>NC_135241.1:5002500-7502500 GCF_947623445.1 Clavelina lepadiformis | reverse complement strand
CTGTATTTCACCAGTTAGTCCTTGTATTTCATCTTATTATGGCTGGTGGCAACCATGGTATAAATAGCTAATATAATACGTATTAATAGCTTACATTATGTAAATAGCTAATGCTATAGGCCTAGTTGCCAGTGCCACCAGCCATAATAACAGGGTGACATATTGTATTTGATGTTTTTATTGTATGTTGGGTCATTCGGTTTCGCGGCCGTGCTAACTATTATTGTTGATCTTTATTATTCGGTTGCATTATTCTTGCGAGTTTTAAGCCATTATAATTTGCTGCTTTTTAGCGCTTATTGTTTGCTAGTGGAATTGTGAATTTTAGTTTTATCACGCTGATAAACAATGATTGGCATTTTATTTTTGTTCCCCCATAGACAATCACGAAAAATAAGCAATAGAATACAGTACGACTTTGCCTATCCATAGATAAAATAATACATGTAAAAGATCGCAGGTAGCGTTACGTTTATCCTGTGTGAGATAAAAAATTTGCGTTGGCATCTGGCGCATTAGTGGTTAAGTGACTTGCTTTGCAGCAGACTCACAAAATCCTACTTTTACGCTGTTTGGCATCAACGTTTTGAGCGGTGTTTGGATGAGTTCATCACCAATATGAGGTGAATTTTTAAAGCAGATAAAGTAAAATATCAGCCGTGGTGATCAGACAATTCGTGAATCGGATGATTAAACCATAGTAGGCCTCCTCTCTACGGTTCTAGGTCGATTCAACCCACAGACGATTCAACCCGGACGATTCAACCCATGGACGATTCAATCCAGGACCATTCAACCTAGGACGATTCAACCCACGGACGATTCAACCCTCGGACGATTCAACCCTCGGACGATTCAACCCGCGGATGATTTAACCCGCGGACGATTCAACCTACTGAGCTTTCACGTACTTATGGCTTAGGTTATTACAAAGTAACTTGGTAATAACCTAAGCCATACGTACGTGAAAGGTCCGTCGGTTGAATGGTTCGACCACAACTCTCTACACACCATAGTACCACTCTATACGTCTCCATACACCATAGTACTGCGGAGAGTACTATGATTAAACTCAGGACATTTCAACGCAATGACTAGTTAGTGGCACCAGACGCCAACGTGGAATGGCTTTGCCTACAATCTTGTGCATGTATTATCTTTTCTATGACATACAGTATCTAAATTACTAATCAGCAACCAAGTGACGTCACCAATTGCAGGGTGCTACTCAAAAACAGCAGGTTTCAATTGGTGACGTAATAAGACAATTTTTACTTGTACTCAGTTAAAACTGCTATTGGATAATAAACGGCTTTCTGAATACTCGTAAAGCAACATACAAGCTTAAAATCCGATTTTATCCATTTCTGACACTTTTGCACACTCAAAAGGGTTTATTGCTTAGTGATTTTCGAATAAATTCTTTCACAAACATATAACCGATATTAAAACGATTTAAAACAATTTTTTTTGTTAATCGATTCAAGACAACCAAAATTTCCGCGTTAACACGAGTCAAGTCGAGTTCTTTATCCGCCGTACAACAGTGCTACCAAAGATTGCTAAGAAGTATTTCTTAGTAATCTTTGGTGCTACCATACTGCATTCCCAGCGGGGCTGTATATTAGCAGTCTCGTATAGTCTAAAAACTGTTTCCTACATAGACAGCCATTTTCCAACTGTTGGCGTTACCGTAAACTGCTACAAGTCAAGTAAACAAGAAACACTAAAAGCTTTAAATTTAAAACAACGTTTCCCAACTAGGCCTATTTTTGTCATTTCAGCCTTTTCAAACTTTTAGTGTGATCCCAGTACACCTAGGATTTAATCACGTCTCATTGCTCTGCTAGGGATGCGTGCATGCTGTGGTCCAGAATTTTCGCGCCAAGCACACCGTAATTGTGGAAGGCCAATAATGACGGTTTGACACGGTTTCTCAGTCAGGCTTGTGTATACATTTAACTGGAAAAAGAATTGCACGTTCGAAATTTCAAGGTTTGTTGTTAACATAAATTTCATAACGTACCGTACGTTACTAACTTAATCTACTTCCTAATCCAACCTCAATTGAAGTTAGCCAAAGTCTAAAGGCTACCGTTAGCCTATTTGTACCGGTCTAGTGCACAACCACAGGATGCATTTGTATATTAGATCCCAGCTACTCAAATAGTGACGTCATCTAGTTGTGCATTTCTGCACTAGACCCTACATACTTTCTCCTTCGAAACTAATCCCTTGCCTTACAGCCTTAGTTGCCAATACCAGTAGTCCGGTATTGTCTTACAAGACTAGGCCTACACGTAACTTTCTTGGTTTCATGTCAACTCAACCATGCAACCTCGATCAGTTCTATCAACCAGGACCATCCAACGCGTTTATCAAACCCGATTCTTCAGATTGAGTCCTAACCATATAAAAAATACGAAGTCGCTATTTTACCGGCGTCCATTTACTGACTATAATCGTTTATCACATAGGCCTATAGTTTTATACGGGGAGAAGGAATTTTGTGGTCCAGGCTTAGTGGTTAGCGATGTGACAGAGGAGAATGGTTTTAATTCAATTTAAACTTTGGAAAAAATGCGATTTTAAGTTGAAAAACAGCATTTATTTCAATTTTCAGCCTAGAGTTTGGGTAAGAGGAGGTTAGCTTTATGTTAATTTACACTTTAGAAAAATTCGTACCGGTACGTTGTTTTAACTTTAAAATTAGCATACAAGTTTCAATTCACTGACTAGGCTAGCTTAATTGCTGTTTACCATATTCGTAATTACCTACTTAGGCCTATGTTAATGACCGCCAGTAAAATAAATGTCTACTTCACCGGCTTTCGTTTACCAAATGAGGAAAATACCAAATTGCTTAGCCTAGACGTTTGCCGAATTAGCTTTTTCCAGATTCGCTAACCACCAGCCAGTGCAATAAACGCTCTCTAAAATAAACGATATTTTATATCTCAGCACATCACAGAAAGCAATGGCAGGCAGTCTAAGATACTAGATACATAGAGTATCCACGATAAAGTAATAAAAAATAGTTTACCTCTCAGACCTTTAGCATGATTCTTGGCTGTTTTTTCTTTCTTTGGTTAATCTATTGCAAAGAAAAAATGCATTCACTGATACAAAGTTAAGGTAATATTAAATCATAATAAATAATTAATTAATTAATTCCATGTAGGACCTTGAGCACGTGACACTGTCTCTAGCCATTGTTTGAGTGTGTATGCATGCAAAGTTAAGCGTATGGCAATCGCCATGCACATTGGGTCGGGTAACCAGTCTACGAAAGTATCCAGTGTCTGAATTTTACATAAAGATTGCTATTTTGATATTGATTTTTTCTCCAATTTAATAGAGTTTTTACAGGTAGCAAGAAAGATTCTTCGAAATGTATAACAAAATTCTTTACAATTATGTAAAAATTAATTCTCTCAAGTCTCTACGTACAAAACTTTTAAAGTTTCATCTTGTCAGACTCTCCTACCTCAGAAAAGCCTGATTTTCAAACCTAAAACCAAATTTCGATGTTCAATGCCAAACCTGTAATATCTCAAAAAAGAAACGAGCTAGAGAAATTACAATGCAGCGCCTTGTTGCCAGCACAAGCTGCTTAGACGAGTAGTCTGGTGAAAAATTTTACCGCATTTCTGCCGAGGAGTTGTTGTGTGGTTGTTTTGAAATATTGTTCGTCGAGAAATCAACCAAGTCAGACACTTCAAAGTGTCAATGGTAAAACATAATAGTGGTCTTATTCTTTTCGTATAAAGAAATTGATATCAAATGGTGTAGTTGCAATGACTTTCATCAGTATTCACAATGTAATAAAACCATGAAAGTAGACTACGAATCAAACAATGGTAATGGAAATTGAATTTCAGCCAAAAAGCATCTCAATTATTGGTAAGTTGACACTCAACATTTTCAACAACGAGCCAACAGACTATAACAATTACTTCATGAGTAAAAACTCTCAAGTTTGTTGTTTAAAGATGATCATATGTGGTCTGTTTCTTATATGAACGGACATAAATTTTTTTCCAGATTTACAAATGATAGACTTGATACAAATGATAAATGGCTTGGGACTTGCGCTCTTTATGCGATAAAACGAATTATGCGATTATCCAGAATGCAATTATCCGGATTTGACTGTATATACATTATACATAAAATCGTGATCTAACGGCAGTCCAAAATCCTGAAATCCAAGCTTTTGTATACGTTTTGTGTGTTCACAGTGTTGTTTGTGCAAATCAAAAGGGCAATGAGCGAATAACCCTTAAAAAAGTGCATACTCGTGGTTCTGTTTTTTGTTTGGAAAAGAGAGTCACTATTAGAAGCACGCTCATGCCCACCTCTGGTTGAGTTTGCAGTGGACTTGCACTTGTTTGTCAGTCTTAACTTATAATATTCGGTCTTAATTTACCTGCCGAATTAATGATCTGACTCCGTGGTTGCGTGCGGTTAGAATTCTCTAACCTAACGTGTTACTAGCCGAAAGCTCTTACGATTAACAGATACAGTTTATCAGAAACAATCCTTTATTGTAGGAACTGTACAGGTTCCGATTATTATGACACAATCACAAACTTAGCATTTAACACAAGTCTAACAGATTACAATTAACACGACTAAGGTAATACGTTCGTACGATTCTATCTCCGTCTGCGCGGTTACTCGCGTATTAGCTCGAGTTTATAAAGCGGAGCGATGTGAGCGGAAATACAATATACACAAATATTTCAGAATGTGCGAACGATAAAATAAGCGTTTGGGCAATGGGGATTATTTACAGTTAAAACTCGGATGTTATGAAATCACCTGGTAACGTACTAAACGGCGCTTTCACATAAAGTTATTTAGAGAAAGTTTCCAAATATTAAGCGACAATTGCAGTTTCATCAACAAACAACATTTCAATAAACAACTGGCGAATGCTTTCCCACGAATGATATATTGGTATTAAAAGTGCCTCCCAGGCCACTCAAGTTTACCAAGGTTTACCATCCACCGATTTCCTTGTTATTAAATATTCACTTTCTATAGGCTGCTGTGTGTGAGTTGTAAACCAAATCCAGTTAAATTAGATTTTCAGCCTGATCTTTATTTTATGGCAGAATGCACCGAGAACTTGGGTGTTCAACGTCAAGCCAACTGTGCGTTTATTGCATTTTTTTTCAATGCATATCTTGTAACTAGACTAAGGCAGCATCTATTTCCTGGGCTGCCGGACCGACTGCAAAGTACTGCAGTTTTTGACAAGAACTTGTGTGTGCATAGATGCAAATTTTGGCATGATGCCTTGATGACTGGAGCCTGATTCTTTTGATTCATAATTATTCATACTTTTTTACTTAATAAGATTCATGTGGGAATGTCTTCTAAGCGTAATAAAATTTATGTATTTTTGGCAAAGTCAATGTAAGAAGTTCATTAACAGGCACTTTTAATTGTGGGTTGAAAATTATGCCGTGAAGTATTGCAATTGTGTCTACACACACCTTGACGCGACAGGCCTGCATGCTGACATGCAGTATGACCTGACGTAACATACTGCATGTCCTTATTTTGAACCCTGCAACTTGAAGCGCATTCTGCCTGAGGAGCATGGTTTGTTTCCTTAGCCCTTGTCTTCTCAAACTCGATTTTTTACTTAACACCTTGGCGAGCATGATGTATTCTGCGCAAAACCCTTGGCGTCTGCAATCGGAACCTTATTTTGTATTCATCGTTTACTTCTTGTCATTTTTACACTAGAATGACAGAAGAAAGCTTATACCGTCAACGACGGATGGTGTCAAAATCGACACCTATTCTTTTAGTGAAACAACATCACTCTAGGTCACTTGTAGAACGTTTATTTGAGCAGACATGTGTAGTTTGTTGCATTTCAAACTAAGTGACGACAATAAATTGTGAGTTCTTAAAATTAAAATTGCAGTTTTGTTGAAAATGTCTTAATAGTTATTCTTGCTGCCAGATGCGTTCCGTGTCCTCAGTAAGTTTCCAGTTACCAGTAGCACATCTTCTGCAGATTGGCTTTCGGCAGTGCTCGCAAATGTTTGCAGTGTTATTGTTGCACAGTTCCCCAGCACATCTTCGTCGCTTCCTGGAAGGTCTGGGGAAATCTCCCTCTGTTTTGTCTGAGCTTGCACTTTTTGCTACATAAGCCCTACTCAGCTCATCGTCCAGTTGCAAGATAAACGCATGACGCCTGATTTTGCTGTCTCAGGCTTTCTGGAATAAGATCCATGAATTCAGTCCAGCAATATCCAAAATGTTAGTCCAATTGGCCATCTAGTTGATGCATGTGCTGTGTACTGGCTGGCCATTTGGTCGAAGAACAATGACAAATGGTTTTTTTCTTTTCTGTCCGTCGCTGGAGAATCATGCATGGTTGAAATAAGATTAACGTTTTTCTTTTGCTTGCATTGGTAATTTACAAGCAATCATTTTTTGTCAATGTTATAGAAAAATTTGCTCGAGAACTTCTCGTTGTCCCCTTTGGTTATTTCTTTAGGAATTCCTTCGATATTGGCATGGACAGTTCCAAACTACCGTAAATCGTTCTTTTTACAGTTCATCTATTGTTATACTATTGTGATGTAACCGATAACACAATCTGAGTACCAGTAATAATCCAAAAACGTGGCTGGTGTCGATTTCGACACCTCTGTTGTTAGAGGTATACCCTCTGATAAAAAATTTATTATTATTATAATTTTTATATAATAATATTAGTTTATAATTTGTTGTATCGGTTGTCTGCATGAAAATGGTTCAGTGTAATAAGTCTTAATGCATACATACATTGCTTTAATTGTATGGTCGTAATCCGTCTTTAAAAAATGTCGTTGTACCAATTTTCCAAACAAAAAACTTAACGACTTATATCCATGAAATTCTCTGAAGAAATGCTTACACTTTTTATATGTCAAATCTAAGCAATGTGAAACAACGTATGAGTACGTTTTTATGCTGTTTGACTGTAACATTAAATGAAACCTTGGCAATTACTTAATCGCAAAACTTGGACATGCTTTGTTTTGCACTTGGGGTAATCACTTAGTTATGTGATGTCATGACGAAACATGATGATGTTACGCAGCACATCTGGTTATTATGCTAAGCTCACACCAATGCTTGTAACCCAAATTCACTTTTCATGGTTAAATTACTACTCTGAAAATTAAAATAAACGCTATTTTTCAACGTAAAATGACATACTTTTTCTCCAAACTGTAAATTGAATTAAAGCTAATCCTCTCCCAGCCATATTTAAACAAAAAGTGGTTGCAATCATGATGATAAGAGCAGATAGATTCATAGTAGAACGTTTATCACAAACATGTTAACTAGTTTAGGAGTTAACGAATAACATGTCTCCTTCATTAGAGGAAATTTTGCATAATATGGATTTACAGGTTACAGAAAACCTTTCATGAATTAAGCAAAAGGATCGTTTTTATAATAAAAAATAAATAAAAGGTGGTAAACGAAACAAAGCGGTGAAGAATGTGAATCAGTACGATAACAGTGCAGCCAAACAACTACCATAAACAGTAAATACGCTCCATTTTCAAAGGTTTGTTTTTTGAGAAATGAATCTAATTGTTTGATCAATAGTGCTTAATGAATTTTACTCAAGTAATCTGTTTTGCATAATTTTAATATATTGAAACTCTCCATCAGGTTTTTGTTATTGGTGTTACATGCTTTTTCTAGGCGTGTGTGTTCCATTGCATTATCAATATTAAAATTATGCTAAGACATTTGATAACCTTAATTCAAGGCAACTAATTTTTTTGTTTGTGCAGCTGTTTTGCCAACTTTCCCTGAAAGAATCCGCACAATTTACATTTTCCAAAATGGTCTTGCCTTTATACATTTTTTATTGTGCACATGTGTTTCCACATTTGAAGGCTGACATGTGATCCAGCTTGACCTATTTTAAGAGCATTATCACATGGTCTTAATTTTATAATGTTTATACTTATTTTTTTTCAGGGAATTGCTAAGTGTTTTATCTGTTTGATCATTGTGCATTTGTTCCTTTACCAGAAAAAAAAACATGGAGAAATCATTTTCCCCATTCAGTGATTATTTTGGACTTTCCAGCATTATTCAACAGGATGAAGATAAGACTTGTAAAGTTTATGATCACAGTACATTAGATGTGGTCAGTAGTGTTCCACATGACTACTCTGCTTGGTTAGACAGACGTCTGGAGGAAATAATTCATAAATACAAAGAGAAAATGTCTTTAAACGGTAATAACTCACAAATTTGCCATTCAAACAATTATCTAAATCAACAAAAGACTGTTCAGAGTCCCAATGTCAAGTGTGGTTCTCAGCTTGGTCTTTCACACAAAAGTTTATCATTAAATCAAAATTCATATGGCCCAATACCCACCTACAGTAGTAACAACAATAGATCAATCCAGTTCTCTCCTACTGGTTTTCCAACCATGACATCCCAGCCTATGAATGTTTCACCTCCCCCCTCCTACTTTCCGTTTTCGTCAGCACCGTCAACACCAATACTTAACTCAACTGGTTCATCTCCTGCTCATTCTCCATTTGCAAGCCAAGTTTTGATGGGACAGAGCTTGCTGTCAACCCAGCAAAGCCCCACATCACTGCAGCAGAGCAACCCAAATGAACAAGAAATTAAGAAAGAGATCAACACTTCCGGTGTGATGAGTCAATTGCAACAGCAGCCAAATCATGGCTGCTCTTTTTGCAGAAATAACAAAGAAGTGGAAGAATGGGTAATGTCTCATCAATTAAAGGATGCCCTTAATCGTGTTACCTGCCCGATCTTGCGAAGCTATGTGTGTCCTCTCTGTTATGCAAGTGGAGATAATGCCCATACTTTGGGTCACTGTCCTTTAAATCCTGACAAAAATTCAAGTCTTCCTTTAGCAGTTAGACGAAGAAGCAACGCAACAGGAAAAGTTAAGTTATAAAGATTCGCTCACAATGGATAATTTTTGGGCATGATCTCTGTTGCAGATCATGCAAATAACTTTTAATTATGAAACAAGAAATTTTACTGTAATTATGTTTATTTATAAAAATGTTGTTAACATGCATACAGTTTTCTGTTTGACAATTTTATTAATAGTGTGTTTTCTCATGCTGGAATAAGTTTGGAGTTGAATGCATTTATATTCTTTTTAAATTTATTTCATGTAGCGGAGTAGATATTGGGAAGTTTTTACCATGAATCTTTAAAAAACCTGCATTTGTTAACATGGTAGTAGAAATTTTTTCAAATTGATGATTAATAAAGAATGTAGTTACTATTTGATTTTATTTCCTATAGAAATGTGACTGTAATCTTCTTGACAAAAGTTGTACAAAACATTCGTACATAAATCGTATACAACTTGTCAGAAGTGAGACTTTTTTATTCACTGTTAGTTCTTGCTTTTTATAGTTTGTTCTTGTGTTTTTTTATATTACATCCTGGTTAAGTGTATTTTATACAACAAATGCTTATAAAATGCATTAAAGAAATGAAATACTGGTTACACATAAGTACACTTTAACTTTATACTTCTGTATTAAAAATGATATAAATAGACTAATTTGCCAGGACAGTAATGAACTTGTTTGCTGTTTTTTTTATCACTGTTCCTTGTTGCTTACAGGGCTTAGTAAATCTGTGCGTCTGTAGTAAATATCACTCATGTCAGTCATGCCACTTGTAAAAGTCTCTGAATTTTATTACCAGAAAGTGTATTATACAAAAATGCTGCTGTTAATTTGCAATTTCATTTTATACACCATTAAGATCCCCTTGTATGTATTATATATAGAATAGATGAACAGTTCTTACTGCTTTAAAGCATTGTCGATTTATTTCGTATTGGCATTTAATAGATTTTCTTGCACAACTAAAGCAAGCCTTGTACAGAGTGCAATTAAATTATTTGCAGAAATTGGTTGTATGGCACGATATGATGTGCAAAAATTTATTGTTTGGTAAAAATGTATGTTCTTTTTGCTTGTTGTTGTTTTCTTTATGTTTAAATGTTTTCTTCTGTAATGTGCTTCTTAAATTAATTGATGTCATCTGCATTTTGTATAGGAACCAATGAAGTTAATACTTCTGGATAAAAAATTTGTAATACAATCTTTTAAATTTTAGCACTCCGTTACATTTGGTACTCTACTGCACAATGTGTTGCAACTACTTCAGTTTGATTGATGTTGTGCTTTAATTTAATAAAATGGGTTATGTTACTGCCATTATTTTGTTGAAAACTTAAAATTTAACAATGCTTTTACAAAGCGAATGTGACGGTGTTATGTTTTACATTAAAAGGTGCTCTGCTTAATAGTATTGTTGGAAAGTAGCGGTTGAAGTTTAGTATAGGTTCCACTTGGAAATGGAAGGAAGCAAGATTAGCTGTTCGAGAACTTGAACATAAAGAACTTGAAATATTTAGTGCACTCTTTGGTTGGCTTCAAACTTTAAATGAAGTTCCAATTCCATTTAATTTTCTTGTGAAATTACTAAAACTGCCTACTACATGGTTCTCCCCTAAAATTTGTATATCAGTATACTTTTTGCAATAACTTAATTGAATATAAATAAAATGTATTTTATCTCATGCTGCTACACCATACCATCCAAGTAATAGGCATTCTTGGCCAGGTGTCTCAAACGATCAAACACTAACCTTACTCTCATTGGTCTTATACAATGATGTAAAAGCCATACAATTTGTCCAAATGACAAATGTAAGTGACAAAATTAGATTGTTACATGTATGCTGTTTGTACTTATGTTTGTAAATTACTGGTAATGATTGGATTGAAACAAAATTGATAATTTTTTAGTTGTTGTACCCTGTAGTATCTGAGATACAACTTGCATTGCATCAAGTCAAAAAAATGCTAGTTTGTCAAAATAATTTGAAATCGTTTCTCAACCGCTCCTATGTTACATAAATTGTATTTGTGAGGCCGGGCAGAGGCAACAGGCAGTGGAGGGATTCAGCCGGTTCGTGCAAACCAGTTCTTGGAATTTTAATGACCTCCGCGAACCGGTTGTTATCAAGTGCAGTGTTTTTTTTAAGGTGTTTTGGGGGACCGAAACGGTCCCCCAAATTTCTCCAGCGGTTTCCCAAAATTTGGACTTGCTACTCTGGTCTTGCTAATTTGGTCTCTTAAAACTACTTAGCGGTCACCTAAACCAAACCTTAAAAAAAAACCTGATCAAGTGTATGTATAGGCCTATGTCTATATCGGCCCAGGTCAATATGGCATGCTGCTAGTGACAGAACCGGATGTTAAAATATTTGAATTCCACAACTGGAAACAGGTGATAATGTTATGAAATTACAACAATATGAGGGAGCAAACTGTAGCAGCTTTTGGGTTATGGCATTAAAAGAATGTCTCAATTAAAAAAATTGCTAATTTAAGAATTTCATTCATTCGCATCCTCACCGTATAGTGTTTATGGACCTTAAGAAAGCTTTTGATACTGTAACTCATAGGCAATTACTTATGAAACTAGATTACTATGGCATTTGTGACAAAGCTAAAGAATTGATAAAATCATATTTGACATGTAGACAACAATTAGTCAAGTGAGGTGATTATTGATCAGAGCAAAGGTACATCTCAATAGGGGTGCCACAAGAGTCAGTATTAGGGCCACTGCTTTTTCTGCTGTATATAAATGATCTACCCAACAGCACTTCTCTTGGAACAAGACTATTTGCCTTATCATACAATATTATACAATTTGTATTCAAATATTGCAAGACTTGAAAAACAAATGAGAATCGAACTTAATGAGGTAAATAAATAATTGGCTAAAAATTAACAAGCGTTCTTTAAATTATAGTAATTCTTTTTTCACGATAACAACATCTAAAATCTGCAAATGGCAAAAGGTACACCTGACCATAAATGGCAAGAAAATAGAAAGGGCTACCAAAATTAAATATCTAGGCATAATTCTAGATGAATAATTCAAATGGAAATATCATGTTGAAGGGCTTTGCATAAAATTGTCAAGAATCTGTGGTGTCTTGTACAAAATTCAACAATTTACCAATAAATAGGTTTTGATGATATTATACTATAGTCTAGATCAGCGTGGTCCAACTGCAGGCCCGCGGGCCAAAGTTGGCCCGTGAGCACCGATTTTTTGGCCCACGAACTGATAGTTAGCTTTGATAGTCGCTATTGTCGAGGAAGAACCTCGACCGCAGATGTCACATTGATCAGCATTTAATAGCTAAGTAGCTAAATAGCTAAGCTCTTCAGTTCTAATTTAAAAACATTGGCCCGCAAGATAAAAAAATGTTCTGATTTTGGCCCGCGATGAAAAGAAGTTGGACCACGCTGGTCTAGATAATAGTGCTTTACAATATCGTATATTGGCTTGGGGATCTGCATCAAATAGTGTTTTAAAGTCATTAAATATAATTCATAATAAAATAGTAAGACTAATTACCAATAGTAACAAATATAACAAACTAACTACACTTTTTAGAGCAAACGATATTCTAAATATTTCTCAAACCTACCAATTACAGACAGGCAAATTTATGCACAACTATTACACAAATCTTCTTCCCCAAATATTTAATGACTATTTCAGCGAAAACCAAATAGTACACAAATACAATACTAGATCATCACAGGACAACTTATTCTTGCTCCGAACGAAAACAGTAAAATTCAAAAAAAGTTAACATTCTGAGGACTTAATTTCTGGAATAAACTACAAAACAATATAAAAAAATTGTCTCATAAATATTTCTCATATTAATTGAGAAGTGGACTTGTGCAAGGAAAGTGCTGTTTGGATAATTGTGAATAGGGTGATGGAGGTATGGTTGTTGATTTCTTTTGCATCATATTGTTGATATTTGATTTGGTTAATTTGTTTGTTTTTTTATTTGTTCTGTGGTGTGTCTCTGTTTTGCAGTATTGATTTAATTGAGTTTCAGTTTTTGCTATCCGTTTTAATTGTCTTTTTTGCAATAGAATCTGGGGCAGATGGCCATTAGGTCTTTTCGCTGCCCCACACCAATCAATTATGTTATGATACTTTTTAGTTTGTTTTGAATGGTGAAATAAACTCTCTCACCCTCTCCACAGAAATGAGATTCTGATCTTTTGGATGTTGTTTTATTTTAACCATCCATGTGCACATCAACAACTTCTGCAAGCATATACATTATTGCTGTGTTTCTTGCTATAACGTAAATGCTTTTGGGGTTAATGGCTGTGCCAACCTATAATCATTATGGCACCATTAAATTTAACCCTTCGCTGTTGTGAGTAATAAACTCTTACAAAATGGCCGTATCTGCGTGGATTGCGTGAAACATGGAGGAAGTGGACAAGACTCATGAAGAGTTTCTAGACATGTAAGTGGTATGGACGGTATGGTGTTATAAGAATTGCCTAGCATTATTGATAATTAAATTTAATGTGTTAAATGGACCAAAAAAGTTTGTGTTTTTTAATTCTGGTTAGAACATCTAGCTTTGTAATATCTGTAAAACTGGCTTGATCATGCTGTACCTAAAGTGTATTCATTTTTTACAATGAAACATGGCCTAATTTTGGAGATGTGTATATGTACTAATTAGAAAACACTTGCAAGAAAAGTAAATTGAATACGTTACAAAAATCTAATTTAGCAAAGTCTAATTTACACTCATGATGCTGTCTAATGTTTTCTCATTTAATTAAACTAGATTTATAATGTATGTACCAACTTCCCTTAATTTGCAATCTTAATTTTCAGATGTTATGCTTTTCTTCCATTGCTTGTTTATAGTTAATTTTATTATGGTCGGATCTTGTACAATATTTTGTGAAATTGTTAGCTTTAAAAAAATAATAACATGCTTCTGTGTTTGATTAAATAGTTTTCGGACCAATGTAAATGCTATAATATAAGTAACATTATATTAAAAGTAACACTATTTTTCATAACAGCAAAACAATATTTTATTGCACATTGATGAGTATTAACTTCAATAAATCTAAGTGCCATTGGCGAACTGTGATTAATTACTAGTAGTAAATGAAAATTTCATACCTGACATGCACAAAAAATTCAACTAATCAGCAGTAATAAACAATCTATGAACGAAAGCAAGTGAGCTTAATAGTTGGGGAAACATTTACAAGGCAAAGACATTTGAACAGTGTGGAT
Source organism: Clavelina lepadiformis (assembly GCF_947623445.1). Lineage (NCBI taxonomy): Eukaryota > Metazoa > Chordata > Ascidiacea > Aplousobranchia > Clavelinidae > Clavelina > Clavelina lepadiformis. The sequence continues at coordinate 7,488,295 of NC_135241.1, read as the reverse complement.
GCAAACATTTTCATTATGAACATTTTGCCTAGTAACTGTAACTAGATAATGCGATTATATTTACTACTTCTAGAACGTGGAACAAAATTAATTAAAGTTGCAAGATATACAGTCGTAAAATTAGATTGTTACTGCAAAAATATCAGATTGCTACATAGTGAAAAAATAATAGGTGTAATTGGACGTTGAATGTGAGTAAGATGTATGATACAAACCCAAAACAGAATAGATTTGCAAAGTATTGCCCAAATAGATTCTTTCGAATACAAAAGACATTACCTAGACATTTATCAACTTTGCTGAGAAAAGACTAGTTTGGTGGAGAAGATCAAGCAGACACAACATTCCTAACAACAAAGACCATTGACCAAATCAGTTGAGATTTTCCCTGATGAACATTCCTAACATTAAGCATGAGAGGGTGGTTGTGAATTACTTGGTGAAGTTTTAGGATCTGTTTAGCCACGATGAAGATGTTAATGGGATGTGAAGGATGGTCCATGAGATGCCCTTTATTTCTGATTGATCCCGGAGTTGGGCTCTTTGAACTTAAAAGAGCTAATTGCTTACATTTTTAACTACGATCGCATTATCTAGTTAAATGTGTGCAGTTCCTATCTGAGCTGTTTGCATCTACTCTGGGTCAAGTCTTTAAATTTTGCTTTGCTCATCCAACATTTTACTCTTTTATTTACATGTGAATAATATAGCATATGTTCACTCCATGGCATATAAGGTCACAAGTACATCAGGATGCATGACGACATCCAGTGAGAAACTGCTTGAAAGCTTTTGTTTATCATTTTCATACAGTCATGCTAGCTGGTTGTAATTGTCACATCATATACATAGGACAGATACAGTAAACCCACTGGTGATGCTAGGATAGCAAGGTGCATAGATAAGTATACATTATAAAACAAAAATTGACATTGAAGTTTTTAAGGTTAGTACTTTAAACAATATCTATTAGCATGTTGACTGCCACAAAAACTTTCTGGTAAAAAGTAGGTTAATTTCTTCAGTCAATTATGACTTTACCTATTACTTTTGTATTGCCACCAAGGCTTTATTTAAGATCAAATATTTACATGGTAGGTACCAATCACTAACACCTTTTTAAATGTTCATGTTTAAGGAAAGGTTGGCAATGGCAGTTAACATGCTAAGTCACTATATAAAACATAGAGATATTTGAATATGTACATAGAGAATTGTGCTTTTTCCGTTGTTGCATATTTTGTGTGCATCATCCAATGGGTAAAATAAGGAGTTCTATTAAATAATTCAACATTGTTAGCACCACCATACAGGTTTGCAAATTGTTTTATAGTTTTGCAGAATGATACCCACTTACACTTCTTTGGCACAAATTTCAATGATTCTGAGAATATTCAGAATCTTGATTGTCCATCTTGGGGACCAGCTCCGAGAAATTCGTGACCCAAGCCATTATTACATTTTCCACACCGCACCTGAAATACTGGTCTTGTTATTACTGCTCCATATAATTATGTAAAAAGCCTGATGTTTCGTTTTCATATAAACCACGGACATTCGTATGGTATGATAATCCTTAGACTAACCAAATTCTTTGCACAACTTAAAACCGACAATAAGGCTTTGTTGCCTGAATCCCGGCTACAGAACTAGGCTTTTGTGCAAGTTACGATTGTCACATATTTTTATTTGCATTTTTGTTATGTTGCCCGAATTTAGAGCTATTCATTATGCCATATCCACAGAACAGGAGCAAGTGTCGCTTGAACCACTCACTACTGAGCCTACTAAATGATATAGACAACAAAACAATGTACTATTTCTTCTAAACTACATTGACAACAACCTTTAATGCTGTAGCAGATTCATGGTGCTTTGAAACACTGTCCGCATGTACTGTTTCGGTGAATGCTGGCCAAGGTGATGAATGCTCAAATTTCGATGTGCTTGAAAATAGCTCATATTCACATTTTGAGCAAACATAAATACCTGCAATCATAAACTGATTTGACTAGTAGTTATCTAAAGTATTTATAACAGCACGATAAAAACATACATCACCATTATAATTTCGTTTTAAATCACTCAGGGGATTAAAACTCAAATTTACTGTTTTAGGAAGGTAATTAAAGTAATGGTGATTTACTCATAAATATTAGCACAAAACATGACACACGCTCACAATTAAGGTTGGATTATCCGGATAACGGTTAACCGATTAACCGCAGTTTTTTTTTCTATCTGATATCCGGATATAATTCTGCCAGTTAACCGGCTAAAAGAGTATCGTTGCTAATGCGTTTTACTACAGTAAGTTTGAACATTCTTTGTTACGTAGAGGCAGACTCCCGCTGAGCGCAATTAAACCTTTGTTCACACTTCTATTGTCTTATACTTTCAACTACGGTACTCGTAAAATGCACGAGTGAAATTTACTATCACGTCACAAAGAAAGCATAATGAATGATTCTTTTAATAGAAGACTGCATTCTCACGGCAAGGTAAAGTCTGTGAAGTGTCAGTTGAAAAGTTTTGACTACAACCTAGTTTGAAGTGACTAAATTTAAGAGATGGAATTTAAACGTTTCAAAAGTGATAATCCAGTTTGGGGCTACTTTCTACGATCAAGAAATGGTGAGAGGGCAAAATGTGAAACCTGTGAAAACACGATTTCTTGTAAAGGTGGATGTACAGGAGCAATGAGAAACCACCTTGGTTTAAAACATAAGATTGTTCTTGACACAAAGAAAGCAAAACAGCAAGTTTCTTTGGAAAACACAAACAAATGTTCCGCAGGTACTAGCACGATTGAAAACTATTTTAAGCCAACCAAAGAGTCGCTGGAGAGGGTTGTTGCAGAGCTAGCAGCTGTGGACAGAATTTCTTTCAACACCATAGCTACTAGTAAGCAACTGAGACGAGCATTTTTAGCAAGAGGATACAAGCTACCACAAACGGTGCAAAATGTCAGAAGTATTATCATGACATTTTTCCAAACACTGAAAAGCGATACAAAGGAAATGATTGAAATAAAAAAAGAGACTGGAAAATTCTGTTCTGTCACTCTTGATGAATATACAAGCACAAGAAGCAGAAGATACATGAACTTAACCCTGCACTATGATTCAGACCCCGTTAATTTAGGAATGGTAAGAATCAAAGGTTCTCTTCCAGCTGAAAGAGTAGCGAATTTGGTGGAAGAAAGATTGCAGGAGTTTGGCCTCAAGATGGAAGACATTGTTGCAGCTACGACAGATGGAGCTAGTGTGATGAAGAGTTTTGGAAGAATGATTTGTTGTGTAACTTGTGTCCACCAGCTCTGTTTTGCGCATGGTTATCATTTAGCAGTAACTGACTTCTTGTATGCAAGGTAAAATCTCTTTGAAGGATTAGAGAATGAAAGGGAAAATAGTAATACTGGATCGGATTCAAAATTTTCTTCAGAAGAGATGGAAGAAGCTGATGAAGCTGCTGTAGATCTTGTAGAGACTGAAACAACCGGTGTAGAACTTCAACGGTTTGTTGGGGAAGTGATAAGGAAGGTAAGAACAGTGGTGAAGATGTTTCGCAAAAGTCCTCTTAAGAACGAAATTCTGCAAAAGCATATCCAAGCACAATTGAATACAGAGCTGAAGTTAATTCTAGATTCAAAGACCAGATGGAACAGTCTTTTAGAGATGATTAAAACATTTGTAAGAGCAGAAAAATGTATCAGAATGGCTCTTGTTGAGATTGGAACTTCTATCACCATTACGGAAGCAGAAATTAAAATTCTCCATGATCTGATTGATGTCCTTGAACCAGTTAAACATGCTGTAGATGGACTTTGCAGAAGGGACGCTACACTTCTAACTGCTGAGCGGATTCACGAATTTGTGCTTAAAACTCTTTCTAATTCTAATTCTGCGTACTTGAGGTAAGAATCAAGGAAAGGAGAAATGCATGTCTTGTTCATCTAGTTGAATATTTGCATGATCCCAATTTTCTGATGGAGAACAAGCTTGATACATTTGGCGAATACGGAAACAAGATGTATGCTCTTGCAGCAACCCTAATGCAAAAATTGATTGCAGCAGCAAAGCGTGGTCCTGGAGAAGACAGCCAGTTGATATCACTCGCTTCTACCACGGTATGTAGAGGATCATCACACGAATCTCTCAAGGAGGAATTAGAGCGAGCTATCATGTCGGCATCAATTCCAGTATCAGCTACTCGTCCTTCCAGTACTCCAAACCTAAACAGAAGAATGGTCCAAAAGGAATGTGAAGTCTTTAAAGCTTCTGGGAAACGACCTGCCAACCTTCAGACTCTCTATGAAGCGCTACTTACTATTCAGCCCACTTCTGTGGAAGCAGAAAGAGCATTCAGTGCATGTGGACTCTTTGTTACAAAACTCCGGTCCCGTCTACAGGATTCCACAATTGATGCATTGTGCTTTATAAGGAGGGCGTTGCAGAAGCAGTGAACATTAAATTTGCGTGATTTTTCTCGTATTCGCTCGTACTGCGCATGTACGTAGATCTACAATAAAACTGTGTAATGATTTTACAATCCATTTTTCATGCAAACCTCGTGAAATCGATTGTCTCACTTAGCAGTTATTATCCGGTTAGATAAATTCCAAATATACGGATATATCCGTTATCCGGATAGTAAAAATTATTGATATCCGAACTAACCCTACTCACAATCAAAGTGCTTGTGAAAATTTTTTTCCCATACTCGCCAATTTTATAAAGATAACAAGACATAATTGGTTCTTCGTCTGCCTATTTACAAAAATTAAACAAAGAATTGAAGTTTCAGTGGATACTGTCAGGCAAACTTGGTGACTCTAAACTGTATGCACAATTTTTTGTCAAAATCGTCTAACTTCGTACCATTTATTTTTTGTCATTAACTGAGTGATGTGAAAATAATGCTGCTAACCGTTACAGTACAACAAAGAACATGCTCACTAACAATTAGTTAACATTAAAAACTGGAACAATATGATAATTTCACTCAGGCTTCGGCAAAATCTTAGGGCTCCATTAAGTGTAGCCAAGAGTTTTTTGGGTCAGATACAAACATTTGAGCAACTATACATTAGTACACCCTAAATTACCAAATTAGCTAGTTTCAAATACACAAGTTGCATTGCAAATTGTATTATCACAATGAGAGATGGTAGCATTAAAATACTGAAGTGCTAGAGACGAAGACTTACCTGACTTGAAATGATTTTTGTATTTCTCTCCACCAAAAAAAGAACAGAAAGACATCATTAAAGGCAAGCACGGTGCAGCAAATAAATCGCAAAAGTCACTCTAGACTGCAGGGACCTTCTAGGTTTGTCTACCAGCTGCGCAGAGCACAATCGTATCAAATGTTATGTAACAATGAAAACATTGGCAATACTATGACATCACAACTAGCCTTTTCTAATTTCTGCACAGCATTTGTAGAGTTGAAGTAGTAACTCAATACGCCAGCTACTAGCTGGCAGTAGCTGTTATACCTGCTGGCATATACTGGTTACCGCTCCCATTGGGTAGGTAAAGAACCAAACAGCAACTACACAGATCCACCAACGATATAAAGAACATGATAGGAAACTGCTAGGGGAAGTACCGTTTTTATTTCGCCCTCGTTACGCTTCAGTGCGGTCACATCCGTTTCACACGTTTGACTTTGGTTGAGCCTTGGACTTGGTGTAGCCTTACGGAGAAAGAACTATGATTAGGGGAAGGTGACCTTTGGAAGCGTATATATCAGTATAGCCTATAGGCCTAGCTGAATTTGGTTAACTTTGAAGTTTACAATGGTGCGAAATTTTTAAAACTCGGTGAAACTAGGCCTAAAGATCTACAGGTATGCTTGCAGATTGAGACTGCAATATTAAAAAGCCACGTATATGTTGCATGCCTGAATGCAACAACTGTTAACCTCAGCACAATTTGTTTAGTGTACCAAACAAAAAAATTTGTATCAAAAAAAGAAGCATGGGCAGAAGTATTAGAAAGAAAAATTTTGTCATACCGAGAAGATAAGTTCATGCACATGCACGCTTGCAAAACCAGTACTAAAATTAGCCTGAAATTTGTACAATTACTCGATGTACGATGGGTCAATTTTGACAACTAAAACATTTCTGACACGGCAGGACATTCATCTTTCGAACCGTGTAATCGCTTTTCTTTTAACTACAGCGATAAGAAAATAAATTAAATGTTTACAAGTCTAGCTCCTGCCATCAAAACTAGATAGCAAGCATTATTACATCATCCAGCATTCAAGTCAAACAAGGCCTTTGTTACATCATAAACATTTTGTTGCATTTGAATTCACACCTAGGGTGGACTCACCACCTTTATTTAAAGACGAAACGTGTACAAATGTGTAACATACAAATTAAAATTGCGTTTCAGTTTACGCAGAATTTATCCTCCAACATACTCCAGAATACTAATTTCATCAGGAGTGAGGTTACTTGATGGCAATTCTGTTGTATTTTCCTAGAGTAAACAATCCAACTTATTGCAATTGATTTCAGAAAGTCGGAACATATTATACCACACCATTCAATATCAGTATAATACAACATTAATATCTTATCACATTAAATGTTAAGCTGAATCATAAAAATATATACCTGAGAAAAAGATCAAACATTTTTCTTGTGGCTTCAAGTGATTTGCATCGATCTGCATTCGGGCCAAAAATATGAAGAATCCTAGATATGCCATCTATACTAAACGTTGTCAGTAACTCAGATCCATTTGGTTTGGTGGCGAAAATGTTCATAAAGTAATCAATGGCTTCTGTCGTCAAATCGTCTGGTGATTCACATACCTCACATACCACATACTTTTAATTGTTTTGCAAGAACACGTCTCAGAGGAAAAGCCTTAAAAAATGTTAGCTTGTGAAAAATCCTGTATTTGGCATACACACAAATTTATCTTGCTAAACATGTAAACTTATAAAAATATACAAAACCTTAAGGCTGCAGGACTTACCTAAATAACCACGATGCTTGACCTTTTGATGAACTTCAAAACCTCGCTGACTTTTAAATTTTTCATCACAGTATTTACACCTAACCAGTAACATGCAAAAGTAAACTCATTAAATGCATCCAACCTTCTATTTTCCTGGTGTGAGAGATAGTTTCTAAATCATATAAAGCTATAAGCATTAAGCACCATATACTTAAAAGGTCTCTTAGCCTCAGCCTATCTTAATTCTTAACTTACTGAAAGCGATCATTAGCTTGCAAAGCAGAAGATGATACAGGCTTGATTATACACTCTTCATCGTCGACAACGATTTCAATTAAATATTCAGCAGTAAGTGCTGGTGCAGACGACATGTTGGCAACTGATAGGATACACACGTTTGAATCGTCAAAACAACGTAAACAGCAACCTCACTTCTCAGTAATCGATAAACCAACAAACGAACCATGCAAATGCGTATAACTTTTCGCCACGACTGGCGTAGTGTGAGTGAGTAAGTGTCCGCAACCATGCGTGACGCGGGCGAAACAAAACCTTCTCTTCTCATAAAAAAGAAACAAACGAGGAGGAGGTAGTTTCCCATCATGTTCTTTATATCGTTGGATCCACCATCCTGCGGATTCCATTCTAAAAAAGTCAAATTAAAACTTCTTGAAAGCGTCTTTGAATTAAAAAATTATGGTATTTCGCAAGTAGGTTACATTTGATTTAGCTGAATAAGCTGACAGTTTAACAAACATAACAAAGCACGAAAAGAATACTAATGATTTTTTATTAATGTACTTGATTCATACGTAGAACGAATAGGCTACGAGCCAAAACAGTAGAAAACATTTTATTTTAGTCAGACGTTTCGGTTAGTACTTAATAGTTGACACTACAAAAATTTTCAATTTAAGCTATCAGAAAACCAACGATACGGTTTCTAACTCCTACAGCATATCAAAAATCGACTGTAATAATTAACTACCAAAAACTAAATAATGATTTAACAACGCTTACTTTTAAAGTACCGTCGGTAGCGGTACTTGGCAAAAAAACAGTACTGAAGGTCCCGGTATTCTGTTGTAGTGGCCTGGGAGGCATTTTTAATACCTTTATATCATTCGTGGGAAAGTATTCGCCAGTTGTTTATTTAAATGTTGTTTGTTGATGAAACTGCAATTGTCGCTTAATATTTGGAAACTTTCTGTAAATAACGTTATGTGAAAGCGCCGTTTAGTATGTTACCAGGTGATTTCATAGCATCCGAGTTTAAAACTGTGTATAATCTCCTTTGCCCAACGCTTAGTTTATCGTTTGCGATTTCTGACCTATTTGTGTATATTTTGTTGAATACTTCCGCTCACATCGCTCCGCTTTATAAACTCGTGCTAATATGCGAGTAAGCGCAGACAGAGAGATATCGAATCGTACGAACGTATTACGTCAGTCGTGTTAAAATGTAATTTGTTAGACTTGTTTTAATTGGTGAATGCTAAGTTTGTGCTTGTGTCATAATAATCGGAACCTGTACAGTTCCTACAATAAAGGATTGTTTCTGATAAACTGTATCTGTTAATCGTAATAGCTTTCGGCTAGTAACAGTAGTAACACGTTAAGGTTAGAGATTTCTAACCGCACGCAACCACGGAGTCAGATCATTAATTCGGCAGGTAAACTAAGACCTAAAGGTTAAGATAAGCAGTAACCTCTGCACTGTATTGTTTTAAAAATTAAACTTTTCTCTTTCTGGTTATCTCTAAACCTCTAGAAAGTCTAATAACCTTAACGTCTGTAGTTTTGGCACTTTGCATGAGCTTTCTTACGTATACAAACAAATTCGGATGAATTCCAAACACGCGGTTTGTCGTGGAATAAGACTCGTTCAACTTATATTTATTTAACAACAACTAGCGTTACTAGTAAATAAATGATATACATTGCAAGCATAAATAAATACATAATATACTGCACAATACTAGCGAAATAGATTTGAAATAGTGATGTGTTTTTATTTAATAAACAGGAAACAAAATATTGAAAAAGAAGCCTGAAAAGTAGAAATATACAATTTATTAAACTGGGAATAAGTCAACTGAAGATAACATTTACGTATACGTTTTATAGAAACATGGTTTACCATCAATTTATATTACCACTGTGCATTACCGCTATTGTCGTTACTGTCATTTTCAGTGTCCCGGCCCAGTTACAAAATTTTTCAGGTCATCAAAACATAAGTGATCTCATTCTTTGCGGCTTTGTTAGACATTTGTAAATTGAAAAAAGGAGAGAGAACGCTAAAAATTCGCATTAAGATTTAATTAAAATGAAGTTTTGAAACACATACTTCTCAAAATCTTGAAATAATTGCTTTAAAAGTACCGGGACCGACTAAAACAAGGTTTCTTAACCTGGGGGCACGAGCAGATGCCTCACCAGTGAGATACAGTGTAGTAATATAGGGGTAATATATAGTGTAGTAACTTATAGGGGAAGACAAGACAAAGTTGGACACAAGTCTATCACATTTTTGTGCTTGCTGTACAAAATTAGCTTCACGAAAGCTACTGAAACGCAGTATAATGAAGGTAAAATTGCTTTGTAATCAACGATCTGCATTGTTTATTTAGGAACAGGAGGCCGCGGGTTTTGCGGGTTTTGCGGGTTACTGTAAAGTGGCCACGAACCATGAAAGTTTGAAAACCATTGGACTAAAATTTTTTGAATAATGTAATTCGGTACAGGGATTCAGGACTTTTTATCAAGTGTCGATACTGAAAAAGTATCTCAGCAGTATGCTACAGGCTGTTAACTTTGTACTACGTGTACTACGGAATAGCATAGTATTACCGCGAAACTGCCGACCTCTGCCTAATGGTAAAGCCTTTTACTCACCATTCAAAATATGAAGGAGAGGATCACTTCTTCCAAATTGTGGAAAAAAACTCCGTCAAGGTTGCCAGCCAAAGGTTCAAAATCACTCAAGCACAATCAATTTTCTTTTTCAGTCTGAATGGTGAGCAAAAGGTTTTATCTGTCACCTATGGTAATTGAATATCGTGTCGTTTATTTTTCGTCATCGTCAGCGGGGGAACGAAAAATAAAATGCTAACCATTATAACGTAGAAACATCATTGTTCAGCCACCAGACAATGACGGGAAAAAGCAGCAAAGCCCAAGGCCTTAAAACGTGCAAGAATGATGTTAACACAAGATAAAGACGATTAATGGTCAGCACGGCCACTAAACCCAACGTGCAAATAACAATACAAAAAACAAAAAAATAAATGTTACAGTTAAATTTGGACTCTGATACAATGTGGTAATTAAAGGTTGATAGTAGATGTAGGCATCAGCAACATAATAACAACAACAAACAATGAGTTAATTAAGTTTAGTGCAGCTGAATGGTGAAAAGTAACCCCATGCCAAGGATTGGAATCCCGTTTCTGTGGCTAAGTAGGGCCCTCTGGTGCACTAAACTTATTGGATAACATCTGTCAGAAATACAGTAAGTAATTTCTATCTTATACGCTTCAGGTGTCCAATAGAAGATAATAAAGCGAAATGTTAAACTAAAATAAGAACTAAAAATTAAAAAAACGTAATTATAAGTAATATAGTTACGTTATATATGTATATAATAATAATAATATAATAATAATTAAATTGTTTATAATAACATTACATAATTTTTGTGACGTAATAAACAACTGAGAGTTTATTGCTCTTGTAGTACCCTGTTATTGGTTTGTGCAAAGAGATTTAAATGAAAAAAATAAAAATTAAAAAAATTTATTTGTGTTTAAATCTCTTTGGTTTGTGAAACTCTGCTCCTTGTGATTAACAGGCTGCTATCGGTGACGTAGAAAAAGGCTGTTAATCGTGAACGATAAACTCCGTGTTGATTGCTCCAAAACAGGGGTGTCGAACCTATTCGCTGTGGCGGGCCATTTTTTCAGTTACAGCTGAGTGAGGGAGCGGCACAACTTTTTAGTCATAAATACTAAAATCTGTAAAATTTTGCATAATAATTAGCATTCATTCGGCAGGTTTTTAGCTGCTCCCGCGGCCACAAAAAATACATTGGTTGAGTGCGGTAATCTTTTGAAGACATACTGCTGCGACTCAATCGTGCTATCAGCTTTTGATATCGCATTGTGCAAAGATTAGAAGCAGGTCAAAGAAAGTTCGTTACTGCAGTACTGCTGGTCTCTCCACAATGCAAGAGCGATTGTCAAACTGATTTGCGGGCCACATAAAATTATTTTGCGTGCCACATGTTTGTCACCTCAGCTCTAAATCTAAAAACACATTGCCGTCGATTTCTGCTCAGAAAAAATCTGCCTCTTGTTTTGTATTGTATTTTTTTAGAAATCACTATTCTACCTTATGTAGTTTACGCAGCCTGTTGTTAAAGATAAGCGGTTAGGTTAAGAAAAAGGCTATGCAAAATGTTGATTTTAGCTATTTAACGTTATATTTGAATTAAATATACATTAGAACAGTGGTTCCCAAACTTTTTCAGCTTGTGGCACACTAGAAAAATTAGAAAACGCTCGCGGCACACTTACAAGAGAAGAAATGTTGCTTTAAAAAATTACCCTACTCTATCGACAATGCTATAATAGGTTTCATTGTCACATGTGCTTATTTATCAGCTATTGAAGCAGCTAGAAAGCTTTTAAGTCGCATATGCTTGTCTGCATGCCTTATTTTAAATATTTATACAGTTCTTTACCAAAATTCCAAAAAGATTCGCGGCACACCTGAGAATCTGTGGCGGCACACAGTTTGGGAATCACTGCATTAGAAGGTAGATGGATATCAATAGTAGGATGCTATTGAGAAACAGCAGGCTGCAGCACCCACTCTTGGTTACGACTCCGCCTATTTTGAAGGCACCCAATGCGGCCTTGGTACCGTGTTCGAAACTCATTGGCGCTACCGTTGCAATGTCCTTGGGGAAGTAATTAACCACGTTTGCTCCTGTTCAGTGGACTTGGCGAACAGTTTTAAATTCAGCCAATACGATATCAATAAATCAAAAAACAAAACATTAAATTAAGTGATAGTCGGAACTTGTACCACTGGGGTTAGCTCGGTAACCGGGACTGGAGCGATGAGAAACTACGGTCGGGTTTGAGTCTTGCAAAAACTTTCTTCAGTTGGATGATATTAGATCAGGGGTGTCCAACCTTTTTGGCCAAAGGGCCACATGCAATTTACTAATGATTGCGCGGGCCACTTGAGTGTTTACTGCTAATTTCTAATTAAAACCATCACACCAAAATTCTAATCTTAGAAATACGTTTTACCCTCAGTTACAATTAGGCCTATAAGAACAATAAACATACCAAGATATAGTAAATTCAACAAAGTTTTTACTACACCTCGACATTTCAATGTGAAGTTTAGCATTGTTTTTCTCTAACAAGTTAGGCAATATTCTGTGAGACGGACGATGTAGCAATGCGAAGCGAGTTTTCCATATGGCTGTTAGAAATTCGTAAACAAACAATAAATGCCAATTTCTCAGAATGTAAGTTCGCCATAAATTACGTAGGCGATTCAGTTGATAATTAATATAAGTCATTTCGACAAATACCGCGCGGGCCACTCAGAACCTTCCCGCGGGCTACGGGTTGGACACCCCTGTATTAGATTATCATACCATACCGTACCAGTTTTTGCGCTGGACATCGAAATTTCATTTCAGGCTTGAAATATGGCAAATCGTTAAAGAAAGAATTTCATGAAGTCAGATAAAAAAATAATAGACTGCCATTTCACCAAAAAAATCGTGCATTCAAAGCTGTTTTTCACAGTTTCCTGTAAGCCTAAGTTAAATGTTTTAATATATAGTAACCTAAACTAAATCTTCCTTCTAATCTAAATCAAACTTCAATAAAACCTTAAATGGCTAAAATCAACTTATTGCATACCGATACCAAATACCAAAATGTCTGCAAATAATTCTAAAAAAAGGAAATTGTGACCAAATATTAATGTTTGTTGTTTGCTTCAATGAAAATCCGTAGTTCAGACAAAAGTGGTGATTTTCATTTAAAACTGTAACAGGTCTTAAGTCATTTTGCAGCAACTGTAGTTTAGAACTGTTTAGGATCACACATGGTGTGCTGAGTGTACTGAATTTAACTTCACATTTACACATACCAAAGTTGTCAAACTGTTAATGACAGTTTGGGTCATTGACGCAGTCGTCGTAGTAGTAATACAGCTTTTGATACTTTAAGAATATAAATTTTATTGGCTTAATCCTAAAAATATATTGCTTATTGCTAATTTAACAGTTTTGGTAGCTTTCAATCATAGAGTGACTAAGGATGCATATTGGGGAATTCTGGGATAGGTTTTTATTTGTCCAGAAATTGGAATCCCGCTTTTAAAGGTACAGAACTGCTGGTGTTCTGAAATCCCAGCAGAAGATGTTTAGTTTTTTTGTATTTAGTTGTATATAGTATATATATATTATACTTCTCTGTAGAAGCAAGACTAACTAGTGCCAGGTGCTTGCTATTGATTTCTAACAAATGTGGAGTTCAAATGAATTCAACCACCACTAGTTTGGATTTGAATGCAAGTTAATATTTTTATTATTGAAATGTTTGACATACTAAATTCTAGTTTTTGCTTCCATAATCTATCATATTAATCATTTATAATATTAGGAGGTTTTATTGTTTTTAGATCCTATGCTAAACGTTCACTGTATAGGTTTTTTCCAAGTTCAAAGTAATTTCCTTGTAGTGTGTAAGAATGACTTAAATTTGCAAAAATTATAACAGCATGCTTTGTTTGAATGCACATGGAAATATTTTGAAAACTTGGCAGTATTGTCAACGAGTGAAAGTACTTCTAATTCCATCAAGCTACAATGGTGTTAAAAGCTTGCTCACAACACAAGGTTTTAAGTTATCTTCACAACCTGCAAAGTTTTATGAAAAGAAAAGCTATACATCAGTCAAACTGTTTGAGAGCCCCAGACTGAGTGGGCATCAGATATTATCATTCAAAAATGAACTTTCTACGTTGACTGACTCAGCCAAAATACCACTTACCAAATTACCAAGCATTTATGCAGCACTTTCGAAGTGGTACTTGACGTGTAAGTCTAAAGTTTTCTAAAGTAATGAAATTATATCACCCTTTTTCTAGCATTACTCCTTAATAGTGTTAGTTGTGATAAAGCAATTTGATTTTACTTCTATAAAGAAATACAGTATATATATGAATCTTTTTCCTTTCAGTGTTTGTTGTTATGACAATGGATGCTGGCTATTGTTTGGCCCCAGTTGCTTTTGACCAAAGCGCATTTTACATAGCAACTGTTGGGACTTTGCTTTGTTCTTGCTGTGCAAACACATTAAATCAGGTTAGTGCATTGTAACTTGGAAGCCGTATGCATACATATTTAATCATGCTGTTATTATTTTTCATTTTTGGTTATTTTAACCTATATAGCAACCCCAAACAAAGAACATTAGTGGTACCTAGTGTTGCACGTACTTGCTAACAATTACATAATCAAGTAACTGTTGCAGACATCTTGAAAAATTTACGTAATTTTCTTACTGGACTGTAGAGCAGTGATTCCCAAACTGTGTGCCGCGGCACACTATTGTGCCGCCACAGATTCTCAGGTGTGCCGCGAATCTTTTTGGAATTTTGGAAAAGAACTGTATAAATATTTAAAATAAGGCATGCAGACAAGCATATGCGACTTAAAAGCTTTCTAGCTGCTTCAATAGCTGAGAAATAAGCACATGTGACGATGAAACCAATTATGGCATTTTCGATAGAGTAGGGTAATTTTTTAAAGTAGCATTTCTTCTCTTGTAAGTGTGCCGCGAGCGTTTTCTAATTTTTCTAGTGTGCCACAAGCTGAAAAAGTTTGGGAACCACTGCTGTAGAGGGTAATTTGTCAGCGGCGCAAATAATTTTTGAACCGTCACTTGTAATTTGATCATGCTCGCAATGCGTATCTGCATTTCGCAATCAGTGTATCACCCATTTGCCCCCATTGTTGCGCATTTCCGCCAAGTCAAATTGTGCAATCAGCACTTCATATGGTGACGTAATAATTATGGTATATCTTGAAAATACGTTTGCAGTTTGCTAATTCTAACGGTATTGCTGTTTCATTTTTTGAGTTGAAACTCGCAATTTAAAAGCATATGATGGCCGACAATGTAGTAACGCAGGAAGTAAATCAGGAATCTGCTGATGTAAGATGGTCTGAAAATAAAAGTGCTTTGGCTTAAGTAAGGAGGTTTTTTGGCTTGAAAGAAAAAAATGACAAGTCTCTTGCTGCATGTCTTTTCTAAAAGATGTGCCTAGTCGAAATGTCACTCCAGCATGTCTATTAACCCTTCATCGAGCGCAGTAGATCTGTCAGGTAAATGCATGACAGAATTTCATTTATCTTGGGTTCTGATTGGCTGGGACGAGCCCGCCTTTGAACCACCCACATACACCACGTGCCTGCAAACAGCGTAAAGATTAGTTGCAGATTCGAGATTGTGGAAGACAGATATAATGTATGGAATCTAGCAGGCACATTGCGCCCGAATACGGCACTAATGGTAAAAAAGGGTATTTAAATTTTTAACCTTTCCTTTACTTGTCTGAGACTGTCTGTTGTTAAATGTAATAAATATAACAGCAATGCATCGTGATTTACTTTTTATTTCAATGATACTCTGCACTTTACTACTTTTTCTGTTAGGCCCATTGCGCCCGATCGTGTAAGTTTACTCCATTCATAAGACTAAGTCTAATACTTTGCTTGCTGTATGGCTTATCTTAGGCTACTGAACTAAATTGACGAGTAAGAGATATTTTGATCGTAACGAGGTAGTATGTATGTTGGAAAATTCCAATGATGAGGAGGATTTTGAGGACAGCAGCAATACTGAATCAGAAGACAATGTAGAAGAACAAACCGATGTTTCTGAAACAGAACAGAAAGATGACAGTGATGAAGAAACAGATGAAGACGATAGTCACGATACTGTAGCTGAAACCAATCAATATACCGGGAAGGACAAAATTAGCAAATGGTACCAAGATATGTTACTGACAAGTGCAAGAAATTCCACGTCACGCTTTGATTAGAGCATGCCTATGTTGTTTGCAAATCATGCTTTGCCATGTGAAAATGACATACTTCTACAAATATTTCTTGCAAAAACATGCTCTATGCCAGATGCATAACATATTGCAGATTTGTTTTTTTGTTAAAAACAGAATAAGTGGATAAAACTGATGCAAATAAGTTAAATTTTTAAAGCACTTAATTAAACTCTTGACTTATGTAAGCGCTCGCATTTCAAATTTTACAAAAAACTTTGACATGTGCCTGATAGGCACATTGCGCCAGTACGTGTAAAAAAAATTGCATTACGCCCGACGGAGGGTTAAGCCATCTTCGCTGCAGGCATCCTTGGCAATATGAATCAATCAAGATTAGGGTTACATCAAATAGCAACAAAATCCAAACTATCTCTAAATGCATCCATAAGAGCATTGCGTTTGCTAAAGGTAGTCAAAAATGGTAAGAATTGACAGGTGCCGTCACCAAGTGCATTGCAAAAGATATTTTACCTATTTAAAGTGTCGAGAAGAAAGGTTTTAGAAGTATGCTATAGAAATTTGACTCTGGATACATATTGCCAGGTTGTAATTATTTTATGAATACAGCATTATCAAAACTTTATGATGACACCACAAAGGAAATTTGCGAAGTCTTAGCAACAGTGAACTCGCTGTCATTTACTACTGACTTATGGAATAGAGGCTACATGGTGCCTTAGATTAGTTTAACTTTATAGACGATCTGTGGAAATGGCAATCAAAATATTTGTCGTTGTTCTTTATCCCCGAAGACCATATAGTAGGTATTATATGCAGTGCTTTGAAAAACCTGATGTCAATGCGGAACATAACCGAAGATAAGATCATCTCGATAACCACTGACAATCGCACTAATATTGTTTTTGCTTGCAGATTAGGCATCTGGTGTAACATACGTTTTGAACATCATTTAAATCTTGCTATCACTCATGCAATTAATGACCCAAGAATCACTAGAGCCGCAGGTGTCGCCCGTAAAATAGGTGCAACTTTTAGTAACAGTTGGAAGAAAAAACGTGTTTTGAAGGAAGCACAGGTACACAAGCACAAGGATTGAAAAAGTAAGCACAGGATTGAAGTTGCCACAACATAATCTTGTTTTAGATTGTAAAGCACAAAATGTTTGACTGCATTGTTGAACAACAAAGCGCTATAAGGGAAGTTCTAACGCATGATCACTTTTCTGGTTATGGTTTTACCTTGTAGGACATGGATGCTTTTGAAAGTTTTTGCACTGCACTTGGAGAGCGCTATGATCTTACTGATGTTTTATCTGTGGAAAAACATGTTACAATATCTGTCATAAAAATGACAAAAGTTTAACAAAAGATATTAAGCATAAAGTAACTAGTTAAATGTGGGCAAAAATCAATGATGGTTTTCCCAAACATCTCATTGAAAAATGTACATTTTTATATCACCGTTTTAAACATCTTGTTGCTGAACCACGTGATTTTGTGAAGCAAAGCCTTTTAAATGAAATTCTGAATGCGTGTGATGACGTAACGTAATGCAATGTAATCCTTCATGTAATGTTGCCGCTCACATCGAAGTTGTTGGACCAGAACCAAAACGGGTGTGCCTAACATTTTGTGAACTATTAAAAGAAGTTGATGATTTTGAACAAACACCATGTTGCAGCAGTGAAAACTCGGGACGAGGAGGAGAAGAATTTTATAGAGTGGTTCCCAAATTGAAAGTTGACACCAATCCTCTTTTGTGGTGGAGGGAAAAAGAAAATGTGAAGGAGTTTGTATATCTGCCAAGAATGGCAAAAAATATCTTAGTGTATGTGCAACTGGTTGCCCAAGTGAGCGGATCTATAGTATAGCTGGTCTTGTTGACAATCCTCGGCGTTATAACCTGAAGCCAGACAAGCTGAACTTGCTCACTTTTTTAACGATAAGTGATTAAGCTTCTCTACTTTATCTATATGTGGTTTCATAAACATTTGTTGCATCATCAGAATTCAGAATTCTCGTCTGATTAAAACTACAGTGACATAATTATGTCGAGCTTGAAGGAATACCGTAAGTTTCTACGCACTTCTTCGCTTGCAAAGTACGCACGTGAATTATAATGGGATTTTTATGTAGCTGCAGTAATAAGAATTACGTAATCAAAATTCTGTGTTACGTGCAACACTAATGGTACCTTTACTAAGTTTTAAGCTATGGATCATAGACTTATTAAGTTTTTGACTCCATGTAAACTTTCAAGAAAAATATTTCACACAACAACTTTTACGGTTGATGCAAACAAATTTTTCAGTCGGGACAAAGTTATTCATTAATGGCTAAAGCCATGGTTTTATGGTTCATGTACAATTATAAAAGAAAAGTATGTTTCTATGATTTTACAAAATTTTAATGTCCAAGCAAAAGTAACAGCACTTTGAGTTAGTTTTTATATTATAATTGTTGTGTATCAAGAAAAATAAAAAAGCATTGCATAAAATTGGTTTATATAAGATCAGGATGGTAAATGTATTTTGATACAGTTGTAGTTAATTTACCATTTTCTAAAGCATGATTGTCATTTCACGTGAGTTGATAAATTTGAGCATTTGCAGAAAAAATGCAATGTTGACATGGAGATTATAACATATAGAATTTTTACTTAGGTGTGTGCAATTTTATTTTTAGATTGCAGAAGTTGAATATGATGCATTGATGGATAGAACACGAAGAAGGCCTCTTGTTCGTAATCTTATCACACCAAATCATGCATTTGGGTTTTCAGTAATTAGTGGAGCTGCAGGCTTTTCTATACTTTATGGAGGTAATTCACTACATTTCAGTGTCTGAATGTGTGATGAAATAACAATTACATACTGGTACTTATTAATTGAAAGCTGCACTATGTGAATGTTCCGTTAGTTCTGCTGCAGACAGCTTGCTTATCGCAATAACATCATTCAGTTTGGCTGGAGATATTTAATGTTCAGGGCTTTGGGCATTGTGTAGCAAATGTTAGTAGTGTTTTATCACTACTTCAGCTGTAATATCTTCAACCACAAAATCAACTAGAAATATATTCCTGTTGTGTGTAACCTTAACAGTTGTAGTGGTGCTTATCTTTAAAGGTGTAATATTTGTACATATAATATTGTTTTTTTCACAATGCAGGTGTGAATCTGCTTACTGCATCATTAGGACTTTCAACCATTCTTCTTTATGCTACTGTGTATACTCCTTTAAAGCGAGTTCATTGGTTCAACACTTGGGTCGGTGCTGTTGTTGGCGCAATTCCTCCTGTCATGGGATGGACTGCTGCAACAGGCCAGATCAGTGCAGGTATAAAACATATATTTAGGTCAATATTATTAGCCTTCTTGGCAAAAGTGCTAAACTTTCAAGTTTGGTGAATACTGTGTTTTGCTTAAATTTTTATTTATTATTATACTGTATATAGAATTATTAATAAATGAGGATTTGGGAGCCTTGTTATTAAAATTTGGAATGGTTAAATCGATACATTTCTTTAGCATATCAGAGGTGAATATGCATTGCAGTCATAATTATGTAGAGTCTAGCTTTAGTTTTTATAAAAATGATACCATGAAATGTTACTCTCGCTTTATTGCATAGAGTGTTTGCAGTATAACACGCTTGGTTACACAAGGAACCAAATTCAGTCTATTGCGTGAAAATCTATACATACAACTAAATGCAAAGACGAGATAACAGTTTGTTATGTTTTGAAATATATAAATATGCTTAGATTTACAACTGTTTAATTTTCTCTTTAAGATTAGAATCTTGGAAGTACTTAATTATGGATTAATTATTATCTATAGACTATATGCTATATGATAAGGAGTTCAACATTATAAGAGTTACATTAGCACAAACACAAATGGGTCTCAAATCAATTCATGTCAGTATCCCAATAAAATATTTTATCCATACCTTGCTTCATTTGGGTTGCAAGTTTGCAACATAAATGATTTAGTTGCTGAATCTGTTCACAAAAGTGTAGTTTATTGTCTTTTAAATGCATGGCTGCACTCTTAAATCAATAGTGATACTTACTGCAATGCTTTTGTCAATAAATAAAATTATAACATCTTGTCAATCACAGTAATTACACAGAAAATGAAGTATTCATACGCATTTTGAAAAATGGATCGTTGTTTCGCAAATCTTTAAGGGCTTGTATCAGCCCGGCTTGTTGTGCAAGGTCTTTTCATCCATTACAGTGAAGTGGCTCGTTGTTATGCTATTACTTTGCAGTGTCTTATTGTTAGCTTTTAGTTTTTAATGCATTTATAGGTGCATTTATATTCTCTGGAATTCTTTATGCTTGGCAATTTCCTCATTTTTATGCTTTGGCATGGCGGAGAAGAAATGATTATGCCCGGGGAAATTACCAAATGCTCCCACTTTCACATCCACAAGCAACGAAATATGTAGTGGTTGTACATGCATTATCTCTATGGGCCCTCTGCTTTGCTGCACCGCCTACTGCTGTGGCGTCATGGGCTTTTACTTGGTTATCAGTGCCGTTAAACTTTTGGCTAACAAAAGATTCATTTAATTTTTATAGGTATGTATTTGTTTGCATAATTACCATTGTGTTATGTATCCTTTGCTTATGCAATATTTCCTTTCAACTAAAGTTCAGGTTTTAATGTATGTATGGTACTTTTTAAAAATGCATGTTACAACTTATAGTATGATGTTTACATGGTTGAGCTGTTAAAAGCCCTGGTATGAACTATGTTAAAAGTCCTGGTATTTTAAAATATTTTAGCTGTTTCATAATTGCTGCAAGTTATTAAGCATGTTCATTTTATTACAGGGAAGGCAACAGCAGAGCAGCCAAGAAACTTTACAAATGCAGCTTATACTACATTGTTTTGTTGTCAGCGGGACTTATTGTGGACCGCAAGGTTTTATCGAAGTTAAACATGAATGAGCATAAAGATAAGATTTTTGAAATCTTATCAAAGACTGCTCCTAAAGAAACACTGTTTTAAGTTTTTTATTTGGTAACTTTTCTCTTGAAAATAAAAATCTCTCATCTTGAATGCATAGTTAATTTATGTGATGTAGTGAATACTACAGAAAAACATGATGTAGTGAATACTACAGCCAACAAAATATAAGATGTTTTATATTTATTTCAACATGCAAGTCGGTACTGTCGTTGTATGTCTGTTTTGGAGAAATTTTGATTTAAGTAATAGTACAAATTGAGCTACAGTCCATATTTTGAACAAAATACGAGTGAAACATGTAACAAAAGGAACCTTAAAATGGTGGTACATCAGACTCATTTTTTTGTTTTAGTCAAGTGAAAAACAATGGCTTTGCTGTTCTTTAGATAATGCTCTAGTGTAGAGGTTTGGGTGAATTATAGGTATCACGTACTATGCCGCATGAAATATTTTTGGGAAGAGCTTAACTAGTGTGCACTGCATGTCCAGGACAGCCAAATGTGGAAATGTCATATTAACAGTATTATTCCATCTTGAAATTTTATTGGTACAAGTTTCATGTACAACATCTGTGTGAACTTTTGTGTACACAAAGCAAATGAAATTTTGGCAAAGGTTTACACTGGAAGACTCTTTAAATGTCATTGAAGTAGCAGCTACAGTTCCAGTTCAGACTTAGTGCTTTTATTTCATCATTCTTATCTCAAACTTGAGATAAGCTTTCAAACTTTCATCTTCTATTTGAGCATCTACCAGTTTTAGAGCTTTGGCTTTGCCTTCAGAACCTTTGTAAAAGTTGATAAGCTCCTCAGCATGCTTTATCCAAACACAGTTAACACAGCCACTCATGCAGCATGTTCCAGTTGGCAGTGCTGGAGGCTCAATAGGTTTATGTAAACCATTGTCTTTTGAGGTTTCAGTTACACAGTTCGTATTATAAGTTGTGCATACATTGAATAACATGCAGGCATTATTGTGTTGAAGTCCATTGTACAAGCAATGTTTCAAACACATTAGTCGGTGCATGTTGCTTGTAATGGTTTTTGCAATTTGTGTCGATTAATTAGATGCAGTAAAATATTCTCCAATCAATTCTTGACCTGTGGAAATGTCAGTAGTTGCAACTAATACTACAGTTCTCAAATAATTAGTAGCTCCAAGACCACCATGATTAATGTTGGGTACAAATTTTCGGAACTCCAATGGAAAGTCACTCATAAAGTCAAATTCTTGATACTGTATATTTGGAAGGTGAATGCTTGTCTTGTTGTTGACATACTGACCAACGTTTAAGGGACATGACAAACTTCCTGTAAGCCAGGAACAATCACAAGTGTTATGGTAACCCACTTTATCCCTGCCTGCACACGACTTGAAGATAGATTTGGATAGGCCGCTACGTTTCCCGTCAATGTAGTGATGATCTTTACAACGAAATATAAATTGATTTGCCAGTGACTGGAAAAAAATAAAATCGGAAGGCAAATACACTGTCCCAGGATAAATGGCAACAACTTGTCCCTTTTTTACAGATCCACTGGAAACAAATACTCCGTTGCCAGCACCTGGAATTTCACTTTGTCTGCAAGTTATTTGAAATCCAGCCACTTCTTCTAAAATTGCATTTGAGTTTTGCTTGGATGATTCAACATGTTTGAAGTATGAAAAAATTGAAGTGAGTTGTCCTAGCACTTCTTCTCTTTCTATAATTTCATCCTTAACTATAGAAATATGCTTTCCAGGATTAATACCAAAAGCAATCCAAGGTAAAAACCGGTATTTATAGGAGCTCCACTTTTTAAAAAGCTTATAAACTATTTTCATTTATCGTCATTAACTTTTCTGGCTCTGCAAATGCTACGAAAAGGAAATAGAAAATAACTACATTTTTTCGGATGAATTACACACACCACTGATATTTATATAGAATATTCACAGCAGACTGAAAAATATGCGAAGCCTAGCGTTACATATGTAGCTAATTCAATTCATTATTCTAGGCTATAACGTTTGCGGTGTAGTGGCTTTACCGTATAATACAGAAAGTAATGTCCTTGATGAGTCATTAGTTGGGGCAGGGGCCTCCAAAATACGGCCCACCTCATTGTGCCACAAATAATTTTAACGTATTGTAGGCCTAGTCTGTTGAACAAAGTTGAAATCTGGTCCTCAATCGTCAGTTCTCATTCTTATCTGACTCTTCATGAAGTTGCCTGAGTTTGGGTTTGACTTCCAAAAAATATAGGCAGCATCTATTTCACCGGCTGCCGGTTAAGGAATTTGGAAAAAAGCTTTTTCGGTAAACGGCTGTTTGCCAGCCGATGTTATTTTGTTGACTCGCTTAGTAAACATAGTTGTGCGAAAGCGCTTTTTTCCGCATATTATGCGAATACGCAAATTCTTTATACGCATATAATGGTCATTTTTTAAACTTGCGCCGGGCACCTGGGAATTTCTCAACCAAAATCAGCAGATCTTGCATATTGGCACTTCCATTACCCTTGTAATGCCCTTTGGAAAGACTGTGCTATTCTGCTATACCTTTTGTGGAAAATAGTGGATAGGGATCATAGATATCCTATATAACATAAAACAACAAAAATGTTTTATAGGATATCTATGATAGTGATCCAGTCTTACAGATAACCTAATAACATTTTTATGTAAGTCACTTTGATAATTGAAACCTGTTGATATTGCAGGACTACAGGTAGACGGCAGCTACCTTTCTTAGAAAAAAAAACTACTCACAGTATGGCCTCAGTTAATTTCATTTTTGCTCTTATGTAGTTTTAGTTCATGTAACTTATGTATAAAATCAAAGAATGTTTGTCTTCCATATTATTACTTTGGGACTTCTTTCAGCTACTGAGTTAAGCAAATATACAACTTTCATATCAGAATATGGGGTCTAATATACATACAAGTGCACAACCACAGGATGCCTTTGTATACTAGTCCCCAGCTACTCAAATTGTGACGTCATCTGTTTGTGCACTTGTATACTAAGCCCAGAATATGTATATATATGAATATGTACATACATATATAACATGTGAGTTCATGTATACAATCCTAGTAATGTCACTGATGTTGACCATTCACATACAAATTATCTTGATTGTTTATTTCAGTATTGAAAAACACAACACCGTAATGTATAACAATACTACCCGATTTTTAAGAGAAAAACCTAATCATTAGATTTCTTTTAAATTTCCATCGTAATCTGTTTCCTTGGACTAAGGCAAATCTTTGCATGACTTAAACTCGACGATGATTCCTCATTATTTAATACCCGGTTACCAATCTTGTCTTTTTACAAAATCTGATAGACGCACATTTTTTTGTTTATTTTTGTATTACCTGAATTTGGAGCTGTTTATTAAGACCATTAAACTAAGTAACATCAATACGAAACTGAATATGTATTATGAAAAAATACTTAAAATCTTTCAGTCATTGCAGTATCAGATCTTTTCTGGTGCTTTTAGTAATAGTTTACAAGCAAAAGTAAAATTTTGATATGGCAAGTGTTCTTTGAATTTCACTGACACTAAGCATACCAGTTACTACTTTCTGTTTACCACAGATTAATTGAAAAGAGAAGGATTTTATATGTAACCTTTCTCTGCCCATTAAAGTTGCAGTAATACACACATGTTTTTATACTAAACTGTTGCCATAGTTGCGCGTGATTCTACTAGTGTAGGTAAAAGCTAATGTATGTGTTCAACGACCATATTTATATTTATTGTATTAACATTTTACCATCTAAATAATGCAAAAAAATTATCGGTATAAACTCTAGTTAAAGGGCTATTGTCAATTTTCGACAATAATATTTATAACTGCACTTTGATACAGAAAAAAATATTTCAGCTCTCCCCAAGTTATATTACGTGCATTATTACAGGAAAAAGATTTTAATAATGTTGGTGAAACAAAATTAAAACGAAAATTAATTTTAATGTAGGTGAAGGAGAAATTGTAACCTTTTAAGGTAGCTTTGTTATGATTAAAACTTCTACACTGCAAAATATGACATTCAAGAACGCCATTGAAATATGCAAGTACCAAGTTAGTACAGTACTCACAGTAAGCTGTGCTAAAGTTCTTGTTGATTCTCTCAAAATGTGTATTTATTCAGTGGACAACATCATATGAGAAAGCTTTGGAAGAGGTGGAGAAATTTGAAAGAAACTCATTGACAAAGTTTATAAGTCGAAAAAGCTATAAATGTGGTATGTTCAGATTTCAATAAAAACAAGTAAAATGCACTGCACCCCCAGCTTTTCTTATTTGTTTGTCATTGCATAGGTGTTAATGGTAGTAAAATCTACTGGGATGAGTGCACTATTCCCTTCATTATTTCTCGCTCTCATGAGAGAGAGTGTCAGCATGGCAAGGACTGGAACAAAGCTAGAAATGAACAAAAACGCCTCAGTAGATTTTCTATGCAAGTATGTTACTAGATGTTTTAATAAAGTTCTTAATCTCCGTAATATATTTACCGTTGAATTTATTTCATAAAGCTGTCTGACCACCACTTTTCAAATAAGAAAAAGATTGTGAGAAGTTCAAAAAAGGTTAATTGCAAAGCAAAAGTTATTATGTCTGAAGTAGTTAAATTCCCAGAGTATCAGGTAAGGTTGGTAATTCTATTCGATTTTCATTCATTATTAATTCTGCTGTTATTAATATGTAATGAACAGTATTTGAAACTGCAAATCGTAAATATCTGTTTAGTCAGACATTTTCTATATAGATTATGATAAATAGTACATCAGTCACTAATTATGCTAAAAGCCAAGCCAGTAAAGAAATTCGAAAAAAACTTTCTGAGTGTGACGTGAGTTTGATCAGAAAGCATGCTTGCCGAATCCGGTTTCCCTTAGCAGAAGAGCACACTGGACATGTATTGAAAGAGGTATTAAAAATAATCTTACAACACTGTTTCTAACCAGACAAATGATGTTTGATATTATTGAAAAACTTTAACCCTTTAGTCACCCTACAAATACAAACTTCCCAAAAAATACAACACAGGTTTTAAGTTTTGTTCATTATACAAAATTATAAGACCACTTATTTTCGTGAGATTACAAGCGTATGGTATAATTGAAACACAAGTAAATGTAATGCAGGCAACTAGAGTTTTACAGCCAATGGATCAACGACCTAGTTCTAAAATTGATAAAATGGTAAATGATGGTATACCTTCGATTAAATCATGTTAAAGCTCTGTTTGCTTGACACTAGACTCAGTACTTTTCAATTGTCAGGTTGCTACAGCAAATGAAGATAGAGAAGTAACCGCCATTGATGATATAGCTTCAATTATGCCATCTCCAACGATTCAAGCTTTACAAATTGAAAACATAGAATCGGACAAAACAACAGCTGACCATCAGAAACTTTGTATATCAATTGCAAAAATAGCCACCAAAATTTGCAATATATGCTATGACGTTGCCTCAGTTATCAAACTGTCAAAGGCTGAAGCAATTTTGAAAGAAGTTCTAGATAATCTTTCAGAAAGATGTAAATATGATTCTGGATTAGAAGGAAAGAATGGCCACAATGAACACTGTTTCAGAATAAAGAGAAAAACTTTTGCTACTACCAATTTAATTTCAACGTGTGATGAAATTCCACGAAAACGTCTTAAGCTCAATCCATCTCGAGGCACCGCCAATTAGCAGAGCAATCACTGAACGCAAAATACATCTAAGCATTATAAAAAAACTATCGACACTATCGATGTTGGAAGTTAATTTCAAGTGGTGAGCTCAATCTCTTTGGCAAGACTTGCATCAGCAAGCGCGGAACAATATGCAAGAACTGCTGGCAGAGCCCTTTTCCGATTAACTTATTTTAATAGTAATGATGATGATAACGTAATCCAAATATCAACTTTTTGTGAATCAGCTCCTACCAAAGTTTGTTTCGTTGCATATTTTGAAAAAAAAATTGATAAATAACACTGATTTGTGCAAAATAGAAGCTAAATTGTTATTTTTGTTTTGGTGCTAACTGCTAAGCAGCACGGAGCCAAACGTAGTCGCATCGCTCTAAGAACTGTTGTCTGTTCCTATATAGGTATGTCGCCACTCACCAGGGTGCATTCCATGAGATGCGTACGGCAAACATCATGACTATGCCATAGATGTGCTATGGCAACTGTCATCTCTGAAAAGGAGAGGTTTAGCTCGTTGTCGTCTAAACAAGAGAAAAACAGAAGAGTTAAGTGCATTTGCTGTGGTTGCGCACAGATGTATACTTGCTCTGTGCAACGCCGTAGTCAAACCAAATTTACGCTGCTTGACTGCAGGTGTGCCGAAGATGTTTGGCGTAACGCACGTGGAATGCACTCTGTAGGAATGTAGGTGGTAGCTTCTTTTCTTAAAAAGGAATGAATGCGCGGAGGATGAAAAATCTGCGAACGGCTTTGAGCGTTTAAACCCATTTTTTGTAGTTGCGCAGATTCCTTAGAAATATGTTCCCAAGCGTGGGTCATTTGTATAACTTATAATCTTATATACTCTAGTTTTAAAGCACTGCCAATTAGCAGATACCATATGTCCTTTATACTTAAGGAGCAGCCTAGAAAATCACTCCCTTCATTTCAATTATCACTGAACGCAAAATACACCTAAGCATAATAAAAAACTATCGACACTATCGATGTTGGAACTTAAATTCCTTTTGCCAACTTTGTCAGGCGGTGAGCTCAATATCTTTTGCAGGGCCTACCTCAGCATGCGCGAAACCCAATGCAAGAACTGATGGCGAAGCCCTTGGTGATTTTATATTAATAATAGGCTAATATTATTAAACTTAATTTAATAATAATAATAACGTAAACCAAATTATGAATCAGCTTTCACTAAAGCTTTGCATCGTGATATATTTCACCAAAACAATCTCTTTCGTAAACAAATTGAGAAATAACACTGATTTGCGCAAAATAGAAGATAAATTGTTATTTTTGTTTTGGTGGTAAGGAACATGGGGAATAACGCAGTTGCATCGCTCGCGTTGGCCTTAGCCGGCCCTACTCTTTGGATTTGTTTGGAACATACGATAGCTGAAAGTGGGAATGGTGCCGTAATCTTTTTGATACCATGCCATTCAGGCTAAGTTTGGCTGGCTGTATGTATGATGAAAATGTATGTATGGCAAAAATTCCATCAACGTTTGAAAATAATCTAAACATAGTTTTTAAAACTGTATAAACTATAAAGCTTATAGGCCTACATTGCCCATTACGCAATGTCGCCACTGGCGAAGTCTTTTTTAACGAAGTGACTATTTTACCGTATGTAGGTCACGCAGCTTGCTGTTAAAGATAGGTGGTTAGGAGAATAGGTACCGGTATGCAAAAAGTTGATTTTAGGTGTTTAAGGTTTTGTTGCGGTTAGAGTAGGATTAGAAGGTAGATTTTGGCTAGGTTCAAGTTGCTATGTTATAACATTTAAGTTAGGTTAACAAGAAACTGTGAAAAATAGCTTCGAATGCACGATTTTGTCCAGTGAAATAGTGGCAGCCTTTCTTTAATACCGTTTGTATACAAATATATCAACACCGTTAACTGACACACTGTAGTGACTTCCACTACGTTAGAACAAGACGTTGGAAAAATGAATTTAAATCTGGAGTAAAATTTATTATAATTTGTTAATGAAGATGTATTTCGACAACATTTCAAACCACAATACAGTATTATATTGAGTTTAACCTTCTCTTTAAAGTCAAAAGTAAAGTAGGCAGTAGTAGTAGGCCTATTAGTTTTAAATTTGCTTGGTATATTCAATGTAAGAATGATCCGGGCAAGTAAATTCTTGATTCTTACCTGCTCAGAGGCAAACGAGAAAGAAACCTTTAAAGTTTTGGCATGTTATATATGCGTTATGCGTCGCCATATGTAAATAAACCCGTCGCATGTGAGTGTCTATATATATCAGTCGAGATATGAGACTGTTTAATGTGTTCATAACTTCAGTATAGTTTTATTCTCGTGGACTACTGCAGTTAATTTAAAATGTGGTTTCTGCGGAGAGTACTAGTAATAACCTCATTGTTGTTATTTACTTGCAGCTTCGCAAACGCTGACATAAATGGAGGAACTACTTGTGCAGGTAGGCTATGTCAAGTATAACAAGTTAGTATTGTGGTGAAGTAAACATTTCTACAGATTTGAAACCGGGATACAGTTTCTATTTTTTTAAATAACATAATTGGGACGGCCCACTTGGTCAAATCATTTAGTAATCGCATGCAATGGCTACTGCTTCTTTTATGTCAACTATGGACAATTAATCGACATATATAGCCAATATAGAGAACGTGTCGTGATAGAATGAACAGAAATAATTTTAATATCAGCATTGAGTTGTCAACAAACTGAAAATTTTCCACAATAACCTGTAATTATGTTATAAAATTAATAAGGTATAAAAATATGCTCGAAATAAAAAAAATCCAATGTTATCATTCTGGCACCATAGCTTATATAGCAGATGTTAAAATTCTCACGTTACTA
Source organism: Clavelina lepadiformis (assembly GCF_947623445.1). Lineage (NCBI taxonomy): Eukaryota > Metazoa > Chordata > Ascidiacea > Aplousobranchia > Clavelinidae > Clavelina > Clavelina lepadiformis. The sequence goes on along the minus strand of NC_135241.1, from coordinate 7,458,666 downwards.
TATCGCACAGTAAGTGTAGGTTTTTATTCTGCACGTTAACTTTTTCTATTTTATGTGTTATTTATTTTTAGCCTGTTCTATCCTTGTTGGCTTGGCCGAACAGCTGGCGCAAGTTCACACAACTGATGTAGTGACCGCAGTGGAAACATATTTGTGCACAAACTTACCAAATCCTTTGAATGAAGCTTGTAGAGCGCTGCTGAATGAATTTGGTTCCGCTCTTATTGATGGAGTTTACCACAACGAAACCCCTGACATCATATGTCACAATGTACAGTTCCGTTATCATTATTAAGATAAAGCATGTGATTTCAGAAATGTAGAAATATTTTGAATTGTATGCCAAAACAAGCATAACCAATCAAACAAAATTCTACAAAAAAAACTTTTGAGAAACGCCTATTTCTATATAGACTCTACCTATTTATCATTTTTTATACGAATGTTACCAACTAAACAGATTTATAGTTCGTTGGTAATGGTGAACTGAGCTATAAATTAACGGCAGTATACGGATTTTGGTTTTAGATTGGATTATGTACAAAAGAACCTGGAACAGAGTTTTGCCATGCATTTCCGTTGCCATCTAACTTTGACCCGTCTTTTCTAAGAATAAAAGACAAAAGCGCTTTCAAACGTGATAAATCCGACAACCCGTTATGCACCCTTCCTGGTGTTAAAGAAATATGCAATATCATAGACAGGTGTTTGTTTGGCTGAATCTTGGATTACAGCCTGAACCAAAAGATTCAATTTTTTGGTAATTTTCTAATAATTTTCTTGAATAATTATTTTCTTGAATAGGTTTTCAAATGATCATCTTCCCATTGAAGATATAGATCGAGACAAGTTCAGCGAAGTAACAACTTTAAGAGGAACTCACTGGAGGGGAAAAGACTGCGACGACACAAAATCTAACTTTTATCCCGGAAGAAAACCTGTTAATAGTGATCGCGTTGCCGATTCTAACTGCAATGGAATTTATGTAAGCAGCAAACATGTCCTTTTGCAAACGAATCAAAACCATTCGAATTTTCTATATAGTTTATTTGAGTTGTGAGAGGAAAATGTAGCTTACTCAAAAGTGAAAACCTGCACCACAAATCGTGTTGTTTATAACTGTGAAAGCTCGATAATTCGAAGCTGAAGGGACCGATAATTGTTTTAGTTTTGGTTTAGGTTATCAGAAGTTGGTATATATTAGATGTTACAATATACGCAAGATCGGCATTTTTCCCGGGACCAGTTACGTTACTGTTCATTTGGAAATGTTAACTTAAAGTTGGTTGAGTTAACAAGCTTCCATTGTAAGCAATGCGGATAAATGATTAACAAAGTTTATACTTACGACAAATTTATGAAATGTAAACCCATTTAATGGCAAAATATGAGCAAACTATTTAATTTCAAAAGGGTGTAGATCCGCACAGCGGCATTCCCTTTGAGGAACAATACTGCTCCAAAGCACATTCACGTGGAATTGCTATCCTCGGTGATTCAGCTGGTGCCCACTTTCATTTACCTCCAGAATATTTCATGGCTGAAACTTTGGACGAGGTAAAATAATATTAAAGGTACCGTATTTTCTTGAATAGAAGCCGCCCTCGCATAGTAGCAGCAGAAGACAATGATGAAATCGCTTCGGTGTAATATAAAGGCTGTCAGTGAGAGCTTGCACATGCGAAAAACAGCAGTTGTCACATTCAGTAGTGATCGGATAGTAATAGAATGAAATCTTTTTGTCAAAAGAGTGCGCAGAATTTTATTGTCACCTAATCAACACTACCGGTACTTCATGTAATAAAAATAGAAGCCGCCTTCGAATAGAAGCCGACCTCGAATAGAAGCCGCACAAAACGTTCAAAAATCAAAAATAGTAGCCGCGGTTTCTATTCAAGAAAATACGGTAGTCAAAATTACATTTCGAAAGTACAATAACTAAATATTCCAAAAATTGGGTATGTGTTTTACACCGGCGTAAAATTGGTTTCTGGTTTCCTGGTTCCTCATTTACTTATTTACAAAAATTAAAATAAAATCTTATAAATTCATGTAAAAGAAAACTATTTCAGAAACGTAAATATTGTACATTTTTAAAATTAATTATTTTGAAACATGTACAGTAGTTAAAAGTTAAATAAAGTTTAAAAAATAGTTTTATTATTGAGAGTATAGTACAATATTGAAAAATTAATTTACAATTATTTAACGATAAGAGATGTATAGAATATATTAATGTTTGTGATTTTAATGAGTTTATTCTTGAGATTGTTTAATCTTATTGAAATTTGCATTTACTCTTGCAAATTTACTTTCATTTATACGAATCTAAATCAATTTACACCATACTTGTACTGATAAAAATTGGCTGATTCCGGAGCAATCAGCTGCCGAATAACTACCCTTTAAATAAACCAGTTGTTCAAGAGAATAGAAACGCCATGAAAATTTTTCCGATGGTCGATAAATTAAAACCGATTAGTCTACGATGCACAATCAGCCAATATATGGACCAGGCTAGTCGACTCCCAATTAACATAGCCTTAAATAAGCCAGTGTGTTACAAAAATATTGAGAATTTAGTTTTTTGATAATTTTAACGATGGCTGCTTAATTATTGACACCAATTAAACTGCCAAAGATGATACCGAAATAGAAGGATGCCAAATATCTATTAAATTATCTGTTGATTTATCGATACAACTATATTTTATATAAAAATAAAAAAGTTAAAGTGAGTTGGTGCAACTTTCTTTTAATTGTTGTAAACCTTTTCAAATTAACTTAAACTCGTATAGGATTTCTTTTGTATGTAAGTATAAATTTACTTGAGTTTTCATAAATGTTGTTTGGTTATATATAAATTAATTGGAATGTTTTTTGTATTTATGTTGATTTATGTAAATTTACATAAATTTCTTGAAATTTACCCAAATGCCTATGAATTTATTTTAAATCATAGCTTTTACGGAGTTTGCAAGCGATTTAGCATAAAACCCACTTAAATTGCGAATAAATGAACGAAAAAGTAATAAGGCAACCGATAACAAACATGAAGTTTTGTATACCACAAGTAATCCAGTTACCAACTTTACCTCCGAATAAGAAACTTCACATCTTGAATAATTATAACTAGAGACCAAGTAACACACTTCACGCCGTTGTGTTTCATACAATATTTTAAGAATCCTAAAAATTTAGGATACTTTTCAAGATGTTCTTATGCTCCTTACTGATGAGTTTGACTGGCCACAATTGTCAGGAGTTACCGGTAAGATTGTTTTTGCTTATGCGATTGTAAAGTATTTTTTTAATTTCCTCAATTTCTACAGCCTTTGCTACAAACAAATGGCCGCATTCTATTGATGGTCCAGTTGATTCGCTCTACATGCGCCTTTTAAAAGACAACAAATGTATTCATCGCGATTATCAAAATATAGCGGTGAACGGGGGAGATTCGAGCAACATGCATACCATTATGAAAGGGTTAGCTCGCAACTCAACAACTGATTATCCAATTATAATCGTGTTGGCGTTAGTGGGAAATGATGTGTGCAATGGGTAAGTTCATTTCCTATTAGTTATTAACTTATTACTGACTGTACAGGCCGCAAGTTTGCAGAAGGGCAGACGCGCTACCGTATTTGGAGTGTTTTAATTGGACGGCGTATTTGATTGGCTCATTGAGTATTTTATCATAAACAATGTATAAGTAAAGTTTACTTTTGTTTTTAGTCATCCAGATACACTTGCACACATGACATCAGTTAAAGACTATAGATCCAATATGCTAACGACTCTTAGCTATCTCAATTCTACACTTCCCGTAAACAGCACAGTCATCATATCTGGGTTAGCTGATGGTAGGGTACTTTGGGACACAATGCATTCAAGGTATAAGTTTCCAAAGTTTAACTTCTAACTGATGTTTTCTGGATTCTTTACCAACATTTACAAATTTTATAACAATAATTATGATAGTAATTCATAACAACAAACATTATAATATTTAGAGTGCACCCGATAGGTCAGTTGAACAGTGATGTTACATACCGCGACCTTTACGAATATCTCAACTGTCTGCAAATTTCGCCTTGCACGGGTTGGATGAACAGCAACGAAACAATTCGAAATCTGACGTCTAAGGCAAACATTCCTGATGCTTCATTTGCATGTAAACTGTTGTAGCCTATAGGATTCAATATTGATTTTTATAACACGCTTTACATTAACTGCAGAGAGCAGCTGAACTTAGCCAAGAAGGAAAACGTATTGTGGAAACCCAGAAATATAAAAGCTTAGATCTAATATTTATGGATTATGACGTCGGGGATAGTAAGAGCTCATTTAACAGCATTTCATTTTAATATTGTGTCATTTCAATATTATTATTGTGAATATGTAACATAGGTCTAAATGTGTCATGTGAAACGCATCATGATAACTTTGTATGCTACATATTGGTATATTTCTGCCCAATTTCATGGAATGTTCTTTTTCAGTGATTTCTGAATGGGAATCCAAAGGTGGTCAGGCCTGGCAAATCATAGAACCGGTAGACGGGTTTCATCCAGCTCAAACCGGTCAAGCATTATCGGCGGAACATATTTATAACTTGCTAGTAAACAATTATCCCGATGTAATAGGTAAAATCAATCCTCACAATTCAAAGATATCTGAAACATTCGGCAACCAAGGCGGTTATTAATTTCTCCTAAATTTCAACCACGCATCATTTGTAATGAAATGTATGGTAAACGGTTGAGAAAAAATTACGAAATCATTTCAAGTCGCAATAAACCGTGAAGCAAACACATTTTTATAGTGATCAATGTTGTTTTCACAAACGATAGTCCAATAATAGCGAAATGTAACCTGAAGTCTTAGCCAAGAAACCGTATACAAAAAACTCTATCGAACGAACAGAACTTACAACAGGGGCGGGCAACATACGGCCCGCGACGGGATTTCGAGCGGCCCGCAGACAGTTTCCGGTCTTACATGATATGTGGCCTGCGGCCACATTCTGCCGCAATCCCTATATTGCGTCACTGAGTAAGTCCAAGTTTGCCAACCTGAGAAAGATGGTCATGAATCTACTTGTTCTGTTCGGGTCTACATACATCTGTGAGCAAATATTTTCGACCATGAACATTAATAAGACAAAGCTGCGTTCCAATATATTCAGGAATCCGGTCCGCCAAGTACTTCATTTTCTCATATCAGGCCCACTGACCGAAGAAGTTGCCCGCCCCTGACTTACATGCTTTGATCGTGAACACGACGTAGCCTATATGCCTTCTCTTGCATTATTGTGACATTAAATATTTGTTGCCATCAATTGCCCGGTAGGACTAGTTCACCTACATGCACACCAACAAACTCAGAATCAAGAATTGTGTCATTTTGACGTCAGGTCCCAAGACTAGTACATTTTAACCAATGTGTTTGTCTTTTCTGTAGTACGGTAACGATACTGATATGGATTATGGTAATCACATGCCATCCTGAGCAAAAACAGACAGAAGAGAGACAAAGAAACTAGGTTTCAATAGATATTTCCAACTGATCGCACTGTCCGCCAGATACGGGCTGAGTAGATGAAATGCACAACTAAGCATAAAATGGTTAAACATTGACAAGAAATGAACACTTTAAAACAGAGACGAACTTGATCAATGGCTGACAAGCGTCGAAACACTACACATCAAACTGCGTAGGCTGTAAGGTCTTCGGCTTTATTGAAAAAATTACATGGTGTGGTAAAACGGATATAGGTTGATTCAATCCAGGGAAGATTCAAGTCAAAGAGCATTCAACCAACGGTCGTCTGGCCAATTAAACAGCGTAAAAACTTTTAACGTGACCACATTATTGCGTCATTGTTTACAGGAACGTCTACGCAGTATGTCATCAGGCTCGGATATCGCTCTTACCACAATATCAATATCTTGCATTGAAATGAAAACAAATTAATGTCGAATGATAAGACATTGATATTGTCGTAATCGGGTACATATTCGTGTTGACCATAGCAAGCCTAACAATGTGTATGAAGATACTGATTTTAACTTTACATTTTCGACACCTAACCAAAACAGTCAACTCACAGCTAACAACTACACCGTTGCTAACACACGACCTAATCTTACACATAGAATGCCAGTAAGATATAATGATTAATTATGTACTGTAAATACTGTGTTTGTGTCACCTTGTTATGTACTGTAAATACTGTTTTGTGTCACCTTGCCTTCACTGCTTTATTTCTTGCCACTCATTATGCATGTAGTTTTTAAACTTAAAGTGTGCCACTGCCTCACATATATTGCGAGTAGTATATTATTTCAGTATTTTCTGCGTGCTCATAAAGCCTTCTCACTGTTAGTCTTTACTTAAAGAAAGGAGGATGTTGATAGGTATAAAGTACTTGTTAAGATTTCTATGTTGGCCATGCTACCGCCAGGCGCCATGTGCTTTCTTGGTTGTGCATTGTGATTCGTGTGTGGAGTATTACGTTCATGTTCAAGACTGTCTATATAATACAAGAGATTCTGCCGAACGTCTTATCGACTTAGATCAACAAATAATATCACGAGAGTAGCGATATTAACAGTATGTATTGCAGTTATTAGCCTAACTTGTTTGAGTGAATGTTGCATGCAGTATGATGAGTTAGTTGCCATTCAACCTGTGGTAATGCCTTATTTGTTAGCCATGTGATTGAGATCAAATTTACTAATACTGCCTGTACTAAATGATGCCGTTATTCTTAGCTTTATTTAACGTAAATCATTCACCTGAAATAATAGAATAATAGTAAAACAATAATAGTAGAAAAGCAACACAACCTCACAGCTCAAAGGATGTTCGTTTGTGACAATACGAACCGTGGAGTAATCTTAGTCTACGGGTGGGATGCACCACAACAGATCAACTTGATCAAGGATTAAGGATTAAACCAAGATCATATGATCCAGGTTTTAAGTGGGTCCTTAATTGTCATGCACCAAGTCCGATCTGGTCAAGATCATGTGATCGACGCATGATCTTGATCAACGTTAAAAGCCTAATGATTTGGAACCGAGATTATATGCAGACTGCTTGACATCCCATTGTTGAAGACAGCAATCACAGCATAAGTTAATACAGAGATAGATAGGCCAAGAACTTACTGACAGATTTATAAGCAATGGACATCATTAGTTTGTTGATTGGCATTAGGCATCATTAGCCTGGGTGTCTATTTGTTTATGAGATCCTAACCCAGATGTTGCCCTAGGGCCTAGGCTATCAGGGATACATCAGGCAAGCTCAGGCTTTGGTATTATAGATAGGCTACCATAAAGTTCGTAATATTTTAAAATTGTAACTAGGCTAGGCTGCCGATAGACTGTTTAAATTGTACACGTACAGGTAAATTTGAACGGAAGAAAGTTCTGAATGGTTCTACAGTTCTATACATTGTGTTGCTGAATTTATAATACTGTTATGTTTGTGTATAAACCTAGACTTAATTTTGAAAAGTTTTGTGCGGTTCAGGTGGTGTAATTTTCATCATGGGAAGGAGAGTAAATTTTACAGTTACGGAAAAAAATTTTTTATTGACTTAATGAATAAGCCTAATTACATTAGTGTAATTGAATGCAAAAAAACTGATAGTAAATCTTTGGAATCCAAGTCCACTGCTTGGAAGGAACTCTGTGCAGAATTCAATTCAGCATCAAGTTATTGTTTCCGATCAGTTGAACAACTGCAATTTCTCCTAGCACACCTGCAAACTGAGCAATATTTTTAAAATGAAACTTCACGTTGTTCAAATCCTGATTGCTTGGAAATCTTATGAACTGCTCGTGTCTGGTGGCAATTGCCCGTGTTACTCTATGAATAACCCGGCAAGCACTGGATTGGTCAATGCCGATTAAGTCACCATCTGTCCGCTGAAAATGTCCTGCGGCATAAAACCGTAAAGTAGTGACAAGTTGAAGAATTGGTGGTATGCAGTGATTACGATTTGTGCCATGCTCTAAATCAGAGGAAATCATCCCCAAAAGTTGAAGAACTGAATCCTTTCTAAAGCGAAAACGTTCGCGAAATTGCTCTTCTGTAAAATTTTCAAATGGGTTTAGTCTGTCTTTTATGTTTCTTCTCGGTGGTGTCTCAATAAAATCAATACAATCCATTATAATATTTGCAACGTTTTATTGCTAAATCTGACAGAAAATGACACAATAAACAAGGTAACATAAGGTAAGGTAACTAATCTATGTTAACAAAGGTTAACCGATGCTTGGTCTCATAGTTTTATTTGTATTCCATAAAAAATCTAGCTAACGCTTAATCTCTCTGCTATGTAGGTTGCAATTAATAATATAATGAAATAAAGCAACGCAAGCCTCTGCTACCTGCCATATAAGTTCAACGGTTGATAGGCCTACCCTTCTGTAGTACTGTATTACTGCCATTGCATATAATATTGGCTCAAAGGCTAGTAGCACTTCCAATACACAACCTATAGCACTCTCCAATACTTCCACAAACTTGCTTTTCATCAATTATTCACATTGATCTAGACTTAAACCTCCTCGTCAGTAGGATTAAATTCAAGGATTAAATGCCTTATTTTAATCCTGGATTATCTCTGATCGTCGCTGGTGCATACCGTTAGTAAAGATCAACAGTAGTTAATCGCGGATCAAAAGTAATCTGTACTTGATCGGGTTTGGTGCATCCCACCCTACGACTAAGGAATGCGCGAAGCATACAAACACAAGTAATCAAGATAAACGAGGCGAGTTTAACACAGGAATTTTCATTACATTCACCTGGCCCATAATAAATTTGGTGTAATACTTTGATTGTATAATGGACATGGTATTATACATTGGCTTGGGCTTGCAATAAGCACGTACACAAAATAACATATACTGAACACGTATCGTATACGTGCTGATAGGTAACACAAGTTAGTCTACATACGAAATATTTCACTGTTCGCCATAACGAGCTGGAGGTACCCCTTTGTTGGTTCGGCTTGATCGGCGAAGATTTCTTTCTGTCGGCATGTTCTCTATTTCTGGTTCGTCCGTGACAGGGGCATCGTTTTGAACTTCAATGTTTGGTGAAGGACTGCTTATAAATTTTCCTGCGACGGGTATTTCGTCCCTGTTTGGCGCTTCTTGAGGGCATGGAGAGAGATCGTTCAAAGACACTGAAGATTCCTGTCCGTCTGGCCGTCGGACGCGTGCATACGTTGGATTTGTATCTATCAATTCAACTTCGTCTACCAAGGGATCGTATTTACTGTTGCGTACAAAACGTCGGAGGTACACTTTATTGGGAGCGATCAGCCACGATGGCATTGAAGATCCCGAGGTAGAGCGTCGGTCAAAGGAGAAAAATCTTTGGTGAGGTGTCACGTTTGATGCCGTGCAGAGCAGCGACCTTATGGAATGCAGGGCTTCAGGTAACACTAGTTCCCACTGGGGTAATGGAAGTTTCCTTGACTTGAGTATTAGCGTAACTGTTTTCCAGATGAAACCGTTGTATCTCTCCACTTGGGAATTTCCAGTGGGGTGATATGGGGTTGATGAACTTGTTGCAATTCCCAAGTTTCGAAGGTGAGTACGAAGTTCGTGTGATATAAGAGAGGGTCTACGGTCAGAGTGAATATAACTGGGTAATCCAGTGAGGGTAAACAGTTGATTCAGGCCCTGAATCACTGTTGTCGAGTTCATATTTGGACACGGCACAGCGAACGGAAATCGTGAGTACTCGTCGATTATGGTTAAGATATACTTGTTCTTAGATGATGAAGGTATCGGTCCTTTGAAGTCGATGCTAATTCGTTCCATTGGCTTTGTAGCTTTTATTAACGCCGTCTGGGGAGGTCTGTAAAATCGTGGTTTATTTTCAGCGCATATCTTACAGTTCGAACATACCTTCCGTATTTCGTCGGTTGAAAAGGGTAAATTCTTCATGCGAATAAAGTGCAACATTCTGGTGACTCTAGGATGGCCCAGGTTATTATGGATGTCTTCTAGTTGACTTGGTTGATAGATAGAGGCGCTGGTTGATCTTGAGAGACAGTCTGCGACCGGGTTCATTTTGCCAGGACGGTAGCGAATTGAGTAATTAAGAGAGGCAAGTTACAAACGCCAAGTTTGGATTTTATTGTTTTTGATTTTCGTGCGACGACGATTGTCAAGCATGTAAGCTACGGATCGCTGGTCAGTTACTAGTTCGAAGCTTTGGCGTTGTAAAAGATCTTTCCATTTCCGAGTAGCTTCGATGATTGCAGTCGCTTCTTTTTCTATAGCTGGATACTTCAATTCACTTCCGTGCAACATACGTGACATAAACGCGACCGGTCGTCCACCTTGATTTAGAGATGCTGATATCGCAACATCTGAAGCGTCACACTCAACAACAAATGGCGTAGTCTCATCAATGGATTGTAATGAGGTAGTGGCCAGTTCCGTTAGAAGCTGGTGAAACGCTTGCTCAGCCTCTTTACTGAGGGGAAAGGACTGGACTGTCGTTAGTGGTTTCACTTTGTCGGAAAACCGTGGAATCCACTTCGAATAGTAAGACAAGAAGCCAAGAAGGCGTTGTAGAGCCTTTTTGTTCTGTGGGAGAGTATATTCTTGAAGTGGCTGTAGTCGGTCAGGATCTGGTTTGATCGTTTTGTGTTGGACTTGGTAACCAAGAACGTTGATTTGAGAAACCGATTGGACAGTCTTGCTTTCATTGAATGTTAAGTTTCGGCGTTTGAATACGCTAAGCAGTTTTTGGACATTGTCGTCATGTTCTTGTTGTGTCCTGCCACAGACCGTGACGTCATCTTGGTATGCGAAAACGTCGTTCAGATTTTCTTCATCAATGATGCGGTCAATTGCTCTCTGGAAGTTGATCCCTCCGTTTGTGACACCATATGGAATTCTTTTGTATTGCCATAACTTGCCATTAGCTTCAAACGCTGTGTAGACACGGTCGGTTTCCAATATCGGAATCTGATGATATGCGGATTTCAAGTCGAATTTTGAGAAGACGGAATACTTTGCAAGTTTATTTATCAGGTCATCTATCCTTGGAAATGGATATGCATCTACGTGAGTGTAAAGGTTAATCGTTTGCGAGTAGTCCACACACATTCGGGTTTTTCCTTCAGTGCGAACAACTACTATCTGTGCTCGCCACGGAGATCGACTGAGTTCAATTACACCATCATCTTGCATTTTGTTGATTTCTTCTCGAATAAATTGTTCATCAGGTTTGCTATACCGCCGTGATTTGACTGCAATAGGTTTGCAAGACTTTGGTAACTGTGGAAATAAGGTTTCCATTGCAATTGTGGCCGCTGGTAAAGCACAGACTATGGGTTTGGATAAGGTAAAGTCTTCCTCAATACCACCATATTGGATTATAAGCCGATTATGCCGTTTCTGGAATGCTTGACCTAAGATCACGTCGCTGCATAAGTTGTCCATGACACCGAGTTGAACGTTTTCGTATTTGCGGTTGTTAACGACGATGTTGGTTGTGCAGGAACCTAACATTGTACATCTTAAGCTGCTTTGTGCCATGGATACTTCTTGGCGTGTTGGGGTTATTGGAAGATTCAGTGATTTTGCGGTGACGGCATTGATGTAGTTATCGGAACTTCCAGAGTCAACCAGGGCGCATAGGTTTTGATCACGTATTGATATCATTAACGCCGCTTCAAGTAGGTTGTGCGGATAAATGGCGCACACGGTCGGTGTAGCTTTTGCTACTGTAGCGACGGTTTTCGAAGGGTATTTACTTTTACATACCTTCAGGAAATGTCCAATTTTTCCACATTTGTTGCACGTGAGATTTCGCGCTGGACAAGATCTCCTGTCATGAAAGTCATAACCGCAAAAGTAGCACTTTTTCTTTTTGAAAGAAGCTGCGATGTACGTCGTTGTCTCGAGCTCTCCTCTATTCTCTATTTCATTTTTACTATGAAGACTTTGCGGGCTTGTGGAGGCCGATGAGCATGTTGTGCTGTGCATGTTGTATGCGGAGGCATTCTTGATTGCCATGTCTAACGCATTTGCTTGGTCTACTGCTGATTCGAGAGAAAGGGTTGTATTCTCTAGAAGTCTTTGACGGATCGAGGGAGATGCGAGACCATTAATAAATGCATCTCTACAGAGTTCTTTGCGATATTGTTCCGCAGTCACATCTTTGCACTGGCAGTTTTTGCTGAGTATTTGCAACGTTTGCATAAACTGGGTTGGGGACTCGCTTGGTTGCTGCTTTCTCGTTGCCAATAAGTGGCGAGCAAAGATTTTGTTCGGTTTCTTGACGAGTAAATTTTGTAGGATTTCAACAGCAGAGTCGTACGTATTGCAATCTTCTATGAATTCAAATATCTCCGCCGACACGAAATTCGTCAATAGTTGAAGTTTGTTGATGGGAGGAGCTGTAGAAGTTTGTTCTCGCGCAAGTTCAGCTAGGAAGTTATCAAACGTTCTTTTCCAATGTTTCCACAATTTGCTGGCGGTTTCGCAGTTGATGTCAACTTCTAGCTTGGCAGGTTTCAGCGCACTTGTTTTAGACATGTTATTGTCAGCCTACAAATTACGTTAAATAAATTGTACTAAATGATGCCGTTATTCTTAGCTTTATTTAACATAAATCATTCACCTGAAATAATAGAATAATAGTAAAACAATAATAGTAGAAAAGCAACACAACCTCACAGCTCAAAGGATGTTCGTTTGTGACAATACGAACCGTGGAGTAATCTTAGTCTACGACTAAGGAATGCGCGAAGCATACAAACACAAGTAATCAAGATAAACGAGGCGAGTTTAACACAGGAATTTTCATTACACTGCCGATTATTGCTATTGTGTGCAGACTCACAGGGTAGTGTTCATTTCTTTACTTTGGCCTTGTTTGTACTTTCAGATGATAAGTAATATTACCCTGGGTTCTGTACTTATAGAAATCACACACACATTGTTCACTAGCTGTTCTTTTCATCTGTTCGAGTGATGATATCTTTCTACCCGTTCAATATAAGACTTCCAAGAAATTCGTGTACCTTTCTAATATTTCTATTTTGATGAGAAGTTGGAAAGCTGTCTATGAGCATGCCAGGAATACTTTTAGAAAATCCCACAAGATACTAAACATGATAATCAGCGGACAGAAGCAATCGAGAAACTCCAGAAAATGAACGAAAGGAAGCGGGAAGCTGACGAGCAGTATACTGTATGCACCCAGCTGTGCAACATGGACGCTTCAACTCAACGTTCTTATGTGTCGGCTCGGTCTTCCAAGGTTAGCACTTGCTCAAGCTCTAGAAGGAAGAGACTGCGGCAAGCTCGAATTGACGCAGAACAAGCAAAATTTGAAGCACAGCTGACGTTTGAGCAGGATATGATTGAATCAAAAGCTGAAGAAGAAAGACTTGAGGCTGAAGCGAAGGCTGAAGCTAAAAGACTTGAGGCTGAAGCTAAACAAAGGATCCAGAGGAAGGAAGTCAACTTTAGAATTGCAATGTCTCGTGCTGAGGCAAGTGTGAAAAGGGCATCCCTGGAAGCCGAATCTGACGATGACCTGCTGGATACGTCAAGTATGGGAAGTGCCAAACCCATTACTGGAGCCAGGAAGTTTGCAAATGTTCCAGCAGGATTGGTGAAGCCTAGAACGACCTATGGAAACCCCTATCAAGTTACTTCTAACAAACTTGCGATGCATCAAGTCCTCCATGCAGAAGAAACACCAAGATCAGATGAAGTGGGCAGGATGTCAACCTTAAGGCCAACTGTCAACGCCTTTACTTCAACAAGATACAATGAACCAGATAAGACGAGCACCCCTGAAATGCAGGACATACCTGTGGCACCAACAAAGATAGCCACAGGCCAAAACGAACCGCAGGCTCGATCCAAATCACTTGACGTGTTCAAGAAGAGGCCTATATCTCAGTCCGTACCATCTGACTATCAATGTGACATGATGATGTTAGTTGGCATGATCGAAGAAAATAGATCGATGACGCAAAGATCGACCTTGCCAAGGAGGGAGTTGGAGAAGTTCGATGGCAACCCCTTGCAATACTTTGTGTTCATGAAAGGTTTCAGGGAGACAATTCAAAGCCATATTGCTGATCCTGCCCAACAGTTACGGTATCTTATTGACATGTGCGTCGGAGAGGCACATTAAACCATTAAGGGTTGCATTTGGGTTGACCCGCCTGAAGAAGGTCTGCGTCAGGCCTTTACAGTATTAGGAAACCAGTTTGGTAGGCCTGAAGATGTTGTTGCGGCGCATCTCCAGTCATTGTTTCAAGGACCTCCGCTGAAGGGAAATGAGAAAGATCTTCGCAAACTGTATAATGATATGTCCAATTGCAGAATCTTGAGTGCTTGAGGCATGGGATCATGCTGCTGAACTTGATAGCCACTCCACATTGAAGCAGATCTTCAAGCGGCTACCATATAGAATGCAGGAAAGCATCACCCATGATACAAACAGGCAAATAAAGATGGGTAAAAGACCAACCTTTGATCATCTGCTCATTGACTCATTGAACAGAAAATGCTCTCTTATAACAACATATATGGACAAACCATGTCCAGAGCCAAAGAGGAGGAAAAAACCAACCGTGTGCCCAAGACACGGAATCTGAAGACATCTAGGTCTTATACCTCTCAAGCAACTGTTGAGAGAAGTGAGAAGAGGATGGAGAACCTAGAAATCTCTACCAGAAGGTCAAACAAGGCTTGCATTGTTTGTCAGGGAGGACATTCCATTTGGAGGTGTGACCAGTTCCAGAAGAAATCTGTTCAAGACAGACGTTGCCTTGTTAGAAATAGTGGACTCTGCTTCAACTGTCTTGGACCAGGGCATCGTAGCACTGATAGTAAAATGACGAAGAAGTGCAAGACATGCAATAAGTTGCATCAGTCATTACTGCATGTGGATATGCAGTCAACATCTGAAGAGGAGAAGCCTAAAGAAGAAAAGGATTCAACTGATCCCGTTTAGTCAGCGGAATCCTTTGGAATCGACACCAACCATCATGGTGCAAACAACGTGAGGCTGAAAGTGGTCCCTGTCAGAGCATGGGGTCACAACATGCGTAAGCCTGTGGAGTGCTATGCATTCCTGGATGAAGGATCAGACACTTCATTCTGCAGCGATCGTCTTTCCAAGCAACTTGGGTTACAAGGACCCAAGGTTCAGTTGCATATGTCATGCATAAACGGTGAGGAGTCACAACAAAGTAAGATGTTTTCACTTAGCATTCAGGGTCTGAGTGAAACGGCTGTCATTGATTTAGTAGAAGTCATGACACTTTCATGCTTGCCCAAACTAAAGGGAAGCATACCTACCAACAAGGACGTGACACGATATCCTTGTCTTGAAGGCCTGCAATTTCCTGCCATACCTGCTGGTGGAGTGGAGTTGCTCATTGGGGCCGGTGCAAGGAAAGCACATGTCATTCATGCGGTCAGGTAAGGAGGTGCCAATCAGCCAACAGCAATCAGAACTGGGTTGGGATGGACAATGGTTGGACCAGAACCTGCAACCAGAAACAGAGCCGTTTGCCAGGTCAACTACGCTCGTTGCGACAACCGCATCTTGCACGAAAGGATGTTTGATCATGACTTTGTGGAGGATGAAGACCCAGAAGATCTTGCTTACTCCGTCGACGATATTCGCGTCATGCATAAACTGAAGTCATCAGTTCAGAAGAAAGATGGACGATACCAGTTGGGACTTCTATGGAAAACCGACAATGTCACTCTACCATACAATCGTTTTCTGGCTGTGAAGCGATTTTCATATTTGAAACGCAAGCTTGAGAAGGACACGAGCTTGTTTGATCAGTACAAAAAGAAGATCAATGAACTTCTGCAATCTGGCTATGCCAAGAAAGTTCCAGAAGGTAGGTCAGTCTTGCAATGCAAAGAGAACATGGTACATACCTCATCACTGTTGCACTGGAGGGAAATTCAGAGTTGTTTACGATTGTGCTGCAAAGTACAAGGGCACATCACTCAACGAGAACCTGCTGCAAGGTCCAGATCAAACCAACAGCCTAGTAGGAGTATTGTTACGATTCCGCCAAGGAAAAATTGCATTCACTGCGGACATCAAGGGCATGTTCCATCAGGTGTTGATGGATCCTGAAGACTGTGATGCCCTGAGGTTCCTGTGGTGGCCAGATGATGACATGACGAAGCCACCCGCTGACTATCAGATGCTTGTTCACCCATTTGGAGCAACATCTTCACCGTGTTGTGCTAGCTACGCATTGAAGAAGGTAGCTGAGGATAATGAGACTAGTGCCAGTTTGGAAACACTGTCGACTGTCAAACAAAACTTTTATGTGGATGACTGTCTCAAGTCAGTCGATTCAGTGGAAGAAGCCAGTCAACTTGCACAGGAAATTGGTCCATTGCCTGCCAGTGGAGGATTTCATTTGACGAAATACCTGAGCAACTGCAAGGAATTACTTTCGGCGGTTGATCAAGATGACCTGATGCCATCGCTTGTGAACCTGGATTTAGATGAGATACCAGTGGAACGAGCCCTTGGAGTCTATTGGAATACTGCTTCTCATGTTTTCGAGATCAAAGTAGATGTTAAGCCTAAGCCTTCAACACGTCGAGGAATTCTGTCGATGATGAGTCAAGTTTTTGACCCTATGGGTTATGTTCAGCCCTTTTTCCTGCCAATCAAGAAGTTGATGCAACGACTATGTCAGATAAACATATGATCCTGTTCCCGAAGAGATGGAGTAGGCCTGGTTGAAATGGCTGCACAGTTTACCTGATTTAGAAGCCATTACAATACCGAGATTCTTTAATGGAGCTCTCCAGAATCCTGTAGTGGAACTGCACTGTTTCTGTGATGCAAGTGAGGCTGGATATGGTGCAGTTTGCTATTTACGGTTTGTCGATTGTGCCACATACCATTGTTCTTTCGTTATTGGAAAATCTCGTGTCTCACCTTGAAATCTGTCACGATACCAAGGTTGGAGTTGTCAGCTGCAGTAGTCGGCGCAAAGTTGTCACGTCTGGTTGTCAAGGAGCTGCAGTTGAAGATAAAAAGAACAGTTTACTGGACTGACTCTACCTCCGTGTTGCAGTACATTTCAAACACTTTGAAGCGTTTTCAGACCTTTGTTGCTAACCGACTCAGTCTGATTCCCAAGCTGTCCATTCCGTCACAGTGGCGACATGTCGACACAAAGAGGAATCCTGCTGACATTGCTTCAAGGGGATTGATGCCAAATGAAATCAAAAAAGCCAAGCTGTGGTTTCATGGATCTGAGTTTCTGTGGAATACCGATGGTCAGTGGCCTGCCAGACCAAGCAGCCTGCCACCTCTGCCAGATGATAATCCAGAGTTGAAGGAAGTGAAAGAGGTCAACTCATTTACAGCCATAATCGGAGACAACAGTTTCAGCAAGCTCCTAAGACGTTACTCACTGTTCCACAAACTGGTGAAAGCAGTAGCCTGGCTACTGCGTTACAAACGTATGTCATGTGGAAGCACTTTCGAAAGAAGAACATTGTTGAACCAAAGCGAGGTTTGATATCGACAATGGAAATGGAAGAGGCCACAAAGGAAATTGTCAGACTCGTTCAAATGGAGTCATTTCCAGCCGTAATCAGGACACTGGGGAAGTGTCAAGAAGAGAACTCACCCAACCAATCCAGGGGGCAATGGGAGAGAGCCGTAAGGTCGTCAAGTTAAAATTATTGGGAAAGCTTAACCCTTACTTGTCCAGCGGGGTCGTCTTCAAAGATCTCAAGTTCCAGATGACATAAAACATCCCATGATACTTCCCAGTCGACACGAGGTGACTGGCCTTGTCATGAACCATTATCATGCCATGCAGGGGCATTGTGGAACATTACATGTATTGGCATCCATCAGAGAGCAGTTTTGGATTGTAAGAGGCCATTCAGCAGTCCAGTATTATCTGAAGCGCTGTCTTCCATGCAGGGTCTGGAAGGCGAAAACAGGAGAACAACTTATGGCACCACTGCCGGGAGCGAGAGTTACACCAGGAAATCGACCATATACTAACACTGAAGTCGACTGCATGGGACCTTTAATGGTGAAACAAGGGCGTAGCCAGGTGAAACGTTATGGATGCATCTTTACTTGCTTGGCTACACGTGCCATTCATATAGAGATCGCATTTTCGTTGGAAACTAGTTCATTCATTAGTGCATATCGAAGATTCATTAATCGATGGGGTTCTTCCACAAAGAAGATTTTTAGCGACAATGGATCCAATTTTGTTGGAGCTGAACGTGAGCTACATCAGGGTATCCAGAGATAGTTTCAGTTTGGTACTATTGATTTATATTGCTTGCCATAGATTTACTGACTGACTGCCAATGTTAATACTGTGCCTCATTGCCAGGTTCTTCAGCATTTACGCTGTACACACTTAACTACCTCTTAGATTTGTTGATGTTGAATGTACCCGAATCCATCATCGCCTGTGATCATTTGTAAGATGTTCTTTCTTCATTTGCCATCATATGTAGCTTATTAACCATTGTAGTGTGATCGTGTTCTGATCTTTAGCCTCGTGTTTTCTTTGTCTTGAATTCCTTTCATTAGAGCTGATGAGCCGTGACCTGCTTGCTACCATGTGCTGTAATGCCCAGTTTCTCTGTTTAGCGCATCAGTTTAATCCCAGCCAATTTAGTATGTATTGCAGTTGTTAGCCTGACTTGTTTGAGTGAATGTTGCATGCAGTATGATGAGTTAGTTGCCATTCAACCTGTGGTAATGCCTATATTTGTTAGCCATGTGATTGAGACCAAATTTTAGACTCACAGGGTAGTGTTCATTTCCTTGTTTGTACTTTCAGATAATAAGTAATATTACCCTGGGTTCTGTTCGAGTGATCATATCTTTCTACCCGTTCAATATAAGACTTTCAATATCCACTTTATCCAGGGTAGGGTTGAATTCTGGCCTGAAGGACACCCCTTAGGTCATAGGTGTCAAACTCCCGGCCCGCCGGCCACATCCGGCCCGCTTTACAATAAAACTTGGCCCGCAATGCTATTTTATACATTGAACTATTTCCGGCCCGCGAGATCATTGTGCAGTATAACTTACTTTTTTCAAGCAAGAAACAAGATTATAACAAATCGCACAATACAGCAGCACAACAGTTGCCTCATCATACGATAGAATAAATCGATTTATTCCCAGCCAAAACCGTCAAAAAAAAACAAAAATTTGGTGCTGTTTCGCTGACTGTTCCAATTCATATACTCGTGTCACGAAACGTTCAATCAAGTTTTATCCTTACGGCCCGCGGCGTTAAATAAGTTTTGAGTTTTGGCCCCTGGTGCGATTGAGTTTGACACCCCTGCCTTAGGTGATCGGCATTTATAAATTTGCCGGTTACTATAGTCACCTCCTTTTTCGCGAAATGGTATGAAAACGATACCTCGTAGTTGATCGAAATAATGATTAATATAAACAGAAAAAAACATACGTTTCAGATAATCACATGAATTCCACATATGACATAATTATGAACACCGACCATGAATACTGCAGTCTTATGCCAGACAAAATCGAATCTTAACAATAAACACACTTAATCCAATGTTAAACACACAAAAAAATCAACTTATTTTTGTGGACTGCCCAGCCCTACACAGCCCAAAGAGTTATCAAATTCTGTTGCAAAAGTCACCAAGCATCGTCAGTTGGAAAAACCCAACGTGGTTATAATGGCTAGTCAAATGATATCAGGGGTTCTTGAACATAAGGCTGTTGGGCTGTAGGCTGATTGGTTGGAACTCCTTGCATGTCCTGCTACAAAAAGAAGTCATGTTAAAAATAACATACGTCATACCATACTGTGCTATAGCAAAACACAAACCTGTGAAATGGGCTGTTGCTGGTACATGTGCTGTTGTTGCATCTGGTAACCAGACATGGGATCGGCCTGCGCCGTCATCATCTGCTGTGGGTTCTGACCAGGTTGTGGAGTCGCTGGTGGGGCAGTAGCTACAACCTGGAGAATTAATAGATCTGTATTACGCCACGTACTTTCCTCACAAAATGTGCTTCAACAGCAGCCGCTAGGGCACGTAGTAAACTCTTCTATTGGTGTAAAACATACCTGCTGCTGTAGGGTAGGGGCACCTGTAGCGGACACAGTTTGGGTCGGTAAAGCTGTGTTCATGTCAGACATGTTGTATGCATCTGTTGCAATAACAAATGAGCATTTCACGACATATAAAACAGTGAAATGAAAGATAAATTTGCTCTAAACTTCCTGGAACTCATAAAGCACTTAGCAAAATAAGTTCCCACTAAATCATGTATCGTATTGCGACAACTTACCCATGTTTGGTTGTACACTTTGCATATTAGGTGTAGTAGTCACTCCCTACAAATAAGACTTTGTATAAACTTTCTAACTACAGCATCGTTTTGTATTACACATTAAACAACACAGAAACTTACTGGTTGCTGGTAAGCGCTTGTGTCGTAAGCACCGGTATTGTTAAAATTGGCAGGAGCATATCCTGCGTTGCCTTGTTGCACTGGTGTATACTATAATAAACATCATGAGGGTAATTAAATGCATCATGGGTACCGTATTTATTCGGGCATTACTCGCGATAGCGCGTTTCTCATTTATAGAAGCACCACATTCAATATCTAGTGAGCTTTAAATTCGTTCTCTTCTTCATTGCCACCGATCTCAAATTCTTCACACACCCCATACTTTTTCGTAAATATTTTCGACTAAAATTCTACTTCTATATCAGGGGTGGGCAACATACGGCCTGCGGGCCGGACCCGGCCCGCGACGGGATTTTGAGCGGCCCGCAGACAGTTCAGTTTAGCAGTTCAGTTTCGATTTCAGCAGCTATTGAAGTACATTATTCATTAATAACTTCATTAAATACTGTTTTTGGTCTCTATGCTTAAAACTTAAAGTTTACATTAAATACGATTTATTCGTTGCATAGGTGGATAAATACACGATTAATGTATCGATTCAGGAATCCGGCCCGCCAAGTACTTTATTTTCTCATATCAGGCCCGCCGACCGAAAAAGTTGCCCGCCCCTGTTCTACATGAACAAACATGGTATATCATGTGTGCAATATAACAAAAAGCACATACCATTGTTTGAGGTTGATAGGGCTGAGACGATTGACCACGTTGTTGCGGAACATAACCACTATACGGCATATACGGGCCTGGATTACCGAACATGATTATTGGTTAGTTTGAAAAAGCTGACAGTGTTTAATGATGAAAAAAAAATTAACAGAAAAACCTACTTTGTTGTTGCGGTACTTGCTCCTGTCCGATATCCCCGGCAGTAGTTTGAGGAGGAAGATACTAAAGTTAAATATTTTTTATTAAAACAATATCATCTTGTGGTGATATTTGTGATTTAGTTATACCAAATTGCTGCAAATAACTATAGCATGTAATAGTGTTTTGTCTTCTTTCACCTGGGTGTTGTAACCAGCAACAATCATTGATGGCTGCATTGCCCTTTGCTGGATGAACTGCTTTTGCTGCTCAAGTCTTGCCTGTCTCGCTGCTTCTTGCTCTTGCATACGTTGCAAAGCAACTTGCCTTTGGTAAGCCAAATATTCCTTCATAAAGATTATAAAGTTTAAAATGCAGCATATATCTCAAGGATTTGGTTAGTGCAGGGGTTCCCAACCTTTTTATGTTCTCGTACCACTAAGCCACCACGGATTGTCAACACGTACCACTATTTTCAAAACAACTAATTTGATCCAATATTCGCACAGCAGCATTGTATTAATAACAATGACAGCAGGGAGCAAGATCGACAAAAGTAGCTTACTGAGTGCAGAGAATTTAGTACGGAAAGAAATAAAAAGTGTTGTTCGCATATTTTAGCAACTCAAAATTAAATTGTTATACTACTATACTGTATATCGCATGAAACGGAGAGCTGCTCGCGTACCACCTGAAAAGCTCCCGCGTACCACTAGTGGTACGCGTACCACCAGTTGGGAACCCCTGGGTTAGTGTAAACAAAAGTGTATCAAAAATCAAAGCGCACTATTGTCCGAATAAACTGGTCTCAAAATTTTGAAAAAGTTTGTCGCTGTTAGGCGAATCAATGAATGGAAAAGTTGGCAATTGAAAGTCACCTGCTTCTTTTGTCTCATAAGCTCAAGTTTTTTAGCCATCTGTATCTGCCTTAGCCTTTCTGCTTCTTCTGCGGCTCGCCTCAGCTTTTCTGCATGTTCAGTTCGCAGTGCATCCAATGCAGCTCTCGCATCTTTCAGCTGAACGAGCTTGTCTTGCAGAGCTTCTTGGTGTACTAGAAAGAACAGTTTGTGGTCTGAATAAGGGCCACAATTCATAGCTGTAAATATATTCAATATTTAGTTTACAATTCTTCTGTTTTGAAAATTCGAAAGGTTTACATCGTTTTTCTTCCAGTTCATTCATAAACTGAATCAAAGTGGGATGCATGTTGTTTATGCTTTGGAAAAGTGATTGCACAGTTGAGTCATTGGCAATAGAACGTCCACGCATCTTGTCAGAACGCATCCGGTTGACAAAAATTTCAACACTGGTCTGTAGATTGCGCAGTAGCTCAGAATGATCGGGAATTTCATCATTTCCACCATTTTGAAGCACCTGAAAAGTTTTAACTGCTGTCTACTTCCATGATGGCGTGAAATCATCTTCATTTTAAAACAAGTTAAATTACACATGACACCTTTAGCAATAAATACTCAATTAAATCTGGAACCCTACTTCCTCCTGTTTAGCTGGTTCAGCAGGATTTTCCTTTGCAGCTTCAATGACACCAGGTTCATTGTCAACAATGTCTGCTTCTTTCGTAGACTTTTTCACTACCCTTTCACTTGATACAGAGTTTACTTCCTGCATATAAACACGAAGCTTATCAGTCTACTAACATACTTCACACATACACAGCAATACTGTATACAGTAATTCAGTGATTATTGTTCTACTTTATCCGGTTGCTTTTTCTCCTGTTCAACTTTCTTTTTATCCCAATAAGACCTATTTAGGTAACGTGCCAGATCGGGATCCACCACAGGGTCCTGCAAAATAGTTATACAAATGTGAATAATTATAATTCCATAGGTTCACAGAAACTCAATTGTTTCAAGCCGAAAATTTCACTTCAAAAATTATTTGCAGCAACTATCTTACAACAGTGTGCGGTTGGGTAGGTACAGGTGCTGATGCTACAACAGGCTTGTTAACAGTTCCATAAACAGGATCACTCGTAATCTGCTCCTTGCGGATCCTCTCTCTGTTTGCTTGCTCATCTAAAGAAAGAGCCAATGCCAGTTGTAGTTCTTCCTCTTCCTTCAAAGCTGCTTCATCCCGCTTAGGAGGCTCCTACACAGATAAGGAAAATTTCACAAAATGTTTAATGAGAATACAAGTTGAACATCATATCATGGAAGAAACTTTTTAGTGTTCACCTGACTTTGCTTTGCAAGGGCACTGCTGAGATATTCTGCTGGAAGATCTGACTCCAATTTTGATGATTTGGCAGATATTCTACAATAAGCATTATGGCATTAAACAAACAATCATCAAACCTAGATTTTGTATTCATTTCAACCAAGATAGACTAGCTATCAATGCGTATAATCAGCTTCCTTTTTAGAAAAATACTAACTTTAGGGTATTATAGCAAGAGTCACAAACGCGAACTTCTTTCTCTATCCCAAACTTTGGTATGATCGCTTGCTTGCTTGTGCATTTTCCACAAAAAATTCCACCACAAGCACGGCAGTGATGCTAAAATTAAATAGAAAAGCAAAAGAATAGTTACTAACAATAGACAAGGGGTACTTTATGGATTGAATGCAATGTTTTACCTTTCTGGTAACCAGTCCAAACTCTGACTTGCATTTACCACATTCATCACCATCAGACCAAGTTGGTGCCTAAAAACACATTTTCACATAAGACGTGCATATGTATAAAACTTACATTGCATACAAATAGCAATTGAAAAGTGCAAAAAGTTAAATCTGAAGCACTGAAAAAAATTAGAAACTTGCCATTGTAAATTAAATGAAGCATAACCGCAGTAATGATGAGTTACTGTTTTTATATTTAATAAACCATGTTTCTGTTTACGTTTCTTTCCTTTCCTGTTTCATCAAAATGGTAAACATTAGTGCAATTCATACTGCAGATTATAAGCTCCTCAACTCAAAGCTGAAGGAACCAATTAATTACTTTGAGTTATCCAAAAGTAGTACAATTTATATAACTGTACAAACCTTTGATCTAAATATTTACTTTAAATTACAGGCTAGCTGAAGTCAATTTCCACTTGCAATTAAAAAAAGGATAACAATACTCGTACATGGATTCCGAAAACGCAACTTTGCGACCTTTTTTTGTACACGAGTTATTGCTAGAACTGTTTTCACAAAATTGTGCAGGGAACAGAAATGATGTCACTCAGGAGGGTCAATGTTCAATCGCATTTAAATCAATACTAAGTACTTAAAAGAAGGTTGTTTCAGCGAACTTTGTCAGCATGTTCGACATTGTTAACTTACAAAACCACAAGATTTGATGAGAAACTGATGATATAATATTTGTAAAATTAACCTACTTTTTCTGACTTAAACATATCACTTGTATCCGAAGCGGGTGGAAAATTGAAACCTGCAAACAATAATAATCAATTACATTTAAGCTAACTGGTATCTTCTTAATATCTTCAGACATTGAACTAACCCTCTGCCTTCATTATGTTGTAAAGGTTGGTTGCAACGTTAAGCTTTGTTTTCTCCTTAAAACCAATGCCCCAGGATTGTATCATTTCTAGCAATTTATTCTTGACTTTGTCTGAAGTTGAGTTCTGTCAAAACATATTTGAAAGTGAAAATGCAGTTCATGAAGTAAGATGGTGGGAAGTATTGGTGAGTCAGGTTTGTGCAATAAAATGAAGGACTATTATGTAATAAAAAAGATATATAAAGATGATTTGAGTATATACATATATATATATATATATATACAATAAAACACGTGATATGAGGTTAATGTAACTTAAACTCATAAAATGAAAAAGTTAACTCCGGCATCAAAACTTTGTTTCAGTTGCAGTAGAAGCCACTTGATATAACTATGGACAATATGAATGGCTAACTAAAAGATCTTTGATCATTAACATAACTAAAACAGTTAACAAGACTAATAAATCCTGCCTACATATGATACTAAAGTTTGACTAAACTATAACCTTGCATTTGTGAATAAGCAATTTACCAATCCCCTCATGGACATCTTAGTTATCTAGCAGTATTTAGAGAGGTGCCTTTTTATTATTATTTTGATAACGTCACAATTCTATATAAAATTATTCGCTTAATTATATGACCTAGCTTGGGACATTATCACTAATTTTCCTTTTCTGCCATGTTTTTTCCCTTTCCCGAGTTGTTTGTTGTTTAAACACTGTGTTGTTTTATTTAGGCATTACTGCTATGGGTGTCGCCCCTCACTTCCAACTTTGCCTGTTCGGGATGCGTATTTTCTGTCTAAATGCTGCCTGTTTTTAGCATGTTTGCTATGTGCCTTGCGGCAACTGATTTCATCTGCAACAGAATCAATTGTTTTATCTGTTGCTGGTGTGAGTATCTCCCTTTCCACATACAGTAAAACAAAAAATTTTAAATTGTCCAAAGACTGAAACACATTCTTGTCGATCATAATCTGGTTATTGTGGTATAACTCAATGTATAATTGTTTGTTCCCAATGTTGTTACATAAAGCAGCATGTACTGAACTAGTTATGGGCACATGTGATGATTTTAAATAATATGATTTTTCACTCCTAAATTTAGTTTATCGGTATCTAGGTGGATTGTATTTGTATGCTACTGTTCGAAATATCACCTTTGCCACTTCTTTAAGGCTTTCCATGTAAGATTCAGTTATAACCTCAGTGTGAAACATATCTCCACAGTTTTTCATAAGAGTGTCCAAGACCTGAACAAAGTAATTAATACAAAATTTAATATTCTTGTATCTCTGAAACACCACATCAAATATATTTTAAACAGAGAAACATGTGCCATATAAAATATAAGTGAAAATTTGACAATGACAATATATTTTGGCATCACAAAAGTCGATTCATAAATGTTGTTTCAAACAATACCTTTGAATTAATTATGTATATTTGAATTGATAAAATATTTTTTTCTCAACACTGAATGCCAGTTTTTATTAACCCAATAATCTATTAACTTACACTTAATGAAAAAAGTTGTACATGTGGATTCTTTTCCTCAATGACTCTTGTTTTAACGATGAGAGCAGCTTCTCTTGGTTTTATTTCGCCACCACGAATCATATCACATAACTGCAACATGCTGTCCAAGTCCGGCTCCAGCAACAAATTACTGGTGGCCTTGTCTTAGAGAAAAAAACGTTGCCAGATTAATACTTAAAACATATCAGAAAAAAAGTTTTATAGATATGTATTAACTGACAAAGACAAGCAATCAACATGTCACACAGTAGAAATTATCTATGATACGTAGACACATTTGGTGCATAACAACACAGCTGTTGACAAGTCCTGTTTGCAAATCATGTATTTAAAAAGGAAATAATTTCACGAATAGTGACTTTGTATATGAAAACACTTTCAGTACAGTGACACCACAATTATGTGCCTTGAGCTCAAACAGTTGTATATAAGAACACTCACAAATAAGTTAATCATACTGAGGTGTTACAAAATAAGAAGTTATTATCTAATGCGTATTGGTATAAGCAAGGTGGTTTGAAATACTGTTGAGTAAGCATTGTTTTTGTGATGTAATAGAAATGCACTATGACAGTTGCTACCAGGGTCGATTTTAAGTGTTTTGGGGACAATGAAAAATCTTCCTTTGGGGGCCCTTATGATGTCATTTATCCTAACTACACTGCAGAAGTTCCCGCCAGATTTGATAATTTCCAATTTATTCAAAGATCTGCAGACACATACATAACATAACCTTACATTGTGGTCTACCTTGTTTTGTGTCTCTGCTAAAGTTTACAAATAAAGGGAGAAGTATAGCTTATGAACAAAAGTAACTGATATGATGTAACAACTGAAAATATCAACAATGTAACCGAACCATCAGCCTCAAGTTATGATGCCAATTGTAAAGTGCCAAACGAACTGTGTGGCAAAAAACTTGCATCTACTTACAATTGCAGGGGTTGCACTGGGGACATTGCCTTTGTTTACAATGCCACTTTCAGTACAACGCAACAGGGTGTGCGATGCGTTGAAAACGAGTCTTGGGCCAAAAGAAAAAACTTGTTTAGGAAGTTTCAGTGTAGAACTTGCAATTAAGCCCTAGGTTTGATTTTTGTCTTTTCGGGTGCTTGTCATGTCGTCCTTTAAGCAGTGTTAGTGAAATTCATGCAATTAATTTCTTAGCATTTAGTGCGTGACAAGAACAATAAAAAAAACTGTATAAACTCGTTATTGTTACCCAACAGCAACAATTGAAAACTAATCAACCATTTCTTTTTTCTTTACAAACCACGAAACACATATATTTATTTTATGTTAATTGCGTAAACGCGACTTTTGAAATCCTACGTTTAGGTCACTTGTAATAAACTTTGATTCCTTTCCGTCATCTCTTACTGCTGTTTTCACATCAAATTTAAATTTGCCATAAAACCGCATGTACCTTACATCACCAAAATAAATGGGACAACTGCTTCTTAAGTTATGGAAATCCCCAATTTATGTAAAAAGTTACCCTGAAATTTAGAAAGTTAAGTGCCTAAGGTGATGCTAAGGTTACCTACTTTTGCTGAACCTTGACATTATACAACAGTAGATTACAGTATACTTAAAAAAGGATATTAATGGTACGCACTTACCAAACACCTTTTCAAAGTTTGATTTGGAGCGAAACATTTTTCCAAAGAACTGGTCTCACAAGTTATAATGATAAAATTATATCAAATATCACAGCTTATATGACAATGTATAATAATAATACAGAATAGATATAGTCTTCTAACTCTGTAAAAACATCAGAGACTCGGAGTACCGTCTGTATTTCATAACAGGATCCGCCGGGATCATGAGTGTGCAGCCCGCTAACTCATGTGTGACCCCGACACCTATTCAATCCTTCTACAGTACACCAGTGGACATCTAACACTTGCAAGCTACAGATCTATTCCCTACTGGAAAACTTGCTTTCAGTGTGCTGGATTGATGTAGAGATTGATTGTAGGTTATGCCCGAACTGCATACTATGGCAGTTTTTGCCGAGATCTCGGGTGTGCAGAAGCAACATTCTGGTGTGCATTACAACTCGTGGCCCAAGGCTGACTGGCATTTCTATAGGCAAGGTGTGGCTCCATATGATAAAAATTAGTGGAAGAAATCAATGTTTTCTGTTTTGTTTCCGAGATATCGGTTTTGAACACTAATTTTGCACTATAAATCAGAGCAGAAGTTGGTGCTCAATGCCGTTTTGCAAAAAAATCTTGGCTGTGCTCTTGACATACTCTGCAGTCTGGGGTCACGCAGCCTGTTATAATTGTTGTTAAAGATATGCGGTTAGGTTAGGAGAAGGTACACGCAAAAAGTTGATTTGAGCTATTTAAGGTTTTACAGTAGTTAGCTTAGGATAGGTGGGCAATACCACGGAACTATAGTATCAAATTATTGTAACGCGGTACTTTTTCAGTACCAATACTGTCAGTACTTTTGAAAAAAGTAACAAATCTCTGTACCAAATTACTTTTTTCAAGAAATTTCAGTCGGTCCCGGTACTCGTTACTTTTCACGTGAATATCTCAAAATTTTAACTAGTATGTTTTCAAAAATACACGTTAATTAATCCTTAATACCAATTTTAGCCTCTGTTGCTCTTCTTTAGCTTAAAAATTTCATTTAAAATTGCAAGCGATTCAGGTTACATATATGTTTGGATCTTTACCGTTTGGATAATAACGGTAAACATTTCATTTGCAGCAGCATCTTTTACACAAAAAGGACAAGAAACTGTAAAAATAGCTTTGAATGCATGAATATTTACAGCAAAATAGTGGCAGGCATAAATGTAATGTCAAAATTTGTGCCACGCCAACTTCATACACATAATATAGAGTATAGGGCTAAACGGCATTTTTCCGAAAAAGCCTACTTTCTGTGCCAGAAAAATTCGATGCATCAAACAAACTTTCCAGTTGGGGAGTAATCTAACAAACTAGGCTGTCAAAAAATCCCAAAAGCGAGATAAGTGGATGAAGCTTTGATGATGGTAAACATTTTCTGAAGCTTTTCTATTGACTTTTTCCATGTAATGATTAGGTTAGGCCAGGACTATAGGTACCATAGGCCCAGACGGCATTTTTAAGCATTTGTACTATAGATTTTTCCTGTTTAGATTCTTGACCGTAGGCTATTTCTAGTTTTATAAGAATACAAGGATGTTAGCACCATGGTCTACTTTTTACTCCCCATAGGCGTTATAGTCAATGGCAAAAAATAAAAGATATGATTGTAATAGACCTAGGCCAGGCTACAGCAGAGTATCGCAATAGCATTTTTTTCCAAAACGGTATGGCACCCCAGGGCAAACAGGTATCTACAAAAGAAAACAAACGGAAGCACCGATTTATTCCGATTTTTATCTTATTTTGTTCTCGATTTTTATTTCTTCTACCTTGCCTGCACAAACGCCGGGCAGCCCTGGGCCGCGAGTCACAATGCACAAGCACCAGCTGCTTCCTTGCACACCGGGATTTTGCTTCTGTACACCCAGGAACTCGGCGAAAACTGCCATACTCTGCAGTCCGGTCCAAGGCTATAGCTCTGTAATGTTATTTTCCCGCTAGTCTCTACACAACTGAAATGCGGGTCGAGGCCTAGCCTAATATACAAGTACACAACCAGATACAAATATAGTATACAAAGGTATCCTGTGGTTGTGCACTTGTATACTAAACCCTGAAATTCACCACGTTTGGGCCTCACACTGCTACATCGCCAACATCGGTCAACCTCAAATTCAGTTCTTCCATCTCATTATTCTGGTCTGGTGATCTCTCCTCTTCTGATTTGTCATAATAATCAGGATGGTGCATAGACATCGGAAATATAAACAACTAACAAAAAAGAAAATCACTTTGGACCATAGACACTATGTAACTAAGTTTGGACAACACATTTATAAATATTCATATTAATATTTATACTGTAGTCGTCGGATTCAGCTCGTAGTCCGACCATACCTTCGTCTTTATTCAAGTCAAGTATACAGATTCTTGTGGCACCCCATTAGTCTCCGAGGCCTGCATTAGAATGCGAAAAGATCAGGACAAAATCACTGATTTTATGCAGGAAAGGACTGATCTTAAGATCAGCTAGCGCTGCATTTGAAAGGCTACCGCCTTATCTTGAAAAGAGAAAAAAAAAGCGAGAAAAAATTTCAATGTAACGTGGCGGTGCAAGTTGCGAATATGGCTCGGCAGAACCAAGTGATGTTGAAAGAAGTGTAAACACAGATGACACGGAAGAGTTGGGGGAGGACGTGGTTATTGAAGTCGCTTCCTTTCTACCTTTTCTTTTATCTTTTTCCTCCTGCTTTGTTTTGGCTTCGAAAAACTTAGTACTGTTTCATGCGGTACCTCTCCAGGCTATATTCTATTTTTTTACAGTTTGCTATTATGTGTTTAGGTCGATGTCGGTTTGGGTCAGAGAGTGGGCCTACTTCAGTTGGTGTTTCAAGTGCAGCCTCAGTTTCAAGTTTCAAGTGCAGCCTTTTTCCAGTGTTAAGCTATGGCGAAGGTTAAAGCTGTTAAGTTTAAGAATGGGAAAACGGACGCGCAGTGAGAAAATTACCACGTGCGAGGAGTATTCTGAGGGCGCTAATCAGCGACAAACCAAGAAGCACCCAACGGCCGCTTTTATAACAACTTTCATTCCCCGGCAAGAGTGAAAGAGGGGCGGGAAATGACTAGGAAAACATATTGTGATCTAACAAAAACATGCTTCAACGCCGAGGTCAATTAAAGTATTATCAACACTATCAGCCAAAGGTGGCTCAGACACGCCAAAAGCAAAATCGCAAGGAACAATTCTGCAGGACGGGTCGACAGCCCAGAGCAACCTGGGCCCAGCCCTGACTATGATGTAAAGTTGAAAAGTTACCTTGCATAGGTTGTAGATAAGACATATCTTCGAAACCTGTAGTCGGAGGTCCCCAGAATAATGGCGAAGTTTAAAGCTGTTAAGTTGCTCCGTTGCTGACTCTTCACTTAAAAGGCTGCTGCTCCATTTGTATGTTAGCATCGCTCATATATAGAAAAAAAAAACGCTATTACTTACCTTAGCCATGGTAACTATAAAAAGTATTTTAGTCGCAATGTTTGGTACTTTCTATAATCTTTAGAAACAATTTTTGTCAGTACTGCAAATTTATTTATTGTAGTTTTTATGGAATTTGGAAACTGAGAAATCTGAAAAGGAACGTGACAGTAATTTACGAAAAGTGAAATATTACGAAACTTTTTTCCCCAATATTTGTAGTAATTGAAATCACAAATGTACTTGGTATTATTTAACGTTAAGTGTTAACTTTATAAAAAGTTTTTTTATCGCAATGTCTTAGAAACTATCTGCAACATACAAAAGATTTTTTCCGATAAAATGATATCTCGGCTAATCCTACATGCATATAGCAATTTTTTAAGAAATTCTTAGATGACGTATAGTGTACTTTTTTGCTTTGCTGTGCGTTTTATGAAACTTTGTGCACTCACGTTGTATTTATTCTTTTCCAAAACATCTCGAACGTCCCACAATTTTATGAAAAACAATATATCAATTTCTATTCATGCCAAAGCCTCCATTGACCCTCTGAATATATGAAATGTCATTTTTTGAAAAAGCAATCGACAAATAAATGAGTTTCGTTGTCGTTTACAAGCCAAAAAATATACTGCATTAAAACCAACATTTAGCACATAATGGGAAAAAAAACAAAATATATTTATGGTGTATAAACGCAAATGCAGCGTGTGGGCGCAAAGTGTTTCATAAAACGCACAGGAAAACATAAAAGTATACTATATAGTTGTCTCAGAAATTTTTTAAAGTTGCTACATGCATATAGGCTTAAAAATCATTTTACCAGCAAAAATCTGTTTATTTTGTAGATCCTTAAAATCAACAAAACCTCCAGTTACCGCATATTAAAGTCTCTAGACTACTTTTTTGGTTACTCTCCAGCCATATTATAAAGGTTCACTGTTTTCTGGAATTTGTGTCACAGGTAGAGTAAGTATATAACATGAGCACTCATATAAACACTAAGATGCTGTCTGTTGATTTGGATTTAGTTGAAGAGTTATCTGCAATTCGCCAAGAAATGAAGGATCTTTATTGCAAACTTTGGATGCAATTGATTGAGAAGATTGATGAAATGCACAAGGAAATTAGAACAATTCATCACAAAATATCTTTAAGTTCAAATCAGATAAAAGACATATCTGTTCATCATGAATCAGAAAACATCACTGTGTGTAATGAAAATGATACTTTCTGGCCCATTGTGAGTGAATATCCTTCAGGGTGTACTGACCCATGTTACAAGAGTAATTCAAAATATGAAGATGTGAATGAAGTGTATGATAATAATTCTGATAAAAGCCATGATAGCATACCTGTTCCAGTTGTTCTTGAAGTAACTACATCAAATCCAGAGGATGATTTACAATTTATTATAAGCAAAGACACTTCAGAGCAATCATCACTTCCAGAAAGGAACGTTGAGAGCTCAGATGAAATGTCAAAGTTTTTATACGATGAGTCAACACATATAGCAAACTGCAGTGACAGGCACTGTATGTTATGCCAAAGTTTATGTGTTGGATCCAAAACTAAGACTGATATAAATCAACAAAGTCAGTGGAAATGTAGCATATGCTTGAAATACTTCCGTCGAAAATACAACCTGAAGAATCATATGAGATGTCACACTGGTGAAAAACCTTTCAAATGTCCTGTATGTAACCACTTGTTCAGAACTAAACAAGCACTCAACTATCATTTTCATAAACATGATCAGAAGTTTGATTCAGCAAAACTGAAAGAAAGAAGTGTATTTAAGGTAAAAATAGTATAATCACACATTACTACACTTGATTAAGTTGACTACATATGCAGTGAAAGCTTACAACTGTGGCACATAAATTACGTAATTAAATTTTAACTTACATGCAACACTATTTAGTTTGAAGCATTTATATCAAAACCTTATCACATGGTTCTCATGTGCTTAGTCTTGCGAATTATGTTGTTTAATTTTTGCCATTAATTTTGTGGAACAAAAATTGTGCATGAAATTTGCCTCAATGAAGCCAATTTTTTTCCAGCCAAAAAACCTAAATTTATTTTTCAAATCAACAATTCGTTTCCATTTTGTGCAAAAAAGAACGATGAACGAATAACCCTTAGGAACCCAAAGGAGCGTGCTTTTGCCCACCTCTTATCTTCAATGACCACTTTGGTTACAACTTTGGCATGTAGGGTGACTAAACAGTAACATTTAGCAACACACGTGTTAATGGAAAGCATTTGTTTCACTTTCTGCTAGTAAAAAATCCCGTCGTTTATGTATACTTTTCATTACTTAGCGCAACTTATTAGAAAAGTTCAATCTTCAAACTAAAATTTAACTGTAATATTTTTCTCTCAACCTCACCACCTATCCAGCATGATTCAACTTCGGTGAAATATTAGTCCAGCTAAATCCTTATGTTTAGTGATTATTTTGCTGGAATTATTGTTATATAAAAATTTAATGGGTGTAGGTTATAGTTGCGTAGACAATACAGTATTTGCAGTGGAATTTTTTTTAATATGTTGTTCATAGCTAGTTTCGTATTCCATATTTGCATACCTATTACTTAGATAAAGCAAAGAGGAAATTATGACTTAACTGTGGTTAGTCTAGTAAGATCTACTTGGCTGGTTAAGTACTAGCTGGCATTAGCCAGTATTTGAAGTGTTCTTGTATAACTTACATACTGTTTGTATCAAAATGTTTCCATTCTAACAATATATATATTATTGATCACTTTTCAGGTACAAGTCTCAACACATGCAGAGGCTCATAGGAAAAATTTGGTTCAAGAAATGATAGATATAAGAGATACAGAGAGACCTACAATTGAACAAACTATTGAGTCTGAACTTGACGGAGAACGCATTGGGCAAGAATTATCGATACATTTAAACCGTACCATGCAGACTCAAGAATCACAAAAGGCAGCAAATGAAGAAGGTCCTTGGAAATGCCCAGTATGTTCTAAAGGTTTTCAAAGAAAAGCAAATTTGAAAAGTCATGTGAGAACCCATACTGGGGAAAAACCGTATCAATGCAGTGTTTGTTTTCGGAGATTTGCTGTTCCTTACAGCCTTAATGTACACAAGCGGACACATCAAAAGTGATATGACATTACCATGGAAGTGATGGAACTAACGTATTTTATGTTAAAATTTTTTCAATGTAATATTTGCAATTTTTTGTATGGTTCATTATTAATTTATCTTACTATGAATTTTCCCATTATAAGTTTGTTTTTATGTCTAAAATAACGCTCAAAATAAATAGCAGCATCACAACTTATATATCCTCAATTCACAGGACCCACACTCATATCCAAGAAAAAATACTGTAGAGTAACAATCATGCTATAGATTTTAAGACATCTAACAGTCTGTAGTATATTACAAATATATACAAGGCTTTCCAAACACTACAAACAATGAGAAATAAATTGATACTGTAAAGCAAATCAGTCACAGACAATTAACAAAAGAAAATTCCCGTTTCATAAACTTGTTTCACCTTACTGGTTATCTACTTGACGAAACCAAAACTGACCAACATTTCTATTTGCACAAAGCTTATGAATGAATCTTTTGAAACACCTGGCCTATATAAACGATTATAACAATTTGTCAACGATAGACTGTACCTCTTAATGTTAACAG
Organism: Clavelina lepadiformis; assembly: GCF_947623445.1. Taxonomy (NCBI): domain Eukaryota; kingdom Metazoa; phylum Chordata; class Ascidiacea; order Aplousobranchia; family Clavelinidae; genus Clavelina; species Clavelina lepadiformis. Next base: position 7,423,574 of record NC_135241.1, on the reverse strand, counting down.
TGGCCAGAAAAATGACATCACCTCAGACAGTACATGTCGGTTACAGACAGTACTTGGCAAAAATGTATTGACGGCTCTGTATTTCGTATTATTTGAAAAAAGTAGCTTGGGTACTTTTTCGTAGCATTTGAAAACCGATATCTCGGTTTTAGGAAATCCTCGGATTTAGTGACTTTTTAAATTTCCCAGTTGTACTCTTAAAAATTCCCGGTTTCCCAAGTAACCTATGTTATGTCGAAAATATAAAAATATATAGCAAATGGATGTAAATTTTGATCGTCGCAATCAACAAAATGTGCAATTGGATTTGTGAGCGGTATGACGACACAATGGTCTTTGTATTAAACTTGCTTTCTTCCAACAAGAACTGGAATAAACCAAAGATCAAAGAAATCTTGTAGATCATACAAAAGGAGTTGAATAACAACAATCCTTTTATTTACATGATGGCCTTCAGGCTTATACTGAAAATTCCACATACATCCAGTCCAACATCTTGTCATGTAATGTTGAAAGCCGAGCAATAATCAAGCAGAAGATGAAACTGCTAAAAGATACTGGAAAAAGATCAAGAAATTACCTTTGCAAGGCATTGTTCAGCATCCCACCAACATCAGTTGAGGCAGAATGAGCTTTTTCTGCCGCAGGCCTGTTCGCCATGAAAATTGTTTCATGTCTCAGCGAAAAATCTGATAATGCTTTGAGTTTAGATGTCCATTATGTTGATTTCGCCATTTCCTTTTTGTATCATTGAGTGTAATTACAAAAGTCCGTTTTTTTCTGGGATTGGGTTAAATGTTTCCCATTTCTGGGAAATCAAAAATCCTATTTGTGCCACGGATTCTGTTACAGGTTCTCAATGTTTGCCGCTATTATGGCCCGGCTGAAGGTTAACTCCAAGTCAAAACACATGTGAACTCACATTTTTAGACTATAAATGAAAATCAAACGCTAAAATTGGCATTAAGGTAAAGCATACTTCTCAAAACCTTATCACTGTACAAGTCCCGAGTATTAGAACAACTAAAATTTCTTGAAAAAAGTAATTTGGTTTTCTTTTTCAAATCTACTGACACTGTACCGTGGTACAGTAATTCGGTACTGTAGTACTGCCCATCTTGGCCATAATCACATTGTTTTTTCCAAATCATTTCTCGCTGCCCATTACTGCCAAATCAGTGAGCAAAATTACCGGTCATCCAAGACAATTAAATGACATATTTACATTAGATGTCCTAAATGAAGAAAACTTTTTTATGAAATTCCTGCTGTTGCATTTTTATTAACAACCAGTATGGCCATGGGTAACTGTAAGGTTGCAATAGTTCTCAAATCCCTGTTTTGACATGCCCTAAACCAGGGGTTCTTAACCTTTTTGTAATGGTGGCAATGCTGAATCACCTAAGTTTTGGACCTGGAGTTTTGGGCGACACAAAATCATATAAATCATTATCACTTAAATCATATAATTTGATCAAACAACAATGCTAATTTGGACGTTACAAAATTGTCACCAACTAAATAAAACTAAAATTTTCAACAACTTTATAATTTTCCAAATAGCTCTGTGGCCCACCAGTTAAGAACCCATGCCCTAAACACTACAAAAACTTGTGATTCATATGGTATCTCAGCCAAGGTAAGCAAACATTTTTCCCATTCCTAGAAACAACTAGCACAGTACAAAAATTGAACAATTAATATTCTGTTAAAATAATAGAATTTATAAGTACAGTATTGTATTTATAGTTAAGAATAAGAACACATTTGAAAATGCTAATTGCTAGCAAGGTACTATTACGCCCATATTTATGGAAAGACTATTCTTAAACATCAACGAAACAAATCAGGTACTAGCAAACAAATACCGAGCAGACAGAAATTCCAACATAATTCACAGCTTTGTGGCAAACAGGTTTACACAAAAAAAATAGCATGACATTTACTAAAAATGTAATAAAAATTCTCATTAATATCTTTAACTTTTAAAAGACTGCTTGCTTGTTAAAACTGGATCATCCAAAAATGTTGTTTCTTTCAAAGTGTAAGGCATCAATCCAGCTTTGCGAGACAGCTGAATGGCACGAGTTACTTCTTTATACTTCCGCTCACACAAAGCTTAAGATATAAAAATGTCAAATTTGTTATTTTTAACAACCATCGGAAATATAATTCAAGCAACACTTGAAACAAACGTCAAAATCCCATGATTAAATTGTCTCTTAATGTTATTTGTAACATCAACTAAATGTCGACAAACTTTTCTAAGTAAAAATACATTACGTAAAATGCAACTATTACTAAAAGTAACTTACGTGTTATTTTTGGTGGTAATCGTAGACCTGTGAAAGATGAAACAAACTGAGACAATAGCTGAACGTTCTTATAATCAACCTTAACTCCACACAATGTACATCTTTCTGGAAATGATTTATATGGATTTTCCATACTGACGGGAAAATCATCTGATGCAGATTTGTTATCATGTTTGCTAGAGTCACTAGCAGTGCCCTTTGGGTACATCCAGTTATTACTGCATGGTATTAAAAATAACAATGTATTCTTAAGATGTAAAGCTCCAACACTTGTTTTTGACAGCAACATGATTAAATCAGAATAAAGACATGCAGTCAATCTTACAGGTTTCTATGTTGTGTATCTAGAAAAAACATTTATGACGTCAAAATGTTTCAGGTGAGGCATTAAAACATTTAAGAAAAAAATTATTTTGAATGAAAATCACACCTCTGCTGGTAGCAATATGTTACAGTATGAAATTAATTTTAGCAAAGCGATAGAAAATATGTTGCGAATCCTATTTAAAGCTTAAAATATTTCACTCCCACACAAATACTGTATTTTTAGAATTCCAAAATATTGCAGTTTTTAAAAAAATTTGGAGGTTTTGTGTCGTCATTGATTTAAGTCCAATTATGGTATTGACTGAAAAGAAAAGGAACAAAGATTGTTCCGTAACTAGCAGCTTGCACAGTTTGGATATTGTATTATTAAACAGCTTGTGCTACATTTCTACAGAGGGCTGAACTCAAGGTACTTTTGTCTTTCTAACAATAAAAGAGTTAAAAAAGTAAAAATGTGGTTGACTGCTGATTAATGTATAGCCTAGTTTGTGTTTGTCTGATTACTGAACGTAAGTTTGACTGCTTGATAATTATTGTGAACACATTATCTATACTTTATAGTTTAATTTAATGTGCCAGTCATAGTTGAAATTGTGGCAGCTGGTACCATGTCAACACCATGACATTGGACAATTCCCTTTAATATCTATGTTTTGCTGAATTCTTTATATTCTTAGTTAATTTCGCGTTGATTGCTTTGCATTAAATTTCGTTCACCGTTTATTAAGTCATTTAGTTGTTCATTTGTTTCTACGGATTCAAAACAGTTTTATTTTCTGATACATGTTGGCTGATCAGTCCCTGCAAAATCGCTGCAGTTAAAGACGCATGCAACCTTAATAAGGATAAGATGAGTTTCGCTCTCGCTCTAGGTTCCGACAACGGTCAAGAAAGCTCTGTCAGCCGTCATCCAAGTTGATAGTTGGCTATTCGTTGAAAGATCCTGGAGAACCTCATTACTCAATGACAGGGGCGGCCATAACGCCACCTTTTTATCTTGTCGCCAATTTATACTTAATAAATAAACAAAAACAGCTGGTTGTTGGGACACTAATTTATAATATGTAAACAAAAATTTAAGGCTTCAGTGCATGCCATCATTCTAAAATCGCCCGCATGGAAGAATATGTTGTTCACCGGACATGTTCGGTGCATAACATAGCCATCTGGTGCACAAAATAGGTCAATAAAGATTCTTCGTAAGCTAAGTAATTCCCAAACAGTAATATTTGGTGCACGAAATTTTATTGCCTACTGGTGCCAAACTTTAAAAATTACAAACTGCACAAAAACTTACATTCTATTCTAGCAAAATCGGTATCTTTGCAATGCACAATTTCTGGTCACAAATCGACATGCTCATACGCTCCAGTCAGGTGCCAATCGACTGAAAAGTAGGGGAGTTTTCAAAGGGAAATCTTGCGTGCAAAAACGAAAATTTTGGCTTATTGGTATCAAGATTAAACATTCGGCAGTCACGTTGATTTACCTCGTGCGTGTATAGCTGTCACACTTTCAACTATGGCCAACATGCAGTAATGTTCTAAAACTTAGACAATACATATAAAATGACACCAACAGCACTAACACAACAGCACTAACAAATCCAACAGCACTAACACTCGTTTCCTGCCGAGTCAAAACCATAATCAAAATAAAAAGTACAACCTGAGAGCTTTTGGGACGAAAACAATTGTTTTTAGATCTGTTTTTCACTTTTGTACGTTTTAAGGTAGGCCAAAAGGCTAGGGCCTAGGCGTTTGGTTTTGATTGAAGGCAAAACACGCTATTGGAAATTCCCGTTCTAGGGAAAAATACAATGTCAAATGAAAATCATAGACATTTTTCATGACATCAAAATAGATACATCAGTTTAAAAACCGAGAAGAGTTTAATTGGTAGTTAATTTGTGGGCACTTTTCGCTAAAAGAAAATTTGTTTTATTTTATCCAAAATTGGCATTGTTCATCTAAAGTGACCGTTTCAAGGGCAGTTGACACTTGGCATTTTTTTGACAAAAATGGTGTGTTTGCTATCTTTTTGATAACTCGAGCATAAATTGCAGTTAATTTACTTCATCCAAAAAAACTCGACTTGAGTTTTAAAAACTATGAAAAATTTGACTTGCGACTCCAGATTGATGACTTGGTTACCACTCGGCTTATTGCACGGAATGGCAACGTTGGTTCAAAGGTATAACAAGAAGTGTAGGTGTAGGGAAAGCATGGGATGTGAAACGGTTCAACTCCGGTCGTGGGCGGAAGCCCTGGAGAAACATGTAACCCCCAACATTTTCGTTGGAGGGGACGTACTATCGGTAAAATGCTTCCTCCCAATATTTGTCACGTTGGATAAATTTGAAGGTCGGAACATATCGAAAATTAACCCTATCCATACCGGGCTCGCGACTTTGCCATTTTCACTAGGTGTGGCCGACACCGCACACACATTTTCAATCGTTAATTACTCGAAAACTATACGTCGTAAACTGATCGGATTTTGACAGGTTTGTAGCAAAAACACCTGGCTTCCTGTATACATCATGATTGTAAAGCTAAAGAAAGTGAATTTAGTGTAAATTAAGTATTTCAACAAGTGATACATTTCTATAAATTTTTCTTGTTACGCCGCGCCCCCGCTGTGCAGAAAACAGGCTGACCCCGAGAAGAGAACGCAAGAGTTAGTGGTGCGTAAATGAGTAAACGAAAACGATTCGCTTCAATGCGGAGGGAGAGAAAAATTATGAAAATATGACAATATCTCAAAAATTACAAACTCCAACTTTATAAAACAAACATGGAGAGATAGCTGAACATATTTTAGGAAAAGTCACCAAATTTCAAGTTTCTACAGCAAACAATGCAACTGTACGCCACGTTTTTCTGTAACTGTATGCAGGAGAAGCCACACCTTGTAAAAATAGGGTTAAGTAACGATTTATATCATTACAGAATAATGCGTACTGACATAAGCCAGCAGAGTAATTGCATTTGCGACGCGAAAACTTATAGCGGTTTGGGTGGTAGGCTATTTTTTAATACCATTAAATAATTTCCTGAAATTTATAAACTTGTTTTTTGGCAAACACTTTAACTGTCGTTTGATATTGGGAAACGTTCTCTGAACAACTTCGTGTTACTCCTTTTAACACAACAACACTCCTTTTAGTATGTTCCCAGGTTGTTTTCCGGCATCTGAGCTTTTAAGAAGTCGTTATTGGAAATGCCCGTTTCATAACTTTAATACTGATTAAATTATTATGTCTCAGTGTGTCAGCTTTAGCTATAGCCTACGTATCCCACATTGTCAAAATATTGTTCTTTCCGTTGCAGCTGCAATGACTCGCAGTGTTTTTCTTCCCGAACATTTTCGTTCCCATCGTTTTCACGTTTTATAAGCTCGCACTTCTAGGCTACTAGCGAGCAGAAGATGGTCAAGTTAAACATCAAAATCAAAAGATATCCAAAAAAAGGAAAAGGTATCCACGTTGGTAATCGGCTTGTAATTTTTTGGCAGCTAGGTAATCGTATTTACATTATCCTTATTCCATCACCAAACAACATTTTGTGGTCGGATAGGTGACTTTCTATCTTTGAAAGCCTTAGTTTTTATTTGTTGCGGAACATAAAAACAATCAATTCTAAATTTTGATTACCACATTACGATGTAAAGTCTATACATTACTGTGTTGGGTGTGTTCATTGCGGTCAAAAGCTTGGAGTTCTACTTTTGTCCTAATATTGCACGTTTTGTGGAGAGTGGGTTGACAGAATGATTAAGGTAATAAAAAATGCCTATTGTGACTGAAATACCCTGCCATCCTATGAAAGTGTCATGCACTCTTGACCTAACGAATGAGTTAAATGGGTTCCTCAAAGTGAATTTTATTCCTTTGAGGAGCCCATTTAATTTTTCTTTTAAAACGTTAACACAATGAAGTAGGACAGTAGGTGAAACTGTTTGAGGCTGGAACAGCAAGTGTCACATTTGATGCAATTTTAGTCTGTTCAAAATTTGGTACACGAAACATTTCTCTACTTACACAAGCCAACAATATTTACACCTTCAAAGGTGCAAAGAGGGATGTGCCCACGTCCATTTCGTTATAGCCTGCATTTTGTTGTAATAATATTGTGTGCCGTTTTCGAATTTCGCGCGTTGATGTTTAAACCTTGTGTTTTTTGTTATCAAGAATCCCCAGTGTTTAGGTGCTTTATTTTATTTTTATTCATTTTTGGTTGATGTACATAAGAGCTATTTTCAACCTTAAATTGTTTCTTATCACGAGTTTGGAACCTTTTTTGGTCGAAACCCACATTTGGACGAGTTGTGGCGTTGGTCTGGAGTGATGAGGCTTGCACCTTTTTGTTTCAGGTGGCAACATGAGTCCAATGCTTAAATTCTAAAAAACAAACCCTGACAATGAAACTATGTGAATGTAAACTAAGATTAATTAAACTTAAAGTTAGGACATCTGGTACATATCCACAGTCACACGAAACACAGATTTATCTAGTTCGTATCTGTTTAAGGATTTTGTGTTTTGCGCCATACATTGATATTTGAAATTGACCAATGGACCAGAGCAACAAACAGAACTTGATCGTCGTTTGAATCTTGTTTTGGGCGCTGAGCTGGTGGTATGACGATTGACAGTGCTGAATCGTTACTTCTCTCTCGATTGTTGGCTAGTGCTGTTTTTCTGATGCTAAGGAGTCTTCTTCATCGTAGAAGTCGAGCCGTCGTAATGATCGATTTGGCCTTTCGTGTTTCCAGCTCGGGCGGTTTTGTCTTGGCCAATGCTAATTGTCATTAATAGCCTTTTTCCTACGGAATTCTTATCCAGATTTGATGATATTATAATTTCATTTGGTGTTTCATTTCGTTTGTTTAGTTAGCAATAAGCGCTGTGCTGTATTTTGGTCGTGGTTAGTTTATCCGACCCGGTTTTGATTACTACAACGCACAACGGGTTAGTTTCAAATTTTCAGTCTGGTATTATCCAATCCAACTCTTATAATCAATCCTAGGCTATTAGGGGTTACTGAACGCTCTGTCAGATCGAGGAGTAGGCAATTCCATCAACATCAGTTGAATGATTTGGCACGAGGTTTAGGACTTCGAAAAACATTTGCTTGGAAAGGGAGCAATGGTATCGTACTTTCGAAGTGACAGGACATACAGGGCTTGAAAGTAACGGGACTATTTGTCACGCTGTTGGATCTACGCCAATCGGTAAGCCACTTGTTCACCATGCAACTAGTCCAGCTGAGTGTTTTGAACTTCTAAGAGGTTTCGCTAAGTGGAAGGTCGTATTAGAGCGAAACAGTGAATCAACACTTCCATCGTTAGGTTCTTATTCGGCTCCACAACAGTGCTCGATGCATCAGTGGGTAATGTGGAGTGACAACTCGTTGCTCCTTCACCATGACAATGCACCCGCACACAACGCCATCAGTGTGAGGCAAAACAAACCACAGCTTTCGACCACCCTCCATATTCTCCAGATACGGTTCCATGTGACCTTTGGCTTTTACCCAGGCTGAAGTTTTCGCTAAAAATCATTTCTCATCTTCGGAAAAAATCAAGGTTTCAGCGACGAAGCAGCTGAAGAGCCTCAAAGAATAGGAAATTGCCAAGAGTTTCTGGAGATGTCAACATCGAATGCAAAAGCGCATTAACTTAGAGAGGAAGGAAGTAGGCTACTTTGAAGGGGATGATTCGTAGTTGATGATAAACTTTTGTGTTAAAATTTTTATGATAACAGTCCAATTACTTTTTTGTCAAACCCCGTATAATTCAACTGACTGAACTTATATTGTAAATAGAGTCATTGAATTGATGCAATACTACAAGCACAACTGGATAATCTGTGTTGACCTTAAAATAGTATGTAGCAACATGGATAGCGCTCGAGATAAGCACAGGGTAGAGAGAAACTGGCCTACGAGATCTGACCTTAAAACCTGGTGATCCCAACACTCCAAATGAGTCACTTGTTGAGAGAGAGAAAATTATTTTCCCACCTGCGCATATAGAAACTCCGCCTGATAAAACAAAGCGTAGTCAACTGTTCGAAATACCTCGTTTTGGCAGGCCTGACAATTCAAAAAAATTAGGCTGGTAAATTTGATGGTCCACAAATCAACTCATCAAAGATAAACGTCTCATTGGATCAGTGTCAGAACTGGAAAAGATTGCCTGGTTATCATTTAAAAACTTTGTCAAGGGCTTTCTCGGAAACACACGGGCAGCGAATTACATTGAAATTGTCCAGCAACTACCGGAAAGCTGGAAAACACTTACTTCCCTGCAACATGAGCATTAAGATTCATTTTTGGCAGGAACATCTTGCTGATCTTCCTGAAAATCAGGGAAGATCGAATTTACATATGCTGGCTGATTACTGTTGGAGAAGCTGCAAGTGTAAATTTTTGCCCTTAACCTAGCAGTTAGTTTCCTTAAACAGTTTTAGACTTGTACTTCGTTTCATGCAATAAATGCAGATGTTTTACAAAGTGATGGGGATTTAGCTCAGAAACTTGACGTGATACAAAATAACTGATGTCAGTTTTGGATTTAGCGCCCAAAACTTAGTCAGAATTTAGTCAACTATAAAAGTGTTTTCCTTGTAGTACAATAGCTTGCGGCATCTGCACGCACAAGATCCATTAACATGCGCGTCAAACTTCTTTATCATAAACGAACAAAATAAATGTTGTTTGTGTCACTTGTCCCTTAACTTTCCAGGCGAAGAAAGCAAGGGCAAACTATGGTTTACTGATACCTCATTTTTATCTTTTTTGTAGCATGTATATTCCTGTCCTCACCATCATTCTCAAAATTTTAACAGTTTTAATCCGAAAAGGCTCTAATCCGAAAAGGCTAAAGTACTAATGGTATAGGCTAAGTGAAAAACTGTGTGCAGCAATGGAATAGAAGTACTTCACACGGCCCGTATCATAGGTTTTCATGAAAAATGCTGCTTTGTCGTCCTGTGTATATTATCGATGAACTTTTTGATTTAAATACTGTATTGCGTTCGGGGAATATATCCTTTTATCATACGTTTTGCTTACACGTTATATATGTGTTATTCCTTACTTTTCGCGATCTGTGCGATTGTGCCTTGTTTAAATGCACTACAACCGCTTGTATTTAGATATTAGAAAAGTTTGCCTGGAAGAATAACTTTCTCTCTCTAGTCTTTTACTAAAAGTGTCCGTGTGCGGTAGCATGCAATGAGTCGAAGACAAAGACTTCCGAGAAATTACCTGCTCGACACGCTTGTATATCAGTCAACCGCATCGATCTACGTTTATCTGCTCAACGTTGTCACCAATCTCACTGTTCGTCTCGTGTGATTTCAAAAATGCCGCCATTTTGTCAAGGTTTTGCTCTACAACATACATCCAAAATATGCAACTTTTCACGACTTTAGCCGTGTTGCTTTTCCATACGTAATAGGAATGCACAAGCTAATCATATATTAAGTTATATACAAGAAGGGTCAACTGAAATAAAGCCAAAAAGGCACAGATATCGATTTAGGTAGATGCTTTTCCCCCTATTTTTCGTTGGAGGATACAATCATCCAACGAAACTAGATAAGAATGGTAAAATTGAAGTTAGTTGCTTTCCACTTTCAACCATTTATATACTCGTACTTTCCAGGAAAAACAGATAAGCAATAAAATAATATCTGTTCCAATCCCTGCAGAGTTATGAGTGGTGGTTGCAGGTTCATACAATTTCACAATATTGTGCAAATTTGCACCAGTAACTGTCAAATGCTTTGAAAAGATGACGACTCTGTTACACCACAAGTTTAAAAAGCTTGTCAACTGCGCTGACCCAAAACACTTGTTGCCTCGCTTTGAAGTTGTCGTTTCATAAAAGCGTGGAATGTAATTGGTTGATTCAAAAAAATATGTCAATATGGAATCGACAGCAGAAAGCAGAAAAGCCTTAGCAATAAAATACGGAAACAAAAATGTCGTTGAATTGTTGCAATATCACAAGCGCAATTGGATCATAGGCCTATGTGTTGACCTTAAAATGGTATGTTTTCTTCTTGGTCAGCAACACGGTAACACAAAGTACCCCTGCTATTTGTGTATGTGGGACAGCAGAGCTTGAGATCAGCACTGGATGGAGAGGAACTGGCCTTCGAGATCTGACCTTAAACCTGGTGATCCCAATATTCTACATGAGCTACTTGTTGACAGAAAGAAAATTATTTTCCCACCTCTGCGTATAATGTTCCGCCTAATGAAGCAATTCGTCAAAGCATTGTCAACTGAAAGCAACTGTTTCAATTACTTCGTTTTGGCTTTTCCTGGCCTGTCAATACAAAAAATTAAGGCTGGTGTGTTTGATGGTCCACTAATTCAGCAACTCAAAGATAAACGTTTCAGTAGTTCAATGTCAAAATTGGAAGCAATGTGAGGTTATCAGTTATAATGTAAACGTGTACGTAAAATTTCGCAAAGCGCTTGAAGAAAAATTGCCCCTCTGGAGCACCTTATATCCCTTACTAATTCCAGACTTATCCGCATGTTGGGTGGAAATTAAAAACAGGATTAAAGATCGGATAATCCATATCACGAGAGAAATCGCGCAAGAAAATAGGGAAGAAGCTCGCCTTGAAAACGATTATAAATTGGTATGTGAACGTTTATCCCAAGCAAAATGTAATTACGACGATGACTTAGCCGCCAAAAAATCACTGGTTGAATTCCAACGCAAGGCCGCTGATAAGAAATTGCATAAAAGTTTGCAAAGAAGCTTGGATACTCCGACCAAGCAATTTTTCAAAGATTCATGCAAGATAGGAAGTCAACCCGAATAACCGAAGTCATCGACTCGGGAGGCGTAAAGCATATTTTGTCCCCATCGATTTTAAAAGAAACTCGTAAATTTTATAATAAACTTTACTCGAAAGAAGTAACGTCTGAAGAGAAGCAGCGTGTTTTCTTGAAACATTTAAACGCTCATTTATCGCCCTCCGAAAGACAGACGTTAGACGCTGAACTTAGCGATCAAGAAATATTCACCGCACTAACACAAATGAAAAAAGGCAAAACACCTGGCCCAGATGGTCTTAGCATTAAGTTTTACGTCCAATGCTGGGACATCATAGGAGGTGGTGTCCTCGAAGTAATCAAAACGTGGTTTAAGGACGCGAGTATAACTAATGCAAACAAAGAAGGTGTTATAATCTTAATCCATAAGAAAGGACCTACGAATGACCTTAGCAATTACCGCCCAATATCGCTGTTAAATTGTGATGTATAAGAAATCTACACGAAAATATTAACTAATTTAACCGTTTAAAAAGCAAACTAAACAGTATTACGCACCAGAACCAGTTTGCAAAACCCCACAAATCGAACCACAACGCCATCATCAAGATTCGCGATCTGTATGAAAAAAGCAGACATGAAAGCCAAAACCATTTGTTTATATCGATTGACTGCTTAAAAGCCTTCGATTCAATCAACCACGCATGGATTTTTAGGGTTCTTGAACGAATGCATTTTCCTTCTCGCTTCCTACTTGCCGTTAAAAACTTGTACTCTGACGCGAAATCCAGGATAATCAACAACGGTTTTTTATCTAAACCCTTTGATTTACAAAAAGGGGTCAGACAAGGAGACCCGCTAAGTTTATACCTTTTCATATTGGCAGTGGAACCGCTAATCTGCGCAATTAAGAGCTCGGTCGAAATAGACGGTTTGGATCCCACCCCAAAGCACTGTACGAAATGCGTCGCGTATGCAGACGACACCACCTTCACCCTCATAGATGCGTACTCTGCCAAAAAGACCTTTAACCTACTGGATGATTTTAGCGAAACCTCGACTGGCTTAAAAATGAATATCTCAAAAACCAAAGGTATTACCCCAGAAATCAAACCAAACACCACGATGCAACTGCCACCAATACAGTGGACAAATTTCCACCTCCAAATTTTAGGAACAACAATAGGAACTTACGACCATATCATAAGTTGGTCACGACCGTTAGAAAACCTCAAAAAAGAAGCGACCCGCCTTAAAAAAGTACATTCCACCTTTGATGCCAAGTGCATATTGGTTCGAAGCAAATTACTTCCCTCAATTTCGTACAACGCCTTCAGCAAGCCCATAACGACAAAGACAGCCGAGACCATAAACAGGACAATTGAAAGATACATTTTGACGAACAATAATACGTATGCGGACATCAAAGTTCTACCAAGACCCAGAGCATACGGCGGTTATGACATAATTAATATTCCTGTGTATACGGATTTGTTTTATTTGAAACCTTTGACCTCATTTTGCAGGGATAAAATAGAAAACAAGGTTCTGTCTTCGGAAAACCGCACAATAGAACACCAAATCGGTCACCAACTGTCCAACCTCCTCGGCATCCAGATTGATAATCGTATACCGCATGCCACCTCCCCATCGATTTATTATGAGTATATGCTCAAAATAATCAGGAAGCATCGTGTCTCACTTACAGAAGTATTAAGCGGAAAGGTTAAAAAATATACCAGAGTATCATACGCGATTGTGACCAACAATCTTATTTTATTTCACCAGAACAATCGGCATGGCCCAAAGTACACAACGCAATCCTCTCAAACACGCAAAAAACTTTCAACTACAGAGTAATATGGAATGACTCACCTACTCGAGGTGATATGAACAACTTTGTGTTCTACACACAAACAGCATGTCGTTTGTTTTTGGGCCAACGGTCCCGACTCAGTGTTGCACACGATAGTTAAATATAGAAAAATAAGCACTGTTTGGGAATGTGTTTCCGGCGTTGCGCAAATTTTAACTGGTAGTGACGATATGAACTTCGAGCCAACCACAATAACAAACTTAAATGAAATAGGGGGCCCAGATTTCGAGTCCGCAGACATGTTAACCTATTGGTTAACAGTTGTAAAACAAAAGATTTGGAAACGTAGGAACGCGATTCTGTTTGGAAACCAAATTTTTAACCCTGACGAAATTATCAGGTCTATTAAGAGGACCGCGTATGGTAGACGCACATGGGAACGTCGAAATGAAGGCCCCTTCAAACAGCAGATTGAAAAACTGTGAGCAGCAATGCAAAAGTATTCCTCGCCGCCCCTATCATAGCTTTTGATGAAAAATGTCCACGCTTGTCTAGCTGCTCTGACGTCGTTATTAAACTTTTTATGACGTAGAACCTGTGTATTCTTGATAAATTTTTTGTTTTAATTGTTGCTTGCCAAGTACAACCTTTTATCGCACCTGCTACACGTAACCAAACTTTTTCTTAACCAAGAAACTTCCCACTTGTCAGCTAGTCAATTAGCTCTTTTGCCTCACTAACTTTTAATAGCATTTTCTTCGACAAAAACACCCATCTTACTTGTATAAAATCCAAACGTAATTGAAATCAACACTCACCCAGCGCTTCCCAGCCGAGCGCAACACCACACCAAAACAAATTCCACGTAATGACAGAATCAACGTGGGACGCTAAATACTAATTAGGCCCTCGGGATAGCGATGTGAGACGTCACAAGAGATCGAAAAAAAACACGTGTACATATAAATAAATAAAATATGGCAGCACGTGAGCAAACCTAAAACCTGACAAGCATGCATACAAAAGACACAACGCGAATAAAACTAATAGCTGACCCACACATTTAACTAAATTAACATTGAAGAATGGTGCGAACAAACAATATGATGGCTATAAAACGGGTGCAATTATAAATAATCCCGTGACACTACATACGTTTTGTTTACACTGTACATATGTGTCATTAGTCATTACTAAGGTTTCGCGATTTGTGTTATTGTCCTTTATTTAAATTTATTACAACCACAGGCATGGTTAATTGGTGTATCTTGCAATTAGAGTTTAGAAACGTTTGCTCGAAATTTTCTCTTTCTGTGTTATGTTTTTGCAATAAAATATCGCCTTTTACTAAAGATTTCCGTGTGCGGGAGCATGTAATGAGTCGAAGAAAATTTGTTAAGAGCCGCGGCAATGCTGTGGCCAAACCTTGATCATCAACTGCAAAATTTGGAATCACATTTGCGAGTGGATGCCATGACAAAGGCTTTCATAGTGTTACCTGTTCATCACTCTTTACTAGTTGTAATAAAAATACTCGTAATAAAAATAAAAATTGTAAAAAAAAATATTCTTCCCTCGCTATGGAATGCAAAAGTTAACAATTTAAATGTAACATATTGATGATAACAAGAGTGAGCATGAATAAAGAACGGTCAATTAATGGAGTTATGTACAAAAGAATGAAAAATTATAGACTGTAATGCAACTATATCGTGGAGAAAAACTCCGAGAGCAGTTTATACTGTTTGAATTGATCGTATTGCATATTTTATTTGGCAACACGGCACACGAGTAAATCATAAAACTGCTGCAAATAGATATCACATAAACCCGCTATCATGGTATAGATTTTCCCCGGTAAAGGAAATTGTGGAACCAGCTGAAATGTTTCCTCCAGTTGCTAGAACCAATATAAAAGACCTCCAGCCGTTGTGGTTGAAGGCACAGGAATGGTAAGAACTGATAATGTTTTTTTTTTCAAACCGGTGAAAATGGTTTTGTACTGGACGAATGAATCACCGTTCGTTGCCATCCAGTCAGGGGCCGAAGCTGTAAATAGAGTCTTGATGACCTGGTCTGATAAGTTTAGTGTGTAACTCTGTATGATTGTTATGGGTACGAGCTTCACGTCTCTCTGTATATATGTATACATAAACGATATACGTGTTTGAATGATAGAGAGCCCTTGGTCACAAACAAAGATTCCATGTGTGACGGAAAAAACTCAACAAGGTGTTAGACATAGGACTCAACATAAACGTTTCAATTTCAAAATTTTGCTGTTGATGATTAAGTTTTAGCCACAGCATTGCCGCGGCTCTTAACAAATTTTCTTCGACTCATTATATGCTCCCGCACACGAAAATCTTTAGTAAAAGGCGAAAGATTTACACGTTGAATGCGCTGAAGCCAGAATGGCTTCTGGCTTGTCCACTTACGACACTATACCGAACGTTTTGACTACAGTTTGTGGTTGGCCGTTTTAAACGTTTAACGACACACTGTGACTTGAACAGTTGAACTACTTATTTAGACTCATTCCGTTCATTATGATTTGCATTCGTAAAGAGTGAAGGTCTGCGTGCTGCAAGCAGACGTCTGGAGTATAAGCAACATAGGAATTCCACGGAATTCTTCAGATATTGCCTCAATCGTCTCTGTAAGAGCCGAAAGGGCGGGGTATTGGGTACAGTTTTCAACTAGCAATAACCGCGCCTCGGACGTTCCTCATCAGCTACGGTATCGCCTCTGAGCAAAGCTGCACGATCAATGAGATTGATAAGAATATTGAGCAGGTAGATTCTCAAATTTGTGGAGCGATGGAAACGTAGATCGGTTCGGTTGGCTGATATAAAAGCGTTTTGAACAGGTAACACCTTGAAAGTCTTTGTGATGGCATCCACTCACAAATGTGATTCCAAATTTTGCAGTTGATGATCATAAGGTTTGGCCACAGCATTGCCGCGGCTCTTAACAAATTTTCTTCGACTCATTATATGCTCCCGCACACGGAAATCTTTAGTAAAAGGCGATATTTTATTGCGGAAAAACAAACACAAAAGGAGAAAATATGTACAAGGCAAACTTTTCCATAATCTACTTGCAAAATACTTCAATTGAACATGTCGGTGATGGTAATTGATTTAAACAAATGACTATAACAATAACACAGATCTCGAAATCTTAGTGATGACACATTCGTAAATTGTAAGCAGGTACGATAAAGGTTGTACATCGCCAGCAACAATTACAACAAAGTTTATCTAGAATTTACACAGGTTCTAATTCATAAAAAGTTTGATAATGACGTCCAAGCAACGGGACTAGCGTGGTCATTTTTCATCAAAAGCTATGGTAGGGGCGGCGTGAAATACTTTTGCATTGCAGCACACAGTTTTTCAATCTGCTGTTTATAGGGGCCTTCATTTCGCCGGTCCCATGTGCGTCTAGCATACACGGTCCTCTTAATAGACCGGATAATTTCGTCAGGGTTAAAAGTTTGGCTTTCAAACAAAATCGCGTTCCTATGTTTCCAAATTTTTTGTTTTACCACCGTTAGCCAATAGGTTAACATGTCTGCGGACTCGAAATCTGGGCCACCTATTCCGTCAAAGTTGGTTATTGTGGTTGGATCGAACTTAATATCGTCCCTACCAGTTAAGATTTGCGCAACGCCGGAAGCACATTCCCAAATAGTGCTTATTTTTTTACATTTTACTATCGTGTGCAGCACCGAGTCGGGGCCGTTGGCGCAAAAACGACATGCTGTTTCCGTGTAGGGGACAAAGTTGGTCATATCACCTCGAGTAGGTAAATCATTCCATATTACTCTGTAGTTGAAAGTTTTTTGGGCGTTGGAGAGAATTGCGTTGTGTACTCTGGGCCATGTCGACCGCTCTGGTGGAGTCAAATACAACTGCGGGGCACTTTCGCGTATGATACGCTGGTATATTTTTTTAACCTTTCCGCTTACGATCTCTTTCAGTGAGATACGGTGCTTTCTGATTATTTCGAGCATATGCTCATAATAAATAGATGGGGAGGTGGCATGCGGTATACGATTATCAATCTGGATGCCGAGGAGGTTGGACAGTTGGTGACCGATTTGGTGTTCCATCGTGCGGTTTTGTCACGACCAAAGCTTGTTTTCTAATTTGTCCCTGCAAAATGGGGTCAAAGGTTTTAAATAAAACAAATCCGCATACACGGGAATATTGATTATGTCATAACCGCCGTAATCTCTGGGTCTTTGAAGAACTTCGATGTCTGCGAACGTATTATTACTCGTCAAAATGTACCTTTCAATTGTCCTGTTTATGGTCTCGGCTGTCTTGGTCGTTATGGGCTGGCTGAAGGCGTTGTATGAAATTAAAGGGAGTAATTTACTTCGAACCAATATGCACTTGGCATCAAAGGTGGAATGTACTTTTTTAAGGCGGGTCGCTTCTTTTTTGAGGTTTTCTAACGGTCGTGCCCAACTTATGGTAGGGTCGTAAGTTCCTATTGTTGTTCCTAATAATTGGAGGTGAGAGTTTGTCCACTGTATTGGTGGCAGTTGCGTCGTGGTATTTGGTTTGATTTCTGGGGTAAGGCCTTTGGATTTTGAGATATTGATTTTTAGGCCAGAGGCTTCGCTGAAATCATCCAGTAGTTTAAAAGTCTTTTCGGCGGAGTACGCATCTTTGAGGGTGAAGGTGGTGTCGTCTGCATACGCGACGCATTTTGTACAATACTTTGGGGTGGGACCCAAACCGTCTATTTCGACCGAGCTATTAATTGCGCATATTAGGGGTTCCACTGCCAATATGAAAAGGTATAAACTTAGCGGGTCTCCTTGTCTGACTCCTTTTTTTAAATGAAAAGGTTCAGATAAAAAACCGTTGTTGATTATCCTGGATTTCGCGTCAGAATACAAGTTTTTAACGGCAAGTAGGAAGCGAGAAGGAAAATGCATTCGTTCAAGCACCTTAAAAAGCCATGCGTGGTTGATTGAATCGAAGGCTTTTAAGAAGTCAATCGATATGAACAAATGGTTTTGGCCTTCATTTCTACTTTTTTCATACAGATCGCGAATCTTGATGATGGCGTCGTGGATCGATTTGTGGGGTTTTGCAAATTGGTTCTGGTGCGTAATATTGTTTAGTTTGCTTTTTAAACGGTTAGTTAAAATTTTCGTGTAAAGTTTTAGATCGCAATTCAATAGCGATATTGGGCGGTAATTGCTGAGGTCATTTGTAGGCCCTTTCTTATGGATTAAAGTTATAACCCCTTCTTTGTTTGAATTAGTCGTACTTGCGTCCCTAAACCACGTTTTGATTATTTCAAGCAAGCCACCACCTATGATGTCACAACATTGGACGTAAAACTCAATGCTGAGACCATCTGGGCCAGGTGTTTTGCCTTTTTTCATTTGTGTTAGTGCGGTGAATATTTCTTGGTCGCTAATTTCAGCGTCTAACGTCTCTCTTTCATAGGGCGATAAATGGGCCTTTAAATGTTTCAAGAAAACACGTTGTTTCTCTTCAGACGTTACTTCTTTCGAGTAAAGTTTGTTATAAAATTTACGGGTTTCTTTTAATATCGATGGGGACGAAATGTGCTTTACACCTTCCGAGTCGGTTACTTCGGTAATTCGGGTTGACTTCCTATCTTGCATGAATCTTTGAAAAAATTGCTTGGTCGGAGTATCCAAGTTTCTTTGCAAACTTTTACGCAATTTCTTATCAGCGGCTTTTCGTTGGAAATCAGCCAATGACTTTTTGGCGGCTAGGTAATCGTCGTAATTACATTTTGCTTGGGATAATCGTTCACAAACTAATTTATAATCGTTTTCAAGGCGAGTTTCTTCTTCCCTAGTTTCTTGCGCGATTTCTCTCGTGATTTCGATTATCAGATCTTTTATCCTGTTTTTAATTTCCACCCACCATGCGGATAAGTCTGGAATGAGTAAGGGGTGAAGGGTACGCCAGAGGGGCAATCTTTCTTCAAGCGTTTTGCGAAATTTGACGTTTTGAAAGACGTTTACATTATTTTTCCAGACTCCGCGGCCTCTTTTTTCTAGGGCGAAAGAAACGCAATTTGCTAGTAACATTTTGTGATCGGAGAGAGGGTTTTCCATCGTTTGCAGACCGTCAACTTTTATTTGTTGGGATACATAAAAACGATCGATTCTAGATTTTGATGAACCGCTTTGCCATGTAAAATCTACATCACCATTTTGGGTTTGGTCATAGGGATCGTTGAGATCAAAAGCTTGGGTGAAGTTTTGGAGCTCTATTTTCGTTTTCGTTCTAGTACTTCGCTTTTTGTGTGGGAGGGAAGCGATCTCGCTCTGGATCTCGTCTTTGTGATGGCATCCACTCACAAATGTGATTCCAAATTTTGCAGTTGATGATCATAAGGTTTGGCCACAGCATTGCCGCGGCTCTTAACAAATTTTCTTCGACTCATTATATGCTCCCGCACACGGAAATCTTTAGTAAAAGGCGAAAGATTTACACGTTGAATGCGCTGAAGCCAGAGTGGCTTCTGGCTTGCCCACTTACGACACTATACCGAACGTTTTGACTACAGTTTGTGGTTGGCCGTTTTAAACGTTTAACGACACACTGTGACTTGAACTACTTATTTAGACTCGTTCCGTTCATTATGATTTGCTTTCGTAAAGAGTGAAGGTCTGCGTGCTGCAAGCAGACGTCTGGAGTATAAGCAACATAGGAATTCCACGGAATTCTTCAGATATTGCCTCAATCGTCTCTGTAAGAGCCGAAAGGGCGGGGTATTGGGTATAGTTTTCAACTAGCAATAACCGCGCCTCGGAAGTTCCTCATCAGCTACGGTATCGCCTCTGCGCAAAGCTGCAAGATCAAGGAGATTGATAAGAATATTGAGCAGGTAGATTCTCAAATTTGTGGAGCGATGGAAACGTAGATCGGTTCGGTTGGCTGATATAAAAGCGTTTTGAACAGGTAACACCTTGAAAGTCTTTGTGATGGCATCCACTCACAAATGTGATTCCAAATTTTGCAGTTGATGATCATAAGGTTTGGCCACAGCATTGCCGCGGCTCTTAACAAATTTTCTTCGACTCATTATATGCTCCCGCACACGAAAATCTTTAGTAAAAGGCGAAAGATTTACACGTTGAATGCGCTGAAGCCAGAGTGGCTTCTGGCTTGTCCACTTACGACACTATACCGAACGTTTTGACTACAGTTTGTGGTTGGCCGTTTTAAACGTTTAACGACACACTGTGACTTGAACTACTTATTTAGACTCGTTCCGTTCATTATGATTTGCTTTCGTAAAGAGTGAAGGTCTGCGTGCTGCAAGCAGTCGTCTGGAGTATAAGCAACATAGGAATTCCACGGAATTCTTCAGATATTGCCTCAATCGTCTCTGTAAGAGCCGAAAGGGCGGGGTATTGGGTATAGTTTTCAACTAGCAATAACCGCGCCTCGGAAGTTCCTCATCAGCTACGGTATCGCCTCTGCGCAAAGCTGCACGATCAAGGAGATTGATAAGAATATTCAGCAGGTAGATTCTCAAATTTGTGGAGCGATGGAAACGTAGATCGGTTCGGTTGGCTGATATAAAAGCGTTTTGAACAGGTAACACCTTGAAAGTCTTTGTGATGGCATCCACTCACAAATGTGATTCCAAATTTTGCAGTTGATGATCATAAGGTTTGGCCACAGCATTGCCGCGGCTCTTAACAAATTTTCTTCGACTCATTATATGCTCCCGCACACGAAAATCTTTAGTAAAAGGCGAAAGATTTACACGTTGAATGCGCTGAAGCCAGAGTGGCTTCTGGCTTGTCCACTTACGACACTATACCGAACGTTTTGACTACAGTTTGTGGTTGGCCGTTTTAAACGTTTAACGACACACTGTGACTTGAACTACTTATTTAGACTCGTTCCGTTCATTATGATTTGCTTTCGTAAAGAGTGAAGGTCTGCGTGCTGCAAGCAGTCGTCTGGAGTATAAGCAACATAGGAATTCCACGGAATTCTTCAGATATTGCCTCAATCGTCTCTGTAAGAGCCGAAAGGGCGGGGTATTGGGTATAGTTTTCAACTAGCAATAACCGCGCCTCGGAAGTTCCTCATCAGCTACGGTATCGCCTCTGCGCAAAGCTGCAAGATCAAGGAGATTGATAAGAATATTCAGCAGGTAGATTCTCAAATTTGTTGAGCGATGGAACCGTAGATCGGTTCGGTTGGTTGATATAAAAGCGTTTTGAACAGGTAACACCTTGAAAGTCTTTGCGATGGCATCCACTCACAAATGTGATTCCAAATTTTGCAGTTGATGATCATAAGGTTTGGCCACAGCATTGCCGCGGCTCTTAACAAATTTTCTTCGACTCATTATATGCTCCCGCACACGGAAATCTTTAGTAAAAGGCGAAAGATTTACACGTTGAATGCGCTGAAGCCAGAGTGGCTTCTGGCTTGTCCACTTACGACACTATACCGAACGTTTTGACTACAGTTTGTGGTTGGCCGTTTTAAACGTTTAACGACACACTGTGACTTGAACTACTTATTTAGACTCGTTCCGTTCATTATGATTTGCTTTCGTAAAGAGTGAAGGTCTGCGTGCTGCAAGCAGTCGTCTGGAGTATAAGCAACATAGGAATTCCACGGAATTCTTCAGATATTGCCTCAATCGTCTCTGTAAGAGCCGAAAGGGCGGGGTATTGGGTATAGTTTTCAACTAGCAATAACCGCGCCTCGGAAGTTCTTCATCAGCTACGGTATCGCCTCTGCGCAAAGCTGCACGATCAAGGAGATTGATAAGAATATTCAGCAGGTAGATTCTCAAATTTGTTGAGCGATGGAACCGTAGATCGGTTCGGTTGGCTGATATAAAAGCGTTTTGAACAGGTAACACCTTGAAAGTCTTTGTGATGGCATCCACTCACAAATGTGATTCCAAATTTTGCAGTTGATGATCATAAGGTTTGGCCACAGCATTGCCGCGGCTCTTAACAAATTTTCTTCGACTCATTATATATGCTCCCGCACACGGAAATTTTTAGTAAAAGGCGAAAGATTTACACGTTGAATGCGCTGAAGCCAGAGTGGCTTCTGGCTTGTCCACTTACGACACTATACCGAACGTTTTGACTACAGTTTGTGGTTGGCCGTTTTAAACGTTTAACGACACACTGTGACTTGAACTACTTATTTAGACTCGTTCCGTTCATTATGATTTGCTTTCGTCAAGAGTGAAGGTCTGCGTGCTGCAAGCAGTCGTCTGGAGTATAAGCAACATAGGAATTCCACGGAATTCTTCAGATATTGCCTCAATCGTCTCTGTAAGAGCCGAAAGGGCGGGGTATTGGGTATAGTTTTCAACTAGCAATAACCGCGCCACGGAAGTTCCTCATCAGCTACGGTATCGCCTCTGCGCAAAGCTGCACGATCAAGGAGATTGATAAGAATATTCAGCAGGTAGATTCTCAAATTTGTGGAGCGATGGAAACGTAGATCGGTTCGGTTGGCTGATATAAAAGCGTTTTGAACAGGTAACACCTTGAAAGTCTTTGTGATGGCATCCACTCACAAATGTGATTCCAAATTTTGCAGTTGATGATCATAAGGTTTGGCCACAGCATTGCCGCGGCTCTTAACAAATTTTCTTCGACTCATTATATGCTCCCGCACACGGAAATCTTTAGTAAAAGGCGAAAGATTTACACGTTGAATGCGCTGAAGCCAGAGTGGCTTCTGGCTTGTCCACTTACGACACTATACCGAACGTTTTGACTACAGTTTGTGGTTGGCCGTTTTAAACGTTTAACGACACACTGTGACTTGAACTACTTATTTAGACTCGTTCCGTTCATTATGATTTGCTTTCGTAAAGAGTGAAGGTCTGCGTGCTGCAAGCAGTCGTCTGGAGTATAAGCAACATAGGAATTCCACGGAATTCTTCAGATATTGCCTCAATCGTCTCTGTAAGAGCCGAAAGGGCGGGATATTGGGTATAGTTTTCAACTAGCAATAACCGTGCCTCTGAAGTTCCTCATCAGCTAAGGTATCGCCTCTGCGCAAAGCTGCAAGATCAAGGAGATTGATAAGAATATTCAGCAGGTAGATTCTCAAATTTGTGGAGCGATGGAAACGTAGATCGGTTCGGTTGGCTGATATAAAAGCGTTTTGAACAGGTAACACCTTGAAAGTCTTTGTGATGGCATCCACTCACAAATGTGATTCCAAATTTTGCAGTTGATGATCATAAGGTTTGGCCACAGCATTGCCGCGGCTCTTAACAAATTTTCTTCGACTCATTATATGCTCCCGCACTCGGAAATCTTTAGTAAAAGGCGAAAGATTTACACGTTGAATGCGCTGAAGCCATAGAGTGGCTTCTGGCTTGTCCACTTACGACACTATACCGAACGTTTTGACTACAGTTTGTGGTTGGCCGTTTTAAACGTTTAACGACACACTGTGACTTGAACTACTTATTTAGACTCGTTCCGTTCATTATGATTTGCTTTCGTCAAGAGTGAAGGTCTGCGTGCTGCAAGCAGTCGTCTGGAGTATAAGCAACTTAGGAATTCCACGGAATTCTTCAGATATTGCCTCAATCGTCTCTGTAAGAGCCGAAAGGGCGGGGTATTGGGTATAGTTTACAACTAGCAATAACCGCGCCTCGGAAGTTCCTCATCAGCTACGGTATCGCCTCTGCGCAAAGCTGCAAGATCAAGGAGATTGATAAGAATATTCAGCAGGTAGATTCTCAAATTTGTGGAGCGATGGAACCGTAGATCGGTTCGGTTGGTTGATATAAAAGCGTTTTGAACAGGTAACACCTTGAAAGTCTTTGTGATGGCATCCACTCACAAATGTGATTCCAAATTTTGCAGTTGATGATCATAAGGTTTGGCCACAGCATTGCCGCGGCTCTTAACAAATTTTCTTCGACTCATTATATGCTCCCGCACACGAAAATCTTTAGTAAAAGGCGAAAGATTTACACGTTGAATGCGCTGAAGCCAGAGTGGCTTCTGGCTTGTCCACTTACGACACTATACCGAACGTTTTGACTACAGTTTGTGGTTGGCCGTTTTAAACGTTTAACGACACACTGTGACTTGAACTACTTATTTAGACTCGTTCCGTTCATTATGATTTGCTTTCGTAAAGAGTGAAGGTCTGCGTGCTGCAAGCAGTCGTCTGGAGTATAAGCAACATAGGAATTCCACGGAATTCTTCAGATATTGCCTCAATCGTCTCTGTAAGAGCCGAAAGGGCGGGGTATTGGGTATAGTTTTCAACTAGCAATAACCGCGCCTCGGAAGTTCTTCATCAGCTACGGTATCGCCTCTGCGCAAAGCTGCACGATCAAGGAGATTGATAAGAATATTCAGCAGGTAGATTCTCAAATTTGTTGAGCGATGGAACCGTAGATCGGTTCGGTTGGCTGATATAAAAGCGTTTTGAACAGGTAACACCTTGAAAGTCTTTGTGATGGCATCCACTCACAAATGTGATTCCAAATTTTGCAGTTGATGATCATAAGGTTTGGCCACAGCATTGCCGCGGCTCTTAACAAATTTTCTTCGACTCATTATATATGCTCCCGCACACGGAAATCTTTAGTAAAAGGCGAAAGATTTACACGTTGAATGCGCTGAAGCCAGAGTGGCTTCTGGCTTGTCCACTTACGACACTATACCGAACGTTTTGACTACAGTTTGTGGTTGGCCGTTTTAAACGTTTAACGACACACTGTGTCTTGAACTACTTATTTAGACTCATTCCGTTCATTATGATTTGCTTTCGTCAAGAGTGAAGGTCTGCGTGCTTCAAGCAGTCGTCTGGAGTATAAGCAACATAGGAATTCCACGGAATTCTTCAGATATTGCCTCAATCGTCTCTGTAAGAGCCGAAAGGGCGGGGTATTGGGTATAGTTTTCAACTAGCAATAACCGCGCCTCGGAAGTTCCTCATCAGCTACGGTATCGCCTCTGCGCAAAGCTGCACGATCAAGGAGATTGATAAGAATATTCAGCAGGTAGATTCTCAAATTTGTGGAGCGATGGAAACGTAGATCGGTTCGGTTGGCTGATATAAAAGCGTTTTGAACAGGTAACACCTTGAAAGTCTTTGTGATGGCATCCACTCACAAATGTGATTCCAAATTTTGCAGTTGATGATCATAAGGTTTGGCCACAGCATTGCCGCGGCTCTTAACAAATTTTCTTCGACTCATTATATGCTCCCGCACACGGAAATCTTTAGTAAAAGGCGAAAGATTTACACGTTGAATGCGCTGAAGCCAGAGTGGCTTCTGGCTTGTCCACTTACGACACTATACCGAACGTTTTGACTACAGTTTGTGGTTGGCCGTTTTAAACGTTTAACGACACACTGTGACTTGAACTACTTATTTAGACTCGTTCCGTTCATTATGATTTGCTTTCGTAAAGAGTGAAGGTCTGCGTGCTGCAAGCAGTCGTCTGGAGTATAAGCAACATAGGAATTCCACGGAATTCTTCAGATATTGCCTCAATCGTCTCTGTAAGAGCCGAAAGGGCGGGGTATTGGGTATAGTTTTCAACTAGCAATAACCGCGCCTCGGAAGTTCCTCATCAGCTACGGTATCGCCTCTGCGCAAAGCTGCAAGATCAAGGAGATTGATAAGAATATTCAGCAGGTAGATTCTCAAATTTGTGGAGCGATGGAAACGTAGATCGGTTCGGTTGGCTGATATAAAAGCGTTTTGAACAGGTAACACCTTGAAAGTCTTTGTGATGGCATCCACTCACAAATGTGATTCCAAATTTTGCAGTTGATGATCATAAGGTTTGGCCACAGCATTGCCGCGGCTCTTAACAAATTTTCTTCGACTCATTATATGCTCCCGCACACGAAAATCTTTAGTAAAAGGCGAAAGATTTACACGTTGAATGCGCTGAAGCCAGAGTGGCTTCTGGCTTGTCCACTTACGACACTATACCGAACGTTTTGACTACAGTTTGTGGTTGGCCGTTTTAAACGTTTAACGACACACTGTGACTTGAACTACTTATTTAGACTCGTTCCGTTCATTATGATTTGCTTTCGTAAAGAGTGAAGGTCTGCGTGCTGCAAGCAGTCGTCTGGAGTATAAGCAACATAGGAATTCCACGGAATTCTTCAGATATTGCCTCAATCGTCTCTGTAAGAGCCGAAAGGGCGGGGTATTGGGTATAGTTTTCAACTAGCAATAACCGTGCCTCTGAAGTTCCTCATCAGCTAAGGTATCGCCTCTGCGCAAAGCTGCACGATCAAGGAGATTGATAAGAATATTCAGCAGGTAGATTCTCAAATTTGTGGAGCGATGGAAACGTAGATCGGTTCGGTTGGCTGATATAAAAGCGTTTTGAACAGGTAACACCTTGAAAGTCTTTGTGATGGCATCCACTCACAAATGTGATTCCAAATTTTCCAGTTGATGATCATAAGGTTTGGCCACAGCATTGCCGCGGCTCTTAACAAATTTTCTTCGACTCATTATATGCTCCCGCACTCGGAAATCTTTAGTAAAAGGCGAAAGATTTACACGTTGAATGCGCTGAAGCCATAGAGTGGCTTCTGGCTTGTCCACTTACGACACTATACTGAACGTTTTGACTACAGTTTGTGGTTGGCCGTTTTAAACGTTTAACGACACACTGTGACTTGAACTACTTATTTAGACTCGTTCCGTTCATTATGATTTGCTTTCGTCAAGAGTGAAGGTCTGCGTGCTGCAAGCAGTCGTCTGGAGTATAAGCAACATAGGAATTCCACGGAATTCTTCAGATATTGCCTCAATCGTCTCTGTAAGAGCCGAAAGGGCGGGGTATTGGGTATAGTTTTCAACTAGCAATAACCGCGCCTCGGAAGTTCCTCATCAGCTACGGTATCGCCTCTGCGCAAAGCTGCAAGATCAAGGAGATTGATAAGAATATTCAGCAGGTAGATTCTCAAATTTGTGGAGCGATGGAAACGTAGATCGGTTCGGTTGGCTGATATAAAAGCGTTTTGAACAGGTAACACCTTGAAAGTCTTTGTGATGGCATCCACTCACAAAT
This sequence comes from Clavelina lepadiformis, assembly GCF_947623445.1. Lineage (NCBI taxonomy): Eukaryota > Metazoa > Chordata > Ascidiacea > Aplousobranchia > Clavelinidae > Clavelina > Clavelina lepadiformis. Next base: position 7,396,232 of record NC_135241.1, on the reverse strand, counting down.
GTGATTCCAAATTTTGCAGTTGATGATCATAAGGTTTGGCCACAGCATTGCCGCGGCTCTTAACAAATTTTCTTCGACTCATTATATGCTCCCGCACACGAAAATCTTTAGTAAAAGGCGAAAGATTTACACGTTGAATGCGCTGAAGCCAGAGTGGCTTCTGGCTTGTCCACTTACGACACTATACCGAACGTTTTGACTACAGTTTGTGGTTGGCCGTTTTAAACGTTTAACGACACACTGTGACTTGAACTACTTATTTAGACTCGTTCCGTTCATTATGATTTGCTTTCGTAAAGAGTGAAGGTCTGCGTGCTGCAAGCAGTCGTCTGGAGTATAAGCAACATAGGAATTCCACGGAATTCTTCAGATATTGCCTCAATCGTCTCTGTAAGAGCCGAAAGGGCGGGGTATTGGGTATAGTTTTCAACTAGCAATAACCGTGCCTCTGAAGTTCCTCATCAGCTAAGGTATCGCCTCTGCGCAAAGCTGCACGATCAAGGAGATTGATAAGAATATTCAGCAGGTAGATTCTCAAATTTGTGGAGCGATGGAAACGTAGATCGGTTCGGTTGGCTGATATAAAAGCGTTTTGAACAGGTAACACCTTGAAAGTCTTTGTGATGGCATCCACTCACAAATGTGATTCCAAATTTTCCAGTTGATGATCATAAGGTTTGGCCACAGCATTGCCGCGGCTCTTAACAAATTTTCTTCGACTCATTATATGCTCCCGCACTCGGAAATCTTTAGTAAAAGGCGAAAGATTTACACGTTGAATGCGCTGAAGCCATAGAGTGGCTTCTGGCTTGTCCACTTACGACACTATACCGAACGTTTTGACTACAGTTTGTGGTTGGCCGTTTTAAACGTTTAACGACACACTGTGACTTGAACTACTTATTTAGACTCGTTCCGTTCATTATGATTTGCTTTCGTCAAGAGTGAAGGTCTGCGTGCTGCAAGCAGTCGTCTGGAGTATAAGCAACATAGGAATTCCACGGAATTCTTCAGATATTGCCTCAATCGTCTCTGTAAGAGCCGAAAGGGCGGGGTATTGGGTATAGTTTTCAACTAGCAATAACCGCGCCTCGGAAGTTCCTCATCAGCTACGGTATCGCCTCTGCGCAAAGCTGCAAGATCAAGGAGATTGATAAGAATATTCAGCAGGTAGATTCTCAAATTTGTGGAGCGATGGAAACGTAGATCGGTTCGGTTGGCTGATATAAAAGCGTTTTGAACAGGTAACACCTTGAAAGTCTTTGTGATGGCATCCACTCACAAATGTGATTCCAAATTTTGCAGTTGATGATCATAAGGTTTGGCCACAGCATTGCCGCGGCTCTTAACAAATTTTCTTCGACTCATTATATATGCTCCCGCACACGGAAATCTTTAGTAAAAGGCGAAAGATTTACACGTTGAATGCGCTGAAGCCAGAGTGGCTTCTGGCTTGTCCACTTACGACACTATACCGAACGTTTTGACTACAGTTTGTGGTTGGCCGTTTTAAACGTTTAACGACACACTGTGTCTTGAACTACTTATTTAGACTCATTCCGTTCATTATGATTTGCTTTCGTCAAGAGTGAAGGTCTGCGTGCTTCAAGCAGTCGTCTGGAGTATAAGCAACATAGGAATTCCACGGAATTCTTCAGATATTGCCTCAATCGTCTCTGTAAGAGCCGAAAGGGCGGGGTATTGGGTATAGTTTTCAACTAGCAATAACCGCGCCTCGGAAGTTCCTCATCAGCTACGGTATCGCCTCTGCGCAAAGCTGCACGATCAAGGAGATTGATAAGAATATTCAGCAGGTAGATTCTCAAATTTGTGGAGCGATGGAAACGTAGATCGGTTCGGTTGGCTGATATAAAAGCGTTTTGAACAGGTAACACCTTGAAAGTCTTTGTGATGGCATCCACTCACAAATGTGATTCCAAATTTTGCAGTTGATGATCATAAGGTTTGGCCACAGCATTGCCGCGGCTCTTAACAAATTTTCTTCGACTCATTATATGCTCCCGCACACGGAAATCTTTAGTAAAAGGCGAAAGATTTACACGTTGAATGCGCTGAAGCCAGAGTGGCTTCTGGCTTGTCCACTTACGACACTATACCGAACGTTTTGACTACAGTTTGTGGTTGGCCGTTTTAAACGTTTAACGACACACTGTGACTTGAACTACTTATTTAGACTCGTTCCGTTCATTATGATTTGCTTTCGTAAAGAGTGAAGGTCTGCGTGCTGCAAGCAGTCGTCTGGAGTATAAGCAACATAGGAATTCCACGGAATTCTTCAGATATTGCCTCAATCGTCTCTGTAAGAGCCGAAAGGGCGGGGTATTGGGTATAGTTTTCAACTAGCAATAACCGCGCCTCGGAAGTTCCTCATCAGCTACGGTATCGCCTCTGCGCAAAGCTGCAAGATCAAGGAGATTGATAAGAATATTCAGCAGGTAGATTCTCAAATTTGTGGAGCGATGGAAACGTAGATCGGTTCGGTTGGCTGATATAAAAGCGTTTTGAACAGGTAACACCTTGAAAGTCTTTGTGATGGCATCCACTCACAAATGTGATTCCAAATTTTGCAGTTGATGATCATAAGGTTTGGCCACAGCATTGCCGCGGCTCTTAACAAATTTTCTTCGACTCATTATATGCTCCCGCACACGAAAATCTTTAGTAAAAGGCGAAAGATTTACACGTTGAATGCGCTGAAGCCAGAGTGGCTTCTGGCTTGTCCACTTACGACACTATACCGAACGTTTTGACTACAGTTTGTGGTTGGCCGTTTTAAACGTTTAACGACACACTGTGACTTGAACTACTTATTTAGACTCGTTCCGTTCATTATGATTTGCTTTCGTAAAGAGTGAAGGTCTGCGTGCTGCAAGCAGTCGTCTGGAGTATAAGCAACATAGGAATTCCACGGAATTCTTCAGATATTGCCTCAATCGTCTCTGTAAGAGCCGAAAGGGCGGGGTATTGGGTATAGTTTTCAACTAGCAATAACCGTGCCTCTGAAGTTCCTCATCAGCTAAGGTATCGCCTCTGCGCAAAGCTGCACGATCAAGGAGATTGATAAGAATATTCAGCAGGTAGATTCTCAAATTTGTGGAGCGATGGAAACGTAGATCGGTTCGGTTGGCTGATATAAAAGCGTTTTGAACAGGTAACACCTTGAAAGTCTTTGTGATGGCATCCACTCACAAATGTGATTCCAAATTTTCCAGTTGATGATCATAAGGTTTGGCCACAGCATTGCCGCGGCTCTTAACAAATTTTCTTCGACTCATTATATGCTCCCGCACTCGGAAATCTTTAGTAAAAGGCGAAAGATTTACACGTTGAATGCGCTGAAGCCATAGAGTGGCTTCTGGCTTGTCCACTTACGACACTATACCGAACGTTTTGACTACAGTTTGTGGTTGGCCGTTTTAAACGTTTAACGACACACTGTGACTTGAACTACTTATTTAGACTCGTTCCGTTCATTATGATTTGCTTTCGTCAAGAGTGAAGGTCTGCGTGCTGCAAGCAGTCGTCTGGAGTATAAGCAACATAGGAATTCCACGGAATTCTTCAGATATTGCCTCAATCGTCTCTGTAAGAGCCGAAAGGGCGGGGTATTGGGTATAGTTTTCAACTAGCAATAACCGCGCCTCGGAAGTTCCTCATCAGCTACGGTATCGCCTCTGCGCAAAGCTGCAAGATCAAGGAGATTGATAAGAATATTCAGCAGGTAGATTCTCAAATTTGTGGAGCGATGGAAACGTAGATCGGTTCGGTTGGCTGATATAAAAGCGTTTTGAACAGGTAACACCTTGAAAGTCTTTGTGATGGCATCCACTCACAAATGTGATTCCAAATTTTGCAGTTGATGATCATAAGGTTTGGCCACAGCATTGCCGCGGCTCTTAACAAATTTTCTTCGACTCATTATATGCTCCCGCACACGAAAATCTTTAGTAAAAGGCGAAAGATTTACACGTTGAATGCGCTGAAGCCAGAGTGGCTTCTGGCTTGTCCACTTACGACACTATACCGAACGTTTTGACTACAGTTTGTGGTTGGCCGTTTTAAACGTTTAACGACACACTGTGACTTGAACTACTTATTTAGACTCGTTCCGTTCATTATGATTTGCTTTCGTAAAGAGTGAAGGTCTGCGTGCTGCAAGCAGTCGTCTGGAGTATAAGCAACATAGGAATTCCACGGAATTCTTCAGATATTGCCCCAATCGTCTCTGTAAGAGCCGAAAGGGCGGGGTATTGGGTATAGTTTTCAACTAGCAATAACCGTGCCTCTGAAGTTCCTCATCAGCTAAGGTATCGCCTCTGCGCAAAGCTGCACGATCAAGGAGATTGATAAGAATATTCAGCAGGTAGATTCTCAAATTTGTGGAGCGATGGAAACGTAGATCGGTTCGGTTGGCTGATATAAAAGCGTTTTGAACAGGTAACACCTTGAAAGTCTTTGTGATGGCATCCACTCACAAATGTGATTCCAAATTTTCCAGTTGATGATCATAAGGTTTGGCCACAGCATTGCCGCGGCTCTTAACAAATTTTCTTCGACTCATTATATGCTCCCGCACTCGGAAATCTTTAGTAAAAGGCGAAAGATTTACACGTTGAATGCGCTGAAGCCATAGAGTGGCTTCTGGCTTGTCCACTTACGACACTATACCGAACGTTTTGACTACAGTTTGTGGTTGGCCGTTTTAAACGTTTAACGACACACTGTGACTTGAACTACTTATTTAGACTCGTTCCGTTCATTATGATTTGCTTTCGTCAAGAGTGAAGGTCTGCGTGCTGCAAGCAGTCGTCTGGAGTATAAGCAACTTAGGAATTCCACGGAATTCTTCAGATATTGCCTCAATCGTCTCTGTAAGAGCCGAAAGGGCGGGGTATTGGGTATAGTTTACAACTAGCAATAACCGCGCCTCGGAAGTTCCTCATCAGCTACGGTATCGCCTCTGCGCAAAGCTGCAAGATCAAGGAGATTGATAAGAATATTCAGCAGGTAGATTCTCAAATTTGTGGAGCGATGGAACCGTAGATCGGTTCGGTTGGTTGATATAAAAGCGTTTTGAACAGGTAACACCTTGAAAGTCTTTGTGATGGCATCCACTCACAAATGTGATTCCAAATTTTGCAGTTGATGATCATAAGGTTTGGCCACAGCATTGCCGCGGCTCTTAACAAATTTTCTTCGACTCATTATATGCTCCCGCACACGGAAATCTTTAGTAAAAGGCGAAAGATTTACACGTTGAATGCGCTGAAGCCAGAGTGGCTTCTGGCTTGTCCACTTACGACACTATACCGAACGTTTTGACTACAGTTTGTGGTTGGCCGTTTTAAACGTTTAACGACACACTGTGACTTGAACTACTTATTTAGACTCGTTCCGTTCATTATGATTTGCTTTCGTAAAGAGTGAAGGTCTGCGTGCTGCAAGCAGTCGTCTGGAGTATAAGCAACATAGGAATTCCACGGAATTCTTCAGATATTGCCTCAATCGTCTCTGTAAGAGCCGAAAGGGCGGGGTATTGGGTATAGTTTTCAACTAGCAATAACCGCGCCTCGGAAGTTCTTCATCAGCTACGGTATCGCCTCTGCGCAAAGCTGCACGATCAAGGAGATTGATAAGAATATTCAGCAGGTAGATTCTCAAATTTGTGGAGCGATGGAACCGTAGATCGGTTCGGTTGGCTGATATAAAAGCGTTTTGAACAGGTAACACCTTGAAAGTCTTTGTGATGGCATCCACTCATCAATGTGATTCCAAATTTTGCAGTTGATGATCATAAGGTTTGGCCACAGCATTGCCGCGGCTCTTAACAAATTTTCTTCGACTCATTATATGCTCCCGCACACGGAAATCTTTAGTAAAAGGCGAAAGATTTACACGTTGAATGCGCTGAAGCCAGAGTGGCTTCTGGCTTGTCCACTTACGACACTATACCGAACGTTTTGACTACAGTTTGTGGTTGGCCGTTTTAAACGTTTAACGACACACTGTGACTTGAACTACTTATTTAGACTCATTCCGTTCATTATGATTTGCTTTCGTCAAGAGTGAAGGTCTGCGTGCTGCAAGCAGACGTCTGGAGTATAAGCAACATTGGAATTCCACGGAATTCTTCAGATATTGCCTCAATCGTCTCTGTAAGAGCCGAAAGGGCGGGGTATTGGGTATAGTTTTCAACTAGCAATAACCGCGCCTCGGAAGTTCCTCATCAGCTACGGTATCGCCTCTGCGCAAAGCTGCAAGATCAAGGAGATTGATAAGAATATTCAGCAGGTAGATTCTCAAATTTGTGGAGCGATGGAAACGTAGATCGGTTCGGTTGGCTGATATAAAAGCGTTTTGAACAGGTAACACCTTGAAAGTCTTTGTGATGGCATCCACTCACAAATGTGATTCCAAATTTTGCAGTTGATGATCATAAGGTTTGGCCACAGCATTGCCGCGGCTCTTAACAAATTTTCTTCGACTCATTATATGCTCCCGCACACGGAAATCTTTAGTAAAAGGCGAAAGATTTACACGTTGAATGCGCTGAAGCCAGAGTGGCTTCTGGCTTGTCCACTTACGACACTATACCGAACGTTTTGACTACAGTTTGTGGTTGGCCGTTTTAAACGTTTAACGACACACTGTGACTTGAACTACTTATTTAGACTCGTTCCGTTCATTATGATTTGCTTTCGTAAAGAGTGAAGGTCTGCGTGCTGCAAGCAGTCGTCTGGAGTATAAGCAACATAGGAATTCCACGGAATTCTTCAGATATTGCCTCAATCGTCTCTGTAAGAGCCGAAAGGGCGGGGTATTGGGTATAGTTTTCAACTAGCAATAACCGCGCCTCGGAAGTTCCTCATCAGCTACGGTATCGCCTCTGCGCAAAGCTGCACGATCAAGGAGATTGATAAGAATATTCAGCAGGTAGATTCTCAAATTTGTGGAGCGATGGAACCGTAGATCGGTTCGGTTGGTTGATATAAAAGCGTTTTGAACAGGTAACACCTTGAAAGTCTTTGTGATGGCATCCACTCACAAATGTGATTCCAAATTTTGCAGTTGATGATCATAAGGTTTGGCCACAGCATTGCCGCGGCTATTAACAAATTTTCTTCGACTCATTATATGCTCCCGCACACGGAAATCTTTAGTAAAAGGCGAAAGATTTACACGTTGAATGCGCTGAAGCCAGAGTGGCTTCTGGCTTGTCCACTTATGACACTATACCGAACGTTTTGACTACAGTTTGTGGTTGGCCGTTTTAAACGTTTAACGACACACTGTGACTTGAACAACTTATTTAGACTCATTCCGTTCATTATGATTTGCTTTCGTCAAGAGTGAAGGTCTGCGTGCTGCAAGCAGACGTCTGGAGTATAAGCAACATAGGAATTCCACGGAATTCTTCAGATATTGCCTCAATCGTCTCTGTAAGAGCCGAAAGGGCGGGGTATTGGGTATAGTTTTCAACTAGCAATAACCGCGCCTCGGAAGTTCCTCATCAGCTACGGTATCGCCTCTGCGCAAAGCTGCACGATCAAGGAGATTGATAAGAATATTCAGCTGGTAGATTCTCAAATTTGTGGAGCGATGGAAACGTAGATCGGTTCGGTTGGCTGATATAAAAGCGTTTTGAACAGGTAACACCTTGAAAGTCTTTGTGATGGCATCCACTCACAAATGTGATTCCAAATTTTGCAGTTGATGATCATAAGGTTTGGCCACAGCATTGCCGCGGCTCTTAACAAATTTTCTTCGACTCATTATATGCTCCCGCACACGGAAATCTTTAGTTAAAGGCGAAAGATTTACACGTTGAATGCGCTGAAGCCAGAGTGGCTTCTGGCTTGTCCACTTACGACACTATACCGAACGTTTTGACTACAGTTTGTGGTTGGCCGTTTTAAACGTTTAACGACACACTGTGACTTGAACTACTTATTTAGACTCGTTCCGTTCATTATGATTTGCTTTCGTAAAGAGTGAAGGTCTGCGTGCTGCAAGCAGTCGTCTGGAGTATAAGCAACATAGGAATTCCACGGAATTCTTCAGATATTGCCTCAATCGTCTCTGTAAGAGCCGAAAGGGCGGGGTATTGGGTATAGTTTTCAACTAGCAATAACCACGCCTCGGAAGTTCTTCATCAGCTACGGTATCGCCTCTGCGCAAAGCTGCACGATCAAGGAGATTGATAAGAATATTCAGCAGGTAGATTCTCAAATTTGTTGAGCGATGGAACCGTAGATCGGTTCGGTTGGCTGATATAAAAGCGTTTTGAACAGGTAACACCTTGAAAGTCTTTGTGATGGCATCCACTCACAAATGTGATTCCAAATTTTGCAGTTGATGATCATAAGGTTTGGCCACAGCATTGCCGCGGCTCTTAACAAATTTTCTTCGACTCATTATATATGCTCCCGCACACGGAAATCTTTAGTAAAAGGCGAAAGATTTACACGTTGAATGCGCTGAAGCCAGAGTGGCTTCTGGCTTGTCCACTTACGACACTATACCGAACGTTTTGACTACAGTTTGTGGTTGGCCGTTTTAAACGTTTAACGACACACTGTGTCTTGAACTACTTATTTAGACTCATTCCGTTCATTATGATTTGCTTTCGTCAAGAGTGAAGGTCTGCGTGCTGCAAGCAGACGTCTGGAGTATAAGCAACATTGGAATTCCACGGAATTCTTCAGATATTGCCTCAATCGTCTCTGTAAGAGCCGAAAGGGCGGGGTATTGGGTATAGTTTTCAACTAGCAATAACCGCGCCTCGGAAGTTCTTCATCAGCTACGGTATCGCCTCTGCGCAAAGCTGCACGATCAAGGAGATTGATAAGAATATTCAGCAGGTAGATTCTCAAATTTGTGGAGCGATGGAAACGTAGATCGGTTCGGTTGGCTGATATAAAAGCGTTTTGAACAGGTAACACCTTGAAAGTCTTTGTGATGGCATCCACTCACAAATGTGATTCCAAATTTTCCAGTTGATGATCATAAGGTTTGGCCACAGCATTGCCGCGGCTCTTAACAAATTTTCTTCGACTCATTATATGCTCCCGCACTCGGAAATCTTTAGTAAAAGGCGAAAGATTTACACGTTGAATGCGCTGAAGCCATAGAGTGGCTTCTGGCTTGTCCACTTACGACACTATACCGAACGTTTTGACTACAGTTTGTGGTTGGCCGTTTTAAACGTTTAACGACACACTGTGACTTGAACTACTTATTTAGACTCGTTCCGTTCATTATGATTTGCTTTCGTAAAGAGTGAAGGTCTGCGTGCTGCAAGCAGTCGTCTGGAGTATAAGCAACTTAGGAATTCCACGGAATTCTTCAGATATTGCCTCAATCGTCTCTGTAAGAGCCGAAAGGGCGGGGTATTGGGTATAGTTTACAACTAGCAATAACCGCGCCTCGGAAGTTCCTCATCAGCTACGGTATCGCCTCTGCGCAAAGCTGCAAGATCAAGGAGATTGATAAGAATATTCAGCAGGTAGATTCTCAAATTTGTGGAGCGATGGAAACGTAGATCGGTTCGGTTGGCTGATATAAAAGCGTTTTGAACAGGTAACACCTTGAAAGTCTTTGTGATGGCATCCACTCACAAATGTGATTCCAAATTTTGCAGTTGATGATCATAAGGTTTGGCCACAGCATTGCCGCGGCTCTTAACAAATTTTCTTCGACTCATTATATGCTCCCGCACACGGAAATCTTTAGTAAAAGGCGAAAGATTTACACGTTGAATGCGCTGAAGCCAGAGTGGCTTCTGGCTTGTCCACTTACGACACTATACCGAACGTTTTGACTACAGTTTGTGGTTGGCCGTTTTAAACGTTTAACGACACACTGTGACTTGAACTACTTATTTAGACTCGTTCCGTTCATTATGATTTGCTTTCGTAAAGAGTGAAGGTCTGCGTGCTGCAAGCAGTCGTCTGGAGTATAAGCAACATAGGAATTCCACGGAATTCTTCAGATATTGCCTCAATCGTCTCTGTAAGAGCCGAAAGGGCGGGGTATTGGGTATAGTTTTCAACTAGCAATAACCGCGCCTCGGAAGTTCTTCATCAGCTACGGTATCGCCTCTGCGCAAAGCTGCACGATCAAGGAGATTGATAAGAATATTCAGCAGGTAGATTCTCAAATTTGTGGAGCGATGGAACCGTAGATCGGTTCGGTTGGCTGATATAAAAGCGTTTTGAACAGGTAACACCTTGAAAGTCTTTGTGATGGCATCCACTCATCAATGTGATTCCAAATTTTGCAGTTGATGATCATAAGGTTTGGCCACAGCATTGCCGCGGCTCTTAACAAATTTTCTTCGACTCATTATATGCTCCCGCACACGGAAATCTTTAGTAAAAGGCGAAAGATTTACACGTTGAATGCGCTGAAGCCAGAGTGGCTTCTGGCTTGTCCACTTACGACACTATACCGAACGTTTTGACTACAGTTTGTGGTTGGCCGTTTTAAACGTTTAACGACACACTGTGACTTGAACTACTTATTTAGACTCATTCCGTTCATTATGATTTGCTTTCGTCAAGAGTGAAGGTCTGCGTGCTGCAAGCAGACGTCTGGAGTATAAGCAACATTGGAATTCCACGGAATTCTTCAGATATTGCCTCAATCGTCTCTGTAAGAGCCGAAAGGGCGGGGTATTGGGTATAGTTTTCAACTAGCAATAACCGCGCCTCGGAAGTTCCTCATCAGCTACGGTATCGCCTCTGCGCAAAGCTGCAAGATCAAGGAGATTGATAAGAATATTCAGCAGGTAGATTCTCAAATTTGTGGAGCGATGGAAACGTAGATCGGTTCGGTTGGCTGATATAAAAGCGTTTTGAACAGGTAACACCTTGAAAGTCTTTGTGATGGCATCCACTCACAAATGTGATTCCAAATTTTGCAGTTGATGATCATAAGGTTTGGCCACAGCATTGCCGCGGCTCTTAACAAATTTTCTTCGACTCATTATATGCTCCCGCACACGGAAATCTTTAGTAAAAGGCGAAAGATTTACACGTTGAATGCGCTGAAGCCAGAGTGGCTTCTGGCTTGTCCACTTACGACACTATACCGAACGTTTTGACTACAGTTTGTGGTTGGCCGTTTTAAACGTTTAACGACACACTGTGACTTGAACTACTTATTTAGACTCGTTCCGTTCATTATGATTTGCTTTCGTAAAGAGTGAAGGTCTGCGTGCTGCAAGCAGTCGTCTGGAGTATAAGCAACATAGGAATTCCACGGAATTCTTCAGATATTGCCTCAATCGTCTCTGTAAGAGCCGAAAGGGCGGGGTATTGGGTATAGTTTTCAACTAGCAATAACCGCGCCTCGGAAGTTCCTCATCAGCTACGGTATCGCCTCTGCGCAAAGCTGCACGATCAAGGAGATTGATAAGAATATTCAGCAGGTAGATTCTCAAATTTGTGGAGCGATGGAACCGTAGATCGGTTCGGTTGGTTGATATAAAAGCGTTTTGAACAGGTAACACCTTGAAAGTCTTTGTGATGGCATCCACTCACAAATGTGATTCCAAATTTTGCAGTTGATGATCATAAGGTTTGGCCACAGCATTGCCGCGGCTATTAACAAATTTTCTTCGACTCATTATATGCTCCCGCACACGGAAATCTTTAGTAAAAGGCGAAAGATTTACACGTTGAATGCGCTGAAGCCAGAGTGGCTTCTGGCTTGTCCACTTACGACACTATACCGAACGTTTTGACTACAGTTTGTGGTTGGCCGTTTTAAACGTTTAACGACACACTGTGACTTGAACAACTTATTTAGACTCATTCCGTTCATTATGATTTGCTTTCGTCAAGAGTGAAGGTCTGCGTGCTGCAAGCAGACGTCTGGAGTATAAGCAACATAGGAATTCCACGGAATTCTTCAGATATTGCCTCAATCGTCTCTGTAAGAGCCGAAAGGGCGGGGTATTGGGTATAGTTTTCAACTAGCAATAACCGCGCCTCGGAAGTTCCTCATCAGCTACGGTATCGCCTCTGCGCAAAGCTGCACGATCAAGGAGATTGATAAGAATATTCAGCTGGTAGATTCTCAAATTTGTGGAGCGATGGAAACGTAGATCGGTTCGGTGGGCTGATATAAAAGCGTTTTGAACAGGTAACACCTTGAAAGTCTTTGTGATGGCATCAACTCACAAATGTGATTCCAAATTTTGCAGTTGATGATCATAAGGTTTGGCCACAGCATTGCCGCGGCTCTTAACAAATTTTCTTCGACTCATTATATGCTCCCGCACACGGAAATCTTTAGTAAAAGGCGAAAGATTTACACGTTGAATGCGCTGAAGCCAGAGTGGCTTCTGGCTTGTCCACTTACGACACTATACCGAACGTTTTGACTACAGTTTGTGGTTGGCCGTTTTAAACGTTTAACGACACACTGTGACTTGAACTACTTATTTAGACTCATTCCGTTCATTATGATTTGCTTTCGTAAAGAGTGAAGGTCTGCGTGCTGCAAGCAGTCGTCTGGAGTATAACCAACATAGGAATTCCACGGAATTCTTCAGATATTGCCTCAATCGTCTCCGTAAGAGCCGAAAGGGCGGGGTATTGGGTATAGTTTTCAACTAGCAATAACCGCGCCTCGGAAGTTCCTCATCAGCTACGGTATCGCCTCTGCGCAAAGCTGCACGATCAAGGAGATTGATAAGAATATTCAGCAGGTAGATTCTCAAATTTGTGGAGCGATGGAACCGTAGATCGGTTCTTCGGTTGGTTGATATAAAAGCGTTTTGAACAGGTAACACCTTGAAAGTCTTTGTGATGGCATCCACTCACAAATGTGATTCCAAATTTTGCAGTTGATGATCATAAGGTTTGGCCACAGCATTGCCGCGGCTCTTAACAAACTTTCTTCGACTCATTATATGCTCCCGCACACGGAAATCTTTAGTAAAAGGCGATATTTTATTGCGGGGAAAACAACAATAAAGAAAAAATATGTACAAGGCAAACTTTTCCAAAATCTACTTGCAAGATACTTCAATTGAACATGTCGGTGATGGTAATTGATTTAAACAAATGACAATAACAATAACACAGGTCTCGAAATCTTAATGATAACACATTCATAAATTGTAAGCTAGTACGATAAAGGTTGTACATCGCCAGCAACAATTACAACAAAGTTTATCTAGAATTTACAAAGTTTCTAATTCATAAATAGTTTTGACGTCCAAGCAACGGGACTAGCGTGGTCATTTTTCATCAAAAGCTATGGTAGGGGTGGCGTGAAATACTTTTGCATTGCTGCACACAGTTTTTCAATCTGCTGTTTATAGGGGCCTTCATTTCGCCGGTCCCATGTGCGTCTAGCATACACGGTCCTCTTAATAGACCGGATAATTTCGTCAGGGTTAAAAGTTTGGCTTTCAAACAAAATCGCGTTCCTATGTTTCCAAATTTTTTGTTTTACCACTGTTAACCAATAGGTTAACATGTCTGCGGACTCGAAATCTGGGCCACCTATTCCGACAAAGTTGGTTATTGTGGTTGGATCGAACTTAATATCGTCCCTACCAGTTAAGATTTGCGCAACGCCGGAAGCACATTCCCAAATAGTGTTTATTTTTTTACATTTTACTATCGTGTGCAGCACCGAGTCGGGGCCGTTGGCGCAAAAACGACATGCTGTTTCCGTGTAGGGGACAAAGTTGGTCATATCACCTCGAGTAGGTAAATCATTCCATATTACTCTGTAGTTGAAAGTTTTTTGGGCGTTGGAGAGAATTGCGTTGTGTACTCTGGGCCATGTCGACCGCTCTGGTGGAGTCAAATACAACTGCGGGGCACTTTCGCGTATGATACGCTGGTATATTTTTTTAACCTTTCCGCTTACAATCTCTTTCAGTGAGATTCGGTGCTTTCTGATTATTTCGAGCATATGCTCATAATAAATCGATGGGGAGGTGGCATGCGGTATACGATTGTCAATCTGGATGCCGAGCAGGTTGGACAGTTGGTGACCGATTTGGTGTTCTATCGTGCGGTTTTCCAACGACAGAACCTTGTTTTCTATTTTGTCTCTGCAAAATGGGGTCAAAGGTTTTAAATAAAACAAATCCGCATACACGGGAATATTAATTATGTCATAACCGCCGTAATATCTGGGTCTTTGAAGAACTTCGATGTCTGCGAACGTATTATTACTCGTCAAAATGTACCTTTCAATTGTCCTGTTTATGGTCTCGGCTGTCTTGGTCGTTATGGGCTGGCTGAAGGCGTTGTATGAAATTAAAGGGAGTAATTTACTTCGAACCAATATGCACTTGGCATCAAAGGTGGAATGTACTTTTTTAAGGCGGGTCGCTTCTTTTTTGAGGTTTTCTAACGGTCGTGACCAACTTATCGTAGGGTCGTAAGTTCCTATTGCTGTTCCTAATAATTGGAGATGAGAGTTTGTCCACTGTATTGGCGGCAGTTGCGTCGTGGTATTTGGTTTGATTTCTGGGGTAAGGCCTTTGGATTTCGAGATATTGATTTTTAGGCCAGAGGCTTCGCTGAAATCATCCAGTAGGTTAAAAGTCTTTTCGGCGGAGTACGCATCTTTGAGGGTGAAGGTGGTGTCGTCTGCATACGCGACGCATTTTGTACAATACTTTGGGGTGGGGCCCAAACCGTCTATTTCGACCGAGCTATTAATTGCGCATATTAGCGGTTCTACTGCCAATATGAAAAGGTATAAACTTAGCGGGTCTCCTTGTCTGACTCCTTTTTTTAAATGAAAAGGTTCAGATAAAAAACCGTTGTTGATTATCCTGGATTTCGCGTCAGAATACAAGTTTTTAACGGCAAGTAGGAAGCGAGAAGGAAAATGCATTCGTTCAAGCACCTTGAAAAGCCATGCGTGGTTGATTGAATCGAAGGCTTTTAAGAAGTCAATCGATATGAACAAATGGTTTTGGCCTTCATTTCTACTTTTTTCATACAGATCGCGAATCTTGATGATGGCGTCGTGGATCGATTTTTGGGGTTTTGCAAATTGGTTCTGGTGCGTAATATTGTTTAGTTTGCCTTTTAAACGGTTAGTTAAAATTTTCGTGTAAAGTTTCAGATCGCAATTCAATAGCGATATTGGGCGGTAATTGCTGAGGTCATTCGTAGGCCCTTTCTTATGGATTAAAGTTATAACCCCTTCTTTGTTTGAATTAGTCGTACTTGCGTCCCTAAACCACGTTTTGATTATTTCAAGCAAGCCACCACCTATGATGTCCCAACATTGGACGTAAAACTCAATGCTGAGACCATCTGGGCCAGGTGTTTTGCCTTTTTTCATTTGTGTTAGTGCGGTGAATATTTCTTGGTCGCTAATTTCAGCGTCTAACGTCTCTCTTTCATAGGGCGATAAATGGGCCTTTAAATGTTTCAAGAAAAAACGTTGTTTCTTTTCAGATGTTACTTCTTTCGAGTAAAGTTTGTTATAAAATTTACGGGTTTCTTTCAATATCGATGGGGACGAGATGTGCTTTACACCTTCCGAGTCGGTTACTTCGGTAATTCGGGTTGACTTCCTATCTTGCATGAATCTTTGAAAAAATTGTTTGGTCGGAGTATCCAAGTTTCTTTGCAAACTTTTACGCAATTTCTTATCAGCGGCTTTTCGTTGGAAATCAGCCAGTGATTTTTTGGCGGCTAGGTAATCGTCGTAATTACATTTTGCTTGGGATAATCGTTCACAAACTAATTTATAATCGTTTTCAAGGCGAGTTTCTTCTTCCCTAGTTTCTTGCGCGATTTCTCTCGTGATTTCGATTATCAGGTCTTTAATCCTGTTTTTAATTTCCACCCACCATGCGGATAAATCTGGAATGAGTAAGGGGTGTAGGGTACGCCAGAGGGGCCATCTTTCTTCAAGCGTTTTGCGAAATTTGACGTTTTGAAAGACGTTTACATTATTTTTCCAGACTCCGCGGCCTCTTTTTTCTAGGGCGAAAGAAACGCAATTTGCTAGTAACATTTTGTGATCGGAGAGAGGATTTTCCATCGTTTGCAGACCGTCAACTTTTATTTGTTGGGATACATAAAAACGATCGATTCTAGATTTTGATGAACCGCTTTGCCATGTAAAATCTACATCACCATTTTGGGTTTGGTCATAGGGATCGTTGAGATCAAAAGCTTGGGTGAAGTTTTGGAGCTCTATTTTCGTTCTAGTACTTCGCTTTTTGTGGGGAGGGAAGCGATCTCGCTCTGGATCGTCGACAATGTTGAAGTCGCCCCCTATTATTAAAGGGACATTGGGGTTGACATAACCATAAAGCTTATGAAAAAATTCATTATTTTTCACGTAGTGTCCTACTTGAACGTTTGGGGCATATACGTTGATGATCTGTATTATTTTATTCGCTATTTTGATATTTGCGGCAATAACTCTTCCTTCGGCGTCTCTCCTAGTTTGTGCAAACGTGATTGCTGGGTGGTTTATCAATATCGCCGTGCCAGCATTGGCGTGTTTTTTCCTATTGGCTGCGTTAAATATGGAAGGGCCAACATCCCATTCGTTAGACCAGTTATTTACGTCCTTCGGATTGCATTTTGTTTCTTGTAAGAGGATTATTTGCGCTGCAAGTTTCTTGAGCGTTTCAAACAAGGCTTTCCTTTTAGATGCGTCGTTTAAACCTTGGCAATTAAAACTGATAATTTTTAAAAAGGTTGTCATTACAAGGATTGGTTAAACTGGGTGTTATCAATGAGCGTTGGGGGAAATACACCTGCATTTCATTCTTCAAGTGTTTCTTGCTTAAAGCTCTGACAGAATCTAGCGACCTTATCAGCAGGCTCAAATAGTTACTTATCTCGAGTTTGATGCATGTTTTACTGTCGACAAGGGTTTTTGTGCGCTTACGCGTGGGCATGGACCGATAAGCGATAAGGCTTGCACCTGTTTGTGTCGAATAGCCACGTGGGTCCAAAGCTTTTGTAAAAAACGAAAAACGGCTTTGACAAAAAAAAATCAATCTAACATAGGAAATCTTCGTGTAAACGTAACTAAGAATTAAAACCAAAATCATAGTATTGCAATAGATATTTTCAATGTGTTGGAGATACATAAATAGGTTTAATATTATATACATGAAGTGGCGTTCAGTTCGTGAGCATCTGGTACATATCTAAAATCACATGAGTCGCACATACCTTGTTTGAGTCTATTTGAGGATTTTATGTTTTCCTCCAAACATCGGCATTTAAAGTGAACCATAGGACAACAGTTGCAATACACCAACTGTTTGTTTCTTGGTGTGGGCACAATTTCGCCACAGCTGCATTTAATATTTGATAAGTCATTTACCTTGAAAACGTCCGTTTCATCAGCTTCTAACATTTCGCTGTCGGTCGATTCTCCTTTCGGGCGCTGACCGGGTGGTATTGCGGTCGACAGTGTTGAGTCCTCACTTCGTTCTCGTTTGTCGGGTCTTTTTTGTCCTCCACTAGATGGGCATTTGTCGGTCCCAAGGGTGTCTTTGGGAATGTCATCTAAGGAGTCTTCTTCGTCGCTGAATTCGACGATCGATCCGTCGAAATGATCTATGAGTTGGCCTTTTGATGTTCCCATTTTGGGTGATTTTGTCTTGGCAAAGGGTGTTGAATGGCGGTTGTTCAGAGCACCCGAGTTGTTTGGCAATTCTGGAAAATCTTCTTTTGAAGGTGAGTATCTTTCTGGAGATGTTCTTTTCATTTGCCTAAACGCTACCCCACCGAAAGTGCGGCGTGTCTCGCCAACTGCCTTCCACGACTCATTTACGACGTCTTGGTTTTTAACCTTGTTTGGACAATCCTTAACGAAATGTCCGGTTTCATCGCAATAATGGCATGTTTTTTCCTGACCTTCATACTCCAACACGAACTTGTAATGGCCGAAATGGATGTAGGATGGTGGTTTTGCCTCCATCAGGTCTTTCTTCAAAACTTTGAAGATTCTTCTGCCGTCTCTCATGCCCTTAAACCTATCTCGGCCATGGACTGCCGATATGACCAAACCGATTCTCTTTAATGCTTCCACGATGCTTTCTTGTGGAAAGTGAATTGGCACCCATCCAACGCTTAAGTTGGTATGAGCATCACCTTGTGCGATAACATTCATTACCTCTTTGGCGTCTCTCAATTTTTCTGCAAGTTTGATGGCGGTTTCTTTAGTTATACAGGCAATTTCGACATTTCGGCCAGGTCTTTGTACGATTCCTTCTATGAACTGCAAAGGAATTTTGGTTTTGTCTAGCAGGGTGTAAATATCGGCTCTTCGTAAAGGGTCTTTTAGCTTTATAGAAACTTCCCTATCACGGTTGTAATTTGTGGGTACTTCAAACCGCCATTGCTTGTTTACTCTATCTGCATAAGTCTTCATCTTTTCAAAAGTAGCCTGTGTCTCCATGACTATTCTGTAAAAAGGCGTAGGCTGCCTTTTGCTTAGCCAGCAAGCTGGTTTTGCTTCTGTCTTCCCGGTAGAACTTTAGACTGACTGGTTTTCTTCGGAAGGAGTGACTCAATAATACTGATTTGAGCGATCTTTAGTAAAAGGCGAAAGATTTACACGTTGAATGCGCTGAAGCCAGAGTGGCTTCTGGCTTGTCCACTTACGACACTATACCGAACGTTTTGACTACAGTTTGTGGTTGGCCGTTTTAAACGTTTAACGACACACTGTGACTTGAACTACTTATTTAGACTCATTCCGTTCATTATGATTTGCTTTCGTCAAGAGTGAAGGTCTGCGTGCTGCAAGCAGACGTCTGGAGTATAAGCAACATTTGAATTCCACGGAATTCTTCAGATATTGCCTCAATCGTCTCTGTAAGAGCCGAAAGGGCGGGGTATTGGGTATAGTTTTCAACTAGCAATAACCGCGGCTCGGAAGTTCCTCATCAGCTACGGTATCGCCTCTGCGCAAAGCTGCAAGATCAAGGAGATTGATAAGAATATTCAGCAGGTAGATTCTCAAATTTGTGGAGCGATGGAAACGTAGATCGGTTCGGTTGGCTGATATAAAAGCGTTTTGAACAGGTAACACCTTGAAAGTCTTTGTGATGGCATCCACTCACAAATGTGATTCCAAATTTTGCAGTTGATGATCATAAGGTTTGGCCACAGCATTGCCGCGGCTCTTAACAAATTTTCTTCGACTCATTATATGCTCCCGCACACGGAAATCTTTAGTAAAAGGCGAAAGATTTACACGTTGAATGCGCTGAAGCCAGAGTGGCTTCTGGCTTGTCCACTTACGACACTATACCGAACGTTTTGACTACAGTTTGTGGTTGGCCGTTTTAAACGTTTAACGACACACTGTGACTTGAACTACTTATTTAGACTCGTTCCGTTCATTATGATTTGCTTTCGTCAAGAGTGAAGGTCTGCGTGCTGCAAGCAGTCGTCTGGAGTATAAGCAACATAGGAATTCCACGGAATTCTTCAGATATTGCCTCAATCGTCTCTGTAAGAGCCGAAAGGGCGGGGTATTGGGTATAGTTTTCAACTAGCAATAACCGCGGCTCGGAAGTTCCTCATCAGCTACGGTATCGCCTCTGCGCAAAGCTGCAAGATCAAGGAGATTGATAAGAATATTCAGCAGGTAGATTCTCAAATTTGTGGAGCGATGGAAACGTAGATCGGTTCGGTTGGCTGATATAAAAGCGTTTTGAACAGGTAACACCTTGAAAGTCTTTGTGATGGCATCCACTCACAAATGTGATTCCAAATTTTGCAGTTGATGATCATAAGGTTTGGCCACAGCATTGCCGCGGCTCTTAACAAATTTTCTTCGACTCATTATATGCTCCCGCACACGGAAATCTTTAGTAAAAGGCGAAAGATTTACACGTTGAATGCGCTGAAGCCAGAGTGGATTCTGGCTTGTCCACTTACGACACTATACCGAACGTTTTGACTACAGTTTGTGGTTGGCCGTTTTAAACGTTTAACGACACACTGTGACTTGAACTACTTATTTAGACTCGTTCCGTTCATTATGATTTGCTTTCGTAAAGAGTGAAGGTCTGCGTGCTGCAAGCAGTCGTCTGGAGTATAAGCAACATAGGAATTCCACGGAATTCTTCAGATATTGCCTCAATCGTCTCTGTAAGAGCCGAAAGGGCGGGGTATTGGGTATAGTTTTCAACTAGCAATAACCGCGCCTCGGAAGTTCCTCATCAGCTACGGTATCGCCTCTGCGCAAAGCTGCACGATCAAGGAGATTGATAAGAATATTCAGCAGGTAAATTCTGAAATTTTTGGAGCGATGGAAACGTAGATCGGTTCGGTTGGTTGATATAAAAGCGTTTTGAACAGGTAACACCTTGAAAGTCTTTGTGATGGCATCCACTCACAAATGTGATTCCAAATTTTGCAGTTGATGATCATAAGGTTTGGCCACAGCATTGCCGCGGCTCTGAACAAATTTTCTTCGACTCATTATATGCTCCCGCACACGGAAATCTTTAGTAAAAGGCGAAAGATTTACACGTTGAATGCGCTGAAGCCAGAGTGGCTTCTGGCTTGTCCACTTACGACACTATACCGAACGTTTTGACTACAGTTTGTGGTTGGCCGTTTTAAACGTTTAACGACACACTGTGACTTGAACTACTTATTTAGACTCATTCCGTTCATTATGATTTGCTTTCGTCAAGAGTGAAGGTCTGCGTGCTGCAAGCAGACGTCTGGAGTATAAGCAACATTGGAATTCCACGGAATTCTTCAGATATTGCCTCAATCGTCTCTGTAAGAGCCGAAAGGGCGGGGTATTGGGTATAGTTTTCAACTAGCAATAACCGCGCCTCGGAAGTTCCTCATCAGCTACGGTATCGCCTCTGCGCAAAGCTGCAAGATCAAGGAGATTGATAAGAATATTCAGCAGGTAGATTCTCAAATTTGTGGAGCGATGGAAACGTAGATCGGTTCGGTTGGCTGATATAAAAGCGTTTTGAACAGGTAACACCTTGAAAGTCTTTGTGATGGCATCCACTCACAAATGTGATTCCAAATTTTGCAGTTGATGATCATAAGGTTTGGCCACAGCATTGCCGCGGCTCTTAACAAATTTTCTTCGACTCATTATATGCTCCCGCACACGAAAATCTTTAGTAAAAGGCGAAAGATTTACACGTTGAATGCGCTGAAGCCAGAGTGGCTTCTGGCTTGTCCACTTACGACACTATACCGAAAGTTTTGACTACAGATTGTGGTTGGCCGTTTTAAACGTTTAACGACACACTGTGACTTGAACTACTTATTTAGACTCGTTCCGTTCATTATGATTTGCTTTCGTAAAGAGTGAAGGTCTGCGTGCTGCAAGCAGTCGTCTGGAGTATAAGCAACATAGGAATTCCACGGAATTCTTCAGATATTGCCTCAATCGTCTCTGTAAGAGCCGAAAGGGCGGGGTATTGGGTATAGTTTTCAACTAGCAATAACCGCGCCTCGGAAGTTCCTCATCAGCTACGGTATCGCCTCTGCGCAAAGCTGCAAGATCAAGGAGATTGATAAGAATATTCAGCAGGTAGATTCTCAAATTTGTGGAGCGATGGAAACGTAGATCGGTTCGGTTGGCTGATATAAAAGCGTTTTGAACAGGTAACACCTTGAAAGTCTTTGTGATGGCATCCACTCACAACTGTGATTCCAAATTTTGCAGTTGATGATCATAAGGTTTGGCCACAGCATTGCCGCGGCTCTTAACAAATTTTCTTCGACTCATTATATGCTCCCGCACAGGAAAATCTTTAGTAAAAGGCGAAAGATTTACACGTTGAATGCGCTGAAGCCAGAGTGGCTTCTGGCTTGTCCACTTACGACACTATACCGAACGTTTTGACTACAGTTTGTGGTTGGCCGTTTTAAACGTTTAACGACACACTGTGACTTGAACTACTTATTTAGACTCGTTCCGTTCATTATGATTTGCTTTCGTAAAGAGTGAAGGTCTGCGTGCTGCAAGCAGTCGTCTGGAGTATAAGCAACATAGGAATTCCACGGAATTCTTCAGATATTGCCTCAATCGTCTCTGTAAGAGCCGAAAGGGCGGGGTATTGGGTATAGTTTTCAACTAGCAATAACCGCGCCTAGGAAGTTCCTCATCAGCTACGGTATCGCCTCTGCGCAAAGCTGCAAGATCAAGGAGATTGATAAGAATATTCAGCAGGTAGATTCTCAAATTTGTGGAGCGATGGAAACGTAGATCGGTTCGGTTGGCTGATATAAAAGCGTTTTGAACAGGTAACACCTTGAAAGTCTTTGTGATGGCATCCACTCACAAATGTGATTCCAAATTTTGCAGTTGATGATCATAAGGTTTGGCCACAGCATTGCCGCGGCTCTTAACAAATTTTCTTCGACTCATTATATGCTCCCGCACACGGAAATCTTTAGTAAAAGGCGAAAGATTTACACGTTGAATGCGCTGAAGCCAGAGAGGCTTCTGGCTTGTCCACTTACGACACTATACCGAACGTTTTGACTACAGTTTGTGGTTGGCCGTTTTAAACGTTTAACGACACACTGTGACTTGAACTACTTATTTAGACTCGTTCCGTTCATTATGATTTGCTTTCGTCAAGAGTGAAGGTCTGCGTGCAGCAAGCAGTCGTCTGGAGTATAAGCAACATAGGAATTCCACGGAATTCTTCAGATATTGCCTCAATCGTCTCTGTAAGAGCCGAAAGGGCGGGGTATTGGGTATAGTTTTCAACTAGCAATAACCGCGCCTCGGAAGTTCCTCATCAGCTACGGTATCGCCTCTGCGCAAAGCTGCACGATCAAGGAGATTGATAAGAATATTCAGCAGGTAGATTCTCAAATTTGTGGAGCGATGGAAACGTAGATCGGTTCGGTTGGCTGATATAAAAGCGTTTTGAACAGGTAACACCTTGAAAGTCTTTGTGATGGCATCCACTCACAAATGTGATTCCAAATTTTGCAGTTGATGATCATAAGGTTTGGCCACAGCATTGCCGCGGCTCTGAACAAATTTTCTTCGACTCATTATATGCTCCGGCACACGGAAATCTTTAGTAAAAGGCGAAAGATTTACACGTTGAATGCGCTGAAGCCAGAGTGGCTTCTGGCTTGTCCACTTACGACACTATACCGAACGTTTTGACTACAGTTTGTGGTTGGCCGTTTTAAACGTTTAACAACACACTGTGACTTGAACAGTTGAACTACTTATTTAGACTCATTCCGTTCATTATGATTTGCTTTCGTAAAGAGTGAAGGTCTGCGTGCTGCAAGCAGACGTCTGGACCCTGGAGTATAAGCAACATAGGAATTCCACGGAATTCTTCAGATATTGCCTCAATCGTCTCTGTAAGAGCCGAAAGGGCGGGGTATTGGGTATAGTTTTCAACTAGCAATAACCGCGCCTCGGAAGTTCCTCATCAGCTACGGTATCGCCTCTGCGCAAAGCTGCACGATCAAGGAGATTGATAAGAATATTCAGCAGGTAGATTCTCAAATTTGTGGAGCGATGGAAACGTAGATCGGTTCGGTTGGCTGATATAAAAGCGTTTTGAACAGGTAACACCTTGAAAGTCTTTGTGATGGCATCCACTCACAAATGTGATTCCAAATTTTGCAGTTGATGATCATAAGGTTTGGCCACAGCATTGCCGCGGCTCTGAACAAATTTTCTTCGACTCATTATATGCTCCGGCACACGGAAATCTTTAGTAAAAGGCGAAAGATTTACACGTTGAATGCGCTGAAGCCAGAGTGGCTTCTGGCTTGTCCACTTACGACACTATACCGAACGTTTTGACTACAGTTTGTGGTTGGCCGTTTTAAACGTTTAACAACACACTGTGACTTGAACAGTTGAACTACTTATTTAGACTCATTCCGTTCATTATGATTTGCTTTCGTAAAGAGTGAATGTCTGCGTGCTGCAAGCAGACGTCTGGACCCTGGAGTATAAGCAACATAGGAATTCCACGGAATTCTTCAGATATTGCCTCAATCGTCTCTGTAAGAGCCGAAAGGGCGGGGTATTGGGTATAGTTTTCAACTAGCAATAACCGCGCCTCGGAAGTTCCTCATCAGCTACGGTATCGCCTCTGCGCAAAGCTGCACGATCAAGGAGATTGATAAGAATATTCAGCAGGTAGATTCTCAAATTTGTGGAGCGATGGAAACGTAGATCGGTTCGGTTGGCTGATATAAAAGCGTTTTGAACAGGTAACACCTTGAAAGTCTTTGTGATGGCATCCACTCACAAATGTGATTCCAAATTTTGCAGTTGATGATCATAAGGTTTGGCCACAGCATTGCCGCGGCTCTGAACAAATTTTCTTCGACTCATTATATGCTCCGGCACACGGAAATCTTTAGTAAAAGGCGAAAGATTTACACGTTGAATGCGCTGAAGCCAGAGTGGCTTCTGGCTTGTCCACTTACGACACTATACCGAACGTTTTGACTACAGTTTGTGGTTGGCCGTTTTAAACGTTTAACAACACACTGTGACTTGAACAGTTGAACTACTTATTTAGACTCATTCCGTTCATTATGATTTGCTTTCGTAAAGAGTGAATGTCTGCGTGCTGCAAGCAGACGTCTGGACCCTGGAGTATAAGCAACATAGGAATTCCACGGAATTCTTCAGATATTGCCTCAATCGTCTCTGTAAGAGCCGAAAGGGCGGGGTATTGGGTATAGTTTTCAACTAGCAATAACCGCGCCTCGGAAGTTCCTCATCAGCTACGGTATCGCCTCTGCGCAAAGCTGCACGATCAAGGAGATTGATAAGAATATTCAGCAGGTAGATTCTCAAATTTGTGGAGCGATGGAAACGTAGATCGGTTCGGTTGGCTGATATAAAAGCGTTTTTAACAGGTAACACCTTGAAAGTCTTTGTGATGGCATCCACTCACAAATGTGATTCCAAATTTTGCAGTTGATGATCATAAGGTTTGGCCACAGCATTGCCGCGGCTCTGAACAAATTTTCTTCGACTCATTATATGCTCCGGCACACGGAAATCTTTAGTAAAAGGCGAAAGATTTACACGTTGAGTGGCTTCTGGCTTGTCCACTTACGACACTATACCGAACGTTTTGACTACAGTTTGTGGTTGGCCGTTTTAAACGTTTAACAACACACTGTGACTTGAACAGTTGAACTACTTATTTAGACTCATTCCGTTCATTATGATTTGCTTTCGTAAAGAGTGAAGGTCTGCGTGCTGCAAGCAGACGTCTGGACCCTGGAGTATAAGCAACATAGGAATTCCACGGAATTCTTCAGATATTGCCTCAATCGTCTCTGTAAGAGCCGAAAGGGCGGGGTATTGGGTATAGTTTTCAACTAGCAATAACCGCGCCTCGGAAGTTCCTCATCAGCTACGGTATCGCCTCTGCGCAAAGCTGCACGATCAAGGAGATTGATAAGAATATTCAGCAGGTAGATTCTCAAATTTGTGGAGCGATGGAAACGTAGATCGGTTCGGTTGGCTGATATAAAAGCGTTTTGAACAGGTAACACCTTGAAAGTCTTTGTGATGGCATCCACTCACAAATGTGATTC
This sequence comes from Clavelina lepadiformis, assembly GCF_947623445.1. NCBI lineage: Eukaryota > Metazoa > Chordata > Ascidiacea > Aplousobranchia > Clavelinidae > Clavelina > Clavelina lepadiformis. Next base: position 7,370,649 of record NC_135241.1, on the reverse strand, counting down.
CAAATTTTGCAGTTGATGATCATAAGGTTTGGCCACAGCATTGCCGCGGCTCTGAACAAATTTTCTTCGACTCATTATATGCTCCGGCACACGGAAATCTTTAGTAAAAGGCGAAAGATTTACACGTTGAATGCGCTGAAGCCAGAGTGGCTTCTGGCTTGTCCACTTACGACACTATACCGAACGTTTTGACTACAGTTTGTGGTTGGCCGTTTTAAACGTTTAACAACACACTGTGACTTGAACAGTTGAACTACTTATTTAGACTCATTCCGTTCATTATGATTTGCTTTCGTAAAGAGTGAAGGTCTGCGTGCTGCAAGCAGACGTCTGGACCCTGGAGTATAAGCAACATAGGAATTCCACGGAATTCTTCAGATATTGCCTCAATCGTCTCTGTAAGAGCCGAAAGGGCGGGGTATTGGGTATAGTTTTCAACTAGCAATAACCGCGCCTCGGAAGTTCCTCATCAGCTACGGTATCGCCTCTGCGCAAAGCTGCACGATCAAGGAGATTGATAAGAATATTCAGCAGGTAGATTCTCAAATTTGTGGAGCGATGGAAACGTAGATCGGTTCGGTTGGCTGATATAAAAGCGTTTTGAACAGGTAACACCTTGAAAGTCTTTGTGATGGCATCCACTCACAAATGTGATTCCAAATTTTGCAGTTGATGATCATAAGGTTTGGCCACAGCATTGCCGCGGCTCTGAACAAATTTTCTTCGACTCATTATATGCTCCGGCACACGGAAATCTTTAGTAAAAGGCGAAAGATTTACACGTTGAATGCGCTGAAGCCAGAGTGGCTTCTGGCTTGTCCACTTACGACACTATACCGAACGTTTTGACTACAGTTTGTGGTTGGCCGTTTTAAACGTTTAACAACACACTGTGACTTGAACAGTTGAACTACTTATTTAGACTCATTCCGTTCATTATGATTTGCTTTCGTAAAGAGTGAAGGTCTGCGTGCTGCAAGCAGACGTCTGGACCCTGGAGTATAAGCAACATAGGAATTCCACGGAATTCTTCAGATATTGCCTCAATCGTCTCTGTAAGAGCCGAAAGGGCGGGGTATTGGGTATAGTTTTCAACTAGCAATAACCGCGCCTCGGAAGTTCCTCATCAGCTACGGTATCGCCTCTGCGCAAAGCTGCACGATCAAGGAGATTGATAAGAATATTCAGCAGGTAGATTCTCAAATTTGTGGAGCGATGGAAACGTAGATCGGTTCGGTTGGCTGATATAAAAGCGTTTTGAACAGGTAACACCTTGAAAGTCTTTGTGATGGCATCCACTCACAAATGTGATTCCAAATTTTGCAGTTGATGATCATAAGGTTTGGCCACAGCATTGCCGCGGCTCTGAACAAATTTTCTTCGACTCATTATATGCTCCGGCACACGGAAATCTTTAGTAAAAGGCGAAAGATTTACACGTTGAATGCGCTGAAGCCAGAGTGGCTTCTGGCTTGTCCACTTACGACACTATACCGAACGTTTTGACTACAGTTTGTGGTTGGCCGTTTTAAACGTTTAACAACACACTGTGACTTGAACAGTTGAACTACTTATTTAGACTCATTCCGTTCATTATGATTTGCTTTCGTAAAGAGTGAAGGTCTGCGTGCTGCAAGCAGACGTCTGGACCCTGGAGTATAAGCAACATAGGAATTCCACGGAATTCTTCAGATATTGCCTCAATCGTCTCTGTAAGAGCCGAAAGGGCGGGGTATTGGGTATAGTTTTCAACTAGCAATAACCGCGCCTCGGAAGTTCCTCATCAGCTACGGTATCGCCTCTGCGCAAAGCTGCACGATCAAGGAGATTGATAAGAATATTCAGCAGGTAGATTCTCAAATTTGTGGAGCGATGGAAACGTAGATCGGTTCGGTTGGCTGATATAAAAGCGTTTTGAACAGGTAACACCTTGAAAGTCTTTGTGATGGCATCCACTCACAAATGTGATTCCAAATTTTGCAGTTGATGATCATAAGGTTTGGCCACAGCATTGCCGCGGCTCTGAACAAATTTTCTTCGACTCATTATATGCTCCGGCACACGGAAATCTTTAGTAAAAGGCGAAAGATTTACACGTTGAATGCGCTGAAGCCAGAGTGGCTTCTGGCTTGTCCACTTACGACACTATACCGAACGTTTTGACTACAGTTTGTGGTTGGCCGTTTTAAACGTTTAACAACACACTGTGACTTGAACAGTTGAACTACTTATTTAGACTCATTCCGTTCATTATGATTTGCTTTCGTAAAGAGTGAAGGTCTGCGTGCTGCAAGCAGACGTCTGGACCCTGGAGTATAAGCAACATAGGAATTCCACGGAATTCTTCAGATATTGCCTCAATCGTCTCTGTAAGAGCCGAAAGGGCGGGGTATTGGGTATAGTTTTCAACTAGCAATAACCGCGCCTCGGAAGTTCCTCATCAGCTACGGTATCGCCTCTGCGCAAAGCTGCACGATCAAGGAGATTGATAAGAATATTCAGCAGGTAGATTCTCAAATTTGTGGAGCGATGGAAACGTAGATCGGTTCGGTTGGCTGATATAAAAGCGTTTTGAACAGGTAACACCTTGAAAGTCTTTGTGATGGCATCCACTCACAAATGTGATTCCAAATTTTGCAGTTGATGATCATAAGGTTTGGCCACAGCATTGCCGCGGCTCTGAACAAATTTTCTTCGACTCATTATATGCTCCGGCACACGGAAATCTTTAGTAAAAGGCGAAAGATTTACACGTTGAATGCGCTGAAGCCAGAGTGGCTTCTGGCTTGTCCACTTACGACACTATACCGAACGTTTTGACTACAGTTTGTGGTTGGCCGTTTTAAACGTTTAACAACACACTGTGACTTGAACAGTTGAACTACTTATTTAGACTCATTCCGTTCATTATGATTTGCTTTCGTAAAGAGTGAAGGTCTGCGTGCTGCAAGCAGACGTCTGGACCCTGGAGTATAAGCAACATAGGAATTCCACGGAATTCTTCAGATATTGCCTCAATCGTCTCTGTAAGAGCCGAAAGGGCGGGGTATTGGGTATAGTTTTCAACTAGCAATAACCGCGCCTCGGAAGTTCCTCATCAGCTACGGTATCGCCTCTGCGCAAAGCTGCACGATCAAGGAGATTGATAAGAATATTCAGCAGGTAGATTCTCAAATTTGTGGAGCGATGGAAACGTAGATCGGTTCGGTTGGCTGATATAAAAGCGTTTTGAACAGGTAACACCTTGAAAGTCTTTGTGATGGCATCCACTCACAAATGTGATTCCAAATTTTGCAGTTGATGATCATAAGGTTTGGCCACAGCATTGCCGCGGCTCTGAACAAATTTTCTTCGACTCATTATATGCTCCGGCACACGGAAATCTTTAGTAAAAGGCGAAAGATTTACACGTTGAATGCGCTGAAGCCAGAGTGGCTTCTGGCTTGTCCACTTACGACACTATACCGAACGTTTTGACTACAGTTTGTGGTTGGCCGTTTTAAACGTTTAACAACACACTGTGACTTGAACAGTTGAACTACTTATTTAGACTCATTCCGTTCATTATGATTTGCTTTCGTAAAGAGTGAAGGTCTGCGTGCTGCAAGCAGACGTCTGGACCCTGGAGTATAAGCAACATAGGAATTCCACGGAATTCTTCAGATATTGCCTCAATCGTCTCTGTAAGAGCCGAAAGGGCGGGGTATTGGGTATAGTTTTCAACTAGCAATAACCGCGCCTCGGAAGTTCCTCATCAGCTACGGTATCGCCTCTGCGCAAAGCTGCACGATCAAGGAGATTGATAAGAATATTCAGCAGGTAGATTCTCAAATTTGTGGAGCGATGGAAACGTAGATCGGTTCGGTTGGCTGATATAAAAGCGTTTTGAACAGGTAACACCTTGAAAGTCTTTGTGATGGCATCCACTCACAAATGTGATTCCAAATTTTGCAGTTGATGATCATAAGGTTTGGCCACAGCATTGCCGCGGCTCTGAACAAATTTTCTTCGACTCATTATATGCTCCGGCACACGGAAATCTTTAGTAAAAGGCGAAAGATTTACACGTTGAATGCGCTGAAGCCAGAGTGGCTTCTGGCTTGTCCACTTACGACACTATACCGAACGTTTTGACTACAGTTTGTGGTTGGCCGTTTTAAACGTTTAACAACACACTGTGACTTGAACAGTTGAACTACTTATTTAGACTCATTCCGTTCATTATGATTTGCTTTCGTAAAGAGTGAAGGTCTGCGTGCTGCAAGCAGACGTCTGGACCCTGGAGTATAAGCAACATAGGAATTCCACGGAATTCTTCAGATATTGCCTCAATCGTCTCTGTAAGAGCCGAAAGGGCGGGGTATTGGGTATAGTTTTCAACTAGCAATAACCGCGCCTCGGAAGTTCCTCATCAGCTACGGTATCGCCTCTGCGCAAAGCTGCACGATCAAGGAGATTGATAAGAATATTCAGCAGGTAGATTCTCAAATTTGTGGAGCGATGGAAACGTAGATCGGTTCGGTTGGCTGATATAAAAGCGTTTTGAACAGGTAACACCTTGAAAGTCTTTGTGATGGCATCCACTCACAAATGCGATTCCAAATTTTGCAGTTGATGATCATAAGGTTTGGCCACAGCATTGCCGCGGCTCTGAACAAATTTTCTTCGACTCATTATATGCTCCGGCACACGGAAATCTTTAGTAAAAGGCGAAAGATTTACACGTTGAATGCGCTGAAGCCAGAGTGGCTTCTGGCTTGTCCACTTACGACACTATACCGAACGTTTTGACTACAGTTTGTGGTTGGCCGTTTTAAACGTTTAACAACACACTGTGACTTGAACAGTTGAACTACTTATTTAGACTCATTCCGTTCATTATGATTTGCTTTCGTAAAGAGTGAAGGTCTGCGTGCTGCAAGCAGACGTCTGGACCCTGGAGTATAAGCAACATAGGAATTCCACGGAATTCTTCAGATATTGCCTCAATCGTCTCTGTAAGAGCCGAAAGGGCGGGGTATTGGGTATAGTTTTCAACTAGCAATAACCGCGCCTCGGAAGTTCCTCATCAGCTACGGTATCGCCTCTGCGCAAAGCTGCACGATCAAGGAGATTGATAAGAATATTCAGCAGGTAGATTCTCAAATTTGTGGAGCGATGGAAACGTAGATCGGTTCGGTTGGCTGATATAAAAGCGTTTTGAACAGGTAACACCTTGAAAGTCTTTGTGATGGCATCCACTCACAAATGTGATTCCAAATTTTGCAGTTGATGATCATAAGGTTTGGCCACAGCATTGCCGCGGCTCTGAACAAATTTTCTTCGACTCATTATATGCTCCCGCACACGGAAATCTTTAGTAAAAGGCGATATTTTATTGCGGAAAAACAAACACAAAAGGAGAAAATATGTACAAGGCAAACTTTTCCATAATCTACTTGCAAAATACTTCAATTGAACATGTCGGTGTTGGTAATTGATTTAAACAAATGACAATAACAATAACACAGATCTCGAAATCTTAGTGATAACACATTCGTAAATTGTAAGCAAGTACGATAAAGGTTGTACATCGCAATTAACAATTACAACAAAGTATATCTAGAATTTACAAAAGTTCTAATTCATAAAACAGTTTGATAAGGACGTCCAAGCAACGGGACTAGCGTGGTCATTTGTCATCAAAAGCTATGGTAGGGGTGGCGTGAAAAACTTTTGCATTGCAGCACACAGTTTTTCAATCTGCTGTTTATAGGGGCCTTCATTTCGCCGGTCCCATGTGCGTCTTGCATAGACGGTCCTCTTAATAGATCGGATAATTTCGTCAGGGTTAAAAGTTTGGCTTTCAAACAAAATCGCGTTCCTATGTTTCCAAATTTTTTGTTTTACCACTGTTAACCAATAGGTTAACATGTCTGCGGACTCGAAATCTGGGCCACCTATTCCGTCAAAGTTGGTTATTGTGGTTGGATCGAACTTAATATCGTCCCTACCAGTTAAGATTTGCGCAACGCCGGAAGCACATTCCCAAATAGTGTTTATTTTTTTACATTTTACTATCGTGTGCAGCACCGAGTCGGGGCCGTTGGCGCAAAAACGACATGCTGTTTCCGTGTAGGGGACAAAGTTGGTCATATCACCTCGAGTAGGTAAATCATTCCATATTACTCTGTAGTTGAAAGTTTTTTGGGCGTTGGAGAGAATTGCGTTGTGTACTCTGGGCCATGTCGACCGCTCTGGTGGAGTCAAATACAACTGCGGGGCACTTTCGCGTATGATACGCTGGTATATTTTTTTAACCTTTCCGCTTACGATCTCTTTCAGTGAGATACGGTGCTTTCTGATTATTTCGAGCATATGCTCATAATAAATCGATGGGGAGGTGGCATGCGGTATACGATTGTCAATCTGGATGGCGAGGAGGTTGGACAGTTGGTGACCGATTTGGTGTTCTATCGTGCGGTTTTCCAACGACAGAACCTTGTTTTCTATTTTGTCTCTGCAAAATGGGGTCAAAGGTTTTAAATAAAACAAATCCGCATACACGGGAATATTAATTATGTCATAACCGCCGTAATCTCTGGGTCTTTGAAGAACTTCGATGTCTGCGAACGTATTATTACTCGTCAAAATGTACCTTTCAATTGTCCTGTTTATGGTCTCGGCTGTCTTGGTCGTTATGGGCTGGCTGAAGGCGTTGTATGAAATTAAAGGGAGTAATTTACTTCGAACCAATATGCACTTGGCATCAAAGGTGGAATGTACTTTTTTAAGGCGGGTCGCTTCTTTTTTGAGGTTTTCTAACGGTCGTGACCAACTTATCGTAGGGTCGTAAGTTCCTATTGCTGTTCCTAATAATTGGAGTTGAGAGTTTGTCCACTGTATTGGCGGCAGTTGCGTCGTGGTATTTGGTTTGATTTCTGGGGTAAGGCCTTTGGATTTTGAGATATTGATTTTTAGGCCAGAGGCTTCGCTGAAATCATCCAGTAGTTTAAAAGTCTTTTCGGCGGAGTACGCATCTTTGAGGGTGAAGGTGGTGTCGTCTGCATACGCGACGCATTTTGTACAATACTTTGGGGTGGGACCCAAACCGTCTATTTCGACCGAGCTATTAATTGCGCATATTAGCGGTTCCACTGCCAATATGAAAAGGTATAAACTTAGCGGGTCTCCTTGTCTGACTCCTTTTTTTAAATGAAAAGGTTCAGATAAAAAACCGTTGTTGATTATCCTGGATTTCGCGTCAGAATACAAGTTTTTAACGGCAAGTAGGAAGCGAGAAGGAAAATGCATTCGTTCAAGCACCTTAAAGAGCCATGCGTGGTTGATTGAATCGAAGGCTTTTAAGAAGTCAATCGATATGAACAAATGGTTTTGGCCTTCATTTCTACTTTTTTCATACAGATCGCGAATCTTGATGATGGCGTCGTGGATCGATTTTTGGGGTTTTGCAAATTGGTTCTGGTGCGTAATATTGTTTAGTTTGCCTTTTAAACGGTTAGTTAAAATTTTCGTGTAAAGTTTCAGATCGCAATTCAATAGCGATATTGGGCGGTAATTGCTGAGGTCATTCGTAGGCCCTTTCTTATGGATTAAAGTTATAACCCCTTCTTTGTTTGCATTAGTCGTACTTGCGTCCCTAAACCACGTTTTGATTATTTCAAGCAAGCCACCACCTATGATGTCCCAACATTGGACGTAAAACTCAATGCTGAGACCATCTGGGCCAGGTGTTTTGCCTTTTTTCATTTGTGTTAGTGCGGTGAATATTTCTTGGTCGCTAATTTCAGCGTCTAACGTCTCTCTTTCATAGGGCGATAAATGGGCCTTTAAATGTTTCAAGAAAAACCGTTGTTTCTTTTCAGATGTTACTTCTTTCGAGTAAAGTTTGTTGTAAAATTTACGGGTTTCTTTCAATATCGATGGGGACGAGATGTGCTTTACACCTTCCGAGTCGGTTACTTCGGTGATTCGGGTTGACTTCCTATCTTGCATGAATCTTTGAAAAAATTGTTTGGTCGGAGTATCCAAGTTTCTTTGCAAACTTTTACGCAATTTCTTATCAGCGGCTTTTCGTTGGAAATCAGCCAGTGATATTTTGGCGGCTAGGTAATCGTCGTAATTACATTTTGCTTGGGATAATCGTTCACAAACTAATTTATAATCGTTTTCAAGGCGAGTTTCTTCTTCCCTAGTTTCTTGCGCGATTTCTCTCGTGATTTCGATTATCAGGTCTTTAATCCTGTTTTTAATTTCCACCCACCATGCGGATAAATCTGGAATGAGTAAGGGGTGTAGGGTACGCCAGAGGGGCCATCTTTCTTCAAGCGTTTTGCGAAATTTGACGTTTTGAAAGACGTTTACATTATTTTTCCAGACTCCGCGGCCTCTTTTTTCTAGGGCGAAAGAAACGCAATTTGCTAGTAACATTTTGTGATCGGATAGAGGGTTTTCCATCGTTTGCAGACCGTCAACTTTTATTTGTTGGGATACATAAAAACGATCAATTCTAGATTTTGATAAACCGCTTTGCCATGTAAAATCTACATCACCATTTTTGGTTTGGTCATAGGGATCGTTGAGATCAAAAGCTTGGGTGAAGTTTTGGAGCTCTATTTTCGTTCTAGTACTTCGCTTTTTGTGGGGAGGGAAGCGATCTCGCTCTGGATCGTCGACAATGTTGAAGTCGCCCCCTATTATTAAAGGGACATTGGGGTTGACATAACCATAAAGCTTATGAAAAAATTCATTATTTTTCACGTAGTGTCCTACTTGAACGTTTGGGGCATATACGTTGATGATCTGTATTATTTTATTCGCTATTTGGATATTTGCGGCAATAACTCTTCCTTCGGCGTCTCTCCTAGTTTGTGCAAACGTGATTGCTGGGTGGTTTATCAATATCGCCGTGCTAGCATTGGCGTGTTTTTTCCTATTGGCTGCGTTAAATATGGAAGGGCCAACATCCCATTCGTTAGACCAGTTATTTACGTCCTTCGGATTGCATTTTGTTTCTTGTAAGAGGATTATTTGCGCTGCAAGTTTCTTGAGCGTTTCAAACAAGGCTTTCCTTTTAGATGCGTCGTTTAAACCTTGGCAATTAAAACTGATAATTTTTAAAAAGGTTGTCATTACAAGGATTGGTTAAACTGGGTGTTATCAATGAGCGTTGGGGGAAATACACCTGCATTTCATTCTTCAAGTGTTTCTTGCTTAAAGCTCTGACAGAATCTAGCGACCTTATCAGCAGGCTCAAATAGTTACTTATCTCGAGTTTGATGCATGTTTTACTGTCGACAAGGGTTTTTGTGCGCTTACGCGTGGGCATGGACCGATAAGCGATAAGGCTTGCACCTGTTTGTGTCGAATAGCCACGTGGGTCCAAAGCTTTTGTAAAAAACGAAAAACGGCTTTGACAAAAAAAAATCAATCTAACATAGGAAATCTTCGTGTAAACGTAACTAAGAATTAAAACCAAAATCATAGTATTGCAATAGATATTTTCAATGTGTTGGAGATACATAAATAGGTTTAATATTATATACATGAAGTGGCGTTCAGTTCGTGAGCATCTGGTACATATCTAAAATCACATGAGTCGCACATACCTTGTTTGAGTCTATTTGAGGATTTTATGTTTTCCTCCAAACATCGGCATTTAAAGTGAACCATAGGACAACAGTTGCAATACACCAACTGTTTGTTTCTTGGTGTGGGCACAATTTCGCCACAGCTGCATTTAATATTTGATAAGTCATTTACCTTGAAAACGTCCGTTTCATCAGCTTCTAACATTTCGCTGTCGGTCGATTCTCCTTTCGGGCGCTGACCGGGTGGTATTGCGGTCGACAGTGTTGAGTCCTCACTTCGTTCTCGTTTGTCGGGTCTTTTTTGTCCTCCACTAGATGGGCATTTGTCGGTCCCAAGGGTGTCTTTGGGAATGTCATCTAAGGAGTCTTCTTCGTCGCTGAATTCGACGATCGATCCGTCGAAATGATCTATGAGTTGGCCTTTTGATGTTCCCATTTTGGGTGGTTTTGTCTTGGCAAAGGGTGTTGAATGGCGGTTGTTCAGAGCACCCGAGTTGTTTGGCAGTTCTGGAAAATCTTCTTTTGAAGGTGAGTATCTTTCTGGAGATGTTCTTTTCATTTGCCTAAACGCCACCCCACCGAAAGTGCGGCGTGTCTCGCCAACTGCCTTCCACGACTCATTTACGACGTCTTGGTTTTTAACCTTGTTTGGAAAATCCTTAACGAAATGTCCGGTTTCATCGCAATAATGGCATGTTTTTTCCTGACCTTCATACTCCAACACGAACTTGTAATGGCCGAAATGGATGTAGGATGGTGGTTTTGCCTCCATCAGGTCTTTCTTCAAAACTTTGAAGATTCTTCTGCCGTCTCTCATGCCCTTAAACCTATCTCGGCCATGGACTGCCGATATGACCAAACCGATTCTCTTTAATGCTTCCACGATGCTTTCTTGTGGAAAGTGAATTGGCACCCATCCAACGCTTAAGTTGGTATGAGCATCACCTTGTGCGATAACATTCATTACCTCTTTGGCGTCTCTCAATTTTTCTGCAAGTTTGATGGCGGTTTCTTTAGTTATACAGGCAATTTCGACATTTCGGCCAGGTCTTTGTACGATTCCTTCTATGAACTGCAAAGGAATTTTGGTTTTGTCTAGCAGGGTGTAAATATCGGCTCTTCGTAAAGGGTCTTTTAGCTTTATAGAAACTTCCCTATCACGGTTGTAATTTGTGGGTACTTCAAACCGCCATTGCTTGTTTACTCTATCTGCATAAGTCTTCATCTTTTCAAAAGTAGCCTGTGTCTCCATGACTATTCTGTAAAAAGGCGTAGGCTGCCTTTTGCTTAGCCAGCAAGCTGGTTTTGCTTCTGTCTTCCCGGTAGAACTTTAGACTGACTGGTTTTCTTCGGAAGGAGTGACTCAATAATACTGATTTGAGCGATCTTTAGTAAAAGGCGAAAGATTTACACGTTGAATGCGCTGAAGCCAGAGTGGCTTCTGGCTTGTCCACTTACGACACTATACCGAACGTTTTGACTACAGTTTGTGGTTGGCCGTTTTAAACGTTTAACAACACACTGTGACTTGAACAGTTGAACTACTTATTTAGACTCATTCCGTTCATTATGATTTGCTTTCGTAAAGAGTGAAGGTCTGCGTGCTGCAAGCAGACGTCTGGACCCTGGAGTATAAGCAACATAGGAATTCCACGGAATTCTTCAGATATTGCCTCAATCGTCTCTGTAAGAGCCGAAAGGGCGGGGTATTGGGTATAGTTTTCAACTAGCAATAACCGCGCCTCGGAAGTTCCTCATCAGCTACGGTATCGCCTCTGCGCAAAGCTGCACGATCAAGGAGATTGATAAGAATATTCAGCAGGTAGATTCTCAAATTTGTGGAGCGATGGAAACGTAGATCGGTTCGGTTGGCTGATATAAAAGCGTTTTGAACAGGTAACACCTTGAAAGTCTTTGTGATGGCATCCACTCACAAATGTGATTCCAAATTTTGCAGTTGATGATCATAAGGTTTGGCCACAGCATTGCCGCGGCTCTGAACAAATTTTCTTCGACTCATTATATGCTCCGGCACACGGAAATCTTTAGTAAAAGGCGAAAGATTTACACGTTGAATGCGCTGAAGCCAGAGTGGCTTCTGGCTTGTCCACTTACGACACTATACCGAACGTTTTGACTACAGTTTGTGGTTGGCCGTTTTAAACGTTTAACAACACACTGTGACTTGAACAGTTGAACTACTTATTTAGACTCATTCCGTTCATTATGATTTGCTTTCGTAAAGAGTGAAGGTCTGCGTGCTGCAAGCAGACGTCTGGACCCTGGAGTATAAGCAACATAGGAATTCCACGGAATTCTTCAGATATTGCCTCAATCGTCTCTGTAAGAGCCGAAAGGGCGGGGTATTGGGTATAGTTTTCAACTAGCAATAACCGCGCCTCGGAAGTTCCTCATCAGCTACGGTATCGCCTCTGCGCAAAGCTGCACGATCAAGGAGATTGATAAGAATATTCAGCAGGTAGATTCTCAAATTTGTGGAGCGATGGAAACGTAGATCGGTTCGGTTGGCTGATATAAAAGCGTTTTGAACAGGTAACACCTTGAAAGTCTTTGTGATGGCATCCACTCACAAATGTGATTCCAAATTTTGCAGTTGATGATCATAAGGTTTGGCCACAGCATTGCCGCGGCTCTGAACAAATTTTCTTCGACTCATTATATGCTCCGGCACACGGAAATCTTTAGTAAAAGGCGAAAGATTTACACGTTGAATGCGCTGAAGCCAGAGTGGCTTCTGGCTTGTCCACTTACGACACTATACCGAACGTTTTGACTACAGTTTGTGGTTGGCCGTTTTAAACGTTTAACAACACACTGTGACTTGAACAGTTGAACTACTTATTTAGACTCATTCCGTTCATTATGATTTGCTTTCGTAAAGAGTGAAGGTCTGCGTGCTGCAAGCAGACGTCTGGACCCTGGAGTATAAGCAACATAGGAATTCCACGGAATTCTTCAGATATTGCCTCAATCGTCTCTGTAAGAGCCGAAAGGGCGGGGTATTGGGTATAGTTTTCAACTAGCAATAACCGCGCCTCGGAAGTTCCTCATCAGCTACGGTATCGCCTCTGCGCAAAGCTGCACGATCAAGGAGATTGATAAGAATATTCAGCAGGTAGATTCTCAAATTTGTGGAGCGATGGAAACGTAGATCGGTTCGGTTGGCTGATATAAAAGCGTTTTGAACAGGTAACACCTTGAAAGTCTTTGTGATGGCATCCACTCACAAATGTGATTCCAAATTTTGCAGTTGATGATCATAAGGTTTGGCCACAGCATTGCCGCGGCTCTGAACAAATTTTCTTCGACTCATTATATGCTCCGGCACACGGAAATCTTTAGTAAAAGGCGAAAGATTTACACGTTGAATGCGCTGAAGCCAGAGTGGCTTCTGGCTTGTCCACTTACGACACTATACCGAACGTTTTGACTACAGTTTGTGGTTGGCCGTTTTAAACGTTTAACAACACACTGTGACTTGAACAGTTGAACTACTTATTTAGACTCATTCCGTTCATTATGATTTGCTTTCGTAAAGAGTGAAGGTCTGCGTGCTGCAAGCAGACGTCTGGACCCTGGAGTATAAGCAACATAGGAATTCCACGGAATTCTTCAGATATTGCCTCAATCGTCTCTGTAAGAGCCGAAAGGGCGGGGTATTGGGTATAGTTTTCAACTAGCAATAACCGCGCCTCGGAAGTTCCTCATCAGCTACGGTATCGCCTCTGCGCAAAGCTGCACGATCAAGGAGATTGATAAGAATATTCAGCAGGTAGATTCTCAAATTTGTGGAGCGATGGAAACGTAGATCGGTTCGGTTGGCTGATATAAAAGCGTTTTGAACAGGTAACACCTTGAAAGTCTTTGTGATGGCATCCACTCACAAATGTGATTCCAAATTTTGCAGTTGATGATCATAAGGTTTGGCCACAGCATTGCCGCGGCTCTGAACAAATTTTCTTCGACTCATTATATGCTCCGGCACACGGAAATCTTTAGTAAAAGGCGAAAGATTTACACGTTGAATGCGCTGAAGCCAGAGTGGCTTCTGGCTTGTCCACTTACGACACTATACCGAACGTTTTGACTACAGTTTGTGGTTGGCCGTTTTAAACGTTTAACAACACACTGTGACTTGAACAGTTGAACTACTTATTTAGACTCATTCCGTTCATTATGATTTGCTTTCGTAAAGAGTGAAGGTCTGCGTGCTGCAAGCAGACGTCTGGACCCTGGAGTATAAGCAACATAGGAATTCCACGGAATTCTTCAGATATTGCCTCAATCGTCTCTGTAAGAGCCGAAAGGGCGGGGTATTGGGTATAGTTTTCAACTAGCAATAACCGCGCCTCGGAAGTTCCTCATCAGCTACGGTATCGCCTCTGCGCAAAGCTGCACGATCAAGGAGATTGATAAGAATATTCAGCAGGTAGATTCTCAAATTTGTGGAGCGATGGAAACGTAGATCGGTTCGGTTGGCTGATATAAAAGCGTTTTGAACAGGTAACACCTTGAAAGTCTTTGTGATGGCATCCACTCACAAATGTGATTCCAAATTTTGCAGTTGATGATCATAAGGTTTGGCCACAGCATTGCCGCGGCTCTGAACAAATTTTCTTCGACTCATTATATGCTCCGGCACACGGAAATCTTTAGTAAAAGGCGAAAGATTTACACGTTGAATGCGCTGAAGCCAGAGTGGCTTCTGGCTTGTCCACTTACGACACTATACCGAACGTTTTGACTACAGTTTGTGGTTGGCCGTTTTAAACGTTTAACAACACACTGTGACTTGAACAGTTGAACTACTTATTTAGACTCATTCCGTTCATTATGATTTGCTTTCGTAAAGAGTGAAGGTCTGCGTGCTGCAAGCAGACGTCTGGACCCTGGAGTATAAGCAACATAGGAATTCCACGGAATTCTTCAGATATTGCCTCAATCGTCTCTGTAAGAGCCGAAAGGGCGGGGTATTGGGTATAGTTTTCAACTAGCAATAACCGCGCCTCGGAAGTTCCTCATCAGCTACGGTATCGCCTCTGCGCAAAGCTGCACGATCAAGGAGATTGATAACAATATTCAGCAGGTAGATTCTCAAATTTGTGGAGCGATGGAAACGTAGATCGGTTCGGTTGGCTGATATAAAAGCGTTTTGAACAGGTAACACCTTGAAAGTCTTTGTGATGGCATCCACTCACAAATGTGATTCCAAATTTTGCAGTTGATGATCATAAGGTTTGGCCACAGCATTGCCGCGGCTCTGAACAAATTTTCTTCGACTCATTATATGCTCCGGCACACGGAAATCTTTAGTAAAAGGCGAAAGATTTACACGTTGAATGCGCTGAAGCCAGAGTGGCTTCTGGCTTGTCCACTTACGACACTATACCGAACGTTTTGACTACAGTTTGTGGTTGGCCGTTTTAAACGTTTAACAACACACTGCGACTTGAACAGTTGAACTACTTATTTAGACTCATTCCGTTCATTATGATTTGCTTTCGTAAAGAGTGAAGGTCTGCGTGCTGCAAGCAGACGTCTGGACCCTGGAGTATAAGCAACATAGGAATTCCACGGAATTCTTCAGATATTGCCTCAATCGTCTCTGTAAGAGCCGAAAGGGCGGGGTATTGGGTATAGTTTTCAACTAGCAATAACCGCGCCTCGGAAGTTCCTCATCAGCTACGGTATCGCCTCTGCGCAAAGCTGCACGATCAAGGAGATTGATAAGAATATTCAGCAGGTAGATTCTCAAATTTGTGGAGCGATGGAAACGTAGATCGGTTCGGTTGGCTGATATAAAAGCGTTTTGAACAGGTAACACCTTGAAAGTCTTTGTGATGGCATCCACTCACAAATGTGATTCCAAATTTTGCAGTTGATGATCATAAGGTTTGGCCACAGCATTGCCGCGGCTCTGAACAAATTTTCTTCGACTCATTATATGCTCCGGCACACGGAAATCTTTAGTAAAAGGCGAAAGATTTACACGTTGAATGCGCTGAAGCCAGAGTGGCTTCTGGCTTGTCCACTTACGACACTATACCGAACGTTTTGACTACAGTTTGTGGTTGGCCGTTTTAAACGTTTAACAACACACTGCGACTTGAACAGTTGAACTACTTATTTAGACTCATTCCGTTCATTATGATTTTCTTTCGTAAAGAGTGAAGGTCTGCGTGCTGCAAGCAGACGTCTGGACCCTGGAGTATAAGCAACATAGGAATTCCACGGAATTCTTCAGATATTGCCTCAATCGTCTCTGTAAGAGCCGAAAGGGCGGGGTATTGGGTATAGTTTTCAACTAGCAATAACCGCGCCTCGGAAGTTCCTCATCAGCTACGGTATCGCCTCTGCGCAAAGCTGCACGATCAAGGAGATTGATAAGAATATTCAGCAGGTAGATTCTCAAATTTGTGGAGCGATGGAAACGTAGATCGGTTCGGTTGGCTGATATAAAAGCGTTTTGAACAGGTAACACCTTGAAAGTCTTTGTGATGGCATCCACTCACAAATGTGATTCCAAATTTTGCAGTTGATGATCATAAGGTTTGGCCACAGCATTGCCGCGGCTCTGAACAAATTTTCTTCGACTCATTATATGCTCCGGCACACGGAAATCTTTAGTAAAAGGCGAAAGATTTACACGTTGAATGCGCTGAAGCCAGAGTGGCTTCTGGCTTGTCCACTTACGACACTATACCGAACGTTTTGACTACAGTTTGTGGTTGGCCGTTTTAAACGTTTAACAACACACTGTGACTTGAACAGTTGAACTACTTATTTAGACTCATTCCGTTCATTATGATTTGCTTTCGTAAAGAGTGAAGGTCTGCGTGCTGCAAGCAGACGTCTGGACCCTGGAGTATAAGCAACATAGGAATTCCACGGAATTCTTCAGATATTGCCTCAATCGTCTCTGTAAGAGCCGAAAGGGCGGGGTATTGGGTATAGTTTTCAACTAGCAATAACCGCGCCTCGGAAGTTCCTCATCAGCTACGGTATCGCCTCTGCGCAAAGCTGCACGATCAAGGAGATTGATAAGAATATTCAGCAGGTAGATTCTCAAATTTGTGGAGCGATGGAAACGTAGATCGGTTCGGTTGGCTGATATAAAAGCGTTTTGAACAGGTAACACCTTGAAAGTCTTTGTGATGGCATCCACTCACAAATGTGATTCCAAATTTTGCAGTTGATGATCATAAGGTTTGGCCACAGCATTGCCGCGGCTCTGAACAAATTTTCTTCGACTCATTATATGCTCCGGCACACGGAAATCTTTAGTAAAAGGCGAAAGATTTACACGTTGAATGCGCTGAAGCCAGAGTGGCTTCTGGCTTGTCCACTTACGACACTATACCGAACGTTTTGACTACAGTTTGTGGTTGGCCGTTTTAAACGTTTAACAACACACTGTGACTTGAACAGTTGAACTACTTATTTAGACTCATTCCGTTCATTATGATTTGCTTTCGTAAAGAGTGAAGGTCTGCGTGCTGCAAGCAGACGTCTGGACCCTGGAGTATAAGCAACATAGGAATTCCACGGAATTCTTCAGATATTGCCTCAATCGTCTCTGTAAGAGCCGAAAGGGCGGGGTATTGGGTATAGTTTTCAACTAGCAATAACCGCGCCTCGGAAGTTCCTCATCAGCTACGGTATCGCCTCTGCGCAAAGCTGCACGATCAAGGAGATTGATAAGAATATTCAGCAGGTAGATTCTCAAATTTGTGGAGCGATGGAAACGTAGATCGGTTCGGTTGGCTGATATAAAAGCGTTTTGAACAGGTAACACCTTGAAAGTCTTTGTGATGGCATCCACTCACAAATGTGATTCCAAATTTTGCAGTTGATGATCATAAGGTTTGGCCACAGCATTGCCGCGGCTCTGAACAAATGTTCTTCGACTCATTATATGCTCCGGCACACGGAAATCTTTAGTAAAAGGCGAAAGATTTACACGTTGAATGCGCTGAAGCCAGAGTGGCTTCTGGCTTGTCCACTTACGACACTATACCGAACGTTTTGACTACAGTTTGTGGTTGGCCGTTTTAAACGTTTAACAACACACTGTGACTTGAACAGTTGAACTACTTATTTAGACTCATTCCGTTCATTATGATTTGCTTTCGTAAAGAGTGAAGGTCTGCGTGCTGCAAGCAGACGTCTGGACCCTGGAGTATAAGCAACATAGGAATTCCACGGAATTCTTCAGATATTGCCTCAATCGTCTCTGTAAGAGCCGAAAGGGCGGGGTATTGGGTATAGTTTTCAACTAGCAATAACCGCGCCTCGGAAGTTCCTCATCAGCTACGGTATCGCCTCTGCGCAAAGCTGCACGATCAAGGAGATTGATAAGAATATTCAGCAGGTAGATTCTCAAATTTGTGGAGCGATGGAAACGTAGATCGGTTCGGTTGGCTGATATAAAAGCGTTTTGAACAGGTAACACCTTGAAAGTCTTTGTGATGGCATCCACTCACAAATGTGATTCCAAATTTTGCAGTTGATGATCATAAGGTTTGGCCACAGCATTGCCGCGGCTCTGAACAAATTTTCTTCGACTCATTATATGCTCCGGCACACGGAAATCTTTAGTAAAAGGCGAAAGATTTACACGTTGAATGCGCTGAAGCCAGAGTGGCTTCTGGCTTGTCCACTTACGACACTATACCGAACGTTTTGACTACAGTTTGTGGTTGGCCGTTTTAAACGTTTAACAACACACTGTGACTTGAACAGTTGAACTACTTATTTAGACTCATTCCGTTCATTATGATTTGCTTTCGTAAAGAGTGAAGGTCTGCGTGCTGCAAGCAGACGTCTGGACCCTGGAGTATAAGCAACATAGGAATTCCACGGAATTCTTCAGATATTGCCTCAATCGTCTCTGTAAGAGCCGAAAGGGCGGGGTATTGGGTATAGTTTTCAACTAGCAATAACCGCGCCTCGGAAGTTCCTCATCAGCTACGGTATCGCCTCTGCGCAAAGCTGCACGATCAAGGAGATTGATAAGAATATTCAGCAGGTAGATTCTCAAATTTGTGGAGCGATGGAAACGTAGATCGGTTCGGTTGGCTGATATAAAAGCGTTTTGAACAGGTAACACCTTGAAAGTCTTTGTGATGGCATCCACTCACAAATGTGATTCCAAATTTTGCAGTTGATGATCATAAGGTTTGGCCACAGCATTGCCGCGGCTCTGAACAAATTTTCTTCGACTCATTATATGCTCCGGCACACGGAAATCTTTAGTAAAAGGCGAAAGATTTACACGTTGAATGCGCTGAAGCCAGAGTGGCTTCTGGCTTGTCCACTTACGACACTATACCGAACGTTTTGACTACAGTTTGTGGTTGGCCGTTTTAAACGTTTAACAACACACTGTGACTTGAACAGTTGAACTACTTATTTAGACTCATTCCGTTCATTATGATTTGCTTTCGTAAAGAGTGAAGGTCTGCGTGCTGCAAGCAGACGTCTGGACCCTGGAGTATAAGCAACATAGGAATTCCACGGAATTCTTCAGATATTGCCTCAATCGTCTCTGTAAGAGCCGAAAGGGCGGGGTATTGGGTATAGTTTTCAACTAGCAATAACCGCGCCTCGGAAGTTCCTCATCAGCTACGGTATCGCCTCTGCGCAAAGCTGCACGATCAAGGAGATTGATAAGAATATTCAGCAGGTAGATTCTCAAATTTGTGGAGCGATGGAAACGTAGATCGGTTCGGTTGGCTGATATAAAAGCGTTTTGAACAGGTAACACCTTGAAAGTCTTTGTGATGGCATCCACTCACAAATGTGATTCCAAATTTTGCAGTTGATGATCATAAGGTTTGGCCACAGCATTGCCGCGGCTCTGAACAAATTTTCTTCGTCTCATTATATGCTCCGGCACACGGAAATCTTTAGTAAAAGGCGAAAGATTTACACGTTGAATGCGCTGAAGCCAGAGTGGCTTCTGGCTTGTCCACTTACGACACTATACCGAACGTTTTGACTACAGTTTGTGGTTGGCCGTTTTAAACGTTTAACAACACACTGTGACTTGAACAGTTGAACTACTTATTTAGACTCATTCCGTTCATTATGATTTGCTTTCGTAAAGAGTGAAGGTCTGCGTGCTGCAAGCAGACGTCTGGACCCTGGAGTATAAGCAACATAGGAATTCCACGGAATTCTTCAGATATTGCCTCAATCGTCTCTGTAAGAGCCGAAAGGGCGGGGTATTGGGTATAGTTTTCAACTAGCAATAACCGCGCCTCGGAAGTTCCTCATCAGCTACGGTATCGCCTCTGCGCAAAGCTGCACGATCAAGGAGATTGATAAGAATATTCAGCAGGTAGATTCTCAAATTTGTGGAGCGATGGAAACGTAGATCGGTTCGGTTGGCTGATATAAAAGCGTTTTGAACAGGTAACACCTTGAAAGTCTTTGTGATGGCATCCACTCACAAATGTGATTCCAAATTTTGCAGTTGATGATCATAAGGTTTGGCCACAGCATTGCCGCGGCTCTGAACAAATTTTCTTCGACTCATTATATGCTCCGGCACACGGAAATCTTTAGTAAAAGGCGAAAGATTTACACGTTGAATGCGCTGAAGCCAGAGTGGCTTCTGGCTTGTCCACTTACGACACTATACCGAACGTTTTGACTACAGTTTGTGGTTGGCCGTTTTAAACGTTTAACAACACACTGTGACTTGAACAGTTGAACTACTTATTTAGACTCATTCCGTTCATTATGATTTGCTTTCGTAAAGAGTGAAGGTCTGCGTGCTGCAAGCAGACGTCTGGACCCTGGAGTATAAGCAACATAGGAATTCCACGGAATTCTTCAGATATTGCCTCAATCGTCTCTGTAAGAGCCGAAAGGGCGGGGTATTGGGTATAGTTTTCAACTAGCAATAACCGCGCCTCGGAAGTTCCTCATCAGCTACGGTATCGCCTCTGCGCAAAGCTGCACGATCAAGGAGATTGATAAGAATATTCAGCAGGTAGATTCTCAAATTTGTGGAGCGATGGAAACGTAGATCGGTTCGGTTGGCTGATATAAAAGCGTTTTGAACAGGTAACACCTTGAAAGTCTTTGTGATGGCATCCACTCACAAATGTGATTCCAAATTTTGCAGTTGATGATCATAAGGTTTGGCCACAGCATTGCCGCGGCTCTGAACAAATTTTCTTCGACTCATTATATGCTCCGGCACACGGAAATCTTTAGTAAAAGGCGAAAGATTTACACGTTGAATGCGCTGAAGCCAGAGTGGCTTCTGGCTTGTCCACTTACGACACTATACCGAACGTTTTGACTACAGTTTGTGGTTGGCCGTTTTAAACGTTTAACAACACACTGTGACTTGAACAGTTGAACTACTTATTTAGACTCATTCCGTTCATTATGATTTGCTTTCGTAAAGAGTGAAGGTCTGCGTGCTGCAAGCAGACGTCTGGACCCTGGAGTATAAGCAACATAGGAATTCCACGGAATTCTTCAGATATTGCCTCAATCGTCTCTGTAAGAGCCGAAAGGGCGGGGTATTGGGTATAGTTTTCAACTAGCAATAACCGCGCCTCGGAAGTTCCTCATCAGCTACGGTATCGCCTCTGCGCAAAGCTGCACGATCAAGGAGATTGATAAGAATATTCAGCAGGTAGATTCTCAAATTTGTAGAGCGATGGAAACGTAGATCGGTTCGGTTGGCTGATATAAAAGCGTTTTGAACAGGTAACACCTTGAAAGTCTTTGTGATGGCATCCACTCACAAATGTGATTCCAAATTTTGCAGTTGATGATCATAAGGTTTGGCCACAGCATTGCCGCGGCTCTGAACAAATTTTCTTCGACTCATTATATGCTCCGGCACACGGAAATCTTTAGTAAAAGGCGAAAGATTTACACGTTGAATGCGCTGAAGCCAGAGTGGCTTCTGGCTTGTCCACTTACGACACTATACCGAACGTTTTGACTACAGTTTGTGGTTGGCCGTTTTAAACGTTTAACAACACACTGTGACTTGAACAGTTGAACTACTTATTTAGACTCATTCCGTTCATTATGATTTGCTTTCGTAAAGAGTGAAGGTCTGCGTGCTGCAAGCAGACGTCTGGACCCTGGAGTATAAGCAACATAGGAATTCCACGGAATTCTTCAGATATTGCCTCAATCGTCTCTGTAAGAGCCGAAAGGGCGGGGTATTGGGTAAAGTTTTCAACTAGCAATAACCGCGCCTCGGAAGTTCCTCATCAGCTACGGTATCGCCTCTGCGCAAAGCTGCACGATCAAGGAGATTGATAAGAATATTCAGCAGGTAGATTCTCAAATTTGTGGAGCGATGGAAACGTAGATCGGTTCGGTTGGCTGATATAAAAGCGTTTTGAACAGGTAACACCTTGAAAGTCTTTGTGATGGCATCCACTCACAAATGTGATTCCAAATTTTGCAGTTGATGATCATAAGGTTTGGCCACAGCATTGCCGCGGCTCTGAACAAATTTTCTTCGACTCATTATATGCTCCGGCACACGGAAATCTTTAGTAAAAGGCGAAAGATTTACACGTTGAATGCGCTGAAGCCAGAGTGGCTTCTGGCTTGTCCACTTACGACACTATACCGAACGTTTTGACTACAGTTTGTGGTTGGCCGTTTTAAACGTTTAACAACACACTGTGACTTGAACAGTTGAACTACTTATTTAGACTCATTCCGTTCATTATGATTTGCTTTCGTAAAGAGTGAAGGTCTGCGTGCTGCAAGCAGACGTCTGGACCCTGGAGTATAAGCAACATAGGAATTCCACGGAATTCTTCAGATATTGCCTCAATCGTCTCTGTAAGAGCCGAAAGGGCGGGGTATTGGGTATAGTTTTCAACTAGCAATAACCGCGCCTCGGAAGTTCCTCATCAGCTACGGTATCGCCTCTGCGCAAAGCTGCACGATCAAGGAGATTGATAAGAATATTCAGCAGGTAGATTCTCAAATTTGTGGAGCGATGGAAACGTAGATCGGTTCGGTTGGCTGATATAAAAGCGTTTTGAACAGGTAACACCTTGAAAGTCTTTGTGATGGCATCCACTCACAAATGTGATTCCAAATTTTGCAGTTGATGATCATAAGGTTTGGCCACAGCATTGCCGCGGCTCTGAACAAATTTTCTTCGACTCATTATATGCTCCGGCACACGGAAATCTTTAGTAAAAGGCGAAAGATTTACACGTTGAATGCGCTGAAGCCAGAGTGGCTTCTGGCTTGTCCACTTACGACACTATACCGAACGTTTTGACTACAGTTTGTGGTTGGCCGTTTTAAACGTTTAACAACACACTGTGACTTGAACAGTTGAACTACTTATTTAGACTCATTCCGTTCATTATGATTTGCTTTCGTAAAGAGTGAAGGTCTGCGTGCTGCAAGCAGACGTCTGGACCCTGGAGTATAAGCAACATAGGAATTCCACGGAATTCTTCAGATATTGCCTCAATCGTCTCTGTAAGAGCCGAAAGGGCGGGGTATTGGGTATAGTTTTCAACTAGCAATAACCGCGCCTCGGAAGTTCCTCATCAGCTACGGTATCGCCTCTGCGCAAAGCTGCACGATCAAGGAGATTGATAAGAATATTCAGCAGGTAGATTCTCAAATTTGTGGAGCGATGGAAACGTAGATCGGTTCGGTTGGCTGATATAAAAGCGTTTTGAACAGGTAACACCTTGAAAGTCTTTGTGATGGCATCCACTCACAAATGTGATTCCAAATTTTGCAGTTGATGATCATAAGGTTTGGCCACAGCATTGCCGCGGCTCTGAACAAATTTTCTTCGACTCATTATATGCTCCGGCACACGGAAATCTTTAGTAAAAGGCGAAAGATTTACACGTTGAATGCGCTGAAGCCAGAGTGGCTTCTGGCTTGTCCACTTACGACACTATACCGAACGTTTTGACTACAGTTTGTGGTTGGCCGTTTTAAACGTTTAACAACACACTGTGACTTGAACAGTTGAACTACTTATTTAGACTCATTCCGTTCATTATGATTTGCTTTCGTAAAGAGTGAAGGTCTGCGTGCTGCAAGCAGACGTCTGGACCCTGGAGTATAAGCAACATAGGAATTCCACGGAATTCTTCAGATATTGCCTCAATCGTCTCTGTAAGAGCCGAAAGGGCGGGGTATTGGGTATAGTTTTCAACTAGCAATAACCGCGCCTCGGAAGTTCCTCATCAGCTACGGTATCGCCTCTGCGCAAAGCTGCACGATCAAGGAGATTGATAAGAATATTCAGCAGGTAGATTCTCAAATTTGTGGAGCGATGGAAACGTAGATCGGTTCGGTTGGCTGATATAAAAGCGTTTTGAACAGGTAACACCTTGAAAGTCTTTGTGATGGCATCCACTCACAAATGTGATTCCAAATTTTGCAGTTGATGATCATAAGGTTTGGCCACAGCATTGCCGCGGCTCTGAACAAATGTTCTTCGACTCATTATATGCTCCGGCACACGGAAATCTTTAGTAAAAGGCGAAAGATTTACACGTTGAATGCGCTGAAGCCAGAGTGGCTTCTGGCTTGTCCACTTACGACACTATACCGAACGTTTTGACTACAGTTTGTGGTTGGCCGTTTTAAACGTTTAACAACACACTGTGACTTGAACAGTTGAACTACTTATTTAGACTCATTCCGTTCATTATGATTTGCTTTCGTAAAGAGTGAAGGTCTGCGTGCTGCAAGCAGACGTCTGGACCCTGGAGTATAAGCAACATAGGAATTCCACGGAATTCTTCAGATATTGCCTCAATCGTCTCTGTAAGAGCCGAAAGGGCGGGGTATTGGGTATAGTTTTCAACTAGCAATAACCGCGCCTCGGAAGTTCCTCATCAGCTACGGTATCGCCTCTGCGCAAAGCTGCACGATCAAGGAGATTGATAAGAATATTCAGCAGGTAGATTCTCAAATTTGTGGAGCGATGGAAACGTAGATCGGTTCGGTTGGCTGATATAAAAGCGTTTTGAACAGGTAACACCTTGAAAGTCTTTGTGATGGCATCCACTCACAAATGTGATTCCAAATTTTGCAGTTGATGATCATAAGGTTTGGCCACAGCATTGCCGCGGCTCTGAACAAATGTTCTTCGACTCATTATATGCTCCGGCACACGGAAATCTTTAGTAAAAGGCGAAAGATTTACACGTTGAATGCGCTGAAGCCAGAGTGGCTTCTGGCTTGTCCACTTACGACACTATACCGAACGTTTTGACTACAGTTTGTGGTTGGCCGTTTTAAACGTTTAACAACACACTGTGACTTGAACAGTTGAACTACTTATTTAGACTCATTCCGTTCATTATGATTTGCTTTCGTAAAGAGTGAAGGTCTGCGTGCTGCAAGCAGACGTCTGGACCCTGGAGTATAAGCAACATAGGAATTCCACGGAATTCTTCAGATATTGCCTCAATCGTCTCTGTAAGAGCCGAAAGGGCGGGGTATTGGGTATAGTTTTCAACTAGCAATAACCGCGCCTCGGAAGTTCCTCATCAGCTACGGTATCGCCTCTGCGCAAAGCTGCACGATCAAGGAGATTGATAAGAATATTCAGCAGGTAGATTCTCAAATTTGTGGAGCGATGGAAACGTAGATCGGTTCGGTTGGCTGATATAAAAGCGTTTTGAACAGGTAACACCTTGAAAGTCTTTGTGATGGCATCCACTCACAAATGTGATTCCAAATTTTGCAGTTGATGATCATAAAGTTTGGCCACAGCATTGCCGCGGCTCTGAACAAATTTTCTTCGACTCATTATATGCTCCGGCACACGGAAATCTTTAGTAAAAGGCGAAAGATTTACACGTTGAATGCGCTGAAGCCAGAGTGGCTTCTGGCTTGTCCACTTACGACACTATACCGAACGTTTTGACTACAGTTTGTGGTTGGCCGTTTTAAACGTTTAACAACACACTGTGACTTGAACAGTTGAACTACTTATTTAGACTCATTCCGTTCATTATGATTTGCTTTCGTAAAGAGTGAAGGTCTGCGTGCTGCAAGCAGACGTCTGGACCCTGGAGTATAAGCAACATAGGAATTCCACGGAATTCTTCAGATATTGCCTCAATCGTCTCTGTAAGAGCCGAAAGGGCGGGGTATTGGGTATAGTTTTCAACTAGCAATAACCGCGCCTCGGAAGTTCCTCATCAGCTACGGTATCGCCTCTGCGCAAAGCTGCACGATCAAGGAGATTGATAAGAATATTCAGCAGGTAGATTCTCAAATTTGTGGAGCGATGGAAACGTAGATCGGTTCGGTTGGCTGATATAAAAGCGTTTTGAACAGGTAACACCTTGAAAGTCTTTGTGATGGCATCCACTCACAAATGTGATTCCAAATTTTGCAGTTGATGATCATAAGGTTTGGCCACAGCATTGCCGCGGCTCTGAACAAATTTTCTTCGACTCATTATATGCTCCGGCACACGGAAATCTTTAGTAAAAGGCGAAAGATTTACACGTTGAATGCGCTGAAGCCAGAGTGGCTTCTGGCTTGTCCACTTACGACACTATACCGAACGTTTTGACTACAGTTTGTGGTTGGCCGTTTTAAACGTTTAACAACACACTGTGACTTGAACAGTTGAACTACTTATTTAGACTCATTCCGTTCATTATGATTTGCTTTCGTAAAGAGTGAAGGTCTGCGTGCTGCAAGCAGACGTCTGGACCCTGGAGTATAAGCAACATAGGAATTCCACGGAATTCTTCAGATATTGCCTCAATCGTCTCTGTAAGAGCCGAAAGGGCGGGGTATTGGGTATAGTTTTCAACTAGCAATAACCGCGCCTCGGAAGTTCCTCATCAGCTACGGTATCGCCTCTGCGCAAAGCTGCACGATCAAGGAGATTGATAAGAATATTCAGCAGGTAGATTCTCAAATTTGTGGAGCGATGGAAACGTAGATCGGTTCGGTTGGCTGATATAAAAGCGTTTTGAACAGGTAACACCTTGAAAGTCTTTGTGATGGCATCCACTCACAAATGTGATTCCAAATTTTGCAGTTGATGATCATAAGGTTTGGCCACAGCATTGCCGCGGCTCTGAACAAATTTTCTTCGACTCATTATATGCTCCGGCACACGGAAATCTTTAGTAAAAGGCGAAAGATTTACACGTTGAATGCGCTGAAGCCAGAGTGGCTTCTGGCTTGTCCACTTACGACACTATACCGAACGTTTTGACTACAGTTTGTGGTTGGCCGTTTTAAACGTTTAACAACACACTGTGACTTGAACAGTTGAACTACTTATTTAGACTCATTCCGTTCATTATGATTTGCTTTCGTAAAGAGTGAAGGTCTGCGTGCTGCAAGCAGACGTCTGGACCCTGGAGTATAAGCAACATAGGAATTCCACGGAATTCTTCAGATATTGCCTCAATCGTCTCTGTAAGAGCCGAAAGGGCGGGGTATTGGGTATAGTTTTCAACTAGCAATAACCGCGCCTCGGAAGTTCCTCATCAGCTACGGTATCGCCTCTGCGCAAAGCTGCACGATCAAGGAGATTGATAAGAATATTCAGCAGGTAGATTCTCAAATTTGTGGAGCGATGGAAACGTAGATCGGTTCGGTTGGCTGATATAAAAGCGTTTTGAACAGGTAACACCTTGAAAGTCTTTGTGATGGCATCCACTCACAAATGTGATTCCAAATTTTGCAGTTGATGATCATAAGGTTTGGCCACAGCATTGCCGCGGCTCTGAACAAATTTTCTTCGACTCATTATATGCTCCGGCACACGGAAATCTTTAGTAAAAGGCGAAAGATTTACACGTTGAATGCGCTGAAGCCAGAGTGGCTTCTGGCTTGTCCACTTACGACACTATACCGAACGTTTTGACTACAGTTTGTGGTTGGCCGTTTTAAACGTTTAACAACACACTGCGACTTGAACAGTTGAACTACTTATTTAGACTCATTCCGTTCATTATGATTTGCTTTCGTAAAGAGTGAAGGTCTGCGTGCTGCAAGCAGACGTCTGGACCCTGGAGTATAAGCAACATAGGAATTCCACGGAATTCTTCAGATATTGCCTCAATCGTCTCTGTAAGAGCCGAAAGGGCGGGGTATTGGGTAAAGTTTTCAACTAGCAATAACCGCGCCTCGGAAGTTCCTCATCAGCTACGGTATCGCCTCTGCGCAAAGCTGCACGATCAAGGAGATTGATAAGAATATTCAGCAGGTAGATTCTCAAATTTGTGGAGCGATGGAAACGTAGATCGGTTCGGTTGGCTGATATAAAAGCGTTTTGAACAGGTAACACCTTGAAAGTCTTTGTGATGGCATCCACTCACAAATGTGATTCCAAATTTTGCAGTTGATGATCATAAGGTTTGGCCACAGCATTGCCGCGGCTCTGAACAAATTTTCTTCGACTCATTATATGCTCCGGCACACGGAAATCTTTAGTAAAAGGCGAAAGATTTACACGTTGAATGCGCTGAAGCCAGAGTGGCTTCTGGCTTGTCCACTTACGACACTATACCGAACGTTTTGACTACAGTTTGTGGTTGGCCGTTTTAAACGTTTAACAACACACTGTGACTTGAACAGTTGAACTACTTATTTAGACTCATTCCGTTCATTATGATTTGCTTTCGTAAAGAGTGAAGGTCTGCGTGCTGCAAGCAGACGTCTGGACCCTGGAGTATAAGCAACATAGGAATTCCACGGAATTCTTCAGATATTGCCTCAATCGTCTCTGTAAGAGCCGAAAGGGCGGGGTATTGGGTATAGTTTTCAACTAGCAATAACCGCGCCTCGGAAGTTCCTCATCAGCTACGGTATCGCCTCTGCGCAAAGCTGCACGATCAAGGAGATTGATAAGAATATTCAGCAGGTAGATTCTCAAATTTGTGGAGCGATGGAAACGTAGATCGGTTCGGTTGGCTGATATAAAAGCGTTTTGAACAGGTAACACCTTGAAAGTCTTTGTGATGGCATCCACTCACAAATGTGATTCCAAATTTTGCAGTTGATGATCATAAGGTTTGGCCACAGCATTGCCGCGGCTCTGAACAAATTTTCTTCGACTCATTATATGCTCCGGCACACGGAAATCTTTAGTAAAAGGCGAAAGATTTACACGTTGAATGCGCTGAAGCCAGAGTGGCTTCTGGCTTGTCCACTTACGACACTATACCGAACGTTTTGACTACAGTTTGTGGTTGGCCGTTTTAAACGTTTAACAACACACTGTGACTTGAACAGTTGAACTACTTATTTAGACTCATTCCGTTCATTATGATTTGCTTTCGTAAAGAGTGAAGGTCTGCGTGCTGCAAGCAGACGTCTGGACCCTGGAGTATAAGCAACATAGGAATTCCACGGAATTCTTCAGATATTGCCTCAATCGTCTCTGTAAGAGCCGAAAGGGCGGGGTATTGGGTATAGTTTTCAACTAGCAATAACCGCGCCTCGGAAGTTCCTCATCAGCTACGGTATCGCCTCTGCGCAAAGCTGCACGATCAAGGAGATTGATAAGAATATTCAGCAGGTAGATTCTCAAATTTGTGGAGCGATGGAAACGTAGATCGGTTCGGTTGGCTGATATAAAAGCGTTTTGAACAGGTAACACCTTGAAAGTCTTTGTGATGGCATCCACTCACAAATGTGATTCCAAATTTTGCAGTTGATGATCATAAGGTTTGGCCACAGCATTGCCGCGGCTCTGAACAAATTTTCTTCGACTCATTATATGCTCCGGCACACGGAAATCTTTAGTAAAAGGCGAAAGATTTACACGTTGAATGCGCTGAAGCCAGAGTGGCTTCTGGCTTGTCCACTTACGACACTATACCGAACGTTTTGACTACAGTTTGTGGTTGGCCGTTTTAAACGTTTAACAACACACTGTGACTTGAACAGTTGAACTACTTATTTAGACTCATTCCGTTCATTATGATTTGCTTTCGTAAAGAGTGAAGGTCTGCGTGCTGCAAGCAGACGTCTGGACCCTGGAGTATAAGCAACATAGGAATTCCACGGAATTCTTCAGATATTGCCTCAATCGTCTCTGTAAGAGCCGAAAGGGCGGGGTATTGGGTATAGTTTTCAACTAGCAATAACCGCGCCTCGGAAGTTCCTCATCAGCTACGGTATCGCCTCTGCGCAAAGCTGCACGATCAAGGAGATTGATAAGAATATTCAGCAGGTAGATTCTCAAATTTGTGGAGCGATGGAAACGTAGATCGGTTCGGTTGGCTGATATAAAAGCGTTTTGAACAGGTAACACCTTGAAAGTCTTTGTGATGGCATCCACTCACAAATGTGATTCCAAATTTTGCAGTTGATGATCATAAGGTTTGGCCACAGCATTGCCGCGGCTCTGAACAAATTTTCTTCGACTCATTATATGCTCCGGCACACGGAAATCTTTAGTAAAAGGCGAAAGATTTACACGTTGAATGCGCTGAAGCCAGAGTGGCTTCTGGCTTGTCCACTTACGACACTATACCGAACGTTTTGACTACAGTTTGTGGTTGGCCGTTTTAAACGTTTAACAACACACTGTGACTTGAACAGTTGAACTACTTATTTAGACTCATTCCGTTCATTATGATTTGCTTTCGTAAAGAGTGAAGGTCTGCGTGCTGCAAGCAGACGTCTGGACCCTGGAGTATAAGCAACATAGGAATTCCACGGAATTCTTCAGATATTGCCTCAATCGTCTCTGTAAGAGCCGAAAGGGCGGGGTATTGGGTATAGTTTTCAACTAGCAATAACCGCGCCTCGGAAGTTCCTCATCAGCTACGGTATCGCCTCTGCGCAAAGCTGCACGATCAAGGAGATTGATAAGAATATTCAGCAGGTAGATTCTCAAATTTGTGGAGCGATGGAAACGTAGATCGGTTCGGTTGGCTGATATAAAAGCGTTTTGAACAGGTAACACCTTGAAAGTCTTTGTGATGGCATCCACTCACAAATGTGATTCCAAATTTTGCAGTTGATGATCATAAGGTTTGGCCACAGCATTGCCGCGGCTCTGAACAAATTTTCTTCGACTCATTATATGCTCCGGCACACGGAAATCTTTAGTAAAAGGCGAAAGATTTACACGTTGAATGCGCTGAAGCCAGAGTGGCTTCTGGCTTGTCCACTTACGACACTATACCGAACGTTTTGACTACAGTTTGTGGTTGGCCGTTTTAAACGTTTAACAACACACTGTGACTTGAACAGTTGAACTACTTATTTAGACTCATTCCGTTCATTATGATTTGCTTTCGTAAAGAGTGAAGGTCTGCGTGCTGCAAGCAGACGTCTGGACCCTGGAGTATAAGCAACATAGGAATTCCACGGAATTCTTCAGATATTGCCTCAATCGTCTCTGTAAGAGCCGAAAGGGCGGGGTATTGGGTATAGTTTTCAACTAGCAATAACCGCGCCTCGGAAGTTCCTCATCAGCTACGGTATCGCCTCTGCGCAAAGCTGCACGATCAAGGAGATTGATAAGAATATTCAGCAGGTAGATTCTCAAATTTGTGGAGCGATGGAAACGTAGATCGGTTCGGTTGGCTGATATAAAAGCGTTTTGAACAGGTAACACCTTGAAAGTCTTTGTGATGGCATCCACTCACAAATGTGATTCCAAATTTTGCAGTTGATGATCATAAGGTTTGGCCACAGCATTGCCGCGGCTCTGAACAAATTTTCTTCGACTCATTATATGCTCCGGCACACGGAAATCTTTAGTAAAAGGCGAAAGATTTACACGTTGAATGCGCTGAAGCCAGAGTGGCTTCTGGCTTGTCCACTTACGACACTATACCGAACGTTTTGACTACAGTTTGTGGTTGGCCGTTTTAAACGTTTAACAACACACTGTGACTTGAACAGTTGAACTACTTATTTAGACTCATTCCGTTCATTATGATTTGCTTTCGTAAAGAGTGAAGGTCTGCGTGCTGCAAGCAGACGTCTGGACCCTGGAGTATAAGCAACATAGGAGTTCCACGGAATTCTTCAGATATTGCCTCAATCGTCTCTGTAAGAGCCGAAAGGGCGGGGTATTGGGTATAGTTTTCAACTAGCAATAACCGCGCCTCGGAAGTTCCTCATCAGCTACGGTATCGCCTCTGCGCAAAGCTGCACGATCAAGGAGATTGATAAGAATATTCAGCAGGTAGATTCTCAAATTTGTGGAGCGATGGAAACGTAGATCGGTTCGGTTGGCTGATATAAAAGCGTTTTGAACAGGTAACACCTTGAAAGTCTTTGTGATGGCATCCACTCACAAATGTGATTCCAAATTTTGCAGTTGATGATCATAAGGTTTGGCCACAGCATTGCCGCGGCTCTGAACAAATTTTCTTCGACTCATTATATGCTCCGGCACACGGAAATCTTTAGTAAAAGGCGAAAGATTTACACGTTGAATGCGCTGAAGCCAGAGTGGCTTCTGGCTTGTCCACTTACGACACTATACCGAACGTTTTGACTACAGTTTGTGGTTGGCCGTTTTAAACGTTTAACAACACACTGTGACTTGAACAGTTGAACTACTTATTTAGACTCATTCCGTTCATTATGATTTGCTTTCGTAAAGAGTGAAGGTCTGCGTGCTGCAAGCAGACGTCTGGACCCTGGAGTATAAGCAACATAGGAATTCCACGGAATTCTTCAGATATTGCCTCAATCGTCTCTGTAAGAGCCGAAAGGGCGGGGTATTGGGTATAGTTTTCAACTAGCAATAACCGCGCCTCGGAAGTTCCTCATCAGCTACGGTATCGCCTCTGCGCAAAGCTGCACGATCAAGGAGATTGATAAGAATATTCAGCAGGTAGATTCTCAAATTTGTGGAGCGATGGAAACGTAGATCGGTTCGGTTGGCTGATATAAAAGCGTTTTGAACAGGTAACACCTTGAAAGTCTTTGTGATGGCATCCACTCACAAATGTGATTCCAAATTTTGCAGTTGATGATCATAAGGTTTGGCCACAGCATTGCCGCGGCTCTGAACAAATTTTCTTCGACTCATTATATGCTCCGGCACACGGAAATCTTTAGTAAAAGGCGAAAGATTTACACGTTGAATGCGCTGAAGCCAGAGTGGCTTCTGGCTTGTCCACTTACGACACTATACCGAACGTTTTGACTACAGTTTGTGGTTGGCCGTTTTAAACGTTTAACAACACACTGTGACTTGAACAGTTGAACTACTTATTTAGACTCATTCCGTTCATTATGATTTGCTTTCGTAAAGAGTGAAGGTCTGCGTGCTGCAAGCAGACGTCTGGACCCTGGAGTATAAGCAACATAGGAATTCCACGGAATTCTTCAGATATTGCCTCAATCGTCTCTGTAAGAGCCGAAAGGGCGGGGTATTGGGTATAGTTTTCAACTAGCAATAACCGCGCCTCGGAAGTTCCTCATCAGCTACGGTATCGCCTCTGCGCAAAGCTGCACGATCAAGGAGATTGATAAGAATATTCAGCAGGTAGATTCTCAAATTTGTGGAGCGATGGAAACGTAGATCGGTTCGGTTGGCTGATATAAAAGCGTTTTGAACAGGTAACACCTTGAAAGTCTTTGTGATGGCATCCACTCACAAATGTGATTCCAAATTTTGCAGTTGATGATCATAAGGTTTGGCCACAGCATTGCCGCGGCTCTGAACAAATTTTCTTCGACTCATTATATGCTCCGGCACACGGAAATCTTTAGTAAAAGGCGAAAGATTTACACGTTGAATGCGCTGAAGCCAGAGTGGCTTCTGGCTTGTCCACTTACGACACTATACCGAACGTTTTGACTACAGTTTGTGGTTGGCCGTTTTAAACGTTTAACAACACACTGTGACTTGAACAGTTGAACTACTTATTTAGACTCATTCCGTTCATTATGATTTGCTTTCGTAAAGAGTGAAGGTCTGCGTGCTGCAAGCAGACGTCTGGACCCTGGAGTATAAGCAACATAGGAATTCCACGGAATTCTTCAGATATTGCCTCAATCGTCTCTGTAAGAGCCGAAAGGGCGGGGTATTGGGTATAGTTTTCAACTAGCAATAACCGCGCCTCGGAAGTTCCTCACCAGCTACGGTATCGCCTCTGCGCAAAGCTGCACGATCAAGGAGATTGATAAGAATATTCAGCAGGTAGATTCTCAAATTTGTGGAGCGATGGAAACGTAGATCGGTTCGGTTGGCTGATATAAAAGCGTTTTGAACAGGTAACACCTTGAAAGTCTTTGTGATGGCATCCACTCACAAATGTGATTCCAAATTTTGCAGTTGATGATCATAAGGTTTGGCCACAGCATTGCCGCGGCTCTGAACAAATTTTCTTCGACTCATTATATGCTCCGGCACACGGAAATCTTTAGTAAAAGGCGAAAGATTTACACGTTGAATGCGCTGAAGCCAGAGTGGCTTCTGGCTTGTCCACTTACGACACTATACCGAACGTTTTGACTACAGTTTGTGGTTGGCCGTTTTAAACGTTTAACAACACACTGTGACTTGAACAGTTGAACTACTTATTTAGACTCATTCCGTTCATTATGATTTGCTTTCGTAAAGAGTGAAGGTCTGCGTGCTGCAAGCAGACGTCTGGACCCTGGAGTATAAGCAACATAGGAATTCCACGGAATTCTTCAGATATTGCCTCAATCGTCTCTGTAAGAGCCGAAAGGGCGGGGTATTGGGTATAGTTTTCAACTAGCAATAACCGCGCCTCGGAAGTTCCTCATCAGCTACGGTATCGCCTCTGCGCAAAGCTGCACGATCAAGGAGATTGATAAGAATATTCAGCAGGTAGATTCTCAAATTTGTGGAGCGATGGAAACGTAGATCGGTTCGGTTGGCTGATATAAAAGCGTTTTGAACAGGTAACACCTTGAAAGTCTTTGTGATGGCATCCACTCACAAATGTGATTCCAAATTTTGCAGTTGATGATCATAAGGTTTGGCCACAGCATTGCCGCGGCTCTGAACAAATTTTCTTCGACTCATTATATGCTCCGGCACACGGAAATCTTTAGTAAAAGGCGAAAGATTTACACGTTGAATGCGCTGAAGCCAGAGTGGCTTCTGGCTTGTCCACTTACGACACTATACCGAACGTTTTGACTACAGTTTGTGGTTGGCCGTTTTAAACGTTTAACAACACACTGTGACTTGAACAGTTGAACTACTTATTTAGACTCATTCCGTTCATTATGATTTGCTTTCGTAAAGAGTGAAGGTCTGCGTGCTGCAAGCAGACGTCTGGACCCTGGAGTATAAGCAACATAGGAATTCCACGGAATTCTTCAGATATTGCCTCAATCGTCTCTGTAAGAGCCGAAAGGGCGGGGTATTGGGTATAGTTTTCAACTAGCAATAACCGCGCCTCGGAAGTTCCTCATCAGCTACGGTATCGCCTCTGCGCAAAGCTGCACGATCAAGGAGATTGATAAGAATATTCAGCAGGTAGATTCTCAAATTTGTGGAGCGATGGAAACGTAGATCGGTTCGGTTGGCTGATATAAAAGCGTTTTGAACAGGTAACACCTTGAAAGTCTTTGTGATGGCATCCACTCACAAATGTGATTCCAAATTTTGCAGTTGATGATCATAAGGTTTGGCCACAGCATTGCCGCGGCTCTGAACAAATTTTCTTCGACTCATTATATGCTCCGGCACACGGAAATCTTTAGTAAAAGGCGAAAGATTTACACGTTGAATGCGCTGAAGCCAGAGTGGCTTCTGGCTTGTCCACTTACGACACTATACCGAACGTTTTGACTACAGTTTGTGGTTGGCCGTTTTAAACGTTTAACAACACACTGTGACTTGAACAGTTGAACTACTTATTTAGACTCATTCCTTTCATTATGATTTGCTTTCGTAAAGAGTGAAGGTCTGCGTGCTGCAAGCAGACGTCTGGACCCTGGAGTATAAGCAACATAGGAATTCCACGGAATTCTTCAGATATTGCCTCAATCGTCTCTGTAAGAGCCGAAAGGGCGGGGTATTGGGTATAGTTTTCAACTAGCAATAACCGCGCCTCGGAAGTTCCTCATCAGCTACGGTATCGCCTCTGCGCAAAGCTGCACGATCAAGGAGATTGATAAGAATATTCAGCAGGTAGATTCTCAAATTTGTGGAGCGATGGAAACGTAGATCGGTTCGGTTGGCTGATATAAAAGCGTTTTGAACAGGTAACACCTTGAAAGTCTTTGTGATGGCATCCACTCACAAATGTGATTCCAAATTTTGCAGTTGATGATCATAAGGTTTGGCCACAGCATTGCCGCGGCTCTGAACAAATTTTCTTCGACTCATTATATGCTCCGGCACACGGAAATCTTTAGTAAAAGGCGAAAGATTTACACGTTGAATGCGCTGAAGCCAGAGTGGCTTCTGGCTTGTCCACTTACGACACTATACCGAACGTTTTGACTACAGTTTGTGGTTGGCCGTTTTAAACGTTTAACAACACACTGTGACTTGAACAGTTGAACTACTTATTTAGACTCATTCCGTTCATTATGATTTGCTTTCGTAAAGAGTGAAGGTCTGCGTGCTGCAAGCAGACGTCTGGACCCTGGAGTATAAGCAACATAGGAATTCCACGGAATTCTTCAGATATTGCCTCAATCGTCTCTGTAAGAGCCGAAAGGGCGGGGTATTGGGTATAGTTTTCAACTAGCAATAACCGCGCCTCGGAAGTTCCTCATCAGCTACGGTATCGCCTCTGCGCAAAGCTGCACGATCAAGGAGATTGATAAGAATATTCAGCAGGTAGATTCTCAAATTTGTGGAGCGATGGAAACGTAGATCGGTTCGGTTGGCTGATATAAAAGCGTTTTGAACAGGTAACACCTTGAAAGTCTTTGTGATGGCATCCACTCACAAATGTGATTCCAAATTTTGCAGTTGATGATCATAAGGTTTGGCCACAGCATTGCCGCGGCTCTGAACAAATTTTCTTCGACTCATTATATGCTCCGGCACACGGAAATCTTTAGTAAAAGGCGAAAGATTTACACGTTGAATGCGCTGAAGCCAGAGTGGCTTCTGGCTTGTCCACTTACGACACTATACCGAACGTTTTGACTACAGTTTGTGGTTGGCCGTTTTAAACGTTTAACAACACACTGTGACTTGAACAGTTGAACTACTTATTTAGACTCATTCCGTTCATTATGATTTGCTTTCGTAAAGAGTGAAGGTCTGCGTGCTGCAAGCAGACGTCTGGACCCTGGAGTATAAGCAACATAGGAATTCCACGGAATTCTTCAGATATTGCCTCAATCGTCTCTGTAAGAGCCGAAAGGGCGGGGTATTGGGTATAGTTTTCAACTAGCAATAACCGCGCCTCGGAAGTTCCTCATCAGCTACGGTATCGCCTCTGCGCAAAGCTGCACGATCAAGGAGATTGATAAGAATATTCAGCAGGTAGATTCTCAAATTTGTGGAGCGATGGAAACGTAGATCGGTTCGGTTGGCTGATATAAAAGCGTTTTGAACAGGTAACACCTTGAAAGTCTTTGTGATGGCATCCACTCACAAATGTGATTCCAAATTTTGCAGTTGATGATCATAAGGTTTGGCCACAGCATTGCCGCGGCTCTGAACAAATTTTCTTCGACTCATTATATGCTCCGGCACACAAAAACTTTAGTAAAAGGCGAAAGATTTACACGTTGAATGCGCTGAAGCCAGAGTGGCTTCTGGCTTGTCCACTTACGACACTATACCGAACGTTTTGACTACAGTTTGTGGTTGGCCGTTTTAAACGTTTAACAACACACTGTGACTTGAACAGTTGAACTACTTATTTAGACTCATTCCGTTCATTATGATTTGCTTTCGTAAAGAGTGAAGGTCTGCGTGCTGCAAGCAGACGTCTGGACCCTGGAGTATAAGCAACATAGGAATTCCACGGAATTCTTCAGATATTGCCTCAATCGTCTCTGTAAGAGCCGAAAGGGCGGGGTATTGGGTATAGTTTTCAACTAGCAATAACCGCGCCTCGGAAGTTCCTCATCAGCTACGGTATCGCCTCTGCGCAAAGCTGCACGATCAAGGAGATTGATAAGAATATTCAGCAGGTAGATTCTCAAATTTGTGGAGCGATGGAAACGTAGATCGGTTCGGTTGGCTGATATAAAAGCGTTTTGAACAGGTAACACCTTGAAAGTCTTTGTGATGGCATCCACTCACAAATGTGATTCCAAATTTTGCAGTTGATGATCATAAGGTTTGGCCACAGCATTGCCGCGGCTCTGAACAAATTTTCTTCGACTCATTATATGCTCCGGCACACGGAAATCTTTAGTAAAAGGCGAAAGATTTACACGTTGAATGCGCTGAAGCCAGAGTGGCTTCTGGCTTGTCCACTTACGACACTATACCGAACGTTTTGACTACAGTTTGTGGTTGGCCGTTTTAAACGTTTAACAACACACTGTGACTTGAACAGTTGAACTACTTATTTAGACTCATTCCGTTCATTATGATTTGCTTTCGTAAAGAGTGAAGGTCTGCGTGCTGCAAGCAGACGTCTGGACCCTGGAGTATAAGCAACATAGGAATTCCACGGAATTCTTCAGATATTGCCTCAATCGTCTCTGTAAGAGCCGAAAGGGCGGGGTATTGGGTATAGTTTTCAACTAGCAATAACCGCGCCTCGGAAGTTCCTCATCAGCTACGGTATCGCCTCTGCGCAAAGCTGCACGATCAAGGAGATTGATAAGAATATTCAGCAGGTAGATTCTCAAATTTGTGGAGCGATGGAAACGTAGATCGGTTCGGTTGGCTGATATAAAAGCGTTTTGAACAGGTAACACCTTGAAAGTCTTTGTGATGGCATCCACTCACAAATGTGATTCCAAATTTTGCAGTTGATGATCATAAGGTTTGGCCACAGCATTGCCGCGGCTCTGAACAAATTTTCTTCGACTCATTATATGCTCCGGCACACGGAAATCTTTAGTAAAAGGCGAAAGATTTACACGTTGAATGCGCTGAAGCCAGAGTGGCTTCTGGCTTGTCCACTTACGACACTATACCGAACGTTTTGACTACAGTTTGTGGTTGGCCGTTTTAAACGTTTAACAACACACTGTGACTTGAACAGTTGAACTACTTATTTAGACTCATTCCGTTCATTATGATTTGCTTTCGTAAAGAGTGAAGGTCTGCGTGCTGCAAGCAGACGTCTGGACCCTGGAGTATAAGCAACATAGGAATTCCACGGAATTCTTCAGATATTGCCTCAATCGTCTCTGTAAGAGCCGAAAGGGCGGGGTATTGGGTATAGTTTTCAACTAGCAATAACCGCGCCTCGGAAGTTCCTCATCAGCTACGGTATCGCCTCTGCGCAAAGCTGCACGATCAAGGAGATTGATAAGAATATTCAGCAGGTAGATTCTCAAATTTGTGGAGCGATGGAAACGTAGATCGGTTCGGTTGGCTGATATAAAAGCGTTTTGAACAGGTAACACCTTGAAAGTCTTTGTGATGGCATCCACTCACAAATGTGATTCCAAATTTTGCAGTTGATGATCATAAGGTTTGGCCACAGCATTGCCGCGGCTCTGAACAAATTTTCTTCGACTCATTATATGCTCCGGCACACGGAAATCTTTAGTAAAAGGCGAAAGATTTACACGTTGAATGCGCTGAAGCCAGAGTGGCTTCTGGCTTGTCCACTTACGACACTATACCGAACGTTTTGACTACAGTTTGTGGTTGGCCGTTTTAAACGTTTAACAACACACTGTGACTTGAACAGTTGAACTACTTATTTAGACTCATTCCGTTCATTATGATTTGCTTTCGTAAAGAGTGAAGGTCTGCGTGCTGCAAGCAGACGTCTGGACCCTGGAGTATAAGCAACATAGGAATTCCACGGAATTCTTCAGATATTGCCTCAATCGTCTCTGTAAGAGCCGAAAGGGCGGGGTATTGGGTATAGTTTTCAACTAGCAATAACCGCGCCTCGGAAGTTCCTCATCAGCTACGGTATCGCCTCTGCGCAAAGCTGCACGATCAAGGAGATTGATAAGAATATTCAGCAGGTAGATTCTCAAATTTGTGGAGCGATGGAAACGTAGATCGGTTCGGTTGGCTGATATAAAAGCGTTTTGAACAGGTAACACCTTGAAAGTCTTTGTGATGGCATCCACTCACAAATGTGATTCCAAATTTTGCAGTTGATGATCATAAGGTTTGGCCACAGCATTGCCGCGGCTCTGAACAAATTTTCTTCGACTCATTATATGCTCCGGCACACGGAAATCTTTAGTAAAAGGCGAAAGATTTACACGTTGAATGCGCTGAAGCCAGAGTGGCTTCTGGCTTGTCCACTTACGACACTATACCGAACGTTTTGACTACAGTTTGTGGTTGGCCGTTTTAAACGTTTAACAACACACTGTGACTTGAACAGTTGAACTACTTATTTAGACTCATTCCGTTCATTATGATTTGCTTTCGTAAAGAGTGAAGGTCTGCGTGCTGCAAGCAGACGTCTGGACCCTGGAGTATAAGCAACATAGGAATTCCACGGAATTCTTCAGATATTGCCTCAATCGTCTCTGTAAGAGCCGAAAGGGCGGGGTATTGGGTATAGTTTTCAACTAGCAATAACCGCGCCTCGGAAGTTCCTCACCAGCTACGGTATCGCCTCTGCGCAAAGCTGCACGATCAAGGAGATTGATAAGAATATTCAGCAGGTAGATTCTCAAATTTGTGGAGCGATGGAAACGTAGATCGGTTCGGTTGGCTGATATAAAAGCGTTTTGAACAGGTAACACCTTGA
Source organism: Clavelina lepadiformis (assembly GCF_947623445.1). Classification (NCBI taxonomy): domain Eukaryota; kingdom Metazoa; phylum Chordata; class Ascidiacea; order Aplousobranchia; family Clavelinidae; genus Clavelina; species Clavelina lepadiformis. The sequence continues at coordinate 7,330,244 of NC_135241.1, read as the reverse complement.
AAGTCTTTGTGATGGCATCCACTCACGAATGTGATTCCAAATTTTGCAGTTGATGATCATAAGGTTTGGCCACAGCATTGCCGCGGCTCTGAACAAATTTTCTTCGACTCATTATATGCTCCGGCACACGGAAATCTTTAGTAAAAGGCGAAAGATTTACACGTTGAATGCGCTGAAGCCAGAGTGGCTTCTGGCTTGTCCACTTACGACACTATACCGAACGTTTTGACTACAGTTTGTGGTTGGCCGTTTTAAACGTTTAACAACACACTGTGACTTGAACAGTTGAACTACTTATTTAGACTCATTCCGTTCATTATGATTTGCTTTCGTAAAGAGTGAAGGTCTGCGTGCTGCAAGCAGACGTCTGGACCCTGGAGTATAAGCAACATAGGAATTCCACGGAATTCTTCAGATATTGCCTCAATCGTCTCTGTAAGAGCCGAAAGGGCGGGGTATTGGGTATAGTTTTCAACTAGCAATAACCGCGCCTCGGAAGTTCCTCATCAGCTACGGTATCGCCTCTGCGCAAAGCTGCACGATCAAGGAGATTGATAAGAATATTCAGCAGGTAGATTCTCAAATTTGTGGAGCGATGGAAACGTAGATCGGTTCGGTTGGCTGATATAAAAGCGTTTTGAACAGGTAACACCTTGAAAGTCTTTGTGATGGCATCCACTCACAAATGTGATTCCAAATTTTGCAGTTGATGATCATAAGGTTTGGCCACAGCATTGCCGCGGCTCTGAACAAATTTTCTTCGACTCATTATATGCTCCGGCACACGGAAATCTTTAGTAAAAGGCGAAAGATTTACACGTTGAATGCGCTGAAGCCAGAGTGGCTTCTGGCTTGTCCACTTACGACACTATACCGAACGTTTTGACTACAGTTTGTGGTTGGCCGTTTTAAACGTTTAACAACACACTGTGACTTGAACAGTTGAACTACTTATTTAGACTCATTCCGTTCATTATGATTTGCTTTCGTAAAGAGTGAAGGTCTGCGTGCTGCAAGCAGACGTCTGGACCCTGGAGTATAAGCAACATAGGAATTCCACGGAATTCTTCAGATATTGCCTCAATCGTCTCTGTAAGAGCCGAAAGGGCGGGGTATTGGGTATAGTTTTCAACTAGCAATAACCGCGCCTCGGAAGTTCCTCATCAGCTACGGTATCGCCTCTGCGCAAAGCTGCACGATCAAGGAGATTGATAAGAATATTCAGCAGGTAGATTCTCAAATTTGTGGAGCGATGGAAACGTAGATCGGTTCGGTTGGCTGATATAAAAGCGTTTTGAACAGGTAACACCTTGAAAGTCTTTGTGATGGCATCCACTCACAAATGTGATTCCAAATTTTGCAGTTGATGATCATAAGGTTTGGCCACAGCATTGCCGCGGCTCTGAACAAATTTTCTTCGACTCATTATATGCTCCGGCACACGGAAATCTTTAGTAAAAGGCGAAAGATTTACACGTTGAATGCGCTGAAGCCAGAATGGCTTCTGGCTTGTCCACTTACGACACTATACCGAACGTTTTGACTACAGTTTGTGGTTGGCCGTTTTAAACGTTTAACAACACACTGTGACTTGAACAGTTGAACTACTTATTTAGACTCATTCCGTTCATTATGATTTGCTTTCGTAAAGAGTGAAGGTCTGCGTGCTGCAAGCAGACGTCTGGACCCTGGAGTATAAGCAACATAGGAATTCCACGGAATTCTTCAGATATTGCCTCAATCGTCTCTGTAAGAGCCGAAAGGGCGGGGTATTGGGTATAGTTTTCAACTAGCAATAACCGCGCCTCGGAAGTTCCTCATCAGCTACGGTATCGCCTCTGCGCAAAGCTGCACGATCAAGGAGATTGATAAGAATATTCAGCAGGTAGATTCTCAAATTTGTGGAGCGATGGAAACGTAGATCGGTTCGGTTGGCTGATATAAAAGCGTTTTGAACAGGTAACACCTTGAAAGTCTTTGTGATGGCATCCACTCACAAATGTGATTCCAAATTTTGCAGTTGATGATCATAAGGTTTGGCCACAGCATTGCCGCGGCTCTGAACAAATTTTCTTCGACTCATTATATGCTCCGGCACACGGAAATCTTTAGTAAAAGGCGAAAGATTTACACGTTGAATGCGCTGAAGCCAGAGTGGCTTCTGGCTTGTCCACTTACGACACTATACCGAACGTTTTGACTACAGTTTGTGGTTGGCCGTTTTAAACGTTTAACAACACACTGTGACTTGAACAGTTGAACTACTTATTTAGACTCATTCCGTTCATTATGATTTGCTTTCGTAAAGAGTGAAGGTCTGCGTGCTGCAAGCAGACGTCTGGACCCTGGAGTATAAGCAACATAGGAATTCCACGGAATTCTTCAGATATTGCCTCAATCGTCTCTGTAAGAGCCGAAAGGGCGGGGTATTGGGTATAGTTTTCAACTAGCAATAACCGCGCCTCGGAAGTTCCTCATCAGCTACGGTATCGCCTCTGCGCAAAGCTGCACGATCAAGGAGATTGATAAGAATATTCAGCAGGTAGATTCTCAAATTTGTGGAGCGATGGAAACGTAGATCGGTTCGGTTGGCTGATATAAAAGCGTTTTGAACAGGTAACACCTTGAAAGTCTTTGTGATGGCATCCACTCACAAATGTGATTCCAAATTTTGCAGTTGATGATCATAAGGTTTGGCCACAGCATTGCCGCGGCTCTGAACAAATTTTCTTCGACTCATTATATGCTCCGGCACACGGAAATCTTTAGTAAAAGGCGAAAGATTTACACGTTGAATGCGCTGAAGCCAGAGTGGCTTCTGGCTTGTCCACTTACGACACTATACCGAACGTTTTGACTACAGTTTGTGGTTGGCCGTTTTAAACGTTTAACAACACACTGTGACTTGAACAGTTGAACTACTTATTTAGACTCATTCCGTTCATTATGATTTGCTTTCGTAAAGAGTGAAGGTCTGCGTGCTGCAAGCAGACGTCTGGACCCTGGAGTATAAGCAACATAGGAATTCCACGGAATTCTTCAGATATTGCCTCAATCGTCTCTGTAAGAGCCGAAAGGGCGGGGTATTGGGTATAGTTTTCAACTAGCAATAACCGCGCCTCGGAAGTTCCTCATCAGCTACGGTATCGCCTCTGCGCAAAGCTGCACGATCAAGGAGATTGATAAGAATATTCAGCAGGTAGATTCTCAAATTTGTGGAGCGATGGAAACGTAGATCGGTTCGGTTGGCTGATATAAAAGCGTTTTGAACAGGTAACACCTTGAAAGTCTTTGTGATGGCATCCACTCACAAATGTGATTCCAAATTTTGCAGTTGATGATCATAAGGTTTGGCCACAGCATTGCCGCGGCTCTGAACAAATTTTCTTCGACTCATTATATGCTCCGGCACACGGAAATCTTTAGTAAAAGGCGAAAGATTTACACGTTGAATGCGCTGAAGCCAGAGTGGCTTCTGGCTTGTCCACTTACGACACTATACCGAACGTTTTGACTACAGTTTGTGGTTGGCCGTTTTAAACGTTTAACAACACACTGTGACTTGAACAGTTGAACTACTTATTTAGACTCATTCCGTTCATTATGATTTGCTTTCGTAAAGAGTGAAGGTCTGCGTGCTGCAAGCAGACGTCTGGACCCTGGAGTATAAGCAACATAGGAATTCCACGGAATTCTTCAGATATTGCCTCAATCGTCTCTGTAAGAGCCGAAAGGGCGGGGTATTGGGTATAGTTTTCAACTAGCAATAACCGCGCCTCGGAAGTTCCTCATCAGCTACGGTATCGCCTCTGCGCAAAGCTGCACGATCAAGGAGATTGATAAGAATATTCAGCAGGTAGATTCTCAAATTTGTGGAGCGATGGAAACGTAGATCGGTTCGGTTGGCTGATATAAAAGCGTTTTGAACAGGTAACACCTTGAAAGTCTTTGTGATGGCATCCACTCACAAATGTGATTCCAAATTTTGCAGTTGATGATCATAAGGTTTGGCCACAGCATTGCCGCGGCTCTGAACAAATTTTCTTCGACTCATTATATGCTCCGGCACACGGAAATCTTTAGTAAAAGGCGAAAGATTTACACGTTGAATGCGCTGAAGCCAGAGTGGCTTCTGGCTTGTCCACTTACGACACTATACCGAACGTTTTGACTACAGTTTGTGGTTGGCCGTTTTAAACGTTTAACAACACACTGTGACTTGAACAGTTGAACTACTTATTTAGACTCATTCCGTTCATTATGATTTGCTTTCGTAAAGAGTGAAGGTCTGCGTGCTGCAAGCAGACGTCTGGACCCTGGAGTATAAGCAACATAGGAATTCCACGGAATTCTTCAGATATTGCCTCAATCGTCTCTGTAAGAGCCGAAAGGGCGGGGTATTGGGTATAGTTTTCAACTAGCAATAACCGCGCCTCGGAAGTTCCTCATCAGCTACGGTATCGCCTCTGCGCAAAGCTGCACGATCAAGGAGATTGATAAGAATATTCAGCAGGTAGATTCTCAAATTTGTGGAGCGATGGAAACGTAGATCGGTTCGGTTGGCTGATATAAAAGCGTTTTGAACAGGTAACACCTTGAAAGTCTTTGTGATGGCATCCACTCACAAATGTGATTCCAAATTTTGCAGTTGATGATCATAAGGTTTGGCCACAGCATTGCCGCGGCTCTGAACAAATTTTCTTCGACTCATTATATGCTCCGGCACACGGAAATCTTTAGTAAAAGGCGAAAGATTTACACGTTGAATGCGCTGAAGCCAGAGTGGCTTCTGGCTTGTCCACTTACGACACTATACCGAACGTTTTGACTACAGTTTGTGGTTGGCCGTTTTAAACGTTTAACAACACACTGTGACTTGAACAGTTGAACTACTTATTTAGACTCATTCCGTTCATTATGATTTGCTTTCGTAAAGAGTGAAGGTCTGCGTGCTGCAAGCAGACGTCTGGACCCTGGAGTATAAGCAACATAGGAATTCCACGGAATTCTTCAGATATTGCCTCAATCGTCTCTGTAAGAGCCGAAAGGGCGGGGTATTGGGTATAGTTTTCAACTAGCAATAACCGCGCCTCGGAAGTTCCTCACCAGCTACGGTATCGCCTCTGCGCAAAGCTGCACGATCAAGGAGATTGATAAGAATATTCAGCAGGTAGATTCTCAAATTTGTGGAGCGATGGAAACGTAGATCGGTTCGGTTGGCTGATATAAAAGCGTTTTGAACAGGTAACACCTTGAAAGTCTTTGTGATGGCATCCACTCACGAATGTGATTCCAAATTTTGCAGTTGATGATCATAAGGTTTGGCCACAGCATTGCCGCGGCTCTGAACAAATTTTCTTCGACTCATTATATGCTCCGGCACACGGAAATCTTTAGTAAAAGGCGAAAGATTTACACGTTGAATGCGCTGAAGCCAGAGTGGCTTCTGGCTTGTCCACTTACGACACTATACCGAACGTTTTGACTACAGTTTGTGGTTGGCCGTTTTAAACGTTTAACAACACACTGTGACTTGAACAGTTGAACTACTTATTTAGACTCATTCCGTTCATTATGATTTGCTTTCGTAAAGAGTGAAGGTCTGCGTGCTGCAAGCAGACGTCTGGACCCTGGAGTATAAGCAACATAGGAATTCCACGGAATTCTTCAGATATTGCCTCAATCGTCTCTGTAAGAGCCGAAAGGGCGGGGTATTGGGTATAGTTTTCAACTAGCAATAACCGCGCCTCGGAAGTTCCTCACCAGCTACGGTATCGCCTCTGCGCAAAGCTGCACGATCAAGGAGATTGATAAGAATATTCAGCAGGTAGATTCTCAAATTTGTGGAGCGATGGAAACGTAGATCGGTTCGGTTGGCTGATATAAAAGCGTTTTGAACAGGTAACACCTTGAAAGTCTTTGTGATGGCATCCACTCACAAATGTGATTCCAAATTTTGCAGTTGATGATCATAAGGTTTGGCCACAGCATTGCCGCGGCTCTGAACAAATTTTCTTCGACTCATTATATGCTCCGGCACACGGAAATTTTTAGTAAAAGGCGAAAGATTTACACGTTGAATGCGCTGAAGCCAGAGTGGCTTCTGGCTTGTCCACTTACGACACTATACCGAACGTTTTGACTACAGTTTGTGGTTGGCCGTTTTAAACGTTTAACAACACACTGTGACTTGAACAGTTGAACTACTTATTTAGACTCATTCCGTTCATTATGATTTGCTTTCGTAAAGAGTGAAGGTCTGCGTGCTGCAAGCAGACGTCTGGACCCTGGAGTATAAGCAACATAGGAATTCCACGGAATTCTTCAGATATTGCCTCAATCGTCTCTGTAAGAGCCGAAAGGGCGGGGTATTGGGTATAGTTTTCAACTAGCAATAACCGCGCCTCGGAAGTTCCTCATCAGCTACGGTATCGCCTCTGCGCAAAGCTGCACGATCAAGGAGATTGATAAGAATATTCAGCAGGTAGATTCTCAAATTTGTGGAGCGATGGAAACGTAGATCGGTTCGGTTGGCTGATATAAAAGCGTTTTGAACAGGTAACACCTTGAAAGTCTTTGTGATGGCATCCACTCACAAATGTGATTCCAAATTTTGCAGTTGATGATCATAAGGTTTGGCCACAGCATTGCCGCGGCTCTGAACAAATTTTCTTCGACTCATTATATGCTCCGGCACACGGAAATCTTTAGTAAAAGGCGAAAGATTTACACGTTGAATGCGCTGAAGCCAGAGTGGCTTCTGGCTTGTCCACTTACGACACTATACCGAACGTTTTGACTACAGTTTGTGGTTGGCCGTTTTAAACGTTTAACAACACACTGTGACTTGAACAGTTGAACTACTTATTTAGACTCATTCCGTTCATTATGATTTGCTTTCGTAAAGAGTGAAGGTCTGCGTGCTGCAAGCAGACGTCTGGACCCTGGAGTATAAGCAACATAGGAATTCCACGGAATTCTTCAGATATTGCCTCAATCGTCTCTGTAAGAGCCGAAAGGGCGGGGTATTGGGTATAGTTTTCAACTAGCAATAACCGCGCCTCGGAAGTTCCTCATCAGCTACGGTATCGCCTCTGCGCAAAGCTGCACGATCAAGGAGATTGATAAGAATATTCAGCAGGTAGATTCTCAAATTTGTGGAGCGATGGAAACGTAGATCGGTTCGGTTGGCTGATATAAAAGCGTTTTGAACAGGTAACACCTTGAAAGTCTTTGTGATGGCATCCACTCACAAATGTGATTCCAAATTTTGCAGTTGATGATCATAAGGTTTGGCCACAGCATTGCCGCGGCTCTGAACAAATTTTCTTCGACTCATTATATGCTCCGGCACACGGAAATCTTTAGTAAAAGGCGAAAGATTTACACGTTGAATGCGCTGAAGCCAGAGTGGCTTCTGGCTTGTCCACTTACGACACTATACCGAACGTTTTGACTACAGTTTGTGGTTGGCCGTTTTAAACGTTTAACAACACACTGTGACTTGAACAGTTGAACTACTTATTTAGACTCATTCCGTTCATTATGATTTGCTTTCGTAAAGAGTGAAGGTCTGCGTGCTGCAAGCAGACGTCTGGACCCTGGAGTATAAGCAACATAGGAATTCCACGGAATTCTTCAGATATTGCCTCAATCGTCTCTGTAAGAGCCGAAAGGGCGGGGTATTGGGTATAGTTTTCAACTAGCAATAACCGCGCCTCGGAAGTTCCTCATCAGCTACGGTATCGCCTCTGCGCAAAGCTGCACGATCAAGGAGATTGATAAGAATATTCAGCAGGTAGATTCTCAAATTTGTGGAGCGATGGAAACGTAGATCGGTTCGGTTGGCTGATATAAAAGCGTTTTGAACAGGTAACACCTTGAAAGTCTTTGTGATGGCATCCACTCACAAATGTGATTCCAAATTTTGCAGTTGATGATCATAAGGTTTGGCCACAGCATTGCCGCGGCTCTGAACAAATTTTCTTCGACTCATTATATGCTCCGGCACACGGAAATCTTTAGTAAAAGGCGAAAGATTTACACGTTGAATGCGCTGAAGCCAGAGTGGCTTCTGGCTTGTCCACTTACGACACTATACCGAACGTTTTGACTACAGTTTGTGGTTGGCCGTTTTAAACGTTTAACAACACACTGTGACTTGAACAGTTGAACTACTTATTTAGACTCATTCCGTTCATTATGATTTGCTTTCGTAAAGAGTGAAGGTCTGCGTGCTGCAAGCAGACGTCTGGACCCTGGAGTATAAGCAACATAGGAATTCCACGGAATTCTTCAGATATTGCCTCAATCGTCTCTGTAAGAGCCGAAAGGGCGGGGTATTGGGTATAGTTTTCAACTAGCAATAACCGCGCCTCGGAAGTTCCTCATCAGCTACGGTATCGCCTCTGCGCAAAGCTGCACGATCAAGGAGATTGATAAGAATATTCAGCAGGTAGATTCTCAAATTTGTGGAGCGATGGAAACGTAGATCGGTTCGGTTGGCTGATATAAAAGCGTTTTGAACAGGTAACACCTTGAAAGTCTTTGTGATGGCATCCACTCACAAATGTGATTCCAAATTTTGCAGTTGATGATCATAAGGTTTGGCCACAGCATTGCCGCGGCTCTGAACAAATTTTCTTCGACTCATTATATGCTCCGGCACACGGAAATCTTTAGTAAAAGGCGAAAGATTTACACGTTGAATGCGCTGAAGCCAGAGTGGCTTCTGGCTTGTCCACTTACGACACTATACCGAACGTTTTGACTACAGTTTGTGGTTGGCCGTTTTAAACGTTTAACAACACACTGTGACTTGAACAGTTGAACTACTTATTTAGACTCATTCCGTTCATTATGATTTGCTTTCGTAAAGAGTGAAGGTCTGCGTGCTGCAAGCAGACGTCTGGACCCTGCAGTATAAGCAACATAGGAATTCCACGGAATTCTTCAGATATTGCCTCAATCGTCTCTGTAAGAGCCGAAAGGGCGGGGTATTGGGTATAGTTTTCAACTAGCAATAACCGCGCCTCGGAAGTTCCTCATCAGCTACGGTATCGCCTCTGCGCAAAGCTGCACGATCAAGGAGATTGATAAGAATATTCAGCAGGTAGATTCTCAAATTTGTGGAGCGATGGAAACGTAGATCGGTTCGGTTGGCTGATATAAAAGCGTTTTGAACAGGTAACACCTTGAAAGTCTTTGTGATGGCATCCACTCACAAATGTGATTCCAAATTTTGCAGTTGATGATCATAAGGTTTGGCCACAGCATTGCCGCGGCTCTGAACAAATTTTCTTCGACTCATTATATGCTCCGGCACACGGAAATCTTTAGTAAAAGGCGAAAGATTTACACGTTGAATGCGCTGAAGCCAGAGTGGCTTCTGGCTTGTCCACTTACGACACTATACCGAACGTTTTGACTACAGTTTGTGGTTGGCCGTTTTAAACGTTTAACAACACACTGTGACTTGAACAGTTGAACTACTTATTTAGACTCATTCCGTTCATTATGATTTGCTTTCGTAAAGAGTGAAGGTCTGCGTGCTGCAAGCAGACGTCTGGACCCTGGAGTATAAGCAACATAGGAATTCCACGGAATTCTTCAGATATTGCCTCAATCGTCTCTGTAAGAGCCGAAAGGGCGGGGTATTGGGTATAGTTTTCAACTAGCAATAACCGCGCCTCGGAAGTTCCTCATCAGCTACGGTATCGCCTCTGCGCAAAGCTGCACGATCAAGGAGATTGATAAGAATATTCAGCAGGTAGATTCTCAAATTTGTGGAGCGATGGAAACGTAGATCGGTTCGGTTGGCTGATATAAAAGCGTTTTGAACAGGTAACACCTTGAAAGTCTTTGTGATGGCATCCACTCACAAATGTGATTCCAAATTTTGCAGTTGATGATCATAAGGTTTGGCCACAGCATTGCCGCGGCTCTGAACAAATTTTCTTCGACTCATTATATGCTCCGGCACACGGAAATCTTTAGTAAAAGGCGAAAGATTTACACGTTGAATGCGCTGAAGCCAGAGTGGCTTCTGGCTTGTCCACTTACGACACTATACCGAACGTTTTGACTACAGTTTGTGGTTGGCCGTTTTAAACGTTTAACAACACACTGTGACTTGAACAGTTGAACTACTTATTTAGACTCATTCCGTTCATTATGATTTGCTTTCGTAAAGAGTGAAGGTCTGCGTGCTGCAAGCAGACGTCTGGACCCTGGAGTATAAGCAACATAGGAATTCCACGGAATTCTTCAGATATTGCCTCAATCGTCTCTGTAAGAGCCGAAAGGGCGGGGTATTGGGTATAGTTTTCAACTAGCAATAACCGCGCCTCGGAAGTTCCTCATCAGCTACGGTATCGCCTCTGCGCAAAGCTGCACGATCAAGGAGATTGATAAGAATATTCAGCAGGTAGATTCTCAAATTTGTGGAGCGATGGAAACGTAGATCGGTTCGGTTGGCTGATATAAAAGCGTTTTGAACAGGTAACACCTTGAAAGTCTTTGTGATGGCATCCACTCACAAATGTGATTCCAAATTTTGCAGTTGATGATCATAAGGTTTGGCCACAGCATTGCCGCGGCTCTGAACAAATTTTCTTCGACTCATTATATGCTCCGGCACACGGAAATCTTTAGTAAAAGGCGAAAGATTTACACGTTGAATGCGCTGAAGCCAGAGTGGCTTCTGGCTTGTCCACTTACGACACTATACCGAACGTTTTGACTACAGTTTGTGGTTGGCCGTTTTAAACGTTTAACAACACACTGTGACTTGAACAGTTGAACTACTTATTTAGACTCATTCCGTTCATTATGATTTGCTTTCGTAAAGAGTGAAGGTCTGCGTGCTGCAAGCAGACGTCTGGACCCTGGAGTATAAGCAACATAGGAATTCCACGGAATTCTTCAGATATTGCCTCAATCGTCTCTGTAAGAGCCGAAAGGGCGGGGTATTGGGTATAGTTTTCAACTAGCAATAACCGCGCCTCGGAAGTTCCTCATCAGCTACGGTATCGCCTCTGCGCAAAGCTGCACGATCAAGGAGATTGATAAGAATATTCAGCAGGTAGATTCTCAAATTTGTGGAGCGATGGAAACGTAGATCGGTTCGGTTGGCTGATATAAAAGCGTTTTGAACAGGTAACACCTTGAAAGTCTTTGTGATGGCATCCACTCACAAATGTGATTCCAAATTTTGCAGTTGATGATCATAAGGTTTGGCCACAGCATTGCCGCGGCTCTGAACAAATTTTCTTCGACTCATTATATGCTCCGGCACACGGAAATCTTTAGTAAAAGGCGAAAGATTTACACGTTGAATGCGCTGAAGCCAGAGTGGCTTCTGGCTTGTCCACTTACGACACTATACCGAACGTTTTGACTACAGTTTGTGGTTGGCCGTTTTAAACGTTTAACAACACACTGTGACTTGAACAGTTGAACTACTTATTTAGACTCATTCCGTTCATTATGATTTGCTTTCGTAAAGAGTGAAGGTCTGCGTGCTGCAAGCAGACGTCTGGACCCTGGAGTATAAGCAACATAGGAATTCCACGGAATTCTTCAGATATTGCCTCAATCGTCTCTGTAAGAGCCGAAAGGGCGGGGTATTGGGTATAGTTTTCAACTAGCAATAACCGCGCCTCGGAAGTTCCTCATCAGCTACGGTATCGCCTCTGCGCAAAGCTGCACGATCAAGGAGATTGATAAGAATATTCAGCAGGTAGATTCTCAAATTTGTGGAGCGATGGAAACGTAGATCGGTTCGGTTGGCTGATATAAAAGCGTTTTGAACAGGTAACACCTTGAAAGTCTTTGTGATGGCATCCACTCACAAATGTGATTCCAAATTTTGCAGTTGATGATCATAAGGTTTGGCCACAGCATTGCCGCGGCTCTGAACAAATTTTCTTCGACTCATTATATGCTCCGGCACACGGAAATCTTTAGTAAAAGGCGAAAGATTTACACGTTGAATGCGCTGAAGCCAGAGTGGCTTCTGGCTTGTCCACTTACGACACTATACCGAACGTTTTGACTACAGTTTGTGGTTGGCCGTTTTAAACGTTTAACAACACACTGTGACTTGAACAGTTGAACTACTTATTTAGACTCATTCCGTTCATTATGATTTGCTTTCGTAAAGAGTGAAGGTCTGCGTGCTGCAAGCAGACGTCTGGACCCTGGAGTATAAGCAACATAGGAATTCCACGGAATTCTTCAGATATTGCCTCAATCGTCTCTGTAAGAGCCGAAAGGGCGGGGTATTGGGTATAGTTTTCAACTAGCAATAACCGCGCCTCGGAAGTTCCTCATCAGCTACGGTATCGCCTCTGCGCAAAGCTGCACGATCAAGGAGATTGATAAGAATATTCAGCAGGTAGATTCTCAAATTTGTGGAGCGATGGAAACGTAGATCGGTTCGGTTGGCTGATATAAAAGCGTTTTGAACAGGTAACACCTTGAAAGTCTTTGTGATGGCATCCACTCACAAATGTGATTCCAAATTTTGCAGTTGATGATCATAAGGTTTGGCCACAGCATTGCCGCGGCTCTGAACAAATTTTCTTCGACTCATTATATGCTCCGGCACACGGAAATCTTTAGTAAAAGGCGAAAGATTTACACGTTGAATGCGCTGAAGCCAGAGTGGCTTCTGGCTTGTCCACTTACGACACTATACCGAACGTTTTGACTACAGTTTGTGGTTGGCCGTTTTAAACGTTTAACAACACACTGTGACTTGAACAGTTGAACTACTTATTTAGACTCATTCCGTTCATTATGATTTGCTTTCGTAAAGAGTGAAGGTCTGCGTGCTGCAAGCAGACGTCTGGACCCTGGAGTATAAGCAACATAGGAATTCCACGGAATTCTTCAGATATTGCCTCAATCGTCTCTGTAAGAGCCGAAAGGGCGGGGTATTGGGTATAGTTTTCAACTAGCAATAACCGCGCCTCGGAAGTTCCTCATCAGCTACGGTATCGCCTCTGCGCAAAGCTGCACGATCAAGGAGATTGATAAGAATATTCAGCAGGTAGATTCTCAAATTTGTGGAGCGATGGAAACGTAGATCGGTTCGGTTGGCTGATATAAAAGCGTTTTGAACAGGTAACACCTTGAAAGTCTTTGTGATGGCATCCACTCACAAATGTGATTCCAAATTTTGCAGTTGATGATCATAAGGTTTGGCCACAGCATTGCCGCGGCTCTGAACAAATTTTCTTCGACTCATTATATGCTCCGGCACACGGAAATCTTTAGTAAAAGGCGAAAGATTTACACGTTGAATGCGCTGAAGCCAGAGTGGCTTCTGGCTTGTCCACTTACGACACTATACCGAACGTTTTGACTACAGTTTGTGGTTGGCCGTTTTAAACGTTTAACAACACACTGTGACTTGAACAGTTGAACTACTTATTTAGACTCATTCCGTTCATTATGATTTGCTTTCGTAAAGAGTGAAGGTCTGCGTGCTGCAAGCAGACGTCTGGACCCTGGAGTATAAGCAACATAGGAATTCCACGGAATTCTTCAGATATTGCCTCAATCGTCTCTGTAAGAGCCGAAAGGGCGGGGTATTGGGTATAGTTTTCAACTAGCAATAACCGCGCCTCGGAAGTTCCTCATCAGCTACGGTATCGCCTCTGCGCAAAGCTGCACGATCAAGGAGATTGATAAGAATATTCAGCAGGTAGATTCTCAAATTTGTGGAGCGATGGAAACGTAGATCGGTTCGGTTGGCTGATATAAAAGCGTTTTGAACAGGTAACACCTTGAAAGTCTTTGTGATGGCATCCACTCACAAATGTGATTCCAAATTTTGCAGTTGATGATCATAAGGTTTGGCCACAGCATTGCCGCGGCTCTGAACAAATTTTCTTCGACTCATTATATGCTCCGGCACACGGAAATCTTTAGTAAAAGGCGAAAGATTTACACGTTGAATGCGCTGAAGCCAGAGTGGCTTCTGGCTTGTCCACTTACGACACTATACCGAACGTTTTGACTACAGTTTGTGGTTGGCCGTTTTAAACGTTTAACAACACACTGTGACTTGAACAGTTGAACTACTTATTTAGACTCATTCCGTTCATTATGATTTGCTTTCGTAAAGAGTGAAGGTCTGCGTGCTGCAAGCAGACGTCTGGACCCTGGAGTATAAGCAACATAGGAATTCCACGGAATTCTTCAGATATTGCCTCAATCGTCTCTGTAAGAGCCGAAAGGGCGGGGTATTGGGTATAGTTTTCAACTAGCAATAACCGCGCCTCGGAAGTTCCTCATCAGCTACGGTATCGCCTCTGCGCAAAGCTGCACGATCAAGGAGATTGATAAGAATATTCAGCAGGTAGATTCTCAAATTTGTGGAGCGATGGAAACGTAGATCGGTTCGGTTGGCTGATATAAAAGCGTTTTGAACAGGTAACACCTTGAAAGTCTTTGTGATGGCATCCACTCACAAACGTGATTCCAAATTTTGCAGTTGATGATCATAAGGTTTGGCCACAGCATTGCCGCGGCTCTGAACAAATTTTCTTCGACTCATTATATGCTCCGGCACACGGAAATCTTTAGTAAAAGGCGAAAGATTTACACGTTGAATGCGCTGAAGCCAGAGTGGCTTCTGGCTTGTCCACTTACGACACTATACCGAACGTTTTGACTACAGTTTGTGGTTGGCCGTTTTAAACGTTTAACAACACACTGTGACTTGAACAGTTGAACTACTTATTTAGACTCATTCCGTTCATTATGATTTGCTTTCGTAAAGAGTGAAGGTCTGCGTGCTGCAAGCAGACGTCTGGACCCTGGAGTATAAGCAACATAGGAATTCCACGGAATTCTTCAGATATTGCCTCAATCGTCTCTGTAAGAGCCGAAAGGGCGGGGTATTGGGTATAGTTTTCAACTAGCAATAACCGCGCCTCGGAAGTTCCTCATCAGCTACGGTATCGCCTCTGCGCAAAGCTGCACGATCAAGGAGATTGATAAGAATATTCAGCAGGTAGATTCTCAAATTTGTGGAGCGATGGAAACGTAGATCGGTTCGGTTGGCTGATATAAAAGCGTTTTGAACAGGTAACACCTTGAAAGTCTTTGTGATGGCATCCACTCACAAATGTGATTCCAAATTTTGCAGTTGATGATCATAAGGTTTGGCCACAGCATTGCCGCGGCTCTGAACAAATTTTCTTCGACTCATTATATGCTCCGGCACACGGAAATCTTTAGTAAAAGGCGAAAGATTTACACGTTGAATGCGCTGAAGCCAGAGTGGCTTCTGGCTTGTCCACTTACGACACTATACCGAACGTTTTGACTACAGTTTGTGGTTGGCCGTTTTAAACGTTTAACAACACACTGTGACTTGAACAGTTGAACTACTTATTTAGACTCATTCCGTTCATTATGATTTGCTTTCGTAAAGAGTGAAGGTCTGCGTGCTGCAAGCAGACGTCTGGACCCTGGAGTATAAGCAACATAGGAATTCCACGGAATTCTTCAGATATTGCCTCAATCGTCTCTGTAAGAGCCGAAAGGGCGGGGTATTGGGTATAGTTTTCAACTAGCAATAACCGCGCCTCGGAAGTTCCTCATCAGCTACGGTATCGCCTCTGCGCAAAGCTGCACGATCAAGGAGATTGATAAGAATATTCAGCAGGTAGATTCTCAAATTTGTGGAGCGATGGAAACGTAGATCGGTTCGGTTGGCTGATATAAAAGCGTTTTGAACAGGTAACACCTTGAAAGTCTTTGTGATGGCATCCACTCACAAATGTGATTCCAAATTTTGCAGTTGATGATCATAAGGTTTGGCCACAGCATTGCCGCGGCTCTGAACAAATTTTCTTCGACTCATTATATGCTCCGGCACACGGAAATCTTTAGTAAAAGGCGAAAGATTTACACGTTGAATGCGCTGAAGCCAGAGTGGCTTCTGGCTTGTCCACTTACGACACTATACCGAACGTTTTGACTACAGTTTGTGGTTGGCCGTTTTAAACGTTTAACAACACACTGTGACTTGAACAGTTGAACTACTTATTTAGACTCATTCCGTTCATTATGATTTGCTTTCGTAAAGAGTGAAGGTCTGCGTGCTGCAAGCAGACGTCTGGACCCTGGAGTATAAGCAACATAGGAATTCCACGGAATTCTTCAGATATTGCCTCAATCGTCTCTGTAAGAGCCGAAAGGGCGGGGTATTGGGTATAGTTTTCAACTAGCAATAACCGCGCCTCGGAAGTTCCTCATCAGCTACGGTATCGCCTCTGCGCAAAGCTGCACGATCAAGGAGATTGATAAGAATATTCAGCAGGTAGATTCTCAAATTTGTGGAGCGATGGAAACGTAGATCGGTTCGGTTGGCTGATATAAAAGTGTTTTGAACAGGTAACACCTTGAAAGTCTTTGTGATGGCATCCACTCACAAATGTGATTCCAAATTTTGCAGTTGATGATCATAAGGTTTGGCCACAGCATTGCCGCGGCTCTGAACAAATTTTCTTCGACTCATTATATGCTGCGGCACACGGAAATCTTTAGTAAAAGGCGAAAGATTTACACGTTGAATGCGCTGAAGCCAGAGTGGCTTCTGGCTTGTCCACTTACGACACTATACCGAACGTTTTGACTACAGTTTGTGGTTGGCCGTTTTAAACGTTTAACAACACACTGTGACTTGAACAGTTGAACTACTTATTTAGACTCATTCCGTTCATTATGATTTGCTTTCGTAAAGAGTGAAGGTCTGCGTGCTGCAAGCAGACGTCTGGACCCTGGAGTATAAGCAACATAGGAATTCCACGGAATTCTTCAGATATTGCCTCAATCGTCTCTGTAAGAGCCGAAAGGGCGGGGTATTGGGTATAGTTTTCAACTAGCAATAACCGCGCCTCGGAAGTTCCTCATCAGCTACGGTATCGCCTCTGCGCAAAGCTGCACGATCAAGGAGATTGATAAGAATATTCAGCAGGTAGATTCTCAAATTTGTGGAGCGATGGAAACGTAGATCGGTTCGGTTGGCTGATATAAAAGCGTTTTGAACAGGTAACACCTTGAAAGTCTTTGTGATGGCATCCACTCACAAATGTGATTCCAAATTTTGCAGTTGATGATCATAAGGTTTGGCCACAGCATTGCCGCGGCTCTGAACAAATTTTCTTCGACTCATTATATGCTCCGGCACACGGAAATCTTTAGTAAAAGGCGAAAGATTTACACGTTGAATGCGCTGAAGCCAGAGTGGCTTCTGGCTTGTCCACTTACGACACTATACCGAACGTTTTGACTACAGTTTGTGGTTGGCCGTTTTAAACGTTTAACAACACACTGTGACTTGAACAGTTGAACTACTTATTTAGACTCATTCCGTTCATTATGATTTGCTTTCGTAAAGAGTGAAGGTCTGCGTGCTGCAAGCAGACGTCTGGACCCTGGAGTATAAGCAACATAGGAATTCCACGGAATTCTTCAGATATTGCCTCAATCGTCTCTGTAAGAGCCGAAAGGGCGGGGTATTGGGTATAGTTTTCAACTAGCAATAACCGCGCCTCGGAAGTTCCTCATCAGCTACGGTATCGCCTCTGCGCAAAGCTGCACGATCAAGGAGATTGATAAGAATATTCAGCAGGTAGATTCTCAAATTTGTGGAGCGATGGAAACGTAGATCGGTTCGGTTGGCTGATATAAAAGCGTTTTGAACAGGTAACACCTTGAAAGTCTTTGTGATGGCATCCACTCACAAATGTGATTCCAAATTTTGCAGTTGATGATCATAAGGTTTGGCCACAGCATTGCCGCGGCTCTGAACAAATTTTCTTCGACTCATTATATGCTCCGGCACACGGAAATCTTTAGTAAAAGGCGAAAGATTTACACGTTGAATGCGCTGAAGCCAGAGTGGCTTCTGGCTTGTCCACTTACGACACTATACCGAACGTTTTGACTACAGTTTGTGGTTGGCCGTTTTAAACGTTTAACAACACACTGTGACTTGAACAGTTGAACTACTTATTTAGACTCATTCCGTTCATTATGATTTGCTTTCGTAAAGAGTGAAGGTCTGCGTGCTGCAAGCAGACGTCTGGACCCTGGAGTATAAGCAACATAGGAATTCCACGGAATTCTTCAGATATTGCCTCAATCGTCTCTGTAAGAGCCGAAAGGGCGGGGTATTGGGTATAGTTTTCAACTAGCAATAACCGCGCCTCGGAAGTTCCTCATCAGCTACGGTATCGCCTCTGCGCAAAGCTGCACGATCAAGGAGATTGATAAGAATATTCAGCAGGTAGATTCTCAAATTTGTGGAGCGATGGAAACGTAGATCGGTTCGGTTGGCTGATATAAAAGCGTTTTGAACAGGTAACACCTTGAAAGTCTTTGTGATGGCATCCACTCACAAATGTGATTCCAAATTTTGCAGTTGATGATCATAAGGTTTGGCCACAGCATTGCCGCGGCTCTGAACAAATTTTCTTCGACTCATTATATGCTCCGGCACACGGAAATCTTTAGTAAAAGGCGAAAGATTTACACGTTGAATGCGCTGAAGCCAGAGTGGCTTCTGGCTTGTCCACTTACGACACTATACCGAACGTTTTGACTACAGTTTGTGGTTGGCCGTTTTAAACGTTTAACAACACACTGTGACTTGAACAGTTGAACTACTTATTTAGACTCATTCCGTTCATTATGATTTGCTTTCGTAAAGAGTGAAGGTCTGCGTGCTGCAAGCAGACGTCTGGACCCTGGAGTATAAGCAACATAGGAATTCCACGGAATTCTTCAGATATTGCCTCAATCGTCTCTGTAAGAGCCGAAAGGGCGGGGTATTGGGTATAGTTTTCAACTAGCAATAACCGCGCCTCGGAAGTTCCTCATCAGCTACGGTATCGCCTCTGCGCAAAGCTGCACGATCAAGGAGATTGATAAGAATATTCAGCAGGTAGATTCTCAAATTTGTGGAGCGATGGAAACGTAGATCGGTTCGGTTGGCTGATATAAAAGCGTTTTGAACAGGTAACACCTTGAAAGTCTTTGTGATGGCATCCACTCACAAATGTGATTCCAAATTTTGCAGTTGATGATCATAAGGTTTGGCCACAGCATTGCCGCGGCTCTGAACAAATTTTCTTCGACTCATTATATGCTCCGGCACACGGAAATCTTTAGTAAAAGGCGAAAGATTTACACGTTGAATGCGCTGAAGCCAGAGTGGCTTCTGGCTTGTCCACTTACGACACTATACCGAACGTTTTGACTACAGTTTGTGGTTGGCCGTTTTAAACGTTTAACAACACACTGTGACTTGAACAGTTGAACTACTTATTTAGACTCATTCCGTTCATTATGATTTGCTTTCGTAAAGAGTGAAGGTCTGCGTGCTGCAAGCAGACGTCTGGACCCTGGAGTATAAGCAACATAGGAATTCCACGGAATTCTTCAGATATTGCCTCAATCGTCTCTGTAAGAGCCGAAAGGGCGGGGTATTGGGTATAGTTTTCAACTAGCAATAACCGCGCCTCGGAAGTTCCTCATCAGCTACGGTATCGCCTCTGCGCAAAGCTGCACGATCAAGGAGATTGATAAGAATATTCAGCAGGTAGATTCTCAAATTTGTGGAGCGATGGAAACGTAGATCGGTTCGGTTGGCTGATATAAAAGCGTTTTGAACAGGTAACACCTTGAAAGTCTTTGTGATGGCATCCACTCACAAATGTGATTCCAAATTTTGCAGTTGATGATCATAAGGTTTGGCCACAGCATTGCCGCGGCTCTGAACAAATTTTCTTCGACTCATTATATGCTCCGGCACACGGAAATCTTTAGTAAAAGGCGAAAGATTTACACGTTGAATGCGCTGAAGCCAGAGTGGCTTCTGGCTTGTCCACTTACGACACTATACCGAACGTTTTGACTACAGTTTGTGGTTGGCCGTTTTAAACGTTTAACAACACACTGTGACTTGAACAGTTGAACTACTTATTTAGACTCATTCCGTTCATTATGATTTGCTTTCGTAAAGAGTGAAGGTCTGCGTGCTGCAAGCAGACGTCTGGACCCTGGAGTATAAGCAACATAGGAATTCCACGGAATTCTTCAGATATTGCCTCAATCGTCTCTGTAAGAGCCGAAAGGGCGGGGTATTGGGTATAGTTTTCAACTAGCAATAACCGCGCCTCGGAAGTTCCTCATCAGCTACGGTATCGCCTCTGCGCAAAGCTGCACGATCAAGGAGATTGATAAGAATATTCAGCAGGTAGATTCTCAAATTTGTGGAGCGATGGAAACGTAGATCGGTTCGGTTGGCTGATATAAAAGCGTTTTGAACAGGTAACACCTTGAAAGTCTTTGTGATGGCATCCACTCACAAATGTGATTCCAAATTTTGCAGTTGATGATCATAAGGTTTGGCCACAGCATTGCCGCGGCTCTGAACAAATTTTCTTCGACTCATTATATGCTCCGGCACACGGAAATCTTTAGTAAAAGGCGAAAGATTTACACGTTGAATGCGCTGAAGCCAGAGTGGCTTCTGGCTTGTCCACTTACGACACTATACCGAACGTTTTGACTACAGTTTGTGGTTGGCCGTTTTAAACGTTTAACAACACACTGTGACTTGAACAGTTGAACTACTTATTTAGACTCATTCCGTTCATTATGATTTGCTTTCGTAAAGAGTGAAGGTCTGCGTGCTGCAAGCAGACGTCTGGACCCTGGAGTATAAGCAACATAGGAATTCCACGGAATTCTTCAGATATTGCCTCAATCGTCTCTGTAAGAGCCGAAAGGGCGGGGTATTGGGTATAGTTTTCAACTAGCAATAACCGCGCCTCGGAAGTTCCTCATCAGCTACGGTATCGCCTCTGCGCAAAGCTGCACGATCAAGGAGATTGATAAGAATATTCAGCAGGTAGATTCTCAAATTTGTGGAGCGATGGAAACGTAGATCGGTTCGGTTGGCTGATATAAAAGCGTTTTGAACAGGTAACACCTTGAAAGTCTTTGTGATGGCATCCACTCACAAATGTGATTCCAAATTTTGCAGTTGATGATCATAAGGTTTGGCCACAGCATTGCCGCGGCTCTGAACAAATTTTCTTCGACTCATTATATGCTCCGGCACACGGAAATCTTTAGTAAAAGGCGAAAGATTTACACGTTGAATGCGCTGAAGCCAGAGTGGCTTCTGGCTTGTCCACTTACGACACTATACCGAACGTTTTGACTACAGTTTGTGGTTGGCCGTTTTAAACGTTTAACAACACACTGTGACTTGAACAGTTGAACTACTTATTTAGACTCATTCCGTTCATTATGATTTGCTTTCGTAAAGAGTGAAGGTCTGCGTGCTGCAAGCAGACGTCTGGACCCTGGAGTATAAGCAACATAGGAATTCCACGGAATTCTTCAGATATTGCCTCAATCGTCTCTGTAAGAGCCGAAAGGGCGGGGTATTGGGTATAGTTTTCAACTAGCAATAACCGCGCCTCGGAAGTTCCTCATCAGCTACGGTATCGCCTCTGCGCAAAGCTGCACGATCAAGGAGATTGATAAGAATATTCAGCAGGTAGATTCTCAAATTTGTGGAGCGATGGAAACGTAGATCGGTTCGGTTGGCTGATATAAAAGCGTTTTGAACAGGTAACACCTTGAAAGTCTTTGTGATGGCATCCACTCACAAATGTGATTCCAAATTTTGCAGTTGATGATCATAAGGTTTGGCCACAGCATTGCCGCGGCTCTGAACAAATTTTCTTCGACTCATTATATGCTCCGGCACACGGAAATCTTTAGTAAAAGGCGAAAGATTTACACGTTGAATGCGCTGAAGCCAGAGTGGCTTCTGGCTTGTCCACTTACGACACTATACCGAACGTTTTGACTACAGTTTGTGGTTGGCCGTTTTAAACGTTTAACAACACACTGTGACTTGAACAGTTGAACTACTTATTTAGACTCATTCCGTTCATTATGATTTGCTTTCGTAAAGAGTGAAGGTCTGCGTGCTGCAAGCAGACGTCTGGACCCTGGAGTATAAGCAACATAGGAATTCCACGGAATTCTTCAGATATTGCCTCAATCGTCTCTGTAAGAGCCGAAAGGGCGGGGTATTGGGTATAGTTTTCAACTAGCAATAACCGCGCCTCGGAAGTTCCTCATCAGCTACGGTATCGCCTCTGCGCAAAGCTGCACGATCAAGGAGATTGATAAGAATATTCAGCAGGTAGATTCTCAAATTTGTGGAGCGATGGAAACGTAGATCGGTTCGGTTGGCTGATATAAAAGCGTTTTGAACAGGTAACACCTTGAAAGTCTTTGTGATGGCATCCACTCACAAATGTGATTCCAAATTTTGCAGTTGATGATCATAAGGTTTGGCCACAGCATTGCCGCGGCTCTGAACAAATTTTCTTCGACTCATTATATGCTCCGGCACACGGAAATCTTTAGTAAAAGGCGAAAGATTTACACGTTGAATGCGCTGAAGCCAGAGTGGCTTCTGGCTTGTCCACTTACGACACTATACCGAACGTTTTGACTACAGTTTGTGGTTGGCCGTTTTAAACGTTTAACAACACACTGTGACTTGAACAGTTGAACTACTTATTTAGACTCATTCCGTTCATTATGATTTGCTTTCGTAAAGAGTGAAGGTCTGCGTGCTGCAAGCAGACGTCTGGACCCTGGAGTATAAGCAACATAGGAATTCCACGGAATTCTTCAGATATTGCCTCAATCGTCTCTGTAAGAGCCGAAAGGGCGGGGTATTGGGTATAGTTTTCAACTAGCAATAACCGCGCCTCGGAAGTTCCTCATCAGCTACGGTATCGCCTCTGCGCAAAGCTGCACGATCAAGGAGATTGATAAGAATATTCAGCAGGTAGATTCTCAAATTTGTGGAGCGATGGAAACGTAGATCGGTTCGGTTGGCTGATATAAAAGCGTTTTGAACAGGTAACACCTTGAAAGTCTTTGTGATGGCATCCACTCACAAATGTGATTCCAAATTTTGCAGTTGATGATCATAAGGTTTGGCCACAGCATTGCCGCGGCTCTGAACAAATTTTCTTCGACTCATTATATGCTCCGGCACACGGAAATCTTTAGTAAAAGGCGAAAGATTTACACGTTGAATGCGCTGAAGCCAGAGTGGCTTCTGGCTTGTCCACTTACGACACTATACCGAACGTTTTGACTACAGTTTGTGGTTGGCCGTTTTAAACGTTTAACAACACACTGTGACTTGAACAGTTGAACTACTTATTTAGACTCATTCCGTTCATTATGATTTGCTTTCGTAAAGAGTGAAGGTCTGCGTGCTGCAAGCAGACGTCTGGACCCTGGAGTATAAGCAACATAGGAATTCCACGGAATTCTTCAGATATTGCCTCAATCGTCTCTGTAAGAGCCGAAAGGGCGGGGTATTGGGTATAGTTTTCAACTAGCAATAACCGCGCCTCGGAAGTTCCTCATCAGCTACGGTATCGCCTCTGCGCAAAGCTGCACGATCAAGGAGATTGATAAGAATATTCAGCAGGTAGATTCTCAAATTTGTGGAGCGATGGAAACGTAGATCGGTTCGGTTGGCTGATATAAAAGCGTTTTGAACAGGTAACACCTTGAAAGTCTTTGTGATGGCATCCACTCACAAATGTGATTCCAAATTTTGCAGTTGATGATCATAAGGTTTGGCCACAGCATTGCCGCGGCTCTGAACAAATTTTCTTCGACTCATTATATGCTCCGGCACACGGAAATCTTTAGTAAAAGGCGAAAGATTTACACGTTGAATGCGCTGAAGCCAGAGTGGCTTCTGGCTTGTCCACTTACGACACTATACCGAACGTTTTGACTACAGTTTGTGGTTGGCCGTTTTAAACGTTTAACAACACACTGTGACTTGAACAGTTGAACTACTTATTTAGACTCATTCCGTTCATTATGATTTGCTTTCGTAAAGAGTGAAGGTCTGCGTGCTGCAAGCAGACGTCTGGACCCTGGAGTATAAGCAACATAGGAATTCCACGGAATTCTTCAGATATTGCCTCAATCGTCTCTGTAAGAGCCGAAAGGGCGGGGTATTGGGTATAGTTTTCAACTAGCAATAACCGCGCCTCGGAAGTTCCTCATCAGCTACGGTATCGCCTCTGCGCAAAGCTGCACGATCAAGGAGATTGATAAGAATATTCAGCAGGTAGATTCTCAAATTTGTGGAGCGATGGAAACGTAGATCGGTTCGGTTGGCTGATATAAAAGCGTTTTGAACAGGTAACACCTTGAAAGTCTTTGTGATGGCATCCACTCACAAATGTGATTCCAAATTTTGCAGTTGATGATCATAAGGTTTGGCCACAGCATTGCCGCGGCTCTGAACAAATTTTCTTCGACTCATTATATGCTCCGGCACACGGAAATCTTTAGTAAAAGGCGAAAGATTTACACGTTGAATGCGCTGAAGCCAGAGTGGCTTCTGGCTTGTCCACTTACGACACTATACCGAACGTTTTGACTACAGTTTGTGGTTGGCCGTTTTAAACGTTTAACAACACACTGTGACTTGAACAGTTGAACTACTTATTTAGACTCATTCCGTTCATTATGATTTGCTTTCGTAAAGAGTGAAGGTCTGCGTGCTGCAAGCAGACGTCTGGACCCTGGAGTATAAGCAACATAGGAATTCCACGGAATTCTTCAGATATTGCCTCAATCGTCTCTGTAAGAGCCGAAAGGGCGGGGTATTGGGTATAGTTTTCAACTAGCAATAACCGCGCCTCGGAAGTTCCTCATCAGCTACGGTATCGCCTCTGCGCAAAGCTGCACGATCAAGGAGATTGATAAGAATATTCAGCAGGTAGATTCTCAAATTTGTGGAGCGATGGAAACGTAGATCGGTTCGGTTGGCTGATATAAAAGCGTTTTGAACAGGTAACACCTTGAAAGTCTTTGTGATGGCATCCACTCACAAATGTGATTCCAAATTTTGCAGTTGATGATCATAAGGTTTGGCCACAGCATTGCCGCGGCTCTGAACAAATTTTCTTCGACTCATTATATGCTCCGGCACACGGAAATCTTTAGTAAAAGGCGAAAGATTTACACGTTGAATGCGCTGAAGCCAGAGTGGCTTCTGGCTTGTCCACTTACGACACTATACCGAACGTTTTGACTACAGTTTGTGGTTGGCCGTTTTAAACGTTTAACAACACACTGTGACTTGAACAGTTGAACTACTTATTTAGACTCATTCCGTTCATTATGATTTGCTTTCGTAAAGAGTGAAGGTCTGCGTGCTGCAAGCAGACGTCTGGACCCTGGAGTATAAGCAACATAGGAATTCCACGGAATTCTTCAGATATTGCCTCAATCGTCTCTGTAAGAGCCGAAAGGGCGGGGTATTGGGTATAGTTTTCAACTAGCAATAACCGCGCCTCGGAAGTTCCTCATCAGCTACGGTATCGCCTCTGCGCAAAGCTGCACGATCAAGGAGATTGATAAGAATATTCAGCAGGTAGATTCTCAAATTTGTGGAGCGATGGAAACGTAGATCGGTTCGGTTGGCTGATATAAAAGCGTTTTGAACAGGTAACACCTTGAAAGTCTTTGTGATGGCATCCACTCACAAATGTGATTCCAAATTTTGCAGTTGATGATCATAAGGTTTGGCCACAGCATTGCCGCGGCTCTGAACAAATTTTCTTCGACTCATTATATGCTCCGGCACACGGAAATCTTTAGTAAAAGGCGAAAGATTTACACGTTGAATGCGCTGAAGCCAGAGTGGCTTCTGGCTTGTCCACTTACGACACTATACCGAACGTTTTGACTACAGTTTGTGGTTGGCCGTTTTAAACGTTTAACAACACACTGTGACTTGAACAGTTGAACTACTTATTTAGACTCATTCCGTTCATTATGATTTGCTTTCGTAAAGAGTGAAGGTCTGCGTGCTGCAAGCAGACGTCTGGACCCTGGAGTATAAGCAACATAGGAATTCCACGGAATTCTTCAGATATTGCCTCAATCGTCTCTGTAAGAGCCGAAAGGGCGGGGTATTGGGTATAGTTTTCAACTAGCAATAACCGCGCCTCGGAAGTTCCTCATCAGCTACGGTATCGCCTCTGCGCAAAGCTGCACGATCAAGGAGATTGATAAGAATATTCAGCAGGTAGATTCTCAAATTTGTGGAGCGATGGAAACGTAGATCGGTTCGGTTGGCTGATATAAAAGCGTTTTGAACAGGTAACACCTTGAAAGTCTTTGTGATGGCATCCACTCACAAATGTGATTCCAAATTTTGCAGTTGATGATCATAAGGTTTGGCCACAGCATTGCCGCGGCTCTGAACAAATTTTCTTCGACTCATTATATGCTCCGGCACACGGAAATCTTTAGTAAAAGGCGAAAGATTTACACGTTGAATGCGCTGAAGCCAGAGTGGCTTCTGGCTTGTCCACTTACGACACTATACCGAACGTTTTGACTACAGTTTGTGGTTGGCCGTTTTAAACGTTTAACAACACACTGTGACTTGAACAGTTGAACTACTTATTTAGACTCATTCCGTTCATTATGATTTGCTTTCGTAAAGAGTGAAGGTCTGCGTGCTGCAAGCAGACGTCTGGACCCTGGAGTATAAGCAACATAGGAATTCCACGGAATTCTTCAGATATTGCCTCAATCGTCTCTGTAAGAGCCGAAAGGGCGGGGTATTGGGTATAGTTTTCAACTAGCAATAACCGCGCCTCGGAAGTTCCTCATCAGCTACGGTATCGCCTCTGCGCAAAGCTGCACGATCAAGGAGATTGATAAGAATATTCAGCAGGTAGATTCTCAAATTTGTGGAGCGATGGAAACGTAGATCGGTTCGGTTGGCTGATATAAAAGCGTTTTGAACAGGTAACACCTTGAAAGTCTTTGTGATGGCATCCACTCACAAATGTGATTCCAAATTTTGCAGTTGATGATCATAAGGTTTGGCCACAGCATTGCCGCGGCTCTGAACAAATTTTCTTCGACTCATTATATGCTCCGGCACACGGAAATCTTTAGTAAAAGGCGAAAGATTTACACGTTGAATGCGCTGAAGCCAGAGTGGCTTCTGGCTTGTCCACTTACGACACTATACCGAACGTTTTGACTACAGTTTGTGGTTGGCCGTTTTAAACGTTTAACAACACACTGTGACTTGAACAGTTGAACTACTTATTTAGACTCATTCCGTTCATTATGATTTGCTTTCGTAAAGAGTGAAGGTCTGCGTGCTGCAAGCAGACGTCTGGACCCTGGAGTATAAGCAACATAGGAATTCCACGGAATTCTTCAGATATTGCCTCAATCGTCTCTGTAAGAGCCGAAAGGGCGGGGTATTGGGTATAGTTTTCAACTAGCAATAACCGCGCCTCGGAAGTTCCTCATCAGCTACGGTATCGCCTCTGCGCAAAGCTGCACGATCAAGGAGATTGATAAGAATATTCAGCAGGTAGATTCTCAAATTTGTGGAGCGATGGAAACGTAGATCGGTTCGGTTGGCTGATATAAAAGCGTTTTGAACAGGTAACACCTTGAAAGTCTTTGTGATGGCATCCACTCACAAATGTGATTCCAAATTTTGCAGTTGATGATCATAAGGTTTGGCCACAGCATTGCCGCGGCTCTGAACAAATTTTCTTCGACTCATTATATGCTCCGGCACACGGAAATCTTTAGTAAAAGGCGAAAGATTTACACGTTGAATGCGCTGAAGCCAGAGTGGCTTCTGGCTTGTCCACTTACGACACTATACCGAACGTTTTGACTACAGTTTGTGGTTGGCCGTTTTAAACGTTTAACAACACACTGTGACTTGAACAGTTGAACTACTTATTTAGACTCATTCCGTTCATTATGATTTGCTTTCGTAAAGAGTGAAGGTCTGCGTGCTGCAAGCAGACGTCTGGACCCTGGAGTATAAGCAACATAGGAATTCCACGGAATTCTTCAGATATTGCCTCAATCGTCTCTGTAAGAGCCGAAAGGGCGGGGTATTGGGTATAGTTTTCAACTAGCAATAACCGCGCCTCGGAAGTTCCTCATCAGCTACGGTATCGCCTCTGCGCAAAGCTGCACGATCAAGGAGATTGATAAGAATATTCAGCAGGTAGATTCTCAAATTTGTGGAGCGATGGAAACGTAGATCGGTTCGGTTGGCTGATATAAAAGCGTTTTGAACAGGTAACACCTTGAAAGTCTTTGTGATGGCATCCACTCACAAATGTGATTCCAAATTTTGCAGTTGATGATCATAAGGTTTGGCCACAGCATTGCCGCGGCTCTGAACAAATTTTCTTCGACTCATTATATGCTCCGGCACACGGAAATCTTTATTAAAAGGCGAAAGATTTACACGTTGAATGCGCTGAAGCCAGAGTGGCTTCTGGCTTGTCCACTTACGACACTATACCGAACGTTTTGACTACAGTTTGTGGTTGGCCGTTTTAAACGTTTAACAACACACTGTGACTTGAACAGTTGAACTACTTATTTAGACTCATTCCGTTCATTATGATTTGCTTTCGTAAAGAGTGAAGGTCTGCGTGCTGCAAGCAGACGTCTGGACCCTGGAGTATAAGCAACATAGGAATTCCACGGAATTCTTCAGATATTGCCTCAATCGTCTCTGTAAGAGCCGAAAGGGCGGGGTATTGGGTATAGTTTTCAACTAGCAATAACCGCGCCTCGGAAGTTCCTCATCAGCTACGGTATCGCCTCTGCGCAAAGCTGCACGATCAAGGAGATTGATAAGAATATTCAGCAGGTAGATTCTCAAATTTGTGGAGCGATGGAAACGTAGATCGGTTCGGTTGGCTGATATAAAAGCGTTTTGAACAGGTAACACCTTGAAAGTCTTTGTGATGGCATCCACTCACAAATGTGATTCCAAATTTTGCAGTTGATGATCATAAGGTTTGGCCACAGCATTGCCGCGGCTCTGAACAAATTTTCTTCGACTCATTATATGCTCCGGCACACGGAAATCTTTAGTAAAAGGCGAAAGATTTACACGTTGAATGCGCTGAAGCCAGAGTGGCTTCTGGCTTGTCCACTTACGACACTATACCGAACGTTTTGACTACAGTTTGTGGTTGGCCGTTTTAAACGTTTAACAACACACTGTGACTTGAACAGTTGAACTACTTATTTAGACTCATTCCGTTCATTATGATTTGCTTTCGTAAAGAGTGAAGGTCTGCGTGCTGCAAGCAGACGTCTGGACCCTGGAGTATAAGCAACATAGGAATTCCACGGAATTCTTCAGATATTGCCTCAATCGTCTCTGTAAGAGCCGAAAGGGCGGGGTATTGGGTATAGTTTTCAACTAGCAATAACCGCGCCTCGGAAGTTCCTCATCAGCTACGGTATCGCCTCTGCGCAAAGCTGCACGATCAAGGAGATTGATAAGAATATTCAGCAGGTAGATTCTCAAATTTGTGGAGCGATGGAAACGTAGATCGGTTCGGTTGGCTGATATAAAAGCGTTTTGAACAGGTAACACCTTGAAAGTCTTTGTGATGGCATCCACTCACAAATGTGATTCCAAATTTTGCAGTTGATGATCATAAGGTTTGGCCACAGCATTGCCGCGGCTCTGAACAAATTTTCTTCGACTCATTATATGCTCCGGCACACGGAAATCTTTAGTAAAAGGCGAAAGATTTACACGTTGAATGCGCTGAAGCCAGAGTGGCTTCTGGCTTGTCCACTTACGACACTATACCGAACGTTTTGACTACAGTTTGTGGTTGGCCGTTTTAAACGTTTAACAACACACTGTGACTTGAACAGTTGAACTACTTATTTAGACTCATTCCGTTCATTATGATTTGCTTTCGTAAAGAGTGAAGGTCTGCGTGCTGCAAGCAGACGTCTGGACCCTGGAGTATAAGCAACATAGGAATTCCACGGAATTCTTCAGATATTGCCTCAATCGTCTCTGTAAGAGCCGAAAGGGCGGGGTATTGGGTATAGTTTTCAACTAGCAATAACCGCGCCTCGGAAGTTCCTCATCAGCTACGGTATCGCCTCTGCGCAAAGCTGCACGATCAAGGAGATTGATAAGAATATTCAGCAGGTAGATTCTCAAATTTGTGGAGCGATGGAAACGTAGATCGGTTCGGTTGGCTGATATAAAAGCGTTTTGAACAGGTAACACCTTGAAAGTCTTTGTGATGGCATCCACTCACAAATGTGATTCCAAATTTTGCAGTTGATGATCATAAGGTTTGGCCACAGCATTGCCGCGGCTCTGAACAAATTTTCTTCGACTCATTATATGCTCCGGCACACGGAAATCTTTAGTAAAAGGCGAAAGATTTACACGTTGAATGCGCTGAAGCCAGAGTGGCTTCTGGCTTGTCCACTTACGACACTATACCGAACGTTTTGACTACAGTTTGTGGTTGGCCGTTTTAAACGTTTAACAACACACTGTGACTTGAACAGTTGAACTACTTATTTAGACTCATTCCGTTCATTATGATTTGCTTTCGTAAAGAGTGAAGGTCTGCGTGCTGCAAGCAGACGTCTGGACCCTGGAGTATAAGCAACATAGGAATTCCACGGAATTCTTCAGATATTGCCTCAATCGTCTCTGTAAGAGCCGAAAGGGCGGGGTATTGGGTATAGTTTTCAACTAGCAATAACCGCGCCTCGGAAGTTCCTCATCAGCTACGGTATCGCCTCTGCGCAAAGCTGCACGATCAAGGAGATTGATAAGAATATTCAGCAGGTAGATTCTCAAATTTGTGGAGCGATGGAAACGTAGATCGGTTCGGTTGGCTGATATAAAAGCGTTTTGAACAGGTAACACCTTGAAAGTCTTTGTGATGGCATCCACTCACAAATGTGATTCCAAATTTTGCAGTTGATGATCATAAGGTTTGGCCACAGCATTGCCGCGGCTCTGAACAAATTTTCTTCGACTCATTATATGCTCCGGCACACGGAAATCTTTAGTAAAAGGCGAAAGATTTACACGTTGAATGCGCTGAAGCCAGAGTGGCTTCTGGCTTGTCCACTTACGACACTATACCGAACGTTTTGACTACAGTTTGTGGTTGGCCGTTTTAAACGTTTAACAACACACTGTGACTTGAACAGTTGAACTACTTATTTAGACTCATTCCGTTCATTATGATTTGCTTTCGTAAAGAGTGAAGGTCTGCGTGCTGCAAGCAGACGTCTGGACCCTGGAGTATAAGCAACATAGGAATTCCACGGAATTCTTCAGATATTGCCTCAATCGTCTCTGTAAGAGCCGAAAGGGCGGGGTATTGGGTATAGTTTTCAACTAGCAATAACCGCGCCTCGGAAGTTCCTCATCAGCTACGGTATCGCCTCTGCGCAAAGCTGCACGATCAAGGAGATTGATAAGAATATTCAGCAGGTAGATTCTCAAATTTGTGGAGCGATGGAAACGTAGATCGGTTCGGTTGGCTGATATAAAAGCGTTTTGAACAGGTAACACCTTGAAAGTCTTTGTGATGGCATCCACTCACAAATGTGATTCCAAATTTTGCAGTTGATGATCATAAGGTTTGGCCACAGCATTGCCGCGGCTCTGAACAAATTTTCTTCGACTCATTATATGCTCCGGCACACGGAAATCTTTAGTAAAAGGCGAAAGATTTACACGTTGAATGCGCTGAAGCCAGAGTGGCTTCTGGCTTGTCCACTTACGACACTATACCGAACGTTTTGACTACAGTTTGTGGTTGGCCGTTTTAAACGTTTAACAACACACTGTGACTTGAACAGTTGAACTACTTATTTAGACTCATTCCGTTCATTATGATTTGCTTTCGTAAAGAGTGAAGGTCTGCGTGCTGCAAGCAGACGTCTGGACCCTGGAGTATAAGCAACATAGGAATTCCACGGAATTCTTCAGATATTGCCTCAATCGTCTCTGTAAGAGCCGAAAGGGCGGGGTATTGGGTATAGTTTTCAACTAGCAATAACCGCGCCTCGGAAGTTCCTCATCAGCTACGGTATCGCCTCTGCGCAAAGCTGCACGATCAAGGAGATTGATAAGAATATTCAGCAGGTAGATTCTCAAATTTGTGGAGCGATGGAAACGTAGATCGGTTCGGTTGGCTGATATAAAAGCGTTTTGAACAGGTAACACCTTGAAAGTCTTTGTGATGGCATCCACTCACAAATGTGATTCCAAATTTTGCAGTTGATGATCATAAGGTTTGGCCACAGCATTGCCGCGGCTCTGAACAAATTTTCTTCGACTCATTATATGCTCCGGCACACGGAAATCTTTAGTAAAAGGCGAAAGATTTACACGTTGAATGCGCTGAAGCCAGAGTGGCTTCTGGCTTGTCCACTTACGACACTATACCGAACGTTTTGACTACAGTTTGTGGTTGGCCGTTTTAAACGTTTAACAACACACTGTGACTTGAACAGTTGAACTACTTATTTAGACTCATTCCGTTCATTATGATTTGCTTTCGTAAAGAGTGAAGGTCTGCGTGCTGCAAGCAGACGTCTGGACCCTGGAGTATAAGCAACATAGGAATTCCACGGAATTCTTCAGATATTGCCTCAATCGTCTCTGTAAGAGCCGAAAGGGCGGGGTATTGGGTATAGTTTTCAACTAGCAATAACCGCGCCTCGGAAGTTCCTCATCAGCTACGGTATCGCCTCTGCGCAAAGCTGCACGATCAAGGAGATTGATAAGAATATTCAGCAGGTAGATTCTCAAATTTGTGGAGCGATGGAAACGTAGATCGGTTCGGTTGGCTGATATAAAAGCGTTTTGAACAGGTAACACCTTGAAAGTCTTTGTGATGGCATCCACTCACAAATGTGATTCCAAATTTTGCAGTTGATGATCATAAGGTTTGGCCACAGCATTGCCGCGGCTCTGAACAAATTTTCTTCGACTCATTATATGCTCCGGCACACGGAAATCTTTAGTAAAAGGCGAAAGATTTACACGTTGAATGCGCTGAAGCCAGAGTGGCTTCTGGCTTGTCCACTTACGACACTATACCGAACGTTTTGACTACAGTTTGTGGTTGGCCGTTTTAAACGTTTAACAACACACTGTGACTTGAACAGTTGAACTACTTATTTAGACTCATTCCGTTCATTATGATTTGCTTTCGTAAAGAGTGAAGGTCTGCGTGCTGCAAGCAGACGTCTGGACCCTGGAGTATAAGCAACATAGGAATTCCACGGAATTCTTCAGATATTGCCTCAATCGTCTCTGTAAGAGCCGAAAGGGCGGGGTATTGGGTATAGTTTTCAACTAGCAATAACCGCGCCTCGGAAGTTCCTCATCAGCTACGGTATCGCCTCTGCGCAAAGCTGCACGATCAAGGAGATTGATAAGAATATTCAGCAGGTAGATTCTCAAATTTGTGGAGCGATGGAAACGTAGATCGGTTCGGTTGGCTGATATAAAAGCGTTTTGAACAGGTAACACCTTGAAAGTCTTTGTGATGGCATCCACTCACAAATGTGATTCCAAATTTTGCAGTTGATGATCATAAGGTTTGGCCACAGCATTGCCGCGGCTCTGAACAAATTTTCTTCGACTCATTATATGCTCCGGCACACGGAAATCTTTAGTAAAAGGCGAAAGATTTACACGTTGAATGCGCTGAAGCCAGAGTGGCTTCTGGCTTGTCCACTTACGACACTATACCGAACGTTTTGACTACAGTTTGTGGTTGGCCGTTTTAAACGTTTAACAACACACTGTGACTTGAACAGTTGAACTACTTATTTAGACTCATTCCGTTCATTATGATTTGCTTTCGTAAAGAGTGAAGGTCTGCGTGCTGCAAGCAGACGTCTGGACCCTGGAGTATAAGCAACATAGGAATTCCACGGAATTCTTCAGATATTGCCTCAATCGTCTCTGTAAGAGCCGAAAGGGCGGGGTATTGGGTATAGTTTTCAACTAGCAATAACCGCGCCTCGGAAGTTCCTCATCAGCTACGGTATCGCCTCTGCGCAAAGCTGCACGATCAAGGAGATTGATAAGAATATTCAGCAGGTAGATTCTCAAATTTGTGGAGCGATGGAAACGTAGATCGGTTCGGTTGGCTGATATAAAAGCGTTTTGAACAGGTAACACCTTGAAAGTCTTTGTGATGGCATCCACTCACAAATGTGATTCCAAATTTTGCAGTTGATGATCATAAGGTTTGGCCACAGCATTGCCGCGGCTCTGAACAAATTTTCTTCGACTCATTATATGCTCCGGCACACGGAAATCTTTAGTAAAAGGCGAAAGATTTACACGTTGAATGCGCTGAAGCCAGAGTGGCTTCTGGCTTGTCCACTTACGACACTATACCGAACGTTTTGACTACAGTTTGTGGTTGGCCGTTTTAAACGTTTAACAACACACTGTGACTTGAACAGTTGAACTACTTATTTAGACTCATTCCGTTCATTATGATTTGCTTTCGTAAAGAGTGAAGGTCTGCGTGCTGCAAGCAGACGTCTGGACCCTGGAGTATAAGCAACATAGGAATTCCACGGAATTCTTCAGATATTGCCTCAATCGTCTCTGTAAGAGCCGAAAGGGCGGGGTATTGGGTATAGTTTTCAACTAGCAATAACCGCGCCTCGGAAGTTCCTCATCAGCTACGGTATCGCCTCTGCGCAAAGCTGCACGATCAAGGAGATTGATAAGAATATTCAGCAGGTAGATTCTCAAATTTGTGGAGCGATGGAAACGTAGATCGGTTCGGTTGGCTGATATAAAAGCGTTTTGAACAGGTAACACCTTGAAAGTCTTTGTGATGGCATCCACTCACAA
Source organism: Clavelina lepadiformis (assembly GCF_947623445.1). Classification (NCBI taxonomy): domain Eukaryota; kingdom Metazoa; phylum Chordata; class Ascidiacea; order Aplousobranchia; family Clavelinidae; genus Clavelina; species Clavelina lepadiformis. The sequence continues at coordinate 7,295,395 of NC_135241.1, read as the reverse complement.
ATGTGATTCCAAATTTTGCAGTTGATGATCATAAGGTTTGGCCACAGCATTGCCGCGGCTCTGAACAAATTTTCTTCGACTCATTATATGCTCCGGCACACGGAAATCTTTAGTAAAAGGCGAAAGATTTACACGTTGAATGCGCTGAAGCCAGAGTGGCTTCTGGCTTGTCCACTTACGACACTATACCGAACGTTTTGACTACAGTTTGTGGTTGGCCGTTTTAAACGTTTAACAACACACTGTGACTTGAACAGTTGAACTACTTATTTAGACTCATTCCGTTCATTATGATTTGCTTTCGTAAAGAGTGAAGGTCTGCGTGCTGCAAGCAGACGTCTGGACCCTGGAGTATAAGCAACATAGGAATTCCACGGAATTCTTCAGATATTGCCTCAATCGTCTCTGTAAGAGTCGAAAGGGCGGGGTATTGGGTATAGTTTTCAACTAGCAATAACCGCGCCTCGGAAGTTCCTCATCAGCTACGGTATCGCCTCTGCGCAAAGCTGCACGATCAAGGAGATTGATAAGAATATTCAGCAGGTAGATTCTCAAATTTGTGGAGCGATGGAAACGTAGATCGGTTCGGTTGGCTGATATAAAAGCGTTTTGAACAGGTAACACCTTGAAAGTCTTTGTGATGGCATCCACTCACAAATGTGATTCCAAATTTTGCAGTTGATGATCATAAGGTTTGGCCACAGCATTGCCGCGGCTCTGAACAAATTTTCTTCGACTCATTATATGCTCCGGCACACGGAAATCTTTAGTAAAAGGCGAAAGATTTACACGTTGAATGCGCTGAAGCCAGAGTGGCTTCTGGCTTGTCCACTTACGACACTATACCGAACGTTTTGACTACAGTTTGTGGTTGGCCGTTTTAAACGTTTAACAACACACTGTGACTTGAACAGTTGAACTACTTATTTAGACTCATTCCGTTCATTATGATTTGCTTTCGTAAAGAGTGAAGGTCTGCGTGCTGCAAGCAGACGTCTGGACCCTGGAGTATAAGCAACATAGGAATTCCACGGAATTCTTCAGATATTGCCTCAATCGTCTCTGTAAGAGCCGAAAGGGCGGGGTATTGGGTATAGTTTTCAACTAGCAATAACCGCGCCTCGGAAGTTCCTCATCAGCTACGGTATCGCCTCTGCGCAAAGCTGCACGATCAAGGAGATTGATAAGAATATTCAGCAGGTAGATTCTCAAATTTGTGGAGCGATGGAAACGTAGATCGGTTCGGTTGGCTGATATAAAAGCGTTTTGAACAGGTAACACCTTGAAAGTCTTTGTGATGGCATCCACTCACAAATGTGATTCCAAATTTTGCAGTTGATGATCATAAGGTTTGGCCACAGCATTGCCGCGGCTCTGAACAAATTTTCTTCGACTCATTATATGCTCCGGCACACGGAAATCTTTAGTAAAAGGCGAAAGATTTACACGTTGAATGCGCTGAAGCCAGAGTGGCTTCTGGCTTGTCCACTTACGACACTATACCGAACGTTTTGACTACAGTTTGTGGTTGGCCGTTTTAAACGTTTAACAACACACTGTGACTTGAACAGTTGAACTACTTATTTAGACTCATTCCGTTCATTATGATTTGCTTTCGTAAAGAGTGAAGGTCTGCGTGCTGCAAGCAGACGTCTGGACCCTGGAGTATAAGCAACATAGGAATTCCACGGAATTCTTCAGATATTGCCTCAATCGTCTCTGTAAGAGTCGAAAGGGCGGGGTATTGGGTATAGTTTTCAACTAGCAATAACCGCGCCTCGGAAGTTCCTCATCAGCTACGGTATCGCCTCTGCGCAAAGCTGCACGATCAAGGAGATTGATAAGAATATTCAGCAGGTAGATTCTCAAATTTGTGGAGCGATGGAAACGTAGATCGGTTCGGTTGGCTGATATAAAAGCGTTTTGAACAGGTAACACCTTGAAAGTCTTTGTGATGGCATCCACTCACAAATGTGATTCCAAATTTTGCAGTTGATGATCATAAGGTTTGGCCACAGCATTGCCGCGGCTCTGAACAAATTTTCTTCGACTCATTATATGCTCCGGCACACGGAAATCTTTAGTAAAAGGCGAAAGATTTACACGTTGAATGCGCTGAAGCCAGAGTGGCTTCTGGCTTGTCCACTTACGACACTATACCGAACGTTTTGACTACAGTTTGTGGTTGGCCGTTTTAAACGTTTAACAACACACTGTGACTTGAACAGTTGAACTACTTATTTAGACTCATTCCGTTCATTATGATTTGCTTTCGTAAAGAGTGAAGGTCTGCGTGCTGCAAGCAGACGCCTGGACCCTGGAGTATAAGCAACATAGGAATTCCACGGAATTCTTCAGATATTGCCTCAATCGTCTCTGTAAGAGCCGAAAGGGCGGGGTATTGGGTATAGTTTTCAACTAGCAATAACCGCGCCTCGGAAGTTCCTCATCAGCTACGGTATCGCCTCTGCGCAAAGCTGCACGATCAAGGAGATTGATAAGAATATTCAGCAGGTAGATTCTCAAATTTGTGGAGCGATGGAAACGTAGATCGGTTCGGTTGGCTGATATAAAAGCGTTTTGAACAGGTAACACCTTGAAAGTCTTTGTGATGGCATCCACTCACAAATGTGATTCCAAATTTTGCAGTTGATGATCATAAGGTTTGGCCACAGCATTGCCGCGGCTCTGAACAAATTTTCTTCGACTCATTATATGCTCCGGCACACGGAAATCTTTAGTAAAAGGCGAAAGATTTACACGTTGAATGCGCTGAAGCCAGAGTGGCTTCTGGCTTGTCCACTTACGACACTATACCGAACGTTTTGACTACAGTTTGTGGTTGGCCGTTTTAAACGTTTAACAACACACTGTGACTTGAACAGTTGAACTACTTATTTAGACTCATTCCGTTCATTATGATTTGCTTTCGTAAAGAGTGAAGGTCTGCGTGCTGCAAGCAGACGTCTGGACCCTGGAGTATAAGCAACATAGGAATTCCACGGAATTCTTCAGATATTGCCTCAATCGTCTCTGTAAGAGTCGAAAGGGCGGGGTATTGGGTATAGTTTTCAACTAGCAATAACCGCGCCTCGGAAGTTCCTCATCAGCTACGGTATCGCCTCTGCGCAAAGCTGCACGATCAAGGAGATTGATAAGAATATTCAGCAGGTAGATTCTCAAATTTGTGGAGCGATGGAAACGTAGATCGGTTCGGTTGGCTGATATAAAAGCGTTTTGAACAGGTAACACCTTGAAAGTCTTTGTGATGGCATCCACTCACAAATGTGATTCCAAATTTTGCAGTTGATGATCATAAGGTTTGGCCACAGCATTGCCGCGGCTCTGAACAAATTTTCTTCGACTCATTATATGCTCCGGCACACGGAAATCTTTAGTAAAAGGCGAAAGATTTACACGTTGAATGCGCTGAAGCCAGAGTGGCTTCTGGCTTGTCCACTTACGACACTATACCGAACGTTTTGACTACAGTTTGTGGTTGGCCGTTTTAAACGTTTAACAACACACTGTGACTTGAACAGTTGAACTACTTATTTAGACTCATTCCGTTCATTATGATTTGCTTTCGTAAAGAGTGAAGGTCTGCGTGCTGCAAGCAGACGTCTGGACCCTGGAGTATAAGCAACATAGGAATTCCACGGAATTCTTCAGATATTGCCTCAATCGTCTCTGTAAGAGTCGAAAGGGCGGGGTATTGGGTATAGTTTTCAACTAGCAATAACCGCGCCTCGGAAGTTCCTCATCAGCTACGGTATCGCCTCTGCGCAAAGCTGCACGATCAAGGAGATTGATAAGAATATTCAGCAGGTAGATTCTCAAATTTGTGGAGCGATGGAAACGTAGATCGGTTCGGTTGGCTGATATAAAAGCGTTTTGAACAGGTAACACCTTGAAAGTCTTTGTGATGGCATCCACTCACAAATGTGATTCCAAATTTTGCAGTTGATGATCATAAGGTTTGGCCAATTGCAGTTATATCCTTTTAGTACCGATAGCCTACTTCTTCCTGCAATTGCCGTTGCTCTCTGTGCAGCGTGAGACTTCGCATTTACGTTAGTTCAGTTACGTCAAACACCGAAAAATGCCATAAAATCTTTGTTTGTTTTATTATACAGTATATTTACCAAAATACTGATTACTGGAAATATCCTCCAATGGACTCTCTGAAATTTTTCATGTTAATTCAGTATGCTTTGAACCACCATTCCATAAAATGCCATCAAAAAAACATGATTCAAACTTTTCCTTACTGAGCCCCAAATTAAAAACTAGAATTTTTGGTGTAAAACACCCAATTTGAGCTATTTTCATGCTATTGTTTAGCCTATTTCTGCACGCCACCTGCGACATTGAAGCGCGCCAACTGCTAGGGTAATTCCCAGGATTGAAAACAACGCCAACCATGGTGCATTCTGATTGGTCTAAATAGGTTTTTTAAAGCCCTACGTAGGTGTACAACATTTCCATAAAGATCTTAGCTTTAGGTGTTTGACGCTTCCTTAAAGTAACCTGATGGCAACCTCCTCATCGCTATTGTTCTTCGACTTGCTTTCATCTTTAAGATTTTGTTAGGTCGAAGCGTGATTTACTTGAGGCTGGTGGCGCCACTTTGGTGGTGGTGACTTAGATGTTTGTTAAAAAATACTTTACTAATTATAATCATTTGATCAAAGTTATAACCATATTTTTCAGTGCTCAGGTTTTTCAAAACTCTTTCTTCTTTTGTCTGATCTTAAGCCTGCACTCTGTTATTTGAATTAAAGTTGCAGCTTATCCAATACAAGAACTGAAGTTGAGAACATTTCAATCCTTGTTTTTTCACCTCAGCACTTACACGCGTCACAGTAAACAACTGTAAGTTTAAAATGACATTTCATTTGATATTTCTATTTAGCTCAGCATTAACCACTACTTCTACAGGATTGTGCAGTTCCACTTCCTGCCTTTGGGTGAGAATTCAAAAAAACTGATTCTCTACTATCAATGCATTTTAAAAATTGCAGTTACAGTTTGCTAAAGAATCCATAGTAGACAAAAAGTTTTGTAAGTTGAACCGAAACTCGTAACCAAGTCATGAAACTTGAGTCGCAATTGGAGTCATTTGTTAGTACTGACGGTTGTCACTCAATTCTATGGATATGAAAGGTTCGAGTCAATTCACGGCAATCTTCTTCTTCTTCTTCTTCTTCTTTCGTATGAGGTCGGCTCAAACATATTCAGCTACCAATTGCAGCCATCTCTTCCCTTCCTCGTCAGGGGTCTTTAGGTCGTCTTGGCCTATGGGTGGTTGCAGGACACGACAGTCGAAGAGGATATGTTCTGCTGTTTGTAATTCACGGCAATGAATATCTGAAACTAAGCTAAGAAAATAGAATTTCTGTCAACAAGAAAGCTTTAGGAAATAAACAGAATTCGCGTTGGTACAATTGTAACATACGCGTTGGTGGATAAATAACTTCACTTTAAAACACACTTTTTGTGTTCAGACAGAGGTTTAAGTTATTCGTTTACTTTATTGATGAAATCTAGGCCTAATTATAGTGGATCAACTCGAATTAAGTATTTTATGTAAGTTTCTTGAAAGGGGAGTCATTGCCAATCCTCTAGTTTAGCTCCTTTATAATAAAATTTCAACTCCCATTATTTACTCGTTTCCATTTAGTTATAAATAGCATATTTAAATGGTAGAAGAGACGGACATGGCATAGCCTACCTCGGGTGGGCCGGTTTTACTGCTTTCTTAAAACTGGGCCCCTGTCGTCTTTAAGGGTACTAGCAAGAGAAGATTATGCATTAATTATTATTAATAGCTTTTTATTATTTGATTATCGAATAAAGCAACGAAATAACTAACCGAAAAGTTAAAGCACTGCATAACTTGATATTTGCCAACGGACAGCTACCACAGTGTGGCTTTAGAAGTTTAGGCGACTTTTCAGTAAACTATAAGTTGCAAGCTTAACGCAGAAAGTGACGACAATGACAACAATATGAAGCATGGTTCAGGTTAAAGACTTTTCCAAATCTTTAAATACTTCAGATCAGCTTCTCACGAATGAAATCATTTCATCATATGACAAGACCTTTTCCCGTATTTTGTTCATTTTTTTTCCGGAAGTTACTTCAAAATGGTCTATTTTCTTCCAGTCGTTCCACTTGACAATAGTTTTACCTGAATCAGAAACACGGTTTCTTGTCTTAAATTATAAAGTGCAAACATCTAAAATCAACTTATGACATAAATGCTCATTGCAAATTGATAAACGATTAAAATTTAGGTAATTTAGTGCAGTACGGTTGGTCAACCTGCAGTAAAACAAACCTGAATTTTTAAAATGTGTAATTATCTGTCTACTTCCACTAAGATTTCCTTTTTTTGCAAACAAAAAATGTAGATCAGATAACACAGTCGACCCAGTGAGCATACTGTCGTTTGAACTGTCAGCTAGAACGCCTTTAGCACCGTGATTACACCAACCACATGCATACAATCCTTCATTAATAAACAGATTGAACATTGAAATGCCACTACTGCAAAAATTTTGCAAAGTTTTTAGTTTGTTGACGTCTACTGTATCTAACTAAATAAATAGCATAGCAAACAAGAATAGACAGAAATCCTACGTCAAAATGTCGGATTTAGAAAGTTGAATTACGTCTATAGACATGTGCGGTACCATAAAAAAATCAACAAACACTTTTTGGTATAGCTTTACAAAAGCTACGCAACCAAATCGTTTACAATGGGTGAAAGATGTTTATCGATAAACAAAGGGTAGGCCAAGGCTAATGAAAACATGTTTGGAAAAACATTTACAAAAATTACTCGCCCATCCTAGTTTCAAAACTTTGCTGGCCTTTGCCAGCGTGGTTGGTCATCGAACTACACCAAACAATGGCGTGTGCAAAACGGTTACGAAACATGACCGCTAAGCGCGGAGTTGTACGAAACCTTGAGGGGAGTTGGCTATAGGATGAAAATCACTCACCTTCAGGACTTTTTAGCCAACTGCAAAAATACATACCTTCATCGTCTAAAATACGACCATTAACTTGAACGATTTTTCCATTTTCGAAAGGTATTTTTGCAGAATCTATAGGCTCATTATCATAACCGATGCAAGACACTAAAAGATCACACGGAATTTCCTCTACTTCTTCCGTGGAAACAGGTTTCGCTTCATAAGGATTGTCATCCTGTTAAAACAATCAGTCGTATAAACCCGTATGATGTTAGGAAATTCAGAACACACTATAATAATCTTTTACGCCGCATTTTGACATTTTGTATATTTTATTGTACTGTACTTCTTCAATTATTTATCTAACATAGTATAACATTTATAAGCTCTTTGAAACGGTTCCATGTTATCTCAACCTGGGACATTTAAGCCAAGGAGGTAAATTCCATGACGACTGGACCAATGTGGGTAGGTCGTTCGTTGGTTGCATTGTCCAAAGTTTAATCGTACATGGGTTGCAATGACCAACCACCGTTTGAAACAAATTAACGCATTCCCACATATATTAACACCAAGGAAACAATTAACTTTCTCTATCCAAATAAGTAGAAAACGCTTACTGAAAAGAAATCAACTTACTACAAAAAACTTATATTATTGTTAACACAGAACTACTGTGTTAGCTATTCGTTTGTACATTCTTTCTTTTAGGTTGGCGAGTTAAAAGTGTATAATTATAATTATAGATTCTATAAGGACCGATAGGCTAAGTCTGCGATCCAGTAGTGATGTACATTGAGTACAATGTTGACAAACACTAATGAAAAGGATTTCGATTCTAAATCAGATAAAATTCACACTTACTTTCATTCGGTATTTTAAAAATTTAATTGATTTCACTAGTTTGTTATTTGTAATAATTTCAAGAGGTGCACGCAAAAACAACACGGAGAGATTGCTATCAGCTGAAACATTGCTCTTGGACATTTTTGCCATTTTTAACAAATAGCTGACAAGTCGCTGTTGTTTCCTTCGCTTCAAATCTGCAAACAAAAGCAATAATTTCCATAGCACTTGTACGACACACTATAGAAACCCAGGTTGTGAAGAGAAAATCCTGTGTATAACCTTTCTTTTTCAAAGCGTCTTGAACAGCTTTGCCAAAGTGTTCCTCTTCAATGCTAGTTGATATATGGGGAAGATCCGTTATTTCCGAAAGTTCCTTGTTGATTAAAATGTATATTGTTGACATGAAGCATTACTTTTGAAACAAAAGCTTCGCAGTAACACTTTTAACGTTAGCTAGCCATTATGACACAAAGAAATTACATTCAGCAAACAGAAACCTTTCTTGTGCATGCCATCTGAAGCGGTCCACGCCTTCCTATCAAAAAAACATTTTTGATATTTGACTGCAATAGTTTTTCATGAGCCTCTGTCGCAATATCAGTCTCCTGATAAAAACAAATCATGCAAATAATCAATTATGTTTTTCATTCAAGAAATACTAGCGTCACTAAATACAAGCCATGGTAATACCTTAAGCAGACCTTGAGGTTTAAGAAGCATTCTGGCAACATCCAAAGCAACATTGCCCACCCCAACAATAACAGCATTGCCGCCAGATAAATCAATGTCAAGCTAAAAAATGTATGACAAAATACAAAAAACTTGGAATTAATTTTTTTAATATCAAAAAGAGTGATAATAATTTCAGATATATATGTTATTAAAAATCATTGCTTTTAGTTTATGTTTAAAAAAGCTAAAAACCTTCTGATATTCTGGCAGCCCATTGTACCAACCAACAAATTGCTTTGATGTAAATATGTTCTTTGATTTCTAAAAATTAAGTTTAAAATAATATCAAAGAAACAATATTATTCAACACTTTATTTTTTCTAATTTCAAACAAGTAATTAAAGTGCTGCAGTTCTCTCCACAACAAACTAAGGTTAATCGTAAAGTACCTGGCCAGGGATGTTGAGATTCCTTTCTTTTTGAGCTCCAGTGCACTGTATGAATACATTGCAATTTTAGTAAAATGTTTTCATAATCTACAGGGTACCTTGCAAATGTTATTACCCGCATTAGGAATATTAGTAACAATCACTTTTTTGAAGAATAAATCAGTAGCAGATAAACTGAGATGTAGATATAGTGAAGAGCTATCTTGGTATGTTTACCTACAAGGATGACAGCATGGTATTGCGACCACAACATATCTAACGATACATCCTTGCCAACTTCAATGTTTCCGTAAAATGAGAAGCGATGTGATTCAGCTGTCTTATTGTACCCATTGATACAATTCTGGAAAATATGTGAAATGTCAAAGCAGCATTAATTCCATACATTGCATAAGTAAATACTGCAGCAAAGTACAACAAAAAAACTAGTACATTACTTGTTTAGCAGAAGTATCAATAATAACTTAAATTTCTGCATCTCCAACAACTATCCTGTTTCCAAGAGTATTAAACACAGGATACTCAACACAAGTGTTTATGTAGCTGTTAATTAAAGAAAAGTAGTATACTTGCTAAATGACAACTAACCTTCACATCTTGGTGATCTGGTGCAACACCGTATCTTATCAATCCAAATGGTACAGGAAGCTTTTCATACATATCCACTAACAATGATGGATGATTCTGCAAACATCATCAATCAATGTATGAACTCTCTCAAAATTAAACAAAAATTGAACCAAACCAACAGATTTAAATGAAACATTGGTGCAAACCTTCAAGAGTGTTTGTGTAATACTAAATCCAGATGGGCCACTACCAACCACACATACTTTGGGAGAATCATTTGGAACATCATTGACATAAAATCGAAATAAATTATGCTGGGTGTGAGCAACACTGGGCTTGCAAATATCTGTTGAAAAACATGAACAAAGAACCATTACAGATTAGTATAAGCATCACTTCTGTTTTTACCACAGATCATACATTTTATGAGGATAAACAACATAGCAGATTATTCAACAAGGAGCAAAGTGTTAGGACTACTAGTCCTATCAGTTGACAACTAACCTTTAAATGCGCCCCATGATCGAATGAAGCAGTTTCTTAATAGCATTTTTGCTCAATTAAAAACAATTTCCTTAAACATCTACGTTTTCAAAAATCAAAAAGTATACATGTATTATTTGTTGGAACACCACTTCAGTCAATAAGACACCAACTTGGAAGTATGATACAGTGACAAGAGTTATATGAATGAAATAAAATACAGTGAATATAACATGTCTTTGTATTCAACCAATGCACTGCTTAAAGGTAACTGTCTATCATCAAAATTTTTCATTAGACTCTACAAAAAAGCATGCAAAGCCTTAAATGTCGATAGATGCATCAATGAAGACAAATTCATTATACAATAAACATTATTTAAAACTTATAATGGAAGCATTATTATCAAGTGCAATAACAAATACAACAGTTAATACAATTTTTGCCAATTTGTGTTATATCCTATTTATTAAAAAATTACAGAACACTGACCAATGTTTGTGCAACATACCTGAATATTAAAACACTTTGAACGTATTAATTACAGTAACTCATTTTACAGTAAAAAACTCACAGTATTAATTAATTATTAATAAGTATAAACAAAAATGTGAGGAAATAGGAATTATAAACACTGCTTAAAATTCATTCAGTGGATTGAGATAAAACTCCAGCTGCAGCTTTCAAAACATCCTTTGGATCGCGGAGTGCCGCATGAAATTTATTTTTCTGTTTTGAAGGTCCCTCATTATGTTGTACCAGTTTTTTGCCATTCTAAACAAAGGTAAAAATGTACAAGGATGCTAAAAGAAATATAGTGATTCTAGTATCGCTTCAAAAGGTTTAAAAAGTACCAGTAGGTAAAAAAGTGAAGCAAATGTTTACAATAAAAATTTAGTAACTTACAGAAACAACATATAAGCCATCTGTTTTTAAGGCAAAATTCCGTATTTTGTCCATAGATAATGCTTCAACTTCTTCAGGACTGATAGTGTCGATATAGCTGCAAAGGGCAGGTTTTTATTACAATGATACCACAACAGGTGACAATAATATTACCGGTGGCAAATTTTCCTAGGTAAAACAAAATTAACACTGGCCCAGGATATTAGGATACAATAATAAAGTAAAAGTATTAGTACAGGGGTGTTCAAATGATTTCTGCCATGATCCACAACAGCCAACGTGATGATCCACTAAATACGAATAGTAAACATATTGGACATGCTTTAATTTTTCTGGTGCTTTATGTATGTAAATGCACCCTACATTGTAGGGCCTACAACTTATTTTTAACTTTGTAAAAGTCAAAAGTGAAGTGAGCTACAGCTGCATGATTGTTTCAAAACTACATTAGAAGATCCACACAAAAAGTTGAAAAGATCCGGATCCGCCATTTGAACAAGCCCGTATTAGTATCTATGTCACTCATCCTGGGTATTTCACTACAAATAAAGTAAGTGATCATTGTGTGGTGGTGACATGATGGTCTTAGCAAAAAGAAAACAATTACACAGGTTTCATTACTTAGTGATAATTCCATTGATTATAATTAATATAAATAATCAAACTATGATAGAAATTTGAAGATCAAATTGTAAACTTCACCTTAATTAAATCTATGAGGTCCTAGCAACTATTTTGATAACTGTCATTATCAGCACTGTAGTACAGTGAAACATAATAAGAAGGTACCCCGATACAATGCAAATTTCGATATAACACTACAAGCTGAACCAAAAAAGATCACAAACATCAAAATGCATGTGATTATTGGGTTATGAGCAGTACAATAATGAAAATCTGCTATGTAACAAGCACACCTGAAGCTATTGTAGCCATAAGACAAGACGATGATCTGTAACCTCAGTAGTGCACCCAAGCATAACTGTGGCTATGAGCACAATTTGTTGTGTAGTAGGTAGTAAGTCATTCTAATTGAGTAAGCAAGCATGAAATTTCACAGATTGCAATTCCGAAGGAATCGATAAAGAAACCTGACAAACACTACAACATGTATCTGAAGCCATGAAATGAGCCTCTTTTGGGAAAGTATCATAAACAGTTCCTTTGAAAAGCAAAGAATGGTATTGAAGGAGGCTGGATCAAAAATTAAGATTTCGTTAAGAATCTTACTTAGGGCTATAAAAAACATGCTTAGACCAATCAGAGAGCAGCATGGTTATTGGTTGGTGTTGTTTTTTAGCTTGGGAATTCCCCTAGCATTTGGCGTGCTTCTAATTTCCAGGTTGAGCGGAAAACTTGGATAGAAATTGGTATGAAAAACTAGGAAATGTGTGTGTTTTAGGCCCAAAAATCCACTTTTGACTTTGGGTCATGTAATGGGATGTAGAGATATGTGATTTTTGCCATATTCCAATATGAGATAGCATCAGGCAAGCCTAGTTCACATACAAAATTTCAGGGATTCCCATGGGAATCATAATTTCATTTTCCATAATTTTACTAAATAAAAAAATAAACATAGAAATTACCAATTCTTTAAAACCCATATGCCTCTTTAAAAACTTTCACCTACGATAGTATATTATTACAACCAGAATTTTGAAATTTGAAAAAATTACTTTCAAGTTTTGCAAAAAAGCAGCTTGTGATAAAAACCAAATACACTCTATAATTATAATACTGTTAATTTTAATGTGTTTGTTGCCACATTTTTCTCTCTAACCAGTAAGAACTTTGAAAGAAGACAAGAAAAAAATTAGTGAATATGTCGATGACATAAATATCGTAAAATAAATGATTGCCTTTTGCTCATTAAGTAAATACCATACATATCTTCATTGTGTTCAGATATTGTATAGTTGTCCTATAGCAGAATACCAATACCTGCACCATGCTTCAGTATCTGTTTGTAACTTTTCTTTGTATGTATCCATTTCAGCTAAAAGAGATCTAAAGAAAATTTTTACAATTACTGCATTGGTCAAAAAAGTTATGTACATTACAGTTCACGAGTTGCCGTTTACTATGAAAAAAATGAATAAAGTGCAAAGAAGGACATGCTTTCTTACCACAAAAATGCTTAGTTGATAGCTATTATTAAATTACACGTTTTTAGTCTATTGAACATATTTAAACACTTCAAGAGTGGTAAAAAAACTCACAGTAACTTGGTATGCAGAAAATGCAAACTTGCATCATGCTTAAGCTGTTTATTTTGCAAATTTTCTTCCATAGCTTCTCGAACAGCTTCTTTTAATTTCTGTCTGTCTTCATCATTGTATGCAGGTGGAGACATACCACCAACTCCAGCAAACTACAAAAATTCTTATTAACGAACGTGTTTAGGTAAACCAGTGTTTAACTGTGATCTAGGCTATTCCAGTGATAAATGTACAAAAATTGCTGAAATGCCATAAACAATATATGACACTGTACAACTTAACATGTACATGATATCAGAAAAAGCAGCAGACTGTGACAAGCAGCCATAGAATTGCAATGATGATAAAGAGTAAAAACTTACACCTATATACAATTTAATTTTAAAAAGTTTTAAAGTATTTAAAAGTTTTTTTACAGATATACGAGCGTAAGTAACTAGCCTAAGTACAACCATACACAGATTTTTAACTCCTTGAAAAAATATACTTAGGCGATAGGCCTACAGAACATGATATTATAAATGTATAACAGCAATTCCAAAATAAACAATGTTATTAATAGATAATAATTTAATCGCAAGTGCAAATTCACTTTTACAAACTAACGTTTAAGCACCATGTTCAATTACATCAAAATATACAACATGTGAAAGCTGAAACTGAAAGGGCCACACGTTGCCAAATGTAGTGAAACTATAATACTTAGAAATTAACAGTTTTACTTTTTCTAGTTCACCTTCTCTTTTGCAGTCTTCACAGATTTTCCATTTACAATTACAAGAGAGCTACACTTTAAGCTTTTCAACAAAAGTGGATCATCAGAGACAGAATTTCCATTAAGATCTACTTGCACAAGTTCTATGAGATGTTTGAGCACCTCTGCAAGATCCTTGACCAGATCAAGACAATTGTTTGACAAGTGTACATGTCGCAATTTTGTGCAAGCACTTATTCCAACAATATTGTTCTAAAAGTATCACAACAAAAAATCAAAGATCGTGTCAAGTAAATTAAAAGTCAAAACCAAACCTGGATACAGTAGAAAATGTAAATAAACCAAACAGCTACTGATGTCCCAAGTAGAATCCTAATGGTTTCTAGAATAGAGATAGCAAATCTAGAATTTCGAATCTAAACGTTTCATATCTAGTGAGTAGCAACAATGTTAACAAAATGCAATTTAATTTTCCTAAAACAATTCTGAATAACCCAGCGCTCAGCAGATTTTTTAAACTTTGTTGTTTGAAAACTCCAAAAGTATTGTAGACCTATAAGCCCACTTATGCAAGCCCAAGTTTGGGAATTTTTCCAAAAAATTAGCGACAGTCGGCGAATTAAAAATGTATTTTTGTAGACATCAGCTTTATTATTTATTTAAAAATTGTAAATGTGCTGAACACGTATGGCTTTCTATACTTCTTGTTTCCACAACATTATGACCCAAAGAAAATTTTCCATTGATGATATGCTTACAACGTGTCTTCTGAGGATACATTTGGGAAGTGTGACTTGAACGAAGACTAAATAAAAATGTAAAATGCTTTCTACTGTTTTGGCTTTTGTACTCATTCTATGAATATGTCTTTTGTTTTCATATGTACAGTCTCAAAGTTTTATGACAAATGCTTTGTTTTTAAACAATGCGTCGGTTGGAATGCGGTTAATGTTTTACAGCATAGGTTTAGTTGTCTGTGCAACGATTGCCAATTTCCACACCTTTTCGTCACATCCTTTTCTTTTTCCCTCTGTGCGTCTGGGCGCAAGCGTGAGTTTGACGTAACGTGACAGAGTTAGTTGTTATGTGTGAAAAAGCAATGAAAATACCCAAGTAATGATAACAAAACTTGTGGCCTCGCCAACATGGTTGTAGCCAGTAATCTTTATTAATGTTACAAGTGGGCTTATACGTAACTAAGAATTTTTGAATCCCAAGATTTGTTGAACTACACAATTTGGATCCAAATCCATTGGATTGGAATACCTGTGTATTCGAAATTCTAATTTGATCATCCCAACAAACAGTGCAGTATGTTTACAACTTTGATGGAAATATGTAATTTAAATGATTAGAATACTGTTTATATGGTTAATATGTATATTGACATTTTATGTATATAAATCATTTAATGATTATTATACAATTCTATTATTCTCAGCATGAATTTCTTGAAGAATTGGTAAAACATGAAGTCCATCTAAAGTCATAAGAGCGTTGAAGCTAACATTCAGTTCCTTCAAATTAGGAAGCGGCGGAAGAGCAGTTAAATCAGTAAGCTGATTTGATCGAAGGTCCTAAGACAAAATAATGCTGTTAAATTGATTCGGTTTGAATATTATCACTATGCCAGAATATATACGCTCTTAATTTAAGTAATCGGTTACAAAATCCTGACAACTTTAACCAGAAATTTTGTTTTTACCCAGAAACCAGTGGTGGATTAAGTGGGTGGCTAACTGGGTCTTGAATTTACAAACATTACTACTTAATGTCCATTTCAACCACTTAGTTAGATACAGCACACATTTAAAAGTCGGCTCGCATACAATCATTCATAAATGTCATCATGTATCAGTATTCGATAAAGTTGTAACGTAATTATCACTTTTTTTAGGTTCCAGTTGTGAAGTTATGTCCACCCGGAAATTGACAATTGCAAATAATGATTTCTAAATCATACACTTAACCAAAACTGTGTCAGTATTCACTGAAAGATATTCTTCATGAAATTTTTCTAAATCAAATACAACTAGCTTAAAAATATATTATTTAAAAAATGAGGGTATGATGATGAAACTATCCTGATAGCAGAAAAACTTCATAGATTTTAGGTTACAAATAACAATAGAATTTTACAATTTCCGTACCAAAATCTGCAGATTGTGGCAGTGTTCTAATGCATTCTTTGGTAATTGATGTATGTTGTTGTACGATAGATACACAGCTGTTAGCTTCGGGCAAGCAATGATACCAGAAAAACTTTCAATGCAGTTTAATGACAAATCTAAACACCTCACTTCTATAAATGGGGCAAAATCTGACATTTTGACTGTAGTCAATTGATTCAATGACAGGTCAATCTTCAAGATTAATTCTGGTTTTTCCAAGACCAATTTATTTTCACAATCTTCCAGGTAGTTGAGTTTCTTATTAAGCTTAAGCAAACTGTTTCGAAAAATTTCATCAAAAACATATGTAACTTGCTTTTCCATATTTTCGAGAAGTGACAGGCGTAAATCCAGAATAAAGAAATCTTTGTTTTCAACATTCTTTACACACCAAGATAAAGGAATCCCAACAAGCTCTGTGCATCTTCCAGCAATAAATGATTTTGTTAATCTTTTCATTTTAAAGAAAAAATTGGCCTAAAGTTGATTCCTAAATAACCAAGTTATTGTCATATGTATAATATACCTTACAGGATATTGAACGATTTAAAATCTCTGTCAAGGAATGTGATTTTATTCAATACAGTTCTAATCCCCTAACTAAATCAAACTCTTACAATTATTCATATCTAAAAAAATTATTGGCAAGTTTATTTTTAACTTGTTCTTTCTTGCATAGTAAGATTATTGCAGTGCAGGTATATATCAATTGTTTCTCTAGCATCTATATAACATGACTACAAAGGCATAAAAAGCATTTTTCGTTTAAAATGTGCACATAGTGGGCTGCGTATGGGATTAAATCATTAGGTGATAAATCAGGGCACATTACCAACTTTACATTCTGGAATAAGCCCATTAAATTGCGCTAAGAATTAATTTCACATCACATTTCCAAATGGGTAAATTTACAAACATTTCAATAAGAATGTTTCAAGTAAATATATTTATTAGTACTTTAAAAAGTTTTAACAATTGTTTTAACTTGTTATGACATGGTCTTTTCTTGGGGTGTAAATCATGTAGTTCGTCATAATTATGTTTAAACGTGACTTATTTTCTATCAAAACACTTTACCAGGTCTGCTGATGGTAAGTGTAAGACATTTTCATTACATTACATTCATAAGATCTGTTTTTGGGAACATATATAATGTCATCTCGTTTTGGCCAGTCTCGTCGGCCTTAGACCATGGGGATGCATAAATTTGATTCACAGCTCATCTTCAGGTGCTAAATCTTCCGGGATTGTTCCAATCCACCACCATTGATCATATTTAACTGCAATAATCCTCCAAATGGAAACTTTTGCTTGGGGCAAGGGAAGATTGTCAAAAAATTGTAGCATCCTGCTATCTTTCATCCTCAGCCATAATTTTAAATTTGATGCCTCCACACACTCAGAAGATATTGTAACATATCGCAAAGACGTGGTAAATACCTAAATATCAACTATATAAACATAGCAAACATCCATTATCAAGTTAATTATCATTGAAACGAAAAAAAATCATGGGCATGACTGTTTTGCAGAAATTATAACCATATTTGGCAGTTAAAATTTTATTTTTACGTGGTTGTGCCAAGCTTAGGTGTACGAGTTTTCTATTAATAGCACCATAAAAAGGACTTGCAATGGCTCGTTGCACAAAATTCCAAATAGGCAGTATGTTAAAGTCCCGTTTGTGTAAGTTGAATAAGGAAGATTTGTGTTGTCCAGCACAATCATCTGAAAGGTGTTCTGTATTTTAGTGATTAAGATCAGAAAAAAAATCATCCTTCGTTAGAAGTAAGGTACAGATTGAACTTGTCTTGGTAAATAAAGATTTAATAGTAGCTACCATTTTAAACCATGTACTGCACATTTTCTTGGCCTTTGGTGTTTGCATAATATGAAAATGGTTCCAGGTCGATTCAATCCCGGACGATTCAACCCACGGACGATTCAACCCAGGACGATTCAACCCGCGGACGATTCAACCCGCGGACGATTCAACCCGCGGACGATTCAACCCACGGACCTTTCAACCCGCGGACGATTCAACCCGCGGACGATTCAACCCACGGACGATTCAACCCACGGACGATTCAACCCCGGACGATTCAACCCGCGGACGATTCAACCCACGGACGATTCAACCCAGGACGATTCAACCTAGGACGATTCAACCCACGGACCTTTCACGTACTATTGGCTTAGGTTATCAACTTATCACCAAGTTACTTTGTAGCCAATATTATGTAAGCTAAATAAAGCTAATATATAGGCCTAAACTAATATAGAGCTTTTTGTGTTTCCTTTTTTTTCTTTTACCACTTCTTGTTAGCATTGGTTGTACATCAAAACACTTATTGTTTTCTGCTTTCCAGTAAAACCTTGAATATTGTTATTTTGCCCTATACAGTACTTTGCGTACATTTCTGTCTACGCCTGCTATTATTTTTTGTATTTACCCGTGTAGATCGGTTATTATATAAAATGTTCACCTTTTAGCATTAAGTTAACATTTTTGAAGTTTTTGAAAAGACAAAATGCTTTCGACCCACGTACGTAAATGTGTGTATTTCTTTTTTTGCATGTACACAAATTACAGATATTTTTATAGACACCTGTTTATACATCGATTAATTAGAAAGAAAGTTGTTTTATTTACAGGCAAGCTTAAGAACATGAACCTGAACACAAACACAGCACGTATAAAACACAAAGCTGAAAAGGGTACTACAAACGGTAATTAATTAGCACATATGAGCGATTGCACGCAGATACATCAATTTATCTGGCTCATTTGCATAAGTGCAAACCTTTGCCGAAAGTCTGTGAGCCAGGTGTGTGTATTTCCTTCGTGGTTGGTCCAAATTAACAACTGCGCACCGAGCACCGAGCACCGAGCCGTTGTATCGCGATATCGCGTTTTATACCGTCCAGAAATGACCAAATGTTCGGATGAGAACACAGAAATAGTGATTTGAGGGCATTGTGAAACCCTTCTGTGCAATTTATTGTTTTGGGCTCGCAAAGTATCGCGTCGTCGTAATGATTCCACAACGAAGGGGGAAATCTAGCCTGTCGTTGATGGCGTCCTGTTCTTGAACCACGGATATAATTGCTTTCAAAGTAAACTAAAAGATCGTTGCAGGCAACCTCGTCTGGAAATGTGTTGGCAAGTTGTTCAAAAATACTCTCCAGGTCAGCGACTGCAACAAAAGACAATGCAGACAGCGACTTCACTAACATTTGGAAGATGCTGTCGGTTTCATACCTGGTTTTCAGACCGAGTTCGTTTACTTTTCTTAAAACGGACTGAGCCAAATGAAAATAGCAACCGGAAACGGTTGCTGAAGGATATTCAGACCTAAATGCATTTATAGCAGCGATTTCAAAATCCAAAAGAATTTTATCGGGCTGTGCCATTGGACGTATAATCCTGAGGGCTTGCAACATCTTTGTATACGTTTCTTGAGACTTGTTGGGCAAGAGAAAGTAAACTATAGGTGGATAACTGTGTCCAACCTTGCAGTGAATGGTGTACAGCTGGAAGAAGATGCCAGGAACGACGTCGAAAGTTCCGTCTGCGAGAAAGAGACCTTGGTTCAGGTAATGAAGAAGTTCCACGCAGCCCAAGGCAATGATCCGTTGCCTGTCTCCTTCCCCCGAATCATATAGCACTATCTCTAGGTACTCTGGTGGAATTTGAAAGTTAATCTCTCCTGGTACAGGATGTGCTGCAGTACCATTTTGGCGTCTTCTTCTAATATTTCTTTCTGAAGTAGAACGTTTAGGCATCCTTGTGCAAGTACATTTTCTAAGGTTTGAATTTTAATCAACGTGTAGGCTTTATTTATTTTTCGCTAAGCAGGTCTACTAGTTACAACACTGTACATAAACTTGTTTTTATTTCAACACAAGATGTGTATTGGTATAGTGGTAAAAGCGGCATCCGTGCCTGATAACGAACTGCGTAGACGTTTTTGTAAATGGGTTAAATCGCCCGTGGGTTGAATCGTCCTGGGTTGAATCGTCCGGGGTTGAATCGTCCGTGGGTTGAATCGTCCGCGGGTTGAATCGTCCGGGGTTGAATCGTCCGGGGTTGAATCGTCCGTGGGTTGGATCGTCCGCGGGTTGAATCGTCCGCGGGTTGAATGGTCCGCGGGTTGAATCGTCCGTGGGTTGAATCGTCCGCGGGTTGAATGGTCCGCGGGATGAATCGTCCGCGGGTTGAACCGTCCGTGGGTTGAATCGTCCGACCACCGTTTGCATAATATGAAAATTATTGAAAGCCAAATCTGGACTTATTGTTATCTGATTTGTAACTATCAGTGCTACTTTGAAGTGTATGTAAATGTAAGGTCACAGTTCCGCATTCATACAGATTGCACTTGTGCATAGCTTAATAATTGCTTATCATTGTTTGTAGTAAATGCGCGTGGTAGGGAATTTCATGAAATCCGATGTTATTGATGAAGGGTATGGTTTTGGTCACACCCGCCACAAAAAATAAAGAATATAGACGATTAGGGTATTAAAAACCTTCTAGATTGTAGATGCCGACACTAAATAATTTAACGTTCTTCACTTTCAAACGTTATACCTAACGATCGTTATAAAAACAACGGAAACGTGAGGCAAATTACGATACTACGATGATAACTCGGCTAGTCTATGTGAGTCTCTTATCATCTCATCAGACAACGTCTCATTGACCATTGATATCAGCTCAAAAAACAAAGCTTTCATTTCGAATGGCCATCACCGCTTCTGATGTGCTTAGTATTATGTATTGTATTGTTTATTTTTACCATTAGCATTGAGAAGCGAAAATAGTACACGAAATTAGTCTTAAAACAGTCAATTTTCCATCACATCATTACATCAAAAGTTTTAAAGCAGTTCAGAAACTTAAATTTCCTTTTAATCTAACCATTTGTATCCATTTTGTGATTTCGAAGCGCTTTTTGTGCAAAAAATGAGCGACGTACGAATAACCTTTAAAAGATACGCGCTCGTGGTTTTGATCTTAATTCAAAGAAAGCGCATCGCTCTGCACATCACTCCTCAAAAAACAGCCACCGGCGCGCTCAAGCCCAGCTTTCCGCTTGTGAGATTAAAAACTCTATTTATTAATCATAATATCACTCAACCAATAAATAATGTGAATTTATAAAAACACGTGCAATGCGTTTAAAAATTTTGCAGAGTCGATTTTTTCAGCAGCTGCTTTGTTTTTGATGCGGGCTTGAACACCCACTCAATACAGTGTTAAATCCGCTCCCAGCGCTATACTATGTATTTGACAATAATTTTTTAACAAAAAAAAACAGAAGCAATTTGTTTGTTTTTTTTCGGGATTAGCAAATTTCTATTCTATCTTAAAAGAACCTGAATATAACTTCAGTTCCCCTTCAAAAACATTTTGAATTGGTTCTGTTTCCAATATCTATAAGATGTCCATATAACAAACATGCCTCCATTTCGCGCTAGTTAAGCTCGTTTTTGTTTCTTAAACCAGGCGAGGTCTGTAGGCTAAGTTTAGAAGTTGGTGGTGCACTGGTGCTTTAAAAAACTTTTCAGAGTGACTGTTTTAGTTGGTTACCGTTTTTTGAGTTTATATATACTATAGTGCCGCACTTTTTGAGTACACTAGAAGTTTATTACGTTTAGCCTATGATATTGACATATTCTAACCCTTTCTGTTGAAGAGCAGACTTATCTTAACTTATCAAGGTGCCTTCACTTAATTTACCTGCTGAATCATCTGACTCTATTGTTGCGTACGGTTAGAATACCCTAACCTTTTGTCAACCGAAAGGTTTTAATTTAACAACAGAAATAGTACAAGAAAAGATTTTTATTATAGGTGCATGCTGTACACTTTCTCAATATTACAAATAACCAATAACATACGTAATACTATTGCTTATAAGATGTCTAATACATGATTTGCAATTTCCATGACTAGCTCAGACAGCTCGTCTGTTAATTTCGCTGATTCACACAGTTAACGCTCTTTATCTCAAAGATTCACTCGACTAAAGCTCGATCTCTACTCGCTGGTAGAAGTGCGAGTTTAGAAAATGTAAAAGCGATGGGAGTTAAAATGTTCGAGAAGAAAAACGCAGCATTTCATAACATGTGCAGCGAGGAAAACAATGTGTTGACAATGTGAGATTCATCTAGCTAAAGCTGACACATAGACATAGATAAATTAAAATAATCAGTGTTAAAGTTAAGAAGCGGGCATTTCCAATAAGACTTCTTATCACCACAGATGCTGGAAAACAACTTGGGAACGTACTAAAAGGAGTGTTCACACGTAGTTGTTCAGAGCAAGTTTCCAAAGATCAAACGACAGTTGAAGTGTGTATCCAAAAACAAGTTCATAAACTTCAATCAATAACTAGAAAAAACTTTTCCAAGAAATGATGTAATTGTATTAAAATATACCACCCAGGCCGCTACACTGTGTTGCTGTCTGGGTGGTAAGATTTTTTCAATCGGCGCTATTGCGGCCGGTAAACATTTGTCTAAAATTATCCAAAAAAATTTATAACGAAAAATTTTTTTTTTAAATTAACCTTATCTAATATTCCTTAAAAACAACTTTAGCAAATTTCAAGGAGCTACTCCAAGTAAAAATTTTGTTATTACCCTTAGAACGTGGCTATCTCAAACAGACCAGAACGCTATGAAAAATGGCAAAAAATTTTTTTTCATTTTGTAAGCTAAACTGCTGTTTCTCCAGCAAATGTTGCTCTTTTTTCGCACACGATTAACTGTATTTTTCTGTGTATATACAAAATTTTTGATGTCTTTGTGAATGTTTTCAGTGTTTTCTTTTTATTTTTCTGTGTGGCATCACAATTACAAACAACCCCCGAAATACGGACAGCAAAACGTTGTCATTCTCGTTTATCAAGTGCGTTGTTTGCACTCAATTATTTGCTTACTTTGGTCTATTTGAGCAATATGGAGTTACCAAGTAAGAAATCAAGGAAGGCTTACGATCGAGTAACGTTAAACCCAGCTTTTTCAGCTATTAAAGACGGCGAAATGTCCATTCGAAGGGCCTCAGTGGCTTTCAATACTCAAAGCGTAATGAGTAATGACTCTTTTAATTTTGCAATACACTGAAAAAATATGATAATCGTTACGGGTAAGTTATGCCTATAGGATATGCGAGGTATACTAAAAGCGTTTTAAAACTTGGCCCGTCCATTGTATAAATGCAAAAGTAAAAACAAATCGTAGTGGTTTCCTTTTACACAAACCAAGTTATCTGAATATTCTTCTCCCTTATTATTACAATATTTAAACATACACATTTCTTATTATACAATTAGTTGCAACTTAATAAATTAAAAAAACTTATTTTGCATTGCTCTTAACTCCAGTATTCTTCTTCAGTCTTGCATACACCAAACTGCAACACTGTAAAAGGCTAACTTCTTCATAAAAATACGTCCGCAAAAGCAGGGACAAGCGGCCGCATTTGAAAGGAGTCCGCGATAACCCGGAAAAAGTAGTCTTGGAAGAAATCGTTTTGCTCCGTTTTTGCATCAGTTGAAATTAATATAAAATTATAGTAAAAAAGTAAATTAAATTCTGCACAATATGGTGAAAAAATTTTTTCTCTAGCCTCAGGCAAATGTATTTAACATGAGCTTCAAATCGCAAAGAAAAAATGTGGCCGCAATACTGCCGATAGACCCTACTTCACTTTAACAATGAAAAATTTCCACTCACTTTGATTGCCAAAGAGTGCCAAACTGCAAATATTTTGAGTCTCTATCGACAATACTTTTTAAGTTCCATTGCGTCAAACTCACCCAACTCAGAAAAACCTGGTTAATTTCTCCTCTATGTTAATTTTTTGCGGAGTAGTCTTCTCTGTATAGTTTCTTTTTAACTACTTTTCTCTGCTTGGGTCTGAAATTTGGGGTGGAGCCAGTGATCAAGATCAATTATCGCAAAAATGCATTGCTATGGATAGCAAAGTAATGTTACTCGATGTCTATGGAAAGGTAGGCTACGCTACATGATACGTTAAAAAATATATGAAAAAACACTCTATCTTGCTGATTCAAACCCAAATAAAACAAGTAATATTCAATGTACAACAACGAAATTTATACCATCACGTGCAGAATTTCATCCTGCTTTTATACTGTATTCCTAAAATTTGTAAATTAATTAATTATATATAACTTTTTTTCCAGTGTACTCGGCTTTTCCTGGATTGGAGCCAGTCTATAAAATTTCCCCAAGTGTATGAAAACAAAATTTTAATGTTTAACACGTACTCATGCTGAGTTTACCATTTTTTGATTGGTAGATTTTTTAAACATAGACATCATATTTTCTCAGTATTAAATTTTTGAACGATTTTTTATTAGTAAATTTACCCTTAATCTGCAAAACTTTTCTTCAAACATCACCGGAAAATGTCAGGTAAACTTGACAAATTGTCTCTGTCACCCAGTGGTTGAAGACTTGCACTGTATTTGAAAAGTTCATTTGCTTATTAAAGTGCAATTACATATTGGACCACTATCACTATTAGTGTCAACAGTTTTTGTGAAAAAACTTTGACCCGTTGAGGGTAGTGGCACTGGGCCAAAGTTCGCTAATGTTTTAAATCAACAATAGTGCACCTCAACAGATTGAATGGCTGCCATTTTTTTAAATTTTTAGTTAATGCTAGTTACATGATTTTACCATGATTTACTGTTTTCTAATGTCATGATCCTTGTGATTAATGATAATCCCCACCACAATGCAACTTTTTCGAGAGGAATGCTTTTTCACAATGGCAAAACTTTTATTATTGTTGTAAATCATTTGCTAGTTAAGAACTAACACATGGCATTAATCTTCTGATTCTGAAAGAAAATTAAACTCAAAAAGAAATTTGCTTCTACAAAGCTTCTACCAGATCAACAACAACAGTTAAAACCAGACCGTAGGGCGCATAATCACCCTCATGTTTTTCTCATGCAAAAAACCTTGTGTGTCATTGAGAAGACAACTGTTTACCACTAATAACAAATAAATACTGTCGAATAACAAATCATCGCAACCGGTCTTATTTTGTCTGTCTATTTAACAAAGTTTTAAATCTGCTCAATATTATTGCTTTACTCCAGTAGTTCTGTACACTGTCTTCCATTACCACCTAACATTGCGTTGTACAGTGAGACCTCGTTAATCCGGACCCCGATGAACCGGAATCCCCGCTATCCGACACAAAACTGCCGGGAACGGATTTCTTCCTATGCATTTTACCCCTTTAATCCGGAAACCCCGCTGTCCGACTCCGACACAAAAGTTTTGGAACAAATGTGCTAAATCAATAGCAATAAAATCCGATAAACCGGATTATTAACAGTTAAGCGAAAATGATTCACGATTGTCCTAATACAGTATGTAGTTAGTTGACGAAACAATAGCCGATTATCTACGCATAATAACGTTGCGGTCTTTATTGATTCAAAAGTACAGTACTATACAGCATTACGCTTTGTAAAAAAATTTAGAAACGAAAAAATAAATTGTTCATCAACAGTAACAAACAACGCTTCCGCGGTCGCAAAAAAAACGTACAGTACATCGGTTGAGTGCGGCAATCTATTGAAGACATACTGCTGCAACTCAATCGTGCTATCAGCTTTTGATATATTAGAAAGAACAACAAAGATTAGAAACAGGTCAAAGAAAGTTCAAGACTGCTGGTCCCGCCGGAATGCTTCGCCATGCAAGAGCGGTTTTCAAACCGATTTGCGGCCGCATGTTCGTCACTTCTGGCTTAGAGCATTCGTCTTTAATACGGTGGTTCTGGGGTTCGACACTGGGTCAGATCATACAATAAATATAATTTTATTTTAGTTGCTGTCCAGCCAGAAACTCGGTACTTAGAATTGGAGTAAGGTGCACACTGCGTTTTGAACACGGTACTGCATTTGCAAGATTGATTGATTTTTTACTTTCCGATAATCCGGATACCCCGCTAAACCGACATTTTTTGACGAAACGAAGTGGTCCGGATTAACGAGGTCTCACTGTATTCGCTTTATGACTATGTAGTTACCAACACGAGCATCTGAAACAATTTGTCTTGTGAAAAATTTAACCTCATTTCCGCCATTGTTTATATTTTAAAGCGATCGTTTTGAAACATGGTTGGTAAATCAATTATGTAAAGCACTTCAGAATGTCCATGATAAACCATAACATTCATCTTATTCTTTTCGTATAAATATATTAATATGTATTTGCGTAGTTGGTGTGTGTAGTAACTGATGGTGTAATTGCAATGACTTTCACTAGAATTCACAATGTAATAAAATCTAACATAAAAGTAGGATATGAATGCAACGACGTTAATAACAGAAGTTGAATGTCAGCCAGAAAGCAAATCAATTAACGGCACTTCGATGCTCATGATTTTCAACAATAAGCTAACAGAATAACTTCGCGTGTAAAATTACTTAATTTTGTCCTGATGATCACTTGTGGTCTGTTTATCAGAACCAAACTCAGCCGATGAGACAAAAATATTTTTCCAGATTTTTGGTCGGGCATATAAGCCCCCTCTTGTCTTTTGCTGTCAAAAAGTGAGCCAATGTTTTTTCAGTAGTTTCTTTACTTTTCTTCTATGCCTTCACAGCGTTTTTGTACCAAAAAATTAAGGCAAAAAGTGAATGACACGATAAAAGCATGCTCTCAGGCCCAGTTCTGTTAACGTTTAAAAGAACCTAATGCTAGCCAATAGCTTTTTCAATATAGGCTACCTACTGCTTTTTTGAAAACTAGTATCTCTATTTTGTTTCCTACCCCTTTGATTTTTGCTGATTACGCCGGTGGTCTCTTGTACCAGATATTTTTGAAAAACAAATGTGGTTGTTTTTGGTTTGGAACTATTAATTATTCGTGTTCTCATGCACAGTTCTGAAATTGCTGTTGTTAGTTTGTAAGTGCAATTTTTTACTGTAGCTGTGGTATGCATACATGCTTGGTGGGCTGTGAGTTTGGGCCTTCATTAAATATTATGCACTGAGATTAGCATTTTTTTTTTAAATTGCAAGACACTTTTTGCTAGTATTATGTTGTCTATGAGGGTTTGTGACATTAGAATTGTGTAATGGAAATCTACTCTGCAAACAGTTCTTGGTTTGTTTTCTTTAAACAGAATATTTTTGAATGATTTAGACGTTTTTTCTAAATCGAAGTTGACATGTGGTAATTTTATGCATTATAGGCCAGCAGAGATTAAATCAGAGTGTTTTAATGTTACTAATGTGATGCAATTGTTCACAAGTTGCAAATTAATATTCCCTTAAAGCTCAAGAAATCCCTCTAAATGTTTCATGGAACTCCTGTTAAAGAGTGGTGGACATGGACACAGTCCAGCATGCATCAACATACACATCAGAAACCTAAAATGTAAACTATATTCAAAGTTATACTTTATTCGCTAAAGATCACTATTGCTGTGGTCAGAAGCTGTTGATCCAGTGGACATGAACATTTGAACATAGGTATTAAGTTTGCATAAATTCTGAATGTGTCAGAAGATGTTTAAACAGAATTATAGATTTTGTTTGAAAGTGGCAAAATCAGTTACTGGACAAAAAACAAAATCTAATATTCAAAAAGAGTTAGGTCGTTATAATTTTAATTTTGTGCTGTGTATCCGTGTCTTCTGTGGATAAGTGTACACTGAATATACATACATTTTTCCCAGTTCATTATACATATACTATAGTTTAAATACATACGATGTTCTATAATAATGGTTTACAGTTATTTTTTCAGTCTGGATATACAATTTTTGAATTTAGTCTAAAATCTGATTAGTGTAAACAAAAATGACCCAGTCTCAAGATATGAATGGGAAAGGTGATGCAGAAGTGTAAGTATTTTTTTTTCTTATGAAATTGTGTGCAGTGTACTTATAAATATACATAGAATTGTGACCAGATTTCCTTCCTTTCACTAGAACGCACCCTGCTCCAACTCTGTGGGCACAAAGAAAGGATGTGGTTTTTCTAACCTTCAAAATTGAAAGCTGTAAAACCCCTCAAGTGTCATTCGAAAAGGACAAGGTTACGTTCACTGGAACTGACCACTCTACAGTAACCCATTATGCCAATACAATTGAGATGAATGATGAAATTAAACCTGAGGTGTGTTAGATTTTTTATCTAGATTTAGGAATTTTGAACTTCCATTACATTTTATTGTATGCTAAAAAATATTGTGGTATGATAAATGAGGTACTGTACATATAAATGTTGGCTAAAAAGTCATGCTTTGATTTTTATTTTGGACTTAATACACTTGTTAAAAGTTGTTATACCGTACTGGATTGCTAATTTATCATGAATAATGTGACATTGATCATAGAAATTGCAAATAAAAATGCCCGCACTTTTTTTAACAATCAAATGCAAGATGAATATATTGGCCAGATTGATAGTTCAAAAAACTATTTTCCATACAGAGGAAGCTCATTTACTTGAAGTGGAAGGAATTCATTGAGTAGCTATGAGTTTATTAAAGTTTGCCAGAATGTTTACAATCTTAAGCAATCAAAATAAAGGTCCAATTGGAAACTATATACTGTTATATGGTGATTAGCATGCGAAATCTGTGAAAAGTCTGTTTTTTATCCAATAACTCAAACTATATTCTGTGGTTAAAGGAATTCAGTCATTCTGCATCTTTAGACGTATTGATTGTATCTTTAGCTCAATCAATTACCATAATCTTACCAATTTGGAAAAATGCACCCCTACCAAAACTTAAACAAGGGGGTGCGGCCTCAAAATGATGTCACAATTCCAAAAAGTTCAGACTCTCATTATGCTGAAAATATCTCTTAGAAAAACCTTTTTTAAGTTAAAAATAATGAAAAAATGAAACATCCTAATGCACATATTATATTTTATAAATTATGAAATTAGGGTTGCATTTGGGCGAAAAAAGGACTTGGCATTGAGTGTACTCTCCAGAAGAAAAACATTGGATTTTGGCCTCGGTTAACTAAGGACAAAGCAAAGGTAGTATTTTCATATATCAAGTTTGCTCCAGAAATTGCTTTCACATCTCATAAATTTCAGGTAACCTTGACTTAAGAACCGCTTAAAAATGCTTCATGCATTGAATTTTCAGATTCATTGGTTGAGAGTTGATTTTAACAAATGGAAAGATGAAGATGATTCTTCAGATGACGAAGGTAGACAAGAGGAACCTGATCTTTCCAACCTAATGGCCCAAATGGGAGGAGGAGCTGGGGGAATTCCTGATATGGGTGACCTTCCAGACGATGAGGAAGTAGATAGTGATGATGAAGATCTTCCAGATTTAGAAGACAATGTTGATAAGGAAGATAAACCTGAAAGTGCGTGATTGCCATATGTTACTGCCTGAACTACAATTCTTACCATTTGGCTGAGGCACATAAACCAGCGGTCTATGCTGTGGCACAACTAGGCTTAAAGTGACATATTTTACTATGTTTTTTGAGACCGAACAATGTTGCGTATCACAATTAAATTTAATTCTACTTAAAATGAGCTTCATGCAGTACACGATTAACCAGAAATTTGGTAAGTAGTGTTACCCGTCAAGTATTTTTGTAAGTTTTATCACACTCACTAGGTTGTTAGAGGATAGCAAAATTTGATTTCGGAAGCCAGAGCCTATGTGTTTATGCTTGCTGCATGCCGAGTCAAAGAAATGGCGATGCATCTTGAATAAAATAAATCAGGTTTGTCAATTTGTACTTAGTCCATTCAGTTCGTTATGCCATTTTTGCAAAGTATGAAAACACAAATACAAAATTAACATTTATTCACGTTGAGCTGATACTCATCCCGAAAACAAAACCCCCGAAACTAACGCAAAATTGATATATTTAATCAGAAATACTTATTTGCTTATGCGTATTGGAGTATAAAAAACATAAAAAGTTTAAAAACACAGAAGTTACGATAGGAAACGTTTTTTTATAACTATAAGGTATGAAAAACGGTAGTGCACTTTTTTCTGTTTATGTCAAATCAACAATGACAAACTGTAGAAGAAAGATCTCAGTAACGGCAACATCGCTTCGATCATTGCTGGCAACAAATATAGTAGGCCTTGATTCTAGTGAAACAAAAGCCTAGAAAACGTCGGTTGCATTTTATGCAACGTTTAAATGAACTTTCCAAAAATTTGGAAAAGCTATATATTTTTAGAAACCTGGTCGTAATAATAACACATCAGTAAAGGAGCTTCTTATAAATTGCCGGTAGTAATAGGTTATACTCATATTGTTTTAGTTTACTGTTAACTGAAAGTCGATGAATGGAATTTTTATTGGAGATTATCACGTAATTTCAAAGCGTTCTTGAGTAAAACTGCAGTTTTCAGATGGTCTAAAGAGCATGTTGTTTTGTTTTTTTTACTACCAGCGCTTATTTCATAAATTTTCCTGAGACTTTCGCTCCTCCATCTTTTTTCGGAGATGATCCGGCATATGCATGTGGTACATCCTTTGCACTGCTGGTTTTCTTTTTTCTTCTATGTTATGCGTTGGAACAACCTGAACTATTGGAGGCAATGTTTTGTTTGGATCTAGCAATCGAATTTTTCCTCCAGCAATATGATCTTTGTACAAGTGCCCACTTTTTTCTTCTGGTGCTTTCTTTACAATATTTTCTTTTGTCTAAACAAAGAATTAGTTTTAGAAGCATAAATTTGTCAAACATAATGCAATAAACGTTTATAGAAGCATGGCCTCATAAATTGTGGGTTGCAGAGTTTTTCCAAATACAGCACGAGAAGACTTTGTTTCGAGACAACCGTAATCGATCAAAATTAAAGTAAACCCTTTTAAACATCAAACGTTTTTACCTTTAATTTCTGTACTGATTGATGCATTTCTGACACTTTGCTGTTGTCAGTTTTAGACACATAACCTTTTTCGGCCAAATGCTTTTGCTGAAGCGCTAGTTCATGCTCCTGCAATCAGTAAGATTTTGTAACTGTAAATAAAGCTTACTTCTGACGGCGCATGTTGTTAGTGGCAGCTGTACGACGTCAGAAGCGAAGAGAAGAACACATAATACAAGTTAGGTGACATAATGATATTGTAGGCCTACATGTATTTTTCGCATTTCGTTTTGGAATTGCTGCTCCCTTTTGGCTTGCAATGCTTGTTTTCTTGTGTCCTCCATTTTCTTCTGACTGATCATACTTTTAGCAGCATGCTCCTGCATGCGCCGTCTATTTATAGCAGGAAATTCATCAAGTATTATTCTTTAGTTGTTTGAATCACTAGTTTTTAACTTAATTAGTAAGTACTTGAACAAGCGCCAAATCGAGGCAATGAAATAACATAATTTACGTTACGCAATACTGAACAAAACTCAAAGCAAGTCTTTTGCGGTAGTTTTGTTGACAATGAACGTGTAAAGATTAAACGGTATGCAATATAATGAGTCTGTGGTCATTATACTTATTACTATTAGGCTATACAGCTTACGTCCAATATGCTTCTCTTACGGCTGCATCTTGTTCTCTGTCGTCGGACTTTGCTTCAAACCACCAGTTCCATTGATAATAAGGTTGGCCAAGTCTATCTTGAATTTTGCTCTCTACGGCATAGCAACCTTGCAATAAATTTAACTTTAACTTCACAGATATTAAATTATAATAAGTTCGGTCATGGAAGAATAATTAGATTTCTGTAGGAATAATAATTTATAGCCTACTCTTGTAGAGTGCACTACTTGGCCACCTGATGAGAATATTTTATGACAACAGACAGATAGGATATAGGCCTAGAATGTAGCTAAGAAATGCATTATCCTAACCGGGAATACTTGGCAAGGCAAAATCTTCAGTCCGAAATGTAAATTGTCGAGGTGTGTCTGGCAAACTGAAATCGGGTGATTTACCTTTTGGCCAGCCGAAAGTGTAAATACCTGCAAGTACATAGGCAATAGATTTTCTTGAGCAAAAAAGTTAGTCGATTAGTTCAGTGGTCGGCAACCACCAAGCCGCGGCATGGTACCGGTCTGTGAGGAGATCGTTACCGGGCCGCATTACTCTTTTATGTCTGTAGTGCAATAAGGTTGTCGTATATTGTCACCAAAAAGGTGTTGGAAATCCGCGTTAGTTGATTTATCGCTACTAGGCTACAGGACATCATAATGTGTAATGGCTGCCACAATAGTTTGAGGTTCGAAGAGGTTGTGTGTGTGTTCAGAGTTGTGAAAGAAAGGCCTTTTTTAACGAAATGGTAACTTTTAGTCCAGCCAGGTTTTCTATTTTATTTTGTAGAAACTGCAGTGAAAGGGCGCATAATCTAATGGTTAGTGTATTAGTGTGGACACTAGGCAGCTTGGCGCAGATTCTTTTCGTTTTGTTTCAACTAAAAACTGAGGGACCAGGTAGACGTACTTTTCTTTTAAAATTGGCCTGAGGATCGAGTAGTTGATTCAGTGTGAAGCGTCCTAGATGGTTCACAGAGCCAACTAATCCTCTATCAAAATGCAAGCTACTTTTTGAAGGTATTTCACAAAGCGGTCACACAATAATGAGCCACTCTGAATTTAGGGCAATTTTCAACATTAAACATATATTTTTAGTCGGATGAAAATGAGTACAAAGCAAACACCTATGCTGAGTTATTTTGGAAATGGGTCAACACCTGACATCGACGACGAAGGGCCTACAGCTAAAAAAAAGAGTAAAGCTTTTTTCAATCGCCAATATAATGTGTCGTATTTAAAATACGGATTTATTTCAACTTCTGATTCCGAAGCACCTCACCCGCTCTGCCTAATTTTCAACAGCAAGTTATCAATCGAGTCAATGAAGCCTTCAAAACTGCTTCGGCACATGACGAATAAGCAGCCCGAATTAAAAGATAGACCTGTGGAGTTTTTTGAAAGAAGGAAACGTGACCGCGAAGGTGAAAAACGAGTATTGAGGACTGCTTTGTCAACAAATTCAAATGCACTAAGAGCATCGTTTGGTGTCTCACCGCATAGCTAAGACTAACAAACCATTTACTATTGGAGAAGCATTGATTCTACCTGCATGTACTGATATGTGCCGTGAAGTTTTAGGAGAATCGGCAGCTAAAAAGATAGTACAGGTTCCCCTTTCGGTTCGCACTGTTGGGAGACGAATTGAGGATATGGCGGAAGATATCGAAATTTATATGTTAGAGTGGATTGTAAAGTCACCATGGTTTGCGATTCAGTGTGATGAGTGGTCAGATATTGAAAAAAAGCTGGGCTGCTAGTTTTTGTTCGATATCTTTATGACGAAGACATTCATGAGGACATGTTGGTGCTTTGTTATTGCCAAAAAACACCACAGCCGATCTGTTCAAATCTCTGAATGATTATTTCACCAGAAAACTGAACCGGTATTTTTGTGTCGGTGTGTGCACAGATGGGGGCTGCAGCCATGATTGGTCGTCTGTCTGGTTTGACTGCTCGCATTAAGGAGGTCACACTAGATTGCAAGGCCACTCACTGTGTTATTAACAGAGAAATGCTGGCGAGTCAAAAGTTATCACTAGGG
Source organism: Clavelina lepadiformis (assembly GCF_947623445.1). Classification (NCBI taxonomy): domain Eukaryota; kingdom Metazoa; phylum Chordata; class Ascidiacea; order Aplousobranchia; family Clavelinidae; genus Clavelina; species Clavelina lepadiformis. The sequence goes on along the minus strand of NC_135241.1, from coordinate 7,261,792 downwards.
CAACCAGTTTTTTGACCTAAAAATTTTAAATTTTGACCTTAAAATTTGCAAATTTTGACCTCATTTTGACCTAAAAAGTTTAAATTTTGACCTTATTTTGACCTAAAACGTTTAAATTTTGACCTTATTTTGAAAAACGCTATACTGATAATCTCTACACTGTCTACAGCAACTTTCTAATCTAAAGCTGCATTTAAAAATGACAAAATGCTTTTCTAGTGTTGACTTTTTTTCGTTTCTGCGTATTAAGATTGACAACTTGCAGTTTCAAATGCAATGCCGTCACATCGTGACGTCATCAAACGCGCTGAAAAGCCTTCCCTCTCTTTGTGGCTTTGGTTCTAAGTAAAATTTGTGGCACTGGAATTGTTTGCGGTACAAGAAAAGAGAAAAACGGAAGAATAATATTACAAAATGGCTACAAAATTACAAGTTTAATAGATTTTGACCTAAAAAAAAGACCTAAAGAAACAATTTGACCGTATTTTGACCTAACGTAACATTTTGACTTTATTTGACCTAATAACTTCTATACCACACGTCGTACAAAGCTGAAATTTGTTTTGTGCTTGTTTGATAACATTCTGGGCAGGTTAAAAAAAATTGACCATGTTGACTTTTGGTTGCCCTAGTTATCACCTGAGCTACATACTGTAGTATGTTCGATGATATAGTTAAAATGATCAACCTCATTAAAGCTCATGCTCTTAACACCCGGCTGTTTGAGCAGATGTGTGAGGACATGGATTCTGAGTACAAGTGTCTTTTTTTTACTCACTGAAGCAAGGTGGCTCTCACGAGGTAAATCATTAATTAGGACGTTTGAGTTACGTGAACCAGTACAAAGATTCCTACTGGAGAAAAATTTAGATCTTGCTAACAAACTTATTGGTGAAAAATGGGTTCTTAAACTTGCCTATTTGTGCGACATATTTAATCTGCTGAACGAACTGAATTCTTCACTTCAGGGCAGAATGACTTCAGTAGTGACGTTGGCAGATAAAGTAGCTGCATTTCAAGACAAACTTAAATTGTGGGAGTAGCGCATAAACAAAGGGGTATTTGACATGTTTCCAACAGTAGCTGAGACATTGAAAAACAGTGAGCCTGAACAAGCGTTCTCCGACCTTGTGAGCAGTCACATGCGTGTACTTTTACAAGAGTTCAAGCGCTAAAGACCCTCGAACAGCAAAGAAATGGATCTGGAATCCATTCGTTTTCCAAACAAATGAATCGACCTTACTTGTACGACAAGAGGACCAGCTGCTGGACATTGCGAATGATTGTAACCTGAAATGTATTTTTCGTACAACGACTCTACCAACATCTTGGATGAAGGTCTTGCCATGAAAGCCTTAAAACCTTTACTGCCCTTTCCGACATCCTACTTGTGTGAGTCTGGATTTTCTGTGATGGCAGCTACAAAGACGAAGCCGCGAAACAGACTGGACGTGAGGGATACATTACGAGTTTCATTGAGTACCATAATTCCTAGGTGGGAGCGTCTCGTTGCGGCAAAACAAGCTCAAGGTTCTCATTGAAATTCCGACTTCTATGAGCTTCAATAGATTCAATTTAATGAACATTTGTGTTTTTTTTTGAAGGCCGTTCCGCGAAACAATTTCAGTTTTAAACCGGTCCGCAGTGCACAAAAGGTTGCCGACCCCTGGATTAGTTGGTTGTTAATGTTATGATTTCATCTACATTATATTTTCAATGTATTTTAGAAATAAGAAAACTACAGTAACACTACACTCTACAGATAGGTAAAAGCAAATTATAAATGCATACTTTTTCCTTTGGCTATTTGAGATTCAAAATGCTTTTGATCAGTATAGTACAGATAGTCGGCAGGTTGAAGAAGGACCTGCAAGAAGTAATAGGTATATGAATAAATAACCACCTAACATATACAGTAACCAATATATGAGAAATTAGTGACTCTCTCTAGCTAGAGATGATAAACAAGAGAACTTTTAATTTTTGCTTTGCATTGTTAAATATTGTATAACCGCAGCAGTGTTGTGTATTAACCATGTTTTAACCGACCGTAAACGTTATTTTAACAGCAAAAGAATGTTGGTGACGTTTGACGTCGTATTCATCTAAAAATGTATTGATGTCATTGTCAACTTTGATTGGCAGATCTTTTAGTTGTTGAAAGGAACCAAAAATTCCAGGACAGTATTTCACAAATGACGTGATTTTCTGCTGCGTACGATCGCTAGAATTTGTTTTAGTTTCTGACGTAACTTTGACGTCGACATAAAACTGTTCGTCAGCATCAAACAGTCCATCCTCGCTTATCCCTCGATCGGCTTTATTATACATGGCGCGGTATAATTCGGTTCCCAGGCTATTTTTCGGCAAGCCGTTGTTTGCTTTTATGAGGTCTTCTAGGAAGTATTCATCATGACGTGGAATATTGTTTCTTTTGAGGTAGTACAAGTTTGAGCTGTGTTGTTTTGTAATTCCCCCACAGTATTGACCAATTTCCATACAAACGGATTTGGCCGAGTTTAGAGATGCAAACGATTTTTGAGTCTGACTAATTTTACTGGAATGACCAATGGTTAAGCCTTCATACATACTCCATCGACAAGTTTTGACATCTGCAATTAATTTGTGGAGTTGTGGAAAGCATGTGTGTCATATCCACGTTGTTGATCAGTTGAAGATATGACCGAGAAATATAAAAAGAAAACAGTATAAGTAATCCTAGAGACAATTAATACCACTTACCGAGAAATGAACGTCAAAGCCATATGTGTGTTGGACAACGCTTTGGTTGATTTCTAAATCAATTTTCAAAGGATTCTTTAGTGCTTGAAAATATTGTGAGTCCCCAGGACAATATCGTACAAAAGAAGTCTTTTTTGGAAAGTAATATTTCTTTTTTGGGATAACGTTTAATGTTTTATCTTGCAAAATCTGTGGTTGGGCCGGCCCTGACACAACGGTATAACGTGGAATGTTACTTCGTCGGAGCGAATACCTATCGCCTTCATTTTCTTGCATTACTCCTTGACACTCAGGAGCAATTTTTTGACATATTTCTAACGCTTCTGTGAAATTTTCCATGAGCGTAAATCGAATGTTTTCCGGAGTTGTTGGAATTTTGATATCAACCCCTGGTGGGGGTGGTGGAGGTTGGTTAACTCGTAGTGATCTTAGATGCGATGTTTCCTTTAATGTGGAAAGTTCTATGCTGAAATCCAAATACTTCCCTTCGAATTTTTCCCACCGGCATGGCCCTAAACGAACAAAATATAAATGAAGTTAAGCGCATCTTAACCAGTGGGGTCGTAAGTTAAATTATAAGCAACTGTTTTGCAGTATGAAACGACTGCATTATGAACAAGATTGCGCATAAAGCTGCATACAAAACGTGCGCTGTCCGGAAAAGGCGTCATTTACGCCCTGGAATTGCAAGACATCGGGTATCGGGATATGTTGGGAAAAATTAATCAATTTGTATAGAATAGATAGTGGAATGGCGTGTAACTATAATTTGATAGTCGTAAACGGCGGAATTAGCAAAGCCAGATCTGAAACCTTTTATTAAAACTTTAACGTTTTGTTATTCAGCTTAATCTATTGATGAAGTAAACTAACTACATAACTTTTTAGGCAGACCGCCCTATAGAAAGTTGACTGACTACCGATGGTAATCAAGAACGACGAACACATAAATAAATCTTATGTTTTGCATAGTCACACTTCGGCTTTGTGACGATTCATTTCTCCATAAAGCATATAGGCCTAACCAAGTACACATTAAACAACTTTAGGAAATATCACTGTCATTAACTAAACTGAAGAATATCAGCGTTAATATTCCATAAAGTTAGTGTGGATTACTGTTCAAGTAGTAGCCCATTAACGCTTTCTGGTATTTTGTAAAGTTAAGCAACATCTGTTATAGAACTGAAGATAATGTGATAACCGAGATAATGGAGATAGATAAAGAAAAGATACCTGGTTTTATGTCAAAATCCATGGCTGGTTTTCCGTCGATATACAAAATAATTCGTTTAACTTCAATCCGACGAATATCAATAAACAACTTAGTGTACGTTGGATGACTATCCACGTTTACTAGACGGTAATGCAAGTCTTTGAGTCCATCTGACTTCGCTCTTGCGACTCGTGTGTCGTTCAGGCGATGTCTGTTAACACCATCAAAGTGTGAAAATTATGTACAAAGTAATAAACAAAAATATTGTGTATAAGTCCTACTATTGCTAAATATTATAAATATTGTAGTCCTGGAGTTAGGATTGCGTACCATGCACACACTGAAGATAAATATGTACATACATCATATCTATGCTTATACAGTAAATATCAATTTATATCTTCTTGAGATCACTAAATAAGCGATTACTTTAAGTGTTTCGACAATTTTAATGCATGAATGACTTCCTGGAATATAATGATTATTATGTGTGAAGAATGTGAACGTTTTCATGCCGACCAACAATTTTTAAAGTTTAACCAACGCTACCAAGTTACAGAAAGTATTGTAATAACACCGTATTGTCCAAGCTATGGTAGTATGAGTCCAAAGACGAAATGTTAGCCAGTGCTCACGTAATACCAAGCCGCAGGGACGCACTGCAGCAATTGCATATTCAACTTTTGAATAAATGTATCAACTAGAGATTCTAACTTTCACTTTGATGTACTGTATAAAAAGCCATGATGGGAAATAGTTAAACGACTTTAGGAACCTTAAAATTTTTGGTAGATTAAAAGTGGGACACAATAGCGGTAAAGGTAAAATAAAATATGAATACATAAATGTATTGAGAAAATGAGTTATTTTACTGTTACTAGTCATAGCTAACTTATATGTTCGCGATACTCCAATGGAAAAACGTCCGACAGCATTTTGTTGTCAAGAGTGGGTGCATGGTATACGCTGTCTTAGTTCGAGGGCTATATATGAGCTTTTCTTTTGTCGTCAAGTTTAAAGGCTTTGGCAAATCGAATTTTCGGAATTGCCAACTAAAATAAAGTAGCTTTGGACGCTCAAATCCAACTTCATGTAACTAACGAATACCATAACAGTTGAAATGTATCAAAATCGGCACTTTCTCTCTGGAAACACTTAGAGCTTTAATTATTTGCTTGAAATGTAAGTTATATGTTGGTAATTGAAGTAAATGCCCTAGTACAAGTTCTAAAAAATTAATTAAACTAACTTTAAACTGTAGATAGATTGCAATGTAGAAAATCTAAATTTAATTTTTATATTTGCATGTAACTTACGGAAATTCGCTTGGGTGAAACTTCCAAGGATGCTTGTGAACAATCATTTTATAGCGACCAATATTGAGATCCGAAGGTATGATTTTCATTTTGCTGCATGGGTTAGATATTATCATGATTTGCTGACTTACCGGCATAAAAAGTAGACCCTATAGTTTTCCAATTACAACTTCAACAGATAACAAAATTTTAGCCTAACTTGACATATTGCCAATGTGATAACCTACATATTTACTTGTAACGGATGCGAAACTCCATGTCGTTATCTTCCCCACCCCATCCCCAGAACTGATTGGAGTGCCCGTTTGCTTTTCTGTACTGCACTGGTGTAATGCCCGTCACGCCACCAAAATCGGTGCCGTAATGGGGTTTGTACTCAAACTTGTCGATGGCTGTGTATATAAATCGTTATAACGACACTTATTGTTTAGTTTCAAAGTACAAGAATCTAAATTACGACGTCTGGAAATTAAGTTGAGAGATAAAACATTTTCTGAGATTGCAGATGTTGATACACCTTACTTGAGCTTTCATCGCACAACAATGTGCAATAAAACATTATTTTATCCTAAAATATTTTGTTGTTTCAAATTTACCTGGCGATAAATGACGCGGTTGTTCTCCGCACATGTATAAATTTTTGTCGTTTTCTGGGATCATATCAACGTCATGAAAGATGATACAGTCGTAAAAATCCCGCTTCATCACTTCTTGGAAAGCAGCGTTCATCAGCATCGCTTTGTTAAACTGGCCTTCATCAAGCTAAACATAAAAATCTAGTCATATTGAAGACATTAGATTTCGGACGGAAATTCTACAAAACTCAGGCACAGATAAAACCATATGATTTCTTAATGGAGATTATATCTTTTGTTCGATTTGTTCGACAAATAGTCTGCTATAAGTTTTAAATTCTTTATTTCTTACGAAAAGCAAGCGAAAAATATAGGCTATCATGAATAAAACATTCACTGCTTTATTAATTACTTGGTTTTTACCTGTTCAGCCACGTAAACACAATATTGAATCATTTGCTTTTGCAGCATTGGATGGAGATAAAACAACAAAGTTTTCAAATGAGCTTCCCGATCTTTAAACGGTATTATGATGGCCACCTTTTGCCTGCATTTGAATAAAACGCTGTGTGTTATTGTTTGACTGCAAATTAAAACTGCAGGTATGTTGACTATACTGTACATGAAACCTAAAGTACACGTCTATACGTTAGCATCTGTAGACGTATATGATAAAGCGTAAGCTTATATCTCTATATTGGCCTATAGGATATTGTAATTATTTGCAGTATTTAAAACTAACAACACAAGCATTTTCATACGTGTACGGTTATATATGCACAGTATACATAAAGTTGAAGTCACACGCATTTCATACAGCGGTTTGCAATTGGCTGGTGTATAGCAACCTCCTTTCAAAAATTGTGTTCCTGAAACTCGCTCGACTTCGTCAAAACTTGGAGTTATGTTGGGATTGATATTTAATGCGCCCACTGGGTTAATATCAAAAATAATTAAAAAAATACCTGCATTTGAATGTGAATTGAAAATACGTTTAGTCTATTTGACCAAGGTATTTATCTAGGAGCAAACCTAGCTTGCTTGGATATTCGGAGCAATTTTTCAAACCCATCAAATGTCTAGCTGGTGGGTCGTCCTTTACATCATATTCTTCAACTTCTCGCAAGGCTTTGGGAATAATTTCTTCTGTCTTTTCGGTGAAAAGAACTTCTTTAACGTTACTTTTGACAATATCCTTTGTAAGTAAACTGCATAAAAACAACATGTATGCAAATACTAAAAATAACTTTATAGACTATAAGAAATCATAAAATAATAAACAAGGCGGACTAATTTACAATGAAGCGATAGCACATTTATTGCGGCCTATACAGTCTTATTAGCCCTAGAGCAAGCTAATAAGCATGTTTAGGTCAACAAACTTTCTCTGTAGTAGTCTCTAAAGTTGTCCATGCAAAGTATAATTCTGCTGATGTTTTATCAACCAGTTCTTGCATAGTTATGGCATACAGCAATATTTTAGCGCTACCCGAAATGTGCTTATCCTCTCAATCACATATTTTCATTATAATACAATCAGTATAAAACAACAGCCCATTACCTTTCGTTGCGTCGAGTCATAACCAAAGCAAGAGAAAACAAAGTAAGACTGAAGATGAACACTTTGGTATTTCGTCGTTGTCCAACTCGTCTTATGCATCTTGTTGGTAACAGGAGACGGAACAGATTCCTTGCAATACTTTGCAAAAAGTGCACCATATTTTGTCATTGAAGAACTGTCTTGTAACTTCTCTTATAAAATCAATGGCAGAAGTTTTATGAAGTAAAGGTAAACTCAAATTTTCGAATGGTGAAACCGATCGGGAACAAGGCAAAATAATTACCACTACCGGTACATGAAATCTCTGTTTACTTTCATAGCATATTTTATTTCGTCTGCAGTATTTTAAAAATGAAGAATCTAAACCTTGATATAACTCAAAATCAATTAATTTTTTAATCCTTTACTCAAAACGTATTAAGCAACTGCTAAACTTCTCAATCATGTAACAGCAAATTATAAAAACTGCCACACCTTTCAATGTCATGTCTTAAGAGCTACGTCCAAACCTTTTGTGATGTTTATTTCCTTCTAAATAATTTAACGTTTTTAAAATAGTAGAACTACAAACTGCATGTATTTGAATAAAAACAATATTAAAATATAACTAAACTTATTAAAAAATTGAAATATGATCAGAATAAATCCTTTCTGATGTGGAGATTTTTTCGCTGAAAACTCGCTGATGTTGTAATCAGTTTAGTATAGCCTACAAGATAAAACTTACTTCGCTTTGCTAAGTGATCACCAATTTTGATGTTTAACCTGTTTGTAACTGAAAACGTTTCCGTGTTTGCCCTGAAGGCGTATGAGAGAGGTCAAAATACTTGAAGCAGTACTTTCTTACGTGTTATTAACCGCGCAAACTGTATTTCGTAATACATGTATCCTTTTTTTGTGATTTTCTTTAATTAACAGCCCACATCTTTAGAGCTTCATCAGACGCTGCTTACATCTTTGTTCTGAACATTCTATGCACGGTGGGTTAACTTAATCAATAAAGTTATTGAGAACCATCTATGTTATTGTGTCCGGGCCCTGCACAGTTGACCAGTATTTCTGCTTAACAATGTGATGTTTTCAGCTAAGAAACCGAACAATGGTCTCCAATAAAAGCGATTAAAATTGTGAAACCCTTCCATGCGGATTAACGCGCAAGAACAACAAATTGCTTGAAACAGAAACACAAAGAAACTGCAAAATTGCAAATTACCAAAAACTACGTGTATTAATATGTAAATCGAAAAAACGTTTCGTACAAATGCATGCATAACTTAATAAACTTTTCTATCTTATTTTGTAGCAAATTTCAAGATTACAGGTTTTTGCAAGCTCGTTACAAGTAGCATTGTTCACTGTAAATAAATGAAGCCTACAGTATAAACATGAAAGCTTCCATCTTTAAATTCAAGATTTCCGATAAATAAAGCTAGGAACGCTCGGCACAGACAATACAAACAGAAGCGAATGACGCAAAAAGAGAATAAAATACCATATAGTTTTCGGACAAAGTTTCACCTCGTCTGAGCGATATTTTGCAATACTTTAGTGATTAGTCCCGCTTAGAACAATAATTTTACCGATTTGGTATATCACATATACATTATACAAGTATAGCCTATCTCTATACTATACAGTATATACCTATATACATCAATTTGGTACCGTTTAACGGACTACATGACAGGGCCAAGTGTCGTTCATGCGTTGTGCAAGAAAGTGAAAACTATATAGTCTCGAGGTTAGAATTCGATGGCCTTGATGAGCAATTAGGCTACATCTTGCTGATTTGAAAAGCATAAACACGTCTAACCCGGGCCGTAAAATGTAGCAGAATCTCAGGGTATCAGGATAATAACTATATGACTAAATCCTACAGTCATAGGTTATTTTTAGATATTGATTGTGGTGTTTTATAAAGAAAATATGCTAAAAAAACTTTGACTGTTTTTGAGGCTGAGTTTGGGTGCACGATGTATACCTGTATTATTTTGAGACCCATATCTTTTACGTTGTACCTCGTTTCGAATCATCTTTATGATAAATTGTGTCGTTTATTTTACACCTACGCGTGCCATATCTTTGCATCTTACTAATTACGTAGCTTTACGAAACCAGTGTTAGCTTATTTATTTACACCATGAACTTAAACGTTTGCAACTACTTCTGAACGGAGCCTTGTCTACAGGCAGTTCAAAATCTGTTTCTTCTTGTATCTCTTTGCACATACGCTCAGGTGAAAAACAAAAGCATGTTAGCTTTAGATTTATATTTTCCTACAGTTGTAAACTTGCCTTCAGCCCTGCCCGTAACTCTATATCCATGGTGCATACCGGCTCCACCTGGAATTTTCCTAAATAAATTTCCATGTGGTGTAAAGTCTGTAAAAGACTTGTAAAAGATTGGATTGTTGTAAACCTAGGTAGCGTTCACGAGCTTTGGCAGTGCTTTTTCGGGTACTAAATTTTGATTAGGGGAAACAGAAATTTATAAGTAATTTTTATAATAACTTTTTTATGGGCACCCAAGGTAGCGCAATCAAAAACTGGTTTATTTAATAACCTAAACAATAAAAAAAATTTAACATAATTCACGGATAACAACGTAACCATATAAGCCCTTGTCGCTCATTTGTTAGATACTCTATTCATCGTTAAGTGCTTTGTACATTGAGGCTACACATTAACTCCATAAAAGGGAAGATTTTTAACTATTTCGGCACGCTCATTTGCAAATTATTGCATTATCTTATATGTAGGAATTAATTGAAAGCACAGTTCTGCGTAAAAGACTACCCCAGAATATGAAAACGTAAAAATTTCGAACGAGATCTGAACCAAATAAATGATAACACAACGACAGCAAATAAACCTTTGTTAACGTGATTAACACAAAAGTTAAAAATAGGGACCTAAAGTGCAGAAAAGATTAACAGCAGAAACATTGCAGGATACCAAATAAATTACAGATAAAAATCACACTTATTAGCAAGTAAATTGAAAACACAACCAAAAACATAACAAACATTTTACAAAGCAACCAACTTTTTGAAGTATCAAAATGTACAGTACTGGCTATAAAATACAAACCTGAGATTCTTTTCTGAACACAATTTGAACAACACCAAAATTTATTTTGTGTTATTATATTCATAAGAGATATTTTCAAAATATAATTATGAACTCTCCTAATTAATAACATTCTCCGCATGTGCCTTAATTTATACTAACTATCTAAAAAAATAATTGCGTATAGCATGTGTTTTGCTGCTACTGATTGGCTACGAAAGACAACTTGGTAAAAAATTACCATCAGCCAAAATAGCAAAATTGAAGAAAGTTGAAGACATGTTGACGACATTAATGAAGTAAGCCACATACATCAGCACACTTATTACAGTATTCTAATAAAGTGACTGAGATTAATACTGTATCAGTTCGCTTAATCCTTCGGGTGCATCAGGTGGATTTGGAAAGTCAAAAATAACTGGCAAGTTGCAAGGTCTACGCTTCCTATCCACATAGCTGCAGTTAATATAGTTCGTCTGACCATCAGTCACATATCCATATGCTACAAAAATGAAAACATTCTAAATGAATTTAATGCAATCAAAACCTAAACAATAACTTTCAAATACAACTGATCCAATGTGGAAGTGCAAAAGCCAGCACTACACAATTATTAGCCTTTTGTTTACACCAGCAAACTTACCTTCATGAATATGCCCAAAGAGATGATATTTTGGTTGAACTCGCAACTGCACTGTATTCATGAGATCAACACAACCAACCCTTTCTTCCCACTGATAGTGCTCCACTTGATCGCAGAAACCTAAGCACAAGATAAATTGAAAAGGCAAAGTTTCCAAAACAGCTTGGAAACTGTATTACCAGCAGGTGGACAGTGAGTCATCAGAATATCAATACCATCTCCTGGTATTTTGTTCCATTTCGATAACAAGTCTTCCCCTCTTTTGGTATTAAATCCCCAGCCACCGAATTCTGGATTCCTATAAGCATGCATTGAAAAATGATACAAAATATCACATTACCGCTTCAGTACTACATTGTACTTGGTTCAAATGTGTAAGTGTTTTAAACAAACCATGGGCATCCATAAATCCGAATTCCATTTACTGAAACCTCCGCATCTTGAAGGTAAACACAATTGCTTAAGACTTTTGGCCAATCATCAGTAATTGCTGGAGGAATTTTATTGATGTATTCGTACCTAAATATAAATAAGAAATTATGCATTAACATAGAATTAGTACTACTGCGACTAATAGGATAAAATTTTGAATACATTGGTTAAAGTCCAATAAAGATAGTCAGAGAATATAATTAAGCAGCAATTATCTCTTTGAAACCATTTTAAAAGGCAACTAACCAACAAAAAGTTCGATCCAATGCACGTCTCCTCACTTCTGCCACTATTTTTGGATCAAATGAAAGTTCATGATTTCCGCCGATGATGATTTTGTGCTTGAAGTCTTTAAAAGATCCAATCCACTCATTGAAATCTTCCACTTGTTTTTGTTTGCCCAGATCAGTGAAATCGCCACAGTGCAACAACACATCACCTGAGACATGGTTTCTTCTAGTTAATTTAGTAGTAACATACAAGTATGATGACTTTAAAAAGTTTAAGCATATTATTATTCTCATTTGCGACATACCTTAAATAAGGCTAAAAAGCTTTACAGTTTATAACAATTTTATAGAAAAAATTCAACCGTGCTGAGTGCTTCAACATTGCTCACACATCCATGCATAAATGATATTCGGTATATTAAAAAACTCTTCATTAAACTTTAAATTTACCTTTTGGCAGGCTTTCAAGTTTTCTATGCTCACCATGCGTATCAGATATGCAAACAAACCTCGTATGACCTTCCTTCATTGGAGTATCCAAGGGTAATGGAGATATTCTGTTATAAAAGTTTCAAATGTAAATTAGTTCAATAAAGCAACAACCTTGGCTCTTTAAAAGTTATAAAAAATATGCCACACCAAGTTGCATAGTTTTTAACATAAATGTGCCATATGTACAACGCACTGCACATATATACATAGAGTAAAACATGCTTAATAGAACAGTTTTTGTTGAAGCGGAGTGAATGATGACTTTCTTCCTATAAACTCAATACTTATTTTTGCACAGTACCATAGTCATTTTCCTTCCATTTTAATTCAAAAGTGTGCGTAAAAACTGAATCCAGGTCTTAACCTTATCTTTTCGTTTTGCATTTTTTAAAAATTCTTGCACCAAGAGGAATCCCTGCTGTCGAAACTAGCTTTTACACACCTGTTTTCATAGCGAAAGCAGCTCTCATGACATAATAGAAAAATCATTATAAAAGTAGGTTTTGCCATTCCCAAGGATACTTTATATTAAGTGGTTTCTACTGTATATACAGATGTATACTTTCAGCAATGTACATGGTGGTCTATAGATGTATGAATTTGATGTTCACAACATAAAATATTTTTTGAACGGACTTTAGGTTTATAAGCCACCTCTGGTTTTTGGCCCGATAATTTTGCTTTGAAAAGAAGGGATGTGCATCGTGCATGTTATGGCATAATGGCAGATTGTAAAAATTATCCCACCGTGGCCTAACTGAATGCTTAATGTAGACTAGGCAATAGATTTTCAATGTAAAATTCTCTCTTAATGTTTCCAGACTGTTCAGCATGTAATGTAACCAGATTTAGGTTACTCCAATTCAAGTTCGCACGTGATGTCATTTCAGAGGATTTCTTGTACACTGCGGTTAGAAATTTTGCAGAAGTTTTAGAGACCATTCCTTTAGAAATTAATAGTATAACTTTTCCATTTGCTTTTTTGCATTTGACAGGCATTGGTGTTGTTTATTTCGTAGTGTAAAAAATAAAATTGAGCCCTAAGAATTTCTTTATCGATTGTTGGGCGTCAATACGAAAAAATGGTATCAAAAAAGCAATTAGTATGTATGTGTTAATTGGTGGTTTCAAGGAACAGTAAAAATTTGGCAATATCGTCTGCTTGACACCAACAACGAGTGCACTTCAGTAATCTTTAAGCAAAGACAGTTTGCCCATGCCAGGAAAAATCATATTTATAACAAAACAATCAGTTCTAGGCTAAACTGATGCACCACCTGGCTAATGTTGTCTTGTGGACAAACCACTGCCCCAAGCAAACCTAAAACGTTTGTTAAAATTCCAATTCTTTGATAATAACCAATGCAGATTAATGAAAAAAGCATTTTTACTATTGTTAGCAACAGGATTGCCACCACCTTGTAATAACAGTCATGAGATGGCATTTGGCATGGTCGCCTCGTAACATAATAATTCAGCACCTATGTAATGCACAAAGTTATGGCAACTAGCAATGTTGTTGAACTTCTTAAACTCACTGTTTCACTTGGTGTCGATGACGGGTTTGTGTAGATTTCACCAATTGATCAATAAATTCATCTGGATCTTCACTCAATGGATCAACAGAAATTGTATCAACCTTTTTAAATTTTGTAGTATGATCCATCTTTAGCAATTTACGAATAGCTTGCATGTCTAAAATTCACAACACAATTACTTTAAATTGATGGCTGTCACTATTTCCCTGCCAAAAAATTGTACGTTCAGGACTATTTTACAAAGTTTTTTGCTGACCTACCTAAGATTCATCACATATTACGCTAAACCTAATCTAAATCATCCTTCTAACCAAAATTTAAATCATCCTTTTAATCTAACTCTAACTTCAATTAAACTCTAAACAGCATAAATCAATTTTTTGCGTACCTACTCATCTAAGCTAACCACTCGTCTTTAACAAAGTGCAATGGTGGAAAGTGTGGCAGCTGCATGCACAAAATTTATCAACATGCACACCAAATTTGTTATCGCTGATTTATAATAAACAAATAAAGAAAGGCCGGTTGTTTTAACGCCAATTTATAATAAATAAACAAAGAATTGAGGCTTCTGTGCATGTCATCACACCAAAATCTGCATGTTGTTGTTGATGAGCATTAATTAGTTAAGATTTATTTTCTGTCAACATAAAGGTATTCTGAATATGGAGGCCATGCTAACCTTGCTATGCTATTGCCATTCTACAATCATGTTCCATAATAGTTAGAATCTCACATGTTTTAAGCCATTAGGGCTCCGTGGCTTTCTCCAGTCCTATTATTTCTGAGTACTCATAGTTCTGTTACGTTGTAACTTTGCAACAGAATTTATCTGCCTGCCTCAGGTTACCAGTTTTCATGTACTGTTTTAACGGCCAATCAATACAGCCACAGTTCTTCAGAGGTTCACCAATAAAGTACTTCCAATAATTGTTTCTTTCGCATAAAATAATTCATCCAAACGGCACAAAGATTATCGCCCTTCTCCATTGAACAAAATTCGACTGACTTCACATACGTAATAAATCGGACAAGCTCATGAAAGCAAGGTTTTAGTTTTATCATGCAGTCAGGCAACAATTAAACGGGGTGTATGTCACTATTTCACAACTACTAGACTAATGGTAGTAGGCTATCAAGCAATTATTTCACACTGAAACCGGAAAAATTAAAGTTTACAACTACAGCCAAATATAGCATATTGATATAAGACGTAACATAAGGCGTATATAAGTATCAAGTGCTCACCAACTGTCCATATTAAAGTTATAACTTATAGCCTCGCCTAACCTAAAGTAACGGCAACGAATATCCTCAAAACTGAACTTAGGTTAATTTTAATGTCTTTCAAAGACACATGAAATAAGTGTAAACGGAATTACACAACAAACAAAAATCTACGAAATCCAAACTAAGGTAAAAAATTGGTTATTTTTATATTGTTTTATTGAAAGGATATTTTACTAGTGAATAGCGATGGTACGGTAGCCTGTAAAGGCCACAACAATTATAATTTGGGTTCCATAAAATATTTATGATCACCACAAAAATATTTCACGTTAGCGCAAAATATTTATGATCACCACAAAATATATATTTTTCTCAGCAAAATATTTTAGAAATTCACAATATATATTTTGTCTCCCTCTAAAATTATTTTGTGCGTTGAAAAAATATTGCGACTTCGAAATATTTTGCGAAGTCGAAATATATTTCGCTGTGAAACTTCCACTACCGCAACAAATATAAATTCGCCGCACAATATTTTAGAATCGCCGCACAATATTTTAGAATTCGATCGCAACATTTCACAATGTGTGCTTACCGCATGGTAGGCGTAGTGATGAGGTCTTCGGGAAAGGAATAAGGTTACCGGTCACAGCCACAAATAGTGAGAGATAGTAAGCTTTTGCAAGCCTTAACAAGCTTAGGTGTAGGCTACACGTTAAACATTGTAAGGTCTTTTGCAAGTTCAGTATGCTAACAAACTTGCAAAGAAAATGTTGAAGGCTTTTGTCTTGATTACTATTAGGTATATAGGCCTAAGCTGGGTGGAACATTATAAAAAGTTACCTGGAACAGGACCAAACGCTATAGACACGTTTCAACCAAAAGTTAAAGATATTGTAGCCTTCCCAAATTAATAAGGGTGTAGTATACAACCTTGCAGTTGACGACATAGTTTGAGTAGTTGGGTTTCATTTTACAAAGGCATCATGTGGCTGTGCACATATATACTAAACCCACATAATATATGATTGTCACTTTTTTTAAGTGCAGTTGTGTAATTTCTGTCACCAATTCTCCAAAATAGCTGTGTGCTCAGCTTCCCTTTCCCGGCTTCTTCTTATAACTCTTCGACACGATTGGGTATTTTTATCAAGTTTTTGGAACATGTTTTGTTAAATATTCTTGCAAATGTGACATCAGCAAACATCCTTAAAATAGCAGTGGGCTATACTGGGGTGATTTTGACTTTTTTCAAGTAACACAACAGAACTGGAGTTTAAAAGGTGCCTATGGACATACCTAGGAACGTGCAAAAAAATTTTTTTGATTTTGTTCAAATTCCGGATGGATTCCTTGTACTCCTCTCACTATTCTCTGTCTCGTCTTCCCAGTACTCTTTTCCACATTGCATCTTGAGGCCAAGTGCACTCTGCTTGGCCATAGCAGTAACTAAGTAATGGTCGAGGTCTGTTGTGGGGCTGTGTGATTCAGCATTCACATGCTTCCAGGGAACATGGAACTCAGACAGGGTTTCCAGATTAGCCCTCTCAAGATCTTTGTGTAGTTTAGGAAGGATCCGGACGAAGTCGGATTGCTGGCAACGCTCTACAACAATCAACCAACGTACCAGCAGTGTGACCCAATCTTTTGAATCTGCGGTCTTTATAGAGCGAGAAGGATTTGTGAGTACCACTCTCCTCCAACACCAGGCTAAACTCGTCTGCCATGGAAGTAGTCTTGCCATCACCACCCCTAGCCACAAGCTTCACTAGAGCTGGGACTACTATGTTCTATGTTACTTAGTTATAAAGCAGGATTGTACTTGCGTATAATTTGTAGCCAGTATAAGTAATTTAGTCCAGTGGTTATGAAATTGGAGTGCACGTAAGGTTCTTAAGGTGGCACGAAAAATTCTCTTTGAGCTATGACAACGACAGCTGGATTTTTTTCACTGGATGGTTTCGCTACTGGGTTGATTATTTCACAACCAAGTTCAATTGCTGTCGGTTGGCAATGGTTTGTTTTCCAAATTGCAGTCCAATGATGAAAGTTACACGCACATAACTTGTTGTTTTGTTTTATTTTGCAATGGGATAGAGACACAAGTTTTTTGGCACCATTTCTAAGAGTTTAAGAACCCCTAATTTCGTATTTTTAATTTGAACTATTTAAAGATGACCTAAATATGAAGAACTATGTTAACCTTCCACGTTATTGCACAAATACTATTATTGCTATCATGCATGTTTTAAGCTCTCAAAGTTTGACACTTTTTCCTGCTCATTAAATGTTAGTGAGCATTGTGTTTTATTGTGCTATAACTGTAATAGTTAGCATCGTAACTATGGCACAGCACAACTATTGGCGAAAAATAAACAATGCAATTGTAGCGATAAGTCCAGCTGCTACACAGCAGTAATTACAATGATACATCACAATAATTATGATGAAGTAGATGTTTGTTTGTGTATTTAGTGACGTTACCCGTTTGTTCATTATTTAACTATAGTTACACTATAATCGTCAGTTTACTTATATAAAAAAGTGCTCATAGTCAGTTTCACTTGTTGACAAATTGTCAGATTCCAGTACATTAGAATATTTAATGATCTGCACAATGTATTGCACAAACTGTGGAAAAGTACTCTCTTCAACACATTTATTTTGCGGCTTTTGTGGGCAAGGTAAGTTCAGTTTAATCTTAAATACATTATACCATGTGACAGGTCTATGCAATACATGGAATAAGTATAAAGTTTTTTGTAACATATTACTTATGATAAACAGAATTATTGATTGATTGGATGATTCAATTAAACTGTAAGCTGTGAATCATATTACCATAAAAAGGTTTCTGAACGCATGTGTGATTGTCACTATTAAAGTAAAAGATGCCAGTCAAATTGGCTCGTTCAGATAATTGGAAACTAAGGGTATAATTGTAACCAAAATTTTCCCTAGCCAGGAATCTTCCCGCCTTAACGGCTAGTCACTCAGCCGGTTTTGCCTTGTTAACGTTTAATGGCATTTTCTTTCATAAAAACATCAACCTTACTCTAAAACCAAAACGTAACTACCGACAACCGTCGCCCAGCCGAGCACAGTACTACACCAAACAAATTCCACGCAATGAAGGAATCAACGTGGAACGTAAAACACGATACTAATTAGGCCTTTGGGGTAAGTACGTCAGACGTCACAAGAAATTTGATAAAAATAGGTGTACAAGAACAAGTAAAAGAACATAAACAAGTAAAATACTGCAGACAGTGAACATGCATAAAAACAACACAATGCAAAGAAAAGACGGTGTATAATGTGGTCTCTACAAAACAGGTGCATAAAAATAATCCCGTGACATAATGCTTTATTTTAACATCAGTCATCTGGTAATGATTCAAAGCTAATAAATTAGTGACATTTTTGACAGGCAAGGTTTTTGGCAGGTTTGAACAAATGCTGGGGAAATTTACTTAATTTAATTTACATTTTGTTAATTTGAGAAGCGCTAAAGATAAACACCTTACCAATTTTTGAATAATGTGGGATTTACTTGCGCAGAACATTTGCAATCTACCAGTTTAAGATACGATATTGATTAGCCCTGTTGCAAAGTTTAGAACTGAAAAATGTTGCTATGCATGTTTCTGGTTTTTGTTTCAGTTATGGCTTTTTTTAGAGAAACCTCATTCCAGTATTGAGACACAGAACTTCTGTGATGAGACTAGTTCAAAGGAAAACAGAAGTAACTGCCATGACAACTTGATGGAGAACAACTCAAATGGTTTGAAAGTTTAAAGTTATTTAATTGTGTGTAATTATTTTACATTAGATTTCTAATTGGGTATAAGTTGATAGCGAAATCGGGTGGAAGTTACAGACAGTGTATAGTGCAGTGGTTCCCAAACTTTATCTACTCGCCTACCATTTTTTTGGTTTATGCAGCGTTCTTGTACCACCTACATTGTAGGACTATAAAAACTGACTTCAAGGATTTATTACCTAGTAATAAATGACGTTCTATTTCGTCACAAAGAAACGCTTGTTTCACGATCCAATGTGTCAATACCCTAAGGAATTAGTATTCAGTAGGGAATAATGCATGAAATTTGCTCATACTCTACCTAATTTATGTGAATTAAAATAATGCCGACCATAATAAAAGATCATTTGGTGTAAACTTGATAAGTTGCTGGCGTACCACAAGTGGTACGTGTACCATAGTTTGGGAACCACTGCTATAGTGGTATTGCAACGATTTGTTAGAGTTTAAAAGCACTTCATCTTCAAGAAAATGTAGCCCTTTACATATGTTTTGTTACAGTGCTTACCAGTGCAAGTTTTTTTCTTTTTTGCAGTTTTGTCTATTGCTATTTGAAATAACTTACATATGCAGCATCTTTTTGGGACAATGAGAAATTGTTTATCTGGTCATAATGCTAATTGATGCAATATATAACTGAAGGGTTTATTAAAAAAAAACTTTGCACAGCAAAATATACAAAATTGTTAAGCATGTGTTTTAAGGCGCCATTTATGCTTGGAAAAAGGCTGAATTTCTTTGTTTATTTTGTTATAAAGCCAAATTACTAAAATGCAACAAATCAAAGTTCCGTATGGGGGCCCCCTGAAATTTTATATGTCAATTTAGTATGCCTTAGGCTGTTACTTCATAAACACCTAATAAAAACACTTGTCTCTAACTCTTGCAATAGAATGTTGAAGCCAAGACTGCAATTTTGAGCCATAAAAGTGAAATATCAATTTCCACATACAATTTTGGCCAACCTAATCATGCGCTCTGCAAGTTTTTAACACGCCATTTGCTAGGGTAATCCCTACACTGAAAAACAACACCAGCCATGTTGGTATCTGATTGGTCTAACACACTTTTTTAACCATTACGTTGAAAGTCCCACATTTTCATGAAATTATAGCATAACAGCGCCTTAACCGATCAGACCATGTTTATTCAATAAGGCACGATGAAGATTTTATGCTGCAGAGGCAGGGCATGATAGTAATAAATACTAATTTATATTGACAGATACACATTCTTTGAAGCGAAAAAGTGATGTCATGTCATTCGGACAATACAAAGCTGTGAAGGGATCTCAATGGAAAGAAAGGGTAACGAAAAAGTCAAAACCAAATGAAGTAGGAGTTCAAATAGGAATGCTGGAAAGAGGTGGAAAAGATTTTGAATTAAAGCCTATTAGAAACCAAACAATTTTACTAAACATTGGCAAAACAGAATCTGTTGACTCAATTTTGGAAAAAGCAGTTAAAAAATACTTACAATTTTATCCAAAAAGTCATGATGATGGGGCAAGTTATTATCTTGCATTCAGAGATGGTCGTATTATTGATCTATTGCCGGGAACTGATGAACCATTTACCATAATTAAGTACAAAGAAAACATTGGAAAAGATTACAGTAGAATTTTCCTGTATCTTGTTAAAGAAGAAAAAGAAGATGCAGCAGAACATCAGGAAGATGACTTGCTTCCCGATTTTCCCTTGACCACACTTTTTAGTGACCCACATAATTTTATTGATTGCTTTAGCATCGATGAACTTCAAAAGACTGCTAATAAAGAATGTGACAGTTCACAAAAGAATGAGTCTCAAATTAAAAAATATGAAAACATATGTGAAGTCCTGTCTGATTTGAACAAAAACATTGATGATGCAGAACAACTGTACATTATTGTGAGAAGAAGTGCACCTGTTGCGAGATACCTTGCCCTTTGGCAAAGGGAGGTGAACACTAAAGGTTCGGCAAATAAAAGAGTGGTTGTAAAATTTCAAGGTGAAAATGGTATCGATTCAGGTGCAATGGCAAAAGAATTCTTCGCCATTGTAGTTCGCTTAATTCGTGAACATTTTTGTCCTGATGGTAGTCCAGTTGATTCCATGCTTTATGTGCAGAATGGTTATTTTAAAACATGCGGTGAAATAATTGCTGCAAGTTTAGTGCAAGGTGGGCCCGCTCCATTTTGTTTTCCCTCCAACGTGTTCAAAATGTTAACAGCAATAAACTCTATTGACATTAGAAAGCTTGATCTTCACATTCACTTCACAGAATCCGAAAAGCAACTTATACAACGTATTTCAGATGATCCGTCAAATCCATCTTATAGTGACACTATTCTAGAACATGGGTACACTGGTTTAGTGTCTGCTGATCATACTACTGACATAACTCGCACACTCATGGTCAGCATCACTAACAGGCGGTTGTGTTATCTTAAAGAATTTTTATCTGGATTGGAATTGTTTGGAATATTTGAAGCATTACAAAGGAATCCATTGCTTTTTGAACCTCTTTTTATCACATCGTCTGAGCGTGCTGTTGATGCAAATTATGTTGCAAGTCTGTTAATTCCCAATCACTCTGATGAAAATTCCTCGAAAAGAATTGTGGAAGAAAAAATAATGGATAACTTTGTGGATTTTTTAATGCATTTAGAGGACAATAAGTTAAATGTAACTGGACATGAAATCTTGGCTAACGACGAGAATGATTGTCATTTAATTTCATGTACTCCTCCTGACTTGACACCTGCAGGTGTGTTGGGTTGGCTAACAGGCCAGAAACACAGGCCTATATTTGGGAACGACCTTCAAATTTCGGTGCAGTTCGATCACAACTGTTTGGAAAATAATCCAAAACACAGTATTTGCTACCCTGTAGTTGGAGCATGCGGTAGGGTTGTTACACTACCAACAAAGCACATGGAGAAAGAAAACGATTTTAGGTCTATCTTTTTAACGGCAATATGTAATGCTCAAGCATTTGGACTGCATTAAAATTTTATATTTTACATTAGTTTAGTTGTTGAACCTATTTCACTTGCCTTCAATGTGTAATGACCACTGTTTAATGTTTATAAACAAAGCTTGCCAAACTGAGTTTTTCCTGTAATTAGTAATTTTTTTGTGTGTTTAGCAGTATTTATGTTGCATGCTTGTTGTGGTACAGTAGATATATTTCTGTGAGATTTTCAGTATTCTTTTCAAGTGTAATGTTTCTGTGAGCTACAGTTGTATTTCTTCAAGTGTATCTGCTAAAATTTCGATACATAGTTTTTCAGTGTAATAGAATCGTGCTTATGATGAATGCAATACAAAAGTAATACAAAACACGACATTTATGTTGATAGACTTAAAATGATAGGCAATAAACTTTACATTACTTGCTCACACAGAAATAAATAGTTCCGTTTATCGGTCTCTGGCTACATTCATAAGCATTTTATACAGATCTAAGGCTTCAGTGCAACAAGATGGCACTCCTTGTCCAAGTTCAGATGTAGCATAATCAAAATATTCTTGATAGTCTTCAGTTTCAGTTGGTTGTGATATTTCAGCCAATACCAAACTAATGTTGTGTGGTGCAACGTTTTTTAATAAGCCAGAAATTCCTCCATATCTTTCTGGCATGGAATATAGTAAATCTGGCCGTCCTGCAATTACATTATGTCGAGATTTTCTTATTCGGTGAGTATTCCAGTGGTCCTTGAAAAAATCTAAGTCATTTTGAATTAAACATGAAAAGCAATACCACAAGCATTCTTTGCTGAGTGTTTGGGAGAAATCCACAATACCTCGAAACTCAAGGTCACTAAAAAAGTTGCGCCACCAACAGGCACGAAATCTGGAGAATATTGACCACCAGCTTTCTATCCGCTGATTTCGGGGTGATGGTACATAACGATGCGAGTTAATGTTATCTCGAAAAAAGCACTGCGCTGCTGCCAACAGTCCATTTTCTGTACCCAAATCTGATACTACTTCAATCGGACAGCCTTGGAAGTGAGTGACAGCTTTAATATACATATTAGCGACAATATGTGGACATTTGTTTGATCGTGTAACATTAAGCCACAGCACTTTTCGACTAAATCCATCAATTGCACCATGTATAGAAAATCCGAATGGTTTCAGCTTGTCGTAACCATCTGTGTGCCATGCATAATTTGGCCCAGGGTTGTGATACTCTCTTCGCCTTAAACGGTGAGCTCTTCGAGCCTCACACCCTTTCGGATCAATATTACGTAGTACATCAGCTACATACAACCTTGGTACTCTTAAACCTTCCATTTGTAATGTGTGCCAAACTGACCGATATCCACCAAAAGAAGAGGGTCCATCTAACAACTCCTCGATACGTTTTTCTGCCTGAAATAAAACGGTGATGTCTTTTTTCCAGCCACATTTTCTTCGCAGTCCAATTTTGTGCAATCGTCTCTTTAAAGTTCTCATACTGATTGCGTAGTTATGACGACTGTGTAGCAATTGTAAAATTTCTCCATACTCATATCCTGAATGGAAATATTCAGATATTATTTGATCTTGATCCAAAGTAGTAGCTGCAAAACATAAAAACAACAGGTGGACTTTTGACACATGACTTGGCACGTTGTATGATATATTTTTTACTAAATAATAATTCGTTATTAATAATAATACACAGACACACATTCGATTTAGGTAAAACATTTCTTGTCGGTGTAAAAAAGAAAACAAAAAATATGTTAGTCTACAGCCAAATTTTCATTAAAATATTTATATCTTCACTTGAAAGGTACGCTACTCACCGTGACCACAGTGTGAACATATCACAAAAATGTCAGGTATTTCATTATGGCACTCAACACAATTCATTGCAATGAAGATCAGTTTTCACACTAAGAAGGTACACTTCATTTTATAAAACAAATTTCTGAAAAAGTCAGTTAAAATTTATGCTGTTATGAACAGCTTTGGCCTGTCCTATAGTAAACAAGAAAAAATTATTGTAATGTTTTCGCGACAAAAGAAAAACATAGCCTATAGCCCTATACCTTACATTCGGTAGGCCTAACCTATACAGCCAAGCCCTAGGCCTAGAAAGTTTGTTTGCATACTGAACTTGCAAAAGACCTTACAATGTAGTCTGCACCTAAGCTTGTTAAGGCTTGCAAAAGCTTACTATCTCTCACTATTTGTGGCTGTGACCGGTAACCTTATTCCTTTCCCGAAGACCTCATCAACTACGCCTACCATGCAGTAAGCACACATTGTGAAATGTTGCGATCGAATTCTAAAATATTGTGCGGCGATTCTAAAATATTGTGCGGCGATTCTAAAATATTGTGCGGCGAATTTATATTTGTTGCGGTAGTGGAAGTTTCACAGCGAAATATATTTCGACTTCGCAAAATATTTCGAAGTCGCAATATTTTTTCAACGCACAAAATAATTTGAAAGCACAAAATAATTTTAGAGGGAGACAAAATATATATTGTGAATTTCTAAAATATTTTGCTGAGAAAAATATATATTTTGTGGTGATCATAAATATTTTGCGCTAACGTGAAATATTTTTGTGGCGATCATAAATATTTTGTGGAACCCAAATTATAATTGTTGTGGCCTTTACAGGCTACCGTAATATATTTTGTGTTGATCATAAATATTTTGCGCTAACGTGAAATATTTTTGTGGCGATCATAAATATTTTGTGGAACCCAAATTATAATTGTTGTGGCCTTTACAGGCTACCGTACGATGGGGAACTGGTCAGTGGTCATTTCTTTCTTAGATTCCCCATGGGGAAGTCCCTTTCAGATTCCCCTTAAGTTTACGCAATATGTGGCAAATCGCAAGCACAAGTTCAGTGAAAAAACATGGAATACCAATGCCTATGCCCTATATGATAAACTTATAAAGTTTAGTCAACTGTCAGTTTAGACAATTTGTCAACTGTCTGTGGCATTGGTTCATTGAAAACATTATTATTCCGTATATATGTTCTTCATTATTTGAAGGCGGTAATTTGGTTATAAAGGCAGTGAACGAAAGCGAGGGTGGTAAACAACAAAAGCCTTTTGTTTTGAAATTTTTTACTTTTCCAGTATATCGCTGTAGCCTACAGTGTGGTACTTGGGCTATACTTCGTAACGCCATTTACAGTTTAAAATAAACAAGAATTTTTGTTTGCCATGTCCTCTTTGTTGAATTAGGCCTATATCCTAAAAAAGGTTGCGTTTGTAAGGGGGGCCATGGATCCCATCCCAATCCCCCCCAGTGGTGTATTCCTCAAAAAGAAGTGGAGGTTCGCTGTCAAACAAATATATCATTATATCTAAATGTATATAAAATGGGGATAAAAAGACACAAGGCAAGAAAAAACTGCGGGGACGACGATCCCGTCCAATACACAGCTGCCCCCATCCCCTTCAACTTTGAATTTCTTGTTTTAGCATTCTACAAAAGGGTTAGGGCACATAGCACCTAAAAAGATATCTTGAGCATCATATATTTTCGTTCCCACAGTAGTACGATACGATATTGGTTAACAAACATCTACTAAATTACCAGGCATCCTAATTATAGCGTGTTAAAAATGATTTCCAAACAATCAAAATAAAACGGAAAATAAATAGTGATTCAGATAGGGATTTGCCCGAAAATGATTTATTTTGGAATTTTTGGTTTGCTGAGCTGCCTTATACCCAAACACCATAGTTATATGATCTGCGACTTATTCTGTGACATATCTGTAATCAATAGATGCTACACCAAAATATTTCAGTTTTTTCTTGTTTCTGTTGGTAGCACAAAATCGAATTGACTTTGCGAAAGGGAAATATTTTTCCATGTTAAATATGTAATATCCATTATGATTAAGCCTGCCGCCTCATTCACATGTTCCTATGAAGAAAAAATTTTTGACATGATTTTGACAATTTTGATGACATTTTGTGTTGCAGATATATCATGTATGCGTGTATCTGCCCTTTTGCCGGTTTCTCTATAAAATAATATTGTAATCATAAAAAAGGGTCAGGGTCAGGGTTTGCTTTTTGTCCTCTACACATTTTCCTTTTGGTTTATCAAAAAGACAGTGTCTATTTCACCCACAGCCGTTTGCCGAATTTGGAAAAATTAGTTCGGTAAACGGCTAGGCAGTTGCGTAATTGGTATATTGTTACTTCGGTAAACGGCGGCCGATGAAGTAAACACTTATTTTACTGGCGCCCTTTACCAAAAAAGGAAAATAAGAAAACGAAGAACGGCAATTACACTAGTCAGTAAATTGAAATGTATGCTAATTTCAACTTAAAACCACGTAGTAATATTTCCAAAGTGTGAATTAACCTAAAACTAATCTCCCAAACCCAAACTTTCACTTTTCTCAACTAAATTACTAGCTGGTCTGCGAATTGAAATAAACGCTATTTTCCAAATAAAATTACAATGTTTTCAAAAGTCTAAAACAATTTAAAACAAATGTTCTACGACTAAAACTCGCAAGACTAAATTAAATTATAAATTTAAACAAAACAAAAAAAATAGAATACCGGCAAGTAACGAAATCGATACCTGTACCGTACAAATCTGAACGTTAGCCACTACGCCACCGCAATGCCTAGTTCCCTCCTTAGTAAACAAGAGTTATAAATCTGTAATCTAAAATCTGCCAGTCACCGTTTTGTGATTTTGCAATTTTGGTGAACGGACGCCGGGAAAATAGTCACTTCGTATTAAAAATTGAAAAAGGCAGCGATAAGTGACAGTTTTTACCTTCAGTGGATTTTTAATGGAAACCTTATTTACTGTCAATATCCATTTTCTATGTCTAGAATATCGGAAAGAAACGAATACCGGCAGTTAATTGTTTTGCCAAGGGTGGATCTAGAAAACTTTTGAGAGGAGAGTTCCATTCATCACAAGTTATGAAAATGGGGATTCCCCAAGAGATAAGAATTTTGCCCAGTTTATTTTCTGGTCAGTTTCCTTGCTTTCATATCTCCATCCATAGTGTGTGTATAGGTTATTCCAGGGGGTGACGAACCTATTCGCTGTCGCTGGCAACTTTGTCAGCTACAGCTGAGTAAGCTGTTCGCACAACTTTTTATAATACGCAGAATAATTAGCATTCATGCGCAAACGCTTCATTAGCAGGTTTTCAGCTGCTCCCGCGGCTGCAAAAGTTACTTTTGGTATCGCATTGCGCAAAGATTAGAAACAAGTCAAAGAAAGTTCAAGACTGCTGGTCTCGCCAGAATGCTTAGCCATCCAAGAGCGATTGTCAAATCGATTTTCGAGCCGCATGTTCGTCAGCTTTGGTTAAGTCATAGGGTCATTCTATTATAATACAGTCAATATTTTTTGATTTTGTAACCCACCCTCTGGACTCCGGGAATTTTTTTATGTTTTAGTATGTGAGAGCCATAGGTATGTGATGAAGATGGGCTTTCGTTCCATCGAAATTCTTCAACTAGCTTTCGATATATCGCTACCTATAATTTATCCAGTAGAGGCGCTGTTCTTGTAAAACGTATTAGAAAAACTGCTTAAAACTTATATTTTTGAAAGTATGCAAATAAACAAAATATGTATTCCCATAGTTCTTTAGGGAAAGATTTTAAAAAACAAGTTTTTTTTGGGACAAAATGGAGAAAACGACTGAAATTTATTATTAGAAATGTCTGGGGTACGTAATTTTAACCAATCATATCTCAAAAAGGCAAAAAAATTTTTCATGAGATAAATGCTAAAATGTAAATAAAGGTTTATTACTATATTTGTGAAATTTTGACAGATACTTTTTGCACCAAACTCCTATAATTGAAATCCAAATAATACCATGAATTGCACACAAATCACAAATTTTGCTTCAGCATTTGTATTGGTTGACTAATTACGTTTTAGACAGCTGGAACAAAACGAAGTATTTCTGTATTTGAAATGTATGCTCTGGAAAGACTAAAATGTCTAAAGTTTTCATTACCATACCATTGTATGGTAAATTGTGACCTATCGCATGCATCCGTTTCTGTTTCATTTGTTTTCTTTCGCTTTTGATGACATGGTAATTTAGCTCAGTTGCAAATCTTCATGCAGCATAGTGTTGTCGCCCAAGTGTGATAGATGCCCATGTTGCAAAAGTGTAGAGCCTTCCAGTACTGCTGTGCATCCATCTGTACAGTGTTTATTGTTTTTCCTGAAAAATATTTCCTAAAGCGAAATGACAATGCAACATATAGAAGCCAACATGAGCCACTGACACGCCCTGTGTGAGACGCTTTTAATTGCATTCCCACCAAGGCATTGTTATGCAGTTTCAATATCCGCTGGACTCTGCTCAAACCAGATAGGAGTATTTCAAAGAGAGTAAAAGAAAAAAATTGGGCAATGGGCAGAGAGGAAGGCGAGAAATGGAGTAGAAAATAAAAATACTTGCCTTTTGTATTTGAAACATTTTTAAAACAGCAAAATAAACTGTTAGTAGTATGCACCAAAATTATTGTAACTGACTGCAGGTGGTGTTGCAACGTTTCAACGACCTGGCTATATTCGCCCCTGGTTTATGCATATGTCAGTTTAATTGTGCACTGACATTTGTCAAATTTCAAATTGATTGGATGGTAAACCATCTTTAAATCAAAAGTTAAATAAGACTTCTAAACACATCATATTTTTGTATTTCTTTGTGGTAAACTTGACATTCTAAATTATAAAAGCCATGCTGTAGTGTAGGTTACTACTTTTCTTTGACATTACTTTACTTTAGGGGTCGGCAACCTTTCGCATGCAGTGTGCCAGTTTATGAATAATGTGAAAATATCAACAACTCGCGTGCCCAACATTTTTGTAAGGCATTTTTTACATTTTCTTTGGTGATATAATGTGCGCGTCAAATCATCTCGTGCCAGAGGTTGCCTACCCCTACTATACTTCATCCCAACCTCAGAGATAAATAATAAAAATACCTTTTAAACAATCCATCGCTGGCTCAATCCAAATAATTTGAACTGGTACAAAAAAGTTTGTTGTATGTGGATTAATGCTTTTGACAATATGCATTATAACCGCTACTTTTCCCCATTGTGCATACACTATTACATATTACCATTTACCAAGAATATAAAGCATTATCCAGCTTCTATAGACTTGATGGATTGTTCCCTTCTATTTTTTCTCTATCATACATATTTATATATGAGTCTTTGAATCAAATATTAGTTAATTACTCAACTTTATCTGTTTTTCAGGTAACATATTTTTATTTACTGTTTTGCCATAAAACATGGGGTCTTCTTGGGCATTTAAGATTACAGCATCATTAATTAAACCAACTCGAGAAACATTGCTGGATTACTGTGCATATATTTTAATTATAATTTCTGTAGTTGGGATTGCCCGCGTCTGGATTGGAAGTGAAGATATTAAGAATAGCTGTTCTTCTCTCGGTCGAAACACATCAAACTCAAGTTTAAACTGGACACTTAAACTAAATGAAAAAAGTAATGTAAGACATTCAGGCTCAGCCAGCAATGTTGATACTGAAAATTTTATTACTGCATCAAACAATTTCCAGCCAAATAAATCAGAAGAACAAGAACCACATAATGAATCTTCTAAAGCTTTGGATCCAAAATTGTATGAGGGAGCAGAACAAAGGAATGTTGTGCAGATTACATATCCATATTGCTCAAAACATTACCAGGCTTATTTTCCATACATTCTTCTCGTAGAATCCATTATCTTATTGTTTACTGGAATTTTATGGGTGAAAGTAAGTGAAATTTGTAAAGGTTAAAGATTTTGTGTTTGTGCATACCCATAACGTAAAAAATAATTCCAAAATTTGTCAGCTTATATTTTTTCTGAAGCTGAGGTTTGCTAAATTGTATATAATAAATACTATTTCTTATGCTTACAGTGCTTTCTTTTGAAACTTACTTAGCTTAATATTGATGACTGAATTTTCCAGATTTTTGTTTAGTTTTAGAAAGATGTCATTGTCAAAATTGAATTGCAGGTTGTATGTCATAAAATGAAGTGTAGACAAGTGGGGTAAAATTTGTGTAAGGTTTAGCCACCTTGTTTAGTTTTTGAGATACCAGTAAATCAATAATTTTTTCTGTGCTACTAAAGCTATGGAACCACTTTTGATTTTATATGCTTTTCCCCAAAGACACCAACAAAAATATATTTATTGTTAAAAGTTTTAATGTTCCATGCAAGATGGAGCAGCTGTTGTCTTTTTCTCAATATGTTATCCTAATATTTTGCCCGGGTATTCCTCATTAAAATAACATGAATACTTTTCCGTGATTGGCTATAAATTGTCCCCACTTTTTACTTTGTCTATGACTGACTGTTCTCTCGACCTCAATGGAGCCGTTTAGTTTGGTTTTATACAGCCTAGGAATGCTTCAACTGCTAACTACACCAATGTCGAGGTTCTTAATCCCAAATTAATTACCGCATTTTTTCAAATAGTAAACTGCGGCTAAGTTTTGTTTTTTTTGTCTTTTTTTAGGCTGTTGGCATTTAAGGGGAGATAGTAAACAAGGACATCTTCCAACTTGTATTATTTTTAATACCTTACAATATTGCCCAAGTCTCAATAAGTAACCTTAAACGCTTGCGTAAACGTATATGGACTATAATACCATTGCCATATCTACTGAAACTTAGTATTATTAATTTCTCTATTTGATCTACCAACTTTCTCACACATCTTTGCAACGATTCACAAGAATTGATAGTTTAATTGCAGTAAAATGCCAATTTTGTCAAGGCTTTCAAACAAAATAAATTGTTTAGATCAGGGATGTCCGATCTTTTGTTATAGTGGGCCGCATTGTCACTTATACAATTTAATGGGCTGCAGAACCTATTAGATTTCAAGAAAAATGGGTACATAAAGAACCAATTAAAAACCATTAATTTCATGTTTAAAAATAGGAAAAAATAACACACACGTAGAAAGAAACAAAAGTTTATTACTACCATAAAAAGTCAATGAGATTTTTGACATTGTTTTCCAGCTAAGATGTTATCAACATTTGCATTAAAGGACGTTGTCTTGATTTTTACGATATTTGCTAAGTGTTTGTTGGTCAGTCTGTTTCTTTCTGCAGTTTTGATGTTTTTCGTTGATGAAAATAACTTGCAGCAATATGTGCTGCTCGTGCAATATGTGCAATATGCACAATAGTTTTCTGGACAAATTAACTAATTTATTAAATTTATGAATGTAAATCTTTATAAAATAAAGGAAGAGTGTGTTCTCTGTGGAAAGTTTTCAAACTTTCTCGACTTAGCAGTTCAATCAGTTCAAGTTGGAATTCGGGTGGCGCTTTATCACACTGAAATGAAAATGGGTCACTTAAATGACTTAATAATTTAAATTCAATTTTAATCTTTCTGAAGTCAGAAAATCTGACTGTAAATTCTTCAAGCAAATCTTCACGTAACTTAGCATACTTTTCTATACTACTTTTGAAGTGAAATTGACTAGCGGGCCGCACAAAAATCTCAGGCGAGCCGCACTGTGTCCCGCAGGTTGGTCATCCCTGGTTTAGCTAGTGTGTTATTTCTAAATTTTATAAATGATAGTGTGTGTTATAAATACCAAATACATTTGGGTATTTGGTATTTATTCATGCCTACCTGCGCAACACAATATTCCTATCTACAGTAATCAGAATAATTTTTCCTGTGTTGTGTCCTGATAGCTTATATCAGTTTTCATTTACCTTCAGTTAGCCATGCTAATTTTATATACAAAATGCTTCGATTATGAGACTGTAGGATTCTTTTTTGCGGGTCTCCCCAGTAGGTATTTGCCGTCCCTTATTTTGAAGAACATAGAGAATACCCTTAACCACTTAACCACTTTTTTATCCCAGCTGACTGCATTATGGTGTCGGCACTTATGACTATACTTGCCAGATGTTTAACTCAGTTTAAAGTTGTCAAATGAGGTTTTGTATATGCATGGTGCTTGTGTAATTATATTTATATGCAATTACACAGATACCGTGTGCAGATAACTGTGGATATCCACACTATGTATTTATTTTATTTATTTAAACTCTTGTTCGTGTAAATGTGAACATAGTATATATATATGTAACATATAAAAGGTACCCTGTGTAGATGCCAAGTGTACAGTCACTGGTGCACCAGTTTAGTGCTTTGCTGAATGAAAGTCGCAAAGCAAGTTGGAGTAAGAATATACCAATTACTTCAGAATCTACGATATCATCAGGTTTTACTTATTCATTGCCAACAATGTTTCGGCAAGAGTCTATTGAGGTAAGTAATTGGTTTTCACATGTTTATTTCT
Organism: Clavelina lepadiformis; assembly: GCF_947623445.1. Taxonomy (NCBI): domain Eukaryota; kingdom Metazoa; phylum Chordata; class Ascidiacea; order Aplousobranchia; family Clavelinidae; genus Clavelina; species Clavelina lepadiformis. The sequence continues at coordinate 7,229,612 of NC_135241.1, read as the reverse complement.
GTTTTCTGTGTAAAATTTACTTTGTGGATTCTATTAAAATGTTTGTGGTGAGGCATTTGTTAGTGTCAAGTACTATGATTTTACCCTGTGGCAAAGATTGTTTAAAACATAATATATTTATCTAAAATCTTGTTCATTTTTTGATTTTGTCTATTTTTCCATTAGGTATACACTCTCTTTAAATAGCATTTGACACCATGCAATTAGTTAGACGTCCCATTATTTATTCGTAATTTTGAAACAAAGTTGTTTTCTAGTCTCGTTTTGGACTTTTGTTCGGTCGAAGTGGGTAACCTTTAGACCTATAAACCAGGTGTCATTTAAAAATAACTTCATGTTGAAAGCACCAACAGATCTTATACATTTAACATCCCTCTTGAGTACAATCACTACATCATTAGCAATTTAAGCATCTTCCCTTTCATCACTAAGAAATAGGTTGCTTAGGGTTACCATATTTTCATCACCCAAAAGGAGGACACGTAATGCCACGATCAAACGCCTGCACGGTGGTCAGTGGCGTATTTAGGATAGCGTTGAGGATAGAGAAACAAATGATTTATAACACAATACCAAAATTACCTGCATCTCACCGAAATGCCATGGAGCGCATAAATTTGTTGCATCAAAATGAGTTGTATTTTCTTATTTCAACGACAATAATGGTGTACAATTTTGAAATGCCATATACAACGATTTTAAAACGCCGCTTAATTGCTTAGTAGATTAATTCCCATATGACAGCCGATAAGGTCAAATTAAAACGACCAGTATAAAAATATTATTGCCAAAAAAGGTGAAGTTTTGGGACTTTAGCGCATCTTCGGATAATCCAATTGTCATAAAAAAAGAGGACAAATCCTCCAAAAGAAGGACTTATGGCAACCCTATTGTAGTTAACACTCAACCTTGGCTTGGCATTAAAAGTTGAAAAAAACATAGGGTACATACTATTTATCATTAACATTGTATTGTATTGATCTGTCACATTGACTATATATATTCCTGAAACTTAGGTATATATTTAAGCATAAAATTTCAAATATCCAAAGAAATTCCAAACTCATTTTTAAATCACAGATTTTGCATCTGTTTGTTGAACTATATAGCTTTTTATCAACTTAGCTAGACTAAGGCACGGATGCTGGTAAGAAAATCTCTAAAAATCTAAATATGATTTATTTGAAAGTTGTAGGAGTATAGGCCAAGAAAAATTTGTGTTTATATCTTGTATGCTTAGTCGTTCAATTTATGCTTTTCTCTGCTCTGTTAAGTTTCATTATTGATTCATTGACAGGCTTATAAACTAAGATTTTGAAATATTGTTTTGTATAGGTTAGAAAGATCAAGTTGTTTTAAGCCCTCCTTGCTATTTTATGTTTTATAACTAAAAGTTACAAATATCTACATAACTTAGGTTACATGATGATACATGTTTCCATAATAGTTTACATCACAAGTGCATGTGCTGCTTGAAGGTTTGTTTCAGTCAGAGACAAAATACTCGGACAAATCTCAAGCAAGAAATATTTACGAAAAAATTCAGGTTAGGTATAGCGTATCGTAATTTATTTGCAACATTTACTTAGATATTTAATTTGTAAATTTAAAATCAGCAACTGTAATAAAAAAAAATATGAATAAATAATATAAATATAAATTATTTAAAATTAAAATATAAATCTTAGAAATTTTGCTTTGAAAATGAAAACTCACAAAGTTTATGGAAGTTTTACATCAGAAAGTCCATGGTGCAGTTTATATTTTGGATAATCATGTTTACGATAAATATGATCTTGTTTGTCCAATTTGAATTTTACATTGGTTGCGAGTCCACTGCAACATTTTGTAGTCATGATACCTTTCTAAGGTTAGTCAGTTGTGTGTTACATTTACCGGTAACGATTATTTATAATTTGTCTTAATTTAGGTTTGCAAATTATTGTTTTTATGACAGGTATATATAACCTAAAAAATTTCTTTTTTAGGATTATCTGGTTTATGGCACAAGTTTTGGTTCTTATGTATGGGATGTTTAACTGTGCAACACTGAAATGGATAAATGAAAAGTCTCACTCTGCTACAACTATGTGGTAAAATGATAACTCATAAATGAGAAATTAATTAAATTTAATATTTTTCTGGATATGTTGGCTTCCAGTCTGAGGAAAAATTGTTGACAGCCGTTTCCAGGTTTTCAAAGAAAATCTTACCACGAAAAGTGGTTTATTAGTCAGAAATTTGAAAAATCCTGTACAATCTTACTATTTTCATGCTTTGCTGCAAAAATGCTAAAGCTGCTCATTCTTGGATATTTTTAGCTTAGTATTAAAGCCTGTTCTGTAGTATTTATCTAGAAGTCAGGTGCAAAACATAACTTTGTATTGCAGTTCTATGCTGAAGTTTGTTTGTGGTTGTAGTTGGCATCCTGATGCACCTGATAACCCTGAAGGATCTAAACAAATGCCAAAAGATTTCAAGTGTATACCTTTCAGGTAATATAAGCTGTAACTCTAACAGCATATCCAATATACAAATGTGAATGTGATGTCGCTGGAAAGTAAATATTTGGAAGCTTGACAATTCATCCAAAATTATGCAATTTATTAGCATATTAAATGATGTTTTTTGAAGGAATTTATCTTTTATACAGTATTGGTCATGGCCAAAGAGCCTTACGCAATGACATGGCATTACTGCTGCACTTGGTTTCATCATCAAATCGTAACAAAGTTCCGTATTTCACATTATTTCTTTGCAAAGAGTGGAAGGAGAAGTTTTTAGAGCCCAGCAGCACAAGTACGTTTCATTATATGTAACAAGTGTTTATGAGAACCACACTGTTTTATTATTGCATTAGTTCATTTTTTTATTGCCAGCTTTTACAACAATATCACTAATTTCGATTTTGTCAGCATTGCAATCAGTTGCTGTACCCAGAACATACAGAAAGCCAGCACTGAAAAAGTCTGCAAAATCCCAGTCAGAGGTTTTTCAGACGAGTGAGATAGAGATTCTTGTGAATGATCAGCAATCGTCAACTGATTCGGAAGTGGAACCGCAATCTACAACGTAATGGCAGTGCTAAAACGCTATTGGTATCTTATAATATCTGCCTGTAACTAAATCAGGTACTAAAATTATTGATTTTATCATAGCGATAATCCAATATTGAATACTGTAAATGTTTATGAGGAAATGTTGAAGTGTACGTTTCAAAAACTGTTCGGCATGTTTAGCTTTATAATTTTCCCAGTTAGATTTACAGTAGAAATATGACAAACTGCCCTAAATCTCTGTTGTTGTTTGCTTGATAGTTAATATTTAGTAACTTATATGTTTTTTAACAGTTCTATAGGCATTAAATGTATTTCCTCATTATTGAATTTCGATGAATATTAAAGAAGCGTTTTACTATGTGTCAAGGTCACTCTTTCAACTACCAAGTACATTTTTGTTTTTCACAACAAAACAACTTTTTTCTTTTATTTGCTTCGAATATGCAGTTTTATTTCTTATGTTTTAAAGTGCTTTGCTTTTTAATTTTGGAGTAATTTTAACCCTTGCCTTTTTGATTGCCTAAAATTTTTTAGAATTACGAAAGTGTTAGTATGTAAAAATCATACTAATAAAGTATTGAACACTATCATAAAGGCCTATACTTCTGTTAACATGGTACGCATTGTGTATTTTTCAAATGACGATATTTTGTTTCCGTGGTTATTGTTGCTTTTTATTTTGTCATGTTTTGCATCATTGTCACTGTGGTTCACATAAAATGCAGTTCAAACTCAAAAGAAAATAGTCTAAATGTAAAACAGCGTTTATTTAGATAGAAACCAACAAGCAGATGAAGGAGCCGTACAGCCACTGATGGTTTTATTCGTGAAATTTCAGTCAATATTCAGCGTAAAGTTTTAATGCAAGGATGTAGTGTGGTATCATGTAATTTTCGTCATTGTAACCTATGTGCGTACGGCCCTTAGCGTTGTTGCGTGATGAAGATACCCGAAATGACGTATACAGTGGGACCTCGTTAATCCGGACCCCGAACAACCGGAATCCCCGCTATCCGACACAAAACTGCCGGGAACGGATTTCTTCCTATGCATTTTACCCCTTTAATCCGGAAACCCCGCTGTCCGACTCCGACACAAAAGTTTTGGAACAAATGTGCTAAATCAATAGCAATAAAATTCGATAAACCGGATTATTAACAGTTAAGCGAAAATGATTCACGATTGTCCTAATACACTATGTACACTGGGTAGTTAGTTGACGAAACAATAGCCGATTATCTACTCATAATAACGTTGCGGTCTTTATTGATTCAAAAGTACAGTACTGTACAGCAGGGCTTCCCAAACTTTTTTGCTCGCGATCCCTTTCAAACTTCTGAAGTTTTCCGCGACCCTTCACGTTTAAATTGATAAGCAGTGCGAAATACACATTAGTCATTAGTGACATTTATTGAGATGCAAAGACTGAATTCAAGCAACCAGTACTCAAAGCCTACTTACTACTTTACACATATGTAGGCTACTGCAAACAAAAAAGCACACACATTTATTCAGTGTGATTGGTCCGACTGCTTTCTGCTACAAAGCAAGTCCAGCCGTGGCTCAATATCTGTTAATGCTGGTCTCAAGGCGGTTTCTATGTTTATTAGGCTGGAAGTATATTTTGTTTTGATTGTATTTTGTACTTCGTGTAAAATTGGTATAGGCTACGCTCTGCGACCCCTGAAGTTCGTTACGCGACCCCCAGTTTGGGAAGCCCTGCTGTACAGCATTGCGCTTTGTAAAAAATTTTAGCCGCACAGCTTTTTAGTCATACTATGAAATACTGTACAGTATTTTAGAAACGAAAAAATAAATTGTTCATCAACAGTAACAAACAACGCTTCCGCGGTCGCAAAAAAATACGTACATTACATCGGTTGAGTGCGGCAATCTATTGAAGACATACTACTGCAACTCAATCGTGCTATCAGCTTTTGATATCGCATTGCGCAAAGATTGGAAACAGGTCAAAGAAAGTTCAGACTGCTGGTCCCGCCGGAATGCTTCGCCATGCAAGAGCGGTTGTCAAACCGATTTGCGGCCGAATGTTCGTCACTTGGAGAGCATTCGTCTTTAATACGGTGGTTCTGGGGTTCGACACTGGGTCGGATCATACAAAAAATATAATTTTATTTTAGTTGCTGTCCAGCCAGAAAGTCGGTACTTAGAATTGGAGTAAGGTGCATACTGCGTTTTGTACACGGTGCTGCATTTGCAAGATTGATTGATTTTTTACTTTCCGGTAATCCGGATACCCCGCTAAACCGATATTTTTTGACGAAACGAAGTGGTCCGGATTAACGAGGTCTCACTGTATCTCACTCTTCATGTGGTTCATACATTCCATATAAACACAATCTTTATCCTCGGACTGAAGAAAATCTTTGCACGACTTGAACTTGATGATGGTCTGTTGTGCAAGTTCCGATTGACACTCAGCTTTAGTTGTTTTTGTGAGGAACAAGCGTTGTTCATACCTTGCTCAAAGGTATTACAACGGTCAGCGCAACTGGGAAAGAAAGTTAATTTGCGTTTTTACTAGCCAAGCATTCTAACCGCTCCGCTTAGAATTTATAGTAAGCTTTATTTTTTTGCAAGAAATCACCAAATTTAGATAGTTTCCTATTTAGAAAATTCACTTTGGTTTAATTCCTGTTTCAGCACTCTTCGACCTTCATAATTTCTTCTTTGAATTTATCTGGTTTGACCATAGTTCATTTGTGTGCTGTATATTTATAATACATTATATGTATGTGTACCATGCATTTGTGTAGTCAATACATATCGGTATTGACTATGGTGTGAAAAATTCCTATGCAGTTTGTTTTTTCGTGCTGGACGTTTCTGGTTTGTTTTCTGTGTAGGTCTACTTACATCATATTTTTAGTACTGGGGAAAGGTGGCCAAGGCCGGGAAGGTAATGGGACTGAACCATATTTCACCACCTGGTGATTCTACGTCACTTGTTTTCGGTTTGAAAACGACATGTTATAAGGCTAAGCCTTCTGCTACACTACATTGAAGTGTGTTAATGACTTCGCTTAGAAAGTAGTGGCAATTTCTTGAAAATACTGGCAAAGGTAAGTTTTTTAGAAAGCAAAAGAATTTTAATTTCGATCAATGAAGGTAATTTTAAAGTAATAACATTTTGCAGCAAATAAGCACAGCAGCTACGGAGTAAAATAGAGAATAGGACAAGTTGTGATTAGCTTCTTGTTAGATCACCAGCAGCAGAGGGCTTAGACGAAAAATGGCCGCCTTTGACCAACGGTGGTTCGTGAGTCCCCTATATCGTACTCTAACCTTAATATGTATTTCTAGACATCTTGCTCTTATTATCTCCTATCGATGAAGACATTAAGAGTGTCGCAAAACATGAAACCTTAAGATTTTAACTCTGTCAGAGTTACTTAAGGTTTACTGTGGACTTTTCACACGTAGAATAACCTGTAAATAGTACAAAAGTTGACGTTTTTTGTTTGTGATATCTGTATAGTTTTCCGTTGATAAACATTGTTTTGTCCTAAGACTATTGGTGTTAGTGTTTAACTAGATAAAACATGAAAGAGATCACCGTTCCCATACCTCTGGCTCATTGGCCCCGGAGGGGTGGAACCTACGAGTCAAAAAATGTAAAAAAAAACAGCTTAAAATTCATATAAACCTGCAATAACTTGAACATAGATAGTATTTCAGGCAAAGATTCAAATCATATTGAAATTTGCAAAACTTAGCTTAGGAATAAATAATTATGGCATTTATAAAATCCGGCTCATTATTCCCACCCTTCTCTCCTGTATGGAAAAGCCTATTTTTCAAATTTACACAGGAATGTTAACCTCTCCTTACTTCGTGACACTTGACAGGAAATTTGTAGCTTACATTAAATTAGATTCAAAATAACGTTATTTTTACATTTATGGTTTTGTGAAGTGTTAATCCAGTTAGGTCGTTGATATATTTCATTTCGGCCTTCCTCAACTGAAATTTGCTCGCTGCTGACAAACGGCGGGTCTGATAAAAAGGGTACTACGACACCTTATCGAAAGACACTTTATCGAACGACACTTTATCGAACGACACCTGATCGAAACGACAGCTGATCGAAAGACACTTTATCGAACGACAGTTAATCGAGCCGACACCTGATCGAACGACACTTTATCGAAACGACAGCTGATCGAACGACACTTTATCGAACCGACAGTTAATCAAAACGACAGTTGATCGAACGACACTTTATCGAACCGACAGTTCAAGCAAGATTTTTGCGTGTTTCTCAAACATTGAAACAATGAGCCATTGTGATGTGCAGTCTTTGTAATGGTGTGCATTAATGAATGAATGTGATGTATATATCATAAAGTTGACGATTTATATTTTATATCTATATTTTATATTTGTATCATAAAGTATTTGATTGCGCATGGCGGCCGGCCCGCCCACATATTAATAAGATATCACAAGAATACGCACGAGAATTACTAAGTACGAGATTGTCTGTACAGTAGACTAGACTAGTCATTATAGATACAAAGAGTAAGGAATTGAAGGCAAAATTTAATAGCAAGGGGCATGTCGCTGTCTGACTTTTACACAAAGTAGCTTCTTGAAAGTGGTCTTTATCCCAGCTTGACCGACAGCGCAAAATAAATGGCTTCGATGCTTGGTAGCACGTACACATGTGAATGTCTTCCACCGGGTTCAAGATGACCTTCCACGAACGAATAATAGCATTGAAGGATGGCACAATGCGTTCAGCAAGCGTGTCTCAATATCCCATCCGACGCTTCACAGACTCGTCAAAAAAATTAAGCAGGAACAAGGTTCCAACGAAATGTTAATTGAACAATTGAGTGCTGGAATCGATGGCCCACCACGGAAGAAGCGCTACGACGCTGTCAACCAACGGCTGAAGAGCATAGTTGAAAATTATGACTCAACAAATATGGACATAAAAAGTTATCTTCGAGCAATTGCACACAACTTGTAATTAAATGAATGCGATTGAAATGTGCACTTCGTCAGTTGTCGTGCTTTTAACAGTGCATATCGTCAGTTGTTTCAATAAATTGTGGATCTTTTAACCCTATCCTAACCAGGCTCGCGAGTTTACTAAAAAAACTAGGTGTGGCCAACCCCGCACACACATTTGCAATCGTTAATTACTAGAAACCTATGCGTCGTAGACTGATGAGATTATTACAGGTTAGTAGAAACATCATCTGGCTTCCTGTATACATCATAATTGTAAAACTAAAGAAAGTGAATTTAGTGTAAATTAGGTATTTCTAAAAGTGACACATTTCTATAAATTCTTCTTGTTACGCCGCGCCCCCGCTGTGAAAAGAGAACGAAAAAGAATAGTTAGTCAAGTTATTGGTGCGTAAATGAGTAATACGTTTCAATGCGGAGAGAGAGAAAAATTATATAAATATCACAATATCTCAAAAATTACAAAATCCAACTTTATCAAACAAACATGGACAGATAGCTGAACATCACAATGACCCATTGTTTCAATGTTTGAGAAACACGCAAAAATCTTGCTTGAACTGTCGGTTCGATAAAGTGTCGTTCGATCAACTGTCGTTTTGATTAACTGTCGGTTCGATAAAGTGTCGTTCGATCAACTGTCGTTTTGATCAACTTTCGGTTCGATAAAGTGTCGTTCGATCAACTGTCGTTCGATTAAGTGTCTTTCGATAAAGTGTCTTTCGATAAGGTGTCGCACTGTCGCGTCACGGATAAAAAGCCCCATTGTTACTAACTAAAATTTTGATTTCGGGTATTCCCCTAGTACATCGGTGCGCGCCAAACGGATTTTTCAAGAGAAGTACAGTACTTGCAGACGTTGGTTAGTATAGCTACCTTAATAGAAAGAATAGCCTAATAGGCTAGGCCACTAGGTTAAAGTTGCTGGAATGCTATTTCGAAAGAAGCGCGAAGTGTTTTTGTATGTTGGTTATTACTGGCCTATTTTGCCGAAAACATTATACGTTAGAAGTTATATTCGCAGTTTTGTTAACCTAACTTGAATAAGTTGAATATTATAACATAGCAATCTAGGCCTATACTGTAGCCTAAACCTACCAGTAGCTTATGTCAGTATGTGTAGCCTTATGTAGACCGTGCTTTACTTGCGAACCAGATTGGACATATTAAAGATAGAGGCATGGTTTCCTATTGGCTATTATCTTGCTATACTGAATATCTGATTATTCCTGTACTGCCTTTTAGTGTACTCGTGGGCTTCAATATCGTGCCCTCATTAGGCCACAGATAAAGACGTGCTTTTTACAATATAAAATCCTTGGGAACCGAATCAAAAATTATTCGTTTCATACTTTTGAAACCAAAATTATTCTGATTGCAATAATTGCTCACAGAAGTTTTGATTTACCTCATATAATCTTTTCAAAGGCGAGTATTATAGACAGTTTCACTCAACGCAATAGTTACTATCTACACAAATGCTTATAAAATAGCTAGGGTAGGCTAGCCAATATGCGAAAGTAGCCAGTAAGCGAAATTTTGCCAAAAATCGCTAATCAAATTTTAAGTTTTGTACATTTTGGACTAAAATTTCGTGTGCAACATTTTAACGCCCTTCTCTGTTAACATACAAATTTTCAAGTTTCTACCTACAAATTATCCTTGTTTTTTATATAGAGAAACACACCGTACTCAAAAAAAGCTAAATTTCTTGCTGAGGCAAGAAATTGCTCCCTGTACAAATCTTTTAATTTTTCGCGAATAATAGGAGCTAGAGAGCTCTTTTTTCGCACACTTGCGCAACAGTTCCTCTTCTAAGTCTCTTTAAATTTTCGTGGAGCTCTTTCATCTTTAAGTTTCTTTTTTAATCACTTTTTATACGTTGGTCCAACTTTGATGCAGTAGCCAATATGCGAATGTAATTTCACAGAACTGTAAAATCGTTTGAGTCACATGTGGTTAGTTTCAGTGAATGGGTGTAGGACTGTAGGTGCGTCACATTGCTCTGTAAATTTTTGCTTTGACATTTTTCAATAAACGTTCTTCTAAGGTACTTGAAAATTTTAGAACTATCGTCCTCTGCAGAGATCACAAACTTGTACTTTTTAGCTTGCCCCCACATACGTCTCACGTATTGGCCCTCTAAAAGCCAAATGGAGATCAGCTTGCTCAACTTTTGTGAGGAACACGAAAGCACCTGTGACAAAATTCACTTTTGGTAAAGTACTTACCACAGCGTTGCAAAAAAGTTCACAGCCCGCGAAAATCAAACAATCTTTCAAAGCTTGTGGTATATGGCCGATAGACGAAAATGCTGTTGATTACTCCCAGACGATTCCTTCACAAGGATTTTCTTCAGGGTCTGAGGACCCAATAACTTCTATCACTGCAATTCAGACATCAACTCCAGATGACAATGTACAGCCAGTTATTTTTAGTGACAAACACACGCAACGCGCTACTTCCAATGACCGATCGGAGGCGGCTTTCTCCTCCAACATTTGCAATGATGTGTTGACGTCTTCCCCAAGTGCTCCAATTACGTCAAAAAAAGGAGGCAAATATTCGTGAAAAACAGAAAAAAAGGATGAAAGAAAGATCTTAAAACTTTCCAAGACACAGAAAAAGAACAAAAAGAGAATAGGTAAGAAGCAATCTCCGAACGAAAGATCGATGACTATCTCCGAGGATATTTGTACAGAATGTTGTGTGTAGTTTTCAGGGGGAAAAGACGAACCCAGGTGGGTATAATGCGATAATTGCGATAATTGCGATCGCTGGTATCATGTTAAATGCACCCACTTTGATGCCAATCTCACCCAACATGACGTCGAACAGCTCACTTACCTCTGTCATAACTGTGAGTGAAGGCATATCTGAATGCTAGTTTCAGATGACAATTTGAATTTTAACTCTGGTTGCCATTCTTACTGTTGTTATTTTGAAGTTGTTTGCTTTCCATATTGTTATTCCGTTCAAGCGTGATATTTAAAATCATTCGTTGCAAAGGATTTTCCTATTTTCGTTGAAGTTTTAAAAAAAAAAACACATTTTATACAAATACAATGCCTCTGATTGCACGTGGATGTTAAACATTGAAAGACGGTTGTGGATTGCTATGTTTCTTTATCTTAAGTTTCCGATGTTCGTTAGCCGTAAATAAAACGATTCTCTACTTCTGATTTCTCCGATTTCTTGGTATTTGGTTCTTTTTATTTTAAACTGGTCTTAATACTTTGGTGTATGCGGTATACCGTATAGTCCTATGTTTTAAATATTTATCGGTACATGTTTGGGCACGGTCTAAGAGTTTAACAAGAATAGCACCTTTATTTTCCAACCCTACAGTCAATGTCAAAAATTAACGATACGATTAGAAAACGCATTTGATTAGAATCGGGGTACAAATGTAAAAAAGAATAAAGGTTATGGTTTCTGTTCGAAACATATGTAACTTACTATAGGTTTATTTTCGAAAAATGCCATTTTTATGGCAAATAATCGTCAGGGTTTTAAGCTAGAATGAATATTTGATGTCTATTTAATTAAAATTAACCAATCAGAATACAGTAAACTAGCTCGAATAAGTGTGAAATTCATGTTTTTTCCATTCGCAAACTGGCGCAATTTTCGCACACTGGCGCAAAAATTGCTGTTGCAACTTTTGCTACCACCTGAAAGATATTTATTAAAAATTTACGGTTTTAAAGTATAATGTAAGGAATGAAAATACGCTTCTAATGATATAAAAATTATGGCTGTGTGATCAGTAGAACTTGTTTTATTTACGTTTTACTTTGCGTTATATGAAGTTATTCGCAAATTGGCTACCCTACCCTATATAATCTATTAATTTAGAAGTATTTAATCCTGACGGTGATTAATGCATCGAATCGCAGTCAAAGAAAAAAGGCGTCAAGTGTATGTGCAATGGCGCGTGTATATAAATAAGTTTGTGGTATTCAAGGAAGATTTGAACACCTCTAAACGATTTATTTTTAAAAACACACTTGCATAGATTGGTGTGAAAGTTGGTTTTCAATCACACCTTGCATTCATGACTTTGTTGTTACGTTAGGTTTATTCACATTTGTATGGTGATGCACGATTAACTGCAATGTTAAGATAAAAAAAAAGAATTCAAGTCCATGTAGCTCAACTTTCAGTTATGAAACTATTCAAATTAATATCATGAACTTGTAAGAAGTTCCATTTTAGCAGACAAAACAAAACAATTCGCCAATACTACAAAGCCTTCTTTGTATCACATCGGGTGATGTTGGAATGCAATTACGATATTAGAAACTGACCTTACTGGTAACAAGATTGCAGACAAAGATGTATGAGTTAAAGCAACAATGTATACGATGTTGACCAGACGTTGCAAATAAAGATTAAGTCTACAACATTTATACTCACGATTTCTTGCTTTTTATATAATTAATTTATTGTTAAAGATTGCGTCAAGTTTTAAAATATCCCGTGTAATTTGAAGTCGTAGGTTCATGTCGTTTATTGCAAGCAAAGCCAAGTAACTAAAGTAAAAAGAAAAATGAGCATTTCAACGGCGACTTTGTACTATGGACCACAGAGATTTCGCTTGGGGGCTTGTTTTGTTTACTTGATTTAGTTAAGTTGGCGAGGGAGAATACTGTTTAAGTTAACAAGTTACGTAAAATCTTTTAGTCAAAAATCTCTTTTGGAATTCATCCTAAAATATTTTATTTAGATAAATTTACTTTGATCACGGTGTAAATTTCTTGAAAAATGCCCAAATTAACTATTCTCTATTAACAAAATGGACAACTTTGCATGAATTTCATGAAAGAACCTCTCATAGTCTCTCATACTAGATATTTGTAAAAAAACAATATAATAAATATTATAAGTTTATAACTATTAAAAAATAGGATTCGAAATTCTGGATTTGAAAAAAAATTATTCTAGAATGTTTAATTATTCTGCTTTGCATATGCCGAACCCACAGAAATCTGCTTTTAAGCCGAACTTCCTGTCTTTGCTTGTAGGCTATTTTTTTCTTCTGATAAACCACCATACGGTCTTATCAGTTTTGAGTAATTTATGTGTAAACGTTGCGGAATGTTTAAACTGGACTACAATTTCCTCTGGCTTGAGGTAATTGGATTGTTTTTTCTAAAAATCATTGATTGATTGATTAAACTATCAGTAGCTAGTAATCGTACAAAGTACAATGTGTTGCCAGATAATACAGCAGAGTATTACCATTAGGAAATCGGCTTCTATCTTTAATCTGGCTTGCGAATAGAGAACAGTCTATACAAAGCTGTGTGTAGCTGCACATGCATAAAATAGAGGGACCCCATAGAATAATTTTATATTCCCTGTGGATCACTGGCTATGGTTGCCTTTAGCATTTAACATTGTTTTGTGTGCTTGAGTTCATAAATTTATGGTACCTATAAATGAGTCTTTTTTAGATAGAACGAAATTGAAATTGTTTTTTAATGCGAACTTGCACAACAACGATATATTTTGTCTCGAAATACTCATTTCAAAGAGCATGGTTTTCTGCAACTGTCCAAAACGTTGTGTAGTTTAACTGTTAATACAATGTTTTAAATCAGTGGTTCCCAACTGGGGGTACGAGACTGAACATCAAGGGGTACGAAGATCCTTGAGCTATATACGAATTGAGCCATAAAAGCAATTTAATTTAGCAATATATAAATGAAAAATTCCATCAGAATTTTTTTGGGTGTACGAAGAATGCTCTGACCTGACAAAGGGGTACGAGCAGCAAAAAAGGTTGGGAACCCCTGCTTTAAATGGTCATGGCATGGACTATATATTCCTCTTAAACTTGAAACAGAAATGTAGAGTTTTTTCTGCTTACTTTCACATCTGTTGCCGTAATCGCAAGGAATGACAGGAACAGGATGTGTCACATGGAACAAAGTTTGTTTGTCACTAACTAAGCTCATCTTGATCCGTAAAAAGGTTATTGAAATTTTCATGGACCATGGCATTTTTTGGGGTTAACTTGTATTTAAACATTCACCATTTAAAGCAGTCCAAATATTTGTACTGCTTGAAAATGATCCCGTAAAACACTGAACATATGAATAAATAATTATTTCAATAAGTGCCTTATTACTTGTATAGACTAAGTATCATATAGACATTAAAGACACATAAAACTCAGTCTTATGTGAGTGTGCAATATGTAGACTTTAGTTGAATTTCACGCTCCTTTTTGGAATATATATATATCTAACTTAAAATGTATTTTTCATTGGCAGATTGAAAGTTGCCAGATATAAATGGATTGCTGTTTATAGGGTTAGAGTAAGATAAAGTTTGAACATAAAGAGATTTTCATTAACTTATGAATCTGTATACAGCTAATATGGGTTCAGTAGGCAAAGATGGTCAAGGTTCACCTGCGGTGGTATCATTTGAGGACTTTCTATTTCAACAAGATAGAACTAAATCAAATTCTTTGAACAAATTTGCGAAATGCAAACCTGAAGTTATTGATTTGGTATTTGAAGAGAATTTGTCGTCAAGAAAGAAAAAAAGTAAACAGCTGCCTATATCGCAATGCCTTGGCAATAATTTACGTAAGCCGAAGAATCGTGCGAATGTGAAGAGTTTAGATGTTGTGTGCCTTTCTGATGACATTCCACCAAATTCTGTTAAAATAAAAGCTAGTCTTGGAAGTTACTTAAAATCAGCGAGTAAAAAAAACATAAGAAATGAATCCAGTACATCTGCCAATAGAAAACATTCAAAACGAAGAGGTTCAAGTTTAGATGTTCTTCAAGCAGTTGTAAGTAAACCAACTTCCACAAAAGTTGACTCTGCAACCACCATTAAAAAACAAAAGCTGTCTGAACATTTATCTGGTCAAACTTCATTGCATCTACCCAGTAACGAAACAAAAATATCAGGCTAGTACTTTACCTTTTTTGTTTGTCCAATTTGTTTTGTTACACAACTAGCTTATGTGGAATTAGCAATTGTTTTTTTCTTTTAGAACCGTTATGGATTGAGAAATATCAGCCAAGCAAATGTTCAGAAATACTTGGAAATGAAGGTACGGCCAAAGTACTGGTTTCATGGTTGCACCAATGGAAAAAGAAAGTAGAAAATGAGCAGACCTTGGAACAAGAAGTAAATAATAAAGCTAAAAGTAAGTTTCTCTAGTAGGGATGCACAACATAAACTAACTTACCAACTTAATGCATATATATAATATATACTGCACTAGACAAAAACCCAACCATTTAACACAAACTATCAGAGAACATTTTTTTATGCCCTGTGTTTTTCGATAAAAAATTGCTGAAAAGAATCTTAACAATCTAAACATTAAATTAACCCTCAGTTTTCTGGATTAATAATGATAAACTAATGGATATTGTCCAAGCAGCATAAGTTTGTCCAAAGAATATAAAATATGAATCGATGCCACATGCCAGTAAATGAACGTGTGTGTACGGGCAGTATAGCACACAATGTGTGTATTCAGCTTACCATGTGAGCTTAAAAGAAAGACTTTGTTTACAATATTGCACATTGAAGTGTTTGAAAACTTTTGTTATCACAGCTATCATTTTATCAAGGGATTTAATTTAAGTATGAAAACAGGCAAAGCCTATGCATATGTACATACAAAATAGAAAACGTAATTGATATGTAATCAGTGTCATGTTATATTGGCCAAAACACTAAAATGTCAATTTATGTCTTCTAGTTTGTTTGTTTGTCACGTGCTATATTTAGTTTGTGTAATGGTTTGGTTTGGTTTGTTTTGTTATGGCTAAATCGTCGTCTATCACCAATGCGTGAAGAGTTTTAAAGTTATGAAATTGCTCTTTTGACATCCTAACTTTTATAGCCATTCACAGTTGATAAAATGCAGACATATTCATTACAACTAACGTGTAGGTAGCACTTTATCTGCTGCGAAATGTTAGTTTATCAGGTATGCATTTAGGCATATCAAATGTAAAAAGCAATGATTCGCTGTTTTGGCCAATTTGTTTACTGAACCATAAAAAATGATTCAGAAAAGACATTTTTTAGTTTTTTTCAGTGTAGTTAAGATAGAGAGGAAGTTGACTTTGAATACCAAGTAGCTGCTAATAAAACAAGTAATTCAGAATGGCTCACAGGTCATTTATAATCCTTATGCAGAAAGTATATACAAAGCTCTGATTAGTTTTGGGCTAACATGATCCCTCTTCAGAGCAATAGCATAAGACCTAGATGTAGAAAACAATGTGGAGCAAAATTTTTGGTAATCCATTCATTCATGTGAAATTGCTAAGCTATGTTAATCATTGTAATGTTTGAATGTTTAGTTTTCGTGATAAGCTTTTTGGTCTAGCATGGCAGAAATTGCTTATACAATACTTTTCACCACATTTCATAAGAATAGATAGCAGTTTTGTCTGCAATTAACAATGTGACTTGACAAGTAATGACTATGGCAGCTAACAACTAATGCCATCCGGTTAACAGCTAAAGAAAATTGGCTAAGTTCCCAACCCTAATAAATACATACAAGAAAAATAAGGAAACAGTTAAGTGTTTAGACAAACTTTTCCATTTCTGAACATTTTAAGCTCAATGATTCATAACGCAATAATGTGCATTTGTATAACAACATAAATTGGCTCCAATATCGCACTTTTTTGTTTAAAACAAAACACACACATTACCTGGAATGTCTGCCCTTTTAGTAATCCTGCAAACCACGTTCGCTACCTTACCAGTTAAGTAACCATGATTTGTGGTGATAATTCATACTGTTTTTGGTTACTTTTTGTTGGTTTATTACAGAATCTAGAAAAAAAGACCATGACAATGATGATGACTTTATTCCATCCAAAGAGCTCTACTATAAAGATGATGATGATGACGATGACACCAGCTTATGCACCACTGCTGTTATCACTGGACCAGTTGGTTGTGGAAAAACTGCTGCTGTTTATGCATTGGCAAGAGAAGTTGGTCTTAAGGTTAGCTATTAATATTATAACTTAAACTTGGTTGTTTTTAATAAATTTCAGTAAAGGTTTTCAGATTTACTAGACCAGGGTTGGCCAACCCGCGGCTCTTTCGTTCATATTGAACCTCCGAAAGAGAGCACATTTTACCCATTTTAGGCAGATAAATAATACAGAAAAGTAATCTCTACTGGCTAATGTTCAATTGATATTTGCGAAATAATGAATGATTACATCAGATTTCGACCCAGAATAAAGATGATAAAACTGAAACAATATCTGATGCAGTATTATGACGTAATAAGAAACAGCGTCATAAATCATAATGTTTATGATGTGGCTCTTTGCGGTTAACAGAGTAAGAAGTAAGGGTCTTAGTCTCTGACTGGTTGGCCACCCCTTTACTAGACAGTTGTTGTTTTTTTGTATAGATACTAAATTGCTCTTACAATTTTTTCAGCAATTGATGATTAGATGTATAATATGCACATACATACCATATATGTTATTGTTGTTATAGTGGTAATTTTAATGATTTACCTAAAAGTACATATATAATGGAAGGTTTTGGAAATTAATGCATCAAACTTGAGAAATAACAGAGCGGTCTTGTCAAGAGTACAAGAAGCTACTCAGTCTCATCTTGTTGCCAGTTCTTCAAGCTGTATATTGTCTTGTACAGCCCAAGCCAACATTTGTAAACAGAAAGGTGTGTATACATAGCATCGATCATTTGTCCCCGTAGCAAAGATATATATACAAAAATTTCATGTATCTATCACAATAAATTTTTTTGGCTCAAATCTTATGAATAGATAAATCTATATAAAATCTTTACGTATTACCAATACCGGTATTAACCTTTGACCAGTTATTCTTAAACTTATTTAAAGTACTGAGCCCCGCAAATTTCATACATGCAATCATCAAACTTTTTGTTAAAATTCCAAACATTTCTGTTATCAGATGTGAGCCCAAAATGAATGATGATATTCGATATACATATTTAGTGCACACATTAGGAGAATTGAATTCAAACAATTCACTTAACTGAAATTTCCAGATGTTAGTGCTGTTGCAGTAAAGCGACCATCTGGTTCATCCTTCACCAAATTGTTCACACCTAAGAGCTTATCAAATATCTCAAGTAAAAAGAACAAACTGAGTGACAATGCAAAGCAAGATGAAGCATCTAGAAGTGATCAGATGTCACTGATTCTGTTTGACGAGGTAGCAAAAGTTATTTTATAGGATGTGATCTGTAGAAATGTGTCAAATGAATAACGATTTGAACTTTTCAGAACATAGATAAATAATAGATTTTGATATTCTTGTGAATCTGAATATGTTGACTTTTCTCATTGCACTTAAAATTTCCCTCAGGCGAGTGAATTATACTCAAAGTTATCAACTCATTGGATAAATGATAAAATTTGTGCTATTTTGCATATATGAGATTAAGATGACACTTTTAAGTATTTTTTTTTATGATCAATGAAATAGTCACAAACATTTCATTTGGAAAATCCCTAGTACTTGGCAATTAGTGTTGTTCGTTACAAATATGCAAAATAATTTTTTTTTTTTTTGAGAAAAGGTAGAAGCAGTTATGGAAGCTGACAGAAACTTTTGGTCAGCAGTGCAGTCATTAATGCATTCTAGCAAAAGGCCCATCATAATCACTTCCAACACTGACTTCACTCTTCGACACTTGCATAAAGGTTATCAAAAGATACAATTCAAATCACCAAGCCAAGTAAGCCAATGATGAAATAGTATATGAAGCCTTTAGGTGTTAATCAACCTGCATGATGCCTAAGTAATCTTGAAAGAAAATTTTGCTTAACCATAAACTTTCACAAATGAGATCATTGGAAATAATTTTGTTTTTTATGCCTTTCTAGGAAAGTCTGTCATCGTATTTGCAAGAAGTGGCCTCTAAAGAAAATGTGTCTGTGAAAAAAGCAGACTGTTCTTCTCTTGTTTCTCTGTGTGGTCGTGACATAAGAAAGGGTATTATGACACTGGAGTTCTGGGCAACCTCTCAAAAACAGTTGCATTTGAATGGTGAAGAAAGTGAAAGAAAATGTGGTGCAAAAATTGCATCAAAGTCGTCAAGAACTCAGACCACAAAACTAAGTGATGTATTTTCAAAAGTTTGCAACATCAGTGGCCATTTAGAAAGTATTTCCGATAGAGGTGCACATGTTCCCAGTTTTCCTGGTGTTTTTTACAATTTAGCAAATGTAGACTGTGCACCAATGAAGTCAATCGAAACTTTGTTTTCTGATTTTTATTACCATCGTTTTCCACCATTCTTATTCAATAATCGTATTGAATTGCTTCCTCTGTTTAATGCAGCACCAGTTTCACAGGAAATCCATGTGGCATCAGGTATAATTGATTTACTGAACTACCAGAAAATTGTAGGAATGTGTATTTAAATCTTCTCAGTAAGGGTTAATTTGGGTGTAATAGAATAGATCTGTATTAGATATTAAGCCACTATATGAATTTAGTATTTTTAAATGCTAACTTTTGATTTTTTAGACTTTACTGCTGAAACAAAATTTTCTGAAGATAGTGAAGATGAGATCAGCTTATTGTCATTGTCTCGTGCTCAAAAAACAATTTCTTTTAACACTTTACCTCTGAATTCAGAACAACATAGCATTTCCGATGCAAATATACACAATATTAGTAACACCAATAACTGCAATGAACCGGTTGACAGCAGGCAACGTCTGCATGATCTGAAAGCTTTGTCAGAATATTTTGAAAACATATCCGAATGTGATCAATTGCTATGTAGTTATGCAACGATGTTTAATGCAATCCCCCATGAGGACATGGCTGTACTTCATGATGGTGTGCTTGACAATGGTGGTAAGATATTGAATTGTTTGCTCATACAAACAGTTTTTATGTCATTATCAGAAAATGGTAAAAATATGTCATATTTTGGGGATGATATTTCCCAAATAGGTCAATGTTTGTTGCTAAAATGCAAAAGATGTGCACGTCAGGACATAGGACCAGTGATATATGAAAATGCTATCCAAACTTTTGTATGCTGTTTTTTTTATATAGGTTGCATGAACGAGCCCAGCTTTAACACAGAAACAATGTTTTGTGACACCCAAGCATTTCTTCAGGTGCACGGCCTGAGAAAAGTACAAGAGGACCTCCGTGAAAAAGAGTCGAAACAAAAGACAGCTTTTAAATATAGCAGCTATGAAAAAAGATCTGCAAAGTACAGCTGGCTTTTTACTCTGTAAATAATTATGTTTCAAATTCATATACCAATTGTTGTCCTTTTGTGTTACTGTAGGTGGAAAAAGAAGTTATTTTGTACGTTGGAGAGTTGTAATGGTGCAAGTATTTCGTCTTTTGCTTTCTATACCGATTACCTCCCTTCACTTAGAGGCATATGTAGAGCTGAGAACAACAGAAAACAAACGCGGCCATCACGAAGGTATTTACATATAATTATTATGCACGCTGATTTTTTTCTGTTGCTAAAATCCTAGACATTTGTTGTGTTCTATGCTATGTACCAAACGTGGTTTGGTGGTTTACAAGGTTTTTAGTGTTCCTCCTTTTATTCCACAAATACTTTCAATTCTTCCTAGTATAAAAGTTGCAACTTGCCATTGCAGCTGCTGTATTTTGGTTTTCTTCACTTCGTGGTTTCTTTCGCATGCGGCATGCTTTTTATTATAATTATTTTAAACATTTGTTTCTAGGCATGCATAGATTTTAATCCAGCGAGTAGCACAAAGCTTTCCTTACATGATTAACAAAAAGTTTTTAACCAATTTTTCAAGTTTCCGTTTTGTAACGCACTTTACGTAACTTTTCCATGCTTTCAACGTGATGCCACCTTCATCGTGTGAATGGGTAGTACTATGGCAGTTAAACTTAACATGAAATGTATTGTGGAGTCATAATTAAACTAAAATATCTCGGTATACTGGATGCTCTTGTAACCATTGTGCGCGTTCCTTCCGTTTTTATAGTGCAATCACTATTCGAATATGTGTTGCCCCATAAGCAAATGGTTAATAACATTTTATACCACTGACACAGAAAAATAAACGTTATGTATTTTGCTGTTCTTACATTATACCTAAGTTACATATTCCTTCTTTTTGCATATATATTTTTTTGACTTAAATTCGTTTTCAAGTAACTTTGATGACGATTTCGGTTTTAGTGGTTTTTTGTTATTCTTTTTTCAACTAACTTTCCGAGAGAGATATTATGTTATGTGTTGCGTAAACGATGGTTTTGTAGACACAACATAGCCGATTGCGTAACCCATAAGTACTTGTCCATAGATGAACTGATTGTAAATAATTTTTTTTTCGGGTAAAACCGCAATTCATTGTGCTGAACCATAACTTTAACATGTTAGTTTTCTCCAATCTTGGCGAACGATAATGGTTGGTTTGCTTTAATGTCTGGAACAGATTTTATGACTAAATCGACAAAGCATGTAACTTACGCGTTTAGTGTATTGTAGAATAGTGTGCTATTGTTTCAAGTGCATTTAAACTGCATTTTAATCAGTAAAATTGCCCGCTTTGTTAAAACAGCACGTCCTGTAACGCATTTACAGATCCACGTTTGTCATCTTTTATCTCTTTTTTAACTAGATTTTTCCACTACCTGGAAGAGATGCAAGTTTCACAGCCAATAACCACTCGAATGGCCGAAGAGTTTAAAGTCGTAATTACCAGTGGCATTAGATAATTACAACTCAATGATGTTGGACTGCGCGCTGGTGCATTTAAATTCATTCCCAATGTCTTCAAATTAATTGTCTTTTACTGACTTTGAAATACCAGTTAAAGATGCATCTGGGAATGAAACACGTCATTTTGTTGGGATTTGAATGTACTTTTGTGATTGCTGAGTGTGTTTGAGCTCAGCCTAGCCAAATCTATTTATATTTTATAGCATTTTATCCACTTGTTGTTAACGTAAAAAGCCTTTTTATGTCTCATCTATTAAATTTGTTTTACTTATTTTGCGAAAACATGCCGGTAAATAAATATTGAATGTTGCATAAGAGTCTGTATTTTTGTTCTATCCCTCGGACGTCCTTGACTGACGCCCAGAAAATATGCGGATATACGCGGAGCAGGTTTTGACCAAGACCAGAAGACGACGAAACACATGAAAATTACTTGAATCATCTTTTCAGACACTTCGTGTGTCATTCATTTTTTCCAGTCAATGGACCTCTTGGACTTTACGGAATAGGAAGTGTAGTATACGTATAATGTAGTTTACGTTGGTTTCTCCACATGCCTCAAACGAACATGTCAAATGATATGATCAGTACGTTTAGCAGTTCGGTTGCGTGTTTTTCTTGTCCGCGTACTAAAGCCAAGCTCGGATTATTATCGATAATACTGATAAAAGCTGTGAAACACACCACATGTTTTGCTATATGTCGATCAATTTCATTAGCAGAACCGTCTGTCAAAAATAGGTTTCCTTAAGGTTATTAGCCTATATATCTACCTCAAGTGCATGATGCAAACGCAAGGAAACTGCTTTATAGTCTACAAGTGTTGATATTAACCATCATTGCTTGGCAAAGCAAACATTTCCCTAACATAATTAAAATATGTTTCTTATGGACGAATTACTTAAGTCGAAAGTGGTTTTCTTATAGGAAATCAAATAAATTTTCCACGCTATAATATGATTTTACGACTTACTTTGGCGCCAGATAAAAGCCCGCTATTAAAGCGTTCTAAAATCTTAAACAAGAAAAGTAAAAAAACGTAGGTTAAATGTACATAGGCTATAAAACAGTATAGAAAAAGCTTGCTATAAAAAGGGCTACAAATCACTGCTTTCTTGAAATGGTTATCTTGCATGTTGGAGGTGAAGGTTGGTTTGAAAAATTTTTGCCATTAACTCAATTACAACGAGGTGATTTTCGCAAACATTCTTACTTGGCCATATCATGCTCTCCTAAGCTTGCCTTTAGTTGCGAACGTTTTGTCGTAGGCTGCTAATGCAAGTCTGTGAGTGCACAGATCTTTCGTCGTTACTGGCCAAGCCAAGGATAGTGCATAGTGGATCAGAAAGAAAAATAATTAGCTATAAAATTATTTCGGTAGTATAATAAATGCACCTGTACAAAATCAACTATTTATCATAAATGAATGCTGATTTCATATTCGTGTGGCGGCCACGACGTCACCACGCGTTGACTTTGTGGTGACCTCAGCTTGGAATTGTCAATTTAAACGTTGTGTTGCTAATTAGTAATTACTAGATAGCAATATGGTAGTATCTGCACGGTATTTGTTTATCTTTTTATATTTGCGTGTTGATCGCGAGTAGAAATGCAGCACGGTATAATAAAACTTAGATTTAGCAAACTTTTACGCTCGGGGCAGCTCGTGTTAAGCGCAATTGATTGTAAGAAAGAGGCAAAGCGCAACATTCTCTCTTCATCAGTCGCCATGAGATTTATCTCCTAGCGTGACTTTCGTGTATAGCTCAGATGTTATTATTATTCCAGAACATAAAATTTGCAATGGTAGGAATTCCTGAAGATGAAAAAAACAGCAATACTGGAGGATACCGGTATTCTAAAATTCTAAAGTCAAAATAGCCTGGTAAACTTTGCCGACTCTTCTTTAATTTACCAAAGACTCGCATTAGAGTTTGGCGTGATATTTTGCAAAGTATTTAAATGAACTTGCGAGAAAGGTTACTGTCTATGGAGACAAGGTTTTTTCGCTGCTACAGAAGACTGCTCAGAGTTGTGGGCTTGTGGCGAAATTTGTGCATCACATCAGGCCACGTCAGCGTCATACTCATAAATATTATAGATCAAATCAATATCACAAACAATTTATAGGTTATAAGTACATAAACTAAAGACCATTTTACACTGGAAGCATTTATGGCAGCTATATCAATGCATATGAACTATAGGCACCGTCTATGTGCATCAAAATTTGTGCTTTTGTAAAACGTTTGCTTTTAACGGAAGTTCAATCATAGCAAAGTTTGCAGATCTGGCAAATTTAGACTACAATATTCGATCTGAAATCTAGCCTACTATAATTATGGTTAAGATTAAGCAGTCAAGGTACCTCCGTTTTATTTGTGTTTACGACTTAAGTTGATAGAAGGTTATAGATTGGTCTAGACTCTAGACCGCAAATAAAGTTTTAAGAAATCTGCATGGCTTCAGTTGTAGTCGGCAGTTATTATGCATAAACAATCTATAGTTATACATCAAGAAAAGCGATCTGCAAAATTTTTTTTTATCAAAAATTTGTAGAAGTTAAAAAAGCGGTTTTACCAAATATTATTTTTAAACTTAATTTTTAATTTTTCGATTGTCGACTTTGTAAGATGTAAATATAGGTCTAATTTATGAGTCACGGATGAAAGTCGGCAAGTTCTATGGTTTCTCTAGAAAATATTTTCTTGCTGCGTAAATACGAGTTAATTTTGTAACTATTTCTTTGGCATATGCAGGCAGCACCTTTGCTTAATACAAATGTCTTCGATTTTGTATTATAATATACCAGTTTTTTTAATAGGTAAGTCATAAATATTAGGGATGTGCCGCGAGGAAGATTATTCGGATTCGTGCGAACCCGAATATCATAAAGGTCGACACGAACGAATCCTGAATCTATTCGTATTAGAACCAAACAATAAAATTTCATCCAAAAGTTGTCAAGTGTTGCTTGTAACATGATGTAATCGATAAACAAATCGCTTTCTTTCGAAAAATAGTGTTTAAAAAACGATTGAAAAAGCAAAATCGTTAGGAAAACGACTTTCATTATAATTAAGTACTGCTGACTCCAGTCGTCGGGAAACTAGATCATCATTTTTTACGAAAGTCAGAAAATTTAGAAGTAATTTTGTATTCGTGTTCGCCATTGTTGGTATTCGTATTCGCCTGAATCTTCCATAAAGGCGATATTCGGCGAATCTATTCGGGGTTGGGTTCGAATCGACCCATCCCTAATAAATATAGGTTATATTTGATCTTGTATGCGTTCATAGTGTAGATTATTTACAAAGAAAAGCGAAGTAAAAATTCAACAAACACCTCCACAAACAAACAGAAAGCCTTAAACCAACCTATTAATTACGGGAGTATTACAATTTTAAACGTCCTTATTGGAATTGATATTTTTTATGGAAAATCAGCGATACTTTAACGTTTCATTCTAACTCCGGTAATATCGATGTTGAAAAGACAAGAGGTAAATGTACCGGCAATAAAATTCTTAATCTCGATGTCCACGTGACTTAATTATGTGTTGTTGTATATTTTTCATAATCGCAACGAATCCATGCCGTATATAAAATAATTAATTCGATATACTTATTGGTGTCAATTTTAATTATTTTTAAAAGTGTCTGCTCTAAACATGTTATTACAGTTACGGAACGTTATTTACGGCCACTTTGTATGTTGCTGGATATCAAACACATATCACCAGTGCCGTATAGTGACATACAAATTTCTTATTTGGCCAGATTTTTATTTGACAGCCACCTATTACATCTCATAACCTCATGACAGGATGCTTTTAGAGTTTTAATTTTAGGTTATACTCACTGGAGAACTATTTCGGGTATAAACACTATGAAGAACCATTTAAGGTTTTTGGATGGAAAACATGCAATTATAGTCAGCCAAGAAAAGTTTTGCACTTTTCTATTAAAAATCACATTAAAGCTGCATTCGTTCAAAGTATCATGATGCTTACATCAGTTATTTAAAAACCCACAATGAAACTAACTACATTTTATGGTTGAAGGTATATGATGTTTTGATGAAATATTTTATTGAAGTTTCAGGAAATGCAACATTTGTTATGATCAAAATTGTTAATGGTATAGAGCCGCATGTACCACCAAAATAGACTTAAAGGTTAACGTTTATTATTTACAAAATCTTTTGCGTATTTAAGCTTGTTGCGTCATGTGCATATAACACTACCAATATGACTATTTCTGGCGGAAAAACGCCTTTACTAAAGTTTTAGTGATTTCAACAACATAACTAACATAAGGAAGAAATTTGTCATGCATTGCAAAGAAATTTAAATCAATAAAATGGTTTGTGTAAATCCAACAGTCCATATTTGGCAACTTTTGCAACTATGTATCAAAGTGTTTACATTGATACAAAAAAAAATAAAAGCAGTGTGCCAGAAAAGCGATATAAAGCAAACGCAGTGCAAAATAATGCAATCTGTGTCGACAACATTAAACGCTCTTATATTTATAAGTGGATAAGCATTTTTCCAATCCTTATGGGGACTATAACAAGATTTACGCCTTAGACCCATTTACACATTCCCGCTCAACAGTATAGCACAAAGCACTTTGTTACAAAGTAAATTCAACGAAAAAATATTAATCCATATTTCTATGGTGAATTTTTTTGAGAAATGATAATATTTTGAGCAATGTTCTTTGGTGCTTGTATTACCAAATTTGGTATATAATTTCAATTCGCTCTATTAGATAGGTTCGGACAAAATTGCAATTCTGAATAACTTATTGTGTAAGTTCTGTTTCAAAATTGCTCTCGAGGAATATGTATAGGCCTGTATATCTGTTAAAAAGTCTCAGTCAACAAAGCAATTTATGTTTTACATAACCTAGTATTAATTTAAAATATTAAAGTCAATGTATTACGTGAAAAGTTTATCTTTCATTTTTTAAATTTCACAAAATATTGGAGCTTTTCGTTAGGGTTATAAAAATTATCACAAGTATATCATGTTTTCAGATGCAAACTTCCTAAAAGAATTGCGGTGATTGGTCATACGAAACAAGGATGAGTTGTATTGTTCACGAGAAACTCCGTTTAGTAATTGGTACCAAGTTCTTATTCGATACCTCAAGTTATGACGATCTTGCCCGATACCCCTCACATTCATTTTTGGGCTATTTTGGAAGGCTCCATCTGGTACGCTTAATAAATGGTTTCCTGCCAAATCGATGGTCTCCAGTTTTCTGTGGTTGTGTAACCACCTGATAGGCAATGTGACCAGGTTGTTATACGCAAGATTTACGTACTCTAAACTCATACAATTGGCAAGAAAAAGTTCCGGAATAGAAAATATATTGTTGTACGACATGCTAAGAACTTCCAAGTTGGTAGATGTTGAAAGAAAGTTGTGAAATATTTTTCTCAACTTATTACCGGAAATATTAATTTCACGGAGATCTTCGTTTCGCGCAAAGCTCTCGGGTGGGACATCTTCAATGTTGTTGTTTGCAAAATTGATTAGCCGGAGCCGTGGGTTGTCGTAGAACAAATCCACTGGAAAATAACTAATGTTGTTGCGCTGAAAACTGACAACTTCTAAACGACGATTTCGCGAAAACAAATACCACGGTAAATATTGGATTTGGTTGCCCACTAAGAATACAGTTTTTAATTTTGCGTTGTTGAAAAACAAGTTTTCAGGTAAATCCAGTATAAAGTTCATACTAAGGTCAACTTCTCGCAGCTCAAGATTAAACTCGAAAAGTGACGTCGTCAGAGGCAAGAAATTATTTGATGCCAAGCTAATGGCAACTAATTCTGACAGATGGCTTAATGTCTCTTTTAACTCAATCCCATCAGACAGTTTGTTGTATTTCAGCGACAAGCTCTGTACGTTACCTGGTATAATAACATTCCCAAGACAGTGCAAATTCTTATTACGACAAAGCAAAGACTCCACATCATAGGAACGGAACTGAACACGTCTTTCGTCAACTTGGGTAGTGCATGGATGTATATTTGTCGTGTCTGGTAGATTGCATAACGTCTCGTTCTTCAAACTTATCCACCCTCTGGGACAAAGCACATTGCCAGATAGCGTAGAATTAGACAAAACTCCACACAGTGATGGGTACAGCCCGGTGTTAGGCTGAATATCCATGGTGTAGTCGTTAAAGTTATTTAATTCTGACAGCTGACTCATATCTTCTAAATTTGCTTCATTTTCCAAGGCGCTTTGCGGCATACAACCCACATTTTGGGATAATATGACACTAACAATCAAAATGATTGATATAAGTAATAGATCAGTCATTTTGCAAAAAAATCGAGCTTTAGGACAGAGCGGAAAGAAAAAGCTTAAGGTCTGGTTAGCACAATAGGCGGTTAATTTAGCTATTTCGTATACAATATAGATTATATATAAAAATAACATGTTTTGGCAACTCGTTCGTTTACATTTTATTTCCTCACTAAACTTTTAATGAACTTTATGCTGCACATGTTAAACTTTCAAACACGCTTTAAAAAAAGCTTATTAAATTTGATTTTGCTAAACTTTAAGCTGCTAGGCTTTTGCAGCTGGTTTGTATTTCCGACAATCTATCGCTTCATGCGATAGTTTACGGAAAAAGTCTTCGAGCCCTAGGACAAAAAAAGTTTGTGGTCATCCTCACCTTTCCACAAGCAACGTTTACCAGATAATTTATCGGTTAAGTATAGTTGTTGCTTTAATGTAGTATTTTCGCCCATAAAATAGAGCGTTTGAAGCGGATGACTCTTTATAATTGGAATAATCGCAGCAGAACTCTTATAACCCAACTTTGACCACAGAAGCTTGTTCAGCAATTTTACCGAAACTTCACCACAAATTTATCCATAATATAGTCAGCTTAGATATGTTGAAACCACAGTTATACGTTAGAGTTAGACAATAACTTTATATGTGGGTTGAATTTGTTCATTAGAGGGCTTCTCAAACTTTTTACTTCTGTAGCCTGCGGTAATAAATGAACCGCGTAATGGAAACAGAAAAGCGGATAAAAACTTAACAAAAAACAATTCAATTCATTATAAAGATTGAATTTGTTTCACGACCCCAAACAGGGTCGCGAACCACAGTTTGAGAAGCCCTACATCGGGGATGTTCAAATGGCGGATCTCGATCCGGATCCGGATCTTTTCAACTTTTTGTGTGGATCTTCCAATGTACTTTTGAAACAACCTTGCAGCTGTAGCACACTTCACTTTTGACTTTTACAAAGTTATTAATATGTTGTAGGCCCTACAATGTATAGGGTATATTTACATAAATAAAGAACCATAAAAATTAAAGCATGTCCAATATGTTTACTATTCGTATTTATTGGATCATCATTTTGTCAGGTTTGGCTATGGTGGATCATGGCAGAAATCATTTGAACACCCCTGCCCTACATTATAACGTTTATTCATACTTTCTACGCAAAATTTTGCACGGTATTGCTTGACTGCTGCATAAAAACTAAGACTATTACAAAGGCCAGTTACCCTTGGAATTGTTTTGTGTCACTTTCATTATGCGGTGGAGCGTATTGAACCAATAACACCATCTACCGGATAAGTTACAAATATACACTATTAGAAAGAACTGTGGCAATAGTGAAATTTTGTGAATAATGACGACAATAGCAACGTTCTATTTGCACAATGAAAATGTTTTACATTGAAATGACTTCCTTCGCCTATTATGTATTTGTGCATAACAGCACTTTGATTACGGTGACACCGTGACACCCCATTTCTTGATCTCAAAAAATGCATAATAGAAACCCTCACAAGATAAGCGCACTGACGTGACGCAAAATGAGAGAGTAGCTTATTTTTACTATTTTACTTTATGCGCAAGCAAGGTGGTGCCAAAGCTTATAGAGAAGGCTTTGTTTATGTGATGTAATACAATTGTAATTTGATTGTTTCCGTAGTTGTTATACGCTAGTTCTAAGGTAAAACTGTTGCGTTTTTGTGACCTTACAGGACTAAGTCAAGTTAATTGTTGAAAAGCAGGGGCTTTTAACCGTTTCGTCATTGGAGAAGTTATTTGTAACTATTAAATTAATAATATGTACCCTTGGTTTAATGGAGTTTACCCTCACGGGTATATGTAGGTTACATACGTATATGTTGTAGTTCCTAACCCAGGCTGAGAATTTTCAAAAAAGTTCAAAAAATATCACAGAAGAGAAGAACGTATTCGCTTAACGAAAGGCACAAAGTTGTCAGAGCTGTAGAATGGGAGTGTAAGGAACCAACTTTCTGAAAACGTTGCTTACAATCTTTGTAATGCACTGTAGCTGCTGATTTAATAATAATCGTTACATAGGCTCTTCTTTAACCATTTTCCTCCACCTCGCCTATAATAATGACATTTGCTTATAGCCATGCCTTTTCAGAGGTTCTGTCAGATGTCACTATCTAAGCCAGCGGTTCTCAATCTTTCATGGTTCGTGTCCCCCTTTTAGTGACCCTCAAAATCCGTGGACCCCTGCTCATCAATGAAGAATGCAGATTGCTGATTGCAAAACGCTTCCTACTTCACTACTGCGTGTGCAGTAGTCTTCGCACCATTAATTCTGCACAGCAAACACAAGCACAAAAACGCGAGAAACTTTTGTCCCAACTTGCCTTGTATTCTTCTACTACTACATTATAGCACTATGCATCTGCTCGAGGCCCCCGGAGAACGCTCCGATGGTCCATTGGTCCATTGGTCGACCATTGGTCCAATGGTTCATTGGTCCAGTGGCTCCCGGTTGAGAAACCCTGATCTAAGCAAACTGTTTCTAATCTCTTACTTTATAAAGTGTATTCTGTCAAGCGAATGCCAAATTGAATATTCTAAAATAAATAATTTAAGACAATAATTTTAGTTTGCATAGGGCAATTTGTTACCAACCAAGTCAGCTAATTGCAAGCTGTAATACAGTTGCCATATTCCTTGTAAAGAAGTTTGTAGTGTGCAATAGAAATGTTTAGTAAAATGTGGCCATATATACGTTTCCGGGAGCCAAAGTTTAATTCAAAAACTGTTCGTCAAGTGCACTTGATATTAGACCTACGTGCTTGAATCTATTATAGTTAAACATAAGGTAGACGCTCTTTGTAATGATTAACAGAGAGCAAAACGCTCAGCACAGTGTCAACAGTTTGAACACGCTAGCAAGAATGCGAACAAATAAACCGTTATATGATTTCACATGTAGACGCTAAGGAAATTTCATGTACAGGTCGTATAGCAGTTATATGAACCAACATTGATGTATCACATGAAATTTGAGTTAGATTGAAAAAGAGAAAAGCATGTTAATAAAAGAGAATTAAATAATACATTTGATATATAACATTTGTCATCCTTAAGTTTACTTTTCTAGGTAGTTGGGAGGGGTAATATTTACTAAAGCCTATGCGTAGGGCTTTGTTAAACTTCTGACTTCGAATAGGTAACGTATTAAGTTTTCTTTTTTAAGCCAGTGCTCTCACTCACGTACTGTCCTTCGAGGAATTGTAACGAATTTAATACTGCAGTTAGAATCGTTGAGATCAGCTGAGAGTCAGCTTTGTGAACTTGTATCCTTTACGGACAGATTAAACAATAAAGTAAAATTAAGTTTTCTTTGAAGGGATCATATGTAAAATCCTAAGGTATTTTATAATATTTTTAACAAGAAATTTAGTCATGGGTAACGATAATTCTCCCAAATTTGAAGAAAAAATGCCTCCATTGTATTATTGCTGGCGGGGATATCTGGTTGACGGTAAAGTCAATGAAGGCTGCAACGATGTCTTAGTTTCGCCAAAAAATTTCTTGGATTTGAATAAGTATGGATGGGTATATTTAACCATACCGGTGCTAGGATTTTTCCTGTTAACCTTTCTCTTCTACTGCTTCTGTCGAGGTGGTTCATCCAAAGTCAAACGCCAGCCATTATTATCTGATGATAGCGATATCGATAACGAAGATGACTTCCGCACGAGAGCTAAATCGCATCCTCAGCACAGAGGACTTCCGAAAAACAACGACGCCAGGAATTATTACACCGTTGTTCCCATCGATCCCGCCGATCCGCGAAAGTTGCCTATGCAAGGCGGAGTAGCAGTCCCTCCTCCAAATGCACCACAGCAACGACTTTACCCTAGACTAACTGCGATGCGACAACAAGCGGGCCTGAACAGTCATCCCAGAGGCAAGAATAGTACTACTAGTCATCCGAAAAACAGCTCGCATCTTGCGAACGTCTATCAACCAGACCCAACATCACCTTTACAAGGAGGAAAAAACGGAAAAGCTCCAAAGGTTCCCGTCAATGAGCCGCTAGTGAATGATCAGAATCGCCAGGATCAAGCGAATTCATCAGAGGAAAGCGAAGAGGAGCAATAAGTATGGAGCAAAGAACAAAAAGTGTAGCTTAGCTGTCAAAGAGTGTTTGAGTAACGACGAAAAACTGCATGAAAATATGAAATATTTTTAGATTTTATGCTTGTATATAACTTCCTGCCTTTACACCACTGTCAAACCACAAACATCGGCTTCTTTTGAAGTCTATTATAAGCATTTAACAATCCCTGTATTCTTTGTTTGAGTTAATTTTCGTCCTGGAGGGTTTTCAAATTTTTCATAACGTACATCACAAAAACGTGTATTTTCGTACTTATTCAATTCTATATTGATTGATACATGCGCACACACTAACACCATACATATCTCATTAGACAATTCATTTTCTCACATCGACTATCGCCTGTAATTCTTTTGCAACTTGTAGAATAAAATAATTTGGAGCTTGTATAAGAGTGTTTTGATAATTCCAAAAATTAGCGATACGGCCAAAATCAAAGTTTATATCATGTCAGGCAATTCTCGTAACCACATCTGATTTAGAAGTGATGTCTTCTGTAGCAAGAGATTTCGATACCAAGTCTTCAGTACGTATTATAGGTATTTAACCTTACACAAAATCTTGAGAATATAACGTTCGTGGACATTTCGACCACCACGCCAAAATTGATGATATCGAATTTGACCACACATAGTAGCCTAAATGTCACAGTTATAAATCGCTGCAATGCGAAGAATTTAAAAGTATTTCATGTACATAAGCCTATTTCAGTTAACATGTAAGGTTTTTCAACGTCCATGATCGTTTCGCATGCCGTAGCAAACTGGCTGGTAAACTTTTGCGTCGTTTTGAATCCATAGCTAAATTCTGAGATTGCAACATTGATTATTAGACTTTGAATCACTGTAAGAGTGATTTTTTTCTGCAAGCTTTCCATCCTACCTAGTTTTCTTCACAAAAAATGTAACATAACAGAAAATCGCCCATGATGGGACTTTTTTTAGGTAAACTGCTCTCTTGCAAAAAGCGTGATATGCTTTGGCTTATCTTTTTTCGGTATAGGCTATAAGCTATGTAAAATATGGCATTCAAATTAAGCGCAAGAGTTTTAATAAATTTTCTTGTTATTTATTGAGTGATTTACAAAGTAAAAATGAATTTTTCCCTCAGCTTGGATAACCATGATAAGATGGGAAAGACGGGACAACACGTTAATCTTTATTAGTAAAACCTTGCTTTAATTAAGCTGTAATTTTAGAAAGTTTGCCTTAAAAACAAATTTCCTAAACTTTAAAACAAAGTCTGAATTGATTTTTACAACGTTTAATTGTAGAACAGACAAATAAGTTGATTGATCAAACAAACAACGAACGATTGTCTTCTAAAAATCTGTCTGGCTATCTCTTTCCAGCGTTTACCGTTGTTAAACTAAAAAAATTTAGTTTTCCTTGGCATATTGTGGCAGACAGGCTTTATTAAATTTTTCTTGATATAAGTTATAGGTCACAACATCAAAGTAGGCTACTTTGTTTGCTTCAAATCCTTTTGGCTGCGTTGTATATGCTGTCCTTTTCAAATTGATTTCGTTTTCCACTTTATAAAATGATTTCTAAAATATGATACGCGCGTTAGATTTTGTGGAAAAACAAATCTCCCATGTAATGTTTTCTCCAACAGACAGAACGTCGTGTTCGTTCTATGTAACCTTACGTGTTTTGTATTTTTTTCGTTTGTGTTGTAATAAATGTTGATAAATTTTAATTAAATCTGGTACCCTTAAAAGCACATTGTTCCAAACTAAGTCGAACCTTATAAAAATAAAGAAATCAGTCTCATCACCCTTAGCTATAACGCTAGTCCCAAAGTGGAGCAATGTGTCCCATATTACACTGCTATTGCACTGTCAATAAACTGTTTTTGAATGATGAACCACTAAGTTTGCCAATTTCTAGTTATCACATATTCACTCACTCATTTTAGTTGTTAGTATAACAAAAGAAAATCAGCTGCAACGTCAAACTAAAACCTAATTATGGAGAAGCAATATCCTCGCAGAATAGTAAATTTGGGTTCTTTTTTCTTTCCATTAAAATAACTCAAAACACAAATTAAGCTGGTATTTTGTTAATGTGTTAAAAGGAAGACGGCAACGTAATGGACTCAAAAGAAAATTTAATTTGGTGCTACCTTGTGGCTGGAATAAATTATCGCGCTGTCCCACCGTGTGCTATGTCCCATCATGGGCGAACTTCTTCTGTTGCGTTGAGTTTATTAAATGGGCGGTTTGGTTTCCTTATTTCATACTTCTCGAATAGTATCCGTTGTTAATTATTTGACAAAGTAAAATAGTAGGCGTAACCATGTAATATAGCTCAAGGTTCATACACAAACAGTACACAAATACAATACTAGATTATCACAGGACAACTTATTCTTGCGTCGAACCAAAACAGTAAAAGGTAAAAAGAAGTTAACATTTCGAGGACCTAATTTTTGGAATAAATTACCAAACAATTTCAAAAAATTTAAGTCTCATAGTTATTTCTCATATCAATTGAAAAGTGGACTCGTGCTAGGGAAGTGCTGCTCAGATAACTGTGAATAGGGCGATGGATGTATAGTTGTTGATTTCTTTTGCATCATATTGCAGTTGATTTTTTTTGTTCTGCTGTTGGTTTTATATTGTGTCTCTGTTCTGTGTTGCAGTGCTGTTTTAATTAATTGAGTTTCAGTTTTTTTTACCCGTTTTAATTGTTTTTTTTTGCAATAAGATCTGGGGCGGATGACCGTGAGGTCTTTTCGCTGCCCCGCACCAATCAATTATGTTGGAATTATGTTATGATACTTTTTAGTTTGTTTTAAAATTTAAATGGTGAAATAAACTCTCTCTCTTTTATTATGAACGTCTGTACAGTATATTATATCCATTATTCACTATTGATATAGGTAAAACGTCCGATCCTAAGCCATTTATTGCCACTGCATGTATTTTCTGTTTGGTCAGTAGGTGGAGCGTAATGGGAGAAGTGGCCGAAATTTTTTTGTTAATGGCACTTACTCCTTGGTACAAGATAGTGTAGGTAACTATCGTCTTTGTATTCACGGTAACTTCATTAACACCTATACTCTATGGAGTCTATGCCAACTAACTTTTTCTACGCTGCATGCTTATTGGTTTGTTTATCGTTCGACCATCTGTTGTTTTTATCAATGTTTCGTTCATTTTTTGATTCGTAAACTGATCAATTTTAAATCGACAAGGATTCGAAATTCTTCCCCTACTGGAAAGTTTGTATAAGGCACCTTTTCCAGCAGAGAAATTAGGCTCCTGTTTCAATATTATTGAGCAAAATGGCAATTTTGCTGTATATTCTAAGTACGACGTTGGCTGGCGCAAATGTTGGCATTACATTTATTCGGCGCAGTGAAAGCTAATTTTTTAGTAGGGGATTGATTCAACTTCGGTCATTGTTAGTGTTAGCAGCATAGCCTAGCCATGTTTGCTGAAGAATTGCAGCTTTTTAATTTGGTAGTAGCAGTGTTTGTGTGCCATTTGAAAGTACTGAAATTGTGTCACATAACCATATCTTTTATTTTGTTGATATCAACAGGGTGTAATACAAAAACTAAACGTTATTATTTCTCAACTTTCATTGGTGCTCAGTTTTAGCCAATTAATTAACTAATTGGTTAAAAATATGTCGAGTCTCATTTGTTGTGCTTTTAATCAAGATCAAGGTAAGTTTATTTTGACATTATGTATAATTTTTTTTGTAGCAGTTTATAACTTCCGAACAAAAAACAACAACAAAAAAACCATTGCTTACAACATCCTTTTGTTGCCCTATCCTTCATCTAACCCCACCATGTAGATATGCATGCAGTCTCTTTTTATCTGATTTCGTTTTGTCAATTCATTCAATTTAGGATTTTAGGCCAGTAACAAGTTCTATGGTGGCTTTTTTGTGGCATGTTCCATGCTGGCTTGAACAAGTTATTATGTCATCTACCAAGGGAAGGACTTAATCTTTGGTCACATGTATAATATTTTTAATACTTCCGTAAAGTAACAAGCAATGTTGCCAAGTCACAACCCTGTAAGGCTCACCTGAACTTAAAATAAAGTAAGGATATTCCAAATATCAAACAAATTGTCAATATTATGTTGAAATAAGCGCAGTTTCAGATTTACCAGAGCGGCTAGTTTTAAATTGCATTTATTATGTGCGAGTGATAAATAAACAAATGTGCTAGTAATAGTCATAAATAGTGTTGCACGTAACTTGAAGTTTCATTAATTAATTTATGTATCACAAAGCTATGGGTAGTTTTGTCAATGTTTTATGGTACTGTATATAATTAACACTGTGTTACTTTTGTTATTTATTGGTACAGCAAATTCATAGTGCTCAGTAGTATATAATTACTCAATATTGAGTTTTAATGTTGGAATTGTTGTATTCCTTTTCGATGGCAGTCATTGGAATTTTAACCAGAAAAAAATATTTATTTCTTATGAACAAATTTTCCATTTATCCTTGTCTTACAAATATGATTAGAATGATTTTCAATTGAATTTTTGTTTTCATAATGCATGTGCAGACAAATAAAAAATTACTAGCTATGTTTTGTGTACATAAGATGTATGCAAAAAGCAGGTTATGAATAACGTAATTTATACTAAGCATTCATAACAGCAGTTCTGTTTTGTAAAATTATATAAGTTTCGTAATTATTTTCAGTCCCGTGCAACACTAGTGATAATATACATAACGCTTTTCGTGTTGATGATTTTTACTTTACCCCCATCTATCTTGTTTTTTATGTAAGAGCACAGTGAAGTGCATTGATTGAATCTGCTTTGCTAACAGCGATACGGAATTGCCCCTCTCTGCTAATTTTTTAAGCATTTTAGTTAATTTCCAATCGCAATTTGCTAAATACTTAGTAGTCGCTGGTTTCTTAATTGTTTTGACGTATAGTTTGGTGTAACCTTTCACTTATGACTTACTGCAAGTAGATACGCAAGCAAACAGGTAATTGTAAAGTTTTTAAAAAGTTTGGATGTTATACAAAACTTGACTACAAAGGTTTCCCTTTGAAAATGACAGAATATTAGTATTTATAATTTGCTGTTTTAGCAACATGTTAATTAATACGATTGATTAATTGATACAAGTACAATTGAAATTTTTGGTATAGTTAGGGGTGGGCCTTTTAGATTATCATAACTTTAAGAACCAAGTTAAAAACCATTCCATTTTAACTGGACTGAACTGATTCTTCGGACTTAACCTATTGACTAGATCAGGTCCAGCCAACCACAACAATTTTGAAACAACTGCATAAATTTCAATATAATTAAACATACGAATACAATAATGGGATGCAATTGTTTTTGTTGTTATATTATAAAGAAATTATAGCCTGTGAACCATATAAAATATATTGAGTTAATATTGTCCTTTTTCATTCGTTCAGATACCTTTTATTCATTGTTTAATGATAATAAGTGGCATAATTGCGAAGGATAAAGTTTATGATTATATATAAATTAATAATGCTGTGAGTCAAGCGGTATGTAAAAACCAACAAAATTAAACGTGGGTCGTATGTGGAACCAAAATTTGAAGGTTAAGGATGACCTACAATGTATCTGCACTTGCGGTGCTTACATGAAAAGTTACGCTAGAATTCGAAATGTTGTTGGTATCACTTTTAAAACATCAAAACCTGAAACAGTATAGTCATCAGAGTTAACTATATCTGGTATTTTCCTTTTTCCGTATCATGTCAGTTGAATTAACTTCCTGGTATTAGTATGTAACATATCGTCTAGAATGTTGTTTTATGATAATAATTAGGGGTCACAAACACAATTTATACAGTACTGGAACATTATTCTTTTTATAGAAATTATTGTTATTTAATATGCAACATTAACTTAACTGTTTTAATTTTTATACAGGCTGTTTTGTTTGTGGAATGCAGAATGGTTTCCGTGTTTACAATACCCATCCTTTAAAAGAGAAAGAAAGACAAGGTAAATTTGACTTGAACGCTTAACTGTAAATATTTACGATTGTAATGAATATAAGGGTGACTGGTGACTTTAACAAGTTTTATTATACTTCATTGGTCTTTCAGTTAACTGAGAAAAAATGAGAGTTATCTGGAAGAATATACTTGAAAAGCTGTATATATATAATTGTTTCAATTTGTAATTAGATTTTGAAAATGGTAATGGTGGCATTGGTTGTGTCGAAATGCTTTTTCGCTGCAATTACCTTGCCCTAGTTGGTGGAGGAACCAGTCCACGTTTTCCGAGAAACACAGGTTTATAAAGATAATTATTTAAATGCTTTTCCCAAGTACAGTAGTTACATATTATAGTTAATTGTGTCCCTGATAAAAACGAAAAAAACTACACCTTTTTCTGGTAACAGTAATCATTTTATACACTTGTATTTGTTTCTTTTGTAAAGTCATGGTTTGGGATGACTTGAAGAAGAAGGTAGTGATGGAATTGACGTTTACTTCGGATGTTAGATCGGTGCGGCTACGAAGAGATAGAATCGTTGTAGCACTTGATCGTTTGATTAAAGTCTTTACTTTCACACAAAATCCTCAGCAACTACATGTCTTTGAAACAATGTATAATGCGGAAGGTAGGATGCATTGAAGGAGTATTTTGTGAGTGCAGATAGAAAAATGAAAACAGGTTATGTATGACATAACTTATCATGTGATTTACTGTACGGTATGTTGCTAACCTGCTTTGAGTTATAAAATGCAAGTCGTGCTATTTGACAGGACTGTGCCAACTTTGTCCAAGTAGCAATAACTCTATTCTAGCATTTCCTGCGAAGGCAACAGGAACTGTTCAGGTAATACAAAGCTGTGATTGGAACGGTTTTATGATAGTAGCTGGTATAATGTATTGGTAACTCTGCAGTGAATCCTACCTTTCATAAAAACAAACAGATATTTTAATATTTACATTTGTGTATGTTTATAGCTCCAAAAAATAAACAGTTTTATTTCTTTTGACAAGTTGTCTGTCAAAACCTGTAGGCAAAAAGAGAACATGTAAAGCTGGTCGTAATTGAGAGTTTTATCGTAACTGCATTGTGAAAAAAGTTATGTAATTATGACCCATGTTAACGGGAGCTGTAAAAGTCACTGTCTATGTAACCACATCTCTCACTTCAGTTTTTGATTAAGTAATTAATGCTAACGTAAACAGTTGCAGTTTTGTTATTATTTCAAAGACTGTTTTTGCCAGTTGCAACATTAGAATCTTGACCCAGCATTTTAGACAAACAGATTCCATTGAATAGTTCATCTCATCCATCAGCTAAATATAACATTGCTTTGTCTATCTTAAAGGTTGTGAATTGTGATAGTAACTCGCTGGAGTTATGTGTATTCTTGGTAATTATTCTGATGTAATAAAAAAATAATTTCAGACTTATCACATGAATTTTTATGTAGCCAAATTTCACTCTTTTCCCCCAATTTCTTTCTAAAAGATGAAATTCAAGTTTTTGCGTGAACCCATCAACCATATGTCTTGTGGTGATGGGGTTACCTGTTCTTCAATCGTAATGGAGTTAACTTTTGTTATTACTTGTTATAACTTGCCATTACAAGTTCCATGTCTGACACAGCAACATTATTATTACAGCTTGAATGTTATTGAACTACCTTCTTTTGATAATTATGCATAGTTAAAAAGGTTCTACAAACGTTTAATTAACACTGATTACGTAATCACGTAACAGTGACCACTGGTACGTGACCATAATTCAGTAGTTAAGTAATTTTTCGAATTACACTCAGCTCTATTCCTACTCTACCAACATGTAGTCACTAGATAAAACCTTCGAATTTAAATCTAGTGGAATTGTTTTATAGAGTCTGTCATATGTGACAGTATGTATCTTATGTTAGTTGGTCAATAATAAGTAATTAATCAATTGAGTCTTTGTCCGCTAAACCCCTCTAAACAAGGTTGAATAGAATTACATTTCGCTAACTTGCCAGGATTTGAATACAGCAGGTTAAGTTATTGTGAAACCTTCTTCAGTTTTCAATACATGAAAGTAAGGCTTTATGTATTATATAAAGATCGTGGATTTAGCAAATACAGATGCACCGCCTCTTGATATTCATGCTCATGATGGCCTTATCTCTTGTCTTGCCTTGAACTTGCATGGAACAAGATTAGCAACGGCTTCTCATAAGGTATATTGATGTAAGGTTTTTCTGGAAAAAAGGTCGCTGAAGCTAGTTTTAGACATTTTGCAATTATTGCAAAATTATATATTGCATCTTAGGGCACCCTTT
This sequence comes from Clavelina lepadiformis, assembly GCF_947623445.1. Lineage (NCBI taxonomy): Eukaryota > Metazoa > Chordata > Ascidiacea > Aplousobranchia > Clavelinidae > Clavelina > Clavelina lepadiformis. Next base: position 7,189,051 of record NC_135241.1, on the reverse strand, counting down.
TGCGCATTTTTGACACAACATCTGGCGAACAAGTTGGTGAATTGAGAAGAGGCTCAGGAAATGCAAGAATATTTTGGTAAGGTAGTTAGGAACATTTGCTCTGATTAACTCTAGTAAACCTGACGGTGTTTAAGTTTTAAATTGCATTGTTTAGCATGAACTTCAATGCTGATTCGACACTGCTCTGTGCTTCAAGTGACCATGGAACAGTTCATATTTTTTCTCTGGATGAAAAGAACACTTCACCAAGTAAACAAAGGTAATATTTCTCGTTAGCCTGCTTGTAATTTTTGTTTTATGTTGATTTTATTATTTATTTATTATTATATAATTATTTATAAGCATTTGATTATTGCTGGGAGTTCTTTGTTATTGCTGTGTTTGCCATTACTGATTCTTAAAAAATCTTTGCCTAAGATTTCATCATGGGCAAGATTATTTTGCTGCTAAAAGATAAAACATTTTATTGAAAATTCAAACTGCTGCAGTGGAGCAAAAATCAGTTAAGTCTTAATAACAAACCTTAATCGCATGTTTTTTGAAGTTATTTTTTACGTTGTAGTGGATCCCGGTTTCTTCCAAAGTATTTTAACAGCAAGTGGAGTTTTGGAAGGTTTAATATACCAAGCTCATCACCTTGCATATGTGCATTCACGTCGGACTCATCTGCTGTTATTGGTAAGAAGGAAATGTGTTTCATTTGCTACACTAACTTAACAAACATACACAGTACAAATCATGAACTTTGATCAAACAAACTGTTTATTGAATGTTTAAACAGGTTTTTACAATAATTGTTTCGTTTTGGTAGAAATTAGTTGATATGTATCTGTGTTTGTGCCATAGTGTCATTTTTAATTTGCAGCTATATGCAATGATGGGACATACTACAGGATATCATTTACACTTAAAGGAGAGTGTGTTCGAGATTATTTTGCGCATTTTTTAGAAATGACTGATAGTCCTTGACCACAGGATTTGCCACTGTTGCAGTGTATAACATGCCATTAAATTCGTCTGTGGTACCCCATCTACCAGAACTTGCAGCTGGCAGTTCCCTTTATCAGTGTTATGAGCTGCTCTATTTTATTTGTTGATAATTCTCTGTCAAAATCTTAATTTTTTTTTCACTCCGAACCCCAAGTGATTGTCTGCTTACTCTATACAAAGTTGTTGTTGTAAAAGTTTTCCTTTGCTTGTTGCTGAAATGATATGCTGCATGTATGGTGGGGCTTCTACCACTGTATGTTTGTAAAACCTTGGCTTATATGAGCAGTTTTCTGTGAGTTCTTTCTACATTTCAAAAGTTTTTCAGGATATAATGTGCAATATTTTCCTTTAATATTACATTGAATGCGTTAGTTAGATGACCCGTGATTATATAAAAGTTATACTACACTCGCTATTGCAGTAAAAAGTTTAAAAGATTGTACTTTTTTGAAATCGTAATTTTTTTAATCGAGTGAATCAATAAATGTGCCATGTAGTACCAATGTCATAAGTCGGTCACATTATGAATGTTGATTAAAATGAAATTTGTCAAATGTTTAACCCTGTTTATTGTCACCCCAACACTTATGTGAAGTTTGTTTTCTTTTATTTTGGACGAAACCTCCTTTTTAAACGATTTCAAATCGCTGCAAACGTTTTCTAAAAGATAACTGCATCTCGTTATTTCCAAAGACGTCACAGTAAATATCTCGTAACTATTTGAAGTGGACCATATACCAGATATATTTCAGAAGTAAACACTTTCTTTTATACATTGTGATTGGATGGTTACTCTTGAGCTCTATGTGTTTAACTAGAGTCACAGTTGTAACGATTCAAGCAATGCATCACGTGACCAGTACCTATCTTTCAGCCACACAGTTTTTGGTTGTGGAAGTTTTGTGAAGTTTTTATTTTTTATATATATTATATCACAACGCAGGTGAAATACAGCTTGATGTGTAAGGTAATTTGAACAACGTATTTTAACAAGGCAGGTCGTTATTTGATTCAACTCAGTGAATTTTATTAAGGATGCGCTGTAGTGCCAAATGACCCCCTGCCAAATATTGACCCCCGCCTTGGTGAAGTAATAGATACGTTGTGTAATAAAGGATTTGACTGAGGAGAAAACGTGCGCTTATTCAATGGCTGGATAACATGATACCGTAACTTTGCGAATGCATGTATACTGGCAAACAAAATACCGTATACAGGTCACTACTCAACGGTATGTTGGCCTTCTGTTTGTAAATTCTGTGGGCTGCTTGCGCGTATTGATGAATGAATTTATTACGTCACAAAGGGGATCAGTATTTGGCCCTACATCGTCAAACATCAGAAAATACCATAAAAGTCTTGTTTAGTTTATTATACAGTGAATTTATTAAGAATGAAATTACTTAAAAATTCGGAATAGTTTTTTAAATTTTGCACATACTTTTAGTATGCCTTGGACTAACATTCCATAAAATAAAAAAAAACGTAATTTAAACTTTTTCTGTCGATGCGTAAAATCGACACCAGAATATTTGGCCTAAAAACCAAAATTTAGTTAATTTCTTGGCAATTTTTAGCCTAAATTTGCACCCGACATTTGACATTCAAGCTTGCCAACTGGTAAGGTAATCAGAACTTGCACAAAGGTTAGCTCGAAAATCGGGCTCGAGCGATAAGGATTTATCACAAGCTTCATGTCGTACAAAGACTTTCCTCAGTCCGAAGATAAAGAATATCACACCATATTCAGTGGTCTAGGTGAACAGTTCTAACTTCGTGCATTACGATATAAGGAAACTAATAAAAAGCGTTTGTGTCTATCAAAACTTGCTCAAAGGTTAGCTCGGTAGCCAGGATTCAAGCGATGAGAAATTATCGCCAGGATTAAATAATAATGCAAAGACTTTATCATACCGTGCCTGACATATCCTATTCACACGGCGTTAGTGTATATCCTATATAGTACATTAGAAACGCACGCAAAGGTTCGAAAAAGAAAATATATAAACAAATCGAAATTTAAACAAAATGTTGCTTAGCATATATACAACTAGTAGGTTATACGTTCTTATTATAATTATAGCAGTTACATTACAAGCCGAACAGGACAAACAAAGTTAGCCTAGCCAGCTGATCCACTCTGTTAACCCAAATAAAATCGAACTCTGCTTGTGAGAAATTTCTGCGTAGATCCAACCAAAGAGATTTAAACACAATTTAAAGCAGTGGTGGGCAGCATCGTGACGCGACACCTAATCGAACGACACTTTATCGAACGACACTTTATCGAACGACAGATGATCGAACCGACAGTTGATCAAACGACACTTTATCGAACCGACAGTTGATCGAATCGACTGTTGCTTCTCCCGCACACAGTCATAGCCAAACGTGGCGTACAGTTGCATTGTTTGCTGTAGAAAATTAAAATTTGGTGACTTTTCATAAAAAATGTTCAGCTATCTGTCCATGTTTGTTTGATAAAGTTGGATTTTGTAATTTTTGAGATATTGTGATATTTATATAATTTTGCTCTCTCCGCATTGAAGCGTAACGTTTTCTTTTACTCATTTACGCACCAATAACTTGACTAACTATTCTCTTTCGTTCTCTTCTCACAGCGGGGGCGCGGCGTAACAAGAAGAATTTCTAGAAATGTGTCACTTTTAGAAATACCTAATTTACACTAAATTCACTTTCTTTAGTTTTACAATTATGATGTATACAGGAAGCCAGATGATGTTTCTACTAACCTGTAAAAATCTCATCAGTCTACGACGCATAGTTTTCTAGTAATTAACGATTGCAAATGTGTGTGCGGGGTCGGCCACACCTAGTTTTTTTAGTAAACTCGCGAGCCTGGTTAGGATAGGGTTAAAAGATCCACAATTTATCGAAACAACTGACGATATGCACTGTTAAAAGCACGACAACTGACGAAGTGCACATTTCAATCGCATTCATTTAATTACAAGTTGTGTGCAATTGCTCGAAGATAACTTTTTATGTCAATATTCGTTGAGTCATAATTTTCGACTATGCTCTTCAGCCGTTGGTTGACAGCGTCGTAGCGCTTCTTCCGAGGTAGGCCATCAATTTCAGCACTCAATTGCTCAATAAACATTTCGTTGGAACCTTGTTCCCGCTTAATTTTTTTGACGAGTCTGCGAAGCGTCGGATGGGATATTGTCGGTTTGATCAACTGTCGGTTCGATAAAGTGTCGTTCGATCAACTGTCGTGTGGGGATCATGTAGAAATTGCAATTAGTTATATAAATTGGCATTGTATGAGTTTTTGTATTTTTTCTCCAGTTTAGATAATGTAATGTTTGCAAAAGCTTCGTATTCATGCTAAGCTCTTATTCAAACAAAGAAATTCTAACCGACATATTGACGCAGATTGAAGTATTTCAAATAGCATTGTTTTCACGGCGTAAAGTTTGAGTGTACTTGAAAACGTTCAGATAACGTGTAATATATGCGACACGTGGTTTGACGGTAGCAGTGTAATAATAGAACATGGCGTTAGCTGATTGGCTGACGTGTATGATATAAAACGTTAAGCTTGGTTAAAATCGGGACCCCCTGGATGCTCTGGCCGGCGAGGCTCTGCAAGGGCTTGTCCCTTCAGGACTTGCTAGTGCGCTTCTCTTCTCTTATTCTGAAAAATTCTATTCTTTCTGAGTTATTCCTGTAAATTGAAGTAATTGCTAAGATATTGGGAATTGGAATCATGGTGTAAATATTGCTAATTCGATACAATTGATTCGGACAATATAACAACTAAACTTTATGAAGTTGGTGTTGATTTAAGAAGCAAATAAGACAGTAAAAAAGCAACGGAGTCAAAGACAATCATAGGAGTCAGACAATAAAACTGAAAGACTGGTTTGGCTTAGGCCATCCCAAAACCATTACACCACCACCAATCCCATAGTCGGTTCGATAAAGTGTCGTTCGATCAACTGTCGGTTCGATCATCTGTCGTTTCGATCAACTGTCGGTTCGATTAACTGTCGGTTCGATCATCTGTCGGCTCGATTAACTGTCGTTCGATAAAGTGTCGTTCGATAAAGTGTCTTTCGATAAAGTGTCATAGTACCGGGCAGCATACGGCCCGCGACGGGATTTTGAGCGGCCCGCAGACAGTTCAGTTTTGACTTCAGCAGCTATTGAAGTACATTAATCGTTAATAAATTCATTAAATACTGTTTTTGGTCTCTATGCTTAAAACTTAAAGTTTACATTAAATACGATTTATTCCTTGCATAGGTGGATAAATACACGATTAATGTATCGATTCAGGAATCCGGCCCGCCAAGTACTTTATTTTCTCATATCAGGCCCGCCGACCGAAAAAGTTGCCCGCCCCTGATTTAAAGTGTTTAAATCTCTTTGATCCAGCCTAACGCAAAACCACACAATGGACTACTTTTACCTTTGCTTGCGGAGTGAGACATATCGCTTACTCACCCGTGACCAATGTTCCCTCTAAGCTGCGCGCGTGCGCAAATGCGCACTGCTGACACGGTCTCCGCGCACAGAAAATCTGTGCTGCGCACAAGAAAAAAATCCAACCTGAATTAAAAATAAAATAAACGCATAATAATGGCCACAGTGCGCACGTGGCACGTCTGATGTTGCTCACAGTGGTCCAAGGGACCGCTCAGGGAGTTATTGTGTTTGCTCAGACTCGTGAAAAATTAGAGGGAACGTTGCCCGTGACCGAGATAATCGTCATTGTACGACGGTCTACCTACTCTACTACATATGTATTAGTATACCATACAAGGGGTCAGGAACCTTTTTTACTCAGTCAGCCGTGAAAGCTATATATTTTAATTGTACACCGTGAGAGCCATATAATATTTTTCAACACTTAATGCAACTAACGTGTGCATTTTTAACCAACAATTTTAGACAACGGTAGTATGACACTTTATCGAAAGACACTTTATCGAACGACACTTTATCGAACGATAGTTAATCGAGCCGACAGATGATCGAACCGACAGTTAATCGAACCGACAGTTGATCGAACGACACTTTATCGAACCGACAGCTGATCGAACCGACAGTTGATCAAACCGACAGTTGATCGAACGACACTTTATCGAACCGACAGTTCAAGCAAGATTTTTGCGTGTTTCTCAAACATTGAGACAATAAGCCATTGTGATGTGCGGTCTTTGTAATGGTGTACATTAATGAATTGTGATGTATATACCACTGGTGCTCTCCCTAAAGCAACATCATTAAAGCGGATGATACAGCGAAAGCGCGTATGTCCAGAAGGAAACGGCTTGATGGATGAACTCCGCGTGACACCGAGGGGAGAAGCCTTCGTTGTCGAGGAAGACGATGAGAACGAATTCTATATGTTTGTGTCTCAAAAGAATCTGGATATACTGAACAACTGCGCTAATTGGTTTTGTGACGGTACATTTGATGTTGCCCCACTTGGATACCAGCTGTACACGATACACGCGCTGGTCGATGAAAATCGCACGGCGCCACTCGTATACACCGTTACCGAGAACTTCGCATAAAATGCTTCCAGGCACTGGCATTCGTTCCGCCTGAAGACGTTGTACAACGGTTCGAGGACTTCCTGGCCACGTTCAGTGACGACGATGAGCAGCACTTGTCTGAATACATTGACTATTTCGAAACTACTTGGATTGGACGATTGTGTCGCAGGAATCGTCGTCAACCTCTATTTCCTATCCGGTGTTGGAATGTCTTCCACCGGGTTCAAGATGACCTTCCACGAACGAATAATAGTATTGAAGGATGGCACAATGCGTTCAGCAAGCGTGTCTCAATATCCCATCCGACGCTTCGCAGACTCGTCAAAAAAATTAAGCGGGAACAAGGTTCCAACGAAATGTTAATTGAGCAATTGAGTGCTGGAATTGATGGCCCACCTCGGAAGAAGCGCTACGACGCTGTCAACCAACGGCTGAAGAGCATAGTCGAAAATTATGACTCAACGAATATTGACATAAAAAGTTATCTTCGAGCAATTGCACACAACTTGTAATTAAATGAATGCGATTGAAATGTGCACTTCGTCAGTTGTCGTGCTTTTAACAGTGCATATCGTCAGTTGTTTCGATAAATTGTGGATCTTTTAACCCTATCCTAACCAGGCTCGCGAGTTTACTAAAAAAACTAGGTGTGGCCGACCCCGCACCAATGTTCCCTCTAAGCTGCGCGCGTGCGCAAATGCGCACTGCTGACACGGTCTCCGCGCACAGAAAATCTGTGCTGCGCACAAGAAAAAAATCCAACCTGCATTGAAAATAAAATAAACGCATAATAATGGCCACAGTGCGCACGTAGCTCGTCTGATGTTGCTCACAGTGGTCCAAGGGACCGCTCAGGGAGTTGGTGTGTTTGCTCAGACTCGTGAAAAATTAGAGGGAACATTGCCCCGCACACACATTTGCAATCGTTAATTACTAGAAAACTATGCGTCGTAGACTGATGAGATTTTTACAGGTTAGTAGAAACATCATCTGGCTTCCTGTATACATCATAATTGTAAAACTAAAGAAAGTGAATTTAGTGTAAATTAGGTATTTCTAAAAGTGACACATTTCTAGAAATTCTTCTTGTTACGCCGCGCCCCCGCTGTGAGAAGAGAACGAAAGAGAATAGTTAGTCAAGTTATTGGTGCGTAAATGAGTAAACGAAAACGTTACGCTTCAATGCGGAGAGAGCAAAATTATATAAATATCACAATATCTCAAAAATTACAAAATCCAACTTTATCAAACAAACATGGACAGATAGCTGAACATTTTTTATGAAAAGTCACCAAATTTTAATTTTCTACAGCAAACAATGCAACTGTACGCCACGTTTTGCTATGACTGTGTGCGGGAGAAGCAACAGTCGATTCGATCAACTGTCGCTTTGATCAACTGTCGGTTCGATAAAGTGTCGTTTGATCAACTGTCGGTTCGATAAAGTGTCGTTCGATCAACTATCGTTTCGATCAGCTGTCGTTTCGATCAGCTGTCGTTCGATTAAGTGTCGTTCGATAAACTGTCGTTCGATTAAGTGTCGTTCGATAAAGTGTCTTTCGATCAGATGTCGCGTCACGTTAGACAACGGTAATTGTCTGAATTTACTCTTTGATAACTTGCTGCTTACTGTTAATGCGTTACGGAAAATTACAGAAAAAGTTATTTGTAAAAATCGTGCTAAGAAATGCCAGCTTAGATTTATCTGCGAGCCAGATGTCGTAATAAAAAGAGCCACATTTGGTTCGCGAGCCATAAGTTCCCAACCTCTGTACTATACTATGGTAACACGTTCCAACAGAATCATAGAGATCTTAGTTTTACCCAGTTTGACGGCTTTTTAATAGCACCCCTTTCGAACATGAAAAATTGGCAAACTGATTTCTTGACTAGCGTCATATGTTTGAAGAAAATGTATAACTTATGAGTAGGGCAACCAGTTTTTTGACCTAAAAATTTTAAATTTTGACCTTAAAATTTGCAAATTTTGACCTCATTTTGACCTAAAAAGTTTACATTTTGACCTCATTTTGAAAAACGCTATACTGATAGTCTCTACACTGTCTACAGCAACTTTCTAATCTAAAGCTGCATTTAAAAATGACAAAATGCTTTTCTAGTGTTGACTTTTTTTTCGTTTCTGCGTATTAAGATTGACAACTTGCAGTTTCAAATGCAATGCCGTCACATCGTGACGTCACCAAACGCGCTGAAAAGCCTTCCCTCTCTTTGTGTCTTTGGTTCTAAGTAAAATTTGCGGGACTGGAATTGTTTGCGGTACAAGAAAAGAGAAAAACGGAAGAATAATATTACAAAATGGTTACAAAATTACAAGTTTAATAGATTTTGACCTAAAAAAAAGACCTAACGAAACAATTTGACCGTATTTTGACCTAACGTAACATTTTGACTTTATCTGACCTAATAACTTCTATACCACACGTCGTACAAAGCTGAAATTTGTTTTGTGCTTGTTTCATAGCATTTTGAGCAGGTAAAAAAAAATTGACCATATTGACTTTTGGTTGCCATACTTATGAGTTATGACATATGCATTATCAAGCACATTGATATTATTTGTTATTCAAGAGGAAGGCATTTTCATATGCGGTAATTTTGCATTACAATTTCACCAAACATCTTCCCACTTCCAAAAACAAATTGAGTTTTTCGAATATTTAGCTAACCGCAACGGTAGTTAACATGCCGAAAAAAAAACAATTGACCTTTCAGCGGACAAGTGATATTTTCAGTTCAAGTGTTCCCAGTTATAATTTTCCACAATTATGCTAATTTATTTTTGAAAGCAGGTGTAGTCGTCTTAAAAAACTATTTTCTTCTAAACATATCTTCTAATTTTTCAAATATAAATTAAACTTAAATAGTAAATTCAGTAGATATATTACATTCTAATACAGTTATTTTATTTTGGTAATTAATACTTACGTTTTTAAAGTGTATTTCATTTGGCTTAGCTACTGTTTTATATTTACTCTTCCCTCAGTGCAGTGCAACATTTTTTAACCACAAAAAACTCTGCCATCTTCTAAATTTTCATATAAATCAAAGATTAATTTATGTATTTACACTGTTTCCAAATGACTGCGTAAGTAGTTTCAGCTATAGTGATTAACAACCACTTCCATTGAGCTATTTTGAAATTTTAGCCATTAGAAACACCATGTTATTAAACACTGTGGACTTTGGACATCTCTGTAAATAAACGTCATCAGTTACGTGATGTTGCAGTAGTCATGTGAATCAAGCAGTTGAGGTATGACGTTCCTGGTAGGCCAGGAGTACTTCTTTTTCTCAGCAAAATGTCATTTATTTTTATAGCCAAGTGCGCAATTTTATCAATTTAGTAAAGAAGAAATGCAAAAGTTTAGAATAACCTTTTTATTTTTATTAATTAGCCAATACTGCCGTAGGTCCATATCAGACTAGCCTATATACTGAGGCAACACAGTTAAATGACCCCGTACAATCTAGTAAGCCGTATGGGAAGAAAACGGTCATGTCTGATGTACATCGTAGCAAATGTGCACATTACGTTGCAACGTAACCTACATATTCGCGCATACAGGTGCATACTTTTTGTTGCCTACTGGTGTACACCAGTACAGTATTTTAATTACTTCAAATTACGCTGTAGGCTGCACAAAAAACTTAGATCCATTCTGTAGTACTGGGTTATCTTCCCCTCATACCAAACGAGAGTGATAAACCCATCAGCGAAAATCTGCCGGCCATCGTATCCTGATTCAGCAACTTCGATAAATAGACACCGGTGAAATAGTGACTTCATATGTTGTAGCACAAAAAGACCATGCTTATGGACTATTAATGAGCAGGAAAGGTGGTAAAGCTCAAGGGCTTAAACATGCATGATAGCAATAAGCCAATAATACAGTTGTGCTATAAGATGGCAGGTTAACATGGCCACCATTAACCTACTGTTTAAATATTTAAACAGCTAACTGTAGGTGCTTATATAGGCTAAGTTGTGTACAACAAGTACTATGTTTGCATTTCAAATACAAGTATCTGGCCGAAGCAGGTGGCAATTGCCAAGTGCACAACCTCAGTATACTTGACTGCTTTGGTATGGTATTGACAAACAACAGTAATTACGGAAAAAAAATTTAATTCCTTTATACTTTAATTCTTGCTAGATATCACATTATTCTTATCTCTGTTAGCTCAAATTTCTTTGCATTAACACTTAAAAGTATATATATTAATGACAGCATCTGTTTCACCAGCAATTGTCACTTATTTTAAGTAGACACTTATGTTACTAGTTACCGAAGTAGGAAAATACTGATCACGATAAACGAAAGTTAGGCTAGTCTCTAAATTTAAATTCTGTATGGAAAGTTTGTATGATATCTCCTGCATGGAGAAGGAGCAAATATTGTTACACCACTGACCTAAATATCAGTTTGTTCTTTCTGGCGTGGTGTCACTAATGTCACAAAAAACCCACATACAAAGATCCTAAATGCTTTGAAATTCCCTTTAGATTTTTCTCTTGAGAGTGGTTAAGTATGGCAAAGCAAATACCTTTCTAATAGACGCCATTTATTAAAATAAGAATTAGTTGTGATAAAATAATTAAAGCTTTAATACTGGCGTGGCATAAAGCATAGACCCAAATTTTTTTGACGTATATCTCCCTGTGCTAAAATGCAAACTTTACATACTGCATTGAGTTATGGCTGCCTCTATTTAACGGGAAAAAATGTTGCGTTCGAAGCTATTTTTCACAGTTGCTTGTAAACCTAACTTGAATGTTGTAACATAGAAACCTAAACGTAACTGAACTCTGCCTTCTAATCTAAGTCTAAAACTCCAATAAAACCTTAAAATAGCTAAAATCAACTTTTTGTATGGCCTTTCTCGCGGGTGCTTCCAAAATGTTCAGGTTCCTTTAGATTGCTTGAACTGTAAAATAGAATTTAAAGTTTTTTGAAACTGTGCATTTAGTTAGGTGATTCTACAGTATTTTAAACATATTTTTAAAACTTGCTACAAAGAAAGCACAAATTTTCACGTTAATGTTTAATAGGTTTACATATTGTTCCATCTTGGTTTAGCATGGTTGTCCAAGATGGCACTCTTCGTATTCTAAAATAGTGCTCCCCACCCGGGCCGTGGACGGTTTTCAACCGGGTCGCACAGGTTTCACACATGAAAAATTAAGCACAATACTCTTAACGGATGGAAAAAATATATATATAATAAATAAAGTATGAAATCAATTCTTCATTTCAAACGTGCAAGTAAAGCATTTTGTTGCAGTAATATCATGTTGATGATTTCACTCTGAGTTACTATAGACTTACGACACAGCTGCAAGCCCAAAGAGTAGTCGATTCTTCTTGGTATAACCTAACCTTTCTAGAAAGTAGGCACTCCCTTTAGGTGTAATTTCTCATGCCAGTTGAACACATTGAACATCCGATTTGTTTATATCAAATTTTATTAATCCTGGAATAAATAAATATTTAAAGCTGATGTTTTCAGGGTTTTGCAAGTATATATTTCTGACATATATACTAGTACGGTATAATAATTAACTTAGTCAAAAAAGATGTGGAAAGTGGCAGAAAAATCTTACAGGCTAACCGCAAGGTCTCTGGTCAGTTTATCAAGATCGTCTTTAAGAAATAAATCCGCAACTGTTTCTGCAATTGAATATGAAAAAAAGGAAACTACTGTACCAAAAGCAGAAGCAAATGGATCTGTAGAATCTAAATCTTTTGTGATGAACCTGTTTCGCGGCGGACTTGTTCCTGACCAAGTTTTGCCATACCCTAAGGTAATTACTCAAGAACAAGCTGAATTTATTCAGGCAATGCTTGATCCAATGGAGAAGTTCATGGTTGAAGTTAATGATGCTGCCAAAAATGATGAAATTGCCAAAGTGGAAGACCATACAATGGAAGGATTGAAAGAGATGGGAGCATTTGGCTTGCAGGTGCCAATTGAGCTAAATGGGCTTGGATTAAGCAACACTCAGTATGCAAGGTTGGTAGAAATAGTTGGAAGGCACGATCTTGGTGTAGGAATTGCACTAGGTGCTCACCAATCAATAGGCTTCAAAGGAATTCTTCTAGAAGGAAGCAAAGAACAGAAAACTAAATATTTGCCTTCTTTGGCAACAGGTGAGAATATTGCTGCCTTTTGTCTTACGGAACCAGCTAGTGGATCTGATGCTGCTTCAATTCAAACAAAAGCTGTGAAAAGCAGTTGTGGTAACTATTACATGTTAAATGGAAGCAAAATATGGATCAGTAATGGCGGCATTGCAGAAATATTTACGGTTTTTGCCAAGACTCCAGTTACACAACCAGATGGAACTACCAAAGAAAAAATCTCTGCTTTTATTGTTGAACGAGCTTTTGGCGGAGTCAGTAGTGGACCACCTGAGAACAAAATGGGAATCAAAGCTTCCAATACTGCTGAAGTTTACTTTGAGGATGTAAAAGTTCCTGTAGAAAATCTCTTGGGAAAGGAAGGGGAAGGCTTTAAAATTGCCATGCATATTTTGAACAATGGTAGATTTGGAATGGCTGCAGCTCTATCTGGGAATATGAAGGCAATGATAGAGAAGGCAGCTGACCATGCCATGAATCGAGTGCAGTTTGGATCAAAAATTCACACATACGGCGCAATTCAAGAGAAATTCGCAAAAATGTCTATGCTTCAGTACGTCACTGAATCCATGGCTTTCATAGTATGTGCCAACATGGATGCTGGATATAAGGATTTCCAGCTTGAAGCTGCGATTAGTAAAGTGTTTGCATCTGAAGCTGCTTGGCAAGTAACAGACGAGTGCATACAGATTTTGGGTGGTATGGGTTACATGAAGGATTGTGGTGCAGAGCGGGTGCTTCGAGATTTGCGCATTTTCCGAATTTTTGAGGGTACAAATGACATACTTCGCCTGTTTGTTGCCCTTACTGGTATGCAGTATACGGGTAAATTTCTTCAGCCAGTTTCAAATGCAATGAAGTCCCCACTGACCAATATTCCAACCTTAGCTAGCTTCTTTAAAACTTATGCATCCAAAAGAATAGGAAGCAAGCTTGGATGGGATCTGGGACCATCTATGTCGGAACATATCCATCCTGATGTTTCCAGTTCTGCCAAACTTGCTTCAAAGGCTATAATGCAATTTGGTTTAGCAGCTGAAGATATTGCCATTAAGTATGGCAAGAAGTTCATTGATATGCAGTTTCTTCAAAATAGACTTGCTAATTCCGCTATTGACATATTTGCAATGGTGGCTGTGATTAGCCGAGCTTCTACTTCCCTCAACAATAACGAAGAAAATGCCAAACTTGAAACAACGCTATGTAATGTTTGGTGCAATGATGCAGCAAAGCGAGTACAAGAAAACCTTACCAGTCTGTCTGACAAAACAAGTTTGCAAGATTTTAAGGCGATGGCAGATCTTTCAAATATGGTTATTGAAAAGCAAGGTGTTGTCCAAAATCACCCACTTGGATTTTAATTTATTTTTCAAATAAGTTTTTGTATAAAGTATTTCAAGTTAAATGTTTATTCAATATTCTATGTTTCTTCTTAGTAATGTTTTTGTAGTAGGCCTATAATTTGAAACACTTTCTAATTCGTTTGCAAATGCCCAGACCTTGTTCTGTGTAATGTGTGTGAAAGAACTGGTAGTCTGAGTACTAGTTTAGTAGTACTGTACCAAGAAATTATTTTTGTTGTTTACTTCAACTTTATGTAAATATTGAAGAATATTAAAGTCGAATATATGCCAAGTACCGCATATAAATTCAGATTGAATTCAATTCAAATTGATAGCCAGCGAGGTCAGTTAGGAAAACCTAAGTGAATAAACAATGGTGTTTTCCAGTCAGGTTGACCGCTGTTAAAATGGAAAATACAAGTCAGTTCTACTTTATTGATATAATAAAAGAAACATGCTTAAGTATTTAATTGTAACTGTGAGGTGTTGTGGCTCAGAGTAGGTTTTAGTTTGATGGAAGCCAGACCAAATGGCTCTTTTAGTGCTAAATGTTGCCGACACGTGCTTTACGGAGTAGTTGACTAGATAACTAGTCGATGTATAGGGCCAATTTAAAATGGTATTTCTAATTATCTGAAACATCTGGAAAACAAGTCAATCTTCTATAAAAAGTTGAAATAGTAACTTGCTTCTTCATTAGTTACTACACAAGTGTGCATGACACACTGTGATTTCAATACTGTTGTGCACAATTACAGCATATGCAGCAGCAGGTATTAAGTCAGGGGTAGGCAACATACAACCCGCAGGCCGGACCCGGCCCACGACGGGATTTTGAGCGGCCCGCAGACAGTTCAGTTTTGACTTCAGCAGCTATTGAAGTACATTATTCGTTAATAAATTCATTAAATACTGTTTTTGGTCTCTATGCTTAAAACTTAGTTTACATTAAATACGATTTATTCCTTGCATAGTTGGATAAATACACGATTAATGTATCGATTCAGGAATCCGGCCCGCCAAGTACTTTATTTTCTCATATCAGTCCCGCCGACCGAAAAAGTTGCCCGCCCCTGTACTAAGTGGTTTAAGAAAACAATTATTTCACGTTTTCGATATACTGTTTGTCTCTAGCAGTCTAGCTCAATCAGTTACCAAATATAAATTGCACCCCTGCTGAACCTCAAAATACCTCCTAGAGCAGCATTTCCTGAATCCACGGAAGCCACCCAAATTTGGATCACCTGTTTTTACCGATGTTTTGCTAATAGGAAGCCATACCTGCCTTAATATTTAAATGGATTTGATTTAATACTTTTGGGTAGAAAGTGTTTTGTAGAACTGTTTCACAGACAATATTGGTCGCAATAAAATTTCAGTTGTGACACTCAGGCCCGAAGAGATTCCAAACCATTTTAATACCAGAAAATAGTGAAAAACAGAACAACTGATTCACTCCAAACAAAGAAATTTGTGCTTAACATACTATACACTGAAGTAATCCTACTACTTTCAAAAAGGGTGATTACTTGAGACGATTTTCGTAGTTTGAAAGAGTAGGACCACTGAAATTTCAGAAACATAATGCATATGGTATTGATTATACACATCAAGAGCTATTTCTTGCCTTTCTTTTGTTGCACAGTTCTCAAACAGCCATTATTTCTTACGATATTTTATTATGGAACTAGAAACACCACATATTGAAGCTAGATGCAAATTTGCACTGTGCCAACCACAGTCAAGCGCTAACAATTATTGATTTCTGTGGAGTGTGGAAGAACATTCGGCAACATGATTTTTAGCAAAGCAGTGTGGTAGTTTTAAAGCAAGTGGCAAAATAAGAGCGTGTGCATAGATTTTCAAAAACAGATAGAAATTAAAAAGCAGCGGTTTTGTGTAGGATAGTATGTGTAATTTTTTAAAGATTAATCGAAACAAAACCAACAAACACAGTAAGTAGTGTTGTACCCATGTTTTCGTGTAGTAAGGCAAAACAGACATATTCACACATAGGGAAGCCTTAGAAATATTTGGCCATATACGATAGCTATTGTATTTGAGTTGCAATCTTGACAACGACTACCCCAGTTTTCAAAATACTGACCCAGGATTCTGTATTGTATAACATTAATTTGTAGTCACTAGTCAGTCCTTATGCAGAAAACTTAATTAATTCCGATAAAAATGAGGTTATACACAGTATACATAACTACTTGCCAAAATTTCCACAGTTTGTGCAGCACAGCGATAGTTCACATGAATAGCTAATAAAGCAAAGCATTAAAGTACTATGGTTTCACATTATTACATAATCAACATTAAAGTACTATGGTTTCATATTATTACATAATCAACATATGAAGGAAACAGAAGTGTGGATGTTTTAGCTACTTTGGTACATAGAAAAAACATCGATTTGGCATAAAACATTAAACCCAGCCTAAAATACACATTTTGACTTTTCTTATTTTAATAGAGTTGAACTTCAGATGTTTGCTGGCAAAACTTTTCCTTCACATGTTCCAAACCCAACACGAAAGCTATTTCCTTGGCAATATCCTTAAAGACAAAAAACATATATATATATATAATAGATACTTTATACATTAGTTAATCTGCATGTACATTTCCTCCAAAGCCCATTAACTAGTTCAAATGCTTACCTGATAAAATCACATTGTCACCATCCTTTAAAAACTTTCTCACATTTCCATTACCAAGGTTTACTTCTCTGGTTCCTTTCCAGCACAATTCCAACATAGAGCCAAAGCTTTTTTGTTCCTGATTTGACACAACGACATTGACATAAAAGAGTTAAATATGAGAACTCATTTGATATCAAGCAAACAGTAAGTTAAATATTAATGTTTGACCTAGAGCTTCTAATGTACGCCACATATAAACTGTAAGTCAAAGGTCTTAATGAATATAACTAAGTTCAAAAACAATCACATCAGGTTTCATTAAATAAAAGCAAGGAAAAACAGCAAAAAAGCCTCCCTACCTCTCCACTGATGGTGCCAGAACCATAGAGATCCCCTGGTTTTGCATTGCAACCATTCACAGTATGGTGAGCCAGTTGCTGCTTCATGGTCCAGTACATATGCTGCAAATACAGAAATTGATGATTATGTCAACCAACACAACAAATACGCAAGTATAGAAAATCCAACAAACCTTGAAATTAGATTCACATACAACTGCTGGTTCAACCATATTTTCACCTGCAATATAAAAAATGGCAACAAAATTAGAAATTAACTTTAATGCTGTACATTCAGTATGGTGTTTCAAATTCTTCAAATACCATATTTTACGGACCATAAGGTTCAATTTAAATCCTTTTTTTTCCTCATAAATTGATCGCGCGTTATAAGCCGGTGCGCCTAATGTATGGATCAAGTAGTGCTTTATTGCCTACACTCAAAACCAGTACCGATACTATTATTATATAAATAAACCACCGTCTTACACAATAAACTACGGTAAAAGCAACTAGCAACTATGATATTCACTAGGCTCATTTTTTCTTTTGCTCATTGTACTATTGTGAGTTTGTGACTTGCTTACATTTATTAAATAACAAGGTGCGCGATGCGGTGCGTAAGGCGCAATTTAAATCCTTTTTTTCCTCATAAATTGATCGCAATTTATTGACAGTGCACCTTATAATCGGGTGCGCTATATGGTCCGTAAAATACGGTACTTCGCATTTCTAAACTAGCCATAGTATACAAAGGCCACCTTGTACAGACACAGATAGATTTATGTCAAAGTTGTAGTCATCATCATGTTTCAAATATGGCAAGATTTCAACATCACGCTTCATGTTAGATGTCACAAATGGTTTCAGAGCATCCATTGTTACAACCCATGGTGATATGGATGTGCCAAAGTTCTTTCCGAGAAATGGTCCGAGTGGAACATACTCCCATTTTTGAATATCGCGTGCTAGAATTTCCCAATCATTGTGAATTGTAAGAAATGTACCATTTCTCACATATCAAGGTAAGTAACCTTTCAAGACATATGTTTTATTTATAAACGTGGCTGAGGTTAATTACCTGACCAGTCATTGACAAGTACCATTCCAAAAATATGATTTTCAGCCTGATCAACTGAGATTCTATCTCCAAGCTTGTTTCCTGGTCCAACAAAAAACCCCTAAACAAAATTTCATTCGTTTTATTAGGCTACTATTAGAAGCCAAGCCAGGAATTCTTTTAATATTACTCTTGTAAAATGCAAATTACACAACACAAACCAACCATTTCCAGCTCAAAATCGAGCAGTCTGCATGGACCATATACTGGAGGCTTATCATCAGCTGGTTTTGTTTGGCCACAGGGCCTTCTTATTGGTGTTCTAGAGATTACCACAGATGATGCCCGACCATGGTAACCAACTGGTATGTGTTTCCTGTAAAATTATAATTAACATACATAACATCATGCTAGGGCCTAGGGCAGGCATGTGCAACCTTTTTCACTGGAGGGCCAAATACAAAATTTTGAATGACAACGCGGGCCACATGATTTTCAGAAAAAAAAAGTATCATAAAACGACTTTCCTATGCAGTTTATATAGTTAAGAAATAGATTTAAAGTAGTCCACGACACGAAAATGCGAAAATTTCGAAAATTTTAATTGCTTTGATGTAAACTGCATCAAATAGTGATGGCTAGTATGAACTTCTAACATTTTGCTGAGCACTACGCGGGCCGCTTGGAACAACCTGGCGGGCCGCAGTGCGGCCCGCGGGCCACTGGTTGCACATGTCTGGCCTAGGGGCATATTCTACTGTTTGCAAAAAAACAATAAATGTTTATGACTTGTCCAAAGACAACGAAAATACCAGTTTGGCATTAAAGCATTTTCCTTTCCCCTAAACATGGTTCCAACATTGGTTGCATGATGAATAGAAGAATAGAAATCGGTGTAATCACCAATGTCAGCTGGTAAATGCATGATTGCATCTGCTTGCTTGACAAAGGCTCTGAAAATAAATACAAAGCTGAGGTATACATTTGTCTGCAATGGAATCCAACATATTATTGTTGAGATTAAGATTTTCAAGTTTATTGTAAACAAAAGGACAACCTCAGTAAGTATATAGCAATTTTAACTTGTAAATATTTTATTACCTGCCCCTTAAACCATGATCGTCCTTTAAGATATGATTGTTTGCACTAAGCATATGTTGCAATGATGACCTTGCTTCCTTCCATGCATCTTTGCCCATTGACATAAACTTGTTTAGATTTTTCTGCAACCAGGATAGATACCAATATAATTTTATTTATCACATAACCTAGTTTGGTTGGACATTACCAGCTGAAACTAATGCATTAACTTTGTCAGAACAGCGTAGTTTAAAATAAGCGTATACATCCGTGACCCAGGTGATATGTATTACTCAGCCCAATTGCTATGTACTTGGTGGACTTACAGAAACAACAAATACAGCAATTAAATAAAATTTACTAATGCATGGTTAAATGGTTATAATAGAAATGAAAAAAATACATAACACAATTCCATTGTACTCAAACTCCATAACAATAAAAACTGATTTTGCACATCGATAAGTTACTTGCCTCAGCAAAAACACCTTGGGCATTACTCAATATTGGTCCGTTGAACAAGTGTTGAACCTCCTTTAATGAAAGGATCTCATCACCAATGGCAACTCCAAGTCTTGGTGTTGGCTAAATTAATACGTTCCATTCATTACATACAAACATGCATCCACTTTAAAATAAGTTGCATAAAAAGATATTTATAGGATAAAACATCTAAGGTTTAGTGACCTTGAGATGCACATACATGTTTAGGCTATGTAGATTTAATAGGCTAGCTACTGTTTACTGCTATACAGAAAAAGCTTTACGAATGCATAGCAATCAATTGGCCCAAAATCAGAAATAAAGTGGAGACATACTGTATGAAGCTTGAAAACGTAATAGCCAGGCATTACAGACAAAATCGCTTAATCGTATACTGGTTAAACGTATCAATCGTTTTATGGTATCAAAATCTGAAATCCCAAACTAAATCCCATCTAATGTTAAGTAAAACCACTGGTTAATCAAATCACACTTAAAGGAATGACTCGGATTATGGTATCAGTATTTGCCTCTCACTTGCATACTGCAATCATTTAATCGTATCATCGTCTTTGGCCAGATGTTCGGAAACAAAGATGAGTCGTGCACCTCACGTTTACCGATAAGCGAAAGGAAAATGCCTTTTTCGTGTAATTGTCTCAACATTTAAAAGCAAGTTTGCCGAAAAAATGCTTTAATCAACAGCGTGCTCTTGGGCGATAGCTGGCAATGTAGCCAGCCAGCTGTGTTGCGTAACACAGTACAATAGGCCACTACAGTAATAAACTCAACATAATTTAATCAGAATTGTAGTCAGCTGACGTTGTAGGATTGTTTCACAGAGTTGTACAGTACTGTATTGCCCATTGCAACCGACTTAGCTCATACACATTATTAACAATAATGCCTGTTCATGATAAACATTTTTTTTAGCATAATGGTTAAACGGATCAATAGGATAATCGTATCAAAACGTCTGGCAAATAGGCAGGGTTGCCATACCGTCCTTATTTATAAGATTTGTCCTTATTTTGAAGGTCCGTGTCTTAGAAAACTCAACTGTCCTTATTTCTAAGAAATGTCCTTGTTTTCGACTTGCGTCCTTATTTTGTCTTATTTTCAACAACTACAGAACTTCGATCGTTTTCCTCTGGTATCTGTGTTGCATAATATTCTAAAATTATGCTTTTGCGTCGAGATTTTATGACATCATAAACGAAAGGAACTCCCGTGGCGTACACACCACATCCACGGGTAGCCACTTCAAAAGCCAAACTGGTAGGGCGATGAGGCTCAAGCATTTCTGTGAGGAACTTGATAGCAACTATTTGACTCTACCAACTCACACGCCAACTCGATGGACCACACTTGATGCTGTACTCGAGCGAATGATCGATCTCTGGGAACCACTCAAAGCGCATTTTCTTTCGCTGAAACATCCACCAAGAATATTGGAGGATTTCTTTAAATCAGAAGAGTCACTGATCATCGTATCATTCCTCCACAGCGCTCTCTTGATCTTTAATAAACCAATAATTAACCACTGTTACTCCTGCAAAAGTCAAATGCATTGTTTCCAGAACTAGCAGAGATAATTGAATCTTTCAAGATCAAAATATTGCAACGCCAGTGTTCAGGGTTTTTTGGAGCAACAACAGACGAACTACTAAGAACAGTCGATGAAGAGCATGCTAAGGTTCTCAAAGCGAGCTTCCAGGAGTTCTACACAATTACCTTGGAATACATCAACAAGTGGTATCGATTTGAGAAGCATCCAACGCACATCAACTGGACCCTGCTGAAAGATCAAGCAATCGAGTACGAGGAAGTGAAGGGGTTGGCGAAGCAAGTTGATCCCCTAATGGCAATGAAAGATGAGCTGTTCGATGAAGTCTCGGCTGTTAACGCTCTGCTTAAGAAGATTCCAGATGATGTGTTCCGCAAGGATGAACCGGAGGCCAAGTGGATGAAGATCTTTGCCGGAAACGATTCTTTTCCGCTGCTCTACAAGCTAGTTAGCATCATTTTCTCCCTTCCGGTCAGCAATGCGTGTGTGGAAAGAGTGTTCTCTCTTGTTTCGGCACAGTGGACCAAGGAAAGGAACAGACTTAGTGAAATGACAGTCAAATCCCAGCTACAAGTAAAGGTAAACCTAGACCTGAGCTGTCGTGAGATCCATGAAGCACTTTCTAATAACAAGGAGTTGCTGGAGCAGATTGTTTCTGGCAAAAAGTATGGAATGTGATATGCCACGGCTCGTATAAATACAAAGTATGTACAAAAACGCTTTTTTAATGCTAATCTAATTTTTCGACTGTCCTTATTTTTGGGTCCATGTCGATGGCAACCCTGCAAATAGGTGATACGATTAACCGATTTTGTCTATAGTATTATATCACAAAACAAAACTTAGCCTACTCATGACAGACTAACAAGTAATCTGTGAGTATACACCCTTTTAAGTTCAACCTGCAAGGTTCCCTCCCAGTAGACTTGGGTGAAAAATACACTGAACCACAGAAACTCATAGTTTATATATATATTACTAAGTAAAATTCAAAACTCAAAAAGAGATAACGCCACTTTTTTCAATCAACAATGAGCTAAGTGAAAACTGGTTTAATACATCAGCGATGCAATGAATGATATTGTTTCTGGGTTAACCAGGAATGATGTTTCGATATACTTAATCTTGATCAATATAGCCTCACCCTACAAAGAAGTATGCAAAAATTATATGCTGAAACATGTGACAGCTGCTCAATGCCAATCATTCTTTTTTCTTCAAAGATTGTGTTTATGCCTCCCAACTACCTTAACCATGATTCAACCATTGTTATAAATTACCATCAGTAGAAACCAAACATCTAATCAAGAAGACTTGCGAAAGTGTTTTTCTTTGCAAGAACAGGCAATAAAGCCTAAATGTTTCAAGCTAGTTTTAACTGTAATATATATACATATATTTATAAATACCATACATACGTCACTTGCAGTGGAGAATACACCATAGGGCAAGTTTTGTAGAGGGAAGTGACTGTTTACCGAAACAGGTACGAAAGACATTTCATGTGAAGGTTATTGACAACAACCTAGAAATAAGTAAGTCTACACAAACAGAAATACAATTTTATATGGGTCATCAAACACTTGCTTGAAAGTTTGATTTATAATAAAGAAAAGATGGTTGTTTGAATGCTAATTTATAATTATAAGCAAACCAAGAATTGTGGTTTCAGTGTACACCATAATCTGCGTCATTGCACGCACTAGTTTTTGTCAAAAACTGAGTATACTTTCCAGTGGGGGGTACGAGCAATGCATGTTCCTCTTCAGTGGTTCTGTTGAGTTCTAAAACTGGATAATAAAACATGATTGTGACTATTTCACCTAAATAAGTAGGTCATGCCGCCAGATGATAAAGATAAGCCTAGACCGTTACTTGAGTAGGTTTGCAGAATTGGTATGCAAAAAGTTGATTTCGGTAACTTAGGGATTAATTAAAGTTAGAGTCAGATTGGAAGAAAGATTTAGGTTAATATTTCATAACATTTAAGTTACCGTAAATTCACAAATATCTGTGACTAAATCTGTGGAGGCCTGGGTGGCTTTTGTAAAATCATCACGCCATTCTTAGAAATGTGTTTTCCGGAACAATTGGAGTTTTTAAACTTTCAGTCCCGCCACATCATTCTTAGGAAAGAGTTTTCCAGCTAGTAATTGGAGTTCATAAACTTGCTTTCAGAACACTGCAAACCATCGTTGGTATATTTGAAAACTTGCTACGAATAACTTCGTGTGAAAGCTCCTTATTTGTACGTTACCAAGTCGCTTCCAAGAAACTGTTTCCAATTTAACCGAATGTAATTTGCATTGCAAACGCACTGTTTTCTCGTTCACACGCTTTGAAATGTTCATGCTTTTTTTGTCATATATTTCCGCCACATCGCAGCACGTTTTATAAGCTTGAACTTCTGTGCGAGACACACTCAGAGCCTCAGACGCAGACGCGAAGTTATAGACATCGTGTAAACAGTCGTATGACTTGTGTTCTTGGTTATTTGTAATATTGAGAAAGTGTATAGCACCTACAATAAAAGCCTTTTCTGGCAAACGGTATTTGTTATAATATAATAAGAACGCTCGGCTGTCAGAAAGGTTAGAGAATTCTAACCGCACGCAACAATAGAGTCAGATACTAATGTAGTAGGTTAACTAAGTCAATAACGTAAACTAAGACCGATAAACTTCTGTATCTGCATCTGTCGGCATCAACCTCGGCGTCCTAAAACGACCCCAACCTCTACAAATCAACTGAAAATTGAGTGAGCACAGGAGTTCTGTCCAGGTCATTAAGTGCAAATGATCACACCTTAAAGTAGCTTATGATAGCCTGACTGCAGAGTATGGGAAATTCACAGAGATATCTGAGGTTTACAAGCAAAATTAAGGTATACACCACAACTCAAGGACCTAGCACGCATGGTGTTTGTGGTAGGCCAGCATGTGCGGCTTTTTATAATAGAAACTGGAGTGTTCATTAGAGAGATCACTTTTCTCCTGATGTACGGGTGTGTTCCTATCCACTTGCCAAATTATGCAGTCTGGACTGAAGCTGTACCGGTATATTGACAAAAGCAGTACTGGTATCGACTGCGCCAATGATAAACATTGCAGTCTGTTTCTACAGCTCTATAGATTCTGCATTAGATTTCACTTTGGTCATTCAACTATGATAAAAACAGGCTTAGGCCTAAACTTCAGTAGCCGAAGCAAAATTTTTCTTAACAAAGGATTATTTAATCATTAACGTTTAACAAGGATGAAAACTACTGACCTAGCCGAGATGTTTATTATTTGTAAAAGTTGTTTACATCATCGCCAATACTTTAAGTGAATAGACTCTATTCCACTTACCAGTAAGAATTTTAAGGTCGACAAGCCCAACAGGCCTAGGCCAAGTAACTACTAACTAGGTTACCGGAATCGTCAAGAGGCAAGAGCTGACATTTAAGTCATTTGCAAGAGCGCAATTCGGATTGTAAGTTAAGCGCTGAAGTCACGCTACTTATCGCTGTTTACCTGTTTTGTTGTGGTCGGTTAAAACTTAAAAGTGATGGCTGCTTGCAACACACGTGGCTAGAGCAATTTTGAGGCCGTAACAGACCACCTGCCTGGAGGCATGTTTCTCCTAGGCTGTACCTAGCGGTATCGGTAGCATGTAACAATGAAATAAATCACGTCCTTTCTTGAAAAAAAATATTGCTGTAGTAAATTTATCACTTTTTTTATTTGTCAAACTGTCAATGTTACCCCAGGGGCAGGGTAACATTGACAGTTTGTTCTTTATAAATTATATGACAGAGTTATACCTCTGAAGGGTTACTTTGATACACAAACGTGTTTTTAAAAAACTGCAGAGTGATCATTGAAGTTACAGTACGGTAAGCAATTATAGGAAGTGTTTAAAATCAAAAGGTCCCCTATTGCTCATTGTTGCAGGATCGCTTAGTTTCAAAATGTCTGTTTAATGAAATCCGATCAACATGTGTAAGCTATTTCAAGTAATGATGGCCTCTGTGAAACATCTCATTGATTATTGCACTTTTGATGAGTTTGATTAATAAGTGTAATGAAGTATGATTAATCTTCTCAACCACTCCTGGAAAGCTATACTATTTTCACATAGTTATTTTGACATTATGTGAAAGTTACCCCAAAACTGGATACTGTCCAGAATTTCTTCAAGGCAATATGTCCTTTAATTTTTTTATTTAAATGTGTTAACTATATACTTCAACAATAATATTAAGGATTTATGTGATTAAAAACATCATGTCCTTACCAAAGTTTTTTTTTCTTTAACAAATGATCAAAATGTAACTTCATAAAAGCAAAAATCAATGCAAAAAATAATATTTAGCAACTATAGTTTTCAATTACATCTAAGATGTGGTCCAAGATAACATCATACACTTTTACTAAACTTGTTTTTATGTTACTAGAGTTAGTACAAATAGTGCCATTCAAATATTACAATCTACTGTCAATGTTACCTCACTGTCAAAGCATTGCCTTAATATACATTAGTAGCCTACAATACAAACAGTATTAGAAAAGCATTGGTCAAAGTAACCTCACGTTACCTAAAAATTCATCTTTTATACTCTTGTTAATAGATTAGATGAATTTACTTTACTTTGAGTACTGATACAGTACTAGTCGGGTTATCAAACAGTAGGCACTTAGGGCAAATATGTATACATCTGTGACAAGTATATACCTGATATACAGTATATACTAATTCTATAGTTGGATTGAGCTTGATGGGTCTGCTACAGCTGGCGTAAGAGGAAGAAATTGTTAAAAGAAGTATAGTACCTAGGCCAGGCTATAGTGTATAATAGCTTATTCTCTTTTAAACTTTTAGCCTATGACTATGAAGGTACAAACTTCGATTGTTGGAACAGCATTATGATATTAACCAGATAAGAAGTAGCCTACATAATATGTAAGTTTTCGATGAGAAGTAGTGCGAGTCAACTGAAAAGATTAAAATTTTGGTATGACAACACGTCATCTAAAGCCCTGGTTGTTTGTTTATCTTCCATAGTTTGGCATTTAAAGAACTTGTTTAATTCTTTGAACTACAATTGTTGTTTATATATTAAAGTGAGAAATAACAAATAACAAAAGCATTGTTTGAAACAGAATAAAAGTTTGTCTAAAACTTGGATCTAAAAACTTCTCAGTGTCGGCTATCAAACAGCAAGCGATGACTGGATCGGCTATGTTGCACAAAAAAAGTTTTTGTGGTGTTGATTTTTTGCCTTTCGCCTTCATGTTCTCCTGCCACACGCTAGTTTTTAATTGGTCCTTCATTTTCGATTTCACTTTGTCTAGCCATTTCAGACAGTTTACTCCAGTCTGGTCATTTGAAAGTAGGACTTCAGTGAGTCGATTCTATACAACATGCTTTTCTTGAAGTAAGATATTCCTTTTTAATTACTGTATCTTTTCAAGTAAGCAGTATGCCAGATAGGTGTGTGATTAAATACTGTAATGAAAAAGCTGAAGCTAAACATACAAGCATGTTTTCTTTTCCAAAAGAAGATAGTGTGAAACAGCAATGGGTGTCGTTTGTTAAAGCATCAAACCCGCATTGGGCCTCAAAAACAGGTCATAAACAAAGCACCATTTGCAGTCAACATTTTCAGTATGATGATTTTGCAAACTATCAAATGTTTAGAATGGGATTTTCTTCAAAGCTATTGCTTAAAAAAGGGGCTGTGCCGTCTATTTTTACTGAAAATGTATTAAGGAAATTACAATCCGCTAAAGCTGAAGTAGATGAAGATTTCACAATTAGTGGCCCAGATTCAAATACCAAATCTGTAGCAATTCTTCATGTGCCTTTAACAGTAGAAAAAGGAGTTCAATGTAGCTTGAGTATTATGCAATTTGAAAAGTCAACACAGATCTCTACAAACAGTTCAGATGCAGGTTTGAGGGCAAATTACTTTTAAAAAGTGTTCATAGATCGGTTTATTTTTTCATTTTAAATTTCATTACAATCTTTCCACAGGAACCCAAACAGACCTACTAGTTTCGTTTCCTTGTACATTCATCAAGTCCAAGAAAACGAAGGTTAGCTGATGAAATATTTGAAAGCAGTATTTCATTTGCTGATAATCTACAGGATCACACTTTTGTTCATACAATATGTATTGATTTCAATATACAGTACAATCATCAGCAATGTAATATTAGTTGATGCTAGATACATCCGTCAAAATATTATTTTATTGGACACAGCTAAGTGATGTGTACACATTTATGTATCATAGTGTATATTTTAGGAATATCAAGGAAATGGATATTAGTGCAGTTAAAGAGTCAAAATATTTTATATTTTTGTGAAGTCTGATGGCATTTTTCTAGAGACTATGCCCCAGCATACAAACATTTATGTCACACTGAAATCAGAAGGGGACCTATGTGGGGATATAGGATAGGTGCTTTGTTTCTATTTCCTCAATTGTTTGTTGCAAACAGCCAGATGTTAAGTGTTAAAGATGATGAGGAATATTGACATTATTTCCATTACAGAAATATACTTCATTGTTTTTCAATGACGTTTAATACACTTTCTCAAGGTGTATTCAGACAATCATTTATCAACTTTACAAGACTGAGCAAGACAAACATTTTCAGAGTTAGCAGTGGTGATGAGGGATGTGACAGTCCAGGACTCTCCGTACGATATGGCGCATACTCTGTTATTGAATACAAACACAGTTTTTTTTGTTTTAAACTGGTGCAGGTAGGAAAAAGAAATTAATTGTGCAAGTTCATAGCACAGTACAGTTGTGTACTTACCACTATATTTTTTGCTACAGCTATGAAGTTAAAAACAGCAGTATAACAAGAAAAGTTGGTTTATCAGAGCAATAGACTACTACCTGCAGCGAAGAGGGTTCACAATAAAAGAACTGGTAATTTACCCTCATGCGGAAAATTCCACACTTGTTTGCAATTTCTTACCATAAACTGATTACTGGAAACATTCATGCGTGACATGTTGCAAAAATGTAGTCATACACCACACATTCTTCAATAATTTCTTAAGGTGGCGTTGTGGGGATGGCGATATTGATTGTTTTAGGTTGGCCTAAAGCCCAAAGCTTTAGTCTTTCTTTTAGAACTCGTTGACTATTTTACCGTAAAACCTCTATTTGAACGCCACCTCTAATAGAACACCACTTTTAGCGGCGGAATTGTATTAGCAGGTCTCTACTGATAATTCTGACCAGCTAGTCGAAAAATAGAGCGCCAACCTCTAATTGAACGTCACTTTTAAACAAGAGTTGAAAAATAGAGCGCTATGGCGGTGAAATAGAGGTTTTACGGTATCTTTGACTCCGTTGCATGTCCTATCTTTGATGTTTCTTTAAGTTAGCACAACATTCATAAAGTCTAAGTTGTTATATTTTCCAAAATATAGTCGTAGTCACAGCAGAAAACAATTTCATATCCCTTTCAATCCGAAACGAGCTATCACTTAAATTGAATAATGAATAAACGAGAAGGAAAAAGAGACCGGTATGGGAAAATGTTGGTGTAATGGTTTTGGGATGGCCTAAGCCAAACCAAGTCTTACAGTCTTATAATCTGACTCCTATGATTGTCTTTGACTCCGTTGCTTTTACTATCTCTATATTGCTTCTTAAATCAACACCAACTTCATAAGTTCAAATTTGCTATATTGTCCGAATAACTTGTCCGAATTAGGATATTTACACCATGATTCCAATTCCCAATTTGTTAGCAATTACTTATTCAAAATAGAATAACTCAGAAAAGAATTCAATTCGTACGAGTCAGAGAAGAGAGCGATTTAAACAAAACATTTCTTTTTATACTAAAGTATTGACCAATCAGCTTTTAGCCAATCAGCCCATAATCACGTGTCAGTTCCAATTTAAGCCTTTTTCTCACAAAGCATTCAAACCGCTTTACACCAGTACAAAAAAACCACTTGACACACTTACTATATCACATATTGGTTTGAAACTACGCTTGTGATTAAAGATACTAGAACAATACCTGCTACCATAAACCACGTGTCGCATATTACACCACGAAAACAAGGTACTTGAAACACTTCAATCTATGTCAGCACGCTACAAGCTTTGCACATTATTACATTATCTAGACTGGAGAAAAATCAAACTTTATGCAATGCCAATATATATAATTATTGCAATTATGAAATTGTCCGAACGCCACACCGGTTTGAACCAAGCTTAAGTTTTTATAACGCTATATGAACCAATCAGCGAAAGACATGTTACTTGCATCAGGCTAAGTATAGATAGTATTTTACAATAATAATTAAAATGTAACATATTCTACGTCACCGAGGTTCTTTACCACAAGTAACCTACCATCTAACTTCATACACTCTAAAATGTGACGCTACTTGAAAACACTCATATACTGTGTCAAATATGTCGGTTGAGGAATTCAATGGTTGAATGACATGATTAAACAAGGATAATATAGCTTTCTAAATATTACATTTCATCTAACTGGAGGTCACACAATCGCTTATTAAAATGCCAATTATGTAACTTATTACAATTCACTGTTACGATCGCCATACAGATAGGGATTTGCCTGAAAATGATTTGTTTTGGAATTTTTGGTACGATTGTAAAGGTACCGTAACCGTTAACCACGATGTACAGGCCTATTCAGGATGGCCTAACTCTAGAGTCTTGGATGTCCAATATTAAGCTTACAATTGGCTACAAAGTAACTTGATAAAAACCTAAGCCATAAGTACATGAAAGGCCAGTGGGTTGAATCGTCCGTGGGTTGAATCGTCCTAGGTTGAATGGTCCTGGGTTGAATCGTCCATTGGTTGAATCGTCCGTGGGTTTAATCGACCTAGAACCGTTTTTTAGTATATGGTTCGATAAATCTGCTTGTCTTACTACTGCATATGGCTGTTTTTTCCCCGATTTTCGCAGAGAGACAATGCATATATAGCCTGCAGTAGGCCTACGGTATATAATAAACTTTAATACATGTTTTTGAACACTGAAGCACATGAACAATGATTGTTATACAAACAATGAATTCCTATAGGAAGTTTTAGACATTTGAGTTTCGAGCGTGATGCCATTCTATCTTTGTGAGATAAATTCCAATGCTGAAGATAACGGCAGAGCAATACGACATGGTTTATGCACAATAAGAACAAAACACTGAACAAAGCGGTTATGTTCAATAGCAACACAGAAAAATAAAAAAATTTACATTTAAACTTGATTACGATTGTGAAACAAAACTAGTAACAAATCCAAATGGAAACACAAATTTTGTAATAATAAAGTCCACGAGTACGGTATGCAAGTAAAATACGCATACACTAGCAAAGTAAGAAAAATACTTGGCCTATACGAATAGGCTTACGTTGGAAAACTAAGTATACACCCGCCTGGTGGATACTTTACCTAGTTTACCATACAAGATAATACTTTTCAATGGTGGAGCTAGAACCTGAAGACAATAGCTACATCACATCTTTGTGGTTACGGCTTCCTGGTTGGCAGTCGTTGTATGACTGGACGAATGAGGTTGACCAAGCATTTCCGAAGTCTTGTCTGTGTTTAAAAACAAGGCCGTTAGCATCTTTGTAAAGTTTAAATCTTTACACAAAGTAAACTTTGACTTGTTTGTTTCATGTAACCGATAGTATAAGCGCAAAAAACAAAATAATTTCATTCACCAATTATTAACCGAGCGATGTTGTGGTTTTAAGATGCTCAGTATACCGTCTGTTCACCTCACACATGTTAACCCATTATTTACTTTACTGTATATAGAGGGACTTTTGCGCAAATCAAATGGTTAATGCCAGACAAGCATGTTAAATATGAACTGCATAACAAAACCAATTACAATTATTTTAAATGTGCCGAAGCTATTGGTCTAAATTAAGCGCCTGTAGACTACCTTTTAGAAAATTAGACAACATACACATAAAATACAACTTCATGAGTAATGTCATGCGTTTTACGTGAAAACTGCAATGTTATAAAAACAATGACTGCAATAGCTTCACATCACGTTATAAGTTAGTAACTGATTGTTAGTAGCTATAAATGACAGACATGCAGATGCTGAGATGTCCATACAGCCAACAAATGCACAAATACAAGACGTGTTACGTTATTTTCTTCATGAAAATATTTTCATGAGTTACCGAAGACAACGATTTCATGTATTTACCCGCCACACCATGTCTGCGAGAGATGGGAGTGACTTTAGCGGTGTTACCTACCGGGGACCCTTTTCGGTGTTTTACAAGAAATGACTCTTGATTCTGCTTACGGCCTTGTAGGAAAAGCAAGAAGAATTGCAAAAACACAAAGCAAAGGGTCTCGCAACATTCACTGAGTCCAAACGTAAATATGTTTACGATTAATAGTATCGCTTATTTAGGTTTTAAGGGTATTTAGGTTAAGATTTAGGTATTCTGAGTTGTTTGACAAAACTAGACAATATAGGAGGCTACTTTGGCATTTACCTGATATAGCCTACTGTACATATATCAATGGCTATAAACGCATGTTGCACGAGATAAAGCAGAGGTCCAAAATTTCAGAAAACAATAACGAAAGTAAACTTGAGAACTTTTGCCAGTTGAGACTTCTTCTTACCAGCACTTGTCTTCGTCGTAGCTCTTGAACGTTCGCGCCTGGATCTCATGGACATTGCCTTCCCCATCGACTCATGACACCACTTTCCACATTTGGTGGAGGCAAAACGTTTTCTAACTGGAAGCAAAGCTTCCCAGATCAGATCCGGCAAATGGGAATAAAGGAAAGGATTAAATGCGGGGTTGATTGGGAGAAGAATGATGGCGGACACAGCATAAGCTTCATCAGAAACGTATCCACCTGGGACCAATAGCAGGTTGAGGAAAAAGTCACAACGTGTAACTATTATCATCAAGTTACTACTATCTATATTACTTTGCATATAGTTCATATTGGAGGTACATCATTTACCTCCAAATTTAACAAAAGCCATTATGCAAATCGGAATCCAGCAAAGAAAGTTAGTGATAATGATACGCGTAATTTTTCTTTCAAGGTGGTTCGAGCTTTCTCGCATATTGCGCCCGGCTTGCTTTCCACGAGAACGTGACACCCTGCACAAAAAGTTTGACACATAAGAAGAAAGAATACAAGGTTTGGGCGTACGATTCATCTTGAAATTGTAGATGAATATTACCAGAACTTTACCATAAGCGTTAGATACATTAAATACAAGTACACATTTAGTTCTGAAAAATTGTCGTTCATCTTTTGTGCAATTCAGGTTTTACACAATTGAAAAAATAATGCCTAGAATAGAAAGCACCTTCATTTCACCTAGAGATAGCGATGTAAGCGCCCAATATCCATATGAACAAACAAAAATCAAGAATAATTAGAAAAAGAGTAAAGCCCCATGACCGATCAGACGACGGATCTGCATATAGACGTGGAAGACAAACTCCATGGGCAGAGTAATATCCGTACAAATGCTCTGGGGTGTAACTTGGGTTCAAATGCGACACGACGGCAAACATTGTTTCCCATGTAGGTTTCCTTTAAAAAGCAACAATATTGAGGTTCGGACAAGATTATAAGGCAACGAACTGTAAACATGAAATAGTAAAACAAAAACAATTCCATTAGAAATTGGCGTTAACAAACAACCGATGTCCATATACGGTAGTGGTACATATAGAACAAGGGATAATACAAAGCGCATTACCAGTCTGAATAGGAGTTGTTAAAAAACACAAGATTAAGTGGATCCTGGAGAGACAAGAGCTTGGTTACAAAACTTTCCATTTCATTTCGATTCACAATAGTCAGGAAAGAATTGCTTCGATACCTAAAGTAGAGAGAGGACATCTTTTGTTGATCAAAGATAGAGAATAATGGTTTTATAACGATTTTAATTGGATTTATGTTAAAGTTTACATTCTGTTAGGTTTAATAAATTTACTTACCACACACTTGATACAAAGTAATCTTCTTGGTACTGTGACAGTGGAACTGTCGCTAAAGTGATCGAAAATGTCCACGTAAAAAACAAAGAAAGAAAAACATATCGCTTTTTAACCCGAGTTTTGAACGGTCTACAAAAAATTATGGTAATTAAACATGCTGTATATAGCTTATTCTATACGGTAGCAACTACAGTATTTTATTGGTGGGCTATATAAAATACCAGATCACCATTCTCAACAAGTCCGCAAACTCATTTGACTACGCAGGTCAACAAGCAATTATTACATAAACTACGAGCTAATGTTTACATTTAAAATTTCACATAATGCAGATTTTAAATTTTGTTCACAAAAATATATAGGCTATATGTTTGCTTATAACGAGAGCTACTAAGCACTTGAATTCATTTGTATTACGGTGTATGGCGATCCAGGTAGCTTAATAATGAAGTCAGGCTATAGCAGGTGTAATGTTGGTCTGCTTAAAAGTCTTGGATCAAATCTCCTGTAAGTGCCATAGTTAGTACATTTTTCGCGATTTGAGTTTGCAAAAACTTGTGCAGGGAAAAAAATATTTCTTGGCAGAAAAGGGTTGAGAAACATTCCTTTAGGTAGGCCTAACAAGATAGAATTTAAGGAACGCTTACTTTAGGACGATTAAGAGCCGGTTTGTAGCCATTACTGAAAGCAGGAGTATGCTACTTTCAATGCTAATAACTGCAATGACTCCAAGCGCATTGCATGTCGTGCTAGCGCGCCACTGAATATCCTGGCGACAATACGAACCACTATAAACAGCGTTGGTTACAGCAAGACTCAGCAGATAGATCTATAGGAGAAAGAATAAAAAAGAATAAGAATTTAAAATCCAACAGACTATCTTCAGACTTAAACGCAATTAACCTTTTTTGTCTTAATTTTTTGTTCCTTACCCCGAACAACAAGTCCGCTAAAGCTAAATTAACAAGCAAAATCCTGTGATTTACGGCAAGGGAACTCATTTTCGCACGATCTCGTAGCAATTGCAAAATGTTGTGGATTAATACACCAAGATTTCCAAACGCACTAAATATACCTAAAAAACTTGTAGTTATTTTATCTGGAAATATCTGATAGCATTAAACGGAAATGATCAAAGGTAAAATAACATAACAAAAACCTATGTCTTCGTGAGGTATAGTTTTATAAATAAGCAACTATAGAAAACCTTTTCGCTTCAAAAAATATGTAATCTGCACATACACTTTATAAAAAACACACAACACTTTTTCAAAGTTTTACTAACCAAAAATCCATACGAAAACTTGCAGGGCATATGAGTGTATTACAAATGCATCAGAAGAAAATGGACTGGCTGCACAACCTTGGCATTCATCTTCACCATCTAAGCAATCCTGAATGCCGTCGCATACCTTTGAAAAAATAACAAGTCCTTTTCAGTGCATATGTTTCTGCAATCAGCACAAATGCACTACAAGAGCTATAATATATGCAACATTTGTTCCATCCGAAATTACGCTGAAAACTTTCACAACAGTGATGTAAAATATACACGAATAATCCATATGACGAACAAAAATTCATGAAACTATTACCTTTCGTTTTGGTATGTATATTGGCAAACCAGTTTTGCAGTAGAAATGAGTAGTATTGTCACAACCGATTTCGTCGCTCACGTCGTAGCAATCGGTAATAGCGTTGCATTTATCAGCAATCGGGATGTGAATCGGCAAGCTAACAGCACCGCTGTCGTTGCAGTAGAACCTATTGCATTTTAGAAACGTTTTAATCTTATTCTTGTACATTGATATAGATATAAAGTTCATATATTCATCCAAAAGAGTTAATTCAGTTTTTAAATAATAGAAAATGAAGAATAGAGAATAAGAAGTGTTGCGACGGATATCTTCATTTTCATATACCTTCTTTATACCGTCAAGTACTTTCTCTTGTATTCAAATCTGAAATCAGAATTGGTCTATCACGTCAGGTTTTCAAGATATGAAAATTCACGAAATTCGGATTTTGCATTGATTAGCACTATATTATAAGGTTCTACAGTACAAGGTATTGTGCAATTTTCTTTCCCAGCGAATTGTTGGTCATATTATGTCACAATGCATGTTATGTAAGATTAATATTGACATTATTTTGTAAATGCAATGTTCTATCTTTTCACAATTAATGCATTCTTGAATGTTCTTGGCCATGACTATAGAGGGGGGGGGGGGGGGGGGGGTAGGGGTAGGGGGGGGAACATATGTGGAGACCTTAAAGTTGTGTCACTTTTGCTCGGATTGCAGTTGGGTTACACCAAGCATATGTGCTTTCTCTGTTTGTGGGACAGTCGAGACGATGCAAACCACTATGACACAACTGAATGGCCAATGAGAACGGACTACATTGTTGGAAGATATAATGTTAAGTGCCAACCCCTAATTGATCCGAGCAAAGTGTACTTGCCACCACTTCACATTAAACTGGGCCTGATCAAACAATTTGTGAAGGCAATGGATTTCAATGGAGATGGATTCCTGCATATAAAAGAAAAATTTGGTGCAATACCAAGTGATGCTAAACTGAGAGCTGGAATATTTGTTGGCCCCCAAATACGTGATTTGATCCGTGACCCAGTATTTCCATCCAAGCTTAATTCAATTGAATTAAAAGCCTGGAATGCATTTGTACAGATTGTACAAAATTTTCTTGGGAAGTACAGGGCAGAAAATTACTCGGAACTAGTGGACAATTTGCTGGAATCATACCGCGAAATGGGCTGCAGAATGTCGGTTAAACTGCATTTTCTTCATTCACACTTGGAATTTTTCCCGCCAAACCTGGGTGATGTGAGCGACGAGCATGGGGAAAGATTTCACCAAGACATCTCTGTGATGGAATCGCGGTATAGAGGTCGATTTAACCCAAACATGATGGGGGACTACTGCTGGTTTCTTCAGCGTGAAACTGACACTGAACATACTCGAAAGAGCAAGTGCATAAAGCACTTTTGAGGGAATATAATGTTATTTTTGTCTGATTTAATTATCCTGGGTTGTGTTAAATTGTGCAGTATGATAATGCTGTTATTTTCAATAGAAATTACTGGGTTGATTACATGTAATGTTTTGTTCCGCTCAGCCAAAATTAGCCAAAATCACAGTTATGGGTTGTCGTGAGCATATATCATATCTCAAAAACGTGACGTGTTAGAAAAAATCTAAGACCAGATTTGGATTCAGCATTGCAAAATTAGTCTAGGTAAACTTGAAATGAGCGAAGAATAAAAAATAAGTTGTAAATTGTTGTCCAGTGTTATCGACCAGGTCGCTATTGGTTGATTCGTCTAACTTTATTGGCATAACACGGCAAGAGACTTCTAAAACCGCCATAACTACATATACGCAAAATCGGAGGTACGTTTTGACAAACTCAAAAAAAAATCAGTAGTAAACAGAAATTATTACGTTTTTTCAGCAGAATGCTTTAATCCTGTAATAGTAATATACCAATGCTACTGCAAAACAGTGAATAAAGTGACAAAATTGAAAACGGGTTCTATAACAAAAAGGTAGGCTAATAGAAGTTTGTTTTGACAAATAACGTTATTGATCCTTGTAAAACATACACTGGGTATGTATAAGTTATACCTAACCTGTGGCAGAATTTGGCACTAATATAGATTTCAGTCAAGGCTACAACAAATTAATTGTTAAGAAAATGAATTGCTGTCTTTTTTGGCTTCACAAAATATAAAAGGATCCTCCAAAGAGCCCAGAAAGCATTTATCAGTTTTGTGTGGTGCAGTATGTACCATTATAAGCTATTGATTGTATAATGTCATCTGCATTTCTTCTTATGCAGGAGTTATGACTGCTAGTGAATGAGGGCAGATATACATTTTTTCATTGCGTTGTAAATTTGTGTAATAAGTACTTTTAATATTCGGTATAGCCGTCGCGTTAACTTACATGTCGATGTAGATACATATTTTCAATAGCAAACTCGTTGTATCTTTGGATCACATAGCATGCCAAATGTTAGGCTGTGTACTCAAGCATGTGTAGATTTACTATGATATTACTTCAACAAGTGCACAACTAGAAAGCTCGTTGGTGTTAGAAAGCGCTGTTACTCCAAATACAGTAACAGTGCAACTGCAAGTATGCCTTACAGTGAAAGAGATGATGGCAAACTTGCAACGCGCAATCGTAGTTGGACTAGCGCACTTTCTTGAATCACGTATTTTCGTCATTTTGTTATTTTGTACTTTTCACGTTGCTCTTTTGTTCCTACTGTGTCAGCGTTATGTTATTGTGTTTTCAAAAATGTCATCCCTTATTACCAGTACTCTATTTTACTGTACTGTTTACTACATTGTACATAAACAAAAGTGTACTAACTTTTATGTCAGACTTGTATAGTGCTTTGTTTTGTTTTATTGTTTTCAAATCAAAGCGTTTTGAAAATACACCTTAGTTTGATAACTTCAATAAACCACTTTCATTTCTAAGCATTAGTAGCATAAATAGATTAACGTGAGAAATTACAAGGATATTTACTGGTTAATCTGCCATGGAAAGGGATGCACCATGCGAACGCAAGCATTATAACATATCCGATTGATAAGGTCACGCATGAAATTCGGGGCATAGGCGTGGATATATACGCATGATAAATGCAGACCATGACCCATGCAATGCAGCTGGTCATTTCAGAGAAAACCATTTGACCATTATGAACAACCGACCGTTATGAGTTATGACTAGGGCCATTTTTATTTTGACCTAAAAAAAATTTTTTTTGACTTTATTTTTATCAAATTTTGACTTTATTTTGACCTAACGAAAATGCTTATTTGTAGAGGCCACAGTTCTTCCTCCAGTTACCCAAACATAATATTTTGTCGATTTCAGACCCAAACGTAATATTTTGTCGAAAAGTCAAGGTGTTATATTGATTATAAAAAGTGCGTCGTGTTCTTTGGCGATAGATTTAGGTAGCTTGTTTTATTTTATCCTTGTGAAAAAGGGCAGTTTGCCTCGATTTTCTCCGCATGGTAAATTCTAATAAACAGCAAATTAAACAGGGAATGCTTGTTGTTGCTCCAATCCAGCTTGATGGTGTTTACTTTTCCTGTGGCCTTCAACAAAATACTTTTTATCGCACTTCACTATAACCTCGCAAAAATTGCACCTTAAATCACCCCCGGGAGTTGCATTAAATTCATCAGAAAAATCTCGACAAATCTGTCGAACTTTTGCTGAAGACGATTTAGCTTGCTTAGGCATTTTTGTATTACAGAATGTCAGTAGGCTATTCCTAAAATCCAAACTGTTGATTTTCGAAAAGACCACGTTTATGAAGAGGAAGTGTTTTGTAAGAGTTATTTAAATACGTAACAATGAATAAACGATGGACAATTTGCGATAAAAGTTACTGCTGATCCAAGTGGGCATTGTGACTTATTTCCTGCTTTTATGGGTTAATATGGTTTAATTGTGTCGCAGTTCCTGATTTACAATGCTTCCACGAGGATTTTTACAAAATTACTCTCGAGAAACACAAAAACTTTGTCAAAAGCCATAATTTGACAAATTTTGACTTTATTGAAAATTTTGACTTCAATGTAAATTTTGACTTTATTTTGACCTATAAACTTCTTAGAAACAATCCCCTAGGTGCTGAAAACAACTTTATTCTATGATTCGTGGTCAGACGAGGTCCTTAAAAATTTTTGACTTTATTGACTTTTGCGGGCCCTAGTTATGACCAATCAAGGAAATTCCGACTGGTGGAGGTATAATATTGCGACATAGTCAGAGATAATAATCAAAAAGTTGTTTGCCTATATTTCGGGCAAGCAACTTGAATTCTGGGGCTAGTATGGTTGTTGTTTATAGGGATATGTTTAATATTAGGAGAAAATTGATAAAAGTTTAGAAAACAAAGATTAAAAAAAATTATAAAAAATTTGTTCTTAAAACATTTTGAACGTGAAGTAAGCCCACTTTACAGTATAGGCTACGCTTTAATTTCTATAACTTTGCTAAGCCTTGCTTTCCTGCCCTTGCTTGATAAACCCAAACTATTCAAAGAGGGCTACTAAGTTATTTGGTATAACTCTATTTTCCAACACAAAATGTATATATACTTACCAATGATTGAGTGGTTGAAGAACCAACACACTAAATACAGAAGTCATATCACGAAGGTACATACGGCATTTCGAAATTGGTAGCAATTAATATAGGGGCCTCTTTTTTATATAACTTCTATATCGAGCAGGTTTGCATTTTTCGAAGTTTGGGTAAGATTAAATCATAAAAATTGCATGCATAAACTATACCACTCTGGTTTACAACATGTTAGGGTCAGATTGGTATACCCAATTCGGAGGTGTTTAGTGTAATATTTACTTGCCTCCGAAAAGGGTAAAAACACTGTCCTATATATGAGCTGTAACTGCAGTGTATCATAACAATGCACTATAACATAGAAACTTATTATAATACAATATAAATCAACTCATTATGAACGTGAAAGGTTCAACGTCAGTGTCAAAACTACAGTTAACTAAGTTTTCGACACAGTACCTATTTTCGCAATCGAATTCGTCTGCAGAGTCAGGTGGCGACGTGTCATTGCAAGTTGGGAACCCATCGCATATTTCTTTTCCGATTATGGAAGACCTACTATTTGGACATCTGTTGAAACCACATATGAATTCACGTTAAACTGATGTACCTATACGTTTTTCGGTTACAAATCTACAAAGAGTGGATTTAATCTACTGCAAGGATATTAATATATAAGACAAATTGCTCACACTAGTTGCTCTTACATAAAACCATTTGCTTCCACATGGGAACAAAATGCGGGAAGTGATCCATTTGTACAGATACTCTGATTACATTCATCGTCCAGCCCTGCACAGTCAGGGATCTTGTCACATTTTGTTGTGAAACGGGGTGTGGCAAAATTATATGCTGCAACAAAACCAAAATTTTAAAACTAAGTTTACAAGCAAATTGGGGCTTGAAGCTGGATGAGAGTCATAAAATAAACTACCAATAAATATTAACCCTTACATATGACAAAAATGTTTGATAAATGTAATTTTAACAAGGAAAATAGGTAAGGGAATATAAATTCAAAATTTAGGAAATGTTCTGCAATCATACTTCCGTCGCGATTACGTAGATAAGGGTGGCACTCGTGAAGATTATTGCACCCTATTTCATCTGATCCATCCTCACAATCGTTATGATCTGCAAACAGATACATTGCGAAGTACACGTATTGCTATTGTGAAACACGTTTTTCTGAAATTATTCTGATTCTAAAACATGTAATTTTTGTATTTTACTACGTCACGATCACTATATGCTACTACTAAGAACGACAATAAAACAAACCAACTTATTTTCTTACTGTCGCAACGTCGATATAATTGAATGTAAGATCGTTCATCGGTACATTTAAAAATCTGCATTTCGTCGATATTACAATTTCGTTCGTCTTCGCCATCAGGGCAGTCAAAATGCTGATCACACATGTTCGTTCTGTTTAAGCAAACTACAGGCAAAGACGCGTTTGTTCTTAAACACATAATTTGACCAACTTGACATTCACCACAATCTTGTCCGACTGTAAAGAATAAAATGTGGTAAGTTTATTGTAAAAACGCGGTTGCAAAAGAAACAAATTTGCAAAAATATACGAAAAAGAAACAAACAATAAGTATTACATGTTCCATTAGAATATCAAGAAAATATCTGTTGTCACCTTTACATAGCTGATCACAAATCGAGTTTTTCTTCATTGAACAAAGACACTCGTCCGAAAGGTCAGGGCAATCGAAAATTCCGTCACAAACTTTTTTTCGTGGCACGACTAACGATTCATCAAAACATTGAAAGCAACGATCATATATAAACCCTGCAAAAAAATAAGAAATAATTTCTTAATAACATATAGAAGACATTGTGAAAACCGATTAATTAATTGGCTTTTTCAGCTTTTACTATACATTGATGTATAAAAACTTACTTTTTTAAGAAACTAACTTGTAAGCCAAACGTTTAAACGTTTAAAAATAATAATCGCTAATACCAACATGACTTTTTAAATATTGCTAACAGCTTTGGAAGTGTAGCTTGTATCCACAGTTCGACACTATAAATAATTAAAACGCGCTCAATTGCATAAGGCCTTTTGTTTCATTATAAATATATACCTTCTTTTTGCATGCCGCAGCGACATTCATCTGTTCCGTCATCACAATCTGCTACTCCGTCGCACACATAAGTTGTTGGAAGTAGACATTTAGTTGTGATCCGTGTTTTCGTTACAGCACACTGAAATCCTCTAGCTCCAGGACTTCAAAAGATTATCAGGGATTTTGTAACTCTAGTGGTAGCCTACTGTTACAGTTATGTTTAACTATAGGCTATAGTATATGTTTACACGGGCACAGAATTTTTCAACATGGAAATAAAGCAAAAGTAACCTTTGCAGCAACTTTTACCTATATTTCATTTCGTCAGAGCCATCTAGGCAATCCTGCTTATTGTCACAAAACTGAACTCTAACTTTGTATTGTTTTTCTGCATAAATCGTATACGGGTATGGGAGTTTTTGACATTGGTATGTGTGACTACATGTACTTTCATCTTCACCTGCGTGGGTTTAAAATGTTTTTAATGAAAAAATCACAACCTTAATATACACATGCACTTACACAGTCTAAACAAAAAGTGCTGATAAATGCGATTATGTCATATCAGAAAAAAATGTCAAATAGCCGACGCAAAATCCATAAAATAATATATAAAAACCAAGCAAAAGCAAATCCTTACCAAAAAAACAATTCAATTCGTGGTTGCAAACATGTTCGGGTGTAAGGAGACAAGCTCTAACCGGAGCATCCCTCCCTGAAGAGCCACGTTTTCGTTTAACAATGCAGGAAATTCCGTCTTTTTCGCCGTGAATAGTTTCGTTGAAGGGTATCTCGTCGCTGCCATCACTAAAAAGTAGAACCAAGTACAGTAACCTTATACTGTACAGGCTACAGTTTTAGAAAATGTCAACTATAGCCTACCCCTTATGATTTACAGAAAATTAAAAGCGTGATTTTAAGAAATATAAAAAAAAATTATTTTATATATAAATCAAGTCGATTGACATATATTCTTTTCTGGACAGCTTTGTTATATATTACCTGCAGTCTGGGTGGAAATCGCAGAAGTATTTGCTCTCTATGCACCCACCGTCCGAACAGTAAAACGCGTTTGATATAGAACAATTGCTATCTATAAGATAAACACAATTACAATTTTGCTGTAAGCAGTGGCTTACTGTTTCCCACGGTAACGTATAAAATATGGTTTATCGACGGCACATAAAAATTTGCAAAACCCACTTTTCTCACTGCTTGTGA
Source organism: Clavelina lepadiformis (assembly GCF_947623445.1). Classification (NCBI taxonomy): domain Eukaryota; kingdom Metazoa; phylum Chordata; class Ascidiacea; order Aplousobranchia; family Clavelinidae; genus Clavelina; species Clavelina lepadiformis. Next base: position 7,146,402 of record NC_135241.1, on the reverse strand, counting down.
CGCGAAGAAGAAACAATAGGCATAACCAAGTTTTGAAAATCATACTAGATTAGAAGGTATAGGCCAACCAAAGTAAAAGTAAACCTAAAATAGAAAAATTGTAATGTTGGTTCATAAAACGACCAAGCTATTAAGAAATCGTTTATACGACGATTTGTCTGTTTGGTTTGAAAACGTGCGATGAAACTGGATATTTTTCATTTTTGTACAATATTCGTAGGCCCCATTCAAATTTTCAAGACATATAAAGAGAAGTTGGAAGTTTCTGCCTAGAAGGGGTCGCTTAAATGGAAAACCCGCTTGCGGCAGACTATGGTTGACGGTCACTCATGACGCATTCAGATAATTCTTAATTCACAAAGGTCACACGACCGAGAAAACTGTGGGAAACTGCAAGACAGCGCGAATACTTGCGACAGATACGAATGTGGCACCAAGTTCGTCAAAGGTCACATCGGCTATGACAATTAAGATAATGATCCATAACCTCATTATTCTATGCATAATCATATTGTTTTGTTGGCATTATTTAAGTTATTTCAAACTCACTGCGGTAAGCGTTTGGCAGACGACTGTTTTTTCGCTAATGTTGAAACTAGTGCTGATTAAAAACTCTGGCCCTCACAGAGGTACTTGGCTCGATCTCCACGATAGTGGTCTGAAAATACATAGGTTTTTGGAACATTACACCGACAAACTGGAAACTAAACCAGTTGCATCGCAGACTGCATTGTCTGTCGGGCACAAATCTACTCGCACAACAACCAAGTTACTTTTGGCTTTCCAACCTTGAGTTACATACCGTGTTTTTTAGATAGTGACATCATAGATAATTTTTAATGGCAACTTCTTTTATTCAAGTTTTGGTAAAATGCATACTATGTTATCTGATTTGTATTTCGTGAACTTGCAGACCACGTTAAAAAATGGTATAACGACCTGAAAGTTTCCTGAAACTCACATAATTCATTATTTCTGCTCAGATCGACTAGCTATAACAGTGTGGCCACAATAAAAGAATCTTTCGCAATATCCAAAAGTTTTAATTTAAAAGAACTCTTAGCCCAGAATTTGCTTCTGCAACACAAAAACACCATGCAAATGAATTAGCCTAAGTCCTAACCGATCTAGTGCCTCTTTTAATCAAATCTAACCCTTGTTTTCAACGTTGTATTTTGCAAAGCAGTAACATACTCCATTTTTGTTTAAAATGAACAGGTCCATGCGTATGATACCATAATGATCAATTCACGAGACTCAAACATTAATTTCGTATATGATGAAACACTGGAATGCGAAGGTTGCAATAAAGCCAATCGTAATCAGCTCAGTTCACGTTGGAATAAAATCAATTGCCGTAGAAATTCCAGTACATGAAATTAGCAAAGGATCAAACCTCTTCCATCCATAAACGTTTTTATTTTACTTGTTTATGTGCCTCGCTTGATCTTTAAGAATAGGATGAAACCCATTTGCTTACCGATTCAACATACGCTAAACTTTCTGGTCTGGTAATTTTTGTACACAAATATAAACTGTAAACGCAGAATCAAAGATGATGTAGGGCTGAGATTTGACCTATGTCACTTCCCTTATAAAAAACTGTTTGCTGTTATGACTAACATACGACCTATTCCGCTTGCCTTAAAAAATTGTCTGCAAAATCAAAACTGCATGTAAGAACAAACAAACTGATCAGGTCACGATTTGCTTCAACTAAACAACCTGGTTCCGATTATTCATCCAACTTTTTTTTTGCAATGACTAGTACTGTATTTTGCTATCGACGTGCAAAGTACTATGTTCAAACGCGTTATATAAATTGCTTATTTTGTCTTGTTACCATGCGGTACAGCACCCGGGAAGCAAAACAAAACATGAAATTCTAGTTTTGTTTCGCTTCACCACTCAAGCGATAAACTTCAAATTTTCTGATTGATAAAACTGTTCGTTAAATTGATCAAATCAAACCATTCATCATTCATTCATCATCATTCACATCCATACAAGTTTTAATGAATGAGCTCAGGTCACAAATATTGTGTTTAATGTGAAACATTTGCAGATATTTCTTGTAAGAGTTTATGAAAAATATCTTAAATGTGACAAACGAACTACTATATATAAATTATATATCATCATTTTAAACAATTTGCATAAATTATGTGTCTTATGGCGTTTTTACAGTTGTGTTGAAGTAAGTTTATAATGCATGGTTCGATTTCTAGCAAACGATTCATACAATCAACTGAATTAACATAATGTCTCCTTCTACGTTGATACTGAACAAAGAGTTGGCTATACTGAAGGTTATTCGCTGTGTTATAATAGATTACTTAAGCCTTATATGTGGTGGTGAAGTGTGGACGGCGATGTATGGAACTAAGCCTTAAACTTCTCTTTAGGTAGCTTTTATATATGTGAAGGACAAATTGCTTGCCCACACATGTGCTCTGTTAAAACCAGTTAAGGTATCACGGCATTGGAGACAGACGAAACAAAATACTGCGCTATTGCACAAAAGAAAACACACCACACGCGACAGTTTGCCTTCATGTATGCCGGCCTGAAGCAAATATACATGAGCATACGAAGTGTCCAAAACTATCGAAAGAAACCTTGAAGACGCTGAAAAACAATTTTGCGTGGTTGCACTAACGCTTCTTGGTGGACTTTTTTGGGTGTTATTTCTTGTAGGTGCAAATCCGTTGGTCGCATTACTATATCAACAACAAAACAATATCATCTGCTGGATAAGTCCAAAACAAATTGAATTTTTTCATCACAAAAAGTCAAACTTTGCTACAGTTAACGCAACGCGCTGTTAGTCTTATTCCGTGGAACGATAATAATAGTTAATGAGTTTTATCCGCATGTAAATGGCTTTGTTCTCTTGAAGATGGAATTTCTTTCTTGTAATTGATACTACAAAAGCAACCGACTATTTTGGGTCCAATTATTAGATATAGAAATCAAGAGGTGGGCAGTACCGTGGTACTACAGTACCGAATTCCTGTTCCGCGATACTTTTTTCTAAAAGTACTGAATCAGTTATTTCAAGATTATTGAGAATAGAAGTGTGTTTTTCAAAGTTCATCTTAAGTAAATTTTTTAGCCAACTTCTTTCGTTCGCTGTTATTTTTCGATCTATACATATGTCTAATGAAATCGCAAGGAGTGACCTTAAATATGTTTTAACCTGGAGTAACTTGTGTACCTACATGCGTTTATTAAACTAACCTGTAAGCTTATGGCCAATTAGATGTTTATTAGACAAATGTTCAAAAATTGGGCTTGCAACAAGATTGGTTATACAAAATTATGGTTACTGAGTACAGACAAAATACTAAACTACTATTTTGAAACAGTATCGAATACTAGTACACTTTTAAAGTAAACCAACTGCCCGCGTCCGAGAATTCTGTGACCACCAGATCTATCATGTTAGTATAGGCCTAATCTGATAATTCCATCTGATAACGATATATTTTCGCATGACGGTTAATTATGGTCTTTACAGAAATAATCTCAAGAGTTTAAAACCAGTTTTAGTTTTATGAAACTCTATAGTAGCTCCTAATGCAATACTTCTCTGTATGTTTCATCATGCATAATGCAGATATTATGCAAGCGTAAATCAACTGTGATGGAAGTGGTGCACCATCAAGCTCCTTCTGACACTCAACAACAGAGCGAACACAATTTAATTGAACAATGTTATAAGCTTTCATAGAAAAAAATGAAAAACCTTCAGCTAAAGTAATTAGAGGTGTGCTGGGTGCACCTTACACTATACTGCCTCGAGTTACTTGGGTCATCATTTGCTGTTAGGCAATATGAAAAAATAGTCCGACAAAACAACTTCGACTTCTGTTCTGAGCTTTATTAACTTAAAAGGGCTACTTAGCAACATGGTACACCTGCAAAACGTTTATATAACTTCAGTAACCATGCTGATAAGTCACTAAACGTAATGCAGAATAGTGACCTATAGGCTGGCGTTAAACGATGGCGCCCATATGGCATTTACAGATATGTAGTGACCTAGTAATAGCTCCTCAGCTGTAGGCTACTATATTTTCTATTTTGATCTAAATCTTGCATATACAATTTCAGCTTAATACTTTGGGTAGTTTTATTTCTTATGCTTAGAATGGAGTCAACTTCAGCTTGTCCTGACAGTTCTTTACAAACTTGTAATATTGATATATTCTTTCGCTATTCGGCTTTTCACGAGCAGAGTAAGATACATCTTTACAAGCAGTTGTAACGTAGTAACTAAAGACAGCCACAGGCGAATTTCAGAACTTTACACATGGCTTAGGTCAGGTCATCAAGTATGTAGCCGAATCATGAGATAAGTGTCAATTAAGCTGGTTGTCAACTTTGCAACCTCCAGTAGAGTGATTCACCACAGCAGCAAAAAAATTAATTGTATCGTAAACCGCAGTTTAATGAAAAAAGCAATAAAACTCATTGAGGGAAGGCAAAGTCGCCTATATATATAGCCTATATCTTTCTGATAACGATACTGATTTACCGTTGGAAAGATGGTTACCGGCAATTTCACACTTTTTCAACTCGTGAAAATAGTGCTTACTGAATTTAAAAGTCGCCATTAATTAAAGGACGTGCGAATGATACAAAAAAGTCGCGGCTTCCCTTCGAATAAATATACGGTATTCGCAGTTCAAGTGGGTTTCCTGTTTATCCACTTGTTATAAAAATTTCAAATAAATTCATTAGCATTCCTGTAGCTTTGAATAAATTTATTCAAATTGAATTGAATTCATTTACTTGAATTTATATGAAATTATTTATAATCCTGTTGAAATTTAATTCATTTTTTAAAATTCTTCAATTCATTGATTTAATTATATCAATGTATATAAACCTGTATGCTTTTTTTAGAATACCTAGGGTATAGATTTATTCAAATCTACGCAAATATATACAGAACTTTACTGTACGTCATGAAAATCGAATAAAAGTATCCAGATAACTATAACGTCATGCTTTTAATAAGTAGTAAGAGAACCGATAAATAATTTCACGTTTTTAAAAAAGCAACTAAATATGTAACCAAGAAACTGGTAACAACTTCACGCCGGTAACTGATCTCAGTATGCCGTATGATGCTGGTGTCCATCACGTATTAAGCTAAGCATGAGAACACGTCACTTACATCGAACGAGTGGCATATTTACATATAACCTAAATATTCTAAGCTTCTACATCCGAATATCGACAGCCATTAAAAGCATATTCATTTATTACAACACGATGTAAACATCGCAAGGACAGTGTGTCGTCAGAAGGCGCTTGTACAATGCAAAACACAAATATTTAGCAAAATATAAACAATACGAAATATTTTATGCTTCAGTAATTGCTATCATCAAAAAACACGTAACTACAACATGATTTGAATGAAAAATCAGTTAAGTTTCACATTATAGCGTACAACCACACAAAATAGGTTTGACGACAATTCTGTTGTGTTGTGTTGTGTTGCGAGTAAACTTTACGCTGTACAATATCAGATGAAAATATGAAATCAAACCCAGGCCAGCATCGAGTATAACTGCCACTAAGCGCTGGTAATAAGCAGCTAAATTAAACCAAGCTTTTGGGCAGGTGCACACCTTTTTCAATTGTTTCACATATGGAGCTGTTATTATTTCTACCCTTATTTTTCGCATAGGCCAAACTTCATATAACCCATTTTTTGATACCAGTACTGAAATAATGTTTTCATATGGGCATAAAACTTCAACAGTAAGCCATTTAGCCTTAATTTTCTAAAATTATTTTAAATAGTTTGTCTTATATAAATTAACTAAATTGGTCTATCCAGTTGATTATTATTGTAGCCTAGGATGAATAGAACTCAAGGAAAATGCCAGAACGCTGACAATTGATCCACGCTTAGAAGATGCAGCAATCATTATCGAGAGAGTATGATTTGAAAAATTGCACAACTTAAACAAGAAGAATGCAAAATTCCCCATAAAACGAAGCTGATAAGCATTAAATTGAAAAACACAGTTGATATTAACTAGTGGACAAAAAACTCTAGTAATCGTATGATGGAGTCTTATTAATATTATTTTGAGAACTTTTAGCAAAAAATCTCTTCTAAGTTTATAATAGCTTTCCGCATTGAAATGAAAACAAACCGAGCGCGTTGTTTGAGGAATCAATAAGCGATTAGTCAATTCAGTAATTGCAAAAGGCATGGAATGTAAGCTACAAATATGAATGGTTTGAATTGCACGACATTACGTAAGCGTGTCCATCTGTCCGATACTGATGTGTTAGTTGTGTTTTTGAACCTGTTAGTCATCACCGCAAAGTGGCGCCGATGAGCACTCGAAACGCGCTTTACCACACTATACAACGCTTAGCCATGTCGCGGGTTACATAATGAGTGATGTCATCACACCGATGTTTCGCTTTGCATCTGAAGGACGAAGCGATGGGAAGTGGGATCGATAAACTCTTCCTTTAGCCGGATGCGAGGAGATCTGTGTGTGGTCACCACGAGCGAATATTGATTATCATCTCCAGTCTTGCTCTTCTGGTTGAGGCGGAACACGGTTCCATCCTGCAAAGATATTGATAAATTATGCACAGACACAACAAGACTGCAAAAAATCCGCTTGACATATAAACAGTTAGCTAAGCTATCCTATGAAAAAGTAATAATTGACTAAAAATTTTGTCTTAAAATGCATAGCATTGGTCAACATTATAAAACAAACAAACAAAGCCAAGATAAAGAAGAGATGAGAATCAACATACTCTCAGCATATTGACAAGTGGTTCGTCACTTATAAGTTCCCACTGGCTCGAGTCATGACGAGGAGAGTAGGTGAGATATGATCCAGGATGAAGGTACCTGGAGTAAAATATAAATTCAAGCCCCAGCCCTAGTATATTGTTGTATTTTGTTGTGAAAATGTCTGATTTCTACTTACCGTTCAAGAAAAGCTTTGGGTGTCATATCATGCTTAATGCAAGACGACAGATGTTCAAAAATATTATCAATGTCATAATGCTGGTGCTGTCTGGTAGTTCGAAGATATTTCTGTAAAGATCGAGCAAGAGCAGGAAAAATAGCCTGGAAAAATAAAATTATTGTGAAATATAAAATCAGATTAACCATATTACGATAAACAAACATTTTTTGAAAGGTGGATCTGTGAGGTTAATAAAAAGTATTATTATCAACACAGTACATAAAGTTAGTATACAAATACTTACGCAACAAATGAACTAGAAAAATTTTTTAGAGTCTTTTTTAATGATAAAACAACCAAATCACCTTACATTTCAACAAAAACTTCATCAAATATTTGATATGAATATTTCACAGATGACAAAAGTGCATAATTATAAACAAATAATAAAGTCGTCCCAACTACCTCAGCGGCTTGCTTTGGATCCATGAGATTATTTTGATTTTTTGGATTTCTCTGCTCCTGTTCATGTGCTCTTCTAATGTGGGTGAATGCATCTTCAGTAGCAGCTACCAACCTTTGAAGGAAATGAGACAAAGTATGAACTGCCTGCAGGGTGCGACCCTCCAGTGACCCACAATTGTCATTTAACAACTCAAATATTCACCTTGCTCTTCGTTTTCTTACTCTTCTTTCGTATTCTGCTTCCTCGTAATATCTTTCATTATGTCCAGCATCTCTCCTTCTTGCGACAGCAGCAATGATGGCACGATTCTTGCCTTGAGTATCATTACCAGGTTGGCCTGTGTGGTATAGTTAATAACATAACATGTAATTATTATACATAACTTTGACATTCACTGCAAAACCACACACCATTCCATAACCTCTTTGTTATTGTAATTGAGTTATTGTAACTACAGTAAAGGTGATTACAATAACAAGATCCTACAAATTACTACTTACCGTCTACATCATAAACCTTAAATGTCTGGCTATTAAGTTGCTTCATTCGAGAGCTTCTGGATGGTATTCTCATGGTTGCTGGATTATACACAGGGAAGTCACAGTAATACTTTTCCAGGACCCACACAGAACACCTTTGAATGCTAAAAAAGGCAATGTTAAACCCTGATTCCGCCAAGTTAACACAGAAAAAATTGTAAGTTCTACCGAAAGCAAGTACATAATAACAACTCTTCATCCAAATTGCAGTACCTTAAATCTCCTATGTTGTAAAATTTTCTCTCTCCATCTGTAGTGCGAATAACCTCGAGTACATAGGTTGTCTGAAGGTGACGTAGTTCCAATAACACAAGTGATAGGTAATGAACAAACAAAAGGCAGTTTGCCAAACCGTCGGCAAACTCCATACTAGTCTATGTAGAAAATAATAAGTTTCAGGAAGAGAAGACGGAGAAACGAAAACAAGCCAGGACAACAGAAATGTAGTCAGGTTAATATAAATATTAAATCTCGTTCTCTTCTCTGGTTAAGAAAATTAAATATTTGATTGGCACAATTCATCAAAAATATGTTCAAGCCAATGTCTATTAAAAGACCAATAAATGTGCCTGTCATTTTGTAAGACATGGAAACACTTTTAAAATGGTTGGATTTGGTATATAACACTGCTTCAGGGTTATGTGTGTAACCATCAAGCACAAGCTGATGCATACAATTCCTTACAACATTCTTCCAATTTCAACAGTTAAATCCTGCGCATATCTTAGTTAGTCTAGGTTTATCTAATTTAATTTATGATAAATATACCTTGTAATCGAGCTCCCCAGGTTTGGCACTTATGACTAAAATTCCATAAAACAACCAATATGTTAACGTAATCAGCAAGACCAATACCAGAATTAAAGATCTGAAAATACATTCAAAAAATGCTATTAAGGATTTGTTATCGCTAATATGGAGACCAATGATCCACTTTCTACGATTAAACAGATAAAACTTTCAAGGGTGGCTTAACACGTTGACATTACTTGCTTATCATCATGATATCATTTCATACCATAACTTATTCTTGACTTGTGCTTGTGAACATAAATTAAATGGTTCACCTGAACATGAAAACTCTTGGCATACTTGTTCGCTGACGACGAAAGAATATTGCCCATGATGCAGCCAATAATATTAGCAGTTTAAATATCATGCCAATGAGTGTCACCTGCAAAATAAATTGTATAATCATCGTACAGCAATCTTCGCTAGTCTTCTGATAAACAACAACAAACTTTTAAATTTTAACCTGTAGGTCTTCAAATCCGATTACCTAAGGTACAAGCAAAACTAAACAGGCTAGCACACATCCTTCAATGCATTGTTACCTGACATGTTGCTTCACATGAACCTTTAAAAGGATTCTCAATTAATCCAAGTAATTTTGGAAGGAGAAGAAAGGCTGCAGGTGAAACATAAGCAAGGAAAGCAAGCACAATGCCAGCTACGTAGCCACAATCATGAAAGCCAATCGATGGTTCAACATCCTATGACAAATAGTAATAAACAAAATTATTTTTATTATGTTGTAACTGTAGAGCTTGAAAGGTACGATACAGTGATTAATATAAGCTGTCTGTTAAAAACCACTTCTAGCTTACTGCATACTGCCTTTGGTAATAGCCACAAAATCAGTCACAAAAATCAATAGGGCACGGAATTATTATGTAGAAGTTTCTAGTTTAAAGATTAAAAGTTAAAAGTTAAAATCCAAATAAAAGTCTTGGTCAATACAAACTATATTCTAAAATGCTGCACACCAGCCATAACAAAATTTCAAGACACAACAAAATGCTAGATAATATGGGAACATGAAAAAAATGCTGTAGTGTTTGTAACACTGGTCACGGGTATGAGACCATTATTACCATAATCATCACATATGTTCTAAATCCTGAACACTTAGCATTATCCCAAAAAAGACCTAATTGCTAGAGTTTTTATATGCCTAGTGTTAGAGAATCGAGTGTGCACAGTCTGTTGCAGTATCAAGTATAGCAACAAAAATATCAAAATATTCACCTTCAGCATGATACAGTATCTTAGCAAAATTATTAACTTTGCTTAAGCATGACAAACAATAACATATGAAACACATTTCATACAAAAGTTACAGTTCAGTGAATTGACAAACCATTTTGGTCATGGAAGAAAAGTTATGAATTACACAAAGTTAGAAGAGCAAAAACACAAAAAAAATTGTACCCACTTACTTTTGTCAGTTTAGCCAATGACTCGTGACTAAGTTGGGTTACATCTGTAGTTCCTGATATAAATGTGTTTGTTTCTAAAAATTCATCCTACAAAAGACAAAAAAATATCACCTAACTATTTAACTTTAAGTAAAGGTAATGTTTACAGGCCCATATAGTATATCAGTAATATATATAAGACACACACATATTTTTTATTGCATTACAATGTTAAAATTTTTAAAGAGAGGTAAAAAATATGTATTTTGAACCATCTCAATCAAGCTTGTATGAAAATTATTACTCAGGTTGATACTAAATTTTTATACATATATATATTATATATGACAAGTGTTATAAACTAAGCAAATCTGTATTAGAAATACGACAGATTAATTTTGATGTTTTTGTGGACTATCTCAAAATAAAATGTTGCTTTATCAAGAAACATTCTCTTTCTTAGAATCAGAAAACTACAACGAGCTAAGGAAACAAGATGCATTCAGCATCATTCCTAAATAAACTTTGACATCTGGGTGCTAAAAGATCATTTGTAATAGCTAATAAGTAAGAAAGTATTTTGTTTAATTGTTGGTACTAAACGACCTGAAAACAATTAAGAGTGTATATTCACAAACCTCTGAAATGTAGATTGAATCACCTGCAGAATGGTAAAAAGCCATTTTGACTAACCAGTGCAATACAAAGGTTTGAGTGTGAAATGGAGAGATTAGCACATGGCCAATACTAAACCCTAACTGAATGCCACATCAAATCTGTCAGCAGCTTTTCTGTGTGTGGAATAATAGAACCACACTGTGATATTAGACCCTAGACTGAACAAAACACTCAGTCCATTCATTGATGATAGTCAAGGAGCTATTGAATTGGCCTGCCCTACCAAGTATAATACAATGGACGGAAAAGGAGAACTACTCTTTATGTGCAAGAAGAAGAGTGCCTATCTTTCACTCTATCATTCATGGGGTACTAATACTCCACTATATTTAAATCATACGGAAAACATTTCACTTTAAATCATAATACAAATTAAAGTTATTGTTTCCAGCAAACCATTATTTATATACTGGCACGCATTTAGATTTTCACCAACACTATGTGTGTAATTAAACTATTCCAGGATACATCTAATTGTAATATACCCATGGAGGTGCTATCTAACAAATTGTATATAAACAAACTGAAAAGCATTGGAAAAGTAGATTAAAACATTACCTCTGGCATATTAACTGAGATCGCTCCTTGGTGAACTCTGTCTTCCCTGCCATCTAAAGGGGGAGTGCGAATTGTCACAGTTTTTTCCCCTATAAAAAATTATGTTATACATTGGGCCTTTACCATAGATCAGTTTTTGTGTTGTTGACTGTTACGTTCGCAAGAACAACTTTACATTAACAGCACACTAGTATTCTGATGTTTCCAAAAGTAAGTTCACTTGTTTAGCAAATTAACACCGTGGCACATTACATGCAAAAATAATAGTCATGCACATATGTAAACTTCTTAAGTCACTAAGTACAAACATATACACAAACTCCATAATATCACTCCAGTTAAGCCATATAGGTTTACTTGGTTAGTGTACAGAAATCTGTATGAGACACATGAGCAGTAAAGCATACCCACTGGTTGGCACACTCAGCGTCATTCACAAAAAACATTAGTTTTTGTGACGACTCTTGTTGGAGTTAGACACACAACAAAAGCATGCAGTTCAAAAAACATTTTGCTCTAAATAGTATTAGCAAACTTTAATTTATCAATTGGCAATAGCTTTATTAAAGCCAATGATGCTCAACCTTTCTCTAAACGCTCATCACTTGGTGGCTTTTTAATTGTCATTGTGTACAACCTGGTTGCAGATGAGCTTAACTTGCTCAAATGCACAATGTATGGTTACTTATACATACAAAGAGATTAAAAAAAACAAAATTTATATGTGACCGATGCCGTTACTTTTACTTCTTCTCCAGAGGCTAGTCCATGCATGATATAACCTCATCTGACAGCAGATCAACATTCATGCCTGAGTGCAGCAAGAAAAATTGAACTGATGTAAGTTGGCTATTGTCTTTACGAAGCCTTTTATTTGTATTCTTCTTGCAAACATCAAAGCTCTTATGTTGAGTAAATCATACTTTACAAATATATCACTTCACATACCTGTACAATAATGGCGACTTACTTATGTAATTTAATTCAAACCGACTTTTATATATTTATATTGTGATCCAGTATTACAAAGGAGGACAACCAAAGGTCTTAAATTTCTGAGGTTGTCCACCAAGCCCAAATCTTTTACGCCTCAGAAATTAAACGAAACGTATTCTCATATTTATATTTACGATAGAGGCAATTCATGGTACAGTTTTTTGAAACGCTGTAGTACAAATCGATTTTAAAATGCCATATAAAGCAATTTTGTAAGAACGTTTAAAACGACTAAGAGTCGCCGTGTTTCCTCCTATTGCATATTTTTCTAGGTTGTACCCGACAAGTAGTCCCAAGCTAGGAAAAAAGAAAGAAGACGAGCCCCCTAAATATGCTGGTGCTTGACATTTGCAGAAGCTGCAATAATACACTTCCTTGAATTTATCTTATGTTAAACTGCGTATTAGTCGAAAACTTCTTCGGTGCCACCTGGTAAGCCTTTTCATATCAGTAGTGGCGTGGCGCACATATGACTGGTATAGAGATCACAGGTTGAGAACCATTGAATTCATGGTTATGAATCCATGTCATTAAAAAACTTTTTATAAATTAAAAGTTTTGAGTTAACTGTATACATTTCCAAAAGTTTCGTCTGAAGTGCACATAACATTTATCATTTAGTGCTATTTGAAGGTCTGAGGTATGTGTCAGTAAATATTATCATCTATATATAGTATAGATAGACTATATATATACTGTATGATTCTATGCAGTACAGTAGTAGCAAAAAAAGGAGTACATTTATAGTAAAAAAGTTTTAAAATGCAGTTACCGTATTTTACGGACCATAAAGCGCACCCGATTATAAGGCGCACTGTCAATAAATTGCTTTGATTAGTTTTTTGTTCATACATAAGGCGCACGATCAATTTATCTAGACGAGTTTATTTTATCAATTTATGTAAAACGAGTTGCCGATGACAACCGGAAGCTGAGAAATAAAAGTTTACTTGTTATGTAATAAATGTAAGCAAGTCACAATAGTACAATGAGCAAAAGAAAAAATGAGCCTAGTGAATATCACAGTTGCTAGTTGCTTTTACCGTAGTTTATTGTGTAAGACGGTGGTTTATTTATATAATAATAGTATCGGTACTGGTTTTGAGTGTAGGCAATAAAGCACTACTTGATCCATACATTAGGCGCACCGGCTTATAAGGCGCACGATCAATTTATGAGGAAAAAAAAGGATTTAAATTGCGCCTTATGGTCCGTAAAATACGGTACAATTGTTGAAGTGAATTTTATATCAGGAGAGTGGAAAACATATGAAAATTATATGAGAACTGGTTGAACTTATGATATCTTACTGTTCTTACACATATAATATCGAGCTATGGCATAAAAGAATTATATTTTACAGATTGCTTATGTTTTTGTATACATTTGTCATATGTATTCGAAATATTTGTATGAAATTGGGTTATAATAAAAATCAGGTTAATAGTTTTGAAATAACATAGCCATGAAAAAGAACTTAAGTCACAAAATAGTATACATTTATATTATAATGCTTTCACAGCATTATGTTTTGAGTCAAACTGCATGCACTCAAGTTGTGAAAAAATCTAAAGAGATTATGCATGTTTTGGAGAATTCTTCAAGAAAAATTCTTTTATCTGCTCCCTCTTGTGTCACATACAAACCTCCTGTTTCATTTACATCGTTGTTGCTACCTCTATTTCTATGACGGCGATTACCACGCTCATGTGATCTATGTCTTCTATGACTGTGACGTGATCGTTCTGATCTGCAGAAAAATTTTTTACAGAGTAGATTGTGCGCAATGCCACATTCTAATGAAAAAAATTCGTTGTATAATTTAAAATTCTGCTAAGAAAATAGTTTTAAAACATTTGAAAGTTGTTTAATGATATAACACTCACATATGTGTACATTTTTCTAACATACCAAGCATGTTAAAAAATACTTTTAATAAAAATTTTTTTTTACAATGAATATTTTATTACGTAGGTGGAATAAAAACAAACATCCCTGAAGTAGTAGGGCACATTATCTTTTTTTTAATAAAATGTATCTATGCTTGCAATAACAGATATCAATATACAATCTAGAAATTGCAGTTGCCAATGTTTTATGAATGAGATGGAAAATTACTATCTAAATTGTGTTCATTTACTAAATCCATCAACCACTCAAATACTTCATTAACGAATCTGACAATTTCTCTAGCTTAAGATAATGGATTTAAACAACTGCCTGGAGCAATTAAATAAGTTACAGCAATAAAAAAGCTAAACACACAGGTCACAACTGCCATTTCATCACATAGACATATATGGCTTCAAACGTTCTACCTGTTGATACTAAAGAAAATGTTCAAAGCTTTACTTCATAATGAACTAATTGAAATATAAAACAACACAAATTTGCATAAAAACATCTCAAATCTATTAATTGTTTATGTATGAAATTTCACAATGCGATGAACCGGTCCGAACATAGTGGCAAAAATTCAATAGATCTTATAGACATCATCAGAATCAAGTGTATGAATGTTAATCCCAGATTTAAAAATTTCACATGTATACATAAGCTTATATGATACACTATTACCAAGTTCAGTACTAACAAACTTACTGATTGCGATTGGATATTTGTAAGTTAATCAGTTGGAAAAGCTTAATTTTATATTACAGCCAGGCACAGCGAAAAAATAATGTCAATTTATCACAAAAATGTACAGTTACACAGTTATCATATCATATAAAATAATACATACCTATTAGTTGCAAGTGAATATTCAGAATCGTTGTCAAGTTTATCAGTATCCATCTTTCCTTTATTGTCCAATATTATATTTTACTAAATATTCCAAACGAAAAGCAAGTTGTCAGCCAATTTCCGATAGTAATGTTTTCTTGCAATGAAAAATATTAAAATCACTCTACAGAATCTGGGAAATTAACAACACCTGCGTTGTATCTACATTTCAACCTTTTATGTGACTAATTAAGTTAATTCAGTGAGTGCTTATACTTTCTACCAGTTTGCATCAGTTCATTAATTCAGAAAAATCTTTATTGCTGCAATATTGTTCAACCTCTTGATTCCAACTTTCACAAATTAAGCATTGGTATGTTGGAGGTATTAGAATACTTTGGTGTACTGGTATCTATAACTAATTCTATATCTATATCTTGGTGAAACATGCCTTGGTACCAGGGAGTGTGAAAACTAACTCTAAAAGCCCTTCACACATTCACATTCACATAACTGCAAAAAAGCAAAATCCAAAACTAAAAGTAAAATGCATTAAAAAGTCTAATTGTCATGTTAAATATCAAATCAATTTAAATTTTCTGTTCAGTGAGCAACAGTAACAGAGAAGCATTATTATGAATCCGAGTTTTTAATGTAGTGTATAGACATCTGGTGTAAGCAAGCGTACTAAAAGGCGACCTATTAAGCAATTGATCTACTTCCTACGAAAGGCGAGTGACCTTAATTCTCATGAGCAACTTTACTATGGAATGCAATAATAACGACAGATGTAATTAAACTGCACATAGCACCAACGCTTGCTAAAGATGAGCGGGAAAGCCACGGCGCTTAATGAGAATTTCATGACAATACGCAAGCAACGACTCTGCTAGCAAAACAAACAAAAAGCGCACATTATCTTCGCTAGTATGCCGAGGGCTTCATAGCTTTCACATACATTACAAGCACGATCATAAGATTTTGTCGAAAGTTAGCAGCTTGGTCGCTCAATTTCTAATAATGTGTTTTATTACCACGACTGCACAACAATACCGGCAGAAACTATTCTAAATTCCGTACAATTACAACCACTTACACTTTTAAATGACATTTCAAATACTCAAACATAATCTAACAAAAAGTAACTTTACTACCATCCTTTACGGATATCAATCGCAACAGATCGTTATTCTAGTTTTGAGTAGTATCAGTAGTAGTATTATGTAGTGATATGCTTATATCTAGTATTCGTTTCCATACATACACTTTAAATAAATGTTAAACGTTCCGTTTAACTTTCACACGTATATTAGTACTAGCGCTTAAGGCAACGTACACTACTTCAGCGGTGCAGGTAAAACAATCTCTTTTCAGGTTTCGGCATGCCTGGAAGCTAAAACTGTATAAACCGAACTTAACCAGTACATGATCGGTTCTATCTATCAGAAAAACTTTGATCTGCAGGGTGTTCTTATAAAACGCAAGCAACTACATCGCTCGAGTTCAAATCGTTAAGTGCAACTAACTCCCGTACAGATTTGGTATCAGTATATAGTTTACAAAACAATCTCTTAAGACGTGCGACTTTAGTCAAACACGCCGGTTTTAAGTGAAGTGGACTGCCATGATGCACTGATCAGCGCTGTGAGGTCTCCCCGGGAATTAGGCGCGACTTGAACAATAGAACGCAGACAAACACAGCAAACAAAATCCCTCAAGTAGATAAATAAACGACCAGTTAACAACTTTCGTCCTTTCTCCTTGCTAGATTGATTTGATGACTCAAGTTGCTATTAAAAAGGCACTGCTGAAAGGTCCGGCCTCACAAAGGCACTGACGATTCGTTCACAATTTCTTCAAATCTCTTCTTCGTACTGACCCCATGCAGAGATAGCCTATTAAATTGAGATGTCTTTTCGAAATGACTAATGTGGGGAATAATAGTTTTACTAAAGATATTTAGCTTTACACTGAGCGCCTTGATCTAAGTGTTACATGTTGCACCCTTAGAGTAATTTTTTCTTCGTAGCAAGTGTTACTTCAACCATCATAGACCGCTATGATAATTAATTAATACAGCAGTAACTAACTCACCAGAAAAGTATTTGATTATTAATTAATTTAACGAACCTGGTATCTTGAAATCACCAACGTAATTGTAAGTGAGGTTTCCAACCAATAACAGTAAGAAAACTAACGCTTGGTTACAATAAACAAAAAGTAAAGATTTTTTAGTTCAACTCTGAACCCTCTACTATTTGGATATATTTATAAAACAAGTACGCGGGAAACGCTTTACGGCCAATAAATTCGTATGATGGGAGTTATAAGGAAATCCGATAAAAAGAAATATCCGGGACAATTCGTTTCAAGTATCCTAAGTGCTAGTAAGGTCTTACACAGCTTCGGACAATTATTCAAACGACTGTCGTACCCAGTCGTACACAGTCATACATAAAAGCTAATGTCTATAAAAGCAGGTGCGCACCAAGTGCAAATAAACTAATGTACGAAACATTTACAACCCAACCAGGTGATCAGGTGTTTTTAATTTAGTTCTTCCAAGTATCCAAGATACGACAAAATGTTAAAAGTGAAAGAAACTGTTAACCGAAAACATTAGTTTTCACCACGCGTGGAACTTATAACTGAGCTTTGACCAACAGTAAAAGATGACATCTACAACACTTACTAATCACAATGTTAGGCCACAATGTTGTTAATGATAGCTAAACTGGGAAAAAGCACCGGAAACTCATTCCGGAAAAGGGCATTTAAAACTATTGCTTAAGCCTATTCACTAACTTTATTTTATTCAAAACTATAATCGTAGTAATAAAACCTTGCGATTAACGCTTTTCGCGCGCGATCCACTCTGAAGTAAACATCGCGACGTGCAGATATGCAATATGTTCAGGAATTTACGTTTAATCAAGCAAACGTTTTGCAGGCAGAACTTAAAACAACATGGACGACTACTTGTCAAACATATTACTGATGGACATACTTTTACCGCTTCAAGTGCTAAGCGATGAAAATTAAAACCTGATACGCGAGCGCTGGGCACACGCGTAAGTAACTCGAAAAAGATGAAAAGGGGCTCATTAGCAAGGCTCTCGATAGCTGTTAGTTAACTCGAATAAACACGAGATAGGATTATAAAATCTCACAGCTTGCTTGTCAAAAAGGGTTGCCGGACGTTAAGTGTGTCAACCAAACAAAGCAAGGGCACATACAGATAGAAGCTAAAAGGGTTGTTTGCGGGTCAATGCCGTAAACTTACTGATTCTGTTAAAAACAAGTTAGCAGGAACGAAGTTTGGTTTCACAACATATTCCTATTTCTTACATGTTATGTAATCTCGGTTTGACCATCAACATTCCCTTCGTGGTAACCGGTGAATGTACAATAGAAAATGAGTTCCACTTAACGCACAAGAAATGTAATGAAGGGACAGTTTTTCCTTACCAAGTAAACGATGAAATCATCGATTTGGCGACGTTACGTAAACTTAAAAACTTTACTTAAGCGAAAGTTACACTCTTTCAGGATCACGCAAAACATGGCGGCAAAGTCAACAACATTCCGTCACCAGCACAATATCAACACCTGAAATCTTTACTTTGGATGGATGGGCAAAAAAGTAAAACCTTTCTAGGCAGAAGGACGCAGATGCCTGGTGTCTGCATACCGATCTGTCTGCTTCAATCTTTCCTTGTTTGTGCTTAGTATATGTGCCTTACGCTTTCTGAAACATTTTGCCCTACCATTTGATGTTACCGGTATTTGTCGACTTGCTGCTAAGTAGATAGTGCTAAATATTTCTACCAAACATCCAAATGGAAAACTTATGAATACAACGAAATGTGCCTTAATTCGTGGGCCTTTCACTGATACAAATGTTTTAATGTGAAACGCATTATAGGATTCTCCACAGCATATGGCGAAAACTGAAACAGAGTTATTTAGACCAGCAAACAAGCCTACATTCAGTTGTTTGAAGCTAGACCGTTTGCAGTTCGTTTTCTTTTATTTGAGCCAAATTTATTAAACACGCCAAAATCAATAGAAATAGCGAGTGATGATGCTTCGTTAATAATTGACATGCGACGTTTTAAACCTTCAACCTTGTATAACCGATCTAACATAACAACGCTTATTCTTACAATAAGTCGCATGTTTCAGATTAGCAGGCACTTTTGTCACTTCACTCAAGTCAAACCGCAGGACCAATTTCTATGAAGTCTCACAGTATAATTGTCTGTTACGGTACTTAAGAAAAAACGGAAATTAAATCGCAGAGATGAAACTAGACTTACCACCGATTCAAAATCTTGTATCAGCTAAATGGAGCAGCAGTTAAGTCAAGTGCCATAAATCTCTTGTTCTAACAAATTGCCCAATGCCCGAGTCTTGCGTGGGAAACTAGTTTTAATAAAACAAAATCTCCGCGCACCATTACTGTATATCTACAAAATACCCATAACATAGGCTACTAGCTAACTTAACACATGCAAAAGATAGGGTCGAGAGCTCTATTTTAATTTTAAAACGAACTAAATCACATAACAAACGTTAAGAAAGTGCAAAACAATTCGCTGAGATATGTACCATTTCCCTTATGATCATTTCCGTCTTAGCCGGATTAAAATGTAAATAAAGGGTGTTTGTTTTATCATAATAAATGTTCCACTACACTCAAACAATTCAACTGGCTACCCTTGGACTTGTATTTAGTATCAATTGGTTTATAACTTTGGAAGGAATAGCGGTAACATTAAAACCCAAAATACATTGGCTGTACACCTGAAAACCTATCCTTACATGCAAGCAGATCACACGGTCACGCAGTCAGCGACATTTAGTTTAAAACAACTTAATGTCGTGATGAGTTAAGAGACTCAGTGAGAAACTTAAACCATAAAAAATATGCCCGAGCTTAAGAAGCTGAGACCAAGTTTAGTATTAGAAGGACCAACCTAAATATTCTAATGAACAAATTGAGTGTAAACGCATGAAACATGTTGAAAATTTTGCAAATGACAAACTGTTGAAGGAAAGCATGCAACTCACATAAATATTGGACCGTGTTGGATTACCCAGAACTCTACAGTAGAATTGAATTGCAGAACAACTTGTGCACTGTGATTGTCCAAGTATGCTGAACAAAACAACTCTAAACAAATTTCAACCAGCATAAACAATTTTGCAACTCAACTCGCACAAGTATAATGAAATATTTCACGACTGCTTTGTACATTTTCTAACAACAGCAATCCAACGAAATTTTTGATATGACCATGCTTGTAATGAAACGTAAGAACTACAATAACTAGTTTCTGACCAGCTGGTGATTGCGGCTCTACAACGTTAGAGGTAAATTAGACTACCCTTATAAAAGTACGATGAATGCTTTCTGCATCTGCGTGATATCTAGTGACAGCTGCTCCTATTAGTACGGAAATAAAACGGTGCTTAGCCAAGACTAATCGACTATGTTCCCAAAGCTGTCGTATCAACCATATTAAATAGGACATCTTACAACTAACAAAGAAATGGATAGACAACAGATGGCCGGTTGTAGGTAGCTGCGTCGGTCATCGCAAACTTTAATAACCACTAAGCCACAATAAATTGTTTCAAAAAGCTTGATAAATTATTAATGAGGTCATAACAGACGCCGGTCATTTTAAACCGACATCTTCACACATCAACAAAAAAGCGTGTACAGTATATTGAAATACTTCAGAAGAGATCATGCAACGTGTCGTTAAGTATTCCATGCTGTGATGACTGATGAGACAGTAGGCTAGCTGGCTAATAGCAACTACACTATATGTTGTTTGTATATCTGTAGTTGTACTTCAACTCATCCACCACAAATTCCATCAATAGCAATCAATATTACCGCACAGTCACTCTTTGCATAAGAAGCTGTACAGGCCTATTCCCACAAAGCTAACAACTTATACTGTAAACTTTTGTCCAACACTTAAGAAACCAAAGGCCAAGTTTCTAAAAGCTACAACGCAAACATTTCTATAAAAACTGGATATAATACGTGTAAAACATACAAGCGCTAAGATAAAAACATCATTTGTAATGAAATAATTCTGCAGGGTGTACTGCCAAAGTTTGTACAGTCAAATGCCAAGAATTTTTACCAACGACTGCAAATTTAGCTGATCTACTTGATTTTGTCTGTGGACATAGCTATTAGGTTGTTGCAAACTTAACTTAATACCCTGTAATTTGCTAGACGCAGTCCAAATGAGATATGGTACCAAGGTAAAGCTCATTCAACCCGAAAATCGGCTCGGTATTTTGTCATGGGGTCGATATCAAAGGACGGTAGAAAATCTGTTTCCCAGAACCTCTGTTTACTTAGAGCAGTTATGGAGGAAATTCTTCGAGTACACGATAATAGAATGTTGGTGTTACAACTTCTGTGTGTCATTCTATCGGGTTTAACGGTAAACCAACTTCAAGACTGACACTTGACACGAACACTGTCATGTAACTGTGTAAGCATGCCGCCCCAGAGAACACTTCAGCTACCTGGGCAGCCTCTTGAGTTAGGTAAACGATTTAAATTACTTTCCAGCAGACTACTGTAGATTGCTGCTCATATTTATCTCCATGTCTGCCACAAATAAGCCTTACGATTTCTCCTGTTTATCATAAATTGCAGCCAATCGTATCATTCAACTCTCTGTGAGTTCGACACGGATTTAATAAACGTTCGTACAAGTCTTATTACACTGGCCGGTCACGATTCATGCGGTACAGAATACAGACATTTGACGAATATTGTACACTGATGAAATGACTTTCTACACGTGTTTAAAAAGAAAAAGTTTTAATGTTTGATGTACAATCGTACAAAAAAACCGCTAATTTTATTAATTGGCGCCAAAGAAAGACATGGTGTGAAGGCAATTATCGCCTATGGAGAAAAACAAGTCGCGAGCCAAATAAAAAAGCTGGTAAGATACGAGTCCTCGGGCGTTTGTAAAGCGTACACAGTACACATTTGACCAACTCGCACATACGCGATTAATCTCTTGTTTAATTGTTGGTAATATCTTAAATAAGATAATAACGTCAATCATGTTTTACAAAAACGAAACCATAATATCTTCAAAACATTTAACACTTTTAAAACTTTATTGATTAACAACAGAAGCACTGCTAAATAAGTAAGCAAAGATAAATCTAAACCCCAAGAGATATGTTTACAGATAAAGATCACATAACTTGACCTACATTTAGATATAGACCTACTCCAGGAGACGCTGTTTTCGAGATTTGTTTTCAAAATATTTACAATTTATAAACCATACCAGACCGCTTTTAACTTACGAACCATTAAAATACTTGAAAAGTTATAGTAAAGTACAAGAAGAGGTTTCAAGTAAGATTTACGAGAATAAGATATCACCATATCCTGGATACACTCCTTCAAAGGGGCTTTAGCGCTTGAGCTTAAATAAATATCCTTCTAAGCGTTACTTTCTGAACATCACGCAAAGGTCATAACCCCACTTGAGTAATGGATACGCTTAAGTTATTCCTCTTGGGGTAGACGTATTTTGTACACAAATAAAAACGTTCAAATAAAATTTTAAAAGCGAAATTGTAATTGTCAAAGAATACCAAACATTTAGCTGGTATGAAGATTTTTAAATCTATTGACACTCTGCAAAGATGTTATATGGAAAAAATTTTGCTAACCATTTTTGGTTATAATATTCGAATGAAACTTATTTGAACGTATACGTGAGGACAAGAACTTTTAGTGAACAAAACTGTTCATTACAGCAATCGAAACAAGCCATATGTTACGATAAATACAGATGTGCAACAAAGTTTAAAAGGTAAGCAACACACCAATATTCTACATAATTTTTGAAACAATATCTGTTGGTATGGTCCCCTGCAAATGCGACGAGGCGAAAAATAAACATCGAAGCTATAAGCCATCGCTAGCCAACCAGGAGTAAATGTTTCTAAGACGGAGCAAAAAGATGTTGCGGCTTGTTTCGTTAAGCATTTCTTAATGACAAGTGGCTTCGATTTACGTCCACTGGCTAAAGAAAACTTTTTTATCCTGGTAACCATAATAAACAAGTCTGAATGGAATTGTAGCTAGTCTAACGATGGCACAACCGGTGAAGACCATCATATAGTATCAAGTTAGCTATACAGTAACAAATATCGGTAATAAACTTTTAAAAAACAATTTCTATAATAGTATTTACACCTGACTTTAGGAAGTTGATTGCCACCGGGTAAAAATGTAGTTTGGTTGAATGAGACCAGCGATAAAATGCTCAACCGACAAGCTCTTCTAGGTCATGTTCTGGATATGTTACAACTAGGCTACCTGAACCAATATTCCCAATCGGAAGGCCCGGAAAATTACCCGATAAACACGTAGGAATGGTATGAGGTTAAAACGGCAGTTACGATAATAGGCCTACTCGTAGGTAGTCACTCATCTTTCCATAAAAACATCGGTAATTGGCAATCGATGTGTTGGTAAAATAGTTAACTTTGGCAAAAACATAAAACAAACTGAATGGTGAAAAACCATGCCTATAATCATTGTTTTTCAATTAGTACGAAACTATTTCAACCCTCTGGTTCTTATACACTCGTTACAAGTGTGCAATTATGTGACAAAGGCGCCATCGCCTCTTAGGTATTGGAGTGTTTAAACTATGTCAACTACCAACCTTTACTTTAATAACATCTTTTAAGGAAAGTAATTATCATTGATATCATTCTATACATAGCTCCAGATTCTAAATGAAGTGCGAGATATAAAGTGTACATCATTTTATATATTTCGAAAAACTCTCGGCAGAATTTGTGCCGTTTCTGCGATTTGTCATTACGCAAATTGCAATACCTACCTTTGTACAGTATTAACTGTTATCATCACATATTCCAATGGTTTGGTTTGGTGCTGTATCGCACAAATAAGGCCAGAAACAAAATACTGAATTGTTTGAACTTTTGTTATTAAGTGTAGTGGTATTTTGTTAATTCTAAGTTATATCTAATTTCGTCAAGCTTGCCAAAAAAAATATATATGTAATAGGCTATTGGAAATTTTGTGTCAAGTTTACCACTGCAGTTTGCAAGCCACATGAAGAAGTTAAGAGTTGTTAGTTATGAATGACGTAATAATTTTTCTTTACTTCATTCGACGCTAATATGGTCGTGCATTTGTACACATGACCCGAAATTGTAGAGAATTTGCTTTATAATTCTGTCACAATATTTTGAACAGCTTAAACGATCCCTAAAAGGCAGATTGATTAGCCTACTAGACCGCAATAATCGCGCAGGTGTTGAGATTCGAAAATGACCTGCCTGAGGTCGGTAAAACGGCGACTTCTACTGCACTCACATTATGCGATTTCCTAAGCTGTCTTTATTTTAGAGGACAAATTGTACGCGTAAATCTATCTTTAAAGTTTTCCTGTTAACCAAACTCGAATGTTAACACATAGGCCTAGTTAGTAAATTTACAAATTTAACTCCTATTTTAAATCTAACAGTATTATAATTTTTAATAACTAAAACCATGTTTTTGTACACCCAACTCTATCATTGACCTGCAGAACAGACCTAGCCCATCCTTAACAACGGACTGCGTAACATGCTAACGGTGAAACAGTCGCTTTCTTTTTTGTAAAGCTGGCTGAAATAAAAGCCAGTGTAAAACCTACTCGATTTAAAAACCCTCTTAATTTTCGATAAACAACTTTAAAATAGCATATGACCAGGACCGACAAGAAACGCAGGTATAGTTGCTGACTTAATCTAAGGTGTCGAGCTCAAATTAAAAGAAAAATCGGTTCGACGCAAAAATTACGTTTCTTGGGTTTCTAATACTTTTTGGTCTCACGGTTTATTTAACACCTTTCAACATCAACAAAATTTGTTTTATTGGAAGTATGAAACTTCTGATCTACTCTGACTAATACACGAACGAATTCAAAAACAGCAAACTCAGCTTACCACAACTCTGACATCTCAGTATGGTGTCGGTCTCACGCACTGGTTTCACACTGTTAACGCTGCCAAGAGCAGTGTTAAGTCGATGTGCAGTCATGTGGAAAATTTACAATAGAATCGATTGCTTTCCATTGTAGGCCTTTAAAATGGAGCGGTAAAAGCACATTTAATACACTCTCGCGTGAAAGCTTTATATTTTCTTTTAAGGGCTGTGAAATCTTTTCGCGTGTGCTATTATTAGGCCTTCTGTAATCTCGTTCCAATATTTCAGTTTCAAAGTTCAAACTGAACTGACAAAATTACACTTGCTGTCAAGGTCGGTATATTCTTGCCCTGAAAAGTCAGTTTGGCAAGGAAAGTGTTGTAAGTTAATTAGGTCGCTTTACTGCTGTTTATTTTCAAACTGCAATTATATAGACTGTAAAAATATGCTATCATGTATGATATTTTTTAAAAGTTGTTTTATGTAAATGCCTTTCATTTATATGCTATACGTTTTATTCTGTGACATTTTACAAATTTGATTTTGGTCATGCATAATTTGTAATTATGTCATGAACAGTTTTAGAAAATAAAATAAAAGGAATTCATTGATTGGATTGATCCAGACAAACACATTGTGTTGTCAAATGCACTACATCATCTGAAGGTTGGTCTGTGTTGCTGAAGTAGCCCAGGACTGTCTTACTGCAACAAGAAAGTCTACTAAAATTTGATACAAGATTCGCTGTAATACATTATAGCAAATTTACATTATTGTGGCTTACGATCCACCAAACGTTGTAATGTAAAGTGCAAATCCTCTTAGGTCTCGGGTGGTCAGTGACTCGAGAAAGGTTGGGAGCAACTACACATTAAACAATCGGCTGGCATTTTAGCACAAACTAGCAAAGTATGTCATTGTTAACCCAAGAATATGCGAAAAGTACCCAATGGATAATATCAAAACTGATATGTTTAAAATAAAGATTTTGGATAGTAAACAACAATACCGTCGTCTAGCGGTAGAAAAACCTAATGATGTCAAATGCCAATTCATTGTGTATTTCAAGCAAAGTAGTAGGCCTACTTCACAGCTATACCGGTAAATTTTCTTTTCATTACTTATAAAAACCATTTTAATACACTTTTATTGTTACCTTGTCTCTAATTCACTTTTTAAATAAATCTTAAAAACCAAATTTTTGTAAAAACTGAAATTATCTTTTACGCTACACAGTTCTGTGCTCGTTCATGTAATACGTGTATGGACCAGCTGCATGAATAGCTTTGTATGTGATGAATTGGCTCTGCCGAATTCTTGTAATTTATTTCTTTTAGTTAATTTAGTTATTCCACGGTGAGTAGTAGTAAGGTTATAAGTAAAATTTATTTTGATGTTGGCAACTCTTCAGAAATTAGTTGGAAAAGAATTTGTGCAACGTATCTTTAATTCCACGTGTTACACGAATTCTGCGTGTAGATCAACATTTCTTCTCTAATAGCATATAAAAAGGAGTATTTTCCGGTTAGTCTCATAGCTTCTTTTTCTTCAGAAGGTTGTGTACAAGTTGTTAGAGTTACTAAGTTAGAATCGTTTTCAAAAATTTCCAGTACGACATCGGAACCTCAGTTGATAATCATGATGATGAAGATACCGGTCCTGTTGTTGCTTAGGTTTACTGATTTTGCAGTAAGTTGGCATAAACTATGATGGAGTTTTAAAAAGTTTTTCGTTTTCAGCTTCTTTGTGGTGTCAGTTGTCGATTCTACTTCACGCGGTGTCCGACAAGTAATTCCGGGGTCACCTACATGCGCCAACGTTATTTGTCCAACTGGTCGACGATGTGTACAGGGAGCGTGTGTTTGCAACCAAGGTTACGAGGGTGCAGGCTGTAAATCTCCAGTCACGACTCCAGCTACTCCAAGTGTATGTACGTCGACTAGCTGCTTAAACGGATGTCAATGTGTTCCTTCGTGCCGTCATTCTGATGGCTACTACTGTGTGAGCTCTGCCGGGTTCATTGGAAAGTACTGTAACATACGTAAGTATTTGAATGCTGGCACTGCCTCCTGCATTACTATATCGTACGTTACTGTGTATTAGCATGTGCGTTACTAAATATCTATTTCAAGCTGTACCGGATCTGGTTTGCGCTAGTGATAGGATTGAAGTGAAAGTGTCACAGTCATTTGTCCAAGACCTTCAAATTTCCGGCAATGGGATATACCTATTTCTTGCTAGTAATTATATTCCTGGTTCCGTTGTACAGGATGCTTGTAAAGGTATGGTAGATTTCATTAAGCAAGTGTTCCTTGCTACCGCCTCAACCTGTTTTTTTTCTTCTAGCTACGTTACCCACTAGTGGCGTTTACGCTTTCACTGTCCCTCTGCCGTTTAGTCTTTGTGGCTTAAGACGCACAACCGATCCTAGCGGGAAGATTGTGGTGTCCGGCGAAGTATGGTTTAACCTGGTTCGCTCGCTTTATGACATGCCTCTACCGGTACTACGCTTCTCTTGCGTGTACGCCAGTGAATACAACGTCGTTACTTCGCTTCAGCCCACGTTAGTGTCTGTGACCCATTATTTATCTAGCATCCTATATGATTTCACAGTTTCATCTTTTCTTAAAGGATCGATACTGTAAGAGCATCTTACGAGGGCGAAATTCTGATGAATACTGCGGTACAACTCTGCAAAACCCCAAGTTGCCCTTCAGACTGCCCTCAGCTCTTTTCCGTTAATCAAGGAGCGGTGTATACTGTCTCGGAGATGATTCACGTTTCTATGTCTGTGAATTTTGCCACGCCACAACCGTTTGCGGCTAATGCTCCCGTGAGTCCTTTCGTTATGTATTTTATGTTTCCCAACTATCCGGATTTTTCCATTTCAGAATCCAAATGACATGGCCATCGTGAAGCAGATGTACCTTTCTTGCTCATCCACACCTGGTCAGCAGGACATCCTCTTAATAGACAACGGCTGCGAATCCACTCTATTGCGCAGCCGCATAACCAGGGAGTCGGTAGATCGCACTGTTTGCGTATCCTTCAGGGTTCCCCGAATGTTTAATTGCAGTGTGATGTACATTCACGCCAAACTAAACCTTGTCCCTAAAAACAGCTTGACCGTAAGTTCTATACGGGGAACAAAATCTTTGTATGTTTGTATTGCCGCTATATGTGTTGCTTTACTAACCTTTCTACTGCAGCCTTGTCCATATGGAAACGGCTACTACTCTCCATCGCTCGGACGCCGTAGACGAGCGTCCGGCCTTCGCTTCCCGGAAAATTCCACCACCTCTGTTAAGATTGGTCCAATTTTCATATTAGAAGGGTCACGGGGCTCACCGCTTTCGGAAGTATTTCCACAAAATAATACAATGGTTCTTCGGGACGCTGTGTACCCGAGTCGTCTCACAACTCCCCCAAGTAAGACAAGTCTGTTTACTCTTTTGTCAGTTTACTAATGCTTTTTTTTTCCAGGTCGTCAGGAATCGTTGACCGAACATTACGGCGTTGTCGCGGCGTCTATTGTCGGTGTACTCGCCTTGGTTGTTTTAGTACTTTTTGTTGCCTTCATTTCTCGTTCGGGGTATCGCACTCCCAAAATGTGACCGTTAGTATTTGAAATTTGACCCATCGTGATGTCAACAAATACAAATAACATTGAAAAAAAGTTCTTCAAGTACTGCAATTTGGCATTATACTGCCAGAAGTTATTACTAAGCATTTCATTTGATAGGTCCACACTAGCCTTCACAATAAAAACATAATTTCTTTCATCTTATATTGCAAAAAGTGGAATTTACATTTCAGTTTTCAAATCGGTCGACGTGTCCATACCTACTGTAGAAAAAGTTTTAGGCTACCACTATTTCACCGACAAAAATCGGCGTTCGCAATGAATTATTACATTTTCTTGTTTTAATTGTTAAAAGCATGGTAACCCTAACATCAATCTACCTCCTATAGTCCAACTTCAATAAAACCTTAAATAGCTAAAATCGACTTCTCACTATGGAAGAATACTATATACATACGGTTCTAGGTCGATCCCCCAGACGATTCAACCCATTTACAAAAACGTCTACGCAGTTCGTAATCAGGCACGGATGCCGCTTTTACCACTATACCAATACACATCTTGTTTTGAAATAAAAACAAGTTTATGTACCGTGTTGTAACTAGTAGCCCTGCTTAGCGAAAAATAAATAAAGCCTACTCGTCGATTAAAAGTCAAACCTTAGAAACAACTGTTTGTTGATGGGAAAGAAGATTTCCCGGAAGTTTGAATCGGGAGATCGAACATTTTGAGAATAGTATAAGTCGCTTGTCTCCAGTCAATTTATTATTTTGAAAATAAACGAATAACATTTCCTATAGCAGAGACAGGGATCCTGTGTGCTATAATTCTGCTTATTTCGTTGAGGTTAGTTTGAAGTTTGTACCTAAAGAAAACACGGTACGATTGCTAGGGTGCCATAACTGTTAACCACAACGTACATGCCTATTCAGGATGGCCTAACTCTAGACTAGAGTCTAGACCAGTGGTTCCCAAACTTTATCTACTCGCGTACCATTTTTTTGGTTCATGCAGCATTCTCCAGAATTAAAAAAAAAAATGATAGGCAAAATGTTTACTAAAGGCTCGTGAATATTAAACAAAAATTAGTCGAACTTTTACCGCCCTCGCTACAGTGCTACAGCATAACTAACGTATCACAAAAACTGACTTCAAGGATTTGTTATGTAGTAATTAATGACGTCCTATTTCGTCACAAAGAAACCATGTTTTACAATCCAATGCGTAAATACCCTAAGGCAGGGCTTCCCAAACTGGGGGTCGCGACCCCGCAAGGGGTCGCGTAACAAACTTCAGGGGTCGCAGAGCGTATACCAATTTTACACGAAGTACAAAATACAATCAAAACAAAATATCGTTCCAGCCTAATCAACATTGAAACCGCCTTGAGACCAGCATTAACATATATTGAGCCACGGCTGGACTTGCTTTGTAGCAGAAAGCAGTCGCACCAATCACACAGAATAAATGTGTGTGCTTTTTTGTTTCCAGTAGCCTACATATGTGTAAAGTAGTAAGTAGGCTTTGAGTACTGGTTGCTTGAATTCAGTCTTTGCATCTCAATAAATGTCACTAATGACTAATGTATATTTCGCGCTGCTAATCAATTTAAACGTGAAGGGTCGCGGAAAACTTCAGAAGTTTGAAAGGGGTCGCGAGCAAAAAAGTTTGGGAAGCCCTGCCCTAAGGAATTAGTATTCAGTAGGGAATATAGATTATAGCATGAAATTTCACGCTCTACCTAATTTATGTGAATGAAAATAATGCCGACGACAATAAAAGATCTTTTGTGATCGTTTGGTGTGAACTTGATAAGTTGCTCGCGTACCACCTGGAAGACCTTCGTGCACCACCAGTGGTACGCGTACCATAGTTTGGGAACCACTGGTCTAGACTGTCCAATATTAAGCTTACAATTGGCTACAAAGTAACTTGGTGATAACTGAAGACATAAGTACGTGAAAGGTCCGTGGGCTGAAAGGTCAGCGGGTTGAATCGTCCGTGGGTTGAATCGTCCGGGGGTTGAATCGTCCAGGGGTTGAATCGTCCGTAGGTTGAATCGTCCGCGGGTTGAATGGTCCTGGGTTGAATCGTCCGCAGGTTGAATCGTCCGTGGGTTGACTGCGTGACCTACGTTAGGTGATAGAGTCACTTTGTCAGTTTTAACGTAGCGCTGTACACGTAAATGTTCGGGAACAATTTTAGAACGACTTATAGAAACATTTTATGACTGAATTATAAAAAATAAATGGTATATTGCTCAATTAATCAATTGCTTAAGCATTACTTTAATGTGTGAAAAGCCAAATCTAGTAAAGTTTCCAATAGTATTCAAGTGGTTTTAAGTTAATTGTGCCATTTTGTGAA
This sequence comes from Clavelina lepadiformis, assembly GCF_947623445.1. Taxonomy (NCBI): domain Eukaryota; kingdom Metazoa; phylum Chordata; class Ascidiacea; order Aplousobranchia; family Clavelinidae; genus Clavelina; species Clavelina lepadiformis. The sequence continues at coordinate 7,115,319 of NC_135241.1, read as the reverse complement.
CAGTACAAAGCAGCAGCAGCCGTACAGTAAGTTCAAAGCACTGTTTGGACCATATTTGATTGTTCACAGTATTTTGATGCGTTGTCATCTAAAGATGTTTAAAAAGACAAGTGCAACTGCAGTTAAGTTTTAAATTAGCTTTTTACATAAACTTGCAGCGGTCTGGATGGTATTTTTTAATACATTACATCATTTCTTGCAAAAGTGTTTTCTAGTTATTGATTGAAGTTTATGAATTTGTTTTTTGATAAACATTTCAACTGTCGATTGATATTTTTAAACTTGCTCGGAATAACTTCGTGGAAACACCCCTTCTAGTATGTTCCCAGGTTGTTTTTCAGCATATATTGTGATAAGAAGTCTTTATTGGAAATACCCGCTTCTTAACCTTAACACTGGTTATATTTATTCACGTCTCAATGTGTCAGCTTTAGCTATATTATATATATCTCACATGTCTAAACATTGTTTTTCTGACGGCACCTGCTACGACTCGCTGCGTTTTTCATGTCCAACATTTTTAACTCACATCGCTTTCATGTTATATTAGCCTAACTCACACTTCTACCAGCTGCGAGTAGAGTTTGCCGAGTAAATCATGAAAATCAGCAGATAAGTTGTCTACGCTAGCCATTGTGATTGCAACTCAATAGACATCTTATAAGCGGTAGTGTTACTTATGTTCTTGGTTATTCGTATTATTGAGAAAGTGTACAGCATGTATAATAAAACCCTTTTCTTGTAAGCTATTTCTGTTGTAATATTAAAACCTTTCGGCCGACAAAAGGTTAGAGTTAAAGTTAACCGCACGCAACAATAGAGACAGATAATTCAACAGGTAAACCTCATAAGCCAACGGGGTCTCTTCATTTTGGGTGACGCATTCCGACATGTTTTAATCCTTGTGGCGTTACTCCCAGTTCTATTCTTTTAATCAGGTAGCTTTATTAACTGATTTTGTTGTCACTACCGTTGGTGCTAACGAAACTTCAGTATGTCGGTGGTTCCTGTATTATCCCACGGCTCCGTTACTGACGATGCTTCTTCTTATGTTATGGCTGTCGCATCGGCCAGAGTTACGTTTGTTGTACTCACGCGGCCCGATTCACGGCCTTCACAGTCGCGTCCCTCATCTCAACTATCGCCTATCAGACCAGGTCAGCATGGAACTACTTCCTACATGCCTCGGTACACTGATTTGGCTGAATGGCAACGAACGGTTATTCGTCCCGTACAAAAACAATTTCAGCCGTTTGAAAAATATTTTAGTGTCAGTTCTGCTTGCTTGCTTGCTTGCTTGCTTGCTTGCGACTGCCGATATTCTATCTTGGTTCGAGCGACTGGAGGAAACATTTCAGCTGGTTCCACAATTTCCTTCACCGGGAATAATCTATAGGCCTACCATGATATCGGCTACATCTGTTTTCCATTTTAGAGTATTCTAACCGCACGCAACAATAGGGTCAGATATAATTAAACCGGGAAAATAAGTGAAGATACCCTCATATGCTAAAGAGTTCTCTTCAAACTTACTATTTAAACTGATTTCACATAATAGCATCTTAAGGTTAATATAGATTAAGATTAGATTAGATATAGATTGTAAAGATTAGACCGACACAAAGTTGATGAAATATATCACAGCTTTCTGATAACATAACGGTAACTTCTAAATATGACTAGACGTCTAGACCATTATAACAGAAGTTTGGGAAAGGCTCCACAGTTGGGAATTTGTGTGACTACGTATAAACTTTGTGCAACGCTTTTCTTCGGGATTGCTTTTATGACGTAATCATGCGGAAGAATGATTCAAAAAAGCAACGCAAATAACCTTGTGACAAGACATAAATATACATCAGATTTCAATCAAAAATTGTGCATGCTAAGAAAATAAACTTTAATGTAAACTGACATTCAAGTAAGGAATTTGCAAGCCCAACAACCTTTTACAGTTTTGCCTTTGTACGCTGTGTAATGGGCTTTGCAAAGTTGCATGCCATTGGACGTAATGAATTTATGATCAAGACGCTTGTTAACCAGAAGCGTTAAGTTTTTACCTAAACAATATGTGTTGTTGTTCGTACTTGCGCTGGTCTAGACCAGGGCTTCTCAAACTTTTTGTTCTGGGGCCACAATTTAAAAAGAAAACTCTGTGCTATCCCTTGATGGGTAGCCCACACGTCAATGATATTAACACAATAAACGTTCCATTACAAATATCAAGTTGTATTTTTTTCTGTGGCGAAATCATACAAATGCATACAATCCACGAATGTAAATGTACAGTAATACAAGAACTGCGTAATGGAAACAGGGAAGCAAATAACAATCTAAGAAAAAACAGTTCAATTCATAAAAGTTGAATTTGTTTCACGACCCCAAAATTACATTTTGACACCCCAAACGGGCTCGCAACCCATAGTTTGAGAAGCCCTGGTCTAGACTGCTTTTGAAATTTACAGATTTAGTGGGAAAGTATAGTAAGCTACGACAATGACAACTCATAAACTCTTTTTTGACTTAACTTAACATTTTTGCATTTATCACCCGTCGACTCGTACTAACCTGTTGTAGCACCACTGTAATTTACTTCTGACACGTTTTTAGTGCACAGGGCGGTTCGTTGATTGTTTGCAAGCGTATTTCTTGTTTGACCAGTCTACAAAAAAGTTAGCACCGTGCTTTGCGCTCCCCGTTGTCAATAAATAAACGATACAATACAACTCCAATTGCGCGAAAGATAAGCAATACAATACAATGCCAATTGTGACCTTAGGCGCCTCAGTTGTAAATATCTACTGGAAAACGACGTCACATGCGCGCAGCTGTTCGCACCATCCTTGATATCAGTCCAACGATGATCATTTAACAAAAGCTGCGTTTTGGCTTGGAAGTTTAGTTTTACATTGAGAGTCATTGAAGCTTCAGTTTAAGTAAATTAGGGTGCGAATATTTTTGTCTCGCTGTGTTGTAGAAAAAAGAATTGGATTCTGAAAAGCTATTTAAGTAACGTGCTACCACTATTTCTATGCTTGCAATACGCTATTTTTCTCAGTCAGAGCAGATATTCAAGAAGGCTTAAACAAGAATTTTGCATTTTATTCAAGGACTGCTTGTGGTTGTTAATCCAAACTAAGAGCGTTTACGGCGCAGTATAAGTATTGCTCACATTTGTAGTATTTCTCTGCAGTAAGATATAGAAAAATTTGAACCGTTCATACCTAGAGTTTCCCTTATAATTTTTTAACTATATTCTATAACGGTATAACTTCTGTAAATTTAAAGCATTCGGTAGAATTGCGCCTTAGTTCTTAAGACTTGCTCTAAAAAGTTTTTGTAAACTAAGCAACCTACGATTGCCTTTCAGTACGTTGAAAAGTGATGCTTTGGAATAGACGCGAATAGAATAGACGTCCCCAGGGTAGGCACTAAGTAATTTTATGCTATAGTAATGATACAATTGTATTTTACGTTACTTACATATCAACCTTGTGTAGTATTTAATATTGTGTTGAGGAATTTTGAAATTCTTCAAAAGCTTCAAATTTACCCCTTGGCGTCCAACACAGCCAAAATTAGATGGAACGCAACAAGTTTGGCTGTTTTCGCCTTAAAAAAGCTTTAAAACGCCTAAACGTAAATTTTCAAGTGTATACAAATAGTAGTTAGCCATTTATCGCGAACGATTTTAAAACTTCCATAACAACAATTTTGTAACCTCATATTTTTTTGCGCGTTTGATGTTTTACAAGGATCAGCCAAGTATAAACAAAATGTCTGTTTTGAGGTTGTACATTTTTTGGAAAATATTATTAACTCTGTTGATTTCATAAAATTTTTGCTCAGGTTAGTCAAAATAAATCAATCAAATGGAACGAAGTGACGTAGCCTTAATATAAAGAATACGCATCCAATCCTTGGCGTTATACATGACAAAACCAACATTGTGAGTGTCTCAAAGTTTTTCAAGTGACAAACTTTTGAAAGTGTAAGTTCAGAAAACACGCTGAAAACCCATGCGTACTGTTGTATACGCTGCTGGCACCTACGTACAGTATCATGCTATTCTTGAGAAGGTCAGTTACATGTTTCATCATTTATTTAAGTATAGGGTTATGTGATAACCACAAGTGTATAAATAAACTGCGCATTTACAATGAAATTTTTTCATAATGTAATTCTGTAGCCTGTACTTTATATGAGCAGGGGAACAGAATAAAGTTGTTACCGTGATAAGTCCTTGAAGTTATCACAAATGTAGCCTTTTTCGTGATATTTCTATTTTAATTTTTCATCCATTATCGATCGGCAAATACCCGGATGAAGTTATTCGCTGTAACGAGTGGCTTGTCACGCCAAAAAGCAAGCGCGTTTTTCATTGGGTAATCGACGATGACGTTTTCCCCTTCTTGATCGTTCTTTTTTGTTTGTACAGTATGAGGTTGGCGTGATTACATTTGATCACGCAAGTATAAAAGTATTACGAACGTGAAGGTACGGTAAGCAGGTTGGTTTTTATGGAGTAAAACTTTGTGGTTTGCCTCCCTAAGGTTGATATGAAGTAAGGATAGTTTATTGGTTAATGGCAATCAATACATTGCTTTTTCATATTCAGTTTTTTGTCCGTGTCGCATTCATATGTAGGCTATGCCTATCGTGGCTGTAGGCTAGGGCCGCTAGGTCATTGGCATCATGACTGGACAACCGAGTTTGGCTTATGCTACAGAGAAAGAGAACCCCATATTTTGTAAAGTACTTATAAACGGGACATGTCCGATGCACAACCATATGACATCACTATTTCAGTATCTGGGATGTACCGGTTACTGATATGGTATGGTACCGGTAACCATTCATTTGAACGTCTTAATAGTTTATATCACTAGTTACCAGTATCTCATAGCTTAGCTCTTTCTGGTTTAAGTCTTTGATTGTGAATGTACCACATTAAGTAAAAAGTAGCCTAATATGTTTAAATAATTTTGAAAGAGGCCATAGTGAAAAGTGTGGCAACTGCTTGCACCAGATTCATCAAAGTGAACGTCATACTTTTTATCTTTACTCTTTCTGATAATGAGCAGAAAAAGCTGGTTGTTTAAAAGCCAGGTTATGGGGTCAATCGGCGCTACTGCGGCCGGTAAAATTTTCTCTAAAATTACCGAGAAAATTTACAACGAAAAATTTTTTTTTTTATTAACCTCATCTATTATTCTAATAAAAATTTTCTTAAAAAACAACTCTAGCAAATTTCAGGGAGCTACTCAAAGTAAAACGTTCTTAATACCCTTAGAACGTGGCTATCTCACACGAAGACCAGAACAATATCAAAAACACCTAAAAAAAATTTTTTTTTCTGGTGAAATTTTGTGACGCCCCAGCAGAAAGGCTCAAGCTGATATTTACACCAGTGGCTTAACGATATTTGCTTTTCAGTGTTTCAGCATACGAACTATCCATACAGTCGTATGCTTACCTACTGTAGAGGTACAGCGGTAATGGTTGGTTTTAGCTAAATAATAGAAATTAAGGGCATCTTAAGCTTGAGCAGAAGTGCACAACCACGTAATGTAGGCTATTTGTATAAAAATTCTATACTACACAACTTGGGATATCATTTGGTGGTGCACGTCTGACCTAAAATAAGTTATCATCAACATAGCGACGAAATTTAATTATTTTTTCTTCCTTTTTTGATCAATATTGTGGTTGCATTTGGTTTATATTGATGTAAGCTTTAAAGATATTTTTGTTTTAACAGCATTGTCAATTAGGCTGTTTTATTACGTGGGTACATTTTTTAAACTCTAAAGAAGAATGGCTGACAAAATGGATCTTTCCCTTGATGATATCATTAAAATTAGCAAAAAATCTAAAAGTGGTCGTGGTAGAGGTCGCGGAGGTCGTAAAGGTGGAAACCGTGGCGCTGGTGGTGGGGTTGCTCAAGCACGTAACAAGCGAGGTACGAATTGAAGATTGCTGGGTTGTCAACAAATCTGTGGTTAAATCTTTCTCAAGAAGAGTGGGCTCTCTTTCCAACTGGAGGAAGTCTGCCGTTACAAAAGCAAACTTTATATTTGGACTGTGTTGTGTGTTGCAATGTGCTCTAATGCTGGTCAGCAGAGAGTGCTTAATATCATAATAGGCTTTATGGCTGCATATAGCCTGTAAAAATAAGTTTTGGAATCATCAGAATATAGTCTACCTGAAATATCTGGATCCAGTATTGCATTGCTGGGCGACTTTTTGTCGTCTTTTCTGTCAGTTGTATGGCATTGAAAGGCTGTTTAATTCACCAAAATTTTGGTCAAAATAGTCTTGGAATTGCATTGTCATGCTTAGTTGCATTATCTGTATGTCCAGAGTAGCCATCAGTATTTCAGGTTGTATGATGTGTTTGGAAATCCGTCATCGAGTGGTGATTTCAATTCACAGCAGTCATGGTAGTGTCAGACACTGCATGACACATTTTACAAGTTCATTGGAAATGTCTTGTGTCAGGTGGAGGTCGCGGTGGACGTGGACGTGGTGGTCGACAGGGTTCCTTTAACAGATCAACAAATGTTCCAACTGATAAGTGGGATCATGACATGTACAATCCTGGTAAACAAGGTCAAAAAAGGGGTGGTGGAGTATCTGATGGTGTTGGAAGGTAAATATTTTGTGAGCACCGAAGTTGGTCTTTTATCTGCATTGCATCAATTAAAGATAACTTTTTGCACAGGGGAAGTGGAAAACTGTTGGTAAATAATCTCGACTTCGGAGTGTCTGATAGTGACATCAATGAACTTTTTTCTGAGTTTGGCGCATTAAGAAGAGCTGCTGTTCATTATGACAGATCTGGCAGATCTTTGGGCTCTGCTGATGTTCACTTTGAAAGACGAACTGATGCTGCCAGGGTAAGGTTTCATGACTCAGTGGTATACCCTGTGTAGTGTATATAATGATACTAGAGCTGAGCAAAATTTGAAAATATACTTAACTAGAAATTATACAAGTATGTTGTACGATAGGTACTGTTTTGTAATTATGTAGGTAGTGTACTAGTGTTAGCAAGTCTTTTGTAAAAACTGTTATATTTATGTTCAATTGCCATGACACTGTTTATCAAGGTGCAATAATAATTTACGGTAGTTGAGATAAAATTAATTAATTGTATACTGGTTGAACGTATCAATCGATTTATGGTATCAAAATCTAAAATCCCAAGCCAAAACCTACCTAATGTTAAGTAAAGCCATCAGTTAATCTAATCACACTTTAAGGAATAAATCGGATTATGGTATCAGGATTTGCTTCACTTTGCACTTGCGCACTTCACTTGCTTCACTGACACTTGCATACTGCGGTCATTTAATCGTATCATCGTCTTTGTCCAGACGTCTGAAAGCAGAGATAAGTCGCGCACCTCACGCTTACGGATAAGCGAAAGAAGAATGCCTTTTTCGCGTAATTGTCTCGACGTTTAAAAGCGAAGCGGAGATAAGGTCACATGTGCGGTCAACTCAAACACCGAATTAATTATTTTACAAAGACAGTGCAAAGGGAAAAAGCAACTACAGTACCGGTACCGATTACGCTTGCAAAAAAGGCTGTGACGTAACCAGGGCTTTGGAGCAGGCGAAAATATTAAATTGCTCCAGCTTCGGATCTCTTTGATACCACTGCTCAAGCTCCTGCTCAATTATGTCAAAAACTGAGGTTTAAGGATGAACGCTCAATTTGGAATATCTAGCGTTTCAAAATAATCATAACCAAAACAACACAATCAATGAACACAAAACATTTCATTTACCATCGGTTGCAGCTATGAACATGTGACCGCTCTGCTTTAAAATCCCCAGCAACGTGGTTAGATAGAAAAGGTTTGCGCCAATGAGGCAAATTCTTAATTTTATGAAGGGTTGCTGTTAAATTATGTGAATTCAGCCAATAGTAGCAGCATAGCATCTTATGAAATACATCGGAGCCGGAGCTATTTTTCAAACAACTGGCTCCAGCGTTGTTTAAATTTCTTGTTGAGCTCCAGCTCCAAAGCCCTGGACATAACAGACAGACAGACACCTTTATCGATTCAAGGAGAGTTGATTAAAGCAGTTTGCCGAAAAAATGCTTTAATCAACAACGTGCTCTTGGGCGGTAGCTGGTAATGTAGCCAGCTGTGTTGCGTAACACCATGCAATAGGCCACTACAGTAATAAACTCGACATAATTTAACCAGAATTGTAGTCAGCTGATGCTGTAGGATTGTTTCACGGAGTTGTACAGTGCTGTAATGCCCATTGTAACCGAGTTAGCTCATACACATGATCAACAATAATGCCTGTTCATCATAAACATTTGATTTAGCATATTGGTTAAACGGATCAACCATATGAAAACGTCAGGCAAATAGGTGACACAATTAACTGATTTCGTCTGTATTAATGTTTACTTGATGTTGCCATGTCAGGAAGAAGTAAATTGAGCTTGTACAGAGGATATAGATTCTGGCTTGGTATGTTATGGAATAGCTTTTAAATACATGGAGCTATTTCCTTGAAACGCATAAATTTTTTGACATGATACCACGTCAACGAATGCAAGGCAGTGGCACATTCAGCAGATGGATGAAGCATATGTATTACGGAATTTGTCAGCCTAAAACAATAGTGCAAGACTCTAATTTAAAAAACAAGCCTTTGAAAAGCTAGTATAATTTTATCTATCTGTAAGCTGAAATATAATATGATAATATGCATCCAATTACAATTTTTTTACATTGTACTAACTTAACTAAAATAAATTTTTTGCAGCTCTAAATGATAAGTACCAATACCATATGCTAACCACATGCGGTGTGTTGCTGATTTTTCAGGCACTTCAGCAGTACAATGGTGTTCCTCTTGATGGTAGAGTAATGCATATTCGCTTTGTTGATGGCCAGACAGCAACTTCCAATAGCGATATGAATGGAAGACTCGGACAGCCCAATTCACGTGGTTCATGTTAGACTTTTACTTATTCTGATATTATGTTTATTATTACAGGAATGTAAGACTTCTAACAAATATTTTTCAGATGGCGGCCGGGGTGGAAGAGGTAAAGGAAGCCGCGGCAGGGGCCGTGGTCGTGGAGGGAGACAAGGCCGAAAGGAGGAAGTTTCTGCAGAAGAGTTAGACAAGCAATTGGATGACTACATTTCCAAAATGGAGGAATAATGTCCAGAAACTTAGTGCGAAACTGGAAAACTTACTGCTTACAACCATGTGTATAGATACACGGTGTAATTGGCATATATTGCCAAGCCTACCATGCAAATTAGACGGCAATCATACAATGCATGGGCCTTACACTATTTCATGTGTCAAACATGATGCTTCTGTTTTTATGATTTTTATCCCGATCAAAACACGCTGCTTAGCTTTGAATGGAAACTTAATGCTGAAAATGCTTATGACTAACAAATGTTTTATTTGTAACGCTGAGTAGTTCATATGTTACCCATATTGCTCTTTCGTATCTTGTCAATAAACTTTTTTTAAGCCAGCAATTTTGTGTTAGCTGTAAATATTTAAAACTACCCAAAATTATGCTGTTAAAAAATTGTGTAACAATTTTGGATAAAATGAAAGAACAGATAAAGCGGAGTTTCCTTGATAAGGAGTCGAGTTCTGACATGGGCTTGAGCCCAGCCACCCAATTTCAAATCCCGAACGACGGAATCCACTTCATAAACCGTGAATGGCTTTAGGAGCCGTATATGATGTGATTTTGTCTTACGTAATGGATAAAAAGTGTTTTCAAACAATTAAAGGCCAGCATTACCAGTGTTGTTTTTCAGTGCGTGGATTACCCTAGCAAATGGCGCATTAAAACTTGGAGGTCGCACGTTTAGGTTAGCTTAAATTGTAAGTGCCCATTAATGAAATGTAACATTTTTTGGCCTAAAATTGCAGTATTGACTTTAATGTTCTATTGTAAGAGTTAAATACGTGATTTTATTAGGATAAATAATTAATTAATAGCTGAAATAAAGAAATAATACCCTAAGGCAGGCATGTGCAACCTTTTTCACTGGAGGGCCAAATACAAAATTTTGAATGACAACGCGGGCCACATGACTTTTTCAGAAAAAATTAGTATCGTAAAACGACTTTCCTATGCACTATGCAGTTTATGTTGCGAAATTATGCAACGCAGCATTGTTGCATCACAAAGGGCAATATTTCTATACACAGCGTGCGAAAATTTCCATTGTTTTGATGTAAACTGCATGAAATAGTGATGGCTAGTATGAATTTCTAACATTTTGCTGAGCACCACGCGGGCCGCACGGAACAACCTGGCGGGCCACAGTATTGACAAAGTATTGACTTGCAAAAAAATTACCAGCCTTATGAACCCTAACGAGTTCTTATCTCCTTTTTTAGAGGTAATCCCATAGGCATAGAGTAATCATGTCCTGGAAAGTGGCTAACTGCCAAAGGAGTGCATGATTTTTAAAGTGTCCCTGTAGTGTGCTGTTTAACTTTTCCTGCTGAGGCAAAGCACTGGTAACAAATGTTAAACGTGGAAACCCGTCTCCCAGTTTCGGAACCGCTGCCTTGTCTAAATATCACACACTCTGATTGACAGCTGTAATATTTATTTTATAACATAAGAAGTGCATCGAACCACAATAAATTATCATCGGCGTAGTAATGGTACACAATAAATGCACTATCCTAGTTATTATTTCGTCTATTACATTAAACAATTACACTATTGGCACGCATACACTTGCAGACGTGTGTACCTTTGCTACGATTCGTTCGGTATGAAAAATTGCACTTTTCCCCTATTTACACACAAGGAATCACTACAAAAATTTAACGAAAAATTGAGCGGGTGTATGAAAGCTTGTTTTCCAACTGCTAATGTGGGCAACCTGTTTGAAAGGAATTGAACCGGTATCGTCTGAGAACAGAAATTTAATCTTAACAAGCCACATTTCAACACAGAGACCTTTATGCCATTAAAAATTTATCTTGCAGTAAGATTGACAAGCAATGTAAGTACGTGAAAGAACTTTCATGTGAAGTCATGAAAATGGTCACTGAAAAAAGGAACACATAACGACAAGCTCATGACGGGAAAAGTATATTACATGCAAAAATGCGCTCAGATATTCTCAGTTGCCATACTGACGTAAGCTGAGATGCACTAATTTAATAAAAATACAATAAAAAACGTTCACTTCCGTTCTTTTACATTAAATAGTATAACGAAAAATCAACAGTATTTAGTTGATACGTAGCACGACATGACTACCTACCTCTGCATATTCTACACATATATCAAAAGCTGCTAACACAATTAGCGTGAATATTTACCACCATTATGCAATTGCACAATCTACAACGATCGGGTCGGGCAAAAAAAACATACAAAACAATTTGTTTTTAAAATGTCATGACTGAAATTAATTTGTAAAATTGCAAAGACATAATCACCAACCAATACAACTTTATGACCACATTAGCTGTATAATATTCTAAAAATTGATAATTTTTTAACAAAGATATTCTGATGACAAATTTCATATGGGTGAACTTTCTGTGAATATACTAGTATTATTCACATACATAACTCCAGCATAGGTAAAATATTCATGAAATTACATTCTCTCAGCTCATTCACATGACATTCATTGCTGGCTCATGCTTCGTGTTCACTGTTGTCTAATCTGCTACTTGAAGATGACTCAGGGATTCTGTTAATAAATAGGAATTCCTTTCATATTTGGAGGTTATGATAACTATTATCAAAGAAAACACAAGCACAGCCAGACGAATTCTGCTTAACTCTTGAAGGATAAATTCAAGTGAAAAACATGATAATTGCAAACAAGCTAGGTTCATAAAATGAAGGGGACATACAGTAATTCTGGTTTTACTTTCATAAAAGTAGTGCATTATATGTAGAAGCTTGCCGACAAAACACTTTCACTCAATGCACTGAATTGCTTAAGAATGTCAACTTTTGTGCTTATATGAGGTAGATATACAAACTTACTTCTTTGTTGAATAAATATAATAAAGACAATGATCTATAGCTTTTTTGCCATTTCCACTTTGATAATGATTTAAGGGCTGAACATGTGGTATTTTGGGCACAATGAAAAAAATCACGATTTTTGCACTTATTATAACATCATTATGTATTTACTCTATTTGTTGAAATTTCAACAGGAACATTTAACCAGTTTAGCAATATCTCGGTAACCGCTTTAGAGAGACAAAGAAGACGTTAAAAGAGGTATAATGGATTAATTTTCTCATTTAACACACTTTGACTGCATATCTGCTATGAAAACTTATTTATTAAAAATGTTTTTCATAGTTTAGGTATTATTTAGCATATCCATTTAACTGCCTTTTTTTAAAGTGTTGTTTTCCACTCCACTTTGTGATTGTTTTGTGTGAACAAATAGTTTGCTAGTGCAGCAAATGAATCATTTGGAGCAATTTTAGTAGAAGACAAGTTTCTTAATCTTCCAAATTTAATTTCTTACCTTCTAAATTTTCCGTCAAATTATCACTGGAAATATATGCAATGCTTTTCGACTACCAAGTTTAATTTTCAGCATTGAAAACAATTGCGGGATGCAAAAAGGAATTTTTAGTGCTATGGCTGAGAATCAGCATTCCAGTTTTAATTTAGACATCACATAGCAAGTAATTTCAATTACTAAATGATTAATTATTATCGAAAAAAGAAATCAATTTGAATTCTTAGATATTCGCATATACTGAAAAGAACACCTCTACCCACAACATTAAACCTAAACCTACTTCTACTTTAACCCTAATTGGAAAATAACACCCAACACCAATTACTACATCTATTAAGATTTTAATGCCAAAATACCTGTAATTAATTCAGAAAATCTTGTCGTTTTTATTTCGTATTCTGTCAATTAAAACCATATTTATCCCATTACATATGAAAATGAAATAAATCTATGCATATTTTTTAACAGGGGTCTGAAGTTATGCGCTGTAAAATATTACAAACTACTCGGAGCGTGCATACACTTGCCCAAGTGGATCTGACTGATGTTATTATTACTAGCGATGTGCTGCACAAATGTCAACGTTTTTTAAGTGTTCTCACATATCCAAGCTCTACTCCTTTACTCAAACGTTTGCTCTTTGACAAAAAAATATTAATTATTATCCTATTTGCTACTGGGAATATTCTTAATATCGCTGTGCCTTTCATTAAGTTCAAAACGTTAGTGAATAACATGCGTCATGCATATAGCCGGTGTCACTGCAATGTTTTTGTTCTTTTTAATGACATAAATGCAAAATATGCTAAATACGCAACATCGATATGGTCTGGAAAAAAGCTCTTTGTAAAATGGTTTCTGTTATTACATGAAATATTAAGTAATCCTTAGGCTTTAGAGTTTGGATGGAGCTAAAACTTTATCGATGAAGGATTTTTCTGCCTTCAAAATTAAGTTTTCTGGTTTGTTTTATTGCGACATAATAGGTCGAGCTAGCATGAGCCTAAGTTCAAAAGTTTGGATTCGCATAAGCCTGAGCTTTTTATCATTTTTCAACAACCTTGTTTGTTATTTCATATAGCATTGTCAGAAGGGTAATATTGCTTGGTCACTTCTGCTAAATGTTAATGTTCAAACTAGAGTCAGAACATGATTCTAGTTAGTGACTGGGCTAGAGTCACTTCTGGCAAAAACTTGACTTAAGTCCCATTGTATGAAATTTCATACATGAAATTTCATACGAAACTGGTCTATGTTATTGGAAAGGTTGGGGACCACCATTTTATACAACACAAGCAAATGGATAAATAATTATTTTACCTGAAATAGTCTGACGTACCAACACCGTTTACTCGCCAACAATTAATTTCCTTTATCATCAATCGGCTCAACAGCTGCAAAAACATGCGAAAGTCACAACTCACAGACTATCAAAAAATGATGCCAGCTGTAGAACTTTCTAATTTATCACAAGTGCACTGTTTACTATCAGAACTACTAAGCTACTTACCAACGTAGCAGCTATATTGGCCGCTATTAACATCCAAAACACATTCTGCCATCCAGAAGGAGATATTAAGCCAGTTAAAAATGGACCAATAGCAGCTCCTGTAAAAATTGCAACTTTAATATTGTAGATAAGGATATACCATAATTATAGTATTAAAGGAAGTTTATTCACCAAGTATATGTAATAATATTTGCTAACCTATAGAGCCCGTTCCATCAATAATGGCAGTCACTGTTGACAGAGCTTTAGCATTGCCTTTCAACACTAAAACAAAATATTAAAAATGGTACAGTAATACAAGTTCTTTCAACACAAAAAGGAACTGTAAAACATGACTTAATATCAGATTAAGGCAAACAGAAAAAGTGGAATGAAAACATTTACAATACAAACATATATTATACAGTGAAAGCTTGTTAACTCAGACGAAAAATGTTGTAAGTTAGGATTCATTTGTAGAACGAATATAAAAGTCAAAACGGTTAAAAGCATTATATTAAGAATGCTTTTAACATTGACGAAAACCTATGATTAATAAATGTTCTTTTCTGTCTTGGCTTTTTTATTTGTTCTACATATAACTTGTTAACTCGTCTTTGGTTAAGTCAGAACTTCAGACAACTTGAACCAACTTTACCAGTCTCAACAAAACCCCTGTTAAAATGTTTGTAAACTACTACCAACAACTTGAAGCTTGCAAAGCTCTCCAATTCAAAATTCGCCGATTTCCATTATTGATAGATTGTTTAAACTATAATTGTGGAATGTTGCGATCACGATTTTCATTGCGTAATTTAAAACCTTGTAACTTTCACATGACACTAGTTGAGGACGTCATGACCATGTAGTTAAAGAAGTTGTACGAAGATATACACAATTGCAGACAGACACAAGCAATTAAGCAACTATACTAACTGAGACAAAAAAGTTAAACATGTGTAATGTGACTCCAGAAACTCTATCAATTTTATGGTAACCTAGTAGGTTAACCTACGCATGGTCGAGGGAAGTAGGCCAAAATGATATTTATTAAAATTGAATATTGAAACTGAAGCACTATGTTAAATACTATCACTGCTGTTAGAACAAAAGATTTTTTATCTTTTTGTCAGGAACCACAACAAAATTAATTAATTGCGCAAAATACATCTGTCACTAACCAAGGTTGTAAAAAACTTTTTTTTTTAAAAGACAACAACAGTTGCAAAAGTTGAAACACCATAGGCAAGTTCATAGTATTATTTAAATTACTAAAACATAAATACAGTGATATCCAAAAACCCTAACGTTTACAAACTCTGAAAACAACTCAAAATACAAACTATGAGACTTTTTAAATTAAATTTTGCCCTGAAAACAGAATTTTTCTTAAAATTCAAATGTGTATAATTAATGAAAAGAAGTTCTTAAGGTGTTTGTTTTTTCATCAAAAATAAATTTTCGAGTGTGATTTTTAACACCTTTTTCCTTTGAATTTCCTACATTACCTATTCAAGTTCACTAGTTTTGATTGCTTTAAACTAAGTTATTAGTATACCTGGGTGTGTGCCGAGATCAGCAGATACAGCTGTTGTGATGAGAGCATACGGCCCATTAACAAAAGCCCCAGTTATAAGAAGAAGAACAATAAACAAGGCCAAACTGCTGCTACCGCAAGCGTTGAACACATACATCTAAGAAGGAAAAAACTAAATTGAGAAAATGTTTCATTTTATCTGATTTTTATAAAGAATCGTAAAAGATTGATGACGTAAGCAAGAATGTAGAAGTGGCTGTTAAACCAGTTTGTCAAGCATAAATTATGATCTACCAGAGTACAACCAAGTCTTTAATTGCTAACAGACGTAAACAGTTTTCTACTATATCCATACCATTCCTGCCCCGATTAATAACATAACTCCACATGTAGTAGCACGGCCACCAGTGTGATCAGAAACTACCCCTGCCGTTATTCCACCAAAAATTCCACCGACGTCAAAAAGGGTGCTAATTATGCCAGATGCTTGGGTTGTGAATGTTGCTGAAAAATGCCACCAACGGTGTTCAAATTTATCATGTAAACATATCAACACAACAGCTTAAATATGCCAGAACTGCAACAGATACTCACATGTTTTTTTGATGTAAAATGGTAGCCAAAAAAGAAATGTGTAACTGACAAGCTTGGCAAATAAAAGACACAATGCAAACTCAATAACACCCTAAATTGAAATAAACATATATCCTAAGTAATAAGAAATGATTTTTATGCTAGTCAATGTCAATAGCAAATCAAAAAAGGGCGATAATTGCCCTGGCAAGCCTTACAGGAATTTTCAACGCCCCAATAAAACCAATAGGCTTGTTTTCCTCGGTGGTGACATAAGGTTTAGTTCCAGATGATATATTTGCATTTGAAATATCTTCCACAGTGTTATATTGTTGCCTGATATTGTCATCACTGTTCGTATTAACCATGCTCCCTTCAGAGGACTACATACAACAAATAAAATTTATTAAAATGATATGCTAATAAATTGTTTTGTTAATAACTAACAATTTTTTACTAAATCGAAGTTTGTTTAGATCCAATCCAAAACATGTCACTATCAAGTTTTATAATTATATTATAATTTTAGATAATTCTTTTGGATGCCAAGTCAGAGGTCAAGAAACCTTGTAAATTTTTTAATTTTGAGGTAAAGAATGCAGCATTAAGTATATGATCAGAACGTTCCCTCTATAAAACTCACTTTTTAGCTGTTATTTTATATATATAGTATATACAGCTGATGGCTTTTTATCGTTACTGTGTAAGTGCTGTATTTAGAACTAGACTTGCATGGTGGAAGTGTAACAAATGTGTCTGCAATTACGGAAGCAAACAGGCACACTCGCTTGATGTATCCATTGATTTCCTTGCTGCTTAGTTGTGAGGGTATTGTGTATGACAGCTTATGAGAAGGGTACCAGTATAGACCTATATAGTATGGCAGTGCTCCTAACATTATGCAAATTGTCAAATTGCTTAACCAAGTTGGCAATGAGTGAAGTTACATAGTAAAAATAGCAATTAACATGTCAGTTAGCCACATTAAAATTGGGATAACCTGGCTCTCCTGTCAATCATTAACAATGAACTACTGTAAGATATATTAACATTTCTGAAAAACTACTGAATCTTTCACTGCTAAATTACCATTATTTCACTTTTTATGAGTATATGTGCACATGATACAAATACTGATCAAAAAATGATTTCTGTAAGATTGCAGTGAAACTTCAAATTGCATATTAATGACGAAACAATGCAGGTTAAATTCATTATACTTAAGATGGTTTTGGTTAGTACCCAAACAAACCCGCCACGCTGTTTTTAATCGCTTAAACAGAAGAAAATATTTTACAAGTAGGTGTTTCTAGAGTAATTTCTGTTTTTGTAAATGCATATGCAGTGGAGATGACAATGATCTGTGCAAAATAGCAGCAAAATTTTTTGATGATACACAGGATAAACAGGCCAGTACACTTATCATGTGCACATTGCGATCTGTACCAACCTCTTCATCTTCATTTGACAAAAAATGATATGATGCTTCGCCTGTTACATCCTCAGGGCCTGAAAATAAAAATGACACTCACAGATACAAAGTTTGAATTGCTATATTCATATCACCTGTACACATCACAAACACAGCAAGATAACTCTAATGAGTGCATTGTGTCAAGAAATAATAAAAACTAGTAATATTTTTGAAATCAGTCATTGCTTATGGATAGGTTGGAAAGATAAACTTCTTTTAAAGGTGATGGGTCTATACATCAAAATAAAAAGACAGTGAGTAATTCCAAAAATTATCACTTTATTCGCCGAAACTCACTGTCGATTAATGTGAAAAATGTGATTACACCGATTCCTCCAATAATGCAGCCAGGAACAATAAAAGACAAGCCCCAGTTATAAGACACAAATGCAGATGCTATCAGTGAGCCGAAGATATTGCCAAATGATGTATGTGAGTTCCATACACCCATTATAAGACCTCTTCTGCAAATCAGATACAACAAATATTACATTTTCATGTAAAAATCATAATGCAATTTAAAGACGCAATTTACAATTTAATACTAGAATGCTGAAAAGCACCACGTTTTCAGAAAAAATGCTAAATTGGGATAATAAAATCAAAGTGTATATTATGTTGACCACATTGCAACATAAATATATATTGCATAATAACTACCACCCCATTCCACAATAAAAACTTTTCTAGTATATTTCACAATGCTCTTCTAGCACAATGCACTTTTTAATGTCGTTTTGTTTAACATTTGCTTTTGGGCTGCTGTGTTTCATAGTTTACCCATGACATCAATTAAACTTATCTACTTCTTGTAGGAGGCCCAACCTACCTTTCCATACACTCAGCAATTTTCAACTGTCAGTCAACAATAATGCTTATGTTGTCTTTTAAAAGGGCATAAGTCAAAGCAAACAATTGCACCACACTAAACCAAATTTCTTTGCACAATTGTCACAAACATTAGCATTAGAGCAATGCTGGTACTAAACAAATAGCGATCACAGCCTTTTTACATCTTAACAACTTAAGAAGTGTTGATTAACACAGAAGAAAACCACAAGTTTGAAGTTTAACATAATGCAAAGCTCAAGGAAAATATCTGTCATACTTTTCCTTTCCAAACCAATTTCCCATGCATGCCACAACAGCAGGCCAGCCTGTTGTCGAAAAAGCACCATTGAGTATCTGCAGATAAATAACCATTTTTATTTATTGCAAAACCATCCAAAAAAATTCATCATATTTTATGCAATCCAACATTGTTACTACTAAGGTGAGGTTTAACTAAATGAAACTTACTTGAGAAAATATATAAAAGGATAAAACATGGATATTAAAGTAATAACCCATGCCAAACATGGAAGTGAATAGCCCAGTAAATATCATCCCAATGCTCAAAAAGTAACGCAGTGACATTCTTTCAGCTATCATTCCACTACATGTAAAAAAATGTTGTTAAACTATAGTATTACCAAGAAATCATTAGCAAGAGTATTCAGAACTCCAAAATAATAGTCATCACTGAAGATGTTAGGCAATTCCTTCAATTTTATTTAATAAAATTTCTCAGAGTAACACAAAACTTAAATCCGAAAAAATGGAAATTACGGACAAATTTTAATGTTTGACTTGGAATCCTCTGTGCAGTGGGATTCTTTCAGTGGTAAATTTCCACATGCAGTGTTCTGCAAATAACCTCCAATACAAAACTATGTAAGTGATTAGAATCTGATATCTTATCATTAATTACAGTAGCCTATGTTACAAATACATTTATACCTGATAAACATCCCAATAGCATAGGTGAATAAAAAGGCATAATCGAGATCACCAAATAATGACTGGAAATCCTTTTTATCTGTCATGAATATAGACACAAATTTGAGTTATGAGAAAATCAAATGCAAACATAACACGGTTTGTCTAGCATTTCTCAACAAAAATATTTTGCGACCATGTATCAATTGTAAAACAGTTGTCACAATATCTGCAATTCCCAAAATAGTAACTATATAAATTCAATTTAGGTACTATTACAGTTATTGCTGCTTATAAAGTAAAACATCATTGCAATGCACTTGCAATCATTCCATATATATTACAGGCAACCCGTGGTTTGTGAAACGCTAGCCAAATGACATACTGAACAAATAGGCCAATATAAAATTTTGGGAAAGAAACAATTTTGTGCCCTTCTGACGGGCTCATATGCTATTGATATAAAAGAAGTTACATAAAATAAGACAAAAGGAACAATGTTAACATTTATAATGTTCCTATTTAAATTCCTCGCATAACCTGTTAAGCACTGCCACCTTGGTTAATGTAAATTTAGCTGCTATAAAGTAGTGGAGAAATCAGTTAAATGCATCATTTTTTGGATAATTTTGGGTATAAAATTAATTGTTATGAAGGCGCCAATTACTACATGGAAAAAGTAGCATATTTACAACCACGCTTTACCTATTGGTATTGGTACTAGGTCTGTACTGGTAGTTGACACAATATAAAACTATTGATATAAAAGTAATAGATAACTCAGTCATAGATAACATGATTTGATAAATATTCAAAACTACTTAAATGTTTAAGTATTAAACACATTGTGTGAGACATTTATAATCAAACATACTGTGTAGATTAAAATATAACATACATGTTACCTAAGCTTTAGTACCGTAAATAATGTAAAATTGATTATGTTGTAATTATAAGATGGGTGTTGACATATTTTACATACTACAGGATACATAGTACTGTATCAAAATTACAAAGCACTTTAAATAACAATATTTCAAAAGCACTTACCAAAAGGAGGAAAATCACACCAAGTAGAACTATTTTGAGATGAATTTCCAGACCCAGAAAAATTAATAGGCAAGTGTAGCAGCGAAATGTGATAATGCATCCATTCCGTATTCAATAAAGCAGCACTACAATTTCGATGCAGTTCACTCTAAATTAAAGCAATGTCAAAATTGTAGCTTAAGGATATCAAAGATCATTTAATTATTGGGGTGAAGGCACATCTGCCCATATGTGGGCTAAACACTGATAAAAGTTGGAAACATTTTTTCTTTTGACATCTGACCTAGCGTCAACGCTTTTCTTAACCTGTTGGATTGTACTGTCATCTTTAACAGGCACAATACCTCAAGTGCAAACAAATAAATATATACTTTAGAATAAAACCATAGATAATTAATTATTTAATCATTTGCAGTTCCTACAAACATATTTCCTTTATATTGTGACAATCAACAAGGGCGTAGAATAGAAGTTAAAGATGCACCTCGCTTTGCTTAAAGTGGGATATTTTGGTTAAGTTGGAGCACGAAGATATGGATGCAAGGAATCGAAACAATGTTAAGCTCTATAGGGCTTATCAATTGTTTTATAGAAGTTGCAAGTTGGTAAATGAATTCTTTTTCTTGAATAAAATAAAACCTTACTAATCATGTGTTGAATGTGTCACTATAGCATAATTGTTCACACAAAAATGTGAGGATTGTAATGTTTAGCACCTAGTTTTACACTCACCATTCACATTTGGTACAACCAGTTATACCAAGATGCTGTTGTTTTATGTATGATGCAAAGGTGATAAAAAAAGAAGACAAAAAGAAAAAGAGAATAAATCATGATGGAAGACAAAATATCAAATGAAGGTTATAATACATCAGATAAACGTTTTTTTCCAAAATTGTTAGCCAAACAATGGGCATGACTTACCAGGTTACCAATCCGTGTGGCCTGCATCCCAATAAATATTTTAACTACAATTAATGCATTAATTATATGTACATATATACATCAGTAATCAATTAATTATTATCGTCAACATCAATCGATGTATGAAATTTTATACCATGTATTATAACGACGTCACAGCAAACATAAGTTTCAGTGACAACAGTACGAATAACCATTACTTACAGGAATATTTAATTCAACAATTATACATTATAATTTTTTTCTTGGTTCTAACAAAATCCACTCAATTCATAGAAAATTTATTCTATAGTGCATATGCTAGACAGCTTGGATAATTATGATATCTACTGACAACAAAGAGCATATTCTCAACTCTCAAGGGTAAAACACAAAATTTACCTTTACAATGCTGAAAGGCTTCCTAGCTATATGGTATGACATGTAACAAAAAAATGTTAAGACCAACATGCCATAGCGATATCTGCAGAAAAATTAAATTAAATTCACAAATCACAAGCATTGGATAAGCTTATATTATTATGTATTATATATAAATAAAACACTTAGCAATGCACAGATCTCAGACTGCATTTTTTGTATGCTGCGCAAAAGTAATTAATTACTGTAATAAACAAACTGAAATGATTAAGTAACCTTGACATACACACAAATGAGAAAATGATTAATACAGAATATATATAATGATTACAGGTGCTTGTTAAAATTATATTGGAATAAAATGTTATATACGCTACGTTGATATAGTAAAGATTGTCAACTTCCAGAACTTACCCTGTAACATTGTGTTTGTCTTTTTGACAACAGCCACAACGCTGCAGTAGTCTAATAAACAATGGAATTGAAGCCATTATCACCAAAAATAAAAACAATGCTTTCTCTTCGATGGAAGTTTACTATGAGCTTCAGGTTAAGATATTTTCTTTAAAAACAAGTTAGAGCAAATTCAAATTGCAGCAACTTTCAGAATTTACTGCCAAGCAATTTCCGTTCAGTGAATTTCTGCTTCAAAGGAGTTTTACACTTGTTTGTTTACATAAAATCAGTTCCAACTGTACTATATTGGTGTCTATTATTAGATAATTGTCATCATTTCTATGATTTAACACTGGTTCTTCACAGTTGTCAACAAATGATCATAGCTCTGTAAAGTGTAACTACTTACTGACTTAACCGTATGTATCTTTTAGTAAGACTATTAGTGAGCGAGGCTATACCGCGTAATCAATATTACAGGATTCCATGGTTTGACCTTGATTGTGGCGCATCAGACTGTCGATTGAGTGACCCACTGGCTAAGTTTTAACATAATCATTATTTGTTAAACAAAGTAGAGAAATTGCAGAAATTAACAAAAATTAACGTTTGCTTGACGTGGGGCGACGAAATTCCTTACGGTCATCGAAGTCTGCTGCACCAAGAACAAGTAAATATGGTAATATATCTCTACGCCTTCTTCATATGTTTACGGGATATCAAACCAAAATTTGTAAAAAAAACACATATTGGTACAGCCGTCCTTTTAATCATCATTCGGAAAATTAAAGAGAGGGTTTCTCCTTCTAAATTGCGGTCTGTGGAAAAAATCTACCCAGCTGGCGATTCAAAATCATTCGAGCATAACCATTTTCACTTTCGTATTCTGAATAGGAATTCAGGAATTCTCCCTAATAAAATAGCCCAGGGTGGTCCAAGACTGCGAACATGAAGGGCCACATTAGGGTCTGAGAAAAACTTCACGGGCCGCATAGTGAGAAATGATAACGCGTTGCTGAAAGTAGAAACGTTGTTAACTACTGTTCGCAGGCTATGAACATTAACAAATCTTGTCGCTTACAAAATACAGTTGTATGAATGAAATGAAATGAATGAAAGGAAAGGACTGAGTTTGCTGTTCTGATCGACCTAATGTTTTGCTGCACGCCTAACTCACTTTTTAATCTCTGCTTGCGACTCTGCGTTTTTGCTTTTGCATATGGTGTCGATCTCTGCTTTAAATTCAGTGGTCGACAGACGTAAGCAGGCATCCAGGGTTTCATCAGCCATTCTGTTCCGTGTGTCGCTTTTTAATCGCTTCATAATGGAGAAAGTGCTTTCACATATGTATGTGCTACCAAACATGGAGCATATCTTCAGTGCGAAGTCGTTTAATCGTGGAAACTGTTCGTTGCTTAAAAGCCTCCAAAAGGCGTCGTAACGCTCATTCTTACGTGAAAGAAGAAAAGGGTCTGACTGCAATTCACATAGTTCTTGCTGAACGTAAGATGGTTGGGATTCTATAACTATTTCCATTGGATTGTTGAAAAGCTCCATTTGTGCTTTCAGCAAATCAAAGTCAGCGAATCTGTCGTTAAACTCATCGATGATGTCACCAATTTTGTTAGAAAATGCAGAAAAATCGATACTTTTTCTTTCACCAAGTACTTCACTGCATGCAGGAAAGTGGGTAGCATCATTCCTTTGCAAAGAAGCCTTAAATAGCACAAGTTTCTTGCGAAAACCTTCAATGTGTCCAACCAATTGAGAAATATTTTGTTTCTTACCTTGCAGTTTCATGTTTAGGATATTGAAGTGATTACTAATGTCTGTCAAGAACGCCAACGAACCAATGAACTTGTCATCACTCAACTGAATCTGGTATGTCTCGGTCGTCCCTTCTATCTCATTCTGGAGAAAATTTAGTATTTCTTTTCGCAAAGAAAAGAAATGTTTCAATGTTTTGCCTGCACTTAACCATCGAATTTTTGAGAATAGTGGAACATCTTCATATTCTGCACCCACATCTTTTAAGAACTGGATGAATTTTCTATGTCTCTGGGCTCTGTTTCCCCCTTTGATGATGTTGACTATATTCGTCACACTAAGCATAACATCACTCATCTGCAAAACTTTGGCACATAGTGCTTCTTGGTGAATGATACAATGCAATGTTGGGCAGTTCACTCCATGATCTTTTAGAATGCCAACTAGTCCTCTCTTTCGTCCTGTCATTGCCCTGGCACCATCTGTTACAACACATGCACACTTCTCAAATCCTCCATAAGCATCAACGACAGACGCAAGGCTGTTATATATGTCGATACCTTTTGTAGTTCCACGAAGTGGAGATATCTTGAGTAGTTCTTCAAATACAGTAAAGTTTTTATCAATAGTGCGAATGAAAACCAAAAGCTGGGAAACGTCACTGATGTCAGTACTTTCATCCAAGGCTAAAGAGAAGTACTTGCATTGTTGAACAACGTCTTTCAATTGCACAGTCACGTTTTCGCTCAATTCTGCCACTCTTCTTGCAACGGTTTGATGAGATAAAGAAACGTTTTCAAATTTTTTGGCTATTTTTTTATCTCCAAAGGAAAGGGCCATCTTAATCGCACACTCTTTTACAATCTCCCCGTCTCGAAAAGCTTTTCCATGTTTTGCGAGCGTTAGAGCAACTTCGTATGAAGCTTTAAGGTCTGCAGTTGAATCGGGTTTGGAAAAACCAATAATCATTTTTTTTTGCTTGGAATAATTGCCCTTTAACTCTTTCAAAATTGCTTCCCTAGAAGTTCCATGGTATTGGCCATATTTTTTCTCATGCATGGTGCTGTAATGTCGCTTTAAATTAAACTCTTTAGGCACTGAAATAACTTGCAAGCAAACCAGACACTGTGGTTTACCATTGCTATTGGCAAAAAAATACCTTTCCTCCCAAGTAGAATTGAACTCTCTGTTTTCCTCTGACACTTTTCTTTTGACACTCATGCTTTTAGTAAACTTTTCCCCTTGACTAAATAAACGAGTTGCAGCTAATTTACAACCAAATTCGAGAGTGTACTCTGCGCTAGCAACAAAAGCAAAATATCAACGCACGTTTGTGTCGTCACAAACCGACATTGTTCCCTCATAGTTACCTATTGACCCGATTATGCACGACTTATTTAGGGTTGTGGCGAATGTAATGTATTTATAAAGCGTAGGTGTATTTTTAAACCTTGGATTTAGCACTGATAATTCCGGCATCCACAAAGTGTTCGCGGGCCGCACAAAAGCTTCACGCGGGCCGCATGCGGCCCGCGTGCCAGGGTTTGGACCACCCTGAAATAGCCAATCAGCTCGAAGCAACTTATTGAATTTATATAAAAAAAATCGCTATCTGGAACTAGTTTCATCATGGCTTCATGTGAAAAACTGTAGCATAACATTTTAAATGACAACAAAATTTGGAAGGTTATCACACTGTATTTTGGCAACAAGCCACCAAGATTTAGTTCGTGTAGGCCAGTGCTTTTCAACCTTCTTTTGCGACGACCCAAATAAATTAATGGGTAAATTAATAGCGATGCTGAGGCGACCCATTTTTTACACGAAAATTGGGTATTTACAAATATTTAGCCTTGACTCCAAGTTTCCAACGTAGCTAATCTAAAGTTTCACAGCAAATAAATCATCACCATGCTTCTTCACTTGTGTTTACGCAACAATGCAATATGACAGGGGTGGGCAAACTTGTTCAATGAAAGAGTCACTTGCGGAAAAATATGAACACCAGCGAGCCGCAAAATCAGTAATGATTGTCAATTTGGTTGATATATTATTAGTAGTCATTTTGGGATATTACTTTTTAGCTAGAAGACCCATAAAAAACATGTCGGCGAGGCGCACTTTAACAGCCTTTGCCATAGAGTATAGAATCTATACCTGAAAACAATGTCGGATTCTATGTCCAGTGTTACGTCATAAACGAAATGCTGGCCTAAATAAGCAAAACAATAGACAGAAACGTTCATAAACAGTACTCTTGGTAGCCTTTACAATTTTTTTGGAATTTTACGGTTCGACCAGAAGAGCCACAAAAACTATGCCGGAGAGCCGCATGCGGCTCGCGAGCCGCAGTTTGCCCACGTCTGCAATATGACATCAAGAAACAGTCAATATGCAATGAATATAGTACAGTAACAGTAAGGTACCCAGTTAAGGAACGGTTTTGTGGACTAGTTTAATTGGCGACGGTGGCGGTCTCTGTTTTGTGTTTTGTAATACAGACACTGCCAAATTATGGAAAATTAATATATTGTTATCTGACTCTTAAGAATGATTAGAAGGTTGCGAATTCTGTCTAGGAACTCCTAAACTTCAGTTGAATAGTTTATACAATTTTAAACGCTGAGAATCTGATTAATATAGATTTTAATATTCTTCATTATTACTTTAACAACACTGAAAATTACAACAATATTATTATTATACAGAAGGGGTTCTTTAAGAAGGTGGTTGGACGATTCAACCCAGGACGATTCAACCCACGGGCGATTTAACCCATTTACAAAAACGTCTACGCAGTTCGATATCGCGATACAACGGTTCGGTGCTCAAAACGCAGCAGTTGTTAATTTGGACCAACCACGAAGGAAATACACGCACCTGGCTCACAGACTTTCGGCAAAGGTTTGCACTTATGCAAATGAGCCAGATAAATTGATGTATCTGCGTGCAATCGCTCATATGTGCTAACTAATTACCGTTTGTAGTACCCTTTTCAGCTTTGTGTTTTATACGTGCTGTGTTTGTGTTCAGGTTCATGTTCTTAAGCTTGCCTGTAAATAAAACAACTTTCTTTCTAATTAATCGATGTATAAACAGGTGTCTATAAAAATATCTGTAATTTATGTACATGCAAAAAAATAAATACACACATTTACGTACGTGGGTCGAAAGCATTTTGTCTTTTCAAAAACTTCAAAAATGTTTACTTAATGCTAAAAGGAGAACATTTTATATAATAACCGATGTACACGGGTAAATACAAAAAATAATAGCAGGCGTAGACAGAAATGTACGCAAAGTACTGTATAGGGCAAAATAACAATATTCAAGGTTTTACTGGAAAGCAGAAAACAATACGTGTTTTGATGTACAACCAATGCGAACAAGAAGTGGTAAAAGAAAAAAAAGGAAACACAAAAAGCTTTATATTAGCTTAGGCCTATATATTAGCTTTATTTAGCTTACATAATATTGGCTACAAAGTAACTTGGTGATAACCTAAGCCAATAGTACGTGAAAGGTCCGTGGGTTGAATCGTCCGCGGGTTGAATCGTCCTGGGTTGAATCGTCCGTGGGTTGAATCGTCCGCGGGTTGAATAGTCCGGGGTTGAATGGTCCTGGGTTGAATCGTCCGTGGGTTGAATCGTCCGCGGGTTGAATCGTCCGCGGGTTGAAAGGTCCGCGGGTTGAATCGTCCGCGGGTTGAACCGTTCGTGGGTTGAATCGTCCGCGGGTTGAATCGTCCGTGGGTTGAATCGTCCGTGGTTGAATCGTCCGTGGGTTGAATCGACCTGGAACCCTTTAAGAATTATTTAACAGCAAGAGCGCATCATACTAAATTTCATTTTGGCTTAAGGAATAATCCACAGGGTTATTACAATCTATATTTTATCATTAATTGCACTTTAAAACTCTAAGGCAGCGGTTCCCAACCTGTGGGTCGCGACCCCAACTGGGGTCGCCTGACAATTTGCCTGGGGTCACCTGAGGCCTTCTGAAAAGTTTAGAAATTTAGAAAATTAACTCTTAACAATGGGCAGCTCACCACAGAGCGCATCGTGATTTTACTATACTAGACAAACCAGAACACCCTGGGCCTCATTACAGGATTTTCGTTTAATAATGGCAAATATGCTCGGAAAGCAAGATTTTAACGGCAGTTTCATTTAATTCAGTTAATTCATTACGTCACAAAGGCCTTTGAATGAAAATACCATGAAACCATGAAAACCATGAAAATAACAATTTAATTGCTGATTCCTGAAATGCATTTAAGCAAAAGTTGGACTTGAGGTAGCGATTTTTGTTGATATTTGTGAGAAAAAAAGTTAAATCTTCAAACATTGAGCAGTCAGGAAGCATGTTGAGAGCTAGGCTATTATTTTTGCATCAGTTGATAGCCTAGGCAAGCCAGTGTAGGCTTACTATTGAATTCCCGGCATCAACCATAGGTAGCCTACGATAGCTAGCCTAGCCTACAGAACTTTCAAAAGCGACTGATAACATTTGCTAGACTTAAAAAAAAGCAAAAAAAGTACCCGTTGGAAAGAGTTTAAGAATAACGGGCGCCATAAACTAAAATTTATTTTGTAAAATTTCAGATTTCCCATGATGAATCGAGAGACAAGTATTAGGCCTAGGAAAAGAAAATATTGTGAGGAATTTTTGAAGTATGGATTTACTTTCATAGTTGACGCAGGAATTGAAAAGCCACAATGTGTCATTTGCAACACAATTATGTCAGCCGAATCGATGAAGCCCAACAAAATGAAACGCCATTTTGACGCTAAGCATCCAAACTTTGCGGGCAAGGATGTCCAGTATTTTAAGAACAAAGCTGATTGTGTCCAAAAAAACAGGCTGCATTCTGGCGGCAAGTACCAACAGCAAAATGTGGCAGCCATTGAAGCTTCATATTTGGTGGCTCTCAGAATCGCCAAAGCCAAGAAACCTCACACCATTGCCGAGGAGTTGCTGCTGCCAGCAACCAAAGACATTGTTCGAGTTATGCTTGGAGCTGAATATGTTAACAAACTGAATACAATATCCTTGTCTAATAACACCGTCAGTAGAAGAATAGACGACATGTCTGCTGATATTATGGAGCAAGTAATCCAGGAAATGAAATCAGCTCCACTTGGAATATTTAGTATCCAGCTTGATGAATCAACAGATGTGGCAAACTGTTCTCAGTTACTGGTTTACGTGAGGTACATTTATGAAGGTGATTTCAAAGATGAGTTTCTTTTTTGCAAACCACTTGAAACGACAACTACTGCACGCGATGTCTTTGACACAGTTGGATCATTTCTGCAAAATCATGGCATTCCTTGGGAAAATGTTTGTGGTGTTTGCACAGACGGTGCTCCAGCAATGCTGGGATGTAGGTCTGGATTTCAACGTTTGGTAATCAATGCATCACCGAAAGCCATCGGAACTCACTGTATGATTCATCGACAAGTGTTAGCAACGAAGACTTTGCCACAAGAATTCCAAGATACAATGAAAAGCGTTGTAAGTGTCGTGAATTTTGTAAAAGCTAGTGCTTCAAACAGCCGCCTATTTTCAAAAGTTTGCAGTGAGTTGGATGCATCCAATAATGTTCTGTTATTTCACACTAGTGTGAGATGGTTGTCCAGAGGCAAAGTTTTGAAACGTGTTTTTGATCTTCGTGATGAATTGAAAACATTTTTTAATCAAAAATCTAAACCACAGTTTGAAGCACTTTTCGGCGAAAAAAACCAACTTCACAAAATTGCTTACTTGGTTGACATCTTTGCAATCTTAAATGAGTTAAATTTGTCTCTCCAAGGACCAAATGCAACATGCCTAGATTTGTCAGAAAAGATCCGAGCATTCAAGTTGAAACTTCAACTTTGGCAAAAAAAATTGGATGAAAATAGAATTTACATGTTGCCGAACTTATCTGCTTTCTTTGAGGAAAATGATATTGAACAGGAAACAATGAATAGAACAATACTTTCTGTCAAAGAACACTTCAAAATTCTTGAAGAAGAAATTTCAAGATATTTTCCTAATTTACCTGACACACCATTTGCACTTGCTAGAAGCCCATTCACCATCAGAGTTGAAGATGTTCCTGAGAATGCACAAGAGGAGTTCATTGAACTCATTACCAGTGATGCAGCAAAAACTGATTTTTCTTCAATGTCAGTTACCAAATTTTGGATCAAGAGTTTGCAGTCATATCCCGTTCTGTCTGAGATCGCATTGCGCCTGATTCTTCCTTTTCCAACAACATACCTTTGTGAAACAGGCTTTTCAAGCTTGTTGGTTATCAAATCTAAATACAGGAGCAGACTTGATGCAGAAGATGATCTGCGTTGTGCTCTTGCAAAGACTGCTCCAAGGATTTCAGATCTGGCTAAAAGTCTAAGGTGAACATTGGAGAACTAATGTTTGAACAACAACATTAATCTCTCTAATACCATTTCTAAATAACCCGAGTAAAACATAACATGCATGGTACATTTATACCATGAAAAAGATAATAAAGAAAGAGGATTCAACTTGAAGAGCGAAGCGTTTTTCAGTACAGGAAACAATATGTCAATCAACAATGTCTATCTTTTTTATCTTAACACTGCTGTTAATACGAGGTCAATCGTACAGATAAACATGTTTACTAATAAGCTGTCAATCACACAGAAGTCATCAAAATGCAATAAGTTCAAAAGTGCAAGCAGAGGTAAGCTCGCGGAACCGACTGTCAATCAACTACATTTCTGTAAGTCTGTAATTATACCGTGAACTGTGATTGACTTATGGCAAATATGACGTTATGTAATAGCGTGGTAAACGTCACAAATATGATTATAACAACACAACTTGGAAGACATTGGAAACAGTGTCTTCCAACGGCGACCCAAACCAACGAAATGGCGACCCACTTTTGGGTCGCAACCCAGGGGTTGAGAAGCACTGCTGTAAAGCATTCCATTATTAGGATGTATAGTTTTTACTTATGTTTTCAAAACCAAATGCAATTTTAACTACGAGTCGGCTTATTTAAACTTTAAAAGTTTTCCGCGTGTGTATATGAATAGGAAGCTTAATAAGCCATCGTTGATGGACCAAGATGCCATGCACTATATACTGTAGGCCTACCTACCCAACGCATGTCAGCATATCCAATATGGAATGTCTATCAAATATATATATATAAACTTCAATTTAAAAAAAATTATAGTCCTAATAATACGAAAAAGGTGATTATTCATCTCTTGTAGGCTATGACATGTCTTATAGCTCGATTTTTTGGCAACTACAGTATGCGGTAACTATTAGAATTTAACTGTATTATTATTAACTATTACTTGCGTTATAAATACAGTATAACTTAAATTAAAGAACATAAACAGATCATCATGTAAGCTTAATAGTTTCCTTAAACTTAAATTTTCCCTGAAACCAATAAATCAATGAATAATCGGATTTGTTGAGTATTTTTAGATCTTTTTAATTAGTAAAGCAAAACGCAAAGACACAAAACGTCCAAATAAGGCACAAAAATAAATAATGCTGAAAGTTGCCTATTATGTACGGTCAAAAAAAGCAAAACAAAGTTTTATGAAATAAGTGCATTTTTAAAAAAAAATACCAGTATAGAGTGCACGTTTTGTGTTGCAGAGCACTTGTCCAAGTTCACAGGCACAGCGAAAGGACAGTTATGTTCATTTCTATGAATTAAGCCTGTGGATAGCCCGAGAATCGATAAAATCAATCAAGGGTGGGGCTGACAGCATTGCATCGAAATAGATTTCGCAATGTGCTTCTGAAGAACTTCGATATTCGTTTGGTGAATTTGCGTAGTGCTGAGTTTTTCCTTTGTCTTGTCTCACATTCTTCGCAGTTGTAATAGCCCTGGTCTGGCTCGTATGTCGGCACTAAATATAACACAGAAGAAGATTATCCTAGCTCAGTCGTGTTTGTAGACAGATGTTTAGTCAAGCTCATCAATACCTTCTTGTCGAACAACCAAGACAGGCATCGCGTACTGGTTGACCGTCGAATACTGATTGTGAGTCGAGTTCTGATTATTTGTCGAATACTTATTGTGCGTCACGTACGAATTAACTGTAACGTTAGCTGGTGGCGGTGGTGGTTGGTTAACGACTCGATCAACCTCATTCACATCTTAAAATATACAAAGGTTTGTTAAATAAAAAGCAAAACGCTGAGATAGCGATGGATTGATGATAATATACAATGGATATGACTGCAATACCTTCCAAAATCAGGTCATTTTCAACGACATGGTTGTTCTGTTCATTACGTGGGCCGTGTGCATCCATGTCAGTGAATATAACATGCGTTTCTGCATTAAAACGAGTACTCGTTATGAGCCCAAACGTTTGTAAGAGAATATAAGTCCAGCGTGCTGTCTACTCACCCTCAGAATTAGTTCCAGGTGGCGACTCAGTATGTAACTCAGCTGGTGACACTGTCCCCTGACAGTTTGTGTTTTCTTGTTGGATCTCGTCATTATCTGTGGACGGATAGGTGACAACTACAATGTTTATGTCAGTTATTCAGAAATTGATTTGGAATTTAAACAAAAGCCATTTTCCGTTCCAGGTGACAGATTATTAAAGTTCATTAAAGTAATAGGCTACCTGCTTCGTATATGGTGGGAAGCATGTTGTTTGGAATTTTGATGTGTCTATATCTGTTGCCGTGAGGTGGCGCAGTTTTACCTGAAAAAGGCATATAAACGTTTACACCAGCCACAAAATGTGAATAAATAAACAATAACTGAAACTTACAATCTCTGGATAAATTGTTGACAACGTGGGTAGTATCTGGAAGGGTTTCGACAAAAACATACATCACTTTCGGCATTGTCGCTACTCTATGATCCCTGCGTTGTTCGGCAGTTAACATTTTCGGAATATCTGCAATTTTAAGTAATTTTTTTTACTGTAATGTTACAACAAATGCAAAATTACTAAAATGTCTACATTCAGTTCTACCATAAACCTACCTAACGGTGTAACAGCAGTGTTCGAAGATGATTGTAAGGTTGATATTTGCTTTATGGGCTCTTGTTCGGTTTTTACCAAATACCGGCTTTCAATATTGCCTTGAGCTCTGTCTGCATTTGTTCTGTCCTCACCGCACTCTTTTTTGTTATCATCTAATTTTATGTCTGTTGTTTGCTCCATTTTTGTCAATGATGGATTTACGTTGCAAATATCTGTCCAGAAGAAATGCGCTCGGTAACTACAGTACAAATATCTCAACCAACAGATCATAAATATAGGCTTTTTCCGGAAAAAGTGGAGAAATCGTGAATTCCTTAAACGTAAAAGTTGAAAGTAGCTTACCTGACGTAGCGTCGCTGAGAATTTGCTTTGGTGCATGCGTATCATGGTCACTTTCATCAAAGCTGATCAAAGACGGTGGAGGTGTTGCCGGCGGCATCAATAACTTCTTCAAAAACATTTTAATTTTCTCTGGGCTATCATCGGTGCAAATGCAGTCCTTCAAGGTTGCCACTGCAACAACATTTAAATAAAGTGAAAAAAACAACAACAAATGCACTCACACACTCTTATGAGCGTTGGAGATTTTATTTGCACTGTTTGAAACAATTCTATTTTATTGAGGATTTACTTTTTCTGAAATTTATCTGGTCAATTTTTTCTTGGAATTTCGTAACTAATTCGGCGTTCTGTTCATCCAACAACCTGATCCACTTGTTGTATTCGTCCAGCTCCCGCAAAGTTAAATCATTAAAATCTACAAATAGGGTATAACTTACACAACATGGCTCCGTTTTGTCAAATGTTGCTACAGAGCATATACTGTACTATGTATGACATGAAGTTGTACGTATCCATTTTACTAAATTATATCCTCGTAGTGATTACTTTCCATACCTTTCTTTATCAAACTGGATATAGAAATTGGATGTCCAGACGAAAACTGATCACATAAAGAATTCCTTCCGTCAAGGTTTTTATCGACAATTTTTGGACTTTCAGCGGATGTTGGTTGGTTCGAAGAAGTTTGATTCTTGGAAATAACTTTGTTATGTTGCTTAGTTTCAACACATTCCCCCTCGCCATAAATCTTTCTCTCACCCTCTTTTGAACTCTCTTCGTTTGTTCCTGATGAATATAAAAAAGTTTTCAAATATCGTGTCAAACTTGGTGGTGGTAAATGTTGGTAAACTGAGGTCAAGGCAAATTGCTTATACTTACCCAAACAAGTTGTGGAAGGATTTCTACGGGTAAAGTAATTTTTTTCAATATCAATCACAGTAGAACGATCTCCTCTTTCGGAAGGAGTCGCTATCGGTTCCCATTTCATCTCCACTTCATCTTGTTTTTCTAGGCTTACTTCGGAAACTGGTCTCTCTGATGCGCAGTCACTCTCCTTCGTATTTCTCTCTTCTAAAATCAAACGCGTGCACAGAATAACAAATTTAATTGATGGTAGGTGTGGAAAAACAAATGTTTGAGTTTGAAGGTCAAACATCTTTCAATGATAAGCAAACACCTATAGAATATAGATAATACCTTCAAGAACAGCCTTTTCTGGCGCAGGTGGTGGCGTCTTCAAAGAACGTTTTCGTTTGGGCATTAGTTTGATCGTATTCCACGCCATCAAGTTTTCCTCATCCTGTTCTTTCCATTCGTTAAATTTCGAAACGTTGCGCAGGATAATCACGTCTTTTGGCAACTTGTCCGAGAATTCTGTAATCCCTTTTTTAGCCATCCTGGGTGTTGGTTTAAACCTCCAAAACTGGTCTCGTACATTGCCAACAATGACGTCACTTTGAAGGGCTGGAATTACCAGACGTGCAAGTTCGAGTTGATGAACGGGAACGCCATCGTTGGTGTAATGCTGAAAGACTTCTTTGAGGATTATTGATCGTTGTAGCAAATAGCTGCGAATATACTCTACTTCTGCCTTGTATTCTGCGAACAATACGATTACCATAAGCTGAGTGAAATCTGTATAGTTATACGTTTAATAAATATGAGTTAGTATGGTGTGCATATATAGTTTCTTTCTGATGAAAAAAAGAAAACAATTACCAGGGTTGGCAATGATATGATCCGCTTCTTTTCCCAGTTTACGAATCTTTAATGTACAATGCAGTAAAGTCAATCAACTTTTAACAAACAACAAAGTTTAGCAAAACATTGAAGTTACGAAGCCCCTTGGAGAATATACATATATTCACATTACTTCATTAACTATACATATGCTACTAACCTCTGCTATCTCTTCTGCAGCAGGTTTTCCTTTTGCTCCATTTTCAATCCAACGATGTTGAAGGATTTCCGTTGGTGAGAGTCTTTCATTAGGATCCTTCTTTAGCAGTTTCAGAATTAAATCCTTACAAGCTATCAAAATAGGTCTCGTTAAAGATTTCGAATGAAAATAATACTGTTTAACCTAAATTAGAAAGTTGCCATCATATTTGACACAAACTAACTTATGCTTTAATATTATTAACACCACGAACAGGCTATAAGCTGTATACTTACGCTCAGATAAACCTTCCTTGAATTTTAAAGAGGACGGGTTGCGAAAATATTTCTTCCATGATTTCGCAAGGGTTTCTCTTGATTTCCCATCAAAAGCAAATTTACCATGGATCAGGAGATAAAGAACCACTCCTCTACAGATAGAAGTGGAATGTTAATAAAATGCCACGATTACATTACATTACAGGTAACAAACTATAAAAATTAGTCAAATGTCTATCGCTGTTTAGTAAGTAGTCTAAATCCTTGAGATTCTAAATACGTAAATATTAGAAGAAGAAAACTTACAAACTCCATAGATCACTGTAACATGCGTTATACGGCTCCGCTTGTTTTCCAATAAGCAACTCGGGGGCTGCGTAGGTTAGCATGCCACATGCTGTGGTGTGTGGTACCATCATCCCGCTTTGGTCAAATAATTGTTTTGTTGCTAACCCAAAATCTGCCAGTTTGACTGTGTCATCTTTGGTAAGTAGCAAGTTTGATAAGTTCAGGTCTCTGTGACATTTACAGGGTCAATAGCAACATCAGCAATTATATTTGAAACCTCATTTCTCGTAAAGTTTGTTATACCAAGCCCGATGCTTCGGGCTGTATAAGTCCACTTACCTGTGGGCAATGCCTCGTCCATGAATGTACAAAATTGCCTTCACCAAGTCTCTGAAAAAAGGGTGGACTGTGCCCTCAACGTCTTCTTCCTCTAAAATTTCATCCAGTTTCTCGTCTAAACTTCCACCTTCCGCGTATTCCATGACCAGGAATACCCGCTTATTGTCAGCAAACACTTCTATCAGATTTACCTGAAAGTAAAATGCAAGGTTTATTGAAATATTTTTACTTCGGTAATGCCATAGTTAAAATTTTAGCAACAGGATTTGAGTTACCAAGTATTTGCTTCCAAAACATTCATGCATCACTCCAATCTCTTGCGTTAACAACTTTGCAAGTCGTTTTAGCTTTCCAAAGCCAACATCGACATAAATAATTTTGATGGCAACCTGAAAAGTTTTAATGTTGATGTTTTTTACCAAAAGTAGTTTTCATCTGTTAATGTAGTCGTCGTACCAGTAGTTTAACGCAAGTTTTGTGTATTATTTCTCTACTTTTAAATATGTTTTTAACTTGTTTACTTTTTAGTTGTTACTTTTATTATGTTTCAGGTTGATTTATTGTTGGTTGTTATTATTGATTGATTGATATTGATTTAATGCTTGTAATTTTTTTAGTATATTGAAGAAATGTACTTTAAAGGTATGACAATGCTTAGTAAAACCTTCCAACTGATAAACACAACCGAATTCGAACTATATTAAAAGTATTTACGTAACCAATTTCATCACTTACCAACTGTTGAGATGCGCCTTTAAGGTAACTCAGTTTTTCAGTCGATTCGATCTTCACTTCGCAAGGTTGGGCCTTAAAAACCCGCCCAAACTGGCCAGTACCGAGCGCAGTTTCGGTGCAGACCGAATAGCCTCGATTATCAATAGCATCCGACTCTTCGTCGGTAATGTAATACTTGCACTTACCGGACATATTGACTATAGTACTATACTGTGCACATGCCAATAATAAAATGGTAAAAAATAGCAATAAAATCACTTATCATTTTTGCTTTATGATGTCATAAATGTTGATTGTCTATAACGTGACCATCTGTGTCATTATGCTTATGTTGATGATGTTAACTGGACTGTGTTAACCGCAGTAATGTATACTGTATAATAAAAAGGCAGAACATAATAAAATAGGAACACTCTAAAAGTTATCTTTTAGTTAATCAACAAAAGCTTTCGCATTTTTGAGCTTGCTTCATGTGGTAACTATAACAACGAATTATAAGATGCCAGATAGGCTATTAGTATAAGATGGCAAAGACTTTTGAAGTTGCCATGTTAAACTATGCCAGGAAACAACAAACGCAATAGTGACGTTATAAATTCCCTCCAGGTAACTACATAAAGTAAACTGTGTGGCATAACAGAGTTTGATAGAAAAGCCTATAAAATTTAGGCCTACTGTTGTAAAATAAAACAAGCTAGGTCTAGGGAATGGAGAAAAATCGAAGACTACCAGTTAAACGGTATATCAAAAGGATAACGTCTAAAACATAATTTATATATTCACACAATTCAATGAAACCAGCATCTTAGGGGCCGAAATGAATTGAAAATTAATAAACTAGTAGCAGTGATTAATAGGGATGGGCCGATATGAACCCAAACCCGAATAGATTCGCCGAATATCGCTAGCTTTATTGAAGATTCGGGCGAACACAATACCAACATGGCGAACCCGAATACAATATTACTTATAAATTTACTGACTTTCGTAAAAATGATGATTTAGTTTCCCGACAAAACTAAACTAGAGTCAGCAGTACTTACAATGAAGGTCGTTTTCCTAATGATTTTGCTTTTTCAATTGTTTTTTAAACACTATTTTTCGAAAGAAAGCGATTTGTCTATCGATTACGTTATTTTAGAAGCAAGACTTGACAACTTTTGGATGAAATTTTATTGTTTGGTTCTAATACGAATAGATTCGGGATTCGTTCGTGTCAACCTTCATGATATTCGGGTTCGTGCGAATCTTCCTCGTGGCACATCCCTAGTGATTAATAGGAATGGGGCGATACGAACCCAAAACCGAATAGATTCGCCGAAGATTGCCTGCATGGAATATTGGGGCGAACACAAAGACTTACAATAGTGATTGTGCACCCGATTACAATATTATGGATATATTTAACAACTTTTTACTTTGGTAAGCAATGGCTAGTTTCCTGGCTAAACTTTGGACATTAACTTTTCTTACTGAAGGATGCCGTGAAATGGAAATTAAAATGTGCGGCTATATACGGCCCTATGGGTTTGTGGTTATGTTAGAACTAGACTAATGTTGTGGCAAGTGTGGCAGTTGCCACAGGTACCGCGCTTTGAGGGGACCTTCGCAAGTATACTACAGGGCTATAAGCCATGTTTAATTCAAATGAAAAACTTATAATTATACAGTGTTAATTTTTATTTACAGGCTGCTTAGAAATTTTGGAAGTAGATAAAGAGTGATGCTGTCCAACAAGAAAATATTGGATATATGGTCGGTTTATCGAAATCCAGGGGCGGCAACCAGTTAAACCGCTTAGC
The DNA here is from genome assembly GCF_947623445.1 of Clavelina lepadiformis. Lineage (NCBI taxonomy): Eukaryota > Metazoa > Chordata > Ascidiacea > Aplousobranchia > Clavelinidae > Clavelina > Clavelina lepadiformis. Next base: position 7,076,785 of record NC_135241.1, on the reverse strand, counting down.
CACTCCTTAAATATTATTTTTTATTTTAAAGGTAATCTTTTAAATATTATGCATAAAAAAGCACAAGCCTCCCATTGTCTTTAAACGGATCCTACAAACCGTAGCAGTAAACCAAAAAAGACGAAATAACAACAGCATACAAAACAAAAGGTTATATGGAGCTGCGCATGTCATGTCACGTCCCTAAGGAACTCTTAACTGAGAAATGCGGCATCGAAAAGATACAAAAAAATCTCGTACAATAGTTTCGAAACGGAGACAGAAACCGCGGTTGCCTGCCTTTCTTTTCAGACACTGACAACTTCAGTTTTACACATTTCGCAGTACACCTGAACAAGCAAGCTTATGCTTGCGAAAGCTTGTGTAAAAAATATAAATAAAGTTAACCTTCAGAGTACCCAACTATCCTGTTTTTTATTTTACTTCAATATTTGGTTAACACGGTTCAGACAACATGAACTTAAGTTTTGTCATACTACAAGAATGTAAGTTCTGGCCAAGCCTAACGGCAAGCTACAAACACAGTGAAAATATTGGTTATTGGAATAAGCGTTTAATATCTTGCATAAATAGATGCATGAATATAAATTTTTGTTTATTGCATGCCAAAAACATTGAACAGCAAGCGAAATTGGCGTAATGGATACATGGAGCAGGGAGGGCAAATTATATTTAACATTAATCCAAACAAATTTAACGGCAGCTCAATCTGAGAAATATATTTTGATTGGAAAAATTTTAGCATATGTTACAATGCAACAACACACAAATTTTGTCTTTCGTATTCAAAACAACATTAAAGCGGCAGTTCAAATGATGTGGATTGTAAAAGACTTGGGACTGGGGCATCTTTGTTACCATATGTAATGTTCGTCTTATGAGAGACGCGTGACAAAGTGGTTTATTTCACTACACGACTGAATAGGACTTAAATTTCGCGTGAAAAAAAGATAATGGAACTTCCATAATAAGTAGCATAGAAAATAGTTAGCTAGTCTAACTATAAGCTGGACGGCAAAAACAAAACACTGCTTAACAATGGGAATTTTTCTTCCGCTTTAGCTCTTACGAAACGACCTGGTAAACTAATTCATGCAATGTAGCAGGAACTAATACTGAGAAAGTTGGTGCAAAATTGAGTGAAGTATAACAGTGGTTTCCCATTAGCTCCAGTTAAATAAAAATTACGTACGTTTAAACGTGTTTCTCATAACTAAAAAAAAAACGAAAAAGATGGATGGATAATATTCTAATATAAACAGGCCAAAATAAAAAATGAACTAAATTTAAACTGAACTTACAAAAGCTATTACAATTTTATCTGCATTTAAACATTTGCCTACAAGTTACAAAACGTTACAATCGTAAAATAAACCTAAAACAAGCTTTAAAAGTTTAAATAAGATATAGATAAGGTGGTTGTTCAAAGTGTTATCCAATTTCATCAAAAGGTAAAACCTGTATTATTATTCAACGTAACATACAAAAGCAAATCCTCTTATAATTTCCTACATGCAAAATGATATATTATGAGTTATATAAACACAGGCAATGATAATAGGCAGTTTCTGAACAAAGCATGCAGTAAAGGTACTTTTGATAGAAGTTGATCTTTTTTTTGGAGGAAAGTTTGTTACATAAACCAAAATGTACTAAGCTATTTCGTATTACACATTAAGTACGCTAAAACAATTTCCGAGATAAAGCAAACTTGCAAACCTAAACACGCATATTATTCACATATCACACCTATTATACACCACACTGACTATATGACTACAGGTTTATACAGTGCAATAAGGGTTTAATGAGATATGTACAAATCTGACGTGGATAGATCAGCTTGCATCGACGATAACACTCATGAATACATGGTTGTAACTAACCACTGTAACAAAGAATGAATTTGATTATATTTGTACATAATAAAGTGAAACTACTGCAATGTATTTGTGGCTAAGTCAAAACTTAAAAGGATTCGCGTGCAATAACAAGTTTATCTTAATCAAAGAGCAATATTGACAAAATAAACTTGGGGAAAAAACTTGGTTAGGTAAATATAGCCCAAACTACGTCAGAAATTTGATCACACACTTCGATACGTGACGGCAAGATGTTTGCCTGCAGTTTGCCAACTGATGGCAGCTTTGCACAGAATGAGATTTTATGCAATTGCGAGGAAAGTTTAGGAAGTTGGACTAAGGGGAAAAACGTACATCTTAATTTTGGAATAAGAATGATTTGGAGAGGGCACATATCACACCAGTGACAGTTATTTTTGTCTTATTAACATTAAGGGGCATAATAAGAAGCGCAAGCACCAATGCAGTATCCCAACCTTGATACTGCTATATGACTGCTTCCTCACAGTGATCAAATAACAGTACCTACTACCTTTACAAATTTTCCAGAACTTGATTTTGAAGGTATGATGTCATCGTCAGATCTTTCCGGTTACAGTTTAAATTTAATGAGAGATGTCCCACGTACGCAGAAGTGGGAAGTCGGTAACTAAGTACTATAGGTATTGTATGGATAATTGGCAAAAAATGTATCGACGGTTCCAGTATTCGGTACCATTTCAAAAATGAAGTTCGGTACTTGGTACCAGTACTTTTTGTACAGTGGATCCTGTTTGTAATAAGTGTAATTTTTCCGGTATCATGACCCCACTGAAGGTTACTTCAGGTCAAAAAATATGTAAACTCACTCTTTGCGACTTTATTAAACACTTTTATATTAAAAAAGAACAAAAAGCGCTAAAACTAGCACTAAATATTAATTAAAATGAATTTTAAAAGCATACTTCTCAAAACCTTGAAGAAATCATTTTAAAAGTACTGAGTACCAGGACCAACTTAAATTTCTTGAAAAGACTTTTTGGTACCGAGATTCGGTACTTTTAGAAAAAGTTGTGGCGGTATCGGTACTGCCCTTCTCTGTTTATACGGCATTCAAAAGATAAGTCTTCAAAAAAAAATTTTCAAATATGTGAATTGAAATGTTTTCATTAATATTGTTGGTCAAGTGCCAATGTTTTATTGCTTTTCTTTATCAAGTTCCTCTTAATATCGACCGCTTCGAATTTGTGGCATTGTTTCTGGTAATATGCTATAGCAAAGGGTAAGGTATATGTCCAAATCTGGATGTGATAGGTACCAAATAACGTTAAATTTGAAACCAGTGACCCAAGTTTAGTCAAAATTAGCTGTCAAACTCAATTCCAGAAAAATTATGCAGACCAGTGAAATTATCAGTTCATATCTATTGAAATAAACAAAAATGCATCTATTTGATAAAACGTACAATAATGAGTAAGCAACATATCAACAACTTTTATTGGGATGCTGTGTTGCGACTTAAGATATCGTGTCTTGGCAACCTGCAGGCATACAAGCATTCCTCACCCATGGCCAAACTTTAACATAACGAAACTACTAAAAATTTGTTTAAAATTCCCCGGACCAGTTCATTCAATTATTAATGCTTTTCAGTAACATAAACTTGTTTTTGCACAAGGAAAAAATCAAATTAATCTAATGGCGATAAGAAATAAATGCTAGTAATGAAACAAAAATATTAAATGGGTAGTGTTTAAGTTAAAATCTTTCAGTACTTGACTGGTTGATAATTTTTACCTACTTTTCTCTTAACTATGTACTAGTAGTAACTTTACATAAAAAACTTGTAAGGATATTACCTCTTGCAGGGTTAAGCTGGCATTCCCACCTGATCCTTTAAAATCATTAAATGCTTCTAAAAATTAATTAGGGTAGATTGAAACCAGCGTAATATGGAAATGTGCAATGCAACTCACAGCCAGTAGGTCCAAGATAAAAACACAGCACAATGTAACCACTGTAACACTTACTAAACATTCCCTCCAACTTGACTGATAACAGAATGAAGTCGTTCATGTCAATCTTAAGTTCTTTGTTAGCATAGCGAATGCAAAGCATTTGATAAAGTCGACTGCTTAAGCTGTAACCTGCAATAACAAAAACACTAACAGCAATGCAGAACAGAGATTTCAGCTTTGAGTGGTTATATGATTTTATCCACGATCTTTGTTTGGTCAAGAGTGGGTCTGATGATCTCTGTAGTAGTGAAATCAAAGGTTAAATTCAGCAAAGTTCTCCATAACATTGATTTTTTCGAAAGTATATATTTTGCCTTAAAAGGCATCGTTAATTTTGTCACTAAGTAGGGATGGCCAAAGTAGAATTTCGAATACACAGGCATTCGAATCCAAATTGTGTGGTTTCACTTAAGGAATCATGGGATTCAAAAATCCTTTGTTACGGTGTATAAGCCCACTACTGCTTTTTTGGGCTTGCATACAGTAAGTGGGCTAATAACAATTGTAGAAATGACCAGGCCAAACATTCCAGAACTGTATGCTAAATTGTTAAATTTCCAAACAACTTCACGCACTATGGAACAAAGTTTTGGAATGCTACGCAAACTGTTGGCAAAAGATTGCCATTTCCCCCCATATAATGTTTGGAAATATTTAGCTTTGTAAGTAAATAGATCGCTTGATTAAATCACTGTTGTTTAAAATGCTTGTGCATAAATGCAATTTTTGTTAAAAATAAGTGCAAATATTTCACGATTTTAATGAAACAAAAATTTGCCCTAGTTATTAGTTATTTACTAGAGATGTACCGAATTGAAATTGAATATCCACCAGTCTTCTTGTTCTAAATACGAATCTACAGATACTGTCTTTTAATTTGACTCGTTCCTATTATCTTCTGTAGAATGTGATTTCCCAAAAATAAAACTCAATCTCACCTGCAGAGCTAAGAGCTTCCCTCAGTTCAAATGTGTCAAAGTTTCCACTTCGATCTTTATCATATTTGCCGAAGATTTGCTGAAAATTTCTTTACATGTTAAAATATCACTTATATAGTTCGGTCTAAAACAGAATTTGCATCATTCAAAGACTGCGTAGCATGTAAATGTCAGGTTCACTTACAATCCATTTGCGAACACGGACCCATAAAGCTTTGAATTCATCGTAATTAAGCTTCCCAGAATTTGTTGCCTAAATAGTAGAAATCAAAGCATAGCACAAGTGACAATATTATCGTATTATCATAAATCAATTACTGTAAATCCTTAAAAACTTCTAAAATGGTGCTACAAAAATAAAGTTTAGATTAGGAGAAATTTAGTGCATTGCCTAGACATCATTGATAATCAAGCTGCTAATATAATAACATACATCCATAAGAGCAACCATGCTTCGGCATGCTTCCAGACTAAATACTGGCGAAACTTCATCGGAACTGTGCTTCGGCTTGTCTAAACATGGTACAAATTATTAAATCAGTTGGTGTGGTATGAAAATATTTAGTTTATACATGTCAAAAAAACATAAACATTTTGGTTAGCAATATTTTTGTATGAGTTTAAATGAAGGAACAATTGCTGCTTACTCTTTTTCAGTACAGAGTTAAGAATATCTTGAAGCTCAAATGCATCAATCTCACCATCCTGTACAGATGAAGCAGGTTACGTTAAACATTGGATGCAATGATACATAGAAAAGCTTGTTGTGGTTAAAGTTTTGGTTTTAATAAAACATTGGTCATTCTAATCTAAAACTTCTTACTTCACCAGTAAGCTGATCGAACAACCTCTTAAATTTCTTGTCATTTTCAGCACTTTCGTCCTAAAAAACATACCATGAATGCAGTGTATGCTTATCTATTAAACTAAATAGTACATCAAAAGTGTGTATGTAAATTGTACAATCTAGTGCAGTGTTCATTTGCTCTTGGGCAAATTCCTTTTTTACAAAAATTTAAAAAATAAACAAACACAAATGCAATCAATTACCACAACACTGTTACTAAAAATTCACAACATGCATAAAACAAAATTTTCATGCCAAGAACAAACATTTTATAAAATTAGCAAAAAAATATATATTTTGAAAATAGCAGCATATTCAGTTAGAATTTGTATGGTATAGGATTGGAATATTTATCTTCCAATATAGAGTTGCAAGTCTGGCACCATAGCCACCACACTAACGAGTTGACATATAAGTATACATGTGCACATGCGTCATCTGCTACTGATACAAAAGTTTTAATCAAGGAAAATTAATTTGGGTTAATTGAAGCTGACACCTATTGTAGTGTTTCCACCTTGATAAGTATAACACCATTGCTTTGCTGTAATAAACTTACTATGCTTAATCCAGATACTTCCTGAAATGTTATAATAATATTCAGTATAAATTTACGAGGTGAAACAACTATTTTTCATTTGCATAATGTTTCTGGGGTAACCACATATTAGCAGTTCATTGTACAAAAGCAAGACAAGGGGTGAAAAACAACAAAAAATAAATCAATTAAAAACATAACATGCAATCTTTTGCAAATTAAAACAAAATCACAAAGTCAGGTTGGACTAGAAACGTTGCTACATATTTTTTCAAAACAAAAGCTACCTTTTCGTGGTGGCCACTTTTATCTTTCTGTGATCAGTAAACAGTTAAAAATTTAACATAAACAACCAATACATATTGCGGAGAAGTTATTGCAAAGGCATGGTACTGTCCTCTAGTTATATCTATTACAGATAATAACACTGTCAATATGGTAATTAAAATCCACATTTTTTCTCATAACAAATATTTTTATAATTGGTGTAATAAATTGCTGGATTTACTGTTGTTACAGTATTGCCATTAAAATAGTATATCATGAAATAAATAACCTTTAATATATTTATGAGCGTAATCAAGAGTGGGTGGTTATTCTATTTTTAGATAGTTGGGTTTCTTTAAAGCCAAGAACTTAATTCTGTTAATTTGACGATAAACACCAAATAAAAAATAAGTGACATGTCTGGCACACGGAATTAATTGAAACTTGTAGAAGACTATCCAGCCATGTTTCAATTACCAAAACATTAATAAAGTGCTATTGCATACCTGTACTGATACATACACAAGTGGTGACAATGATAAACCAGATACACAAGCAGCAGGCATGAGCACCAGTTGAGCGTGGTTTAATTGCGTTTTACTGTGTAAAAATTTTACTTACGTCCTCAACTGTTGGTTCATCTAAGACTGTTGTATCTTGCTTAGTTTCTTCATCGATTTCACTGTTCAACAAAATAGTAATTGTTTAGATATTTTAACCCTTTATACAGTGGAAGCCTGTTACTCAAAGCTTAAACTACTTTGATTTGTGACATGATGTAACTGATTTTACTGTATACATAGGTAGTTTGAAAATTGAAGAGATTTAAGTTCATCAAAGTTGAGTAAAAGAGGGTACAAGGTTAAAAAGTAAGCTTCTTATAATGAATAAAACATAATTACAGTAGAACTCCATTAAGTCCTCTGCAAACTTTGTCAGCATGAGTAAAGTGGAGGTTTTTATGTTTAAACTACAGTAGTAAAATTTCCTGATTTCTTTAATATATATATTGTATTTTGAGAGTTTAAATGTATACCACATTATAGTACAGAAATCCAAAAACTGCTTCCTGTTTGTGTTCTTAACTTATAAAATGTTCGGTTAAAGGTTAAATTAAAGGATTAAATGTCTCTAGGCTTGCTTAAGTTTTTACTTTTTCTGTTCCCCTTGAGATGAAGACTTAGGTATTCTATTTTATCACACAACCAAGGATGCACACTACACTGCATTTTACTACATGAAAACAGTATTCCAAATTCTATTCTGGAATAGTTTTATGTCCTCAAGAAGCTTAGATCTAGACCTAAGTGAAATGCAGTCACACTTTCACACTTGTCTTAGAACCCTGAAACTATTGGTTTTTAAAGTAAGCAGTCAGTAGAGCTTCACAAGATACTTCCAAGTTCAAGCACAAGTTTGTATAAAAGTATTAGTTTGAAATATAAATCAAAAAAATGTTTCTATGAGTGCAACAAAAGCAGGAATTTTTTTTTTATTAATTAAAAAACTAACAAAAAATTTATAAATGCTTTTGCACCAATCATTGCAGCCGCTTTCTATGTAAAACGAAGCTTGACCGTGCCAAAATAATGAAAAATGTTTCTGTAAAAGTTAGTTGTTATAAACAAAGCAAACCTGAATTATGATACAAACTGTTAGACAATTACATTAAAATATATTAAAGGATCCAGAAACTACATGGTGTATCAAGCTTCTTCAACCACAATGAACTCTTAATTGCAAGTTGCAAGTAAACAGTCTGATAGCACTATTATATTGGTGGTGGCAGAATTATTCTGGTGCAGGTAAATATTTACCCGTGTCTACTTGAAAATAGCTAAAATTCTGTTACAATCACAGTATTGTACACCGTCTTATATATTGTGTTAAGTTATAGAGTAAAGCATTGTAAATTTTTTTCTATTTCTATTTTATACTCATAACAAATAAAGTGTGAATAAATATAAATTCTGAATTTACGATAGATATTTATGCATTTACCCATGGAGCGAACTTCAAACGAGTGCATACGGTAGATAAGCATAAAATGACCAAATAATTGTGGGTACATGTGGCTATGTTATCACCTATATTGAAAACAATATAACTAAGGTGTTGGGCTAACCATTTATTTTGCCTTTGTCAAATTCAAACAGGTTTAGGAAAAGATCAACTTCCATAAGTCAGTAAGATGTCAAAATAATTGGGTTAATACTTTTTAAGAATTACTTGTCAACATTATAATGTTTCCTGAATAGGATCCCACTACCTTTTAAGACCTCTATTATGTTGAACCAAAAATATATATGACATTAAATAGGTTACTTACTCCACACCAGCTCTTTTCTCAGTGTATACTCTTAGAACAAAGTCAGCCTCCTCATTTGGCTGGAAGGTGGAAGGAACTATGACATATTCTCCTGGTTCGAGTTTAAATCGCTGAGAATTTTCACGCAAGTTGATGTAGTTCTTAGAACGAGCTGCTGACTGGTTGTAGAGGAAGTAGTCTTTCTTCAATATTTGCTTGGAATCAATCACTTCTTTCAGCTGAATAAACAAGAAATTGTTAAAAGTTACCAACACACTTTTAAAAAGCAGTATATACATATTTTTCTATTTAATAAAACCTTATAAAGTGCAAATCCTATGGTTAAAAGGCCTTGTCCTTTAGACTTCTGTTTTCTTCGATTTTTTTGCATAAGTGACACAATAAAACTGCATCCAATGACATCATCATCCGGATCATCATCTTCCTCTTCCAGTTTCAAGCGAAATTGTGGATTTATCCAAAATGTGTCTGCAGATGTTACAAAAAATCAGTAATAGATGTAAGTACACAAGGTTATACTGTACTACTTCATTATAAGTGCACTAATAACAATGGCATGTTATTTTGCAACAATCTCATGATTTATGGATTACAGCAGAAAGCTTGGTCTTACAAACAAAAATAAGAGGAAAAAGAAATGTACCAGGGAAATTTCTGCATCCACCAGCTGTACAACCTCTGATCCAACGACCTTCATGAAGAGAAGTAATCCACTGTGAGCTAACGTCATCATCCTCCAACGCATCTGGGCCCAAGTTGCAAATTTCAAGTTTTGTAAAATTCTTGCAGAAATCAGGAAATGACATCCTTCACCCAAAATAGCAAATATTAATATGGACAATAGTTTCCAAAATTAAAAACTGCACATCTCTTCTGCACACCAAAATTCTCCATCATCACTAGATTCAACATCTAAACGTTTCTTCTCTCTCGGAAAACCATTCCACTTCGAAGAGCTATGAAAAATAAACAGTCCATAAAATGCTGAATATCAAAAACACATAGTTATGCTACGAGGCATTTTTTGAAATGTAAAGATGAAAACAAAACTGCACGCATTTACGAGTCACTCCATGCTCCGTTCCATTCAACTTGACCCCAAGGGTTACGAACACGAACAAGTTGAGGTCCATTACGAAGCTAGAAAAAATAATTGCAATAATGTTTGTATTTAACATTTGTTTATGTTGTTTATAAATTTACACTTTGTAAATTTATCATACATTCATTTACATCTTAAGCTTTCATACAGTCACAATGAAGGGCAATAAAAAAAAAACACAATTCTGTTACTCAACGAGTAATTATAATTATATAATTCAACTAATTTCTGAAAGTAATAAATAGATTTGTCAAGCCGAACACATTGCTTTTATCAATGGACAATTGGATACCGTATTTTTTGTAAACATTTTTCTTTCTAATTTAAATTCCAATGACAAAAATTAAATACGTTTACAGATTCTGTCAAATTTTGAGCAAGGCTAAAAACTGTGCTATTTCAATATTAAGCTTCATAGTGTATTTCTTTGCTATTATAATAACACCACAACTTAATGTAATACAATAATGGTTAAAACTGTGTACAGTATATAGTAGTAAAAAGGGATCAGAAATTAAGCACAAATATTTAGGGCCCGTAATTATGGACATTATCAAAGTAAAGTTGCTTAAAATTCCAAGCTAAAAGATAATGAAAGCAATACTCACAGTTTCTAGTCCAGTGACGCTGTAAGCGTGACCCATTAATAGACCATTAGGCAACTTGGCTTCTCGCTGCGCAGCGCTTGAAGTCTAAAATAGAGATAGAAAAAAACTCTCTGAAGTTGTTATTATAATACTGTATTATAGAAACTACAAAAGGAGTGTTTTGTTTTAATTGCAATGCATTAAACAAATCATTCGGTTGAGTGTTAAAATTACTATGAGATTAATAGTTTATCAACATGATTTACAACTCATTTGCAAACTTGTTTTACGCATTAGGAAGAAATGATTGAAAGATGGTCTGGTCAAGAAATAAAATAGCAATTACGCACTAGCCTGATCATTAATTCTACAGTTGCTAGCCCCTGTCCCCAGGGTGATTACTAACCTTAAATAGCAGAAGTCAAACCCTAACTAAAATCAACCTATGAGTCCTTACAGTAAATTAGTTCCCTGGCTAAATCTAACATGACCATGTTCCCACAAACTTTAAGTGTAAACACATCCAGCACTACATTTTTTTCAGGGTTAATTAAAATTGTGTTAAAAGTCAAATTTTGTTTGCAGATAACATAAGATGTTAAACAGATATGTCATCGTAAAGGATAACGGCATAATAGATACATATTTGTATTATGGTTTCGCAAATGAGTCACGACACAATGTAAAGAACTTATTAACAAAACCTTTGTTTAAATAAAGTAGATTCAATTCTGTTTATTTTCTCTTTCCTTGGTATTGTATGGTATGATAAAATTGGTTGATTACGATCGAGTTAACCAAAGGTGTGGCACACAGACGCTTTTAGTATAAAGAGTAGAAAGGTTAAAGATACTTTATGTTGAATTGTGCCTTGCGTGCCACATTAATGGCAGGTCTGATGATCAGTTTGATGATTGGTTTTTAACTGAAATCTTTTGAAGACAAAAAATACTTTGAGCACCATTTTTAACAACTTTGGTAACAGACACAGTAAGTTTACAAGTTGCTTGGTTAAATTAATATTTTTTCTCTTTGACTACAGCTGGCATGTTTAAAAAGCTCTTACTGTCATTAACAAAAGCAATCTGGCACTATATAAATGCTTATCGCAGCGATGGTTTGTGCCTATACAGTATACAGTATTTCATTTTCGTTGGTACGGTTTCCTTCCACTTATCATGAGTTCATGATACATTAAAATGTATACCCAGAGGTCATGCAAACACTAGACCAATTTATAATGGCCCTAACCCTTTTGTTTGTTTTCAAAAGCAAGGAATATCAACATGGGCTGGTAATATTATATTGTGGTATCTGTATGAGCAGAGTATATTGTGTTTAGTTGTCAAATATTGACATTGCTGAACTGTCACCAGGATAACTATATCTGTTATAATAGATTTTAAGCTTTAACGTTGGCTGAAGATGTTAATGTTCTCTTAATAGCTGATATAAAGTCATTGTGCCTAAAACAAGCTTTTCTACACTCAACTCCAATCATATACTTAAAAACTTATTTTAAAATCTTTAAATGGGCAGAATAGAAATGTAATTTGGAGGAGGTTTCAACAACACACTTGGGAGTTGGGAGTTAATGAACTTAATAACAGTTGAGAAACAATTTAATTGCTATCTTCTTGAAAGGTGGTAATTATCTACACTGCATATAACAAAATGTCTATGATTAAATTTAGCTGCATGGTAAATAGTGAAATGAATTTATACAAATTATGTTTCACATAAAACAGGTTTGCAAGTAAGTAAGTGTCCTTTTTAACCGCCATAGTTTAGGGAATCGCAGGCGGCGGCTGCCACCAATTAGGTTTTCACAATAGCATATCCCAAGAGTAACATAATGACCCTGATTTAAACCAAGATAATTATGCTGCAGAGCAAAGGAGGCTAAACTGAACTCACATCAATAGCACAGCCCATCAAGGCTCCCTTCTTAAGAGACTTTTCCATGACTTTAAAAAGATTTGAAGGGGCATCCTTTAGATCAATCATTTCAGTAACTCCACCTGACCAAAGAAAGCTATTTGTAAAAGTCGATTATTATAGATTGTTAGCACATTTTAACAGCATGCTATAGCTAGATGCAATCCTGAAAGCATCAGCTACCCGTGAAATCTTCCATTGCTTCAGTTGTGCTTCCACCTTTCAGGGCTTCATATGATCCATTTAATCTATCAAATTCAAGGTTCAGTTAGAAAAGAGCTGTTACAAAACTTGCTCCAAGTTTCTAAGAAATTTCCATCAAACTAAAGTGACAATAAAATTGGCAATATTTTTAAAATGAAATATTCACTACAAGAAACAACAAAATTAAATTACAGTTGTTTATGTGTAAGTAGAACTAACTTGGCATAAGCTTTTTCCAAAAGAGCACTCCAAAATTCATTCTTGTCCGCAGAATGAAGAAAAACAAGCCTTCCATTAACTGTTGGAAGGAGATCATCTACAATGACATCAACCCATTCTCCATACTGCAAAATAAAAATGCTAGCAAAAACAATATCAGGGCTAAACATACACAAATAGCTAAATAGTGTAAGAAAAGTATTATCCATTGAATTAAGCTTATCTAGATGAAATCAGTATTAATGATAGAAACTTCTTTTCGTTATCACAGCTGACTGCATGGTAAGCATAACACAGCTGGAAGTAAGCCTAATATCAGTGAGTAAAACAAAAATTAACTGATCAAACCTGCCAAAATTGAAAATGAAAAATCCCAGCATAATCTGTTTTGAATGACTGCTCTGGCGGAATAATTCTATAAAGAAGTTCAGTGTTCAAGGAAAGAGATGCAATAGCAGCTAAAAGCCAGCAATCACCTGAACAAATGTCAAAATTAATTTGCATCACTGCAGTCTGGCTATTAAATACAGATAACACAAGATGAAATTAAATTACTGACACTCCACAGGTTTCACATACTAGCTATAAAATTTAATAATTCATAGCCTGAATTAATTATTTATATTAGTCAGTTGCACAAATTCTGAGGTTTTGCTTTAAATCATTGCAGTAATGAGCACTTACCAAGCTCTCCTTGCATGATGTCAAAACGACTGGCTCCACCAACAAATAGTTCAGGATCATCACATATTTCCTTTAATTAAGAGATCGTTTATGCATTTTGCAGCATACACAATACAGACAGTATATAGGGTAGACTATTTTGAATAAAACATTAATAGATTTTTGGCCTTCTTACACTTGGTCGTTTCCATTCGAATCGTTTACTTGGCCTTTGACTAAAGAACAGTGATTCCAAATCAGCAGGAAATTCTGGATCTTCAAACAGGATGTTTTTTCTCAAGCACTCTTGCTTAATTTCATCATAGCTTTTATTTGTAATGTCGACAGGGAAACCTCTTCTTTTTATTTGGCATGAGTATCTAAAAAAACAACACTAATTAAAACAACAACTTCAAACACAGAAACTATTTCACACATGATGTATACGCTTTTTGCTGCTCATTTTATCTGAAAAAATTGTCACGACTGCATACATATTTCGATCTAAATTACATTAGAGCATAAAGCACCTTCAAAGTACTTGGGCAGAAATAGCAGTAATAGTTAGACTTTGTTGTATAGTAATGGTGGTAGAATTACTATATGCAAGAAACTACAACAGTTTAACTTAAGAAAGCACAAAAAAGGTACATGAGAAGCATTGATCCATTAAATTACCAAACTTAAAGATTAATGCAAATTATTCCATATATACTGTATATGTAATAATTTAATTAAATTATGCATTCTTGTTATAATCCATGATAAGCAATAAGTGTGCAATGGCATTAGAGCAATTAATGATTGTGCTTTGCATGCAAATACCTTTTTAAGCCACCTTTTGTACCAGACTTATTACCACCACCAACTTGGCCCCTGTGCGTATTTCTTTGACTCGGCTTGGTTTCTGGCTCATGGCTTCGAGCACCATTGTTCCTACTATACCTATCAGTGTCATGATGCCCACCCACAGTAGTTGTAACTTGTCGAACACCCCTTTTGTGGTAATAATATGGCATGCTTAAATATATATTTGGTTTGTAGCATCATCTACCCCTGTAATTCGTACACAAGTAATTTATCATTGTTCTAGTGGCCAGCAATCTTAAAATTGTAGTCAAAATCTTTGATGTCGATTCGTTGATGAAGGGGAATATGTCTATACCCTATATCAAGGTATTTCACTAAAAGTTACATTGTTTCATGCAAACACTATGAAATGCGAATTGCTTTAAACAGTTTATATACTTGTTAAATAATTATCACTTCATAAAGACAGTCAGTAAAGTATCAGATGCCTTCAATGCCAAATGACTTTAAATAATGAAGGAATGAATGAATGGGAAATGGAAGCCCATGTGTGAGAGTTAGCACCTTTTAGGAAGAATGCTTCCATCTTTCCCCACAACCTGAGCACTGGCACCAAATCTGGCACCTTTCGGTTTTGCTACACCGGGTCCTGCCTTAATACCAACATTCCTTTTAATGCTTTTCTTTTGATAATAAGACGGCATTGTAATTTTCTACTCAAAAAGACCTGTAAGTTTTTTTGATAACAAGACATTGAAAACATATATTTCTTAAACTTATAATACATAGCATGATTAATGAGTTGAAAGTGCAACCAGCATGGAACATTAAACATGAGAAAGCTATTAAGCCATTATGTTCCAATATGTCTTCTGTATAATTACCTTTAATACATACAGGGTAGGCGTGTTTATTTAATATAAAGCGTAAGAGGTTTATCTAATTACAGGAAATATGAAATAAATTGTGAAAGAGAATCCGAAATAAATTAATTTATGTTACACTTATATCAACAACTCCTTTAATGGCTTGCTTTCCACAAGCTGGCAAGCCATACTTCAAAAGCACAAAGCGTTAATGTATTTGAAAAATATATAATTTTCCAAAGCTCACAAGCAATTGTTTCAGCAACATTTCCTATTAACTTTTATTATTTGTATACATACCCTGTATATGGATGAATTTTATTGTAGATAGTATTGCGATAACCATAAATATTTTTATTAAACTTGTGTTTTGAAAAAGAAGGTGGACGAACTGTTCTTTTCTTGTAATAGTATGACATAATAACTGACCACACATTTGACTGTTTACATCATTAGGTTATAGGTATCATCTTTACTTCAGGGAGAATGCAATAAAGTTATGACTTTGTTAAACTATTAAGTTGGAAATCTCATTTCTTTTACTTTTGCACTCCCACATCAGGATCAGGTATTGGGAAATTATGATTTCATAATTTCTTTTCTATTACCTCATAACTCCTTCCCATTCAGGCCTATAGTGCAAGTCGGAGTGCAAAAGTATAAGAGAACCGGAAACTCAACAAATCCAATGTGGTTTTTGTTGGCTTTAGCAAACACAACCTGGCAAAATTTTACAAAACTTTTAAACCAGTTAAGTCATGATATATTTCAATACATATTTTACTCAAAAATTTTTAAAGAATAGCCTAATTGTTCATGGCCTAGCCCTAGCCTATATGAAACTATCTATCCATAAAAATAATAACAAAATGTACCATAATTTTATTACTGTACCGCTGGCACTGTGATTTATTACCTCCTTTCCACCCTTAACGTTGTTCTCTGGGAATAATAGGCTGTAGAGCATCATTGACTAGGCCTAAGTGAAGTTTTTTAACATCAGTTCATACATTAACTGTAGTATGAAATGGTAGTATGCCTATGCTCAGCCAAATCTCAGCTTAAGTACTGATTATAAAACTATTGTTATAAATATAAACCGTACTTTGATGTCACATTACCAAGCCTGCAAGCTTCAACATATTTCATTAACCCACTATCTAAGCCAGCTTAACCTTTTTATCTTTCCCAGTGGTTTTAGCTTGATACCGCTACTTCTCTTGTGTAAACTGACAGTGGAACCACTTTGTTGACAATGCAATGACCTGGAAGATCTACGATTGGCTGATCTTTTATTTCCTGCCTCTCCTTCCACTGCAGCCCACCTAGCATCCACTTGACCACTTCCGCTCATCTGTCAAATTCTTATTGACAGGCTTATTCTGACCTATATCAGTAAAGACTCGTTTGTCATCAGCAAACTTTATCTCAGCAAAAATCTGAAAGTGTTAACTGAAAGGTAAAACCAAACTTTATTTAAGCATGCTGTAAAACATATAGAGCATAGGCCTAACAGTAACAGCTAGCCTATAGGCTAGAGCTAAATAGTTTAGCGTACGAAAACACATGACGCTATATATGAATTGTTAGGCTGCTCCTGGCCCACAACTAAGGCTAACTTGAGTTCATTTTTTGGTAAATAACATTTTCCAAAGCGAAGCACAGGCATTGACGCCCACACGGTCAAACAAACACATTCGTACAACCTCCCTGTGTTTACTTGCCTAAACGATGACTGAGGAGTGAGGTTGGATGCAAAATACAAACAGTCAAAAAGAAAAAGGCAATAACACTTTTTGCAACAACAATCATAGAAAGGACAATTTTAGAACTTTGTTTGCAACAAAGGTCCTGCCGCTATCTAGCGGACAACATGGCGAACGCAACAGCGATAGAACCAGAGCCATAGATTCATAGAATACTGATAACTGTTAGTAATAAGTTAATAACATGTTTAAAGCTGGGCAACCACTCTTGTAAAAGAAGCGTCGCTCAGGCTCTTGGTCATCAATGAAAAAAGAGCGTCGATCGTGCTTAACTTCTTCAATAAAGAAAAATTCGCGCTCGTTTTGTCGCCCACGCTCCCGCTCTTTTTGACGACTAAAAAATATTTCCACTCCGTCGCATCTTAGGATACCAATCGCATTCGTATGTTGCAAACATCAAATGTGCATTGTAAAACGTGTGTCTAACTGCAACTGTAATTGCTTATCATTATTTGTTGTAAATGTTACAGGAAATTTGAAGGAATCCCATGCTGAAGGGTTTTGTTTTGGTCACACTTGCCACAAAAGATTAAAAGACGACTAGAGTATTAAGAACCTTCTACATTTTTAGATGCCTATGTTCAACAATTTAATATTTTTCACTTTCAAATAGTGTTGTACGTTATTATGTATTACAACCAAGTTGCTGTTACGGACGTTTGGTACATAGGTTGTCATTTGGTACACTATTACGTTTTTACGTATATTTTACGCACACAAAACATTGAAAACTATCGTTTTATCGGTTTGCATTCGCTGTGTAAACGCAATTAAAATACCTGCGAAATATGCACTTGGCTCCTGGCCTACATTTCCCTTTTCCGAAATCGGGCAATAACAGATTGTAATGTGACGAAATAACCGTCCTTTGATAGCCTACGAGGTGATGACCGTAAATAAAGCATGGAAAGTATGGCAGTGAGCCAGTAACACTGATAGACTGTTTTTTAAACTGATATCAGACTGCATGAAGCCCAGCAGGAGAAATATCGCTTTCGTGACTGGTGCAAAAGTAGATCACACACTAGGTGGATAAAGTCACGATAAGCAATTAAATTTTGGAAAATGTTTGTCAGAAAATTAGTCCGCTTAATAACGACTATAATGAACAACCTTTAATTACATTTCAACTTGTCTTTAATATAAAACAAGACAAATAATATAAAAATACGAAATTTTCTGGTGACTGCCATCGCAAAAAAACGCAAATTTTACGAAACTGAAACTCAGTATTAAGCAATTACTTTTGATATAAACCTGCTTTGCCAATAAACAACAGTGATATCACAATATTACCATAAAACAACACGCGCGGTATATTGCTTTTATATCGAACCGCCAAAACAAGGTATTGACGTGCTGCTGTGCTATGTGTTGCGTATTATGTTGTTTATTTTTCGCCATGCGGAGCAACTATTTTGCGTGGAATCAGTCTCAAAGCAATCATTTTTTCATTACATAAAATGATAGTCTGACGGCAGTCCAAACACCTAAATTGTTTTTCAATCCAACCATTTGTAACCATTTTATGCGCTCATAGCTTTAGTTGTGCAAAAAAATAGCAATGAGCGAATAACTCAGGAGTGCGCTTGTGGTTCCGTTCCGACGTTGAAATGAGAGTGACGCTCCTACCTAAAGAAATAGGATCGCGCTCAATTTTGAGTGCTGTTGTGCCCACCTCTGAACTTTTTTAATTTCTATGGTAGAAGCGTAAAACCATAGTTTTTATAGGAATTTTCATTACAATACCTAGATATTAAGATTTTATAATCATAATCTTTGTAACTTATATATTTACAAATATAAGCTTATATAACTTTTAACTAAGGTACCTGTACCGAATAAGGCCCACCTAACACTTTTTTGAAAATAACTCAAGAACCATAAATGAGAATAGACTGAAAAATCGTATTCTATTAGTGAGGGTATATGACTACAACATATTAAAACCACAATACCTGACAACCCCCCAAAAATTTTTTATAAAGAAATTAAAAATTCCAAAAAATGGGCCTTATTAGGAGCATAGGCTCCTAATAAGGCCCACCAATTTTGTGAGTATTTTGATTCAAAACATAGTAATAGACAACATATAACATTATTAGAAATTTCACATTTTAAGTTGTACAAACATTTAAAAAGATTCCACTAGGCGCATCAAAGTAACTGCAACAATTTGCCAACTGATGACTGGAACCACTCTTGAAGTCTGGACATCAATTAGCCAAGCATCTTGTATGGGCCTTATTAGGCGCATGTGGCATCCACGAAAAAAATGTCACATTTTTATCATCAGAAAAATTTTAGCAAAAAAAAGTGCATTATCCTTTTCAATACTAAGTTGGTTGTTACATGAAAACTTCAGCCGGCTGACAACAGTTCATTTAACCGGCCAAATTCTCACTTACTTTTTTTCTAAATTAACAAAACCACCTTAACTGCAAATATCAAATTTTTGTTGTGCTCTAGCGAATCGGTTGATCACGTGACAAGGATGAAATCTGGTAAACCATCATGAATTTATATTAGTTTTTATGTAGGGACAAAATCTTTTATTTATTTGCACGGGTTTGCGAAATATGAGCAATGGGCCTTATTAGGGACCGGGCCTTATTCGGTACAGGTACCTTATAATCTTTATGATTGTACTGTATATATAATTTATGTATATATAGCCTATGTATATATAGAGAGAGAGATAGGCTATGGTAGAACAAAAGAAATAATGCAAAAAATAAGTTTCAGGTCACTTTTATTTTGGCACTCTCCTATTGGTCTGTTAAAACCAATACTATAACTTATATAAATGGTTTATAACTGTAGGCTTATGCCACACTGCTTTATTTAAAAATCCAGTTTTTGGGATGTCTTCTTTGCGTTTTAAATTGCTTTCATAAAGTTTTAATGCACCTTATGTTTGCGTAGCCAGAATGCGGTATAGTAGGCTATAGTTGCCGGTATCATATGCGTGTCATATGATATCGGTATCCTTTTTCAACAGCGGATTTGGTACATGATTTTAAATTTCTACTTTTTTCTCATATCTTTAGTCTACTTCTTTGTCTGTCGTTTTTTGTTTTTTGTTTTTTGTTTTTTTTGTTTTTTGTTTCCTCCCAGGAGCCATGTTACATGGCCCACGTAGGCATGTTTCTCTTCACTGACCGCCAAAGAGGAATTTTAGTTTAACGAAACGGGGGTTCTTGGTGTACTATATATAAGATCTTTTTACATGCAATATCAGCTTAGTTTATCGGTATTTAGTTGGTAGAGGATATTTAGATTTAAGCTAATTGGTAACCTATTAGCTTATTATCCTGTAACTTACTTGCCCTGCACACAATCAAGGTTAACCGGATGAACGTAAAGGTAAAAGGCGAAACATCAACCTGGCTTACTCACTACAGTTCTTACCAAGGTTCTGGATACAACGTTTTCCGACAATTTATCGAATAAGTAATCAAACAACTCCACATGTAATTTTAAGCAATTGAATTTAAATTTTCAGTCTTTGTTGTATTTGGATACAAATAAATCGCTTCTATTCAATAAAAACTATAGATGCCTTGTAGGGCGAAATATATATTTCTCAAAAAAACAACAGCTGCTTGGTAAATCTGAAAAACTTTGCTGAATTTTATGTAAATAAGTTAAATCGAATAATTAGTCAAATTTCCATAACCATATAGTTTCAGTTAATTCCCAATAAACTGTGGGCTACTTTTTCATTCTTTTTAATAAATGTTTCAAAGACTTGCTCGGCTTGCTCGAAAATTGAGCCGCTGAAATGCAACGCAAAAATGCAAGCTGCGACGACGTTTAAAACATTAAACCGACCAATATAGAAATGGCCTATACTTCTAGTTAAACCTTCTACCTGCTAATCACACTGCGTATGCGTGCCTCAAATACTGTAAAGTGCCGGTGAGATAGTCACTTCCTTAGAAATGGCTCGTGCATTTTATCTGGGTCAAAGTCTTTCAGTTTTATATGTCTGTCATGCGTGCAAAATTAAAAGCCTCCGCATTAGTTCCTATACATTACGAGTGCTAATATCAGTATGTCTACCACAAATAAATATCGACTTATATGTTCAACATTGAGGATATAAAGCCTATAAATCATATTATGTACCTGATATCAATATATACCAATATCGAAAGTCCATGCAGCGACCCACTTGTTTTAACAACTTTAATTGGCACGACAAACCAGGAGTTACTTTGAAAATATAATTTCCTAAACGCACGACTACCGTATTTTCTTGAATAGAAACCGCGGCTACTATTTTTTATTTTTGAACGTTTTGTGCGGCTTCTATTCGAGGGCGGCTTCTATTGTTTATTTTTAATCAAATCGTGCGGTTTCTATTCAAGGGCGGTTTCTATTCAAGGGCGGTTTCTATTCAAGAAAATACGGTATTCACAATCTTCGATATGTGAGCTGACCACATCTTTTTGATTGTAACTATATGCAAATACCATTGAGGACCATCTCCGCTACACTTCCTTCAAAATGAACAATATTTATGATCTATCATTTTCACTATTGGCAATTCATGCTGTGGTGTAGTTAGAAGTAACGCGATGCACAAATATTCCGAGCGGATAATTCCAGCCTACAGCATGTTGTAGTACAGGAAAGAATTTTTAACAGTTCAAGTTTAAAGTTATATATCCACTATAACTCGAATAACTATTCTCTTGCGTTCTCTTCTCGCGGTCAGCTGATTTTCCGCACAGCGGGGGCACGGCGTAACAAGAAACATTTCTAGAAATGTATCACTTTTACGAATAGCCTTATACTTACTTTAAACTAAATTCACTTTCTTTAGTTTTACAATTATGATGTATACAGGAAGCCAGATGTTTTAGCTATTAACCTGTAAAAATCCGATCAGTTTACGACGTATAGTTTTTGAGTAATTAACGATTGAAAATGTGTGTGCAGTGTCGGCCACACCTAGTTAAAATAGTAAAGTCGCGAGCCCGGTTTGGATAGGGTTAAGAAACTCTTCCTTCAGCATTGCTTTTTTCACCTTTAAAATTTACAGATTTACTTTCAAAGTTACAGTATTGCGGTTCAAGTATCCATTGAGACAATTAT
This sequence comes from Clavelina lepadiformis, assembly GCF_947623445.1. NCBI lineage: Eukaryota > Metazoa > Chordata > Ascidiacea > Aplousobranchia > Clavelinidae > Clavelina > Clavelina lepadiformis. The sequence goes on along the minus strand of NC_135241.1, from coordinate 7,054,749 downwards.
CAATTGGACGTGAGTGCAGCCAGCGCTAAGTTTTACAATGTGGAATAAAAACCGACAAAAAACCACTTTGTGTGCCAATGAAATTTAACAATTAGTAATGAATTAAAAGCGATTTCTACATAGGATTGGGAAAAATATACGATAATTGGATTCGAATCTATAACTTTATTTCCTATCTTACTTAGGCCTACCTGAAATTCGAGTTAAATAGATGTTTCAATGACTTTTCGCGTGTAGCAACTGTTTCCAATATGTCTGGCATTTCCTGTATAATTACAGTAAGTATTATATATTGTCATTTCTATTCGTTTACCTTTTTCTTCTCTTTATAGTCCTATAGTAGGATAGCATTTTAAGTGAACAAAATAGTTGATTCCAAACCCGTCGTTGGCGCTGTGACCAAAAACGTTATGAAACCATAAACTTAAACGCTTTTCAGGTAAAGGCATTGATAGATTTTGGGGGTGGCTAACCAGACTGCAGCTGGTGGTTCCCAAATTTTAGAGCTCCCATGAGTTGAGAAACACTTGCCTTAAAACAACTTCTCTTTCTCTCTATCTCTCAGCAGCTCTAGGAGCTCCCGAAACAGTTCGCCATTTTCCGTGTCTGTCAGTTCACCTAAAGCAGGGGTTCTTAACGTTTTTATAATCATGGCCCACTTTTGTTCTGAAAATATTCCGTGGGTCACTTGTCAAAGTTCTGCTTAACCCTAGAACTACCAGAATTTTTTACTTCGAGAATTACCAAAGGGGTCAATTGACCCTTGTGTTTAATATGAAGGCTTTTTAAATTGGTTATAAATTATAATGGAATGGCTCACTAGTAAATTTACCAACTTTTACTTTCCATAGTTCCACATGCTGTATGCGTGCACGACACACATACAAACGGTCGTGCTTGTTTCCAAAAATTTTTTTCAAGTTTTAAAGGAAACTGATAGTTCAAATCGCGAATCCGTTAAATCCGAAGTCCGTTAAACCGAGATCCGTTAAATCAAGGGTTGACTGTGCAAAGAATGCTTTTTCCGCACAACCAAACACTTTCATTCTAATTCGAATCGAATTTCCGGCCCTTTCCCTATTTTTTCCGTAAAATTAGATATTGTGACACAAATAAACTAATTTTTTCAACAAATCTAGCAAGTTTTCAAGTATCTCTGTGACTCACTGGTTGAGAACTTGAACTATCCACCTCAGTGATGTAATTCTACCACCTAGTTCTAAGGCGACCCGCTGGTCTTTTACTAATTGGTGTTGCAAGCATGACTTGGTTTTCAAGCTTTTCCTCAGGTATTCTGGTGACATGACCATACCATCGTAGTGGGGATCCCTCAGTTTGAATAAGTAAGAGCTAAGCCTTTAGAGATTTACGGATTTCTGTGCAACGAATTTGATCTATAGTAGCGTTACACCATAAACCGTCTTAAAAATCCCATTTATCAAGTCTGCACTCGTGAGCACAATTTTTCAGTCATCATCCAAGATTTATGACCATAGATGAGATTGGAAGAAAAATTGCATTAAAAATTGACAGGTTTGCAGTCTTAGAGAGCTCTACTCTCTTCATGACAACCGAACGTTGAAACTCACGCATGACTGCACTTGCTTTACCAATCCGGGTGTCTGATTCAGTGTTTGCCTTCCACCACTCTTTAATTGCAGTCTCACTTACTTGAGCTTTCTTACCTGTTTCAGTAGTAAGTACTGATCATAGTTTCTTGAGAGGCAGAATACCTCCGTTATGGTTATTTTCATTCCAGAGTCATTGCAAACAGTTGCAAAACGATCGAGTGCATGTTGACCATCAGCTTCGGAAGAAGCCAGAAGAAATATATGGGTCATATGCAAACAGCAAATGACTGATCCTGCTGCTTCTAACCATGACACACTCTTCGCCATGTCTGTGCTTGTATACACAGTTCATGTAAACTATGGGTGTACAGACATTTAATCACTAGACTTTTAATCACGCAGACATTGCATCATATGAAAAGGAGAGGTGACAGCACACACTCCTGGCGTAGAAGATTAGTTTATAGATGCAGTGTAATCTAGAAAATGGTCACATCGAGTTGCAAAAATAAGTATTGTACGTAAATAATTAGCTGCAAGAGCACCTATATCATGTATTTTGTTAAACACAAAGTTGAAAATTAAATTCAGCCAGAATATTGATCACTTATGCTGTTTTTTTTATCACAATAAGAAGGTTATTGGATTAAAACTTACAACTTAAACATATTTATGACACTGGGTTAAGAAAGATATACAACCATGTCGGGCACTGTTAGCCAAGTTTATTTTGTTTGAATACCTTATTAATGGTCGTTTTATTAGAACTCACACGAAGAAACAGTGCTGTAAATTGTATTGACGTCATCCGTTGTCAGTATCAGGCAGGCGAAAAGAAGCGCTTTTTGTTTGGTGAGAGTCTACTGTCAAACAAGACGCCTTTATGTAGGAATCTTTGTGGCAAAAATGTAATACGCCTAAGCCAAATTACAAATGTCTTGCTACAAACAACAAGAGATCTTGTGACCATCGTTTTTTTCTACTACACTTCTGTTTCTTTGATATTAGGAATGTCGAATAAGCATGTGTACTTAGCTATCGCTTTTTTGTTAAATCCTATTTATCTGAGAGGTTACTTAACCATCACGGTCGATATGACACTAATCGATATTTAATACAATTGTTAAATGAAGAATTTGAAAATTGTTCACAGTCGATCGTGTGAAATTGTGCCGAAACATTTCAGAAAGATTATAACGACGGATGGCGACTTAGAAATACATCGACCGTCAACTTATTTCACTTTAATGGCTTGTTCTATGACTGTAAAACTTCGCTTAGCACGGATGAGTCATGGTCAGTACTTAGCAACTAATACACATTTTGCATATTCTTCTGTATTTCACAGAAAAAAACATTTTGTGGCATACCACAGGTTGTTTTGTGTTCAGGCAAAATGTTACAGCTACAGTAAGTATTCTGAATTAGCTGATTGTAAATAACATAAGTAAGCAAATAACATAATTTCTCAGGGAAAGTAAATTGTTCTGATCCTTGAATAAGTTTCAAGTTGATAAGAAAGATTTTCAACAAATCAGTTAGTCCAGAATTGTGACAATCTTGTGAAAGCTATTTACAGAAAACAGCAAAGTTAAACTTTAAACTTTTAGCGCCGTATCCAGGTAACTTTAAGTTTGTTGGTATAAACCAAGTGGGAACTTTGTCATTCATTTACTTGACAATTACTCTCTGCCCTACAGATTACTACGCGAGACTCGTGAGAGATGAGGTTCAATTAGGCCGCCCATATTATGCTTTGTGTTGTCTTGAACGGGTTTTTAATTCGAAGGTGCCTTACATAACACCGAACATTAGTATATAAAATAATTCAAAGAAGATTCAAGCAAACTGAATGGAACTGTTTGTATCGATTCCCGGTTTGTAATTTGAGACTTAAAATTGTCGGTAAAGGCAAAACAAAACAGGCGTGTGTCCTAATATTAATTTTCAGTACAGCTGAATGACAGAAGTCAAATTGTGATGTTTAAGTTTAGTCGGTGATATGTGCCAATAAATTTTGGAAAGGGTTCGATTTTTGCGGATTTACTCACGAAATAAAAGGCAGCTTTATGGCTGCACTGGTAAGTGTTCAAGTCGTTTTGCAAAGAGTTGCTCCAACCTACTGAAAACTTGGCAAAAACATCACAGCAGTTTTGACAGCTGTACATTTTCAAATAAACACCACCATCAGGATGCGTCACTAAACCCTCTTTGTAAAATCATTAGTGTACTTACGTCACATGTGGAAAAGAGGTAGTTGGACAGAGATTGCAAGTTCAAGTGCTAAGAGAAACTCTACCGAAGCTAACGTGTAGACAAGTGGCCAATCAACAGCACGCTAGAGCTAAAACACTGTGCTTGATTGTGAGGAGTCAAGTGAACTTGTCTGGCTTGACGTTGCGCAAAGTAAAAGTCAGTGGCACTTCTAATGGAAAGAGCATGCGATCGATAAGCTCTAAATCAAACAAAAGTCTGACTGATGTTTACGCCTGTGCCAGGGTAAGGACTGTATCCATCCTACTGTAATTTGCTTTTCAAAGATATCTGTTTTTGTCGACTTTGAGGTTTGCCTATAGTGCACATGGAACGACCGTGGGAAAACTTTACTTCAGATTCTGAGTTGATAGTTAGAAACGGACGCAGTAAATGCTTGCTATCAGAAAATGAAGAGAATAGTGTCCGTATAGTCGTTCAATATTATGAAGTTGAGTGTAGAATGCGAAAGATACTGTTAAAAGTTCACCAGAAAAAAATTGAACTTGAACGGATAGTTTACGTTTTTTTATTTACTTCTATGAACGGTCCTACTGTATATAGTAACCTAAACTTAACCAACATGCATTTTTCAACTGAAATTTCACTTCAATTATATCCTTGGTAGCTATAGAACCAACTTTTTGCGCACCTTGTTTTCTATTCTAATAGCCTAATTTTACAAAAGCTTGTACATGATTTACTATAACGGCGAATTATTCACTTTCATGCAGGAAATAAAGAAATTGCAAAACTGTGCTTAAGAGATTTCATACAAGAGACAATTGAGCTGTGCCAGCAAATGGTTGGTCATTCATTCAATGCAAGTTTTTTATTCTTTTTTCAGGCTATGCCAACGCTATTCAAATTTACGGGTTGTAGTAATTTGAGAAAGGTTTGCAAAACAGATATGCAAAATGTCAAGTTTGGCTACCACTGCAATTTCACCGCCGCAGCACTTGCTAACAACCATTTATCGGCAAAGTTGGCATCCCGTAGCATCTGCACAGGGCAATTACTCGCCCAAGTATGTGTTGTTTACTTCTTTGATTAAAAGTATCCTCTTATGTAAGTTATATGTAGTTGATATTTAAAGCTGCATGTGGTTAATGCTTTTACATTCTTTATGGCGTTTTTTTTTCTAAGGAACATATATATCGTTTAAAGTTAGCTTTGAGAAAAGAGCTTAACTATACCTCCTTCCCACCAAATTAGATTTTAGCACGTTTTGAAAAATTATCGGGCTAAACTTGTTTGAAAACGAGGTGGTCGTAAGAATAACCTTCGTCTACTGTCTGGGCGAAAACTTTACGGACAGGTTAAATGAAGATTGCGTAAACTCTTTGATTCGGCTCAAAATTTTGCAGCCGAATCAAACAATATTCGATTCTGAAATTACGAGACGTTTTCTAACGTACTGAGACTAGTTTGTTGTGACTGAAAAAGTAAACATTCTCTCGTTTAATTATTTTGAAAACTCTCTGATGGAACTTGAGGTAACGATTTATGTGACGTGGGATTAACAGCGTATATTTACCTTCAACCCAGGGATTTAAACTGTCGACTAACTATTCGGATGACAATGACTTTTTCGAAATCACCAATTTATTGTTTAAAAGAAACATAGTGATGTTATTTACATCCAGGATAAACGAAAAATACTGAAATAGCGAAGGGCTATATCGTTTCGAACGCAGGAGAGATATGTTGTAAAACTTTGTAGTGACGATTTGGAAAAAGGCACGTAAATGTGCTTATCGGTGCACTCTTTCTCTTAGCAACCTACCAAAATAAAAAATACATACGAGGTGCACTCGTAATCAGGAACTCAAAACGAACGTGTTTAGCGCGCACTTGACTATTTTATAACATAATACACACTTATAGGTGCTTCTAAACACACTTCAGCAAAAATAACGCACGTCTATTGTAGTTGAACATTAAGCACCTTTAATAAAATACTCTCCAGCACAACAGCTGCGCGACCAAAAGAATGTAGCCCAAAAGCGTTTCGATACTTCACAAGACACGCCCACACTGATTAATTATGCTAATAAGTAATTATTGCCGTCACATGGATGCGATTGTAAGCTGTTTTATGCGCTCTAAAGGTTTAGTGTATCTGAGCTCGATAAAATACGAACTTATAGCTGCGTCTCGGTTACCAGCTTACGTCTGGTTTCTTTGAACACAGGTTCTTACGAGTTTTACAAACACTTTCCTTGTAAGTCTAATGCTACTTATTTTGCTTGTCGGAGAATTTTAACGTTTTTGCCTATGTAAAACCATCATTATTTCGTACGTGGCCTCCTATAACGGGTGTAAAGTTTGTCGTTCTAACGAAAGCATTTACTTGACTTGCCACACTGTAGACTATTTATGGTAAAAAAAATTTCCACAGCTTTGACATGTTTGGGGAATCATCGCAATTGTAATTTCATAACTGTAATTAAAATTTTGACAATTATGTTTTCAGAAGGCCCATGGTTAAAGATGTCGAAAACATTGCTGGAAGTCTACGCAAAACGGAAAGCCCATTTGAGCCGAAACCATCTTATGCGAAGATGACGAAATCGTCGATACAAAAGCGTCGTCAATCCCCTGGAGGCCGGCGCGTAAACTCAAGGAGTGTAACGCTTCGATCGCGAAGTGAACCCATACAGTACGGAAAAAATGTTCCTCAGCTGTCGGTATCTTCACCTATTCGTATGAAGTCTTGCAACGAGACACCTTACACCTTATTCACGGAATCTTCTTTGGGCAAAGCTCAAGTAACGGAAAATGAAGTACCCACTTCCCTTGCTACATGGCGAAGACGATTAAAAACCTGTGTAACATCACATTCTCGAACAGAACAGGTGAAAACTTCAGGTTGCGAATCGCCCAGCACTGCTTCTCAAACGCCTAAAAATCGAATGGATGTCTCTTACGCCAGCGGAATTACCGGTCACAATTTGCCAGTTAGTGTCCCAAATACAAGGTTTTATAAACTTTTGAACTTTTCCAACCCTGTCTTGGCAACCATCTGTGTTCAGGGGTTAAACCCACCCGTCCAGGAACGCGCAGAGAGATCGCGTAGAACTTCAGAATATACGGATTATTCTCAGTACAGCACTGTAGCGGCTTACGACGACGAACACGCAAATCTAAAAGGAACTATATCCTATTCATCAAGTTCTGAAAAAGACCCTTTTGACGAAGAAATAGACAATGATGTGAACACATCGCAAAGTTTCTCGACGCGAAACTTGGAAGACGATTCATCGGAGGTATCATTTCCCGGGGATTTGGCTTTGGGAAGTTTTGCTGATGACAAAATAGCCCCAGAAATGCTTTTAAACGGCTGCCGCATAAGCGAAAAATGTATGGCAACTATCGAAAGCAAAATGATGCCGACGTCCAGGTCTCTGACATTAGAAGATTCAGACATTTCAGAAAACGAAATTTCTTCTGACGGGGAAGACGATGATTCTCTTAGCTTTAAAGGAAGCGAAAAGCACGGCCGTAGCTGCATCGAAAAGTACAAACAATTGTATGAACGCGAGAACAGGTCAAATGTGGCGGCTTCCGATCCTGGCGCTGACAAGCCTGGTGATGATATGCAAGAAACATCTTACGACTGCCAATTGTCAGAAAGTGACAATAAAACCCCTGCGTATGAGTTTGCAGACGTGTTTCCAAAGAAGTTTGAAAAATATGACATACGAATGCTTTCAAAACTACCATACGACGTTAACTGGAGAAGTGTGGTTAACCTGACCGAACTTTGTTCGGGTTCGGACCGAAAACACTCGCAGCGGAGACATTCGGTTAATTCTTGTAAAGCTCGCCGGGCAAAGGCTTTGGAAGAACGTAAAAGCTTAGAAAACCTAATCGAACGCTTAATCAACCTGGATAAGTTACAGACTTCGACCGAACAACGTGAGCTGGCTATTAAATATCACAGAGCCCATATTCGTTCAATTGCTCTAAAACAGAAAACTTCAAGCGGAAAAAATTTGTCTTCCAGTTCCATGCAAAACGAAAACAAATCCAGCGATTTGCCTGCGAGCGGATTTTCAACCTCAAGAGAAAGTCCTCGTCGTCGATCTTCCGTGCCGTCTGTCAACTCTCGTCTGGCGTGGGTGTCTGAAATGAGCCAGGGTGACAATAGCGTGTTGGAGCAAGCTTGCAAAAACGGCGATCTAACGTTGTTGCATGACAATTGGCTCGCTAGTATTAAAAACCGTATTCGACCCACTTCTGAAGCCAACAGACGCTTTTCTGAATCGTCCAGATCGGGCGATCCGGGAAGTCTATCTAAAAGAGGGAGGCGTCCCCGCTCGAGGCCCACTCTGCCGCGGTATTACGTGTATGAGTGGAGTGAACGAACCAAGGATGACAGATATCGATTGAAGACATCCTGTAAAGTACGTGCGCAACCTTGCGCCACTTGTCGGGAAAAAGCCAGACGAATGCAGCAATCCAATGTGGCGGTGGCTTCGCAAAACGAACCAAAACTTCGACGGCCCAGGTAGGCTAATTAACATCCTTTTTTCTTTTTACTTTTTGACTCATGAAAGAGAATATGCCGTTTGTACGTTCAAATGCTTCTGAATCTTCTTCAAATCATTAGCACATAATCGTTTGCATATATACTTACTCATTTGATCATTTCCAAGAAGTTTGCCAACAATTGGTTTTCCACGATTGGTTACGCCATGGAAACCATCAGTTCGTCTTTTACCTTTGCCACCAGACATTTTTCGCATATAGGCTGCATAGTGAGGGCGGTAAGCGGTGATTTTTGAAATCTAGCTGACTGAAACACTTTTAGATTTACGAAATCTCAAAAGTGGTGGTGCTGTTATTAGGGAAGCTATATTGGTGTGTTGTGGTTTATTGGCACTGTTTGTTATGCTTTATTGTTATTGCAATTAATTAGGCTACGACGCTACGTCGTTTTTATTTAAATGGATATTACGTAGCACACTATTTTCGGTTTCTTTCTTAAACCAAGGCTGTTTTTTATTTTGCATATTTTACTTTGCGTACTTATGCAAGTAGAGCATATTGTTATAACCTATCACAACGTTGAAGACTTTTACGTTACTTTTACGACTTTTTATATATTTGTAGTACCGCTTGCTCAGTTACATCTCAATCTCCAAGCCGTCCAATTCCATCCAAAGCGCGAGGGCGTCACCAAGCGGCAGTTTTGTCTTCTGCAAATTTACCGCATTCGACGCCAGCGATCACCAATTACCACAAATTCAGCGAAAACGTCGATGTCGCCAATTTCAATTCGACCGAATGCTTGAATGAACATATGCAAGAAATTTTAATGCAGAAGGAAAAACTACATTTGTTGAGTAATTCGGGACGAAATGGTTTGCCGACCTACTTGTCTTCGGCGTTTAAAGTATCATCAATACCGTTTAATAACAGACCAAAGAAATAAATACTGTGGAAGCTTGGTAAGTCGAAGGTGAAAAGGCCCAATAAATTACTTTGAGATTTTTAAAGTCGGTGTGACTGATATAACTATTAACAAACGCGTTATCCGAAGTTTTGGTTTGGGCAAAGTCGAGTTAACAGGCTTCCACTGCTATGCGCTTTATTCCTTTTCATTTATCTTTACAAAATATTAATATTATCATGTGGTGCAGTGCTCTTGACAATTTTTTGATGTAACATTGCAATCTTTAACGTTTTCTTTCATTACGTGCAAAAGGTTGTTGTGCTGTTCTTCGAATCGGTGTTAAAGCCATGCCTAAGTCTTCTTTAAGATAAGCGTATTCATATAGAATAATGCCTGGGAGAAGCCGAGCGGACTGTGTCGTCATCACGTAAATATTTTGCGTCACCGCATCCTTGTTCAAGTTCAACGAAGCAAAACTTTCATAGTCCTCAATTTATAACTGCACTTTAATTGACATCCCGTACGTAGGTAAAAATAATTTGAATCGGGTATGCTGCATAACAGCCGTCTTGAAGAAAGGTCTGTACAATACTCTTTACTGTTTGGGTGTGAAAGCTGTTTTCGTTTTTGCGTCGATTGATGCAAAGGGTTGTTTACGTATACAAACCAGCAATTCAAGACATGACGTATACACAATGTCCAAAGTACAAATAATGCGAGATAGTTCTATACTTTGAACGATAATTTTGTAGTCCGAGTGTGACGAAACGGATTATAGCTGAAGTGGGAAACATATTTTACCAATATGAGAAGAAGAACTGTCAAAATCTTAACCAAAAAGTACCTTCACGGGTCGGCGACGGTAAATATGCCACGGAAAATTCCTTCAGTATAATATTTCAAGCCAGCTCAGTTGAAAAAAGGGTGAAGGCGGGGAACTACCAGCCATAGATAGTACATAAGCAGAGTGTTCGACAATCACGTTACGACGACATAACTCTTCAGTGAAGCTGAAGTATTTAGAAGCAAAATTGTTTGATCTTCTTGCACATTTTTCTGGAATCTGTTTTCACTGGACCATATTCTTCGCCATGCAAGACAAGATAAAGAAGCTGGTCCTCTTTGATGTCGATGGGACTTTGATTGCCCATAACCCGAACTGGAACGAAGCAGCGTTAGACGCTTTATCGGAAGGATTCAGCGTAACTTTGACAAACCGGGAAGTTCCGGAAAACAGTAAGAATGTGATCGTTTTTGTATAAGTTTTTATTTTGTCCATAAGTAATATTTAATGACAAACACTTAGGTGTACAGCGACCAGCGTACATATATTCGTCCTGTCGTGAAAGCGGTGCAATTGGCATACATGTTTGTTCGTCATTAGTAACATCACACTGTGGGATAGGAAATTTCTTATGGGAATGCATCAGTCTTTGAACCACAATGAGTTCAGATTTTTTTGTTAAAGGTGTTTCGAAAACATGATGCATTGTAGAAACCAAGCAGTAATCAAATTAGATGATTCACAAAAACAGTGATGACCGTTATTTGATCTTCGTTGACACATTGTCAGACGTCATTAAGTCTGTTATAGCTTGCATTTTGTTTCTACTGACAACGATTGAGTCATTGTCCAAACTAATGGCTACAAAATAGGGAAAACCAAGTAGATTTTTACTTCTTCGAAAATCAGATTCTCATGCAAATTAAAGTCGCCTTGATTTTCAACGTAGCAAAAATGATAAATAAATTACTCTGCATATATATTATAGCAAACCTTTTGCAATTTGTTTTAATTTTTTTGATTCTTTAAACAACGTTTTCTGTTTATAGTTGGCACAGCAATTGGAGTAGCCATCGAAGTTTTAAAAGCAAATGGCATCACCGAGATGATCTGCGAAAACTACAAGGAAAACATTGAAAAATCGGTTGCTGCATTTCGGAGAATAATCAAAGAAGGAGTTGAAAATGGAAGGTAGGTTAAAAAATGTCAATTAAATCCTTAACTAATGAAACTAATATTACAAAAAAGTGCGAGAAGAAATTTTGTATAGTTATGAAGTATTAATATGATATATCTAATTTTGCAGTCTGGTGTGGACGGCCTTGCCAAATGCGAAGAATGTATTGAAAATTTTGAGTCAACGCTCGGACGTTAAGTTGGCGTTGTTAACAGGTGGCTATTGTTGCTGGTTAATATAATAACTGGTTCTTTTCGTTTATTTCGTTTATTCTTTCCATTTGTTATACAACAACTTACAACAAACGCCAAATGCTTTAAGGAAATGTTCTACTTTTTGCGCACTTAGTTTTTTTTTGCACTTGAATGCTTTTTACGCACAAGGTGTTTTTCTCCTCTGTTCTTGACTGTATGATTAACTACCACTAAGAACAATCTTTTTGTAACGTGAGCTGCATGCGTTGTTTCGGCCAACCATTTTCCCAGCCCAGAAACCAAAACAAAATATTTCTTCACTTCATCTGTTTTCTCCTTGCATGAATTATTTGTATGCTATCACTACCAAATCGCTTTTGATAAAGAAAAGTGAAAACAATTGAAATTATTTTGATCAATAGCAAACCCGAGAGACGTGACAATGATGAAACTAAAATCGGCGGGTATCGACCCCCGATATTTCATGGATGATAATTCCGATGAACTCTGTGGAGCCTTCGGATGCGAACACGAGAGTCGAAGCTCACTGATACACATAGCAATGAAGAGGTGTTCCAAGGAGCAGAAGATTGGGCATCCTAAATCAGTCGACGCCGTTTTCATCGGAGATACACCGCATGACGTTAACTGCGCACATGACAACAACATCCCATGCGTGGCCGTGACAACGGGTGTCTACGTCAAAACCGATCTTCATCTGGCAGACTACATTTTAGAAGATGGATTTGAGAACTTGACAGAAAGCATTGAGGCGATCTTAAGAACTTTAACGAAAACCATTCCCCAAACATCGCTTGCTGTTGATAAAAAAATCCGGTGTTTGATGGTGTAATTAATTAGTACAAACTGGTTCTTGAAAAAGAATTTTTACGTTTTTTAGTTTACTTTTTTAAAATCCGATTTTGTTTACATTACTTTATTTTTGCTGTCTTTATTTGTTTATTGTTTTTCTTATTTTGTTAAATTGTTATCATTTGGTTTACCTTGCATTGTTCTATTCTCTCTGTTCTTTTCATTTTAGTGTCTGAAATTAATTTTTTAACTTGCCCATTTGCTTTCTTAATAGTCATTGCAACAAACAACAGTTTCTTCAACAACAACAGCTTCAACAACCTCTTTTTACATGCTCCAGGAAAACTCATTGTTCTTTTACCTTCTTTTAAATACAGTTGTTAAAAATAAAAAGTATAAATCGTCTCTGGTCGGATCATATATACCGTTACGCGTTCTTGACTGACACTTGTATATGCTATTACTATACACATAGACAAAACATCAACCTGCTAATTGGTGTGATGTTCGTAGCAGCTATTCTATTTTATAATAAGGAAAGAAAACAATTCAATTAAATTTGCTGAAGATTTATACAAGAATGATTTACAAAAGCTGTCATGTGACATTAGGTGATAGAAAATTGAACAGAGATCTACGTTGTAGAATGCAAGTTTTATGTAAAAAAAAAAACTTCAAATATAGATCATCGAGGACAAATGCACTTAAACACTGAATCAATCCCAGCACACACATACATATATCTGGTGAATTCCACACATTGACACATCGACGCATTGATTTCTACACACTCCTCAAAATTTTCGTTTCTACTGTATTTGTGTTTTGTGTTCAATATACCCTTTCCAAGAATAAGGAGTTATGGCGTTTGTGAACGACAATATTTATTTTATATCTCAATGTGACGTGCTTGTGTGACGCAGTTTAATAGACTTTTAGATAACAATGCTGGCACGATAGAAGCAGCCAAGCAAATCGTTAAAATTACCCCCTTAGGCGGAGTAGTATATGCTGGACATAGGAACCAAACTACCTCACGGGAATTGCAGATTATGACAACAGCTGTAAGAAAATTTGTAACAGGTTTATAGAGTATAAAGTTACTGTTTCATCTGACAACTGGCCTTTATGTTTACATGTTAAATATACTCATTCAGGCAGATACTTTTTTATTCGATGTTCAAGAGCGTTTTACAGGTTTTAGCTACAGACTTTGTAAAACTTGGTAAATAAGTGTAGTCAAGCGTGAGAAAGGTGGCAACGATTTAGTAATAGTTCGCTGAAGATCTTTAAAAAGTCATTTGATTTTAATGATTTTGAAATGTATTTTGTGTAGTTTAAAGTTAAACTGGCTGACGAGTAAAAACATTTTACAGATGACTGTTTACAAAATAAGGACAAGATTATTAGCATTTGTAATATGTGGAAGCTCACATGGTTTAGAATATACTTAAAATTACTGGTACCAAAACAAGTATAGATGTATTTGACCTGGCACAGCTTGACTTAGTGATACAAATCGACCATCAGATTTTTAAGAGGAAACGACGATAAATTTCTCCAAAGCAATGCAAACTGCTGTGGCCAACGGGGCATCCAATAACAGGTGAGGAACTGCTACAAATGCCGGTACTACATACGTCATGGTTTTAGAAAATACCTTGAGGTATTTATGGAGAAAATGTGCAGTTTCTCCCGAAACTGCACTTAGTGTCTTCGATTTGCAACACCGGTTTTTTGCGGTAGAAAAATCCTTGCCATTTTAGCCCCAACAAAACTGACGTCATTAAGTTTTTTCACAAAAATCGTTTCTCTTACCTCATAATGCGTAACCTATCACAGCATTTGTGCTTAGGAAGCCTTTTATTCTGCATATTGTAGTCCTACCAGTAAGGCAGATTTTTCATCCGATTGACCTTTAGCATATATATGCCTAAAATACATATTGTTTACAATCATATGACTCTAAAGACAATTCTTGTTGAAGCCAGTACGAAAAACATAAATTTCTTGCACAGTGTCTTATATTTTTTTAAGTGTGTTTGACGTCACCATAATGTTAAGCCTTGACTATGTCGGATGATCTTGATTTTGTTTCAGCGGCAATTGCCGTATTTGTTGATAGCTTTGGTGCTGCTTTTCTTTGACTTTATTATCAGATAAAAGTTGTTCTAAAGGTTACAGTAATTAACATCGGTATATAGTTAAGTTATTGCTCAATCTATTGAATTATTAATCCAAATTCATCATTTAACCGTTTTCAATGTATTCCTTATCACAAGTTTCTGGTCTTCGTTTTATGTCGCTCCATATATAACTTTAGTGCCTCCCCTAAACTAATCTTGAATATTTGAAATTGTTACGAGGCTTTTGCTTTGAGAGAAATACACCTAAAAATCACATGACTGACATAAAATGTGGTGTTATTTGGCTCTTTGACTGTCTCATTTTATTGATTAATGAGAGCTGTTTCGCACCTAAATGCCATGGCAACTTCACATTTTGGCACCAGAAACTGTTTATTTTTGAAAGAATATGACTGTTTTCACAACTTAAAGTCCCTTTCAAAATGTACGAAAACACTATCCGATGTAGTCAATAAGAGTCTGCAGCAATGCGCTTATCGTATTTACCAGTTGCTGTTGTTTTACGATTCAGTTTCGTTTATGATCTCATGAGATTACGTCACCTGAAAGGTTTTACAAATTTAATTGTTCACATTGCCAATATTGGGATCAAGAAGAGCAAATGCGTAATCAGTCAGGTGTGACGCATACGTTTTACTTTATTTTGTTCTGTTGCATGTTCACAATAACACTTATTATAAGTAAGTTTTTTCTATTAAGGTTTTCCCATATAAGTTTTTCCATATAATTGCTCCTTGTTTATCTACACGTTTTGTGGTGTATTTACACTTTAAAAACTACACATATAATGTCCACATAACACCTGATACCAAATGGGAAGGCGTCAAAAAAGCCAGCATGCCACAACATAAATACAAAAGATAACAAGTAAAATACGATTTTTTGAATGTTTCGATATTTTTAGATATTTAAGAGGATTGAGGATTATGTTTGGGCAAACGGTACTGAATGCAGCTAAAACATTTTAAAAATCACTTAAGTTTATTTCGAATTTTGTTTCGGATTTTCGATAACTCCGAAGTTGGAACAAAGGTATACAGAAGTCCATTCAAAAACTCCCTGGTTAAAATGTTCACCTGATCAGTAGCAGAAGCGTAAATCACCGCTTTGTTCAGGGTCCAGATAAATGTCAATCCAAAGAGATACATGCTCTGTTTATAGGTCTGACGTCAATGTTTTATTTCTGAAAGCTTGTCGGCGGTTAAGATTCAACATTACCTCATTTTTGATTGTCTTTGGAGTCTGTTATTTGAAATCGAATACGCGTTCCTTTTCAAGCAATAAACTTTCTATTTTTAACCAAATTACTCTATTTCAATCACAATCACATGTCATGTAATGTTTTACCAGTTACTTAAGAAACTTATACAACCAGAATGGAATTGTAGAGATAGTAACAATAGAATGAGCATAGCGTTGAAACAACTTTGTGACGTAAACCATGCGTGGATAACTTCATCAGTATTCCCATATATGTCACTTCCTTATTTAGATTTGCTTCTATTTTGAATTGGTTCCTTTGCGTTAGGGGATTTCCATTGATATTGGTTTCGTTTCCTTAATGAATACCGTGTTAATAAAACTATTTAAAATGTCTAAAGTAAATTAATGTTATCTGTAAAATCGATAGTTATATTTAGTTATACTAAGCTTATGTTTTCAGTAACAATGTTGAGCTAAGGACGATGAACCCGGATGGGATTTTGGAACCTCTGAATGGGTCTAGATTTCAGGAGAGTGATTTCAATAGAAAAATGTCGAGACGGGCAAATACCCCGTTACCAGCAGTGCCATTACCCGCAAAAAAGAACCGGCCTAGACGACAACAGAGCGCGTTGAACCCGAACCCCGCTCATTCGCCGACTCTACAAACCGCTTCATGCGATGATCTAAGCCAGATCACGCCGCGTCACATGATCTCTGAAGACGTTCAGAAAGCAAACTTAATGCGGACGGCCTCCGTTGATTTTGATGTTTTCAGTCGAATGACTTCAATGACGCAGCCACTGTTGGCTGATCATAACTTTCAAGGTAAAACTTACTTGTAACGCGGGCGTTGTCCTTTGTAAATTAAATGAACTTGGATCAGACTTAACTTCATCCAATTACAAGCAACAGATTTTCAGTCCCCCTTGAAATAACCGTTTCTCATTTCAATACACAAACTAGTCTGCGATTGCTTCTTATAAGCTAGGTAATTATCAGTAATCGACTATGGTTCATGGTTGTTCCTAAATGTATTTTTGGTTATAACGCAACCAATAGGTTACCCTCCGGTGACTGGCACAAGCGCCACCTTGCGGTCTATGAACACCAGTGCGAAGTACACACCGATTCATGATTACGAAGAACTGCAAGAGCATGAAAGGCGGGTGAGTTAATGAAATTCTCAATTTTCATCAAGCTGTAATTGGATGTGAAGTTTAGTCAATGATGACTATCAGCAGCGGTAGTACATAGTCTTTTTTCCTGCGTTGTGTATAGGCTACACGTCTCTAGTGGTTTCGTTTACGGCAACCCAATTAGACGGACAATAAGCATTAAATGCCTGTTGTATATATTTCAATGACGGTCACGTTTGTCTGTGACGATCCCCCGTGACCCAACTGCATTTGTTATATCAGGCAGGATTAGAAAGATATATGCATAAAAAGATTACTGGACAGCTATATGCTTGGAAATCTTTAATGAACGTTTCTGCATTTTATTGACCTGTTACAGTATGGTAGCTGACAGCAAAGAAAGTATAGTCGTCGCCCGGCACAACGCTTTTGCGTATTTGTACTTCAGGATTTAGTTTGTGGCAAGTCAGCGGAAATGTGTTTAGCAGAAAATGCTTTGGTTAAAAAACACTTATAGAATTTTAGCAATTTTAGCACGTATTAACGTGCTTGTTAAGGATAAATTGCGTACAATCTATGTGTTTAATCTTTGATGCCCTATATGGCTTCAATAATTGCCATGTTGTGATATTAAATAGGTGAATACTCTCCGCCAACAAATGCCAGGGAACCAGCTCAGTAGTTTATCTTGCACACCTCAAGTACCTGTGTCCTCTCCAATTACACCTGATACTACGCAGCAATATCCATTTAGGTAGGTTAAATTACTGTAAGTTTGTGTGTGCTCAGATGTGTGAAGACTAAACAGAGTAATTTTTCACTTTTTTTCAATATTTTTTCAGCTTATCTTGACTCGAGTACCTGTCTTAGAAAGTACATAAATGAGTTGATTCTCGAGTCGGCTGTTATTGATTACGTTTCGGCATTAAAGTGAAACGAATCTCTATTCCTTGGTCCGTACACATTAAAGCGTGACTTTTATTTGTCTACGAACGTGTACGGTGAAATTAAATTAAGCAAAGTTTGTTTTAATCCTTAACGTTTCTGATTGACAGATGGTATTTTTGCCATCTGTTTGGTTTCGTTTCGAATATTAACTGACTCGACTTGACCCAAGTCTAATTTTTTTAATGACTCGACTTGAGTCACTTCTACCAAAAAATCGACTTAGCTCGATTCTTGAAAGGTTAATGACTTTACTTGCAAATCGATTTTGATGACTCGGTTACGCCTCTGAGACTAAAATTTATTGTTGCGATATTCAAGCCTTTAATGGTTCACCAAATCGTTTTCAAGTTAGAGTAAAATTATTACTAAATGGCATTTTCTGAGCTTTGTCCTCAATATTTCTTAGAGCTGGCTTGCAGAAAAGGCTAAAATGCACCAGCACAGACGGTTCATATATGCGCTTCGAGTGGGATTGTACTTTCTCATAGTGTTTTTTATTGGTTGCTTGCTAATACTACTCACCTGGTCACTATATTGACTCCCAATCTGCTAGCTCAATTGTATTCACAACATCCATTTTTTTCAAAATAAGTTTGCACTTTTTGCTAAAACATCTAAAGCCCATCGCTATTGTGTACAATTTAAAATGTGAGTTATCACATCCGGTATATACAGTATTGAAAGATTGGCTAATGCTAAATGTTTGATTGTTTTGTTTGCAGAGAGCGACAAAACCCTATGTACTCAGGAATGAGGGCAGTCAGTCCGTTCAGCAACGTCCTTGAAGGAAATTCAAACCAGCATGAAAAGATAACAAAATCCGCCATGATTACAAAGAAATGCGCATGCGCGCTGGTTGCAGGACTCACGGTCGCCATCATAATCAGTGCCTTGTCTCTTATGCTGGTTATTTTATTTTCTATGGGGATAATAAAGTCAGCACCACTTTCAAGTGAGAATACGAAATATTATTTTTATTAACTTATACTGTAGTTGTTTTTTGTTTGTCTTATGTTTACCTCCAGTGATATATGCGCAAAAGAGAAAGCGATGTTTGCTTCATTACCTTTTGCACAACATTCACGCCACCTTTCTTATCGTAATTTGTTATAACTCTTTCATCTTAAGTCACGGTATTTTGGTTTTCATGCGCAAGTGCAAGTTGTTTACCTGAACAAATAACGCTGGGTGCATGGGGTTTTTCACGTTTGCAGAAGATGCACGTTTAGAGCCAATGGGGGTTTGCTAGACAATTGATCATTTTTCTACTTCTACTTTCATGTTTAAAAACAGGAAATGAAATTGAAGGCGGCATCAAAGACTTGGAAGCGGCAATAAAAGCTTTTGAGGATCAACTGCAGTTGCAATCCTTCGACGCATATCAGCGCTTCAAACAATACAATGCGTCGGTAAGTACAAAAGCATCTGGAAGTTAAACTCTAATAAAAAGATATGATATAATTTCCAAAACGTGACAGATTAAACATTTGGCGATGCCCTTGTCTTCATAAATAACAAGACCATATTTGTGTAATAAGCAGCATTAGAAATTTCAAATTTCAATGTTCAAATGTTCACTGGTTGGAATAGAATAGACGGATGAAATGCAAGTTTCCCAAACATTTTTAAATCTCAACAATCATTATAGTATAAGCTACGTATAATAACGACACAATAAAATATAATTTTTGCATTAAATGATATAATAGGTGGTTAATAACCTTTAAAAATGACAGCTCTAATGCAAAACTGTTCATTTTTAAAATGCATTCTTATATCAATGATCGGGACTTAAAAGGCCAAAAACATATTTTATACAGGTGCAACAGCATGCCCGTATGCAATTTTTGAAACATCAGCTGACTTTTGAACCACTTTTTTCCAGCTCAGCGATTTAGCTGACGAACTTTCATCGATGAAGAAAAACAAAAGTGTTGTGCGCATGACTGAAATCCAGCGACAGCTCAAGGTTGTTGTGCAATCTCTTACGCCCGAAGAAATAAACTACATATTTGGAAACTTGTCAGGTATTACACGTCGTTTTGGTAAGAAATCGAAATTATAAATGTAACCATAATAGCCCGAGTGCTGTAATAATGGTCTGTAAAATATCCTCCTTCCAGAGACCAAAAGCCATTTCCTTTTTGATCAAATCGACCCTTACCTACTGTAGATACGATACAAATCTAGTTATTTTGATTATATTTCAATAAAATCAGTGAATGCCTATTATAGGCTCTGCGCTTTCCCGATGTCGTCACGAAACTTACTCCATTGGCGGTTCGACGTCTCAAGAAGTTATCAACAGCGGCGAATATTACACAGAGGAGGTTGGTTGTTTATTGATTGAATTGAAATATATCGACAGCTCAAATTCACTCGTTTAAATGATGTTAAAAACATTGTTAAAGTTGTTGTGCTGCGTTGTAAAAGGTGTACTGCATATCATAGGAATTTTTTTAGCTTTTCATCACAATTTAGAAACCATGTTAATTTTACAGTAAGACTTATAATAATTTGGTTATTTTTTGGCGGAAAACTCAAAGTGAGAAAAACATTTCCCCTCTCTGCTCTGCTCAAGCATGGTCTTGCAGTTTATCAGCTGCAATGCTTGACGTAGTTCTACTTATGCCACTAAGTAAATATACCCGAAAAACTTCGCTAGACCGCTGCATATATAGTTCTTACGCAATCTAACAAACGATGTCACACGAAGATTGTTTTACGTCATTGAAAATGTAACGCTAAACTTTATTTACAAACAACAAAGACGAATCTGTAAAACTGTGAAACAAGAACAAAATGCATATAGCATAAGAATCGATTGGGTCTTTTTGAGTTCTAGACAGATGTAAAGCATGCAGCGCAAAATTGGCATCCATCAACAGAAACACAAAACTAAACCATTCAAACTTAAAACAACCTTTCTTTAAATACCAAAACGTCAAAAAAGGACAATCACGATATAAGTTCGGTAAACGCAACACTGAATATATCAATGCTTCGGTTGCATGTCCGGAGCGGCTTGTAATTTAAAGCATAAATAAAATAGCCCGAGTACTTTTGATGGTACAGTATAGTATCTGTAGCATACGTTGAGCATTGAAAATGCTTGTAGTTTGAAAAGGAACTCTTGCTACCAAAAATGTACAAAAAGCTTATGTTGACTATACGTTATTTATCTTTCGAATTTCAATGTGTTTGTAAATTTGATATTTTACTCCTTTCAATGAATAATATACACCTCCATTTTGATAAGCTACATTATGTCGTAGTACGTTTTCTGTAAGTCGGAAAAATAACAAAATTCACACAAAAAGAAAAGAACAAAACAATAAAATAAATGTAACAAGCGGCGAATGAAGCCAAAGAAAAAAAGAACACGTACGGGCAAGTTTAGGCAAAGAAAACATCGTAGTATCACAAACAAAGGTAAATTTGCAACATGTATAACATTTGCTGTACAGTAAAAAGGCGACAAACTAGGGAAAAACAATTATCTCATTTCCTGACTGGGCTTATAAAATTTCAGTACCTTGTTTAGCACACTAACGGCACTCGTCTTTTGCGCAGTCAGCATGACAAATTATGGATACAGCGAATGTGAGTCATCAAAAAAGCTTCTTTACATCTTCATAATTTACACTTTCATGGTGATTACGTGTTGGTCTTGTTTATTTACAGGGCTACGTTATCACGGGAGTGACGTGTTCCAGTACGGAAGGTTTCATCGGATCGATACAAACACAAACAGCTACCCTTAATGGTGAACAAGAACGAACTTCGTATTGGTGCTTGTGCAAGAAAATCAAAGAAACTTCTGATACTTTAGCGTCATCTCCCGGACGCGCGGAATGTCGCATTGATTACTGGGAATGCCCTACTTCGCCAGCATGACAAGCAACAAGCAATAATAACTAGGCTGTCCATTTCATATTGATATTTTACTTAATGTATTAATTCCACTCAATACCCTATCGAACAACGAATGCTTTATGGTAGAAATTAACTGGCCATGTTCGACTTCCGTAAAAGCCGTTTTTTTTCTATTTTGTTGTGTTGAAATACAAATACATTCCATTTCAAGAAAACAGTTTATCAACTGTTTAATGGACCAAGCATTGTTTGGTCAATCTTAAACCAACCTCAAAACGGATTTCGCGGGTGTTTGAGAAACTTACACGAATCAAATATCGGTGAAGCCCCCACAGTCTACAAAATCATAAAACATTTGCCGCTTCAGGCAAAACACCACTTCTTCCATTTTAAAAAAGAATATTTTACAAACAATGTTGAAACCTCTTAGCTTTGTTCCAAATACGCCAGTTGTTTGCAAAACCGTCAACAATACAAACAAAACTACAGTTTAAACGCAACAATATACAGCTGATAAATGGAATTACGGACACAAAACTTGTTCCTAGCCTCGATGGATCACTTAGCGACACCAGACGATTGCTGTTAAAATTCAAACGGCCGTTAGATGACTCCACGGCAGAGGCGAACTGGAAGTAATAGGTGCGTTGCTGGCAACAGTTTCTAGGTTGATATCGTGCCAAGCGGTCCTCGACAGCGCGTTAGACTCTCGGTTATAACTAGCAAGTGCTCGAAAGTCGTCGGTATAAGATTTTTCCAACTTACTAACAGTGTACTTGGCTGTTGTTTTCTTCCGCCGATTCCTCAAAGAACATAGATTCGGTGACATTATGTCTCGCTGGCATTTTTCACCTTTCAAACACTTTCGTATGTTTCGGCGAAAACCCGGAGCGGCAAAGGTGTAAATGATCGGGTTAACGCAAGCGTGTGCGTATGAAAAGCAATTCCCGACCACGTCCATCCATATTCTCATTACCGCGTAAGGGACGACCTCAAATTTTGGTGTAATCTTAAAGCGATAAAAAATAAGTTATGCAACGAACACCATTTACTTTTGCGATCAAATATCATGTCCTTAATATACTTGTGTTATATTTTAGCTAGTACTAATGGAAGAAAAGGTCATTAAGCAACCTGTCTTGAAGTTCTACGTGAGTATTATCACCTTGACCATGACATATAGATGATGCGGAAACCAGCAAAAAAGAAATGCGATTATCAAGCATAACACCATCGTTGTTGCTTTGATGTATTCCTTCGACTGGCCCTTGCCGCAATTATTTCTGAATTTAACAAAACTTCTATGATCAATTTCTCCATTTAAAATAGTTATATAAAATTACTCAGCACATCAAGGTCATTCAAGTAAGCTGCATTGAAAAAACATAAACTCTTCACACTTCTAAGCTCACACAGAGTTACCAGCGCATGTTTTAAAGCTGAAATGCTGCTTACGAGTCTATTGTGGGTTGCTTCCTGTTCATATAGCAAAGAACTTCTCTCCCGATGAAAAAGTACAAGACGCTGACCAAAAGAAACGGAATAATGTATGTGATGACCAGCAGAGCTATGTCGTAAGCTCTGGAAGTCGTCAGGTTGAGAAATTCGCAGGAAAATACTTTTAAAAAAAAACAATAGGAAAAAAATACATGATAAATATTTGCTGCTTATTTTAACAAAAAATCCAAATTAAAGTGTAACAACTAAGTTCTAAAACGAGCCTCACCATCGTCTTCATCATTAACAGTCATATTTCTCGAGCTGTATGAAATGTTTGTAGGTTTTTTGTTGTTTAAAGCTGCAAATACTTTCCATTCAGCGTCTGCGTAATCCTCTTCGTTTTCGACATAATCCTTATTTTCAAAAGCATTTAGGGCTACAAGGCGATGATTTGTTGCATTGGGAATTGACAAAATGGAGCCCAAAATCCACACAACGAAGATAACCAGCCAGCCTGCTTTTCGCCCAGCAGTTGCCACAAAGCTTCGCTGGACTCTGTAAGGCATCATGAGGGCGGCAAATCTCATGAGTGCTAGCGCGCACATTGTGAAAACACCCACCGCCATCGTCTGTGTTGTGAAGTACGGGAAAGCAGCGCAGAGAAATGCGCCATACTTCCAACCACTCACGCTATGAGTTATGATCTATATATTGCCAAAACACATCAGTTTTTAAAGGCTTGTCAAAAGTAATATAACTCATAAATGCTGTTAACGTTGAAAACAGCTCTTTTGATAAACTTTAATATAAGCGCTACTCTAACTTCTTTAAACGTTCACTATTAATTATCTTTTATGTTAATATAACAACTGCATACATCTTCAAAATCAAAGTGGTACCTGATAAGGAGCGCTGGAGAGCAAATAAACTAAGTCAGCAACTGCCAAATTCATGACCAGCATGCTGTGAACGGGGTGCTTGATGACCCTTTCAGTTTTAAACGTGACGAAAATGACCAGAAAGTTGCCAACCAAACCGAGTAAGAGTAAAATACTGATGATTACCGGTACTACGACCTTGGCAGTGCGATTTGCTAGACATGCACCCAACATGTCCTTGTTTAATACCTCTGCAATGACACAAACAAACACAAAATCAATACATATGCAAATATTAAACGATAAAAGAATTTGAATGTAAAAATGATGGTTATGGCGACGTGTAAGCTCCTGATGCAGAACAGGCTAAATATAAATTTCCTATATATACCGTGAAAGCTTCAGCTTAAAGTAAATTCAGCCATTTGTTATAAAATTCAGCAAACTATAACTGCTAATGCATATGTAGTATGGTATATATATTATGATAATCTTTATCCTCAGACTGAGGAAAGTCTTTGCACGACTTAAACTTGGCGATGATTTCTTATCTCTCGAGCCCCAGTTACTAATCCTTTGTGCAAGTTCTGATTGTCACACATTTTTTTATTTTGGATTTTGATTTTTTAAATAGTATTGCTGGAATGTAGAACTGTCTACCAGGTCCACTGAACAAGAGCAATTATCGTTAAAGCCTTACCCAGGGGAGGTACAACCGTATAGCACCACTGGGTGGCAGACACAAAACACGAGCCGCATTTATTGCGAGGCCAGCGCTTAAAGCACTCGACTACATAGCCGAGTAAACCGCAATAACGG
Source organism: Clavelina lepadiformis (assembly GCF_947623445.1). NCBI lineage: Eukaryota > Metazoa > Chordata > Ascidiacea > Aplousobranchia > Clavelinidae > Clavelina > Clavelina lepadiformis. Next base: position 7,030,106 of record NC_135241.1, on the reverse strand, counting down.
ATGAGAAAATGTTGGGAACATTGAACGAAGGAAAATCAATGCTATTACTCATCTGAGGCTTTGCTTGGCCTTATACCATGACACACCCACATCAGGAAACTGTTGCAATTTAACCGAGACAAATTAATAACGTCCCTAATGACAGGTACGTATAATTATTAATACCGTTCAAATAGTGATACATTAATCTATAAACGGGAAAAAAGTATTTATCAAAATCGCATTCAGCCCAGTACACAGACTCTCGTGATTTTGGTTGGCTGTGGGCCCGAGTTATAGTCCACCCAAGACCAGCAACCCAGTTAAGAAATTTTGTTATAATATTTGGGCAGAAAAAAGGAAAAAATGAATCAAAGAACGAAACCGTGTTTGCTGGAAACAGACTTTTCGAAATCAATCGTGCAATTCGTTATAAAAGTAATACATTAATCAACAATATCGCTTTTTATATCTTTCACCAAGTGGTTTGAAGCGAAAATCGCAGTTTTGTACGGCATTATTTGTACTCAGAAATACAGGTTATATGCTGCAAACAAAATAAACCGGGAAACATATAGTTTTTGAGTTAATAGTAGTCGATAAAGATATAAATTCGACATATATTGTTGATATGTATTTATTAACATGACAATCTTTTACAGCTTGCATGAGTTTAGCAGCATGCAAATTTACTTAAAAAGTTGGAATAAAATATTTAACGCTCTTTTATGAAACTAATGATAATACTCTTCAGTCCCACTCTGCAAAAAGGCTACTTCAGTTACAAAGTAACCTGAAAGCGGTTTTCGAAATCTACAACACTTTCTCCATCATTACATATCGTATTTTGAAAGAACTCATGACGGTATTTTAAAAACACAAAACTGCAGCAACCATAGGTAGAATATAGTATTCAGGTAGGCGCATTTCAGTAGTTACAGCGCAACCTGAAGTTCTCATGTATATGCACTGTAGTTGTGACAACGTTACGTATATATATACGTAAGTATACCATGCTTTAATAATAAAAATATGCTATAGTAACAATAAAATCATCTTAATGAATCAATGATCACGCGATTACACTTTTACATGTACAACTTCATTCCAGCAGCTTATTGCAAAACAATTACGCAAGGATAGGTTTGAAAATATCATGACATGACCTTTTCACACCAACCAACCAAAAATAACCAGCAGAAAAATAACCGAAACTAACCGATTATTGCACACTCGTCAAGTTCTTCGAATGCTATTTCTGAAATATCCATGGAATTTTTCATCCTGTTGGTGTTAATTTCTGCTTGTAGATAAAATTACTGCACGTTCAGATTTCATAACAAATTAAAACGATATATTTATTCACTTACATATTGTATATTGCTGAAATAAATTCAAAAAGATTTAAAAATAATCGAAAAATAATTTAATTGATTGTTCCTTGAAAGTTTTTGAAACTATCAAATTGGCGTTTATACCCACTGGTGGCCAAAAATACTTATTATCTCAACTTGGTGTTTTACTGCGTTTAACTTTTAAATGATTAAACTCGTGTTTAACTTTGAATAATACATTTTCTTGGATTAGTATTTGATAAAAAATTCCATCAAATACGTTTTCATTCAAAGATACACTTTACAAGTATAAAACAAGGACTTGGATTGACATGAAAAGTTTTCTCTTCTCTAAATCGCAATAAATCAATTAACAACCTCAGGGCGCACCTTCGTCTTTACACACGCGAAAATGTTGAACTTGCACGTCGGCCTAATGACTGAAATATTAAGTTACGATCGAACTGAAATTGATCTAATCTAAGGCAAGCTTTTCTAAAAGAAAACGTAACTGTTTAATGAATAAATTTACAGATTAAACTACTGATTAAGCAAGATACTCGTGTCCCAGCAAAAACAAATCCTAAACAACATTGAGTGGAAACAACATCATGCAATTCATATCGTCCAAAGTCGAGTAAAATAATCATAACGTTATAAAGGAAAAGGAAATCATTTATCTTGAAAAAGGTTTACGTGCCACATGGATGTGCCATGCAACTTTACACCACTCAGTTCTACAAAAGGTGTAGGGTTGAGTGTTAAAGCGAAGTAATTAATTACCGCTATATAGGCAACAGCATATGTATGAGCAGGGCCTCCAAACGAAATTTTCCAAGGCGTTGTAAAGATAGTTTGAGATTTGGTTCTATGCAAAGATTTTGTCAACAACAACGACTAATTGGTATTTGGACTGGTGTGCTAGTGTTCATTCAAAGGGACCCAGTAACAGTGTACCATTATTGAATCAATCATTTTCTTAGTCCATTTGTTTATATGATCCGGCCATTGTACGTTTGAAGAAAGTCTAATCACACTGAATAAGCTATTTCCTAGATCGCCAGACACTAATGCGTGCCCAATAAACCAAACAACCGGCAATGCAGCAGTTCTGGCTGATTGCAGCATTCGTGGACACCGTCGGCAACTTTGCAGGATACGTGACCCAGTGTTGCGCAATTTTTTTTCTCCAACCTTTTGTTCAATCGTAATCTATTGATACTATTAATTATGTATCCTGCATTTTAACGTTAAAGATGTTGAGAGATACTCTAAACTAGAGCTTTTCAGAATTTAGAGAAACGGTTTTCATTATTTTATTTCACGAAAATCATATCCATACTACTAAACCAAAAAACAGCCGTAAAATCATAACCAACTATCCGAAATTCATTACATAAATTTGCTTATATAGAAAAATGACAATCATCAACACAACTACAATTATGAAATATCAAGATTCCTAAAGCAATTAAGGCACCATTTGTATTCACACTTCATGCGCAGACATATGGAGAGTAGACCTATACTCCTGCAAGATAAGGCCTCATCCATAAGGCACAAAAAAAAGAAACCGGAGTCTGAAATCTGAATTTGCCTACAAAATGGTAAAGTATAATGGCCCAATTGCAAAGAAACAGTTAAAACTACGTCTTAAATACTACAACCAAGCAGACTTATATACTAGTATAACATTAAGTATATAGCGTAAACTAGCCTTCCATTAACAGATCATTTAAAGCTGACAACATTAACTGGTATAACAAACTGATGAGAAAGTAATTTTCCGGCAAACTAATTTATATAAACTGACAATTTTGACCAGCAAACATATAACTTTAACAAAGAGCTATACCGTACATAACTCCAACCTATGATGCATTCTGTTTTTTTAAACGTTTTAGAGGCTTACTCCCAGAAATCTACGGATCTCTACATGTGGGAAGGTCATAGCAAAAATGTGAAAATCGTTTCTTGTAAAACAGAACGAGAACCTCGAGGGTGTCGGTGAAATGAGACAAAAACATTTGCATCAACACGAAACAGTAAATTATTCATCGCTTATTAAAAGGCAAAGTTACTACAAGCTTGTATGAAGTAAACTAAGTCAATAATAGACTCGATAATTGCACTGTTTCGGTTAACGTTTATTTATCAACTTGAACTTGCTTACAATCATTGCTACAACCGTTACCGAAATACCATTGTTACAATAGTTACGCCAGGAGAAGTAAGATAAAGTTTCCGAAAGCTCGTGTTGATAAATAAAGCTTATTGCAAGAGTGCTTCTGACTACTGTACATATATACATTCTGCTTGAGCTTTATTCTTATACTACGGTACTGAGGTTAACACGCTTCAGTCACCACTAACTTAGTTGGATCATATTTGGCTTAGTGTTGGTCAAAAGATAGACTGAGCTTAGGCCAAGGTTGAAGTCTACGCATATTTGCAGCAAAGTTAGCATTTATGAAATTGCACAGTTTGCTTTTCCAAGATGCATTTTTAACTGTCTATTGTCGTCTTACTAGACTGAGCCATCCGTCGATTGTCATTTTACATTTAACGAAATTCAAATGAAAACGAGTCAGTGCCTATTTCCCCGTAAATGTGTATGTCACGCATCTCGTAGTCAAAAGGTAGGCTGATAGGTGAGGAGAAAGGGTATGCAAAAAATATGGTTTAATTGACATTAGATTTATATTAAAAGGCAAATGTAAGCTAAGTTTAGTTTACTATGTTTTAAAAATTGAAGTTGATGAACAAGAAGAATAGCAAGAAGTAGAATAGCGAGAAATATTGGAACGTACGACATTTTCAGATGAAATAGTGATAGCCTACTCACATTGGCCCAATGTACAGTTCACCCGTCTATACATCGCCATATTACAGTGATTTTTAACCGTTTTTTCCTCATTATACCCACTTCCGGCTTGTATTGAATCTCCATTGCCCACAATCTAACTTAAAAGAATCTGAACCTATTCCAGCTAGACGACGCTTGAAGAAAATAATAATGGTATTCAACAAATAAAACAATTCCCTCCAAAAAAAATTAAAACACTCAAAACTTTATACCATAATGTCATTGCAATGTAAGATTTGATTTTTGAGATTGTACTTGCACATCACAAATCTGACTCCAGATCCAATGATCTGTTACGAACTTTTGCTCATACCTCAACGACACATGAAAAAACTTTCTCACAGTGCGCAGACGGTCGCGTATTCAGGATTGCGTCGAGGAAGGAATGATTAGAATATTAGATCATACGTTAGTCCAACCTGAAACTATATAATTAGTGTGTTTTCTACACATAAATGTAGCTGATTGTGACCCTTTTTGCAGGAGTTGCCATATGAGCAACTACTTTGTTTTCGAAGTCGACTTCACCTCCACCTACACTACAAATACAAAATACGAGTATGTCTACATTCGCCAACGCAAACACATTTCAAAACAAAGCGTTAAACGTTTATGAGTTGTCTCACCGCTTATAATGCGTACGTTATCTCAAAGAATGGAGTACCTCAAGGATATGGTCTGCAGACTCTACAGTCTACACAAACATGCCTTAATAAAGACAATTTTTTTTCATGACTTAATGCATTGACATAACGCAATTGTTAAATACTATAAAGAAAAAGAATTGGAAAATTGTGTATAAATATAATTCAATTTTGAACGTCATAGTTTAATGGAGCCTCAAATGGAAATCAAAAACCGTATTTGGGCTCGTGGTTGGAGCACTGCGGCAAAATACCTGTCATTGGATAACACCGCAAAAACCACTGAATATTTCAAGATGACAATGACATTAATCATGCTTTATTAGACGTAATATGACAGCCCTATATGATTTCACATTTAGCCAAAGACAGCCCGTTCAATAATTGTGAAAATTTAATGACTGAACGCGAATATGGCGCCGCTGAAATTTCTTGATAATACGACTTTGAAACATAGGATTGAAGGTTATCGGGCGGAAGTTTTCAAACACAAAGAAACTTACAAATATTTTCTCAATGTATAGAAACCGCAAAGTTTTAGACTTCAAAACGTAATTTTGTCAAGTTCGATGATCCATAACTTATCAAAAACATAAAAATTAAGCTGCGCTCATAAGCACTCATGATATTAAGCCATAACTTCCAAGTCAGTTATAGAAGCGAATATGATTTATAAATGTAAAATGCTACCTATATCGACATCGATCTCTTAATTATTATTACATGCAATATTAGAAAATAGATATGATATATTAATTATTAGAAAACTTTAAGACGCAATCTCTTTTACAAACGCATTTGAGTGTTAACTGGCACGTTTTTATCGATTATGCCTTTTAAAATATAGTACTGTGCACGTACTGTTATTTATAGCAACAGAATTGAAAGACGACATCAATGAAATTGCCAAACATATTGAGTTCTTTGTACAATTTACCTTAATTACAGCCTATATATCCGGCAATCAAACACTAACAGAAAAGCGAACACCAACAGCTAATAATTTACCGCACGAAACAACTAATTTTCACTGATGAGGAACAACAAAAGGAACAACGCCAAAAGCAATACAGCTATGATCACAATAATTCCTAACGCAGTCGAAAACAAAGCGATGCTGTTATAAGCCACTTAGTTTTCCGTATGATGTAACTTCGTGGAGATTGCATATACGGTCATGTAACAGACAGTTGACTTCATTATCTGATTTTATACACCCTTGAGGCCGTTAACCTCAACCTAATTGACCCAAGCAAACTTTATGTTTATGTCAACTTACTTCTGATTATCACTGTTATCATAATTAACCGGTACGATCCCAATTTTACTTGGTAAATATGGTATATATGAATGTGTGTGAATGGACTATATGTATGTATAATATACTTATTTTTTGATAAAAAGAAAGGAAAAAGAAATAAAAACGGACTGCATACCAAGGCTATTGCCCGAAAAAATAAGCTTTGCACCTCATGCATATTACTACGGTAATTTCAAACGAAAAATGCTACAAGATGGAAGTTTTTGTCTAAAAGCTATGGAAATATTAGTTTATAACTTCATTTTTGCTTTATTTTTGATCGTGAAAGGTCATTGTGACTCTTGGTAAGTGACGTAACTTAACAAAAAGGCTACTGTTAAAATTGTAATCAAACTTATACTTCAGATTAACTATATAAAGGATAACTTTCCTCTCACCTAAATTTCCAAAAAAAGATTAAGTCACATAACTGTATGCAAAACTAAACCACTTTATCCTGTTTACATTGCATATTGACAAGTAACCAACAAAATCGATATTTAACGCTGTAAAATATAATTTATAGCATCTATTACTGCTCAGATTTCATAACTCGTCGAAACGATTTAGTCAGTACAGTATAACCCTTTACTCATATGGCAAGAAAACAATTAACCTTTGTAAATACCTTTCACAGCAAATTTTCGCTGGCAAAGAAACTTTGGCATTGTGCTCACAGATCACTTGTGTTTCGCTATCGAGCTACTATCAACACAATAAAATGATTACCGAACCATGTTTTCAGCTTTAGTCTAGCAGCCGCTTTCAAAAACGCTGAGTGGCACATGTTTTCACGTGTTGCTTAATCATGTGATGTTTTGTTTAAAGCGCGCACATCATCAGTTAACGTGTGAATGTCGCTTTATTTACCTGGTCTTGCTTATTGGCTTCAACTAAAACTATGTTGCAAAACTGCAATATAACATCCAAACTGGTTGTTGGAAAATTTCTATTGACCTAATTTAAACTGCAAAACTTGCTTTGACTGATATATATATCTCCTCATTTGATACCTTTATCAAGTCAAATGTCCTAAATATACTACGAAACGTGAACAGCAATTAACCAGTAGACTTTCATTTTATTGGTTTTGTCAGTCGTTAAAAATTTAATGATTGTTACCATAAAGTAAGCAAATAGGCTACTACGGTACTGCACGGGCTTGACGTCGTCTTCCATACAAAATGCGCCAGAAGATGATAACTCATGGTATAGTTGAAACAGAATCATGTTTAAGCTACCAGATTGATTCTGCGTGTATTTTCAGTCATTTCTATCAGCTTTTCTTATCTAACTGCGGTTACTGATTACTTCATTTGATCGAGGTACCAGTGAACATGATGCATGTATACTGCTTATCTCATTATGATTAGGTCCACCTACTCTATTCATTATTTCGCGGAAATCTGTTTTTTCACGATTCGTGTAAACTGGTTACTGTGGAATTCGAAAACCGATAGCGATAAGCTAAACGGTCCCTCCTGCAAGCTTTAGTGCAATTTTATACAGTGGCAGCTAAAATAACCAAATATTTTCGTGCTGAGTAGCAACTTGAATAGCAGAAATGTAGCAAAAGCTTGGAATTAAGCTTGGTAATGTATAGTATCACAATCTTTATCCTCGGACCGACGAAAGTCTTTGCGTGGCTCAAACTCGGCGATAGATTAATTCTTCATCACTCAAGCCCGGTTACCGAGCTTGTCTTTGAGCAGGTTCAGGTAGACAGACATTGTTTTATTTTCACTTTACATTTTAATATTGTATTGCTCGAGTTTGAAACTGTTAATCAGGACCGCTGAACAAGAGCAAGCATCACTCATACCTTTCTCCAGGATCTTTTAGCGGTGCTATAGTCATAGATCTTCACAGCTAAAAACGTATCGTACAATTCCATTTCTTACGATTTTAAATCACTTTTTCTCGAGCCTTGTTATCAGTTATCACGCTCTGAATTAAAGATTAAATGAAGGCTTTCTTGAAGTAGGAATCGCTATATAGTGAAGCGGCGGCCTGGAAAAGTTCATCCCCCGTTTGCAGCATTAGCTTCACATTTCTTATATCCTTCCTTAAATCTATATTTGGGAGTAAATTTCTTCAGCCTTGGCGATGAACTTTGCTAGAGAAATCATTACACTGAATACTTTTATTTCATTTTCTTCAATTCGTTTGTGCGAGCGGCGTTTCTACTTTCTACACATTGTTTCTCCTGCCAGATCTAAAGCATGAGACAGGCTAAAGGTCGACGCTAACAAACTCTTCGAGCTGTCGTTTATTTCAATGATTTCATCACGCAACGTCAAACAATTTTGCCTTTATCCCGTCTTCCTTTTTGCCATCACAAGAAACCTATTTAAAACTTTTTGCTTTTCACAGCGTAAATTTGTACAGGTTGATAATAAAGTATATTTCTGTTCAATGTGGTGGAATTTGTACAAATATTTTTATCAAAAAAAAACAACAAGCAGTAAAATAATGTTGATTGCTTTGGAGCCTACTCTGGCAAACCAAAATTGAAAAGAAGTAAAATTTAAAGTAATGTTTAAAAACTTTACGGCTATAGCGGAGATATATGAACCCACCAACGTTTTATGGCTAAGCAAAGTTTTACTATTTTCATGTCGCCAGAGAATATTGGTTTGGATAAAATCAAAAATTTGATATTTTTACCTTAAGATTCATTTGGTAGTCATTTGATAATCAAAATTTGATGTTCGGATTTCGGAATGTTTATTAACGTTTATTTACAATCTATTTTAGAAAAAAAAGATTGTAAGCGATTGGTTATTAGTTTTCAACAATAATTTTCTTTCGGCACTTTGCAAAATTTACGACATAGACTATACCGGGTTACCTCTTTTGAAACAAACGTTTCACACGCTACAGGCTAAAGCAGTGCCGGTAAAGATAAATTAAACAACAGCAGTATACATTCTATGTACAAGTCAAAATTTAATATGCAGCTATGATAAAGAAGCTGAAGCACGTCACCATCATTTCTATAAGTATAAATAATAATTGGACGAAAAAAATGCTTCCTATGTTATGCCGTGAATTTACATAGAGCGTTGTATGGCGACGATATATTATTGATTTATCTTAACGATGATGCGCGTAAATCAAAAATTAATGCACAAGCGGAACAAATATTCAAAACTGTCTAAGTGGTTACGAAGCACGTATCTGTGGTTCACATTTGCTTTGCCACCAATCGAAAAGAATGAGGAATAAACCCTCCTCCGTTGATGCCATCATCAATGTCCGGAAGCTCTTTCGCTTCAGGATCCGGTAAAAACTCAAACTTTTGGACCATGGAGACCAAAAATAGAAAGATCTCCATTCTGGCAAGTTGCTCACCCAGGCAATGACGAGGACCGACCGAAAACGGTATCACGTGACTTGATGACACAAACTCCCCTTTCTCGTTGATGAATCGTTCAGGTTTAAATTTTTCAGGTTCTTCCCAGTATTCTGGATCGTTGTGTACTGCCCATATATTTGGTGCAACCTATAATCATGCAATTAGCATAATACTTAATTACTTACAATATTGCAAATTTGTTTTAAGTTATAGGATAACTTAGTAGTAAACAAGTGTTGAGTAAACAGTTTGCTAAAAAATAACATGTTACGTTCCATCCGCTTTCATATTTGTTTTAAACAAAATTAAATGCTAATGTTATATACCAGTGGTGGGCAAACTGCGGCTCGCCGGCATGTTTTTTGTGGTTCTTCTAGTGGAATCGTAAAATTCCAAAAAAAATTGTAAAGGCTACCAAGAGTACCGTTTATGAGCGTTTCGCTCTTTTTTTTTATTTAGGCCAGCATTTCGTTTATGACGTAACATTAGACATAGAATCCGAAGACTTAGTTAACAGCAAGTCAATGCAATTTCATTGCTAAGACATTAAGCTTTAGCTCAGTTTAGTCTACTTAAATACACTGCAAAACAAAAACGATGACATCTAATGCTATCAAGTATAGTCTTTAACAAAGATGGGGACACTGTGGTTCGCCGACATGTTTTAGTGGATGCTTTAGCTGAACAGTAATATCCAATAGTGCCCATTATAGCGATACATTGTTTACTTTTATTTGTATTGACACTACTGATTTTACGACTCGCTGGTGTTTGTAGTTTTCTGTAAGTGACTCTTTCGTTGAACAAGTTTGCCCACCCCTGTTATATACTAACCAGCGTGTTTTTAGGAATGAAGTAACCGCTCAATTCAGTATCTTCGTTTGTTTTATGAAAAACACTAAGAGGCGCTAATGTGCGATATCTCATCAGTTCATGTATGAAAGCACATGTGTATGGCATGCTGCTTTTGTGGGACATGCTAGCGATACCCTCGAAACCTGAAACAAAAAACTTTATGAAACTCTAGCAAAACTGGAAATTCATAGAGGTGCATATTTTATACTTAACTGATATCGCTAAACTGACATAAGAATTGAAAAACATTGCAAAAAGCTAAGATGTAAACAATATTTAAAATTTTATTGTGTAGATAAAACCTAATGACACTTGAAATATGAAGTATGTAGTTTACAGTTTTACAAGCGAAAGTTAACTTGCTTAGTAGGCCTACATTACAGGCCCGACCTCGTATGACCAGTTATACAAAGGAATACATAAATTTAAAGTATAAATACAGGCTAAAAGAAAATTTAGACTTACCAATGACATCTATGATTTCCTTTCTCATTTTTTTCTGAGATTCCGGATAATGCAGTAGGCAGAGCAGCGCCCAATTTAAAGTGCTTGATGTGGTTTCGGTCCCAGCAAAAAACAGTTGCCGAATATATTGAAGAAGTTGATGATTCTGCATGTTAATGTTGTACCGAGCCATTCAAACCAAGCAATTGCATAACGTCACTATTAACACATGGGTCTTGTTGAATTTATAAGTTATTTATGTTGCCGGAACTTACCGAAAAATCTTTGTTGTCTCCCTTTTTCATCTCCTTTAGAAATGCGTCGATAAAATCTCTCATATTTTCCTTGTCGTAGGACTGTTCGTGTTCATCGATTACATTTTGTATGAATTCTAAATTGTTTCAGATTGATATTTTGTTGCATGGCCCCAATATCGTACAGGTGCGAATACAAGTCAAACAACTTAGAAATATTATTTGTCAACTGATATTGTTATATTATTTGTAAAATTTATAATAAAGCTTTACTACGGGCAAAGCAGTCACTTACCTTGGACAAAACGGAGCTTACTGCCAATTCTCGACACTAAGAAGGACATGGGTGGAATTTTGCCTAACCAAGGCGCTACTTTGAATATGCGTATGGCAAATGTCGTGAGCTGATCTTCGACACTAAAAAAAGTGTGTTTGGAAACGGTGTTTCTTGGTTGGCTGTACTTTTTACATCGACATCTTTTAGAAATATCAGAACGTAGGCCTATATACAAGTCTGTAACTTACAGCTAAATATTGGTATAAACTTACGGACTCAGCAGTTGATGCATAACCTCTTCAAAATGTTTATCATCATAATCAAATCGTTTTCCAAGTATCACGTCACAAATATTGTTAGATATGGCCTTGTGAAGAACGTTCTGCGAATTGCCAGAGGTTCTTAAGATAGGCCTATACCCTAGTAACCTAGTGTATGGCAAGGGTATTAAAAAAGTAAATATTTGTATAATAATTACAGAAATGTCGAAAGCTTTGCCATTTTCCGATCTGATAGCTTCGTTCAGACAGGCAACTTCTTCAGAGACTCGACTTTCCATGCTTTTCTTTCCAACGCCAAATCTTTTATAAAATTATACAACATGTGACATATATCATATAGTCACTTATGCAATGTCACCAAAATATAAAAGTCATGTTTGTACATTTGTTAAACTACAGCAAAACGATAAATTTAGGAATGAATTTAGAAGTCTTTTAAAAGGCATACAATGCTTAATAAGTGATGAAACAGAGTAAGCTCCGCTCAAATTTATTTTACAAAAATCCGCCATTAGAACTGCTGGGGTTATGATGTATAAATAGCTTAAAAGCCAATCATTTTTTTATTAAATTTTGTCAAAAAAGAATAACAAGAACACTGTATACCGTGAATTTTTCTCAAGTAACGGGCTATGGGCCGATATTCCTGTTTTATAAAATCTATTCATTTATGTTGTTGAGAGATCTGATTATCCTATGACGTGTAGAGGTTTACAGCAGTTCAATTGATTTGCATTTGAATCATAATTTCTACGGTTACAAATTGTTTAATCGATATCAAGTAAATTGTGTAAAGTTACATTTGTCTTTGTATCTAGACATTTAAGTCTGAATTAACTTACCCACGAAGTGTCATCAAACCAAACTTTCTTTGCGATTTCCACAAATCACCATAATCTAGCGTAGCTATTCCTCCACCTTTGGTGATTTCGTCAAGAAGTTTTAGATGTAGACGTCCAGAGAATGTTGCTTGCTGCTTTACCAAAGCCTGAATAAAAGTAATTCAATCTAACACGTATAAAGGTAAAATCTTTGCATCAATTCTTTACGTATCAAAATCATTTGATTTTAAACTGAAGTCTGACCTGGTTAATGGACTCAAAATCATTGAGCACCAATATATCGCGCAAACCCAATCGAACTGACATGATCGATCCATAAGTGTTCTTCCACTTTGCTAGTGTTCGTTCCATATATTTGCCAACAAAAATTAACACTCCGAACAGAGGAATTCCTCTTGGACCAGGAGGTGAATTTGGTGGACGACGATACCAAAATGTGAGAAGCACCACCAATGCTATTGAAGCGAGATGTGCGATAGGTTGGGTAAAATCAAACAAGTCGAAGTTGTAGCCAAGTATGTTCATTTTCAAATAGTCTACTTACACCTGCAATTAATGATAACATGCGAGATTGTTGTAATTATCAGCATTAGGCTTATATCTATACCGGCAAGTTGACAAACATATTTTCGAAACAATTGCTATTTGCGCATACGCAAATATTATTGGAACCTTCTGGAGAAGTCAAGCTAATCTCAGCTTGTTTAAGTACCTTAACAGGCCTTTATATACTTATGCGTTTTATTGCTTGGCTTTTCTTCTTATTTATCATCGAACTCTCCTCTTTCTATTTGTGACCTTTTACCTACATAAGTATGGCGTGGTGAAACTTTTCACCGAAAGCGTCATTGCTTTGTGCCCTTTGTCCTACTTAAAGATCGACGTTTTGATCAATTACACAAGAGTGTACAATCGGTTTAAAATCTTCCGAAATATTGCAAGGCATTAAAGTTTGTTTGATTAGGCCACATGGTTTTTTAAGTCACAAAACAATTTAGGATATCTGAAACTTTCACGCTTTGTAATGTTTACAATACCCGTCGGACAGGTGTTACGACCATGGCTGTAGGTCACACTATTCAAAGTTTTTTGGATGGCTCTTGACCAAAACCTATCCTAAAAGTTAAAACGATTTTCTTTAGATAAGCTTTGGTTTCGCCAATGCTACGTTTTGGACACCTTGTTAAAACGACGTGTTTTCATGTCGGAGAAAAACACACATTACCTTTGCCCTACTTAAGCTGTGAAACGTTTTTCCTGTTTATGCTGGCATGATTTGCATTGTCGGTTTGCTCTCCAAGTACCGTATGTGTTTTTGCGTTGTTGGGTTTATAGCAATAGCACGTAATGGGAGTTAATTCTAATAACTGTGTTTACTTTCTCGTTTATTAAACTAGTTTTGGCTATTTAGGTCAGGTTAACTTCAACGAAACGGAGGAGATTAAGCACAAAGAAGCAAAATGTAATGTACCTTTGTGCATTCTTTTCGTATTGTAAATTCGTTGGGAATTAGTCTTTACTTTTCTTGCACCTATATATATGCTTTCCTTAATGTTTTATGTGAAACAAAGTAGGCAAATAACCAACCATGACTTCTTGCAGTTAGATAGAACTTCAACTTGCTTAAAACGTGGTGGACGTGCTGCATTATATAAAAAACTAAATTGTTGTAGTATTATAAAGGAAAGAGTTGCGACGTAACGCGTTTGGGCGTCATACGCGCCTTTTTTGATGCAGTCCATTAATCCGGCGCAGTTGCACACTACTGCCAAATGGAAAACCGTTTATGTTTACGTTTACGAAGACTTACTAAAAACTCTCCTTTCTTGTGTGGAAGATGGTATAATTATGTTTAGATGTGTTGAGGATTAGTTGCTGCAAAGAAGGCGATTTCTCATGATGGGTACAGTGCTTATAGCGTTTCGCTTGCATAAACTTATAAAAACTGTATTCAATAACTGAAAGTAATGTTTCACCATACCATCCCGTTTTCAATAAATGTTTTAGAACAAAAATCACTTTCGCAAACCAGGTGTATATTTACATTTTTGAAAATCCTGGTTTCGTATTTATAAGCTTGGAAAAATTCGTTTTGGTATTTTTCAATTTTAAACATTTTAATTTGGTTTTTCTCCATATTGATATTTTGACGTCTAAGTTTGTGAGATTCAAAGGAGTGACAACTTAGTAATATCCTGCCTGGATTTACAACTGCATGGAAAAACACGTGTTAGAATTTATCCACTGTATATATTGTACCACAGTTGTAAATAAGAAAAAAGCACTATACAGACTATAGAGTAAAGACTTTAGAACTAAAAATATCTTTGAATGAAAGGGTAAGGATATGTGTGATCAAAGATGTTTGTTGAAATTTAAAAAATGTTTTATACCTTTTAATTTTACAGGAACAAGCCACCAGAAAAACGAATTTTGTATTTCTCCTTACTTTCCTAGTGAATGCCACCTGTCTACTGCAAGCAATATAAAACTTTTGGGCACAAGTTTACGGTTCACATTTGCTTTGCCACCAATCGAAAGGAATGTGGAATAAACCCGGTGCTGCTGACGCCATCATCAATGTCCGGAAGCTCTTTCGCTTCAGAATCCGGTAAAAACTCAAACTTTTGGACCATGGAGACCAAAAATAGAAAAACCTCCATTCTGGCAAGTTGCTCACCAAGGCAATGACAAGGACCGACCGAAAACGGTATCACGTAACTTGATGGCACAAACTCCCCTTTCTCGTTGATGAATCGTTCTGGTTTAAATTTTGCAGGTTCTTTCCAGTATTGTGGATCGTTGTGTACTGCCCATAAGTTTGGTGCAATCGATAATCAGTTATTGCAGTGCATATTATGAATTTGTTTCCCGTTTTTGGTTGTTTTATTTTCTTACAATATTGTTGTAGCGTTTCCTTCGCTATATTTTTATTGCTTATTGTTTTTGCGGGTTTTACCATTTCAATATATACCATATAGTTACTTGTCTCGGTAGATCGTGCGATGCAACGTTTCTAAACAGTAACCTGTTCCAATAACTTTTTCTACTTAAAATCGAATTAAACATAAACACAAAAACTGCAATGTGTCTGAACAAAACTGTCTTATAATTTTATGTTTGTTGCATGTAAAACCATTACAATTGAAACGAAAATGTAGAAACAAAACAAAAAAATTATCGTTATTATACAGTAAGTTCCCAGGGAAACGGGTGGTTTTGAAGAATAAATACTTTAACAGTTTTGCGAAAATTATAATTACATTTAAAAAAATTTCTCATAAGAATTGATTTCAAAAGCGAATTAAGAAGCAAAGCAATAATTAAAACAAGCTTTGAAGCATTCTTTGAAACCACCTATATACCATAGTTTCATACTCAAGATCGTTGAGTTGCCGCAAGTGATCGAGAAAATGTACAGGCGCAAAATTAAGCAACACTTGACTATGTATAGAATATGACAAGATGACCTCGATTAAGGAAACTGAGTTATAATTTTAGAAGTTATTGCAAAACCTATTTCTTCTTTGTGTAAGGAAATTTGAGGTTGCAGAGCTTATTTTGAGTGGAGCAGCAATTTAAATTTTACGTAATTGTAGTCACGAACGCAACGTTTGGAATTTTCCGTAACCCTTGAACTTGCACTGGATGTTCACATATCCAGTATATTCACAAGTAAAACAAAGCGTTTGAAAGTATACAATAGAGTATTACAGTGCTACTGCATATTAATGCACAGATAGTTTAGAGCAAAAACGTATCCTATCGATGAAGGTTATACTTTACGTCTAATTGTACAAATATAGAATTTTAAGTGTCAGTTTATACATAGGAAGACTTTCAACTAAACTCTACCCAAGTCTGGCGCTTACATGAACTAGAATGTACATGCGGTACCCTGTGTTTGAAAAACACGAAGAAATGTTAAATCAAAGGTATGCATAGGTATCCAGTTATCGAAGCATAATGCCGATTAAGACATGCAAACACATCAAAAGTGGCGAGGCTCTTTCATGGATCATTTTACACACTCTGTTGACTTTTCTGTCCATATTGTTTTATCTGTTGCTAAAAACGACGAAAAAATTAAGCCAAAAGAGAGCTTCCAAAAGCAACAACATACAACCAATGCTCAATATCTACAACTAGTTGCACTTTTGTTTTTATCCAATATACGCAACAGTCATATATCTTCACAGCTAAGAACGTATCGTACAACTCCATTTCTTACAGTTTTAAATCACTTTTTCTCGAGCCTATTTATCACGTCTGTCTAGGGATTAAATCAAAGCTTTCTTGAAGTAGGAATCGCTATGTAGTGAATCGGCCGCCTGGAAAAGTTCATCCCCCGTCTACAGCAGTAGCTTCACATTTCTTATATCCTTCCTTAAATCTATATTTGGGAGTAAATTTTTTCAGCCTTAGTGATGAATTTTGCTAAAGAAATCATTACTCTGAATATTTTTATTTCATTTTCTTCAATTCGTTTGTGCGAGCGGCGTTTCTAGTTTCTACACATTGTTTCTCCTGCCAGATCTAAAGCATGAGACAGGCTAAATGTCGACGCTAACAAACTCTTCGAGCTGTCGTTAATTTCAATGATTTCATCACGTAACGTAAAAATTTTTGCCTTTATCCCGTTTTCCTTTTTGCCGTCACAAGAAACCTATTTGAAAGTTTTTGTTTTTCACAGCGTAAATTTGTACAGGTTGATAATAAAGTATATTTTTGTTCATTGTGACTGAATTTGTACAAATATTTTTACCAAAAAAAGCATCAAAGAAATAAAACAATGTTGACCATTGATCGCTTTGGAGTCTACTCTGACCAAACTAAATTGCAAAGGGGTAAAATTTAAAGTAATGTTCAAAAACTTTACAGCTATATAGCGAAGATATATGAAATCACCAACGTTTTATGGCTAAGCAAAGCTTTACTATTTTCAGATCGCCAGGTAATAACTTATTGATTTGGATAAAATCAAAAATTGTTATTTTTCCCTTAAGACTCATTTGATAGTCATTTGATACTCAAAATTTGATGTTCGGATTTCGGAATGTTTATTAACGTTTATTTACAATCTATTTTAGAAAAAACAAAGACTGTAAGCGATTGGTTATTAGTTTTAAACAATAATTTTCTTTCGGTACTTTGCAGAATTTACGACATAGGCTGTAACTGGTTACCTCTTATGCGACCAACGTTTCACACGCTACAGGCTAAAGCAGTGCCGGTAAAGATAAATTAAACAGCAGCAGTATACATTCTATGTACAAGTCAAAATTTAATATGCAGCTATGATAAAGAAGCTGAAGCACGTCACCATCATTTCTATAATTATCAATAATTGGACAAACATAATGTTTCCTATGTCATGCCGTGAATTTACATAGAGCGTTGTGTAGCGACGATATATTATTGATTTACTTTAACGATGATGCGCGTAAATCCTAAATTAAAACACAAGCGGAACAAATATTCTAAACTGTTTTAAGTGAGTGCGAAGCAAGTATCTGTGGTTCACATTTGCTTTGCCACCAATCGAAAGGAATGAGGGATGAACCCCACTCCCTTGACGCCATCATCAATGTCCGGAAGCTCTTTCGCTTCAGGATCCGGTAAAAACTCAAACTTTTGGACCATGGAGACCAAAAATAGAAAAATTTCCATTCTGGCAAGTTGCTCACCCAGGCAAAAACGAGGACCGACCGAAAACGGTATCACGTGACTTGATGACACAAACTCCCCTTTCTCATTGATGAAACGTTCTGGTTTAAAAGTTTCAGGTTCTTCCCAGTATTCTGGATCGTTGTGTACTGCCCATATATTTGGTGCAACCTACAATCATGCAATTAATATAATACCTAATTACTTACAATATTACAAATTTATTTTAAATTTTAGACTAACTTACTATTAAACAACTGTTGAGTAAACGCAGTAAACGGTTTGCTACAAAACAACATGTTACGTTCCATCCGCTTTCATATTTTCTTTAAAAAAAATTAAATTCTAATGTTATATACTAACCAGCGTGTTTTTAGGAATAAAGTAACCGTTCAATTCAGTATCTTCGTTTGTTTTATGAAAAACACTAAGTGGCGCTAATGTGCGATATCTCATCAGTTCATGTATGAAAGCACATGTGTATGGCATGCTGCTTTTGTGGGACATGCTAGCAGTACCCTCGAAACCTGAAACAAAAAACTTTATGAAACTCTAGCTACTCTAGCAAAACTGGAAATTCATGGAGGTGCGTATTTTATACTTAACTCATATCGCTAAACTGCCATAAGAATTGAAAACCATTGCAAATAGCTAAGATGTAAACAATATTTTAAAATTTTATTGTGTAGATATAACCTAATGACACTTGAAATGTGAAGTATGTAGTTTACAGTTGTACAAACGAAAGTTAACTTGCTTAGTAGGCCTATATTACAGGCCCGACCTCGTATGACCAGTAATACAAAGGAATACATAAATGTAAAGTATAAATGTAGGCTGAAAGAAAATTTAGACTTACCAATGACATCTATGATTTCCTTTCTCATTTTTCTCTGAGATTCCGGATAATGCAGTAGGCAGAGCAGTGCCCAATTTAAAGTGCTTGATGTGGTTTCGGTCCCAGCAAGAAACAGTTGTCGAATATATTCAAGAAGTTGATGACTCTGCATGTTAATGTTGTACCAAGCCATTCAAACCAAGCAATTGCATAACGTCGCTATTAACACATGGGTCTTATTGAATTTATAAGTTATTTATGTTGCCGGAACCTACCGAAAAATCCTGGTTGTCTCCTTTTTTCATTTCCTTTAGAAATGTGTCGATAAAATCTCTCATATTTTCCTTGTCGTAGGACTGTTCGTGTTCATCGATTATATTTTGTAAAAATTCTAAATTGTTTCAGATTGATATTTTGTTGCATGACCGCTATATCGTACAGGCGTGCATACAAGTCAAACAACTTAGAAATATTATTTGTCGACTGATATTGTTATATTATTTGTAAGATTAATATATCATAGATTATATATTAGATTAATAATAATATAGCTTTACTACTGGCAAAGCAGTCAATCATAGACTTACCGTGGACAAAACGGAGCTTACTGAAAATTCTAGACACTAAGAAGGACATGGGTGGAATTTTGGCCAACCAAGGCGCTACTTTAGATATGAGTATGGTAAATGCCATGAGCTGATCTTCAAAACTGAAAAAAGTGTGTTTGTAAACGGTGTTTCTTGGTTGGCTGTACTTTTTACATCGACATCTTTTAAAAATATCAGAACATAGTCCAATATACAAGTCTGTAACTTACAGCTAAATATTGGTATAAACTTACGGACTCAGCAGTTGATGCATAACCTCTTCAAAATGTTTATCATCATAATCAAATCGTTTTCCAAGTATCACGTCACAAATATTGTTAGATATGGCCTTGTGAAGAATATTCTGCAAAGTGCCAGAAGTTCTTAAGATAGGCCTATACCCTAGTAACCTAGTGTATGGCAAGGGTGCTAAAAAAGAAATATTTGGATAATAATTACAGAAATGTCGAAAGCCTTGCAATTCTCCGATCTGATAGCTTCGTTCAGACAGGCAACTTCTTCAGAGACTCGACTTTCCATGCTTTTCTTTCCAACGCCGAATCTTTCAAATAATTACACAACATGTGGCATATATCATATAGTCACTTACGCAATGTCACCAAAATATAAAGGACATGTTTGTACATTTGCTAAACTACAGCAAAACGATAAATTTAGGAATGAATTTAGAAGTCTTTTAAAGGGCGTATAATGCTTCACAAGTGATGAAACAGAGTAAGCTCCGCTCAAGTTTATTTTGCAAAAATCCGCCATTAGAACTACTGGGGTTAGGATGTATAAATAGCTAAAAGGCCAATATTTTTTTATTAAATTTTGTCAAAAAACAATAAAAACAATACTGTATTCCGTGAATTTTTCTCAAATAACGGGCTATATGGGCCGATATGCCTGTTTTATAAAATCTAGTCTTTTATGTTGTTGAGAGATCTGATTATCCCAATGACGTGTAGAGGTTTACAGCAGTTAAAATATTTTGCATTTGAATCCAAATTTCAACGGTTAAAAATTGTTTAATCGACATCAAGATAATTGTGTAAAGTTACATTCGCTTTGTATCTAGACATTTAAGTCTGAATTAACTTACCCACGAAGTGTCATCAAACCAAACTTTCTTTGCGATTTCCACAAATCACCATAATCCAACGTAGCTATTCCTCCACCTTTGGTGATTTCGTCAAGAAGTTTTAGATGTGGACGTCCAGAGAATGTTGCCTGCTGCTTTACCAAAGCCTGAATAAAAACAATTCAATCTAACACGTATAAAAGTAAAATCTTTGCATCAGTTCTTTACGTATCAAAATCATTTGATTTTAAACTGAATTCTGACCTGGTTAATGGACTCAAAATCATTGAGCACCAATATATCGCGCAAACCCAATCGAACTGACATGATCGATCCATAAGTGTTCTTCCACTTTGCTAGTGTCCGTTCCATATATTTGCCAACATAAATTGACACTCCGAACAGGGGAATTCCTCTTGGACCAGGAGGTGAATTTGGTGGACGACGATACCAAAATATTAAAAGCACCACCGATGCTATTAAAGCGAGATGTGCGATAGGTTGGGTAAAATCAAACAAGTCGAAGTTGTAGCCAAGTATATTCATTTTCAAATAGTCTACTTACACCTGCAATTAATGATAAAATGCGAGATTGTTGTAATTATAAGCATTAAGCTTATATCTATACCGGCAAGTTAACAAACATATTTTTGAAACAATTGCTATTTGCGCATACGCAAGTATTATCGCAACCTTCCTGAGAAGTCAAGCTCAATTCAGCTTGTTTAAGTACCTTAACGGGCCTTTATATAATTATGCTTTTTATTGCTTGGCCTTTCTTCTTATTTATCATCCAACTCTTTTCTCTTTATTTGTGACCTTTTACCTACATAAGTATGGCGTGGTGAAATTCTTCACTAAAAACGTCATGATTTTGTGCCCTTTGTCCTACTTAAACATCGACGCTTTGATCAATTACACAAGAGTGTACAATCGGTTTAAAATCTTCTGAAATATTGCAAGGCATTAAAGTTTGTTTAATTAGGCCACATGGTATTTTAAGTAACAAAACAATTTAGGATATGTAAAACGTTCACGTTTTGCAATGTTTACAATACCCGCTTGTGTTACGACCATGGCTGTAGGTCGCACCATATTCAACTGGAAAACAACTTTTAACAGAAAACGTCATTCAGAAATGTTTCTTACAATTAAAAAAAAATTACAAAACGATATGTATAGTGAAAATTAATTTGTATACCTATTTAGTTGCACTTGCTCAAAACGCAATCTGCTTAGGCTATATTATAGCCTATATATTCTATATGATACAATAGGCTATTGATTATGATGGCAAAAACAGCAACATAATGTCTCATCACGAAAGAAACAAATACCAAACAACACTTAACCATTTAACTACGGTTCATAAAAGTTTCTTAAGTGATCTTTTTATATGGTAACGTTTTGGGATGAACACTGCACTACTAGACGTATAACCAGGGTTGCCATCGGCCTGGACTCAAAAGTAAGAACGACTAGGAAGCGAAAGAAGAATAATACTTTAAACAAGAGAATCAACTTAAAAAAGAACGAGAAAATATTTGCAAGTTCTTAATTTTGTTATCTATTTGATACAAAATGGCATACGAAAGGTACCGAAATGCCCAAAATAAGAACCTTTCTCCTGAAAATAAGACAAAAATAAGGACGCAAGTAATTAAGGACATTTCTTAGAAATAAAAACAAAAATATTTTCTAAGACACAGACCTTTAAAATAAGGACAAATCTTAGAAATGAGGATAGTATGGCAACGCTGCGTATAACAGTAACATCCGTCAATGTTACATGCAGACTCGGCTACTTCTGTCATTCCTCAGTCGAGTGAGATGGATGATGAAGTTGATGCTGTTTCGCGGTTGTTTCTCGATACTGACGAATCTCATCTCAAGACGTGAATAATTGCTGGTTAGAAGTTGTCCTAGGAATGACTTGCATATTGGTCAGATAAACACATATTACGGTAATTTCCAGTTGTTTTAGTAGATCGACTGTCTAGGCCAGTGATTCCCAAACTGTGTGCCGCGGCACACTAGTGTGCCGCCACAGATTCTCAGGTGTGCCGCGAATCTTATTGGAATTTTGGAAAAGAACTGTATAAATATTTAAAATAAGGCATGCAGACAAGCATATGCGACTTAAAAGCTTTCTAGCTGCTTCAATAGCTGAAAAATAAGCACATGTGACGATGAAACCAATTATGGCATTGTCGATAGAGTAGGGTAATTTTTTAAAGCAACATTTCTTCTCTTGTAAGTGTGCCGCGAGCGTTTTCTAATTTTTCTAGTGTGCCACAAGCTGAAAAAGTTTGGGAACCACTGGTCTAGGCTGATAGCCCGACATTTTAACCTGGTCACTTCTAGTGCTACATTTGAGTACTGCCTTAAAAAAACTTGGTGTGTCTAATAGAGATTCGGTCCTTTTTAAACACAACTTGCCCAAGGGAAACTAGTAATGTAAGTATAGGACACGCAACCAAATGTTGGCATTGTAATGTAATTAAAGCAATGATTGCGACGATTACGTCACCATGTGACTTGCGGAAGATGGTACAAAGTTTTTTTCTAGGGATCTTGACCAAAACCTATCCCACAAGTTAAAACGATTTTCTTTAGATAAGCTTTGGTTTCGCCAATGCTACGTTTTGGACACCTTGCTAAAACGACGTGCTTTCGTGTCAGAGAAAAACACACATTACCTTTGCCCTACTTAGGCTTTGAAACTTTTTTCCTGTTTATGTTGGGATCATTTGCATTGTCGGTTTGCTCTCCAAGTACCGTATGTGTTTTTGCGTTGTTGGGTTTATAGCAATAGCAATAGCACGTAATGGGAGTTAATTCTAATAACTGTGTTTACTCTCTCGCTTATTAAACTATTTTTGGCTATTTAGGTCAGGTTAACTTCAACAAAACGGCGGAGATAAAACACTAAGAAGCAAAATGTAATGTACCTTTGAGTATTCTTTTCGTGTTTTAAATTCGCTGGGAATTAGGTTTTACTTTCCTTGCACCTATATATATGCTTTCCTTAATGTTTTATGTGAAACAAAGTAGGCAAATAACCGATCATGGCTTCTTGCAGTTAGATAGAACTCCAACTTGCTTAAAACGTGGTGGACGTGCTGCATTATATACAAACTAAATGCGTCATACGCGCATTTTTTGATGCAGTCCATTAATCCGGCGCAGTTGCACGTTACTGCTAAATGGAAAACCGTTTATGTTTACGTTTACAAAAACTTACTAAAAACTCTCCTTTCGTGTGTGGAAGATGGTATAATTATGTTGAGATGTGTTGAGGATTAGTTGCTATGCAAAGAAGGCAATTTTTCATGATGGGTACAGTGCTTAGCGTTTCGCTTGAATTAACTTATTAAAACTGCATTCAAAAACTAAAAAGTAATGTTTCACCATAACATCCCGTTTTAAATAAATGTTTCTTTCAGAACAAAAATCACTTTCACAAACCAGGCAAATATTTACATTTATGAAAATTCTGGTTTGGTATTTGTAAGCTTGGAAAAATTTGTTTTCGTATTTTTCAATTTTAAACATTTTAATTTGGTTTTTTCCATACTGATATTTTGACGTCTAACTTTTTGAGATTAAATGGAGTGACAACTTAGTAATATCCTGCCTGGATTTACAACTGCATGGAAAAACACGTGTTAGAATTTATCCACTGTATATATTGTACCAAAATTGTAAATATGGAAAAAAGCATTATACAAACTATAGAGTATAGACTATAGAACACAAAATCTCTTTGAATGAAAGGGTAAGGATATACGTGATCAAAGATATTTGTTGAAATTTAATAAACGTTTTATATCTTTCGATTTTTCAGGAACAAGCCACCAGAAAAACGAATTTTGTATTTCTCCTTACTTTCCTAGTGAATGCCACCTGCCAATTGAATGCCACCTGCCAGGCAATATAAAACTTTTGGGCACAAGTTCACGGTTCACATTTCTTTTGCCACCAAACAATAAGGATGTGGAATAAACCCGGTGCTGCTGACGCCATCATCAATGTCCGGAAGCTCTTTCGCTTCAGGATCCGGTAAAAACTCAAACTTTTGGACCATGGAGACCAAAAATAGAAAAACCTCCATTCTGGCAAGTTTCTCACCCAGGCAATGACGAGGACCGACCGAAAACGGTATCACGTGACTTGATGGCACAAACTCCCCTTTCTCATTGATGAAACGTTCAGGTTTAAATTTTTCAGGTTCTTCCCAGTACTCTGGATCGTTGTGTACTGCCCATATATTTGGTGCAACCTATATAATCAGTTAATGCAGTGCATCTTTTAAAATCGTTTCACATTATAACCTAACTTACTATTAAACAAATTTTGAGTAAATGGTTTGTTACAAAATAACATGTTACCTTACCATCCACTTTCATAATTGCTTTAGACAAAATCAAATTCTAATGTTTATACTAACCAGCGTATTTTTAGGAATGAAGTAACCGTTCAATTCAGTATCTTCGTTTGTTTTATGAAAAACACTAAGTGGCGCTAGTGTGCGATATCTCATCAGTTCATGTATGAAAGCACATGTGTATGGCATGCTGGATTGGTGAGACATACTAGCAGTACCCTCGCTACCTAATTATATAAAAAAAATTATCAAAAGTACAGTCAAACTGATTTTTTAAATGATGATTATATTTTATGGATGGCAAACTGATATCCATACTATCATTATCATGGTGTATGGGTTTGGAATATTTATCTTATAGGTCTCTTGGACTGAGAAAATTTTTTACACGACTTGTACGACAATGATACTTTACCGACTGAAGCCCATTAGTCTGCAAGATTATTTGACAAATACTTATTATAATTAATCGTTTCTTTAGATTTTAGGTTGTCCAATCTCAATCTCAAACCAGTTCCAATGGAAGCATATGATAAGAAAAGATTTAAAGCTTCTCAACAGTACAAGTATATAAATGTTGATACAATACTATAATAATTTATACATACTTTATCTGATGTCGTATGTTTGGAAAAAAATATATACTTCAACTTACAGCAGAACAAATACTTGAAAGAAAAAGAAGGTTTTCGACATTGTGCATTTCAATTTCTACAATTTCTACATTTCAATTTCTACAAAGATGTCGAAACCATGTCGGCAAACACATATATGAATATACGCTTAAGGCCTAAGTCCTAAAAGGTTCTGCATGAAAATGCGTATAGTAATACCTATTACACATAAAATCTCTTTCCTCAGTTTCTTCTGAGTTTCAGGATAATGCAGTAGGCAAAGTAGTGCCCAATTCAAAGTGCTTGACGTAGTTTCGGTTCCAGCAAGAAAGAGTTCTCGGATATATTGAAGAAGTTGATTGTTCTGAGTAAGAACATAATGTATCAAACTTTGTAAGAATACCTGGGGTAAGACTGTATGCTTGCAAATCATATACTGAACTATATACTTCCCTTGGGACCTTCAAAATAATGACTAGAAAGTAGATAGGCTGATACTGATACAGCGGTTTGAGAAACTCAGAATTGAAACTTACACGAAATATCCAGTATATAGCCCGATAGTTTGTAAAGTTTGAGCAAATTCATTTTATAAAATGCTTTCTATTAGAAGGATGAAAACGTATAGTTTAGTTATTTGTAAAAAAAATTTTTTAAGTATAAATTTATAACGCAACAACATCTAAAATTATATAAAGTGTCTATACAAAAGTAAAACTATTCAAGTTTATGGTGACGGACTAAAGACATTTTTAATAAACAAATGGACAGAAAGTGATGTTAACAGAAGTAAAGTAACAAATCCTATAATTTTGTTTTTATGCAGCCTATTATAAAACTTCTGCTCTAGAAAACAAAGGTGCGAGCAGCAAACAAAAAAGGTAACTTGGCCCAATACCAATTTAACTATATACGACCATATGTAAGTTGCGGTTTGTGGAAAAAAACATTATAGTTTATTGTAAACCGTTTCTTACAAAAATAAGTATTTTTTCAATATTACATATGTCACAGGAATATTTTTACGCACTTGTTTTAGAAACACTGCATTTTAATGTTATATAATCCAATTTTTTAAGGCACTATTTTGCGGTGTAGTTTGTTATAGCATGGTAATATTTTACTGTTGTGGTGCTTGTAACCCTTTTTATCGTTTTTAGCATATTGTAGATGTAGATACACGTACACGGTTTACGCCTTTACCCACAATTCCCCCTGAGGAATTTACGCTGCCCGCAACTTTAATCTCACACCCTAATGATAATTAATTAATTGATTACTCTGTGGTTTGTTGGACAAAAGTTTTTTTTACTGGTCATTCTACGTTTTGGTTTAATACAAGAAAGACGGTTGTTTTTATTGAAGGATTGTAAATACCTTTGTTTTTATTCTGCACACGTAGAGTTAAGTAAAGGAATGCTAATAAAAGTTGGAAGAGCATAAGCGGGCTAATTGACTAGCTGTAAAAGCGGAAAGTTTCCTGGCTAAAGAAAATCTTGGTTACACATATATATAAAGTTATTGTATTCGCGTATTCAATTTTAGTATGCTTCCAAGATACTTACCGTAAAATCTTTATCTTCTCCATTTTTTATTTCTTTTAGAAAAACATCAATAAAATCTCTCATATTTTCCTTGTCATAGGTTTGCTCATGTTCGTCAATAATGCTTTGTAAAAATTCTAAAGTTTTAAAGAATAATTTTGTGGTACATGATGACAGTAAGTTTGGAATACGTTTGAAGAAAGCTCGATAAATACGGTTCATTGCCATTATTTAAGTAGCTTGGTGCTGAAAATTGAAAAAACTTTCAAATATATACAGAACTTACTGAGGACATTTGAGAGGTCTCTACTAATTCGCAAACACATAAAAGAGATCGGTGGAACTCTCCTTAACCAGGGTGCCATTAAAATTAGGCGAAAAGTAAAAGCCGTAAGTTGATCTGCGAAGCTAAAAACAGTTTTCGAAATTTTCTTACCCTTTTTATCTTGTTACTCTATACTTATTACAATATTTGAAATGATAGTATAACCCAAAAATTTATTTGTATATCTTTGTCTATTCTTATAGCCCTTTACCCTTTCAACAATCGATGCAAAATTACTTCAAAGTTTTTGTCATCATAATCGAATCGCTTTCCGAAAATTACATTGCAGATGGTGTTAGATATGGCCTTGTGCATGAAATTCTACAAACACGAATTTTTGAAAAAGTATAAACATTTTGAATAACAATGATGTTGAGACCAAGAAAATGAATTACCGAAATATCAAAAGCTTTGCCATTCTCCGATCTGATGGCTTCGTTAAAACAAGCAAGTTCCTCCGAAACTCGACTTTCCATGCTTTTCTTTCCTACGCCAAACCTACGGAAATATCACAGCTTTAATAAGATTGTTGCACAAAGTCATCAAAGGAGACTTTTACTCATATATAACTAAAAGTAGTTAGTAAACGATGTTCCGGAGAGCCATGTGATATACCGAAATAGTTTAAACGTTTTAACACTTGAAATGCGGTAGATCAAACTACAACTTCAGCATAAAACCGGCATTAAAATAAAGGGTGGTTTGCTAAATTTCTGAATAGTTGACTGGCAAAATGCTTCCTTTGTTATAGTCGACAAAGTAAAATAAAAAAGTATATCTAAGTGTTATAAGCACAAGTTATACGGTATATAAGCACTTATATATACATACCCACGAAATGTGATTAAACCAAATTTCCTCTGCGACTTCCAGAATGGACCGTAATCTAACGAACCTATTCCCCCTCCTTTGGTAATTTCTTGTATTAATTGTATTTGCAGACGTCCAGAGAATCCTGTATGCTGCTTCACCAAAGCCTGATTGATAGAAAATCGCATCTGACCAATGCTAGCAAGTGCAATTTCGAGAACATAATCACGTACAAAAGAAATTCAAATAATAACTGACCTGATTAATCGAATTTAAATCGTTGAGCACTACCATATCGCGTATACCCAATCGAACTGATATTACGGGACCATATACTTTTTTCCATTTTGCTAACTTCCGTTCCATGTACTTTCCAACAAAAGGGTACACCCCGAACAAGGGAATTCCTCTCGGACCAGGAGGTGAATTTGGTGGACGACGATACCAATATGTGAGAAGCAGCACCGACGCGATTAAAGCGATCTGAGCCGCAAGTTGCGAAAAATCAATCGCAAAAAAGTTATAGCCAAACATGCTTATTTCTTATACCTGCAAGTTATTTATTATATTAGATAATTGATAAAAAATCATTAGTACAGTAAAAAACCTAACTCTTAATTCATCGACTCAAATCAGTTACACTGCGGCGCTGCATTGCAGGCCGTTGAAATACTCTTGGATAGCAAAACTTTAACAAACTGACAAGAAAACTCCTTGCCATTACTTTACATATATTTAATTAAGGCGGTGAAACGTATATACTACAGTGTCAATAACAACGATCTTTCTAGTTATAAAACTAATAACCTATACAGCGTTCTCTCTACATTGCCTAAATCGCCGTAGGCAAGTTTTTTCACTTTCCGTAATGTGGTGTTATTATTCATAACCTCAGAAAGCTTTCATTCATAACCTCAGAAAGTTTATAAAGCAGGCATGAACGATAGTAAAGGATATGCTGTAAGTTATAATGACAGAGATGCGTGGAAATATCAAAATAAAAATATTTTGTATAAAAATATTCTCTATAGTGGTTAAGTTGCATATAACAAACACATCTGTATTACTCGTCACTTTCCTAATTTCATGTTGCAATGGGAAAAACTAACTTTTCATATACTTGTCCCATCGGAAAGTAGCAAGCAACTCAAAATAAACTTGCTCGCATAAAATATTAATTACTTGTTACCCACTACATGGCTACATGCCTGCATCAATCCTGCAATTCGACAGTAAAATAAGTACTTCGGTAGACTCTTTAGCTTCGAAGATAGAATTCCGATTAAACTGAATACTGTTGGATAAAACTTTGCCAGATTTAGTAATTAATTTTCTGAATTAATTTTAATTATAAGAAATGTTGCTCCAGACCTAAACTCACGTAAGCTGTTTTGAAAGTATATTGTTTATCTAACAAACCACCCATTTCCTTTTGCTAATCGAGCTTCTCTAAATTTGTCATCACCAAAACAGCACAGGCAGTGAAAGTAATTGCAAAACTTTTTTAAATAAAAGGAAACTGGTCTAGTTAGCACGTTCCTGATCTAAACTCTCGGTCGTTACTGCGTGGAGATAGAGATAACATTTGGATAGCTAAGTTGAAACCGTACTGTTTTATTTATTTTATCCGTTCAATGAAGTCGTTCTCCGCAAAGTTTCGCTGTGGCCCGTAGAAATGTAGGCTAGCTAAACCTGTATTAAGATACTTGTTTTGACAAGTATTGAAAAATTATAAGCAAAAGGCAATTAACAATAAGCCACTTGCCCGACGGGTATGTAAGCTTATAGGCTTTAAGTTACTTGCCCGTTACAAAATGTAGTCTTCTCGGACGATCGAAGCACGGCTGAACTCTTTATATAGTAGTTAGTCAACTCTGCTTGCACAATTATCTGCATACCACGTTTTGATGACTGTGAGTGCATAATTAGAGCATTCATTATAATGAATTGACACAACCTTGCCTGCATCAAGTCTTGGTAAGACGTTTTCAGTATAACGATAAATTTTTGGACACCATACTATACCAATGTACAATGGATACGATATATTTTCACGAGATTGTTATGCAAATCTACATAACTTTCATGGACAAAACATCAGTACCTTTTCGACAACGTAAGTCCTAAACGAATTATTCTTTCTATTTTAGCTGCTGTCATAAAACTTTTACTCGTTTTTTTTTTCAAGCTTTCAATTGCGTTAAACGCATTGAATGGATTTACATGTACAGTAGTAACTAGTAAATAGGCCTGTGAGAAATTGCCTCACCTTTCTCTTTGCTTACAGCCTTACATGCTTGACTTACTGACCAGCTTGACTAAGTAATTTTACGAAATGGATAGCGTCATTGTGTTCAGGGTTTCTTCTATTTTTACATCGGCTATAAACCGGCTCGTGTGAAAGTGTGATTTAAAAAGATTTGACAACTAAACAGAACGTCTTATAAGTTACATATATAGCCGCTGAAAATAGTTAACCAAAAGCTGTTTTAAAAGATAGGCCTACATCACGTATAAAGGTTATACTTGAAGACTTGGGTTAGAAAGTCTAAAACAACGTCATTAAAGGTTACACTACTTCACCAAAAGATTGAAGTTGGGAATTCTTTTGCTGTGTTCCTTCTTGGTTAAAATCAAACGTTTAACATAGCAATTTAAAACCAATCTAAATCTGCCTTGTAAACTAAATCTATCTTCTATTTAACCCTATAAAAGTAAAATCAACTTTTGATTGACTACATTGTACAAAGACTACCATTTCTCATAACTTAACTACTTATCTTTAGTATTAGCTTATCTTTAGTTTAGTAGACTAATCACTACATTTCAATAAAATGGAAATTTTAAAGAAATTATATAGTTTCTAAACTTTTTTCCAGAGTCGCTGTTCTGAACACCGAGGAAGGAACATAACATAGACAATTTATTGCTGGAATGCACAGGTATTGCAATCTATTGCTGGGCTGTTTAAATCTGTACTACCTGTACTTTGACATGAAAATCTGTGGATGTAATTATATTTCTGCGGCATTCGTTTTTATTTCTGTCTAGTTTGTAATTCATCTTATCTAGTATTGCAATTCCTTGATTTATCGCTGTTTGTTTTTTCGCAGTTCCTTGTTAAGCTGATAGTTAAATATCATACAACATACAGTAACATAAGACTAAACCAAATTACGAATATTTTTGCATCAAAAAATAACTTGAATTTAACCACAAACAAAATAAAATCAGTGGTTTACAAATCCTTTCTCTTAACATAATCGAGTGTTTGAAAAACTGGATGCGTCGCTAACGTGCAATGAAGTGTTATAGTCACTTCCCCTGCGTGCTTTGTGTGTCGTAGCTAAGCACACAACAAGCATGACGTAACACAGTATAAGGAAATGAAGAATAGCTCATAAACAGCTACATACACGTTGGCGCTTTGCATGGTAGGACAATAAATAATCGCAAAGAGTATATTATTTTAAACAACCGTGACTTTAAAGTAAGCAATGTAACTTTTCAGTATAAGGCAATTGTTATTATTATTATTATACGTTTGAACGTTAATTTTTTCCATTTCACCAACACTATGTTCAACTGTCAACCACGAAACAATACTTGCCCTTTGCTGTGTTTTCAAGATGGTTTGTTTTATTTCATGAAATTTACGGTGTCCTTTTGTGTGCTCACATTCTTTAATATAGAGCTATTTTTAGCGTTACAAAGTTTGTAGCATTTGTCTACAAACAAAAACATTAAGGGAGCGAATATGCAACGGGTTTGGTAAAGTTTAACGAATAAAATGTTTTGTATTTTTATAAACGAAAAATGTGTGTTCTTCATTTTTAATTCAATTGCCATTTTCGAGAAGAACTGACGAAGTTCCAATTTTTCAAAATTCACCAAATACGGCAAAGTATCACATATACTGCCTTTACCTTTTATAAATCAAAGACTGATCATTAGGGCAAGTTTTCGCAACTTTTGCAACTTTTTTTACAGCTTCCGGCAGCTTCCTAAATACTCAGAATTTATGTAGTATGATGTTTTAAGCTGTTTGTAGGAATTTTATATTGCAACTTTTTGCAACTTTTTTCTATCTTTCATGCAACTTTTTACTGCAACTTTTATTAAGTATTGCGCAAAATGTAAAGGAGTGATTTAAAAAACATGCTATAAAACTATTTGGGGGGTGGGTTATCGCTGTTTGGCTTTTTGTGGAAAATTATTTCCGCATTGCGTTATTTTCTTGCTGCGTACCGGTAAAAAATGTAATTTTCGGCGGTCTCAGAAGACGGTCCGTGAAATGAGAAAGTAACAAATTTGCCAGCTCTGCAGGAGCTGACAGCGATATGCTGTCATGTAGGTTTCAAATCTATAGAACATAAAAATGTATACATGATCGATTGTATAGCGAAGAAAGAAACGGAACAAGCAGACACCCTGCAAATCTTAAACTGTTGGGTTATACAACAGAACCTTTCGAGTATTTCATACCCTAATAATTTTAAAAAACTTGTGCATAAATGCAACTTTTTACTGCAACTTTTGTTAAAATTAAATGCAACTTTCTCACGATTTTAGTGCAACAAAAACTTGCCCTACTGATCATGCTTACTATAACTATGGAATGTAATGAAATTAATTTTTATGCAACATATAGGCTAAGCATTCATTACTTCTGAATCCAAAATTTTTTTTTTATCGTATGCTGTGTTCTACCCAAGCCAATATTTTTATTGGTTTTGCTTGTACAATTTTTGGGTTAGAAGCAATTGTTTGCATTTTTTCAACAAAAAAAGGATTTTTTTATACTCAAAAATGTAGGCATGAATGAAAGTCTAAATTCTCAATAAATAACTTTGTTATGGTCAGTAAGCGTCACAGCAGAATTATTTTATATAGGCTACGCAAAAAAATAAAATTCCAAAAAAGCACGTATTTCCTATCAGTCAGTACTAATCAACAGCTAACGTCACGTTTTGAATAAGTAACTTCGCAACTAGCAATGGCGGAATCCGTTTCAAAGTGGGTAGCTCCAGTTTAGGTCACCAGCTTGTAATGCAAAATTCTAGATCCGAGCTTTTCTGTAAGTCTGCCTTTGTTTAACGTGTTTGGTTGTTAGAAGTGCATGAAGGGACCAGGTTTTCTCAGTACAAAAGTGGAAAGCCCGTAAGCCCACCCGGACTCCATGCTCCGCTATCTATGATTACAACCGCTAATTAACTTCAAGCTAGTATGTTGTCTATTTCGTATTTTATTCGACGTTTCGACTGGAATCTCTGAACCGAGCAGTTCTTCATACAACACTTTGCAATCAATCTCATCAACTTCGACCTACCCTGACCATTATTTCGATTTAGCATGTGCAGTAGCTGGCATTGTGAAATATAAAACTTAGAATTAACTAAATTTCCAAAAAAGGAAAAAAACCTTGACCTACACCAAGATTATATTTAGATTACATATATATTGAAACAGCAGCATAGGCTTGTGTATAATACTCTTACGTGAATCACGCAAGACATGCAAGTTTGTGTAACTTTCATTCATGCATGTTTCATACAGATATTAATTCTCATAAATTGATGTTAAAAAGAACAGTAGTAAGAATTTGTCGACTGCAAACCGCGTTAGTGAGATAGTACTTGGCATATGTATGCATAACTCTTTAACACTCATGAGGTATAATAAAACTTGGCAACATAATCTCATTAGAAATTGCAAGTAGAAAACACCACAAATTACTGGGCTTGTAACTAAAACGACTTGATTCACAAATACTCATATTGTAACCAACGGTGAACTAAAAAGTACTGATGGTTTGCGTTGTGTTGTGTCTTCCAAATAATTATAAACCTTTGTCTTATTTGGAATGTTTTACCTTTAACAACAACTAAAACGACATCGAATTCCCTCTAGTAAACCGCTGGTTACAATTGCAAGTCGAATTTTACAAGGTATCTGATTAGGTTATCAATTACAATCATTGAACATTTTAAATCATTGCACGTCTATACAAAAGTTATTCACAAAAAGCAACATCTATTTGCAGAGTCCTCAGGCATCAAGTTTATATTTCGTTTGCCACCAAACGGTAGGGATAAGGAACAAATACAAGGGCACTAACACCATTGTCAATGTCAGGAAGCTCTTTTGCTTCAGGATCCGGTAAAAACTCAAACTTTTGGACCATTGAAACCAAAAACAGGAAAATCTCCATTCTGGCAAGTTGCTCACCCAGGCAATGACGAGGACCGACCGAAAACGGTATCACGTGACTTGATGACACAAACTCCCCTTTCTCATTGATGAATCGTTCAGGTTTAAATTTTTCAGGTTCTTCCCAGTGTTCTGGATCGTTGTGTACTGCCCATATATTTGGTGCAACCTATGATTCAGTTCGTAAGTCAACCACTAAGAACATGGTGAAAATAACATACCTTGTATGAGGGCAAGTAAGACAGAGTTTTTCCAAAAAAAGGTCACATTAAAAGTGTTTTGATTTATTGTTGTGATCTTTTGCTTTTGTTTAGCTCTTACTTCTCGTTTTATAATAAACAAAAAAATGAAAAAATTGAAAATTTAACCGCAATTATATTTCCTGAATAAAAGTTGGTGGCTCATATTATGCATGACATGACGTTTGAACTCACAATCGTGTTCTTGGAAATAACGTAGCCATTCAATTCAGCATCTTCATTTGCTTTGTGCAAAACACTAAGTGGTGACAATGTACGATATCTCATCAGTTCTTGTATGAAAGCACTTGTGTATGGCATGCTGCTTTTGTGCGACATGCTAGCAGCGCCAGAACTACCTGAAATTAGCAATCATTCGTCAAAAAATTAATGATTAGCCCGGAATAAACTGTGGTTTTTAAAATGGCAATCAGTGGTATCCAGCATTTTTGTCGCATGAATTTGTTGATAAAATGCAGGGTGTCTCAAACATGTGGTTGAGAACACACTTTACGGAATGGAATTGCAAACATCAATAAATGTATGAAAGAAGTAAGCTGATATTATGAAACATAGCGATGAGCCCATGACCAATGGCAAAAAAAAGTTATAATGATTTCAAGCAAAGTAATGAGAAGGCTTTAGAAATTAACGAAAAATTTTCAATACTTGAGATAAACTGGTAATTTTTTTTAAAGATTTAAATTAATCCCGGGAATAAATTAATTCTTTTAAAATACATTCCATTCTTGGAAGTCTGTATTTTGATGGAGTCCATTTTTAACAAGGCCAAATTTAGTTTAGAAAATCGACAAACCAGTGAATCTAACTTTTATTTCTAACTTTTATTTATGGGAAAAGAACGCAGAGTTCATCACAGAGTGAAACCCAAAACTGATTGCGAGTTACAACAACTTACATAAGTTGTAACCTTATCATTGCCAAGACTGGCACTGGATTGTTGTTAATCAGGGTGTTATAAAGGTAAAAAATTACTTGAGGTCAGTACATATCAATTTCTAATCCAGTGATTTATGAAATGCTTTTAACTCCACAGCCATGCTAATGATAAGCAAGTAGTGTTGAAGATCAAATAAAGAACTGCAAAGATTACCTATCACATCAAAAACTTCTTGTCTAAGCTTCCTCTGCGCTTCTGGATAGTGTAGAAAGCAAAGAAGAGCCCAATTCAATGTGCTTGTTGAAGTATCAGTCCCGGCAAGGAAAAGCTCTCGAATGTAATGTATAAGTTGATTGATCTGTATCACAGGTCTATGTCAAACTTATTAAATAAACGAAAAAGTCAAGCCCATTAGCTGAAATAGATAGAGTAACTAAGTAGATCAATTTAATAAATAAAAAGAAATTAGAAACACATAAAAATTAAAGGTTACATGTTACACAATAAAACAATTTCATGTTGAGCACACAAAAACACTCAAAAAATACCATGAATGCATCGCATTGTTTTAGAACTTTACCGTAAAACTCTTGTCTTCCCCTTTTTTCATTTCTTTTAAAAAACAATCAATAAAGTCTCTTAAATTTTCTTTGTCAAAAGTTTGCTCATGTTCATCAACAAGGCTTTGAAGAAACTCTACACAAAGAAATCGTCACATACCAATGAGACATATTTTGCTCTTTAGATGTCCTTTTAGATATTATAAAAACAACAAAAAATAATAATACTAACTACAAATTTATACCTAAAAACATACATAAATTACTAAATCACATTAAGAAACTTACTGACAACAATGGAAATATTATCTATATATCTTGCACAAATCGAGGATATTGGTGGTACCCTCCTTAACCATGGTGCCAAGAAAAGAACACGTGTTGTTAAAGCGATGGCTTCATCGTTAAATCTGAAAAAGTTTTTTTTTGCAACTGCACAATTTCCTGCATTTCTTACTAGGTCTATCTATTATTATACTACAACAATTTTATTCTTTTAAGTTTAAATAATTACACACATGTTTTTTATAAAAATATAAAATTTTGTGACCATGCTGGTTTATTATGTTTGCAACTTTATATGTATATGTTGCATACATTGCAACTGTAAGGCTCAGGCCTCAGGATACGCTTAACTTAGCATGCTCAACAAGAAATGACAAAAATTGGCGAGACACTGACTACTGAAACTACATATGTATAAATATTGCATAGGAATTATGAAACTAATAAACTTTGCACATGTACAGTAACAGAAATAATAAAATTACTATCAAAAGAGATTCACAAGCAATAGGCAGAAAAACATGCGTCTTTGCAAATACGGAGATACCTCTACTAGTGTGCATGTGAATAGACTTGGCTGGTTATGCTTTCATATGTATGCTTTTATTTTCACAAAAAAGGCTGGGTATGCTGATAAACGTTCTGCTTATAAAAAAACATTTAAGCCATATATTAGTCAAGACTTACTCTGTCAGCAGCATATGCAAAGCTTTTTCAAAGACTTTGTCATCATAATCATATCGCTTTCCAAAAATGACACGACAAATACTATTAGCTACTGCCTTTTGTAGAATAATCTGTAGAAGGGAGTACCCTGGTAAATAATGCTTGCGCGTGCAAATGAAAATTGCATATGAGTGAAACCAGGTTTACAGAAGATATAGTACATATATATATCCAGTAAATGGCAACAGTGCACAACAAAACAGAATACCGAAATATCAAAGGCTTTTCCATGCTTTGATCTGATTGCTTCATTTAAATAAGTGATTTCTTCTGAAACCTGACTTTCCATACTTTTCTTACCGACACCAAACCTAGATATAAATTCAGCAAAAGGTATAGTGGATGGATTTTCACTGTTATAAAATGAAAATGTTGTGTACCACTAAAAATTCAAATTAAGTAGAGTTCAGCTAAAACATAAAATCTAACAGTAGTCATAGCTTATACGATCCACAGACAT
This sequence comes from Clavelina lepadiformis, assembly GCF_947623445.1. Classification (NCBI taxonomy): domain Eukaryota; kingdom Metazoa; phylum Chordata; class Ascidiacea; order Aplousobranchia; family Clavelinidae; genus Clavelina; species Clavelina lepadiformis. The sequence goes on along the minus strand of NC_135241.1, from coordinate 6,992,435 downwards.
TGGATCCAGCCGCTTTTTGGAGCCAAATCTCGTGGAACGGAATTTCTACATACTAATATAGTGCAAAATACTTTGCTTAGCGGATCCACGACTCCGATTAGTGGATCCGTTACCAACGTCTGGCCCCGTAGTAAAATGTTAAATTGTAGTAAAAAATCTAGCAAAATGCCTTTCCCCAGCTGTTGTAACATCTCTTTTCACCTAGTACAAGAGCACTTGCGAAAGACTTTCCCTACGTGACAAGCAAATCTAATTATGATTTTTTTAAATGCTTTCTATGTTTTTTTTGAGTGATTAATGTGTTCTTTGACTTATTTTGACGTTCATATACAGTACATGATTAACAACCATGCACACTAAGCTTGTTTGATTCATATGGAGACATAAAGTAGATCTGCCGTTTATTGGATCCGCCAATTATAGGATCCATTTCTCCTGGAATCGAAGAGGATCTTATAAGCGGCGACTACTGTACAACTATATACATCATAAATTCATATTGGTATGTGGTGTTCAGATAATATATACCATACAAGTACAAAATTTGTTTTAATAATTACATTAGCACAATCATCGTAACATATCTCACTTGAAACCAACAATATTCACATAAAATATCAATAATCCATTATATATGTAGGTATGAAAACGAAAATCATACCCACGAAGTGTAGTTAAACCAAATTTTCTCTGAGACTTCCAGGTGGGGCCATAATCCAATAGGCCTATACCAAAATCTCCATTACATGCTTCTTGAAAAAGAGAAGACAAAGCACGCCCTGAGAACTTTGTAGGTTGTTTCACCAAGGCCTGGTTAAGAATGAGATCAGAATTGGCATAGTAGTGAAAAGTGACATTATTTGACTTGTTGTATTTACTTACATTATAACTAACCTGGTTAATAGACTCCAAATCATTTAACACCACCATGTCATGCCTACCCAGTCGAACTGAAATTATAGAACCATATGTTTTCTTCCATTTCGCCATTGTTCGTTCCATATACTTCCCGACAAATGGGGCCACACCCAACAAAGGGATTCCTCTGGGACCTGGAGGTGATTTTGATGGACGTCGATACCAATATATTGAAAGTAGTACTAATGCCATTAAAACAATCTCTACTACAACGTAGGTTATGTTTTCTGAGGCCACGATGAAATCAAACATGATTATTTTAAATAAAATCGATGCAAATATTTGCAAGCTGGGTAAAACACAAAAAAATTAGTTATTAAAACAGACAGGCAATAAAATTATTTTATTCATTTATATTTAATCTAAATTCATATTACAGGTATTACTGATATCAATGCTTTTGATTATTATATATTATTGTGTTCTAGCTACAGATTTGTTAACACCAGTGTTGTAATGACTCAAGTCATTGATTTAACTTGTGAAAGTCAAAGTTCAAAATAGCTCAAGTCATGGTATGACAATTGTGATTTCAAGAAAGACGGGCATAAGTAACAAAATCATATATTTTTCTAAAAAATTACAACTCTCTGTGAAAAGTGATAACAACACTAATTTGTATACAGGCGGTATGACTTAATACTTTGAACCAATTTAATGCAAGTCCGAATAGTTACCTTAGAATAATTTTTAAGTAAAAGTTATTGACTTGATGCGAACCACAATTGAAAATGATTAGACTTGACTTGAGCTAGAAAAAAATAACTTGATTACAACCTTTGTTAATATTGTAGCCAAAGTGAATTTGACTTACAGCTAAAGTAGACTAGACTATATAAACTCCTAAGTAAATTGACTTGTTTACAATTTCAACTGTACGAGGTGTAACTATCATAATATGAGACTAGGCTATCATTGCACAAGTAAACGGTTTAAAGTATTTTTATTTTTCAATAAAGCTTATTCCTTCTCTGCAGCAATCAGAGTGTTCTTGTGGTCAAAGCAGTGTAACAAATACCTTAGTTTCCAAACAATTTGCAGACTTTAGACCAGTGCTTCTCAGCCTTTTTTTGCGGCGACCCAAATATTAAACATAAATTAATAGCGATGCTGAGGCGACTCAATTTTTTTACCCAAAATTTGGGTATTTACAAATATTTAGCCTTGACTCGAACGTAGCTTATCTAAAGTCTAACAGCAAATAATCATCTCCATGCTTCTTCACTTGTGTTTCCGCAACAGTGCACTATTAAGTCAACGAACAGTCAATATGCAATGAATAAGAGTAAGGTGCTCAGTTATCGGATGGCTTTGTGGACTAGTTTAATTGGCGACGGCGACCCAAACCAATCAAATGGCGACCCACTTTTGGGTTGCGAAGCGTGGGTTGAGAAGCACTACTTTAGGGCTTAGGCTGACAGGCCTAGGTATGGAAATGCCTAACTACCTAAAACCTACCAAATTAGACGTCATGAATAACACGGTCCAACGTCTTTAACTTTTGGGGGAAATTCCCATAAACAATCATGAAAATGCTTGTTGCAAGCATATAGAACACTATAAGTTCTTTTCATTCTATTCTTTTACTATAAATATTTGTACTATTTTACTATAACTATTCGTTCTTTCTTTTCGTCAAGCTAACTAAATTCATTATGGGAAATAATATTTTACAGACTCACAATGGTTGGTCACTTGAACGCACGACAGCAGCTCATGAGTTTTATAAGTGGAAGGGCTGCAGCTTAGTTGGCACTTTCAAATCTTATGATATTTATACATTTTCAAATAAACGAATTGAATATACTGAATAGAATGGACCCTTTCCAAGTTACTTTCTGGGTGGAGAGATATTTTCAATCGTCTATACTTAATGATGGAAATTTTCGACTTGTTTTGATTCTTTTTCAAATTGCAAACGTTTAGGCATCGGATTGTAACGATTTCAATCAGGTATTTACTATGCGGTATTCAGGTATTCATGCGATTTACTAATGATTGCGCGGACCATTTGAGTGTTTACTGCTAATTTTTAAATAATACTCTAACACCAAAACTCTAATCTTAGAAATACGTATAAGCCTCTTTTACAATTATAAGAACAATAAACATAGCAAGATATAGTAAATTCAACAAAGTTTTTACTTCACGTCGACATTTCCACCCCATTCGTCTATTTTCCGCTCATTAAAATGGTCTAGACTCTAGAGTACAGGAATTGTTTCCCATTCCAATGGTTGAAAGTATGCCTTTGTGATAAATATATCAATTAATGTAATATAAAATTGTTTACGACATAGAACTCTCAGCTATCGAATCAGTGAAGCATAACACTGCGTGACGTAATCGATTGTTCCCCTGTGCGTGCATTTTGATTTATTCAGTCCTTTTTGGTTTTTACGTCAATGCCGCAACATGTCTTTGTGCTGTTGCTGTCACAATGTTCTACCTTGATTTATTCGTTCAATGAAACTTCAATAAAATCATATTATACAGTTGTCGAGGTGTACAATTGATTCTAAGATTAAGAGAAGCGAAACAACGACCTGAGACTCATTTATTAATTATCGAGGACATTAAGCAATTCTACAGACAAACTTTGTAATTGAAGTGGTCGTCCTTACAGGCTAAGGAACGATAAACAATCATTTCATTACACCTTTCTTACCTTAGAATATGATATATGCCTTTGAAATGGGGAGAATTTTACTTCGGCACAAGTATGGTTTGTGAACCCCATTCGTCTACTTTTCCGCCCATTGAAATGGACCTGCTTTCAGCAATGCGGTTTCCCACAACCATATTTTTGCCAAAGTAAACATCTCCCCATTCCAAATGCATATGTCTTACTCTAGGATAAGAAAGGCAGACTTCCTGTCATTCCAACGGGAAAATATTACCGCATTTTCAACTATTTTAATGGGCGCAAAGCAGACGAATCGGGTGACATTTCAATGTGAAGCTTGGCACGGTTTTTCTGTAAAACGTTTGGCAATATTCGATGAGATGGACGAGGTAGCAATGCGAAGCGAGTTTTCCATATGGCTGTCAGAAATTAGTAAACAAACAAAAAGTGCTGATGTCTCGGAATGTAAGTTCGCCATAAATTACGTAATCCGTTGATAAATATAAGTCATTTCAACAAATACCGCGCCGGCTACTCAGAACCTTCCTGCGGGCCACCGGTTGGACACCCCTGGGTTAGGACAATGTATGGGTAGAATGTAGAATGCATATATGCAAAACATGGATTTTAGCTTTTTTGGGTTTTATTGGAGTTAGATATTGCTTAGAAGGTAGATTTAGGTCACCTTTAAAAAGTTGTATGATTTCTGACGAAAATTTTTTTTTTCAAAACATTGTTTTAGTGCCCGAGGATCATCGAGAATCTTGTCTCTAAAAGTTTTTCTGCTGCAATGATTTACCACGAAAGGAAAATCTGCTTGGCTAAAGCAGACAAGCGTCGAACGAATACACAGTATACTATGTATTAGTGCTATACATTGTATTTCGCGCAACTGCACATGAAATTACAGGAAATTCATTTCTATAGTAGGCCTATTGTGAGAAATTGCAAGTATAGAAAAAATCTAATGATATGGAGTAAATTGTGAAGCAATAATAAACAAATATACAAATTTATCAGAAGCAACAAAAACATATTATAAAGCTAGGGATTTTTGATATTCATAATTAATTAAAAGAATAAAATCAAAAGAAACAATGATTTAAAACTGAAATAAAATTTTGACTTTCTGTTTGCAGTAAAAAAACTCATTTTTACAACTAGTTGATTAGTTGGTGATTTTTCATATTGACAAATAACAGCTGATCAAGATATTAAAAAACGATGGTTTAATACTGACTTATCCCTTTGCAATAAAAAAATCGCTTTTACAATTAATTTGCAGCTTGCAGGTTGGGCGGAGTAACATAACTACTCCAAGCACTGGCCTTCATAAATATTCTTATTTTCTCAAACCTGAAATGAAATATGAAACATAGGAAGACGCGTCAAACCACCTACAATATATAACATTGACTAAACATCAGAAGATCTTACCTAGTAAAATCCAATTCTTGGCAGTTCTTTCCAGAAACATGACGTGTGCAGTTAAGTGTCCGATCTCTTGGTACAGTTATAGTATAACTAGCATATGGACTCTTGCAAATCTGACCGCCGAAAAAATCCTGCGCTCTGTTGTATTCGTGGCAAAATCTATTTCCTTCCTAAATAAAAACTTTGAATCCATATTTGCACTTTATATGCAGTATGGTTTAATATCTTACGAAGTTTTGTTTTAAAAAATGTGACTATATGGTAAAATGATCGAGATATGCTTAATTTACTGTAGACAAAACAGTTAAAGCCAAGAATTGTACAAAACACTGAACAAACATATTCCATTAGTATTAAATGCAACTTACTGATTGTTGAAACTTTTCACGTAGCGAAAGATCTGTCACTGAAGTCACGAGTTGTTTCCTATTGAAATATATCACGTGACCACCATCAATGTTTTCTGGCTTTTGTTGAAAATGAACAACCGTGTCTTCCCCGTTCGAAAGTGGAAGTAGAAAATAAGAGTCACCCATGTGAGCAACTTTCACATAAATACTGAATGAAAGAAAAGATTTAAAATATTATGTCACACATTGGAAGTATATTACCAAGTTTTGGTTGATGACAACACTTCACACATGTTCATGAGTTGTTATAACAGTCCTGGCAAAATGCCTGTTGATTAATCTACTGCCTATATGTTTATACCAACCGGGATGGAACGCCTGTGGGTTGGGCGGAGCCAGTTATTTCAACGTATATTGAAATAAGACGTGCATTATAACAAGAGGAACAACCAGTAGTTATGGTAATGTTTGGATCAAGATTTAGGTGAACTGTGAACCGGCCTTCGTTATGAAGAAGATCAAACACACCAGGATGAGTTACCTGAGTTAAACGTATGACTGTTAACATATTTTTATAAATATCGATGGTTACTATTAGTCTAATTAATGTTGGTTACTACTTTGAAATATCCTAACAATGACATTACTCAACATAAAAATCTTACGACCCATCATCTCAGTTGTCCGTTGAACATAAAGACATGATTCAGACTAAACACGCTACTATACACGGTCGACTTTACTTAACAAACTTACCTGGTACAGTTCTCTTAACACTGTGTACGTGTGAGCACCTGCTCCAGCAGTTGTGGATATCAAGTTAAGAAACCTGTTTCTATCATCTTCTAACGTTTGCAGGATTTGTTCAAAATGAAACATTCCATTCAGAGAACCAAGGTTGGAAGTTAAAGACTGTGGAAATGTATTTTTGCTAAACATTTAGTTAACTAAAATACATCAAAAGTTCTTTCCACCCTAATTTTGTTTTGAATGTCGTATGAGCAGAGATGGGCAGTACTGCGGTACTATAGTATCGAATTACTGTACCGCGGTACTTTTTCGGAACCGGCACGGGTACCATTGGTACTTTTTTCCAAAAGTACCGAATCCCTGTACCGATTTACTGTAGTTTATTCAAAATTATAAGTCGGTCACGGTACTTGGTTCTTTTAAAATGATAACTTCAAGGTTTTGAGAAGTATGTTTTTAAAACTTCATTATAATTAAAGCTAAGTGCCAACTTTTAGCGCTTCATTATATCGGTGAAAATTACACTTCCAACATGATCCGTTGCACAACAAGTATCGGTACAGAGTACACGCATGGTACTGAACAATTTTTTTGAAATGGTAATTTTTTTCCGAGTACACCAGCACCGTTACCGACATTACTTTCAAAATACCGACTGCCACCTCTTCTTATAAGGAACATATCTCAATGAATTCCAATAGTAATCGGAAAGATTTGACGAAGAAACCATACCTTCATATTTAAGTTGTGTCAAATTTATAAAGGTAGGTACTGGTATTTGATCATTATGAGGGACCGGTTGTATAGCATAATCATGGCTGGAATATTTCTAAAAGTGCTTGATATCATTATACCTCTTAATGTTAACAAGACAGAAATAACAGTCATTGTTGTGATTTGCTATTTGCTATCTCCAAATCATTGGTATTCCAAAGTTAAGATGTATGTTTTTCCCTGAGTCCAACACCTTATACCTTCCACACTAGTTTTGCAAACCTTATGTGATACCCAGCTTTTTTATTGGTAACCTAACTTCACCTTAAAGGCAAAGTAAAACAACCACAAATATAGAAAAACATATCAGGATCATCGCAACACTTTCTTCGTTTGCTAGATGCCATAACTGAAATAACATTTTTTGCTCGTAGTAAATCTTTTTATATAGAGAACTATTAACAGAAAAGTAGATAATAAAGTCATTATGGTACAGAAATGCTAATCCTATAGTTGTCCTATAACTAACATCACCTATGATAGTTTAAAAACGTGATGTGATGGAAAAAATCTGATTTCATTTTTGAATTCAGCGATCTTGACTTATTTAAAACCCATTATTAAAACCAAGACCAGAGAAAAAAGTTTTTTTTATAGACTTGTATAATTTATTTTGACTGTTTCTACATACTTGATCTCCATACGCATTCACGTAGTTTTTCAATGCGTCGAATTTCCACAAACTCATAAATTGATAACCTTTAGCGAGCTCATACAAGGATCGTATGATTGTTGCTTCGTTTTGTTGGTATACGCTGTAAAAGCATGGAAATAATGTACACATCATTAAGACTACACTGCAAGGAAGTTCCAGGCTACTTACCTGTAAAGCAAATCAGTAAATGTTTGTTTAATTGTCATCGGAATATTGTTTGTTGATAATTGCACTATTGTATCAACTGCGTTTTGACATTCTCTTAGCAAGCCAATTTGATAAGAAACTTGCTGCAAAGTAACCAAAGACTGTCTAAGACAAGGTATGGGCATTTTTTCAATATTTTTTTTAAAAAATGCATTTACTTAAATATGGCCATTACAACCAATATATATTTGTACAAATTATGATATTTTTATGCTGAGATTACAGTCAAACAAAATTGTATGAAAAAGTTATTAGAAAGCAAAAATGTTATGGTTGAAATAACCTGAAAATACCAGGTATAGTCCAACCATTTGTTGTCATATTCTACCTTAATCTGTAGATCGAAATTAATTAATTTATTGATGAGAGATATGCGAAAGTCTCCGTCACGAAAAAAGTCATCCAAAAGTCTTTTTAAACTCTTAAACTGAAAAATAAATTGAATGTTTCAATTAATCATTAATTTCGACTTTTGTTTCCAATATTTAAAACCGTAATTTAGGTCTACTACATCGTAGATGCTGTATGATTTGTTTGTAAACAAAAGAAAGCTCCTTCTTTGCTTTGTTTGCCAAACCGAACGCAAAGCTTGGAAATCTAACAATAGTTTCATTCAAAATAGTTTTAAAGTAAAAAAAAAAATCTACTAGTACCGAATTGTTTCTTCCTTCTTTATCCAGCAAACAGCTAAACTCTTGCAGGAGTTTTCCTCTGCTTTTAGCTAGATTACTACTCATTATTATGGGAACAGCAGCCGATGTGTTGTGAAATGCAAAATCTAATCTGAAGAGAAACTGCTTTAATTTCAAATCCACTCAAACTAAATTAAAACAGTAAACCTCATTTGTAGAGTAGCTTTGGCTTCATTCAACGTTGGTACAGAGCATCCTGGATTGCTTTCAAACATTTGGAAAATCTGCGAAACAAATTACGAACTGCATGATGACTTAAATATGAAACATTATATATTTAACGAAGTCAAAGTTATTTTTGCGTATTGAAAAGACGCACTTTCGTCTTCGAAGCTTTAAGGCCACACAAGCTACAAGTAGCAACAGCAAGGTACAATAGTCCACTGGTAGCTCTGTGTTTGTGCTGGTAACTCTCGATCATAACGTCGAGCCACATGACCAGAAAGCGTAACAAGTTTCAATTTTAAATCGTCTAATGTCCCGGCCAGGAATTGAAACCCAGACCAATCATATGTGTGGAAAGCGCTTTACCTCTTATTAAGACTCAGCCATCGCATCGCTGGTCATTGAAGAAAAACTGCTTGTTGCTGCTCGTTAATTGTTTGTGATCATGTGTTTTATTGAGCGATAACTACAACGGTTAGTATCCTAACTTTCAATCCGCACAGTTAATAGGGAAAAATAAACAATACAATAAAATAAACATGAAAACTCACTTTTCTGGCGCTGTCAAAAGCCAAATGTGGATTACTTCCTGCATAGGCCGAGGGAAAACCAAGCAATGCGCTGAAGAAATCCATAATGATCGATCCCTGTCGTCGTTTCTCTTCTTGATTCTAGAAACAATCAAATTATTAATGGAATTTCAACTGATTTTTAGATTTTATGAATAAGTCTGAAATATTCCAAAAAAATTGTCGTACATGTTCTTGTATAACTTTGGGCAGGAGGCGTTTAATTTCTTGCTGTTCTTTTTTCATAGTTTTATCGAGCTGCCTTAAGGATTTCAAATAAACAGTTCTTTCATTTCTTAGATCAGATCGTTCGTATCGTAATTTCCGCTTTGATCGTGCTATGTTGATGTTTGCTGCATCACGAAGTGTCTCAGCGGCTAGTTTCGCATTATCAATCTAGAAGTTCAAAGCACAAAAATATGCATGTAATTTATATGCTCTTAAGGCAATGCTACCTTATATGAAGCAGGATATAGCTTATAATACATACGTTTGATAAAAGTGTTGTGTTGTTTTAATGTTTTAATGTTTTAGTGTTGTTTTAATGCACTTTATAACACTTGAAAGTTTTAACCAAACCTTATTTTTTAAAGAATTATAAGACGTTTCGTAGGTTTTGCCAGACGTGATTAATCTAGTTACTCTTCTTCTCAAATACTTCCATCCCAAATTAGGAGCATACTTATCGCTGTTGCCATAAAAATCAAATCCTTGTTCAAGAGCACTTTTTCGCAGTAGCACCTTAAATTATACACTAAAAATTACACCTTGCAATATGCGCTAAAAATGGAAAGCGTAGCAAAGATAATTTTATCTAATCATTTGTTTACCTGCTGATGGAAAGAAGATTCCTGATTCGTCACTGACGTCAAAAACGAAAAAGTTTCAAGTGCTTTATCAGTTTTGTTTTTTGGAAAAGGCATTCTCCTCGGCGGCGAATGAGTTGTAGCAAATCCTCGTCATCAACAAACCATTGCTTTAAACTCTCAACTTTGCGTAAACTGGATTTCTCCACAATACCATCATGACCCTGTAATGACGGCAAGTACAGCATTTTTTTAATACAAAACTTTCCATAAGTTTTTTTCAAAACCAGGAATTTATTATTCTGAAATTTGGAGTTTGCTTTTTATTTTGAAAAACCTTGTTTGGGGGTGGGTATAATATGGCCCCATCTGTTCCTTCTTCACCAGAATTACCGCGTTCTCCTCGGTTTTCATAGCTGCAATCTTGTCTTCGTGTGTTACAAGCACAACCTACAGCACCGTAGAGCCCACCGCAAACGTTATAACATTCCAAGCCACAACCTCCTTCACCTCCGTAACTATGTATAACATGTACAAAGCAGTTATACAAGCAACAACATCTGAAAACCACATTGTTGATGAGATGTTATGACAACTTTTACCCTCCTCTTCCACCATATCCGTGCCTAGCTGGGGGTCCCCCATCACCAGAACGTTGAGTCACTTTGAATGATCCAAAAATATATTTAGTGTTGAGTGTTATTTTTTTGGAATCTCCACCACTTCCAGAACGTCCAGCTCTGTGTCCATTTTCACCATTTCCACCTTGTGAACCAGGATAACCTGTGTTTAAGGCATACATGATGGTTGAATTTTTATTGCTTTATTTTTAAGTTGTGCGGTATTTGCATTTATAACAAAGTTTGTGTTTTCCGAAGTGTAGTATTTTTAAAATCATCTTTTGCTTGAAACATTAAACAATTTCAAATGCAACTATTTATTATTAATTATCCATTGTATTGTTGAAAACTGTACCTATTTTATCGTCACATCTAAAAGGGTTCCAAAATGATGTTTTCTTTTGGCGTCTGCAAGGATAACCTTCCGTATCTAGAGATCTTCTTTCTTCTCCATCCTCTCCGTCTCGTCCATCTCCACCGTCTTCCCCTCTATTCCCGTCGGATCCCTTTAAATGATTAGTTTTTGCGACAGATATTATGAAATTATACGTGGCAGTGTTTTAAGGGTTTAACGTGTTAGATAGATAATACAGTGTTTAACGTTTTATTGTTGGAAACATCTTAGGACATAATTTACTGTATTACCTCACTTATAATTTCTATATTGCCCTCGACTCGTTGAACATTAATTTCAACCAGAGGACTTGCAATACCGGGTTTCCCATCAGCGCCATTTGACGGTAATCCAGCTTTTCTAAGGTAGGAACATCTTCCCGATTCAATGTGGTGGCAAACTTGTGGTGCCTATTTGTAACTTATTATTAAGCTAATAGTACACATTCCAAAACATTTGTGATAAGTTAAGAAGATAAGTTTACTTAAAAACATACGGTAACCTATTACATAAAAGTGTCTTATTTTCACTAATATTAACAATTCAAAACTGTTAGCCAGCATAAAAAGTAAATTTTTTACGTTTTGAAACAATCTAAAATAACAAAAACGAATTTTTGAGGAAAACATCGGGAAACCTGGTAGAATTAAAAGAGTTCTTTGTTCTTATAGCACCAAATTATATATAGGCCTATTTGGTTATAGGAAAGAAAATTTATTAAACTTGGAAAACAGAAATTCAACACAAGCTTAACCTCTTTCGGCTTTACTGAACTATGATTAATGTATTTTCACCTGAAGTGTCAAAGTTTGGCCATTTGACACAAATTTCCTTGCATAAACTCTTAGTTTTTTAAGTCCCTGCAAAGTGACGTCATCGTCAAGGAAGACACAATCTCCTCGAAGGGTAACTTCAAAATGAGACTCAGTTTCTGTTGTTTGTTTGACTGGAAACTGACTAAATAAAGATATTTTTGCATATGAGTTTTTTATCATTCGCATTTCGATTTTGACACATAAGATTGCTTACAATTCATTGTTATTATATGTGGCAGATATATGCATCGTTTTTTAGATCCATATTAAGCTATCAATTAACAATAAACTATTCTCGCACAATTGTTAATTCACCCTTTTGTAATTTCGTGTAATTGTTGATTCACTACACTGAAGTGAATTTCTCTTCCAAAAATGTCAAACTGATATTCAGAAATCTTGGTAACGGTGGGAGAATTTAGCCACGTAACAGGCGGTATATTGTAGGAGACGTAGCTATTACTTCCTAAAGCTGTTTCTGTAATCGATGAACAAACATAATATTTATGAATATGAAAACGCGTACATATATGGAAGGTTTTGAGTATTCCTTTATGTTTAAACCTCGGAAGCCAACTATATGTTTGCTTAATTCTCCAATTATAAAGTATGTGGTTTTTCTTGAATTGTAATTTATAAGAATTAACAACATACATTAAACAAATAAACATGAGCCTAAACAGGATCTATATTCTATTACTATACATATACCTCTTATATTATATCTTTACTCTGTGACTCACCTTCGATTTTGTTTGCCATTGTTAATCCATCAGGCAGCAACAACGTCACAAAAAGTAAATGTTTTAATATTTTCATACTTTTACTCTTATTAACTGTTTATAAAAAACGTCAGAAAAACGTTTTTTTTGTTTATAAATGCATAACTTATGTGGGTATTTTAAAGATGAATATTCTTTATTACTTTATTTGCTTTAAAAATAATTAGAAAGAAAGATAAATTGGTACACGATTATAGGAAAGCGCAGTTTACAAACACAATTCTCTTGATTTTTGTAAATTCAAATAAATCATTACAAATGCAAGTAAAATTTTGAAAATATCTTAAAACTTTAAATACTTTTATTTATGTTGATATTGACCAAAAATAATACCAAATGAAAATCCAAAAAAATGGACAGTTTTAAAAAATGATAATAAATTAGATATTTTACAATTAACTTTAATAAAACCAAATAACGTTAATTGATGAAAAAATCAACTTATAAATATTCAAATAACCTTAAGTATTTGGTTTCAATAATACACCAAAATTGCGAAAATTGTTATAATTTATAACTTCTCAATATTCTCATAATAAACTGACTTAATTAAACTTAATTAATAAGCATCAGACCGCCGATCCCTCGGATTCAGACAATTATGGGTGATTTTGAAAAAACTGATTATTGTTTAAAATACATGAAATATCAGTACTCTTCTTTCAAATTGCCTTAATTAAAGTTTAATTAATCAGCAGTATCGGTCAATTGAGCACGGTGCGTTAAATAATTTGCTCAATAATTAATAGGTTATTATTGTTAAAGTGGTTGACATATACAAACAATCTCAATTTTATTATCACAAAATGTTATGTTTAAAATCTACTAAAATAGTTGACAAATCAGTGAATAACAAGTGAGTGTTTAGCTTTACCTAACAGTTGTCATCGAAAAATTATACCATATACTTATTTTTTTCTCGGATTTAACACAGAATATGTTTGCTCCTATACCAGCTTTTCCTCTTCGAAAAATAGCCTAACTTTCGTGGTTTACCAGTATAACAGCTAGTTGATTAAATGTACTTTGCATTGAAAATCTTATCTCATTAGCAAGGGTACTGACCGCTTAAACCACAAAGCGGGCATTTTGAAGTCATCCAACAGTAACCGAATGACCATGTCAACAGTATTTAGTCAAGAAACATGCCGGTGTATAATGTTTCCTAAGTCGTAAAGCAGATGTAGCATTGAAGCATGGTATACCATAAGGAAAGACTTTTAACTTAAACTTACCAGACGTAAAACATCTTTTCTATGAAAGAACTACAATAACACAAATGATTGAATTCGAAATGATTGAGAGTTAGACAACACTCATACTCGAACAATAATAGCACCAGCATTCTGGCTTACATTGGGGCACTCACCTGAGCTAAGAATGTACTTTAATAACTGCTGACATGCTTACAGTTTGGCGGATTTTAAAGTTTCTGTCTTATACAAAATGTTGCTGATATAAGCAATTTGCATCCAGGTTAAACAAACAACTTTCCATTGTTTTACAAAGTTTCGTCACTTAAAGCAGTTTTGTTATTTCACACTATCTATAATACAATCTTAAAACACACTTAGCTTTCTGAAACCGGAACGTAAAAATATGTCGGGCATTTTATTCTTACTGACATAACAAATGTTTGTTTATACTGTAACCAGGATTTTTCTTGGCCAGGAAACTTCCCGCTTTTACAGCTAGCCAATTAGCTCGTTTTGCTTTTCTTACTTTTATTAGTATTTCTTTGATAAAAACAGCCATCTTGCTTCAATTACATCCAAACGTAGACTGAAATAAACACTCGCCCTCCACTTCCCAGCCAAGCGCAACACAACACAAACACAGATTCCACCGTTGTCACGCAATGAGAAAATAAACGCGGAACCCTAAATACCAATTTGGCTTTAGAGGTAGCGATGTAAGACGTCACAAGAGATGAATAAAAACATGTGTACATATGAATAGGTAAAATACTGCAGCACGTGAGCAAACATAAGAAAACCTGACGAGCATGCATACTTTCCTGGAAACATGGAAAAACTCTTATATAAAACAAACTGGGATGGAACTCCATTGGGTTGTGCTAAGCCTGTTAATTCAACGTAAATAGAAATAAGGCGAGCGTTGTAACAAAATAAGCATCCAGTTGTTATTATATTGTTCGGGTCGAGATTGAGATGTACAGTGAACCGGCCGTTTTTACGGAGCATGTCAAATAAACCTGGATATGTTACCTTTATATAAAAAAAATGAAAACTTACACTCTTGTATTGACGTTAAACTTCCAACGTATATTCATACGAGTAATGTAGACTATTTATTGCAAGCGTGTAGAAAACGAACCCAGTCTTGTAAATACCAATTCTCAATATTCTCACGTCGTCAAATTTCCGTAAAATTGTGTACGTGTGAGAACGTGCACCACCCGATGCTGACATCAAGTTGAGAAACCCGTCTCTTTGATTTTCCAGCGATTCCTTTATTTCCACCAAATGGTACATGCCATTCAGAGATCCAAGATTGTCAGTCACTATCTGTAGAATTGTTTGGTGTCAAAAAATAATTATTTTTGTTTAATTTGTTTATTTAACCGGAATACTAAGACAAGGAGTATATGCAAATTGAAATATTTTGGAAAACTAGTAAACAAGTTCCTATTATGTTTTTTATGAGTTATACTTTGTGTATAGGCTTACTTTTGTTTTACATTGTTTTATGCTGTTCTAAGTTTTATGGCATTTTCACGTACCCGATCTGCATTTGAATTTACATAGTTTTCCAATGCAAGAAGAACCAAGGTATTCACGCTCAGCTATCACGATTATTTCCTAACACCAAATAAAAATATAATGGCTAATATCGAATCCTCGCATCAACGTGATCACATCTAGGTTTTGCTGAAGAGTTTGGGCAGTTTGAAAGTGTTATCCTACCGAAATAGTGGCATTGTTTTGCACAAACGTACTATCGGTACGTACACAGACTACTTCGGCTTAACTTGTAAACACGTTTAACACCATAAAAGAAATAAAATAGTGCAGACATGTGGTCTGTGCTTATTATTTTTAATTTATTTTCCTAAAAAATGTTGCATGAAGATATCGCTTCATACACATCATGTTGACAAAATATAAACGTTACACGCGTATACAACAAGTGAAAACCATCTGACGTTCAACATTTTGTATCTGCTTAATAGCAGCATAAGGTTAAACATACCTTGCGTTAGTGGTAGCCTAATTGCTCATATCGCTTATTTCTATAAACGGTATGCATAAGCCTATATTCACATTCCCGCTGTAATATGTTCTGTAAAGTGTACACGTCATGGTATTTTACAAACTTAATCAAATGGATTTGACTTGTGCATTCAAATCAATTGGTTTCTGTCGAGCTACGTATGTATTATTATAAATTTCAAGTTGTTTAGCTTGCATTTACAAACCTGATAAAACGTATAAGTGTAACGAAAATAAGTCTCGTGTTATTTATAGTATCTTGTATTTTACCGTTTTTGTGGTGCGTTTTCTATGTACTCTATAAAAGCCGTTTCTTAACTGATTTAAGGAGGTCGGTTTTTGTTTTGGGTCGTGGAGGCTGTTTAATAAAATGAGTTGATTTCTTGGGTTTTACTGATGGTGTCGCGATTCACCATTAATGTGGGAAGGCAGCCTGGCATTCGAAAGCATTTTCGGTTACACAAGCACCCAAAATCATTACCATTACCAGCTATTGCACAAAAATTTTGAAAATGGTATTCGACTGTGTTTGTAAATTTTATTAGAAAGAGCTCACATATAAGACTCACTCTTCAGAACTCACTGATATACTTTCAGGAGAGTATACGACGTATCGATGACGTAACGGGGTGTATGTAGTGATATCGACGTATACAGACAACATCGTTGGCAACTCACTAAACTTACTCCACGTCTGCCAGCTTGTTTATAGGAATAGCCATAGTTGTGACGGGGCCAGGTCAGTGATGTTATTATATCACGGTTATGCTTGAAACTATACAGACAATAATAATCTAAATATCCTCGTTCGTAATTATGTCGTTGTCATTTTGTCACGTCATTGGGAGTGCGACGGGAGACGCCGCGAGGTTGCGACTATGGCTGGTTGGCGAACGCTACACAAAAATCAAAATGCGTCCAGGTTGACTGATATAGGTATGATGATATATAGATATATAGTGTATGAGACTTCTAGGTTTTTGGATTAAAATGTGACGTCTGTCTTTTCTCTTTGGTCTTTTGGTTGGTCTGAAGGTCAGCTTTATTAGTATTTGCTACTTCGAGCATTCAGTATTAAGGAAGAGTTGTAAAACGTCACTAAATAACTATTTACAAACCGTCAGTAAGCAATATGCTTGGCAAACAACAAATGCCCATCATGCACAGATTGCGTTGATTAATTATATTAATTAAACAGCTAAAACCAAGCCAGAAAAAGTTTTCTGAGCTACAAGAAATTGGAAATTTAGGTTAAGATATAGGTCATGTGAAGAAAGTTAACAGTTTGATTTTGAAATCACAGATAAACAAATAGACAACTATACTGAAATTAGTTAGCTTAAAAGAATTCTGTCTCGCATTATCAGAAACCAATTTACAGAATAAAAATACCTGATGTTTTCCTACTGTTTGCCGCTTTCCGCGTCTGTTGGGCATCTGTTCATCACGAAATTTTCCCACTGGATCGTTCGCAAATCTCATCCACCAATGACGTCATTAACAAGTCGGATAGTAGACGACCACATGGTGGCGCGAAAATGACTAAAAACTGTTGACATTACCTCAGCCAGTTTAGCCAACTCTACGTCACAATTTATCAATTGCACAGCGATAAACGCAAGACCATTTCACTATTGTGAAAAGTGCGTCACGAAATACGAGACTGTAGAGGAAATGTATGACATCATATTCATAGACGAAGACGTGAATGGCACCCAGCAATGCAAGGCACATATTTAGCGAGCAATAGATGTTGTCAAATGTGATCTCCATATACCGGTAGCCTATATTAAACAAAACAAAAGGGAATTTATAGGGTAAAGAAATTCTTTTGTGTATTCAAAAATAGTCTTAAGGCTATACTATGGTGGCCGACACATGACACACAAGTTCGTTGGTTAATTTAGCAACTTAATTTGGCTCTTTTCTTAATTTGGATTATTTTTAATTGATTTTCTTAATATTTTAAAAATTTTTGACTTTATGGTTTACTTTATCATTTGCATTATTAATTACAAAAAATTTTTAATTTACTTTTGAAAACCTTTTATAAATAATTTTTTGGATTACGAATGATGTTGTTTTTAAAAACTTTTCACAGTGGGAGATTTTTTCAAGCGAGTTGATTTTTTTCTCCAGACTTTCTACGAAGCCAAGGAGTTCAATCAGATTTTTTGTCATAAAATGTTTCAATATCAGAAAACATCTTTTAGCGTCTAAGAAATAGGCTAGACTTTTAAAAGTTATTTAGGTTTTGTTGCTGAACGCAAGGTGGTAAGAAGTTATGTGATGACGTTTGTTATGGTACCTAACCTTACATGTCGTCCTCTAATGTACGAACAATGAAGGTAAATAAGCCTACGGTACGAATAGCCTAATACCGGTAGGTACCTCAGCGTTCCGTCATAATTAAACCAGTCTGTTGGAAGTTACATCCCAAACACAGCAAGATGTCAGAATTAGCCAGACTTCTGCAGAGTACATGAATTGCACACTAGAGATTTTTGGGAGAAAAACAACTTAAGCATGAACACAAGGATTGGATTAAAATCCCCACCCAAAATGTGGTATTGAGTGTAGCCTAATCCTAAAGTCCAGTCGAAAATTTGTGGACTTACAGTACACCAGAAATTATTCATTCTTGGTTATAACATGCGACCAACTTGGTTATAGTGTAACCAAACTTTCTCTACCAGGTAAGCTCCCCGCTTAACAGCTAGTCGAATAGCCAGACTGTCTCATTTCTACAAGTCTTTCTTAGATAAAAACAAGGGTCTTCACTTTATTAAAACCAAACGTAGACTGCCTTCACTCGCCCAGCCGAGCGCGACACCTCACAAAACACAAATTCCACGTCATCAAAGAATCAACGTGGGACGCTGAATACTAATTAAGCGCTCGGGGTAGCGAGACGAGACGTCACTAGTGAAAAAATACGTGTACACATAAACATGTAAAATATAGCAGAACGTGAACATGCACGAAGAGACAATACGATGCAAATAAAACGGTGTATAAAACGTGATGGTGATAATGCGAATAAAAACGAATAAAACGTGACGGATATAAAACTAATTCTCGTGACAATAGTGCACATCAATCTATAATATTTTATAGTTTTGCTAATTTCACAGCATTATACAAGTTCTGCGCCATGAATGTCGGTTGGGAATAAAATGAATTCTAATCGGTGTTTAGTCGGGAACTGTGCTTGAAATTAGCAAAAGATAGAAAAAATCCTTGGTACACTGATTTTGCAATTTACATGTATGTTTTTATCAATTTTAACTAATGGCCATAAAGATATACGAAACGAATTGTTTTAAAGATTTTTCTTGTCGAAATTTAACAATTGCATCGTTTTACGTACGTTATACTGGTGCAATAGAGACATGGAACCCGTTGTTAAAAATAGGCGATTAGGTTAGGATAATGTATGGATGGATGGATGAATGGAGAATGTATATATGCAAAACATGGATTTTAGCTTTTTTTGGGTTTTACTGGAGTTAGATATTGCTTAGAAGGTAGATTTAGGTCACCTTTAAAAAGTTGTCTGATTTGTGACGAAAATTGTTTTTGCCAAAACATTGTTTTATTGCGAGAGGATCATCGAAAATCTGATCTCTAAAAGTTTGTCTGCTGCAATACTTTACCACGAAACGAAAATCTGCTTGGCTAAAGCAGACTAGCGTCGAACGAATACACAGTATACTATGTATTAGTACTATACATTGTATTTCGCGCAACTGCACATGAAATTACAGGAAATTCATTTCTATAGTAATGTGAAAAATTGCAAGTGTAGAAAAAATTTATAGTGACATGGAGAAAAATGTGAAGCAATAATGAACAAATATACAAATTTATCAGAAGCATCAAAAACATATTATAACGCTAGGGATTTTTGATATTCATAATTAATTAAAAGAATAAAATCAAAAGAAACAATGATTTAAAACTGAAATAAAAACATTGACTTTCTGTTTGCAGTAAAAAAAACTTATTTTTACAACTAGTTGATTAGTTGGCGATTTTTCATATTGAAAAATAACAGTTAATCAAAAGATTAAAAAACGATGGTTTAATACTGACTTATCCCTTTGCAATAAAAAAAATCGCTTTTACAATTAGTTTGCAGCTTGCAAGTTTGGCGGAGTAACATAACTACTCCAAGCTCTGGCCTTCATAAATATTCTTATTTTCTCAAACCTGAAATGAAATATGAAACATAGGAAGACATGTCAAACCACCTACAATATATAACATTGACTAAACATCAGAAGATCTTACCTAGTAAAATCCAATTCTCCGCAGTTCATTCCAGAAACATGACGTGTGCAGTTAAGTGTCCGATCTCTTGGTACAGTTATAGTATAACTAGCATATGGACTCTTGCAAAGCTGGCCGCCGAAAAAATCCTGCGCTCTGTTGTATTCGTGGCAAAATCTATTTCCTTCCTAAATAAAAACTTTGAATCCATATTTGTACTTTATATGCAGTATGGTTTAATATCTTACGAAGTTTTGTTTTAAAAAATGTGACTATGATAAAATGATCGAGATATGCTTAATTTACTGTAGACAAAAAAGTTAAAACCAAGAAATGTACAAAACACTGATCAAACATATTCCATTAGTATTAAATGCAACTTACTGATTGTTGAAACTTTTCACGTAGCGAAAGATCTGTCACTGAAGTCACGAGTTGTTTCCTATTGAAAAATATCACGTGACCACCATCAATGTTTTCTGGCTTTTGTTGAAAATGAACAACCGTGTCTTCTCCGTTCGAAAGTGGAAGTAGAAAATAAGAGTCACCCATGTGAGCAACTTTCACATAAACACTGCAAGAAAGAAAAGATTGAAAATGTTATGTCATACAGTTCAAGTACATTACCAAGTTTTGCTTGATGACAACACTTTACACATGTTCATGAGCTGTTATGACATTCCTGGCAAAATGCCTGTTGATTAATCTACTGCCTATATGTTTATACCAACCGGGATGGAACGCCTGTTGGTTGGGCGGAGCCAGTTATTTCAACGTATATTGAAATAAGACGTGCATTATAACAAGAGGAACAACCAGTAGTTAAGGTAATGTTTGGGTCAAGGTTTAGGTGAACTGTGAACCGGCCTTTTTTATGAAGTAGATCAAACACACCAGGATGAGTTACCTGAGTAAAACGTATGACTGTTAAGATATGTTTATAAATATCGGTGGTTACTATTAATTTAATTAATGTTGGTGACTACTTTGAAGTATCTTAACCATGACATTACTCGACATAATTTAACAATCTTACGACCCACCATCTCAGTTGTCCGTTGAACATAAAGTCATGATGCAGACTAAACACGGTACTATACACGATCGAATTTACTTAACAAACTTACCTGGTCCAGTTCTTTTAACACTGTGTACGTGTGAGAGCCTGCTCCAGCAGTTGTGGATATCAAGTTAAGAAACCTGTTTCTATCATCTTCTAACGTTTGCAGGATTTGTTCAAAATGAAACATTCCATTCAGAGAACCAAGGTTGGAAGTTAAGGACTGTGGAAATGCATTTCAGCTAAACATTTAGGTTGCTAAAATACATCGAAACTTCTTTCTCACCCTAATTTTGTTTTGAATGCCGTATGAGCAGAGATGGGCAGTACTGCGGTACTATAGTATCGAATTACTGTACCGCGGTACTTTTTCGGAACCGACACCGGTACCAATGGTACTTTTTTCCAAAAGTACCGAATTCCTGTACCGAGTTACTGTACTTTATTCAAAAAATATCAGTCGGTCACGGTACTCGGTTCTTTTAAAATGATAACTTCAAGGTTTTGAGAAGTATGTTTTTAAAACTTCATTTTAATTAAAGCTTAGTGCCAATTTTAGCGCTTCATTATATCGGTGAAAATTACACTTGCAACATGATCCGTCGTACAAAAAGTACCGGTACAGAGTAGAGGCATAGTACCGAAATATTTTTTTAAATGGTACATTTTTTGCCAAGTACCGGTACCGTTACCGACGGTACTTTCAAAATACCGACTGCCCACCTCTTCGTACAGGGAACATCTCTCAGTGAATTCCAATAGTAGTCGGAACGATCTAACGATGAAACCATACCTTCATATTTAAGTTGTGGCAAATTTATAAAGGTAGGTACTGGTATATGATCACTAGGGCAACCAGTTTTTTGACCTAAAAATTTTAAATTTTGACCTTAAAATTTGCAAATTTTGACCTCATTTTGACCTAAAACGTTTAAAGTTTGACCTCATTTTGAAAAACGCTATACTGATAGTCTCTACACTGTCTACAGCAACTTTCTAATCTAAAGCTTCATTTAAAAATGACAAAATGCTTTTCTAGTGTTGACTTTTTTTTCGTTTCTGGGTATTAAGATTGACAACTTCCAGTTTCAAATGCAATGCCGTCACATCGTGACGTCACCAAACGCGCTGAAAAGCCTTCCCTGTCTTTGTGGCTTTGGTTCTAAGTAAAATTTGCGGGACTGGAATTGTTTGCGGTACAAGAAAAGAGAAAAACGGAAGAATAATATTACAAAATGGTTACAAAATTACAAGTTTAATAGATTTTGACCTAAAAAAAGACCTAACGAAACCATTTGACCGTATTTTGACCTAACGTAACATTTTGACTTTATCTGACCTAATAACTTCTATACCACACGTCGTACAAAGCTGAAATTTGTTTTGTGCTTGTTTCATAGCATTCTGAGCAGGTAAAAAAATTGCCCATATTGACTTTTGGTTGCCCTAATGATCACTATGAGGAACCGGTCGTATAGAATAACCATGGCTGGAATATTTCAAAAAGTGCTTGATATTATTATACCCCTTAATGTTAACAAGACAGAAATAAAAGTCATTGTTGTGATTTGTTTGCTATTTCTAAATCATTGGTATTCCATAGTTAAGATGTACGTCTTTCCCTGAGTCCAACATCTTACACTTTCCACACTAGTTTTGCAAACCTTATGTGGTGCCCAGCTTTATATTGGTCACCTAACTTCACCCTTAAAGTAGGCGAGATAATAGTTTTTTTATAAATGCCATGATAGTCTTTGTGAAGCCAAAGTAAAACAACCACAAATATAGGAAAACATATCAGGATCATGGCAACACTTTCTTCGTTTGCTAGATGCCATAACTGAAATAACATTTTTTGCTCTTGGTAAATCTGTTCATATAGAGAAATATTAATAGAAAAGTATAGAGAAATATTAATAGGAAAGTAGATAATAAAGTCGATATGGTACAGAAATGCTGATCTTATAGTTGAAGCTGCATGCCTAAAACAGCTGATTGTGTAACTAACACCACCTTTGATAGTTTAAAAACCTGATGTGATGGAAAAAATCTGATTTCATTTTTGAATTCAGCGACCTTGATTTAATTAAAATCCAAGACCAGAGAAAACAGTTTTTTTATAGACCTGTATAATTTATTTTGACTGTTTCTACATACTTGATCTCCATATGCATTCACGTAGTTTTTCAATGCGTCAAATTTCCACAAACTCATAAATTGATAACCTTTAGCGAGCTCATACAAGGATCGTATAATTGTTGCTTCGTTTTGTTCGTATACGCTGTAAAAGTATGAAAATAATTTACACATCATTAAGACTACACTGCAAGGAAGTTCCAGGCTACTTACCTGTAAAGCAAATCAGTAAATGTTTGTTTAATTGTCATCGGAATATTGTTTGTTGATAATTGCACTATTGTATCAACTGCGTTTTTCCATTCTCTTAGCAAGCCAATTTGATAAGAAACTTGCTGCAAAGTAACCAAAGACTGTCTAAGACAAGGTATGGGCATTTTTTCAATATTTTTTTTAAAAAATGCATTTACTTAAATATGGCCATTACAACCAATATGTATTTGTAAAAATTATGATATTTTTATGCTGAGATTACGGTCAAACAAAATTGTATGAAAAAGTTTTTAGAAAACAAAAATGTTATGGTTGAAATAACCTGAAAATACCAGGTATAGTACAACCATCTGTTGTCATATTCTACCTTAATCTGTAGATCGAAATTGATTAATTTATTGATGAGAGATATGCGAAAGTCTCCGTCACGAAAAAAGTCATCCAAAATTCTTTTTAAACTCTTCACCTGTGAAAAAGAGTTGAATGTTTCAATTTTTAATTTCGACTTTCATTTCCAATATTTAAAACCGTAATTTAGGTCTAATACATCGTAGATGCTGCATGATTTGTTTGTAGACACAAGAAAGCTCCTTCTTTGCTTTGTTTGCCAAACCGAACTCAAAGCTTGGAAATCTAACAATAGTTTCATTCAAATTTTTTTTTAAAGTAAAAAAATAAAAAATCTACAAGTACCGAATTGCTTCTTCCTTCTTTATCCAGCAAACAACTAAACTCTTGCAGGAGTTTTCCTCTGCTTTTAGCTAGATTACTACTCATTATTATGGGAACAGCAGCAGATGTGTTCATCTGAGACAGTTTCAAACGCTTATTGTTTTCGTAGTGAAATGCGAAATCTAATCTGAAGAGAAACCGCTTTAATTTCAAATCCACTCAAACTAAATTAAAACAGTAAACCTCATTTGTAGAGTAGCTTTGGCTTCATTCAACGTTGGTACAGAGCATCCTGGATTGCTTTCAAATATTTGGAAAATCTGCGAAACAAATTACGAACTGCATGATGACTTAAATATGAAACATTATATATTTAACGAAGTCAAAGTTATTTTTGCGTATTGAAAAGACGCACTTTCGTCTTCGAAGCTTTAAGGCCACACAAGCTACAAGTAGCAACAGCAAGGTACAATAGTCCACTGGTAGCTCTGTGTTTGTGCTGGTAACTCTCGATCATAACGTCGAGCCACATGACCAGAAAGCGTAACAAGTTTCAATTTTAAATCGTCTAATGTCCCGGCCAGGAATTGAAACCCAGACCAATCATATGTGTGGAAAGCGCTTTACCTCTTATTAAGACTCAGCCATCGCATCGCTGGTCATTGAAGAAAAACTGCTTGTTGCTGCTCGTTAATTGTTTGTGATCATGTGTTTTATTGAGCGATAACTACAACGGTTAGTATCCTAACTTTCAATCCGCACAGTTAATAGGGAAAAATAAACAATACAATACAATAAACATAAACCCTCACTTTTCTGGCGCTGTCAAAAGCCAGTTGTGGATTACTTCCTTTATAGGCCGAGGGGAAACCAAGCAATGCGCTGAAGAAATCTAAAATGATCGATTCCTGTCGTCGTCTCTCTTCTTGATTCTAGAAACAATCAATATATTAATGGAATTTCAACTGATTTTTAGGTTTTATAAATAAGTCTGAATTATTCCAAAAAACTTGTCGTACATGTTCTTGTATAACTTTGGGCAGGAGGCGTTTAATTTCTCGCTGTTCTTTTTTCATAGTTTTTTCGAGCTGCCTTAAGGATTTCAAATAAACAGTTCTTTCACTTCTTAGATCAGATCGTTCGTATCGTAGTTTCCGCTTTGATCGTGCTATGTTGATGTTTGCTGCATCACGCAGTGTCTCAGCGGCTAGTTTCGCATTATTAATCTAGAAGTTCAAAGCACATAAATATGCGTGTAATTGATATGGTTTCAATGCAATGCTACCTTATATGAAGCAGGATATAGCTTATAATACACACGTTTGAAGTAAAGTGTTGTTTTAATGCACTATATTTGATTTATAGCACTTGAAAGTTTTAACCAAACCTTGTTTTTCACAGAATTATAAGACGTTTCGTAGATTTTGCCAGACGTGATTAATCTAGTTACTCTTCTTCTCAAATACTTCCATCCCAAATTAGGAGCATACTTATCGCTGTTGCCATAGAAATCAAATCCTTGTTCAAGAGCACTTTTTCGCAGTAACACCTTAAATTATACGCTAAAAATTACACCTTGCAATATGCGATAAAAATGGAAAGCGTAGCAAAGATATTTTTGTCTAATCATTTGTTTACCTGCTGATGGAAAGAAGATCCCTGATTCGTCACTGACGTCAAAAACGAAAAAGTTTCAAGTGCTTTATCAGTTTTGTTTTTTTGGAAAAGCAACTCTCCTCGGCGGTGAATGAGTTGTAGCAAATCCTTGTCATCAACAAACCATTGCTTTAAACTCTCGACTTTGCGTAAACTGGATTTCTCCACAATACCATCATGTCCCTGTAATGATGGCAAGTACAGTGTTTATTTAATACAAAACTTTCCATAAGTTTTTTTCAAAACCAGGAATTTTTGATTTTGCAATTTGGAATTTGCTTTTCATTTTGAAAAACCTTGTTTGGGGGTGGGTATAATATGGCCCCATCTATTCCTTCTTCACCAGAATTACCGCGTTCTCCTCGGTTTTCATCGCTGCAATCTTGTCCACGTGTGTTACATGCACACCTCCAAACACGGCCGGCCCCACCGCAAACGTGATAACATTCTAAGCCACAACCTCCTTCTCCACCGTAACTATCACGTACAAAGCAGTTACAAGCAACAACATCTGAAAACCAGCAATGTTGGTGATATGTTATGACAACTTTTACCTTTCTCTTCCACCATGTCCGTGTATAGCTGGGAGTCCCCCATTACCAGAGCGTTGAGTCACTTTGAAGGATCCAAAAATATATTTAGTGTTGAGTGTTATTTTTTTGGAATCTCCACCACTTCCAGAATGTCCAGCTCTGCGTCCATTTTCACCATTTCCACCATGTGAACCAGGATCACCTGTGTTTAAGGCATACGTGATGGTTGAATTTTTATTGCTTTGTTTATGAGTTGTGCGGTATTTGCTTTTATAACAAATTTTGTGTATTCCGAAGTATAATGTTTCTAAAACCATCCTTTGCTTGAAACATTAAACAATTTTCAAATGCAATTATTTATTATTGATTAGGCCTATTATCTATTGTATTGTTGAAAATCGTACCTATTTTATCGTCACATCTTCGTAAGCTCCATGCTGATGATGGTTTCTTTTGACGTCTGCAAGGATAACCTTTCGTATCTAGAGATCTTCCCTCTTCTCCATCCTCTCCGTCTCGTCCATCGCCACCGTCTTCCCCTCTATTCCCGTCGGATCCCTTTAAATGATTAGTTTTTGCGACAGATATTATGAAATTATACGTGGTAGTGTTTTCAGCGTTTAACATGTTACATAGATAATACAGTGTTTAACGTTTTATCGCTGGAAACGTCTCAGAACATAATTTATTGTATTACCTCACTTATAATTTCTATATTGCCCTCGACTCTTTGAACATTAATTTCAACCAGGGGACTTGCAATACCGGGTTTCCCATCAGCGCCATTTGACGACTCTCCAGCTTTTCCAAGAAAGGAACATCTTCCCAAGAAATCAAACTGGTGGCAAACTTGTGGTGCCTATTTTTAACTTATTATTAAGCTAATGGTATACATTCCAAAACGTTTGTGATAAGTTAAGAAGATAAGTTTACTTAAAAACCTACGGAAACCAATTACATAAAAGTGTCTTATTTTCACTAAATTTAGCAATTGAAAACTGGCTTTACTGAACTATGAGTAATGTCATTTCACCTGAAGTGTCAAAGTTTGGCCATTTGATACAAATTTCCTTGCATGAACTCTTAGTTTTTTAAGTCCCTGCAAAGTGACGTCATCGTCAAGGTAGACACAATCCCCTCGAAGGGTAACTTCATAATGAGACTCAGTTTCTGTTGTTTGTTTGACTGGAAACTGACTAAATAAAGACATTTTTGCATATGAGTTTTTTTGCATTCGCATTTCGATTTTAACACAAAAGATTGCTTACAATTCATGGTTATTATATGTAGCAGATAAATGCATCGTTTCTTGGATTCATATGAAGCTATCAATTAACAATAAACTATTCTCGCACAATTGTTAATTCACCCTTTTGTAACTTCGTGTAATTGTTGATTAACTACACTGAAGTGAATTTCTCTTCCAAAAATGTCAAATTGGTATTCAGAAATCTTGGTAACGGTCGGAGAATTTAGCCAGGTAACTGGAGGTATATTGTAGGAGATGAGGCTATTATCTCCTAGCGATGTTTCTGTAATCGATGAACAAACATAATATTTATGAAATTGAAAAAGTGTACATAACTTATATGAAAGGTTTGAGTATTCCTTTATTTTTAAACCACTCGGAAGCCAACCTTATGTTGACTGTATGTTTGTTTAATTCTCCAATTATAAAGTATGTGGTTATTCTTGAATTGTATTTGCAAAAATTAACAACATACATTAAACAAATAAACATGAACTTAAACAGGATCTATTACTATACACATACCTCTTATATTATATCTTTATTCTGTGACTCACCTTCGATTTTGTTTGCCATTGTTAATCCAGCAGGCAGCAACAACATCACAACAAGTAAATGTTTTAATTTTTTCATACTTTTACTCTTATTCACTGTTTATAAAAAAACGTCAAAAAAAAGTTTTTTTGGCATGTTATAAAACTTTCGTAAAATAGAGATTCTCAAAACTCTCATAACGAATAAGATTCGGTAGGCTGTAAAACTTAATGAATCGATTACCTTTTAATTAATATTGTCCCATGTAGCATTTTATGAATGGGTCTATACTTTATAAGAACTCAAGTCCGAATAGATTCGCCAAATATCGCCTGTGTGGAAGATTCGAGCTAACACTAATGCTAACAATTGCTCTACTGTCCTTGCTAAAGCTGAATTACAGTCAATATTTTTTGCTGAAGGTCATTTATCTTACGAATTTGCTTTTTATGTCACCGTTTGATCATTAAATTTTAGCAATTACGTCACGTTACCAGCAAGATTTGGCAACTTTTGTTGAAATTTTAACATTAGGTGCTGATACGGATATATTCGGGATTCGTTCGTGTCAACCTTTATAATATTCAGAATTGCATGAGCCCGTATAATCGTCTCATTTAGTAATGACCGATTATTATTTATTAAAACGATTAATCGGTCATGTAATTTAGCAAACATTAATTAATTGTCCGCCGATTGATAATGCTTTAATTAAGACTGTTTGTTTTACGAATATTGAAAATCTGTATTTTATAAAAATTTGGCAAAATCCAAGTATAATTAATTAGTCAATTAATCGACTTTGTTCAAAATTATTCCAAATTATATTTTTGAATGTTTAAGAATTTTTTTAAAATTTTTTGCTTTTATCTGGATTTTGTTTAAAGTTGCAGTATTTTTCAGAATTTACATGAAATTCTTTGAATTTGTATCACTTTATTCAAATTTACATTAAGTTTTATGAATTTATTTAAAATTATGACATTTACAACACATAACAAGTGACAAATAATCTACTTTAACTACGACTAAGTACGACTAAGTAGAGAATATTTGACAAATCAGTGAATAACAAGTGAGTGTTTAGCTTTACCTAACAGTTGTCATCCAAACATTTCATCTTATACTGATTCTTTTCTAAACAGACCTAACCATAAGTTATCTTCACATTTAAGACAGAATATGTTTGTTCCTAGACAAGCTTTGCCTTTTTGGAACCAGTAACATGTAGATCTCTTTAGGAAGGGTACTGACCGCTTAAACCACGAAACAGGCATTTTGAAGTCATCCAACAGTAACCGAATGGCAATGTCAACTGTGTTCAGTAAAGAAACATGTCTATTTACAATGTTGCCTATAGCATGCTATATAATGTAGCATGGTATAGCTGCTATAGCATATCTAAAGACTTTTAACTTAAACTTGCCAGGTGTAAAACATCTTTGGTATGAAAGAATTACAATAACACAATGGAATGCATTTGAAATAATTGAGTGTTAGACAACACTCATACTCGAACACTAATAACACCAGCATTCTGGATTACATGAAATAAGAATGTGCTGTAATAACTGCTGACATGTTTACAGTTTGGCAGATTTCAAAGTCTCTGTCTTTCACAAAATGTTGCTGATATAAGCGATTTACATTCAGGTTAAAGAAATAACTTTCCATTGTTCTATAAAGTTTCATCACTTTAAGCAGTTTTGTTATTTCACACTTTCTGCAATACAATCTTGGAACACACTAAGCTTTATGAAATCGGAACGTGAACTAATGACGAACATTTTATTCTTACTGACATAACAGATGTTTGCCTATATGACCACAAACAAATATGGTTTACTTCTACCCACCATCTTTCCGTATAAGTTCGCTTCAGATTGGTTGGGCATTTACGCGATAGCAGAAGTACGTCACATTTTTCAGTAATAAGTAAAATAGAAGTAATCGATGTTGATATAAAATATCACTTAAATCCTAATTAGTTGCCAGAAGTTGATCCTTACTAGCTTCCGCATTTGCACGTATCTAAGTCTGGTAAGCACAACGTCATGTATTTTCGTATACATTTTGAAAGCGTAACTTTCAGGCCTATACAACATTTTCCATGTACACATACAATATAGTGAAGAGTGTAGCTGCGACAGCCGTGAGTAGAAAGTGTTTCGAAAATGTCCTGTTGACTGTATGTGTTTGCTTAACGCAAGTTTGAAAATAGTTCTAAAAGTGGTAAGTATTTAAGCAAACTCGAGTCGAAGGTACAACTCTATACTTTGTAAACAACTGCTATTTAAACTAATTTCAATATATTTTATTCAGTTCATGAAATTATTTTCATTTACAGAAATCATTAGCAAAATTGTTACGAAGTAAGTTACATGATATACCTATGGTTATAATGCTAATAAATCTGACAGAGAGTCAGGATTAGTTGGTACGCAGAAAGAAGTAAGTTTGTCACAAAATTCAATATCTTTGAAGCATCGTGGTATATTAATCCAGGAGCGAAGATGATTGATCACGATAAACTCTCACAGATCTTGAGTTTCGTGGAGCAACATAATCACTCCAAGCTCTGGCTTTCATAAATATTCGAACTTTCTTAAACCTGAAATGGATATTGCAAACTAAGATATAATCATGGCAAGTTAGTACAAGTAAATTATCTAAATGAAGGCAAGTTGTCCAATGCGTAGAAAGATGGTCAAACAAAATAACAAAATCTTGCCTTGTAAAGTCCAGTTCTCGGCAATTTGTCCCAGAAACGTGACGGTTGCAGGGTAGTGACTGGCTTCTTGGAATGGTGATGGCATAAGTAGCATACGGACTCTTACACAGCTGGCCACCGAAGAAGTCTTGTGCACTGTTGTAATCTTGACAGAATCTATTTCCTCCCTGTCAAAACAAACTTTTTAGCCTTTTCTAAATTAAGCTTGTCAATTTAAAAAAATTAGCACATAATCGTTCGAAAAATATCAAAAATGTATTAAGTCAATTTGCTTTGCGTAAAGTCAGCATAAGAGTTTTCGTGTAATTTACTGATTGTTGAAACTTTTCACGTAACACTGGATCTGTCACTGAAGTAGCAAACTTATTCCTATTGAAAAATATCACGTGACCACCATCAACGTCGTCTGGTTTTTGTTGGAAATGTACAACAGCGTCTTTTTCATTTGCATGTGGAAGTAAAAAGTAGGAGTCGCCCATGTGAGAAACTTTCACATAAATACTAGAATAAAAATAAACAAACATACATGACTTTACAAAATATTTATAAGAAATTTATCGATATTTTATTTATATGAATTTTATATTTCAGATGTATTTATATTTAATTTAATAGAACATTTGTAATTAATTTTCACAAAAAATATTGCATAGGAATAACAATTAAAATATCTTTAAAAGCCTGAAAACATGGAAAAACTCTTATATAAAACAAACCGGGACGGAACTCCATTGGGTTGTGCTAAGCCTGTTAATTCAACATAAATAGAAATAAGGCGAGCGTTGTAACAAAATAAGCATCCAGTTGTTATTATGTTGTTCGGGTCGAGATTGAGATGTACAGTGAACCGGCCGTTTTTACGGAGCATGTCAAATAAACCTGGATATGTTACCTTTACATAAAAAACATTAAAAACTTACACTCCTGCACTGAGGTTAAACTTCCGACGTATATTCATACGAGTAATGTATTGCAAGCGTGTAGAAAACAAACACAGTCTTGTAAATACCAATTCTCAATATACTCACATCGTCAAATTCCCGTAAAATTGTGTACGTGTGAGAACGTGCACCACCCGATGCTGACATCAAGTTGAGAAACCCGTCTCTTTGATTTTCCAGCGATTCCTTTATTTCCACCAAATGGTACATGCCATTCAAAGATCCAAGATTGTTAGTCACTATCTGCAGAATTGTTTGGTGTGAAAACTAAATAGTTTTATTTAAATTATTTATATAACCGGAATTCTAAGACAAGAAGTATATGCAAATAGAAATATTTTGGCAAAACGATAAAACATGTTCCTATGGTGCTTTTTATGAGTTATATTTGGTGTATAGGCCTACTTTTGTTTTACATTGTTTTATACTGTTCTAAGTTTTATGGCATTTCCACGTACCCGATCTGCATTTGAATTTACATAGTTTTCCAATGCATCAAATTTCCACAAACTCGTAAACTGATAAGCTTTAGCTAGCTCATACAAGGATCGTATGATCGTTGCTTCGTTTTGTTCATACATGCTGCAACAAGCAGTAACATTATTTCTTATTTTTTTCCAATTTACTTTCAGTCATGTGTTTTAGAAATTTAACAAATTAGTTATCGTATAAGCAATTTGTCATTATAAAATTTTACCTCTAAAACAAATTAATATTGATAATTTTAACACAAACTATTTTATTTTTTACTTTAACGCTGTTCAAACAGTTTCAACAAGAATAGTAACCTAAATATAAACTTTACCTGTAAAGCAAATCAGTAAAACTTCGTTTAACAGACATCGGAATGCTGTTTGTTGATGATGAAACCAATGCATCTACGGATTTTTTGCATTCGTTTAACATGCCAAGGCTGAAATCCACTTGCTAAAAAATATCAATCAAAAAAATAAGTTTAATCAGTTTGTCTAACATAACAGAGATTCTGTAATTTTTCGGAACACGCATGAAATTTGAGTAAAATATATGTTTAAACATGTAAATGTCATGATATAAGAAGAATCAAGGAATTCGTATATATAGTTTTAAGAATTGTATATATCTTCAACATTACATTACCTTCATCCCTGATTGGAGATTGATTATTTTGTTGATGAGAGATATGCGTAAATGTCCGTCACGAAAAAAGTCATCCAAAACTCTTTCAAAGGTTTTAACCTGTAAAACAGGTTTTATGTTGCTATTTCCATTGCCTTATGCTGCTAAACTGGATAATATTTTTGCAAATTTCCACAGGTATTAGTTATAAGTTATTATATTTTTACAAAAACAATCAATTTTAAATAAATTTTACAGCTGGTATGTCTATATTGGAAACAGTGTCGTGGCACTGATAAATTGTTGATTCTGTTTTCCCAAAGATTATTCGACGTATATAAGCTATGTATGTACTTTACAACTGATTCTTTTTTACAATTTCACAAACCGTATCGCTCTTTCCCTCTGTGTCTAGCAAACAATCAAGTTCATGGACAAGTTTCTCTTTGTTTTTAGCAAAATCACTTTCCATTATTATAGGCACAGCAGACACATCCATTTTAGATAAGTCAAAATCTTCCATATTATCAAACTCAATTGCAAAATTTAACCTGAAGAAAATTGGTTTTATTAAATAGTTTACTAATTAACATCGAAAATTTGTTTAAGTTAATGATGAAACAAATTTCTAAAAACCTCAGTCCCAAAGTATCTTTTACTTCGTTGAAGGTTGGTGTCGAGCATCCTGGCGCACTAGCCATCACTTCAAATACCTGAAAAAATAATTGCAACCATTATATTAAACAAGTAAAAACTGAGTGTGGGCGAAATAGGCTTGTTGCAACTAACTTGCATAGTACTGTCAAATGCCAGTTGAGGATCTTTTGCTGCATAAGCAACCGGAAATCCCAACATCGCACTAAAAAAATCTAAAAAGAGCTTTCCTTGCCGGCGTTTTTCGTCTTGTTTCTGGAAACAAATCAAGATTAGATTTGGGTTTCGTCCCACTAAAAAGAAATCTTGTTCATATTTAATTTGATATTTAAATAGAAACTTAAACCCTTGCCTTTTCCTTTATAAGTATAGGAATAAGATTTTCGATTTCTTTTTGTTCTTCTCTCATCGTTTCTTCAAGTTGACGCAGCGCATTTATGTAAAGATCGATTTCAATTTTGAGTTCATTTTTTTCGTAACCTAGGTCTTTTTTGGATTTTTCAATATCCATGTAAACCGCGTCACGCATTGTCTTAGCAGCTAATACGATGTTGTCCATCTAAGAAGAAACTTATGCTCAAAATCCTACACTTTTAAGCGTATAAAGCTCGAACGTTGAATGATTTATCAAACCTTGTTTTTCACGGTGTTATATGTGCTTTCGTATTTTTCACCAGCTGCAAGCAAATCGGTTGCTCTATCTCTTAAATATATCCAACCCAAATTAGGAGCAAAACTTTCTGAGTTGCCATAGAAATCAAAGCCTTGTTTAAGTGATGTCATTTGTGATAAAACCTAGCAACAATTTAATAATTAATAAAAAAAACTATTGTGTCATTCATTTTCTTAAATGACTTATAATAACCTCTTTATGAATGTAAGATTTAACATCAGTCACTGATTGCAAAAAGGAAAAAATTTCATAAGCTTCATCGGTTCTATTTCTTTGAAAAAGTAGCTCGCCTCGACGATGTATTAGTTCTTGCAATTCCACGTCACGAACAAACCATTGTTTTAGACTCTTAACTCTGTGTAAGACAGAACGTTCAACAATTCCGTAACTTCCCTGAAAATTTAATTTATTGAATTACTTAATTTAAAATTTTATCATTTTTCAACCGTAGCAGTTAAATATGCTGGTATATTTCTTGACCTGGGTTGGTGTCGAATAAATCTGATACCCGTGTTTTCCAGAACTCCCAGTGTACCCAGTTGGTCCCTGTTTGCTGCGAACACACTCTGATGTTGGTTTGCAACTACGCCCCCAACCTTGCACTCTGCAGTCCACCCCGCATCCGCCTTCTCCTCCAGGACTGTTGTAAGCAAATCAAGCATGAAACAAGGTCCATGCGATTAATACGATGCTAGCACATACCCTCCTCTTCCTCCGGATCCGTGTATGGCTGGTGGTCCCCCTTTACCAGTGCGTTGCGTCACTTTAAATAACCCTGATATGGATTCAGTGTTAAGCGTAATTCTTCGAGAATTTCCACCATTTCCGGATCGTCCGGCTCTGCGACCAGATTCTCCAGTTTTACCCGTATAACCACGATGACCTGCAATTATAATTTTTAGAGAACATATAATGGTTCTGAACCGTTTAAATCAGTAATGTTTTAATGACGTTTACAGCAGTGAAAATTTTCATTATCTATTGTAAATGCTTAAGAATATAAAGATGTTAAATGATTATATACCTGTTAAATCAGGACAGGATAAAACTTTGCGGTAACAACCTGGAGATGTTCCTTTATGCCCACGATCCCCAGTACGCCCGTTACCACCGTCCTCTCCCCTGTTTCCGTTGGATGCCTTTGAAAATTTAGGAAAAATGTATCTTTTAAAAAGTGAAAATATTTTACAAAAAAGTGTTAAAACAAATATCAAGCACTAAAATTTCAAATGCAAAATGTTTGCTGAAGAACGAACGAACGTTTGGCACAAACATCTCCATTTTAAGTGTTTTCACAAATTCGAGCGTCACTCCCGGTTTTCTCGATTGTTCTTTCAAAGACAACGTAAAGAATTATATTGCATTGTAAAGATTTATGATGTCTCTTAAAATCTGCTGTTAATCACAATCAGATTTTTTCTGAGCGCATAGTTTGGTTTTGCCTATATACTTATCCTTGCGCGTTTTGAAATACGACGTCGTTTACAGTTAGCTCTTTTCCTGGAACGGAAGGACAAGACAAAACGCAAACTGGTACTAAAATGTGAGAGAGCAGTAGTAAAGTGAAGTAGTGTGAAGTAACAAAAAGCTTTAGTAAGCAACGTCGCGGCAAAAAAATGTACAAAAACGAAAAATTGATTAAATTGAAACCTGCAGACCATTTTGGAATATGCAATGTACAATGTACAAATTATATAAGTAATCAACTACAGCCAGCATTCATTTCGATGCAAACTTTCAATCACGCGCATCACACACAATCTTTGAATCCCTTTTATTTCTGCCTTGATATCTTTGCTGTAAAAGTTTTGCTTTTATACAATTATACATCCATCTCAATGTACGTAAGCGTTGGAGGTAGCCTACATTAGCCTGGAGGTAGCCTAGACTATAGCCTACACTATACAGAATAAATAAAGTTATAACAAAAAATAGTGTGCAGATTATTATTATTTGTTGTTTTTATTGACTTTATATGTTTGGGCTCAGCTTCCGCAGATTCCTCAAAAACGTCAAAACTCAAAGTCAAAAACTTGAGTTAGTAAGTTTTTGTTTTACTGTTTGTAAAAAAAGTTGCAGTTTGTTGCCGCCTACAAATCTGGTCATGCAGCACAGAAATGAGATTTCCATTTTAATAAATATGCAGAGATTTTTTTTCTAAATTATAAAACCTGACTTTAGTTAATGTTTCTATTACTGTTATGTTCTAATTTTGGCTGATCGTCAAATAATGAAAACATTTAGGTTGTTTCAATCCAATGCTATATCCAAAATTTCAATAGTTTTTCAACAACTTTATGACACGAAACTTCAACCCTTTACCCATTGGCAAAACCTGGCAAAAGTTACTAATTCTTCTTGCAGACTATTCTGGACCTAAAAGGGATTTATTCAGCAGATCCTGCAGTGATTGAAACAAATTTTAACGTAAACGTGTCAGCGCCAAAATGACAAAATATGTTGAATGTGATTGATAACGGATTTTTTACTAACCACTAGTGAAAGTTTTTCATTTTAGTCAAAACGTTGATTATGGAATCGTCACAGCTGAATATTTTGTGTAAGTTATTATAGTATTTCGGATAACAAGATTATTGAAAATTTTGTGTTGTGTTTATGGCTTGAAAACTAGATGCAACCAAGCGTTCCACAACTTTCAACCAAAAAAAACATTTACTACCAGTTCAAATTATAGTATAAATTTATAAATTTAAGTTTAAATCATAAATTTAGACAACAACTCCTAGAATATTATCAACGAATACCATGCATCTGTGAAAACTTTCGACCTTGTATGGTTTTAAAAATTTACAGAAGTTTATTAAATTTGTATATTGAAACATTCTTTTGTAACAATGCTTTTGTCTACTGTGTTTGCAGAACTCCTATAATTTGACAATCGCCTATTTCCTGTTTGAATGTAGTTGTCAGTTTCAGACAAAAAAATATAATCTGAAACGTAAACTTTATGAATTTTAAATTAAATTTTGTTTTTTCTTGGCATTTATATATCTCTATAGGTATTTTTCAACGCATGTGTAAGTACAGATGACCATATATAGTTATTACTCAACGTTATACGCAATCAGAACTTGATTGTTTTCAAAAAATGAACCACCGATTGGAATATTAATTCCTTTATGCTATTAAGCGCTCTGATAGCACCCATACTGTTTAGCAGTGGTTCTTAAACTGGGGGGCGTGTATAAGATTCCTAAGGGGGGCGCGAGAGATGACAAATGTGCATTATCTTTCACATTCTTCATTAAAAATGTGCATTATCTTCTACAAAGCCTCGAATTAAACGTTTGGTTTCCCAAAAACAACTACATCCGTCACATTAATGAAAGTTAATTGAAAATAAATTGTTGTTGTGTTTAATGCTTTTTTATTTTGCAATGAGGTGGGGCGCGGATTTTTTTAGGTAGGGGAGGCGTGTGCCGTCAAGGGGGGCGTGTGGCAAAAAGTTTAAGAACCCCTGGTTTAAAGCGAAGAAAAACTAAATTAGTTTTCATATTCTTGGTTATTGATCGCGCCGCATTAAAAAAAGAAACTTGCCAGCAACGGGGAGCGGAAATCCAAACGTAAATGTTTACAATTTTGCAACTTATACAAAATGACGTTTATAACAGAATATTTATCTCACCAGCATCATTAGAGTAAATATATGCTGCAAATACCAAGCTAACAAATTTTCTTTTAACATGTGAAAGTCTGGTTATTTTTATAAAAAGTAGTTTCTGTTAATTATTTAGCGGTTGAAGTTAAATTTCCATTTTGGTACACATTTTCTGTCACTATATAGTGGAAAATCTTTTCCGAATTCCGCTACTTTTTTTTGTTTTATCTGCACATGCTGCATTATAACATAGTCAAAGTCATGACTTGCATGTTACATCTCTGTTATCGAAAGAAAAATTACATTGAAATAATAAAGATTGGATCTCGTCTCCCTTTATTGTATGTACATATAGGGAGCATAATGATTATGCCTTAACGTTTTAGTCTACGCGTTGTTAAGTGAAATGGAATGTTCATGTGCTTAAACTTTTGTGTATAATTTGTTTTAATCATTATTAATCTGTTTCTTTGATGCTATCGTGCAGTATAATTCTATGAACGACCGTACAAATTTTAATTGTGAACTGATTTAAAGGAAACTTTAGCTGTAAACGCAAAATAACCTATAAACAAAATAAGGCATGACAATTGCGAAGAGCGTGCAGCATATGAATTTATCTTGTATATTTTATAAGCATACTTTACGACAGATTGGACGTGATGGGAGCCTATAGCTTGTATTTAATTCAAAAATAACTATTAATTACCTCACTGATAATTTCCACATTGCCATCAACCGCGTGAACATTAATTTCAACTAAAGGACTTGCAATGCCAGTCTTTCCATTCCTGCCATTAGAAGAAGTTGCAGCTTTGCTAAAGTAGGTACATTTACCTCTCCAGTCAATTCCTTGACATACATTTGATGCCTGTGTGCAAACGTATAAACTCGCATCAAATGCACGATTATAATCATTCAACAATTAAACATAACAATGAAAAACATTAGCAGAAACACTTTTTCAAATTTTTGCATTTGTTCAGTCTAAAAAACATATTTTGTAATCAAAGTTTTTTGCTAAAAACGATTCTTAAGGAAAAGCTTTTTTTTATTCCAGTTTTTTATTTAGAGTTGTTGTTGATAATCGCTTGGATTTTATTACGACTAGAAAACCATACAGCAAAATTCCTGCAAGTTATCCATTCACGGGGTCGTTGTGAAATGGTTTTGCAAGCGGTTAGGTTGCGTTGGTGACTTTCACACCAGAAGTATGACATCGCAATTGTTCACAAGACCATCTATTACGTGCTTTTTTGATTTTGTTGTGTATAAAAATTATTACAAGAATTCAATACGTATCATTGTTACACAACGCGCCGAATCAATGCTATTGAATAGAGGCCGACACGACATGCAATTTGTTTGATAATTTTGCAACTTTTTGAAAAACTTTCATTATTTTTACGTTTTTATTTATTATTTTCAGTTTATTTTTTATTTTTAAAAACGTTTTCGGTAAAAACTTATTTTAATTGTTTTTATGATTTAATACTTTTGTGTAATTGTTTTTTAAATTTACTTTGAAATAGGTTTTTAATTTAATGAATATTTTTTTCAAATTTAAAATGCTTTTAATGTTAAAATAATTTTACACTTGACTTCGTCGGCTTGTTAAAATGTCTCGAGTAAAAAACTAACTTCCTTTGAAAAAATCCCCTTCTGTAAAAAATTTTTAAAAACAAAAGCATTTTTGATTTAAAAAAAATATAGTTAAAAAGGTTTTAAAAATTCAATTAAAGAATTAATTGTAAATAATTTAAAACTTAAAAAAAATAATTTAATCACAAAAAATAAAAACTTATGAAAACTTTTGTTAAAAAACCACCGTTGTTAAATAAAAATTAAAAGAGGAAATAGAAAATGTAATAAATTACAAATAATAAATAAAGGAAGAAAAGTAATGCAAGGTTTTCAAGAAAAACTACAAAATTAACAACAAACTTGCGTGTTACGTGTCCGCCACAATAATATAAGGGCGCATGTGATAAATCACTTTCTATTACAATAACTAATTAAGTAATTATGTTTGTTTTAATGCAATGGTTGACATTTTACTTTGTTTGACTAGCGCGACTCTTTCTTGGATAAAAAGTTCTTTTAACTTTGTTTTAGGCCCATGTGACCCTAATTATTGACTTTCCCAAACCACAATGTGAGGTGTTGAAAAATTTGAAGTTGTCACAGCAGACCATATACAGCATGTGCATATGTAATGCGCTAACGTGAGCGTGGGTATACAAAGAAATACTCAAAAGGCAGTCCTACGTGCTCACAGTGCAGTTGCAACTAATTAGTTAGGATTTAACAATTGCTATATTTATGTATTTTGTGAATTTTTATAAGGTTGTAGACTGATGGTCTTGTTAGGCGGGGTCGTGCTATACAACGGTCGTGGTCTGGATAACGGAGTGGTCGTGTAAGTGTTAGCAGGATGCAATGCATTACAAATGAAGATTTAAGACCGCGTTCAAGTGGTGATGGTACTACTGGAGTGGTCCTTAACTTGGGTTCTACTGTAATTTATAACGTATAGTTGTTTATACTTGATGTTATTTAGTTGAGTTTTGTTTACCTTTAATGTTAACTTTTTTCCATTGGAGACTAATTTCCTTGCGTGAATTGTAAGTTTTTTAAGACCTTGAAAACTGACGTCAGCATCAAGGTAAACACAATCTCCTCGAATTCTAACTTCAAATGGAGAATCCGCGTCCGTTGTTTGTTTAACCGGAAATTGCCTGTACAAATAGGAATCAATGGTTTAACTTTAACGAGTGACGTATACGTACAACTCTTTAACAAATATCTATTCTTATATGCAAGTCAGGCGGATTTCTTTTTATACATTAATCAAATAATGAAATGTTTAAGTTGCTTGATATTATAACTCGTTTTTCTTTCAAAACCTTTCATGATTTCATACGAATGAAGACATTTTTTTGTGATTTACCAAATTACTTTTTACTAACAAAATTTTGTATTTTTGTTATTGTGAACTTACCTTTTCGTAAAGTCGTTTAACTGTTTGTAAATCGTACTGAAGTGGATTTCTCTTCCAAAAATGTCTAAAACATTTTTAGAAATGCTGGAAACTGTTGGAGTATTCACCCAACTAGGTGCTGGAATAATATAAGAATGCTTTGTTTTGCCTCCAAACGAAGTTTGTGCAGAAGGTACCCGTTGTCCCTTGGTAACACAAATAAGCAACGCGAGCCCAACAAACAGCAGGCTTGAAAGTTTGCTCATCATGACTCAGTTTGTCAATACGCAAAGGTTTGACTTATGCAGATGTTCGATAATGAATTTTTAAACTATTTTTTTATCTGTAAACAGTGTTCTAAAAATAATTTAGAAAAAGAAATTAAATTCATTGTCGAAATTTAAGATGCCTAGTTTGGCCCGTATACTTATCAACAAGTTTTGCTTCAAAGTATATTTGTGAATCGAGAAGTTCTGAAGCTATTTAAGAAACTCTTGTAAAAAAATAATTAGGCCCTACATGGATATAAAAGTAATTTGTTATGTCATGGGATATTTTTGCACACCTGTTTTTTCGCAATGCATTTTGGCGTTGTATCAACCTGTTTGTGAGGCGCACTACTTTTGGAGCGTAAGCTGTTAGTTACTATTTACAGTATGTTTTCATTCCTACTACTCTGTAAGCTGTTATCAAGCTTTTGTTATTGTGTGTGCGTTCATTATTTGTTTATGTATGTTAACATCTACTTTTATTAGCGCTTTGAATTTCTCCGTTTGCGTACATGCCGTTTATTTAAATGCACACAGCTGCACTTCTTTACCGCATGCGTTTGTACTATTTTTTAGCTTCCTCGTGAAGCGTTGCTTCGCTGACCTTGAGAATTTCTCTAATATTTAGCGTCCCACGCTTATTTTCGTACGATGTGGCCGAAGTATATTATGTTTTTGTGATATTCTGGCAAGTTTGGTAGTAAAGTTTTTCAACGTTTGGATTTTTAGTAGAGGGGTGAAACTACGTGTTGTAAAGTGAAGCTTTCTTTTTAGATAAGATTTTATCATTTTTATCAAGCTTGTAATTACGCCCAAGCTTCGGGTACGTTTTAAGGATATATCTGCAGGATACACCAGCTGCTCCTTTTC
Organism: Clavelina lepadiformis; assembly: GCF_947623445.1. Lineage (NCBI taxonomy): Eukaryota > Metazoa > Chordata > Ascidiacea > Aplousobranchia > Clavelinidae > Clavelina > Clavelina lepadiformis. Next base: position 6,950,485 of record NC_135241.1, on the reverse strand, counting down.
GATATGCTGCTTCAACCGTTTATTATCTCCATTTAACTACTATCAGATGCTCTGCGGTTTTAAACGATTGACCGTGAATTGGATAAGCGATCCTGATGATGGTATGGGTTATGGGTTACATTTACCGGCAATAGGCAGTGAAAATAAGCGTTCAGTTATAAAAATTCAGCACAAAATTTTCTAAACTAGAATTAATCTACTCTCCACCATAGTTTCAGTCCATTACTTCGAAAGCAGACACGCTCATGCAATCATATTCACCTCTAACTGGCGAAGGTGTTTGCCTGTGTTTTATAGTAGACCTTGTTGGACAATCCAATAAAATATAAAACTTTCTTCAAAAAGAATGATTACCACACTATAACGCTTAAAACAGGTCGTATAACATTACAGTTTCCATGGTTGTACGTCTTGGACAAATATTGAGTGACATCAATTACTGTAAATGTCAATAAAATTGTAGTGAATGGTTTTAAACTGGAATATTTCTCATTGGAATCTCCCGATGTTACTAAGGTGTACGATAAAGATGGTTTATTTCTGTTGTTGGAATTCAGTATCTTTGTCATAAAACAATACCCTAACAACGCACAAAATGACTAAAAACTTTTGTGGTCCATCGGCTGGCTTCAAGTTTCCAACTAAGCAAAGCTGTAAACATCGTAGCTCTTAACATCTTTGTAAGATAGATCACTTTTGCAAACAACGCAAGATAATAAATATGGTGCGCTAACCAGAGCTTATTTTTAATGTCGTATTGTCACCAAATTTCACGTTATTTCACGTTTCAATACAACTACTCGTGCGCACGATACTGTGTAAGCTTTTATAGTTTGTATCCATGTTCACAATGTGTATCTTATTAATATTACCCGTATGCGACTATCGACATTTGTAACCCTTTTTATTGTTTGTAGTGAGTTTTAGATACACGTTTACGTTTTAGTTTTCTCTACAACGCTTCTCCTTGAGGCACGTTGACACAGTGATTTGATAACAAGAGTTGATTTTTTTCATCCTATGTTTTGGGTTGCGCAAGTGGGACTATTGGTTTTATAGAAGGATGATAAAGGACTTTATTTTTATTCTACATTGAATGCTATTAAAGGTTAGAAGAGCAGCAGAGATTGGCTATAGCCAATCGTGACTATATTCTTGGTCGGAGGAATTCGGCTTGACAGTATAAGATTACACCTTGTGGTGTATAAATGGAGATAAATGGCTTCATCCATTTTAAGAAATGTGCTCTCCGTATAGGAAGTAAATATATCATATCGTAAATTAAATGTAAAAACAAAGTTTTCAAACCAGAATTATTCCTACGGAACTTCAAACCAAAATTTTGCAAACTGTTTTATGTGCTAGATATGGCCCAATAGGAAAAAACAAAACGGAGTGCCAGAAACGAAATTATACCGAAAGCTGAAATATCTGCGAGTTATTTTTCGTTTTGGTCGCTTAAGTCTTCCAAAATTTCTTGTGGATAGCTTTTGGTTTGGAGAATTAAAGTATTGCGTTTTGGTAGCCTATTTTCTTTACTGAAAGTTACTCAGCAACCCACTGATAAAAGAGTAGACTTAAACCAACGTGTCAACATGATCGTTACAATCCGCACGTTACCTTGTGCTTAAAAGAAAAATTTGTATACGCGCGTAGTTTGTCCACTTGGTGTGAAAAATTTTTAACAAAAACGGGTCCTTTCAAATGGAAGCTTTGTTCCATGTAAAAACAAGTCAATGAAGCCGAAGTGAAGTTAAGAACAAATTTTGTTTTGTATACATGGTGAAATAGTTCAATGAAAATAACCGTAAAACTATTAGTGTGCATGTCAATTACAATACGGATGGAAATCGATTTTGGAGTTTTCTTTTTCAGCAGACTTTTTCCGCGCATCTTGCACCTAATTTCGAAACGGCTTGATAGGCTAAAATTTGGTAGCCATTGTTGCTTAATTTTAAGGCGTAAAACCCAAACGTTTTGCGTATTTTGAGCGGATGGCCAAACAATGGAGTTTTAGACCCAGTTTGTAAAAAATTGCCCTCTCCCCAACCCAACGCAGCCCTAAACACGCTATTGCATATAACTTTGCTTTTTGATTGCAAATTTTACGCTACAGGACATGACCAGCTGGGAGCGGCTCTGTGGTAAGCTTCCCTGCCTAAATATTTAAGTCTATTAAGGAGGCGTCAAAGACCTAAAACTAAGATCTCTATGAATTTGTTGGACGTCCTACATAGGGCTTTAAAAAACCGGTTTAGACCAATCAGAAGGCAGCATGGTTGGTGTTGTTCTAACCTGGTAATTACCTTAGCAGTTGGCGTGCTTCACTGTACCAGGTCTGGTGCAAAATTTGGCTAAAAATTGGCATGAAAGTAGCTAAAATTGTTTTTTTTTTAGACCAAAAATTCTAGTGTTTATTTTGCGCCTCTGTTAAAAAATTTTGAATCATGGATGGTGGTGGCATTTTATGGAATGGTAGTCGAAAGCACACAAAATTGACACGCTAAATTTCAGTTGATCCCATAAAGGAATTTTCTAGTAATCAGTCTTTTAGTAAATTTACTGTATAATAAAAAAAGAAGATCTTATGGCATTTTTTGATCTTTGATCTCTTAACAACCCTGTTATAAAAGAAAGGACTTCTTACAGAAGAGATTGTTTGAAGAAAGTTGTAATGATATATAGCATCACCGTTTTATCGATATACGCCTTTAGCAAATAATGAGTTGACTTACTGGAAAGCATTAATCATTTCTAATTATATATAGGCCTTTGATTCTCGGAAGGCAGCTGAGTTTGCTAAATGTTAACAGTAAACGTTGTACGCTCGTGCTATTAACATCCATCCAGCAACGATTGTCATGAAACAAAAGTTAAACATTTCACAAAGAGATCAAATATATTAAAATATCTTATATATTATGAAATTATATTAAAAGTTTCATTAATGTGAGCAGTGAAATGTAATAAAAAATAATTTAACAAAATTACTTTTTTCTATATCATTTAAATTTACCGACATAAAGATGGTTATTGGTTTATCAGCTACGACTGAATGATTGGATTGATTGAATGATATTCCTTTCTTTTGCGGTTATGAATTGAAATTTCTAATCGTTCAATTGTGGTCAGTTACTTTCTCATGCAAGACAGATCTGTTGCATTCAACGCATTAGTAGGGGGATTACATATAAGTCATTACTAGGACGATTATTTTTTTGACCTAAAAAACGAAAGTTTTTGACCTAAAAATTGAAAATTTTGACATTAAAAAACTTTTTTTGACAAATTTTGACATATGAAGAACTCAAGTAGTTTAATTACGCATTATTGTACAAAAAGTTAAAATTATTGTAGTAAAGAAGGGCAAAAATATGAACACAGACCTAGCCTATTCTGAAAAGGGAAATGAGCTAATTACAAATCACTGCCAAAAATCTGCAACTAAGACACAACAAAAACTGTTCAATACATTTGTTTAAACTAAAAATACATAAAGTTATTGAACTATCTAAAGCAAAACCGAAGCAGGAGCTGATTCACAATAAGTATTATTTTATTTACAACAGTATAAAGCAGGCTACAAGGTGTACAATGTAAAATGACAAGTTCACGTACAGTGCAACCTCTATGACACCACGACAATGCAGTTTGTAAACAATTTTGACTTGGTAAAAAATTTTGACTTTGTAAACAATTTTGAAAATTTTTGACCTAACGTTGTAAATTTTTGACGTTTTTTGACAAGTCAAAAAATAATTGTCCTAGTCATTACCAACACAAATACCTTTTGGTATTTTTTTGGTGAGCAATTCGGCTGCTTGCGGGTGGTAAGAACACAAAGTAAGGCCGTTCTTGTCTTCCGTGAATGGTTGAAAATGTGCAATAAGCCCAAATGAAGTTATTTGCATATAAACTATTCGCTTGGATACAGTTAAATGAACACTGAAGCAAACATGTTTTGGAATTTTGTCCGATAGCGTTACTTATTTGTAAATTTTGATAACTTCAGTTAAATTATAGGCTTCTATAACAATAAATTAGTCCAAAGATATATAATCGCTTACTGCATTATTAAAATTATCCGTTTAAAATAAACGGGCGATTTAAAACATTTGGTATACTAACTAAGTGAAACAAAATAAAATTTTAAAACCAAAGTAATGAAGAAATGTTATTTTTTGATTACTTGAACAAAACTGCTATTATTGCTTAAAAGCGTTGAATAAGAATGGCCAAAAAAGTGAACGTTATATTCATCGCAGCACTCAGTCCAAGTACGAAAATTTTCGTAGCACCACCACCCGTGCTAGTAAAGGATGGTTGTTGACTCAGATCACTGTAGACCTTGTTACTGCTTTTATCTTGTAAAGAAACGTAATCACTCCATGCTCTGGCTTTCAGAAATATTCGAACTTTCTTAAACCTGAAAAACACCAACATAATCAACAAAGCTGAAATCATTATATTGCATGATGTGAAACAAATTAAAAAACATGCAAAGGAATTTTGCCTTGTAAAGTCCAGTTCTCCGCAGTTCATTCCAGAAACGTGATGGTTGCAGGAAAGTTTCTGGCTTCTTGGAATGGTGATGGCATAAGTAGCATACGGGCTCTTACACAGTTGACCACCGAAGAAGTCTTGTGCACTATCGTATTCGTGACAAAATCTATTTCCTTCCTAAAAGGAAATTTTAAGGCTTTTTTATCAAGTAAACTCAGAGATGGGAACCCAAAACCTTTGTCATAAAAGCAGTTCGGCAAAAAAGATATATCATCAATGAAGAAAATGATTTACTGAAATAAGTACAAAACTTCATCTTTAAGTAAAGATGAGACATACCGTTTGCGTTAATCTTTTGGGTAACATCGGATCTAATACTGAAGTTACATGTCGAGTTCTGTCAAAGAATATCACGTGACCGCCATCAACGTCTTCTGGCTTTTGTTGAAAATGGACAACAGTGTCATTTCCGTTCGAAAGTGGAAGCAAAAAGTAGGAGTCACCCATGTGAGAAACTTTGACATAAATACTGCAACGGAAGAGAATACGTTACATTTTCAAAGTTTCCACAAAGTGTTAACACTGCAACACAAAAGCTGAAAATATATTCTAAACAATCTATAAATTTCAACCATGATATACAATCACATACAGTAATTAAACTAACCGAGATGGAACGCCATTGGGTTGCGATAGACCTGTTAATTCAACATAAATTGAAACGAGGCGAGCATTGTAACAAAATGAGCATCCGGTTGTTATTATATTGTTTGGGTCGAGATTGAGATGTACAGTGAACCGTCCATTTCTTCGAAGCATGTCCAACACTCCAGGATGTGTGGTCTGATTGAAGAAAGCTAATCTAACTATTAATTTTACAAAAAGTTGAAAAGTGAGAAATGGTATTTTTAGTCATGGCTGAACGCAAGTGTCCACGTGGAATATGAACTAACATAGTTCCAAAAACTCGAATTTATAATAGTGAAGCAGTTAATTTAAAAACGCTGGAAAATCGGAAACCAGTTAAAGGTTGTAAATTACCTTTTAGCGGTTTCATGTGCAGTATTAGGGTGCTTTACGAATTTTGCACATTATTAATAATATTATTTTCTATCTTTATCTTTAACAATCTCAACAGGAAACTTGTGAGCCAAAAGCATTCACAGTAATTTCGGGAGCCCAGTACCATGCTCGAAAAGAATTGGATAGAGAAGTTGCTGCCACTCTGGTAACCACAGAATGCAGGTGCACACAGAAAACAAACATTTAGTTTGCTAGTATTAACTGCTAGTATTTTAATATACAGTACTGTACTTACGTCGTCAAATTCCCGTAGCACGGTGTATGTGTGAGCACGTGCTCCAGCAGATGTAGAAATTAAGTTTAAAAACCTGTTTCTTTCATCCTCTAGTGTTTGCATGATTTCCACAAAATGAAACATTCCATTTAAAGAACCAAGATTGTCAGTTAATGTCTATGAATTGGTTCAGAATGAATTTGCCATTACATATTATCAAATAAACAATAAATAAGTTAAAAATATGTTTATAACATGTGATATTTACCAAACAAAGGTGACTTGTTGTTCTTTCTTATACATAAAATACTTGCTTCGTTTCAGTAAAAGAATCAACAAATCGTTTTGGCAAGATTTTTATACAGTTAACTTGTACAATACTTAAATTTACTTTAAAAACCCAAATTCATATCACGTACCCGGTCTCCATATGTGTTTAAGTAGTTTTCCAATGCGTCAAATTTCCACAAACTCATGAATTGATAAGCTTTGGCGAGCTCATACAAAGATCGCGTGATCGTTGCTTCGTTTTGTTCATACACACTGATATAGACAAGGATATAAGTAAAACTGACTTTGATGGGCATGTTGTTGCTTTTTATTTTAAACTGTATTTTACGTTTCATAAAAATGTACCTGTAAAGTAAATCAGTAAAGTCTTGTTTAACAGACATTGGAATACTTTCTGTCGATGATGATACCAGTGCCTCTACGGAAGTTTTCCATTCGTTTACTAAACCCAGGCTAAAGTTAGTTTGCTGCAAAAAAACACACAGTTATGTTTTTTTTTGAAACTCTTTCCGGGCGTGTTACGATTTTTTAATATAAATTAGTGTTTTGTTCTTGTTAGTTGATCAAGATTATTGCAAAAAATTGCCAAAGGCCCTGCCAAATGAAATCTTCATAGCCTAACGATAAAAAGAAGGCTACTTGATCCATATTGATGGTACAATAGTTAGCGGTTATGCGTAAACTTCACACGATGTACATTTACAGTATAAAAATACATCTATATGGAAGCGATAGGTTGGGGCTGAACACGCTTGTTATTGGGTTGGAGTTTTGTCTCCATTATATTTTACCTTACTCTCAGTTTCAAGATTGATTATTTTGTTAATCAGAGAAATGCGCAAGTCTCCATCACGAAAAAAGTCATCCAAAATTCTTTCAAAGCCTTTTAGCTGAATAATAAAGGTGGTTGGTTGATTAAACAATGTAAGGTTGCGATGTAAAGTCTATATTATAGACTTTATAGACTCTATAAGAATAATTTCACTTGATACAAGTGAAAGTAAAGAAGAATATACATTCCAATGAGAACAACCTTATTTTGGTTTCCTATATTCTACTCTATGTACGGGAGCATACACAACTCAGGTATTGTTGACATATAACTAAAAACGCAACAAACCGATTCGCTTTTTCCCTCTCTGTCTAGCAAACATCCAAATTCTTGCACAAGTTTCCCTTTGTTTTTAGCAAAATCACTTTGCATTATTATAGGCACAGCAGACACATTCATTGTAGATAAGTCAAAATCTTCCATTTTTTCGTACTCATTTGCAAAATTTAACCTAAACAAATCTAGTGTCATGACTCATTCAGAGACACATTCTATATAAGCTCATTTTTGCACCATGAACTTTTATCTTTTATCAATTACCTCAGTTCCAAAGTATCTTTTGCTTCATTAAATGTTGGTACTGAGCATCCTGGGATACTAGCAAACACATTAAAAACCTGTCGAAATATTTGCAATATCATTAATAAAACATCAAAACAAGCAAATAAGAAATAGTTTGTTGCAACTCACTTTTCTAGTGCTGTCAAATGCTAACTGAGGGTTTTTTCCCGCAAAAGCAACTGGAAACCCTAAAATTGCGCTAAAAAAATCTAAAAAGAGGTTTCCTAACCGTCTTCGTTCTTCTTCTTCCTGGAAATAAATGAATCTGTTGCATTGCTTACGAAAATGAATTTAATATTAAAATAAGAACATGAACCTTTACCTTTTCTCTTATAAGGGTAGGAATAAGTTCTTCAATTTGTTTTTGTTCTTCTCTCATCGTTTCTTCAAGTTGTCGCAAAGATTTTACGTAAAGATCGCTTTCTACTGTGATTTGATTTTTCTTATACCCTAATTCTCGATTTGACCTTGTTATATCGATTTTAACCGCGTCATGCATTGTCTCCGCAACTAGAATGATATTATCCATCTACAAGCATCAAATATATGCCATGTTTGTAAGTAGGCTCATTGCAGTACGAAACAATTGTCGACCATACAACACTAAAACAATTAGTGTTGTATGTTAAACAATTAGAACATGTTTACCACACGTTGGCGCTATGGAACGAAAACTATGACGTCACTTTAGTTGCAAGGCAAGTGCTAGATAAGCTCTTTATCAAACTCTCTACAAACCACTCAGGCAACTAATTAAGCGATTACTACTACCAGACAGTCTCACGCAGCAGATTCAACAAGAGGGTAAAAAACAAAAAGTCCTTTTTAGGACTATACCCCTCCCCCCCTCCCTAACGGGAAAGAAAGATATGGCTCTGACATATGCAGACAGAGTAAAAAGAAGAGAGGAATGGAAATTTAAAATTCCAGCAGATTACAATAAAGATAGAGAAGTCTCAATTAAACTGACGGACCACGCAACAAGGAAAGAAATATATCTGTTGCTAACTTCAGCTAAAGTTCAACTATCCGACATAGAAGGCATAGTACAACGCCCAGGAAAGATAGTTGAACTCACATGCCAGTCAAAGGAGAGAGCCTTAAGAGTGGCTGAAAAACTCAAGCATAGAGACAACATATCAAACGTAATTGCACACGGCGATGAATATGCAAAACTAACAGTAGGATGGGTCCCCATTGACTTTCCTCAAAGAGCGATTGACGAAGCATTTAGCAGAATGGGCTACGTAAAACCAGCAATCCATGCAAAAGACACAATATGCAGAAAGCAAGACGGACGGAGAATCCTGACGTACAAAAAAGAAAATCTGGAAAAAGTAAGACCACCTTCGTATATCCACTTTGGACACTATCGCTTTTGGATAGAATACGAAGGACAGGAAAAAACATGCAGTTACTGCTCGGAACCAGGACATCTCGTGCGAGATTGCCGATACAGAATCCAAAACCAAGCAAAAACCTCACACACTTCGGAAGACCAGCAAAACCACACAACGACGGAAGGAATCACCTTCACACAAAACAACCCCGATGCCACAGACGAACCCGACCCAACTCCAGCCGAATCTGTACAGCCGAGATACAACAAAGTACAGCACTCCACACCAGCAAACAAGCAACAAACGAAAGGTAACGCAATCGAAAAACAATTGTTTGACCTATTCGATGGTTCTCCTCTAGCCACTAGCATAACCGAAGAAACAACGCCACAACGACAAAGAGACATAGCAGCCGCCTACTCGAACCGGGAAAACCAACAAAGGCAGAAAAGCACCAAGCGAAGGGAAAGAACACCTAACAATTCGAGCGACGAAAAACCTCCCCCACGAAAACACAAAGAACACGAAGACTCGGAAACTGACAGCACAGGATCAGACGACACAAGCACCGTCTTTAATAGTTCAATTGATGAAGGTACGTCAAAAATTACATGCAAATGTGGGGCCGAAGTGATGAGGCCAACAGCAAATGAAAAAATAGAATGCCCTAGTTGTTTAAACACATGGTTCTTATGTCATTGTGATGATAACAACTTACAATATACAAATAGATACAGACAGTTTCAATGTGATGTATGCACCTATAGCCATGTTCCAGATGAGATGCAAACGAACCACACTTTATAATATTATTTTAGAACTTATTTGTTTTTTGTGATGTCAAAACCTTTACCCGTGTTTTTTACAGAAGTAGAACGTACATTGTTACCCACCAAATCTCTTATCTTAATTACCCTCATGGCCGCTTATCTCAAACTAAACACTTTAAATTGCCAAGGGCTTAATTGCAAATCGAAACGCACAGAACTCTTCGAATTCCTAAAAAGGCAAGACGCGCACGTGCACCTGCTGCAAGAAACCAGATGTGCTCCGCACAACGAATTAAAATGGCGCTCGGAATGGGGCAAAGATAAAGCAATATTTAACTCGTGTTCTAGAAAATCAATGCCCAACAAAGGAGTAGCAATCTTAATTAACCACCCAGCCATAGAATTTAAGAAATGGGACCTGGACGAAGAGGGCCGACTGATCGCTGCGACCCTAACAATTTACCACGAAGTAATAAAACTCATAAATGTTTACGCCCCAAATGTAAAAGGCCACTCGACAAACGAAAACAACCTATTTTTTGAACGCGCCCACCAGTATTTCACAGACAACGTCCCGACAATACTCGCAGGCGATTTTAACATCGTCGACGACCCCCAACTCGATAAAGACCCCCCGAAGCGAATCAACGCAAGGAAAAGCGAACTGAAAGTCCTATGCGAAACCCATGACCTAAAAGACCACTTTCGAACTTTAAAGGGCAACGAAAAACAGTTCTCTTGGCAAGACGGCAACAGTAAATCGCGCCTAGACAGATTCTACCTGTCAAATAACATAACGGCTACGGAAATAGAATACGAGCACACGCACCTGTCAGACCATAAAATCGTAAAAATCCACATCAATGTTACAGCCCCCCCACCAAGGGGAAAACGCCGATGGATAAACAACACGCAGATATACAAATTTGAACCTTTTTTAAACGCGATAAAAGAAAAATGGCCGCTTTGGGCAACGCTCAAGCCATTGTACTTCGACAATCCAAGCGACTGGTGGACCGAAATTAAAAAAAGACTAAAAACGCTGATACGCCGATCTACCAAAGAAATGAACGCGGCAAACAACGAGAAAAGTGCAGAAACGAAAAAAGCCTACGAAGATGCAATCGCAGCCTTAGGCAACAATGAAATAACATACAGCGAATACCTCGACGCAAAACGCAACCTACGAAACCAAAGAAAAAAAGAAACCATAGAAAAAACGGCCAAAAACAGAAAATTCGAAGGAAAACTAGGCAGCAAAGCGTTTTTTCAAAAATATAAAAACAAACAGAAACAAACGTTTATATCCGAACTCTACGATGAAAACTTCCTCCCAACTCAAAACCCAAAAGAAATGACAAAACTCGCTCAGTCATTCTACGAACAATTGTACAAAAAAACGGAAACGAACGAAAACGCGCAGTATGCTTTCTTAAACGAAACCACCCGAAAATTAAATACGGAAGATAACAAAAATCTAGAAAAACCAATAACCATAGAAGAAATTGAAAACGCAGTAAAATCTATGAAAAACGGAAAATCACCCGGCCCTGACGGCTTATCCGCAGAACTCTATAAAGAATGTTGGCCACTAATAAGAAACGAAATACGAGAGCTCATACAATACTGGTTTGACCAAAAAGTAATCCCCAGGGAAATAAAAAAAGGTATCATAACTCTCATCCACAAAAAAGGAGATGACGCAGACCTAAAAAATTATAGGCCCATAACGCTGCTAAACGTAGAATACAAAATATATACCAAAATATTAACAAACAGATTAAAAGAAATTATGCCAAATTTGATAGGAGACTCCCAGTTCGCAACGGTGGGAAAAACAATAAGCGAAGGCACCACCCTTCTAAGAGACCTCTTCGAACAGAGCTCAAAAAGAGGGCTCGAGGCGTTTCTTGTCTCACTAGACTTTGAAAAAGCTTTCGATTCTATAGAAAAAGACTGGCTAAAAAAAACTCTGTGCGCGATAAATCTATCCACTAAAATACGGCACATTATCGAAAACCTATACGAAGACAGCACCGCCGAAATTATGATAAACGGTCACCGATCAGCGGAAATAACGCTAGACAGAGGAGTAAGACAAGGCGACCCACTAAGCTTTTTTTTATTTCTAATCGCAACCGAACCCTTGACTGAAAAACTGAGCAAAACCCAAGACATAAAAGGAATCCAATTAAGCGGTCGAAGAGAAATTAAGAATGTCAGCTATGCAGACGATGTGACTCTAACACTGAAAAATATCGCTTCAGTTGAAAAAGCCCTAGACCTCGTCGAAAAATTTAAACCCGCCTCGGGACTTAAATTAAACATCAAAAAAACCCAAGGCCTGATAATAAACGGCGACCCCCCAACACTCCTACTACCAGATATAAAATGGAACAAAACAACCCTAAATCTACTCGGCACAACAATCGGAATAATAAATTTGAACCACCTCTGGCAAGAAACCCAAAAACAAGTCGAAAACAAAATAGAAGAAATTAAAAAAACGTACGCCACGCTCGACGCTAAAGAAATTCTAATCAAATCGAAGCTTTTAGCAATCACCAACAACGCGGCGCAAACGTATCCTCCCCCAGTAAACAGAATGCGATCAATAAACGAAAAAGTAAAAAATTACGCAGTAGGAAAATTCCCCCACGTAAATATAGACACCCTTCAACTCCCGAAACTCGAGGGCGGCCTAAACCTCCCAAACTTCGAAATATACGCGGACTTAATGTATCTAAAATCCATCAGAAAATACTGCCTTGCCAGAGTTCTAAACGAGCCCCTTAGCGCCCACAACAGCTATATCGAATACCAGATTGGCCACGTAATTCCCCGAACTTTAGAAGTTGTACACCTAAACAATCTCCCCCACACCGACATCCGATCCCCATATTATGAAAAAGTAATCGAAATTATTAAAAAATACGATCTGAAAAAAATTGACCTCATCTGCGGAAGTCTAAAAAAAACGTACAACAGAATAATAAGCAAACCAAGAACACAATCCAGAAATACCCAAACAGAACGCAAAAGATGGGAGAGAATACACTGCCCTGAACTCCCAAGCTATCTACGGACCTTTAACTTTAAACTCGAAAGCAACCTGCTACCTTTTAACACAGATATAAACCAATACGCACCAACAACAAAAAACAGCTGCCGTTTTTGTAGAATCGGACCAGATACCGACTACCACTTATTTCACAAATGCCCCCAGACCAAGATACAATGGAAAAAAACAATAACGATCGCCGAAAAAACATTAAACCTAAAAATTAATAAAGAAAATGTCGAGAAGCTGTGCGCCCTCAGGCACGACATGGGACTCGAACTAAACACCGACAAAGTTCTCACCGTACTAATTACAACGATGAACCACCAAATATGGAAAACGAGACTTAAATGCGTAATCGAGAACCAACAGTTCTCCTCAGAAAAACTGTCGAACGATATTTACAGAAGTTTTAAATACAGAATCTCCACCCTACGCAAAAATAACCCAGACATTGTAAGAAACCTTACCACCCCCCTCTGAACATGTAACGTCTATACCATTTGTGTGTTTATATATGCGTTCTGGAATGTACGCCTTTACCTACTTTTGTCTTCGCACTGTTTATGCTTCAGTCTCATAATACGTATTGTGAAATATAAAATGACAATCTATCACAAATATATATGTAATCATTCCTCATCAATTGCATCTGTCTGAATATAATTATTTACATGACATGTATATGCCTCCAAAACGGAGAAATATTGTACCAAGAACACTCATTATAGTACTCTCATCATGTATTCACATTGTCTATGCTTCATTCTCATAATGTGTATTGTGAAACATAAAATGACATCCTATCACAACTATATATGTTATCATTCCTAATCAATTGCATCTGTCTGAATATAAAGATTTATATAACATGTATACGCCTCCAAAACGGAGAAATATTGTACCAACACTTGCTGTAATTTAAACGAAATGAATTTTGATCTCGTTCTTTTTTTTAAATCCTTTATTCGCGTGCAAAAATCCTTTTAATCGTGAATAAACAAAAACGAAAACAATTTTGATCAAACCTTGTCTTTCACTGTGTTATAAGTAGTTTCGTATCTTTCGCCTGCCGTAAGCAAATCGGAGGTTCTTTCCTTCAAATACCTCCAACCCAAATTAGAAGCGTAGACGACGGAGTTGCCATAGAAATCAAACCCTTGCTCAAGTGCTATCATTCGCGATGAGACCTAGTGACAAAACCGAGATTTTCCGGTAGAAGATGATATTGACCAAAGTTTCTCACCTGCTTGTACATTGCAGATTCAACATCTGTCACGGATTGTAAAAACAAAAAGATTTCAAGTGCTTCGTCGGTTCTGTTCTTTTGAAAAAGCAACTCTCCTTGGCGATGAATGAGTTCCAGCAGTTCAACGTCTTCAATGAACCATCCTTTTAAGCTCTTGATTTTGCGTAAAATCGACTTTTCGATAATCCCATCATTTCCCTGTTAAATTAAAATCCTTCAGTTACTCAATCCGTAGTCCATATAGTTTTATTTTTTACCATGTCTTGCACGTCCCTCGAAGTGCCACCTTATTTGGTCTTGGGTAAATCCGGGACCCCGAACGACCCCATCTTCCGGACACACCAGGCTGCCCCAGTTTGCCACGAACGCACTCTGATGTTGGTCTGCAACTGTTTCCACGCACTCTGCAGTCCACTCCACATCCGCCTTCTCCTCCAGGACTATTATGCACAAATCAAGTATTAAGCAAAACCTAATTGGAAGAAGTGACGGATGCGATGCTAGCACATACCCTCCTCTTCCTCCGGATCCGTGTCTGGCTGGGGGTCCCCCTTTACCAGTTTGCTGGAAGACTTTAAATAATCCTGATATGGATTCAGTGTTAAGCGTAACTTTTTGAGAATTTCCACCATTTCCCGAACGTCCAGCTCTGCGACCATCTTCTCCATTTCTGCCCGGGTATCCGGGATAACCTGCAGTTTCGACGTACAAGACGTAATGGTTGTTAAAAGTTGAGATTGATGTTGTTGATATTGATGTTATTTATAAAGGTTCTTTTAAGCAACTATATAATTAAATTCTATTTATTCTCCTAAAATGGTGAAGACAAAATAGTGCTTGCACGGTTGTACCTTTTAAATCAGGACATGACAATCCGCTGCGGTAACAAGATGGCGATGGCCCTCTAGGCCCACGATCTCCAGTACGTCCATCACCACCGTCCTCACCCTTGTTTCCATCAGATCCCTTTTAAACATATATAATACCAGAATCAAAAATTTGACTGCTTGCTGTTTATTAATTTTAGCTCATAATATAATTACAACATTTGTCTAAATGCACATGTGTAAAGACTTTTAAGGCTTTGTAATGAAAGTTTCCAATTATAGCTGCTCTTTTCACAACCTTGACGCAGCCTTTATACCTGTATTAACAAATTTTGTAAACGTTACAATAGCTACAAAATTTTGATTAAGATAAAGCCTTCACATAACTATACGAGATACTTGCAGAAGTATTATATTTTTACATGGCAACGCCGGATAACTATAGAAACGGGTTAGTTGTGTACAGTTTTGTGTTATATTTGGGGTTGCACTTGGACAATGTATTGTATGTATGTACTATGTATGATGCACAGTATGTATGTACAACTAGAATTTACTTAATTTTAAAAAGGGCTTTGTTTTACATAATAAACTCAATCAACTTAAGACAAAACAGTTAAATTTTATAACTAAAATTAAATTAATTTTTTTATATGTATTTGCATTTTTAACTTAGTTTAATGAACTGAATGAACAATCAATTAACGGGTGAGCAACTTTACGCCAGGTTTGGAGGCTACCTTATACACATAAATAGTATTTTAGAAACTCTCTTTCATCGAAAGTAGCTAAAACATAAAGCTATATTTTAGTAATAGTTTATGAGTCTGAGCATTATAATAGTTCGTTCTTCTACGATGATATGTGCTTGTAGCAAAGTCTGATGGAGTACGAGCCAGGCAAATGAACCTAGGTCGCATACACCTAAATGAAGGGTGTACCGACACTTAATCACGCGACACTTAATCACCGACACATAATCACTAGGACACTTAATCACGCGACACATAATCACTAGGACATTTAATCACGCGACACATAATCACTAGGACATTTAATCACGCGACTTGGATACTTAATCACGCGACATTTAATCACGCGACCCATAATCACTTGGATGTCGGAAAAGCGTGAGGAAAATTCAGTAATTCAAGCTCGTGTGCATCTCTCTGTGGGGATGGCGATGTGGATTGTTTTTAAGGTTGGCCTAAAGCCAAAGCGTCACCTAACGCAAAGCGTCTTGCGCAAAGATAATGAAATTGGCATGAAATGTGACTACGAGTCTAATGACGAATTAAGAACAGCTGTTCGGTGTTTACCAGCCTTAGCCATGGTCCCTTCCTCTGACGTAGTCTAGTCATTTCTGATCTTAGCTGATAGCATGCCCGATCACGAGAAGATGCCTGAGCTGCTTTCGTATTTCGAACACACATATATCAGAGGCAGACGACGTCCGGGACGTGGTGAAAATTACGGCTCAGCCATCTTTCCAATCGAAAGTTGGAATCATTACGAAGCCGGGGCAGGTTGCATTGCAAGAACCACAAATGCAGTCGAAGGTTGGCATTTTGGTCTCCAAGTGCTTTTTCAATGCCACCACCCGACATTGTGGACTTTCATACAGGGAATTGAAAAAGACATTCAAATGCAACGTGCAACGTTTCTGCAAGGAATTGCTGGTACTCAACCTTCTATTCCAATGCGGTACAAGGCACTGAAACTGCGTGTGCAAAACACAGTTGACCGTTATCTGTCAAGCGAGATTTTAGTCTATCTTCGTGCAGTTGCTTACATTTCCCATGCATAACATTGCTGTAAATTGTAAATAAACATTGTAAATGTGTGATTAAATGTCGCGTGATTAAATGTCCTAGTGATTATGTGTCGCGTGATTAAATGTCCTAGTGATTATGTGTCGCGTGATTAAGTGTCGCGTGATTAAATGTCCTAGTGATTATGTGTCGGTGATTAAGCGTCGCGTGATTAAGTGTCGCGTGATTAAGTGTCGCGTGATTAAGTGTCACCAAACCCTAAATGAAGACCTAACTTGACGACAGAATCTGATTTGACAAGTGCAATACATGTTCTAAGGTATAACTTAGCTTAAAGATATACAATGTTTATCAAGTATCGATGTATATTTATAATTGTCAAAACAGTTACCTCACTTATGATTTCTGCATTGCCTTCTACCCTCTGAGCATAAATTTCAACCAGAGGACTTGCAATTCCAGACTTCCCATCAGCACCATTAAACGATTTTGCAGCTTTTCCCATGCTGGAACATCCTCCGATCCTATCAATAATCTGGTGACATACTTCTGGCGCCTGATTAAACAGTTACGATGGAACAATAAGCACAAAAATCACTGCTTGATAAAAACGAAAAGAAATTTTACAGTCAGCTTCTTAACGATTTTTGCCTTAATTTGATATAGCAGGTTGTTCGATTTTTAAATTTTTAAAGCAAGTTTGCGAAATCATTTGTTAGAGATATTTGACGTCCATCACAAACAGCTAACTGTATATAGTTCCTTTGGGTTTTGAAGTTACCGATATTTAGTTGATCATTTCTTAGTTTACCTTTAGGGTTAAGGTGTTTCCATTGGAGATGAATTTTCGTGCGTAAATTGTAAGTTTTTTAAGTCCCGGTAAACTGACGTCATCATCAAGGTAAACACAATCTCCTCGAATTTTAACTTCAAACGGAGATTCCGCGTCCGTTATTTGTTTAACCGGAAATCGCCTGTACAAGTAGAAAGCGATATTTTTTTGGATAAAAAATGGAAGTGCTTTACAACAAATACTAATAGAATTCATGATAAACCTATAATAAGCAACAGTTTGTATACAATGTTTATGTTATAATAACAACAATTGGAGTCGGAAACAGACTTAATCATAATAACTTTGTTAAGACCTATGGTTGTTCTTATGTGTTTGTTTTCTGCTACATCCTAACATAGTTTGGAAACATTTACACCTTTATTGGTGATTTAATCAGAATGTAGGTAAAACTTGTTAACAATTACAAATATTCTTTTGTTGACTTACCCTTTTGTAACTTTATGTAACTCCTGAAAAACAGTACTGAAGTGGATTTCTCTTCCAAGAATTTCCACTGTATCTTCAGTAATGCAAGTAAACGCTGGAGCGTTCAGCCAAGTACTCGGTGGGATACTGTAAGGATATTTTGTTTTGTTTCCTAACACCGTTTCTTTAAATGAGTGCAGGTTGGATAGGTCAGGTTGCATCACAGGTCGCATCCCAGGTCGTATCGGTGCGCTTCCAATTTCGCCAGCCTTAGCCATAATAGCATACAAGCAGAGCCATACAAGCAGCAGGTAAAAGCGAACCGTCATGATTTAAGCTGTTTTAAGGGAACGGTTAAATTCTGAAGGCGATCAATTCTCAGAAGGATTCATTTTGTAAACTGTTCCTTATAAAGTCCGTGTTCTAAAAACATATTTGCTTATACAGCTTATAGCACAAACATTGCCATATTACGCTATATTATTTGCTGTAATTTACATTTAAGAGTAACCAATTATCACTGAAAAAATTCATATGTTTGATTCACTTTTAGCAAGTGGCCTACAATCCTACATCACAATCACACAACACCACGCAAAATCAAGTGTTCGTTCATCATTCAGGTACAAACATTTTGAAATAAGAATGTTTATGTCAACTTTTAGTTATGACTCGTGATACATGAAAATATTGTTTCAATAGAATTGTTCAAACCTTTTTGAACTTAGCCTGCTTCCGTAATGTTAGAAAAAGGTATGCAACAGGTGTTTTTTATTCTTCCATTTGTGAACCGTACCTTAATGGAGAAATTATACCGCCTGCATAGTGCCAAACTTTACCCTTTTTCTGAAATTTACTCTTTTGTAAAAATATAACATAAATACTTGATTGCAGTAGTGGCAAACTTTAAGTTAATGTTGGTGTCGGTACTATCAAAATGCGGTGTCGGTACTATCTACTAATAGCCCAGCTAAAGCAACTCTTTCTTGCTGGGCAGGAAAAGTCGCAACCATTGCACGCATACTGATTGCATTTTTTGGGATTTGTTGGTGCCCATGTGTTTAGGCATATAAGTTATATACATTCAATTAGTCAACTAGGACGACAGCCTGTGGGTCAACTAGCATCTTGGGTATTTTAATAAAAAAAACGTCCATAATAACTTTTTAGGTCAATTTAAAACAACAATTGTTTACGAGAAAAAACGCATATAATGCACCTGCAAGAAATTGGCTGCATACAAACTTCTACTTTAAAGCGGCAAACTTGCAAACTAACTTGAATAAATTTACTTTTTTGACTAAAAGCTACATTTACTGACATAACTCTTAAAGTCTTTCTACTACAGAATAAATCTAACTAACATGGCCGTCGTGATGCATTGTGACAAGTAAATACACGGAATTTGTTTTGGTCCCTCACTCATGCATGATTGAATATTGGTCGTGAGTCAACTACCCTGCAAAGTCGGCTTGACCAACCTTCCCCTAAATTACACGTCTTATGCCACCAAAGCTTTCATGTAAAAGTAAATGGCGTTACGGTACGATAGCAAACAGAAATTCGAATTCAACTTTGTTGATGTCCAGTTTCGATTATGGAAACGATCTGCATTCCATCTAAGAACATTGCTTTGAATAGCATAATATAGGGTACACTCAAAATATAAATACCAAAATGAAACTGATCTGCCTATGGGCAAGAATTTAGGCCTAACTGAAGGACAGTGGCAAATGAAACTTTTGTAGAATGAGGAGCAGGGTTGCGAAAAGGTAACGCCGCTATTTACCTTTGGCAAATATCAGCGTCCGTCAATAAGGGCTTGCTGGAGCGGTGGTTTAACCAGTGGTTTAACCAAGGCTGTTGTTGTTTGCTGCTATATGAATTAATACGATCACATCGTACATTTGGAATTTAAAGCTTAAGCATTTACATTTTAAGCTGAATTCAATTATTTAAAACATTTGCTAAATTAGGCGTTTTTAAAACAGTTTTAAAAAAGGACATAAAAAAAAGAATAGAAATTAAGCTGCATTAGCCTAAGTTCCTGGTTTGTCAAAAATATTTACAGATTTACGGCCTAAGTAGCCTTTACTGCCCGTATCCAGCTTAACCCTATCTAAACCGGGTGCGCGACATTACTATTTAAACTATGTGTGGCCGACACTGCACACAAATGTTCAATCATCAATTTACCTGAAAACTATACGTCGTAAACTGATCGGACTTTGAGAGGTTAGTAGCAAAAACACCTGACTTATTTCTACAAGTGATACATTTATAGAAGTTTTTCTTGTTACGCCGTGCCCCTGCTGTATGGAAAACCAGCTGACCGCGAGAAGAGAACAGAAGAGAACAGTTAGTCGAGTTAGTTGAGCGTGAATGAGTAAACGAAAACGATACGCTTCAATCCGATGTGGGGAATTGGGGTTAATTTTTGTAGGTTGGCCAAAAGCCAAAAGTTTTTGTCATTCTATTAGAACTCATTGTCTATTTTATTTTGACTCCGTTGTTTATGCTATCTATGGTTGTTCCTTTAAGTCAGCACAACCTTCATAAAGTCCAAATTCATATGTTCCAAAATGTAGTCGTAATTACATCAGAAACAATTTCATATACCACTTGAGACTAAAGTATAATACGAGTTGAATGATAAATCAAAAGAAAGCGATTTGAACCTAGACTCGGTTTTTATATCGCTATGTTCAGCCAATCAGAGAGAGTTATTTACGTCATGACATGTGTCCAAAAGTATTTCATGGTAACGACTAAAATGTAACATATTCTACGTCACCGAGATTCTTTACCACAAGTACCATCTAACTTCGTACACTCTGATTGCATATACGACGCAACTTACAAACAATAAAATACTGTGTCAAGTATGTCGGTTTAGGAATTAAATGTTTGAATGACAAAAATAACCAAATACAGTAGGCTACCACGTTTTTGATAATATAAACATTCTTACCTAGAGAACACACAATTGCTTACTAAAACGCCAATTATATAAATTATTACAATTTACTACAGTATTACAATCGCCATAATAATGCCCTCAACTTATGAAAGCTTCCAGATAGTGAATGTTGGCTTTGACAGCTTGCAAGTCTTGAGAATGCAGCGTTTGTGTTCTCTCCTGCCAGACTTTCGCAGTCATCGAAAACCACACAAATTAATACATGCAATAGAAAAAACAGCAGTAAAAGTTTTTCGCTACTACTATGTTGTAGTAAAGGGTTTTTAAATGTTTTCATATTCTTTTCTTATAGCTTTTACTCATACCACAACCAAAGTAAAATAAAAACAAGTACCTTATACCATAAATGGACACAAAACATAACACTAAGAGATTGAGCAAAATTATTGCCGTTATAACTAAAAGCATTTCAATATTTTGGCACAAAATGACATCGGACAACGCGTTTGGTTTGCCGAATTTTTCATGCAAGATAATGTAAGTATAAGGGTGGGTTAGGATAAGAGGATTTGCAATGCAGGAGAAGAAAATAAAAGTTCGTTCAATCTGAGTAATAAGTTTAAATCGCGATTCGCTTCCATTCGTTTTCTCCTTGCCTTTACTCTATGCAAGTTTATGCGGTACCCTATTTGTAAATCGAGTTGAAAAAGTTCTTTCTTATGCTAAAGTTGCTTAGCATAAGAAAAAACTAAAAGAATGCTTTGTAGGTAGATAATGGGAATAAGTGATCCGGTGAGATAAGCATTTGGCTTATTTAGCCTGTGTCCATGCAAATAAAATAAAAAATCATTTACCTCAAAACATAAGATGGAAAAATAAGTAAAGATAGAAGTCGATAGGGGGTAAAGAACACATTACATTTTAGTTCAAATTTAAGGTCTGGTTTATGATTATATGATGCGTGGGTGACGCAGAAGAAATATAAGGTATAACTATGGCAGGAACTTACGTGCGCGTTGTCCTTGGGGACATACAATCTATAAGGTAACATCAGTTCAAGAAAACGTATTGAATATGGTTGTTATTATTAACATGTAATATGTGGGCTGAAATATGCTAACACCAAGAATAAGCAAGGATTTATTCAGAAATGAGTAATGCACTTTACCGGGTTTGACTTAATCGGAAGCAGATGCACGTTGTAGACTCTACAATGTAGAGGTTCGTCTCGATGATGATGATCAATCCACACAGCTTCATTCGTCTTGATGATTTTGCTTCCATCTTTTCTTTGAGCTATGCTTGCAGCTTGCCTGTGTTGCTTGCTGGCGTTGGCCAGCTTTGTCATTAGCCGTAATCCATAATGCCAGGGGCATTACAATGAAATATTCCTTTATTGTTCGTCAGCTAGAATTCCTTGGATTGGATACTTCAACAATTTTTGAAATCTCTGCCGAAATTCGCTCGTTAACAGACGGTTAAATGCAACTTGTCTGGGTGGGTTCGAACCAGAAACCTTTTGGTTACCAGCCGCACGCGCTAACCGATTGCGCCACAGAAAGTCTACAAAACTATAATAGCCAATATTATCTTCAAGTGTCGCTAAACATAGATAAAAGCTAGTCATATAGCGACTTTTCAATCCTTGAAGTTAACAAATTTTCTTGCATTAGAAGAACTTCATTTCATCCTTATAACTTGACGCAAGAAGAACGGGGTGAGATGAGCCATTTTTCGGTTGCAGTGCGATAAGTTAAATTTTTCACCCTAAAGTACTGCTTCCGGTAGAGGCATGAACTAACAGGTCTTTAAGAATGTGCGCTCAAATGGTTAAACTTGCTCAATCCAGTGGAAGAAAATGAAGCTTCCAAGACCTTTCAACCTTCTTTCTGTCGCAAAGTCCATGTTTTGACATTAATAAATGTGGTAACTCTGCTTAGAAAATATAATCTTTATCTGTAATGTATTGTCTTGTCTATAGTTATGGTTAGAGCGAACCGTACTTTGTGTACTGGTTGCCTTTTCCCAATGCGTTTTGTTGTTTCTTAATATTTCTTTTTAAATTTTTTTTATTTATCAATATTAACGGTTTATACTTTTATATATACCGGTATGCCTATATTTCTAATTTTTACTATTGTTGGGCTGCTATTTTTGCTTGTCCATATTGTTTGCTAGTTTCAAACTGACAAGATTAGGTCTTCCACAAAGTGTTTGCTGGCTGGACCCGGGCCCGGCTTGATTCTGTTGAACTGGCTTGGCTTAAGCTGTGCAGATTTGTAGTCTATATGTAATCCATGTATAATTACTGTAGTAATTACTATTAGACATTATCAGGCTATAGTAAGTGACATTGCAGTCTATGGTGAAATATAGGAGTATATGAACTACAAGAATTGGGTTGGATTTGGCTATATAAGCCAAGCCGCCTCTTCAAGCCTTTGTGAAGTTGCAAGCTAGCTTACTTTATGTTTTCATTCAACATAATCTAAAGCGTGTTGTGAAAGGACGATATATCATCAACAATCATGGCGCAGTCATTATCTGATGAAGAATTCCATAGGATGCAAGTATGTATGCTCTTTGTTTTGAAGTTAGAGTCGGCCGGCTGATGGGTATAGGCTACGGAAAAATATTCTAAAGAATTATTTTAAAGAAAGTCACTCACACACATGATCTTCTGCAATAGGTCCGATCGGCTGTTGATCTGATTAAATAATGGAAGACGCGCAAAATGATCAAAAATAAAAAATAGTAGCTGCAACTTCTATTTGTAAAAATGTGGTGTATGTTGCTGATCCAAACCTAAATATTTAAAAACAAGTTGTAATCAACGTGCAACAACAAAATGGCTGTCACTATGGTCAGGTAGCCAGTGTACAAAAGTACCCAGTGTTCGAATTTTACCAAAAAAGCATTATTTTAGTATTGTATTTTGATCCAATTTATTGAAGTTTTTGCAATAGTTATCAAGATTCGGGTCTAATATACAAGTGCACAACCAGATGATGTCACAATTTGAGTAGCTGGAGTCTAGTATACAAAAGCATCCAGTGGTTGTGCACTTCTATTCTAGGCTAGACTAGATTTACCAAACGTCTGGAATTTCGGTGTTGAAATCTGTGTCCGGAAATAATTCTAAAAAGTGCTCTAATGTCCGAAATTCTAGCATCTATTAAGTTGTGTTTAACTTGAAATAATGTACACGTGTTGCGAAAATTATAATTTCTACTTTTTGCGGACTTCTAGGCCTATCGCATAAAAGGCCTCGCTCTAAAGCTAGTCTAGTGTGATTTTTCAGTTAACTTTGCTTTGTGACGTAGTAATTTTCATTATTTAGTATTTATGCGAATTGGCTTTTTTATTTTTCAAGTCATTCGACAAGGTTAGTGTATTTTGTAGAATGAAATTTGCTGTTTACTTTATAGTGACTAACTTTTAGGAAGTGTATGTAGCCAAATTGGTCTTATTTTAGTTGAGCGGAAAAAGGTCTAATATTAATAAAACAGAAAGTTGTTGGACTAAACAAATGTGACAATTCTATGCCGTCAGGATTTTGGCTTTTTCAGATATGGTAACCCTATACTAGACCCCAAGATTCTTCTAACTGTATACCAAATTTCAAGTCTCTACGTACAATATTTTTTAAGTTGTATTGCGTCAAACTTACCCATCTCGGACAAACCTGATTTTCAGACCTAAAACGAAATTTTGATATCCAGTGCAAAAACTGTAATCTCACGAAAGAAACAAGTTAGAAATCCCTTTTTACATACACTTACTCATTAATTCCCCCTCTATGTTTCTTATATATATTATTGCGGAGCTATGTTTTCTGTAGGTTTCTTTTTTAACTATTTTTGTGTGCTTAAGTCTAAATTTCTCACGGAGTCAGTGTACGATAAAGATAACTTTAGCAAAATGCATTGTTATTGATAGCAAGTTAACGTTACTCTATCTATGGAAAAGTAGGCTATGATACCGGATACATTAAAAATGATATTTATGTTCCGATTTAAATCACATATATATTAAAATATTTAACAGGCACATCACCTCCTTGCTCTTATTTACCTTTGCATTGATGAATATTTGAAATGATATGCAGGTGTCGTGACAACTATCTTTTCCATTTAGAATTAATCTTAGTTGTCCATACGGAAACAGGCATAGAAAGCATACTCACCTAGTCAGCTTGCCCGTATCTTTAGTTTTAGATTATTTCTAATCTAATTTAGCCTACACATGATTGTATTGTTTGGCCTATTTAAATTATCCTGCAACTTCTCGTCGTATCGATCATTTTTGCGTTTGTTACGCCTAAATCTTCAACCACTGCTTGACAGAAGCAATTTGTTAAGTTTTCCTGACATTTTCCGGTGATGTTTGAAGCAAAGTTTTGCAAAAAAAGTCAGAATTTGCTAAAAAAAAAACCGTCCAAACATATAATAAATGAAAACATATGATGACTATGTTTAAAAAACCCACTAATCAGAAAACGGCAAACTCAGCACGAGTACATGTGAAACTGAAAAATTTTGTTTTCGTACACTGGCGGAAATTTCGTTAACTGGCTCCATTCCAGGAAAAACTGAGTACATGTGTCTGTTGTCTCCAAGGGTTCCATCAGTTTATCTGAATCCAGAGCTTTTCATTCAAACTCTTCTAAATTTTTGTTTTGAGTAGAGATTAACCAAGCATGAGTAGCAGCTGAAATGAGTAGTGATTAGCTAAAATAGAATGTAAGTAGCTGTAAATAGATTGTATGATCTCAAAATAAAATAAAAATCTCATCAAAAAAAACAAAAAAAAAAAACAAGCTAAAATCCTGGCATCCTCCTTGGAACATTCAATTTTAAGTCATGAAATTTTAAGGGAAGTTCTGTTTATGATGAATTAACATTTCTTTAGATACAAAAAGCATAATTAAAAATGGAAGCAAACAATAGGTTCCTTCTGGTGGTGAAATTGCTAAATTTGAAAGGCCAGCCAATATCTGAAAACCCAGTACAGCTAGAATGCTATTTTTTTCTCATTTCTAAAAGCTTATAACACCAAAAACACAAAATAACGTGAAGGTTAAGGGTGCTTAAAGTGTAGTTTGGGAATGAAAAACACAAAAATTGCTTGAGTTTCCTAACAAAATGTTGTTTATTTTTTTCAGTTGCAGTTAATTGAAATGCGTACTGAAAACTACAAACTTAAAGATGAAAACAAGAAGCAAGCACTGAAGTTAAAAGATTTGGCTGAGAAAGAAGTAAGGTTGGATAAAGAATTAAACAAACAAACAAAAATGAAAAGGTAAAAAATTTCTATATAAATGAACAAAACTATTTACTGTAAAATTGTATTTAGGGTTTTTACTTCATTTAATTTTGTATATACATTATATGTAAAGAGATATTTTTTGCATTTTATTTAAGTTAAAAATGTATAATTATATATGTACAATAGTTTTTACTTATCAGTTTCGCCATTTAGGTCTTTAGTTTCATGTGGTTTACAATTTTAAACTTATTACTTATTGAAGTAATAATGCCATTGTAACTATTGTAATATAAATTGTTGCGATCTGTTGTAAGCTAAGACATGAAGTTACATTATTGGATGTTCTACTCCAACAGGGCTCTTTCGACACTCAATAAGAGCAAACAAGCACAGGAATATGAGGCATTGTTGCAGCAACAAGAAGAACAATTTGCCTTGCAGAACCAAACTCTGATGGAAGAACTGTCTAGAGTAAGTTAGTTAAATTACAGAATGGTTTTTAGAGCATTTTATGTTGCATGTTTATTTCAGGTGTGTTAATATAGTACAGTATATATATATACGGTATATACTGGAATGTACACATAGAACTTTCCAGCTACTTTTTAGGAAGCTTTTGCTTTATTCTTGTTATAGCTCATGAGGAATTTAAATCAATAGATTTACATTTAATTAAGATTAACCATTAACAAGGTTGCACACAAGTCAACAAAATAGTCATGTTTTGTTAGTAATTAATGTATAGTAATTTTTCATGATTACTTATTTTGAGTTATAAACTGCTTAGCCATGTATGCTGTATAATACATACATCAGCAAATATATAAATCAGTATGGAAAAATATCCACAAAGTAAATATTCCATGTATGCGTCAAAACCCATGCAATATATCAGCAAGATCTTTATATACTGACATTTGGCGACAACCGACATATTGATTTTTGCCTTTTGAAATTCTCTTTAGCTTTCTTTATCTGTGGATAAGCTTGAGAAGGAAAATGATCGGCTCAAAAGGCAGGAAGGTGAAAGCGCTGACATGTCCAATGATTCAGAACTGAGACGACTGCAAGCTCAAAATACCGCACTCAAAA
Organism: Clavelina lepadiformis; assembly: GCF_947623445.1. NCBI lineage: Eukaryota > Metazoa > Chordata > Ascidiacea > Aplousobranchia > Clavelinidae > Clavelina > Clavelina lepadiformis. Next base: position 6,923,441 of record NC_135241.1, on the reverse strand, counting down.
CAAGCATGGAAAGTGAGTGTCTGACCGCATATTGCAAAGTATTGGAGTGTATGCCAAAACAAAAAGAAAAACGCTTGGTTCATTACCCTTTCTTTAATCAAAGCACATTCGTTGCCCAAATGCACAGTTTTCTTTTAATGGTAGATATGCAGCGAAAGCACAAAGAAGAGCTGCAGGAGCGGTTGGACTCTTTTCGGCCGACCACACAACAAACTAATGCAGAAACTAAATATTCCGCACCAAATGGTCAGGATCCATCCATCCATTTTCAGGATCCATTATCTGTGGATGCTGACCACAAGGACATAAACAAAGAACATCAGGTTAGCCAGACTGCAAATTTCTGCTGCAATTTTGTTGGTGCAGTGTTAATATTCCAGTGGCTTCATTAGGTCATAGATTATGTTTATACATGGATTAGTATTATATACATGTATGATCATATACTTTAAAGTTTGAAGGTAATGATCTTGCCAAGAAAAAATTGACTTGAATTTCTATAAATCTATGTTAATTTTTGCAGATGAGTTAGACATTGCCATTGTTAATGCCTGCTGATATGCATTTGATATTGTTGAGTTTGATAAATTTATATTTACTATTATGGTTAATGTATTTTAATTAGAACAGTGTAGAACAAGAAGATGAACCTGGAACGTCTAATTCTCTCAATGAAAATTCTTCAAACACAGACAAAACTACCATGATTGAGCAGCAACTGCTGCACACTCAAGCTCAATATGAAAGATTGAAACAACAGCTAGCAACACTTCAGGGTATCACTTTATTTTATCAAGTAGCATCATCATTAAATAATAAAATACTTGGTCTGATATTCTCTGCCTTAAAATGATACGTTGTTTTAACAATTTATCTTTAAATGAATTTTAAAGAAAGATTTGTTTGTGGCTCAGACGGTTTACATACTGATAAACAAGAAGTAGGTTTCAGATGTATTTCTCATGTAGATGTTGAAGTTCAGTATGAAGCTGAACGAGTTGAAAAGAAAATGCTTGAAAAAACTTTGGAAGAAGAAAGAAACCGTCACATGAAAGAGCAGAGAGCACTCACGAATGAAGTTGAGTCTTGTCAAGAAAAAGTCGATCGAAAACAAGCATTACTGTTGCAGATACAAGATGAAAAAGAAAAGTTGTTTCTTGAATGCCAGTCAGTATCCCATAATACTTCATTCCTAATTGCTTACTGCAAGCGGTTTGTTTTAATCTAGTGTACTTTGGCAAAACGAACTCTGTATTTCACTACTGAGTATTGCACATAAATATCAAAGTGAATTAATTCATTTAGATCGCTTACATCTAAGCTTGGTCAGCAAAGAGACGAAATGACGCAAGAATCAAAAGAAGAAAACCAGAAGTTGCACAATGAAATGTCATCTTTGAGAAATGTATGTTAGAGTCTGTGAAATGATGTTATACTAAATTAACTCCAGTTCCTACTTTTGACAAGTTTATTAGAAGAGAATTAACCAGTTAAAACGTGATGGCTAATAAAATAATTGACTTCCATAAAATTTATATGGTTTCTGCAATATATGATATCTAACTAAGGTAAGACGTGCATGGAAGATATTGTTGTGTTTATGAAAGACAGTTTTACAGATGATTTCATGTTGTTTTACAGGCATTACAAAATGCTCAACATTTGCTGGAAAAGCAACAGGTAAGTATGGAAACCATACAGAAACAAGCACAATCACATGAAAGTGACAAATTGTCCTTACAAGAGGATATACAGAGGTTAAAGTCACAAATCGTTGAGACAGAACAAGTGAGTGCAACACATGCATAGTTGCATCTCTCGCTGGTAGGATGTCACCACTATTATTGTCTTGAGTTTTTTTGTGAAAATTTGAAAAAAATGAGTTTATAACTAATAATAGAAAATGCAAGCCCAACAAAATCAACACTCCGAGAACTCGACAAAGACAAAAATGTTAGAGGGAGACATCATATCACTGAAATCCCGTCTTGAAAGAGCTACCATGGAGCGAGATGATGCGGTGACAAAATTCGAAGAGAATGCTCGTGCAAGTGGAGCGCTGCTACAAAGAGTTGACTCTGTGGAACAGAGCAATGACGCCATAAGGAGGGAGCTTGCTGAGGCAAAGGAGGTGAATGTCTAATATTGTGTGATGTTGAAGTTAGTTGTGATGGAAGGTTTTACACAATATTTTGTGTTTTTTACAGTTAGCAGAGAAGAGGAAAAAAGTGATGGATAAGCAAGCAATGGATTCCCAAGAAAATAATGCAAAATTTACAAAACGAATAGCTGAGATGCAGTCTGAGTATAACGCTACTTTAAAGCATACAAACAATTCATATGAAGAGAAGATAAAGGCCTTAGAGCACACATGCAAGCGGCAAGAACAAGAATTAATACGAATGAACATGCAAGATCGGGTAAGAATAACACAATTCATGCTAAATATTCAGGTTTGCGACTTTCATTGAAAGGCTGTACCAAAATAAATTTCAAAAGACAAAAGCAAGGGAGCTTGATACAATTCAACAACAAATGCGAGATATACAAGCGACTGCATCTTCACTGGAAAACTCTAAAGGGTGGTTTGAACGTGCATTACAAGATGCTGAAAAACTTGCCGAGGACAAACAAATTGCTCACAAAAAACAAATAGAAGACATCAAGCAAGATCAAAAAAAAGACCTTGATGTAGGTTTATTTGTAAAAGGCTTGTAAGATTACTTAGTTAAGTAATTATCATGTTTTTTTTTAATTTTTATGCTGATCAATACCTCATAGATTTATTATAATGTTATGGTGGGTAGGTTTTGTTGCAGCACTTGGCAGTAGAACTTATCATTTCTTTACTAAAATGTATATATTATTTTCATACATTTAAACTATAATTACAGAAAGTTAGATTAGAAATGTTATCAAAAGACGAAGAAGTTTCAACTGCAAATGACCGAATACAAGAAGCAAAAAGCGAAACAGCAAAGAGGGATGAATTGATCAAACGACTTGAGCAAGATATTCAAGACGAAGTCAGTAAACAACGTCTTGTTGAAAAGAAAGGCCAAGCAACTGTAAGTACCTGTATTTTTTGCTTCCTATATTAAGTTCGTAGCGATATGTTTCATACATAATATTTGTTTAAACAAAGTTATTTCTTAGTTTGTAAGCTACAAAAATGTATTTAACTATTTATCTCTAATGAAACAAAAGATCGTCATTGATTGTTATTATGACCATCAAAGATTGTTATTGTGTCATATATCAATACATTTCAGGAAACATGAGTAAGTTTAATATGACTAGGAATTCTGTATTATGCAGTCATATCATGTGTTAGGTGTTTTAAATATGAAATGTAGTTTAATGTTTGAATAAATAACATAAATGAATTGCACAAAATCTGTAGTGAATCATCATTTTGTCTCATGATGCAGAATTTAACTTATGATACATACATAATTTGAAACCATATATAACAATAGACACAGCTTAATAAATCCACGCTGGATTCAGTCGGTTCTGGATCTAATAAGCAGCGGTTTTATTTACCAGCACACCTAGACCAACATCAAAACAACTTAACTATATGGTAAAAGTACCATCAATCATTTATTCAACTCAAAAAACTTATCAAACAAGGTTTATTTAGGCCGAAATGTCTTTCTAGGATATAATCATCTATTGTGGTTACCACAGCATTAATCATATATTATTATACCAATAGTGATATGTTCAAACAACAATCAGTTACCTCAGACTTAGTATAAAACTTTGTTTTCAAATACAGTGCACACACTGACAGAATTGATTTATATAGTGTAATCTGAATTTATTAATCGAAGATTTTGTAATGTACCTTAGATGGAAAAATTTCCTTCCTCAGAAAATTGGATGTTAAAAACATGACTTTTTTATCCCTGATTTATTAACCCGCTTCTACAGTATATTCAAAAATTTTAGATATTATTTTCCTGTGATACATTTGTGTCTTCCTCCTTTGTTTTTTAACTAAATTGCAAACACAAGTTAATATTGTATATCAATATAATTTTAAAAGCGTTTATATATATTACAATGTCAAATGCGCAAACAATCCTTTATTGATATCAGATTTCCTCAAGTTCATAAGATTCTTTTTTTTTTGAAAATGGAGTATGAATTCATTGTTTTAAAATGTTTTGTATTTTTGTTTTTTTTAAGGTCCCAACTCAGTAATCCTTCATTTGTATATTTATATTGGCAAAATCCCTGACCTCACTTAAATGGACTGTAAAAGATGATTAATATAAGATCTTGATGTTTGTGCCAACAGAAAAATGTAATTAATACAATCATTCAGTTTGTTTACAAGCAAGTCAACCTGTTTGTTGCTTGGCAGCTGCAGTTACATGTTGCTAGACAATTTTCTGGAAAATTTCTACGGTATCTAACTAAGCAGAATGGTGAGAAACTAATCACATCAACATAAGCAAATATTACACTTCTGAAAAAACAAGTTTAGCTCTAATAGGCTCCATCAGAATGCAAACATTTGAAAAGAATTTTTTGATCTTGACAACTTAAAAGCATTATCTCGTGGAACTTTTTCCTGGACCACTTAATGCTTTGTACCTTACACCTCAAGCTACAGTTAAAGTCAAATTTTTGCAAACTGGTTTACTCAATGGTATTTTTGTAATCTACGTTTTAAATGAACCAAGTAAATTTCGTGGTTAGTGTTAGTTTATAAAACTTTCCATCTCTCCTTTGCTGAAATATTGCCAAATATCCACAAGTCTGTGTGTGACAGTTTTGAACTTTGTTTCACAGTTGTAAAGGTTGTTTCACCCTGACATAACTCCTTTATTGGATTTCAGCTGAAAGATTTAAAGCGGCAATTAATAAATGAAAGAAAACGAAATGAAAAACTTCAAGAAAAACTTGGTGAAATTTCATCAAGCAAATCAAGTAAGGTTTAAAAGTTCAATTTTAATAGTATTGAAAATGTGCTTGTCTTTACAACAACCTATTCTCATTGTTTATAGATCTAGATGAATTACTAGAGGTTGTAGATGGCCGAGATACCAATACGACAGGTGGTGATGGAAGTTCAGTTTCTTCTTTTAGTTTCCGTGATCTTATTTCCTCAAATAAACACTCTGTTGCAGACTCGAATTCACAGGTACGTCGTTATCATGTCAGATATCACAATATTGCTGATGAACACACCTTTGTGGACATTTCAAAGTAGTTAGACTATCTGCATTTAGTTAACCTGATTACTTGGACAAGTAACTTGACATCATCAGCATAGCCTATGTCTTGCATTATTCAGGCCAGCACAAGTAACCTTTCATCCACTCCTACTGCAAGTGTCAGTAAAGCGGAAAGCCGGGACCTTTTAAGCCGTGTTACTGCCCTTCAGCAGGACAAATGGCAACTGGAGGAGCAAGTTAGGCATTTGGAAGAGAGCGCTGGCGCTATGGCAAATGAACTTCTGGAAAAAACAAAACTTCTTCAAGATTATATTCAACATACCAGAACAGGTTTAGAATGGATATTTTGTTTTGGCACAGTGCTTTTGGTTGAGAAAACAATAGTGCACTAGCAAGAATACTGTGGATGTATTGCGATAAGAATGCGCAATTCAACGTTTTTTTCTGTACTTGAACTGGAAAAATGGACATTCATTTGGATCCTGTTTTAGATGTGCAAAGGGCACGGTCATCTAACGAAGAACTCGGATCCAGAACGTTCGGCAATCGAATGAAAAGCATTATCACCGGCCAAGAAGAAAATGATTATGCCAACATCCGGGAATTGAATCGAAAGCTCACCAGGATGCTGGAGGAAGAGATGACCAAAAACATGGCTCTTAAACAAGTCAGTGAATTAGTTCTTGATTTGATTTAGTGGAGATGGCAGCTCACTGTTTGAGCTTATCAGTGCCTTATGTCATTATTCTAACCACGGAACCTTGTTAACTCCAAGATGTAGGGACTACAGTGATGTTGTTTGGAATTTCTCAAAGCTACAGATTTCTGAAACAGGTTTTATTTCGCATAAATTATCCCTGAAAACGAGACTTCCAATTGCGCTGAATTTTGTTATAATTATTGCGCCAGTTTAACTTTAAAATCTGCTTATTAACGAGACAGGACGGCTTCATGGCTACTTTGTTATGACATGATGAGTGATTTTTTGAACTAATTTCGACATAATGAGCAGAGTTGGATCAATTACAATTACAATTACTCCCTTACATGTTTCAATTACATTACAATTACAATCACTCTGTGCTAAAAATATCAAATTACAATTACAATTACTGTTAAACATGTAATTGATTAATCATAAATTCAACTTCGGTAGAGAGGTACTCTTTGAGAACCGTAGCGACGTAATTAGCAACAGTCACAAACTATTCATGTTTCATTCATGATACGTAGAATACCCTTTAATTTAAAAAAACTCGAACGTTTTCGAATATTTCAACTATTCCTAATCATGAGTACTGAAAAATACGGCTCGGGTTCCAAATAGCGACTGTCAGAACAGCGACTATCAATAGAGCGACCACACGACAGCGATTCATTTAAAACAGCGACTGTCAATAGAGCGACTACACGACAGCGATTCATTTAAAACAGCGACTGCCACAACAGCGACCTCACTTCTTTTATTAAATCCAAGGCTTACGCGCACACGCACTTCCATCCCCCACACCTCTCTACACACGTATGCACGCAGAAACAGGCAAATACTGCGTAGTGAAAGATTGAAACCAAAAGGGACTTTAAAACAACATTTTATTTGGACTATCCATAGTCACATGAAGTCACATGATTTAAAAAGCAATAAAATAAAATAAAAATGCAATAAAAATCAAGACACGTTTATTTCTAAATTGCGAGCAAGGGCTCGAAGGAACTGCCGCAGATCATACTGGCCTCGATTTTGCTGTACAACAGTGATTCGTGTGTTCATTGTCACGTATCTTTTCATTCGCTGAGTCAGGTCTCTGCCTTGTAGTAGCTGGGTTCGGTTTGCCCGTTGAAGGGCTTCCTCCCGTCTTAAAGCTTCGATGAATCGAAAGATGGAAGGATGATGAGTTTCCGTTGATCCCTGAAACGCATTGTGCCAACTCTCTAGCTGGTTGTTGGTTCGTGGCAGTCCCGCATCTTGTCTGGCTTTCACACTCACCATCACAATAGGCAATTAAGCAAATGTTCAAGCCTATTTCAAAAAGCAATGATAAACAACAAAAAAATTTGGAAAAATGGAAAGCCTAGTTAAGTCGCTATCATAACAGTCGCTGTTTTAATGCGGTCGGCATTTAGACAATCGCTGTTTGGAATGTCGCTCACTTGATTACGTCGCTATTATGAAGTCGCCATTATGACAGTCGCTGTTTTGACAGTCGCTATCCTGCCTGGATGCCGAAAAATACAAACACAGAAAAAATTTTTAAGCGACTGGCAACGACTAACAATGAATAGGCTACAAGGCAGGCAATGAAATGTAATCAAACGAATACACAAAGCTGATAGCGGTAAGGCGTCAGTGATAAGGTGTGTAAAATTAAAATAAATGCAAAAGGAAAGAAGCTCCTTATAACTACAAATTACAAAATTTTGGTTCGCATTTACATTTTCACTTGCTCAAAAACTGTTGGATTGCATTTGATGAACATTAGGGTGCGAAAAGTTTCTGGCCCCAGTAAATTTCTTTTTGCCGTATAAAAGTTACCCGCAATTGAAAATATTCTTTCTGACGGGGCTGATGTTGCTGTTAGTCCCAAATAATCCTTGGCTAAAGTAGCAAGCGTGGGAAGTTCTTCTGACTTCTTCTTCCAATACATTAGTGGGTCTTCATCAAAATGCATGGTTTCTACCCCCAAGTAGCTGTCGACTTCACTTATTGAATTTCTCGATCTTTTCTTTTTTAAGCCTTCTGCCATAAAGTTAAATAGCTTTGGCTTTTTTGCAGGATTTTCATCCTCTGTGCTACAACTCTCTTCGTCATCCTTGCCAAGTCTACTTGCCACACGAGTTTTTAGCAAACGTATTGCTTCTTCTTTTTCAACGTCATCTTCAATCCAGCTGTTTTTAAATCGTGGATCAAGAAGAGATGCAAGTCTGTTGTCCGGAGAATTTATATATGGCAACAACCTTTTAGAAACAGAGTCTTTAAGATTAGCTGCCAGTTTCTGGCAATAGTGGAGATTTGAGTTTTTTAGTTGTTCCATTGCTTTCAGTAAGCCAAGCACTACCGGACAAATGCAAGAGGATGTTACAATATTTTCTCCTTCAACTTGCTGCATTGCTTCCTTGAAAGGCAGTAGCACACTCACGAGCTCACTCAATGCCAAATAATCTTCATTTGTTATTTTTTCCCGTGACTGGATCAAGGTGAGAGCCGCGTTAACTTCTTTGTGATCCTTTAAGACACTTTGCAACATAACAAGCTGCGAATTCCATCTTGTCACATTCTGTGCTCTTAACGTTATTTTTTTAAGTTGCAAATAAGAGGTAGCATTTACAGATTTTTTTACTGAATTTACAATTTTGGCCACCTTTCCCAGCTGCTTCCCAACGTAAGACTTAGCAAACTCCGAATGTTGCAGACAATCCTTAATACAAAGTTGTTGTGTATGAGCAAAACAGCTTACTCTTTCTGGTAAGTAAGTGAGAAGAGCATGTAAATCAGCACCCTCCTTGGACATTTCTTGTTCAGGATCAGGATTCAACTGTTTCTCATTGTCCTCATTGATTTCTTCACCAGTTTTATGCAGTGTGAACTCAGGAAGGGAAACCTGAAATGCTTTTATCATGGAGGAAGCATTGTCTGACACAACCTTTTTTACTTTTGTTGTAAGTCTAAACTTTTCTATTACGTTGTCATAAGCCTCAGCAATGTTTTCAGCTGTATGCCGTCCTAAAAATGAGTCCACTGCCAGGACAAAGCTGCGTAGCTTCCATTCTGCATCAACAAAATGCATAGTGATGCCCAAGAAACTTGTCATGTTGCGGTTAGTCCAGAGATCAATTGTCAAGTAAACATTTGACAAACGTGCAATTTCACGTCTCATCTCTTCTTCCATTTGCTGAATAACCGTTGGTATAAGGAAATTTCTAAATGTGGAGCGGCTTGGTATTACATATCTTGGTTCAGCAGTCAACAACAGATTTCTGAATGTTTGACTATCTACAATACTTAATGGTAACGGATCACAAGCTATTGATTTGAGTAGAGCTTTTGTTAATGCTTTTTGAGTAGCATCATATGAAGCAAATCGCTGGGAAGAAGAAGTTTGAAAAAATGACTTGATAGGTGGTTGACTCTGATCTACCTTTGTCTTCTTCGTGTTTTCCTGGTGTTTTCTTTTGAGGTTTATATATTTAGGATAAAGATTGGGAGAACATCTCTTCAAATGCGTGATCAAGTTTGATGAAGCCTTGGTTGAAAACTTGAATTTCTTTTTGCAATTGTTGCAGCAAGCCTCAGTACTGGTCAAAGATTTAAAAAACTCTGACAGTGGTGTAGGAAATGGTTCAGCACAGGTTTCGGAAGACTTTATTTGCTGTTCATCCATTTTTGAAATATTAAGATTTAGACTATATTGTAATTTACTAAGTTTTCTGTTGCTGCTGTAGTATGGGAAACAGTTTAGCATGGCTGAATTATCTAGTTAACGAGGCACGCATAGCACACCTATGTAAATAGGCTTAATTATTTTATGTTGTGCTTGTCAGGTCTCAATAACAATGTAATTGAAATTGTAATTGTAATTAGGCAAAAATTTTATCAAATTACAATTACACAAAATAAAAATGCTTCAATTACAATTACAATTACATGAAGAATGTAATTAATTACATTCAGCTCAATTACAAATTACAATTGATCCAACTCTGATGAGCACTGATCATGCCCTGAAGTCAAAAATACACTTTAAGTTAACTGATGTTTTGAGCTAAAGAAACTTTGAGATGCGAGTTTGCGTTAGTTTGTATATTTTAATGGGCATTTTGTCGGGCCTTGTAACACATATCAAACGTTTAAACTAAGTTGTGTTGAACAAGTTTCTATTGAATTTTAATTTGAAACTGGAAAGATTTTTCATCACAATACTCTTTCATCCGTCAAAGTTTTCTAGCCAAACGCGACAATCCCCATAACAAGTTGAGGTATTTAAAAGCTAATTAACTAATCCTCTTGTTGTTTCAGAATCTTGCTGCTTTGTCCAACCAACTTGCAGAAAAGAGGTAATGGTCCAGTTTCCAGCTGGATCGAATTCATTGTTGCATCGCTTCAAAACGGCCTAAGAGCCACAAGTGCAATAAGGCAACTGCAACCGGCTTCATAGTATTATCTGCCCGTTGTAACGCTTACGTGGTCATATTGGTTGATTTTTTATTATTGACTTTTCACTGAAATGTTTGCAAATTTCTATTGATTTTAAGTCAATTTATAGGCGTCTAGTTTTTTGCTGTAAAAGCTAAAGCTGTTGTACTTTTTTGTATTTTTATGACATGACATAGCGTTGTTCCCATGTTGTCGGATTTTTTAGTAAGTAGCAAGCAAGCATTTACTTTATTAGATGTCTCATTGATTACCATAACTTCTTTATTTCTTCTAGCGACAGTCACCAAAGTATTCTCCGGCATACAAATAAATTTATAATATCAGTTAGGTTCTATCTTTCGCTCCAACTACCTTTTTTCTTCCAACATTCCACATCTCAATGCATGATCTATTGTTCTTCCTGCACTTAACAATCCATTAATGTATCCTACATTTTTGTACACCCTACAACTTACGGTACCGATTTACAATGCCATTGTATGAACATGAAAGACAAATGCGACAAACCCTGTTAAACGTAGTAACTACTTTCTCCTTGTGCTATATTCTGTGAGGTACGAGCTGATGTTTTATGTTTCAGTATCATGATCACAAACATATATCTGCTTGCAATTAACATCAGCAGGCGAGCGTGTTAGGCTTTGCATGATGTCTTTGTTAAGTTCCTGCAACCTTAACATCCTGCCTTTGTTTCGATTCGTTCGGTCTTAGTGAGTTAGAGGTGATTTTTTGCGAATTGGTTTTGGCTTGTAGAGTTTCACATTTTTGTCCTTAAACTGTGTTACGTTACTTGTACAGTGCACATCCACGCTGTAGTTTTGGCTTGCCACAGTGTAGTGCATATTCACACACCATTACATCAGTGAAATGTCTCATTTTCCCGTCTAAGTTAATGAATCTTTTTAGCCTTTTTTTCTTTTGTAAGGAAAACGTTACTATCTAGTTTATGACTGTAACGTTCTATGTATTTAAAAACTCCTATAGCTTATTGGTTTTTGCTCTCATTTCGAAATCCTGTCGTCTCTACAGTTTTATTCTGGTGATATGAGGTATTTATATAGCTTCGTAAATATGCAACCTTGCCTGGTGAACAATTGTAACGGTTCGCATCGCGCTTTTATTGCTCGCCCCTTTTTTGTGTCTTTCGTTAGGAAGCAATTTTTTTGTAATCGCATCGAAAACTTTTGATCAGTTGATTTGAATAAAAAAGAAAAAGTGACGCAATACGTCACAGCTACGTTTTATTTACAACATATAGTTATTTTCTGAACAACACAGCACTTGAGCCCTCGGGCAAAACAATCCAGTGGGCCGCGAGATTTCTAAATTTTCGTAGATGAAACAAAACGTTAAATAATTGTGATCGCTTACTTTGGCTGATTACACCAATAAGTTTCAGAAACGAATTTGCTTGTCATTACAAAACGGAATAAACTTCGAAGCAAAAGATCAGTATCGAAAGGTTAAGCTCGCTTGACTACGTGGCACGTCGGCATGCAAGGTCAGATAAGGGATTGCGCAAAGGCACTGCTGATACTTATTTTTGCCTTGTGCGATGTTAACTGTAATGGAGTGGTTTTGGAAGGAAATTTTCTCGTGACTGATAAATATCCAAAAGGATTTACAGGACGAATTCAGTTTCCAGCTACCAGGTCTTTTGAGCACGGCTGGCTGCTCAATATAACCTTTGACATACCGGTTCTAAATTTTCAGGTAGCCTTTTTTTATGGCAGTTATCGTTAACCTGCTGCTGTAGACTTATGCTATTCTAATTTTTAATGTGATAGGCTTGCACCAAAATGCTTCGGGTGTTTGCGTTTGAAGAATTTGTTTACCAATTAGGGATGGCAAAAGGTTTTTGTGTACAAATATTTTGTGCTTACCTGATTTTCTTGCGAAGGTTTACGAAGGAGATGTGATTGGTGTTCATCCAGCCAACCAACAGTTCATCGTTCAACATCTTGATTACAACAAGGCCATCTACAGGGACGCAACTGGCGTGAGGAACTTTTTCTGCCAAGGAGGTAAGTTCATAATTTTAGCAAACAAGTTATAACACACCGAGATACCGCAGTTTATTGATAAATTAGCTGAAAAATACGTGACAGTTGTAATTTGTAAGTTTTAATAGACTACATTAGTATGGAATGGTTAGCCTAATTAATGCTTAGTACTAATTAATGATGATCATCCTTTCAGCGGTTGATTCAAGCCCTTCAGCCACCGTTTGGTTCATCCCTCTGGCGGACGAGTATGAAAGTGTGCATGACGCTTTGGCTAGAGCCCAAGCTAGTGGAATAACTGGAGATAATCCGCCACCTGCTTCTAATACTCCTCCGTAAGTAAATTTCCCTCTAATTATTACTTTGTTAACAAAGAATTGTAGCCTATTTTTTGTTGTAATGACTTTAAAAATGCAGTCTTCCCAGATTAACACTAGTAAAGTTTATCATCACTCAATCTGATGCACCCTGTTTGAAGTTTCATTATTTTAGATCTCTGGCAATTCAACCTAATGTGGTATCATCGTTGACAAATCCTCCTGAAGTGCCTTCAAACACCACATTTGAACCTTGGTGGCCACCCGTGTTTGAACCAATCACTGAGTCGACTGCCTCTACTCCAGTGCAGCCTACCTCACAGTATGTCAATCACCAATGCTGTTTAAATTTAATTAAACCATTTATAATTGTTTTATGTTTATTAGGACAACCACGACCACTCAACCCAACCTTGGTGCACTTAACTTGCGATATAATCTGCGGGAGGTTATCACAAAGTCTTTGCTTTTCTTTGAAGCCCAAAGATCCGGTCTTCTTCCTCCTAATAATCGAATTAAATGGAGATCACACTCAGCTCTTAGTGATGGTTCCGATCGACAAATAGATCTCGCTGGTGGCTATTACATAGGTACTTTAACAAGTATATTAATTTGAAAACGTCCTTACATCGAGGTGCGAGCAGAGTTAGATTGCAGCTTTGCATCAACCATCATATCACAGTGTTGAGTAGCCTAGGCAAGAATTTTGTGTCTTAAATACTAAAACAGACGGTGGATTTATAAAATATGGATTTCCGATGGCGTTTTCAACCACCATGTTGTCATGGGGAGTACTGGAGTTTAGGAACGCATATCTTGCCTCGCATCAGATGACGGAAGTGTTGCAAGCTATTAAGTGGGCCACTGACTACTTTATAAAATGTCATCTGTCTCCGTTTGAATTAGTAGGACAGGTAAAGCAGCACGCATTACGTTTCGTTTTCTGAAAGTATATATCTGATGTTTTTTAGCCTACTTTCAAAATTGCAAACTTCTGTATCGACAGATTTCTACAACTGAAGTGGATAATGCTTACTGGGGTCGTCCAGAAGACTTCAAAGGATTTCGTCAATCGTTTGTCATAAATCAAGAAAAACCTGGATCCGACCTGGCAGCCGAGACAGCCGCGGCAATGGCAGCTACCGCTTTAGTATTCAATAGCACCAATGCAACTTACGCTAAGTATAAACTTATATTTATAAAGATTTATAGAACTTTTATTCAATTTTGCTTGAGTAACATTAAGGCTACGTTGTGATATAATATTCATACATGTTTTAAATTTGAAAATATTTTCTTTTAAACCTTTTTGTCAATACATTATATGTTCTTTGGAAATGATGTGGTTATTATTTTAAATCGCCAAATCGATATACTGTATACGAAACACAGCCAAAATACGGCACGGGATACATGCCAATGTTAATATTTACTAACTCAGTTTTACCTGTTTAAGTTTTTTTTATTTTGAAAACGTTTAATTTTGTACTCCCTAATTTTATGATAATTCTTATCTTATTTTAAACTTTTATGGAGTCTTTTTTTAAATATTTTTACTATAGTTCCCTTATACGTCATGCTACGGAATTACTTGACTTTGCCGAAAGATACCGGGGTTCATACCATGAGAGTATTCAAGATGCAGCAATATCATACAAGTATGCCCTTAAACTTCAAAAAGACATTTTTAACGACAAAAAGGTTATTTTTTGTTTATTCTTATCGAGTCATTATATCTATAGATATCCCGGTATTTTAATAACGTTTTAGATCCTGGAGTGGGTATTGGGATGAACTGGCTTGGGCTTCCTTATGGCTCTACAAAGCCACTGGGCAGAAGAATTACCTTGAAAGGGCAAAAGATCGTTTGGAAGGCAACCCGGATAAATCGGAAGTGGTTGCGTTTAACTGGGATGATAAAAGAGCTGGAGCGTTACTGCTGTTATCGCAGATAACCGGACAGTAAGTGTATTGTATATCAAATACAAAATACTGTAGTGCTGTAGCGTACATATAGTGAACTCTTATAGTTGCCATAGCGTGTAAAACTGCCATCAAACCCCTGTGAAATATTCCAGTACGGATTACACATATCCCCTTACGGACTTTTGCGACTACATGTTGCCCGGAAGAGGAGCTCCTTACACTCCAAGAGGCCTTGTATATATCGATGAGTGGGGTCCAAATCGACATGCAGCGAATGTTGGAGTGATATGCGCACTGGCAGCAAATCTTGGCATTCGATCTGACATATACAGAAGATTTGCGCATGGACAGTTGGCATACATGCTTGGTGATACTTCTGTATAAGATCTTATAACGGACAATCGTTTGCTAATTTTTCACCGTACTTTATTTGGCGATTGTCTTTATGGACTTTCTAGGTTTGCAAAGAGAGTTATTTAAACAAGAATTTTACAGGTGATGGTGGTAGAAGCTACGTAGTAGATTTCGGAACAGATCCTCCTACTCGTCCATATCATCGAGCCAGCTCATGTCCGAATCTTCCTGCTCCTTGCTCATGGGATGATAAAGGAGCGGACAAACCTAATCCCCAGATTTTAACAGGAGCATTAATTGCAGGACCAGACAAGTAATAAACAGAGCAAATGACTTAAGTTTTTACGTCGTGTTTTTTACGGAGAGTTTCTTCACGAACCAATTAAATTGCAACTTATAACACGGAAAAAGAACAACTAGGAAACAGTTTTTGGCTAAAAGTGCCTTAACTTATTGCTTGTATTTTTGTAGATGGGATTCTTTTGATGACGATCGTGATGATTATAAACATAATGCTGTCGGCTTAGACTACAATGCTGGATTGCAAACTTTAGCTGCTGCGATTTTATATCTCCAGGTAGTTCTTTTTCTAATATCTTATATAAATGATCGATAAACCTGCCTCTCTGTTGTTCTGCGCGAAATCTATCGTAATATTGGATGTTATATTCTCAGAAAGTCAAATGTTGGATGAAGTTTGGCTTATTTTATGATTTTTGCTTTTATCGTTCAGGTTACCGGTGAAACATTCTCCGAACCGAACCCGGAGGAATTAAATGCCGCAGTTTCTCAAACATTTTCCATTAAACATGACTACGCAGAAGTCATAAGAAAATCTCTCCTGTTCTACGAAGCCCAACGATCAGGACAACTTCCCCCGGATAACAGAATCTCATGGAGACGTTCTGCTTTTGTAAAAGACGTTGGAGACAATGGAGAAGACTTGAGGTGATTTAATCGTAGAATCTGATGCTGCTAAATATAGGCTTACTACATTGTAGATGGAAATTACATTTCCTAAAAATGCTCTTGGAATTTGAAATTGTAACTCGAATCTGTTATTTAGTGGCGGATACTTTGATGCTGGAGATTACGTTAAATTTAACTTTCCGATGGCTTTTGCAACCACTGTTCTATCATGGAGTGTCACGTCATACAAGGAGGCCTACGTTGGTGCAGGAGAACTAGAGAATGCAAAACTAGCAATAAAATGGGCCACAGATTATTTCGTGAAATGCCATGTCAGCAAGTATGAACTGTATGGACAGGTAAATTGATTTTTATCTCAGTGCAACGGAAGGTTTTGCTGTATAGGCCTATTATATTCGTTTTGTCGGATATAAAATTTTCCAATGTTATGAAGGTTGGAAATGGCGTTATTGATCACAGCCATTGGAAAGCGCCAGAAGATATGGAGTCGGTGGAGAGGCCAGCATATAAAATCACAAGAACTTCGCCGGGTACAGAACTAGCAGCAGAAACTGCGGCAGCAATGGCTGCTGCTTCTCTTGTGTTCAACGAAACCGATCCAGACTACGCTAATCTTCTTCTTGGTCATGCATTGGATTTATACGATTTTGCCAGCCATCACCGGGAACAGTATCATAGGTATTTTGATGATCCATAAATGAATATTACTGCAATGCTGTTAATACAACAACAATTAACTTCATGTTACTTAACAAGCTAGTGTTTCTAAATCGTTTAAAAACATTTGATACATCTGAAAAAAAACTTGCAGATCAATTAAAGATGCGGCTAAATTTTATCGCTCAGTATCCGGCTACGAAGACGAGATGATATGGGCTTTGGTTTGGCTGCATATTGCTACGAAAGACCCATATTATTTATCAGACGCTGAGGTAGAAATACTTTATAGGAAATTTAAGGTTGAAAACGATTTGTACTTTATTTCAATAAGAGTTGGTTGATGTGTTTCAGGATAAATACAAAGAATTCAACATGGTGCATGAGCGTCCTGGTTCCTTTACTTGGGATAACAAGATAGCTGGAGTCCAACTTCTGCTAGCGCAGACAACAAAGAAGCAGAACTATAGGAAAGCAGTTGAGAGATTCTGTGACCAATTTCTTCCAGAAAATGGCCATAAGTATGATAACTTGTCTACTTCTGCAAATAAAGATACTCGGTTACTCACCGTTAGTTCTTTCGCTGACTTTGCTTGCAATAACTTTTACCCATTTAATTAAGGTATACACCACGAGGTCTAGTCTTTATTGATGAATGGGCCCCTCTACGCCACGCAGCAGCTGTCTCTTACATCTGTTTGAACGCAGCAAATGACGACATCAGACCAGACGTTTACCGAAAGTTTGCCAAGCGCCAGATCCACTACATGCTTGGTGATTCAGGCTTGGGCAGTTTTGTAGTAGGATATGGACCCAATCCACCCAAACGTCCGCATCATAGGTGAGTGGTATCATGAATGTCTAAGATACTGTAAGAGAATACACTGACAAAACAACATCGTAATTTTTCATATATATGTACATTGGACATCTGCTTATTATTTTATCGCTCCCTTCAGAGCAAGTTCCTGCCCCACTCCGCCGGAGTCTTGCGGGTTTAACTATCTGCGGACATCGAGGATCAATGTTCATCAACTGGTTGGTGCATTGGTTGGCGGTCCGGACCAGAACGATATGTTTGTAGATGACAGAACTAATGTCAAGTAAGTTACATTTATGACTTATCATATATATTTTCAAAAAAATGTGAAGTGAAATTTTATCACAGCATTTTATTATGTGGTCTGTGTAATGATAATTATATTTGTCAGTTATATTACAGTCTCCGAGTTCAAAATTATGTATTAGACAATTCTAATATTGAATGCTGATGTAAAAGGATGCAATGTATGCATCGTTATTTTCTTAATATGATATCCTTTAACAATTTTCAATTTCCCAGGAGTAATGAAGTTGCATTGGACTATAACGCTGGATTCCAAGCAGCGGTAGTGGCTTTAAAATATTTAGAAATGTATCCACCAGTTACTGCAACGGTATCCACAACCGCTACAGCCTCTGTGGAACCGAAAGACAAGGACGAGATGGTAACTCAGCCTTTGTCGAGCATTGATTCGGACAACTTTGGTTGGCTTTACGAGGATTTTGATATTAGTGATGAGTCCAATGTCACGAACCGTAATAATGTAATATCACCACCAACCACGACAAATCCTCCTAAAGTGTCTGGTAGCAGTGAAAGCGAAAACGGTATTTAAAATTAAATTTAATGATGTAGTCAATGTTTACATATGGAGTCACGATGTTCAATACAACTAAGAAGCGTCTTGTTACGTATAAGCAGCAATCGCTATCTTGATTTTGATTTGCAGTTATTTCTTATTTTGCAGAGCGACGAAATTGTGAGGTAGTTGCAGTAACTGATGTTTTTCAAGATTGTTACAAAGTGTTAGAGGCAACGCCTGCAAAATACATCCAGTGCAGGTAAAACATAAAAGACTAAGAATCAGTCGAACCGATTCACTTGTCCCTTTTTTACTTTTATTGTTGTATTGGAATAGTTTTTAAAACTTTTTACAACAAAAACGAAATTATTAAATTGAGGTTTTGTTCTAGGTGGAACGCATTTGTACGATGCGTGAACCTTTCCGTCGGCCATTGCCGCCTGGTGTGGGATTTATTTAAAATATGGAACTCTATCCCTGATAAACCGTATTTCAGTGAACAAGGACAGAAGTGCTTGAACCTCACCACTACCGCCAAACCTGAGGATCTATTACATGTACAGAACGTTACCGCGACTGCCATGTCCACTATTGTGACAACTAATCTTCCAAAACAATCATTGGAAATTACCGCACCCGGCAAGGAAACCACTACTCCCAAACACGACTTGCACACACGAATTTCAAATACAACATCTACCCAATTTGAAACTGTTCCGGGGAGTGACGAAATAGTTTCTACTACACCTGCAGATAGTATCGTCACCGGAATAACGACATCCAATGAGGACAAAAAAGTTGAAACTGAGATATCAGAAACCACTTACAGAAATAAATTGAAGGCAGACGATACATTTCCTATTGTTTCAAATGAAAGTCGCCGCACCGACGTGATAACAACCAACAGCTCTTCTTTAAATGCGTCTTCTCCAACGCTCGGAACTTCTAGTGAGTGCATCATATAGTGTACATGCTGAAGACTTCATGTTCGGAGGTTTTGGAAAATATTGGAACGCACGACTTCTGTTCACTGATAAACTGTTTTATTGTTTTCCTTTTTAATAAAAGTTGAAACTTAACCTTATTTTCTATCCTTTTAGTTGAAAAGCACCAATGTCTGAAAGAAGATATAACTTACACCTTTACGGAATGTTACATAAAATCCAAGCAAAAGGATCGGGATAATGTAGATGAAAAGAAACCGAGCTGCAGGTACTATACATAACGAGGCTTTGAAACGGACAAAAATTCTCAAACTCTTTTCAGCCGTCTACAAAATTTGCTTTTATGGCGGTTTACTTTAATAAAAAGAGACTGTGGTAAAAAGTTAAGGTTGGAAACATTGTGTATATGCTGCGTGTGCTTTGAAGTAACTGATTGATTAAACAATTTTTATTAAACAAATTACCGTTGTAGATGGATAACATTTAAGGCTTGCTACATGAAATACGTGGGTCATTGCCATAACGTTTCAAGTTATTGGCATGACTGGAACACTGGGTCAACTCGACAGCGATTTACCGAAGATGACCTTGCGTGTGGCATGAATCCCGTACCCTCTACCACTACAACTACCGCTACAACTGTGCAAACCAGAATACGTTTTACCACCACATTGGCTTCTTATCCTAACGTCAATCTTTCAAGTAAGTGGTACATGATCTAGATTTTTATCTTAATACTTTGCTAAAAATCAACGAGTAATTCACGTTTCCCATAGTTAAATGATTATTATTTTTCAATCTATGCAAAGAAATCTTTCGAGAAAACTTTTTCGTAACTTTGCATCTTAGCATCTTGTTCGGTTTTTAATTCAATAAAAGTGTTTTTAGTTGAAGGATGTCGACAGTTTGAAGTTTTCCAGTTTTGTGCTATCAATAAAAACCTATACACAAGGCATGTCGCAAGCAAAACTTACAAGTGCAGATACAACGCATTTAAGGTGAAATTGAAACTAACTTTACTTAATGAGTTGAGGAAGATTTTTAAACTCACCTAACAATAACCTGCGTTAGAACTGCTTTTAGTTAAAACGGCTTGACTTGTTCATACTGGAAATACATAACTGCTTGGTAATTGTGCCAATTGCAAGTGCACATTGCTCAGTGATCCGTTATAACGAGTAACAACAATAGAACGTTAAGGTTTATAAAAAAAACTATCACAACAGGACTGCGCGAGAAAGCAGGGTGTGGCGTGCACGCACATGTGGTCTCAATGGGATTACTGGAATACACAGCTTGCAAGTAATGACCTGTATTTTTCTGTGGATGATGTCAGATGCGAAGAAGAAGATGAAGGTTAGTTCACTTTGAAAAAGTAGTTAGGCCTATCTATGTGATGAATAGGTATATTCACAAGCATGTGTCTTACAATGGTAAGACAGAACCTGCTTTCAAGTTGAAAGTCACTTTTTTCAAGTGTGAACAAAAAGTAGTGGGATTTTGAGATCTTCCCCGTCAAGTTGAAACTATTTATCACTGTTCTTTCTCTTGGTGTTTTGTTATTACTTTACGATTTTTTGCTTTGTTTCTTAATTTTTCGACTTTTTTGGCAGTGGCAATACGAACATGTTCTACAACAGGCCTCGCAATGACGTTTTCGAAGTGCTACGAGACATCAAAAATAACACACGAAACAGCGCTCAAGCTGGAAAAGAAGAGTTGTCGGTGAGTAGAACACCAAACTAGCTTGCGGTTGAAATCAACCTTTTCTGAAGTTGCATCTGCATAGTTCGGCGTCATTATGTTATTACACATAACACATGAAAATGCGTAACATAACACACGTGTATCTATAAAAAGACTACACGATCCCTGTCTATTAGAAAGTAAGGGCGCCCAAGCGTTTAACAGTAAAAATATTAAAATAATTGTCCCAGGTGGAAGCAGTTTGAAGACTGCTACAACGGTGTCATCGGTCATTGCCCAAATGTTTTTTACTCTTGGCGGGCATGGGATCACACCTTGGCCAAAGGGAGGCATTTTACGGAAAAAGAACGCACGTGTGGATCAGCAAACAACATTTTGAGTCATATGTGGACTTTAGTCACTTCGATTTTGTTCATTATTTTTTTCTTATACAAGTTTTGAATTTGTTCTATGCTTTAACAATCCGTGATTTTTTTCTTTTTGTCGAACTGTATCGTATCGGATCAATCGACGAAGCGTGAATTAAACAAATGGCAAATTAGGTTGGCTGGGGTTATTCTTCCAAGTTAATGTTACAGGCCTACTTGGTCTGAAGAATTCACTTGTTACTTAGCAGGTATAGAACAATTGGTCTTGCTCGCTTTACAGTATCGCAAAAAGTCATGTCCAAAACATTTCTTCCTTCAAGTCGAATCTTTTCAAATATTTACTAAGTCGAGTCTTTGATTGCCTCAAGCTTAGGAAAAAAGGAAAGGTCTTAGGAAAAATTGACTCGAGTCGTTACGACTCTGCGTCTAAAACTTACTACTGAATTAGTTGCAAGACTTGCCTGTGCAAAGAATTCCGAAAATATTTTGCGTTTCTGAATTATTCACGTTGCAATATTCTATGTAAAAGAGGGTTGCATACATACTTCATAAAGATGCTTGTAAACTTCTGTTTCCATTGATGATATTCTTCTTGAGATCCTGGTTCTGGCGCTCGTTTGACCAATTAGTATGAAACATGTGTACAAAGGTAACGTCCTTGAATTAGAAATTTATGAAACGTGATAATGCCATATGTGGCTGAAACTGAAGACAAACACAACGTGGTAGACTAGTTACTAGCATATCACACAACATTGAGAACGAGGTAATAGCGGATTAGTTTTAATGTAATTCCTGTTTTAAAGCATTTTCCCATTGTTTCTCATATACAGGTAATAAAAACGTGAGTTTAAACACCAGCTCGGGCTCTGTGGTTCACTTAGTATAATACGTGTATTGCTATTAGTCTTATTCGTGGGTTTGTAATATCTAACCATTCTAACGTATTAACACCAATCGTTCAGCCAATATGTACCACCGTACTACATTCGGCACTTCGTCCCTAACAGGCGTGTGTTATGTATTGCAAGATAACCGATAATGAAATCATGGATGAAACACCATTCTACTGTGACGATTCAATGTCATTCAAAAAAATTATTTTTAACGATATGACGTATGCATTGCAGGATATCGTTTCGTTCTCGTCGTATTTCAGGTTCCAGCAACTAAAAAATAAAAACGCTACCTTCAACTTAAAAGCAAACACTAGTAGTAGTAAAAATAAACACAAAAGTAGTAAAAAACAACATATGTTCTTCATTTCCACATATATTTTTTGTTACAAGCCGTAATAATATAATATATTTTGCAGCGCAGGGATTTTAAACAAATTGACGTGAAAAAGTATAAAATGTCACCAAACCATAAAACTGAGTTTTTTCAAGTATGTATCAACTGTGTATAACTATATATGCTACATATAAATAAAAATGTATACAGTATACATAAACACATTTATCTTTATTATAACGTTACTACAGTATATCAGCTTAATAGTATTACCATTTCCAGCAATGTAGCTTTGGAAAGTCTTGAATGAGGTTTGCGACGAAAATTATCACGATTATGAGTATGTTTAGTAATTTGTTTGCGGCCTTCACTGCATGAAATTGGTGGCCTGATAAAATGTAGAAACCACTTTCGTCATGACAAAAAACACTTGTAATACACATGGATTTTAAAAAAGAATTCAACAACAGTTCCAATGTAGATAATAATACAACAATAAGTTACAACCATACTTACTTGTTCGCATTGTTAACATTTTCTTCATTAGTTGATTCACGAGGACTAGGAACATTCACATTTCTTGCAGAGGAAGGATCATTTTTATCTTTCTCATCAACTTCGCTACTTGAATCGCTGTCATAATTAGATATCAACTGACCCAGTGCATTTAACGGCTTTGCATTAACCTGGGAAACCTGTGCTTGTTGTTTGCTTACATCTGCATTGGCTGATGTATCTGTTAGAATAGGAAATAAATACAGCGTTAAAATTTTTATGCATCTTTAAATAGATAGGTCAATACAATAAACTGCCACCTGAATCACTGCCTACTGCATCATCTGATTTAAACAACAGATCAAGGGGGTTGCTGGCCTGTTTATAAACCAACTCATCTGAAGTCAAACTGGGTGGCTTATCAGGTAGTTGTTGTTGAGAAATATCGCTACCATTTCCAGGAGAGTACGTTTGATGAAAAGCACCTCGACCATTTCTGTGAAATAATCACCAGTAAAAGAATCTTTTGGAAAAACATTTTCAGATCATCGCTGCAATTCTGATTGGTTTCTACCTCTTCCCTCTGCCACCTCTGCTATACCTTCCCCGGTTTCCACGATGGAAACGATTATTTCCTCGTTGACGAAACTTCCTACAAACAACACATCCAATGAAATATATAATGTAATATGTACATAATAAATATATATAAATATATAATGGTATATATATAAATATATACCACATTGATAACTAACCAACGTAAAACTGACAAGTGACAACCATAAATAGTTGTCGTATTAACTTGATTAAAAATCATCCTAGATCAGAAGGTGTATGAAATGAATCCAAAAAAGAATAGACGTCATATGAAATGATACTAAAAATATTGTACTAAAAGATCAGCAGCATATGACATGGAAGTGTGTAAATTTGTCTTAAGAATAAATGATACTCGAAAAGCTGAACGTAACTGCCGCACGTACGTAACTACTGATTAATAGGATTTGTTGCGTAGTAATTTTTTGCATGCCGTACTGGCCAAATAAATATATTAATGCAAGAAAAAAGAAAAGCCTTTTTGAGTTAATAAGGTATGGTATATGAAATCAATAACCTAGTATTTACATTGCTTTACCATAGCAGTAAAACCAATAATAAGAGCCACAACAATTTTTAATGATAAGAGCCTTGCAAACATGATGTAACAACCATACTAATCAAAACTTCACCCAAACGATTGATGTTGCAATACAGCTCCCGATGACTCCCTATCAGAAGCTTCTTTAAGCTTTTCCTGAATCTTTGATGATGTTGGAAAGTTTCTTCTTCTTTCCTCTTTCCATTTCTGGATATCTTCAGGAGTGTCAATTTTTATTTTAAAACCGTCTGCAAAAACAATGAAGCTTTACATTCTACTCAACACAAATTAATAGAAAAAATTGTGACCTAAAAGACATTACTTCAAAACATACTTGCACTATGGAGATTTCTTTTGTGAATTTCAACAATTTTAAAATGTGCCTCAAATGAACAGCCAGGCTCACTACACTGCAATAAAGCAAAATGATACAATATTTTATACTTTTTCCTACGTATACTTTTTTCTTTCTACATTACTGACAATCACATTTAACATATCATAAATAACGCAACATAAAATGTGCTCTAAAATGTGAACAGTAAATTCTCCACATGATTGTGCTGACAAGGATTACATACTTTTGTGTGCTCTTTATAATGTTCTTCTTTTTTCTCCATTGTTTTAAACCCTCTATCACAAACATCACAATAATCAATAAACTGTTCTTCCTTAGGTTTTTTACTTTTTTGAAAATTGTTGTTCGATTGATATCTTTTTTGACGAAAATGCTGATTGCCAGGTGAAAACTGCGGCCTGTGATTTCTGAAGCATGGCTGAAACTGATTGAAATTCATCGGAAAATTATTCTGAAATGTATTTGGTGTTGCCACTTCGCTTTGGACGTGGGAAGGCATGAAAGGGGGGTAATTCACGTACGGACCAGGTGGTCCGGATGAAGAAAATCCATGGTAAAAACTGGAAGATGGGCCACTAATTCTTGGTGGTCGGTTATAACTTGGCTCCATTGTATAAAAAAATATGATTTCAATGAAGCAAACAAATTTATTTCTACTTACTGTACTTTAAATTGTAAGTTCATAAACCATTCAGACTGTAGACATAAATATATAAAAAAAATTCTGTTTGAAGATCTAGCCTTTATATGCTTAACCTATACAGGTGAGCCAGACTGCAGAGCATATGGTAGTTTTTAGGTGTAAGTAAGATCTTAGGTGCGCCAAACCAACTAAAATGACAAGTGTGGCGCACAAAAAATCTTGGACGCAATGAAAGTGTGCACTTAGGTGAGAAAGTACACAGTACCGGTAATGCACATAGTTTGGCTTATTCAATCTTAACATCAATAGATAACTGAGTGCACAGAAGTTCTGTTCAAGTCATAAAGTGCAAAATAACCAACATTAAGTGTGTCACTTAAGGTCATAAAAAGCAGTATTAAGTTTGCCAACACTAAACTCTGCAGTCTGGCAAACAGATTTAGCACAAAAGAATCGTACACAACTACGAGAAACTTTTGCTGAGTATAAGACAGCTGGTGCTCAAATTGTGACGTCAATTGTTTGAGCATTTTCACATTAGATCCGCTTTAACTTAGTTTAGGTCTATATCTTCATATAGCCTAGCAGACTAATGTCTTGGCCCTGCTAACACTGTAACAAAATATACAGATTTATCCAGTTTCCATTAAGCCCACCAATGCTTTTTACCTGCTCGACCGGCTCTTCAAGCTAATGAGTTAGATTTCGCACGATATCAATTAAAATAAAAAAATATCGCTTAATATATTATACAGAAAAGATGATGGCCTAAAACAGTGGTTGACAAACTTTTATTACAATGGCCCAAATTTTCACTTCAGTAGTAAATGAAGGCCCAACGTTATATGCTAAATAAACTTAATGCAGTAAATATTACCAGCTCACTAATAATTTTAATGGGCTTTTCTCTTTTTCGCAGTAGACATTATGTTTTGAAGCTATCAAGATAAGTTCAGTAAATTTTAATCTAGTTACGTGCTTTCCACAGGTTTTAGCGATATACGCCTACGGTAGCCTGCAATTCACAGACAGTTAGCAAATGAAAACACACTCGCATCACTAATGTTAAGCTGTATTGCGGCCTAGAAATTAAAGCGTGCATTGGTCTGTGCGAGTGTAGGTTGAAGTTCCGCTAGCTGACTATAGCAGTCAGTTCCTAGGGAAGTGAAGGATTAGCGTTATAAATAAAAATAGGCTTGTATTCTTAATATGACGTAAAAATTAACGTTATGTGAGTGGGAAGTTACTGGTTGAGTTTTTCTAGATGTTTCCCGTTATGGCTGTAGTTCCCCTTTAGTTAAGATGGAAAAAAACATCAAGAAGTGGATTGCTAGCGCTCCAAGTTAACCAGGTTAATAGAAAAAAACTTTGAAACTATCACTCGGCCCACATTTACAGGATTAACAGGTTACAGGATGCAATATGCGGCCCATTATATTTTGCTTGAAGGCCCACAGTTTTCCGACCACTGGCCTAAAATGTTGGTACGATATGATCTAATCAGCTCAGCCGCATACTGTTTAGGCTACACAGTATTTAAGGATGGGTCTTCTACAATGTATGCTTTAGTTAGTAAGGCATTTCTAAAATTTTCAACTTCGCTAAACGAATATGATTTGAATACCGTTCCGTAGGCTATTTCAAAGAAAAGCAGCTCATCACACGTGGATTGAAACAGCTTAGATTGGAAAATTTAGTCGTGACAATCACTATAGGTGCCATTACGGTGATTACCCTAATTAGCTACAGTTTCTTCACAAAACATGTTTTTATTTTGAAAGGCTTGGTGTCGTTTGAGTAAATGCTTCTTCGAATGTAACCCGCTGCTTACATTCCTTTTTGCGTATATTTTTAAGCGGCTTATTATTACCTTTACTGCCTACTTTGTTAATATTTTGTCCATAAAACATTAGATGAATATAATTTGTAATCTCGTCCAATATTTTTCCACACTTTGTTCCATTAAACCACCTAAAACGTTGACAACTGTCTGCATCGCCCAGTTGCAGTAAAATATGGAATTCGTCACTGAGTGAGGAATATGATTCTTAATAATGTACTGCCTTGGTTTATTTATTCAACAATAGTTCTTGCTTTACTGTCGAAATAAGCACTTCAGAGTAAACTTAGACTTAGTACTTCTCAAAAACAGCCTTTAGAAACGTAAAATTTAAAATGTGTTTATTTTTGCTAAATTGCTTTCCATCATACCAATTTCTGATCATTGTAGTATTAGATGAGCATGCGGTAGCATTAATACGTCATTTAACAAGCTTGAAGGTTCAATCACAAAATCGAATTTGTTCTCAAAATACTGCAATTATACATCTAGGTATTCAAAGCGCAGTTTCGTCCTTTGTGTTGGCAGTTATAAGTTCTGCTTTTGTTCCTTCAGCATCTGGTTTCGGAATATCTGGTGAAATCCTTTCCAAAAGAAGAACAAGCTCGCAGTGAGCTGTATGGGGAAACAGGTCAACTGGTTGTGCAAGGATTGGTTTAAATGCGAAACCACTTAGACGTTTAGATGATGGTCTGCAAAGACTGTCATGCAAAAATCCCAACAATATGATTTTGGTAAGTGATTATTTAGATACAAGTAAATCAATACATTAAAAAAAATTAAATTTTTGTTTGTAAAGACGCTAATTGATGTTTTGTCCTAATAAGGATTCATACTCAATAAAATTTGTTCTTGCTTGGTCCACGCTGCATGAAACATACACCAACTTTTTAATGAATGCACACTGCCGTAATGCTTTAATAACCTACACAAAAACATACATATTACATTATGAATTTCTGAAGTATTACAGCAAATTTAACCACAATTCCAGAATTTAAATGTATTCCAACGATACCTTATTATGCAAGCCACACCTCGGAGGATCTACAACGGCCACAATATCAGAAACTGCGTGTGATAATTTATGTATTAAGTTGGGAAGAACATCTTCGGCTTTGCCACAGTGATATTGAACATTTGCAATATCTAAAAGTATGACAACTAAATGCTAAAAACTTATATCAAAAGTATATTGTTCAAAAAATTTAAATGATTTAAAAATGCCTTGTTCATTCTAAAATATATAAAAACTTGGATTTAGAAAATTATAATAGCTCGTAACTGACCATTAAGCTTTGCATTTATTTTTGCATCATCAATTGCTTCTTGACAAATATCAACTCCAATCACTTCTTTTACATATTTGGCTAAACTCAGTCCTATAGTTCCTGTTCCACAGCAAACGTCTAGTAAGATTGTCTTCTGATTATCACATTCAAGCACTGAATTATCTTGATCTTTTTCACCATGTAGAACCAGATCTCTAACACAGCTGTATAAGACTTCAGCACCAGCAGTATTACACTGAACAAAATTACAACATTTTGAAAGAGGATTATACCATACCATAAGACAGGGATGTCCAACCTGCGGCCCGCGGGCCACAGTGCGGCCCGCCTGAGATTTTTGTGCGGCCCTCTAGTCATTTTCACCCCAAAAGTATGTATATCATGTACCCATTTTTCTTGAAATTTAATAGGGTTTGCGGCCCATTCAATTATTTCAAGTGACAATGCGGCCCACAATAATAAAAGGTTGGACATCCCTGCCATAAGATATTAAGGATATGCAATTACACCAGAGGAAACTAACTCATTAATAATTAATTATTCAATTATAATTCACAATTTTGTTGAAAAAGCTTATGGAAAATATGAAATAATATTTCCAAGTAACCTGAAAAAAAGCAGTTGGGGAAATCCTGAATTTCAAGTCAAAGAGACTCTCATATATAACGCCTTCACCTTCCAAGATTTTAGCTGGAGTTGTATCACCACTGGGATCTATATGGATTGGTACCATTTGCCACAATAGTGTTTCAAATTGACAATTACTGGATTTAAAAAAGTCTTTAACAGAATTTTGCTCAGAAGAAAGTTGCTCCTCTGTCAAATCCTATGTGACCAAAACAAGCCATTGAATGCACAAGAAGAAAATGCAAACATTAAATCTCAAAATTAATCCAATTATTTAAGACAAAAATAGAAAATCAAAACCAACAGTCATGTTGCAGTAATAATAACGTTATTATAGTGCCCTGTTCCGATAAGAAAAACTGCACAAGGTATACGGTAAGTTATAAAGGCTTATAAATAATAAATATATTGACGAAGCTTAAGAGTGTATAGTGTATACCAAGTACGTCTATTAAACTGCGAACAAAGCTACCTGTTTCGTCATTGAAATGGTGACCATTACTGAATTATTTCTTGTCATCCTAACAGTCACCTGCTTCCAATGACCCTTAAATGTATGCTTATTATATGGTTTGAGATCTGATTGCTGTACGTATTTTGCAAAGCAACATGCAATTTCCTTCATTTTCTCTGAAACATGAAGTATTTCTGTTGGTGATTCAACAGCACAAATCTGGTCTCTAAAACATAAGAGCAGTGATTACTGAAACGTACCAAGCAGGTACTACTGTAACAACGGTAATATAGAAATCAAATATTTAAACAGTTATACATTCTACATACCTGTATTTGCCAAGTCTAAATCCAACTGTAATTTCTCCATTAACATTTTCACCCACAGTGAACCCACATTTGTTGCGGTAACCAATAATAGTGGGAGAAGAAAGGATTTGTCGCGTTGGGCAACATAACCCACTTTCCTTTTTTTGTTGCATAAGCCACCGAAAAACCTTAAAAAGGAAAATCATTGTTCAGGGATCTTTAGTGCATGCTGATTCATTAACACATAAAAGAAGACATACAAGACGCAGAAAGAAGTCGAGGATTACATTCCCCTTGCAGGTTGAAATGGGAGAAATTACAAAAAATACCTCAATTGGTATATTTTTCTGCAACATAACTTACTGGGCCATCTAAATTATCAATTGCACAGATACTTTTGCGTAACTCTGCAAGGCTTTTACACATTGCTCTGTGCTTCTCCTCAAGTTGTTCCCCATAGGACATTTTCCACCATGGCGTCACCGTGTTTTTCAAAATTTCTAATAGAATGCAAAAACATTTGGAATATTCAAACCAAAACAAGACTAAACGGTCTTTTTAAATTCATCTTCTAGAAACTAACCGAACAAAATTACAATATTTATAAGATTGACACTAAGCACAAGCCTTCTAAAACCATAACAACATGATGCATTAAGTGCACTAAGTCATTCAAAGCATTATGGCATTACATTTACGACAGATTCCAAACACAGTTTGTCTACCTTGAGGAGAAATATTTTCATCATTAAGCTTAAACTTTTTCTTTTCAGAGACATCATCTGATTTCTCTAACGATCGCTTTGCTGCCATAGCGTCTGCCTTTGGTTTCGCATTTTTAACATGAAACTGTTTGCCTTTGTACTCAAACCTATTAAAGTTAAGTGAATATTAACATCACTACACTACACTACATATTTATTAATCTGCCAAATGCCTAATCTAGTTCCCAATAACCATGCAATTTTAATGTTTGCAACATTTAAGGGTGCTAACTACAGTATTAATTAAAACTCTCACAATTTAGCTTGTACTAAAAACAAAAAAGGTTCATTCACGGAAACACACACATAGAAATTTTATTCCTACCCTTGAAGTTTTTCAAAGGCTTCTGCTTTATCTTCTTCATTTTTAAAGGTTATATAAGCTTTGTTGATTCTGGAGACAACATTTATTTTATGTGGTTTCAGTTGAAGTTTCCTTGACATTAACTTCTTGCATTCACCTGAAATAAATATCACGCATAAATGAACCAGTTCAAAGTGGTTGAAAGAGTAGTGGAGGTAAGGAATAACTATGTTAATTGTTATAAATACATTAAGTCCATCACTCGGGCTGTAAGCTCACAATTCTTGCCCATGTTAATATAATCAGTGAGTACCATAACCAAGACTAAGTTATGCAAAGACTTTCCTCAGTTCAAGGATGTAGATCCAGGATGGAATTTTACAAACAGTGTGGGTGATTGAGAATAATGTGCACATACAATGGTACATTTTAGTGCGTGCTATGCAGATTTCTTTTTCGAGATGTTAAACTTTCCAATTTGGACGTCGATTTTTATAACATCAATGATTTGGACTTTACATAAAGTTCATGATAACCAAATAAAACGATTGACTTCTATGGAAAGTATGTATGATGTGCCGGATATATATCACATTTACATTGTTAAAGTAGTGGTTATGGCAATACCAGATATGAAATTCTAAAAAAACATTAATTTTTTTTCCATGAACACTGAAGGGCGTCTTTGCCTTAAATTTTCAAGCTGCGATAAAATTTACCGATGTAGTTCATGTATTTTCAAAGCACCCTGTACTTCAATGACATTGGAAAAAGGTAGCAATTAAAAATCCTTCAAATCTTTACATAAATCATTTGCTACTAGAAAGATTAAGGACATGTTGTTATGACTTCAATTGCAAAAAAATCTATGGAGTAATTCCAGTGCGGTTGATTAATTATTTAAAACAATGTCTGAAGGTCAAAACTTGGTATGTGCTACGAGGATGATTATTCGGGTTTGTGCAAATCCAAATATCCAAAAGGTCGACACGAACGAATCCCGAATATATTCCTATCAGCACCAAATGCAGAAATTTCAACAAAAAGTTGCCAAATTTTGCTTGTCACATGACATAATTGCAAAAAATTAATGATCAAATGGCGATTTGAAAAGTAAATAACCGTCAGTACAAAATGTTTACTCTAATTTAGCTTTGCCAGGAAAATAGATCATCATTTCTTATCAAAGTCAATGAATTTATAAGTAATATTGTATTCGGGTCGGCAATTGTTAGTTTTGTGTTAGTCCGAATCTACTACATAGGCAATATTCAGCAAATCTATTTGGATTTGGGTACGTATCGACCCATGCCTAGTTAAAACCCACTGTTATTAATAGCGTAATTTTGCAAAAATTTTTGGCTAAGGGGGCCATGGATTTTGAGGGTCACTGTAAGGGGGCCACGAACTATGAAAGGTTGAGAACCACTGATATAGAGAAACTGCGAGTTACTCTGTTTGCTTAATTCAATTAATTAGTCTGTGGCACATAATGCAAAGACCTCAATTGTCTAATGCAGAAGTGCATAATTAAATAACATCAGTTTGGGCGGCAGAAGACCAAAACATAAATGCCTCAAGTGGTTGGGAAATTATGCACTACACACAAACTCAAGACTCTTGGTTAGTGTTAGTGGTAATGATATAATGGTGGCTGAACAGTTTTAACCTGGGAATATAATACAAAAAACTGAATATAGGGTCCCACTCTACAAGTTTAACGTTTAATTAATCAACAGGAGCTTTCGCAAGCTTGGATTTGCTTCACCTTCATCAGTTGAACAATAAGATGATCACCAGATTTAACGACGAAGCGTTATAAATAGCGTATACCTAGATTATCAATCAACCTTACCATATCCGAATCTCCTGGGAAGATTACCAACTTCAATCTTGAATATTTCTGACGTAAATCGTGAAGTTTTAGTGTATGCATATTCGTCTGATTGTCCCTGGGTTTTGGGGAATGCCATGGTGGGTTCTTCCTTGACTATGGGACAAAACTCGTCGGATACTCCTTGGACTTTGGAACATGATTTGTCGATTTCAGGTATCAATTCGTCAGTTTTTGAGCTTTCTTCATCTTTGATGACTTTATGAACACTGTCTTTACAGTCTTTGGAAGTATCAAAATTCATTGATAATAAATTGGTATGTGCTTCTTATAAAGCATCAATGCTTAAACTTTTTGAACAGAGTATAGCAAACGAATATAAGCTATAACAACCAACTTTAC
This sequence comes from Clavelina lepadiformis, assembly GCF_947623445.1. NCBI lineage: Eukaryota > Metazoa > Chordata > Ascidiacea > Aplousobranchia > Clavelinidae > Clavelina > Clavelina lepadiformis. The sequence goes on along the minus strand of NC_135241.1, from coordinate 6,890,571 downwards.
CGATTAGGCTGTGGTAGACCAAGAACCGAAAGGCAAAAATCAGTTACAGCATAGAATACTAATCTAGAATCCATGGTTTCAGCAAATGACACATGCAGTTCTATTTACGGGATTCCCCAAAGTTCACAAGTTTTAAATACTGTATATAGACACGTTTTCACAGTGAAGTGGCGGCAACTGTTTTTTGATTGCTTAAATAATTTCTTCAATTTAATTACTGTGTAGTAACTAAAGTAGGTGTAGTAACTGAAATTTAACGTAATGTTGCTGCGGTCGATTTCTAAATTCTATGGACATGTGGTAGTTGACGCATAGATATTACCATAGAATAGAAAGAATAGCCTACGACGGAGAATACTAACAATGCCTGACGTAAAATTCGTCACACATGGATACAACTAATTTTTGCAGCTGAAGTTTATTCCGTATGATCATGTTTAATACAGATTTATGATATTATTTCATATATAATACCACATATTTAAGCACCTACAGACTCTGCCACACGAGTTTAGAGTTAATGGCGCATCACGTCATTTAACAATTGTGCGTTACGTGACAAAAATATGGCTCGTAAGGGAATTGACGCAATGGTAAAGTATTGTTCATTTGGTAATTTTCTGGTAATTAATTATTTACAAAAGATTTAGACATATTCAAACGCAGTTGCCTCAACGTGCCATATACTTGTGCCACTCTGGCTTGTGAATGTGGCGGGTGTGGTCACATTCGCATGGCGCATAGAGGATACTATTTGTGGATACTATTAGACTCTAATCTAATCCTCTAATAATTAGAGGATACTATTTGCGCAATACTACTATCCATTTGGTAATTTATTCGTTGTCAGTAATAACTGATTGTTTATTATAGAATCGGAAATACTCAGACGCAGTTGCCATAATTCAGTATATAAGTTAGGCTATATGAACGCAGCGATGGCATGTGACTTCTTATAACATTGACGCGTGTAAAGAGTATGGCGTGTGATCATATATATGTTTCTTTGCTGCAAAATGGCACGTAAGGTACGTGGTGCTTGTCCTTATATTGTGTGGTAAAGGGTGTGTGATGTGGTTATCATACACTCGGTAAAAAGCAGCAACAAAAATTATTATTATTGTTGTTGAAGATAAAACTTTGACAAAATTAAATCATGCAACTTCTTGTAAGGAATTATGGGAAAATTCAAAATAAGATTTGTTTGAAATTTAAAAATTTGTATTTACCAAACTGCATCTAGTTTTATTACCACATCACAAAAAAGTTACGGTAACCTCAGTCTATCTAATACGGATGGGCCGATACGAACCCAAACCCGAATAGATTCGCCGAATATCGTTTTTATGGAAGATTCGGGCGAACACGAATATTAACAATGGCAAACCCGAATACAATATTACTTATAAACTTACTGACTTTCGTAAAAAATGATGATCTAGTTTTCCGACAATGCTAAACTAGAGTCAACAGTACTTACAATGAAGGTCGTTTTACTATAAGGATTTTGCTTTTTCAATCGTTTTTTAAACACTATTTTTCGAAAGAAAGCCATTTGTTTATCGATTACGTCATTTTAGAAGCAAGACTTGACAATTTTTGAAGGCGTTTATTTGAAATTATGTACACGATTTAATTTAAGATTATTAGGAGGGGAGCACCTTGAAAACTGCCGTTTCACAAGAGTTCATTTTCACTGACTGCGACAGATATTTGGTCAGGGATCTCTCTCTCTCTCTCTTTGTCTGTTTTTTTTAAAACGCAAGCTATTATGCAGTGTACATGGAGAGAGGAAATGTACATCCTGATAAAAACAAAACATGTGTAAGGTGCATGGGGAGTTGAAATTAGCTCTTCCCAAAACCAATATACTCATAAATGTCAATTACAAGTTGGAAAACACATTGGAAGAGATGGTGCAATGTTAGGCTAGAAAAACCACGCAAGCTACTGCAGATCAAAAACTCGTTTCGCCCAAAAAATTAAATTTTAGACTTATACGGTATACAGACATATTTAAAATTTTGTCATGCGTTTATTATAATGTACCTCATTTTACAGAAAACTTAACATTCATGCAACAAAACGGGAAATTTCCTAAACTCCTGGTGGGCTAATCCACCCCTGCGTAGCTTCCGCTCTTCGACAAAAACGAACGCGTTTTTAGCTGTAATAAAACATAGCTTATTTAGCCTATAATTTTCAGTCGTATTTGAGCCTAACCTTCATTCTTTATTATAATGCAGAATCAAATTTATTTTAGTTTGGAATTACTTTACCATCTTTGGTTGTGGGTGCCATGAGATTTCATTCAATGTTGATGAACTTGCTGATGGGTAACTAGAGTTGGACGAAATCTAAAAATTGAATTACTGGGAATTACGAAATTACGGTTACTCACTAGCAGTCACTGTTAGTATGAAGTCCTTTGCAAAATCTTTCAACCACGTTCAATCGAAATAAATGAATATTTTATTAACACAAAAGTCGTTGCTTAATTATCCCGTTTGCTAAAGTTGCCATGTCAGATATTGGTCTATAATTGTGTTAATAACCACAGTTATCCCCAATACGGTTAGATTATTATTTAAACTTACTCCCTAAAACAAGGTAGGTCACGCAACGGAGAACGGTTATGCAGAATTGAATCATGGATGTTCAATATGATAATTGAATATTATCAATTGAATCGTGGATGTTCTAGTACAGTGGTAGACAAACTTTTCAATTTTCAGTAGTAAATGAAGGCCCAACATTATATGCTAAATATACTTAATGCAGTATTACCTAAATATTACCAGCTCACTAATAATTTTAATGGGCTTTTGCTCTTTTTCGCAGTAGACATTATGTTTTGAAGCTATTAGGATAAGTTCAGTTAAATTTTAATCTAATTACGTGCTTTCCACAGGTTTTAGCGATATATGGTAGCCTGCAATTCACAGACAGTTAGCAAATGAAAACACACTCGCATCATTATTGTTAAGTTGTATTGCGGCCTAGAAACTAAAACGTGCATTGGTTTGTGCAAGCATAAGTTGAAGTTCTGCTTTCTGTCTATAGCAGTCAGTTCTCACTAGCCTAAATTTAACATGTTAATTATGAAATTTAGGTCTAGTTTTCACACTTTGCTGGAAATTATCGTTTCGTCGGTACCGATAAAATAAAGCTTGAACGTCTGTATAAACTTATAACTGTTTGCTGACTGAAGTGTGACTTAGATATCCTTCGAACACTCACGGTAAATTTTAATTATTCAGCTATTGTCCAAGTCACAAATAGCAAAGATAGAGGTTAGGGCTAAATAGCTAGGGTAGCGAAGGATTAGCGTTATAAATAAAAATAGGCTTGCATTCTCAATATGACGTAACAATTAACGTTATGTGAGTGGGGTTGTGTTTTCCAGATGTTTGCCGTTATGGAAACTTTACTTAAGATGGGAAAAACATCAAAAAGTGGATTGCGAGCGCTCCAAGTTAATCAGGCCAATAGAAAAAAAACTCTGAAACTAACACTCGGCTCACATTAACGTGGTTACAGCCTTACAGGATACAATATGCGGCCCATTATATTTACCTTGAAGGTCCACAGTTTGCCGACAACTGGTCTAGTATGTTAGGAGAAGTAATGTTGTCAAGTGGCCGGTTAGCTCAGTTGGTTAGAGCGTCGTGCTAATAACGCGAATGTCGCGGGTTCGATCCCCGTACTGGCCATTTTTAATTTTTTATGGATGTCTATTTTGTTTTCGTCATTCTATTACTGAATTTTTAATATTCAAATCTTGTATAATCTTTTCGTCACGTGTAGGCAACTTCTTGTGCTTTTACAAGACATAAAGTCAACTGGCATTAAGGACAGTGAGTTAATTAAAAGGATTAGAAGAATGACAAAAAGTAAATGCATCTTGAACAGCAGTTTTGTAATAAATTTAGGTTGTCACTATTTTACTGGAAAAGATGTACGTTCGAAGCAGGGGCATTATTTGCAAATCACATTCACTGTCACCGTGTCACGCCTCCATAAAAGAAGCATGTAGTTTTTTGGGTCTTTATTGATTATTATTTTCCAACAGCGCCGCAGCTAAGCAGCTGGAGGTATGTGCCCATGTGGGGAAGATATGATACCTTTTTATTTGTGTTCTGGTTTACACACAAACTCATTTTGCAGTACGTAAAGAACACAAGCTTGAGTGGTTGAAGTTTGCAAATCTTACTTTTATGTGAAGTCGATGCAAATGAAACTAAAAACTAACACTCTTATTTAAAAAAAAAATTTTGTGAAACATTCATAAGATGGTTTTAAAATATAAATAAGGCAGTTTGGTCCTTAGTCGAGAAATATATTATCAGCGATCATGATCGTTCGATTTTTTGTTTGATTTTAACTTGTAGGCTACTAGAATAAATGCGTTGTCATTAAAATCTGCATAAAAGGTAAATTGACAGTGGTGGCATCTAGTCGTGTCTGAATTATTAGAAATTACGAGTCTACCTAATTTTTGCAGAGGCCCAAATATACTTCCTGAACCGGGCCCACATTGCGCTCTACAGCACGGTCCTGGTCCTCGGATGTCTGACGCTCTGGAATAAAAGATAGACTACGGTATATGATTGGTATTTTAGTTAGCAGTGCTTTGCTGGCAACGTTGATGTCTCTACACTGGCCCCTTATTCATGAATTTTCATAAGGAAAGACATAATACCGAGAGTGACTCGAATCAAGAAGACTTGACCTGACTCGAGTCCCATTTTATAAAATTGCATAAATGACTTGATTTGACTTAAGTCATTCTGGTTGATTATAGGTTTCAGCAGTAAAGAAAAACAAGTTTTTCTTTTTTTTCCCAAACACATCAATCAATTACATTTTTCATCAAAAGCGAGGTGGAGACGAAAAATCAAGCAATTGTTATTAGCATGCGCTAATGAACGGGAAAAAGTGACGAAGAAGAAAAAGTTAAAACATGCTCAAAAATGATTAAAATAATAATTGCTGGTACGTAACAACTAAGACGCCACTAACAACAAAGTTAATAGAAAACACTTTTGTCAACTAAGCGAACTTGTAAAAGTTCCAAACCTTTTTAGTTGACAGAAATATTTTTTGCTTCCCGTTGTGGCTTGGTTTTAGGTATCAAATGATTTAACTTGACTCCAGTTTGATGACTTGGTTACAACTGTAATATACTCTGACTTTGTAGATCAGCCTTAAACTTAACAACAGATCCAAGCCTCGTGGTTCGCTTGTTGTAACACAATAAATTACTAGAATTTATCTCTTCTGCTACGGTTATCCAATTCTTCAGGCCGCATAAACAAACAAAGACAGCACAACAAACCTGGCCTACTCTGCAAGTAACAAACCGCAAAAGTTTTCAACAAAGCACTACCTCAGCATCCAACTCGTTTAACTTATTACTTTATGTTTGTATTTGTAAGCATTCTAATCTTTGCAAATATTGTAAGTTGGGTTTAGTGGCCGTGCTAACAATTATTCATTTTTATCATTTGGTTACATTATTCTTGCACGTTTTAAGCTTTTGGGTTTTGCTGGTTTTTCCCACTCATTGTTTGCTGGTGGAATTGTCATTTTACCACAGTATAATCAGTGGTTCTCAACCTTTTTTGGCTTTCGGCACCCTGCAAACAACCAAATGATTTGGCGGCACCTACAGTCAAACCAAAAAGTTTCTGCATTAAATAGAAATAATTTTCACAACCGTTTTCCTGGACTAGTGATTAGTGCGCAATAACTTGCGGCACCTTTGCGAAAAGTAAATGGCATACCGGTTGAGAACTACAGTACTGCAGTATAATGGTTAGCATTTTATTTTTCATTTCCCCAGTGGCAATAACAAAAAATAAACAATGCAAAATACAGTACAGTAAAATACAACCTCAAACGGGCGCAATATAAGAATTTCTTAGCTGTACCAAAAATGCAGGGTTCTACAGTTTTTCAAGAAAAGATACATTAACGTAACTGAATAAATTTTTGCATCAGCCACAGCACAACAACGTCTTCGCATAATTGGTTTATATAGCAAAAAACACAGGTGTTAGTCCGTAGCCGCGATAGCTCAGTTGGGAGAGCGTTAGACTGAAGATCTAAAGGTCCCTGGTTCAATCCCGGGTCGTGGCATCTGTTTTTGTTCCTATAGCAATTGACTCCATTTAGTTTGTTTTTATTACATACACATTTTCACCACATTGAGTTTTATACCGGTTGCACTGTATTAGTTATAAGTCATGATGACTATTGTTGCAATTATTGCCATGACCAAAATTTTGAATTCAATTTACTATTCCAGGGTTACCCAAACCCTGGCATGCGGCCCATGGACAGATTTCGTGCGGCCCGAGAGCACTTTCAGTACATCGTAACTTTCACTACAAAATCAGCGGTTTGTTAAAATACAACTACCTTTTTTTAATGCATTACATTAGCCAACAGTCCGAGATAAGTCACAAATCACTGAAGTGCAAGTCAATAGGTGATTATTATGGAGTGACAATGCATTTTATCGTTAACCCATCAATATAGTGTGACGACACAAACGTGCGATGATTTTGGCAGACGCAAACGAGTAGAAAGTATCATGAAGTACGTTATTAGTAGGGATGTGCCACGAGGAAGATTATTCGGGTTCGTGCGAACCCGAATATCATTAAGGTTGACATGAACGAATCCCGAATCTATTCGTATTAGAACCAAACAATAAAATTTCCTCCAAAATTTGTCAAGTCTTGCTTCTATAAAAATGACGTAATCGATGAACAAATCGCTTTCTTTTGAAAAAGAGTATTTAAAAAACGAAGGAAAAAGCAAAATCGTTAGAAAAACGACCTTCATTGTAAGTAGCCTACTGCTGACTCTAGTTTAGCATTGTCGGGAAGCTAGATCATCATTTTTTACGAAAGTCAGTAAGTTTATAAGTAATGTTGTATTCGGGTTCGCCATAGCTGGTATTTGTATTCGCCCGAATCTTCCATAAAGATGATATTCGGCGAATATATTCGGGTTTGGGTTCGTATCGGCCCATCCCTAGTTATTAGTCATACAGCAAACCATAACCTTATTTAGATCAGTAAACTCAATCCTTTGCTTACATTAGACTTGAGATTCACCTATTTGCGGCCCGCAATGTTTTCCTCAAACCTTTATTTGGCCATTTGTGCTGGCATTCTTGGATCAACTTGTACTATTCAATACTACACCGCTATATTCAATACAGTGTGTATTTATAAATTATTATATGCAACCATATTACATTATATCATCATTATTATAATAATTTTATGTTATCACCTAATGTAATTATTATTAGCAGGCTATTTTATATTATTATTTATAACTATACCATATACTTAGTGGCCGTGCTAGTTGTTACCAGCAAATATTCCCATAATTAAGTGCGAAATATAAACAATACAATGCAATAATTAATTTGAGCTAGTTTTAAGCCTTTTCGGCTTTGTCAGCTATTTTTGTTCATTAGCGCATGCTAATAACAACTGCGGCTTGATTTTTTCGTTTTATTTTTCCTATCCTATTTTTTCGTTCTGTTTTGACGAAAACCCAGCAGTGGGTGAGTTGGGGCTGATTGTAGTTGATTATTGCGTGATAGATTGTTAGTCTGACTACATTAATAACGCGTTCATTAACCCCTGATAGCGTAGTTAAACATCACAGTACGAAACCACCCTGTAAATGTCTTGAATATTCATATAAGTTATTATTAATTCTCAACGAAACGCGGTTACGGTTATCAGAGCACAGAATTGAGTTGCGTTCAGTTGACTGTTAATACCAGATTGCTTTTACTACACTGAACTACTGAGAACTAGCGCGTTGTGCGTTGTAGTAGGAATGACGTAATTAGGAAGTAATCAAAATTGGGTCGCGTATACTAAACAGGACCAATATATGGCACAACACTTATTATTAAACACACGAAATAAAACACTAATAACATTATAGTATCATCAGATCTGCACGAGACTTCCGTACGAATAAGGGTTAATTATAACTATTAGCACACTATCACAAACACACAATAAGTGGCATTGTTCTTTTTTGCGGCACATAGTTTTCTTTAATCGGGCACACTCTTTCTCCAACAATTTTATGGCTGAACTTAAGATACGACAATGGCTTGTTGAGTGTTCCTAGATTTCGGTTCTGCATATTCAAAGAACCGATACGGCTAATTGGGTCTTGCGTCATTGCTTCGTTAACTTCTGGAGTGAAATGTTCGTTTCTGGGAATTCATTTTGCAAGTCGCACGTGACTGGGGCAATGTTCAACATCGCTCGTGGGGGTATAAAGGACCATGCTGGTGTATGGCTTCAATGCTTGCGTTTGTTTGGGACTTCTGGTGACGTACTTTTTCGATCACGTGATGTAATGGTTGCAAACGTCACCATTAGCTGCTCACAGGGACAAGTCGAGCGACGTGTGGCCTGATGCGTAAGATAGGTATCTCCAATTGATTTCGATTTAATGGTACTGTCAGTTGGCATAATCCCAAGACTAATGACATCTCTTCACTACCCTGAGATCGGGACAGAAAAACCACCTAAATAAAAAAATGTGGCTGTAAGTGGAGATCTGATTACAATGAAAAATACAGAATACCAAAATTAAATAATAATAATAAGAAGAAGAAGAAGAAATGGAAATAAGATTTTTGCATGTGTTTTATATGGGTTTTTATTTTTTGTTTGGTTTTATAGAGAAAAGCTTACAATTAAACAAAAATTACACACAAAACAATTACAGTTACAAGGCGGAAAGGTTAAGAAAAATAATTACGACTACGATTACAATTTAAGTTACAATTACAAATAAGCTACAGTTTCGATTACATAGAAATAGGTATTTGGAACAATTAGGTTACACTAGAAAAAAAAACTATAAGATACATTACACCAAGAAAATGATTGAAGCAACATCTAGGTCCTAGGAGAACGTCGAGGGTATGCTTAGAAGTGATTATTGCACATGTAAATAGAAAAGTAGAAGTTGCCACTATTTCACCGGAAAATCGTGCGTTCGAAGCTATTTTTCACAGTTTTTTATTAAACTAAGTTATATGTTACTTATAACACAGCAACCTAGACTTAACCTAAATTACTTTGTAATCTAAATTTAGCTCCAATAATACCTTAAATATCTAAAATCAACTTTTTGCATACCCATTCTACTAAACTAACCACCTAACTTTAAAAACCGGCTTCGTGACCTGCGCAAAGTGAAATAGTCATTTCGAAAAAAGAAACCCTACCATTGCATGTAAGTGGCTTTGAATAAAATTCGACTGATACAATTTTTTGTTGAATAACAATTTAACCCTAATTATACAATTTATATAATTATTATACAACTTGTCAGGTGTATTATACAATTTAACTACTGATTTTGTGTTGATTGTAATGTAAATCTACGATGCAATATGGCAACACACTAGTCTAGTATTTTAATAAAGTGAGTAAAGATTATTTTAATCGAATGGCCTATCATCCGCCGCGATAGCTCAGTTGGGAGAGCGTTAGACTGAAGATCTAAAGGTCCCTGGTTCAATCCCGGGTCGTGGCATATTTTCTTTTGAACAACTTCGATTGCATTTTTGTATTCAACAGAAGAGTCGCTTTATGCGAAATTATAGATCAGAGGTGACGAATATGCGGCCCGCAAAAGAATTTCGTGCAGCCCACAAATCGGTTTGACAATGGTTCTTGAATGGCGAAGCATTCCGGCGAGACCAGCATGCAGTCATGAACTTTTTTTGACCTGTTTCTAATCTTTGCGCAATGCAATATCAAAAGCTGATAGCACAATTGAGTCGCAGCAGTATGTCTTCAATAGATTGCCGCACTCATCCGATTTATTTTTTTGCGGCCGCGGGAGCAGCTAAAAGCCTGCCAAATGAAAGGGTTGCACCTGAATGCTAATTATTATGCAAAATTTTACAGATTTTAGTATGTATGACTAAAAAGTCGTGCGGCTCACTCACATAGCTGTAACTGTCAAAGTGGCCCGCGACAGCGAATAGGTTCGTCACCCCTCATATTGATGAAAACGAAATCGCTGGAACAGTATACTCTTGTAGATATTGGCTGGAATGAAATCGTCGGAAAGAACTTAGTTACCTAGCAAAAACGAATAGTTTCTTTTAATAACTACCTATTTACTGATATGTAGAAGTGGTGACATCATATGCGTGGGAGCAAACATCTTCGCCAACGCTGCGTAATGAGTCACTAAAAGGATGTGCAATTCACAATCTAATGGTTAATAACAGTTTCTTGTATAAAGTGTGTGGCATCATTGCAAGCTGCATTGCATTTACTACGAAAGTACAACACCAGAGCTTAGCCTTTGAAGAAAGCTGAATCACTTTGTTAACCGAAATCACAAGAAATTCGGCAATCGAAGCTAAACAGCTCGTTTAGAGTAGGCTATTGAATAGCGACTCTGGAAGTTGAGTATTGATTAGATTAGAAAATTGTGAATATGGGTGCACTTGGATCAAAATTAGCAGCTTTGTTTAAAGTGTTCGAAAATGATCCGGTTCGGATTCTGATGCTTGGCTTGGACGCAGCAGGTACGCCAGTATTTTAATTGTTGCATCTTGCATGACTACATGTACGACCTTTATTGGTGTTTTAATGACCGCAGTACATTGTATAACAAAGCACTATACAAGTAATGATTTTACGTTTAAGTGCAAGTAATGTATACTTTAATTTATCAAAATATTCCTGTAGCCTGCCAAGTATACTCAACAAAAGCACTCGAGGAGGTTACTTGGCTAATTGCATTGATGGTAAATCGGTAATGACGGATATTGGAAGCTAACTAACTACAATCAGTTTCGCATTCCTATAAAATAACATCTTACATTCTTATAAGCTACAGTTCAGGGGTGTCAAACTCAAATCGCAGATTGGGCCATATTGGAGACTCCAAGTAAAATGCGGGCCGCATCAAAGAATTGATGAGCTTAGCCAAGACATTTCAAAAGGTTGTCCATATTCCCTTGCGCATTCCTGAGCTTGACTACGTCAAAGTCGATATTGTGCTCGTGTCAGTGGCATTCTTTTCCGCCTTTTACCGAAATTGAAGTAGCTGTTAGGAAACAGTAACACTGAAAAGCTTTCATTAGAAAACTGCAATCATTGAACCAACACCAGGCAAGCTCATTTGACATCAGGTTAACGAAATTAATAATTACAATCACTACGTAGTACTTTTGCGTTTGATCGCTCAATTATTAATTCACTAGGGTTTTTGTAACGTCACAATTAAAATTTGCGTTTGTTTGCAAACATGGTGTAACACAAGTTGTAACTGTTACCAGCTGCGCTTGAAGTCTTAGAAAATCATATGCAGCTTGCGAGTTTGCCTCCTCTTTGGACTCTACAGTCCACATTTGGCCCGCGGCCAGAATTTTGAGACATGTGAGCTACATGATACCAAAATGATCAGGGTAACTAAAACAATTTGGATTAATGATCGATCATATATACAGGTTACTGTAGCTTTTTTGCTCAGGCTTGGCGTTTGATAAACTTATTTAAAAAAGATTAATACGCAATAAAACGACTCTGCTATATAACTCTTCATCAGCATGTAGGCTTAAGCCTAACAATTCAAATAGGCTATTCCATAATCAAGTAGGCTTGCAGTCCTGCACCTGAGTATTGCAAAATTAGTACTTTGTACTCGAATAATAATGACCAGTAGCCTACCACAAAAAAATTGTAGCCTACTGAGTAGTGCTCGAGCCAATTAATTCCCTCGAATAAAGTAGCTCTGCTGTATAATGTATAAGATTTGTAACATGTGATTTACGGAAAATGAAATTAAAAGTTAAAATTTTGAAGAGTGCCGAAAGTAGCTTACTTTACCAGAATGAAATGGTTAACAGTTGGTTGCAGTCAGTGGCGTATTCCTTAAAAAATAAGTGGGGTTCGCTGTCAAGCTGGTATGGTTTTGTATCCAAATGTCTATTCCAAAAATATATAAAAAAATAGGGATAAAATGAAACAAAGCAAGAAAATTAAGGGATCTCGTTCCCCATGAAAAAAGTGGGGGGACGGGGATCTCCCTCCAATACGCAACTGGTTGCAGTTGAGTATAGCCTACAATAGGAAAACGTAATTAGCGTTTGATGTAAATCGCCAAATTATCATGTTCACCCTTTGTCTTTTAATTATAGCGTCTGTTTTAGATAAGGGGTTCTTTTGCAGTTTCTCCAATCACCGCTTCACCGCGCTTTATAAGACAATAATCCATCAATACAAACTTTAAATCATATACCGACATATCCTCAATCTGGCATAGTAAATACGTTTACTAGCCAACTACATAATGTTATCAGTTAAAATGGTTGAATCATTAATACAGTGTTTTAAGGATACTAGCACCGTAGGCCTATCCTAATTACCATTCAATTAATATATAGGATTGTGTTATTTTCCCAATTTCAGGGAAAACGACCATTCTGTACAAACTGAAGTTGGACCGACTCGTCAAAACTATTCCCACGATTGGCTTCAACGTTGAAACTGTTAGCGTGGGCAAAGGTCTGACGTTTACTGTATGGGACGTAGGAGGTCAGACCAAACTTCGTCGACTTTGGAGGCATTATTATCAGGATGCTGCAGGTGTAGGCCTAATTGTAATGTTTAAAGTTTTCAGTACGATTGCTACCGTAATTAACTCGCACTTTTTAGATTTGTAAGCTACATTGATTAGGCTACTAATAACAAGATATGGTTTGCACAATTGTCTTTTTAAGATCTCATCACTTCTTATAACGTTTAACTGGGTTCATGGAAATCGTTGCAAATACTAGCTATTTCTTAAGTTTATAAAATTCTTCTTATGCAATTGTAGGTTTAATTTTCGTCGTTGATTCCGCCGACCCATCTCGGTTCAATGAGGCAAAGGAAGAATTGCTTGGTGTGATCGCAGACGATCAGATGTCGCAGATACCAGTGATGATCCTTGCAAACAAGCAGGATATTGTTTGTGCGCAACCGATAAACGAAGTCAGCACCCAGCTTTCATTGGACGAAATTCCACCCTCCCAGAAATGGGAAATACACGGATGTTCTGCCACAAAAGGTGACGGTGTGTTTGAAGCTCTGGATGTTTTTGCCCAAATGGTAAAAGACTACAAACGCAGTAGAAAGTGAAAAGCGATTTACCCTATTTTATATGTAATAAAAGACATGGACGGAATAAACCGAAAATTTTAGTTTGACAAAGAAAAGTGCGCTATGTGTAAATTTAGACTATACGGTATATAGTCTTTTTATAGTGCCCGATTTGTTTATGTGTATGATCTAAGCATCAAACTGGTCCAGAAGTAGGCTACAATTTACAAGTGTTTTGTAAAATTAATAACAGATGATATACGAATCTTTGTGCACATTTGTCAAGCAGATATTAGCTTAACCTATCTGCACAAATGCGCAAAATACAGAAACGACCACCATCTCAAAAATGGAAATGTATTAAAATTTACTAAAATTGTAGAATTTTTTTGTTAACTGTATAGCTTTTTCTGATCCATACTCTTCTCTTAGTGTCGTTTTGCTGGATTGAGTAATTGTGAATTTAAACTTAAATCGACATTTCTCCGAGTTTATGATTTTAAACTAATGCAGCTTTTAAAGCGTGTGGTGTTATACAGTATGCATACTTTAAATACTGCACAGTAGAATGTAGGTTAATATCGGAGTATATTTTAAAAATCAGAACAAATTTTACAGTTAAATTTCTTTTTGATTAAATTACATGCTTTGGTTCTTATATTCGTCCGTGGTGATCATAGGAAAATTTAATATCATATATATCATAACATGTATGATAGAAGAAATTGTCGTGTTGCGTCATACGCCAAATTTATTAATACGACATATCAATAGACAAACAGTTTATGCGATTTTCCGTGTAGCCTATAGTTGCTCTTTTTTGGTATCGTCTCTTTGAATCCATAAAATTATGCTAAAAATATAACGCGCATACAAGAAATGGATAACGACTTTGTTTTCGTGAATTTGGGAAGAGAGAAAAAGAAAAGCAGGAAGGAAAATTTAAAAAGGGCAGTGTAGGGTAAAAATATCAGGTTTGGTTTAGTTCGCGTTGAGTTCAACAAAAGTTCGTTTAGAAATGTTGAACACGTCAACGCCTGTATAAGCTTGAATGCAATAGACACGGGACCGAACTCTCTAAGTATAACATACGTGACGTCAAATGCTCAGCTATATTGTGTATTTAAATCTGTAAGGTTTTATTGTTAGTCATCGGTTACGAAGCGCTGATGCTTAAATATAATGAGCAAGCAGACGCAGCGTATATTTCCGGCAGGTTATTCACATTGTTGTTCCTTATAATGAAAGTTTAACATTACCTATTAGGGGTAACATGGTAATACGACGACCCAAGAAAAGAGTGTTTGCATGGAAAAAGCTGGCAGTGTAAATAGACTACAACTCCAAAGCACTCTGGCTCAACGAACAGCAAATAGGATGAAAATGAAAGAAAGCTCACAAAATAATGAATGAGAAGAATATCAAAGGCGATAGACTTCATGAATTACTGCAGCAAAATTCATGACAACTTTAGCATCCTTTGCCGAAAATTGGTTAATGAGCGATTAGTTATGATTTAATCCCTGTCAATTAGCTATGCGGGAAATAGAAACAGACAAGAAAGAAAGAGTTAATAGAAAACATATGTTAGGCCTATATAGGTATAAACTTCTCTAGCACCCATAATTAAATAAGCCCGGCGCCGAAGCTTGCATCGCTTGAAAAATTAATAGTAAAAGTTATGTTGTGTTGCACCCGGAAAACAATACAGCATGTGTTACAATGATACCACTGGTCACGCGACGTTGTCACAAAACTGACACTTAATTCTCAGTAATGTCGGCTGGAAGTCACAAGATAAAATACTGAATATGGTAAAATTTCCTTCACTCAAAATTCTCCATTTAAAAAATAGAAACTTTGGCGAAGTAAGCGAGGGAAAATGAGACAATAACCTGCTGTTTTACAATTAACTGAGCAATATCACGCCAAGTTACCTGTTTGCTGACCAGTTGAAGGGGAAATGAGGTGACGTGCTTCAGTTAGCACGCGTGTTCGTTCAGACGATTTTTACAAACATGATGACCTTTCAACAATATTTTAGGTTCAATTAGTGTTATATTAAAAGCTGGAGCATGGGTGCATTTTTGGAAAAACTAGCTCGACCAAAAGGAGAACCTATTAGAGTTTGCATGCTTGGTCTGGATGCAGCAGGTAATGTTATAGAAAATATTTCAAAAATAGTCTCAATGGTCCCGAATCACTTTTTCGTTCATTGTCTTTATAAGTATAAGTTGCAGTTTACTATAAAACTAATTTGTTAACGAAATCATGAGCATTTGTATTGTATATAGTGTTCAGTTTATACAGTGGTTACGATTGACAAGATTCGATTGCGACACTATATTTGATTTCAGGTAAAACCACAGTCCTCCAAAAGTTGAAGCTTAGTAATGTTACCAGGACACTGCCAACTATAGGGTTCAATGTTGAAACAGTTACACCGTGTAAAGGCCTGACACTGACAATCTGGGATATTGGCGGACAGGATAAGATTAGACAGCTATGGAAGCACTATTACACCTCGACGGAAGGTAAGCAAATCACGAAAGTTGGTTTATTTAACCACAAATGTGTTTTCGGAAAACTTACTTTTAAGATCGACGTCATTCGTATTGTGAAAACAGGTTTGATATATGTGGTGGACAGTGCTGACGAGAGTAGATTCACCGAAGCTGCAAGTGAACTAAGCGCCATACTAAACGATCAAGATATAAAACGGGTAAGATTGTGTCTTCCAAATACATGAACACCGTTTTATTGGTACACACATACAGGCATACTTTTGACCTTATACAAACGTTAACAGGATATTGAGCTCAGAAAGGCCTGTGTGAAACAGACGTATGCATAACTCTACTATGTTTGAAACACATTTAGAATAGTTGCAGTATTGTAATTTAATTTTTTAGATCCCTCTAGTAGTATTGGCCAATAAACAAGATCTCCCCGGAGCTATTAACTTGAAGGAAATGGAGGGGATGTTACAATTGCACTCGCTACCTGAGGAACAAAAGTGGCACGTTCAGGTAACTACGTATTACTCGAGCTGGTTAGCTTACATAAGGAAAACATATTCACGCGACTTATTCACGAATTTTAAGGTTGTTCTCGCGTTAAAGCGTTAATCAGCAATGTTATGCATCACTTCACTGATTGAATCATTTCATTTGAATTTATAGTATATTTTGGTTGCCTATACATAGTTAAGATATAATCAACATATTTCTAAAAAGATTTATCAAATCATTCTTCAAGTCATAATATTTCATGCGTAATAAATACGTCATATAACGCATGAATACGACGCGGCCTAACAGGCAGTTTACTTCCTGGTTATGAAATACGTTCAAAAAGTAATTAGGGTCTCTGTGCCCTCATGTTACATTTTAAGTATAATTTCTGGATGTCGTGTTGATAAATAATAACGATAAAATATTTCTTTCAATGTATGGCAATCGAAATTGGCATTCGTTTTCCAGGAATGTTGCGCAATCAAAGGTCAAGGCATTTTCGAAGCTATGAACGTATTGGCCAAGTTCATAAAGCGGCAAAAGAAAAACAATCCTACGTCACCCAACTCCTCTCCTGCACACCAGCCGGAACTTTCAGTTACTTCTTAACGAGTTTATGCCATGCCCACTCTCACTTGCCGCAGTCTGTGACGAATGAAAACTAGACAACTGCGTGTGGCAGACGGAATTGTTTACGTTTATTTAAATTTGCAAGCCAAAAAGTACGGGCAATGCACACTGCTGTAGTATACATGTATGTTTTTTATGAAGCTTTTTGCGGTCCATCTATTTTGTTTGCAATTTTTTGAAGACAATGACTTATTTATGACCATCGTTAAAACATTACCTGTTAACATTATTGTTGGTTTGACATCTTACAAGTAGGCCTACATCTTTCCCTGTCACGGTTAATATAATTAATCATTTTAACCGTAGCGAATGATCTTTCGAACAAACCTGATCGTAAATTTCTGCAATTGATCAGATTAGTGTAATTTTACACTACGAAAACTATCAGGTACACTTTCTTTTTATTTTCAACTATGAGAAAAATAATTAAAAGTACGTATCACAATTCGCTATTTAAATGTAGGCTACATGCTACAGAAGTAGCAGCAGTGTAGAATGTCAATGCTAAAGTATAGTCACGTGACCGTCCATATTCTAAAAATATCCATACACATTATAATACCAAATCGTTGATGGAACATTAAGTGCACAACACCTTTCACATCAATCGAAAATAACATGTCTGTCCAGATGGGAGACAACGCAATTATATTCCTATCACAGGCGCTTCAATTCTAATTAGTGCTGTCAATTAGCAAGCTACAAATGAAATACTGTATTGCGATATTCATTAGCAGCAATGGAAATGAACATGGCCTGAAATTAACAAGGCGACGGTAAAAGAATTTCAACAGATTACTAGGCAGAATTTAATCTTAGCCTAAAAAAAAAACAGGACCAAAGCTTTTGATCTGAAACATAGGATTTAAGCAGAATTGCTATTTAACCGATTCCATTAATTTCTTCGCCTTCAGATGTGCCTGGATAGCCCTCTGTTCTCGCCTATATCGCCATGACGGTTGACCTTCTAGGACTTGAATAATGTCCTGAGGTTCGATCGAAACATCGTGGAGTGTCTCATAATCGCGTTCTAGCTCCACCACGTGTTCATGATCCTGCGTATATCCTTACTACAATAAAACTTCTTTCGAAAACAGATAATATAAAGAAACAGACGGTAAAATCCCTCCAAACAAGCTATGCGATAAAGATGCTCAGCCCGTAACTAGCTTGGGGCATCATAAGAAGCCAAGAATTTTCTGGAGGGGGCTAAACAACAATTACAACAAATACATTAATTAAAAACTATGCTAAACACATTTTCTCCATGGCAAGAACAATCTTTTTCCAGGAGGGGACGAGCCCTCCGAGTCCCCTCCTAGTTACGGGCCGACGGGGCCCATTACACTGGTCTACAAAAACAAAAAAAATTTTTGTTGCATGAACTTTGATGATTGATTTAGGTTAATTTTTGGTTGCTGAATCCAATTCTGAGCTCAGAATTGCTCTATCACGTCAGGTTTTTTCGCTGCGCATTTTCCCCAATTTCATAAATTGATCAAATTTTGACTTTCGTTAGTGACAGTACGGTGAACGTATAACAGCAACAAATCAAATATTGTTATTGAAATCACCTATGATGAAACCTCGGCTGGAAGTTTTGTTGTAGCACAGAATGACAGGGTTTTCAGTAAACTTTAATCTAGTGGTTTTCAATCTTTATTCAATCACGGACCTCTTTTCGAATTTCGAAAATATATGTGGATGCATTCATTTTTTCTTTCGTATCTCATTACTTAGTTACCATCTTTATACATCGCGCTTGGTTTATACATCACGTTTGGTAGCTCATTACTGAGTTACCGTTTTTATCTGTATGCATCCGCCCTGGAGACTTAAAAGGCCAATGCTTTTTGTGACAGCACCCTGCTCTTTAGTAAAACGTAAACATTGTCAACAATAAACATAACATTGTTCGTATAATGTAAAAGAAAATTGAGAGCTCAAAACGAAGCCTGAAGTGCGTGTTACTTCACAATGGAAATAAATATGTATCGATTCCAGTAGGACATTCTGTGACACTCAAAGAGACGTATGAAAACATTAAGGATGTGCTGGAAACACTGAAGTACAGTGATCATGGCTGGGCATTATGTGTAGACATAACAATAATGAACCTTCTGTTAGGACAGCAAGGTGGTTACACCAAATACCCTTGTTTTCCCTGCTACTGGGATAGCAGAGCCATAGATGAGCATTGGATAAAAGATAAGTAGCCAGAAAGGAGCAGTTTAACACCTGGAGAGAAAAATATCATTCATAACCCGTTAGGAGATACCAAAAAGATCATCCTGCTGCTACTTCTAATCAAACTTGGGGCAATGAAATGGTATGCTAAGGTTCTTGATCACAATGCTTTGGAGTTAAGGTTCTTGATCACAATGGAGATTGCTTTAAGTACATCTGCTAAGCCTTCCCAAGTCTCAGTGAAGAAAAGAAAGAAAAAGGCTGGAGTTTTTAGTGGCCCACAAATAAGGAAGCTGCTCAGAGATCCAAACTTTGCAGCATCAATAAACAGAGTTGAAGCAAGGGCTTGGAATGATTTTCTTTAGTTGTTAGTAACTCCTTTGGCAACAGAAAAGCAGAGAACTATCCAGACCTCTTAAAAGAAATGTTATCCAGTATGCAAGAGAAGATATGCAATATGAGCATAAAGCTACATTTTCTGAAAAATCATTTAGATTACTTTTCTGAAAACCTTGGGGACTTCAGTGAAGAACAAGGTGAGCGCTTTCACCAAGATATTAGAGTTATGGAAGAGCGCTACCAGGGCCGATGGGACTGCCACATGATGGCAGTTTACTGCTGGAACTTGAAGAGAGAAAATTACACCACTACCCATAAACGAAAGCCATTAAAACGAAAATTTTCAAGCTCTTAAAGATTGTGGCAGTTCTATATCATTACATTGATTGTTCAACGGCTAGTTTCTAGTGATGTTTTTTTAAATGATTTCGAGGCTTTGTGTTCGTGTTTTGCATGATTAAGCGTTCCAGCAGTTTTGATTAAAACAACCTCTACATTTCAAGGCGGTTTCTGATTTGCGGTATTATTTATAATGAACATATATATTATCTCAAAAACGTGATGTGATAGAAAAAAAATAATGCCAGATTCGGATTCAACGCCCCAAAATTAGGTAAAAAAGACCCCAACACAGTCTGCAACAAAAATCGTGTTGACCAGTGTTATAGTTTCAATGAGCGATGCGAGAGGTACGAAATGGAACTGAAAAAAAAACAACACACAAACAACAGAAATAATCTGAATAAAACGATAGTGCAATGATTTGTTTTAATATGCGGTTGAGTGGATTGTTGTTGAATCCATTGGACTATTGAGACCATCTACCTCTAAACCTTTGACGAAGACTTAACCAGCAAGGTTTGCTTAGTAGGCTGCGAATTGGCTTTATCTGGCGGACCGTAAATCGTTTCGTAAAGTCTTGGATCAGATGCGAGATATTCCTCCCAATTAAATCCAACCTCTGCCGTTATCACTTTTATGATGTCGCGAGGTTCAATTGACACGTCATGCAACGTTTCGCTGTCTCTATGTAACGGGACGACGTGACTCGGATTCTAAACGATATCGAAATGGGAATTAGTGATGGTTCATTCTTAAAGATTATATTGAACAACTAGTTCAAATAACAACCGTCAAATTTTAATGTAATAATCTACAGCGAGACAGCATAACGTAAGAGTTTCGCAAGATGAATGAAAATAAGTGCAGAAAATAAGTCGGGTTTGAATGGTAGCGATAAAGTATGACTGTTTCCTAAAATGGTAAAAATATTGATTGTTACTGAACGACAAAAAATCTAGATTAACAAACGGTAGCTTTCACTTAGGAAATAAAACAGCTACAGTAATTTCCTAAAGCAGCGGTGCACTGATTTCTGTGTAAGATTTCCAAAGAAGCGTTTGTCTATAATTGATGAGCTATCAAACTATCGTTTCGCCAACCTGCGTGAAACGTGACGTATTAAAATAAACTGATCACTTCTCATCAAACGATGCTGCTAACTAAGCACCGAGGAAGTTATGACATCATGCATACGGTAGCATGAGTCGTCAAAACATAAACATTTCAACCAGTAGCCGATTACGACCTACAGTTAATTAGGGAATGAAAAACAACGTTTTGGACTGGTAACCGCGTTGGGCCGTTATTGTTCACAAATTTAAAGCTTTCTAGCGCGCAAACACAAGCAGCTGCAAGAGACTTCAAAAATTTGTCCGAAAGCCCCGTACAAATTGGTGTTCGAAGTGGCAGTTTGCTTTTTCAAACCCTGAACTGGCATTCATACCACAGTTGTAGCACTACTTGCAAAGGAGTAAATAAATTGGAAACTGCTCTGTTGGAAACGACGAATATAATTATAACACTTTAAATTGGACAATGTGCGCTTCTCCGACAAAGATAAATAGGTCACAGGAGCAGAGTATTCTATAAAATTCTACTAGGTAAACACTACACTACCAATCTTTAAACAAGTTTTGTTTTCTCACTTTTGCTCACAAGAGCAAATTCCAGCAAAACTCGGGCTCGATTTGTTTTTGATTGCTGCATGGAGAAAATTGCATTGTATTGTACATAAAATGCCAAAATAGTATTTTAGTCTTATACCTATGAACCCAGAAGTAATTACTGCAATATGATCTGGTCAATACACTTACGTTTCTGCTCACATACACAAGTCTCTGTTTTCTAATTTCAGTTTTTGTCAACTTCTGCAAAAACAACTTCAAATTTCCAATAGTCATCGACAACGGCAATCGACGTTTAACCGGTTTAAAATTAGGATTGACAGGAGCCTCGATCGTTAGTTCTAAAAAATAAAACTAATAAAATAAGCAATTTACCATAAGTTGGGAAACATTTTTAATTACTATCAACATTCAACAGCATCAAAATTGAAATCCACAATTATTATTAAAGAATTCTACTTACTAATTCTCAGCATGAAAGTAATTTAAATTTGAGTACAATTAAAGCATTCACAAAGCTAAAACACAAAATTATGATATTTGATAACCAATGAAAAAGTTTACTAAAATGCCAACACTAATTACCAATGAGGTTTCCTTTCAAAGCTGATGACTTCTTCACAATCTGTGTATCAGCTGGTGCTCCATATTCTAAAAATGAAATGAGCACTAATGATGACTACAATCATTACACGTGATACTTTAAAAACATCAGCGTAGTAATGGGTAGTTCCACAAAAAACCTAAAAGGCAAAATCTAACCCTGAACTATCTCCATAAATCTGGGATGATTTTTTATAAAAGTTTCAGATGGATTATTTTTTGCTGGATCCTGATCCCCACCAGAATCCTTCCATTCCAGCCCGAATTTGCGAAGATAATCCAGCTCGGAGCCAGTCCTCTCTGCTGGCTCAACCTAATACCATTTATATTAAACTGTGTGGGTAAAATTATTTCATCTGTCAACCAGAGCTCAATCTTATTAAAATTTAGTAAACAAATATGAATGATATACCTTTTATTAAATCACATGCAGAGTCATGTAACTCATTAAAAAAACTCCAAATTGCCTTACTGCAGTTCTGTTAAGCATTTCCAGTCTTCCTATTTTTGCAATAATGATTTCTCGCATTGTGGCTTCATCTTCCAAGTCCTGAACAGGGTTCTTTCTGATGGTTAAGTTAATGAGTGCTGGTAGTTTGTTCAGCTCATTAAAAACTTGAAGCTGAAAACGTAAATTTTCATAAATAAATAACCATTTTATCATAATGTGCATTTAAAGCCATCTATGTTTGAAATAAAATCTATATTTACCTTCTGAAATTTGTTGCCAGCTAATGATATGTTTTCCAACTTCCGAAATTCATCAGAATGGATATTCATTTCAGATAAATTGCACTCATTTAGTAAAAGTGTAGTCAGTCTGCAAGCAAATAACAAACAACAAAAATTTACATCAAAAAATCATCTGCATATAACATATTGTGTAATAATGCAATCGGAAATGAAATATAGTTTGTTTACTTGTTTTAAGTAGATTTATCAATAATCTTACTTAGGCAATGTAGAAAATGATTTCATTTGGTCCCAATTTTTTATAGGATTTCCAGATAAGTTTAAAAATTCCAGTTCATCAAAAACATTATCAGGAGCTGGGCAAATTTCAGATATGCTGTTGGAAGAAAGATGAAGGTCTTGGACATGAGGCCACATGACTGACGAAGCAATAACCTGAAAATGATTAAAATTGAACCTCAAAACTATGATATCTGATGATGTTGCTACCAATACGTAGTAAGTACCATAATATTCTGTTATTAGAAGCAACAAAATCCAAAATCCACTAAAATTACACATTTTAAGAAAACATCTCATAAGTTGAAAACTCGAAATACAGTGGAAGCTTGTTAACTCAAAGTTTAGTGGGCCAATTAAAACACTTCTACATGTCCAAGTTGGTAAAATTTGTGGCAAATAATCTTGAAAACCTGGCTAGAGGAAGCTAAAAGAAGCCGTTTTAGAAATCACTTAACCCACGCTTTTCTTATAGAACCTTTTTGATAACAACATGTAAATTTAGCAAAATTGAAAAAATTTCTCTGTTTTAATTAAACATAGCACCATTAATGCCCAGAGGTGGGCACATATGCACACCTTTTAGGTGCAATCTCGAGAGCGATGTTCTTTTTTCAATGTAGGACCTGAATGACTGCTCTTAGATTTATTTCATGCACAATTTTTACTTCTCAAAGTTAATGGTGAAAAGTAAACAATATAAATATGCAAATACTGTGTCTGCCACCAGGCATAAGAATATGCATACGACATATGCATATCTATACAATATGCACGTTAGAATCATGTGATGACGGTTTGATATAAACGCTTCGCTTTTTAAGCTGACAACAATGAGCCGAGTTGTCATCACATGGCGTTATACTTTGCTTTATGTTGCAGTTATTTTTATAACTTAACCGATATATGCTTTGAAAGTGAAGAATATTAAATTGTTAAACTTCGTCATTTACAATTCCAGTTGCAGTTTACAATGCAAATTTGCAACATACCAATGTGATTGGTTTTCGAAAATACACCAAAGTGAAAATATTTCTTAAATGCTAAGAAGAGCGATAGCAGCAAAACAAGCGTTCTCTTTTCTTTATAAAAGAGCGAAAACATGAGCAACGCTATTTTTTCGTTGATAAGCGAAAGCTTGAGTGATACTATGTTTAATAGAGCGATTGCCCAGCTCTGGTAATGTTTAACTGCTATTGCCAATTAGAGCCTTGTCCCTTATTTCGACTAGCTTAACAAGTTATCATAAAGTATTGCTGAAATCACCTTACTTGCCTATTTGCTTTTATTACTCTAAGTTTAGTCATTTTCATTGTTAAATGTTCATGTTGCACTTGTTTCTTTCTAATGTTGTGAATGTCTCTATAACCGTTAAGCAACATGGTTGCAACATTCTAGACTCGTATGCTTAAATGTTAAACCAGTGTTTTCCAACTTGGGTGCCACGAGATTGGCCAAGGGTGTTGTGAGATTTTAGAAAAAACAAATGATTCATAACATTATCTTTTGATAAAAAACAACTTCGCTTCAACGATTTTATTTTGTTGTTTTAAATCCCCCAAGTCGACCCTTTTCACATTAACAGTAACCAGCTTGTTCACAAACAATGCAAAAATAGTAACTGGTAAGCAATATCGCGTGTCACAGAATTTTTTTACTGAAAAGAGGTGCCACAAACCAAAAGTTGGAACTTGCTATGTTATACACTACTTACGCCAGGATCTATGTCAAAGTTTTAAGAGGCATTAGATTATATAACCCAAGATTAAGGTTAGCATTTCTGGACCATAGCAACCTATTAATGAAATAAATCACATTGAAATTAATAATAAATTGACTGATTTTTTGACTATGATAATTTTGAGATAACAGGTGCTATATTGTGCCAGTTACAACCTGGGAACCACAAAAACACTTTAAGTTAGCTGAAACTTTGACTTTAAGTTATAATCATTCATTTGCATGCATTTTAATTGGCAATTTACCTAAACCAGTAAAGTTGCTTCAAAATTAAACAAAGTTAAGTATACAAGCTTGTACTGTGTCAACCATAGTGAATCTATTTTACTTTCAACAACCCAAACCTCATTCCAGGTTAATTTGCATTTATTTAATATCAAGGTATGTAGTGATGAAAATGCAGGGACATATTCACGTAGGTTTTCTGACAATGAGAGGTGATTTTCACTCAGATTGAGAATTTTAAGCTGTGGAAGTTGATTGGCTATCTCATACACAACTTTCCAAGATGGCAATAAGTTCTTCGATATATCAAGTTCAACTAATTCTGAAATATAACAAATTGTAATTTTATAGTATCACTCGTATAAAAAATAAGTCCACCACAAACAATTTTACCAATTTACGATTTAAAGGTCATGAACAACAACTTGGTTGAACCTACTTGGTGTCAAAGACAGCAATAAGTCTTTCTCACCAGCACTAGATATTAGCTGATCTCTCATCGCCGCCTGTTTTAACTGATGAAGGTTTCTAAGATGCATCATGATTATTATATTAAAATACAATCTATGTAGATCAAAACAAAAGCAACAGTAGAAAAAAAGAAATCATAATGGCTAAACACACTCAAATTGTTTCTGCACTTTTTCCATTCCAACAGTTTCCACTTTTTTTAGACCGCCTTCAACAACTATGAAAAGATTTGTCTCCTCTGTTGACACAACACTGCCTTGTTCAGTATATCTTTCTTTTATAGCATCGCATATTGAAATGCCATGATTGATTTTATGTGGACGAACAAATGATCCACCAGTTGGATGTCTAAATAATAAAGATACAAACCAATAAAATGTAAGTTGTGCAACTAAATCAATGCAAGTGCTTTTTAGTTACGAAGAAAAGCCTATATCGCAGGAATAGTAGGCTAGGTTTTCTTTTCATACTTGCATGAAAAATATCTAACTCCATCTTTTGTTCCATCATGTTTTCCTCTGTTGCAATCATCCCATTCTATGCCAACCCATTCTCCTAAATCAGAATGCATTAGTTACAAATAAGCAAAGTCTTAATTGCCTATAACCACGCTCCAGAGTAGAATCGGCACACTTCGTCCGCCGAAGTCTTATGCCGGCAGCCAAAACAGTTCACACCAACATGAAAACATGACATTAAAAATTATGATTCATAACAGTTGAATTCAAAAATCTGCCAACTAATAAAATATATGGATGGTACATGTTTGTACGTAGGTCGAAAATATAAATTTGGCAAAATTCGCCCGCATAAAAATTTCGTTTGGTTTTCTGCCAAAATCTTTCAAAGACCCTAGACTTGTCTGGACTATGCTAAAAAGTAATTAATTTTCGCACTGGAAAGTTTGCTTTCAGTGTGCCAGATAAATGAGTCAAAAAATCTAATGCCAAAATTATTCAAATGTTATACTTATAATATAGAATATAGAGCAAAACAGAAACTTATGCGCAGAAGCCAAGCATATAGGCTTTACCTTTTGTGTTTGGAACAGATCCGATAAACCTTACAGTTCCAACATAGCTATCACTTTCAATGCGAGATCCTACAACAGCCATGCCTGGTTACTTTATTTTTCCCCTTAACTTTACTATTTAACACAGTAAGGAAATGAATCAATAGAACGATATAAGCAATTAATTATCATCCCAATTGAACCGATTTAAGAAAGCAACTGGCAGATTAACCAAATGTGCATAAGCTGGTGGACAAAAATGTAAACAAAGTGATGCCAACAAGTGAAGTGGAACCGATAAAAAAATGCCATCAACAACATATCTTCTAAATTTCAGAATTCATATTGGGATTATTAGACAATGTTCATAAGTACAAAATATAACCTTGACTAATGAAAGAAATTCTTCATTGCTATTTTTTATCAAATATTTACTCCCATTCGTCAAGGATTAGCCCATAGGAATGCTGAATGGTAATGCCTGGATTACCCATTCGTATGTGGAAAAGGTAATATTTTAATTTCTTGTGGTAATTAAGCTACCGGTAGTGCTATTCATATGTCGAATGCGTAATCCACATTTCAGACCTATGGCTGTTGCTAACCCAAATACCGGTATACCTATCTTATATCGCAATACAAGCAAACTGGCCAGTAACAGCAAAAGAAATGGATTACCCATTCAACATATGATTTGCCTTAGCTCAATTACGACAAGAGATTAAAATGTTACCGTAACCCCATGCAAATGGCTAAACCGTGGGTTACATTCTGCCTTTCTTGTGCGCTAATTCTTGACGGTGAAATATTAGTACCAAAAATTTAAAGATTTTGTAGTTAAAATTTTGACCTATCGTTTTGGATACACAATGCATTTCACGCTCATAAAATATTGTGATAAAATTGATGTTTAAATTTAGCTTATTCTACCTTAATTCCTAGTTTATCAGGCACTCTATAAATATAAGCCTCACCGAGTATTACTATAAAAATTATTAGTAAGTTTCACCAAAACTTATTAATACTGTACTAAATATAGCCGGTGTTGTTTTTAGACCTAATCATTTTCAAACATGCGCATTCGATGAGTTGATAACTGTTTTTTTATTTCTTTTTTTCAAGTTTAAAGTGCATCATCTCTTTCTAGCTTACACTATTTAGAAAGCCTATGTTCAATAAACATTTTTCTGGAAATTTTCTGTTTGATCAATGTTTTTTGGTAAAAAATTGCTTATAATTTTCAAAGTTTAATATTAAGCTTTTCTGTAAAATAATACACACTTAAAAAAAATTTACAGAGTTTTATAATCGATTTTATCTTTATCATCTTTTTCACCACTACTAACGCTACAGAGCACGTTGCTATGGATTTCTCCAACCAGAAAAAGAAAAACAGATTGAAAACCTTGCTTGCTGATTGAGGAGTGTGCCTTTACTTCTGTATCTTAATAATTAGATTGTGGGAAGCAAAGGTTTTTTATTCGAAAGTTTCACCAAAAATTAAAAATGACCGCTGTACTTCCTCAACAGCCTGAAACAGGCACCTACACATTTCAAAGTAAACCGAGAGCAGTACAAGGTCGAGCTAAATACAGGTTTCAGCTTGACGAAAATGAAGGCCCTATCCCGTACGGTAATATTATGTATGACAGGAGAATTGTCAGAGGTAATACATATGCCCAAAACACTCTTCCTGTAAGCGCTCAACCTGATCCGATTGAAATACAAAGACAACAAGAAATCAGACGAAGAGCAATTGCAAAAAAGCGAGCCAAAGAGCAGCTACGGACAAGGTCTCCTGATGCCGTAGAAGGTCGAAAACACATTGAAGTTCAAACTGAACTATATCTTGAGGAGCTAAGTGACCGAATTGAAGAAGCAGATGTTGATACCCAAACTGATTCTTTCCTTGATCGCCCTCCTTCCCCAATGTTTGTTCCGGCAAAAACAGGAAAGGATGTTGCAACACAAATCTTGGAAGGTGATTTATTCGATTTTAATTTAGAGGTAAAACCCATTTTGGAAGTGCTGGTTGGTAAAACCCTGGAACAGTCACTCCTTGAGGTCCTAGAGGAAGAAGAGCTTTCTAATCTTCGACAGCAACAGAGAGAATTTGAAGAGCTTCGTAATGCTGAGCTTGTTGAAATGCAGAGATTGGAAGAGCAAGAGAGAAGACACAAAGAAGAAAAAGAAAGACGAATGAAGCAGCAGCGAGAAGTTCTCAAGAAAGAAAAGGAAACAGCTGAAAAAATAGCCGCTCGAGCTTTCGCACAAAGTTATCTTGCTGATTTGGTGCCATCTGTGTTTAGTACCCTTAGAGATAATGGCTACTTCTATGATCCAGTGGAAAGGGATGTGGAGCAAGGATTTATTCCTTACATCATGGATGAAGTTGTTAAGAAGATTGACAAGACTATTCTTGGCAGAACAATGCTTGATGAAATAATCAGAGATGTTGTTAAGCAAAGATACACGATGTTTTCCGAAAATGCATCTAAAGTTCCAATCAGTGAATCTCAATCACTCAACGCTTCCCAGCAAACATAACTTGACTTTTTGCTCACGAACAATGTATTTGTTTGTTATATTTGCAACTTTGTTTATTCTGAAAGAAAATATCTAAGACTGTGAATTTGTAATCAATCACTTGGCTAATGAAATATGTAAATGCACTGACAATTTCAGTTGTTTGTATGCGATTAAATTCATTATTCTCACACATAATAATGTATATGTGCATGTATACTTACCGTCCCTGAAAAATCCAAGGATACTGCTGTAAAACTACAGTAATTGTTAGGTTACATGAACTGAGTTTTTTTGTATAATATTAAAATTAGTGTTTCTAGTAACTTCGGCACCATTTATATTCATTTTATCGCACTAAGCTTTGTACCATTTTCTGGTTGCTTTATATTTGCAAAAAGAATCTATGAAAATGAGAAACACTGCTTTTTTGAGTTAAGAGGTATTTTGTTTTTTTATGTTTGTTGAGTTGAAAGTTTGTGATTAAATTTTGGTTGTTTTAACTAGTACACAAAATCTTTTCACTTGTATATATATTCTCATAGGTATTGTAGTCCTGCAATATGTGATAGATCCAATTTAAAAAAAAAGTTATTTTTACATAATAATTCTGAATATCGAAAATCATGTCCCAGACGCAAACCCAAACGCTTCATCGTTCTGTGGTTAATCCCACAAGAAACCATGACTATCTTTATGGTAAGCAAAGTGATTTATTTGCATTTGCCAATGTTTCTGTAGCTTCAGGTAAAACTGCAAACATTTACTAATACTTTAAAAATCTTACAGATCCAACCTATACATTATCTAGTGAACGGGACCATGCTAGGGACACCTACAAGGCTCATACAAAAGTGGATAGAGTGGTCAGTAATTTCCAGCATTAATTAATCTAGTTATTTGTGCATGTATAAATGCTGGTGGTCGGTCAGTTCAACTTAGAGCAATGAAATTCAGCCGATAAACGATTAAACCCAGGACATTTCAACTAAAGTACTATTCAACCCACAGACGTTGGTTGAGTTGTTCTGGGTTTAATCGCTTTGGATTGAATCAACCTGAAACTATGAATGACAATAATAACAGAAGCTGTGTCCCAGAAGCACTGCAGCACCAAGTTATGACATTTATGTTTTTGGCAGAAAAGGGTTCCAGAATTCCAGCAGATGTTTTCTGCTCTGCCGCATTTTCCAAGATTTCAAATAAAACTTGAATCAACCGATCCTGTACCTCAGTTTGTTAGTCGCAGATGGAGAGGTTATGGAGAACAAAGAAGAGAGGCAATGGTTCGATATACAACGTAAATAGCTCTTGGCAGCTTTTGTGATATTTCATGTAACTACTGTAGATTCTTAACAGTGTCTTTGAATAAATATACATAATTATTGTTTGTTTTAAAGACTTTTTGTTACACGTTTTATTATTGCTGATTAATTAGCTACATTTTGGTATTTTAACATTGTTACTTGTCTAATTAAAATACTATTCAGTTTTTCTTACTTGTGAACTGAATTACTTTTACATACTTTACAGTGTCTCTTTGTTGTAACACTGGTAGTTTTGAACCAGGTTGATTACATTGTTCATCTGAACAAATCGTGTCTTTTATCTGTTTAGGTTTAATTATGATCCTGCTGTGAGAATACCATCTGTGAAGTATGACGATCCAAAAGTCAGTGGACAAAATCGATATAAATACTTTCGTCGGCCTATCATTCCATTTTTGCAGCAAGTACCACCGGAAGTGCTTTTGCAGCCTACCACGTAGGTCTAGCATTCATATACTAAATACTGTACCGTCAGACAAAAAAAGATCCACGCCGTGTTTGAATGATAAATACTTTAAATTTCTGCTGTGGCTTCTTAATTCCACAAGTGGTTAAGTCGCCAGTGTATCAGGTTTCTTTAGTCGGGTTCTAAGAGTATTTGGTGTGCAAAAAAGCTAGTAGAAAATGATGTTTGTGTTTTTGTATGATTTTTTATTTCATCAATGGTTTAGCAAACCTGTGGTCTAAAGATTTTGTTTATGGTGATAGGGTTGACCCTCTTGCCCCACCAAATGACATGTCACAGCGACCTCCAACTCCACCCACTCGGACTGTGGAAATACAAACTGATTATCGGGATTCTGAAGCACAAACAGATCCTTTCACTCCAGAATATGTTGTAAGACCAGGCAGTGCCCCAGAACTTCTAACCTTGGCAACTTTGACACATGGTTAGTAAATATCATTTAATATAATAATTAATATGAATGTTGCGGTAAATACCAAGGTAAAGTGATACAATGAGAGTATAAAACATATAGGCTTCATGTTATTAACAACATTCCTACGTAATATATCATAGATATTAATTTCATCTTAGAAAACATTTTATAGACTTGATAATAATAATCAGTTATAACCAATGTTCCCTCTAATTTTTCACGAGTCTGAGCAAACACACTAACTCCCTGAACGGTCCCTTGGACCACTGTGAGCAACATCAGACGTGCCACGTGCGCACTGTGGCCATTATTATGCGTTTATTTTATTTTCAATTCAGCTTGGATTTTCTTGTGCGCAGCACAGATTTTCTGTGCGCAGAGACCGTGTCAGCAGTGCGCATTTGCGCACGCGCGCATCTTAGAGGGAACATTGGTTATAACTCCCCGATATGTGTGTTGAGATCATTTGAAAAATGGGTACGGTTGCAATTATAGGACATGGACTACCAGCTGGCTTGGCAGAGGTTGAAATGATTGAACGAGCACGTGCAAAGCGAGCTTGGGAACGTACTCTTCCTCCTCTGAATGACGTCACTCAACTGGATAAACGAAAACGGATGATGGATGAAATGGAAACAAAGGAATGGGCTATACGGGAACAGGAAATAGAAAAGTGAGGGTGAATTGAATTTACTTGTCACTTGTTATATCCATGTTAGTTATATTTAAGTCAATTATAATGTGGTTCTTTTTGATATCATACTTTCTGCCTCTATTTTTCTGTTTTGCTTCATTTAATTGTTGACATGACATGACTTTGAAGTCTTATCAGCTTTACCGTAATTAAATTTAAATACAGAGTAACTATTTTATGTCCTGTCCAGGTATTTGCTTTGTATTTCTTTAACTTAGATTACAGGAAGCAAGGTTAGAAGTTTTGAAGAAATTGCTGCTCCAGCGAGAAATTAAACAGCAGGAGCTGAATGACAAAAGGCTTGACAAGCTGTGGAGTAAAAAGCAGAAGGCGAAAGAAAACAAAATACAAAAAATAAGAAAGGAGCACATTAAAAGTATGCTTTTATGAGATGCTATGTTTACTTAAGATGACTGAACAATTACTTGAGAACCTTTAAGTGTATGAATACGATGAAAGTGAAAAGAAAGCCTTAGAATAGTAAGATCAGGCTTGGTCATGACATCACCACACTTAAGTAGCACTGGAATAATACTTACTCGATTCAGGGTCATTTTCGAGTGGCGATAATTTAGACAAACTCCATAATTAAAAAATTGAGTTCTACTCATGATATAGATTTTTTTGGTTAAGTTGGTTTGTAGATCTCTAACGTTACTGCACTGATTACTTAACTTTTAGCTGGAAAGTGCATATAATATTCCATTAGTTTTTAACTATTTTTTTCAACTAAATATATGCCTAAACATTGGTAAATGTATAGAACGTAATATTGTGGTTTATGAATTGAAATTTACTGCCAA
Organism: Clavelina lepadiformis; assembly: GCF_947623445.1. NCBI lineage: Eukaryota > Metazoa > Chordata > Ascidiacea > Aplousobranchia > Clavelinidae > Clavelina > Clavelina lepadiformis. Next base: position 6,858,013 of record NC_135241.1, on the reverse strand, counting down.
TTACCAATTTGACTTTTTTTTAACAGTTTGTCAATACTTAGTATTTTTGCAACATTTTGCAATTTGTAACAGCTATTCGAAAACTTACCCTCAAACGAAAACATGTGGAGGGGAAACTTGAACGACGTGATCTCATTAATGAATACAGCAGCTTTAGTTCCCAAGTCCACGCTCCACAATCAAGAATTGGAGTGTTTTTGGACAGAGGTTCTGAACAATATGTGGTCAAAAGCAGATATCTTAATACATTTCAAGGTAGATACTGAACACTATCAAAAATCGTATTATTAATAAAAAAAACTAAACCTGTGACTTATAAAAACGAGCTACCTTCTACATTGATGCTTAAATTGGCTTTACAGGTTTGCTGGAATTGGAAGCCTCACTGCCAGATTTTGTCACTCAGCCACGAGTTCGAGCACCAAGAAAGGCGGCATCGGCACAACAGGGCTTTACTAAAAGGAAAGAAAGAAGAACAAATGAACTTGCAGACATGCATCAGGTAAGATGGCAGAATAAATGAACAAGAATTTTTAGACTTTCATTTGCACATTGAAATACTGTTCCTTTATTTCTATGGACAGTTGAGAGTTTATTTAATCAATTTTTTGTTAAAACTATATGTGAATCAAAACGGATCTTTATGTCATTCATGATGGTCATATTTGCACATTTAGGCCATCAAGGAAGCAAAGGAAAAAGATAAAGAAGCGTTTAAGCCACTCCGGTTTCTTCAGAAAGTTGAAAAACCGATCCCAAGACCTCCTACCCCAACTGTCGAAGTTCCATCTCCAGTGAGTAAAGAATTGATTACATATTAATGTTAGTCCCTGTTGTTTATAATTTACTGATTGATGTTTCTATGAATTAACTGTTGACTAACCTGCCAGCACTTTTGCAAAATGACTGCGCAGTGATGATTTTTAAAAACTTTAACACAGGAAGTGGAACAGACTGAACTGGCAGCCATTTTCATCCAAAAAGTCATACGAGGCCGTGCCATTCAAAACATGATGTACGAAGGCAAGGAGAAGAGACTTGAGCTTATCCAGGAAGTGAGAAGCACGCATGCCCTTCAGAGAGCACAACAGCAAATGAAGAGAGCGGAGAGACAGCATGTCATCACTTTACAACGACAGAGGAAACTTTATCAACAAAAAGTAAGTCATACCATTCACATCCTCTTGTAACCTGATGGTAGTTAAATAACTAAATTCCAATTTCGTTTTACATACCTCTATTTTGTTCTGCATAATTTATAAACGTGTTTACTCATAAGGAATCAGGTGTGGATGAAGTATTGTCACAGCTTGAAGGGGAATCAATCGGGGATATGCTGGATTTCTTATCAAAAGAACTTATTCGGTTGGAAGAAGAAAGGAGAATACATGCCTTTAGGTAAAACCACGGTATACTATATTCCATTGCTGTAATTTCCTGTCTTTTGTATCTTTCTTGAAGACATTATCTGGAGAGACATGCAGCAATACAATAGAAATAATTTTGGCCTTTTACTCTTGGTTTCATCATCTGTCAGCAACAGTAAGACTTTTATGTTTTCAGCATGCTTGCAGAAAGGAGGCGCAGAACCCGAGAAGCTGAAGAGTCCGGAAGACGTCAAGTTGAAGAGCGTAGACGAAGAGAAGAAGATGAAATCTTCAAGCAGCTCATGAAAGTCCATCAGTCAACTGTGGACACTTACTTGGAAGACATAGTCATGAATGCAGTTGACGGAACAGCTGATGAACAGGCTCGACAAGAAATACAAGAACATGCCGATCGAATAAACGATATAGCATACGAGATTGAAGACAGGTCAGTCTTTGCTGACATATAGTAGTTATATTAAATCGGTGTAATTCCTTTGTAGTTACGAGAATGCTTTCAAAAATTGTTTCTTATAGGCGTTCCCTTCTCCAATCTGAGGAAATTGTTTCTGAATTAGTCCATAGCTTCTTGTTACCAGAAGTTTTGAAAAGAAATTCAAGGAACAGGAGTAAGTTTTCTTATTTTACCAACATAAAAAGCTTCCAGTTTAAAATTCTAACTATTTTGTTGCAGTAAAACAAAATCAAAAGAAACACCTGCTGGCTGCACATCGTATTATTCACGCAACTTTAGAGCCAGTGATAGAAACTGCTAAAACTCCTGAAGGGAAATCAGAAGAATAATTGGATTTTACGCAACCTTACTAACATTGGACTTTTGTTGCCTGCAGTTACGGAGTATTTTAACACAACCTTGACACAAACTTCTCACAATATATCGGTTACTTATGTGCTGGCAGAACTGAGTAAAAACTTCCATATGAAACCAATTTCATCACTATATTGGTTTTATAGTTAATTGCAACAAACATTTCTATAATGCACACATGCTTTGTGAAGCAATATCGCATTATAAATGTCTTGGCTCTAAAAATATATCATTGTTCATACTTTTAGCTTACATGCCTTGTTGTGTTTGGCTGCATCCAATTGACTGTGGGTGTTGAAATTACATGTATTGCAGTCAATTCACATGACTTGTTGCTTACCAAGGCAATCAAACATGATAAATAAAGCAAGGTAGTGCATTTCACCATGCTTCAAAAACATCAACTGGCATTAAAAAAAATTTCAAGCAAAATCTGTCCACAGCATTTGTCACAAGTTTATTTGGAAGCAAAACGCCACAGACATAAATTTCATCTCCATAATAAATTAAAAAACTTTCTGGTTTGGCGGTACAAGCTAAACAGTAAACACGTATAGCACTGAACTATAAACAATTACTAATTAAGTGCACAAGCAATATATTACATATTTTTTTACGATTTCAAACATTGGTTTTGTATTTTGCTGCAGACCCCAATAAAATAAAATAAACAAAATGGTCTAACTAGAAAGTTTGAGTAATGCCTGATTGGCATATATTGGAGGGTCACGTATGTAAACAAATGGTAAGATCATAACTTTGGCTTTGCATTGATTTCCCTGCACCTTATAAATTAAGCAAAGTTAATCTAAGTTTTTTATCAGTATAACAATATTCACAATTTTAACAAAACAGGAAAGAGTCAAAAGATATAGCTAATTAACCAACCAGGTAGTAAATATCTCAGGTTGCTGTCACTTGCTTCAAACATGATTGCGCATGATTATACGTTAGGTACCAGTATTTAAATTCATTCAACAAAAATTTAATGTATTTGAACACTATTTCCAATATCATCAGTACATACTACTAAGATTTTGTTGAGTGGTAAACCTGAATCAAAAGTCCTAGTAAAATTTTGGAAAAAGTTTTATTATGTTTAACTACAATTTGCTATAGCTTCAACTAATTCTTAGTTTGTGAATATCTTTTTAAACTTCTTTAAAACTATGTTGAGAAAAGCATCTCCTGAAATACTATTAAGCCTATTTAAATTTCAATAAATAAAGAAGCACCAGAAAAAATGCAATAAAAATACATCAGTCAACATGTTGGTTAACATCTATTTGGTAACCAGACATATCATTATTCTTCAAACTGGTAGTTGGATTTTGGGATTGTACAGGTTTTGTTCTTGTATAGACGTTCAGTCTCCTCTGATTATTCAGGGGAATATTCTCACGAACTTGCTTCAACTTTTCAGTTTCTACGGAATAAACACTTGTTCAAGCCACGCACGGATTTTCTAAGTGTAGCAACAAACCGCATACTAATCAGACATTTCATTTACGATATGCCTAACTATTCAATAAACACCAAACAAAAAATAGCCTCACCAATATCTGTGTAAAGAATCGTTTCCTCATGGTCAGTTGTTACCAGCACATCTCCCCTGTTGCAAAAAACATAAAATTTGCTTAATCATCAACAGCACACTACATTTTATAAAGAGTATAATTGCTTCAATTTATCGTAAAAACACCATCTATCCGACAAACAAGTTATTTTTCTTGATTGTGTACACAGTAAAGTCCATTTAAAGAACCCATAGATAATTATTATTTATCAGTCTTCTATTACATCCAATGTACCCTGGGATAGTTAATATACCAAGACTGCCACTTATTAAATCCATTTGCTATCCTACAAAAAGAAAAATGTCCAATATTAAGAAACAAACCTCTTCTGATAGAACACTTAATCTCATCCTATCCTGATTTGAAAATGTTCTCAAACAATAACCTCTTCTGAACTAACAACCCCCAATATGAGTAATGCCAATTTTATGATTTTGCAGCGTTTTGACTTGATAAAGCTTTCTTGTCAGTCGCTCAGCTAAGGTTTTACAACAGCTTTGCTACTCCTTTTTATCTGAAAATTTATAGATTATATATATACAAAGTACTAATTTACTTGTTACTTTGGCTGTACATCTGGCATTTTCAACATTATTTTCTTTGCCATGCTTAATAATCTTGTCATCTATCAAATTGAAATTGGCTGGGATCAAGGTTTGTTAATGAAGAGGATTCTGTTATATAAACAATTCGATTGTACGCAAAATTATTGGGCTTAAACTTACCAAGGCCCAACAGCAGTGGTGTGACCCCATGCAATATATGACGCATTTTCATCCCTTGCAGGTGATATGGCTGCTACATACAACTGGTTATCAAGTGCCCTGTAAATTAATATTAAGATTTATCACCATGTTTGGAACAAAGAAAATGTTTACCAATCATCAGTGATATGTCCACTGTCATCCAGCGTGAACTTAACCAACCTGGCTCTCTGTAGCAACTCCCAATGTAAAGGCCCTGTTGTCATGTTGAAAGCACCCGGGTATAGTAACAAATGGCAGCCTTTTTGTGCATAGATCTGTGCCAACTCAGCAAATCTGATATCATAGCAAATTCCAATGCCGATAGTGCAAGGCCCTGTTAGAAGATATTTGAACAAGATAAGTATCGTCATTACATGACCTCGTCTTGAAATACTAAGAAATACTTACTCCAAAATACTGTTATTACAGAAAAATCATTAATTGGAATAAGCTTCATACCAGCATTAAATGTGGCAAAACGATTTCCTGCTTTCAGCACTTCTGATTCTTGAAAGCGGATCTTTCCTGGGACATCAATATCAAAGAGATGCATCTTACGATATTTGGCAATAATTTCACCATTAGGCGCAAAAACAGAACAAGTGTTGTAAAGATGTCCATCGTCTGATTCTGGAATTGAACCTAAATAATAAGTAACAACCACAATTGTGAGACTTCAGTGTTAATGAATTCATGGCAAAATGAAAGTATTTCTGAACAGACTAGGATTAAATCCACAAATGCTTAATTGTACAAATGTACACAATCAAAAACAATTGTATCCACAGTTTATTGTTTTAAACTCATTGGGCACAATGATTTATTTGCCAAGTTCTTATTTATCACAACAAAACATGAAATTAAAAACGTAACTATCAATATGAGTAGTAATATCACGCCTGTAACAGATAAAGGTAAGCAAGAAAATGGATAAACACATGAGACAAACAAATTACAAAAACTAACCTCCAACTACATAAACTTTGCAATCTTTTGCAACCTGAGCTAAAGACATAGTGGTTGGACCAGGTATAGGTTCGGAATATTCTTTAAAGTATTTCGTTCCATAAGGTGAGTTGAAGCATTCCTATTAATAAAGACTAGTTAAACACAAAAATGCAAATAGACTAAAAGCTATTTCAAAATTATTCAAAATAAACGTTTCCGAACAGAAGTTAGAATTGCTTACTTACTGGAAGAGCAACAAGTTGAGCTCCTTTGTTAGCTGCCTCTCGGATCAACTTGCAAGCATGCGCAATGTTGTCCATCTTATTGATGCCAACAGACATCTGGACTAAAGCCAGTCTTAATGCTGTTGCATAAATATAAAATTTCATGTTAACGAAACTACCATATATGTATGTACTTAGAAAGACAAAATGCAGCATTCCAAGAAACATAACGGTGTTGTGTCATAAGTTCATAACATTGCTTCAGAGTAGGCCAACTATATAATGAGTATATACAGCGAAGAACAAAGAAAATGTTTTGTTACAAATTAGAGGCTTTTAAAATCACAAGTAAAATCTAGATTAGAGAAAATCACACATATGTACAACATACAAGAAAATGACTTACAAAATATAGAACATATATTATAATCATAGTAATACCAATTACCGAACTATTATTGCAAGAAATTTTACAGCCATGTAACAAGCTAACAATCAAAACAATTCTATTGTTACTCCAACTAACCCATGTGTGATGTTGAAATATATATTCTTCTTTATTTGAAATATAGCTTCTTTCTTCAAAATGCGCTTAACAACAAAACTATTTTACCTAGAAGCTTTACTTACAAAGCACATATTATCAAAATATAACATGGAATTTAACAGAAACATAAGCATGCAGCGCAAAAAGCATATCAGATTCAAATACGTAGCAACACAAGAGTTGGTAAGACTGATACTAAGACACCACTTAAACTAACTTAAGTCAAGTGGTCAAACCATTTACTAAGCTGCCTGGCACATGATTTCCTGGAGAACTAACAATTGTGAAAAACCATTAATTATAAATTATGCAGCGATATTCAAGGAAGGGACACATGATCTCTTCCTTAGAAATAAGTTTCGTGATTCCACCTGATTAATGGTTTTGGATTTAAATCAAAAGGTATATACATATAAAATAAAGACATTAACTTTAGAATCTCAAAAACTTTACCAATGAAAACTTCGAACTTTACCAATGAAAAAGCAAAAACACAAGGTTATTTTAAAAGTTTACTCTAATTTATCCACAGTTTTAAATTGCATTCGTTTATCAAATAAAGGCTGCTGTCTATAATTTTTAATTAACCATAGAATATTAAAACCATTTGCAATATAAAACATAATTCCTGACATCCAAAGTGGGAAAAAGGTGTTAATGCCATTAAATTCTAGTAATCCAGCAAACAACAACCATATCCCTTGCATAGAAAACCAAGCAACAACAGGTAGTGCCAACTTTTTAAGCGGTAAATGCGACAAACCATCAACCAACAGGGGAAGCAGACTGAGATACCAGAGAAAATATTGAGAAGTACAAATTTTATTGAACATGACAAAAACATAAGTTAGCAGAAAGAAACAAAATGGTATGTCGTTGTAATAAGTGTAAGATAGAGCACATATCACAAAAATTTGGAAAATGAAACACAAGAAATTTAGCCATGTGCTAGGATTAATATACAACATGTAAAAATACACTGAAAAATTGTGTCGAATGTCTCGCCTGGTTGCATGGTACAAGTAAGTATGCTGAAGGAAATCATAACCATAAAGATAATACATTACAATGGTTAAACCTAAAAAAGTAAATCCTGAAGAAAATATAAACTTTAGTCTTTCAGGATTCGCTGTTTTTCTGATAAAGATCTTCAATTTTTGAGATGAAGATATGTCACGCCAATGGAAGCTACCCAGACTTGTACCGTTGCCTTCACCCAAAAAGAAAAGAATGCATAAAGTGTAGATTGCTGGATATATCTTTAAGTGGATGGCAAGGGCAAACACAATACCTGCTGCAATTGTCTGTTTTCGTAAAAGTGTGCGAACGCCAAGCAAAACTACAAATGAAAAAATTGACTCTGCATTTCCTCTGCATGACACAGTGGCTGTCACCGGATTGAAAAGCCACAAAAATAAAGCAGTTTTTATGATAATATCTTTACTTTCTCGCAGCATCAAAATATTCTGAATACAAATAGCTGATGCTATATCAGCTATAACAAACAAGACTTTTCCCCATACTTTGTGAAAAAATACACACGGCGTCAAAAGCCAGGCCAAAAGCGGACTGTATCTGTACGTTGCCCTATAGTAAGGAGATTCGCCGATGGAAACAAATTCAGATGCGTCAACAAAAACAAAATAATCTACGTCTGTAAATTTCACTTTCATGGTAAGATCTTGCCATTCTCCATAGCATAGTAGTAATAACCGCATTATAATGGCTGTAGCATAAATATTTAAAAACAACATATTGCGCACAACAGGTTACTACTAAACTTGCTCAGATGTATATACTTTTCCTAGACACAATTTTGTAAAGTAAATGTTTGCAAAGAATTGAAATGTATGCAAACTACTCGTCCTTGGACACTTTAGGGTTTGCTGGGGTTTGCTTTTCTTTATCAGTGCCTAAAATTGATGCTTCGAGCTCAGTCAAGTCCATTCCTTGATCTTTCATTGCATTCTTCACGCAAGTCTGATACTTTTGAAAGATTTCAGCACAAGGATCACTTTTTGTGTCACCTTTGAGATAATTTTCCCGAAACCAGTGGTTAAAACATTTGTCGTACTCCCATTTAAGTGGAGTACATTCAGCACCTAAACTGTTCATGCTAATCCAACCAAAATCTACATTTCACATCAAAAAATGTATGGCAATTAGTCATTTTAATTCAAGTTGCCTTATTCATCTACAAAGTCTGAAAGTTGCAATCCTTCACACAAAACACATAATTAAAACTTTAACATCAAAGTTAACCGACAACGCGACAAGAACCATCAACAAAGTCATCTGTGCATATGAGCAAGCAGACTACAGACTGACATGTTGAAAAACCTCACTACACAATTTGATGGCAGACTGCAACAAATGTATGGCATAAGCAAGTGAACTACTGTGGGAAATGTCTCCGTTATATAGTTTTCGTTTTTTTTTTAATCAATAAAAAATGATTTGATTATTCAATAAAAATTCTATGCTTTTCACTCATACCAAATTAAGTTATGCATAGAATTTGAACAAGCTTTTATAAAATTTCTATACATAAGTATTCAAACAAGCTATATGAAAACATTATTCTAAAGGAAACTATTGTCAGAACGTTGCCAGTATAAATTCAATTAAGGCTACATGGAGCACATTACTTGTTTTACAGTTTACTGAAGGAATGCATCGCAAGACACAATTATTAATAAAATACAGTGCAATTCTGAAAATTGCCGCTCACCCAATCAACATCAGTGCAAACATTATATAGCATAGAGCCTTCTTTTCAAAAGCATGTAAAACAAAATTGTAGCATCAAAATTATGCTATAATTTCTATTTAAGCATCTACTGTACAACCAATTTCCCAAGCTTTATGATATCAGATGATTTTACTGTCATGAAATAATAATTATTTCAGCATTATGATAACAACACAAATCATAAAGTACAAGATGGGTAGGAGTGAAGGCTACAAACACATAATTAGTAAAGTATGACATACAATGTTAAAAATCACGCAGCATAATTGTAATGCAAGAAACAAACATATATCATACAATAGTTTGGGTTGTATGGTCTTCATCCTAATTATTTCTGTATATATTTGTAAAATAGTCAAAAAATTTGTCGTTTTTTTGGAATAACACGCTGAGTTTCAGGTTCACATCGAAAGCATTTTTAAATGGTTATTGTTTCTCATGAAGTCATGCATTACGAGGACGTTTGCTAGCTACACTGTTTTCATCAGTGATGCCATCAACACTACCAGTATCAAAAATTGAACCACCTGGACACAACTGCTGCAGCAACTTATCCTTCGAAGCTGCTCCAAAAAGGACAAGCAGAAGAGCCACTCCATATCCAGTTGCTCTCTCTCCACTGTGAACAGGTGAAGCCATGTCGACATGTATCCAGGCACCAGGAAAACCAAAAGCACCCTTCAAGTGACTTCCTATGAACAAACCGGCACATGATGATTGTGCATTGGAACGGTCAGCAACGGAATTCTTCATGTCAGCCACAGCAGAATTAAATTCGGAGAAGTGCAATTCAGGGCAATACACAAGTGGATGGGTAAGATCTCCAGATGTTCTACCCGCATCTATGCATGCCCTTTCCCAAACATCCCTATTGGTGAGTATAGCAGCATGATATTTACCAGTAGAAACCCCTTGCGCTCCAGTCAAAGTGGCCATGTCAAGAACAATGTCAGCTTTTAGGTCATTAGAAGCATATGCAACACCATCACCCAGCACGAGGCGGCCTTCAGCATCTGTGTTATTGATTTCAACAGATCTACCAGAGTACAAGATATGAATGTCATCCGGCCTTGTGGCAAGTGGTCCAACACTGTTTTCAGCCAGACACAGAACGCAATGAAGGTTCTGCTTAAAACCACGCTTAACAGCAGCACGGAATGCAGACAGAATAGCAGCAGCTCCTCCACAATCTCGCTTCATTCCTGGCATAGTAGTTTTGCCCTTGATGCTCAAACCACCGGTGTCATATACAATTCCTTTACCACACCAAGCAATAGTAAGAGTTGCGTCAGCAGGCCGGTGGCTTAAGACAACCAAGGCTGGAGGATAAGGAGCTGCTTTGCCAACCCCATAAATCCCACCAAATCCTCTTTTGTCAAGATCTTCTCCACTTATTATGACAGGTTCAATACCAAGCTCTTTGCCTACATCTCTAGCCTCCTGAACAAAAGCAGTGGTGTGCATGATGTTGCATGGTGCATCTACTATACGTGCAGCCATTTGAATGGAATGTGCTGCTTCTTGCACACACTGGGCAATTTCTTGAGGGTTGCATGTATTTTCACCCACAATAACAAATTCAATAGTAAGCGTACGACTACGTTTTCGATTATCAGATCGCATTGAAAATAAGGAAAATGACCTAGCTACTGCACATCCACATGCAAATGCCTCAGATTCTTTGCAGATTAATAGGATGACTTCATCTCCTTTACCATGTAAGCAGCTGGCCCTCAGCAATTTGGGAATGTGGTAAGCAGCTGATGGCATGTTATGTCTGCTGGTCTTGTCTGTGAATGCTCCAATACTGCTTCCATTGTTCCACAAAGCACAGGTATCTGTAGGAGTAGGAGACAAGGAGAGAACAGCACGCTTGAAAACTGATTCAGTTACTTTGGGTTCAAGACGATGTACGACATCACTCCACTGAGCCCTCTTGAGATTGGATGCTTGTCCAATAATAGCAACAGGAACTTGTCCAGGGTCACTTTTAGCAGGCTGTCCAATAAATTTCAGTTTTGTCGAGCTCATACTGTGTTTTTTGAAGACACGTGCAACCTTAATATGATGAATCTGTTTTTACAATAAAAAAATTAATTTAGAAGATTTTACAAATGAAACAAACGTCAAATTTTAATTTTATTTGTGAAAGCCAATAGCCAAACACAGATACCAGTCCAGTGGTTGTCAACTATTCATGGTTTGTGGTCCCCTTACAGTGACTTTTAAAATCCGTGCCTTATAAATGTAGATTGTTGATTGCAAAACACTTTTTACTTCACTACTGCATGTGCAGTAGCCTTTGAGCCGCTAACTTTGTACAACAAGCACAGAAACGTGAGCAGCTTGGAGTGCCTCACTATGCCCTGCGTCTAACTTTGCTTGGTGTTCTCCTATTACTACACTATACCTCACTAGTGAGGCCTCTGCTAGTGGCCCCCTATGGGGCCATGGGTATTAGTCATACACCTATCAAATGAATAATGCGTACATTCATTGCGGGGACATGACTTCCGACACTTAAAAATTAAAAAAAAACTAAAACTTTCTTTTTCACTTGTGAGCATCTTTCGTAACCACTTGAGATACTTTTAAGCACTGAACTGTCTTATTAATTGCTTTACAACCTTACAAAGGTTTAGTTAGTGTTGGTAAGTGGTAACTACTGTAAGATGCTCCACTGACTTAGCCCCCATGTAGCATCATAGTCTATTTAAATGCTTGGTTCTAGCTTCCAGTTTCTATAATTGCATGTCATAGTTTCAAAAATGTAATATGTTAAAGTATAAATGGAGTACAGTCCAGTCCAGTTAAATGCATTCTAGATAATCACATAATCCGTTTTATCGCATAAAGAGCACAAATCCCAAACCATAGTCCATTATTTGTAAAGATAATACTTCGGTTTATCACATAGTGGTTTATTGCGTAATCCACTTAAATGAAGGTGATTTATTCGATTATTTAAACGTTTTTAAAAGATAAAATTGAAAACAACATGCACTGGGAGCGCACACGCAATGCGTAAGCGTTGCGACTTGTACTGCGCTTTGTTACGAAACAATCAAACAGACAATGCCGAATTTAAGCATTAACACGTTGCTGTCAATACGCAGACATTAACATTCGCACGGTTTTAGTTTCATTTTAGTGTTGCATAAAGAAAGCGCTGCGTTAAGATGATGCCATAATATGTGAAGAAGTTTTACAAAACAAACAAGTTGAAAAAGACGACATCAACGAAGAAAGCTCTGCTGACGCAATCGCTGCGACTGCATCAAAAAATAAAGAAGTTCTGCAGGCACTTGATACAATTCGCCGACGACTACAGTTTGAAGGGGCGGACGTGGCCACATTTGTTCGTTTAGAAACACAAATGCAAGAAAGCATGCAAAATAAAATTTAAAAAACAACAATCGCCAGTATTTTTCTTGATTAAAGAATAAATGTTAGAGTGTTTTGCGTGCTTGAATGAATCGATGATCACAACACACAATAAATGTTAGTGTTTTGCGTGTTGACATATTTACACATGACCAGCTTTGCACAGCAAGTAAGACAATAAGTGGACTTTGCACTTTTGCATAATTCGTTTAATCGCATAAAAAGGCTTGGCAAATTGACTATGCAATTAACCGGATTTGACTGTATATAGTCAATATACAAAAGGTTATTAACATTACTGTAAGATGCAACAAAAACTTAAAATTTTGTTTGAAACTGATTGAACTTCAACCAGACAAAATGGACCAGAAATAGCCAATACGTAAAAATAATTCTAATACCAAATTTTTGATATCGATGTACTAATATTACAGAATTTGACAACAAAGCATGTAACTTGCATACTTTGGAAACAAAATTGGTGTTCAAGATAAGCATTGGGTGCCTCTCTAAGCTACGTAGTTCGTTAGTCTTTTGTAGAGCATAGTAGGACCAATTTTTTTTACCGGGTCTGTTTGTACTTAATCTATGCATTGTAAAGTTTGACATAAACATACAAAGAAGAACTGGTTGCTTGAACGCCAATTTAAATAAACAAACAATGAATTAAGGCTTCGGTGCACACAAAAACATCTGCCTTTGCATGCACGATTTCTTGTCAAAAACTAGGCCTACCGTACTTTCCAGTCGGGGTGAATCCTATGTATAGTTTGCAAATGTTACATAACGAATACACAGACTCTACTAAATCCAGACTGCAGAGTTTGGCATCGTAATTCATAGGCACACTCAATACTGTTTTCCCAGATTGGAAAGTTCGCTTATTTTAGGCAGTTGTGTGAGAAATCACCCTCACAACCAGAAAAAAACAATGACCAATTTTTACAGTTATATGTGTAATTAAATTTAGGCTGTCACTATTTAACTGGAAAAAATTGTACGTTGGAAACTATTTTTACTTCTTGTTAACCTAACTTAAATTGTATTGTATTGTTTATTTTACTCCATTAACTGTGTGGAGTGAAAGTTAGAATACTAATCGTTATAGTCATAGCAAAATAAAACACATGCTCACAAACAATTAACAAGCAGGAAATAGTGACAAAGCCAAGGGCTAAAAACATGCAAGATAGCAAGAATACAATTGTGCTATAAGATGGTAGGTTGCTATGGCCACCAAATTCACAAAATAATTCCTACGTTTGACGAATTTAAGATACAAAATAATACAAACAACGAAACAACTGCACTGTTGGAAGATGTAGAGGTAGAGATTCCCTAACATTAAAAACACGTATATTAATAACCAAAATAAATATATAAAATGACATGGTTTGATAAAAATGACAATGAATATCTTAAGTACAACAAATGGATGGTTAAAGAAAACTGCACAAAAGAAACTCCATCCTAGGGACCGGAATCCCGCTTCTGTGTCCAAGAGAGCGAACAATATTGAGGTCCACAAGTGGACTAAAAGATAGACAGTATATGAATCAAATAAAAAGTATAATAATGTTATAAGGAAATCATGCCTCTACATGCTGTAATGTTATAACATAGTCACCTAAACTTAACCTGAATTATCTTCTAATCTAAATCTAACTTCAATAAAATCTTAATTAGGCTAGCTAAAATCAACTTTTTGCATACCCATTCTCCTAACCTAACCGTCTATCTTTAACAACAGGTTGTGTGACCAACATACGGTTATTCAGGCACTTTGTTAATTTTATTCCCCTGCGCACTTACCAAACTTTCCAATCTGGCTGTTTCCCAGCACATGAGCTACTGTGGCACATCGCGCATGTTTTAGGAGCATTATTTAGCACTTCATAACTTAAACAGAACTTATACACACTCAATTTTTAATTGATTTAGCTTAGGGATTAAATTTGTGAAGCTGTGTACATTAGGTACTATTATGTACGCTTATTGTGCACCTATAAGAGCACACTTCAAGTGCATTCCAACATTTTTGTGTACCTGCACTTGTCGTTTTTGTTTTTTTGGCGCACGCAAGATCTTGCTGAAAAGTGAAAACTGCCATACTCTGCAATTCGGTAGACTAGGCTACTAAGACTACAGTTGTGAGTTGCTATCGATTTTAATATAATTTAACGCCCAAACGTAGGCCTAGATAGGCTAGCTATATACCGGTAATAATAACAATAAAATCTTCAAGATTTTTTGGCGGAATAGGCTAGTTTCTAGAAAAAAAACCTCCTCCTTCAAGGCTCTATGTCTGGAAGGAATCCTTCCGATTTTGCAACACTTGAACCAAACACTGTGCTGCATGAGCGACCCCAAATGTGCAACCCGGGTCATGGTGCACGCGTCACACCAAAGTTTACTAGGCTAAGTACTACTAGGCCTAGGCCTAGTAATACTGGTCCATGCCACCTTTTGCTCCTTGGCGCAACCACGTGTATGCGCAAAATCGATAGCTTTGCTTGATGGTAAATTTCAGATCTTTTGAGGTATCACAGATTTCGTGGCTATTTCAGTAGTTTGTTGGATTGCAGCAATAATTTGACACTAAATGTAAGTGCCGCCATCGCGCCAGGCAGAGTAATCTCTGTACACCTACACCAGACCGTCTCTCCTTCGAAATTTCAGCAGATTTTCAAAACATTAACCTGCTCTGGACGTTTTGAAAATTTGAATTTTGAAACACCAATTTTAAATTTTAATGTTCATCTGTCAAATGAGAGGCTTAAAATATTCATTTGCTAAACCGTGTTACATCATCCGACGTTAAAGTCGTTGCTGAAAGTGAGTCGAACAATAACGTTTGTTTCATGATGACTTTACATTTTCAAGCAGGTTGAGTAAGAACAACAGAATTATTATTCTGATGTTGCCAACGAAATTTAAATATCACTTCGTAACAGTGTTGACTACAATAATCGTTGCAAACAACGTGGGACACACTTCAAAAAACTTAAATTAAACTTAAATTTTTTTCAATTGGTTTGGTAGTAGTTAAATTTTTTTCTAGAAACCAGTGTAAGCACTTTTTGGGTTTAGTGACCGTGAAATAAACCTGTACGGTTATTGGTTAGCCTGCAGAGGTTGTTGCACAGTTTATCAGCCTTAACTTATGTTATTTGGACTTAGTTTACCTGCCGAATTAATGATCTGACTCCGTGGTTGCGTGCGGTTAGAATTCTCTAACCTCTTGCTAGCCGAAAGCTCTTACGATATTACAGATACAGTTTATCAGAAACGGTCCTTTATTGTAGGAACTGTACAGGTTCCGAATATTACACACAATCACAAACTTAGTATTCACCATTTAAAACAGGTCTAAAGAATTGCAATTAACACGACTAACGTAGTACGTTCGTACAATTCGGTATCTCTCCGTCTGAGCGCTTACTCGCGTAGAAGTTTGAGCTTATAACAGCGTGGAGCGGTGTGAGCGGAAATATCCGACACAAAATACACGAACATTTCATAATGTGCAAACGAACAAAATAAGCGTTGGCAATGGGGATTACATTCAGTTAAAACTAGGACGTTATGAAATCACCTGGTAACGTACTAAACGGCGTTTTCACATAAAGTTATTTAGAGCAAGTTTCCAAATATTAAACGACAATTGCAGTGTTATCAATAAACAATACTTCAATAAATAACTGGCGAACACTTTCCCAAGAATGATATAATGGTATTAAAAATGCCACCCAGGCCACTACATTCCTCCCCCGCTACGGAAGGGAAAAAAATTGACAATTAAAATGGAACATTCTGATGATAACAACAGTGAGCATGAACAAACAACAGAATGAAATTTACATATGACAGAATAACTACATGTTGAAGGGTAACTCTAAATAACTACATACAGGGATAACTACAGCAAAATGGTATATGCACAAGACATTAACGGTACTGAAAAACAAGGTGATACAAATAATGAAACTCAAAGTGTGTGTGGCGCGTCATCAGAAGATCCAGAAGAAGACGGTTGGTCACGAGAACGTCGAAGCAAAGGCGACGGTTGAGTTTGTTGTGGACGTGCATCTGGTGCTTGCTGTTGGTGGCGCCCAGCGCGAATACGGGATACAAGGGATCTGGCATACTGCAAATGGTGCGGAGATGATCGGATAAACCCGATGGTATGGAAGAGGGCCCACATCATGGCAAGTAGTTGCAGGATGAATATAAGGGCTGAGAGAAATGGATTCGTAATCTGCGACAGTGCAAGGAGTAGCGTTTGTTTTGCGGCGTGCGCGAATGTGTCTGCGACGTAGGAGCCGTTGATCGCAGTTTCATCAGTTGTAGTAAGACTTGTTATGACATGTCGCATTTGTTCCTTAAGCAGGTTGGCTTCAGACATAGAGCTGAGCAGCGATTAAAGGTCAGTGAACGAGTCGGAGTCAGGTAGCTCGTTGAGAATCTTCTCGTAGTCGGGTGCATTGTAGTTGACGTGTATAGGCGACAAAGGTAAGTTGAGTTGATGCACCTGCACATGTTCGTGCGATAAAGTATAGTTGTGATAAAGGACGGTGTGTCCCAGAACTCGGAAGACAAAACTTCTAGCTGGTCGATACGATTCCAGCAGATGTACTCCCGGTAAGACAATGTTGTCTGAAATGAGTTGGCCGTATTGACTGTGGCCGTTTTGATCGCGATATTGGATGAGAGGACGTTGGCTAAATGCGTTTCTGTACGCAAGTGACGGTAAGACGGTACCGTTGATAGAATGACATGCTGCTCTGGACATAAAATCTCCAAGGCTGGAACCCATGGTTTGATGTCCAAGAGTAGAAGAGAGTATCTCAGTAGGGAAGATCTTCCCAACTGCTTTGTAGAGTGTGCCAATCAGCTTCGTGAGTTGACAATGTAGGAACTTGTTCTCTTCGTTGAAAGTAGTGAGAACTTCCGCAATAAGATCGTCCTGTTGTCCGTCAAAGGTTGCAAGAAGTCGCGAGAATTGAGAGTGTGGCGTTTGAGAAGATACACGCCTTGGCAGGTTAGGACGAAAAAGAGCGAGTCTGTCCAGCTCTGTACATTGGTGGTAGCGAAAGATAAAGTTGTTGTTGTCGCAGTGAATATGTTCGCCATAGCAGCTTTTCGCACGTGTGGAGCATTTCCTCCAGTGACGCACCGAGATCCCGAGGTCAGGTAAGGAAACTCTATATAAAGACGTAGAGTTGTAATCGAGTAGCATCTTATGCGATCCAAGAGGCTTGGTTGGGGGGCAGTTGATGTGCGAAGGTACTCGCCATATAAACATACGATTGCCCGTTAAGCAGTATCCACGCTCGATTGAGCACGATGCAAGCGATCCAAGAAACGAACGTTGACGTAATAGAAATTGCTGTGAGTCCAGATGAAGATTCACCTGAGCGGCTGATGTAAACAAAAAGAAACACGTAAGCAGCAAACAAAACAACATGTTGTGTTTGTAATCAGAGAAACGTTTCGGTGGAATGATTTTTCGACCAGTCCGAGAAGTCTTTAAGTCTTTTTTAATACCATTATATCATTCTTGGGAAAGTGTTCGCCAGTTATTTATTGAAGTATTGTTTATTGATAACACTGCAATTGTCGTTTAATATTTGGAAACTTGCTCTAAATAACTTTATGTGAAAACGCCGTTTAGTACGTTACCAGGTGATTTCATAACATCCTAGTTTTAACTGAATGTAATCCCCATTGCCAACGCTTATTTTGATCGTTCGCACATTCTGAAATGTTCGTGTATTTTGTGTCGGATATTTCCGCTCACACCGCTCCACGCTGTTATAAGCTCAAACTTCTACGCGAGTAAGCGCTCAGACGGAGAGATACCGAATTGTACGAACGTACTACGTTAGTCGTGTTAATTGCAATTCTTTAGACCTGTTTTAAATGGTGAATACTAAGTTTGTGATTGTGTGTAATATTCGGAACCTGTACAGTTCCTACAATAAAGGACCGTTTCTGATAAACTGTATCTGTAATATCGTAAGAGCTTTCGGCTAGCAAGAGGTTAGAGAATTCTAACCGCACGCAACCACGGAGTCAGATCATTAATTCGGCAGGTAAACTAAGTCCAAATAACATAAGTTAAGACTGATAAACTGTGCATCAACCTCTGCATTTTGCAAAAATGCAGAGGCTGATGCGGCAGGTGCACAGCTGATCTGTCTTAACTTGTTATTTTGACTTAATTTGCCCGCTGAATTAATGATTTGACTCCGTGGTTGCGTGCGGTTAGAATTCTCTAACCTCTTGCTAGCCGAAAGCTCTTACGATATTACAGATACAGTTTATCAGAAACGGTCCTTTATTGTAGGAACTGTACAGGTTCCGAATATTACACACAATCACAAACTTAGTATTCACCATTTAAAACAGGTCTAAAGAATTACAATCAACACGACTAACGTAATACGTTCGTACGACTCTGTATCTCTCGTCTGCGCGTTTTCTCGCGTAGAAGTTTGAGCTTATAACAGCGTGGAGCGGTGTGAACGGAAATATCCGACACAAAATGCACGAACATTTCAGAATGTGCGAACGATCAAAATAAGCGTTGGCAATGGGGATTACATTCAGTTAAAACTAGGATGTTATGAAATCACCTGGTAACGTACTAAACGGCGTTTTCACATGAAGTTATTAAAGTCCCAGGCCACTACAAGCCATATGTGTTAGAATGCACTTCTTTCAACACGTTCGTAAATTGCGAACATGTTTTCACAAATTGCATACCCGTTCACAATTTACGAACAGGTAAGTAAGATATTTTGCCTGGCCGAAAGGTTCATAACCGCAATTTATGAACGCGTAGGTTTGATTTTTTCCTGGCCGATAGGGTCATAATAACGTGTTTGTAAATTACATAGGCTACGCGTTCACAAATTGCATGCACGCTGAATTATCGTGGAAAAATTTACTGTATTTTCCAAACAGGTCATCATAGATTCAACTATTGGCCTACATGCTTGTAAATTGCAATCGTGTTGACAATATGGGAACGCGTGTTATTGTCAACGCATACACGAACTACGAACACGTTCACAAATTACAAACGCATTCACAATTTACGATTGCGTATAATAATGACCAGTTCGGCCAACAGAGCTATGTTTTTACACAATAGTTTAGCGCTCAAGCAATTTATGAACACTTTGTTATAAACCTTTCGGCCAGCAACATATCATATTTCTGGGTTCGTAAATTGTGAATGCGTACGCAATTTGTGAACGCGTTCACAAATTACGGACGCGCCAAATAAACCGAATTCTGGCAGATATGGCTAACCAAAAACGTTAACCTTTAAACCTGTTTGAGCGGATGTTTTATGAAAACCGAACCGAAACAGAACCCAATATAGGCCTATCTATAAATTTGTCTGAACCCAAACTGAACATGAACCATTGAAAATTACGAGAAAAAAAACGAACCGCTGTGCAACCTTTCCTGATTGTAACCACTTTTTCAGTACAATAATTTCATCCAATAGTTATAGAAAACGTGTTTCTTTTGGTTATTTCAAAATGTGGAAAACCTTTACCCACTCTCATGATGAAATGCCTTGGGCTAAAGAATTTGAACATGAGCAGTGTGTAGTTGAAGAAATTAGAAAAATATGTCATTTGAAAAAATATGTTGGATAGTGTCATTCGAACCCGAAGCGAACCGTATATTAGCATATTTGCTGAACCTAAACCCGGTGCGGAATGAATGTGTGCACCAGGTGCAAACCTGAAGCGGTAAAGTAAAATTTTGTAAAACCTGAATCGGAGTTATACCGTTTTCCGCTACGGTTCGACTCGCTGGTGCTAACCTTCCAGCGTAAAAGTGTAGCGTTCGTCATACAGTTCGCTAGATAGCGACAGGATATTACGTTATTTGCCGAGAAAGTCATTGTGTTTTTCCTGTATTCACAGTTCGATTTTCGAGCCAGTCATCATTAAGACAAGGAGGTACACAGACCAAGTTTGAGACGTCTCTCCGCGTCAAGCTGTGCCCATGATTCGGCACATGTTATTTGCGGTGATCAGTCAATTCAACCTAGGGCGATTAAGCCCATGACAATTCAATGAACGATCGAGGAAACCCAGGAATTTTCATCCCAAGGATTATTCAACTTGTACAGACGTTGATTGAGTCGTTCTAGGTTTAATCGTCCTGGGTTGAATCGACGTAGAACCGTTTATTTGCCAATAAAATAATATCCAGTTAGTAACAGTGGTGGATCAGGAACAGCTCAATAACACACATATAGCCTATATATACATAGCGTAATGTCTTACGTTGCGCTATAATAGCATCACTGTATCGTTAACATCTTGTTAAAGTTAAACATTTTAAGCTCCCAAGCTTTGCCACCTTTTTCCTTTTGTTAATTGTTTGGAAGCATACTTCTTAGTACTTGTATGTTTTGGTATAACAAGGCCAATGGCGAAAAATATCCAAATAATAACCATACAAAATATCCAAAACACCTTTTTCGAACACATATCTTGCACTGTAATTACATTGGTATGATAATCTTTATCCTCGCACTGAATAAAGTCTCTGCACGGCTAAACCTGACGATGATTCCTCATCACTTTTACTGACACAAAGTAAGTATACTTTTCCCAGCTTAAAGATCAAGCAATGTACAAACTAAGGTAATACTGTACACGCCAAAGTAGGAAATACTAATACACTAGCGTTTGCTTCAGGAGGCGTCAAACACCAAAAAATACCATAAAATCTTTGTTTGTTTATAATACAGTGAATTTACTAAAAGACTGATTACTCGAAAAATCCACCATGGGGCTGTGTGAAATTTTGCATGTCAATTTGTAATGCTTTGAACTACCATTCCATAAAATGCCATCAAAATACCATGATTCAAACTTTTTTTACATAGGCGCAAAATAAACACTAGAATTTTTGGTCTAAAAAAAACAATTTTAGCTACTTTCATGCTATTTTTAGCCTAATTCTGCATGCGACCTCAGACATTGAAGCGCGAACTGCCAGGGTAATTCCCAGGCTAGAAAACAACACCAACAGTGCTGCCTTCTGATTGGTCTAAATAGGTTTTTTAAAGCCCTACGTAGGACGTCCAACAAATTCATAAAGATCTTAGTTTTAGGGGTTGGACGACTCCATAATTGAGGATGACAGTCTCACACTCCTCAGTTGTATCTGATAAAACTGTACAGTGTACATTCTTGCATAAACAGTTTATTTGGAGGCTTTAAGTTGTGATTCGTTAGAAATACCAGTACATCTTTGTTTTTCTCGTTAGTCAGTAGACTCAATTCTTTACGTACTATTTTCTTATTCTATCTGGCCGCTGAGCAAGGAAACATGATATGCAATTTGCGGAAATTTCTCAACGATTTTGTTTAATAGTATACATAAATCGGATTTGAACCTTTACTATTCCTCACTTCCTAAAAATTGATTATTATCAAAGTTTGTCATATTTAGAAAACAGCAGCATATATATATATTCTGTAAAAAAACATGTAGAAATTACAAGTACACATAAATAAAATTTTTCAAAAATCAAAATGAAGCTAAAAGATAGCTTGAATCTGGGACAAAAACATTTGCAACTCTACGACTACTAGCTAAACTGCAAAGTTAGCATTCGATATATTGCTCACAAAAGTTTTGAATGTAACAATCTGCATGAAATAACAATAATACATCTTAGGAACCACAAAATTGTACGCGAACGGTACAGACAATGAAAAATGCCAACCAAATTACATTCCAAAAGAGGCTCTTTGTAACAAGGTAAGCATGAACATTGAACAACTTCAGAACAAACATGTATAAAAATATGCAATATGATTTGTTTCCAATTAAATCAAGACCTAAGCTAGTTCTAAGAACAGTAAGTGGCACCAGGAAATTTTTACCTGATCATATTAGCATTTAGCTTGCCTTGTCATTTCTTCTTGTATCTGTCTGTCTAGTTCAGTAATTATTCTGTCAGCATGGGAATAAACCCCAGTACGCAAGAGAGTATCACGCTCTTCAATTAAACGAGACACTCTTTCATTGATTTCGTCATGATTGTACTGTTTTTCTTGACACGATTCAATAGCTATTGATGCCACCTGGTTGACGATGCCTTTGTCTTGATGCATGTTCTGTATATCACTTTGTATTTGTTTTAGCCGATCTTGATCACCTGCAATAGCCTGTTTTTCATCAGTGGCCATATAACGAAGTTTTAAAGTTTCCAATTCTTGCTGTTGTTGTTTTAAATTAGCCAAGGCATGTTCCTGTTCACGCTTTTTCATCATGGCCAGTTCTTTCAGGGTTCTTCCCCATTGCTGTTTATAGTGAAGTTTTGACTTGGTGGTTGACTCAAGCTTACGTTCTAATTCAGCTTTTTCCAACCTTGCCAAGTTCAGTTCTGCCTGCAAACGTATTTCTGGCCGTGTAGATTGTTCATTTTTGTAGTCATGGAATTGGCTCATCAAATGAGCATATTTTTGCTCCAAATCATTTATTTGCTTCATCAGTTTCTTGTTTTGTTCTTCAAGTAGGCTTTTTCTTTCTCGTTCCAGTTGAACTTGATGGATGCAGTCTTCTTTCATCCTCTTACTCGCTTCTTTTGCTTCAGCAACCGATCTCTCTTTTTCTCGTAAAGCATCTTCTCGAAGCCTGTTTAACTCTTGTTCTGCAGCCACAACTTGATGTTCTCGTTTTTCCAATCCACTAATTGTTTCAAACAATTGTTTCTCTAAATCTTGGTATTCAGAAATTTGTTTGGCCACAAGCGCTTCTCTTTCTTTATCTCGTTTTGAAAATTCTTCACCAAGAAGTTTCAAATGTTGCACTTCCATTTCCTTTAACCTGCTTGTGAAGTTTTCTTTTTCCTGAGATTTCCACAATTCCAACTCTATTGCAGTCTTGTATTCATCAGTATCGCGTGGATCAACTGATCTGGTCTTTTTTGGTGACTTAGGGACTGTACGACGAGGAGGTGGGGTTTCTGACTTCAATTCTTTCACTGTTGGTCGAATAACACTTTGATCAACAACAACACCATAATCTTCCAAAACAGTCAGAACATTGAGGTGGGCTATCTTCTCCTTTCCAGGAGTGATCACCGGAATTGAACCATGACAGGTCTGTCTGAGACCGGATTTACCTTTGAGATCCTGGTCTTGCACAAATTTTACTTTGTCTGTAGTGAGTATATCTGAAAGAAGAAGCTTTGCCACACCTATCAATTCATCTTTCATTTCTTTGTCACGGTGCCAAACTTCTAAATTGATTGGAAATGATCTGAAATTTTGAGCCAGTAGCTGATGGGGACAAGCAAAATCAAAAACACACTTCGACCGCGGCAATCTCACTTCAGCATTGTTTCCCACTTGAACATTCCCAGATAAAACTGGTGCAAAGCTGCCAAAAAAAGGATAGGAATACTTCACATACAAATTGCAACTGAAGGGAAGCTGTCCTGTGCTAATGGTTGAGATATCCAATGCAAACCTGTAATGCTGCATGGGAGAAGAAACATCGGTGTGTGTATCTGTTGTGGCCAAACTTTGACTTGTATCTTTTGACTTAGAATTTGGCACAGTATCATGTTTCAACACTTGATCTTCATGATTATCATCAGAATTAATGCTCAAGGCATCATTATCCGTGTCAATTGTTTTTGCTGTTGAATCTTGGATGTGAACTGGATTTGCCTTCTTATCAACATTTGTTGGATTGACATTTAGTAAAGGGAGGGGAATTGTGACATCATCTGTGTCTCTTACTGGTTTATCATTGGGCGCTGCTTCAGATTCCACAAGTGGTTTGGCAGTAGAATCATTTGCTGCTTCTACCGGAACAGTTTCCTTTCGTAAACACAGAGAAACATCTACTCTTGGTTGGGCTTGTTTCAGTTCAAGGTCTCTTCCGGGAGGAATAAGGGAGTAAACACCATCTACCATAACAGGTTTTGTATCAATCGACGAGAGATTTCTTTTCGTAAAAATTGGATGGAAAGATATATCAGCTGAGCCCAGTACCTGATCAGCACAGCATAAGTGGACTTTGAGTTCTGAGTTTTGTGCAAAAAATGCTTTCAAAGTGTCTAATGTGCTTCTTAATCTGAGTGATGCTCTTTCAGGTGTAATATTAGGGGACAGCAGATTGTGAAAAGCATCATTTGCAATATCATTACCAAACAAAGAATAATAAAAGAAAAAACCCGACGTTATGTTAGGTAGCGGTTTATCCCCATATATGAGCTGCTCAAGGTTAGATGCAGAACCCAGGGTAACAGCAAGAACAAACATTTCACATTTTTGCTGATCTAACCCAACCTGAAAGTACCCTTCATCTTCATTCAAAACGGCTTGAATTTGATCTCCATATGATGTAGCCATTGGACGAGGAGGTGCTTCCTGTGCCTTAAAAGTGGGCTGGGATGAAGAAGAATCATCTTCTAATGAAATAGAAATTTTTATTGCTGGTTTTAACCTTGAATATTTGCTGCTGAGCAGATTATGCCATTTAGGTGGCTGGACCTTCTGCTGAGCACCACGTAAATCCAATAGCACATAACCAACATTTTCTCTAACTGAATGCTCGTCAACAGCATAGCACTGCAGCTTTACAGGTGTTCTTTGCATTCTATGTTGATGTAAAGCTTTTCTATCCATCTCCCATGCCAGTTCAGTGGTAAAGTTAGGTGACTCATTGTGATTAATAGGGTCAGTAGAAAGAAGTTCCCCATCGAATTTGCATTCTATTACAAGTTTATGCTTTGGCCTTGATGGAAAATTACGGCCTTCAAGAACAGAAACTACTATAAGATATGATTCTTTTTGCATTTCAAGTTAATGTCTACAGTGCTGAAAAACAAATAGAGCAATAAAATATAGATATTAAACACATTGGTAGTTTTAAAGTTAATTATGGTTTGTGAGTTCTCATCATAGCAAATTACTAACTTTTTATATTCAAGAACAAAAGTATTATCTAATTAAATAACTGCCAGTTGTCATTATTTTGACAATTTAGCAAGTTGCTAATGTTGTGAGTATTTTGTATGAGCATTTTACGAAAACATGGTTGGCTGGTTCAACTCTGTAAAACAGATTCTACATTCAGTTAACCTCACAATTACTTCAGTTATTATCAAACATCCATGGTGATGGAAAAATGGCTTTAAAAACATAGCCTATACCAGGGGTGGGCAAACTGCGGCTCGCCGGCATGTTTTTTGTGGCTCTTCTAGTCGAATCGTAAAATTCCAAAAAAATTGTAAAGGCTACCAAGAGTACCGTTTATGAACGTTTCTGTCTATTTTTTTCTTTATTTAGACCAGCATTTCGTTTATGACGTAACACGAAACATAGAATCCGACATTGTTTTCAGGTATAGATTCTATACTCAATGGCAAAGGTGGTCAAAGTACGCCTCGCTGTCATGTTTTTATGGGTTTTCTAGCTGAAAAGTAATATCCCAAAATGACTACTAATAATATAATAAACAAATTGACAATCATTACTGATTTTGCGGCTCGCTAGTGTTTATAGTTTCCTGCAAGTGACTCTTTCATTGAACAAGTTTGCCCAACCCTGGCCTATACTAATATATTTCTGCTTTAATTAATTAATTATCATTGATAGGTTCAGTCGAACCAAAAATATTTCAAAGTGACTATTTCACCGGCGTGCATTTACCCAAGTTTCTGAATCAAACTTTAGTGACTGGCAGATTTTCGCTGATAGGTTGATCACTCTCGTATTGGACGAGGGGAAGAAGACTATACGGTGACATAGTGGTTATCGAAGCGCTTATATGCTGGATTTGATGGGTTTGAATCTTGCTATTGTTTGACTTCTGTCTTTTGTCCAAAATTATCTTTGATGTAATTTAGTCATGAGAGGTGAGAGTTTTGGTCGGAGGAAATTACTTTTAAATCAATTTAAGCTTCGGAAAAAATGTCCTTTTAATTGAAAAATAGTTCGCAATTCGCAGCCTGGCTTAGTAATTTACTCATGAGAAGTGAGAGTTTGGGTCAAAGGGGAATGGTTTTAGGTTAAGCGGAAAAATTAGCATACATTTCAATAGGCCCTTTTTGAGGTACTGTCTGGGTGGCAAGATTTTTTTCAATTACCTGTACTTAACAATAAAAAATGTGGATCCACTAGCCATTGCATTGTTAGGATTTCATTCAGGTGAGTAGCGTATGAACTCCTTTACGAGATAAGAAAATGTTCAAAATATATTGCCTGGTTCTAACTTTGCAGTTGTTTGAATCCTGCACACTGGACAAGTTCGATACGAAATCACATTACATGGTCAGCGTAGCATACAATGTCAAATGCGTCAGAGTTTGCGTGGTATCTGTGGCAAGTTGGAATACGTAAAAATTCGGTTTGTATTTACTTCTAGTTGATTATTTTAAACTTTGCTTGACTTGCCAAACAAAATTAGCCTGTGTAACACGCCGCAGATTCGTCACTGACCACGTGCCTAGACATCATATTGGACAAGCCCAGTGTGTAGGAGTCAAACCACTGAAAAAAAGAACTAGGCAACATATGTTCAACATTTTTTTTTATCGCATAAAGGAATCCAAATGCAACTCACGTGAGCAAAATGTTTACAATCCTATGCCCAGAACGTTTGTAACTTAAAAATAATCAAAGTAGGTCCACAATTTCCATTGTAAAGTAAAGGATACTCAGTGGCGTAGCTAGCCCAAAATTTAGGGGGGGCGAATATTTTTGATTTAAGCAAATAACAATACTTTGTTTGGGGCATTTGGGAAGCTGCGAATGATGATCAAGGACAAACCCGAGATCATTTGTTTTTCTCACTTCTTATGTTTGTTGATGGCCAGAAATACAAGCACTAACATTAGGTGCAATCAGTGTTTCCATGGCAGGCTTGGCCTAATTGATGTTTTTAATGGCTGCAAATCTTCAGATTTTATAGAAAAAAACCTATCCAATTTTGCTTGTTTAGGTTTTGCCATCAAATTAAACTGCGTTTTGCAAAACTAATATAATAAGCTGGCTAAACGTTTGAAATTCGAAATTGCACAGTACAAATCTCGACCAAGCTAAAACTGACTGAAAATAAAACACGATACTGTACACCAAACTGTTTTCAATAGCAAAAACCAATGGTCGAGTAGTAAAACCATAGGTAGTCTGTGACGTAACACTGTATGGAAATTGAGCAGGCGTAATAAAGACCAACTTTTTAATTGAAGTCTGCTCTTAAAGTCGAGAAATATAATTATTGAGTCCAAATCTAAGAAATTTGGAAGGAGGACATGGCCCCTTTGCCCCTTCCCCTTTTGGCTACAGCTATTTGCAAAAAGCAATGAAAAAAAATCTTGCCACTCAAAAAAATGGCGGTGGTAACTAGGAAAGGGTATGTTCACACACTAGCCTAATTACTATATCCGTATTTTCCTACTTCGGTAAACGGTGGCCGGTAAAATAACTGTCTATTTTACCGGGCGCCATTTGCCGGAGTAAGACAATACCAATTGCGTAACCGGCCGTTTACCGGAGTAGCTTTTTCCAAATTCGGTAACAGGCAGCCGGTGAAATAAATACTGAAATAGACGCTGCCAAAATATTTTAGTACGGGTAGTCTGCGCTCTACATCGTCTTAACTACCGGTATCGTACTTTATGTGAGACCTTTCGCTGGTACACAAGTTACTTCAGATTTCTTTCAAAAACATATGGCACAACTACTACTTTCCAAAAATCGAGTTTACCGCCACACAATCTTCCAGCTTTCTCTTAACATTTGAACATAATACCGTTTCCCTTCAAAGAAACCTTGTCGTTTTGGCAGAATCATAGAGCTCGTAAGTCAAAACGTGTTTCCAATTAAATAAAACTAAAAATGCCTGACTTCAAATATCAACAGGTCCATCGTTTTGCTGAAAGTTTGGCGGAGCTATTGACATTTGTTATTTTGAATAAGAAAAAAAATTTCATCTAGTTTACCATTGACCAAGCTAGATTGTTACTTTCTGGAGAAAAAGTTGAGTTATTTTGGTCAAAGTTACGACAGGCACTCAACATTTTAATATATAAAACAAAAAATATTCCTGTTATTTTGTGGTTTTTATTTTTTAAATTATTTTCTTATTAAAAAGTAAAATACGTCGACCTCTCTGGCTCTCTGCCAAACTTTCAGCAGAACGATGGAATCGATGGAATTGATCTGTTGAGTCTGGCATTTTTATATTTTTATTGGAAACACGTCTTAACTTACGGGTGCTAGGATTCTGTCAAAGGACTGCCCAGACATGTCAAGCACAGAAGTAGATCTCCGTAGGGCGTGTCAAAAACGTAATGCTAACAAATTTGTTGACTACAAAATTTCAATTTTTCAGACAAGATAATAGCAAAATTGGAAAAATACTGCAAACTAGAAATATCCAAACTTAATATATAAACAAGCTACATTCATTTATACAGGAGAACGTTAAATCAGATATATCCAAGCAAAAAAATTATTATTTATCTGTGATAAATATATCACTTAATATAATATAAAATTGTGTACGACATAGAATTCTCGTCTATCGAATCAGCGAAGCATAACACTGCGTGACGTAATCGATGCTTCCCTCTTACTGTGCGTGCATTTTGATTCATTCAGTCTCTTTTGGTTTCTACGTTCAACGCCGCAACATGTCTTTGTGCTGTTGCTGTCACAATGTTCTATCTTGATTTGTTCGTTCAATGAAACTCCAATATAACCAGATTATACAGTTGTCGAGGTGTACAATTGATTCTAAGATTAAGAGAAGCGAAACAACGACCTGAGACTCATTTCACTTCGAGGACATTAAGCAATTCTACAGACAAACATTGTAATTGAAGTGATCGTTCTTACAGGCTAAGGAACGATAAACCCCCATTTCATTACATATCTATTATCTTTTTTTGCCATCTCTCAGTGTACCTCATGAAACAAGCTTAAGCTTAGGTAGAGAAATTCAAAATAGAAGTTAACACTGTCGATCCATCCTATATCTTGCTCTTTTATTTCATTTTTTAACAAGGTTATTGGTTGATTGCAATAATGATTTTTAATACTTTACAGTTTAAAAAAATGATATGTGCCAAAATAGAAATTAATCCAACTGAATATTCCAAACAAGAGACAACTATATTAGATAATTTTATACAAGAAATAGCACTTTTAACTGAACACATGCTAAAATTTTCTCACGCAAATCAGAAAATGCCTTTCTGGTGACGTAACTAACGTATTATGCTTTGCTTGAGGTGGCAACCGATAACCAGTTCCAATGTTTAACCATGGTTTCAACTTGATTTTCATGCAAATTTGATGTATTACCAATTTTTGGCTGTATTCAACCAAAAAATTGTACAAAGACTGATAAACAAACTGGAAACACTGTGCAAAATCAGTTTTCCAATTTTTGGTCAGGGTCTTCAATTCTGGTTAGTTTAGGCCTGCCTGTCATTAATCAATCTTGCTGGAGAAGGTATATAGCTGCTCCGATTCCGATTCCGATTGTGTTGGGAATTTTATTTTCTCCAGTGATTTTCTTCTCAGCAGTTTCTGTCCAGTTGAATAGCCTAATATGGATAAAATAAAAATAAGGATCGTTTCACTGAGAAAAAACCTGGCCGAAAAAGATGAACAAATAAACAAGTTAAGACGTCAGATTGCCGAAGAGGAACGTCAGAAATCCATCTTGGAAGAAAAGAATCGAAGCCTTGAAAATAACCTGAAACATATTGAAGAGGACTTGGATTGTGCTGAAGATACTCTAAAATGTGTTAAGATTGAACTAAAGGAAACTGAAGAACAAAGTGAAGTACATAAAAGAGAAGTGGCATTACTGATAAACAACAAAGAAACTGCGAGTGAAAAATTGGAAAACCGATCAGAGGAGCTAAAGAAAGCTCGAGATGCTGCTGAGAAAGCAGATCGGAAATACGAAGAAGTTGCGCGACGTCTTGCAGTGGCAGATGCGGAATTGGATAAGGCTGAAGAACGTCTAGAGGATGCACAAACCGAGCATAAGAAACTGTATAGTGAAAGGGAAGAACTGCAAGTAAATATAAATAGTTACCATGCTAAAGAAACATCATATGGTACAATGGAAGTGCAAACAGCAAAGCAGATTGAACAGCTTACTGTGGACCTGGATAATTGTTGTGAACTTCGTGACAAAGCCAACTTAAAGGTGAACAAGCTTCTTAGTGATTGTGATGAAAAAGAAGCAAAGATTGATGAAACTAAGCTAGAGAAAAATAAGCTTTCAGATGAATTGAACAGTTTGTTAGCTGAACTTGGAGAACTCTAACCGTTCTGATAAGTCGTACAAAAATGTAGGTAACGAATAAACTTTTAAACTGGTAGAATGTCAAGACTACTGATGTATCGCACAGTTTAGTTTATTTATAATGTTCAACAAATTGTGGTGCATTTATATAAAGAAAAATGCATTTGAATACAAATACTGTTAATCAACTATTTTCAAGTATCTTTCTTTTGTAATGGTTGTACTCTATGTGAATAATAGTAGTGTTTCTGTTTCATCCATTTTTAAGTGTCAGATTTAGGTTGATTTTTTGATCCATTTTGCCTCTTTAGTATCTGATATGATTTCTTTTAGAGAATGATAATTTTATACTGCCATACAACTGTTTGAAACTTGCAAAATTAGATGGCTGATTCAAATTTAATGCAATGTGATGTTTCCACCAAAGTATGATACTTGCTTTGTATTGAGTATTACATAGGCTGGGTGCTAAGTGAAAATATTAATTCATATATGTGTGCAGGTTTTATTCTGTACTGAAAGTGTCATTTTTGTGATGCAATTTAATTTATGTGTGCACTGAAATGCCATGTTACATTCAAAAAATTTTTGGCACTGCTTTGGAAAGACAACCTTGAGACATATGTAATGTCTTTAAAATACAATTATGAGTAATAGCAGCTGTTTACAGTTCAACTGCACTTAAGATGTAAATCAATATAACTTGCTATTTTCGTCATAGCTACAAATATACATTCTTGAACACTTTTTTAATCCTTTCTGTGCCTCTTTTTTGCTTGAAATCATGCTAACATTCCAGCAAAGGTTTTTCTTAACAATGCTGTTTGAAAGGTGTGCCTTCAATCATTTAAATATGTATATTGTTATTTTAATGGAAGCTACTTTTTTACATTTGCTGATTAATCAAATTTATATATTTCATATAACTCATCTTTAGATTGGTTAAAAAAATTCACACAACTTGTATGAGCTTACTAAAAATGTCTGTAAAGTAAATTAAAGTTCAATTGCTGTACACAACATGTCAGAAACATATGGTAAGTTGTAGTAAACAATACAAAACCAGTGTTCCTCAAACCATAGGACAAGACTGAAATTTAGGTCACCATGATTGTAATGATGGTTGGCTGACAATTAAGCAACCTCAGCTATTACAGTAATTAAACAGTATGTGTTTATTATTCTTTGGATTGTTGTCGTTCTGTCGCGTTTGAAAATGACTTTAGATCGCAAAAAAGTTTGCTTGTGAAACACTTTACCAAACTCAAAAATCCTGTCAATGTAACTATAGATGAATTTTAATTATTATTAATGAATGAAACACACTTATTAATGAACTAGTTGTTTTGATGTTTTTCAGATTTTTTGTTCAAGTTTTTGGTCATAGGAAGTGCAGGTGTTGGAAAATCATGCATTCTTCATCAACTATTAGAAAACAAATGTAAGTCCTGCTCTATTGTTTATATGGTGCATAAATAAATAGAATCCATTTGGGAACTTAATATGATTCTGTTATCGCACATGGGTAACTTGTTTTATTAAAGTTTTTTCTCAAACAAATTATTGCCAGGTGGTCAACCAGAAACTTGGGGGAAAATTATGTAGGGAAAGATAACTGCAGTGTCAAATTGAGGCGAGCCATAGCTTTTTATTGCATACCAATGGTACAAACTAGGGATTCAATCGCAACAAAGAATTAATGTTTGCTAATAAATGGGTTTTCAAGGAAAAACATATGCAGACAGAGGGCTTGGCTTTTATTAGCTTTTAAATTTTATAGTTTAGTAGTACATAGTTTTTCTCATTGTGGTGTAATCATTTTATCACTCATGTAGCATTGTAGTTTTTTTTGCCGTACAAATTGCGCTGTTGAAGGATAATACTGGTAATCCCCTTGTTGTTTTTAGCAAATTTCATAATCTACCATTTGTTAGGCCAATTGCAGCTGTTTGATGTCTTGCTTCAACTGTACTTTGAACCCCATGCTTAGGTAAAAACACCGTTTTTAAGTCTTGGTATGATCCAAGTTTGAATCAAACCCCAAACATATTGCCTGCCAAGTGATACAAGTATAGATACCATGGCATAATAACACGGGCTGTTTTTCTGCATATACCAAGTGCAAAAGTGCAGTGCTTTGTAATAATAGTCATTACTGAGAAGTCAAGTTGCATTCCATCATCTCTTATGAGCATTGGTTTTGTGTGTGCTTTGTAAAGATATGGTGAAACATGGATGTCTTGAATGCATATAAGAATGAGTATTGGTTACATTGCATAACATGATATTTCAAAAGACATGTTTAACTACGGAATATTGGAGCAAAGCTACTCAATGATAATACTGGTGAAGGTCACCAATTGCACAATTTGCTCTGAATGGCAACAAAGAGAACCTGTTTTCGTTATAACTGGCGAAAGTGTGTTTCCTGTTTTGTTTTTGTTTTTCAATTGGAAAGCTTTTTTTATTTTTCAAGTTTATCCCTTTGTTTGGATAGGCTCTTCTAAGAGCTCTTATTCGCCTTTGTAATGATAGCAAGTATCACCACTGTCACGCAAATAAGTCTTTGTAACTAATAATGTGTGTAATAATGGGGGTAACAGTGTGTAAAAGTTTATTATGACCTAAAAGTGTAGGAGAAGGTGGTCTAATATCTGTAGGTAAAAAATGACCTATGGCATAACTGCGCTGTGCATGCAACATTTTTGTAAATGCTATTGACATACATATATGTTGAATGAGGATGCATAGGAAAGTGCATCCCCTAATGTTTTGTCATTTCATAGGCGTAAATATTTAATTAAATGCCACTGTTTCTGTACAGTTAAAGAAGAATCCACTCACACCATAGGGGTAGAGTTTGGTTCAAAGATTGTTAATGTTGGTGGAAAATGTGTCAAGTTACAAATATGGGATACTGCTGGACAGGAGAGATTTAGGTAGTATGCACATAAGTATTAATTTGATTGATCTGTTACTTTTCATTATCTTTTAACGTTTTAAAAGTATCTTTACTCATACGTCTCACCCAAGTACTGTATGTTGCTCTTATAGTGTCATTTCTGTCTTTCCAAACTTGCTATACTATTTAATTTTAAAATATTCAGCATGCTCATGCCACAACCATATAAGCAACCGCATAGTTTTATTGACTAGCTTAAAAAATACTAAATTTTTAGGTCAGTTACTAGAAGTTATTATCGGGGAGCAGCGGGCGCACTTTTAGTTTACGACACCACTTGGTAAGAAGACGTTGTTTTATTCCGGTAATATTACATATTTTTGTTTGAAGTCTTTTGTGCTTCCCGTCAGTACTGAGATCATCCATTGTGTCAAATCGTTACAGGATGGCTAATTCTACTGTAAACAATTTCAACAACAGGCATTTATGTTTACATTTGCAGTGCTCTCATTGAAATGCCGGTTATTATTACATCAGTGTTTAACTTCTTGCTTAAACTCTCGTTTAAATATAAGTCTGTTTTGGTTTAGTAGAGAAACATTCAATTCGCTGACCAACTGGCTTACAGATGCAAAGACATTGGCCAGTCCAAACATTGTCATCATACTGTGTGGAAATAAGAAAGACTTGGAAAGTGAGAGAGAGGTCACCTTTCTGGAAGCATCAAGATTTGCTCAGGAAAATGGTTGGTGTCTGTAGGAATGTTATTGTTGATGTTTAATATGAATTGGGACCAGTGATTTCATATGTACATAACATGAACTGGTGGTATATTAGCTAAAGCTTTTAGTGAAATTTGGTACCTTGAGGGCACACATTGCCTTTACACTTATAATTAAACTTTTATTGCTATTGTTAGGTGTATTTTACAGATTATGCCATAAGATTACTTTAAATTTTATGGCATGAAACCAAAGCTGTATTGAAGTTAGTAATCGCTGTTTGATTGACCTTTGACAGGATACATCTGTAGAGATGTGCCAAATTGAGCACAAATCTGTGTATCATGTTTTAGTATTCACCATTTCCATTATTCTCATCAGTTTGAATATTGGGATCAGATTTGGGTTAGATGCTTGATTCTGCATGAAATAGTACAGCATTATCCAACTACAGACCTGCTGGCCACATGGCTTTAAAATAGCGAATACCATAACTGCGACTGAAGACAGCTACCTCAAAGCAGTGATCTTATCAAAATAATGAAATTATAAAAAATGGTTGGAAAAATGGCTACGTTCTAGTTTTCCTTCTTTTTTGTATCGCCGTATTTATTTAATAATGTATCTTGTGTATTGGCAGCGATAGGTTACAATTACTCTAGCAATATGCAAATGCTCAATAAACTTTGAATAAAATGCACACATTAACGGCATAAGCTGCACGGTATGATGTACAGCTCCATTAAAATAAAATTTGACTATTCCTGGTTAAAATTTTGGATATTTATCTAATCTACTACTCACACAGTTATTATTATCCCTGTCCACCTTGTGTTTATAACTATAAATGTTTTTTGACTTAAACTACACTAATAATTTACACTTAAACATTAAACTTCTGACTAACTGCCATTGCTGAATTAAAAGTTTAACTATTTTACAAAAGCTTGAGCAGGATGGCACACCTGTTAAGGATATGCAATGTGGCGTAAGTTACCAATAATCAAACTCTGAAGTTTTCCAATGAACAATTAATTGTAAAGACGGTGCAAGAATTTTTTTTAAATTTTGCATGAGCAATGAGCAGTTCGATTTTTTATTTCCAACAAGGTGACAATTTTAAGCGTGATTTATTTTATATGTGTGGCACTTTGATAAGGCAAAATGAGCAGATTCGGAATAACACTTATATCAGATTTTTTTCAATTGGCACGTCGTTTTACAGTGTAATGATGCCTCCATGGAACATGTTAATGTCAATCATATCCTTATTCTGTATTATTGTTCATGGTAACTTTCTAAATTAAGTAAAAAGTAAAAAGCTAAGGTTTTGTTTATACATTTACGTTTTACTTGTTGTTTAGAGGTGATGTTTCTTGAAACAAGCGCATTAACTGGAGAAAATATAGAGGATGCATTCAATAAATGTGCAAAGACAATTTTGACAAAAATAGAAGCAGGTAATACAAAAATTCTGATATTTTTAATCCCATTAATGTGCTTAATAGAAACTGTGTAATGAAACCTGTTAATGTAAATTTGAGATCCATGTTGAATGAAATATAATACTATTTACATGTTTCGTTTACGTCCATAATTTGCTATGGTGTATGATAACTATAGTGAGTCATTGGGATGAAGTTAAACCATGTTTACTTGAAATGAGATTGCGATAAAGTGTTGTAATACAACTTTTTATTTCGGTTACATGTATTGCCTAATACACTGCAACATGAGAAAGAGCATTTCATGACCTTTGTATTTTTGTTGAACTTTTTTCTGCTATCATAGAGTTAGAACCTGTAAAATTTTCTAAAAAGCAGGCTTTTAAACTGTAATTGACAATAAGTTGCATGATTCTGTCCAAAAAATCATGTATAGGGAAACATTTCTTAACATGTTAAATGCTTATGGTTGGAAGTTGTAAATACAGTTGAGCTGATCATTATTTGGGATTATGTCTTGTGTGGGATCAACCTGGGGAAAAGAGATTGTTCTGATGGATTTTATAGTTTTTTTTAGCTTGTACGCTTTTATAGATTGGTAGTTAATAAATAATTTTTTTATAAAAAATAATTTCAAAACTATTCTGAAATACCTACGTTTAAATTTTATACAATCCAACCTGTTCTTGTACATTACTGAAATTCGTATGAGCATCAGAATTTCACAGACTCAACAATCTCATTTTTTTAACCTTGTCCTGTTAATTGTATATTATGTGTTGCTTGCTTTTAATTATATATTTTTTTCACACCAATTTAAATTGTCTAAATTGTCTTGTAGCATTTCAATCGTGGTTGTACTTTAAGGTGACATTGATCCTGAGCGAATAGGCTCTGGTATACAGTACGGCGACTCGTCATTGCGGCAGCTGAGACATACTCGGCCGAGAAGACAGCGCACAGACACTGGCGGTGGATGTTGCTAAAGCTTGCCACAAAAGTCATCAACGAGACACATTAAAAGCCATCTGCAAGTCAGGAAACTTGTATGTATTATCAATGATACATTTTTGCACAGACAGTATTGTCACAAAATTGTGAATGCTTTGTTAATATTTAGGAGTCTTTGATGGTGCTTTGCAAGTAAAAAAAATTAAACTACTTATACACAGAATTATATGTTATTTCTCCTTATGTTCACGATACCTACAATGTAAATATAATGAGGATGAATGGATGATAAAGTGGTTTAATGTCCAAAACTTTATGTCCTTTTGAAGGTAGTTGTTGTTATTGTATGCACAATAGGGTATTATGGAATACAAGTTTAGCACAAAATTAAAATTTCTTTAAGTTCGACGTGGTTTTGCATTTAAGGATTATTTCTCCATACTCTACCTTGCTATAAATAATGGTTGAAAATTGTAAGTGGTTGAATCAAAATACCATGTTTAAAATTGTGTATTTGTAGTACTATAGTTTGTCTATTTGAATTTCACAAGTTTCCAAAGAATAGATGTTTTTAAATATTTGACATTACAGTAGAAGTAATATATCATGCCTTTCCCTTTTTGCTAATAGTTTGGTCTGACTTCGCTGCATGTCATTCTTAGTACTAGTGTACTTCATGGTGTGAACTCGGACCAGTTTTCACAAAATGTCTTGCTATATGATAAATAGTGTCATTGGTATTTCCCCCGCACCTGTATATTTATCTGTCTCTGTCACATTTCATTGGCAGTACTGTTATAACACATTTGGTTTCATTTATTGCATTATATTTTTTCGATTACACATTTATTATTTTCACTATTTTCATTTATTGTGTGTTTGATCTTCAAGTGACTACTCTTGATGCATTTATTTCTAATACAGACCATTGTATACTTCGAAAGCCTATTAACTGCCAACACTTGGTATTTTGTCGAAAGGTTAACTAACTTTTCATCATTACATGGTTTTTCTTCTCGTTATCTGTATATTTTATGGTTTCAAGATAATTCTGAGTTCATTGCATTGACATGCAATTATTTTCAATGTAGACTTCTGGAGCTTTCAACATATGCTTTAAAGATTCTGGGTTATGTTACTCTCCAATGCTCTACATGTTTAATGTGCAATGTACTTAATGTGCTGTAAACACAACTGTTATTAAAATATGTATTTACAGTGTTCATTGATGGTATTTGTTCAGGCAGTCAGTTTGGAAACCTGCTTGAAAGCACTTCCAGAACATTAAAACATGTTTTTATGTAACTATGGCTCCATGCATGCAATACCGATAGTAATATTTTGTAGGAATCGTCAAAGTACCGCATACTCAGTGTAAGTAACCATACGGTTGTAGTAAGAAGTGCAGGAATCATATTTATTTACTGGTTAATTTGACATTATATTTCGAACATTTTCATCTGTCATTCTTCAAAGGAAATAGAATGTACGTAGGCATTCTGTAGTCTGTACGATAGTAGATGCACTGAAAAAAACGCAAATTTTAAACCTTACTGGAAAATTATAAGGAAAATACCAACTTAGTTTCACATATCCTCTTTTGCGAAGGTTGTAATGGATTTACAAACGCTAATAGATTTTGCAATGGAATGTAAACCTTGTTCCTGCATGGATCAGCATATACTGTACTTTACATTCATACTACCGGTATGAGAGTTTGTAAACACCGCATGTTCTGGTTATCCGTTTAGGTATTGCGTTGAAAGCTATGTTCTGATTTTGGAAATATGTCTCTAGAGAAAACAGACAAGAGTTTGATAAATTGTTGGAGAACAAAAATCGGAAGTAGAAACAGAGCCAGATTTACATGGTAGAGTGCCGTGGGCCCCAGTATTGGTGGGGGCTCTTTCCTTTGTGGCCAAACGTCATGTTTGCAAACTCGTAAACGTAACGTAAAGTATGGTACTGAACAAAGTTGAAAACGCAAGGATATTTAAAGAAAAGCAATCAACGAAAGAATGTAAATTAAGGAAAAAGTAAATTTAAAGCAAAATATCCAAAAGGTGGCGCTTGCCGCCACACATTAATAAAATTATAATTTAAGCGCATATATGTGCTAAATTTAGCTTTATTAACTCCAACACCTTATTGTAGGTCTAGTTGGTGTAGCCAGGTACTGTCATGGGTCAATCGATAATCGCAACTTGCCTATACTTATTTTGGGTTGCGTTTAGGAAAGCGAAAAAGCATTAAAAATTACGGAGCTTGTCTACCCCGGCAAAACATTTTTTGTTTTCGTAAAACGTCCTATGGCTTAACAACGTTAGGTTTATGAGGGCACAATGCCTCAATTATCGTCCCCTCCGTAAATACGTTAGTTTTTGCAAGTCCTTTTTGAGTCATCGACGTGCGAGCCTAACTTACTGAAACGAAATTAACACGCAATGCTATTTAAATGTAGGGAAAATGAAAGGTTAAATTGAAGTAAACTTTAAATATGGTGATTATTTTTTTCATTTTACATCATATTATTTTCGCGCATTTGTGACGCAATGTAGGTGGCCGAAAAATTGGGGGGGCCTGGGATCCGCCCTCCTCCCTAAATCTGGCCCTGAGTAGAAGTGGAAAAGACGAAAAAAGCCAAGAATTGAAGGATAACGATACCATTCCGTTGCAGCGCTGGTGATTACATTCATTTATTAGGTTTATCGACAGGACCATGGTAAAAACTAAATAAAGACGTTTTATCTCAATTTAGACACAAAAATAATTTCCAATTTTAATCATTGTGATGAAGTGGTCTGCCGTCTGGATGTTGTAAAATCTGCTGCATCGTAAATAAAATCAGAGGAATGGATATTTTATTAGAGTCTCAACTAGTTTTTCCTAATCCTCATCATCTTTATAGGTGTATTAGATAGTCCCAATGATCATCTTATTTACGATATCATAACACACATTTCCAGAAACGCCAACTTTGCCTTGCAATAAGCACAACTTCGTTATGATTATGATTTTTTCAACATGACAACATTACATTACTAAACACTGAAAATGGTAGCTTGCGCAAAAGCAAATGAAATCAAATCAACAGCGGCGCAAAATCAAAAGCCCACAAGCGGATACCTATCCAGCCCAAAGCACCAGAACGTTTCGTAATACAATGAAACAGACACACTTAGGCTATGTACAATAGCATGAATAAATGGAACATAAACGTTGCTAAATTGCTACTAAATCTTTTTTGAAAGAAAGAGAAAAACACCATGCAATAGCAAAAAAGGCATCTTGCCATGTCCGTAATTTTGTTCACGAAATAATTCGGTGGAAGCGCATTTAAATTGAGCATGCAAAAGCCTTGTATGGTTGACATGGCACTACTTGACATGACATGAGAGCACAAGTCACATTTAAGAATACTGAAGTTGAACAGCAGTTATGATAGCACCAAAATCTTCCAGCGTATGATGTCAGAGTCAATATTCAATACTTTCAGTTAATTGTAACGGCTTTACAGCCCAGGCGATAATATTTGAAGAGTCACCTAAAGTCTTCTTTGAAGTATATCGCTTGGCGCTTTCCCTCATATTAACTGAATGCCATTAATAGCCAAGTGAATTTCAATTGCACAGTGATAAGACAAAGTAACTACATTTTGGCATGCATAGGAAAAAAGAACCGATGAGGAACATAAGATAAAGAAGGAATACTTACACGACGAACATCTTGTTAGTTCAAGAAATTGATAATTTTAGCTTTAACAAGGTCTATGCAAGTACAGTTTTACTAAGAACCAGTTTTTAGACAGCATACAAAACAATTACATAGTGTTTTGAAATAAGAGCTTTCTAATCATGTTGATGACAACACTTAAAATAAAAAGTTAACGAAAAACATATGTATCATAATACAAAACGAGCAATGAAAGTATTTCTATTGGTATAACACAGCATCCATATCCAAATGGTAAATTAGGTTAATTCAAATCGTAACCTATTATTCGTACCTATTACAAAGTTTGTGCGCTTATACAAGAAGGCAGAGCGGTTCCTAACAGACACTAGATAATTGAGGTTAGTAAAAGATTCGTTTTGATGGGATACCTTCGTCTGCAACAATGAAAAAATCAATATACTGGTAGCACCAAGCAGCTTCTTTATAAAGAGTGGAAAAGCTCAAGACGAACAAAATAAGATATGATTGGCGGTCGTACAGATAAACTAAATACAACTGATATACTGACTTCTTATGGAACTACTAGTTGTACCGATATTCTGTTATTTAAATCATACAAACATATAAAAAATTTAACAAAAAGAAAACAATGCTAAAACATGTACTGTAAGCGTTCATAACTCTAGCTGTGATCCGCCTGGAAGCAAATCGCATAAACACTGTAGCATATTTGACCTAATTGAGTGAAGCATTTTCTCGCTACCAATCCAAATGATAGCGGGCAGTAAAATCGATTTCATTGCGAAAGAAATGGGCGAGGCTAGTTGAAAACTGGTGCAATTAAATTTATTGAACTGTGCACCCACGACCATCTTCGCGTTCGTGATTTACACTTATACCGACCTGAAACGAACAAAAGTAAACATTAAAACAGAGAAAAATCAATTACTAACTTTTAAAGCGCGGTGTCATTAAGAGAAAGACCTATTCCTAATCTAAATTCTGAAACGTATTATAAATCAGACAGAAGGCCACTTACCTTGTAAAAGTAATGAGCGCTATAACATGTAAATTTTTCAGCTCGGTCTGTGTTAGGCAGATGCACGGAACGAACGCAGACGCTCGATGCAGTGTTGCTTACCATCGTATATTCCACCTCGCACCAACAAAATTTCCGTTTGACGTCATCAATGACGTCAGCGTTTGGCAAATCACGATCTGAGGCCAACTGAAGAGCGCACGAGAAAACGCGTGGGCTGTTTTGAGCTTGAAAGTGAAATGTTTTCGTTAAACCGACAGAAGCCATGAAAATTTATTTTAGGTTTGAAATTTAAACAACTTCTGGCCGTGCTTGGCGAGTAATTCAATTGTGTATATCGTTTAATACTTAATGTAATTCATTTCTTACTCAGTTCGTAAAGATATCTTATAATTATGCTTTTTTGCTTACCGGCATTTTTTTCAGGGAAACGCTTTAGCTTCCACACTACCGCACCGTGTGCCACCTCATACTTTGCACTACCCACAGAAGCTTCCATTACTGCGCTGGTTACAACCGCATCTGATCGGTTTGAAGCGAGTGTCGTGGGAGGGCGCTTCACAATCCGTTTTGAATGCACAGACTTCATGTGAAGTCTTCCGTTCCGACGGAATGCAGGAACCCAATTATCGGGTATAGGGAAGCGCAGGGACATGTCTTCACAGGGCACCTGCATGAAAAAAAAATGATACCTGTCAGTTAATGCAGACTTCTTGAGTTGAGCGCCTAATTAGCACGCATTGCTCTTGGTGACGTATCGGAATAATTCTCCTGGTGCTAAGAAGTCCCCGCTCAACTAAAATTGGCCCATGATTGCTCTCTTCTCCAACCCCGCTTACTGAGCTCATCTGCACGTGTTGTCCATTTGGGATGCTTTTCTTTTCATTTCTTTTGTGTTAAAATTTGGCAGGCTACTTTTCAGCAGAACCACGGAACAGGAGCAAGTATCGTTAATGACCTGACCAACGGCATTATCACGGTACCATGCGCTCAGCATAAGTGTACTAGACTAGAATATTCATCGTTGATGTCAAAGACGGTAATGAGTTGAAAGCACAAAATTAACCAAAAAAAACATTTATCTCAGCATTACCTGCGTCAGTGTACTTCTGTTAGCACTGTGGTCAATGTTCGATCGCAAAACGCATCTAAGTTTCACCTGACATCCAATCACTTGAACCGAAGCGCGTATGATAACTGGAAGGCCAGGTTCACGATGAGGACAAGTTAACCTGTGTGAATATAAAAACATGTCATGCGGCAAGCAATTAACCGCTGATCGCAAAATTTTAAGGCGTAGATTCTCGGAATCAATCTGAGAGTAAACATTCTTTGTTAGATGATAAATGAGTTCTCATAACACGCGTCAACACGACTACAACTACAAATGGTCTCAAATAACGGTAAGTTATCTAATTAAATTAAGTTATTTGCACTGGTCGTAAGTATGCCGCATTTGCTCGTTTAAAATTAGGAAGGTTTCTCTCTTTTTACAGGGACGGCAAATACTGCTTTCGCGTACAAACCCGACCTTGCCAATTCAAAGCGACATGAATCGGGTGGATAGAAGGTTATCGACGCTGACTGATCATCATAGCCGGCGTTTGAACAACGATGGACTGAAACATCGTTAATTTCCACCCACTTGTCATTACTGCTCGGTATGATGTCGTCACGTCTCACCACTTCACGGCTTTCGACCTGCATCAACGTTGTTATTGGTCGAGTTTAACCTGACTTTCACACCGTTGTCGGATTACTGGCAATGAATCTTATAACGCTGTTCAAATATTGTACAAAGATCTTGAGCAAATTCA
Organism: Clavelina lepadiformis; assembly: GCF_947623445.1. Lineage (NCBI taxonomy): Eukaryota > Metazoa > Chordata > Ascidiacea > Aplousobranchia > Clavelinidae > Clavelina > Clavelina lepadiformis. Next base: position 6,814,758 of record NC_135241.1, on the reverse strand, counting down.
ACTGATTAATATTACCTTGATATCATTAAAGGTTACTGTAGCCATGGGGTCACCAGACAGAAACGATGTGACATTTACATGAACCATCAAACTACACGCTTCCACCTCTCCATTTGCACTAACAACAGCCTGCCAACAAGACAAATTGAAACATGCATAAAGCAGCACAATTTAATTGAAATCGTATGGGTTTTAAATGTAAAAATAGCTACTTTATATATAAAGTATGAATATAAAAAAGACAGACAACAGACTACAAAAATCTTTTACAAAGCTACTGGTATGACACTTGCCTCTGATAGGAAATGAAACTGTATCCACAGTTATCAAAGATAGTTAGTACAACAAAGAAATTCAAATTTTAAGCTCAGCATTTAAATAAAATAAACTAATTAAAATATTACCCCATGAATGAGGTATGATACAGGCATCAAGTCTGCAACATTAGGTTTTGTATAATTAACCATAAAAGAATTAAGTTTTTTGGTGTAATGTTGGTTTTACAACTCACTCTACACTCATCTCGCAAGTCAAACACAATTTCATCTCTGGAGTGATACATCATGAGAGACTTGTGCTCATCGTCGTTGATATTGGCCACATCTTTTACCAATGCCAACCGTCTTAAAACACACAACAGACTAATGTAAAACCTATGCAACCATAAACGATTATGTTAATTTCATAGTTTCTTTAACGTGTAGTAGCTAGCACTATGCTAATATTGTGAGAAAAACACTACAAAAGTTTCAATAGTACGTTCACCATTACTTGTATCAAACTGAGTGTGAGTGAACGACAAAGCTTACAAAATACCAGTGTAAACAAACAGATGACTTGTCCAGATAAATAATGGCATACACCACCTAGAATCAAATTATGACTTGTCATAAATACTTAATAAATACAAAGCTGGCACTGCATTTAAACAACTCATTGACCGCAATACTTCTAATGTGGCAAACACAACTAGCATACCACATTATACAAGTTAATGTGGTGATATGCCGTTCATCAGTAACTAGTAACTAGAAACCTGGCTCCTTACAACAAAATTTAAAATGTTATTAAACCAAAAAGAAATTTTGACTGTAAAAAATTAACATGCTATTGCACAAAGTTGATTTCAATTGGATGGTAATTGGTTACCATTACAGGTAAAAATTAGCCTAATTACACTCTTTGCAATGGTAATGCAGTATGATGACAAGGCCACAACCTCCCACTACTTAATTCTTACACAGTATTTTATCAAAGAATAGTTTTTTACACATTTCAATATTACAGAAATGTTTTGCATGAAAGTTGCTACATTGTTCAGTAGACAAGCATGCTATCCCTATGTAAACACTGATGAAAATTAAGAAACTTAGTTTACTTGTAATCTTTTTAGTACGGTAATATACTTTAAGTTATAAAGCAGCATGGAGAAGTCACATTCCTTATAACAATTTACCTACATGTCTTTTGAAGCCATGACCAAAAACCGTACAGTCAGTCAATCAAGCAAGCAAATCAAAAGTTACTGTTTTTACGACCAAGTCAAAGTGAATCAAGTATGTGGGGACACAACAGTGCACTTCTGATAAAGTGACCTAATTTCGGTTCAACAGGTTTGTCTGCTTAAAGACCAAACCACATAAACCACAAGTTCGTCACAGCAAAGCAGGAATAAAAAACCTCAAACAATATGCGTTTAGCAAGAAATATCAAAACTGTTAACATAAAACATATTCAATATTTTAAGCAATTGGTAAATAGTTTTTGGAACGGTTAAATGGTAAAACCTATTGATCAATACAGGTTATAACCTAACATAATACACTTAGAAAAATATTTGACTGATCAGAACATACTTATTTGCATTGAATGAGGCGTTTTTGACGGCCAGGATCAAACTTAGCAATTCAGAATAATTTTCGGTTCCCAACTTCACTTCTTGTTTCCCTTTGACCGAATGCTGTAAAAATTAATCTTCCATAACAACCTTTCAAGCATTTTTTAAATAACCTTTGTAATCAGCACTCAGCAATGCTGTTTGATAAATTCAACATAGAGTTTCCCAGCCTAATTAGTAGTTATTTTAATCAAGCAATCTAAAACGTTCCAGTTAATTGACAGCACTGCAAGTTACTTCCAATACAATTCAGGTATTAATGTATGGTAAGTCTTAAGACATGAAGGCCAAGCCTACACAATATCATAACATTCACCAAGTTTTTTGTCTTAACGACAAAATTATTGAATATGTGCAAGTTTTTACCTTAAAGCCAACGGGAATCCGTGTAAGATATTTGTCCTGCGCGCTGCCAAAAGCATGTTTCTCTTTATAATATACACGTAGGATCTTGACAGCATGAACTTTCTTCTTACGGACACCAGGTTCCATGCCCTGTACGTTGTCATTGGTCTGAAATCGAGCTTGCAAAACTGGCTCGGTGAGTTGCCAGTCTTGTCTTGCCAGCTCAACAAAATAAAACGGGTCCTTCGAGGATGAGGTGTGGTAAAGTTCCAAAGTTGGGTAAGTCACCTATAAAATGAGTAGGCTATTCTTAGAGGGGGGGAATCAAGATTTGAATATGACTTGTACAGTTGGGCTATGTATTATGCAACTTTTACAGGTTAGTAAATAGTATCACACTTATGAAAAGTATATAAAAGTATGAAAGCATTGCATTAATTACTAATCAAACACCTTATCTTGTTTCAATCTGATGAAAATTTTCACCCATTTTCTTGAACTCATCAAATGTTTTTGCCGAGGAAACCTCATTAACATATTCCACTCAGTATTGTTTGAAATAATGTCCTCTTCCTTTAAAAACTGTATTTTCTTCGCATTTAAATGTTTTGCTATTTCTTGGGGGCTTTCTAAAGATGGACTTTCCACTGGTTTTTGAAGTTTTGTAATTGAATTCAAAGAATTTTCTCGTAAATCAGGGAAAACAGTTGGTGATTGTAAAACTGGATAGGTTTTAATATTAGTGTTTATTGACGACTGTTCATCCAAAGGTGGTTTTGAAAACACATCGAGAATGGACAGAGTCGTTTCTAAAATTGTGGAATCTTTCTGACTTGTACCAGGGACAGACACAGGTTCAGTCTCTGGTTGAGAATCAGCACCAGAGTGTAGCAAATACTCGTCAGCATGAACATCAGGTTTTAAATTTGTTTCCTTGTCATCTTTTTCATCACACTTGTTTAAATCCAAAAGGCTTATTCCATCTAACTCTGTTGTTGACTCAGAAGATGTACCAGCAACTGAGTGCTGAATCAAATCATCTTTTGCACAGTCAGGTTTAAAAGTTGTTTTGGTGTTAGCTGATTCTCTTGAAACAAGAGTTTGAGTATCATAGACTAAACTTTCTTTGGGTGACTCTCTTGTTCTGGTTCTCCTAGAACTCCCAGATAAATTTCTGGATTTTGTAGAGGTTGGAGGAGGAGGAAGTGCAGGAATGCCTGAAGATGACTTGGACGATGCAGGAGCTGGAGTTGCAGTGGCTGCTGAATGAAACTGGATCCTATCAAATGGATTAGATTCACTTGTATTAGATGCAAGAGAAACTGTGTCCCCAAGAGGAGAAGATCTCCAAAACGGATTTCTGGAAGTATTAGCTGATTCCGACTTTACGTCATTCTTGACGGCTGGGACCTCAAAACAACTGGCTTCAGAGTTTTCAGCTGTTGACGAACTGTGCAAAGTGTCATTAGCAATTCCAATCTGGTAAGTTGGAGTTGACAAAGTTGTTTGGTCATCTGCGGAAATGTCGAGCACTTTCTTCTTACGTTTTCTTTTTAAACTGTCTCCTTGAGCAGTCATATCAAAAACTGTTTCCAGCTCAGGATCATCTTCACTGCTGCAAATACTACCAGCTCGAGAAGTATTAAATTTTTCAGCAGAGACTGAGAAGTCTACTAAATTATTTTGTGATCCTTTATCTGCACGATTAAATCCTTTCAACCCAGATATATCAGCAGACAACCTGCCAACACAGAAATATTTGTTTCTGTGCCTAAAAACTTTTGATTACTTCAAAAACAACAATAGTTTGTTTAGTTGCTATTTTTACCTATTGTCATGTGCAAATATGTCATCGTCAAGGTCACCTGGAAGGGGATCATCATCCAAACTATTGTGAGCACTTACATCTCCAGATGAGCCGCCAATATCATCAACATCATTTGGGATTGGTGCCCACCTTGAAAGAGGCTTTTCAGGGGAAAGGTCCGTAATTTTTATTTCAACACCATCAGAATCTGTTTAATTTTTGTAAAAAAGACATTAACTTGGGTAATAAAAATAACTACAAAACAAGCAGTTCTTTTCATCATATCAAAGCTGCTTTATGATTATATATTGCTTTAATATATTGTAAACCTGCAACTCATCATACATCAGTTCAAATTCACAGCACAAGTAAGCTATTAATTTAACTTCTCTAAACCAGCTTAAGTGGGGTACAATATTGATTTTACTTGCCAGGAGCTACATGAAGGGTAAATGTATATAACCAATGAAATGAATGCAGCAGATGTTGTGTAAGGCTACACTAAGCAGCTCTGTACTTTCAACATTTTAATAATTGAGAACTGCCCATAGATGCAAGTAATGTAAGTGGTTGACAATTAACTAATTAATTAACTAATTAATTAACATACACAATAGGCTTAAGCTAAAAAATTACATCAAATTTGGCACAAGTCAAACTATGAGACAAGTACTGTGAACTAACCAAATAACAACATTGTAGCTCATAAAATAAATCCAACAGATTTTACAGCACACATTTTGTTAAAAATTAAACATCATATAAGAAATTTCCTGAAACTTTGGTATTGTTGCCAGGATAACATTTATCAAACAAAGAACCATTACACATTACATAAAACTTAGAACTGGAAATTTAAACATCAAATTATTTCAAGTTTTGTCAATTTCAATCTGGCTGACATATGCAGGAAAATCAATTTGAAAGTAAATGAAAAATGCAGTTCAGAAAGTAGTGCATAAAAAATTTTGTAATTATCTTCATTTTTTTCCTAAATATGAAACCTAGAAATGAATATTAAATAACCTTCGGTTGAGCCTTTCTTCCCTTCCTCATCGGAATCACTAGGTAGATGCTGATAACCTCCTTTCTTCTTCTTTGCAGATTTTAATGAACCTGTGGGAGATGTTGCCGCAGATGCTTTCCATTGCAAGTCATGTTCATTACTAGAATCTTCATCTTTCACCATGTCACTTGTTATACTACAAAGCACAGATCGTCATTTATATGTCTGTTGCTAGTATTCACATTACAGCATATACAGTACAGTAGAACCTCAGGAACATAACCAACAACCATGCTTGCTTGCAATTGACAAAAATCAGTCCTATTAGCAAGGGGTATGTGTGTTACTGAGATATGTTCAAAGCAGGATTAACCAACTTGGTTCCAGGTGCAATGGCTTGCTATAAACATTGCCCCATCTGACAAGTTAGCAAACTCTGCCTGAGTGATAGATTAAGGAACACAAAAAGACGCTGAGATTATGTTTTTTAATTGACATTATTGAGCTTTCATTTTATCAGTATTCCATGAAAATCGAACTGACTGGTCAAATATCAGCAAGATTATCAGACAAAGGAAACTGACATTTGGAACTGAAAAACAACTGCTTGCAATCTGGAAACTTCACTTCACCAAGATGTTATTCAATGCAAAAAATAGAAAAACGTTCAGGATGAAAAATAAGTGGTCACGTAACTGACATGATCTTTTTATTTGAGCGATCACTTCCAAAGTATTTCGATACAAACACATATTATCTTATTTCACTTACTTGTCAGTTTCCAAAGATGAAACACTGGAATGAATTAGATCTTTTCCGAGTTGAGAGCTGTGACTTGACTGCGTCGTCATGCTACTGGTGCTTTTCTTGGTTTGTTCTTCCATTTCTTTTTGCAAATAAATCACAATTTCAATACAAATGTATAATATAATATATAGCAATCAAGCAATGCATATACCATTATTACTTACAGATTGGTAAACTACTTTCAAACAACAAAAATTAAATGCATGTGTCACGAGAAGTATTTGTATACACCGTTTTTATATCAGTCACGTTTTATTCGTTTTTATTCGCACCGTCACGTTTTATACATCGATTTATCCGCGTTGTGTTGTCTCTTTGTGCATGTTCACGTGCTGCTGTGTTTTAGTTGTTTATGTTCTTTTACTTGTTCTTGCACACCTGTTTTTATCAAATCTCTTGTGACGTGTCAAGTAGTTACCCCAAAGGCTAAATTAGTATCGTGTTTTACGTTCCACGTTGATTCCTTCAGCGCGTGGAATTTGTGTTTTGTGAGGTGTCGCGCTCGGCTGGACGAGTGGAGTTAGTCTACGTTTGGTTTTAATAAAGTGAAGACCCTTGTTTTTATCTAAGAAAGACTTGTAGAAATGAGACAGTCCGGCTATTCGACTAGCCGTTAAGCGGGGAGCTTACCTGGTAGAGAAAATTTGGTTACAATTGGCGAGCGCGCCAGGATCCCGCAGTCAACGAAACTATTCCCATAAACGTTTGGAAGTTTCACGATGTCCACCATCTATTTTGCTATTCCGCCGCCTAAATATGAGCCGAACGCAGATTTCCTAAGCTTTTTCCATCGCTTCGATACTTATTGCACGACGATTGAAGCGAATCCTGCTTTAAAGAAGCACCTTTTAATTAACAGCTTGGATGAAGATTTAAGCTGGGATGTACGAGGCAGAGACTTGTCGCTTTTCGACTTGGAGTATGATGAGTTGGTGAAAAGAGGTACCGAAGCGAGGCCGCCCGTTTGTTCTACGGAAAGTAACAAATGTCGAGTATTAAATGGAACTCAATTCGATGCCGACAGAGCAATACCTTCGTTGGCTTTCGCTGTACGAAAACGCATATGTGCGGTAGAAACTACTGAAACTCCCGCTCCCGAAGAGCAGGCTGCTGAGTCTACTCCAGCTGAAGAAGCTGCCGAAACTCCCGCTCACGAAGAGCAGGCCGCCGTGTCTGCTCCAGCTGAAGAAGCTGCCAAAATTCCCGCTCCCGAAGAGCAGGCTGCTGAGTCTACTCCAGCTGAAGAAGCTGCTGAAACTCCCGCTCCCGAAGAGCAGGCTGCTGAGTCTACTCCAGCTGAAGAAGCTGCTGAAACTCCCGCTCCCGAAGAGCAGGCCGCTGAGTCCACTCCAGCAGAACAAGCTACTGAAACTCCAGCTCCCGAAGAGCAGGCCGCTGAGTCCGCTCCAACAGAACAAGCTGCTGAAACTCCGGTTCCCGAAGAGCAGGCCGCTGGGTCCGCTCCAGCCGAGGAGGCTGCCGAAACCTCTCCCGAAGAGCAGGCCACTGAGTCAGCTCCAGCAGAACAAGCCGCTGAAACTCCGGCTCCCGAGGAGCAGGCCGCTGAGTCTGCTCCAGCCAGCAAGCAGCGTATTTGGGACGTGGGTTTGTTTCGGTGCAATCACGAGGTGAGCCAATCGAGTGATTTTTGTGCAGTGGAGTCGTCAGCGACACCAGGGGACGGGTGTTCAACAAGCTGGACGGTCGGTTTGGGTTGCGTGGTGCTCATCAACAACGGAGCGCCAGACGATTGACGGGGAGCTGCGAACGATGGTCGTTTGCTCGGATGTTGGATGGCTTTTCCGGGGACGAAAAAGAACTGAACGGGGGGGCGATGTCACGAGAAGTATTTGTATACACCGTTTTTATATCAGTCACGTTTTATTCGTTTTTATTCGCACCGTCACGTTTTATACATCGATTTATCCGCGTTGTGTTGTCTCTTTGTGCATGTTCACGTGCTGCTGTGTTTTAGTTGTTTATGTTCTTTTACTTGTTCTTGCACACCTGTTTTTATCAAATCTCTTGTGACGTGTCAAGTAGTTACCCCAAAGGCTAAATTAGTATCGTGTTTTACGTTCCACGTTGATTCCTTCAGCGCGTGGAATTTGTGTTTTGTGAGGTGTCGCGCTCGGCTGGACGAGTGGAGTTAGTCTACGTTTGGTTTTAATAAAGTGAAGACCCTTGTTTTTATCTAAGAAAGACTTGTAGAAATGAGACAGTCTGGCTATTCGACTAGCCGTTAAGCGGGGAGCTTACCTGGTAGAGAAAATTTGGTTACACATGTAACCAATGTTCCCTCTAATTTTTCACGAGTCTGAGCAAACACACTAACTCCCTGAGCGGTCCCTTGGACCACTGTGAGCAACATCAGACGTGCCACGTGCGCACTGTGGCCATTATTATGCGTTTATTCTATTTTTAATTCAGGTTGGCTTATTTTCTTGTGCGCAACACAGATTTTCTGTGCGCGGAGACCGTGTCAGCAGTGCGCATTTGCGCACGCGCGCAGCTTAGAGGGAACATTGCATGTAACTGAGTCAACATTTAAATAGAAGACAGTTTAGTGTGAATATTCACCAATTAGGCTTACCTGGCACAGCTTGCTGCTCATCAAATGTAACCCAACTGTTACTTGCAATATGGTCTGGTGATGGGGGAAAAGTATCTGAAACTGAAGATGTAGCCGCAGACAGAGAAATATCCTTTCGGGGTGGTATTGGGGGCCCTGACAATGAGCCACTGCCCGCTGTATTAGTGGGGGTAGTGGCAGAAATTCCCCTTGTACGTCTTCTTATGGAACTTGATGGAGAAGGTGCATGAGGTGGCGGTAAGCGTAAGTCGAAGGTTTTCGTGAGTGGGCTACAAGCCAATGATTTTGGTGATGAAACTCGTTCTGGAATTGGAGGGCCATCTGTTCCTTGCCTTGATAGGATAGGAGAACCATCAAGATGTTGTGTCAACATGTCTGTGTCCATAGAAAGCAGGTCAACTTCTTTTACTTGAGAAGCAGTGGGATTAGATGGTACTCTTTTGCGACTTGGAATATCTGGAGGTTTGGAAGGCGAACTTGAGTGCAGTGCAGCCATCAGAGTCAAGTCAGTATTAGCCTTTTGTCTCTCCTCAAATGTAACCCATTCCTGTGAAGTCTGTCTCTGCAGTGGAGTGGACATTACAGCAGGTGATGAAGCTCCTCGATTGTGTGATACTCTGGACAATCGATCGCCGCGATCTTGAACATTTGAACTCATGCTTGATGAATCACTTGCTATGCTCAATGAGTCCTGCAAACATAAACCACAACAAAATCAACAATGAGGAATCAGCTTTAACCCAAGCCCTCTACAGTTATCCTACTTTATTGAAGTTTTCTTAACGAAAACTAAACGCTGTGCAAACTATTAAAAATTTTTATTATTACTTGTGGAGAAAATAATGTGTATACAAGATGACTCCAAAATATACAGATTAGCTTTGATTTCTTGTGCCACGAAACTCCAGCATCAAGGACAATTTTAATTTGAGAAATTTTTTCTTTCCCTTTTTACCATGTAAAAGAACCTGACATATTTTGGAGACATTGAAATATGCATGTGCAAACCTATGCACACCCATTTATTAACACGTTGTATCTGTATGTACTAGGGTGCGGCTGCTGCCCCAGAAACCTTAAATTATACTTGACTTTTTTATATAATTTGGTTGTAATACCGGCATGACAAGTGAAAACGTTATGAAATTCTGCTGGGGTCTAGGAGAAGCAATTTGCACCTGAATTTTCCACAGTAGGTTATGCTACACATCAACACCATTATTAACAGATGGATGGAAATGGCATCGGCAGTTTTTTCAAAAAAAGGACATGTGCAGATTTGTGTAAATTCCAGCAGTGGACAGCAGCTGGAAAGCTACCATAGCATTTGAATGCGTGAGTGTGACTGTTTTCAGCTGTTTGGCCGATCTTGTAACTTTACTATTAAGCTGACAATGGTCACTTAGTGAAACTACTGCCAGTGAATGAATTAACCTTGGAAAAAAAATTCCTAACATGTCTATATATACAAGTATAAAAATTCTTATAAAGCCTTTTATACAATGTTTTACCAATACATTTATGACTTCTAAACTCAAACAGTCCAAACGCTAGGTCCAAGCGTTCAGTTTTGGGTATAAATCAGGCAAAAGTCAAAGATTGATTACGTTTTTTAATATTGTCACAGTTAAAATTGCTTGAGTAGATGAAGTTACTATTGAAAATTTATTAGTTAGAAAATTATTAGTTAGTAAAAAATTACACTTTTTCATAAATACACCAAACATTTTGAGGGAAAGATAATGTTATGATATATATGCGATAACTTACTTTCCATAAAATTTATAAAGTTTTCAAGAGTAAGTAAAAGGTTTTTTGAGATCGAATAGACTATCTTTAACTAGCACTAGGTATGTTTTTACTTTAGTTATAACAATGTCAGCAAAGCTCCAACCCTAGACTACCGGTAATCAAGTTTAACTCATTTTATTCTTTTGGCTATCAACTGTCCAGTGATGGCCTATTGCTACGTTTCAACTCTCACCTACTGTAAGTGCAACATAATGATCAAGTAATCATACTGCATAACAATGGGAAAGATTTTACCTTTACCGTAACGCAAGTGCCAAAATTGATAATTTCAAAACTTGTTTTGTAATTTTAACTCTCAATATATGTTTCTACTAGTATTGCATAATAATGCAATAAAAATACACAAAAAAGCAACCTGTAAATGCTCTATTGCACAATATCAATTGAATTCGGTGTAAATTAGTGGAATATATATATAATATGTTTGAAAAACTTGTTTCTCAAGATGTATGCACTTGTTCTACACAGGCAGTTTAATGCCTTAGTTGCAGTAGATACCTGACAACTTCTCCTCACCGTTGTAAATATGGTGGGTGATTCATTCCCTTTAAAAAGCATCTAAATGGCATGAAATTGTGTCATAAATTATATGACTGCAAACCCAACATTCAAAAAGTCAGGCAAGCTAGCTGAAAAAGTATACTTTTAGCAGAGGTCAGCCACACCCTTGTTTGTACCCATGCTTGTAAACTATTTCTAACGTGAAGTCAAGAAATTTTGTGTTGGCATAATAACACAATTACGGCATAAATTCTAAACTTATCCAATGACATACATTTCGTTCTTTATCTTTGTAAAAGTTCATGTAGGTACTATTTTCAGTAACACTTGCATTCTGGCTTTCAATTTGTTCGGAATCAGAAGTGTTTTTAGGTTCTGATGAAGTGGAGATATCTTGACTGCAAGTTTTACTATCAGTCTGTGTTATCTTCAAAGAGAGTTGTCCACCTGTCCCAATTGCTGATGAGCTGGATGCAAAGCTGCACAAAGAATCATTTTCAGGGGATTGGGAATGTCTTGGTGTGTCAACCAATGGCTTTGATTGTTTAACATTATTAAGTATATTCCCGTTTTCATTTGAGATTCCAAACTTTTCATCTTCAGACATAAATACTAGTCCAGAATCATTGCAGCCTGCATCTCCATGAAGATCTTCGAGTAATATATCTTGACCAAGGAGTGCTTGTTCATGGCCATTTTTACTTGACATGATGTTAAGCTTTCGTAATGTACAGCCAACAGCTTAAACACGATTTACCAGGTAAATCTTCTTTGTTTACTTTTTATTAATTTTGATCATAAGCTAATGACACTGAAATATCCAAGGTATATTAAGCTGTTTATAAATTTAAGTTACAAATACCATATATGCCGGCACATAAGCCCAGTTTTGTCCAAATCATCTCAAGAATTAGCAGTGGGCTTATACGCCCACATACAATATAAAATGTTACCTATAAAAAATTCGCTCTGACTGCATCAAATCATTACTGCTAATTAATATTACTGACTTGCATTTTTCTCTAATCAATGCTAAATAAACAATGCATCGAGACAGTTTTCGATTGCGGTTATGATATCGCACTTTTACCTTTCCGCATTAATTCACTTGGCCATCATGGTTGTGATTATTTATGAGTAAAGCAGATTAGGTTCATGTTTTAATTATTTACATCAGCTCAAATTCGTTTAACAACAAAATAAAAAAATAAATAGTTGCTGCAAATAGTTGGTAAAACAAACAATTTTGCAATTTTTGAAGTTGTGTTGCCATTGATAACGATTACGTTGTAGGACGTCTTTTGTTCAAAAGCACAATCCATTGTTTTGAAGTTGTATATCACGACAGCGAGCGAATATCATAGACTAAGACTTCATGGTGCAAGGTGTAACTATTCTAATGTTGTAGTCGAAGTTTGAAAGGTGACATGGGCTTATACGGCGAGTATAGGCTACAGTACAAGCAACATCCTGGGCCCAAAAACCGGTGGTGAGGTTATACGCCGGCTCTCGGGTGTGCCCATACGCCGGTGGTATAATAATGGCTTTCATTTTACAATGAGGATAGTTGGTTAAAAAGCCAAATGAGCCAGGCTAAAAGTATGGCATGTTCAAAGAGATTTTGGATACGTAACATGTTTGTATCAGGGTACAGAAGGCTATGCTATACCTAAACAAAATTTTTAAGATATCTCAGCAGTGCGGCTGGCATGCTTTCTGCCATAGAAAATGATGAGTTTATAGAACCATAATTCATAATATGACGTTTTTAAGAAAATAAGACCCACAGGAAAAAGGATCAAAAGATCAAAATAACCAAAGACAAAATTCAAAAACAACATTTAACAAAATAAATATTAGGAACTTTATTCCTTAAACAAAACAGTTGTACATCCAAGTACTGTATACAGCATATTGACGTATGATACTCACAATATTAATCACAAATCGCAAACAACATCCTTTTATAAAACATTTCTAAATTTTCCAAATACTTCTTCAGTGCTCAGTTTAACTAAGAGAAAGAAAGAGAATCCACCTTGACAACAACTTCCAAACACACAACCAAAAAGAATTACATGTCGTAGGACAGTAAACGATCTAAATATGGTAATCCTAGATCAGACATGTGCAACCAGCGGCCCGCCAGGTTGTTCCAAGCGGCCCGCGTGGTGCTCAGCAAAATGTTAGAAGTTCATACTAGCCATCACTATTTGATGCAGTTTACATCAAAGCAATGGAAATTTTCGAAATTTTCGCATTTTCCTGTCGTGGACTACATTAAATCTATTTCTTAACTATATAAACTGCATAGGAAAGTCGTTTTATGATACTAATTTTTTCTGAAAAAATCATGTGGCCCGCGTTGTCATTCAAAATTTTGTATTTGGCCCTCCAGTGAAAAAGGTTGCACATGCCTGTCCTAGATTCATAGCTTACCATAAAAATATATAAATAGAGAGCTGACGATAACCCTTGGAGCGAGATATTTAAAGTACTAGCACTGCAACCAGGATGTGAAATTAATGGTCAATGGGGCAATGAAAACATAAATTTCTACACATGTAAGTCATTTTGCAAGTGTTTACAAAAGCCATATGGACTACTAACCACCAACTATTACTCAAAGACCAATAACTTAAAAATCAACCTTAACATTAAAGAAGAATAAATTTAGCAATTTTACAGAATTATACCGCCACCATTAGAAGTATCATATGTTGCACGATCTCTTTCCTTATTGCAAATTGCAATTCTATTTTGAAAATTTTTAACATAAACAAAAGCCAACATAAATATTAAAGAAATATAAATAATGTAAATATATACCACTACAATGAGAATAAGTCAATTGTCGCCAAGTTACTTTCAAACGTTCTTTTTGAGGGATTTCTGAAAATTGAAGTCGTGAACTATAGTCTATAGATATTAATTCTATTTCTTGAAAGACATTGCTTTCAAATGACATTAGAATAAGAGCGGGGGTCTCAAACCCAGGGTGAATTGTGTGTGATGGATACACCAAAGGTCAGTTTGGTGGGTACTACGAATACACCAAAGAAGTTATGCCAACTTTAAAAATGTCCAACTCTAACGATCTCTAAAACAAAGAGACACTGTGCTCTTTTTCGCCTAAACAAGAGAAAAACGGAAAAGCGAAGTGAATTTGCTGTTGCCATGCCAAAGTCAAACCGATTTCACGCCACTTGACTGTAGACCTTACTGAAGACCTTCCGCATAACTCACATGGAATGCACCCAGGTCTCAAACTCAAATCGGTGTGGATGCCAAATGAAGATTTTAGATTAACTTGAGGGCCGCATTACTGCGATTCCAGCACTCTAACCACTCAACTACCAAGCTGACACAAAAATTAAAGCGCAGATGACCGAATTGAGTGCAGCTTACAGTCGCAATAGTTCAACTCCAAGCCATATGGTACAAATCGTATCCACTTGAACATTTGTAACGGAAAAGTTTAACAATGTATACGCCATTCGTGACAAAACCATCTGAGAATAGGGCAGATTGGAATGTTTGCTGTTTTTGGGTGAAAAATCCTACGAACAACAAGATAAAACAATAGTCATTATACGCAATAAGAAGAATTTAGAAAATATGTTGCCTATTTTACTGCGGATTGAATCCTATGAACTGGACTTGTTTGATATGATCTCTAGATACATGATCAACGTAGCATGCGACGTAAAATGAGTAAGAGTTTGAGTAGTATCTATGACACATTTAAATGTAATAATTCGATTTGTATTTATTTCTAGTTGATTATTATTTTACATTTTTTGATGATTTGACTTGGCTCGATTCAAAGATCGTAAATGACTTAAGCTCGAGTCATGTTAAGGTATGATAACCTTTATCCTCGGAGTCGGACTGAGGAAAGTCTTTGCACAACTTAAACTCGGGTGATGTTTCCTCATTGGTCAAGCCCGGATTACCAAGCTTGCCTTTGTGCAAATTCAAATTGTCACACATTTTTATTTTTTATAGAATATTGCTCGAATTTAGAACTGTCTACCAGGTCCACTGAACAGGAGCAAGTGTCGTTAATGCCTTGCCCAAGTATATTAGAACAGTATGGCGCCACTGCGACCGCACAAGAAACAATTACTCTAATGCATAAGGAAATACGTTACATACCTACCATGAATAACAGCTAAATGATTTGGAAAACATATTTAGCTTAACAGATGAGTTACACGCATAGATATAAACACTAGATCGTTTATAAACGGAATTGCACCCAGACCAGTGATGTAATTACTCGAGCCACTTTTCAAAATGACTTGACTTAACTCGAGTCTAGGGAAACTAACTTGACGCAAGTCATTAATGGAATAAATGTTTTATGTTGCGCTCGACCCTTGTGGTTTTAATCTTAATATACTTCAATGTAGTTTTAACCAGTAAACATGCATTTTGTCACACTTCAGAAAACCTTCAGAAGCTTATCTGAAGTTGAGCCGAGGTCATTGCTGTTAGATCTTGATTTGACTTGCATCATATTTCAGTATGTCTTGACTTGACTTAAGCCAATTAGTAATTTGACTCAACTTGACTTAAGTCAACTTCCCAAATGACTTGACTTGAGTCTAAAAACATGACTTGGTTACAAGTTACAACACTGACCAACATGCAATTGCAGGATATGCGCCACAAGGGATTAACCTAATAGGAAATTTCACCAACATGAGATTGCACCAACACGGAATCATAGGCATACATAAGGTTTTAGTGCCCGGGAACAGAGGCAACATTTCCTTTCCCACTTGTTAAAATAAATGAGAAAAACAGACATCAAAGGTGTGAACTACAGTAGAATTCGCCTATAGTGACACCTGAAGGGACCGCGGAAAAAGTGTCACTATAAGCGAAGTGTCACTATAGACGAAGTCAAGGTAAAATGGCCGCAGATAACTACAGTAGAACTCGCATATAACGGACCAGTCGGGACCAGCGAAATTCGTCCGTTATATGCGATATCCGTTATATACGACGTATTTTACATTGTTTTCCTCAAAGGGCTAGATGCTAGATCGACAAACTATACAATGACAATCAACCTGGCTTATGCGGAGAGAACTGAGATCACAACTCACAAGAACAAAAGCCTGGAACTAGCCTAGCAGCCACAGTAGCCTATGCTTTTAATACATCACAATTATGAAGCCTGCTCATAAACCTTTTCTATGATCTTGCTTGCGCATGGAAAAAGTATATATTATTGCATCACAAACTAACGAGTGTCCTTATACGGAAATTTTTGAGCCCAAGGGACAGAAATGTGGTGTCACTGTAAGCAAAGTGTTCTTATACACGAAGTCACTATAGGCGAAGTCATTTCTATGCAAAACATATGGTTTGCAAACGGGACTTTGCAACAGGTGTCACTATAGCCAAAGTCACTATAGGCGAATTCTACTGTATAATTAACAGAATTTTTTTAATTTCCACGTTTGACCACCCTTTTTCCTATCCAAAAAGTGCGAAGCGCAAATTATGAAATGAATTTTAACATCTATTCGTACAATAGCATAGCTGGCAATTTATAGTGTACAGTTTTGAAACGCCATATAGAACGATTTTGATGCTGTGTAACGATAAATATAGTATAAAGTAACGGAGTTTATAAATGATGTTGTGTTTTTATTATATCTACGCGTGGAACCTGTTAGGCTAACTATGTTCTCCAAAATCATTTTTAAACTGTTATCCATGCATGGTACGTACTAATGTACGCAAAGTGTTTCCTTATGTATTACAGTACGTCTTTCTTGCAGTCCCAAAGCCCGAACGTGAGCAATTACGTGTGGGTGCAATTCCGTTTGGGTCCCACACTTTAAACTGACTCCACTTGACTCGAGTAACAAAATTGATTCGAGTCAGAAAACAATGACTTTGGCAACTTGGTTACGTTACAACCATGGTAAAGGCTGTCACTAGGCCTATTTCACAAGAAAGAATGCTACGTTCGAAGCTAGGCTATTTTTCACGGTTTCTTGCAAACCTTTAGAACTTAAATGTTATTTTAACTAACATACTAGCCTACATATAGTAACTTAAACCTAACCTAAATCTGCAAACGGGTGCCTACAAAATACACAGGTTCGCTTGGGTCGCAAAGTTCGCTTTTTGACCAATCGCAAGAGCGCCTTGGATCATTTCGAGTTTGGACCGCTTGGAAAACTTGGATCACTTGTGAATGGGTTGAAAATTGAAACTCTAAAATTCAATTGAAACGGTGCGTTTAATTACGATGATCTGAACTCTTTTCATAAAACTACAAGGAAAATGCACCAACTGGATTAAGTATGATCAAGGCGTGCACAAAACGCCGAAAAATCTTTTGATGTTCCCGTAATAGGCCACTTAGATAACCTGCTCGTGAGCGGTGTAAGAAAAATCTATCACATGAAATTTATGTTTCAATGGTTATGTGTACACTAAATGTACAGCAAGCAAGAGCACCCGCTAACTCAAAACTAATTGCCAATATTATCTGTCGCAGCAAATAGTGTTCTTCTAAGTTAAACTAATACAGTATATAAAACGATGAGAAAGTGGAACTATGTTTTTTGTGACAGCATAACTTTGTTGAACTTCACAATTATATCAATTTTATCACTTTTAAAGCTTTTTAACAAAAATACAGTATTTTAATTTTGTTGCATTTGTAAGTTTGCAATTAAATCTTGTTTAAATTATTCTAAATGTTTTGTCATTTGTGGTTTTCCTGTTTATTAAAAAAAGGAATGTTAGTGCAAAAACAAATTGAACTTGTGATAATATTGTGATTATAACCAAAACTAATATACAGATTATGTGAGATTTCAATTCTAGTACTTGTGTGTCGTTTTAGCTAAGAGTAACACGAGCCACAATCACTTCCTGTACCATTGTTGTGACGTAATATTTTCGCCTTTTTCGCATGCGTTCAGTTTATCGAAAATAAGTTTGTTAGCGTATGGCAGTACGAAGTAACAAGTCTGGGAATAATCAGCAATCAGCAAATTAATGCAGTTGAATATAGCTAAGCCACAATGCTATTACATTAACTGTTAAATGAAATACTGTTGATGTGCCAATGTTCTGTCAATTTGTAATCGTACAACGAAGAATCAATATAGCCAGTTTATACAATCAACAATTTGTGCAAACTATTGAACAGTACAATTTAAGACAAGCTCAGTGTCAGGTCAGACAACTCTGCTTGTCGGCTTCACAAGACAATCAGCTTTTAGCTGAACAGACGAGTCTAGGATTGATTAAGCAAACAACGACCTTGAGACTCATTATATCGAGGACAATAAACATTCAGACAATCAAAGATTGTATTGGAGTGACTGGCAAAGTCAAGTTCAATAACAATAACCAATCATTCCATTACAACGTGGTTACTCTTAGCTAAAACGACACACAAGTACTAGAATTGAAATCTCACATAATCTGTATATTAGTTTTGGTTATAATCACAATATTATCACAAACTTATACCAAAGATCACTTTATCATTTCATGGACTGGTAAATACCAATTGTTGCAATCAGCATGACGATTGCCGATTTCTACATTGAAAAATATCCGCTTAATAAATCCAAAATTCGTTTTATAAACCCGTTTCATAATGATTTTTGTGAAAAAACTTAATAAGCAAAAAATTATTGACAAAAAAATATGATAATTCAGTTAGAGATGATGAACCAGAGGAAGCAATGCCATCCGCTGCAGAAATGCGGGAGTAGGCTACCTTTGCCATTTCGCCTCTAGGCTCGACCAAACTGCATTCAAAAACATGGATATGTTTTACTCTATGAAAAAAACAAACAAAGGACCATCTTAGAGTGACCTATCCACCCAAACAAATCACGCTAGATCAGTTTTTTACATTGCCTGCTGATAAATAAATATTGTGCAATGTGCCATATTAAGATATGTGTGCCTCTTTTTGTATAGTGTAGCCTACTAATTTCTATTGTAACGCATAATAAATCCACCGCTTATTAAATCCAAAATCGCTTAGGACGGAGGTAGATTTATTAAGTGGATTGTACTGTATTCCATTTCCAAATGCCTGCTTGTTGAGACTGGGCTAACGTTTCTTGATCAAAGGGGTCTCATGGATTTAGTTCGAATAAAATTAAAATGATGTTCAATAATAAATCGAATAAATTTTTTGTATAGCTATAACTTGTTTTGAAGAATGCAAAATGTTACTGTATATGATACACGATAGGCCTATAATCCTTTTTTACAAATGCATAGCCCAAATGAGCCACTGCCAATTAAGCGTGGTCAGTGAAACTGCTGCATGATTTCTCTAAGAGCTGTCAATACTATCGACTCGATAATATCTCGTTATATGCTCTGGACGGCAGGTAATTTGAAGACATTGCCATCTATCCTTGTACGTCAAACGTTAATTAACTTATACCATAATTATCGCAATGTAATAGCGCAAAGTGTTCCGCTAATAAAAGGTAATTATGCTATAAACTTAGTTGTTATCGGCCGAAAACTGGTCATCCTCGTTTTGAGTTAGGTTGGCTTTTTAAAACGCAGAAGCTTTAGGCTAATTAAGCTAAAGGCGTCAGCATATGGTGACAAAAGTAAGCGACGTTGCAAATTCTAAAAAGATTTAAACCACATTGACTTTTGGTGGCAAAACACCTTCTAACAATAAAACGTGACATATTTTGCAGTTTATAATTTGGGAAGAGTGCATTATTTTTAAATTTATATCTTTAGCGTTTCGTTTATATAGGCGGAGGTTTAACTTTTGGACGACTATAATAATTTATAGCCTATAGTCCTGTAATAAGAGTATTGCGACTTGAAAAATTTGACGCTATAGAGATGCTTTCTACCTATTATCTCATTCTTCTTTGTACTTTTATGACAGGTAAATTTTACTAAAAATCATTTTAGCAATGCGAAACTGAAATTGTCTTTTTTACGCGTTATTCCAGTTTCGGATTTAAGTTTATAGCAGTAATGGTGAGATTAGACAAAAAGTGAAATTTGAAATTACTTTCTTTATTCTTAGGTTCATTGTGCCAGCCAAAGGACTGCCATTCGTGTCTTCAACAGGTTGATATTGGAAATTGCGACGGAATCTTTCCAAGATGGTGAGACTTTAGTGTACACTTCATTGTAACAATTTATAAATTACAGTGTTATGGAAAGTGACTATACTTTGCTTTAGATCTCACGTTTGTTCCAAAGTATAGGAATTATAGGGGAAAGGGTATAGGCAAGAAATTTATTTTAGTTAATCCAGGGTTAAATTGAAATCAGATTTAGATTGGAATATATATGGCCCATATGAGTAGGCCTACATGTTATTTTGCAGGTATTTCAACACAACAACGTCGCAGTGTCAAATATTTGAATACGGTGGTTGTGGTGGTAACGCCAATAATTTCTTAACCCTTGAACAATGTAAAGATAAATGCTCAGGTAATCACAAAATACGGTAGATGAAAGATTGATTATTTAATTAATTGTACGACTGTCTCTGACTAGTTTAACTTGAGTCTCTGTTACAGTCGATGTAGTTTGCGGCAATGGCTAAAAATACATAGGTCTATGCTTAAATTGCTCCTAGTTTTATGTCATTTTTTAATAGCTAATTCATAAAAATTAGGTGCTATTACCTATTAGTTAAAAATCAATTCAAAATTGTTTGTTGCGCATTATATCAGATCTCAGATTGTCCTTTAACCCGGACTGCAATCAATGCCCTGACTCTGGTCCATGCGAGGCTGCAATTAAAAAGTGGTAAGTGTAAAGTTTTCAAAAACATTTTTTGTATTTTATTGCTGTAATGATATCATACACTAATCAATTATCGTACTCATACACTCATTTCTAAAAGGAAACCCTATACAACAAAGATCTCTCTGAGAATCTAGAAACCCTTGCAATATAAGCCAACTCAAGATTTAAAAAATTTTATCGTATATTACTTGAGGGAGCGTTTATTTATCATGCTGGTTTCAAACCCGACATGGCATAATTTGTGTGACTACATAAATTTTGCAGTAATTTATTGTTTTCTTAACTGGAAACAGCTGATTTTCCTTTGTTCCGTTAACTTTGGGTGAAAATAAAGTTTAGGTCTCGATAAAATGTAAGGAACTTAAATTTCAAAATTTGTCCTAATTTAAAAGTCAAAATTACTATTAGTTTCAAGTCAAAGTGTCTTGTAAATCTGTGTGTATTCCAAGTAATCTTAGATCGGGTAGGCCTACTGTAGAGTTGTTATCGTCATATATGTAAAGCTTAGTTATTGCCCGAATTGAAAACAATGAACAGTAGTTGAGACATGAAACCTTTGTTCGTGTTTTTGCTTCCTGAGTCAGATAACTTATTTTTTTAAGGTTCTTCAACGCCTTTACTGGTCGATGTGAAGAGTTCATTTATGGCGGCTGTCTCGGAAATTTCAACATGTTTAGCAATAGATGGCAATGTGTTTGGAAATGCCGATACTTTTATAAATGATAGAAACTATACTGAAAACTGTTTGTCTAAAACTCTAAAAGGTAGGCCTGTTTCCACATTATGCAGGTGAAATTTGGAAAGCAAATTTTATTTTTATACTGCACCGTAGAGATAGCCTAATCTGTTTAATTAAACTACCATCTGTGGAAATTTTCACAGAAAATAAAACTTGTGAACGGTCCATCCTGAGTTAATTCATCAGTGTGGTGTCACTTACGTGTTAATTAAATAACCTAAAAATGTCTGGTGTTTTTAATTGATTGTGTGTGACTTCTACGAAGAGGTATGTAGTTTTTATGCGCGTTTTTATATTTTTGTCGCGTTGTGATTTGGTTTAAACGAATAAAAGTAAAATTAAGGATGACTTTATACTGTATTACGCTTGAAATGTATAGTCTTTTGCAATTTGGTATAGGCCGGGAAACCCTGTGTGTTATACAGTATTTTTAATAGAAAGGTTCTCAAACTTTATTAATGTGACCCCAACTCTTTATCATTTTACAGGTAAATGCTCTCAACCCTTTAATACACTTCAGTGAAAAGCCAAAGCTAAAATTCGTAAAACACTCTAATATATAAAGCATAAACCATGTCAGAAATTGCATTTATTTGTTGTCGCAAGTCACGCGACGATACATATAGGCTTATAGACGTCTCAAGTTCTTCTCTCCTAAAGTGATTTTATTAAATGTATTGTAGATAAACGGTAGAAGAAAACAATTGATTTTGATGATTTAATTTATGTAAACAATTATTTAAGCATACAATCGCAACGTTTTTGGACTTCCATCTAAAAATTGTAAATTAATTAGGCCTACTGGTTCGCGCCAATCGTTACCAAAATAACTTACTATCCTTAATTAGCATAATATTTTTTGGCAAATAATTAATATACTTCGTATGAGTACGACGATAAATTTAGAGCATGCAATCGAAACACATGCTGACCATCGGTACAAAATAGCTCTTTCAAAATACTTTTTCTCGGACAAATACCACGTTTGTCACATTAAGTATCAACGACTTGTCGATAATAATTTAAAAAATTTTCGGTTATTCTGAGCGTTTAGGCATTTGTATTTAATAAAATTGAATTTTCTCCAAAATTAGTTAGGATTCTTACTATACGGAGTTTGGATTAAGACAGAGACCCCACGCAACCATCTTTGTTTATTCAGATGGCTTTGATTAGACCTATACCTTAAACCTATTTTTAATTCAACTTTAAAACAACAAAAATCTCAAGGGACCATACACGACCTCGAAAAAAGGACTCGTTTTTTGGTTTGTTTTATTATGAATCAAAATAAACTTAGTAAAATCGCAGTTAATCGAAAAATCCCGCATGAGGCTGTCTGAAACTTTACATGTGAATTTAGTAGGCTTGTGCTTTAGAACAGACCAGAGGTTCTCATATTGGGTCCGCGAGTTACTATATAAAAATTTTGAAGTAAGGGTTCACGGGAAAGGAAATATTGCAGGTAGAGGCCCGCAAGTAGGAAAAGGTAAGGAACCACTGGATAAGACTCTCGATCTCATGCAAGAGCTCGCTAAACTCAAGAGTAGAAATTGGGGTCAAAAAAAAATAGCCTACATTGTAGCCGAACTTATGCATGCGACCTGGAACTTTTTAAAGCGCTATTTCCTATGTAAATTCCCAGACTGATAAGATTAGTCTAAAAGAGTTTTTAAAACATGACGTAAAGAAGCGGTTCCTAAACTGGGCGCCGTGAAAATTGATGTATTTAAAAATATAAGAACGCATATATATGTATCTATATAACAACGTAGGACGGGTACTGGAATATAGCCAGTTTGTAAAAATCATTCATTCTAGTGAACGTGCTAAGTTGATACAACTACAAATGTACGGTTGCTGCTTTCCGCAATGTCTATTCAAATACAATCTTGTAGTATTTTTTGAAAAACAAAATGCAAGAGAGTGACATTTCACCGCAAGTAGGTCAGGCAGTCCGTTGTCAGTCAAAGATAGGCCGCTAGGTTAGGAGAATTGGAATGCAAAAACTTGATTTTAGTTATTTAGAGTTTTATTGTTTAAAGTTTTCAGATTAGAAGGTAGATTTAGTATGCTATGTTATAACGTTTAAGTTATGCTAACAAGAAACTGTGAAAACTAGCTTTGAACGCACGATTTTCCCCGGTGAAATAGTGGCAGCCAAAGATCAAATACAAAACATCAACGAAACCATAATCTAGGATTCTAGGTTAAAGGTTCGTCGATGGAAATATAAGAAGGTTTGACAACATCAAAATACGTATCTTTGAGTGTGAACGCACAATTTATAGGATAACGCAAAAGATTTTGAGCGTTATAAAAGACTGCGTACATCAAAAAATACATTACGTCAGATGAAACGTTTCCGTGCATATTCATAGTCATACCAGCTCCACCATTTTCAAATTGCTCTGTAAGGTGCGACGATGACCAAACAAAGCAAAAGATGCATGTTTCATTACATAAATTATTGCTACATGCACGTAAAACAGAATGTTAAAAGAGCGGTAATAATCAAGACAACATAAACAAGAAGTCTCCCAATTTTTCAATAGCATTTCCTAAAACTGTATTCAATTCTCCGAAATCTCATATTTGGCGTAAAATATAAACTTTTTAAGCGTTATCACTTGTATTGGTATGGTATTACAACCTTTATCCTAGGACTGAGGAACGTCTTTGCACTACTAAACTCGAAACTGTACTATTATTATGAGCTTGCCGCAATAAGATAATATTGGTGGTCCAGCAAATGTGACCATCAGCTTACGACCAAAACATTGTTATTAGGGAACCGGATTTCAAAATGCAAAGCTGTTCGTCATTAGTAGCAGTTTAGATGATGAACGTGCAATGTTAGTTAGCAATTCATCTTTGCCTAGTATAGCTTTGTATGTGTTCCAGGTCGATTCAACCCAGGAGGTTTAAATCCAGAACGATTCTATGAGTCACAGTAAATAGTCTTTGGATTGAATGGTCCTGGGTTGAATTGTATGTGGGCTAAATTCACTGGTCACCCTTTGTATGCAGTGCTCACGATATTAAACGCACAAAAATGTTGGAATGACTACAAGAACACAACTGTCACATAATGCTCACGGTGCAAAAAATTAAACTCCATTTCAACTACATGCACCTTTATGACAGTTTTTCCTCCTTTTTCGTGCAGGAGATGTAGATGTTGATGAAGTAACTGAGTTTGTTTGGGACCCTGGCCAAAACATTACAAGTTAATTAACTATATCCAAAAAAAGAAAAATGACATATATAAGCATTAAATAACCATATTTTTTCACCCTAACCTTCACTTGGTGTATCTGTCTGGGTTGACCTAGTTGACTGCATTTCCACCAATTTGCATTGAATTCCTTTGTCAGCGGTCAAGGCCTTCTGGGGAACTTGATAAATAACTTTACAATCAATATTTGAACTTGAGCTGGATAGTGAAGCTTTTTCGGCTGCTTCAGCTCTTTTCAACATATTTAAAACTGGTATAGGATATACAGATGGTACAGCTCCTTTCACAAGGCTCAGTCTGTGGGCAAGACCCATTTTAAACATTTGATAATTTGTAAAATCGTCTGCTTGAAAGTGTAGACTACATAAAGTACTTTGTTTATGGCCAGTTTTCGAATTCCACTTAGGGTTAGCTCTCCGCACAAAAGAAATCCATTTCTTCTTTACGTCTTCATCTTTTGGAAAAGAAAACAAGCTTACATGATTTGCTTTAGCGTTTGCATTACAAAACTTCATTACACACCAGTCTGGCATATTTCTTTATTAAAAACAAGAGTCAGACTGAGCTGTTCCAAAACAAGGAAGTTACTTCATTCCAATGTTAGTATGACTGGGTAAGTCAAGCTCACATTTTTACTACTACACATTCATTTTATCAGATTTAATACAAGGCCATCATACCTATAAATAATACTGTTACAAAAATTTGCAACTGCATCTCTAAAAAGTATAAAGTTTGGGGCAAGTCCAAAACCAAGTTGGCTTAAAATCAACAAGTAGTTGTCAGTAACTATACTGGAGAAAAGATTCGCACTAATATGTAGTGGTTATTGCCATAAAAATGTGAAAAAAAATCAATCTCATCACTTAGTTATGATTTAGAGGGGATCTCTTATTACTTCACAATAGAAGAAACATTAGGGATGACTTAGAAACTTGGAAAGTATGAATAGAAGGTTTTGTTTGAACGACAAGTAATAGGTATAATTAGAACATGTATTCAAGTGTATAACAGGAAAATTTTGCATTAAATAAGCTAGAGCTAGCTTACCTTTAACGTATTTGTACTGATGAATGTAGATGCTAAGCTACAGCTCAGTTATGGCTGTTGACACTAGCCTAGTCCGGTACTGGTAACTGCTGTAAAAACAAGAATGCTTGACCAATGTATACATATACTGTCTTCTGTAAAATTCCTATGCTGATAATATGCTATAATGCTATAATAACCCTTACCTGCTATTAATCACCTACCTATGGGAACAGATTTCATCCAAAAAGCATTAGCTAGCCTAAAACTACTACCATACTTAATTCAAACCTCAGTCGCCAAGCATGTTGTTTTTACAATGTGACATCATAATGGCCGCCACCTTCATCATAAACGAGGCGAAATTTGCCACACATTTTTGGCAATAACTGCTCAACCACTACATATCATTAAAATATATTCTCCAGTACACTTACGACTAATTCTTCTTTAATTTAGGTCCAGTTTGTTTTGGACTTGCTTCCCACTTTAAGAAATGTCATAATAATCATGATGAAACTTGTTTTGGTCATGCCAGAAACAATTAAATTAAAAATTCTCTAGATCAATGTTGAAAAAACGTGGGTTCAACGTGAAGATACACGACCTACCTGCTTTTGTCTTTTTTTAAGTGCATTGTCAAAAATCAAAGTATTTACACATTTACAAATATGTTTAAGTATAAGTATACCAGTAAGCGTGTTCAATTGGAAGTAAAGATAATAATTCTTAACAATTTATAGACCAGGCACATATGTTTTATTGGCTGTTGAATAATAATTATTATTGTAACACAAGTATATTTTGTATATGTTTTAAAGATGTTAATTTATGTTATATTCTTACATATATTTCACAATAAGGCTTTACAAAAAGCTAAGGTAGCTTAAACATGTTTTTTATACACTGAAGGAAGTTAAAAATTACCAAATCATAATCAGTTCATTCACAAATAAATCTTGTTCACGAAGGCTTATGTAAAATGATATTCTGAATATCATTTACAGTCTTAGATAAGACAGTATTATGTTTTGTTCATAGATTTATGGACTACTTTTCCAAGGAAATATTTAAAATATCAACATACTGATGTAATGAAAGGTCATCAAAATTTCTGTTCAATACTTTGCAATGCTACAGTATCGTTGCCAAGGAAACTGCTGTGATGCTGCATCACTTGCTCCATTTTTGTGAACAATGCCAATTGCAGAAGCATAATGCATGTCTTTAAGTGCTTGATAAAACAAAGCTATGTGCTCTGAGTCAAACCAACAACCTCTTGGATGACAGCATGTCGATTTAAGGTGACGCTACATCGACGATAATTCAGACCTTCCACGATGGCTAATGCCAGAAGTGTACGATCTGTATCTCAAGAGATCCGAATTGTGACGTCAAAAATCACTTTACACCTCAATCTCATTAATTTACAAGGAATTAATCCACCATTAATTAACATCTACTAGACTGCTTTTCCGTCAATAAATCGAAAACTTTTTAACAGAATATGACGTCACGACCCTTAACTCTGCTCTGCCAAAGCATAAATACAAGACCCAATCTTACCCACACTGTGTTGTGGGACCACCTCACGGAAATAACAAAATCGTGAGAAAAAGGAAGGGGAATCCCTGTAAGGTGGCGTCTACCAGACGCCTCATAAGACACACATACTGTAACGGGACGCTACTTTGATTCATGGTGTCAAGGCCGTTTGCAATAACAAGAAGGGAAGAAAAATTTTTCCTATATAAAGGGTAATCCGAGGTCGCGTAAACGGCCTCTGACCTCACTTAAATCAATGCAATTTTTACATGTAGTGTAGAAGTGCACAGCCGAGTTGTGCCTGTTTCTTTTTTGCTCGCCAATCGACTCACGTTTTATATCGTGACCCGACACCTTATCGAAAGACACTTTATCGAACGACACTTAATCGAACGACACTTTATCGAAAGACACTTAATCGAACGACACCTGATCGAAACGACACCTGATCGAAACGACAGTTGATCGAAAGACACTTTATCGAACCGAAAGTTGATCAAACGACACTTTATCGAACCGACAGTTAATCAAAACGACAGTTGATCGAACGACACTTTATCGAACCGACAGTTCAAGCAAGATTTTTGCGTGTTTCTCAAACATTGAAACAATGGGTCATTGTGATGTTCAGCTATCTGTCCATGTTTGTTTGATAAAGTTAGATTTTGTAATTTTTGAGATATTGTGATATTTATATAATTTTGCTCTCTCTCCGCATTGAAACGTATTACTCATTTACGCACCAATAACTTGACTAACTATTCTTTTTCGTTCTCTTTTCACAGCGGGGGCGCGGCGTAACAAGAAGAATTTATAGAAATGTGTCACTTTTAGAAATACCTAATTTACACTAAATTCACTTTCTTTAGTTTTACAATTATGATGTATACAGGAAGCCAGATGATGTTTCTACTAACCTGTAATAATCTCATCGTCTACGACGCATAGGTTTCTAGTAATTAACGATTGCAAATGTGTGTGCGGGGTTGGCCACACCTAGTTTTTTTAGTAAACTCGCGAGCCTGGTTAGGATAGGGTTAAAAGATCCACAATTTATTGAAACAACTGACGATATGCACTGTTAAAAGAACGACAATTTATTAAAAGAACTGACAACATGCACTGTTAAAAGCACGACAACTGACGAAGTGCACATTTCAATCGCATTCATTTAATCACAAGTTGTGTGCAATTGCTCGAAGATAACTTTTTATGTCCATATTTGTTGAGTCATAATTTTCAACTATGCTCCTCAGACGTTGGTTGACAGCGTCGTAGCGCTTCTTCCGTGGTGGGCCATCGATTCCAGCACTCAATTGTTCAATTAACAATTCGTTGGAACCTTGTTCCTGCTTAATTTTTTTGACGAGTCTGCGAAGCGTCGGATGGGATATTGAGACACGCTTGCTGAACGCATTGTGCCATCCTTCAATGCTATTATTCGTTCGTGGAAGGTCATCTTGAACCCGGTGGAAGACATTCCAACACCGGATAGGAAATAGAGGTTGACGACGATTCCTGCGACACAATCGTCCAATCCAAGTATTTTCAAAATAGTCAATGTATTCAGACAAGTGCTGCTCATCGTCGTCACTGAACGTGGCCAGGAAGTCCTCGAACCGTTGTACAACGTCTTCAGGCGGAACGAATGCCAGTGCCTGGAAGCATTTTATGCGAAGGGCGTGCTCTGCATCTTCATTGAACCACCGCTGCAGAGAGAGAGCCTGAATTTTCCGGAAGCTACATTGGCCAAAATGGAAAAGGCAGCCGAGAATTTCTGCCCGAGGGAAGCTGGAAGAAAGAGCATTATATGCTGCCATTTCAAAGTCTATTGTTACGGTTTCTGGGGCTATTCCTGGTCGCTGTTGTTCCAATAAACCAAAGATGCGATTGTACACAGCTTCAGATTTGTTCTCGGTAACGGTGTATACGAGTGGCACCGTGCGATTTTCATCGACCAGCGCGTGTATCGTGTACAGCTGGTATCCAAGTGGGGCAACATCGAATGTACCGTCACAAAACCAATTAGCGCATTTGTTCAGTATATCCAGATTCTTTTGAGACGCAAACATATAGAATTCGTTCTCATCGTCTTCCTCGATAACGAAGGCTTCTCCCCTCGGTGTCACGCGGAGTTCATCCATCAAGCCGATTCCTTCTGGACATACGCGCTTTCGCTGTATCATCCGCTTTAATGATGTTGCTTTAGGGAGAGCACCAGCGGTGGCTAAGGATATATCCTGCGTTTCCCTCTGAATAATGTTTGAGGTACGTTCATCTGAATTGATTGCTCGATCTCGCATGCTGGCTTGTGCTCTTGCAACTATAACACGTGCAGGGTTTGGTGGATGACTGTGTTCAGATGGTGCTCTCTTGAGGCTGTCGTCCTCGGCTGTGGATAGACGGCTTTTGCATTTGAGGTAGTCCTCACATCTCCAGTAAGTTACGCCATTTGTTGTTTTGTCACGAACGTACAAGAAACCGTCCAAGGCCAACTTTCGTTTGCCTTTATCACTTAAAATGAATTCCATTTCGATATGTATACAATCGTTATTAACGTGGAAAAAATTACAAGAATTCTTAAGATGTCTAAAATCAAATAGTGTGGAAATGTAAGTATACACAATATGATCAAATAATGTAATTATAATAGTCATATAACTCATAAATAGGGCAACCAGTTTTTTGACCCAAAAATTTTTAACTTTGACCTTAAAATTTGCAAAGTTTGACCTTTATTTTGCAACTTGCCTCATTGACAACTTGATGCCTCATTAATTACCTGATGCCTCATTAATACTATAATTCACACTCACTTCAGTATATTACACCACATTGCTGCAATCTCAATCGTACCAATCACAAAAAGAGCAAAATATTTGTGTTCACACTTCAACAACACAGCATTAAAGTGACACTTGATGCTGCTTGCTTTGTGAAAGTTTTTCAACATCTGGTGGCAAGTCATATGAAGCAAGAGCCAGAACATTTTCTAAATAGGCGTCGGAAATGCGTGATCTTAGCTTGCTTTTCGTGAATTTCATTGTTGAAAACATTTGTTCACATGTGTACGTGCTACCAAGCATCGAAGCCATTTATTTTGCGCTGTCGGTCAAGCTGGGATAAAGACCACTTTCAAGAAGCTACTTTGTGTAAAAGTCAGACAGCGACATGCCCCTTGCTATTAAATTTTGCCTTCAATTCCTTACTCTTTGTATCTATAATGACTAGTCTAGTCTACTGTACAGACAATCTCGTACTTAGTAATTCTCGTGCGTATTCTTGTGATATCTTATTAATATGTGGGCGGGCCGGCCGCCATGCGAAATCGAACACTTTATGATACAAATATAAAATATAGATATAAAATATAAATCGTCAACTTTATGATATATACATCACAATTCATTAATGCACACCATTACAAAGACCGCACATCACAATGGCTCATTGTTCCAATGTTTGAGAAACACGCTAAAATCTTGCTTGAACTGTCGGTTCGATAAAGTGTCGTTCGATCAACTGTCGTTTTGATTAACTGTCGGTTCGATAAAATGTCGTTCGATCAGCTGTCGTTTCGATAAAGTGTCTTTCGATCAACTGTCGGCTCGATTAACTGTCGTTCGATAAAGTGTCTTTCGATCAGCTGTCGTTTCGATCAGGTGTCGTTCGATAAAGTGTCTTTCGATAAAGTGTCTTTCGATAAGGTGTCGTAGTACCGTTTTATATTCCCACATCAGTTATCATCATCAATTACCAATAGACTCTTTTCGAGTTACCGCCGCCATTTTTGGGGATTCGAGTTCCTATTTGGCTGGCAAGAACCCAGACAGAAGCTCGGAAAGGGTCTATTCCGACAAACTTAATATGGATGGAATCAGGAGGATTTGTTTGTCCAATCTGGCTTCGTTTTTGCCGAGAATTAAACATAGCGCGGATTCAAGTGAATCAGTACAGAGGATTCAAGTGAAATTAGTTTCAACGGAAGCCATGTCGAGCCCCTGTACGTAAATGTAAGCTTGCCAGTTTTCGAGGTTTTTGACTGCTTGTTTAGATATGATGCTTTTAATGAAGACTAAAAAGTGCTTCGGTTGTTATATTATATATTAAATATAGGGATTCTCCTTCAATAGGGAAAGTGAAGCAATGCTCCACTTGACAGTTTATGTTTGACATATCTTTCATTTTATTTTGAAGTTCTCCTACATTAAGAGTAAGATTATGGAATAGTGATAGGAACCTAACAATAATTTGTAGTTGCATGTTTTCAGAAGAAGACATTCAGACTTTTCCGGATTCGCTGGATTACGAATTAACTCGGCTGTACAAATAATTCACAAGGAAGTGCAACAAATGTGTGCAGACACTTCATCATCGCTTAAAATTAAAGATCTCTTTTTCACAGCAGCTCAGAACCAGTATTGTGTGACGTATATGGAGATAATTAGCTTACTAGGCGGTACTATGACACTTTATCGAAAGACACTTTATCGAACGACACTTTATCGAACGACTCTTTATCGAACGACAGTTAATCGAACCGACAGTTGATCGAACGACACTTTATCGAACCGACAGCCGATCGAACGACACTTTATCGAACCGACAGTTGATCAAACCGACAGTTGATCGAACGACACTTTATCGAACCGACAGTTCAAGCAAGATTTTTGCGTGTTTCTCAAACATTGAGACAATAAGCCATTGTGATGTGCGGTCTTTGTAATGGTGTACATTAATGAATTGTGATGTATATATCATAAAGTTGACGATTTATATTTTATATCTATATTTTATATTTCCATCATAAAGTTGACGATTTATATTTTATATTTGTATCATAAAGTGTACGATTTCGCATGGCGGCCGGCCCGCCCACATATTAATAAGATATCACAAGAATACGCACGAGAATCACTAAGTACGAGATTGTCTGTACAGTACACTGTACAGTAGACTAGACTAGTCATTATAGATACAAAGAGTAAGGAATTGAAGAAACCGTAACAATAACCGTAACCCCAGAAACCGTAACAATAGACTTTGAAATGGCAGCATATAATACTCTTTCTTCCAGCTTCCCTCGGGCAGAAATTCTCGGCTGCCTTTTCCATTTTGGCCAATGTAGCTTCCGGAAAATTCAGGCTCTCTCTCTGCAGCGGTGGTTCAATGAAAATGCAGAGCACGCCCTTCGCATAAAATGCTTCCAGGCACTGGCATTCGTTCCGCCTGAAGACGTTGTACAACGGTTCGAGGACTTCCTGGCCACGTTCAGTGACGACGATGAGCAGCACTTGTCTGAATACATTAACTATTTCGAAACTACTTGGATTGGACGATTGTGTCGCAGGAATCGTCGTCAACCTCTATTTCCTATCCGGTGTTGGAATGTCTTCCACCGGGTTCAAGATGACCTTCCACGAACGAATAATAGCATTGAAGGATGGCACAATGCGTTCAGCAAGCGTGTCTCAATATCCCATCCGACGCTTCGCAGACTCGTCAAAAAAATTAAGCGGGAACAAGGTTCCAACGAAATGTTAATTGAGCAATTGAGTGCTGGAATTGATGGCCCACCTCGGAAGAGGCGCTACGACGCTGTGAACCAACGGCTGAAGAGCATAGTCGAAAATTATGACTCAACGAATATTGACATAAAAAGTTATCTTCGAGCAATTGCACACAACTTGTAATAAATTAATGCGATTGAAATGTGCACTTCGTCAGTTGTCGTGCTTTTATCAGTGCATATCGTCAGTTGTTTCGATAAGTTGTGGTTCTTTTAATAAATTGTCGTTCTTTTAACAGTGCATATCGTCAGTTGTTTCGATAAATTGTGGATCTTTTAACCCTATCCTAACCAGGCTCGCGAGTTTACTAAAAAAACTAGGTGTGACCGACCCCGCACACACATTTGCAATCGTTAATTACTAGAAAACTATGCGTCGTAGACTGATGAGATTTTTACAGGTTAGTAGAAACATCAACTGGCTTCCTGTATACATCATAATTGTAAAACTAAAGAAAGTGAATTTAGTGTAAATTAGGTATTTCTAAAAGTGACACATTTCTAGAAATTCTTCTTGTTACACCGCGCCCCCGCTGTGAGAAGAGAACGAAAGAGAATAGTTAGTCAAGTTATTGGTGCGTAAATGAGTTAACGAAAACGTTACGCTTCAATGCGGAGAGAGCAAAATTATATAAATATCACAATATCTCAAAAATTACAAAATCCAACTTTACCAAACAAACATGGACAGATAGCTGAACATTTTTTATGAAAAGTCACCAAATTTTAATTTTCTACAGCAAACAATGCAACTGTACGCCACGTTTTGCTATGACTGTGTGCGGGAGAAGCAACAGTCGATTCGATCAACTGTCGCTTTGATCAACTGTCGGTTCGATAAAGTGTCGTTCGATCAACTGTCGGTTCGATCATCTGTCGTTCGATAAAGTGTCTTTCGATTAGGTGTCGGGTCACGTTACTAGGCTACGCGTAGGCATATCAAATACTCTTTTGAAAAGAATTTTTGATCATTTAGAAGCCATATCGCACAGTGGTCAACGGGCCATGCCAAAATAAGCGTCCATCGCTTTGCTTGGAGACGATGCATAAAAAATAACGGAATGAACTGCAGTCTGCCCGAATGAATATAGGCCTATACACCGCCATACAAAGGCGCCGTTGAGTAAATTTTCTATACGGGAAGAGCTATTTTAATGTTAGTAAGCGGACATTGCTTGCATCTTACCGGCCAGCGGAAATGGAATTTGTACATGTATTGATTTGACCATGGTAGTCAGGTTTACACAAACACCAGTCTAACGTTTACAGTGGGTTTTGTGGAAAACTGAAACAAGATTTAAAAAAATTTTTGGAAACGTTTTGAAAACTGCACAAAATCTTGGTCCTGCAATTTAGCTCTGATGCATAGCCTGCTAAGGTTATAGACAAGGTACTTTGCACGGTTGTGCTAGAAGACCTGAAGTGTAGCTCCAGTGAAATGGCAGTGCATATGTTTCGGTAACATGCAGTCAAATTCTCAAAACCATAACTGCTTAAACGCAGGCAAGAGCAGCTCCGCCTACAAGCCCGGTCCCCCGTCTACTGGCCATTTCCCCCTCAAACCCAATTTTATTGGGCCCTAGCTTTTTTACGTCTTCGTTCTCTTTCGTTTAAGTTATTACATTTTCTTGTGTGCTACTACAAGATCGTTGTATACGGCTTTCCAAAAGCGTACAACTTAAATTGACAGCTATTGTAATTATTTATAAGTATGAGAATACGTTTCGTTTGAAGGCGTTAAGCGGTTTGTGGCGTAAAAAAACAAAATTTTGAGCGGGTGAGCAAACACGGAAATTTTAGACCAAAGTTTTTTTTAAACTTCTGTTCCCCTTTAATCGCAATCTTAAATATACCTAAAAATGATGTGAAGATAGAACCTTAGTTATTCTACGGTATTTCTTTTCCTGGAAAGTTGCATAAACACAAACTTAACATAACTTTTTCGAAATTTCCAAAACTTCTAGTTTTACCTAAACCGAAGTCTATAAATGGAAAAGTATAGTGTTATTGCGAATTTTATGTAGCCTTCGTATAACAACTTAGCTCGTGTCTCTCTTCCTTAATCTTCCTTGTTACGTTACCAAGTTGGCGTTTGCTATAAGTTATTACACAGAAAAAGTGGATAAAAAGCTGTATTACTCATGTAGAAAAGTTGAAACCACTTTGAAATTTATTGCTTTTTCGGATTTCCACCACGGATTTGGCCAATAGAAAGGGTATAGTTGCAAAACAGTATATTACATTGAAATAAATATTTTTTACGAACGACTGGTTTATAAATATCTTAAAAGTACAAAAGCTATGCTTAATCGGCGCAAAGCCTCTTTTGGTTTATTATTGTTATGTTTGTATGTTCATCAACATTTGGCGGTTCTGTACGACAGTGCAAGCGCTGGCCAGTTTTTTTGCTATCAATGGGTCAGGAGCGTTTTGATTACTTTGGTATTATAGAGAAAGATTTAACAAATCAAATTTTATACGAATTTTTTGAATAAGTCTAACAAGAAATGAAAACTCAAACAGTCTCTTGATCTGAGCGATATGTCGGCTCGTATATTATATAAACAATCTTTGCAATAACAATATGGTGTAATTTCCTTAACATTTTTCAATAATTGCTTTTGGGCAACTTTTGCAATCGTAAACTATACATTACCACATTTTTTGATGTGTATTACGAAACGGCTTTCTTACTTTTGACGTATGGTTTATGCTTTGTTATTTAAGTCGGCATAATTGAAATTTCGCTTGTTTGTAATGCTTACGCTGCAAGTAAAGTAAAACATTCTGTTCTCAAGGTTATTTCTTTGATTTTCACAAAGGTTTGTTTCCAATTTAGACTATATAAGTGACTGTAAAACCTGTTGTGACTTTAAAGATTAATAACTTGCCATTAGAGTACGTGTGCATTAACTCTAAGTTTGTGCCCTTTTGTAAATTTCGTGAGCCTCCTTAAATTGAATGCTAGCAATGGGCTTGTCCGCCTTCACCAAAAATTCCAACCACGATTAGTGGTTGCGGAAGCAAGGAGTACCTCACACGTGTTCACCTGCCATGTAAACACGAACGCTAACTCACCATTGTTCTGGTGTATTTTTTTCCAGCTTATTATTTCTATACTTAGTGTTGAAATTCAGATACGTTATAGATCGGACAGTCAAACGTTGTGTAAGCGCAACCTACCGCAGAATATTTAAGTATGATCCAGTCCGGCAACGGCAATATTTGCCCCGATATATGAAATTAGGATGATATCAATAGTTTCCGTTTTCGTACATACCTTACGTGCTGCAAAAAGAAAACGAAATAAATATAAGCATTAATAATTTGTTGCATAAACTCCACCATTTACAATCGAGGCGATACTTCGTCTTAAATTTTTTTAATTTGATGATAATACGTAATTAAGAATATAACTACGACCATCATGTTGGACATTTTTCAAACAACTTTCTTCTTAGTACGCCAGCTGGCTGTTATGACATTGTAGACATGCCGCGCCTTGACATTTTGGAACCTTTTGCGGGTTTGGTGGCCATGCTAACCTACCATCTTATAGCACAATTGTATTATTGCTATCTTGTATGTTTTTAGCCCTTGGGCTTTTCCATTTTTTCCTGTTCTTTAATAGTCTGTGAGCATGTGTTTTATTCTGCTGTAACTATAACGGTTAGCATCGTAACTTTCAATCTGCACAGTTAATGGCGAAAAATAAACAATAAAATACAATATTGACTTGGTTTAGAAAGCCAAACCCATAGTCCAAAACTTTGGTAGTTCTTGTCACAAGAGCGAATTTAAACCGAAAAATCGTACCAGCCGCTCTCGGTCACTAACGGAATAAAAAGTATAAGTTAAAGGTTTTGGAAAAACCAATGAAAAGGTAACTATAACGAAAAGTAACTTTTTTTACGTAAACCAGGGACAAAGACGCAACGATGTCAGATTTAAGCATGACTATATATAACCATATTCATTAATTTTTTTATTTGGAATATATAAGCATATGTATAAACGTTATCTGCGGTGAACGCAAGTTTGTGTAAATTTGAAAACTGACACGACTTCATTTGAGATGCGACATTAAACCTTTTATTGAACCATTAATCTTTTGACAATTATTTAGCTTGAACATTGCACGAACTGTTGACCGCTTTAACCGTATTAACATATACGAGCGCCTCAGCGGCCGAAAGATTAAGCATATTATACAGCTTTCAGCTTTCAAATTTTTCCATTTGTCACGATAAAATCCTTCCGTAAATGGCACCTCTTTTAAGCTTCGAGGCAAATTGGGCTACCGCGAAAAATGTTTTGTGTTTCCAAGTAATTTGCAAAAACAAATCATGATAAACAAAAACCGATATCTTTTTATTCTCTCAGCAGCTATAGCATAGGCCTGTCATTGAATATGCATTATTTTATGGTTACAGCACTATTTTATTATACATCTCATATAAGTTGTTGGAAATGCAAAGTTTTCTACAACTTAGATGTTTTCGGTATAACTTAAGAAAGCAAACCGTCGACGTACCTGTTGCAAAATTATATAATCATTTTTGTGTTAGCATATTTTTTCAAAAGGATCATTATCAGCACGATATCACCCTTAATTCTTTAATCTGGCTCTTTTATCTTGTCGACATGTTTGACCACAGCTGTTACTTAGCCGATTTTAACAGGCTTTATGATCATAAAGTGGTTCACACAAGCGAGAATCGCTTGTGGCGCCCCGGGGCAAAACAAACGTATATGTACTGTCGTTTTGAATCAGTACAAGGAAAAACTTGAACACTCCCGCATAAAGTATGTGTACATATTTAGAGGACGTATACAGAATTTGATAAATACGAAAACTTTTTAAACAAGTGGGTCGTCGAGTGTGGTCGTCTCATTTCTTGGTTAAAATTTAAGATAAATAATGACACAGTTGACATTTAATTCACCATATATTTTGTTTGCAACAAAAAGAAAGTATATGTTTTACTGAAAACACAGCACAAGAATACCATATGCAGCAAAAATAACATTTGTAGGCTAATGGCACTTTCACATTGCTATGTTGTATTAATAGCACAGTGACCAAGGTTCGACTTTGTATAAAATGTGAAAAATAAATAAAATCAAAAAATTGCCACCATATCTATCGCCTACATAATCATTGCCATTTGTTAATTTCAACAAAATATGTAGCAAGGTAAAAATTACATTCATCTTTTGTCGAAAAAAATAGAAATAAAAGCTTTGCGAGAAATGGTAAATTACAGTTGGTTGCAAAATGACAGAACACGGGATTTATTGCTATTATTATTCTACAGGCTATATTGTAGGTCTGTTCGTACGACATATGTTTCTTTCTATTTATTTGCAGTTGTACATAGTTTGTACAATTACTGTTGTTGTTACATGTCCACAAATGAGCGTTATAGTTGACATCATAGAATTTTCATGAGAATTACACTATTCTGTGGCTTCTTCTTATAAGATTCTCGACAAGTTTTGACTGCATTTGAATATCCAGCGACAAAACCAACACTTTACTGAAACAATTAATAAAGTCATTAAAAACGCATTAAATTATATAAATTTTTCTAACAAATTTTAAACCTTTTAAACTCATATCATGCAATCTTATAATTCTTACTTTTTTTAGTCACTTCAGAACATTTTTTCAAATATTTTTGAGTTTTACTGTTTCTTAAGCAAATGTTGCTGCAATCAACCTAAACAATAATTACTTATATAACTTGAGTAATTCTCATGATTCCTCCAATCTTATAATTATTTTACTCAAAGAGTATAAATACTTAAAACACAACTACGGGCTCTAATTAAAGCTCTTTATTTTTATAAAAAAAAAGTTTAAGTTGTTAAGTAAAAGTATTTTTTACCAATTACTTCCACTTACTTTTACTAGTGCTTTGAGTTTGTCTTTATTTTTATCCTCTTTTGTCACTGTGCTTGTTTTTTCCGACGTCCTAGAATCTTGATCAAAATATAAATTATTATAACTTATAAATAATAAATCTTCTCGATCCGTGTTGCAAAATCTTAAAACGTAAATTGGAATTGCTTTGGTAAACCTGGGTAGTTTTATAGTATAAAATCATTTGCGCTAGCTTTGTCGGTACCATTATTATATGATAAAATGTAATCTAACGATTGTAGCCGTTTGCTTTTATAACTCATGAAGATTTGCTAACCTGCTTGTATTATGGCTAATGCGCACATAAGAACCAGCATTGCGACCAAAGCATTCATATTTTCGTCGAGCTTCTACTGAGTTGAAAGACACGATTTTGTTCCTTTCCAAGCTGTTTATCGTCTGACTAGGAGTATAAATCGCACGCGCTTATATATGAATGCAGCCGAGTTAGTGAAATTAGATTAGAGATTGTATAGCTTATACATGACGTATTACGGTGGCGGTTAGCAACCACATGATATTGAGAAAGTTTGTATCATCAGTCAAATCATGGTAGTGCCATTATTGTTCAACGTGTCTGACACTACATGTTTGGATGGCACAGCTATATCACCGTGGGGGATTTTTTTCTCTTAACCTTTAAAAAAATGTTTCAAACAAATATTGATCGCAATTACTCACAATCCCATAATACGAGGTTGTACCACTTCTGTAACAAATATATCACTTACTAAATAAATGTGCGAATACTGTTTACGGCCAAAAGCTATTATAATAAAGGATTAAGTAATTCACAACGTTATATTTGTCCCCTGAGGTAAGAGTATTTGTTTTCGTTTTTAGAACACTTTTGTAATACAATTTAACATGATACTATTTTGCAAAATCAATTCATAAGACGACACAAAAAAAAGAAAAATAACGACAAGCTTTACGGCTCAGCCTTTACGGTCCAGCATTACACAGGAGTTTATACTTTTTTATAAAATATGCCATTTAGTCTGTTTTTTATAATACTCCTGACTGACAAAGTTATTAAGTCGTATATATTATTGGCAAAATGTCATACAAATCCCGGTAATCTTCCTTATTGGAGTACGTTTAGCACGTGCTTGATTGTAAGAATGTTTGTCGAATTCTTATACGGCATGTCATAATGTAAACCTTGTATTTGTCAAAAAGCGCTTTGAAGCGCATATCGAATTGAGTAATCAAGATTTCTACTTGCGTAAGTTCTGTGTGTATAATCTCACTGGAGAATCGTGTATAACTATCGTAACAATTTTCGTTACGATCGTAACAACTTATGATTAATTTTGTAATTTAGTGTTTTAAGTCGTTTTATTTAACCACTATATGAGCTACAGGCGAAGTACTTTCAAATGACTTATGGTGTTTTTCTATTTATTGTATTTAACCACTGCTCTCACGTAAATATTTTTAAACATCGCAAGTTATTTCAACAATAGTGTATTTAACTTTATCACCGATGTAATTCCTGGCATCATTAATATGCATAGAGTGGAAGCTTCTTAACTTCACTTTGCTGAATAGCAAAATTCCGATAACATGTTGCAATATCACTGTAGTCCCCGCGACTGCAGTATTTAAAAAATTTCATTATGTCCAACTTCGGACAGCTTGAAGTAATTTTAATAATCTCTCACTGGACAGGGTATAAAATATGTTTCATGCCGATTTTTGTCGTCTCCGTAGTTTTGCTGCTGACATAACAATTCGCTCACTTGTTTACAATGCATATTGCGAAAAACATTGTTCAACAAAATTTAAGCAAAGATTAAAGATTTGCGTCTATAACCAAAATTTACAATGACTTCAGCACATATTTCAAATAACTAAAAGTGCCTATAGTGCAAATATTTTCTTATAGAAACAGCGATAAAAATTGACTGTATTTGCTGTTCTAGACAATCTGAAATTTAGCAAATCTAGACTTTGCAGTCAATATTCCTTCCCCCTCCCCTTGAATATATGCGCTGCTAAGTTCAAACTGTCAAGTGGAGTGCAATCACCGCACTTACACCATTGCTTTTTTCTAATATAGTTAGCTACTACAGACCTGTGCCATAGTATAGATGCATACACATGCGTCCTATAAGTATTGTTTTCATTGCATCACTTGCTAGAGTGTGTAAATGGTATAGTTTACCTAGCATGCAAGTTCGCACATGACGGTGACATCACTGAGCTATTGGTTTGCCAAATACCTTTATGTTCCACTTTATTTTCAAACGCCTGTGAACATTTTTTATGCCCTTATTAATGCATAATTAGATTTATTGGTCACCGGCTTAATTAACCGACATTAAGCCAACCTTGCACATTACCAGCAGGGCCGTATTTGTTCCATTGTAATCCAAGTTGAATGCAGGTTTCTGAATGCAGGTGTATACTTATTAGGTTGCTTAATTACATTTATCATTGATAAATAACTTGTACTCCAAATAAGTATGCATAGTAGATGAACTAGGTTTATTGATTATTATTCATCCAATTATTTGCAAATAAGTATCAAGATACCAAACAATGTAATGGTTAACTTAATTCAGGTATGAAATAATTAATGAATAAGTATGTGAATGAATAATGAAGGAATTGGTAACCAACTTCATGCCGGTCAAGTATAAGGTTATTTCTACGTTGAGCCATATTCTAATAAAAGACATTTTGCTTTGGCAACCTAAAATGTTTAGCGATCTTGATGGATTTTATGAACAAGGTTGATTTAGTTGTTTACTCCGTTCCTTGAACTCGACGAAGATGATTTCTGGAAATTTTTTTAGTATTTTTCAAACTTGAGTGAACTGATATTCCGAGCTAAAGCATATATTTTCGTGAACATAACTTGTAATCTGCGTATGGTTTATGTCCTCCTCTTCGGCTTAAATTTTCCAAAAACGATGAAGGTGATTTTAAAAACTAAGTTATATATTATTTTTCTCCAAGCTAACGTTCTTTTCATTAAGGTCAAGTCTTAAAAGAAAACAACATCGATGTTGCATAAATCCATGAAAAGCTTTTATTTTGGCTGACGTACAACAATGAACAAATGTAAGTTAAACTTATAATTTCTGGTTTTAAACTTTAAAAACTATGTGAAAAAAATTATTCCGACTCAAAAACTGTAAGTCAAATAACTATACGATATTTTCCAGTTGAAGTCAGGTGCTATGAAAAAACGTTTCTTTCCTGGATGCAAATTTAATTATCAGTAATTATGAAGTGGTGAAAGTAGATTACTGACAAACACATACACTCATGCACAATACCACTTTCGCTATCCAGTTATACGTTGTAAACAAGTACAGGTCGTGTAACCGCAAAGCAATGTTGGTATCCGTCGCGTCAGAATTCACGACATGCGGTAAGGTCATCAACTGAGAAGGCAGGACCGATTTACCTTTCGTAAAACCAAAGCATGGACACCTAAACGCAATGGCTTCTCACACTGGTTTAACAGATTTGGAGTATACTCACTAGTCCCTAAAACCTATAACTATTAAACCAATAGAGGAGTGTTAGGAGGAAATGGAGCAAAATGGAGCTTCGAGGAAAAACTAAAACATGCGTTTTAAAAACATATCGACAAACCGTAGCGACACCACTGTTCTGCAGATACATCACTTTTCCGCCCAGGAGGCTTCGGCAGGAAAATGCAGTCTTCTAAATTTCCAAGGCTGGAGTTATTGCAAAGATTCTACTTTTGGCTCTTTTCTTAGAAATTCTATTTGGGGAATTAAGGGTTAGTATATTGTTATGAAATAATAAGGATATTGACTCCACTTGCTAACTTCATTTTATTTCATGTCCCAATAAAATTTAAAAGTTAACTTTGGCAGAGAATCTTCTTTTATGAATGCTGCTTTTTTAAAGATTTTAAATCTGTCATAGCTCTATAGTTTTATACAATGCCAAATTTGTCGCGTTGAAATCAGAGAGAAAACGTCTTTTTCCTTGAAAGGGTTCGTTTTGCCCCATTTTCCCCAATTTTTACTTGTTTTTGAAACTCACTTAACTTGATTTAACTCGGGCAATAAAACATGTGGAATTAAATTTATACCTGGTATATTTTAAGGCAGCTAATGTGTTCAAAGCCCTCCTGGGTGAGATGCGGTGAAGGCTGCTTCGTTTAGTTGCCACTTTTCACATCGAGCGTGATATAGCCTACGCTTAAAACAAATTTCAAATATAAAAGACATATATTGTACCAAGAAAGAGAATTTACAAAGTCTTAGAAATAATTGCTGTTGTTACTTTTAGTCAGTTATTGTTAATAAAAATAACTATACCGACATATATTAATTTTTCAGAGATATTATGATATAAACTTTCTAAGCAATGCACGCCTAATGCAGTTAATTGCCTATTCATAATTGGGTCTGCAATGAGGCAGAAACGGTCATATAATTTTACCGCAGTATTTTACCACAGTGTATCCGTGTATCAAGCCAACCAAAGAAGTTGTTGCAAGGTACGTATTTGCAACTAGTAAGCAACAAATCGAAGCATCGTTAAAAGAATACTTTCAAAGGCATAAGGGCCTAAGCAAAGATTGTAACTACAAGGCGGTGTGTGCGGTTGTTTACGGCGAAGAGGCAGTCCGTGATGTGTTTATTACCGGCTTGCAGTCAAGTAACATTCAGTGGAAGTTACTGGAAACCGATAAAGTAGACCTCAACACTATTTTTGAAAAGGCTTGCGCACTCGACAGAGCTCATCGCAGCTCGGAGCAGTGTTCAGCTTCCCGGGGGTGCGGAGAGTTGATTCAACATATCTCCAGTGAGTCACCTAACATTGCTAGCAGTAAAAGCATTCAAAGCAATGCCACTGCCGCAGTTGAAGAGAAATGCTAGTTTTGCAACTCACGTTGACACGCCAGAGCGAATTGTCCTGCTCGGAATTCAACTTGCTTCAAATGTGGAAAGAAAGGACATTTTGCAAAAGCTTGCCGGTTTTCGTCTGAAGATACTGTAGTCGCCAGCGCCGTTTCTTCAACTTGCCAAACGGTAAGCCACCAATCGAAATTTGTTGTTCAAATTACAATAAAGGGACTGTCGGCGAGGGAACTTATAGACACTGGTGCTACAAATAAGCAGATAAGTATGGGGTTTTTAAAGTGTCACAATCTCAAAATGATACCCAGTAAACGTGCGGTCGGCTTGGCAATAAGAGGTAGCACATTGCAAAGCGACGGTGCCTGCATCGTTGACGTAACAGTGTTGGATAATCTGTACAAAGGTGTAAAGCTTTTGGCGATGGAAAATCTATTTGTCGACGTGATATTAGGCGAAAACTTTTTAAGCCGTCATAAAACTTTTAAAGTTCATTTGGGCGGATGCAAACCACGTTTAAGCATAACTGCACTCTCACCTCTAAATACTTCACCGCCTCGTTTATTTGAACATTTTGAGAGAAAACTGCCGCCCAATTGCAGTTAAATCACGTTATTATACTTCAGCAGAACGACACTTTATTGCAATCGACGTCGCCCGACTACTACATGAAGAAATCATCGAACCAAGCAACTCTCCTTGGCGAGCCCAAGTGGTGGTAACTAAAAACGAAAACCATATTAAAAAGTGACTATGTATCGACTACAGCCAAACTATTAACAAATTTACGCTATTGGACGGTTATCCGCTTCCAAAAATACAAGAAGTAGTGCATGATGTGTCGCAATTCTCCATCTACAGTACGCTAGATTTAAAGAGTGCGTACCACCAGGTAGAATTGGCGCCTAACGATAAGATTTTTTACCTCATTTAAAGCCGGTGGTAAATTGTACCAGTTTCGCCAGATGCCGTTCGGCTTAGCTAACGCAGTACCATGTTTTCAATGAAAAAAGGATGAAGTTATATCAAGCAACAATTACCGCGGGACTTTTGTTTATCTCCACAATATTCCCATCGGCGGTAATACACAGCAAGAACATGACATTAATTTACGCAGG
Organism: Clavelina lepadiformis; assembly: GCF_947623445.1. Classification (NCBI taxonomy): domain Eukaryota; kingdom Metazoa; phylum Chordata; class Ascidiacea; order Aplousobranchia; family Clavelinidae; genus Clavelina; species Clavelina lepadiformis. The sequence goes on along the minus strand of NC_135241.1, from coordinate 6,770,178 downwards.
TTCCTAGAGTTGGCTAAAGAAGCCCACTTAACCTTTAATGACGACAAATGTGTTTTTTCTACTGATTCTATTGACTTGCTGGGCTACCGAATCAACAAGGGCGTCCTTCAGCCAGATCCAAATCGTGTTGAGCCTGTTATGCAACTTCCTGTTCCAAACGACTTGAAGTCTTTGAGGAGAGCTTTGGGCATGTTTACTTATTATGCTCAATGGATCTCAAAATATTCTGATAAGGTGCAGCCTTTGGTCGAGGCCACTATTTTTCCCTTAAGCAAAGTATCAATAAACGCGTTTTCCGAACTCAAGCACTCCCTGGCGCAAGTGGCATTGCCGAACATTGTGGAAAACATTCCGTTTACTATCGAAACGGATGCTTCGGATGTGGCAGTTTCGGCAACTCTTAATCAGAAAAATAAACCAGTTGCATTTTACTCTAGAACACTTCGTCCGCATGAGCAGCGCCATCCAGTCATAGAGAAAGAAGCCACCGCCATCACTGAAGCCGTCATAAAGTGGAGTCACTTCTTGCTGGGTCGCCATTTAACTTTGATTACGGATCAAAGGTCAGTCGCTTTCACGTGCGACACCAATCGGCATAGTAACGTTAAAAACAAGAAAATACAACGACGGCGTATGGAATTTAACCAATACAGTTACCACATAATTTATCGTCAAGGTGTGGAAAACGCAGTTCCTGATGCGTTAAGTAGAGCTTATTGTGCAATGGTTGTAGATAGAAAACTTCTCCAAATGCATAATTCCCTGTGTTATCCGGAAGCGACAAGAATAGTTCATTTCATTAGAAGTAAACCCTTACCGTATTCTGTTGAAGATGTTAAGAAAATGACTGCTTCATGCCAGTTATGCGCCAGAGTGAAGCCCCGCTACTACAAACCAAGAAATGTGCCACTCATCAAAGCAACTCAACAGTTTGAACGACTGAGCGTAGACTTCAAAGGCCCTCTGCCTTCTTCCTCAAGAAACAGGTACTTGCTTACCGTTATTGACGAATACTCACGCTTCCCTCTCGCTTTTCCCTGCAGTAACTTGACGGCCAAAACGGTAGTGAACTTAAGTCAGCTGGTTTTTATCTTCGGACTACCAACGGGACGGCGTTCATCTCACGAGAAGTACGATCATTTCTTCACAACAAAGGTATTTCTACAAATCGAACTTCTATCTACAACCCTCAAGGAAACGGTCAATGCGAACGTTATAACTCCATTGTTTGGAAAGTTATTGAACTTGCGTTGAAGTCGCGAAGTTTACCCATAACGCAAAGGGAATCTGTTATTTTAGAAGCTTTACATTCAATTAGGTCTTTGTTATGTACATCTACCAGTGCGACACCTCGTGAGAGGTTAATCCTGTATGAAAGACGCTCCATGTCAGAACAATCGCTGCCGTCTTGATTACTTGATCCTGAGCAGTGTATGTTAAAACGACAGAACACCAGCAGTAAGTATGGACTCGCAGTAGAAGAAGTGGATTTGATTGAAGCAAATTCGATCATGCCTTTGTTCGCTTCCGCGATGGAAGCGAAGCCACGGTCCCCATCCGAGGTTTAGCACCGGCTGAAAAAGAAACCGTTGAAACTACGACTGAACAAGACCTGGAATCAGATAAGAGCAATACTCTTACTATTACTTCTTCACCACCAGTTCACGTCGACTACCGCGAGACCGCCAGTGAAGAATGAAATAGCGTCTCACTTAAGAGGAAGTTCAGTGCTCCTTCTGACACGGAGAGCGAAACGAATCAACCTCGGCAGCATCCTGCTACGAATTCGACACCGCAATACCATGCAGATGACAACTTCCAGCCACACATAACGTCGATCCTCACGCAAACGGCGTCCACTGGAAAGACTGAATTATAAAATTTTTGAAAATACTTAGCATAAATATTAGAGAAGATGATTGCTATATTGAGAATTTTATGTCTCTATTATATCACATCTATAAGTAAGATGTTTGAGTATAACTCCATCGTTGTGAGTTTACTACCAAACAGTTACGTGGCCCATAGCTCATCAGTAGATGCATGTGAAATGAGTGATGTCAAATGTACGCGTACTGTAATAACTGTTGACCTTTTATTAGTTTTTAGATGTATGTCCTATTTTTATTTAATTAAAACCCTAAAACGTGGGTGTCTAATTGTTTGCTTATTACAATATCGATTATATAGAAGCTACTTAATGTGATCACTCTGGGATTAGAGTATTTTGTTTCGGCCAGCTGTCATAATGCCCGAAGGATCTCAAAAACCGAAGCCGTTGCAATCTAAATCGACACGTTTATAGCCACAAAAGAACCAAAAACACAGGTATTGATCCTTTGTTGCTCTGCTGCATGTGTAATGCCAATGAACCCCATAAAGTATAAGCAGTATGACTTCAAAGGAAAAAAAAATTTAACTACGTTTTAGGAACACGCGTATGCAGAAAGAAAAATGCTGAAGTTCGAAAGTTGAAGTTCGAAAGTTGAAGTACGACGCCCATGAAACTATATACCGTATTATGCTAGAATGCAACAACAACTCAGCAGTGCATGGAGGAGAAATACATGAAAAAAATGGTTATAATAACGGAGATATTTGTCATATTAGTAAACGGGAAGTTTTATATGAAAAAATTGGGGAACGTTCCAAAATTTTTGATTCATTTTTATGAAAAGCTAGTTTATTGAAGGCTTACGCTTATACTTTATAAGCTTATGTCAACCTTCATGCAGTCTTGCATCGCAAATTTTTAGAATGATATATAAACAGAGGTTAAATCGTTTTTGTGCAAAATATTAAAATATATAATTTCTTGTTAATATTTTCAAGCCTAGTTAAATTAACTTGTTTTAAATTCTTATCTTTATTGTTTTAAGAATGGTTTTTCTTCAAACTGAAATATTTGTCAGGCTAATAATGTCATGATAAGCCATAATAGCCTAACAACAATTTGTTCATGCTCCTTGTTGTCAAACAACATATTTTTTTATGTAACGTTACAGTTTCCGATATGCACAACAACAGAAGAATGTTTTGAGATGGCTAAACCTCTGGCACAATCTCTCATATTCCAAAGAGGATCACTCATCATGTTATCAGTGATCACCTAGCGACATCTTGCGACTTCAAGCTTTTTTTTCACCAGAAGAAATAATTCGTTTAGTGTCTCTTTGTGTGCATTTAAGTAAGTTATAACTATTTTCAGCCAAATGCTTTACTGCAGGCTGCCTGGTAACCTAGTGATTAAACTCCCGGTTCGTTTCCACAACCGGGTCATACCCAAAACCCTAAAAGTGGAGTTTTCAGCTCCCTCGTTTACGTTCGGCACAAAGAGGATTGTGGCTGGCCCTGTCCTGTGGCACACCAGCGCATACTTACCATATATACTATATATCTACAAAAGGCAAAAAATGTAAAAAGATAATGCTTTTCTAGACCAAAACGAAGTTACTTTTAAACAAGCACGACACGTTTAACAGCTTGTAATAAATGATTAAGCTCAACACAAAGTAGGTCTATAGTGGTAGAAATCAATGGTTTTATAATCAAAGCATTTTTAGATGGTGCAATACTTGAGTACAACGCAGGGCAACAAAACGTTGTAGAAAAAGTCGGTTTGTTTCGATAAATTTCCAACGCCAAAGTGTTTCGACATCTTGGAGTTTGGCTATGAGCCGTACAAAAATTGAGGTCAGTGAACTCTTAACTACAAAACAAGTTTAATGAGTAATAAATCGATTAAAACTTTTTATTACGTACGTATAAAGCATCGTAATGGTAGCATAGCGTAAATTAAAACTAACGCGAATAACCCTTGGTTTATTTGTGTTGTTGATACACGTGGCAATTTTGGAATGATGATGAGGTTCATTGTGGTGCTTAAGAAAACTTCAGAGGTCATAAAATAAGTTTTGTTTGTTAACAAGCAGTTACAACCAATGCCTTTGAAAATGCCGCTGTGCATTCTGATTGTGATCAAAAATGTTCGTTTTGTACAGATTAGATAATAATTTTATTAACACAATAGCTTATTAGTAACATTTTTCACACAAATTACTAAGAGAATTTTAAGACACAGTTATCTGAAGTAAACTGTGTGGACCGAGACCCGTAATATTGAATCCATGCCTATATATACACTATACAATTACTTTCTACAATTACTTAGGCCTACGTTGTAAAATAAGAACGAATCGTAATGATTTTCACAGCTGCAAACATATGCTTATGAAGCAAAAAACAAAGAGCTTTATAAGACATGGTCTGTTAATTCCTGCTTCTCCTCTGCTGTTCTTGCTTGTGTATATATATGGGGCTTCCTGTAAGGTAAGTATTCGTTGATGCTTTGATGAATTTAAAGTGGCTTATTACCAGAAAAACCTAGACCATAAAATACAATAGCAAACTATGGTAAACTGATTAAAATTATATTATCAGCAGCAATAAGGTTTACGATATAACTCAACGAGTTTTCTATATATTTACACAAAAACAACGTCACCTCAGTAGGGCACTTTAAGTTTTTGATGCCCCATTTTGTTGTTTTTTGCCCCACGGGTTCCAGCTGAGCATACAAAAGCATTAACATGAAATCAACGGCCAACATTCAATAAGCAAGTTACAAAAGTTTAAATCAAAGCACTATATATAACGTTCTTTTCAAACGTTTAAATTTAAATGGTCAGTCACATTTATCAGGTTTATGGGAATTCGTTGTTTTTAATTTCAATTCTACATCAATTATATTACATTTCAATTTTACCATGTTATTCCACAGATTCAATGCTCCCATTGCGTGTCCTTTTGAGCTAAAGTGAAAGCAATCGGGAGCGAAAAAGGTTGCATCAACTTGTCCGTCCTATATGTATATAAAAAATGATGGAAATTATAGCGGAAAAAGTCTGAGTTTTCTTAAAATTTCTATCGAAATAAGATAATTAGTATGTAGAAATGGTTTATTTTTTGTATTTACTTCTGTATAAGGCAGCACAGAATCTCGAAAGAATGGCTGAATAACAACGCTGAAATCGTCTTTTGTGTCATATACACCGCTATCTATTAAGTCTTGCGCAAGACTCTGCAAAACGTCAAATGAATGTGAAAGGTTAAAAGAACGAAGTCAGCTAAAAACATCAGTTAGTGTTAGACACTTGTATAACGTAAACTTTTAATGACTTATTATAAACTTATACCTGATACAATTTGTTTTGTTTTCGTATGTGTTCCGTCTCTGTTTCATTTGCTGTCACTACGTAGTTGCAAAAAGTGGTCTGGAGCACTTTGCAACTAGGAGAAGCCCCAAACCCATCAGGTACTTGAGGAAGTAGATAAATTTCTAGAATTTCTATCAGATTCACCAACGCTCGTGGTACCTGTATTTAATGAAAAACATTTTTTATACTTACCTGGAATATTGTGTGACCTGTGTATCAACTTACGGCCTTAAACTTTACATAGGTCTAAGTCAGATTGAAAATTGCAATTCTTTCGCTTCTTCAAGCGTTGTAATTTACCTGATCATGCAAAATGTCAAGACTCTCTTTCAAGGTTTTTACGTAATTTTCCGGAGAAGAACTTTCATCTCTGTTCAAAGCGCACAAGTCATTTCCTCCAATGAAAATTGAAATCAACTTCCAATCTTCCTCAAAACTAATTCTCTTAATTTCAAACAGTGCAATTCATGGCTTTGCATTAATTAGTCGATTTCAGTTCAACATAACGTATTAGAAAAATGCTCATGGCAAAAAATCATATTTATTCAAGTACTTCAGTCAACACAGTTAAGACTTCAAACCGGTCTTACGGAATCGTTTTTCATTTTTTGTATTAAATTGCGGGCCTGTTCTGGCATATCTCTGTAAAAAGAAGAAATATAAGAATGCAACTAACTTAAACCAAACATTTAGAAATGCGTTCAAAAGCGATTACAACAAAGACCATACCGAGATCGAGCTCCTCCAACGGCAACGTTGAACCAAAAATCTGTTTGGTTTGCAGGATCTATGTTCCGTCCGATGGAATAACCTTTCACATCAGGTTTGAATTTTCGAAGAATATCTTCAAAAAAACAGTAAATTTTCAATTTGTATAAAACCGTATTTCATTTTCTTTAAAAATTATGGAATATCTTGTACTTGGTATTGTTAATGATGTCTCAAGACTTTCTTCTCCTCCTATAGTCCAAGATAGACCACGATTTTCTATCGCTATGCCTGCTGCAGTTGTTGCCTCGATGCCAAACCCTGCCTGATATTACAATAGTTATAATAATCTTCTTATAATCTTGAATTTTAAACTCACTGAATTAGTAACCGTCTAAAACCTTGTTTGACCCCGTGTGAAATATTTATTACACGGGTCAGTGCTTATGCAACGTAAAGGACTAATATTTTATATTTCGGAACGCTGTTTGCAATCTTTATTGAATCTTACTGTAATGGAGTCACCCATCGCCCCAACTACATCGATATCACTGGGACGAAGTTTGTGAACTGCAAGCAAAAACATACAAATAAAATCACAAAGATCACCAGACAGATATAGGCCTACTGTATGTATTTCTCGTTGGATTTAAATGAAATTACCAGACGTAGGCTTTGGACAAGTAAGAGTAACGTCAAAGTCAGAAATCCCTGTTGACTTCTGGAAACTGAAAGGCTAGAAATATTAGTGGAACCTGTTAACACACTAAATACAACACGAACCTGATCGCAACCTTATAGTATTTTGCGTTTGCTGTATATATTGACATAGTGTACCTTGTAAAGGAAACGAACATACGTATATATAGACTACATTATCACTGTAATTAAACAGCCTGCGATTACAGCAGGGTTTAAACAGTGATAATTGTATCTATGAATAAAGAAGCAACATCTTGCAGATAACTAAATTTGTCAAAGTATTTTACTTTTGCATGAGACTTTGAGACCTTTTGAAGTTGTTGTAGTTTTTCCAGCCATTGTGCTTCGGACTCTAAAAGATATTTTTGTATTATTTTACGGTAAGTGTATTAATTTTATTAGAGATGTTTTGTTAATTATTGTGCGTAAGTCAGTGATCACTCATAATGACGCTTTAGAGATTTTTACGTTCTAAAAATAAGTATATAAACGGCCCGTTCGGAATCGATGACCGTTTGGTCATGGAATGAATATTACTCTTCTTTTCATTGTAATCCATTCACAACGTAAACATAACAATATCTCTTAACTTTTTTCAGTAATTATAACTATGACAACAACGTGCGTTTAAAGTTAACACATTTGTGTAGATGAAGTATATCATCCCCACAAACGCCGGCTACAACATCAAACTGGTGAGCAACTGGTCCTGCACAAACGATACAAGAGGTTTTGTTTGTTTTTTAAATGCTAAGACTGGCACTGACATTGCGTTTATTACTTATAATTACTGGTAATAATGTCAGACAAAAATCTAATTCAGTTAAGTTATGAAAGCCGGACTTTCTGCAGTTTCACGCTGGCAACAGCGGCCGCATTGGTTTTCGATAATAAAGTATAATTACTATATTTTGGTACTAACGGTATAACTGATTGGACGTACCGAGAATTTTACCGTGAGCAAAAGCTGCAAAGAACAGATACAGGCATACGAAAGGCAGCAACATGATATTACAAACAAACTCTTTCAAAATGATAAAATACCCAGAACTACCACAATATGCTTCGATAAGAAAAAGTTGGTCTCAAAATTAATAAACAGTTTTCTTAATACTGTCGGTATAAAGATGAAAAACCCAGCTAACTTCATATAATTTTATAAAGCACAATTTTGTTTTGCTTTAGATTACTATCGACTTCTGCACGTTATCTGTCGTGCGTAGATTAAAGCCCCATTCTTTAAATAGCCAAAATTTGTCAGATAAGATCGGCGCTTCTTTTTTTTTAGATCGGCGCTTCTCTTTGCTATATACGGAAGACAGTTAGTATGCGCCACCTCAAGGTAAAGTCAATTTACACTAACAATGGACATTTTATAAATATGTCTTCGGTATAAAACGCCGTATCGGTTTTGACATAGGTAGTATGTAAAATATATCGTCAGAGCTTTGTTCAAAATGAGTTAAGTTCCACGTAAGGGTTTAAGAACATATCTTTGTTAGCTTGTAGTCTACATATTTTATGCAATCTATTTCGTGTCTGGAAGCATTGGCAAATGATTTTAACATTTTAATTACGAATAACTACAAAAAAGCGCGTACTAATAAAAGATAACTCGTAACACTCCAATTGAGAAAAACAGACAAACAAAAACTGTAACAAACGCGTTATTAAACACTTCACGTATATAGGCCGTATATAATACATACGTATATATAATATATAATATAATATATACGTATAATATATAACGTATAATAAAATATATACGTATATAATTATAATATATTATTATACCTGGGTATATCCAAGTACAAACAAGATAAAATTTCCAAGAAAACGTATAAAAGTTGAGTTAGTTGAAAAGTTTTAAATCCATTGAAAAAAAAACAGAAAGTATGTGACAATCTAATAATATGAGTTATTCTTGTGTTTTTGTAGATCTTATTTAATTAGCAACTATTGTCGGATTTGCAGTTTGTTTCATGAAAAAGTCTCTCCCTTTTCTTGGGCCGCTTTCCAGCAGGACGACAGTAAATGAATTTCTCCAAGAGTAGTAAACGCTCGAGATGTTAAGCCCAGAAACTCGAATCCTTTGTCTCTGTCGACATCACTTCATCGTAACTGGGAGGAGATCCTTCGATGTCTTTTATGGTAACCTCCACAAGATCACTTGGATCGGAAGCGTAGCTGGATGATGTGGCTGCAAATAATTTTTTTCTTAAGGTGATAGCCAACAAAAGTAGGCTACAGAAACAGACTTTATGTTTTCGATAATTACAGTTGTTTGTAAACACGATTTGTGTGAGAACAACTAAAGTAAAAAAGTCTTACTAGACATTGAAGAATGATAATGCAAATTGGTTTTCCGTCTCTCTCCGATCACAAGCATTATGTTTTTGATCACAAGCTTTGTGGAGTGGAAACCAGAAGTGTAGCACAAAAGCTAAAACATCAAGTACAATTAAGGTAAAAAGGCGAACGTTCAGTGTGGTGATCACACACCAACATGCGTTCACTGTCTCTTACCGTAAGCGAGTAATGAACTTCGAGGAAAGAACAATTTCGCAACCAAGTTGAAACAATGTTCTTGGACGGAATGTTAATCGTAGGTTCGTCGATGTAGTTTCGTTTTTCGTGTGGCAATAGCGTCTCTGGTCTCCACGTGGCGACTGTAGTGGTTTTCTCCATTGCTTTTAATGGAGAACGATGTAACACGCCGGTCGTGCTTCGAGCGTAACAGATGATGTGTTGATTTAGTGATAAAGTGCAATTCATCGGGCTATTGCTGTGTAGTAAAGCAATGAATGTTAATTTTAAACCGGGATTTTGGCGTCATCTGGTTTCACAAAGCAAATCACAGACTTACATATAAAAGTTTACCTTTTGTTGCAAAGGTATCCATCTATGAGAATCTGATCGCCGGGAGCATAAGCACTTCTGTCAAGGAATATTTTAGCAGAGAGAACGGGTTTCTTCATCCACAGAAAATTTTCACCCTGTTTCTCTCCTTCGATAGGCAAAGGAAGGCAAGGCAACTGTAAAACAACAAAAACCAATATATTTCAAGAAAGATTTATTGTAACCTTAGTTAAAATCGTTTTCAGTTTGCATGGTTTTATTTTGTACTGTTTTGTGAAAGCAGCTATAGACTCTATAGTTGTTTTGTGAATAAAGATTACATGACTGTGGCTACAGCTAGACATGAAAATAAATTACTGTACCTCGGCGATGCTTGGGTCTGCAGACACAACCACTGGATCGTAAACATAAATTGGGCGAGTTACAGGCTTCACAGAACCAAACATTCCAGGTAATCTGCATTGTACTTGAACGATGTACCATACGTAACCATGTTTGCCTAAAGATTTTAAAATTAAATTTAAAAATGTTTTTCTGCAAAACAAGTTTACCAAAAGTGATCTCATCAATGTAACAAGGTAATTCAAAACCCTTCTTACTTTGGAAGGTGGACGGACAATTGGTTGGAAGTTGAAACACGAAGGGTTTTACATATTCTCCGGCAAGGATTCTGGTATCTCGGTTGCGTGCTACAACAGACGGAGGTTAATTAATTACGAGAACAAATTACAAGCATCGAAAACTTCCGTAATGGTGATAAAAGAAGAGATCGTTAGGACTCACATCCCCACAGGAGAGATCTTTTGCAGCAGTATTCTTCCTCTTCTTTGTAAATGTTTCTGTCTTTTCCGCTTGTGTGCCATCCGGTTTCACACCATCCCACCATGGATACAGTGATTTCTGAAAAGTGTGAGAAAGAAGTTAAAACAGAATTTTGAATCGACTTCAAAATTTCAGATGAAATCGTTAACTTGAATTTGACTATTTGTAAAAGCTTTTATAAGGTTTTACCAGTATCGTTATATACCTCTTATTTTTAATGCCTTGTCAAGATGCAAAGAGATAAACCCATTGACCACATCTCCAGGTTGGAACATGTTGGTGTCGCCCGAAAGGGAAATCGAAATCTGGTTCGGACTTATTTTGGTAGAACCAATCATTTTCTTGTAAGTAGATTTTAGTTGTGTTGTATGAGTTATATATAAGATATCTTGCACATACCTAAAAGCAGATATTGTAATATATCATCAAATAAAATTAAACATAAAATTTGTTACATTTTGTTGCGTATGTACATCTCTTTGTTGACACCATTGTACATAATAAAACATTTTCAAGTTATTTAAAATTTATAAACATGTAATTTAAAAAATATTTGTTTAAAATCTTATCTGAAATTTCTGTTCATCATAACTTTTACACCTTCGCATTTCAAAAAAGTTAACTGTTCACTGTGATCAAGGTTATTGCCAGCCATGTATTTATACAGACATGTTCTTTTTTCCGGGCGGTTCTTCATTGACCGCTTTCTGTGCAAAACATGACGCATTCTTGGAAAAGCGATTTAGAATCAAGTCGAGTCAACGTTTCCGCATCTGCGATTCATCTCTACGCTGGTATTATTCACTATATTTGCCATGTAAACAAGCATATACGCAAAGACTGCAACTTTGTTCACGTCTTGGTACAGCTTATCTTACAGAGTTTTACGAAACTTTGTGTTTAAAACTTTGAGCAATTGCTTACCGGTATACGTTGAGATAGAGTTTCAAGTGTTTTACTTTTTCTTACACTTTCCTTTTAGTTTGTGTGTTTTTAAGTAATAGACCAACAATCTTGTTTTTGCTGCAAAGCAGTCTGGAAAGCTTCACAGTAATCTCAAAGATTGTGCATTTCTCCGTTCCACGACTTAGCCAAGTTCTGCTTTCCGTCAATCAGTTTTGCTTTGTTAAACCATTTTGTGAATATTTTGTGAAAACATGTTTACACATATCTAGGCAACCGTTACAGGTTTATTTAATATAGTTTATGCTTAATAAACCATTTTATCTACAAATAAATGCATTAATGAACAAATAAAAATGAAGCAAGCATCGATGATACAATTTGTTATCTGCAAATGCTTAAAAATAAGTTTATACTTCCTAATGCTTACATGAACTCGCTTCTTTCCAGTTGCAGTATCACGTTTTGTTGTTCAATGCCATATATATTAAGTTGTTTTTTTGCGGGTCAATAAAACCGCAGCCTCGTGCTAGCAATAAAGCATTTCCTTCGATTTCCGAAACTATACAAACAGCTGTCATATTAAACAAAAATTAACCACTCACGCGAATTGTGTTTGACCAGAGAATTCTGTGTGATGTTTAAGTTGTTGATGATTTATTCGTACATCAGTTGTTATGAAATTTTAAGCCGGATTTTGATTGTCCAACTTCGTTTAACTGAAGAGGTGAAAAGCCAAAGTGTTACAGCCTGTATGAGTCATCCAAGCTAGAGGAGGCATTACCTTATTCTTTCATCGTGTACATTTTCATGGAATCGAAAATGTTTACAGGTTTTGTTAAACGGTAAAACGAAACAATGAAAAGTGCAAAAAAGTCGATAAATAGAAATTTATTCCATTTTTAGGTTTGTTTGCTTGTTTTTATTGCTCCTTTTTCCATAAAAGCGCGTATGCTGTCTTTTGTAACATATTCTATAAACGTACATAATACAAATCAAATCGTATAGTTGCATAGTTGTAGTAACCCATAACATACTGTAGTCGGTGCAAGAATTTATTGAAGATGGCAAAGTATTGTGATGCTCTATTTAATTCTTAAAAGAAAAAATATTTCTTCTTGTATTCCCTTTGATGCTACACAGTGTTTTAACAACATGTTGCATATTTAGTGTTTGTTGAGTGTTATTAGCCTATACCATTAAGAAGACTTATATATTTTGATGTAGTGAGCTCAATGTATAGATTTCTAAATTCACGGTTAATAAAAACTTTTGCCACATGCACTTAATGTTTTTATAAATTTGTTTTCATCGTTGCTAAGCTTTGCCTGCATGGGCAAAGTCAATTAATTGCGGATACCCAGTAGTGAAAGAGAGCCGTAACGAACAGCAACGCCGTTCTGGAATAGATTTTTTTACCAGAACCGGGTTGCGATATAAAGTACTGTAGAAAAGTAACTTGTAACATAAAATTTATTCAAAAACCAAATTCTATATGTATTAAGATTACTGTAAAAAGTAATGGCACAGTGTTAAAGTAAAATTCACTTTACGCAACGCTACTTACACTACGCTATGCAGAAAAAGTTTTAGCTTGGAGTAAGTCCAAACGACTTGCTAGTAAGCAAGCCGAGATAGCTTTTATTAGCTAATGACCAAATTCAGTCCAATAATGCTATAGATTTTGATTTCTTGGCTTTTTTCTTGCTTTGCGATAAGCCATTGTTTAAACGTTATTTTTGAGCCGTGGTATTATCTTACATTTAGCCGCTTTTTAAAAAGAAGTTAATTTCTTGTATTTTTAAACCGTTATACAAACTGAATATACTTTATAATTTCTTAGGTGCGTACGTTTCCGTGTGCGTTTTTTTTATTGGCATAACATTATTCGAAAACCTACAAAAGCTAATTATAATGCTGCATTGTAGTGATTGGATGCAAATGCCTTTCGTTAACAACCAAAGAGATGTGGCCACCTCATTAGACGTATAGCTGTAAAAATCTTTAAAGCATTATTAATTATCTACCTTTGAATGGCTTAGACTTTGCATTTGTGGTATCTTTTTACGCAGTGGCGGTTGTTACAATAATATCGAAGGATATGTTTGGCAGTTTAAAGTACAAGAAATCCATGAAACATTTAGCGATCAAATATGGAGCAAGTGGTCGCAATGAAGCGTGAAATGATTGCTGTTTGTTTTCGTCTGCGGTCCCATAGGTTCGGCAAGAAAGTTACGTCACTTTCAGTCCTGCAGTAGCCCAGTATATTTTAGCTTCCTAATGCAATAAAATGTCGGTGTGAGGTTGTAGGTAATTTTATGGTGATTATTGCAAAAAAGAAAAATGTCTTCCGAAATGTTTGATGGCCATGTCTAACGCGATTTTATGAAATAAGAAAATCAGCGAAATTTTGTTTATGCCGAATCTGTTGGTAAAACTCACCTACTTTTTTGGACATGGCTCTGATTTCACGCACTCTAGTAAACATCCGTTTCGGTAAATTTTCTTTGATGTCTTTAACTATATGTGGGATTATGTGCGTCTATGAGACAAGTCGCGTGTGTGGCTTAGCACGAAAACTCAAAAACAGGATGAAAATTTGTAAGATTCCCTCTGAGTCATAATGCCGCAATCAAACTTAAACTTATAAACTCGATTCTAATTTTAACACAAAACCGTCAATTTAGAGTTCAGACTCCACTTCTAACAAACTTGTTGTCAAATTTAGCACACAGGAAATTGTTTTCGGCATAAACCACTTAAGCCAAAGAAAAAGCATATCCATTGACATAAAGCGTTAGCCGAATGCCCTGCGGTAAGGACTTTCTTCAAGGTACAACTATTCTCTTCGTCAACTATACCTAATTAAACGTGTTTAATAGCCTGCGTTTTAATTTGTTATGTTACCATTATCGCTCGTTTTAGTTGCGCTAAAACATGTTGCATATATTTTGCAATATACAAAACGGCCAGAACTTTCACACATATTATGATTAACGAAAATGTTGCCAAGCATATCTGTATTGAAAGTTTTAAAGCGAAGTTTGTTCATCCTTTACAAGAAACTTTTTATTACATACTTGTAAGGCCACTTTCCGAAAATTTGAGTAGCTTCTGTATTGGGCCCTAGCTTAATATTCTGTTGTAAAGGCAAAGTTACTTGAACAACTAACCCAGAGATTCCCAACCACTGGTCCACCGACCACACAATGAAGCTGAAAGATTAACACCGATACTTGTACCATGTGTTGAAGTAAACATAAGAAGCACGCTTAATTTGCGTATCTTCGTTTGTGATCTATATGTTCTGGTAAATCGGGTTCGCTATCTTGTACCAATAGACAAAGTTGACCGACCATTCTATAGTAAGGTACCTGTACCGAATAAGGCATACCTAACAGTTTTTTGAAAATAACTCAAGAACCATAAATGAGAATAGACCGAAAAATCGTATTCTATTAGTGAGGGTATATGACTACAACATATTAGAATCACAATACCTGACAACCCCCCAAAAAATTTTTATAAAGAAATTAAAAATTCCAAAAAATGGGCCTTATTAGGAGCATGGGCTCCTAATAAGGCCCACCAATTTTGTGAGTACTGTATTTTGATTCAAAACATAGTAATAGACAACATATAACATTATTAGAAATTTCACATTTTAAGTTGTAAAAACATTTAAAAAGATTCCACTAGGCGCATCAAAGTAACTGCAACAATTTGCCAACTGATGACTGGAACCACTCTTGAAGTCTGGACATCAATTAGCCAAGCATCTTGTATGGGCCTTATTAGGCGCATGTGGCATCCACGAAAAAAATGTCACATTTTTATCATCAGAAAAATTTTAGCAAAAAAAAGTGCATTATCCTTTTCAATACTAAGTTGGTTGTTACATGAAAACTTCAGCCGGCTGACAACAGTTCATTTAACCGGCCAAATTCTCACTTACTTTTTTTCTAAATTAACAAAACCACCTTAACTGCAAATATCAAATTTTTGTTGTGCTCTAGCGAATCGGTTGATCACGTGACAAGGATGAAATCTGGTAAACCATCATGAATTTATATTAGTTTTTATGTAGGGACAAAATCTTTCATTTATTTGCACGGGTTTGCGAAATATGAGCAATGGGCCTTATTAGGGACAGGGCCTTATTCGGTACAGGTACCTTATATACTATATACCAAAATATAGCTAATGTATTCGATTCTTATACATAAACGTGTGCATCTGCTGCAGAGTTTCATTCAGTTTATTTGATTCAGTTGACTTTGCTTCGGTTCAATAAGTTGCAAGTTTCATCAGCGTTTCTCAATGTGTTGCCAACGTTGATCTACATGCAGTACCAGTCGAAAACAAAACATGTCTTTAGATTCCCGAGAACAGATTATTTGCCGACTCAGGCTCAACATGGCGTAAGCATGCATACGGAAATGATTGCATTGGTTACGATGATTTAGATTCTAGATGTTTTCTTAACGTCCAGATCTATAAAATCAGGAGCAATATTCTCATTTTTACAGATTTAATATGTGGTAATATACATCTTAAGTTATGTATAGATAGGGTGACCAAATTCACTTTAAAGAAATATATGCCATTTTTTTTAAAGCCGCATACAATTTAGGATTAATGAAATACATCTGTCCAGAAATGAAGTCATCGTCAATAACAGCCGTGTAAAGCTTTTCCAGTCAATTAAAAGCGTAAGAGACGTACCAATTTATCCTATGGGGCCCGGGGTATGCTTCTCGGAAAACATTGAACTTATGTGGTATAGAATGGCGTAGAGTGCATAAAAATATCCATTTCTCGCAATGAAGCAGTAGTGCATAGGCTTATATTCGTTTAAAACAAGGAAAACAGGAATGTCATGATTTTGACCAACAGCTATTATCCTGTGCTAATTAAGCGTGTCCTTGTTAGGGTTGATTGTTGTTAATTATTACTTGATGGATTGTTCGTTAGTCTGACTCCATTGATAGCGCGTTCATTAAACCCTGATAGCCTAATTGAGTATCACAATACCTAAGCCAAACCGTCAATGGGTTGAATATTGATATATTATTGATTCTCAACGAAACGGTTATTGTTTTTAGAGCACAGAATAAAGTTGTATTTACTAGACTACACAATTTCACCCGATTCGTGTGCTTTCCGCCCATTAAAATGGTTGAAAATGTGGTAAAATTTTCCAATTCGAATGGCAGGAAGTATGCCTTTCTTACCCTAGAGTAAGATATATGCATTTGGAATGGGAAGATGTTTACTTCGGCAGAAATATGGTTCGTGGGAAACCCCATTGCTGAAAGCAGGTCCCTTTTAATGGGCAGAAAAATAGACGAATGGGGTTTACAAACCATATTTGTGCCGAAGTAAAATTTTCCCCATTCCAAAGGCATATATCTTACTCTAGGGTAAGAAAGGCATACTTTCAACCATTGGAATGGGAAAAAATTCCCGTACTCTAGACCATTTTAATGGGCGGAGAGTAGACGACAGTTTAGAACTAACGATAACAAGTTGTGCGCTCTAGTACAAATGACGTAATTCGGCAATTATCAAAACCGGGTCGCGTTTATCACACACGACTAAAATATAGCACAGCGCATATGGTTAAACACACGAAATAAAGCACTAATAACATTATAATATCATCAGGTCGGCACGAGAATTTCGTAGGCAATAGGGCTAGTTATAAAAATTAGCACAAACCTACAGTAAGTAGACAAAGTCTTTATGTTAAAATCTCTTGTCTTTGATTTTTATGGTTAATGGATTTCTATGGTATTTGCTGTTGACTAATTGTAATCCTCATTTTGGGGTATCCCCTAAATAGTTTTGTGCTTGAATGGTCACAAAAAATAAGTTATTATTTTATAAGGTTTACGCTACGGTACTTTATAAATCTATAAAGTCTAACCTGAACCTGATTACATTGTAGTAATAGTAGTGTAGTTCTGGTAAATAGTCTAGGTCTAGTAGCTTTGATAAAAAGAAAATCTTTTATTACATTTTACTATTAATGGTTTGTGATTGGTATTGGTAATTGTTTGATTAGAGTATTAGACCTATGTTATCCTTTTGCGATTAAGGTAGCTTTAGCTCAGTTTTTTAATTAAGTATTTTTTGTTCTGTCAGGAGGATTTAATTTAACATTAATTTAGGTACAGTTCACTAGTGATGTTAAAATGTGAAAAACTAGCTTAAATCACTTACAATGCCAGTAGGTCTTTAGTTGATAGTGTAGCCTATAGGCCTATATACAGACATACATAGGCTAATTGATATGTACAAGGTCTAACTCTAACCGTCTATAGTTCAAAAATCATTTCAGTGAACAAGTAGCCTGTAGGCTACCTTAGGGTAAAATTTGCAGGCATTTTTACAAGACAGCGAAAAGTTTGTTGAAACTCTAAATTTACATTATGACGGAAATGAAGGAGGTAAATATACCATAACTTACAAGTCATTCTGACTGGAAAGTATGGCAGTTTTCAATGAGAAATCATGCATGCAAACATGCAATTTTGGCCTGGTGAAAATTAGGCAAAGTTCATTGCTTGAACGCCAATTTATAATAAATAAACAAAAAGCTAAGGTTTCAGTACATGTCATCAGGTCAAAATTTGTACCTTTACCAGCAAATTTCTTGTTAAAAACTGCCATACTTTTCAGTAGGGTCAGCAGCTAGATAAATTATAAATGTATTTGCTTGTACAGTACAACCTTTCTATTGCTAATATTGTTATCTCATGCATATTAATTTGGATTTTTGATAGGCCTCTGATATGCCCATAACTCAGAAGATGTGTTGTAAATGTATCATGAAGGAAACATTTACTTTGCATCATAATTTTGTGGAAACAAGAAGTATAAAAAGACATACGTTGAATGTTCAGGACATTTACAATTTTTAAACGAATGCGGATAACAAAGTTGATGTTTACACAAACACATTTTGATTAAGTCAACCATCGCTAAATTTGTAATAATTTTGCACGGTAGAAAAAGGTACGACGTATAAGCCCACTGCTGCTTTTTTGGGCTTGCATAAATGGGCTTATAACTCTACAGTACTTTTGGGGTTTTTTAACAACAAAATTTTAAAAAATCTGCTGCTGAGTGCTAGTTGGTCATGACGTAGGATTGTTTTAGTAAAATACAATTGCATTTTGTTAAAGTTCTTGTAACTCACTAGATATGAAATGTTTAGATTCGAAATTCCAGATTTGCTATCTCTGCTATTATAGAAACCAATAGGATTCTACTTTGCCCCTTCCTAGTTGCTACTTTATCAGCCACTCATTTTAACTCTACTTGCAATTACTGTGTGTCCTAACATTTTAGCCAAATTTTGCTCTATCTGATCTTGCTCAAACACTTTAGAATTTGGAACCCAGCCAAACCTTTTTATGGTCCTGACTTGTGCCAGATTTTCACAAATTATACCATATCTAGTTATTCAGTCATTTTTCAGCTGATAATTGTACATATTAAGAGAAAAATTTCACTTGCGAACTTTTTGGTCTGTATTATTATTTAAGTTTGCTTGTCTTTTCAACTTTAATGTGTCATATCTAACAAGAAGCCTTGCACTTGATGTATCATTTGTCATAATTGATATCATCCAATTAGCACTGTTAAAATCTGCTTTTCATGTAAAATTTGTCACCAAAAACATTTAGTATTTTTTTACTTTGTGGTAAACTATTTGTATCACCATTTTCATTGTAAATATCTTTCAGGAAACCAAACTCTGGGGAGGAAGATTTGATGCAAAAATTGATGTGCTCATGGAAAAGTTTAATTCTTCAATTTCATTTGATCAACAAATGTGGCAAGCTGATATCCAGGGGAGCAAGGCATATGCAAAAGCTCTGCATAAAGCTAAGCTCATAACGGAAGCTGAGCTGGAAGCAATGCTTTTAGGTTGTATATATGGTATCAGGTTATAGGCTACAAAACGTAAATGCACCGCCTGCAGCAGCAGATTACACTGATTATTATTGTTTTTGAAATTTATAGCAATAGTAAAATGTGGTTGGACCTTAAAAATAAACGCTACCGCACTTTGCTTCAGATTTTTGTATAGGCTACTGTTCAGTATTGATATTTTTACTGTTTTGCCACCATCATTTTTTTTATCACATGTGTGGTCCTTTAATCAATTAAAGAAATTCAATTGAAAGTTGATTTTTTATTGTATATCTAATCATTTAGGCTTGGACAATCTTGAAAAAGAATGGAGCAGTGAAAAGTTTGAAATAAAACCATCTGATGAAGATATTCACACTGCTAATGAACGCAGACTATCTGAAATAATTGGTGCTGACATTGCAGGAAAGTTGCATACTGGACGAAGTAGAAATGACCAAGTGAGGAAAGCTATATGTATGTTAATGCTTACAAAAAAGCAGCTAAAAAACAATATTAAAACTGATATAAAATGCATTCCTGTGCTCACATTTTGTTGCTTGTAAAGTTTGATTAATATAATTGGTTAATGTAATTTATTAATCAAACTTAGTCTATAAACTTTTCAGGTTGTTACAGACACAAGACTATGGTTACGAAGCCAACTAAATATTATTAAGAAACACCTTTGCACACTTATACTTGCTATTACCAGTCGTGCCGAAGAAGATATTAATGTGTTGATGCCAGGTTATACTCATTTGCAGAGGGCACAACCAATCAGGCAAAATTTTTAAGCAAAACAATTTCCCAGTAATTTGCAAATGTGGTCATAAGCTATTTTTGTTTTATAGATGGAGCCATTGGCTTATGAGTTATGGCGTATGTCTGCTGCGAGATATGGACAAGGTTGTGCAAATCCAACACAGAGTTAGTACATTACCTCTGGGATGTGGAGCTTTGGCTGGAAATCCTTTTGCAATTGATCGACAGTTCTTAGCAGATGAGCTAAAATTTCAGTCAGTTAGTCTAAATAGCATGGACACAATAGGAAATCGTGATTTTATAGGTACAAAAATGTATGGAATGAAATTATTCTACTTTAAGTATTCAACTTTTTAAGGTGCTGTACAGTGTATGCAGTAAAATGCTTGTTACTGGTTGAGTGCATTCAATAAAAAAGTAGCAAGTATAGGACTAGGTATTAACTGTTGATATCATTTTTCCATATCTCCTTGATGCTACTAATTACTGTACATGTACAAAGCTGAAGTGTTATTCTGGGCCACCCAAGTTTGCAATCATCTGAGCAGGCTAGCTGAGGATTTGATCATTTTTGCAAGCAATGAATTTTCTTTTGTGAAACTCTCTGATGCATTCAGCACTGGCAGCAGCTTAATGCCGCAAAAGAAAAACCCAGATAGTTTGGAACTTATACGAGGAAAAGCTGGAACTGTGCTAGGAAGGGTAATTTTTGAATGAATCATACAACAATCAGAATCATAATCGTGTATTTTATTATATCTTTGAGCTTTAGAAAACTTTTGCACAACTTGAACTCTGTTGAATTTTTTACTGATGATTAAAGAGTTTTTATGTCATTGTTATGTGTCTTATGCAGCACATTTGTAAGTTGCTAGTACAGTCTCTGGTATGCCTTTTCTGTATTTGAAGATGACAGGATTTATGGCAACAACAAAGGGTCTACCAAGTACATATAATAAAGACCTACAAGAGGACAAAGTAGCATTATTTGAAGTTTGTGATACAACTGCAGCTATGATACAGGTAAGGATAGTTCTACTTTGCAGATATCTTGCATCTTTTGCCAGTAAATAGAAATGTCTGAATATTGAATGCATATAATGGATTTTTAGATTGCTGCTGGGGTAATTTCTACCCTAGAAGTCAACCAACCTGCAATGAAAAGTGCATTGAGTTATGACATGCTGGCCACTGATGTTGCATATTATCTTGTCAGAAAAGGAGTATGCTATTTTTTTTGCAAATAAACAAGCATAATCATACGCTTGTATTTCTGTAGTTTTATCGAAAATAAAATTTGGAAATAAAATGTTTTTTAGGTTCCCTTTCGTGAAGCACATGCACTTTCAGGTCAAGTTGTCAAGAAGTCGGAGAAATTAAAGTGCAAGCTGAACGAAGTTCCTTTTAGTGAAATGTTGCAGATAAGGTAATGTTTTGTTTAATTTTGGTCGTATGGTTACAATTGTTTTCTGGTCATCATTTTGACCGTTGTGCGTCACCACTCGACTGCATTTCCAAAATTCAGTGTGAAACTATTCCATGTGCAAAAGCCGGTAGTGGCTGAACTATGTTAACCCAGTATATCGTAAAATATAACAACAGAATATAAGATGTGTAAATAGGTTAGGTTCTTTTTCATAAACAAACTTCAGTTAGTCAAACTGGTATTTGAAACACAGTATACCTTAGTAGTGTTTTTCTATGTATTTTAGTGATAAATTTGCAAAAGACATTGAAGAAGTGTGGGATTTTGAAAGCTCAGTTGAACAATACACATCGGCTGGTGGAACAAGCAAATCCTGCGTTCTGGAGCAAATCAAACTTGTTAGGATAAAATTAAATGAGTGCTGACTAAATACAGAATCTATATAAAAGCACTGAAGTCGCAATGATACGACCCAATATTTGACTATTGCAATTAAGAAATAATATGCATTTTTTAAATTTCCAAATGCTAATTTACAATTTACACCTGGCAAGTTAACCTAATTAAATGGTGCAATTAGTAGGCTGTTTGAGACCACGGATGCAATATGTGTTTAACGTAACTTATTCCGCTGAAGATGCAAATCTCAGAAAGACACGTTAACGCTATTAATTTTTTTGTAACGCCTTCTAACTTCTAAGCAATCATATATAAATCATTGTTAATTAAAATATTCGTTTTCCTGCTCTGTTTCATGAAGTGAAATCAAAACGATTCATCACTATATTTTTTGTGTGGAACATATTATAAATGTTTACTCTTTGTATCGCATTCACTGTACAAAGCTTTGTAGTTGTCAAGATTTCAATTTGTGATTTACTAACTTCTAACTTATTAGCTTGTTTCGTGTTATGTTTGTTCTAAGACAATGGTTCATAACCTTTTTTTGCCGCGACCCAAATTCTTATCTGTGGAGCGGTGGCGACCTTAGTTGAATTTTGAGTATATTATACTTATTTTGGAGGCCTCTCGCGTGTCGTATAGTATAGAAAAGATATATTAATATCCACTTTCAGTGTCGTAGCCAGGACCCAGTCGCGACCAAAGGGGTTAAGAACCACTGTTCTAAGATATAGGTTAAAGCACTTCGTGTATTTATTTGTAACTGGTTCTGTATGGTTTGTCGGCTTAAATAAAACTAACTCGCAAAATAAAAATGCTTAACGCATCGTGGTAGTTTTACTGTATAAAATTGCAAGTTTCAAAAGCAATAAGCTGGTTCCTGTGTATTTATCTCTTAACCTGAAATAAATGTTTCGAATTATGACTAAGTAAATCCCTGAGTGCGGAGGCAGCGTTCTACTCCGTGGCCTATTTGGCTGCAGAGGTGGGCAGTACCGTGGTAGTATAACACCGAATTATTGTACCGCAGTATTTTTTCAATACCTTTACCGTCGGTACTTTTTTGTAAAAGTACAGAATTACTTGGTACTTTTAAAATTCTTCGATTATTTCAAGATTTTGAGAAGTATGTTTTTTAAAACTTCATTTTAATTAACACTTAGTGCCAATTTTAGCGCTTTATGTTAATCTAATAAAGTCGCAAAGAGAGAGTACACATATTTTTGAACTTGAGGTAACCTTCATCACCCTGTCCGCTAGATAGCGGTTGAATGCCACATTTATTTGCGAAAAACATTATTTATTTTTTATTACCTGTTCACATTTTGATTCAGTCGTTTTTTAGACAGGGATGCATACAGACCCTTTTTTGAGGCGTCTTTCCACCTCAAGCTATGTCTGTGTTTTGGCACAGGCTATCTACCAATAAAATAATATCAAATTAGCAGCAGTGGTGTACCAGGAACAGCTCAACAACATATTCATTGCCTAATGTCTTATGTTTTGATGACCCCGGTAAGATTGAAACGCAACCTTTGATTGGAATCTACACTGGAGTCAGCTTAGCAAAGCAATCCTTTAGTTTTGCAGTGTACTCGAGTGATACACTGCACGATCGTGTTCAGAAGGATGTGGGAGAGAATGTGCAACTTTCAACGTATTCCTATCTATATTCTCTGTTCGCATTTCGAGTCAGTTGTCTTTTAGACAAGGAGGCATACAGACGAATTTTTTGAGACGTCTCTCCACATCAAGTTATGCCTGTTTTCTGGCACATGTTATTTACCAATAAAACAATATGAAGTTAGCCGCAGTGATGTACCAGGAACAGCTCAACAACATATATATATAACATTTTGTCTTTCATTGCGCTATCCTATGTCGGGGTCATAATATCGGCAAAAATTGCATTTGCAACAGGATCCGCTGAGTAAAAAGTACCGAGTACCGGCAAAATACCGAACTACTTTTTTGAAATAATATCGAATATTGGAACCGTCGGTACATTTTATGCCAAGTACCGTAACTGACGGTACTTTCAAAGTACCAACTGCCCACCTCTGTATGGCGCTGTCCGACGCTATATGGTATTATTTATTTTTCGCCATTCTCTGTGCAGTGAAAAATAAAATGCTAACTGTCTTTATGATAAATTCTATTCACAGACTAGGGCAAAGAAAACGATTCTGCTGAAATATTACTGTAAGCTAAAAACTTCATGTCGGTCATCATCCATGTGACGCATGGCTGCTTTTGTCACGCTTGATCGCTTGACAGTGTGTATGTGGCACAAAAATAGAGCTTCTTCAGTCTTTCACGTGTCTTTTGTGTGCTTGCTGGTGCTATGGAAATTGTTACTTGTTTTGTCTGTTGTTGCCTTCGGTCAACGGAGCAGACTGGCAGGGATTGGGGAAGAAAGTGCGTTATGCGAAAAGATGTCTAATTTACAAGTGCACAACCAGAGGATGCCTTTGTGTGTTAGACCCCAGCTAGTCAAATTGTGACGTCATCTGGTTGTGCAGTAGTATTTGCTTTCTGCTGTGTTGTGCGTAATTTGATTATATAGCTTAACAATGGCCACTTCAATAATGTAATACGGGTTGTTAACTTAAACTAAATATTAAAACAAAAAAGTGCTGATTTGTTTCAACTCCAGTGATTAGGTTAAGCAAAATGTTGCGTCTCTCAAACAATTCTGGAAAGTGTTTACTAAGGTATGCAGTTCTCACAAAAATGAACGAATTTGTATTTGGAATAGGCAATTTGAAGGCAGGTACTGCTTGATGTTGCTGCTCACTAACTGTGTTCAGTGTGCATATGACGAGTTGTATCAAGCTTAATCAGTGTTAAACGTTCATATTTATTCAACCAAAAGCATCGTGTGATGTCATCACGAGCACTTGAACTCGTGTTGGTCTTATTAACTATCACCCAGCCTTGACAAGCCCTCTTCCTAGGTGTTTACATTTTTGTGCTATGCATACCTAGTTCAGAGGTTAGTTTTGGGCTACCTCTGTCAGATTCGAATCTCTTATTTTTACTGTAGGCCAAAGGTATTCAAAGCATTGTAGTTACCAGGGATGTGCCGCGAGTATCATGAAGGTCGACACAAACGAATCCCAAATCTATTCGTATTGGAACTAAACAATAAAATTTCCTCCAAAAGTTGTCAAGTCTTGCTTCTGAAATGACGTAATCGATAAACAAATCGCTTTCTTTCAAAAAATAGTGTTTAAAAAAACGATTGAAAAAGCAAAATCATTAGGAAAATGACCTTCATTGTAAGGACTGCTGACTCTAGTTTAGCATTGTCGGGAAACTAGATCATCATTTTTCACGAAATGCAGTAAATTTATAAGTAATATTGTATTCGGGTTCGCCATTGTTGGTATTCTTGTTCGCCCGAATCTTCCATAAAGGCAATATTCGGCGAATCTATTCGGGTTTGGGTTCTTGCCATTATTTTACAGCAGTTGTTAATGTACTATTGGGTGTAACTAGTAACAGTAGCTGTTGAAAATTATTTTAAATTGTGGTCATTGAGTCCGAATTTCAGATTTTAACTCCTTATTCTATTCATATTCTTAAATCTCAATTACTCTTTTTTAAGTCTGCAAGATGGGTTATTTGATCTCTCTACCCAGACTGCTTCATTGGGTTTTTGGGTAAGGTGCTTACAAATTAAAATAACAATTTGACATCCAAAAAAGACATTCTCCAAACAGAAAATGTGGTTGTATAGTGAAGTTGTTGCAGTTAATACTGATATCTTAATATTTAACTGAATATATATGTAATATCTTGCTTTTCTAAAATTTAAGTTTTTTTTGTTTCAAATTTGTGAAATCAATTCTTCACTTTTATTTGACAAATTTAGCCTATGGTAGTTAAAGTTATAACCGTGATGAAGTTTCTTGTAGCAGCATCAATTTTGGTTGCTGTCTTAGTATTCCTGCTGGTTCCTGGTGAATCCGAGGCAAAATCGGGTCCACTGGTCACACATGTGGTAGGTGTCAGTTATACTCAATAAATCTATGAATCACTTGCATGCTTCTAAAATACAACATTTGTTTTCAGGTTTACTTTGATATTACCATTGGAGGAAAAGATGTTGGCAGAATAGAAATGGGGCTGTTTGGCAAAACCGTTCCTAAAACGAGCGAAAATTTTTTTTTGCTTTCCACCGGCAAGGTAAAATGGTTAATATTTGTTTACTGGTTTAGAATTGAGTAAGAATATCTGACTATACCAAATTATAGACTAAAGTTTTTGTATGCAAAGTTTATGATTTTAAGCTTTTAGCCTTTTTTGCTTAGTGTTGCCCATAACTGACAAGATTTACGAAATTACTTAATGAAGCTGCTGTTACAAAGGCGTGGTGTAAATTACGTATTATCCTACTTCTTGGGTATATATATATTTTATTCGTACAAAACAGCACTCAACTCTTGGCCCACATTGCCTTTGTTTGGAAAACAGGCAATAGCATAAACCATGTTACCTGCTATTTGTTGTAGTGATGAGTATGAACAGTATAGTTGGGGTGATAACATATTGCACAAAGAATATTGCTTGCTTCGCACAGAAGTCGGTCTCATATTACTTCGTTAGAGATTTTGGTACAAAGCTAAGTTTAGGATAATGTTTATCGCAAGCCTGATTAATAATTAATTAATTATTACTGTGAATAACCTTAAAATTTTACCTTGCTTTTTTAACAAAAAACATGAATCATATGAATCTCCTTCACTAATAAACAACAATAATGCCAAAGCATTATCACAAAACAACACGCTGTAGTAGCAAAAATTTTGTAATTGCTGAGAGATGTATGGTACGTAAATCAGAGATTAAGTGTCGAGTTAGATTATAAATTTGAAACACTTACGGTAGATTCAATTATAAATCAAGTGCCATATGCACAGATACTCATGCAAAATTTAATAAGGCTAGGGGTGTGTTCCAGTAGTATAGTAGCAAATAAATAAAAATAGTAAAGAAATAGTAGCAAGGAGAAATTGCCGGTAGCAATTTCTGAAAAATTGTCATTGTAAGCAAAGATGTCTTTATAGGTGAAGTTTGAAGTTAAGGTTAGTTGCCACAGACAACCCTACATAACGATTGTTTTTGAAATAGTTATTAGGATGCAGTGCAAAAACAATGCAATATTGTCAGGATGTAGGCAACTGCATGTGATAAGGTTACAAACCTAGAAACCACTGATAACTTGTGATAAGTTAACAAACAAAATTACCTGTTTGTGTCAATAATACCACATATTTTTCTGCACAGTTATTATGTTTTTTAGAAAATTCATGATTGTTGTTAGATAAACACTTTCACCAATCTCAATGTTGTGACAGGTTTCAAACTTAGCAATTTACGACTTACAAACAAATAATCTACTGCAATTTAGAACGTAGTTACGTAAAATCACCGAACCACAACAGCTTGCCTTAGAAAGTGACTGTAACCAAGTTTTTTCTATGTTAAACGTATAATTTGTAAACAGGGACTTTGTAACAAGTATCATTTATTAATCTGTACATGAAGTGACACTATAACCGGAGTCACTATATAGGCCATTCCTACTGTACTAATATTCTTGTGCAAGGTGTGAATTATGCTGTCCTGATGAACAGTTTTAAATTTGGGAATATATTGTAAAAAATCATGATAAATGTATGTCAATTGAAACTTACCCTAAGACAAACTTGCATTGAAGACAGCAATGTTGTTTATTTCCTTGCAGGGTAAGCAAGGTTACACTTACAAAGGCAGCAAATTCCATCGTGTTATCAAACAGTTTATGCTTCAGGGGGGTGATTTCACCAGAGGCGATGGCACTGGAGGTAGTAATTCAGAAATAGTGTATATACGTATCGTATAGAACAAGAAAAATAAAATTAAAAATAAATTGTTACTGAAATGTATATGTTAGCATGCTTTGAGCAATTCTTTTGTGATATATCCTGTTTTGTAGTGTTACCATAGTTTTGAAGGCACTCTAGTGTTAAATTCTGTTTTTGAGTTTTCTACACAAGCTTTCAAAAGCATAACCTTGCCTAATCATGTGTACTAAAACATTTAACCCTAGAGTGCCATCCTAAATCTTGCTTTTTTCATTTAACTATATACGCTTGTCGCTGATTATCCCAGGTTAACACTGTTGAGCCACCATCACAGTTTAGAAGAAATCTAGATGTAATGAATTTATGCAAGTTTGTTTTTGTTTGTAGGAAAAAGTGTTTTCGGCGATAAGTTTCCTGATGAAAACTTTAAACTAAAACATTATGGAAAGGGCTGGCTCAGCATGGCAAATGCTGGAAAAGACACTAATGGTTCACAGTTCTTCCTCACTACAGTGAAGACACCTTGGCTTGATGGAAAACATGTGGTTTTTGGAAAAGTTTTGCGAGGGATTGTACGAAAACTGCTACCATAGATGCATTGCAACTCATTTTACTTGTAATGAATCTTTTTTGTTTGTTATGTTTTTTAGAAAGTCGTTGATGAAATTGAAAGGAATCCCACTAATCCTGGTGATCGTCCAAAGGAGGAGGTCATCATCAAAGAATGTGGTGGTGTAGAGATTGAAAAACCCTTTGCAGTGTCAAAAGAAGAAGTCAAGGAGGACATGAAAAAAGTCAACTATCAACTGTAGATTTTTGGAAAAGCTTTGCATTCCAGTCAAGTTCTCGAACACATTGATCCTATTCCATAAGTTTATTCTCAAATAGGAAGCTTTATTGGATAATGTCATGAAGTTTATTTGTTTGTGCTGGTATGAAGCATTTAGTTAGAAAAGAGTATTAGTTTTGTTAAAATTTTGTAAATGAATTTTTTTCTGATTTGTTTGCCAAAAAGAATTTGCTTTTGCCAGACGTGCTACTAAAATTCAGTTATTCATTGGCAATTATTCCGAAATAATCGTTAGACAATAAAACAGGAATTTTGCTTACAATGAGTTTAAAATTAATGAAACTATAAACACATGTAAAAAATATCTGAGGGTAAGACTGCAATGAAATGTTGGCATTTACAACAGAATTTTCTTTTAATGGTCAACGTCTATCTCGAAAAAGTAGAAATTCCTATTTCAAATCAATAGTAGTAATAAATCAACAGGAGGAAATACTTCACCACTAAAGGGTGGGTAGCATCAAAGTTTAATTGAAGTGATTACACCTGTTACTTACGTGAAGATCGCAATTCCCTATGTATTTTGATATTGTGTTGCAATTTGTAGTACTATATGGTACTCAAATTTTAATATAATATTACTCTCTGAAGGCATAAGCAAATGCAAGGCAGTTCATTTATTAGAAAAAGAGCAGGTAAAGACAAATACACTCTAAAATATTTATAACAATACGATTTACTACTTAAAGACAATATTATGCAGTGTAAAATAGTTGCGTTTAAAATTGTACCTATACAGTTTGTTACCATCACAGTTAAAACAGCGTATAGTAAAATTAAAAAAATTATAAGTTAAAACATTGATACAGTGTGTATTACCAGTAAGTTTGAATAGGAAGTATATAAAATATCTCGGTAATAGGTAGTCTAGTTTTTAAAAACGACTTAGATCTTTTGTAGGTGTGACGAAAGCCCATTTATTGCTTCATTGTGACAGCTTTAACAGGTATTCGAATTTGGTTGGACGTATACGTATTAGCAGTTGTCTTGGTCACGGTAATGTGATTGTCTCTCATAAACTGCATTAGTTGTTCAGGCTGGCCTTGCTCATATAACCTTCTACAACGACGTTCTTGCTGTAGCCAGTAGAGCATCTCCACCCTGAAGCAATATGCTTGTGAAAGAGAGATCGTGAAATTAATCTTGCATGTAAGGAATCAGTTATCACTGTGACTAAATCAACAAATAATAATAAGAAACACTACTTTGTGATTACTACATACTTGTCCAAGCTCATTTTTTCATGGTAGGGCCTTCCTTCGAATGCGATAATATCATTGTACAAGGAATATATAGACTGCAGAAGTGGAGAAATTTGTTTTTCAAGTGCCTCCAACTTATGGTATAAACAAGCTCTGGTCTTAGCCTCTTGTAAGCGAGACACAGATGAGCCTTTCGGACCTACACAGATAAGTTAGTGCTTAAGCCGGAAAAGGTCAACTCTTAGTAAGTGGCATCGACACTAATTTCAACAATGGAAAAGTATCGTCACCAGAATAAGAGCATGAATACTAAATTGGACCAACATTGACCAAAATATGGTCAATAAGCACATTAAGTTAATCAAAAACATTGTTAGAAGAAGGTATTCCTGTTTATTTCCAACTTATTTGAAGGCAATTATTCAGCCCATTTTGAATTTATTCTAGTGGTAATATTATTATGTTAATGATATAAAAACACATCCCCTTATAAAGTACGGTATCCTGATTAAATCCTATTGGTTTGGGTACTGGTGTAGTATCCAAGATATTGGAAACAATCAATATCACCTTTAAAAAAGAATCTGTGGGGATCAGAAGCATCACGTTCAAACATTTCCAATTCATGCAAAAGTTTTTCTCTTTTCAGTATCAGTTCTGCTACTTTTTCCCAAGCTGTAACACTCTGAATACAATTGGATCAATTTTAAACCAAAACTCTGAAATGCTCTTTAAATGGTATTTACATTGTCTACCTCTTCCAACAAGGGCATATACTCGTCGGAGCTATATTTAAGAGCAGCGTCAAGTTTCTGTGAAGAAGACATTTTCAGCCGTTTCCATACTGATTCCAGACGAGCCTGAACACTAAGTGGGGCGGGAGTTTTTGCTTCTGTGGAGATTGTGGTTGCTTTTTCATGGGGTGATTTGGCAGAAAATGAAACTGCTCTACTGGATGATCTATTAGAAAATAATTGTTTTTGAAAATTTTATGCAAATTCTGTTATACCATGTACTACTAGTTTATTACATATATATATTTTATGGTGGTGGAATCATAATCTTTATCCTCGGATTGAGGAAAGTTTAATGAACAACTTAAACTCAGTGATAATTCCTTTGGTCACCACTAACAACATTTCAATTGTTTCAAAAGTTGTGATACACGCTAGATGTATTATCCTATATCTTAAAGCTTCAGTAAAGCTACCAAGCTATTGAAAAAATTTTTTGGCAAGCAGGATTTAGAGATTTCAATCAAACACAAGGTTACATAAAGCTGATATAAATGATTTATGCTGATGGTATTCCTTGTAATTTACAGCTTGTAATAGCCTTTCAATAAGTTGATGGAAGGTTTGTTAACATCACCCTTTGACGGCCTCCAGTGTTCACATCTGGTAACATTTGAAGTTATGTTTTCTGTTGAAAAAACAAATTGTTTCCTAAAGCACAATGTCGTACCTGTAAAATTTAAAAAACAAAACTAACTATACTGACCAATTTTGATTGAAACCTTGCACAATGTTCCGATTTTAGCAGACTGAACATTGCCTCCTAAGTTAAAATCGCTTAAAATTTCACCTGCAAAATATAATAAAACTATCTCTTTGTTAATAGTTCTTCATTCTTTCATGCAAAAGTCTAAATTTTCTGCTCAAACTTTTTAATAAGGCTCGGTCTCATTTGATTACCGGGTGTCGAGTTTTGTTGTTCTGACTCTGTGCTGTCTTCCTGCTGCGTCATTAGCATATTAGTACTCGTAAATGTACTGTCTGTGTCCATTTCTGTACTACTGAGACCACTGTCTTGAAGCAAAGGCTTGGCGAAGTTGTCTCTCTGCTTTCTAACATCGGGGATGACCCCTCTCGGAAGTGGTGCGAGATCTTTGCTTTCTGATGTGGTTGTTGTGGAAAATTGATCATCCGTGCTTTCTTTGCTAACCTCACTTGATGTGTCTTCTTCATCTTCACTCTCTTCCTCTGATGAACTACTGAGTGTTTGTGGAATCTGCAAAGTTCTAAATCTGCGAGGAGAAGCTGACTTCCTGCGAGGCGAGGTTTCTTCCTGGAAACTTGATTCACTATCAGCACTATAACACATTTCATGTCCATGACAGTTTCAGTGTGTCAGGTTATTTAAGAGCAGTGTAGCAAAGGTTATTGTAAGGTTTCATGGTTTATTTAAAATGTCGTCCTATATGTTAGCAATACAGCTACTGCTACTTTTTTTTTATATAATTACACATATATAGTATAAATAATCCTCTTTGTCACTACCTTTCTGCCAAGTTTACTTGGGGAAGCTGAATACTTTCTGGTGACAGTGGGCGACTAGTTTCAGGCATTTCAAGATCGATTTCCTCATCAAGTGAAGGTATATTTGCAGCATTTGGTTGATCATATTCTAAAACGTATCTTCTGCTGTTTATATCACGAGGTAACACACAAGTTTCATCAACATATGGCGATGACAAACCTTCTAGATCTGGGTATCTTCCCAGTCCACCAACCATAACGGTGTTTACATTCCAAAGACCACGCACATAGTGCTCTTTTTTTGCCTTAATTTCTGCAAGTTTTGCCTCTTGTTTCCTATTAAAAGTTTCAAAAAATAAAGAGTAAAATTGACATGCAGCCTAAAATGATCATCTAGCTAAGCAAACAAAACGGATAAATGTTAGATGTTAAACAGATAGCATGAAATAAGTTGCAGACAGATACAGACAGTAAGAATGCATATACCTTTCTGATTCCAGGCGAGCACTCTTAGATGTTGAATCTGTATCTGATTCACTTGCTTCACTGTTGTAGAAGTGATACAAAACACTAAGAAAATCAGTTTCCTAAAAAAGAACGTTTGTCTCATTCAAAAATCATGAAAGGTGTTTGAATAGCAATGCTATGGTAACAGTAGATCAACTATTTCTTTGAGCTGTTTTTGAAATTCAAATACAGCTTTACTTGGCTACTTAAAACTTGCAGTTCTACCTTTGTTGACAAATATTTGAAGTAATCATCAGTGTTGAGTGTTGCCTTCCACCATGCAAGCCACGAAGCATATACCCTTGACGTCTTTTCAGCAGCTTGAGCATGCAATGTACGAGGACCCAACTGATTGCTTCTTGACCCAGACGTAGCAGCTGAAACTACAGGACAAATGCCCTTTTCCCATGTATCTTGAGGCTGAAGATGTTGTTTTAGTTTCAGTATGACAAATATTTCACGGAGCCATTTCATAAATCAGTGATAAAACGACAATAATACATATAATGCAATGGTGTTATAATAACAAGAGGTACTGTATTATATAAAATGTCATTAATTAGGAGTTAAGTTTGTGTTTTGGTTTAGAGTTTGTTTCGGTACTGGTAACACATTTCCAGAAATCTATCCAATGTTTATGGCAAGCATTACTACTTTGATCAATGAAAAATCACCAAAATAAGAAACTAACCTCTCCAGCCCATGGTGGTTGCTGTCCTAACTTTCTTAAATCTGGATTTATAATCTGCTGAGATTGTGGGCGTGTCAGTGTGCTTGATGAAAATATCCTGTTCAGATCAATATTTTCAGCTGGTTTCACAACCTGAAAAGTACAAATATCAAAAATTTAATCTAAAACCTCAAAGATGAATTTATTCTTTTAAAACAAAAATGTTGTTCAGGCGAGATACGTGATAGGACATTTAAACATGACAGCGTATTGAAGTTTTACCGTCGCATCATTGTCAAAATGCAAATGATCATCTCTAACAGTTTTCATGATTTCATCATAAACCTCCTTGAGCTCTTCTCCTTGGAATAAATTAGCATCGAGTTCCTTCACTGTGGCTGGTGAAATTTCACCTGGGGATTGGTAAAGGTAGTGAGGTTTTAACTTGGGTTTGGATTGCTTTAGGCTTTGTCAAATTTAAAAGCATAAAAACAAAACCTAATTTACAGAATATCTTTGAATAACTAGTGATACGTTTAATCATTTGTAGGCTTGTGCCAAATCAAAAAGACTCGAATTTATGACAATAAAAGTCAAGAGATTTTGATATTTGTGTGAATCTGAATCAAATATGCAAACTTCAATCATTTCCATAAATTAAGGTACCGGACATGCAAATAAATCATGATTTAACTCATCAACTTGTTGGTAAATGACAGAAAACAACTTGTTTTCGCTGATGCAAAATTACTAAAAATTCTCACTACCATTCCACTTCCATTACAGTCAATGATAAAACTAAAAAACCTAAATGTTTTGCTCTTATCTTATGCAAAGAAAATGATTCGACCAAAATCTGACTATAAGGTTTAAATTACCGAGATAAATAAAAAAAATGGCCAATATTCGTGCAAAATGTTTGAATTTGTGTTCATGTTAATACATCCTTAATCATTTACATCTATAACTCTACTAAACAGTGGGAAAAAAATGAAATAAAGAACATACCAATAAGGTCGTTGTACAAGGGCCCATGCATTTCAAGTGAGACAGCAGGTAAATCTACTTTGTCAGGTATGTGGATATCTGATGTTCGAATAGTAAGACTTTTCTGCCCCAGAGGATTGGCGTGTCCTGGCTAAAATAAATATGAAGACGTGAGATTAATTACTGAATGTTGCTGGTTGCTGTTGTCTTCAAAACATGTAAAAAATGCGCACTTTTTCTTCGGTTATTGAGAAACTTACAACTTTAACTTGCACAACAGGAGGCTGGGGAAACTTTGGGTCTGGAAGTGGTTTATTTTCTTCTTCATCATGCAGTCGCTTTCTCTCATCCAATTCACTTTCGTACTTTTTCAATTCCTTCATTTTTTCTTCCTGCGCTTCTCGCCTAAGTTTTCAAAAAAAAAATATATGCCGCGCAACGCCCCAGTGCTTAAGCCACGCCAGCATACTTAGATTTAAGTTCAAATTAATATTGTTAAACTACCTAAGTCAGTTAAATAACCTTGAAATGGCTTGTATTAATGGAGGGATGTCTTTCTCTTCCACATAATCCTTATCTTCATCACCCTTTAACTGCATTTTGATAAGATTGGCCAAGTCTTCTTTCGGGTCCAAGCTTACTATATTTTTTTCTGGTTTTGTTGTCTTTCTGTAACCTGTGAAGTAAATTTATTAACCAATGAAAATTCAAATTGCCTTTATTCGCTAGACATGTCACCATGAAGCCCTAGCAAGGTTAAGGTGAACATTAAATGTTAAACCTGCAACTTGGGCAACGAAAACAATGAGCAGCAGGCAGCAGCATCAAATCAGAGTTTATCTTCGACAATATTTTAATTAAGTGTAATACTACCTCCTAGAAGTGCTGACTGTGGAGCACTGCTGACCTCTCTTGCTGAATGAACTTCATACATTGCTGAAGGAACAGCTTTGGGAGTTGATTGTAAGCGGGACTGAGCAAAAGGAGTCTCGGCATCCTGAAAATAATGATTATATTTAAATCTTCAGAAGTAACATAGTGAAATTCAAAATGAGTCTATCTAGTAAATAAAGTAAAAAAATTACATCTCTGTCTTTAAAAGAATCAAATATCCCTCCTGTGGGAAGAAGAGGCTCTGAGGGCCATTTCTTCATTTCCCTAATGAAAATGTGGATGCATCAAAATATATATCGTATGTATAAAACGAATGTTGTTTTGTTGCACCTAAAATAGCAGCTTTTCAAGAAATGAGCTCTTACCTAAATGTCGGTTGCTCTTTCGGAATGTAAATGGGGTCAACAGGGTCATACTCATCCTCTATAAATTGTTCATCATCTTCTGTTTCCACATATGAAGGCTTTGGCAGCAATTGATAAACCTAAAACAGGAATATGATAACAAACATAGTTTTTAAATAATGGTTTGACAATTGTAAGCATATTTCATCTTTTTTCAGTATTTTATACCTTTCCTATATCAAGTGCAGGCATTTGGCCTTTCATATCCTTAATCTCTTGAACAATGCTGAAGTCGCTTTGAGTGTTTAGCTTTGGCCTGCTTGTTGCAATTAAAGCTCGAAAAGACAAATGTCTTGGAGACTTAAACAATAAAGAAAAGTATTCTCATTACTGTTGGTCGCTGGGTTAAACTTAACTAACAATGGATTGGCAGTGTCTGGTGTAAAATGCCTTGTATTACCTTAGGAACCACAGGAGAAACTGGATCTTTTTTGCCTATGAGATTTAGAGAATCCTCTTCTGGCATTTTCTTTAAGTCCGCTATGATGTGACGACGTACAGCAAGAAGATTTAAGCTGAATTATAAAAATACTTGCATGCATCAATTTTTAAATGTTTAAAATTTAAGATAACCATAACAAAGTCTGAACCTACTATTTGCCAGCATCTAATGCAAGTTGCCCTCTAATTCGTGATAAGTTTGCTGCTTCACTGAAAACACCTCTTGCATTTAGAACTTTGATTCTATTGCAGTGGTAGAGGAAAAGCTGTTCACAGACTGTGACAATATGTACCTGATCCACAATTGTGGCAATAAAATGTCCTTATATCATGATTTTGCCAGCTGTGTTTTTTATTTTGTTAGTATCTTATTTGTTTTACATTGCAGCTTTTGCATTATGTTTAGGGTAAAAATTTTATTGAAGTTTTATGTTTAAGGATGTAAAGTCAATGTAAGTGATCAAAGAATATTACTGTTATTCTCCTTTGCAGCTCTTTGTTTTGACGATGTGTCAAAAACGGGTCAGCCACTTGCTGCCTAAAAACTGACCAAATTCCATTGACTTCACCAAGTATGACAGCACCCTGACAAAACATTTTCAAGAGTTTAAATGCAATGCAATCCAGAAATAGACGTTATCAGAAATTCAATACTACAACCCAAGCTAAAATTAAATATCATATAGAATCAATATCAATACTTTACCAAACTACGTTGGTCTTCAACTGATATATGTGTCCAGTATGGTCTTGGATTAATCCTTCTACGGACATGCTTACATAATATAGAAAATGTTTTAGGTACTGCACGTATTGTATCATTTATTGGAGTTACTGGTCTTTCCATCTCGTCTGAATCTTTTCTTTCATCTGCTGGATCATCGTCCTAAAATACCATGTCATAAAACTGATTGATACTGTGTTGTGCAGGTAAATAGGCTATATTGGTAACTGAAAAAATCAATGACTAGATTTAATGCAATAAACTAAGCAAAACACTCTTCAAATACGCCATTTTTATGATTTACTTTCATGTTAATTAACTGTACCATAGATATAGTTATTATCATCATACGGTTACATTTACAAGATTTTCAAACAATACCAGTATAATTTCAAAAACCTGGTGCAATGTTAACATTCTGGTTACTTGAAAATAAATGCTGTTTATAACCTGCAGCAGTGTATAGGTAGTTAGGTAAGTACATATCACATTTGATTACATATTATGTAGTCTTAGTTACAAACATAATCCATGAGTAATTACGCATATTAATATGTTATGTCATAGTATACTAATACTTTATGATAAGCTATGTTTATGCACAAAGGTGGGAATTGTAAATAAAAACATGAACTTACAGTTTGAGGATTATTTAATAACGAAAGAAAACTAAGGTTACTCAAACATTTCTTTTGTTCATCGAGCTTTGTATCGAAGACTAGATCTAGATCGTACATCCCTCTTGATTTTTGCACGTTGTATAAATTATTCTCATGATAATGACTTAAATTCGACAGGGGATCTCCAGTTTTTGCCATGGTTAACTAAAGTTGGGGTTAATAAAAACTTATTGCTAGCCGAAGAAAACAGAATGCTTATCACCACGAAAGTAAACAATTATAAACCGATGAGATGAACAACTCATAATATTTTCACAATACAATACTCATAAACTATTCCGAAATTTCAATAATTGAAAATACATGTATAAACATAACCTTGGTGCAAATTTGCCTAAACCTGTCACATCTGTCAGCAGTCCTAATAGTAAATCCAACGTAACATAGCAATTCCAATTTTTACTGACTGCCTTATCACAACTTCTCAGTTTTAATACTACAAAGTCTACTAGTATATCAAGTTCTGAAGTAATAATGCCTGATGAATCCAGAAAGAGGGGCCTAAAATGGTACCGGTTGTTCTTGCTAAGCTGCATGCATGTATGACCTCATAGGCCTATAGTATCACAAACAATTTCATTTTAACATGCATCTCAAAATGAGATCAGTGAGATGTGCCTTGTACTAAATTTATGTGGCGTGATGTGCCTGGAGCAAGAAAAACTTTGAAAGTGTGCTGTTTTATGGCATACAATTATAGACCAGTTTAGCTTGGTGATTGTCTTAGTGTTAATGTACAATGGTTTTAATGTATTGCATGTGTCGACAAGGCATACACTTATCTTCAACAAAAGCAAACCTAAAAAACTTTTATTTTTAAAATTATTTTGAACAATATGAGAAATTCAGCTCAACTGTTTACAGAGATTGGATATCGTATTTATACGATTATAAGCTGCTCTTGCCGTGGTGGAAAGCATGGCAACTGAACACTCGAGATTTTTTAATACTGTGCTTTGTGCACCTAAAACCAGAAAAGAGGGCACAAAAACAAGCTTTGTAATTAGACTAGTGTTCATTGCAGACTGCAAAATGTACAAGTACACCAGTTTTTACTCAATGCTCTTTGGTTTTAGCCGTCTTGCAACTGACTACTGTAATTTTGACCATCCTGCAAACCCGCAAAGTGGGAAATTTGAGATATCATGAATCGGGTCTCTTGTACTTTTTCACTCAAAATTGAAGGCGTGAATGAAAAAGAGTTATGTGGTAATGGTAAAAAAATTATGGCGTATTAATTTTTTAATATTCAATCCTGATATGGGAGTGCAAAAGTAAAGAATACCGGTATCCGACCATGCTTACAACTCATGTAGCATAGGCCTAATTCATACAAAAATTTAAAATATTTTATTTTTGAAATGATTAGAATATAATTTCACCTCAAATTAGATCTTTTTGTAGCCTTGCAGGGCAATGTAATGTATTTTTTGTTACCGGTAGGCCTGAATTTTTAACTTTCAGACTTTTGTACAATTTAGTACGGTACAAATAGCAATTTTAGTTCAATTTTGCCATTCATGTTTATTCTATAAAAATTACAATAGGATACTCCGTAATTCCTCAATTCTTCGCTTGCAGTAAACTATTGTGACGTTCGCCAAATTTCTCACTTTCCTCATACCATAAATGCTGCCCTGTCACTGCATCTTCTGGTCTTGTTGTGTGCAGCTCAGTTACCTTAGAAACACTGTCATGAAATAGCGTCAGCTTGTGAAATGGACAAAAGCTTTCAGATTTTAACTAGGGGCAGGCGGCAATTATGCAAATATAATTAATATGTTTGATTGTTTACATTTTTATTTTTAAAAGTTCTGTAATTGAAATATTTATAAACAAATTCCATGCTATTTAAGTCACATTACAGTCTACATAGGCCTAAAATATCGCTACCGATTGTAAAATTACGAAGGCGAATTATAACTGAAGTCTTCAAATTGCAGTGACTAAAACATGTTTAAATATACTATTCAGTATATATCTACTATACATACATTCATATAATAATATGTTTTTAAACATATATTAGTATGAAAATATTTTGTTTGCCACAAAGCATAGTATCAATAGTAATAAAGTACGATGCGCTTCTAGTTTATGACAACTTAATTTTAACTCTGGGTAAAAATATGATAAAAACATGATGTCACTTTTACGAGTGGACATCTTAAAATATTTAGCAAACATAAAATTTGGAAATCACCCAAAAACATACACAGTAACTTCGTTATTGCTTATAATGTTTTTATGGCCTATACATGCACCGCATATAAATCGCTTTGTAAATATATAATTAATTCTTAGCTCATTATTATCATTACTCTGACAAGCTTGTGTTTATAATTTTGCAATTCAGGAAATTGCGCGACAGACAATACCGGACTGAATGATAGCTGGTGGTGGCATGAATACAAAATTGTGAGGTTTAATTCTGTTTGGGGTAACGGTAGGGTTCCTGAACAAAACATTCATCGGTACAACTGGAAGAATAGCTGAACCATCATAAAAACAACTAATGTGTAATGTTCGTTGTTATTAGCTGCTTTGCTGGAAATATTTTCCAGTAATTCTTGCTGATCTAATTATTTTAAACGTCAAAAGTGGGAAGAGTTGGTAAGATATTTTTCTGATATCACTAAACTGTAATAGCCTACTGATTAATCAGCTAAATGAAATAATAATCAAATTTAAGCCCGTTAAAAAGATTTGTAACAAAAGACAATATGCCTATGAGTGCAATAAAGCTTAAATGCAATTAGCTTACATGTTCAACTTAAATCTGCAATCCAAAATAATCAAACCATGATGCAATGTGAATTGTAAGGATCTGAAAGGATAATTTAAAACAATTAAGGAGAAAAAAACTTGCTTAATTTGCTAATTGCTCTTATACATCATTTTTTCAAATTTGCTAGCAGAAAAACGTTGGAAAATAATTTTTGTTCATTTCTTCAATTGCATGGTTAGTTTGAACTCAATTATAAGCCAAATTTAAGTGCAATATAACGCCGCGACTCTTTTTATAGTTCTTGCTTTTAAAACTGCTATGAATTACGTCACTTGTTTTTCAGACCTCGGGTTACAAGAAAAACGATTTTAAACTTCTATTCGGTAAATTCAGTTAAATTTCACAAGAACACAATTCCATTTTAGTGTATAAACAACTTCAACTTGAGTGATTTGTGATTTTAACTTTTTGATAATCTCCATTTTAGGTAAAAAAATGATTCTGCTGAGCTGATTACTTCTCGTACTGTGATCGGTTCAGCAGTTGTTTTAATAGAAGACGTTTTGTCAAATTACTCCCGTCAAACTTTAGTTTGAAGGCTTCATCA
Source organism: Clavelina lepadiformis (assembly GCF_947623445.1). Lineage (NCBI taxonomy): Eukaryota > Metazoa > Chordata > Ascidiacea > Aplousobranchia > Clavelinidae > Clavelina > Clavelina lepadiformis. The sequence continues at coordinate 6,729,645 of NC_135241.1, read as the reverse complement.
AAAAAGAGAAAGCGATGAAACTCGCAGCGACAGTTCTTCTGTGTCTCTGCCTTGTGCAGATTGTTTGAACTCAGCAATTTTCAATGTGGAAACAACGATTTACAAAAATGCAAAAGCGTTACGCATGTATACATATTGATTTTCTTGGAACCATTTAGCTTTCCATAAACTCGTTTTAGGTTGGGAGAATTCGCATGTTGAGGAAAACGTTGGCAATATCTATTGCACAATTCAATTCAGAACTCAATTACGTATAAGACAAATTTAGATACAAGATAACATCGCAACTCCTTTTATAGTTGTTGCTTTCAAAACTGCACTAAATTACGTCACGTGTTTTCCAAACTTCGAGTTGCAAGAAAAAAGACTTTAACATTCTTTTCAGTAATTTTAGCTAAACATCACACAAACACGATACCATATTAGTAGATAAACAACTTCAACTTGAGTGAGTTATAATTTTAAATTTTTGATAATCTCCATTTCAGGTAAGAAAACATCTCTGCTAAACTATTTACTTCTAGTGCCATGGTCGGTACGAGAAGTAAAATAAAAAGAAGCCGTTTGTCAAGTCATTCGTATCAAATTTTAGTTTAAAGACTTCATTAAACAAGACGAAGCTATGAAACTCGCAGCGACAATTCCTTTGTGTGTCTGCCTTGTGCAGATCGCTTCAACTCAGCAGTGTCGTCAAATTACCGTTTGCGATGACGAGGACACGGGAGGAGGAAGAAGAAGAGGAGAGAAAGGAGAAATTGGAGCCCCAGGAAAGTCAGGAACGCCAGGCAGTAAAGGATCAAAAGGAGACAAAGGGGATGTTGGTCCAAGAGGAATCCAAGGAGATTCCTGTGCTTTGGGATCATTCGAAACAACAATATGGGAAAAACTTGCTGGTGAGCATTGCACTTTGGTTCAATCTGAAATTCATATTTTCAAAAAAGGTTTGCAAAAAAACACGTTTACTGAAAGTGTGGCATTCTTACTTAAACTATAGTTATTTACAGCTTTTTACTATCCATAGAAATAGAAGAAGGTCACTTGCCGTCATCATGCTTCGCATCATCTGTGTATGGAAGGCAGTTGTTACGTACCGGCGAGGAAGCGTTTTGTGACGGCGGTTGGACTGTAAATGTTGAAATGTAGTTTCTTTTGCAACTTTTACTTTAAATATAATAGGCTACGTCAGTTGTTGTTACTGTATCAGGTTTTCCAGAGAAGATTTGATGGAAGTGTAAGTTTTGATCGTAATTGGGACGACTATGTTGCTGGATTTGGTAGCCTTGACGGAGAGTTCTGGCTAGGTGAGGGCGATTTGCAATCTCATACTCCTAAAAATTTACATTGTTTGACCTCAATATTTTTAAGGCCTTGACAAAATTCACAATCTGACAAATGGCCGAGGATGTCGTTTAAGAATTGATATCTGGGATTTTGAGAATGATCACGCCTTTGCAGAATACAGGTGATTACGAGTGTGAAATTTTGTGATTTTTATTTACGTACCGAGATTGTTCTTTCCAGCTCATTTTCTATGGAAGATGAAAGCGATAACTACCGCCTTCATATCGGTGGCTACGGTGGCAACGCTGGTAATAGCATGACGTATAACAACAACATGCGATTCAGTACAAAAGATTCTGATAACGACGTGTGGAGGTAGTGTAGTTGACAATTTTATACTAGCTACAGTTACGGCCTATATTGTTAGTGCTATATTAGGCTTTCGTGGTGTTGCTGTAAATAGCTCTGTTTATTACCTTGTAGTTATCAGTAGCTGTTTTATACAGCGTATAGCTATTAAGTTTTGTTATCAATGAAATGTTGGCAGCCCTGGCAATTGCGCTGTTGACAATAACGGGCCAAACGGTGGTTGGTGGTGGCAAAGATGCGGACACGCAAGGCTCAATTCTGTTTGGGGAAGTGATGGAAATGCTGGGCAAAACATTGGCTGGTACGACTGGAAGGATAACTGGTCCGCCATGAAGACAACCAGTATGAAGTTTCGCTGTAATTAGACGCATATACCAAATGAATGAGAAGTAATGGTGAACGTTTTTAAATATATTGGCATATTTCAATAAAGTGGTCGTGAAAATATCAAGGTGCGTACTATTGTAATCTGACCTGCTCAAAGTTTGAATCTTATTTCAATTATCAGATAAACTTTTACCTTTATCAATTATCAGGTAAACTTGTTAGCCCAAGTTTAAAGTGATTGGAAAATCCAAAAACAAGTTTGATTTATTAAATCAAAGAAACATTGTCAGTAAGCATATTGGTGAAAGGATTTTTACTATAATATGTAGCGGATTAGTGGTCATGCAATTATTGCCAAAATTGTACAGTATCACAAATTTAGCGTTTTATTATGACGAAAAGGTCGGTTATTATGACGTCACAATCTATAAACAGTATGCCACGTGATTGTGGTTTGTATTAGGTATGGCAGGCTAGCTAACGCGTTTTGGGTAGAATATAGGTTTCCATAGGTAGGCTAAGTGATTATTGCTTAGTAGGAAAGTAATGTTTATTTTTAATATAGGAATGTCACAGATGACAGTACATAAACTGGCAAGCATTCTTGTTTTTACTGCAGTTACCAGTACCAGACTGTGCAAGAGTCGACAACCTTAACTTTACTGTACGGTAGCATTTACATCAATCAGTACTAATACACCAATAGCAAGCTAGTTTAGGCTTATTTAACGCAAAATGTTGCTGTTATACAATTAAGTACGCTATAATTATGCATATTACTCTTTACTTGTCTGTCAGAAGGAACTTTCTATTCGTACTTGATCCAAATACCTGAGTCATCTCTCTACTGTTTGTTTTGTTATTGTGACGTAATAAGAACCGCAATGCCCGTCATAATTAAGCGATGATCTTCCGCTTTTTGCCACATATTTGTTGCAGTAACTGCTTAACCACTACATATTATTAGAAATCCTTTCACTAGAATATTTACTGACTGACTCTTTGACTCTTTGATTTACTGACTGACTCTTTGATCACTTTGAGGAAAAATCTCGTATCTTAACTACAGGGTATTTATGCAGGTCTGTTTGAACGGGTACCACACAATGAAAAAGCATTGTAACACGTATAATACTATCACAAGTGTTTTCCAAAAAATTTGAAACGCCTGACTAGGCCTACTATTTTTGAAGCACATAAAAATTTTTTAAGAATTGCTATAAAGATACTAACATGAATTTAATGATATTGAAATAAACAAATTGCTTACTGTGATTATGATGATGTTGTCTGAACCGCGTTAACCAGATTTTAAAATAGTAAAATATAAAACAGGGTATAATTTGGCACTGTAAAGGTTAACTTTTTATTTTTCGACACTAACTTTCGCAAGCATAAGCTTGCTTCTTCTGGTGTACTGCGAAGTGGCAAAAAAGCCGTACGAAATATCAGACAAAATCGGCCAGGCAAAATATCTTACTTATGCGGTCGTAAATTGTGAACGCCTGCGCAATTTCTGAACGTGTTCACAATTTACGAATGCGTTGAAAGAAGCTAAATCTGACACATATGGCTAACCATAGTGGACTGCACCATTTCTAACAGTTTTGTAGCCAACTCCTTTTACCAACTGTTCTTTTAACAGTGTTGCTATTATAATAATTAGGCAGTACACGTTGTTCTGTATTTACTTATCCTCACCAAGAGAGAAACTTAAATTGCGGGAAGGAATTCTATGCAAAGGAGGAAATCGATTTCGTTTCTTTTTTGCTTCTGCACGAATATCGTTTTATCGTATTAATAAATGATATTTACTTGGTAAAGCAATGATTGCATTTTCTCAATAGACTAAATATGTCTCGGTTTCGTAAAGAAAATTTAAAATTTGTTTATGGTTTTTGAGCGCATTTTCATTCGTTCAAGTTTTGCGTCCGAGTTACGTTTGCTATAGTTAAATTTCATTGTGACATCACAATAAGTTTTATGCTACGTAGTTTAACAACTTTTTATGTTGGGGTGGTTTAAAAACGGTTGAGGTTAGCAAGTAAGATGTATAAAAAAAAGCGAAAAAGATGTGTGTAGATCTGTGATACACTATCGATACTAAACTGGTAGACCGCGGGAGATTGGCTATTTAAAAAGTAGATCTTGGGACAAAAAAGGTTGGGCATCCCTGGTCTAAAATAACTACCTTGCATCTTTCGCAGAAAGCATATGCCAGATGGGTGCCAGTACCAGGCATAATAATCATCAAATATAAGGCACTACTGGTGAATACAGAACTTTATGGTCTGCCGACGTATCATTTAACCCATTCGGGTTAACTTCATCAGGGCAATTATCCTGCATCCTTGCCATTGCCCTGATGAAGTGAACCCGAACGGGTTAATGATACGTCGACAGACAAAAAAGTTCTGTATTCAACAGTAGTGCCTTAAATTTTATGACTATTAGACATTAGTTGAGCCTTGAGGCCCCTTCCCGAAGTATTGTTGCAAGAAAAATGTTGTACTCACTAGATCTACAGTACATAGGATTTTCATTAAAATTTTGTGATAGCTCACATTATGTTTTGTTTGCCTAGGTTAAGGTCTCGCTTGGTTCGTGGGCAACATAAAGCAATGAGCCCCACAGAGCGCCGCCTCTATACTGCACTGGGCGGGATGACAGCGCATAGCGTATGGATGGAGAGATGAACAAAACTGCTTTCAAATTTTGCAAATTCGTGTCATTTGTCGGTGGAATATCGTCGGCCTACATACTGTGTATCCAATGATACAAGAACAACATAACGTAACAGCTTTGGCGATAAAATTTTTACCGTTGCCAAATTTTATGCATGATTACAGCACCACTCTTCGGATACGGGCAATTGGGCTTGAATATTGATTTTTGTATCATTGTGGAGTGGATTGCCTTGTGCTATAGAGCCACTTCTGGTTTAATGGTATAGCTAGCGCTGTTGTCTCCTTGGAAACAAAGATTTATAGCAAAACCGAAAAAGCGTCAACTGGTGATTTTCTTAAAATTATTTAGTTTTGTGATCGTTTTACACTGAGATGTTTCCTGTTAAAGCTCTTAGTTACAATGCGCATTGCACACAGCGTAAAGATACTTGCATTTTAATTCATTCTTTTCGAACTATATATATTCGAGGTGACCTCGAGGGTGTGTCGAATGCTACATAAACTTCAGCCATAATTAAACTTGCTGCAAAATAAATGTCTTATTGTCTGAGGCCGGATTCACATAGTTATTTCTCGCAAGCGGATTAAAGCGGACTTTCACAAACTGGTAGTAAAATTATTTGGTTTTGTGTTTGCAGTATAACTTTAGTGGTGGTCAAACGTATAATTTATATAAATAACGTATATAATTTTAGATAAGTTACTGCATGTGCATATAGGCTTAAATCACAACCGCAGGAGAGCATTTTTATAAATACTAATTTTCAATTCTGAGTTTCCATTTCAAGACTTAAAGTAATATTTAGTTATTCTAAATCTTTACGTATTGCTAATAAATCTCCAACTTTTTTAAAAACTGTTTAAATTTACGTTCGACTCTTGGAGTGTGAAGAAAGTCTTTGCGAGCACAGCATGGCTATACATAAGAGAGCAGCGACAAAGTATGCAGTAGCATTTGCATACACTGCGTAATTATACCATTGGTCAGTTGCCAGCAATGGCGAATTTGGGATTATGCGGAGATTGAGGCCAAAAATTGCCACGAGCTGAAACAGGCACAGCCCAAAACTGTTTTTATTCTCTGTAATGTGCTAAAAACCGCTGGACAATGAGGTATCGGCATATTCACACTTATTAGGAGAAGATCTCATTTATTGGATAAAAACCTACTTAACGTAATTTGACCAGATAAACCTTTTCGTTTGACCACTTTATGGTTACTAAGTTAAATGTTAAAGCCGGGTTTCAATTTCTTTTGCATAGTCTACAATTCTTGTTTGTCGCCAGAACTATCACTCAAGCTTGACGAAAACGATTATGGGAATGCGTCAACTACTTTGAAACGCATGCAGCCATGTGAAAAAAACAAACATATTTTTGCGACGTCATTTCTTGGGAACGCGCAAAGTTAAGGCAATCGGATTCGGTGTGGAGGTCTACAAATTTTCAAGGACTTATAACGCAAACCACAGTAAGTTGTTGCAAAGAATGTTTATTTATGCACCAATGTCTTAACCTCCATGCTTAACCATATATGTCAGAGAATACCTACGGCAAGTGACCTTAATGAACACAAACAGACACTAACAAAATTTCAGCATTTCTTTATTTCATTCAAGCCTATTCTGAATATCGCCTTCAGTAAAATATTTAGTTTAACATAGTAAAAGCTGTGCATTTTTACTGGTATAAAAAAACAGAAAGATTTGAAACATTTACATTCAAGAGAAACATTTTATTATAGCTCTTACACGACTCAAAATAGCAGAGAAGTAATTTTCACATGAAAATACCTTTTAAAATTTGTTTTTTTCCCGATGATTTGTTGAGTATCAAATCAATTATAACTTATATAAGTAATAAATCTAGATATGAAGACAAAACCAAGACTCCTTTTAAGGTATTTGTTTTCAAAACTGTACTGATTTACGTCACTTGCTTTTCTTGACCTTGGGCTACAAAAAATAAATTTGAAATTCCTTTTCGCAAGCGTTGTTACAATTCAGTTGAATACGATACCATATAAGTACATTTGGAGTATTTGCGTGCTTCGGGCAAGGTCCGAAATGCGAAAAATTCTTGATGTTTTCTATTTTAGGAAACCAAACAACTCGGATGATTAACTTTTTTCTCATACTTCGAGCTAGTATAGGCTACAGCATATTAATAAAACACGTTCTGGCAAGTTATTTTCGTCAAATTGTGTTTCAAAGACTTCATAAAACAAGACGAAGCGATGAAACTCGCAGCGACAATTCTTTTGTGTGTCTGCCATGTGCAGATCGCTTCAACTCAGCAGTGTCGTCAAATTACCGTTTGCGATGACGAGGACACGGGAGGAGGAAGAAGAAGAGGAGAAAAAGGAGCAATTGGAGCCCCAGGAAAATCAGGAGCACCAGGAAGTAAAGGATCAAAAGGAAACAAAGGGGATGTTGGTCCAAGAGGAATCCAAGGAGATTCCTGTGCGTTGGGATCATTCGAAACAGCAATATGGGAAAAACTTGCTGGTATACAGTACAAATGAGTTATCCTGTTTTGGTTCGGCTTAAAACGTAAAAACAACTGGCTATGTTTGCTTCCAGGAGTTAGTTTTAACTGTCATGCTTTTTGATATTTCACTGGCTCAAGCCAATAAGTTGTTTTCATTTCTGTAGAACTAGAGAAGGGTCAGTTACCATCGTCATGTTTAGCGTCATCTGCATATGGAAGGCAACTGTTACGCACTGGCAAAGAAGCATTTTGTGACGGCGGATGGACAGTAGGCATTAAAATATTATTTGTTTTTATATTGTCACTTACACCAATTTTACAGCACAGATCAATTTTTGTGATCAGGTTTTCCAAAGGAGATTTGATGGAAGTGTAGATTTTGAGAGAAATTGGGACGAATATGTCGCTGGATTTGGTAACTTAGATGGAGAGTTTTGGCTGGGTAATGACCATTTGTCAATTGTTTTACTCTAAAATAAAACTAAGCTAATAATTTAACTTAACTATTTTGTATTTTCAATTTTATTTTGTATCTTATCAGGCCTTGATGAAATACACAATCTGACAAATGGACGTGGATGCCGCCTAAGAATTGATATCTGGGATTTCGAGAATGATCATGCATTCGCAGAGTACAGGTGATGATTAATACAAGTGGAACAGTGCTTTTGCTAATTGTTGTGTATGGCAGTTTTCACCTAAGTCGCACTTTTTTAGTTCCTTTTCGATTGAAGATGAAAGCGACAAATATAGGCTTCATATAGGTGGCTACAGTGGCAACGCTGGCAATAGCATGGCATATGAAAATCACAACAACAACAATATGCGATTCACAACAAAAGATTCTGACAATGACATATGGAGGTATTTCAACAATATATAATTAATTAACAGTGCTAATTATAGTAATTGTTTATGTTTCTATATTTAGCGATAAGTTATGGTTTCTGTTGCTGGAATACCAATTAAACATGATAAAACGTCGATACCTTTTTAAGAATGCTTAGTTGCATTTGTGGATATCCATAGAGTGTAGAGTGCCTTATAAGGCTCAATCCTTGGCAGAGTAGTAAACGTGATTCCTATTGTTAACCCGAAATCGAAAATTTATCTGAAGCCTCAGATAGGCCGGAAAATTAAATTTACTGAATAAATCAAAGTAATTATTTTATGCCATTCTTTGACTGTCATCGTTTTCTAAGTTGCGCTTCGCTCTTTGCGAGAGTTTTTTAGCACTTTGTGTGCATGCATATTCGTTTAAAGAAAGTGAAATTACGACGCAAATGTGGTGGAGTTTGAGTATAAATACGGGCTCGAATTTTTTTTAAACTTAAGCCCGAACCCGACCTGAAAAACCTGGCCCGATTTACCACTCTGGGCATTGGAATACAGTACATAGCCTAAACTCCACAATTAACAAACGATTTAAGTTAAAGGCCTGCGATGACTTGTTTGCTTTTAGTTTCTGTCTTGTTTTTTTCTGGTTTCATTTATCTTATATTAGCCTAATATCAAGAATCGTTTTGTGTCTATGAAATCTGAAATCTGAAAACTTTTACAGCAGCAATTGCGCAACCGACAATAACGGACCGAACGGTGGTTGGTGGTGGCGGGAATGCGGATATTCCAGGCTTAATTCTGTTTGGGGAAGTGACGGACAAACAGCGGGAAACATCGCCTGGTATCATTGGAAAAGTAACTGGAATGCTGTCAAGGCAACGAATATGAAATTTCGATGTAACTAGCTATTTTGCTGAAATGGTAATGGAAATGTAACTGCCCACATTATTCCATATAGAATATTAATGTAAAATAAAAGCAAAAGTTTGCAAAACTGCTTTCATTAGTATTGGCTATTTCAATTTAGGCGAGGCTTATACGACAAGCCATGTGTATGCAGAAATACAAGTTTTGGCGTGACAGTGAACATAGTGGCCTAACCTCAATTCTTGGTTATATAGCATTATAATAAATTGACGTTAAAATTATTAGCTTTGCTTTTTATTTAGCCAATAACAAATCGAAGAAACCAAAAGAGCAAGGCGAGCATTTAGTTTAGATTAAGCACGCATGTGTGTGTGTGTCACACCTTTTAAGTTACTTTGGTATTAACTTGCTTTCGTAGATATAGTCTAAACCACTTTCTTATCTGAAAAGTTGAAGTTTGCTAGTTTCTTGTGTAAGAAAAAATCCAAGTTGCCAATTTAATGTTTCTTGTTTGATGTTTTCCAGTTTTGTAAATTTTGCTCCCAATTTTCATAAAGCGTCTAATAATAAGTTATAATTCCGAATGTTATCTAACGTGTAGCTTGCCGCCACCACTTTGAAAAGGCACCACAAACGAAAGTCTTACGCAGCTTATTAGTATGCTGGTAATAACTACGGAGGTGTGAGTCGGCCACATCTCTTTGGATAACGAATCCAATCGCTTCGTTGTGGTTGGGTCGGTGGTATCATGGGACAGACATCTTATATAACTTGCTTGTTTTGTGAGAAATGATTAGTAACCTATTCTGTATTATATAGATTTCCATAAGAACCAAGGTTGGAACGAATACAGAAAGAAAGTATTCGCATACGGATACTTTACCAACTGTATTCATGAATACATTCATGAATACACTGGGTGTAAATCAAGGTAAAACACATTTCTAATTTAATGATTTTCATTTTATTATCACAAATTCCTAAGGCTGAAACTACAGAAAACAAAAGGCAGCAGCATTATTTTTCACACTGAAAATACCCATTCAGCAATTTTATGAACATAAGTTTTTCAAACGTTTTATCCGACAAACAACATCCTTCTGGACGAAATTTTTTCCCACCAATGCTGAAAAAAATTCCACAGGTGTTAGCAGGCACACTTAGATATTTTCTAGCCAATACCGAAAATAGGCAGTAGGCTAATGCTTTATGACAATAGATCCTTGAAAAATTCATAAACTACAGTAAATTCGCACATCCTAGGCTATAACGGATGCGTATATTAACTTTTCTAGTCCCTTTGACAAATTACAAGGAAAACTACCTCGGGGTATCACTATTTCGAAAACTCGGGCATTCGAAGGTAATTTTTTACAGTTTCTTGTTACCGTAACCTTACTTTGGTATTATAACATAGTAACGTAGACCTAACCTAAATCTACCATCAATTAAATCCTCAATAACTAAACCTAATTTTTTTCTTATCCATTCTCGTAACCTCACTGCCTATCTTTAACAGCGAGTTGCTTGACCTGCTAAGGTGAAATAGTCATTTCCAATACTTCGACCGTGCTCGAATCCATTACTTTTGCAAATAAATCGCCTTTGTTAACCCTATCCAAACCGGGCTTGCAACATTACTATTTTAACTATGTGTGGCCGACACTGCTCACAAATTCTCAATCGTTAATTACTCGAAAACTATACGTCGTAAACTGGTCGGATTTTTACAGGTTAGTAGCAAAAACATCTGGCTTCCTGTATACATCATAATTGTAAAACTAAAGAAAGCACATTTAGTGTAAATTAAATATTTCTACAAGTGATACATTTCTAGCAGTTTTTCTTGTTACGCCGCGGCACCGCTGTGTGGAAAATCACCTGACTGCGAGAAGAGAAGACAAGAGAATAGTTAGTCGAGTTAGTGGTGCGTAAATAAGTAAAGGAAAACGATACGCTTCAATGCGGAGAGAGAGCAAAATTATGAAGATATGACAATATCTCAAAAATTACAAAATCAAACTTTATAAAACAAACATGGACAGATATCTGAACATTTTTTAGGAAAAGTCACCAAATTTCAAGTTTCTACTGCAAACAATGCAACTGTACGCCACGTTTTGCTGTGACTGTGTCCAGGAGAAGCCACACCTTACTTTGTGAACGTATTCGAATACGAATTCTATGTCAAAGTATTCGAATACAAATACGTTTTCTTTACATTTTTACACAATATGTTCGAATTTAAATTCTCTTCAAACTGTATTCATTTCTATTCGAATACGAATACGGTATTCAAACAACCCAAGTCTGATAAAGAACAAGCTAACCTTGCAGTGGTCTAGAGCAGGGATGTCCAACCTGCGGCCCGCGGGCCACAGTGCGGCCCACCTGAGATTTTTGTGCGGCCCGCTAGTCATTTTCACTACAAAAGTATGTACTTCATGTACCCATTTTTCTTGAAATTTAATAGGCTTTGCGGCCCATTCAATTATTTCAAGTGACAATGCGGCCCACTATAATAAAAGGTTGGACATCCCTGGTCTAGAGTCTAGACTCTAGAGTCTAGACTATATGGTCATAGCTGTCTTACACTCGTAGTAATAGCGGTTCCTTTAGTAAATCATAATAATACTATGGTTGACCGAATAGAAAGAAATTGGTCAGGTAGAACATTATTATCCAAGCCAATTCCAATTCAGTAAGCCAAGGAAACTCAGAATATTTCTAAAAATCCATAGAAACAGAGCAAGCAGTTATTAGATTTTTGTGATTGCACAAAAAACAAATTTGCAAGTCACTATTGATCTCATTTCAACTCGTTAGGCTGTCATTGCATACCCTGCTGAAGTGTTTTTGTGCCGGCTGCCGGGGTAACATGCATAGCGTAATAGCTGTTATGTCTCTTAGGTTAAGTTATAGATATTATGTTGGTGTGGAGCAGTTTTTGGCGCTTAATTTATCGCGCTCGCTAATAGGGACAGAGTAGTTGCCTCACTCTGGCTATGTAACGCGGTGGGTCTGTTATATCATACGCAATGCTATTTGAAATGTCCCGGTAAGGCGTTATAATTGTTTTTTACGTTTTGCAGCCTAATGTATGAATTGAATTTAAGCCTGAATGTTGAATAGAATTGTATTGTATATTTTTCGCCATTGACTGTGCGGAGCGAAAGTTGGATGTTAACCATTTTAGTTATAGCACGGCAGTTTCCGACGAGAAATTGTGCATATTAACACGGAAATTCTGACGCGATGGCGTGCACTGAAGCCTCAACTCTTTGTTAATTTATTATAAATTGGCGTTTAAACAATCGCTTTTCTTTGTTTGTTTTTTTAAATTGCCGTGATGAGTAAAATATTCGGTGTGCATATTGAGTAACCTCATGCGGGCAGCTGGCACACTTTCCACTTCGGATTATGGGTCACTTACCGGTACTCACATAGCACTTAGGGATCACTAGATCAAAACGACGAAAACTTTCTTTTGAGATAGGCGAACCACCTGAAAAGGAAGCTTTTTGCCAAAACTTTTCCTGAAAACAAAGAAATGGCAAAAAATAATTCCTCCTGAAAAGATACACTCTTTTTTTCTTTTTTGTCCCGAAGGTTTGTGCAATAGATTCCTTGCCAAAAACAAAATTGTTCACCTTGTCAGGTAAAATTCATTTGAGCAATCGAAACACGTGTGCAAATGTTTTGTCTATGGGCAAGATGTTGTACTCTTTTGTTGTATGTATTTAAAATTTTGTCGTTGGGAATGGATTGCAGATGATGAAGGCGGCAAGAATTTTGTTTTCAAAAGAAATTGGGTCGAGTTCTGAAATGGCAGCATCTATTTCACCGGCTGCCAGTCAGTGAATTTTGAAAAGCTACTTCAGTAAACGGCTTGCCAGTTACGTAATTGGTATTTTCTTTCTTCAGTAAACGTCAGCCGGTGAAGTAGACACTTATTTTACTGGCCTCCATTTACCGAAGTAAGAAAGTACGGATACAGTGAGCGGCAATTACGCTAGTCTGCGAATTTAAATATATGCCAATTTTCAACTTAAAACGACGTATCGGTACTGTACTAATATTTCAAAAGCGTGAATTAACCTAAAATTAACTCCCTCTGACCCACACTTTCACTTCTGCTAATTAAGTTACTAAGCTGGCTGCGAATTGATATAAATGATAATTTTCAACCAAAAATTACGGTTTTTTCCCAAAGTCTAAATTTATTTGAAACTAACTCCCTGTCACCCAAACTCTCACCTCTCATGACTAAGTTATATCAAAAAAGAAGTCAAACAATAGCAAGATTCAAAACCTTCAGCATACAAACCCCATCATTATCTACTACAGCACTGCATTGCATTCTTCCCCTCATCCAAAACGAGTGATAAACCCATCAGTGAAAATCTGCCGGTTAGAGTATTCTGATGTAGCAACTTCTGTAAATGAATGCCGGTGAAATAGTAACTTCGTTCTGAAATTAGCACTATTTAGTCTTTACATTCAAAAGCAAACAGAAACCTTTCCTTTAATATTCCCTGTTGCTAGCTGTTTACTTGTTTCTCAAATAAGATACTTAAGTTTTTAACAAATTGTTAGTTCATAGTTATCTAAAAAATGTGACGTTTTAACTTTTTATAGTCCAAAGTTAGCCCCTTTTTCCAACTAATTTTGGACAAAATGCTTCAAAAGTTGCTTTTTCATTTTCTACTTTAGTACATCAACACAATTTGGAGTTTAAAATTTTTTTCAAGAACGAAAATGCTTGCAATAATTTTTAGAGCGATTGATTAATTATTATTTGTTAATATTGCGATGTAAATTTAACAAGAAACCTTTAATCTCCTTTAACCTACTCCTCCATGGCAACACAGATTACCGGATTTCTTTCGTCAATAGTAATTGGCAGGTGTCACTATACAACAGTGTAAAACTTGTCTAATATATTAAAAGAATCCACATTAATTTTAATATACGCATGATGTATATGATTTTTAGTATTTGTTAGTGATTTTTCCATTGTTAATACCATTGACGGTATATAACCAGAGCTGGGCAACCATTTTTCTAAAAAAGACATTAATCTATGGAAGTGCTGAAGTAACATCACTTAACTACAGACGTCACAACTCACAAAACTAAGTTAATGTAAAACTAATCCCAATCGATTCAAACTTTTCATGACTAATTTACCCTTAAAACCCTCTCACTTTTACAGATTAGTGTTGTTACTTCTGCACTTTTATACTTGGTAAAGATACACTCTTATACTTACTTGAGAAATGGTATATACACTTTATTTTTAGAAGAATTAGTTCTACCATGATTTTTTTCAAAGTTTTTCTGTGTGAGGTTGAAAGTGTTTGCAAAGAGTAGTGTTTAATGATTTGCAGCTTCATTAAGTTTTCTGACAAACTAGAGTAATCAACTTTGCTCTATTTAATCCCTACCTTCGCTAAATAAACAAGGAAAAACTAATTGTTTAAATAGGTTATAAACAAAGAATTGAGGTTACAGCAGTCACTGTCAAAACACAATTTGTTTATCTGAACGCACAACTTCTTGTTAAAAAAAAGTGACTCTGACTGAAGGGCAGTCAATCTAGTTGAATTGCTGCTTGCAGTACGCTCGAGTTTAGCTTTCACCTATCTTTAACAAAGGGAAGCCGCAAGATTTTTTAAAACAATTTTTGCCAGTAGTTAAATAAGAAGTTAAATTTTCGCTTAAAAATGGGAACCTTTACTTCTGCACTCTCATGAATTGCATGAAATCCTGTATGGCTTGGAGTTGTGATGTCATGAGTTCTCAATGTGCAATCCTGATGCTGCAGTGCAAATGAATAAGAGGCAGATGATGTATCGTAAAATGCAGTATCTTTGATACTTATATTTGACAAGGTGCTGGACGCTTAACCACGTTGTATATATGCATGTTATAAATATATTTTTAAACAATAATCTTGGAATAGCTCAGGTAAATTGATAATCCTGCAGTTCACTGTCATACTGTAGTTTTATGTATCTTCAACGCAGTTAGTAAGGTCACCAAATTGGCATATTATTCTCATTGCAGGACATTCCAAGATAGCTGGACATAAATACATTTATTGCATCTTTTTATCAGAATGTATGAACTTATGGCAGCATTGAAATTAATATCAAGCAGTGATTTCTTGAGCCATTGCTCAATTAAAAAAATTTTTACTCATGAAATAAATAGACTTTATTTTAGTTTTAGAACAAACTTTTTAAGTTTGATCAATAGATTTTATATAAAAAAGTAACTATCAAAAATGGGTGATTATGAGACAAGCCTTACCATGAAATATGAAGCAGATGGAGAAGCAACTGCCGAGGACAACCAAAGTGATAAAGCTGGAAGCACTGGTAGTGAAGGAAGCGAAGGGTTTGTAAAAGGTATTTTGTGAAGCACTATCACTTTATTTTTGTTTATTATAAAGTGTAGAAGTTAAGTGAATTACTGTAAGATATAAGAATTGCAACGAATAGAGAAGAGGGAATGGTATTATACTCGTATTTGCGGATTATGCTTTTTAGTGTTAGCAATAAAGATACACTCATACACCCACTCATTTCATAATGATTGTTAAATGTTATATTGTAACAATTAACAACAACTACAAGTACACATATTTCTGATATATACATTTATTGTATTAGAACTGTAATGTGTCTTTACACTGGATGCAGCTTGCGTAAAAAACATGATCTCTGAATCGTGACGACCTGCAGGGCTTGTGCTACAATACAGGATGTCACTTTCAGATGAACGCATTGAAATATTCATTATGCTGCCATATGTTTTTCTTCTCGATTAACATTGGCCTGCAGCGTTGCAGCTGCATCAATTGTAATCAGCCACATTGTTATCATATGAAACCAGTAGTAGCTTATTCAATAGGTTAGTTTAAATTAAATTAAAACTATCATGAAGAGCCCATTCTTCAGATAAATATACAATAATATACTATCTGATATATAATAATTATATCTTCAGATATAAATATAATATATCAGATAATTTTACTACTTTCCAACACATTTAAACTCATAATTGCTGATCACTATGAAAGGCTGGGTTTCAGAAATAAAACTCTAAGCACTCCTTGATAAGCCAACATTCTTATGAACAAAAATCTCAAGATCGTTTCTACACACTGATACTCTTGTTGGTATATATCTTATACAAAGAATAATGATAGGTAGAAACACTTCTTTGTTATCTAACAACCACTAATAGGTTTATTTAAAATTTTATAATTATCACTGCTTACTTGTGATGTCAATTAATCAGTGGCATTCAGTGGTAACTTTCCTTTTCAGTTTGTTCAATATTTAAATACTGTTTGGAACAAAAATGTGTGTTAATTAATATCCTTTTTTATTCCTCAAACGTTCAGTTCTGATATGTTGCATTGTTGTGCATACATTATGAACGTATATATTAAGCTAAGTTTCCTTCGTAATCAATTTCTTGGTTCAATTTCATAGTGGATGATGTGATTGATGAGGTTGAAACGCTACCCACCCCAGTTGAAGAGAAACCACCAAAGGTTGACAAGCCCACAGTTGAAACACTTCCATCCGAAGCCAAAGGAAAAACTAATATTGGTATGTATTGTTCACTGTGTTTTTAGAGTAGAATTTCTAGTACTGGTATAGTATTGATAATAATAGTCTGTTAGGTGGGTGTAGGTTATGATTGTCCTACATTTATCTGAGCTTAATTGAGCATAAGGTACTTTTTTCTCAAGCATATATTTAATGTCAATTTTTATGATTTTTTAAGGTTGCGCTGATTAACATGAATTGTTAAAACTGCATAACCAAGAAAAGCTGGAATGCTACAAAAATATACTATGTATATTAATACACATTTGTTTTTGTATCAATACTCTATACAAAATATTGCCTAAATAATGTAAATTAATGCATGTTTGATGGCGTCGTTGACTTATTATGATACGTGCAACTAGTCTTATAGCGCATTTTTTGTTTTAATCTTAATTAACATCCATTCATAAGCAACACTAACTAACAAGTAGTAACCACAAACAAATACCAGTTTCGTATGTAGCTTTGTTTAACCCTGACTAACCTAGATCCCATTTTAACCTAGATTCAACTGGCGGTAGCCTTATTCTAAAATATTTATCCCAATATTGATTTTATTACCAACATAGGAACTTATGCTGCTGGTACTAATTATTCCTATTCTTGCTAAGAAGTCATTCTATCACATATTCCAACTGACAGGATTTTTACCATGGAATGAAACAGTATGAGTCCATTAAAATTATTTTTGTAAACGAAAAGATACATTATACATCTGATCTGAGATTACAGCATATGAGCAATTTTTACCGTAGTCCTTACATGGTAGTAAGATAACCCAGCTTTACCTCACCGACGTACACATGCTGTATCATTTTGTTGAAATGCATTTGAGGGTTAAATACAAATCTTACTTTTATATATAAACTTTTTTCTATCTGGTAATTGTTGGGTGCTGAAGAACAATCTTTGAACATTTTACATTATGGTTAATGTTCCATAGTCTATACATTATTTAGAATGCACTTGTTGGATTGAGGTTAACAAATCACAATCAGCAAATATATAAGAAGTAATATATTTTAAGTGATAAGTAATAACTAATAACTAATAAGTTATAAATTTTAAACAGATTATTCATTATTTTCTTTATAGTTGTTGACTTATGTTTAATACATGCATTCAATCTAGAATATGAATTAATTCAGTGATTCCCAACCCCGGTTGTTTGGTTCACACTCAAAATTTTTCACCACCCTAATTGGCTTGCCAGTTTTTGTTGATGCATTGTTGATGAACAAGCTGGTTACTGATAATGTGAAAAGGCATACTTTGAGGCTTTTAAAACAAATTGAAATTTTAAAAACAGATTCTTAAAAAACAAAATTCTATTTTTATTAAAAGGTTACGTTACAAGTCCCTTGTTTTGTCTTAAACTTTGCTGCACCCTGGTTGGGAAACACTGTGATATTGGTTGTCTCCAGAAAGTATTTAAGTGCCTGAATTTTTAATCATGAGCTAATTTACTTTTGCTTGTGTGATTAGATTATGTTTTAATGCAAATACCAAATGCCGTGTACGTATTATTTCTTTTTTGTTTTTGATTTAAGAATTAGCTATGCTTGAACATCTTGATCCACAAGGTAAGTCACCATTCATGATTTGCTCTTTTATTTTCTTAGTCATTAATCACGCTTTTCGCAAACTGTTTTTCTTTTTATGCAACTCATTGATATTTAGTGCCATTTTGAATACTATGGTTTATGTATACTAATGCTCAGGGCCTCATTTTTAACTGCCGATACGATTAACCTTGCTTGGCTGGAAAAGTTGTTGCTGTATATTGAGATAAAGCTAATGGTAAAACAGCAAACCCAATCTAACTGAAATTCGTGTTCCATTCTTCTTCTTTTGGAACAATTAAAGTAATTCCTGAGATATTCTGTATGTTACACTTGGGGAAAATTTATTAAGGCAAATGACCCAGCGAATGGAACAATATGTATCATATTATAAAAAATGATCTTTTAAAATTCTTTGCAGACTTGGTCGTGATTCACGCTTGAAGATAATGAAATAGCCAACTCTAAACTATTTTACCAACAACCTTTCCAGCCCAGACAATGCTTTTATAAATTCCTAAAGTAAAGCTAATGCCAAATCTTTTTGCCTTAAAACTTTCTTTTTTATTTGATAAAATTTGACTTACTTCAATTGCAAGCTTGTCAGTTAAGCAAAGTTTGCAGAAACACAATAGACATGATCCATTGAGGGTCTAGCTACTGTAAGCATATACAGGTATCAAAAGATTAGATTAAGTTTTGAGGGAAGTTTGCCTAGTTATCTTGTCTGCAAGATGTAAACAGTACAAAGATAGCACAGTGAGGACAATCCATGTTGATATTTTTATCATGAAATGGTACATTTGTGTGTCAAAAGATAGTACTCCAAGCTATCCACCATGCATGAAACACCTCTGTTTTTAATACATTTGTTTGTTTTTGCTTTCTGCTTTTTGGTTCATCTTGGTCATGAAGTCTATTGGGTTGATCAAATACTAGCCTATTTATGATACACAATATGCATGCAGGTATTTAAGTATGTTACATTCAATAATATTTTGAAAAGAGGTGGTTGCTAAAGTTGTTTAATGTATACTGGGCAAGTTTAAGCAGAATAACTGAAATCTATCTTGGCCGATTTAATGGTATCTAATTGGTTGGTTGCTACTCGTTATCTTGTATTCCCATCGGTAGAAAATCATGGTTGTCACGTTATATCATCGGTTTGTTGCATGTTTTCATAATGCCAAGTAACACAACCTTCATTGCTTAATTAATTACACATGACGTCATGTCAACACACGCCCATACATCGTTTTTACATGAATGTGTCGTTTACACCGATGATTTTATTCCTACCTCTTTCTTTCCCAGGACAGTTGCGGCCATATCCGTATGAATTAGGGCGTGACAATTAGATTAAAAACACTTCAAACAATTACTTGGCGAGGCTGCAATTTTTCTTCAAGGCAGACGGCCTCTCCTTGCAATGATGACGTAATATCTAATCGATCTGCTTATCTTTGTTGAGGACCAAATTGCACGTCTTTTCTGACCGCTCTGTTTGCAAGCTACAGCCACTTGCACTCTCAGAACCATTCTTTTGAAATATTCATGAATTGCGCGAACGATCTATTGCGTTTGTTCCCAAAAAAGTCGGACGCATGTCAAGGCGTGGTTTCTGTTGCAAGTTAATTGTACCATTGATTCCGTTGGCCTCTTGTGTATAGAATCCGTGCACGTCGTAAAACAGACGAAGGTCATTTAATGCGACGTGATTTATAGTCAGCTTGAGATGTAGGTTGATGTTACAGGGTATCAATAAGAATCTTGGTAAGCTTAAGAAAGTTTCCGCAAGGTAAAGCAGAGTTCAATTTCTTGTACCTTTTAAAGTATCAACTTAGCACTTCCTTAAAGCACAATGGCGTCGCCTACGCATTTTGGTAAGTCTAATGCTTTAAGAACGATGAACGAAAAGCCGATTTCAACTCTAATTGGATTAATACTAATTGCAGACGACGAGTTTGCATCAGAGAAGTGTCTCCGAGATTATTACGATCAACTGCCAACCGAAACGGGTATGATAAAACTCGCTCGCTGTTGCGTAATCCACGCCTGTTGTACAAACGTCAACTTTGGTGTTTTAAGTCTGTAACTTCTATATGTCGTGACCAAGATGTTGTTCTTCTGAAAACGATGTTTAACTTGTTGGTTATTTGTAACTTTTAAGTTTACTCTTCTGTTGTTTTGGTTGTCTTGCCTGGTATAGCACAACAGGTAACTCTTGTGCCACGATCTAAAATAATCCTTTACGCGCAATTTCTTAGCTCCGTTTTCTGTAAACGAAATTGTTCCGGACGAAGCTACTTCTCCAGGTGGTTTCGAAGAAGTGCAGAGGGATACTTCGGCAAATAGAATCGATCTCTTTCAAGAGGAAGAAAAATTGCCTAATTTTTCTCCAGAATCTAGGAGTTCTTTTCCCGATTCTACTTCGTTAATGGATCACGCAACCGTCTTGCAACCATCTGCGTCCGGGGAACCATCGGAAGCTGAAAAATCAGGCTCAGGTGCTAATGCCAGTAGTTGGTTTGTTGATTTTACGGTTGATGTGTATGTTGTGGTTTCTCTTGCTGAATCATGTTGTTGCACTTGCATGTGGCATGACAATGAAGTTCGTGCATTTGATAAAGACACTGCCAACACTCACTCCAGTTCCAGCAGGTTTTCCGTAATAATAATATTCCAAACGTTCATGGTCTTCTTCGTAGTGGCAGTTGACTATCCGTCATACAATGAATTAAAGCGCTGCATTTTTGTATGTTTAATCGTCTGGTTCTTTCAGCGAAAGTAATTGTTAGCAATTTGTTTCAGTTGTTGACGATCTACTACAGCTTTATTTTAATTGCGGCCTTTGCTGGTTGTTTAGTGGTTCACTTGTGTTCAGCTTGTTTTGTTTTTTACTCTGCTTTTTCTATCTCATTGCAATTAAATATTACTTGGCTCGTAAGTGTTACTTTCTTCTTAAACAGTTTACTTTTAGTACACAGTGGTCAGCAAATTTAAGTTATGTTTACAGTGTAAGAAAATTTGCAACTTCCTTAAAAATGTGTGAGAAGCGCACTATTGCTACCACGTGACTTTCTTTCGCCAATCTTGCTCAATTTGCTCCTGCAGCTGAAAGTTGCAATACACGATTTCAGCTAACTTTCGAAAGTTCCCTAACATCATCCTAATTGTAGCCTTTCGTCACAAGTAAAGAGGGGTTGAATTGACAATATGACTTGTGAGCACATTGGCTATTGTGTTACTTTTGCCTATGGTAAAAGAACTTGATGAAAGTTACCTGAAATATGACAAAGTAATAGTCGGGAGAAAGTTAAGCAGCATTGGCGCATAAAAGTTACGCGTAAAAATAGGCAGCGTACATCTCACGTATTCTTAGGTACGTTGGGCTTTTTTTACATCGTGCAAACAAACATAGCCTAAGTTTCTCTGCTGGCTGTGATGATTTGGCTCTGTACGTTGTCTGTATTTAGTGTGTTTTAAGCAGTTCGGAATTAATACGGGAAGATTCTCATCAATGACGCAAAAGTTTACCTTGTTATTTTATGAGGAAATGGCAAATTCCACTTCGTGGGCAGTCGCTTGTGCTACAGTTGTTCCACAGTGTTAGTTCGTGTCTAAGCAGTTGTCAAAAAGTCGTACAGTATTAATTTTACATCATAAGGGGAACACTAATTTCCGTGAAACATCAGTTTATGGTGTATAACAGCCAGGACAAAACACGTAGATAGGTTACAGTGCCTGTCAATTTTGTTGACGTCACTTTGTTGTTTCGTCCTCGCATGACCACAGACTTTCAGTAAACATTTTCATTTTGCGTCAAAGAGTTTGTTTTAAGACAGAAAAGCAGGTTTACAATGTTAGCTTTAAGAATAGCGGGTTAAATATAGAGGGTTATATAAATACTGTATGTATATAAATATAAAATTACACTTGGCCACTTGCAATACGGCTCCATTTAGTTAATAGCTGTGCAATAGTAGATGTATTTATTTTGCAAGCATGTGGTTAGAAATTCGTACATCTTTAAACACTTATAGTTTAAGTTTTCCTAATACTGTACACTGTATGCCATAAAATATTGGGTTGTATTGGGCGCGATAACTGTTGTCACATATGCGTTGTTATCGTGATGTGTGTTATTGCTGAACTTGTTGCATTGCCCAATGCTTATGGTGCAGCATTTCGTATTGATGCGTAATATCACGTGACCGGAAATTGCTTTCGAAAAATGATTTTGTCAACAGTATATGACGCATCAAAAACAGTTGCAACTACTGTTTTACAGGGGAAGACGTCGCATTAAGATAAGTACGCTTAATGTCTGTATATAATTGAAATGATGGAGATAATCTTGTTACGTTTTATAGACCATGTTTAAAATCGGACAACAGGTATGTATCTAATGCCGTCAGACCCATGCTAATTATGATTCATTTTTTCTATTTTACATCTTTAATTTCCAGCCTCTAGTCTAGCATTAACGTGTACAGTTGCTCTCAGCTGACTCTCTCTCTCGAGAATAGGACAGTCAGACAAGCGCAAGTTGTAAAATGCTTTTACTTAAGCCAGCTTAATTGTATGTCTTCGTTTTAAACTTTACATTAAGCTTTTACTTGCTCCGCCGGTTTTGTGGTTCGCAATATATAGTACAAAATTATTATATTATTATCAAAAACTCGACGGCTAGAATAGGAGCGAACATTATAATGGCATCTTTTCGTTATTGGAACCGGTGAAGGAAAAGCGTATTAGAACTTGGCCGACGTTGTTTTGTGGGAGATGTTTCCGCATATTTATACTAACGGGCAACTACTGGGCGCCATGTTAAAAGTATTTCTTTAATAGAAATAAAGGGTTTTACTTAAAATGTTGAGATTCAGGGTAAATTAAATGATAGAACAAAACATTTCAGGTTTACAATTGAAATTCTGTACCGTACGCTATTCTGTTGCTTACATGAAAATAGTGAAAGTCATGGTGTAATCAGCTTGCAGAAAGTAGTTTTCATGTTATTTTACCAAAGCTGTTTAGTGTAAAGTGTGAACAGTATTTGATAACTACTAGGCCAATTTTCGAAACTGATCAATGAAGGCACTCTCAAAACAACACAAATTTGTTTGGTCCCGGATTATCGCTTCCCAATGTTGGGCGTTTTTCGTAAATAACTTCATGCTGACACGTTTTGCCTTTTTTGTCCTGATTTGGACTTTGATCGAAGCGGTGATGTCATGTCTGTGTTCGTGCGTGGAAGGAATGATTAAGCGCTCGTCACGTGTTTAATTCTTAATAACAACCAATTTTACTTGTTTTGTTGTTGTTTGTACTTCGTTCTGTCGTTTTAACCTCCGCACTAGGTAACTGACTGTGAATGTAGATTTAACGTTAGTTTAATGCACAGCAGCAAGCTAGCCATTTGAGCATCACCACAACAAATTAAAATCACTCTGTTATTATTGCGCTAGAGCGCTGAAGTTAAATATCAAAAATGGCCGAAATGAATTTATTTCCATACGTAGAACGAATACAAGAGTCGTAACAGTTGAAAACATGTTATTATTCAGCCGTTTCGGTTGGTCCTACATCGATTTTCAAGTACCAGAAAATCAAGGATACGGCTAGATTTGTAACTACTATAATGTGAAATTTCTGTTGAAACCTATCAGTTGTTGGAGTCTTTTGCATAAGAGCAAACTTGCTTGTTTTCTGAGGACATGATTTTACTAACTATTTTGACGTTAATTGTTCTTCGTTAATTAAACAAGTCTCGAAAAACAAATCTTGTAACTTTTATCGATGAAGCGTAATACTCAATATCATTTGACCGCGCGAAGTTGTTGTCCTACTTCAGAACTTGGCAAATTAGATTTTCAAACTACTTAAACTCAGTTGTTAACGTTCTACGTGTTTAACATATTGTTGTAATAATAACCCACGTTTTACTTCAGAACCGACATGCTCGAAGCAATAATTACGTACTTGTGCATCGCGTTAAAGTTTAGAAAGGTGCAAGTCTTAAACTGTAAACACATACATGCCTCCAGTGATATACAGTGAATATTAGAATAACAAGTAGAGTATTAACAGATATCGTCTGTAGCCAAAGCAGATCAGGTTACTACTTTCGTTGAGGGTGTTGGTGTAGTGTTGCGCAATCCCCAAAGCCTAGGAAATATTTCGTAGCCGCAGCCACGAGTCAATTACAACACTTACAATGATTGAAACCTATGTATGCTCTGTCGCAAGGATGTTTAAATTCTGGTTTTGGTGAAATATCGTTTGATTTGCGCAAGTTGTTGTGGCAAATAAGAATGAGTAGACTAGCGATAAATAAAAGTTCCAAGTAATTGCACGTGTGGTGTACCATGTTATATAAACATAACGTTTCGTTAAACTTTTAAGGGTACTTTATTTCACGTTGTTTGTGATGGACTGCTCTGCGCATGTTAATATTTTGTAGGCTACTGCTTGTATGAAGCTAGTCATTGTTTCGTATTTAAGCCGGATGCCGGTCGGCCTGCTGACAGAACAAAGCGAATTTATCATATGCATACTATACCGTCAACAAGCGTATGACGTCGGTTTATCGCTTTCAAGTAGACCTGTGGGACGTTGAGTGTCTTGAGCCGACCAGTTCCGTTTATGTGCTGCACAGGCCCTGTTCATTTTGTAGTCAATCCAGATATACACTACAATACAGCAATAGAATACGCAGAAATAGACTGGATAGCTAACGTTCAGTTACGAGTTTTAAGAATAAGAAATACTATCATATCAAAGTGTTTGTGATGTTTAAGCAGGTTGGGATTGACTACGACCAAGTAACCAGGTGCAAATTGCGGCTTAATTGTGACAGTTTTATTTTCGCCTAAGATGAGACCACACAAAATTTAGATTTCACGCTTTTGCATTTCAGCAAAGTGCGTCGCGGCGCTGATGACTTTTGCGCCACGTGCACGCAGATGCGCAGTCACACGAGTTAAAGGCAGTTGCCATCAAATGATTTCGACCTAGCTGAAAGATAGTTGACCACACTACGCTGTACTGAAATAGAAACAAGTGTTCATCGGTGACGTTTTATCCAATGCGCATTCTGTTTACAAGGAATGGTGTTAACCTTACAATTAGTACCGTGGTAGAATATTGTGGAAGGCAAAGGTTGAGGTTCGGTCTCTTGATTGATCGTTTTTAGTGATTGACATTACTGTTATTTCTTCAGAGAATACTTGGTATTCCGGTCCTGACTTCCAATTCCAGGCATCGGAAAGTATCGCGCTTCCGCTGTTTTTGTTGTTAACCTTCATCTAACCACGTGTGCGAAGTATATAATTTTGCTTATTTGTTTTATGCAGAGGTTACCTAATGTTTAATGTATTTACACACTGAACCACGTATGAACATATAATTAAAGAAATTTTGAAAAGCGATGGCAGAAAACACAGAGCACAGTGCCGAAAATGAAGTGAAACAAGAATACGAAGGTTTCATCTCTTTGGATACGTTAATGCATGCATGTGTTTTTGGATTTGGATGTTTTGGTTAATCGGGTTGTAGGACTTGAACTTGTAGTTGGGATTGGTCAAAAGTAATTCATGCCCAGTTTCCTGTCCTAATACTTGCGGTTTCATGTACGTTTTTTTCACCACTTCATCCTCCATACATGTCGCTTATCCCGTTACTAGGCTTATTAGACAAGACGGCAATTTTTAAAATTGTCAAATTGTTTTTGGGCACTCTAGTGAAATGATTGCGCTTGTTAAAGCATTAAAACTTTCACCTGTTTGATGATGTCAATGAATACAAACACTTGCTTTAAATTTTCACCACAAGACGCTTAACTACACTGCATTTTAACACTAATGTTGGGATGTGTGTTCGGTTTTTAAAAATAACCATTTAAATGTCTATTTAAAATTCACTTTTTGAATCCTAATCGAATTGCACAGAAGAATCTTCTATGAGTGTGCAGCCAGATGATACAGCCGATATAGACCTGGTTGGTAGTTCACCCATTGCTGCTGATCCTAAACCAAATGCTGTGGAAGATTTAGAGCCCAAATCTGAGGTTGAAGAAGTTAACACTGTCCAAAGTGAACCAGATGTTACGGAAAGTGAGCCATTAATCGAGACTCCAAAAGTGAAAGAGGTCTCCTTTGAACCCCCAAAAGAGGAACCTGTTAAGGCAAAACCTTCAACAGAAGAGCAACCTCCTCAGCCGAAACCGATCGACTTTGCATCGCACTTTAAATTGTCACCTGGTGGAGGTAGTTGGTGCTATAGTAGATTTATGCATGAGATTTTATCAGTTAAGTTTTCAACATCACTATCGCCTGATTAACCATTATGTTTGCAACATTTTTGCACATGTCAGTGTAAAATGTGTTCCATATACATAGTTCCAAAGAGGAAAATTTTCTGCTATCATTTATTGAGAAATGCAGTTCATTATGAATACTTGCACTTCCCATTATTTTCACTGAACGTTTTGTTGCGCTCCCAATAGGTGAATTTGGGTAGAAGTGCTTTGTTGTGGATTTCAATTGGTAAAAGAGGCAGAATTTTTCATTTACTCTAATCTTTTAAATTTTTTAGTTTATACAATTTTTATGTTTTATTTAATTTTTCTCGTTTGTTGTCAGATGAGAAAGAAGATATTAGCACAGAGGAAGGAGACCCAGGTAGCTGTTATTAGAGTTTAGCTTAAACTGCAGGCGTTCACTGTCAGCATTCGCGTCATTGCATCTTCATCTATTCAGCCATGTGTTCTCTTCAAGTGTTCTTGAAGTAAACTTATTTCAGAAAAATGAAACCTAAGATAAGCTTGCATTTAGCATATCATTAGTTCATTACATTGCTCAATGCTTACGCTATGGCTTAGATATGCAGTGTTCCTATAGTTAATTGCAAGTCACAAACTAATCGTCAGCAACTCGGTAGGGTTCAGTTTAGTTGCACCTACAAAAGCATTTTCAGTATTGTAGAAACTGTCGTAATTAGCAAATCCACTGGAATTCATAAACAGATTTTAATCTATTTTAGTTTCAAATTGTCAATTAATGTAATTCCTAATGTCACTTGCATGCTTCAGTAACAATCTGTGTAGCATAATGTGATTGCTTTGCATGTTATTTGTTAGTGTAAATTGTGAAAGTGTACATATGTTAAGTTTGTTAAAGTAACTAAATTTTAATATGTATCTGAATTTTGTTAATTTTTCTCATTAATTTCTGATCTTTCCAATAAAAATAATATTTTAGTTTTTTCTTACAAGCTTTCTCAGCATGGAAGGAGCGTAGTAAGTGTGCAAACTCTACCAAAAGAATAGCTTTTGATTCTTATGCACAATAGTATTAAACTATGCGTAAGCGATCATTTGTATTTTTAATTTCAGTTGTAGATCTTCTCTACTGGCGAAATGTGAAGGCATCAGCGGTCGTCTTCAGTTTAACTTTGTTAATTCTACTTTCACTCTGCTGTTACAGCGTAGTGTCAGTTATTGCTTATCTGGCACTTTCCTTGCTCACTGTTACTATATCGGTCCGTTTGTATAAATTCGTTTTGCAAACACTTAATGGGACCCAACAGCCAAATCCTTTTCAGTAAGTATGGTAAAAATTTCACCTCTTAAAGTTTATGTGTATTTAGTTAGTACTTGCAATATTTGTGCAACTTGTTTTCAATGTAAAATTACATTTGATTAAGCATTTTTTGTAATAAATAAAACTACAATAAATTTCAAGATGCTGCACTTTCGCTAGTTTTCTAAAGTTTGAAGATACTAGCAGGGTTTTCCCAATGTCAATCATCTTCACTAATAGTAATTTAATTTACAGACAGTTACTGGATGCGGATATTGCTTTGTCGAAGGAGCAAGTCCACAAATATGCTGACGCCATACTTGATCGTTTCAACTCCATCATGCTTGCAACAAGAGATCTTGTTTTGGTCAAGAGCGTTGTGTCTTCACTGAAGGTGTTCACTCAATGGATACTTATCTTACATTAGTCTTGTAAATATAGTGGTCATCAGGAAGCTTTTTAGTTTCAAAGGGATCGATCGAATTACATTTAGGAACCGGAAGTTGGTAAAATAGGCAGACATGACCATAGAAACGTGGCTGGTAGATAACGGATACACAGTTATCGCATTTTGTTTTGAAGTCGATTTAAATTATGTGAAATGTTGAATTAGGCGAGGTTAAGTTGCTGAGCTTTGGCTGTATTCATATGAAATAATTAGGTGATATAGCGATTTAACAGAATGTACGTTTTTTGTAGTTTGGCGTCACCATGTGGCTTCTCACTTACATCGGATGCTGTTTCAATGGCCTCACTCTTCTGATCATTGGTAGATCTTTTGTTGTTTATGTTCTGTTTTGTTTTGTTTACGCTTGTCATGATATTCCATTTACGGAGCTTTAGGCAGTTAATTTCAGAGTTATTTCGACGTCAGGGTTTGAGAAAAGTAGCCTCTGACCTGCATATTTTTTTTTGAGTAATAATGTTACTTGCACATTTTGAATAAAATCTCCATTTTGTAGATGTCGTCCTTGCCTTTACCTTGCCTCCGTTTTACGAGAAGTATCAAGAGCCCATTGATGAATACTATGGCAAGGCGAAAAGCAAAATAGATGAGATCACTGCTCTCATTCGTTCTAAGATACCCGGTTCAAAGGCAAAGACACAGTAATGGGTGAATGGGAACCACTGGCAAACATGATAAAGACGACTGCGTGAAAAACTCATTAATAGTTTGTTAAATCTTCGCTTGTAAAAACTGAAAAAAATATAACTGTAAACTGTAACAATTAGTTTTAAAAACGTTATCCATCGATTTTTTATATGTATTGGACAATTTTTTTACAGCATTTAAACAGATTTTTCAGTGCATTATGCTGAAATTTTCATTTGCGTGCTTGTTTAACTCATGTTTTCAACTAAAATTTATAAAAGATTGCCTATATGGTTATTCACGTTTTTCCATTGAAGTAAAGTAAGTTGAGCAAGGCTAAAAACACTTAAGTTACTGATTAAATCTTTCTGGGTTTTCGAACTGTCCTTTGTACCATTAGTGTTGTAAAAACTTGATAAAATGTTTTGTTCATGTATGCCGTTGCTGTTCTTTGTTTCTTCACCCCTGTAACTTGCTTTTGGTGGTTGTGAACAGAAAACATTAGTGTGCACGTGAAATGAGATACAAATTACTGATGAATGCGGTTTTTATTTTTCTGAGATCTAAAGATTTAGGATGTTACAGCCAGTATACTTCCATCACGTTTCGATCGCTATATCAAATCCTATTCACCTTTCTCGTTCTTGTTTTCTAGAACTGGCTGCTATGGCTCACTTCCGTTGTAGGTGGGACATGCCAGTTCGTCGGTACCACGTTCACGCCGGTTCAACCTTTTGCATGATGTATCCATTTACCCCACTTCCTTTCCACGCACGGGTGTTTTGTAACTTATGACACTGGTAGTTTTGGATTCGCATATTTTTGATTGGTTAGTTCCTGCTATGATTCTGTGGGACCTTGATGTTTGCAAGATATCGATGTCTTGAAACACAACGTGGGTGGGTACGAACCCGAAAACTCCAGGGCGTACGCTTTCGGAAGAATTCGTAAAACGCCATTATCGTGCAGTTTTAAAAGGACAGTAAAAGTAACTCCGAAAAAGAATAAGAAGCTAAACATAGCATGCATATGGAGTAAGATACATAAGGGTTAAACCTTTTGAGTAGCTTCGCTTTCAGATTAATTTCAGGCCTACCATTTAGGCAATTGCCTTCGCTTAGTAGTAGTTCATGGCATGTGACTAAAATGTACGGTTTTACTAGTACTTGGTGGACCGATAGTATAGCACTATAGCAGAATCACCAGAATGTAGCACTAGCAGTAAACGAATTCGAACCGCTAACCTCTGGCCGGCGGACAAGCAATTTCGCTCACACGCAAATTGCTCAACATCGAAGCCATCAACCCTATAACTTCAAATTAATTGCAAACTTCATGGATATACCGACAAGTGAACCACAAACGAACAGCATTTTACTTCAAATCTTCTAAGTTTATTTATCTGTTTATTCGCCATCTGTAATGTCTTGAAATGTTTCTCCAATAACATTTCATATTATAAGAATCCGACCATAACGATATACTATATAAGTAGTGAAAAGTCCAGCAAACTGACAAAGACAAAATACAAGGAGGAATTTATTTTTTGTTAATACTTGCGGAATGTTTCAAGATATAGGTTAGGCTGCTAATACTAACTTACTATAGTCTTAAAACAATACTGAACAAAAAGATACTATTCATTTTAATGTGGTCAAGAAATTGGCTATTAGCTTCCAGTAGTCATCATCTCCTATTGAGATCGAATCAAAGCAAGAGAAGCACTATCCACCTTGAGAAATCAACTGCTATCCTCTTCGGCCAAATGTCATCAGCTTTTAACTTCAAAGTTAGTACTGCACAGATTGTCACAGTGATGTAAAATTTTGCATCCCAGGACGAGTATGCTAATAACATACGTGTTCGGGAATTGAGACACGACGCCCTCAAAAGTTGTACAAAGATGTATAGAACGTTATTCTGTATATAAACTTTTCTACCAGACGATGTTTCTTCCCGGCGGTCAATTCTTTTAATTCAAAATCCACCGTTACAGGCCCGCGACCCTGAAGAGGTTGCGTAAGAACAAGTATTCCGGTGAGAGGATCATCTTTGCGGCTTTCAAAACGGTTACTGACTGTACCGGGGAGTACAGAAAATCGATTTACGTTCACGGAAGACCTGATAATTCAAATAAGTGCTGATTAACGCAAAATATTTACAATAGATTAAAACTTCTAGATAAATAAAAACTACCAGATATGAACTGGGTCTCATTTCTTCTCATCCAGAACCTTCATTCTTTTATGAGGGTTGCAATAAATGCAGTTTGACCAGCCTGTTTCTGTTTTGGCGGCTTTGGCCAAATTCATCAGGTAAGCAGGACTGCGAGATAATTATACACATGCTTCTTGGTACCACCAGCAGTCTTTCAAGGTAGAGCAAGAAAAATTATTCATGCGAGTCTTTCTCAACGTCTTTCCACTATCAGCCGACAGTATGAATCAAAGTTTAACTCAGGAAGTCGATAATACACTTTCAAGGCAAGCAAGCTAATGCAGACCTGTCTTGCAAGTACTTAAGACATTTCTAAGATGTGTCGAAACTGGCAATTTGGTCCAAACTGTGACTGGGCTGTTATCATTGTTTTGGAACTTGACATGCATCAAATAAGGTAGATTCAGAGCTGTTGTAGTTGCTGCAATACTTATGTGGTAGAAAAATAACACATAAACAAATCTTTACTCTTCCCTGTTTTTCCTCCACCTGGTTCTGTAAATCATGTTCAACAATTCGTTTTGGGCTCAATGAAAATCTGCAATTCAACTAGTTTTTTGTGTCTCAATAACTTGGATAACCTCGGCCTCGATTAATGTCAGACCCTAAATGTATTTGCTCTGTTACAGTTGATGCATTTATAATGAAATTCAAGTGATGTTTTCTGCCGAATAATTTGAGATATACCGTATAAGGCTCCTCTCTACCTCTAACATTGATGCCTTTTCATCATCGAAAAGGTCGCCCACTTGATGCTATCTAAATTTGTCACACTGCATCTGCGTTTACGTCGTGAGTGAATCGTCTGCTAAGAAGTAAAACTTTAATAGAGCTGTTCTAAGTTCTACTATATATATATGATATCAACTTCTGTCCCAGTTTTTTTTTTAAGGCTGATCCATCCGCTGTTTACTTCCCTGTGTACACTTGTCCTCAATGTTGAGAGTATATTTAAATTTAGTAGATATAGGTTTAGTGTAGCCTATATGCTAATTTTAGAAGCTAGAATAGCTTACCCTTCATCTGCTACAAGTTGAAATACGTCAGCTGGATATTTTACATTTGAAGGCAAATCTATATAAATGAACGTGTATGTAAAAGCATCGTTGAAACAGCTGCGGTTATTCGGTGAACAGCTTTCTGCATCGCGTTGACAAACGCTGAAAAATTCATAGCCGTAATTACCATTTCTTATAAAAGTAATATAACTTTTGAACTTCTGGAAAATTTTGATAAATAGTCCGGTAAAAATACTGCTTCGTAGTGCATACTTACAACTGAGATGAGCGAATGTATTTAGGTGGACATCCGACTTCCACGCATTGAAACCCGCCCCCGGTGTTGAAGCAATTCTCGTTTCTAGTACAATTGTGAAGATCTGCTCAATGGTAAAATAAACTTAATGTGTAAAGTTAGAATAAGTTTACTGGGTCAATTTTCAATAACAAGGCAAAAAGTTTAAATACGAGTGATAATCGTTGCTCTTAATGACATTACTTTGTTCGCATTCGTTTATATCGAGGCATTCCCTTAAGTTGGTTGGATCTAGGTGGTATCCCGCTGGGCAAATACATTGATACGAACCAGCTGTATTGATGCACTGATGACCACATAACGGTCTTCCGTTTCTCGTGTGTCGCTTGGTGAGACCTGGAAACCGTAAAAAGATATATAAATGCATGCGTTCGCATTACTGTTTATACCTTTTAATTGTTCAACTTGAGTATGTTCAGCATGATTAATACAGTCATGCTTATGCACATGAGCTATACTGCATACATCATTATGCTTCCAAGTTAGAATACGACGTTTTCATTAGTCCATGTATTATTTATTAATCTTACCTACGCTATTTGGGATGACGTCAGTAGCAGGATATGCCTGATTTGCGCATTCGTCAATATCTGAAATTAAGACGACAAAAGCATTAACGTTAAAGTTTGCCCAACAGCAAACAGTGAAAACATTTACTATGAACCTAGCTTATTCATTTATAAACTTCTGACCGAAGCAAAGGTTGTGATCAGGTCCGATTTGATACCCTGACAAGCAGGAGCACACTATTCTGTCACCAATCACTTCACAAGTCGCCCGTACGACCTCTTTGAAAGTCTGCTGCTTTTTTCTTCCTATATCATAGCACAATAATAATTTAATTTACAATGGTCGCAACAGATTTTGAAAAAATGCATTTCAATGTTATTGAACACCAAAAAGATATAGGCATGACCATTCTAAACAAAACGTTGGTAGCATACATACTTTTTTGACACCTTTTGCCATAAAATCCTTGCGGGCACTGGCAGATGAAGTCATTGATTGTATCATCCAATTTACTACAGACTCCTCCATTTTGGCACTTCAGCTTGGAACAGGCGACAAGGCGAGATATAATATCTGACGACATAAATTCCTGTATAGATTTGTCACTACGTTTTCATATTAAAGACAGATATTACATCATTTATAACCAACAGGCAAATTTTAATGAAAATGTAAGCTGAAATCATGGATTGGTTTAGTGGTCCTTTACAGTACTTTTATTGGAGTAACTGTATTTCATCAACACAGAACTATAAACGGACGGATTAAAACTAAAAGAATTCAGCAATATTTCTTTCAAATTTGAGTCAAGAAACCTATGCATGTCGCTTCTTCTCCAGTCCATGTTCCATTGTCGGAGCATCTTCTAACTTCTGATCCATGCAAATGGTAGCCATCGTCACATACAAAATATAACGTAGTAGCAGCGCCATAGGTGTCAACATCAATGTTTACAATGCGACCGTTAAGTGGTACTAGAGGCAAGGTACAACTTCCTAAAATGAGAAAGAAGTGTCGACACTTAATCTAGCAATTAATTAACATAGCTGAAAACGCAGCGAGTCTAGAATGTTACAAGGTAAAACAAATCAATTTGTTTTGTTTTTCTTCGGTTTACATTTGCTTAAGTAAAAGAAATTTCAGTAAACAAAGCCTACTGTCGCCGTCTCTTTCCAACGGTGTTTTCTAAGGGGTTTCCCATGAACATTAACTCTTTAAAGGTACCGAAGCATAACAAGTAGTTTTGGTTCAAGGAATGTCTTTCAGCAAAAAAGTAGCGGCATTGTTTAAACAGACAAAGCCAGCAACTGGCGACAACGAAAAATTCACAAAAATAAAACCTTTTTCATTAACTGTCATGAAGGCTTTCTTGGGTATAGTATTTCTGTAAATATTATGAGAAAAAAGGTGATGTGCTATCTATAGAACGGCTGCGTTGCTCTGATATTTCGGCAAAAATAAGCGAGGAATAAAGGTCAAAAACCAATTTTTAACACACCTGCAAGCGGCAAAGTAACTTTAGCTTATCAATCTCCATTTGAGCCAGCAGTAGACTGCAATCTTTCCCAAAATCACGATTTCAAAGCCGCACCCTAACACAAGAACATTGTTCCTGGCTTATCTTTCTATTTACAGGGTTTAAAAAAGATTTTACTCTGGTTACTGCAGGCCGTGAGAACATTTTTTTACATAGTAATTAAATTAGAGTTTATAACAACAGGTTTTTCTTTATGTTTTATTTCTTGTTTTTTTATATAACTTTTTGCCAATCAAAGAAATTTAACATTTCTATTCGGTTTTCAAAATCAAACATTTAGAATTAGAAGATGTAATTTTTGTTGATTTGTTAATATAATACCTATTACCTACCATAGAATGAAGATTTTTTTCAAATGTAAAAATACGCTTAAAGTGAAGGGCAAGTCCAAAAACAAGTTCATTTTATATGAAAAAAACACTACTTACTGAATATTCTGGGAAAATAGTTTTGATAATTAATAATTCTTGGTTAGTTAACTATAAGCAAAAGAAAATTGTAAAATCGGCCTTACTTGTGACGTAGCTGAAAGCTCCTGCGATGTCATAGGTAATCACAGACAGCGTTTGCAAATTTATAGGTTTAGCAATACCTCACGTATGTATCTGTTACAGTTCTATAGATTGCTTTAACTGCCAGTAGCTTGATAGGTGATAGCCTATAGCCCAACCACGACAACCAGTACGGCACCGGTTTGACGGGTAGCCTATGCAGTTCAAAAGATACCGTAACTTTACGGACGCAAATAATTGGACTACCAGATTTATTATGTTTAAAACAATCGAAATTTATTTAATTACTGTGCAATGCTTCAGGTTGCTAATTTCTCCACATGACGCCTAACTGGACATGGGCTAAACTCATATGACATACACTTCTGACGTCAGTTGACTACCGCGCAAGGAAAGCATAAGCATGTTATCGAGCAACTTGACAAATCTTGAACCAACAAGAGCCTTCATCTATGTCACAATGAAGGCCAAAAACTGAGAGTTTTTGCGATTTTATTTTGCCGATAAGCACCTAACCAGGAATTATTATTTTTCATAAACATTTTACCAGAATGTTCAGTTAAACTGTTAAACAGTATTCTTTCATATAAGACCAACTTGTTTTTGGACTTTACCTCAGTTTAAGTTTGTCTTCCATACGTGTTTTACTTGCACCTCGTGGTAAATTACGACAGAATATATAGAATTTTGGTCGATTTTTAATTTGAGAAATGTCTACTTTGTATGGATGGATACAAAGTATCATATATAGCAGAAACCTGATAACATTATTTTGTAGACCAATCAGGGAAATGCAGAACTATTTAAAAACGCAAACACGTAAAAGACAACCTGTCTGATAAAAATTATTCTTACAAAAACCGCCCAAAACTTTCTCCTTTAACATACATTTTGGTGGTGTATAGGGGTGATGCTGACAACACGTTGCGACAGTGACGTGATATTCAACCTCAACGTGTTTGAGATCAGACACAGATTAAGCAAAATAACACGACTTATTCGCAAAACAAAAAATCACCGAGCGTGTGTGGAGAAAACGGTTACCGCTTTATTTCGGTTGGCAGCCAACATTGTAGTAATTTTGTTTACGTTCGTAACGTAAATGTTATACAGTTACAGTAAAAAAACACTCAAAAGACTTAGCGTGATAACCTACCCAATCTTTCATAAATACAGCAAACCATAATGACATGATCGCATTCGGTATGTCGTACTGTACAGCGTTCTGTGCAAATTACCTTGGTCCAAATGGTTTTTATAAATTTCCGATTCCGCTTTTGTGGCCATCTTGTTCATCAACTCGACTTTTGTTTTCAAATGATCGAATCCGACCGCAAATCGACGTTCCTGTTTCTCCAAGAGTCGCTCCATTTTCTCAATGTTATGCTTTAACTTGACAATGGTCGTATCCTGCATAGAGTTAAAGATAATTTCTGCTTCAATGTCCTGCAGACAAATAAATCTGGGGACCTCCTCTGCTGTCATTGTTTATTATTCTATATATCGGGTTGGTCAGCAGTTTCAACACACAGAGAGAAGCCGTGAGTATTTTTTTAAGTGTTTTTGGGATTAAAATTACGGTCTCATAAATTCCTCCAACGGCGTCTCTAAAATTATTCTTTTGCGACTAGAGCACAACATTGGCAGTAAGTCTTTACAAAGTCGCCGCCTCTTAAAATTTCTTAACGGTCGGTAAAGTAAAACCTTAAAAAACTGCCCGTGACTGAGGAGATTTTTGTTATAAAAATGAAACAATTGGCATAATGTGTAATAGGTGAGAACAAAATAACTATGATGAATGAGAAAGTTTGTTGAACAATAACTGTTTGAGAGAAAAATCCTTTTAGTAAAACATTTGTTGCATATAATTTTTGTGTATATATCACAACAAGCAATAAATATATGTTTTTCTTATTCAAGTTGTTTTATGTTATGTTATGTCATGTTGCTTTCATTTGCACATTTACGTTTACATTTTTTACTTATAGTTCTAAGTCGATCGGTATTGAAGTTTGACAAACGTTCCGAGAAACGGTAGAAAAATATATCACGACTCAATAATTATGTCCTTTAGTTGTAAAGTTGTACACGATATTAAACACGGGCTAGGTATAAAAATTATTATAAATTATTATAATTATATTTTTATGTTGTATAGGTAAATTTGTAGTGAAATGAAATATACATGAAGTTTGCTTTGTTTCACAATCTCACGACAATGCCTTTAATTAAAGCTTAGATCTGATTAAATCTAAATATTCTATAACGAATGCGAGCTCTTTATGATTTACATTGCAGAACATTTTGGAGCAAAAGATCATGCTTTATTTCGCTTTTTCAAGCCCTTAACGTGTGATTGTGCAGCTGAGTGCAAAAGTACACAAAAGTACAATCGTGTTGCAGGCATTTCGTCATTTACATTTTTTGCTGTTGGCGACAGATCAAAGTGTAAGGATCAATTTCCGCTTCAGGTGCATTTCAAATCAATTTTCTTTGGTGTCAATGAACCTGACAACATTTAACATCTTGGGTGGTGAATTCAACACCAAATTTAGCGTGTCTACAAGTCGTGTGTTGTTTTTGCGTTGTTCCTCGCGTGTGTGGGCAACCTGAGAACTTGGTGATTTACAAAGAAGTCTAAAGATTTTGTTGTAGATGTACATAAGTTTTTCAATTGCTAAAGTTAATGTAAGCATTTGAAACAACGACACTGCCACGGTCCCTAGCTTACATCGTATCAAAAAATATTTAGTTGCATTTTCAGCCGAACATTTTTCATGTTGTACTTGTTGCGTAATGCACTTCATTCAGGCCGCAGACAGTCACAATAGTAATTGTTCGTGCGACATATAGACTTCTAATACAGGTATTCAAACACTCGACTTCTACAAGTACATTGACTAATTACGTCTTAAGGTGACGAGAAAGGAAACCATAAAGCGATTCAAAAGACTGAACTTTCAAATCTTGAAATACTAACTCAAGCACTAATGTTATTTTGTAAATATGGGGATTTATCTGCCTAATTTGTGCTGAGATACCGGCGTTCGAAACGACAGCGGCAAAACGTTGCGTGTTTGGCAGCATTTATCAAAAAAATGTTATTCTACTCTAACTTTTGCACATTAAAGAAAAAACGCGCTTTTGCGGATCAAAAGCTACAATAGGGAATATAGTATACTCCATTCGTAACTTCCATCCTAACCTAATCTATTATACCTATAAGGATACGCAAAACCAATATGCTAAAGAGATTATTCAAATAAACTCTAAATAAGTATTAAAATCGGGGATTTTCCCTTCTTTTTGTCCACCATAATATTGCTGAATTCAACGACAGCATACTTGAGTGATGCTTTCGCATATAGGTATAAGAGTTATATTTGCCACCTTGCTGACAATTACAAAAATTGTTCAAAATATGCATTATATCTTAGTTACATATATAATATTATTCATTAATATGCGTCCTGACACTTAAACTTTTTAAGTTTACCGAAAACAATAAATAACCGGTTTAGCGAATCCATCGGTTACACGCTCGATATTGCAAAACAATTGTTTCATTTAATATATTTGGAACGTGCAATCAGCATAAAAGCACGCACCTTAGAACGCTTTTGACTTTGAAGTTTGATAATAGGTTAATAAGAAGTTTACCACTTAACTTAAACTCGCAACAGCAGCGGCGTTGGGATCACCAATTTCCAAATACCAGTTCAGATATAAATTGGCATTTTTTCAAAAGTTTCGTGCATAATTGCAGATAGAGAATCGTCATTTTATGGTCGAACTACTTAAGTAGTTGGACGATAGGCCAACAACGATTTGTGGTTTAAAATAAATACTATGTTTGCCGCATGATATAACATGGTATACACGTATTGTCGACTACGTAGCAATTGTCGATTACATCGAAGCAACAAAGGCCACTTTGTGTAGTGCAGAGCTACGTGAAATGCTTTCTTAAAACGAGCGTGAAAAAACGGGTTTCGTTAGTATGCTAAGCCCAAACCCTATGGCCTAAGTTATCTCAACGCCAATTATAAGCTTATTTTACAGTCATGCGATATGGCTGCATGGCTCGAAGCAGAGTTAACCTATAAACTTTATCTATTTAAATGCTGTAGACCTACTGTTGGCTTAGCCTGTTAGAACCAATAACTTATTAATGCATTAGAATTGAAGCAATTCACTTCATCAATTTTCCAAGCACTAAGTAACTTTCGCAAATACCATGTTTTAACCAAACTGTACGTTCTATGTAGTTTTAAAAATTAATTAACCTGATCAAGTCCGTTATGTCGTCTGCAATAACCAGAATACCCAGTCACTATCAGAACCAAAAAACAGATGGAACTCCTTGGTATAGCCGATCTCGAACGCATTGTGTTGACAGTAACAGGCAGTGTTCCTCTTGCTTCTTTCCACGCTTTTGTCGGGTTCATTCCAACACGATTAAGGCTTATAAACGGAACCAACCTTTCTCTCGCGTCTTGAAATTGTTGTGGTATTTGAAAACCGATTCGACCGACCGACGGATTTGGTGTCGGGCTCTTCTACTTCATATTGATACATTGCGCACAAAACGAGACGCCTTACAAGCGTAAGATAACGTTAATATAAACATTTGGCAATTTATACAGCTTTAACAAAAGTAACAATACGTGTAAAACTAGCAACTGTCTATTGCGTTCGATACTGTTGTCTGTGGGATCGCATGTGGATCCGATACATATGCCTGGCTACTTCGGCCACTCGACATAGTTGTGCTGTTTTAAGTGTTACATTCCTGAAAACACCTCGCAATTAACTATAAAATTCGTTAGTCTTAACGATGCACTTTTTCTCTGGTGACATTAAGTACAGTATTTGCAGTTGGCGGACTGAGATCAAAGGTCAGTTTTCAATCACGCTGTTTGCAGTTAATTTATAGCAGCAAAATATTAATTAAAGGAAATGCGTATCTTCGAAAAATATGGTTTTAATGGCATTCGAACAGCATCTTCCTTGCGAAATGACAAAGTTCTAACGAAAATGGCTTTCCAGGAAACGAGCAGAGTTCGGGGCTATTGATTCCAATCGGTAGCAAAAAACTTGCTGTCACTTCGCCATGAACGTGTTTTGTTTGAATAGTTCTGTCCTTTTAAGTACGCCACTCCTAATATCATCCGCATAATCGGGCAACTCACAAACAGAGCTTTATTTAGAAGTCGGCGAAACCAAGTTTCATACATAAAAAAGGGCAAATGGCGGGTTTGAGTTCACGGTTCATGGCCATATTCAAACAAATTAAGACGCATTAGCGATGGAAATAAAGGAAGGGTAATGATTTTCAATCTAAAAGTCGTTACGGGTTGGCGGACTGTTGAGCTTATTCCAGGTAATTGCCTCCCTCAAAAACCATACGAGTTTCGGTTGACATAATCTGCTGATAACTAATGATATCTTCTTTGGACAATCAAACTAAAAGCACTTCCAGCGGTTTTAAACTTCTCCAAAAGCAGGTTTAAGCTTCGACAACTGTTCAAAGATCGCTCTATGCAATGGCATTGATCCGGTTGGGTCAACTACCCTATGTGGGAGGTCGCTTGCTGTCTTCTTCTAATCGTCATTATCCGACCCATCTGCCCCATCATCTTGATCTGTGGAGATCTTTCCGAGGAAGCGCAACTGGAGAATCTTCAATTGGTTGTCGTGATCCATCCGGACGATTCCATCCTTATCATCGATGCTGATAAGTTCTCCCGTTGTCTCACGATCTTCCCCAAGGATCACTTTGACCTAGATGAAGAATGTTCAGAGTTGGTGACACAAAACAACGGCAAAATATATTCAAGGTCAAGTTGGGGTTGAAAACAGGTTAAAAGTTGGATTAAATGTGGTATGTAGGTCAGTGTTATTAATTTCCTATTTTCTTCAGGCTGCTCTCCGAAAGCGCGATTTTTGCCAACAACAGCGACGACGTAAATCCTACCAATAAATTTTTAAACTATACGAAAAAGACAGCTGTAAGCTGTTCACTGAATCAGCATTTTCTTCGGCTAAACGGTTAAGTGGATTAAAAGTGTATCGCCCTAACCGAGCGGTTTAGCGTCCTCTTTACATAAATTTGTGACGTAGGCGATACCAGAAAAGCGACAATAATGGACATCTTAAGTGCGCCTCTAAACCAGCAATGTAATCTCTAGCGTCACTATACGTTTCTAGTAAGACTTCTTGCGTAGACTGTTGTAAACATTTCACAAAATCTATTTTGCGGTGAGCCGCATACTGAGATTTACCAGGTCCAGGTAAACGAGCTTATTCGAGTATTAACTTTAATTTTTGCATTACAACGGGAAATAAGCAGGCCATGGCCGCCCTTAGGCCAATGTGCTCGATGCCACTGCGTTGGACCCCGCGCTGCTTGGCACCAAAACAAAATAACAATTTAGCTTTTATTTTGCACAAATCTCGGTTGTATTTTTCAATTTGTTCTGAAAAAGAATGTATTGGTGAATATATTTCACGAACCAAGGTTTTAATGGGAGCTGATTTGCAAAGAGTTGTTATTTGGTTTACGTTATTCATTACCATAATAAAATTGAATTAGTTAAAAGCGGCAAGTGTCCCCGAAATCAGGAATCAGTCCCTTCATTGGGGCTCGCGCTTGCCTGGGCAGGCCCAGTGTGCAGCAATACTGCATGTGAAGAATTCTTGGTATTAACTGACCAAAATTAAACCCAAAAAAGGTTACTCATGTGGTAAAACAGAAAATGAGTCATTATTTCTTTCAGCAAGTGTCAGTCCGATAAAAAGGAAAAACTGCGTTCAAAAGCTTATGTAGGTCTCTACAAACGACTGTGAAATTACAAGCCGAGAAGGTCCGCTTAATCTTCTGCAACAGAATCAATTTCAAATTGTGACCTCACACTCAGTGCATTGATTTAAGGTCAACTTGTTTTAGAACTTGCCACTCAAAGTACGAAAAACATACGAAAACAGTAACATATTGCCATCATAGAACTATTCAAGCCACTTCAAACTTATTCTGTTTTTGATAAAAAAGCGTTTCCGTGTTTTCGGCAGAGAAATTATGTCGTTTCAACCGCTTCTCCATAAGCGTGGGGCAAACGAACGTAACAAACACGAGGTCTGGAGGTTGGTAATAACGTTTGGTAAAATACAAATTTTTAAATAACTCATAAAATCGCATTTCTGAGCTTCGTGAATGAGACAATTTAATAGAATGACCAACAAGTAGAAATTAACGTAAGGTGAATGAATGTACTACCTTGTCGTTCTTTCCAGGCAAAACTGGTTCTAGATTGTTTCCCGGTACACTAACCGTTCGACCGATTTCATCGATGTAGACGTTACACAAGCCACCCTGTAGTACAACAAAGCGTTCTGTGATTAACTTATACACAAAATACGACAAAGTTATGTAACTAAACACAAACTATAAAGCTAAACTATTATGCGCGGTCTATCAAAATACGAAATTTGTAAAATCCGATTGAATGGTTTCATCTAACATGCTGTACTATTTGTTAACGCATAATTTATCAGTAGTAGTTACAGTGATGGTTCGTATCACTCCGGTCTTTCCAGTCAACGTGCCCGATCCATCTTCGTGACTTTGCTTGACTTTTACTACAATGTCCACTGTCTGCCATTCAGTGTTCATGACGTGATCTAAAACCGAACTGACCGAGCCAGGGGTACCGTAACTACTCAATGGAGATGGGTTGCCTCCACCCGGGGTTAGGGGGCTCGTATAATCCAGTGGACTTGGAGTTGGCTGATAACCAGATCCAGGAGAAATCTGAGTGAACAAAAATCATGTCAATTAGCAGGAAAAGTAGTAACCAATCACTAGGTTACCAAAACCGTAACTTGCGACAATTATGATAATTAATTAATCGTTTATCCTCAATTTATCTTTAGAAAGTGAATTCCATCAGTGATGCGGTGATGGCTTTTACCTGATAACTCCCCGGTGAAGGAGATGGTTGGTAAGTTCCTGGGGATGGTTGGAATCCGCTTGATCTTGGAGATGGATTGGGCATGCCAGGGGATGGTGTTGGTTGGTAGGCAGCAAAGCCAGGACTCGGAGAAGCTACGAGAAATTTTT
Organism: Clavelina lepadiformis; assembly: GCF_947623445.1. Taxonomy (NCBI): domain Eukaryota; kingdom Metazoa; phylum Chordata; class Ascidiacea; order Aplousobranchia; family Clavelinidae; genus Clavelina; species Clavelina lepadiformis. The sequence goes on along the minus strand of NC_135241.1, from coordinate 6,686,708 downwards.
TACTTTTACTTTGTAAATAAAATTTCATGGAGATAATGGGATCAGTGGATCACATCATCTAAATGAAATTGTACTTATCCAAACAAAGACATCTTTCATTAAAAGTACACAAGCAACCTACCATCGTAAGAGGCTGGTGATGGGGTGGGGCCACCATATGGAGAGTAAGTCCTGTCTGAAGCATAACCACCAGGGGTTTGAGGAGGATTACTATAGGGGGCTTGTGGTGATGCATCCTCTGAATGGTAACCCTCCGATTGGTAACCTCCTGGGGTCTGCGGATTAGGAGTAGCCGCCCCATATGGAGCAGGCGAAGCAGTATCATAGTCAAAATTGTCCGGTCTAGCAGGAGTATTTGGATTGGTGGGGTCCCAAGCACTCCCAGCTCCACGCGGGGTCCGGCTCCCATCCTGAAGTGGGGTTTGTGAACCGTAATGGGGTGTACGATTACCTAATGCAAGCAAGTAAGTGAGTTTGTATTTACCATCAATTTTATCTCATAAGCATAATGAGACAAAAAACAAAAAGTCAGCATTGCTTCATAGCAATTGCATATACCTTCATGTACAGGAGTTTGTGAGCCGTACATCGGGGTTCTTGATCCTCCTGCCCCATACATTGGGGTCTGGGAACCATAAAGGGGTGTAGTAGCATAGCTTGATGTCCTACCTCCGGCACCAGGCCTGCGCTGGTCTCTGCACAATTAAAAGTTATATTGCTTTGAGCACACAAGAACATATTCGTTTCTGAATGGCAATTTATCAGAATTAAAACTAACGTTGGTTGCAATCTGCTACGATCAACATTGATTGTCTGGCAAGTGGCGTGCAGCTCAACACGTGCAGTTGATTCAGTTGCATCCTTGACTACTCCAATGTGTCCCTTGTAAGGACCCTGTCTTACCCTGACAGTTTGACCTTTTGCAACACCAGAAAAGTATAAGAAAACTATGCGAAAGCTTCTTCATTAATCTTCATTAATCACTCACAAGTTACATAATATGTTTCCATAAGATGCTTCGTACCTGTATATATTTAATATATTCTATGCTATTGCTTGATACTCACCTATAATGCCCATATCACGCTGACCCCTGCCCCTTCCTCTTCCTGCACTTCCTCCTCCTCCTCCTCCACCACCACCCCCTCCTCGATTTCCAGTATCCTGCCGAGCTGGACTTCCAATCCTTGGACTCATCGGAGCAAAGGAGCCAACACCAGTTGCATTTGGCTGAACACAAATATTATCAAGTGAATACAACTGAAAGTAACTCCATGAAATAATGTCAAAATCATCTTGGGACATTATATGGATCAAACCTAGTAATAATAGTCAACTACATACCCTGGCACTGCCGGCCAAGACAAGCTGTTTTGCTTTTGCGACAAAAAAGCCTCCATTTTCAATCACTTTCTTGCTTTGAAGAAAAGCAAATCCACGATAAAGATGTTTTATTTCTCCTTCTTGTCCCTAGCAAGCAACAAAACTGTCACTGCAAAATGCAGAGAGATCTGACAAGGTGCAAGATCTGGATAACTCACTGTATGTGGTCCGTCAACTACTTTAACAATATCTCGACATTGAACACTGTTTTGTTCTGCATCCAACGCCATCGCAAATCGAGTATCTTTTCGTCGGGTCACTGCTTGGTGTTTGTAAGGTTTCCTCTGTAAACCATAAAGAGTCCTATTACCCTGTTCTGATAACAAGTATTTGGTAATGCAATTTATTCACCACTAGACGCTGTTATCACCATCATGATATACATAGTTACCTTTCCATGCATTGTCAGGATTTGAAAAATTTCTTTTTCCAAGCATACAATGACTCCAACAGTTTGATTGCTGACATAAGTATATATATAATAAAATGTGAACCTTATTCAGATAGAAACGATTAACAAAATTCACAAGATCATTCATGTACAAAATTAAAATAGCTTCCATTGACAAACACAGAAAATGTTTATTAAGTGTCTAAAACAAATTTCCATGAAACAAGTGCGTGTAATTCCCTTCCAGAAAAACGTTCAATTGTAGTTTAAATGTGACACCTGCATCTTTTAACTATTATTGAAAGGCGTTAAACTACCATGCAAAGGTTACTTTCAGCAATCAGCATATTCTGTTGAAACTTACTCAAGTAAGACAAGATCTCCAAACTGGAATTTTCCCACTGCATCTACACCTGAACTGACATCAGCGCAGAGCTGAAGATCACGTGGGAGGAGTTTAAGTTCCTGCTTTGCCACATCAGAAAATAAGACAACAAGATTGTCATCAACTTGTACGATCAATCCTGTAAAAGACAAATGAATTCTTACAAATAAAGGCTATTAGCTTTTAAAACTGTATCTGCAGTACTCAACTAAATGCATAGAAAAACGCAACTGGAAATACACTTCGCGTCAAAATTTACAAAGTAGCTAATAAAATCATGAAAGTTGATATTTCCTGTTATTATTAATAACTTGTTGAGTGCTACGGCTTCATAGTTACTAGCAATTTTCATCTTTATTTCTTACCTGTGTCACCTTCATAGCGGCCAGATATTACTTTAACGTGATCCCCCATGGTGAAGTGCTTTTGAAGATCTGTTGCCAGGAATTCAAGTGGATCCTGTTTGCGGAAGCATGCCAAAAGTTTTAAAATGTTACTTTAAAAATATTAAAAGCTAAAATTCTTACAGTGAAGTCTTCGTGTTTTGGCAGCATCATCACTTTGTTTCCATCAACACTAATCACTTTCCCAAGCAAGTTGGCCAATTCTCCTTCGGAGACTATGACATTGTCTCCGGGAATAAAACGATTCACTTTTTCACTTTTAAGCGTTGTATCGGTAACCACTGCCATACAAAACAATTATGATTATACTTGCCATGAGAAATTGAATTTTGCTTGTTTTCGTTTACATGTGAAAATGTATTCAATCTGAAAATAAATCTTACATTGTATATCCAGACCCTCAGGCTGGTCTTCAAATTTTTCAAGTTCTGCCAACGTTGGCTTAACACCTTCCACCAACTTAAGAACAAATGAGATTAGAATATTTCCTACTAAACTATTAAGTTGTAAAAAGTTAATTACTGGGTAGAAGTAGTAACTAATTACCAATAGTAACAGTAACCAAAGTTAGAAAATTGCCACTTTTATGAAAACTTACAATTGCATTCAGGTTAAAATTTTTGTAGAGGAATCCTTTCTGGCTAAACCTGTTTCCTTCAAAAATTAGAAAGTCTCCATCTTTGATTATTTGGGGAACTTCAGTTCTTGAAAAGCTACAAACATATGACATAAAACTAAAAGTGTTTTTGAAGTAAATCTCAGAATTATTAATAAACTTAAATACTAGAGAAATCACTACAAATAGGCCATTTGAAAAAAACATATCACAAAACATTTGACTTACAGATTTCATTTATACATATAAGATAAAATCTTGTTCTATGTTACAATATACTGCAATCATACTTTATGTCTTCCCGATCAAAAAGCTTTTGTGGAGGTCGTTTAAAAAGTCTTTTTCGATCCCGATCCTGATTATTTCTGTTTGCACCTCTCGGCCTAGTGAGATCTATCCTGGGTATTAACTTCAAAGTTACTTGGTTCGAGCTCTGCTCAAGGTAGTCAATCTAGGATGATAAAACAACACTGCGATAAGTAACTTCAAATCTGTCGAGATCTTTTAAACTTCGATATTTCATGATAAACTGCAAAGCTACATCTTTGCCAGTATGTGGGTGAAAAACAAAAGATACCTAACCTTTGTTGGCCAAGGACCATCTATTATTATCAATATTTATCATTAATCTTTGCAGCGGCATAAATGTTGATTATTACAAATGTTGAATGAGTTGTGATAAATTTAGAGAACCTGTGCAAGATCACCCTTGTACAACCCTTTCTTCAATCTGACCCACATCTTCGGTTTTAAGCTTCCCCGATCAAATTCCTTTAAAACTTTAAACACATCAGGCATTTCCTTGGTTGGGACCATCTTCTGTGACCAGTAACCAAGCCGCAAATTGCTGACACCCTCAATGGCCTGCTTCACATGGCTCTGTTTAATGGCCTCAACATAAATGTAACCTGCAGGAGACAAATGTTAAAAGTAAAACGTTAGCATAGATTCACCTAAATATTATACTGTGTGTATTAAGAACAACCACACCAAAAAATTATTTCTAAAATAATTTTACAGAAGGAGGTATAGTTTATTAAAAAGAATAAAAACAATATTTGGAATAAGCTTAAGGTTAAATAAAAAAAAGGGCAACTAATAAACAAAAATATTATACATACTACTTTGTGACATACATGCCACAACTGAAATATGAAATTAACCTTTAAGGCCTTCTGGTGATGACACAGACTTAATTTGAAGCGGTTGTTCCTCATATTGCATTGCTATAAATTTCCTCATCAGGAGGATAACAGTTGCTCTTTCTTCGCCAATCTTGCATTTAACTGTCCACAAATTGGGATCTTTGACATCTGGAAGCAATTGCTGTTGCGAGATTTCATCCAGGACCACATCATCCCCATACGCACTTCAAGCAGAAAAATTTATTGTTGTAACAAAGAGGATACACAGAAATTTGTTTAGGTTTTAGTTTAAATCACACTCAGATTTTATTTCATTCCTTTGTTATTTTAATTGTAGAGTAGCTTACTTGTCACCGCTCCGTGAGTTAACGCTCGCATATTTTCTCATGTAATATTCACCCAGCTCTTCTTCCTCCTGGTCTCTGTGGGTAAAAAATGAGTGAAATATCTTTAAGAATGGCAAGGTGGGTGGAGTAAGTTGACAAAGTTGAAATTATAAATAATTTAACTGACGTTAAACCAAACCTAATCATATTTTGCAGCCTTCTTGCGCCTGACATATCACTCTCAATGGCATGCTCGGCATTTGAGGCTGTGAAAACAAAATTTTCCATTAACATTAAAATTATATCTACAATTTTACTTTCAACCACATCTTTAAATTTAACAGTTACATGCTATTAGGCGATAAATATATTTCTCTCTAACACAATGTCTGGTAGATTATTTAAAAAGTTTGCTAAATTTTATTAACTGTTACATATTATGCTGATGTTAGCAAGAAAATGATTGTCATTATGTTATGGCACCAAAACAATAAATTAATCAACTCAGAACACACAGGGAAATATATGTACAAAAACAGACAAATAAAGTGATTACAACACCAACTTGCACTAGACTAGATGATACACTACATTAACACAATTGTCTTTACCAGCCAAACCTTTTAACCAACTTTACTTTTCAATCACATTACAACATTTTCCCAACATAGAACTATAATGCAAAAGTTAACCAATCACTATTCACCTGCAGCAAAGCTACCAATTTAGCTTGCCAAAAGTGAACACAAGTCTATTAAAATATAATAAATTGTCACCTTGATTTTTAAGCTTTACGTATGTACAGTTTGTACACTTTATTCCCAATAAATGTCAGTTGAAAGTGGCTGGTTTACACAAAGCAATGAAAGAACAACAACAAAATTGAATTTATGCAGCTGATAACCATGCGAAACAAAGTAGCTTCAACATGCTCTTGTAATTATTAGTTGTGAAAAATTTACTGAACAAGCAAATTAATGTTAACTCATAGTAAATAAAAGGAACTGACCGACATTCTACAAACATTTAGCACAGCAAGTTGATGTTTTTAATTAAGTCAAAATAAGTTATTTATACATTAGAAGCTTAAATCAAAGCTGACAGACTAATTCCTTAGGAGTTATGCAAAATTGGAATAATTCAAATTACTATAAAGGCATAATGCCAGGATCAGTTAGGCTACTATGAGATATGAAAAAGTTTAACTTAAGCGAAATTGAGTTAAAAAAGCAGCAGCAAAATACACAGGCACAGAACTGAAATTAGTTGCATTTATTTAGTAATCTATAACATCAGGGCAAAGCAGTTTTCATCCTCTTTGTACATACACAGTAGTTTTGGTTTTGATAGGCAACATGTAGCTGAAGCTGTATTAATATGTCAAGATCACGTACTTAGAAACTTGGGTTTAAAACCTTTTTGACAAGGATGTCAGAATTTTGTGCTTTGCATCATCTTATCACGAAAATCAAACAATTGTGTTAACTGTTCACTAATTGTATTAATAGTTGTAATAATTGAATAATAACTGTAATAATTGTATTTATATTTATTCCTTAACTAAATGCTGTTAATATATTGCTTCAATAGCAGTAATATATAAAGTAAAAAAATTTTGAAGCAGGTAAACAGTAGATACTACTTCAATCCAGCAAGTAAAGAGTATTGACTTTTGAATTTGTAAATGAATTAATTTGACTTCTGTTAGCTAAAACCTATCACCTATGAGTTATGACACTGGTTACGGTGTTAAAAACATCTTTTTAAGCACCACTGCAACACAAATAGGGTTTAAGTTTCATCAACAAAGCACCAATTACATTAAAATTAATCTCAAGCCATCAAACATCATTTTATGCCATGTGTGTAAAATGTATCTAAAATTCCGATGAAATAACATTCCATATATTGGAAGTAAGAAAAGTGATGCAAGATTAAGAGAATCATGCATGTATGAAAATACTAGCAAAAGCAATAAACTTTATATTACTTCCACCATGCCCAGCAACTTTACCTTCAATTGCTTCGTCTTTAAAAGTATGCAAATGATATATATACATTATTTACATGTAGCTATACACTGTACCTAAATATATACATATACATATATGAAATATCATATACATTATTCTTAAATACTTCGTTGATGGAAATTTTCCTCAATTTTATACACACCTGCCATGATTAAATTATAGTTACAAGTAAAAAGGGAAAAACATAAAATGCAATTATCACATGCTTGTAATCGCCCAAACGAGAGTCACTTTAATAATAAAGCAACTTTTTTTTGTAACTAGTTTGAGTAAACACAGTATATTTTATTAATTTAATATACACACATTTTGTCATCAACTTCAAACGACATTTTTAGCAAAAAGGTATCTAGGGTTGCTAAATCACAATGCTTCTATCACGTGTGGCAAGGTAAACTTTTACAAGGCTTCAGAAGTGTGGAAGTAATATCATTTCATTATTTGGGCACCCTTCTTGGCAGAGTAACCACCATACTGCGTGTACCTAACGGTCTGCTTAAAGCAATGAATTGTTAGTAATAATTGTTTGTAACGTTTCCTTGCAAATAATAAACCTCTAAAAATTTTTTTTCTGGGACTTAACACACTATACAATATGTTTCTAACCAAAACTCAAAACTTATGTGTCTATCTTAACATTTTGTTGAAGCTAACAAGTCATGTTCATTGCACAATGAAGCTATTCAACATACCAAACCAAAAGTACGGCAGCATAGATTAGCATGCTTAAACGCCCAAATAGTTGTCATATAAGCATCATAAAAAATGAAATTTATTAAACACAAGATTCTGCTGATTTCATTACTGTACACATTTAGCAACCCCAGAGTTTTGCAAAATGAAGTCATTTGGAAACATGAACTGTAACGAACCTAGAACAGCAAAGAACCTAGAACAGCAAAAGTGAAAAGTTGATTTTTGAAATTAATATCATACCTCGGTCCAAAATATCTTCCGCTCCTTCTTCCCATTCCTCTTCATCCCCTCCATCATCGTCATCGTCAACATCTGGATGATGACAGAAAAACATGTCAAAATCAAATTATTATGCCATCAATAATTATGAGAAATTTGCCCAATAAAATTTCAATTTAAACATTAAGCCCCAGTATAATTTGTCTTTGTTACTCGAACAAATCCAAATCTTGCATGTAATTCAGCCAAATCCTTTACTTTCCATAAAATAAAAAAATCAACAGCAAAATGTTTGCAGTATGTTTTTTTCTGTATCGAATAGTAATAATCCATAAAGACAGACATACAATTGTGAAATTTCTTTTTTAACTCCATAGAAGCAAACAATAGATTTCCGTAATTCATCTACAGGGTAACAAGTTTAAGCTTGATTATTTCACTCGTTACGTACTTCAATATACGAAAATGAGCAACGTCAGCAGATTCGTATTCAATTGAGGGTAACACAAATAATTTAATTATATATTGTATATTTTTATTTCCATAAAACCATTTTTTGGTACATCCCTATTTACGCTACAGGCTATATTATATGTATACATATATATAGTTCCAAAGACAGTAAAGGCAGATAGCCTAGATATTATGGTAATTTTCTACATGTTCACAGGGTTACCAGCTTCATCAATAATAAATCCTCCGTGTTTTTGCCGCTTTGGTGGGCGCAAATCTTCATATTCTTCTTCATCGTACTCGTCCTCATCCTCGTCTTTCTTGTCATCCAGGTCTTCAGCTTCATCACTTGGAGGATCTGAGCCAGGCTCACCATCACTTGCATCACGATCCTAAACAACAATCATGGGGAAGAATAGAGGATGTTGAAACTGCAAACGTTACAAAGAGTTAAAGAATTGCCATAAATAGCTCTAAGAAATGAATAAACAGTACAGTAAGTGAGTTGGATAGGCAAAGCAACATTACATATATGATTCCTGGCATACAAACAACTTGTCTGACTAGGAACAAGAACCGCGCGTAATTGTTCATAAATACAGTGCAACTTATTACACTGTTTATTGCTAAAGCGTAGGGCATAATATGACGCCAAAACCTTCTATCCTCTGCAAATATTCGTATGTTCCAGTCTGATATCCGAAATCAACTTATAAAACTTTTCATGCAAAAATGTTGCTAAAATATATAAACAACATAATTATAAATAATAAGATTCATATCATAAACGGTGTTATCTTACATCTACTTCCTCTGCTTCACTGTCCACTTCAAAAGTATGTTTTCTTGAGTAACCATCATCATGGTCTTCTTCTTCCTCGGAGTAATCAGAACTTAAATCACTATCAGACATTATTATCACAAAAGTATTTCTCTTTCTAAAAATAGAAAACCAAAACAAGGCATACAGTAAGATTTAACCAGCACCAGTATATATCACTTCATGTCTACAGTCATGGAAGAAATTAACAAAAGAAAAGAGCGCCTAACATGATAAAACTCTAAATATCTTCATTATGATATGATATCAGTATCATTGTAAGTAGAGGTACACCAAAATTTCACCAGAATGAATTCATTTAGCTGAATTGGGTAAAAATTTTTAAATTCGGTTTTCAGCCAAATTTATTTCCAGATCTATCTGAAAACCTAAAATTTAAAATACTCCTAAAAACCGGATATAATTGATGTTGAATGAAATCAAAAATCTAAGTATGTTGTTTATGTATATGTCTCTCTGTTGCAAGTTAAAACAATGTATATGTTAGTTCAAGTACTGTAATACCACAATTATGTAAGCTGCAACCACATGTGAATGTAGTAATTCAGCTTGTATTTACTTCTGATTGATTAATTATTATTTGAAACTTTGCGTGACATACAAAACAAAATTAGCCTATGATGTAACGCGTCACAGATTCTTATGCATTACTCCATGGATACATGCCAGCCTCGTCATACATTGGTCTGATCATACCAGGATGGTCATTCCCTGTCAGAGATCGAGAAAAAAGCGCGGAGTCACAACATTATGCTGTCTGTTCTGTCTGCAATTGTTAATAAACGATTTAGAACGTTTTAATCTTTTTCACTTTTTCCTATTTGTTGGCATGTGCTAGGCCTAGTAGCAACCGGCTTGATTTTTTCGTCTCCATCGTGCTTTTGACAAAAAATAAAATAATTGATTGAAAGCCTACAATTGTGCAAAGTTTATGATATTTTTTACCTTATTACACTCAACATAAACAAATAAATAACTACAGTAAACACAATAAATACAAAAGAAACGTAAACAAAGAGTAGTCAGTTACAATCAAATGGACATACATAAAATAACCTATATCAATTAATCATTTTATTTTTTGATAAAAGCACCTTGGAGACGAAAAAAATTAAGACGGTTGTTATTAGCATGCACTAATGAATTAGAAAAAGTGACTAAGTCGAAAAGGCTTAAAACATGCTTAAAAATAATTAAGGTAATAATTGCTGGTAACAACAAGCACAGCCAGTTAGCACCCATAAGTAGTTAAACCCTCCAAACATAAATTAAAAAGCCTAAGTTAAGCAAACAAGCAGGTTGGGTGTTCAAGCAACAGGTGGTTGGAAATAGGTCTTTTTGTGATCGCTAACAAGCTATGCCTACTTGCTAAGGAAAAAATCTCACACACTAACACATTACAAACAAATGCACCTGAGCAAATCCATATACATAAGCCGTATCTAGAAAACTTGCACGAGTTTGTCAATAACAATGGCCAACAAAACAGTCAGCACAATGCCATGGAACCACGCTTTTTTATCAATCTCAAACAAGGTACGGTCGTTCTAGCACGACCAGACCGGTGTATGATAAAATCCGGTACCGGTGAAATGTCACATGAGATCTGTAATCGTGCATGGCAAATTTTTATCTTCACACTGATTTATAATAAACAAAGAAAAGCTGGTTGTTTGAACGAATATTCATAATATTTAAACAAATAATTGAGGCTTCAGTGCCCACCATCACACCAAAATTTATGTTTTTGAATGCACCATTCCTCTGTCGTACTTTCCGTTTCCAGTCAGGCCCAGATCAGAACGTTTGTAATTTAAAAATTAAAGTGGGTTGTCAATTTCCATTGTTAAGTATAGGTGATCAAAGAAATCTTGCCATGTCAAAAAATGAGTCGTAACTCAGAAAGGCGAAAGGGTCTAGGTTATTCATTTAAGCGTCTTAATTTTCATTACAATAATTTATAATTTTACAAAGTAAGCTATGTAATAACATATTTTATTTGGGTGTAGTGCATATATGATGCATTGAGATACTAGACCCCTGCTAACCAAATTGTGACATCATTTGGTTGTGCACTTCTGCTGAACTGCAGAGTATGGCAGTTTTCGCCGAGATTTCAGGTGTGCAGAAGCAAAATTCCGCTGTATCAATGTACAAGAAAGCAGTTGGTATGCACTGCAACTCGTGGCCCATGGCTGCCCGGCGTTTGTGAAGGCAAAGTGCGACCCTATACGATATAAATTGGGGAAAAATCAGTGCTCCGTTTTTTTCGGAGACATTAGTTTGTCCTGGTGTTTTAAAAAAAATCTTGGATGTGCTCTTGCCATACTCTTCAGTCTGGCACTTCTGCGCTATCCTAGACCCTTTTATTTCAAATGTTTTTTGGGGATTTCATAGGCTATCGGCGTCCGTTTACCGATGTTGCGAAATCACAGTGTTCTAGGAATTTCACAGTGAGGCAGTCGTCTCGTCTTCGATGGCAGTTCGCTCATGTATTAGGCCTGGCTGTAATAGTGGCTTTTTCCAATACCTCTTGGCCCGTATTGCCGTCATCGGCAAACATAAATTTTTCTATAAACATGCCATACATGCATAACAATCACCTCTACTGCTCTGCACAACTTTGTTCATCAACAATACCAGAAGTCCAGAATACAGTACCATTCTGACTTCTGACATTGGGGAGACCACACCACTACACTGACTACGGTCCCACACCAGACATGCACCACACAATGAATGGCAGCAGTAATAATTTTAGCGCACAAAATTGTATGCTATTTCACCAAAAAAATTGTGAGTTCGAAGTTATTTTCACAGTTTCTTGTTAACGTAACTTAAACGTTTTAACATAGTAATCTAAACCTAACCTAAATCTACCTTCTAATCTAAATCTAACTCCATTAAAACCTTAAATATCTGAAAACAACTTTTTGCACGCCCTCTCTCCTCAACTAATCGCCTATCTTTATCAACAAACTGCGTGACCTAACTACCCACCTGTCTAATCTTTATCCTCGGACTGAGGAAAGTTTTTGCACCACGTCAACCCGACGATGACTTCCGACTACCGCCGATTACCGAGCTAGGCTTTGTGCAAGCAGTAGTAGTAGTAGGCTAGCTAACGCGTTTTGGATTGAATACGGTTGGTGAACAATGGCAGGTAACGTTTGTTTTCAGCGTATAGGGATGCCACATATGACAGTACTTAATCTGGAAAAGCATTCTTATTTTATGGCTGTTACCAGTACCGGAGTAGGTCCACTCTAGGCTATAGAGCCAGCAGCAAATCATGCGTGCCAGGGGTTGCCGACCCCTGTTGTAGTCTGTAGGTTTATCATCTAGGCTACATTAACCAACACAAAATATCCTATCGGTAAAATAGTTTAGGCTTATTTAACGCAAACTGTTCTTGTTATACACTTAAACTTTTACGCTTTACGTACGTACGTAAAGCTTTACGTGTCACATAAAATCAATAAATTTTTTCATTTTTTGTCAAAAGCCTGGTGGGAACGAAAATCAAACCAGTTGTTATTAGCATGCGCCAATGAACGAGAAAAAGTGACAAAGCTGAGACAAAACATTCTATTCATATTTTATCCAAATACCTGAATCATCACTATTGTTTTTGTTATTGTGACGTAATACAAAACGGTATGCCTTGTCATCGTTAAGCGACGAATTTACGTTTTGTGCCACTTATATGTGTACAAAACTTATTTGAGCCACATACAAAAAATTTGTAACGCCGTATAACCTGCCTGTTTTATATTTTGCAAAAATAAGTTTAGTTTTTTGATAAACAAAGCTGGTGTTGCGTAGGGCCTGTAAGCCTAATCGTTTCAACGTTACATTTTGCTTGTTAAATAACCATTTGATTTATCAAACTTCCTGCACGTAGGCTACTTATGACATTTTTCGCTTACTGCACAGGGGCGTAAAGTGCAATTTAAGGCATTGTGCTTGCGTACTAAGTAATCGCTAACAGACGGCACGAAATATTTTTGATTTTTGTGTTTTTTATATTATTCCACATGAAGCAAAGAGTAATTTTGTTTGATAAAAAATTGTTTTAATCAATGGTAACGCATATTTACGATTGCGTTGAATAGGAGGCGGGGAAAATGCTTTTTAAAACTGGTTCTAAAATCCTTAGGTTTTTTCACCTTGCTCAAAATGAGTGGGACCAAAAAATGTTTGTTTTTTTGGTGGAAAAACGCTTTATAACGCCTCAAAATAAAATGAATTCTTATAACTTATTTTACGTACAATAACTGCCAATCCACAGTTTACAATTTTGAAACGCCGTATACAACTATTTTTTCTATTAACTTAGTGAAAGCCAAAGAGTTGCTGCATACAAATGTTAAAAGGCTTAAGGTCCCCAAACATTGGGTTCCCGGACCAATGAGCCTCCTATACGGTAGTGGTTTTAATTATTAAGTATCATTACGAAGTGAAACCACTACTGATTTTATAATTTTTTTTGCTTAGGTAAGTCAGAATAAATCAATCAAATGGAATGAGCAACGTACTGTAGGCTACATATGATTCCTTTTATAGGCCAACAAATATGGTTGGCCTAATTAAAATAACGAATGAATTATCCTGTCAGCGGCGATAAACATTGCTCTGAAACCAACACGCTGACAGCCTGAAAATGTTCAAGTCTAATACGGTAAGCGTAAATTTAGAAACACAGCTGAAAAATGGTATGCACGTACGTATACACTGCGGGCGCCTGTGCCTCCTTGTCCAAGACCGTCTTTGCCATCACTAGTACATAGCCATTTTCAGCGTTCCTTGTCATTCTTCTTCTTGAGTATGAGGCAGCATCAAGTTATTTCATTCAGGCTAAGCAGCCATTAGACTGTGTTTTTGTCAAGCGCTGTTTAGTGCACATTTCCAACTCGAGGTCAGTAGATAATATGTTGTGCCGTCTGATCCCCACATTTTTATGAAGTGGGGAGTCGGCAAAACCCCAGGAAAAATGTTGCTGTTGATACGACCCACCTCAGTACGAAGGCATCTGAGTCTCACCCAAACTTTTCCAGGTACAGTAGTTCCACCCAAAGAGATGTGGCCAACTCACATCTCAGTAGGTGATAAGAGCTTTCGAGTTGTATAGGGCGGAGCTGCGTAGACTTAGCGTTGGTGGTGCCTTTTTAGAGTGTGGCGGAAAACGAGTCTTTACTCTAGCCTACGGTCCGTAATGCCACCGGTGCTTGGCAAAAAATTTATTGACGGTAACGATATTTGGTACTGTTTCAAAAAAGTAGTTCGGGTCGCCAAACGGTTTCAGCGTTTAAATTTGGGTCTATTAAGAAAAGGGTATAATACCTTATAACTTAAACCTTTTACCATGCCCGGAGGAAGGCATTTGGCCATTTTACCTGTTGAATTATCTGACTCTATTTTTGCGTGCGGTTAGAATACTCTAACCCATACGTGTGAAACTCCCGGCTCGCGGGTCACATCCGGCCCGCTTTTCCATAAAACTTGGCCCGCGATGTTATTTTATACATTGAACTATTTCCGGCCCGCGAGATCATTGTACAGTACAACTCACTTTTTGCAAGCAAGAAACAAGATTATAAATCGATTTATTCTAACGCTTGTAATGTGGGCTGCTTTTTTCTTTATTGTTTGTTAAGTTTTTTAATGCTTTTGCAAGGAGATGAATGAAACATAATGATGTAAGAGAAGAATAATGAAAAATATCCCAGTCAAAAATTATCAAAAACATCAAAAATTTGGTGTTGTTTCGCTGCCTGTTCCAATTCATGTACTCGTGTCAGGAAACGTTCAATCAAGTTTTGTCCTTACGGCCCGCGGCGTTAAATAAGTTTTGAGTTTTGGCCCTTGATGCGATTGAGTTTGAGTAACCTTTTGTCAGCCGAAAGGTTTTAATATTACAGCAGAAATAGTTTACAAGAAAAGGTTTTTTATTGTTGGTGCAGTACACTTTCTCAATATTACAAATAATAATCAAGAACATAGTAATACCAGGGAGCACGACATATGGCCGCGGGAAAGTGGCCGCGAACAAACTCACCGGGGTCAACTGAACGTGACGTAAATTGACCGCAGACAAACTGACTGTGACATAAACTGGCCGGCGATCAAATTAACCGTCGATAAATTGGCCGGCGATCAAATTAACCGGCGACAAATTGGCCGTCAAAAGGTCAAAATTTTAAACTCGGTAGTATATAATATGTAAAGTAAATATTTGTTTGTAACTATTTCCTTTGTTTTTAACAAAATTGTTTTTTATTTCAATACACATTGAAACGTTTATTGAAATAAACAGAAGTGACTAGATAGTGAATTAGAATTTTGACCTTTTGACGGCCAATTTGTCGTCGGTTAATTTGATCGCCGGCCAATTTATCGACGGTTAATTTGATCGCCGGCCAGTTTATGTCACAGTCAGTTTGTCTGCGGTCAATTTACGTCACGTTCAGTTGACCCCGGTGAGTTTGTTCGCGGCCACTTTCCAGCGGCCATATGTCGTGGAACCGTAATACCACTGCTTATAAGATGTCTATTGAGTTGCAATCACCATGACTAGCTCAGACAGCTCGTATGTTGATTTCGATAATTCACGCAGTTAATGCTTTCTATCTCTATGATTCACTCGACTAAATCTCGGTCTCTGCTCGCTGGTAGAAGTGCGAGCTTATAAAACGTGAAAGCAATGGGAGTTAAAATTTTCGACAAGAAAAACTCTGCGAGTCGTTGCAGCTGCAACGGGCAAATCCTTATTTTGACAATGTGAGATACATATAGTTAAAGCTGACACATTGATTCATAGATAAATAGTCAGTGTTAAAGTTAAAAGCGGGCATTTCCAACAAAGACTTCTTATACGCACAGATACTGGAAAACAACATGAGAGAACTTACTAATAGGAGTGTTCACAGGAAGTTATTTAGAGCAAATTTCCATATATCAATCGACAGTTGAAGTAGTTATCAGAAAACAATTTCATAAACTTCAATCAATAACCAGAAAACACATTTGCAAGAAATGATGTAATGGTATTAAAAATACCACCCAGGTCGCCACAAAACAAAGCCTACGAAGAAAGGACATTATCCCCAATGTATGCTTAAAGTATTTACCGCGATAAAAATACAATTAACTGACAAAAAATATGCTAATTAACAACATTTGTGTAATGACAGCCAAAAAAGTTAATCACACAAATTTTGACAAAAACATTCATTTCAATTATTTGAAACTTAATTTTGACTCGGTTATTGACTGCTTGTCCGCCACACTAACGTGTACCCTGCCCTCATTTTTCAAGTGGTTAAGCCATTTAACATGTCAAGTATTCCAACCGCATGGATATGTGACGATACCAAGACATCACTATGAGCCTTACAAACCGAGCTCTTACGGGAGTGGGAAACGTGTTCAACACGTAATCGTTTCGGTTTATGTTTCCTTCAAAGATCTGAAACAAAGAGATAAACAGCTTGTTTGTTACACCAACAAACTCCAAACCAATATCATGCTCCGGCTATCCTCAAACCATGATTTACGACTGACATATGACTTGTTAGGGTAAAGTTATATTTATGGTTAGCATGCAGTCACTATATCTGACTGTTTTACAAAACGCAATGGTGTCGCGAAGGTTGGCAATGCTATCATATCCTATCTTTCCTGCATTTGTTTCTCACAATATCTTGTCCATCGGCGTCTTGCAGCATCTGTAATTGATCTTCAGCAGTCCCGAACGATACCTTGAAACTCGTTACCCATTGATCAGCAGCTGGCCTTCCTTGCGTCACAACCCCGGTGACCTGTAGCTCATACTCCAGATCAACTTGAATCCATTCTCCGGCTACATCTAAAGTGACAAGTGTAATTGCAACTAACCGAAAGTTTCTGGGCAATATGTTTCAACAAATCTCAATCTTGCTACTTAGCCTATTGAATATCTAAACTACTTTATTTGTTTTAGTTGGTGTTGCATAAAAAAAACAATAAAAAAAACATAAAACTACTATATTTCAACTAAAATAGGACCTTCGTTTGAAGATATTTTAAAACTCATACAGCATTCTTTTCCAGATCAGACTTACTTTGACTCGCGAGCCATGCGCCATGATGGTGATGGGTTCGATCGTCATTCAACTTGCGGTTATTAAGTCTGGCGTTATAGGGGCGCGTATGCAAGTTCCATGTGCTTGATGCAGACATTTTGTTATCTTTTACCAAACCACTTTTAATCCCGACCGCGCAAAGGTTTACTGATAAAGAAATTTTAAGTTGTAAAATTAAGCAAAATTAATTCGTCATCAACTCAAAACTCACCTTTATAAACTAAATCAACCATCTGCTTCATTTCAGCAAAACTTTGGTCAACGTTGCAAATACATTTTCCTGGCGGTCCAATATCGCCTTTTGCCCCGGGTGGACCAATAGGTCCTCGTTTACCAGGTATGGCGCGAGTAAGCGTTCCATCCTCGGGCAAGTTGCGCACAGGAAAGCAAATTTCTGGCTGACCACTCACACCAAATACAGCAGTACAAATGATAATGTAAATGAGCATTATACTATTCTTAAGCTTTGAAACCTAATAAGTAACATGCTACTAATTAGTATCATTTGTCACTAGCAAAGCTGTTTCGCAAATGTGGTCCATTTACGACTATATAACGCCCCGGCAACAGGCTCGTTTTTAAATTCTAATTTTAGATGCATGTCACAATGTCTGCTGGCTTATTCGTGACTTGAATAAGTTCACACTAAAGTTGCAGTATGATTTGGCGCATTCCTCGGTTGATTTGTTTGCGGCATTTTGCCAGCAGTGTCTTGTATGACCAAATATACTAGATCGCTTAAATTTTCCGACAGGGTAATATAGTTGCGTGATAAATATTATGCAATCCCTACAGAATGCATACTACAGCATTTTCGATCAGAGAAAGAAGTTGACTCGCAGCTGTAGACAAGACTCAACACTTGCCTTACGATTTGACCCATTGTTGGCTAAATCCTTGACAAAGGTGCAGAGCTTAAACTCAACGACATATACAAGCATATCTGGAATTATGTAACCTAGACCTCGGGAATACCAGAGGTTATGCCATTAATCTACCGATTTTAACACAAGCAAGCACCAATTATTTATTTAGCCTACTCGTTCGAGCATTTGCCTTATCGTTTTAAACACGCTTTTTTGATATGTAACATACGCTGGCAACCGTGTTTTACATTGTATTTGTATTTAATAAGCTCATGAAGTTTGAGATATGTCTGAAGATTTTATGACGTATAACCACAAGCAAGAGCAAATTCTTTGTTTACTCTGACGAACGTGTTCACTTTATCCGACGCGCGTTTTTATTTGCAAAATATGTTGACCACTGCGTATTTTCAGCTGTATATAATAAGCATGTATAGCTTGAAATATGTCTGACGGCTAACGAAATTTTACTTCAAAAAACACATTTTTGGAATGCATTGTATTTACATTAGAATGATAAAACGGACCAATCAACTTGAAAACGGGAGTTCAGAAATGAAACCTCAAGCAGCGAACTTACACGATCTTAGTTTCGCACAAAACGGCGTATTTAGCGCTGGTGTTACACGGCACTACCACGAGACCATGGGAGTCGTCTTCAGACCAGGCCCACACCACGCAACGATAAATTGCACTTATCCGACCTCTCCACTTAACAAACTTTGATTTTCTGCCCTGGCTGTCCACCACTGAACCATCGGGATTTCGTTGGCCATTTATCCAGAACATGCGAAGTCTTCGGTTCAATAGATGAGCATCGGCAATCCACTACACAAGAAAACAAAAGTGTGTCAAAACAATTAAGAAAATAACCGCCCAAATTTTTCGAAATGGTAAAAATTATTATATAAACCTTATTTTAACCTAGGAATCGTTCGTACAATGTCTTGTGTTAGTTAAACGTCGCCATCAAACAGTTAAATCAAGAAATGTTGATTGCTTTACTTACCTTTGCAGCCGCTGTTACTTTTTGTTCGGTGTCTAGAGTGGTAACCTCGGCTTGGTAACGTTTTTTGCAAATGGTCGATCCCGAATTGAAAGTCAAAGTCTTCGGCGCGGCGAGATTGAAGCAGGAATCGCCAACGGTGAAATTGCAAGCAAGTTCGCGAACTGAAAAAATAAATATGCCTTGAATGGAAAATTTCTGTATAAGCTGCTGAGTATAAGACCGAAAAGAGTACAGGGCTATTCGAAGATGGTTTGTACATACCACATACAAAATACCAAAACAAACTGTTTGATGTACGCTTACCATGAACTTTGTTGGAGTTAGTAACATCATGAGAAACACTAGAATCCCTGAATGCTGAATTGAAATATTTGCCACCGTTAAAACAAACATAGTTATTGAGAATAACATGAAAAAGTGGTAAATCAAGTTTTTGGTTGGAGTGTAAGACCAACAAAAGTATAGTATGTCCAAACTTAACCAGTCCAATAACAAAAACAACTTACATGTCGACTTGGGACAGCAATATCTGACTTTATAATCCTGGCAAAGTCTACTGCCGTAACTTGTACATCGAAACCCTCTGCTTGTTGCAAGTCGAACGCTGTCTCCAGTGCTCTTGTACGACAAGTTGTCAGCAACTGTCACCACTTGCATCATACGAGGGGAACTGCAGGCTTTGTTGGATGACGTCAGGGTTGATAACATTTCAGTGTCACCCGGACTATCTCGGGACGGTGTGTCCTGATCAAACCATTCAGTCCATTTGTAAGATATGTTGGGACAAGTACCAGTCGACGGGACATACCCGCCAGCTGAATTTGACAATAAAAAGTGGATCATATAAATGTTTATGTAAGATATAAGAAGGTATGAAACTACCAGGTCATTATGATAAAGTACAATTAAAAATTATCTAGCTCCTTATCCAGAAAACACTAACCACCTATTGTGCTTGATGTTGTCAGTGAAACATCTCCTTTGGCGGTAGGCTTTGAGACTGTAACAGAAAAGAAAAACTTTAAATAACGTAATAACACCTTAAATAACAACATGTTGCAGGAATGTAGACATGAAAATAACATTCAAAATAAGGACAACAACTACGAAGAGTTATTAGATAATTTCAGACTGAGACGGTCAACTCACCAGTGGATGACGTAAGCGGACAGCAATATCTGACTTTATAATCCTGGCAAAGTTTACTGCCGTAACTTGTACATCGAAACCCTCTGCTTGTTGCAAGTCGAACGCTGTCTCCAGTGCTCTTGTACGACAAGTTGTCAGCAACTGTCACCACTTGCATCATACGAGGGGAACTGCAGGCTTTGTTAGATGACGTCAGGGTTGATAACATTTCAGTGTCACCGGGACTATCTCGGGACGGTGTGTCCTGATCAAACCATTCAGTCCATTTGTAAGATGTGCTGGGACAAGTTCCTGTCGACGGGACATACCCCCCAGCTGAATTTGACAACAAAAAGTGGATCAGATAAATGTTTATGTAAGATATAAGAAGGTATGAAACTACCAGGTCATTATGATTAAGTACAATTTAAAATTATCTAGCTCCTTATCTAGAAAACACTAACCATCTGTTGTGCTTGATGTTGTCAGTGAAACATCTCCTTTGGCGGACGGTTTTGAGACTGTAACAGATAATAAAAATTTTAAATAGCTTAATTACACCCTAAATAACAACATGTTGCAGGAATGTAGACTTGAAAATAACATTTGAAATAAAGACAACAATTACGAAGAGTTATTAGATAATTTCGGACTTAGACGGTCAACTCACCAGTGGATGACGTAAGCGGACAGCAATATCTGACTTTATAATCCTGGCAAAGTTTTCGGCCGTAACTTGTACATCGAAACCCTCTGCTTGTTGCAAGTCGAACGCTGTCTCCAGTGCTCTTGTACGACAAGTTGTCAGCCACTGTCACCACTTGCATCATACGAGGAGAACTACAGGCTTTGTTGGATGACGTCAGGGTTGATAACATTTCAGTGTCACCGGGACTATCTCGGGACGGTGTGTCCTGATCAAACCATTCCGTCCATTTGTGGCTGGCAGTGGGACATGTTTGTGTTGTAGGAATATATCCCTTATCTAAAGTGTTCAAAAAAATGACCAAGGGAAAAAGCAGGAATTTGGGGCTCACAAGATATGCCATGTAACGCTAATGGAAATAGACCATCCTCAGGCAACCTCGAGCCATTTAAAAAATCATTAAATGTTGCTTAAAATACTTTGTATATAGAAAGTGACAAACCTGATGATGTTGTCGAGACTCCTGTATTTGAGGTGGTGGTGATTGCACAAAAAGAAAATGCAGATGAGAAAAAAATAACATTATTTTTCATACTGTACAATCAAAATTTTAAATTTAACATATCGCTTTCTACAGTTATTGCCCTTTATATTATCAGAACATTTGAAACTCTGAAGTTCAGGCAAAAATTACCAGTCGTCGAAGATGGACAACAGTATCTGACTTTGTAATCGCTGCAAAGACGATTCCCTTTCTGGTAGTTGACGCATCTCAGTCCGCGGCTAACATAGATTTCGACTCTATCTCCAGTACTTCGGTAAGATGATCCGGAGGCAGTTTGAGCCTGGATGGCGGATGGGTGGGAGCAAGCCAGAGACTTGGAAACCAACGCCTGCAAGCTCTCGACATCACCTCTTCTGTATCTCGATCGGGGATTTCCCTCGTTGAACCAGGGGGTCCAAGTATGGGAGGAGGGACATGTACCGATGATGTCTCCAGCTGCTCAGAAGTTAATTTCAGGTTACTATTGTCACAGTAGATCAAGTGCACTTAACGTGAGTGTCACTTGCCACGCGAACATGTGTGAAATGAAATACTGCACGGCAAAATCTATTTTCAGGGTATCTACAGTGTAGAGTACCTGATTCACAAGAGTCACCGGAATAACCATCTGAGCAAGTGCAGTTGTAACTTCCATCGCCGAGATCGTTACATTTACCACCGTTTAGACAAGGTTGTCGAGAACATGGTCCGTCTGCAAAGATTCATTCTTTCAATAAACACTTGTATTCGTAACGGTTAATATCAATTACATATAGAAACCCGTGTAATAAAGGCTGATCGTTTACAAACCATTGACACTGCAGATAATGTTAAACAGAAGCCCAACAACGGCGTCCAATTCCGTAAAACTGCTCAATTCGCGGGAATAGATTTCAGGCGGATATGATGCAATCTGGTGAAGCTGGGAGCGGATCGCATTTCGAACACCAACGGCGATCACGGTTGACTGATTTCGCAGAAGAACACCGGGCAACTGAACCGAGTCGTACGACCGTCCGTCGGTCACAACTACGGTAACCGCTTTGACGGCCTCACGGCGTCCGGCAGCTGCTGTAAACTTGTACTGCGCAGTTTTTCTTAGCGCATTTCCGGTCAAAGTACCGCCCCGTACGTATTCTATTCCATGAATGGCTCTCAAGAGGTTGATCTTGCTAGAATACTTGTTTAGCTGCCATAGATCCGTCCAGGTTTTTGTGTATCTAGCAGCAGCCACTTGCACAGAGTCGGGACCTATCGTGAAACCATCAACAATCTTAGCTACAAACGTCTTGACTGAATCAAAGTTTGCAGCGCCAACTGATCCGCTTGCATCGAGAAGGAAGACCAGATCTAGTTTTCCCTTGGTACGGCAATCTACATCATCTTGAGGAGCTGGAAAAAAGATTTTAGTTCACCGAAGTCCAGTTTTACTAATTTTATTTTATCAATTAATCTATTGAGTTGATGAATTAGAATATTGACAATAAAGTGGTTTTACCACTGCAAGGTTTGAACATCGCAACTCACGAATTTCACAGTTTTTTCCCGTGAAGTTTCCTGGGCACAGACACTCGTAATCTTTGTTTGATGACAAAATGCAAGTGCCTCCGTTGATGCATGGATCACTGACGCAGGAATCGTCTGTCAAAAGTTATTTGTTAAAACAGAACGACCATAAATCATATTCGAAAAAAACTATAGTTTAAGCTTCAAAGAAAAATAATTACCCTAAAGTAATTTGCAGAAAAGAATTAGTGTAACGAAATGTAAGGATAAAACAAAAAGGACTTATTTTGTATAATATAATACCAAGCTTTACGGCAGAATGCAGATAATTCTTTAATCCATACATTACTTCTCACCATTGACATAGCATACGGCGTTGATTATTGTGTTGAAAAGACTCCCAAGCCCATTAAAATCATCGACCATAATGGAAAAAATTTCATCTGGTTTCGATCCAATCTCTTTGAGTTCGTTCAATGACGCGTCTTTTACCCCGAGCGCAATAACCCGGGAAATACTTTGTAAGAGGTTTGCGGGTTCCGCTACCGGATCTTGAGAAACGCCATCGGTCAGCACTAAAGTTACCGTCGTAGCATTTGGCCGTTTTCCTGTTAATAACAAGTTTAATCCATCGGTCAGTTTATTACAAAGCTAAGGAGATTGACAACCCAAGGATGGGTTGCTTACACGCATTTTAAAACGAAATTTAAAGTCGAAAAAGAACTATGCAATTTTGAGGCAAAAATTTCAATATGATCGTTACCTTCATCAGGACGGAATTTTTTCGTATAAATCGTTTCCAAGGCAAGTCCTGTTCTAGTGCCACCTCCAGGGTAATTCATGTTCCGAATTGCACGAAGCAAACCCTCGGTAGTTTGGTATTCTTTGAGCGACCAGAGGTTGCTAATTGTTCGACTGTAAGTCAAGGCGGCGACTTGCAATGCGTCTGAACCAACCTCGAAGCGCCTTATGAGGTTGGATAGAAACATTTTGATGAGGTTGAAATTGCGGTTGCCGATGGAAGAACTCGTGTCCAGTGCTATGACCAAGTCAATGTCTTTTTTCCCATCGCATGTTGCTGAAATAACGAATATAATGGGAAATTGCAAATCAGCTCCAGCCACTTATAGTAGTTAATTTACCAACGAGACGCTATCGTGACAATTAGCATAGAAGATCGAATTCTAAATTAGTTTCGGAGGAATAGATTAGAACTATTACCTGGCTTAGGTGGCGGGGTAGGTTTTATATCTGTAAAAAAATTTAAATGTATTAGAGTCAATCATTTAGGTTACGGGTGTCTTAAATTCTAAATCCAATACAGCTATATTTCCGGCTGTTGCAGCATAAAATCTGACGAAAAGCTGCAACAAGCAAGCAAAAGTGTTGTACTTGTTGCAGTAAAACTGGCAGTGAAAAGTATCTAAAAATAACAGCAAACATTTGCCGAAACCAATAAGTAGAATGCAGATGTATTTACTCCAAAAGAAAATTTTCTCGCCATTCAGGAGGCATATTTAATGTTTTAAAGGTAAATGTTTACGCACTTGTTGGCATACAAACGTGAAAGCCGCGTTTATTTAGTTGACAAACTTCATTCTCAGCACATGTCGTGTTTACGCAACGTAGGTTGTTCGTGCCCAAGCATTCACATAAGAGCACACAATTATTAGAATCCATGTAAATGTAACCTGCAAGAAAGATGATTACATTTCGCGTAATATCAGTATAACCTTGGTCGTTAATCGTAGGAGCTCAGTTTTAAAGTGCTCTTTTGGAAAATGTCTTTACCTTTCTCTATATACGGTCCTTGAGGAAGTTGACATCCACACTCACTGATCTGGACACACTCCTCACCATCCCGCATGTAGCCTTCATTGCAGACATAATCTTCAATATTTGGCTCTTCGCATCTGCAATGTCCAATGTTTCCATTGCAGCAATTGATTTAAAAATCAATCAAAGAAGCACGTACATAGCCCTCTCACGAGTTAATTATAATCCATAGACCTTCGTATACTCAACAATGATATTCCCAGCTAAAAAGAAGGGTTAAAATGAACATATATATAATTCTTACTCGTCCTCTGCGTTTGGATCTGTGCATGTATTCGGGCAAGCGCTTGCACATCCGGAGAAATGGCTGTTTGAAGGCACAAAGTCTTCAAACTTGACGAATCCGGTTGAAGCTCTCCACGTGCAAACACCTACCCCGTTTCGTTGACACTCCCTGCTATATGCGTCGAGTGCCTGGATTAAATGTTTAATAAATTATTATAGATGCCTGAAGTAATGTAAACCTAAAAACTCAAATATTTTACCTAAAAACATATCGTAAACGTATGATAATTATCATAAAAAACGACACAAATTTTTCGCCTGATAAGTAAAAGTAATACTGGAAATAAAATAAGAAGTTTAAAATAATGCAAATATCAATCATTTTTTTTGCTACACGTAGAAATGAAGCTTAAAGTGTTATAATTCCTTAAAATTTTAAAAGCCTAAAATCTGAGAAATATTTCACTTCTTCAAGAACGTTTCGATCTCCTTTGTAAACGCAAACATCGAAAACACAACTGGAGAAGTAATCGGTGACGTCAACTTTGAAATGGCATTCGGCGAATGGTCCATCAGCCTTTGTAAGCACGCCACATACGTCGTTAGCAGAACTGAAATATAGACGAAAGCAGTCAGTCTTAAAGCTGAAATTATTTTGTCGGTATCGAATTTTGTTTTTGCAACTTACTATCGTTCATTGTCAGAAGGAGAACACACGAATTCTGGTGGAGGATCAGCCTTGGCACAATCCTCAACTTGGTGGCTCATTCCGAATTCATTTGAGCTCTTGGTTATGCTCCCATCGGGAAGACGCAAGTCATCAGCCGGGTTGCCGTTAAAATCTCCGCATAAACCGAAAACCTAAACACATTGATGAGGTTAAATATATGATCCAACACTCACCTGGTAGGCCCACAAAGTAAAAAACACAATCCGGTGAAATTTTGTTGTGTTAGATTTTGACAGTTGGCTGCCAAATAGTAATTGGCTTTCATGAGACAAGCATTACCTTTCCTTTATATGTGCTTGGTATGGTAAGCCTCACATTAGATCGAGTCTGTTCGAATTTCAACCCGAATGAAGTTGTCAAAGTGTAATAGCGACCTTGCCTTCTCACAGTGAACTTTCCACCGGGGGATGTGTAACTTCGGTAAGATATTCCGTTTACCTGGTTAAGAAACAAATAACGAAACAGAAGTCAAAAGATGACAACAAAATGATATCAAAAATTAGCATCGTTAGCTCTATATAGTAACTATCATCAACAATTAATCATGACATAGAGTGATAAATAACATAAATAAACCATACAAATATTACTGATAAAATATTGATGAATACACAATAAAATATAAGTAGACAAGGAAGTATATATCACCTTAGGCAACAAACGCTTTTCAAAACGGACTTGGACAGATCCATTGTTAAAATGAACAGTGGCCGACTTGGTGTAAGAAACTCGCGGATTTGATCTCTCTTCGTGTTCGACGATTATCTTGTAAAAATTTGGGTCTGATTCGGGTAGTTTGGTCTCTGAAAGTCGGTAGACGCATTTTCCCATAAAATGATACTGCCTCGTACGGTCGAAGGTGTAGTAGTGTGGGTCACCGTAAGCTCTGCATACGCCGTAACCTATAACAAAAACGTCGGAGTGAATACATATTTTTCACATGAACGGTCTTCGTATATATATTCAATACAAAACGTCGCTTTCCAAGGGTGTGTTGAAGAAACCGGAATGTACGACATACTTAGTGGTTGACATCCGAGCTTTCCATTCTTTCCAACTTTGCAGCTGGTACCATCAGGACAGGTGGTTGGTGTGCAAACCATTTCTCCATCCTCACACACACATTGCTGTTCGCACTCCCGAGTGATGAGACTTTCACCTGTCTGTGAAGAAAAAAGAACAAACAGCGAATTATAAACAACATTCCCTCCAATCTTTCGTTTTTTAAAGAAGCAAAATTACAAGTTATGTATACATCAAATTATGGGAACCAAAATCTACCTGGTAATAGGTTTCCTCGTAAAAACATCCGCATTCTGATTTAGGTACACATCGATCACCTGACTTGACAAAGCCGTTATTGCATTCACAGCCTGCATTTAAACAGTGAAATATGAACATTTGAGCAAGAATTAGGTGTAAAGGTATAAGTGTAGTAAAAGTTAACAATAGTATGGAATTTCAACCTATTTTCCCACCTGGAATACATTCCTTGCTTTCACAGTCCACTAGAGTCGTGTCGTTGCGGCTGCATGTTTGCGGACAGACTTTCACACATCGGGTATATTGAGAGTTGGCAGGACATAGTGGTGCTATACGAAGACGAAAAACCAAACTTTAATTTCGCTAGAAAATTTAAATACGGTACTCTGCAAGTTAATATATAGGTTGAAGCATTATGGCAACTAAATGTTATTTTCAGTGTACACGCCTGCGTACACATACACTTGTTTTAGTCGCTACACAAACACTCTTTCATCAGGTGTACGCTCAAGTTGTTTATCCAACTTTGGATATAGTTGCAACTATAAACACATGTGTTTTCACTAGTAATAGGGATCCTTTGGGTTAAATATTAGATTTTATGTCATAACAATATCACTAAGTTTGTTAGCCCTGTGGAGTAGTGGGTAACGACACTACCTCGCAATTACCATCTGCACAAACGAACGAATATTCGAATCTCAGGGTATGATTTTGAACAAGTTGGTGTGACCCTGACCCAGGTTTGTTAGTTAGTCGCTGTTACTGAATTTGTGTTTGTTTTACATTTGAAATTTTTAAGCTTACTTTCTTTGTTTATGCAAGTTCACTCCTGCAACTCTGTGGTATGTGGTGTTCTCCCTAGCCTTAGGCTCTTACCAACATAACGTGCTTGCCTCGCTGTAACAGTGTCTGTGACAGTTGTGGGACAACTTGTGCAGTGACCATATATGTTTATTATTGCAACTTATCACTTACTCAAGCCACAAAGCTTCCTCCAATCACATATAAGCGCTTTCTTTGCTAAACAAGCTTCGGCATAGGCGGCAATGTTTGATAGCAAGGAGTTCTGAGATCCTTTGCTAAGACATGAGTCCAAGCTACAATCCTGTCAAACGAAAAGACAACAATATTTAAAACGGCTCAGTCTACTATCCTGCAGATAATAAACATCCATGTATTGTTATACCAAACTGCGAGGCTGTTGTGGCGGCCATTTACTTACCTGGAAGTATTTTTGGGATGGTACGTCGCATCCAGAGAAACATCCATCTTCACTTGCAAGTATCGAACAATCGCATTCGCCGCTGTCATAATCTGGGGACTGACAGGAGTCGTACTGGATGGATGGTTGACAACTGTAACAATAGCAAAGCAGGGTATCAACCTACTACTGGAGCTTATTCATTTTTAACTTGCAGCGTTTGGTTCAAGTTATGAGAATCAAATTCTTGTCGATTCAAAATCAAAGAGTTGTACTATGATGTTCAAACCTGGCATCCCCGCTGTTGCTTTTCCAGATTTCCCCAAATTCTGGCGGTTCTTTGTCTTTAAGATCATTCGATGGTTCACGATCAAAATTGCCACATAAACCTGAAAAGAAAGCACATTTTTAGCTTAACATACAAAAAAAATTATTCTATCTACGATATAGGTAACCTACCTTCTGAGCATTCAAGAAATGACTGTGGGAGACCAACTCTGACATTATTTTCGGAGTTAATAGACACAAAGATGCCATAGCTCGTTTCAAGGCGCAATGAGTCTCCAATCAGCAGAATTTGCAAGCCAGCGACTGCGCGAGTGAAGGGGGTGTTTGTTTTTGCTCCGTTTATCTGCAAAAATGAGAATAATTTCACAAGTTTAGCCAGTGTAGTCAAAACGGTGCTGCTGAGAGCCGACCCGTTTCAATAATTATATTGTAAAGGTAATACAAAAGGTTTGCGAAGGCAGTTGAACTAAGCACAAATCATCTTACTACAAGTCGAAGTCCTCTTCTTAATTCTATTGCGAGACCGTTGATTTTGACTAAGATCTTTAAAAGTTTGGGTAAAATTCCACCTTGTGGGTTGTCCTTCACCAACTGGGAAAATAGTAAGGCGGCATTTGTTAAAGCTAAAAGCAGAATACCGAAACAAATCGATCTTAAACGCAAGAAATAATAAACTGGTTTAGAGTTAGTTTATGGTTTAGAAACACTCAATTTATTATCCGGCGTTTTTGCACCCACCTCGATAGACACAGGCGGTGCAGAATCGCATGCTGATTGCGCCAGCACGTAGCTACAAGACCCAATAAAGCTGTAGGACATATTGTCGAAGGTTACAAAATGGTGACTGTTTTTCACGTAACAGAAGTCGCTTGTTTTTGCGGCTGTAGATGCAACAACAATTTCTCAACATCTTTGTGATTCTTTACTGCTAACACTTCTACTTTCTTTTACGAACCTCAAGTAAAATTTATTTTATTACTTATGACGTGCTACTTACGTGGTGGCGGTGTCGTGGGCGCTGCAGTTGTTGTTGGAATCGCTGAAATAAAATAAAACATAAACTGACACACTTGCTTACAAGCAAAAGATTAATGTTTTCAAAACCTCAATCTCAACAAAGCAAGCAATGAGCTTTTTCAAAATATTACGCAAATTAACTTTTGAAATCCACATTTATTGATTATATAGTATCACAAAGTTTTGCTTGAAACAGCTACAGATCATGTACTTACGAACACATTCTTTGTAACCTTCACCAGAATATCCAGTTTTGCAGGCGCATGTGTAGCTGCCATCGTTGTTGGTGCAATCAGCATTTTCATGACATGGTTCTTCGGAACATTCATCGATGTCTTAGGTAAACAGTGTAAATAAGATTGTGATATCATTCGATCAAATAATTAGAATATTTACACAGTGACGAACTAAGAAGTTTATTGAAATATTTAATATACACGTTGTAGAACACACTTATGCTCACCTTCGCATCTAAAACCATTTCCACGGTAACCAGTAATACAATGACAATAATAACTTCCGTCGCTGTTGGTACAGTTTGAGTTTTCATCGCACTTGTTATCTTCAGGTAAATCGCATTCGTTGATATCTGAACAAAAGTGCTGTCGTTAATTAATCATAGATATAAATGATCAATAGATCCCTCCAAGGAAAATAAAACCATCCATAGTATACACTACAATTAAATTACATGTCAAATGTTGTCAAAAAGCACCAATGTGTTGCCAATGGACAATCTTTCAAATACAAAGTACATGTGATACCTTTTAAAAAATCGTTGTAACAAAATACCTTCGCATTTGCTGTCAACAAGCTCAAAACCTTGGTGGCACGCGCAAGTAAAACCCTCTTCAACATTTTTACAGATCTGGTCGTCTAAGCAATTATGGCGGCCAGCTCCACATAGGTCATATGCTAAACAGCAGGATGAAAATATTAAAATTTCGATGACTTTATAATAATATCAATTGGCAAACAGGAATGCTGAGCATATAGTGACAGTGAGCACAAAGCAGATAATCTTCTCATTTTCACTCCAGAAAAGCAAAACGTAATAACCGCGGCAGTCGTCCTCCCCGTCGCCAGTGTAACCGCTCAAGCAAGTGCAAGTATAGGAAGCAATAGAATTGCGGCATTCAGCATTTTCATGGCAAGGTTTCGTCGGTTCGGAGCATTCGTCGATATCTAACAAATCAATTATTTCGACAATATGTCGTTATGGGTTAATTTGAAACTGTATAACTACAAGCGTGTCTAATTCCTTGTATGCTAAACAGGTATCTACAAACATCACAAAAAGTTTACAATTATTTGTTACAAAATTATTAGAACTAATACGTCTCACTGAAATTCGCTCTTCACCTTCACAACTGGCACCATCACCCGTGTAACCAGTCAAGCATCGACATTCAAAACTGCCATCGTTATTGATACATTTGGCATGGCTATCACATATATTGGCGTTGGGATCTTCGCATTCATTAATGTCTGTAAAAGATATTTGGAAATTTGATTATTTCTTTTGTAGTTGAGTTATAATCAATTTCTATTTTCACCAGTGCGTCCTGAAATACTGAAAAAAATGGTTAAAATAGCAGTTTTATTAATAATGTTACAACTATTGTCACTCGAGAAACATAATAAGCATAAAACAATACCTTTGCACATTCCCAAGATCATTTTGTATCCTATACGACAAACGCAAGTAAATCCATCTTCTGTGTTCTTGCACATTGTGTCCTCTGGACAATTGTGGTTGCCAGTTCCACATAAATCCTCAGCTGCAAAAATCAGATGAAAACAAAAACTAAAAATGACCAAAAAAAAAGGTATTTTTCTACATCTAAACGTTAAATAAAAAAGTCAAAATCATGACTATATTTATTGCAATATATTGACGACAGCCAGGAAGGAAAAGAGAAATTGTTTATTGTGTGGTTGTTGAATTCATTAAATAACATAAAATATGAAACCACGCATTTTCCACATATTATCGTACTCGAGAATTACTTGTTAGCATTTTACTCACCAACACAAGTTGATCTTCCATCACCAAGGTATCCGTCCTTACATGAACACGTGAAGCTTCCTTTCGTGTTTTTACAAGTGGCTCTTTCAGGCAAGCAACTATGCAGATTTTCGTCGCATTCATCGACGTCTAGAAAGTATGAGAATTTAAGTTGAAGTCTGTGCGAGACCGTGAGTCCGTGTTTTAATCTGTATCAAAACTATCAACTTGCCGGTACAAATTTCATTGTCGTTTAAACGGAATCCATCCAAGCAAGCACATGAAAAGCTTCCGGGATTGTTAATGCACTTGGAATATCTTTCACAGTTGTGCATTGAAGTGGTGCACTCATCCAAATCTAAATAACGTTTAAAGGTTAAACGAAATAAACTACAAGTTTGCATTGTGAATATACGCTGCGAAATAGGTAAATGGCCAACTACAAAAATTCAAAACTTTGAAAATAATTGCAGTAATTTTATTTAAATATCCGCACAATTGGCGGTAGTGTATACTGTATATATCCTACATTGTGCCAGTTTGGTATAAGTCACATAGTTTAAACATTATAGCGTTACCAAAGCATTCTTTTTTGCCATCTCCTTCAAAACCAGGTAAACAAGTGCAGGTATAACCTCCTGGGGTGTTTCGACAATTGGAGTTTGCAGAACAGACTTGGTCTGCGTTCTCGCACTCGTTGATATCTAAGATAATAATAAAACTTACGCTACAATTTAGATATAATTAAATAACGTGGAGAAAGTTAAAAGCGGTTTGGATATCTCATCACATTTGGAGGAAACTCAAAACAAAATTGGAAGATCATATATTCCCATAAGTATTTTACCTGAACAAAGATAACCAGGGTCACCAGAATAACCGCTCTTACATTCACATGTCCAACCTCCTTCATCGTTTATACACACACTGTTAACTCCACAGTCGTGGGCGCCTTCCTCGCATTCGTTGATATCTGCATGAAAGTATTGGTTACATTCGACATGATAACTTCCCAAATAAAGACAAGTTTTATAACAATTTAGCATATACCTGTACACTCTTGACTTCCTATGCCGGTAAAACCTTCCTCGCAAGAGCATGTGTATGAACTTCTGGTATTAATGCAATAGCCGTTTTCTGCGCACTCGAATGTTTCTCTGCCGCATTCATCAATGTCTTGAAAACAACGATGTGAGTTACTTTAGCAAACATTTTTACGACAGCTAAAGCAATTATTTCGAAAGCTAGAACTCTAAAAAAGTTTACTTAATCTTTTTTAGTTTGTAATCTTATTGTATAGTTACTACC
This sequence comes from Clavelina lepadiformis, assembly GCF_947623445.1. NCBI lineage: Eukaryota > Metazoa > Chordata > Ascidiacea > Aplousobranchia > Clavelinidae > Clavelina > Clavelina lepadiformis. The sequence continues at coordinate 6,654,115 of NC_135241.1, read as the reverse complement.
CAGGATGTAACCAACTTCTAACGGCTACCTTGGCATTCCTGGCCATGAACTGACATTTCGAAGCCAGCAAGACAATTACACTTGAAACTGCCGAACGTGTTCTCACAACTTGAGTAAGACGGGCAAGTGTCACCTGCAGCGCACTCGTCAACCTCTGCAGCAAAACACTTACATTAAGTGACAATATTGCTGGTCAAAAATATAAGCGTTTAACATTGAACTAATCCTCAACACTTTCACAAGCAATCAGGCTTTGTTTGTGTCTTTACTCAACACTCACCTTCGCAGCTGGTACCGTCCCCTCGGAAACCAGGCAGGCACTTGCAAGTAAGGGTTCCAGGTAGGTTTATACAGGAAGCCTGAGGTGAGCAGTTATCGGTATTTTCTTCGCACTCATTGACATCTTAAAAATTCATGATATGTTAAATTATATACAACGTGCACAATTAGTGTTTATTATAAAATATAACAGTATAACAGCATTATTAGCGCCAATGAGATGCAAATATGCGGCATACATCGTGCTATACTTTGCATAAAAACTATAGTAGCCTACCTTTACAAGTGTTTTCAATTAGCTTATATCCGTCCTTGCAATTACACAGATAACTTCCGTCAGTATTCATACACTGTGAATTGTCTTGACAAGAATATCTTTGCAAGGAGCACTCGTCTATATCTAAGTGATGCAAAAATAAAGAAATGATTGAAGGTAATAGCAGCTTGCGCGACTTGTTTACAACTTTTTAAGTGCAGCTGTTAAAAGTGGAGTTAATTACATAATATCGTTATTCGCAAACCGTAGTAAGCTATCAATATCGGTACCGGTACCAAAAAGTGGCAAAAATTGATACTTACCATTACATTTTACTTTCCCATCGCCAGTGTAGCCACGAATGCAGTGACATAAGTAGCCATCTTTAGTGTCAGCGCATTCTGAATTACTAGTGCAGTTTGCAATCCCAAGCAAGCATTCGTCTACCTCTGAAAACAAAAACGAAACTTGCAGAAATTTGTGATTTGTCATAAAAGCATTTGTCCTGGTTGGTTAAAATGTTGGAAACAAACCGGGAGCTTCAGTTGGTGGACTGGTTGGTTTTGGTACTTCTGAAATAAAAAATATATGTAGTAGATTAATTGTATCAAAAAATTTGTGTTCAAGTTCTTCCCTTTCTAACATACCATCACAGAGTTTTGTTCCATTTCCTTGATAACCCGTCTGGCATTCACATCTGTGATTTCCAATGGTGTTGATACAATCGGCATTTTCCACACAATTATCAATTCTCAAAACGCATTCGTTGATATCTTAATTGCACATTAAACTTAGAACCACATGTTTTGTGAAATAAATATTGCTAAAACGTGCTATGATGATACAAAACTACTTATAATATCGTAATACGCAACAAGGTATAAAACAATACGCCTTTTAACAAAGTGCACTATGAATGTATGGGGCACATAGCATATTTTGTGATTACCAAAACACTCTCCATAACCATCGCCTTCAAAACCCTCATAGCAAGCGCATTTGTAACTTCCTGGGATGTTGTTACAACTAGCTTGGTTGTGGCAAGGATCAAGCAAGCATTCATTAATATCTGAGCGAGTAATAATCAGGTTGGAAATTGATAAAAGAAAAGTTTATTTTCAAGCAAGAGCAAAATAAAGTGATGGTCATGTGAGAATTCCTTGTGAGTATAATGTAACACAACATGTAGGCTACCTGAGCAATTTTCCTCTTTTTGTCGAAAGCCTTTGTTGCAAACACATCTGAAGCTTCCAACGCTATTTTGACAAGTCGAATCACTTGGGCAGTTAGATTGACCATTTGTACATTCGTTGATATCTGCGAATTTACACAGGGTAAGAAATGGATTGTGGAGCTTGCGTTATTGTACAAGAATAATGAATTCAAAATAAAAACAAAGGTAACATGCCTTTACAAGTCCGCCCGTTACCAGATAAACCCTTCTTGCAGGCGCAGGTATAGCTACCAACCGTGTTGGTACAATTGGCATTTTCGCTGCATTCGTTTAGAGATTCTGCACATTCATCCATATCTGAAATATAATATGCATAATTGTCTTAATGTTACGACATTTTGAATACTTCATTCACCCGACCTGATTGTAATAAAGTAAGAGTTAGTGATAGCATTGATTATGGTAGCAAAGTGAGGGTTCTTATCATAAGGCAGTAACCGCATGTAACTTCAAAAACTAACCTTCGCAAACGAGTTTAGCATTTCCACGAAAACCGGTGTCACAGTGGCATGTATAACCTCTTATTGTGTTGGTGCACGATGCATTAGAAACACACTTATTATCACCAGTGAAGCATTCATCAATATCTATGAGATCAAGTTATTTTTTTATTTCTGAAAGTTATACCCTCTAGCTCAGTATATATTGACAAGCATCACTTGGTTAGCGTCGCGTGGACCTACCTACGCATATTTCGCGATCTTGCATTTCATAACCACTTTTGCAGATACAGTTGAAACTGCCCAGAGCATTAAGACACACTGCAGATGGCCCGCAGTTATGAGTGCCTTCCGCGCATTCATCGATGTCTATCAAACCAATGTCAGCGTTAAAACTTGTAAAAGTTTATTTATATAAGCATAATCAAGATGCACTTGGGAAGCAAAGGCTTACCTTCACATTTGTTACCGTTACCCCGGTAACCAGGGTTACATTTACACATGTAACTACCGGGTGAATTTTTGCAGGTCGCATTTAGAGAACATTGATTTTCAGCAAGGCACTCGTTGTTGTCTGTTCAAAAGAAAGTTTCAGTTCAAATTATTAGAAAAAAGTTGTTCTCAATTAAAATAACTTATCATTGGTCAAAGTTGGTGCCGACTAACCTTCGCATTCATCGTAAGAATTTAGTTGATAACCGTTCTTGCAATTGCAGTCATAACCTCCTTCAACGTTCGTGCAAACTTCATACTCACTGCAATGGTGTGCTGCAACGTCACATTCATCCACGTCTAAAGACATAAGCCAACGCACAAGAAATCGTGTTCAATTGTTTAGTAAAACATAACCAAAACAAAGAAAAATAAATAAATAAATAAACTAAAAGTTTTCACTAAAAGCAATTAGGTCATGTCATACCTACGCAACTGCTTCCATCAAATTCGTATCCTTCAATGCACTGACACTTGAAGCTGCCAGCTGTGTTTTGGCATGTGGCAGTTTCCTCACAAGTATGAGTCAAGCATTCGTCGATATCTATAATATTATCAGAGTTTGTCACGAAGTTATAGACCTAGATTTGATATTTATGAGTGGGTTTTAATTTGGGTTATTAATATAAGTTCGAAAATGAGTTTTAGTAACTCAAATTTTTCTTAATCCTAAAGATATACTTTTCAGTATATTTTTCTATTCGGCTTAATTTGGAATTTAGATTGAATACAATGGAGTCGTATTTATTAAATCTACGGTACCATCGCATTGCGAGATTCCGTCTCCAGAATATCCCTTCTGGCAAGTACAATTGAGTCCCCCATCAATATTTTCACAGGTAGCAAGATTGTTGCAAGGAGGTTCCGCACCAAAGCATTCGTCAACATCTAAATGAGTTAAAAGTGGTTAAGAGATCCAAATTGTCAAAGTTCCGACTAGCAATTCACTACAACATGTAACGTGGCATGGACATTGCAAAGTAAACTCATTTTACTATAATGCTGCAGTTATTTCCACCAATCTTCCTGCGTATATTGAACGTCGTTAAACTCACCGTAGCATTCTTCGTACGGATTTCCTTCGTAACCGAGAATGCAATTACAAACGTAAGTACCGGCAACATTTGTGCAAGTTGCTTCATCTGCGCATTCGTGAAGGTTTTCTAAGCATTCATCAATATCTAGAAATCAAGTAATACCAGATGAACATGGTCATTTTTTCAACCAAGCTTTGATTTTTAATGGGGAACAATAAATGTAAAACGCCGATGAAAGTCTGGAATTTGTCTCATAAATGTCTCAAAAAACGATCAAGGTTTCTGATAAGCACCTTTGCAGGTGAAACCGTCTCCTTGATAACCACTTGCGCAAGTGCAAGTATAACTACCATCCGTGTTGTTACATTCAGCTGTTGAGTCGCATTTGTTAAGATCCAAGTCTTCGCACTCGTTAATTTCTGTTGCAATATAGATTTACTGTGTTACTTCTGACCCAAAAAATAAGAAAAGTTGCAAAAGCTTGCTAAATGAACATATGGAGGTAATTTGCAATAAGTTCTTGTGGAGATTGCTATAATGTACATAACTTAAATCATAAACGCTAATTACTAACCGGTGCATGAGATAATGCCATCTCCGCTATATCCTAGTCCACACTTGCAACCGAAAGTACCTGGCTTGTTAACACACAAGGCGTCAAGTAGGCAGTTGTGTTCACCGTTAACGCAATTATCCACGTCTTAAAAAGCAAATTGAAAATAAAAAAGTAGACAGAAATGTAAAAACACCAATCTATAGTCAGGAAACTTGAACGTACAAAGTTGAGCTTATTCTGGTGAGTTTGTCAAATACCTGAACAGAATACTTCACCGTCACCGGCATATCCTTCAATGCATTCGCATCGATAACTGCCATCGTTGTCGGTGCAGATGGCATTTTCAGCACATAGAGATGAATTGGCGCACTCGTTTACATCTACATGGTTATAACATGTGTCATATAAGATAAATTCAAACTCCAGCATTTCAACTGACTATGCCAGTTTTTGAGGAAACTGTGAAATGACTTACTGCTGCATTCAACTTCTCCAAGACCCACATAGCCCTCGTCGCATTGACAATTGTAACTCCCAGGTGTGTTGGTGCAAGTCGCATTATCAGCACAGGGTTCACCTGTTCTGCATTCGTCGAGATCTAAGCCATAAAAAAACTGTATTTGTAGTTAAGTAATTAACCAAGAATAAGCAAGTTTTAACAAGTATGCGCAACATTTAACGTAATATGCATTGAGAAGTACTATATGCAATGCATACAACTAGGAAACATTAAAGAGATATCAAAAATATTATTTGAGAAGCTTAACGTAAAATTTTTGTAGTAAAAACATTTACTATATCGCTACTGGTTTAATGAACATGCACTTTACCTTCGCAAATGCCATCGATTCTCTGATAACCAGCATCACAAGCGCATACGTAACTTCCAAATGTATTCGTACATTCCGAATTTGGACCGCATAACTCATTATACAATTTGCACTCGTCAATATCTGCGTATTGAAATGTTGAAAGCGATGATGTTATTGCAAAAAACATAGGATTACCTTTTATCCTCTACTTAGGGTACAGCCCATACTAGGATAACTTGCACAAAATTTATTGGTAAGGTTCGTTGGCATAATCACCTTGGCAAGACGCCAAACCATCACCACGTAACCCCTGATTACAAGTGCATTCAAAACTACCATCTGTATCCTTGCACACTGCGTCCGGATCACATGGTCTGGATAAACATTCATCGACATCTAATAAACAGCAAGTGGCATTAGTGTAATTTGATGGAGTTTAATTGAGTTAAAACGATTAAATGTTTAACAGAAGGTCAACGCTGTATTGTTTAAAGAGGTATGTACTAATATTTTATTTTAGGGTAGCCTTTAAATTACTTATGCACTCTGTAACTCCATTTCCTTGATAGCCATCTGCGCATGCACACGAGAAGCTGCCGCGGTTGTTTATACACTCCGCCCCTTCCAAACAATTCGTTAATCCCAGCAAGCATTCGTCTATATCTGGAAACAACAATACATCTAGTAATATTCTATAGGTTATAGATGGGACCGCTAATTACAACCCCAAGAAGGTTTAACCCGGTTTCAAAATGCTTGGTTTTTTTATAACCTATTCTACGCCAATAAACGAGGTGTACCTTGACAAACATCAGTTGGGTCGCCTTCGTAGCCAGCGTTGCAGAAGCATTGATAGCTTCCTGGGGAATTGTTACATCGAGCGTTGGTACCGCAAACGATGTTCGACAGACGGCACTCGTTGATATCTGAAAGCGAAACACACTTGTTAATGATCCTAAAGCGTTTCCTATGTAAGCCATGTTGTAAGGGTGAATTCATTTCGCGGATATAGTTACCTTCACATGAATTTCCCCCAGCACCGGAACTGATAAATCCAAGATTACACGTGCATGTGTAACTTCCTAATTTGTTGGTGCATTCTGCGTTGTTATCACAAGCATTGCTAAGCACGACACACTCGTCGATATCTAGCACAGAGAAAATCAAGCAATTAATAATGGTGGCAAGCAGTGTACGTATTTGAAGCGATTCAAGTATGATTTTGGTTGGTATTTTGTTTCTGCTTTTTTTGTGTTTTATTATTTTATTTCTTTTTCCCGGAGTAAATTAGATCTCCCTTAAGTTCAAGTTAAAAATAGAGAAATAAGTTCTTACCAACGCAGGAGTTTGCCGCATAACCAGTATAACCATCATTGCATCCACAGTGAAAAGATCCGGGCGTATTAATGCAACTTGACCCAACCAAGCATGCTGATGGCGATAAAACACATTCATCAATATCTGAAAAATGTTCAGGATGTTATTGTTACCATTATCTCCAGAATGAACTAAACATGGACAACCTGGTTACAGGAAATTTAAAATAACCTCTGCATGATCCGCTGCCGGTGTTCACGTATCCAGAAACACATGCACACTTATAGCTCCCAAAGGTATTTACACAATTCGAATTTGCATAACATTTGAAATCATCCAATTTGCATTCATTATAATCTGCAACAAAAAAGTCATAATATAAAGCTGATTCTAAAATTTCTGGATTTTAAAAGCTATGAGTTTTTATCTTAGATTGTCTACCAGTAGGCTACTCTGGATTTTACTTTTCCTCACTTGAAGTGCTGTTCTATTAATAATTAGGACATAAATTTTACAATCGCAAAACAGCATTGCAGTTACCTTCACAACTGCTTGCGCCATCACCAATGAAACCAGGTTTGCAAGTGCACTGAAAACTTCCAACTGTATTTGCACATTTTGCATTGGGCGCACATCTCTGAGCGCTGGTAGCGCATTCATTAATGTCTATAAAACAAGGGTTTATTTCACATAAGAAACGCACAGTGTGCGGTGGTAACTAAAGCGGAAATCAGAACTTCATACCTTTGCATTGGTCGTTGATTTCTGCAAATCCATCCAAACACTTACAAATATAACTTCCTGGAATGTTGACGCACTCTGAGTTCGGTCGACACCGAACTTCCTCTCGATCGCATTCATCAACATCTAAAAAGAAAGCATTAATAAAATTTTCTGGTTTAATTCGATATTGTTGCTTTGCTCTACCAATTTCTATCGATCTTCAGATGTAAAAGAAACTTACCGACACATTCCCCTGATTTAGAATCTTCCTCGAAGCCAGTCAAGCATAAACACTCGAAAGAACCAATGCGATTTTCGCATTTCTCGTTGCTGCCACACTGGGCCTCGTTCAATAAACATTCGTTTTTGTCTAAGAAATATGCAAAATGCAACAATTAAATCTATATTCATATTGATATAGTTAGTTATTATTTAAAACGTTTTGGCAGCTCTTAACTGACGAGTGGTTTGCATTAAATCACAAAACGATTTTTAAGTATAACTTAGATTTTTACCCCAGCATTCTTCGTTTGGATTTCCAAAAAAACCATCAGCGCACTGGCATGAGAAGCTTCCAACAATGTTTAGACATTTTGCAGTTTCTATGCACACAGCTGAGTCTTCACATTCATTCACATCTGCAAAAAGTTCAACCTATTTACGAAATTTAGTATATGGCAACGTAACTTTTCATATTATTTACAACACCATAAATCGTTTAAGCCGTGCAATATAAAGGTAGATAGAAATGTCGAAGCAATGTTAAGAAATTTGCAAAGAAATGTTTTTTTTTTCATACCATCACATCCACCATATTGATCGTCCTGAAAACCTTCATTGCAAACGCATTGATAGCTTCCATCGGTGTTTTCACAAGTAGCGTCAGTGTCGCAATGAACATTTCCCGCAGAACACTCTTTGATATCTGAAAGCAATTTAACATGATAAAGATATATATGAACAAAAGCCGAATAAGTCGTGTAAAATGCAAAATGAGAAACGGAACTATGTTTTAAGTAGGCCTTATATTATAATCGTTCTTCGACAACATCATTGACGCAAATAATGACAAATGGTTAATTTCACTAAAAACTGAAAAGCTATTGTAATTGGCTAATATTTTCCACATATTCTGCCATAGCACACATAAACAAGTGCATCTCCGCTTACCAGTGCAGTTTCCATCACCAGACTCCTCGTAACCAGTTTTGCAAACGCAAAGGAATCCTCCTCGCACATTGACACACTCCGTGTTAATTTCCTGGCTACAGTTAGAAGAATTTTCGGCACACTCATCGACATCTAATAAATAAGGAAAAATAGTTATATACTTATGCAAGAAAACACTGCAGGGTTAGAAAAGTGGTGTAATAACCCTAACCCTACTTTTAACAAACATTTCCAGTAAATTGCATATCAACGCATTTACAATCTATTAATTTCGTTACCGTAAATAGAATTAGGAAAGGTTTAAGGACAGTTAAAGAGTAACAGGTGACATTTGAATGTTTTGAATTTGTACCTTCGCAAAGCACTTTTCCTTCCCCACGGTATCCAGTGTTGCAGGTGCATTCATGAGAGCCAGGAATATTATTACATGTTGAGTCACTGACACAGATCGATGTACCTTCTGAACATTCATCTATATCTGTAATCACATCAGGTCGAAATCAGTTTTATACAATTTAGTTAAACCTGGAAACTTCCTAAAATACGACGGTACGTGGATTTTTGCAGGCCATTGAATCACAACTACAGCTGACAACTGAGTTTCAATTCCCTCGTTTATTCGCTCCACAAAAAAATGGATTTTACGGCTAAAAAAGCTTCGAAACAAAATGTATTCTCATATGTAAACGTAATAATAAATTCTATGATCCAATCCGCCATTCTCCAAAACACGCCACTCAAATGTATACACAACATCAAAGGTGATACAGGGAAAAACAACTGGCATAAGCCTACCGGAGCATGAATTGTTGGTTTCAGTTTTGTAGCCATCGATACATTGGCAACGGTAACTACCCACGGTGTTTGAACATTTCATGAACTCAGGACAAGCACCTGGACGCTTGCATTCATCTATATCTGGAATAAAAATCAAAAGTTAAATATGTTGGAAAAAGAAAATTTAACATTTGTAAGGCTTTAGTTGAGTTCCTCAGCAAATAAGTTGATTCATGTTGAATTTGAATTTACAATGGCCAGTTGAACTATTTAAGTGAGGTATGAAAATATGTTTTGATTCCGTATGTGGTTAACGTTTATTAAATGATAGTTCAACTGCATTATACCCACCTTCACAAATATAAGTTCCAAAACCGTTGAAACCTTCCTTGCATTGACATTCATAACTACCATCAGTATTTCGACACAGAGCATTTTGAACACAATTGGTAGTATTTGAAGCACATTCATCCAAGTCTATTAAAATTGGTAGGAAAATGTGGAATTTGGATAAAAACTGAAATACTAGTTACTAAACACAAACTACTGCTAAAACACCCATTCCACATTATGATTACTCATTCTAATATACGAGTACCATCACATATTTCCTTTGGATTTCCAGTATAACCAGGTTTACACTTGCAAGTAAAGCTGCCGAATGTGTCTCTACAAATGGCGTTCTCTCCACACGAGTGAATATTTGTATTGCATTCATTTATATCTGCAGAGGTTCAGATAAACAGACCTTCATATTTTGATTGTTATACTTTCAACAATATGTGGTTTTCTATTTAAGTAAGACATTTGCCAAACAACTTTAAAAAATACTCAAGCTGTTGCAAAATGTTACCAAAGTTCTGATCACCAACTTACTTTCACAGACATCCGTTAAAGTTTTCGCAAATCCTTCTTCACAAATACAAGTATAACTTCCTGCAGTATTAGAACATTCACTACTCTTCCCACATTCAGAAGTTTCAGAAGCACACTCATCGATATCTGTGAAAATGAACATTGAGCAAGACATTGACAAATCTACTAGCAAAGAAATTATGTTACTTAGATAATAAATAATTAATCCTTTAAGAACATGTTGCCTACCTGTGCAACCAGACTTTGGGTCACCAGAGTAACCAGAATCACAAGTGCAAGTGAATTTACCAATTGTATTATTACAATAGCTGTTTGCCTGACAAGTGTGTGTTCCAGTTTCACATTCGTCAATATCTACAAACATCCGAAATGCAAAGACAGTTGCAATAACTATGCTTTATGTATTGCAATATTTGGTATGTATGAAAGTAACAACTTTTTTCAACATAAACCTTCAGTTGAGTACCTGTACATTCCTCAGTTCCAACTCCAGCATAACCAGGTCTGCACTCGCATATATAGCTGCCAACGGCATTGATGCATTTTGCGCGTGACACGCAATCGGTACTGTCATAAGCACATTCGTTTATATCTGAGGATGAAACAACATATTATACTTGCTCTTGTTTTTATCCAGGTGTTACAACTTGTTTTAACGTCAGAGCCTACTTGGGATAAACTACATGCACTGACCTTGACAAACGTCTTCAACCAGCTGATAACCATTGATACAGACACAGTCATATCCTCCATGGTTATTAACACATTTTTTTGGAAAGGAGCAACTATTGTCACCCTTGCATTCATTTACGTCTAAACATAATATAAATTAAATTTACACGAAAAAGGATTTCTTGTCAAAAGCAAATTTACACAACTTAAATATCGACAAGAAATAAAGGAACTTGCCAAAACATCCATTGATTCCATCCCCAGTGTAGCCATCGTTGCAATTACACAAGTAACTTCCAATAGTATTTTGACAATTAGAGTTAATGGAACAGGATTTTTCGCTGGCACATTCGTCAACATCTAAAAAGAAAATCACCTTATACAATTAATCCACTTTCAAACAAACAATTTTAAATTCAAAACCGAAGGCAACCAAAACGTAAAGATCTCATATACCAGATACAGTTACGAGTTGTCGTAAATTTACCAGTAGTACATTGTTTAAACCCCTGTGTTTTCGTCACAAAAGAATATTTCAGAGCATTTTACCTGGTGGAGCTGTTGTAACTGCATCATTCACAGCTGTAAACAACAAAACACCGATATTACAATGAAACATACAGCTTATTGAAACTGTTTAAAGTAAATTCATCACAAAAAAGTAATGTTAAAAATAATCTAGAGAACTTTTCATATTACGAACCACAGCACCGAATTCATATCCTTACCTGTTATACATTCTTCATATGGTTGTCCTGTATACCCTTCTTTACATTGGCAAGTAAAACTACCTTTCTGATTGATGCAATTTGCGTTTCTGCCACAAAGATTTTCATCACCTGAGCACTCATCTATGTCTGTGAACATAAAATAAAAATTTATGCAAAAATGTCAGACTAACGATGCAAACCATTGCCTTCCTAAACTAATTAACCCTGAAACCAAGCACTGGGAATTTAAATTCGTCTGCCAATAACCAACCATTGCATTCTTCCAGGCCATTTCCTGTAAAACCAACATGACAAAAACAGTCATAACTCCCTGGAGTGTTCTTGCATTCAGCATAAGTAGCACAACTGCTAGCACCATCTTTGCATTCATCAATATCTGTAAAATAGATAGAAATAAGACATAAATTCGGTAAATATGTTAATGTAAACTGTAGGACTGTAATCTGCTTAATCTCGAACACATTCCTCACCAGAGCATTCGAATCCTTCTCCAGAGAAGCCAGAATTGCATTTGCACTTGTACGATCCTACCGTATTAATACAGCTCGCATTGTCATGACAACTTGCAAGGCCCAACTCGCATTCATCAACATCTAGACAGAATGGTGTCAACGTTCATTATCAGGTAGTTTAGATAAGAAATTATATAAACGATTTCCCATATTTGGCAAACAGGAAAACTTGCCACTAACCATCACAAGATGATGTGGGTGAACCCATGAACCCAGGCAAACAGGCAGTGCATTTGAAAGAACCATCAGTGTCAATGCATCGAGAATTAGGCACACAATTATGAATACCAGCGCTGCACTCATTTATGTCTGCAAGTAAAATATTAATGTAAGTGACTATATTCATGGAAGATCTTAGAATATGAACTATATGATTTTTGCACACAATGTGTTAACATACTTTGACAGTAATTTTTGCCACTTCCTGAGTATCCTTCATCACAGTTGCATTGATAACTCCCATAGGTGTTATTACAATAGGCGTTCATTATGCAATAAGCGGTTCCATCTTCACACTCGTTTATATCTAATACAACAAAAATATTTGATTATTAACTGTATAATGAAAGTAAAAGCACACATGGAACAGTAGTATTAATTTCAAACTAGGATTTTGCGATTAGTAAATATCACATACCTTTGCATTCATCATATGAGTTCAGTTCAAAGCCGTCCTGACACTCACAATCATAACCTCCATCAACATTTACGCAGTCTGCGTTAACTGAACAATCATGTGTGGCTTCTGCACACTCGTCCAGGTCTAAACAATTACAAAATATTAACTATCGTACATACAACTAATTGCCATCCCGGAGTGGGTTAATTAATGCTGGTACAAGATGAATAATGTAAAGACAGCAGAACAAAATAAATGAAAATGATATTATGTGTACCTTCACATTCACCAGTTGAGTTGACCTGATACCCATAGAAACAGTTGCAAGCAAAGCTTCCGGGAACATTTTCGCATGCAGCATTGTCTTGGCATACATACGTTGCATTGTCACATTCATTAATATCTGAAAGCATAACTCACATAAATATTGCCATTGATAAAATATGAACTTCAATAAATAAAACTAGGGGACAGTTTATTAAAAATTGCCAGTATGATGGTGTGATCTAAATCGCAAAAAACAAAGAAAGATTATTACCTTGACAATAATCACCACTCTGCTTAGCAAATCCATCCATGCAGTGACAAGTAAAGCTACCTTTTGTGTTTCGACATATACTATTGCCAGCACAGTTGTGGAGACCCTCAGTACATTCATCAATATCTTTATGAATAATAAACATATTGAAGCTATCAGCAATGTACACGAATGCTGACGCAAATTTCACAACACTTTTGGGTTAACCATAATCTTCATTACCAATCGCTTTCAGGCTACATTTTATTACTTCTTTATGGTTTGTAGACTTTGTACTTACCATCACATTGTAATGTTATTGGATTTCTCCGCAGTCCTTCAATACATTGGCATGTATAGCTTCCTGGAGAGTTCTTACACTCCTCATCCAAAGAACATCCATGTGCATTTTCACTGCATTCATCTACATCTGCAATTGATAGTACACGATTCATTATCTAGTCGTGTTGAAGGTTTTAAAAAATATTATACACAAAAATATTGTTAAAAATAATAATATTGCATACCTGTGCATTTGTCAGTTGGTGTTCCAATATAACCAGTCATGCAGACACATAAGTAACTTTCATCTGTGTTTAAACAGACTGAACTGGAACCACAAATATTTTCATTCTCGCATTCATCAATTCCTGAAAGAATCATAGCACAAATTTGTTATCAAAAAACACGTTATTACTGTACGTCAATGTCAACGTCAATTTATATACCATGAAGTATATAAATTAACAATGCAAATAAATAAGCAACATAATGATGTTAATTCTACCAGTGCAGTTTTCTGTAGGATCACCAAAATATCCAGATGGACAAACACATTTGAAACCACCAATTAGATTAATGCATTCAGCTGTGTTTGCACAGTTATCAAGATCCAGCAAGCACTCGTTGATATCTGTAATACAAAACAATCCATTTCCATTACAGTGTGTGTATTATAATTACTTACGCTTCGAAACTAAAATCATGTTGCTGAGCAATAAAATAATTTCACCGTCTCCTAAAAGTACCTGAACAACCAATATCAGCCCCTTTTCCAGTGAAGCCATCCAGACAGGTGCATTCATAACCAGGAACTAAATTTTGACACTTGGAATTCTTGTTGCATTTTTGCTTTCCATTTTCGCACTCATTAACATCTGAATGAATATGTTTAATTAAAATAGACTTGCTCAAATGTGTGAAATTAATGCAAATATCAAACCATACAAAAAAGTTATAACAACAAAAGTAAAGGGTGTTTGTGTTAATGTGAAATGATGGCAGTAGTTACCTTCACATTGGCCTCTTGAATTCTTTTGAAACCCATCTTTACAATGACAGTTGTAACTTCCTTTTGTGTTGACGCAAGTGCTTAATTCACTACATATGCTTGAATTTTGCTCACATTCATTGATATCTAAAGGGTGCAAAACGTTTAGAACTTGAAAGCAAAACCATAAACTTTTAAGTATTTTCTGTGCATATGTATATATGATAAACTTAGGTGTTGTATTACCAATGCAATAGCTGTCACCATCACCAGTATAGCCCGTTTTGCATGAACAGTCATAACCGTTTTCTTTGTTAACGCAAATGGAATTAACTGGACATACTGGCACAGGATTGCTGCATTCATCAATATCTGTTGCGAAAATAACACAACGAAATTGGTAAAATATGCATACATCCTTAAATTTACACCCGGACATTTGTTGCTAGTCTCAACATTACCATGGCAGTATACTCCATCTTGCCCAGTATAGCCTAGTTTACAAGAGCAAGCAAAGCTTCCAGGATTGTTCTGGCATGTAGCATTTACAGAACATGTCGTCTCATCCTCACATTCATTAATATCTTATAGAAGCACAGAATCATTAGACAATATTTCTTATGAAAACATAACTGTAAAAAATTTATGAAGCTAACTCACCATCACAGAAGTTAATGCCATCACCAGTAAATCCTTCCATACAAGCACAAGAAAAACCTCCATAAAAGTTTTCACATTCTGCATTACTATCACAATCATGTATGTTGCTTGTACACTCGTTTATATCTGCGATATAAAAAGCATACAAACAGCTGCAGGGAAATCGGTTTAAAGTTTCAAGGCAATTACAAGTCGTTGTATACTCAATCCTTGCATTATTGTGGTCACTGACCAGTGCAAATTTTTCCATTTCCAGAATATCCCTCATTACATTCACAATTATAACTTCCCACAGTATCAGTGCATGTTGCATTGGTCGAACATTTGTTTAAACCATTGCATTCGTTAATATCTGAGGTAAAAAATTTACACGATTTTATAAGCTTAACTAGATCAAAAATTGCAAAGAGCAGAACATAAAGTATACGCGAACGTGCTTAGTCTTAACTATTGCTAAAAAATACGACTGAATTATTGTTAACACACACCTTCACAAATATTGGCATCATTAAACTCAAATCCAGTGACGCACACACAATTATAACCAGGAACTGTGTTTACACATCTGGTGTTAGCTGAGCAGTCATGTGCCTTATACCAGCATTCATCAATATCTGTAAACACATAAATTATGAAAATTAAATCATGCTTTGAGTATGCAAAGATTTATATTTACACGTGCTAATATATATGCACACATGTAGTGCAAGATACCAAGATAGTGTTAAACAATATGCTGTATTCTATTAAGCAGCAGTTCAAACAACCAATTTCAAAAGTCCTCTGTACCATTGCATGTGCCATAAGCATCTAATTGATATCCCTCTTCACAGTTGCATTTGTATGATCCTGGTGTATTGACACAAATCTTGTTTTCATAACACTCATCTATTTCTTCCTCACATTCATTAAAATCTGCAAAAACATGCATATAAAATAAATCAAAATGAGTTATTAAAAACTGAAACTAAAATCAACAATAAGTGATGATTAATTATATCGAAAATTACAACAGAGTTTACTTGCCTTGGCATGTTCCATTGTCGTGTAAAATAAAGCCAGATTTACAAGTACAAAGATAACTTCCGTTTGAGTTAGTGCAAAGAAAATTTTTTCCACAGACATTTGGAAAAAGTTTGCATTCATTGACATCTGTGAATAGCAATGACAATAACACAATATTATAATGTTTCAAATTTCTTGCCAGCATAACTTTTTATTTATGGAAGGTTTACAACAGCCTTGAATCCAGAGGTTAAATACCAAGGATTAAGAACAGCTCTTGAAAAGTCTGATAAATTGTGCGTTACATTAGACTCATTACATTATATTTTTACATTATCAATTCTTTAATTCAAAATGTAAATGCAAACCAAAACATGGCACTGTCCCATAAAAAAGTTATGCATGATATTTTGAATACCTTCACACAAGTTGCTAGAAACCTTGGAATATCCATCATTGCAATAACATTTATAACTGCCATCATTGTTGACACATTCAGCATTATCTCCACACATAAACATGTTGCATTCATCTTGATCTAGCAATATATATATATACTGTCTTATAAGATCCGTTTAATGAATTTCAATGCCGCTTTACTATCCACAGGATAAATCTAGTTCATACACTAAATCGAAAATTGAATACAAAAAATGAGTATAAAAAAATGGTTACGTTAAACTTAAAAGATTAAAACCAGAGTCATTAAAGTGTTCACTTATAAAAACTAAAGCTTTGTACTGTACTAGCAAAACTTTATACTTTACACTAGTAAGTAACAAAAACGAAGCAGCTGACAGTTATAGCTGATCATGGCTACATTAAGATCTTGCAACGTCTTACCAGTGCATTTCCCATCACTGTTTTTAACAAATCCATTTCTGCATTTGCAGTAAAAGCTTCCCAGTGTGTTTACACACTGTTCTTTTGCAGAACAGCCGTGTGTGCCATACATACATTCATTTATATCTGATCATTCACCAAAAATACAACAATTTATGTGAGTAAACATATTTAGTTACAATAGTTATGGCTACTAAATAACTACAAATCAACAGGTACAGTATGAATCACAAGGAAATAATAAAAAATCTAGCATAAACCTGCACAATTCAGAGCTCCTGGGCCCGTAAATCCACTTTTACAGACACAGTTCACTTTGTATCCTTTGGCAAAGCAATCAGCATTTTTATGGCATTTATCTTTGCATATGTCAGTAACTGCAACATGACAACAAAGTATAAAGCATATTGACTGTTTATTAACAATAAATAACCCAAACATAATAGGTAGTGTTCTCAGGATTTATAGTCTTGATGAACAGAAACCTACCTTCACAGTATCCAGCTTCATTTCTAACATAACCGGGTTTGCAATAGCAAGTGAAACTACCAAGTGAGTTGACGCAGTCCTCATATTCAGTACAATCATCAGTGCCATACATACATTCATTTATATCTAAAGAAGCAAAAATTTCATGAAATGTCAAAAATTCTTCAAACCTGGACATAACTTATATGAAGGTATAAGCATCTGATTGCCCTGTATTCCTATCCATACTAACCTGCACAGTTTAGTTCACCAAGTCCTGTAAATCCAGGTTTACAAATACAAATGTCTTTGTAATACACAACTTTGCAGTCTGCATGTTGGTGACAAGTTTTATTGCAATGTTCTGCAAAATGTGATGTTTTACAGAACCATAAAGAGAATAGCAGGTATAGGGTATAAATTAGTGATGTTATAAAAATTGATGATAGTTCTTACCAGCATAACTTGTGGTAGTTGATACAGCAGTTGGCCCAACCTCAACTAAAACATAAAAATGGTGTAAGTTAATATTATACTGTCGAACATTTAGAAAAATGTTAATTTTGATGTTTAAAAAAGACATTCAAGCATGCAGGTATATTTTATAGAAGTATACAGATGACAACTATATATTACAAGAAAACTAAGAATTGTAATTGGATATATGAGAAAAAGCTGATGCTAAACAGAAAACTGAAACTGGTTAAAATTATGTTTTGTAATAGCATACCACAAAAAGTTAAACCTACGTTCACATAATGTGTAACCGTCGCCAAAATATCCATGCACACATTCACATGTAAACCCTCCATCAGTATTGGTGCATATAGCATTACGCGCACACAAATAGATGTTGTTACTGCATTCATCAAACTCTGCAGTATATTGAAAAAAATAAATCAAAATGTATTTACACAAATGGCACATCAAATGCTATTGAAGTAGTTTAGTTTATTTATGGTTTAGAACAAATAAAATATATTGAAATATTTTTGAATATGAAATATAAAAATATTTGATGCAATTGACATGAAACTTTTAAGTGCCTCATCAGTTCTGAATAAACAATTAAGTAATTTAGAAATTTGAAATGAAAAACATTACCTTCACAATCTACCCCATCACCAATATAACCTTCCTTACATTCACAATAAAAACTCCCTTCAGTATTCACACAAATGCTATTTTCACCGCAGTTATCAGTTTGTTGTTCACATTCATTGACATCTGCAAGAAAAATATTAAAACCATGCCTCTGAACAACTTGAAAACAGGGTTGGGGAAATGTACTAATTGACAAAGTGAAATAAAACCATGTATGATTATGATTATCACTACAAGGCAAAACATTAGTCAATTTTCAGACCACAATTACCCGGAATGTCATCATTAAAAGGAGGATCAGGACAACAAAACTGAACTTCATAGTCTGCACAGTTACCATATTTCTGCTTTATGTGACTGCAAATCAAACCATAAGAGGGGTGCACAGCCAAAAAATTATTAGCAAGTGTAAACACTATTTTATTTTCAGAATCACGAGCTCGGATGGCAGGTGGTGAATAACATAAACCTAAACACAATTTATATATAATCAGCATATAATCTTATTAATTATCTACACCCAAATTTCACATTTGTTATTAGCTACAAAAAACATCACGCTAGTATCAGGTATAAGTAAAAAAGACTGTGTTAAGATGTGTTAAATAAAAGAGTAAATACGATATAGAGCAACATAATAAAGAGTTCACAATTTACCAGGTAATTTTTTTCGGAGCTCGGTGAGAAGTTCCAAATCTCCTGAGGCTTCGGAGTTATTTGAGTTAATCCACTGAGTCCAAGCATGTGAGGTGGGACATGTACCAACAGTGCCTTGAAAATGAGAGTCACAAAATTGTTTTCCACAAAATATTAAACAACAGCATGCAGTGATAACTGCATTTACACAATTTGTTAATAAATTGCATGGATAAAAAGATAAAATAAAATAATTAGGACAAAATCTGAAGTAATATAATATAATAAACACAATCAGCAAAATTTACCTGAGCAGCAAAACCGCACTTTGAAATCCACACAGCCATTTGTTTGATAGTTGTTTACACAAATAAGTCCATTCGTGACATTCAAAATCAACACTTTGCCACTCTGAGCATATGGAACACCATCAACTGTCAAAGCTTGTATAGCTGTTGGATAGTCACATAGCTCATCTACAGCAAAGCAGTTTATTAAAATACAGTCAGAAAATAGGTTCAAAATATTTTAAAGAAATTTCTTTAAAATCATCCAGATCAGTGAACTGACACAAATATGTAAAATAAGTAAAAGTATATTTGCAAGCAATATAACACAATTTATTAAAAACATACCTGGAAATCGATACTTTATTTTTGACACTGTCTCTTCATCTCCTTCACCACTGGGATCATCTTCGTTAAACCAACGAGTCCACGACGAATCGGAATCACATTTTCCCAACACATCAGATGCTATAAAAACACAAATTAATAAAAAAGTCGAAGGTCAAATGGAACACAGCTTCGATATTCCTAGAAGAGAAAGCCAATAAAACTCACATATACATAAAATTCCATCTCCAGAATATCCAACAACACACTGACAAGTATAACTGCCAACAGTGTTAATGCATTCTGCATTCTGATCACATTGGTAGTCTGAATCACACTCATTGATATCTGTACCATAGCCAAAGTAACATGACTTTAATTAATGACCCGTCTATTGTCGGAAAACAATTTAATACTGTTGGTTTAAATAAAAAGAAAAACAGAAAATTTGAAAGTAATTACACAGTCAAAGCATTGCACAGTTAATGCAATTAATATGTTGTGTTACAAGTTTTATAAGTAATATGAAACATAAGACTGAACAATTACCTCAACCAAACTATAAAATATTTACCATCACAGGATTTCCCATCACCACTGAATCCTTCTTCACAAGAGCATGTAAATCCTGGCTGTTCGTTAATACATACTGCATTTTCATCACAGTCGTGTTTGTCTTCAGCACATTCATCAATGTCTTTAAAAAATAATATTCCACCAAAAAAATTTCAAGTGAAAGAAGATAATATTAACAAAGTATACAAGTGATATAGTTACCAGTGCAGTTGTAGCCATCCCCAATGTAACCTTTCCAGCATCTGCAAATATAGCTACCCAGTGTGTTAGAGCATTGGCCATCATTGCAAATGAATGGATCAAGCGAACACTCATTTTGATCTATTATTGATGATAAAATAGTAAACAATAACTATTATGTATCTGAGCTGAAGGCTAATTGCTAAAGAGCAAAAAACTTGAATGGTCTTCATAAGTAATACCTTGACAAAGTACACCAGTCCCATAGTAACCTCTTTGGCAGGTACAATTGTAGCTACCTGGTGTGTTAATACAATCCGCATTGTCATCACACACTGCTGATGCTTCATAACATTCATCAATGTCTAAAAACATTGTTGAGTTTAAGGTCATTCAACGACAAGATGCGATGAATACATTAATTACCAATTAATGAATACATTTCAGAAAACTGAGCAACACCGAGACATGAAAACTATTGAAATCATAAAACTAATTGCAGACCTTCACAAAACCTTCCATTTCCTCTAAAACCATCAAAACATGAGCAATCATAGCTTTCGATAGTGTTTGTACATTCTGCATTCTTTGAACAATCATGAGTTCCAGTGGTGCACTCATCTATGTCAACTAAATTAAGAAATGACATGTTTGATGTTAGTCACTATTTTACAGTATCTAAAAGAGATATAGATACATTATGCTGCGTAACTAAGCCACAGAATTGACCAGTTTATAGGTATAAAAATTAAATTTACCTTGTGGTGGAGGAGTCGTACCTAAAGTCAATAGAAATCAGAATTTAGCACTATTAACATTATTTAATACATTTAACAAGTAATTTTTCAATTAACAATTTAACATCAAAAACAGTAAATTGGTTAGAACTGGATCAATAACTAATAATCCAAAAACATAATATAAAACATAAGAGTATTGCAGTTACGGTAGTATGTAGTTGTAATGAAGTAAAGCTGCAACTAAACTAAAAAGTAAACTTCTATACCTATCTTGCAGATATAATGTGCACCAGCTGTGAGGTCACAAGAAGCACAATCCACTTCATTCTCTACACATGCAAATGAATTCATTCCTTCACAAGTGCAATCGATGGAGCAATTCTCTTTAAATGTTTTGTAACCTGATAGATGTGACAAAAGACATGTTATTTTGTCACATAAATACAAAACAACAGAAAAATCCAATTTATTACATGTTGACTTTATACTGGAAATGTCAGCGTAATCTGTCATCAGTTAATCACATTTGGCTCAATCATCACGGATAATTTGATTTCAGATGGTTACATAAGCTAAATCTATGAGGGATGGCCCTCATATTAGAATAACAAACGGTGGTTCAATTTTAATTTATAGTTTTACGTACCTTCTTTAATTACATAGCCATTTTCCAGTTTACACTCATCACTGATCACACCAAGATTACAGACTAGACTTGCAATGTGTCCACCTTTATTATGTAGACTGAGAAAATCGGATGCATAGATGGCCATTTCATCAATGGGTGGTGATGCCATTTGCTCCAAAATGACATATTCAGCTTCTTTAATGCCCAACGCAACAATCTGGCTTTTATTTCTAAGGTTATCAACCGCAGGTGTGATTGTATCATAGGAGTGACCGGTTGCTAAAACCAAAACAACAGCAGGAACACCAGGTCGTTTCCCGCCATTAGCACTAAGAACCTTTTCTGTCACTTCAGCAAAAGCCTGTCCCATTCGACGTTCTCCAGGTTCATTAGATATATAATCTATGGCCTCCAAAAGACCATTCTCATCTGAATGAGCGGATAATGAGAAAACAATATCAGCAGTGTCACTGAAACGCACCAGAGCAACCTGAACTGCTTCTGGTCCTATTTCAAATCGTCGTACAACATCAGATGTGAAATGAAGAAACTGCTTAAAATTCTGTCGGCGAACTGCTAAGCTGGAGTCCAAGAGGAAAACAATATCAAGGACAGTTTTTGGATTGCACTTATCTAGAATAAAATTTTTAGAGATTAGTTGATTTGTATTAGTAATTTAGCATCACTAATAATGACTTCATACAGTTTTCTTGAGGAAAGCAGTGCTGGATATCTAACAATTCATTGAATTCACAAATCTCTTCTTCTTTACAAGAAGTTGCTGTGCAAATAAAACCACGGGGTCCTGCACAAATGCAAATTTGTGTGCAATCATCCTTCAAGTATGTGAAACCTACAGAAAAATCGTTGTCTGATAATAAATTATTGCAATAACATATTTTTTGCAGTTTTTATCAAGCATAATATGTTAGCAAATAAACCTTTATGTGTCGTAAAAGTATAGCCCACAGATTATAGACAAATCAATATAAAACACAAAGTATTAAACATGCTATAGTAAACACCAAAGGTACTAGCATGTTCTGTAGTTCTTGTATGTCAAGCAATTTTAATTTTTTCATATATACTCACAGCAAATCTGATATATGGTATCTGTTGTTGTAAAACACTTCCAAAAAGTATACCTTTATATACTGTTGCTCCATTTGGAAGTTTGCATGAGCACGACTTTTCACTAATGCATACATCTTCTCTAACAGCCATTGAACACAAATGTTCGACTGCTGTGGTTACCAACTGAGATAAGTCAAAGAAAGATGAAACTTCCATCACATTAGCATTGGTTTCTGACGGTGATGCCATTACATTGAGCAATGATTGCTTTGCATTCTGAAATCATTTTGTTTAAAATTTGCTATTAATATTTTTATTTACTATTTTAATCAAACAAATACAGTTATTTTAGGAGTTATAAGCACGATTTAAACATATCAATACTATAGCTAAAACAGAAGAAAATAGACAGCTGAAACAAAATGATTACACAAGACAGACTTTTGCACTTGGAAATGTGACAAATAAAACCTTGATGCCAATAGTGACGACAGTTGCATATTGTTGAAGTGTAGAAGCAGCTCCAACTGGATCATCCCGTGATGCTCCATCCATTAAAACAACAACAGCTGCCGGGACATCAAGTCTCCTTCCAACATCAGTATCCAACATGTTGCTTTAAAACACAAAAATATCTTGCAAAGTTAGCATTGCTACCTAGACAATCAATTCAAAGATTAAGTGAGGAAACCTGTTCACTCTTTACCTTATCACATAATCTAAAGCTTGTCCAGTTTTTGCTCCAGTTTGAAATTGTGTAATTTCGGATATTGCTTCCAACAAATCTGCTGAGGTGTGATGTTGGTTGAGTTTAAACACACCAACAACGTTAACTCCATACACAACCAACCCAACCTGAGCACATGTGACCCAAATTAGACGAGTTTACCATTTTTCTTGTTAACGTGTGTAAAAATACAAAAGCATAGTTATCAAATAAACAAGGTCGTGTAGTGTGTAGCATACTTGAACAGCATTTGATCCAATGTCAAACCCTTCAATCATTTTCTTCAGGAATAAAATAACCTGACTAAAATCTTTCGGTGTCATTGAAAAGCTGGATTCAACCACAAATATCACATCTATACGCATGCCAATAGGGCATTTTCCTAAAAACACAAAAAATATAAGTTTTTGTGGTCGATTGGTAACTGTTACAGTACATTCAGTGTTGGTAAATGTCTTGTCAAATACTTGTGAAAAAATACTAAATCAATACCTTGCGAATCATTGCTTGGCACAGCTGTCAACAAAGGAAAAAGCAATTGTAAAAATATGCTAATAATAATTAATTAATCAATTAATGTTTATTAATTATAAAGAAGCAAAAAAAAATTGTAGATTACTAAAGTTAGTCACTGCTGTATAAACAAAATGAATCAAGCACTGCATAAATCATAAAAAGATTTACTTACTTGTCGGTATAAATGTAGGAAGCGTATCTAAAATATTGAAGTTAAAATATCAACTAAAATAATGTGTTTTCAAAGAAAAGACAGGCTGGTTGCAGTAAACCATAAATGATTTTAAGTAAATTAAACCAATTTGACAAACAAATTCCTTTTAGCTTGATAACTCACTGTTGGTAAGTTCAATGCAGTCGTATCTTCCTTCACCAACAGGCATACAAACTTCATTTGAATTACAGTTGGTAGAAATGCATGAGTAATCGTTAGTTTTTTTGCATTCGCACTCTTCATTGCACAGGTAATTGAAACGTCGATAACCTAAAAAGCATAAAGTGTTCTGATTAGTGTCATTTTTACTTAAAATACAGCAAATAGTATGATTCACAAGTAGGTCACCATTTTATAATGTGTTGCTTAGTTTTGACTAATATGAAATTACCAAGCGGAATGTAATTATTATTTGGTAGATTGCAGCCGCATTGGTCTTCAAAGACACATTGTTCATTTTCATTGAGAAAATATCCAGAGTTGCAAACACATCTGTCAATGGGTTCTTCTTCACAACTGCAAAACACAATCAATTAATAATTTTAAAACACCAAAAAGATATTTGCTGGTGCTTGCATTGATCTTATGCAAGGTGCTACACTGATTTTTTATGTTTATGTAATATGTGAGTATAAGGCAAATAGGTGTTGGTCAAAAACGTCATCTTTACACTATAGCATTAACATACATAAATAACAGAAAGATGTATTTAAGAAAAATTATTTATAATTTCTATACCTGTTTTCAGCATTCCTATTCCAACAAGTATTAGCACATGCAACAGCACATTGCACGTATCTTGAATTTTCTGGACATTCAACTTTTAAGCCAGTATCTTCTCTCCAACTGCAAACTTTTTGACCTACATTCTCACATTCTTCAGCGTAGGACGTCAGGGACTAAATATTACGAGTTGCAAAAGTTTAAATAAAAATTAAAAATAATAGATGAAAAATGGACAAATGTTATCTCCACACAAACTAAAAATAAAAAGTATAAAAGAGGTTTAAAACAAACCTCTTCCACTATTGAAAACTGAGCAACATTTGAGCAAGCACTTGTCAAACATCCGCTGTAAAATTCACTAGGATCAGCATGACTATGGCATTCTGAAAATGGTCCATGCTCATCACTAATTGCGCCACAGAAAGAACCGAACTCACTGCGGGAAAGTGATAAAAAAAGGATAGTTGGTTTGTACATAATACACAAATTGTTGACAACATGAATTCAATGAACAGGCCTACCTTTGAAACAAATCATTTGGACAGTCGTTTATAGGAGGCAGCGGTATGCTACCGCATTTTCCAACTTGATTTGAAATCATAAAATTTTCAATATCATCGGTTGGTTTACCATCAATCACAAAATCATCGGATAATATGTTGTTAAAATTACCACACACGCCACCCAGCTGAAAAAAAGGCTTGAATTTTATAACTTTAAATGAAGTCAGTTTCAATACTGAACATAGCAAGAACAGTGAAAAAGTGAAAAATAGATTCATCAGAAATTATGTTTTACTTATAATTCAACACATATATTTTTTTATCTTTCCAACTAGTCGTTAAATTAAGCATACAACTTATTACGTTATAATACTTAACACTTTACAGAAAATAATCATAGCAACTACAAATTATGCTATAGCAGGCAGATTGTACTAATCTATGGATTATTTTTACAAATATTTTATTTTGTTGCATGCTGTATAGGATGTATGTAAATGTAACATTCACCTGCCCAGCGTATCTGCTAGAAACATTAACAACTACTTGGCTTCCATCAAATACCACTTTTAAGTCAAATGAAGTTTTCAACACTACACTTTGGCCTAGCTTTGAAACATTCACTTCACTACTGTTATATTCGCTTTTCAGTTCATTATTTACCTTTGAAAATAGATGCATCGTTAAAAGCAAAATATTGCAACAACAAAGTAAAAAGATACAAAAACAAAATTTGATTTAACAAAACAAAAAAAAAGTATTTGCTAACATAAATTTTTTATATTCTATTGTATACCAATTTGATAGCAATAGTTGAGAATCCGATTACGGTGACAGTGACCAAAAAAAACTTAACTGAACTTACATAAATAGAAAGTCCTGGTCCAAGATCAATGTAAATTGCTTCTGCTTTAAGTAGCACGCGAACAGACTTAAATGTAATTGTCCCAGTCTGATCAAGTATGGTTTGAGCTCTGACTTCAAACCACCTTTCATTCATTTTGTATACATTAACTTTTGATAAAGTATACATACAATCTTCAGTGAAAATTATTCTAGAATCTCCATCAAAATTGGAATAGGTTCCTTGATCAGTAGTTCCACATGAACTAATTTCTACATGTTTAAAAATACTTTTTAAAATTAATGCATTTTTACACAATAATATAATCTCCATCAGTTCAAACTGAATGCCAGTTGTGCTTGCAAAAGCAAAGATTAAAAAACACAATGACTAGTTACAAATAAATAACATAAATGACAACCTTGCAACAAAATTTAATACACATGATAAAAATTGCTTATCCAGTTATCACTAATACTAATTACAACCACAAAATTTTTTTATTGGTGCTAAAATCGATATTTTCAATCTTCACGAACCAATGTCCTCGCAGTCCAATACGCCATCTCGTATAGAACATATCTCATCATCATTACAACCTCCTTCTTCACAGAGAATATTACCATCAACACAGGCACAAAGTTCACTACAATCCGGGACATAAAACTTTTGATTTGCCTAAATTATAAAGAAAAGATGAGTATAAAATTACACAGTGGTTAATGGCTAAATTGCAATAACTTTTGCTTTCCTTTTAAGATTGGAGTACCATACCAAAGGTTTTGTGAAACACACCTTATAATATTGGCCTTTAAACAAACATCCACATTCCTCTGGCTTCACACATTCTTGAGCAGACAGTAACAACCCTTCATCACATCTGCAGCCTTAAAATAAACAAAAATAGTAGCCATGTAACATTTTTAACAATAAACACACTTTCACATTATGGAAATGAATACTATTATATTGTTTGAATAGAAAAGTAAAATGAAGAAAGTATTAGAGTAGTGAGTAGGTTGAGAATAAACTACTGTACTGGGAATCAAAGTACCATCAAATAAACTGGATTTTTTTTAATACCTGCAACACAAGGTTCACTTGGACATTTAGTTTCAGCTTCAGGATCCACACATGTATTGGGGCAACCGTTTGAACATGAGTCAAAGGTAGAATTAGCTGGACATCTTCTGTCTTCTGCAAAGTAACACAAAATACTATGTTTTAAAAATAATTGTATATATAACCTATACCAAGATTCTTGCTTATACTAAAACTCATATCCACATTAATATACACATAATAATATACCTGTAAAACTCATACTAATATTTATTTCACCAAACATATTAGCACTTAAAATTTAAACTAGTTTATATGGTTTAGTCAGCAGCAACAGGTCAAAACCAGCATTCATGTATACTTTGAAGTAACTTACCTATATCACACCACTCTTTCCATTTATACATTTTATCCATTACCACACCCTCAGTTTCGCAGTCCTTCACATATGATGCTATGTTTCCTTCAATGGCAAAACTGGATCCATTGTGCATGCAAGCATCAAATTCACAGTCCTACAAACAAACAGATTTTTTCACCAAGTAAGACATGAGACAAGACCAATTTGTGAATCTGCTATACTGTCATACCTCAATATAAAGCAAGGGATCTATAATTCTCATGCATTCAGAGAAAGGTGAGTTTGGATCACTCATGATGTCACATCCACACTGACCGACTTTGAATCCTTTTGCATCACAACCAGGCAACTGACCACTGGGTATGCAACTGTTAATGAATCAAAATAGATGAAGTAAGCTTTGGTTCACAATTTAAGAATTATCGTACAAGTTAAATGAAAGTTACCTTATAGGACTCCCTTTAACTTTCCATGCCTCCGCATGTTCAAACTTAGACAAACTCCCGAAGTCATCAGAAGGGTCACCGTTATAGTTACCAGCCAGACCTAATAAATTTTATTATTATGTACAAATACTGTATATAAAAATTTTTGAAATGTTTGTAAAAGGAATTGCTTCAGAAAAAATAAAATGCTTTAAAATCATCTTGCTGGGTTAGTGTACCTTCAACACAGTCATTATAAGTAGTTGGCAATGCAACCCTGAAATTATATGAACCATCATATTCAATCATGATTCCATTCTTGGAGACAATTTTGACTGACAAACCAGCGGATCGAACACGAATTTCCCCATCACGAGTCGCATAAGGTAAATTAACCAACGTTTTGTCAATCTAGATCGAAACAACAGATATCTTACAAAAAAAAATTTTAAGTTTAGTCACTTTTCAAACTTTTTATATGTTCCAAATGCAATGATTATAACACAAACAAAAGCACTGAAAAACATATTGCATCCAAAAGGAAACTTTACCACAACAACACCGTCACGGCGAATTTCGATTTGAAGATACAGAATATCCACAACTGCTTTTGCAAACCAATATGGCACGGCATGTCCAACAGGATCATTAATAAGCTGCATCAGAAAAACAATTAACATTCGGCATAATTTCAACAATAACAACATAGCAAGCGTGTTTTGATAGCTAATTTGAAAAGCATGAAATAATACTTACTGTAACTTTGATCTTGTCTAATGCACTACATGTTACATCTAGCATAACGTAAGTGCATGTTCCCAGAAAACTAAAACTTCTTCCATCTAGAGTCTTGTAGTGAAAATCTCCTTTCATAGCCCCATCATCCTTTTTATTTACAGCTAAAAACATCCAAATAGTTTATGTGGATAAATTGAAATCAAGCATAAGAAGTCAATCAATTATACTCAATCACTACATAGAGCCTACATTATGGAATAATTAGCAAACAAAACTAACCTTTAGCATAACAGAGAGATTCTGCAAGAGACAGGGCAATTTCATCAAGATCATCGAAGTCTTCGACCATGTTAACAAATTTATCACTTGGGCTTGAAGCAATACCCCGTAGCTCAGTTTCAGTTATTGTTTCACCAATTCCCACAACAACAACAGAAGAAATTTCACGTAAAAATGCAGCAGATTCAAACGGATCATCTAAAGATGGGCCATCAGTGATCAAAACTGTGATACCAGGAACCCCAGCTCGTCTTCCATTTGATGAAGTTCGACCCATAAGTTCCTGGGAAACCATTGCTAATGCCAGTCCTGTATTAGTACCACCTCCAGGATATGAAATGGCATCAAGAGCATTGACTACTTGACTCAAGTCATTCAGGTCTCCCAGTTTCCACAAAACTTTTGGAGTCCTGCTATAACTTAAAGCACCGACTTGAACAGCACGTGGGTTTACAGGAAAATTACTGATAACTTTGGCAATGAAGTTGGTGATAAATTTGAAGTTTTTACTTCCAATAGATGAACTTGTGTCAACGACAATAACCAAATCCACAACCATGTCTTCTTTACAAGTTACTAAATAATTAAATATTTTTATCGTTAACAAATATTTATTATAATGTGGCAAAAGCACAATGCGATAAATATATGCCATTGACGTACTGTTATTGCATAGCGAAAACCATAAGGCATATGGTGCATATACAACACATTAGTATAGTATAACGATAACTTCACATACCAGGAATTGTAGTTAAAGAATCAGGGGCTGGAGTAGTATCTAGAAATAAAAAAATAATGCTTCCATGCAAAGCAAACCCATTCAACATGAAAAAAATCAGATAAAATGGTAATCTAACAGAACACAGTATAATTTACATAACTCATTAAACTTACAATCAGGACCAGGTACACAATACGATAGGCCAATTTCGTTTTCTTCACAAACTAAACCATCTTTACATGGGTCATCTTTACAGACATAATTGTTGGGGGAAACACATTTGCATTCTTGCTGACAATGATGTGTAATTTTGCTGAATCCTGGAGCAAAAATGTAAGGTTTTGAGAATCGATACATCTAAGTTATGGGTTACATCAATGTTTCTCCAACTACTTGCCACAACCCAAGTTTGGATCACTTGGGTAATACTAGTGGGTCGCAAAGGTGTTTTGTTCAGCAACCATAGTTGTTTTTAGACTTAATTGGATTTAGTTACATTTTTCAATCAAAGGCATGGTGTCAAATTGTTATATTAACAATTTTTGATCACAAACAATTTGGTTGAGAAACGTTTATAGCTTTGAAATAAACATTTTATAACATATTTGACATAAAAAAGCAAGTAATTTTATAAAAAACGGAAAGAATATAGTGGTTCTCACCTTGCGAAACATAAAAGCCATTGGGTAAAGTGCATCCACAATCTTCTTGCTTTATGCACGCATCTCCATCTCTCAGCAAATTAGATTTACAAACACAACCAGACACTCGAGGTTGGGGGCAACTATACTCAAAATTGAACAAAAAAATATTACAACTGATCTTTTGTGATATTAGATTTTGTTATTCGTATATTTTCATATAACCAAAAATTTTCCAAAACATAGACATTCGAAAGTCAACTAATTGTCAAAATTTGTATGTAGTGAATTTTGATAGCTAACCTGTCCGATGCAAATGGATCTTGGCAGGTGTTAGGGCAAGCTGTGCCACATCCATCATAATGCTGATTATCTGGACAGACGATAGTGAAATTTGATTTATTCATCCAGTCACAATCAACCAAGCTATCGTCTTTCTTGTGACACTCAGATGCATATTCATTGAGCGCCTGCAAAGAAATGTTGAAAAAATAAATTCAATTTAATATGAAGTTTTTAAAAGTAAACAAACATAATTACTACTTTAATTTTTTAATAACAATTCTAATAATATATTACCAACCAATATGTTATGAAACTAATGTTACCAATTTTAGTATTAGGAATTTAATTTCATTAAAGCGAAATCTGGAAATAAACTTAAACAAAGCTCACATTGTCTGCAATTGCCGTATCTTCGTTTCTACCACAAGTATCAAACACACAATTTTTGAAGTATGGTTCAGGATCAACGTGATTGTGACAATCTAAAAACGGTCCTTCAGGACTTTTTATGGCTCCACATTCTGTGCCTTCACTGAAATTAAACAAACCATTGTCAAGTGAATTGAACAATACTGTGTTCAGTCAACAAGAATTTATTATTGGCTCTTACTATTGGTAAACATCATTAACGCAGTCATTGCTTGGTGGTGAGAGGGGATTGACACAGATTCCTTCCTGAAACTTTTGCCCAAATTCGGTAACATTGTCTGTTACAAGTCCTTGATCGTTTGTAATGTCATCATATAGATCACCATTGTAATTACCACACAAGCAATCCAGCTGCAAAATAAGACGTTGTGAATGTTTACAACTTGTAAATGCCATCTTACAGAGCAATAATTCTTGAAACTGCAGATGCAGAGTTAATCCAAAAACTCATTTTGTATCATCAGTCAGTAACCAAAATTAGTGTTGCAACTTGCAAGCAAGTACTTTGTTTCTGGATTGACTTAACCCAAGTCAAATGGCTGATTGACTTGGGTTAAGGCAAGTCAAGCTACGTTGTGACTCAAGTAAAGCCAATTTAAAGATAATAATCAAATTTGCAAAATTTGGTGACACCACACAACGAGAGGAGTCATTTCAGACAACTACCAATTTATTGAAAAAAGTCAACTCAAGTCAATGGCTGTCAGTACATTAGTCATTACAGCATTGCCTGCAATATGTTGACATGATGTTAGAATCAATACAGACAACTAAGGAATATGTACATACTTTCTTTTTATAAGAAGAAGGAAGATGCACCAAAAGCTTTCCTCTGCTAAACTGAATTTTAATGCCATTCTTCTTCAAACTAAGTGTTAAAAAATTTGATTGTTGATTTAATGACATGTACCCATTTGAAAAACTGGTCACTGTCTCTTGGTTGATCTGAAAATTAACAATACTTACATGAACCAACCAAGAAGCGTTACATTGCAAAGGAAAACACAGCTTAAATTATTTTTATGTCAAATAAAAAATTATTACAAGGAAGTTAAAAAAGCACCTTCACAGTTCCATCAAACAAGAAATTAACAACAGAAATGTCAGTGCCACCAATCTCAATAGTAGCAGATCTCATTACAAGCCTTGGAAAATCCTCTATGGCTTCTTGAACTACATGATCAATAATTACTTTAAACCAGTAAGGATCGTTTGGTTCCATTCCTACTGTTTTTGTAAAGCAGTAACGACAGGTGCCACCAAATTCATATTGGTTGTCAGTAGATCCATCAAAGGAAATATAATGGGAATCCCCCCAAACCTTGCAAGTTGAGTATTCTGCAGTGTAACATTAAAAATGTAATAACATTCATCTAACAGGCTGTTACTTAATCTATCCAGAAAACACAAATTGCAATAAGTGTTTAATAATAACAGAAGTTCCATTACCAGCAGGGTAACAACCCAGTACTCCATTTGCATCAAGCTTGCATTCACTGTAATCATCACAACTTGTTGTTTCACAGTGTACCTCTCGATTTACACATTCACAGATCTCCGTGCACCCATCTTTATAGAATGCACTTCCAGTCTGTACAATGACAGTTATAACAAGCAACGTGAAAAAACAAATAAAAGAAAAGTGTTGATGAAGACAAAATGAGCATATGTCAGGATTTTAAAAACAGTACTTTTGAGTTTTTATAGAACAAGACGGCAAGTAAAAGCAGAAAAAAATAAAGGAGAATAGCAAAACTAAACCACATGTGAACACCCAACTCTACTTCAGTTTAATAAACCACAATACCATATCACGCAAAATCAGAAAACAGTCTTACAATGTGTCTACTAATAAAATGACAACTCATGATTACTGACCCATTGGATATATTGCATATGACACCTAAACTTAAAAGTATTGATATACCTTGATGTACTTTTTATCAACCAAACAACCACAATCTTGTAAAGGTACACATTCATCACTAGACTTGTAGAATCCGTCATTGCATTCACATCCTGGTTAAATCAGACAATAAAAAATGCATTATTTAAAAATAAGTTAAAGATACTCAATTACAACACATGTGTTATAATTTGGATCCAGTTTTGATACACTTTTCCAATGAAATACTAATAATTCCAGTATACCTTCCTGACATGGTGCTGTGTTTGGACAATTCTCTTTTGCTCTTGGATTCATGCAAGAACTTTCACACTCACTGACACACTGAGTATAACGAGAATTTGGTGGACACACAGGTACTGCAATATAAAGAAGTTTTAGGTAACAAAAAAGACTTCAAAACATAATCCGTAGTAGGATTATATTTGATAACGAATAACAGAAAATAAGATAAGGTTCTATTAAATAAAAAGCTCAAATCAGAGCCAAAATTTTAATGTTCACCCACAAATTACCAAAGCCGCAACGTTCCCTCCATTTGCATATAGATATACCAGCAGCCTGACATTGAGTGGCATAAGCTGCTATATTTGTTACTAATGCTTGCTGTTCACCCTTGTAATGACACATGTCATATGTACAATCCTGAAAAAATGCATTACAGTAACTTTATTTCAAAATGTAATAATATCTTCCATTTAAGTAAGCTCTAGCTTCCACCCTATCTCAATTTATGTTTCAATTATAAAATTTCACATTTTCAAGAGATGGGGATAGAATTAGGTTCACGTTGGTGAAGAAAGGTAAAAATTTTGGTTCCATAATTAAAACCTTAGTTGTTCAGTAGTATACTTCTAGTTTTTAAAGATATAGTCCAACCTAATAGCTTGCATATCATTATCCAATATTAAGATATCTTACACTCATAAAGTTTTCTGGATCAATTTTGCCATGACATGCACTGAAACATCCATCTTTAGCATTGATGATGTCACAATCACACTCTCCTGTGTCGTAGGTTTTCTTCGGACAATCATCCAGAAGTACGCCATCACGGCATCTAAGCATCCACATAAAGAAATTTTAAAACCCTTCACTAAAAAGTGCTTTGGGTAATTATCAATATATTAACAAAAACATTCACATACCAAACATAAATTTGACCAAAAATTTAAAGTTATAATGTAGAAACACAACTGTTTCAAATAACAACGATTAAAATGCGTTTGACCTAGGCTGCCCTCCTTCTGTTTTCCATTTGTTTCCAAACTCATCCTCTGTAAGTCCTTCAAGATCATCATCTGAATTGTCATTAAAGGAGCCACAAAGACCTAATGAGTAATAAGAAATATCCTTTAAAGTAATATTTTCTACTGAAGTACCAGCACAGTGAATATTTACCTTCAGTGCAATGTTTGTATCCAATTGGTAAAAACACATCAAGGTTATATAGGCCGTTATATTTAATTTCAGCCATGAATGATGTGATTATGCGATAAGATGTTCCAACAGAGAATATTTTCAGTCCGGTTTTTTCATGTTCATATGGAAGATTAATGGCTGCACCATTCACCTGCATTATTACAATATTATACAACTTCAGTAAACACATCACTTGTTTTGTACTATGCCAAAATCCTTCAACTTAAAAACGTAATATATACAAACAAAATGTATCAAATGATCTAAAAAAACTATAAAGATAAACCTGCTTAGCATTACTTGCCTTAAATATGCCACCTCTTCCAATATTAATTTTTAGCCCTTGTACATAAACAATGCCGCGGAGAAACCACGAAATTTTTCGGTTTCCTCTGCCAGTATTTTCAACCTGCATTGCATAGTTTATTGTCCAGTGTTTGCTTTTATCATTAAACATCCTAAATTATTTTTAACATGTCTTTAAAACCAAGGAAATTCAGAAAGCGCAAACAAAATTAACATAACGGCAAATACCTCAACCCTAATGTAATGCAGCGAGCTGCTAGGATAAGTTGGGCATGTGATGTTCAGAAGAATGTAATTGCACGTTCCCATGAAATCGATTTTGCTGCCGTCGAAGGTTTTATAGTGCGGGTCGCCTCTAGCGCTGCACTTATACTTGCTTGCTCGGGCTGCGGCAAAAAGAAAGTATTATAGTAAACCTGAGTAAATAATAGTCGATGTGGCCGTAAATGCTAAGACTAACCACACGTCTTTCCAAAGAACCCTGGAAGACAATTGCATTTGGTTCCATCGTCTTCGTCATCATCTTCAACGCACTTGGCGCCATTTTTACATTTGTTTCTTAAAGTACACGCCGATACTAGAAAAATAATGGTTCATAAAAAATTACTTGGTATCGTGTATATCTACACTAGCAAGTACAGTTGGAAATTTCGAGGTATTCACATACTGCCAGAGTTTTAAAAAAAGCAATTTTGTTTTAAATATGAAGTTCCAGAGCACTGCTATTACCGTCTTGACATCTTTCGCCACTGATACCTTCCGGGCATTTACAGCTGATGTCATTTCCTCCTAAAGAGGAGCAACTTCCGCCATTTAAACAGGGATCATCAGCACAACCATTTAAACCTGTCATAGAGTATTTTCAGCCATTTAGTGATTACGTATAAAATCGGTTACTGCACTATAAAATTTACCAGGTAATTGAGTATAATAATTGCAATAAGTTAACTTTTACTACCAAAGTATAGATCGGTAAAGTGCGCATTGCAGCAAACTTACTCAGTTGACAAAAGTATGGTGCTTTGCGTCGGCAAGCTTTTGTTCGCCAAGAACCAGTTAGCACCATCGCAAAGCATTCCTTTTGCAAATCGGGTTGGGAACGTTTCCAGCCTACCCAATGGCCGTCTTCGAGCGCCTTACCGTCCTGCCAGACATACTTGTCACCAACCAATTTACCTCCTGCAGATACGAAAACGATCTATTAGAAACTTTTTGCTACAATGTTCTACCATTTAACCGAAAAGCTGCTTTTAGTGGAAAAACGATGCTTATTACTCGCGCTGTTTTATTCTTGATTTAAAATTAAGTCAAAATAATGACGCCAAGGTGCAATGCTATAATGTACAGAACCGAGTTAACAGCGTCACCAAGTTGAATTTGTCCGTTCAAGGCAGCAGTATTTTCAACATTAGCTTTGATGTAGTCAATGAGAAACTTAACGGCAGCTTGACTTTTAGGCTAAAAAAAATTGTGTTATTGTAACTTGTTTAAATGACAGAGATTGCATTTTAGTAATTTATTAAGAAGCTAAAAAAACTTTAATTTTAATATTAAAAAATAATGAAACAACCAAAGATTTAATTAACTGCCTAAAGCAGTTAACGACATGTTATAACAGCGTTGGCTAATCTAAAATTAAACTTAATGCACATTTAAAATCATAAAGCCCTTATAGATTTACTACATTAGTGGTGGAAAACGCTTTCGCACCTTATGCCTTAAAACACGCTGTAAACATCAGCTAATTTACACTTTCAATAAGTTGCAAGCATGCTATGGAAAGACTAAAGACAAACACAGAAAACTTGAATGCAGCTATCACCATGGCCATTCTTGCTCCATCGCGCCCACATGCGGCGGTAGCATCATCGTAGCTAGCACTTATTTCGACAAGTTTGTAACATTTACTACCGTCGGTGTAGGAAACGTAATCGTCCGGACACGAAGGGTCTTCTGCAACAAAATTATTAAGCATAAAACGAATTACATCATTTAGGCTTAAGCTATAGGTGAGAATAACTAAAAGCATGTAATAAAACAATAAAATAAAAATTTAAAACGTTCAGTAGAGACTTATTCGCCGTTTGACGTTACCTTGTGCATTGGCAATGCCAGCCAACAATAGCAAAATACAAGACGAAAATAACATCGTAATCAAGCCCTGTCGAAATACACAAGACCACCAATATTTGAACTTTACCTTACTGTGAACTGAACGCAATAACTCAACATACCCAATGATGGCCAAATACGTTTGCTTGTAGATGAACGTTACTTATAAATGCGGGCGAAATGCAAATCCACGTACATGGCGACGTGTTTGCATCAAAGGCGCATCTCTAATCGAAATCAAATGGATTGTTGTTGCTTAATGCTCTTGGGGTATCGTATAATTACTGCATACGTAGCTATCGAGAAACGCGTGGTTAAATGGAAATGTGGACGAAAGTTAACAAATAGCCCAGGCTTAACCGCTAATTTACGTAAGGTTTTAATGGAATCGGAACGAACGGATATGAACCCTCTAGCTTGCAAAAAGATGTGCGCAATTATACAACAAAGACATGGGTAAAATAGTTTATTTACAATGTTAACTTTGAGATGGGTCAAGAACAAAATTGCATTGAAAGGATTACATTTAATGCTATAGGTTAGAAGTTTCTGGTTCTGTATTTTGCTCATTTTCAGCGCTCGTATTTTTTTCGTCTGGCATCGGACTCTGGTAAGCTAACGCAGCCCTCCTGTAAGCCCCTTTGTTAATAAGACGTTTAACGATTGACTGTTTATACTTTGTTCGCGCCTCTTCAAGCGTTTTTGTCTCCGGGCTGACCCCGTGGTATTCATGGGTTTGGTCGTGATCAACTCCACCGAGGTTTTCTGAAAATTCCAAAGCCGCCAATTCTTTCGAATTTTGATTGGTCAGCCGTGAGCACACGTGATCATACATATGACGTATGGTCTCAGATTTGGCTGAATACACATTGTAGTTCCTCGCTAGCATTCTAGAACTTTCCAACACATCTTCGTCCCAACGCCAACAGATATCTTCATCCTTAAATTCGGTGTCAACCAATGTGAGATTGATCGCATTAAATGTGCTAAATCCAGGTTTCTTGGGTGATTTTTCAACGTCAAGAAGATCGTCTATTACGCTTGGTGAAATACGTTTCAATCCTACGAGCCCTAACAGCGACATCATGCAACGAATCTGAAACAAATAACCAGAAAGATAAAGGTATGTAAGCACCGTAACCGTACCATCAACAGAAAGTGATCGCGTACTTACACCCACACTAGAATAATGTCATTCCACGGAAGACATAATCATAAATATAAGAACTTTTTCGTTCCGATATTTTAGAAATATTTTGAATTCCAGAGTTAAGTTCGAAAAACCTATTAAACAGTATTCAAAAAAACTGCCTCAAATGTATAATGTTAGGATTTCCATTACGTGGATGGAATTATTCTAGCGTTGGGGATCGAAAACAGAAAGTCTAAAAGCATTTAACTAAACAAAAACGGTCGATGTTGAATTAGGCATTCATGCATTCTCTATTTTGCACAATGTACCTGGTGATACAAAAAGGATGAGCCTGAAACAGTGGCAGAGCACATGTCACATTCAGGATTGTTTGAATTTGTAATTTCCTCAACTTTAAAGGAGAAAATATCCCTCTTAAAATGCTTGAATACATTCTCGGCTGAAAATAAATTGGTCAAATTGCATTAAATAGTTAGCCGCAGTTTGGCCGAACGGTAAAAATAATGGAGGGTCTTGCAGTAACGAATTGGAAGCAGTTCACTTGGTTACTTAAACTAATGTTGTTCTGTAACGCTAACACAGAAAAATTTTGCTTGAATTATACTTATTCACAGCAGGGAAAGTTTAAAAGACTAACAATGTTTGGTGCAAAAGTTTCTGAAGTCATGTTTTCCAACCAACTTGCTAGCAGCTTCTTGCATCAGTTTGATGTCCATTCCCCCACGAGGAAACACATAGCGATATGTACGTGACCTGGAGACGAAATTAGGCCTTGAACTGTGCAATAAAGCGACCAACTCAAAACCTTAGCAGTGATCGGATGTAGTGTCAGAATATTTACCCTTGGATTGAGAAAAATCGTTGATCGCGGCCAGAACTTGATCATTATTCTGCACCGCTTAGGATCCCAAGCAAGTTTAAGTGCATTGTCCAAAACACATCTTTTATTCAGTTTTTCTTGCTGTATTGCTTAAACTTTAAGCTGTTCAACAGAACAGGTCAAAGAGTATATGGCATATGCCCTTAACCTTAAACCTCTATCCAATACTAGACAAGCACTGCGAAACATTTAATTCACGTTGCCTCTCAATGCGACTCCGCACTACAGCCAAGCTACGCTATAAAATTGACTAAAGAAGTGGATTATATATCAAATTATATATTGCAATATTATTGCATTGTTAAATCGCATTATTGTGTATTACCCTAAGCTGAATTAAAACAACTTTTTTTTTAAAGATATTGTTCACAGATTTATACATGCAGTGGTATCTTGGAGTAAAGTTTCTCCTAACTGGTGACCAAGCAAGAACACGAATATCGGAAGGCAAAGCATCATTGAGCATTTTCACATAAGGGAATTCGTTGTGATCGAGACTGGTGTCACTAATTCTACAAAAAAACAAAAAAATAGATTACCTAACATTTGTATTAACTTTTCCAGAAAATGATCACACATTGCTTGATGTTCAGCAAACCTTTAACCTGATGTTTTACTTTCTAATACTACAGAAACACTAACAGGTATACTTGGGTTTAAAACAAGTCTCCAATTGGGCCCAAATTACAGTAATAAATGACAAGCTTACGAAAAACCATCTTCACAGTAAATGCTTCGAATGACATCTGACTGATTTCCATCTTCATCATACTCTTTAGTTTCTGTTTTACCCCACACACCATACCTAGAAATCGATTGCATTGGTTAAGTTGTGTAAGCAAAGTAATGCTGTTTGCTGCTATCAGTCATGAAGTATGAAACACAAGCAATAGTAGAAGTTCAGAAAGTGTATCTGTGTAGTGTTAGGCATAAAAAGCAAGAAGAATCAATCATCGATAAAAGAAGGAAAAGTTGATCTTAAGAGGAAATGTTTGCTTTCAAAATTTTATACCCTTCATTAAGGTTGCTTCGTAATCTGAGGCTTATTACTTGAGATAAACCGCTGACGTCTCTGTCTGTTCTGCCACATCGTTCGAAATTAAGGCGCCTCGAACCAATATTTGGCACAAGCTGTTGCCTTAACAGTGCTTCCAAAAATACACGTTCCACAACATTCGTATGGCCTACCACTGAAGAAAGTATTATCCTTGTTACAACATTTCAAAAATCACATAAAAATGAAGTTCTTGGACAACTTTTTGAAAATAAGATAAAAACCCTTCCATTTACATCCATAAACGCATTTTCACTAAAATTATTACTGCTCAATAAAATAGTTGACCATCATAAAAATAACAATTTTTAACACAAAACAAATAAAAAATCAGTTTAAATAAATAAGCAACATCACAGTTATGTTATAAAAGGAATAGTTAAGTGGCACAACAGTAACATACTCTTCTGTCCCCATGACGAATCTTGCCATGCGTATCCTGCATAGTCCCAGCCAAGATAAAGAACTTTAAAAGCAACTGTTCTCTCTGATAAAACATCGAGAATAATATCTTCTGGGTCAGGGTGATCAACTCTTACCTTTTACAAATGATATACATGATGATTCAATTAAAATTAAAAGTATCAAACCATAAACTAGTCTGATGAATTACGTATGTGATACATTATTTACAATGATTGATAGCAAACTTTAAATTTCAAATTTAATTATTCATTAAAAGTATAAATAAATTATTCATGTAAAAGTATACATCCGGGGTAGGATTTAGTCAGTTGCCGTGCTAATCAACCTCCTTTAGCAACAATTTTCTTGCCACAATGTTGCAAGTTTTAAGTGTTAGGATTTTTCCTATCCCAACCATTAGCTAAGTTTGTTGTGAGTGTTATTGGTTGGTACATTTTTGAACTTCCATAGATAAGGCAAAAGAATAAACTTGAATATCAAAACTGAACTCTTAGCATGAATCAAACTAAGGCACTACAAAATTGTTTGAAAAAATTACTTTATCTCTTCCATCAAATGATCCTGGATTGTGCATCCAATAGTATGTGTCCAGCAAACGTTGCAGCTTAATCACCCTAAAGAATATGAATCCAGATTTTACTGATATCTACAACATTTTGATGTGGGTACACTCATATATATAATAAAAGTTATAACATCTTCTAACATGATTTAAAGCTGTAAATTTAATTTCAATTTAACTAGTTTCCAGGAAATAAAAAAAATCTTCATACTTGTAAACTAATCGATCTCGAGTCATCTCTCTCAGCTTAAGAAACTCATAGTTACTGTTTCTTGAAGTTTTGTTTTGATACACTGCTAAATGTCTTGCAGGCACCATGAAGTGTTTCCCAATAATAGAGGCATTCTTTAAACTTTTAATAGTTATCATGTCAAGTTTATTGCCCAGACAAGATCACAAATGAGCTTTAAATTTCAAGTGAGAAGTACCACCGTACTACGTTGTTGTTTCTCCTATTGAATTGTTTTTATAAATCAGCAATAAACCAAAGGGGATATCTTTAACAAAGGTTAAAACAACTTCTAAGCTTGGTATATATACATTTTAAGAACTCAAGTTAGATTTCTGCAGAACAGACCATTTGTAGAATAAACTAAAACACTACATTACAAGTTAAAAAACTAATACAATGCATTTATGATAATGTATTATACATGGGTACATTGTATTAACTTGACAATGTACAAAACGAACAGAACTTTAACACAAAATCCTGTTTATACAGTGTCTCACGAGCTAATATCTTATCAAAATATACGTCATATACAAAAGTATGAAAAGCAGCAAAGGGCTTAAATTTTATTAACAATAACAATAAATTTACCTTCAACAGCCTTTTTTTTATAAAAAAAAAACAAAAGATGTTACAATTGTCATCTAGATATCAACTTTTATATATTTTAACTAAATTCTATAGATAAGAACAGTGCAGTAGCAATAGGTCTCACCAAAACTTGAAAATACTTTATGTACTGCAGTTTACAAATTGTTGAAAAAACATTTTTATAAAAAATTATGAGTCAAAATCCATACATTTCTTTGTTTGAAATAGATAAATATGGAATTATGGATACTGGATTGAGTGGTTATTGCACAAGCCATAGACTGCTAAAGAAATCTTCCACCATATCCAAAGATACTACCACTTGGTAAAATAACCAGAATCCCTTTCTTTAAAAATGCATATTTCTATATGTTGAATTGTTTTATAAATGAGGACTATAGCACTAATTTCAGGCACTTTCTTGATGTTTTGTTTTGTTTTTGTTGTTTACATGTTTTTTCCAAAAATTCCTGCACCCTTTGTTTTATTTGCTATACCCCTTGTTGAAAAGTCAGAAATTTTCAAAGTCTATAACAGTGGTGGGCAAACTGCCTCGCCGGCATGTTTTTTGTGGCTCTTCTAGTCGAATCGTAAAATTCCAAAAAAATTGTAAAGGCTACCAAGAGTACCGTTTACGAGCGTTTCTCTCTTTTTCTTTTCTTTATTTAGGCCAGCATTTCGTTTATGACATAACAGTAGACATAGAATTTGAAGAGTTAGTTAACAGCAAGTCAACGCAATTTCATTGCTAAGACAGTAAGCTTTAGCTCAGTTTAGTTTACTTAAATACACTGCAAAACGAAAACGATGACATCTAATGCTAGCAAAAATTAAAAAAAACGTTTTTGTATTGAAATAATTTTGAGGCTCTCTGGTACTTGTATTTTCTGCAAATGGCGCTTCCATTGAATACATTTGCCCACCTCTGGTCTATAACATAGGAGTACAACATTTTTCCTATACAGAAAACATTTACAAACCTTTTGATAGCCTGGACTAATTTTTTTAGATAACAAGCTTATTTCACCAACTTCCACGACATAAAAGAGTGTATTTTTTGGGGAAAGAAACATATCAAAACCAATTCTTTAATTGTTTAAAAAAAATTTCTTTCAAGTCCTTTACTCTTTGGGAAGTTTATGCCAAAGAAAAGGTTTGAGCTAATTTAACCTACGCTGTCCACAACGGTAAGTGTTTCATACACAATGACATGCAAAATCCATTAACATGCTGGTCAAAGTTTTTGAAGTACACATTACAAAATCAGTTTATGGAAGTGCAGTAAAAACTTGCTACATTGCAAGGGAAACAACAGTGGTGAAATAGGTAGTTATAGACTAAAAGTGCCGCCCATTAACTTTAGATATTATAATTTAATACTTCTTGTAATTTAAATTTCACATGAGCCCCTGCGTATATAACATTTAAAAACCAAACTCGAGACTGTTACAAACATGTAATTAAGAGCTTAAAGGTATAAATGCAAGAAAATAAACCAACAATCAATGTGAAAATTTAAAGCAACTATTGCTTTAGTTTAAACTAAAAGACAAAAAGCAGTTATAGACCAGGTTATGACACTTATGATAACTAAGTAGGCTAGCCTAGGTGAGACTGAGGATTTTATATTTAAAGGGCTATACCGCTTATACGTACAACAACTAGAGATTAGTACATTAACAGTGAAAGTTCACACTGTCTGCGCTTTACTCTGGACTACTGCTTTTAAATCGAACAATTTTTGATCTTTTTATCAAAGAAGCATTACAAGAAAATTGTATGTTAGTTAGTTACTGAAAGCACATTATATATTCCTCAGTCACGTTTAAGTGGCGATTTGCCACTGAATTAACCAACATCAGAGAACTCGAAGTAATCATATTGCTCTACTGGTTGACTGGAAAG
The DNA here is from genome assembly GCF_947623445.1 of Clavelina lepadiformis. NCBI lineage: Eukaryota > Metazoa > Chordata > Ascidiacea > Aplousobranchia > Clavelinidae > Clavelina > Clavelina lepadiformis. The sequence continues at coordinate 6,610,274 of NC_135241.1, read as the reverse complement.
TTTGTATGATGCACCGGTTGCGCCAATATTCTGCCTATTCTGAAGTGCCTTTTAGCTATTTATTTTATATTATAAGTATTACAAATTGGCGTGGCGCAAGCTTTTGCATTACATTTATTGGCGCATTTATCAATTTTCAAGAATTTCACAGTATATCAGGCCTATAAGTATTACGTTGTAACGTGGGCGTGATGCAAATTTTGGCATTACATTGGCGCATTTATCTGGTACAATGAAAGCAAACTTTCAAGTAGAACCCACAAGTCCGCTTGGCAATCACGCTTTCACCAATTAGGGAAATACCTTAAAATGAAAACACAGCAAAAACATCTTACAACTGCAGGCAGACCTCTTTAATCCAAACTCCGACCGAAAGGAATCCCTGTTATCCGACAGAAAACTACAGGGAACCGATTTCTTCCCATGCATTATACCCCTTTAATCCGGAAACTTCGCTTTCCGAGTCCAACACCGAAGTTTCGGAGCAGATGTGCTAAATCAAGATGCCCTGAAGAGCTAGTTTACTAAAAGCGTGCCCGTAAAATATTTTTTCGTTTCTATGCGATCATTAAAATTTTGTTTTGTTTTTTTTGGAAATGATTTTTGTGACACTGAATAGCTTTTCCCATTTACAATGCATTAGTGTGCACGAAGCCTTTCCTATACAAAATTCTGACAATGACGATAATGATGTGTTCCGACTCAACGATATTTCGCCCTATTTTTTGATTCCGATTATCCGGGTATCTCGCTAAACCCACATTTTATGACGAAAGAAAATGGTCCGGATTAACGAGATTATTTAGCAATAACTATCTTACATCCTTTGTTAAAGAAATTATGCCTGCACGTAAACATAATTAGTAGGGCAAGTTTTTGCAACTTTTTTTTACAGCTTCCGGCAGCTTCCTAAATACTCAGAATTTATGTAGTATGATGTTTTAAGCTGTTTGTAGGAATTTTATATTGCAAATTTTTGCAACTTTTTTCTATTTTTCATGCAACTTTTTACTGCAACTTTTATTAAATATTGTGCAAAATGTAAAGGTGTGATTTAAAAAACATGCTATAAAACTTTTTCTAGTATATTTCTATTCTCTTTGCTTTGCATAACAAAGAGATATGTGTTGGATTAGCTGCATCTCAATGTTATCTATGACGCAACAGTTGGCTTGCAAGCTAGAAGTTTAACAACCCCAGCCAAGCACGACAGTGCCCTAACTAAATTAGAATTGGAAGTATGACTTGGCTTTTGGCCAAGCCCGCACAAACGGAAACAGGTTGTGTCTAGTCTTCCGAGGTCAATTTTTGTTGAGATTGCTTAGTTAGTTGCAGACCTAGGGGGTTTGGGGTGGGGCATTTGACTTGTTTTGGGGGGAGGGGAGGGGTGGGTTAACGCTTTGCTGTTTGGCTTTTTGCGGAAAATTATTTCCGCATTGCGTTATTTTCTTGCTGCGTACCGGCAAAAAATGTTATTTTTGGCGGTCTCGCCAGGCCGTCTGTGAAATGGGAAAGTACCAAATTTGACAGCTCTACAGGAGCTGACAGCGAAATCCTGTCATGTAGGTTTCAAACCTAAAGAACATAAAGATGTATGCATGATCGATTGTATAGCGAAGAAAGAAACGGAACAAGCAGACACCCTGCAAATCTTAAACTGTTGGGTTATACAACGGATCCTTTCGAATATCTCACACCCTAATGCTTTTAAAAACTTGTGCATAAATGCAACTTTTTACTGCAACTTTTGTTAAAATTAAGTGCAACTTTCTCACGTTTTTAGTGCAACAAAAACTTGCCCTAATAATTAGCAATAATATGTGACCGTCACATGCACCGCTGATTAGGGTTGGATTATCCGGATAACGGTTAACCGATTAACCGCAGGTTTTTTTTCTATCTGATATCCGGATATAATTCTGCCGGTTAACCGGCTAAAAGAGTATCGTTGCTAATGCGTTTTACAGTTTTTAGTAAGTTTGAACATTCTTTGTTACGTAGAGGCTGACTCCCGCTGAGCGCAATTAAACCTTTGTTCACACTTCTATTGTCTTATACAGTACTTTCAACTACGGTACTCGTAAAATGCACGAGTGAAATTTAGTATCACGTCACAAAGAAAGCATAATGAATGATTCTTTTAATAGAAGACTGCATTCTCATGGCAAGGTAAAGTCTGTGAAGTGTCAGTTGAAAAGCTTTGGCTACAACCTAGTTTGAAGTGACTAAATTTAAGAGATGGAATTTAAACGTTTCAAAAGTGATAATCCAGTTTGGGGCTACTTTCTACGATCAAGAAATGGTGAGAGGGCAAAATGTGAAACCTGTGAAAACACTTAGCAGTTATTATCCGGTTAACCGGTTAGATCAGGGGTGCTCAAAATAATATTTATATTTATTCCACTTTTTCTTTTCTCGAAATAGATTATTTCCATTGAAGCTTTTATTGAAATAAATAATTTACATCGAAGCTTTCAAAGAATAAATAATTCGTTCAGTGTTTGACAATAAATTATTCTTCACTAAACAAATTATTTTCTACAACATGATTTATTCATCGTCGTCATTACCAACTACATTCATTATCTTGTTGACCTCACTGACTCCCCACAGTTGTTTGTTTGCATGTAGAAACAATTGCGACTCAAAGTTAGAAGGAGTGAGTCGTTTTGATGACATTGAGTCGTTTTGATGACATGGTTAACTTAAATTAACTTAATACCGTAACTTAAGTAAAATGAATTATTTTGAAGCTAGCCGAATAAATAATTCTGAAAGAAAAGAATGAAAAATAAATAATTCTGATCGAAAAAACAGAAAAATAAATTATTCTCGAGGAATTATTTAAATATATTTAAATAAAATATATTTTTGAGCAGGTCTGGGTTAGATAAATTCCAAATATACGGATATATCCGTTATCCGGATAGTAAAAATTATTGATATCCGAACTAACCCTACCGCTGATGTGTTAGCACAAAACAACATTACAGAATTGTGTCACTGCGTATGTAGACAATTTATCTATGTAAGTTAGTTAGGTCTAATTAATTACACCGTTAAGTTCCACGTTAACGGTTGTCTTTTCATTTATACATTTAACAAAGCTTTCTGCCAAAAGTATACGCTATGTCGTTATAACTTAAATTGTTGCTGATAATAATGACGTAGTTGAAGGCCAATGAAGTTGAAGTTTAGACACAAAACTTTACACGTATAGTTTTATAGAGAAACCGTAGCTGCGTAGCGTATGAACCGTTGCGCTTTGGTTGATAATGTGACTGCAAGCGCCTTGGACGTTTATTTTAAGTTTACAGGTTTTTCGCAAATTTTACGTTCTTTCTTTGATTAGTTTACTTAACATACACTTGCGTTTTTTACACTGGGTTAACTAGTTCGCATTATGGTTAATTTAGACATACACCTATTAAGTTTCAGTTAGTTTAATACGAGTTTTAGGCCGTGTTTAGTTGTGGGCTGATCTGCATCAACAGTCAGCACTGAGGATAGCATGCAGTTTTGAAATTAGACAAATGACTGCTTTCCTGAGTCAATTCTTCCCGATGCCTGTTAGATTTCTTCCATAACGTCCACAAAGCCGCTGAGGTACACACTTACACGGATTCAATCGACCCGCAGACGGCCACAAAGCAATATGACCAGTATATGCCAGTAGGCTCGCCTCACCACTAAAAACTGAAGGTACACCGAAACTTCAGCAGCTCCAATAGAATAGAAATGCCCAAATTTGGTTTCCGCCGAAAACCGAATATTTCGAAACTTTGCAAAAAAACTCCTTTATTGCAGGAAAATTATAACAACCAGGGATATAATGTTGCTACACTTAACAGGAAATCTAAGTAGGCTATGTCATTTATGTACCTTTTGGATAACTGACAACCTCATTCCCAGAGGTGGGTAGTCGGTACTTGGCAAAAAATGCACCGACGGTTCTGGTATTCGGTACTAGTTTAAAAAAGTAGTTCGGTACTTTTTGTGTAAAACATGCTGCTGCAAATGCAATGCGTGCCGCAATTATGTCCGCAGTAAAGGTTGTACCGACGGCACCGGTACTGCCCACCTATGCTCATTCCACACTGAACATGATTGCTATCTATCTTCAGGCGCCCTATAAGCATGTAAAAAAACCTACTTTTTGTTTATTTTATTTTAAAGTAAGATTAACAAAAAATGCAATCGAAATATGCCGCATGAGGCTGCCTGAAACTTAGTATGTAACTTTGGTATGCCTTAGGCCAGGGCTTAGGCTATTATTTCATGAAATTGTAATAAAATAACTTATCTATAACTCTTGCAATAGAATGCTGAAGTCAATAGTGAAATTTTGTGCCGAAAAAGTCAAATTTCATCAATTATTACCTACAGTCCTACATTTTAGGCTAACCTAATCATGCGACCTGCAAGTTTTTAAGGCGCCATTTGCTAGGGTAATCCCCACACTGAAAAACAACAGCCAGACTGGGCTCTGATTGGTCTAACTCATACGTGTCAAACTCCCGGCCCGCGGGCCACATCCGGCCCGCTTTACATGAAAACTTGGCCCGCAATGCTATTTTATACATAGAACTATTTCTGGCCCGCGAGATCATTGTATAGTAAAACTTACTTTTTTCAAGCAAGAAACAAGATTATAACAAATCGTAAAATACAGCAGCACAGCAGTTGCCCCACAATACGACAGAATAAATCGATTTATTCTAACGCTTGTAATCTGGGCTGCTTTTTTCTTTATTGTTTGTTAATTCTTTAATGCTTTTGCAAAGAGAAAAATGAAACATACCGATGTAAGAGAAGAATAATTAATCAAAAATAGCCCAGTCAAAAATCGTCAAAAACATCAAAAATTTGGTGTTGTTTCGCTGCCTGTTCCAACTCATGTTTCTTGTCACGAAATGTTTAATCAACTTTTATCCTTGACCGGCCCGCGGCGTTAAATAAGTTTTGAGTTTTGGCCCCTGGTGCGATTGAGTTTGACACCCCTGGACTCTAACTACTCTAAAACACTTTCTTTAACCATGACGTAAGAGTCCAACAAAACCATGGAATCGCAAAATTTCAGCATATACGGCTCCTTAACAGGCTGATAAGGTCAGCGTATTATGATGAAATCAAGTGCATATATTACACCATTTAATACATTTGTCGAGCAATATTTGCCACACGTTATTATCAAATGTTAAATATAACCTGTTTATTTGAACTACATATTTGTTAATTAAGGTAGCATATAAGAAGGGGTAACATGCAAATTGAAGAACCACCCCAGTATAATGTCGCATAGCTCGAGCATATAGGTATGACATGAATTGAAGAGTATCTGCATAATCCAAACACACAGCAACAAATAACAATAAATAACTGAAAAAGTGGGGAAAATGTAAAACTGTTCACCAACTAAAACCAGAAGCATCACTTTTTACGGGGGGGGGGGGGGGGTTGGACAAATGGAATGTAATAATAAAATATAATAGCACCTGCAGAATAATATCAGGTAAAACACGTTGAATATTGTATTTTTGTGTATGTTAGTATGAAAATTCATGGTTATACATTACTTGTATCAGTCAAAATATGGTATAATTATTTAATATACTAAATATAAACAAGAATAATTCACACAATAATTTTCATCACATGGCCACTGAACTATTTTCTGGCGATTTCATAATTGTCAACAAACCAATCACAAGTTTCTTTCAATGCTACATCAATAGGAGTGAATTTGAAATCAGGAAGATACTTCCGCAGTTTTGAGTTATCTGCAGTTTTCTTGTATTGCCCATCTGCTTTTTCGGTGTCAAATATTAGTTCTTTCTGCAAGTTGATACCAATCAGATATCGGAAGGGTTAAAATTCAAGTGTACTTATATAGCTACACAGTAAGATCTCAGTGTGTTTGCGACTTGTATCTGAGTAGTTCATGCAAACTTAGCAATTATAGTTTTGTAAATACAATAACTATACAACATGCGGATTATTATGTAATCTACGTATCAACAAAACTGAAGGCGCTGATCAGTAACCTTTCAAAACTGACGGATACCTTAAATGAAGTTAGGCTAACTTTTTTGTATGTACAACAGACACAATTTGTAAAAAATATGGGCAAAGATGCATCGGCTTACAATTCATGATATGTTTAATAAATCGTGAAAAGTTACTTGTTAAACTTTTTTTGATAACTAGTTGACATGTTTGATAGACTTTAAGTCTATCAATAAACTTCCGGTAAACTATCAATAACTTCATATTTAAGTACATTTTAAGTAATATATTTAAGTCTTTCAATAAGCTCTATCAATAAACTTCCGAAAAAGTTGACTTTAAATAGGGATGAATTTTTGCGAACTCAGTCACAATGTGATCGCGAACTTAAATGGATACGAATTTAATTTAATACCAATTTAAATTATATTACAATTGATTTGTCATTACAGCAGAATTTGCCCAAGCCACCACCTAAAGCAAATGGAAACTACGCAACTTACAGGCCCAACATGTTAATATGCACATGCCCACACAAACTTGAAAACATCTTGAAAGCTTAGTGCCTGAGAAATGAAAAACATAAAAAAGAAGCAATTTTTGGGGTTTTCTGTTGTACAATAATTTTTATTTAAACTGTCCAGAACAAGATGAAATATTGTCCAAAACTACGATGATTTTTGTGTTGCTCTTTCGGATGGCATTGATAAAAGAAGTGTAAAGTGGCAAATAACGTGTCCATAAACACACATTGTGATGGACAATGTGGTTATGTTATTGAACATCACTAACGCTCGTAGATAACTATTCAAAATATCTGAAGTGTAGTTTATAACAGATTAAAAGTTTTTAATGTAATGACTAGGGCCATTTAAAGTCATTAAAGTCATATTTTTTTCTATGCATCAGTAAGTCGTGAAAACAACTTTAATGCAAAAATCGCATCCCTATGAGGTATATATATTAAAAAAGTTATAAAGTCATATAAAGTCAAATTTTCCTGGTTAGGTCATAAATCAGCTTTTTAAGTTATATAGTCATATTTTTGAGTTATAAAGTCATATCGTTGTATACTTTAAACAAAAAGTACCAATTTAAGCGGTGAAGCAATGAAGCACTAAGAAAGTAAAGCAATTTCTGATTGAACATAACACTTACAGTCACACACCTATATTTTATGAGGTCACAAATTGCATTATGAGGTCACAGTCACACATTGCATTGTGTTGCAACACAATCTATTCTACTTCTCTGCATTGAAGTGGGATGTCATGTGAAGTTCAGTCAGTGGGTAGGCAAGCTAAAAAGCTCAACCTTGGTCTAGTTATATACAAATACAGTACAACTAGTAGCAAACTGAAGAATATAACAGTTAAATATATACAGAGACTTAGACATAGAGAGAATATCTGGTTCAGCATGCCAAAAGTGAAAGAATCAAATGCAGCGAAAGTCAAAGCGATTGTAAATGAATTTAAGGACTTCACAATCTCCCCTACAGAGAAACTGTTCTGTCAGGTATGCAGTTGCATTGTGAAGCATGAGAAACGTTTTTTTGTTGAACAGCATCTTGCAACACTCAAGCATAAGAAAGGGATTGAAGCAAGAACGACCCGCTCCTCAGCTCCGCAACAAGCATTCATTCACCCGGTGCAACTAAACGATTTTACCAGTCAACTTGTTCGGGCATTTGCATCAAGTGACATTCCATTGGTAAAAGTACAACATCCATCAATTAGAAAGCTGTTTGTAGATTTGGGAAAAACTGTACCCTCTGAATCAGCCTGTCACCAAAAAGTATTTGAATTGAGTGAAGCAGACAATCAAAAACTGCTGGATAAATTGAGTGAAAAAGAATTGTTTTTTGTGATGGACGAAACAGATTTAAGAGGCAAAAAAATTCTGCACACGCTTTGTGGTACACTGGACAAGCCTGAATCTTGTTTTCTGGTTAAACGCTCTGTGCTAGACAGATCGCCAAATAGTCAGAAGGTAATACATAAACTTGACGATGTGGTGAAAGAACTCAATATTAACAGAGACCAAGTGAATTTATTGATATCTGACGCAGCAGCTTACATGTGCAGCGCTGGAAAAGTGTTAAAAGAGATATATCCTAAACTGCTGCATGTAACATGTGTTGCGCATCTACTGCACAATTGCGCCTTGAAAATAAAAGCCTCCTACCCCGAAGTAGACAATTTGATTGCAAAAGTGAAAGCAAGTATCTCCAAGAACAGAAGCAGAGCTGCCGATTTTGATTCATGTGGCATACCACCACAGCCAATAGTTACTCGTTGGGGTAGCTGGTTGAATGCTGCTCAATATTGTGCCGAGAGACTTCCACAAGTGAAAGAAATAGTCAATGCATGGGAAGGTGAAGGAGTTATTGTAAAGAGCGTCAAAAATTCAGTCAACGATCCAAAGTTGACTAGTCAGTTAACAGAAATATGCCTCCACTACAACAATATTTCAAACTTAATACTCAAAATGGAAAGTTGTACGTACACCATCAAAGAGGCCCATGCTGATCTAAATGCCCTTGATTTCGGAAAAGATCCGCTTGAGCTCAAAAATTACATTAAGAAGCGATTGGACAAAAACGATGTGAAACAAATTATGGAGCTACAAAGACAAGTCATTTCACCAGCGCTTTATGCAAAACTGCAGAAGTGTCAACCCACATCAGCGTCTGTGGAGCGCTCATTTTCATTACTAAAGTCATTTTTACGTCCAAATCGTAACTTCAAAGACTCTAACATTCCACACTACATGAAACTGTACTACAACAGTGGTTTAAAATAGAAATGGATGTGTATTACTGTTATGATGCGTATGTTTTACTCTTTAGTTCCGTGAGTGACGTTGTTCGCATGTAAAAATACACGATTTTCACATAAAGTCATATTTTCCAAAAAATAAAGTCATATTATTGATTTTTTAAGGTCATATAAAAATGGCCCTAGTAATGACGCTGGAAGAATTTTTAGAGGTCTGAATTTTTAGAGGACACTTGATAATACAGAAAACAATAGAATGTCAAACCAGATCAAGCAATATATGGTGACTTAGGCGTGTTCTAATATACTAAAAAAAACTTTGTTTGTTCATGCAACATTATTTGGTAAGCCTGATATCGAAGCCGGCAAAAGGTTTGGGATACAAAATAAATCACAGATTATGACATGATTCAAATTTGAATAGAATGGGGATTTGCTTTGATCCGAGTACATGGATACGAAAGCATCGGAATCAACATGTTTTTGGCTGAGATATTTAAATTATACATCAATGATAAAATTATTTATAATAATCATGATACTACAGTATCTTTAGGATCAATCCCGGCCAAAAATAATAACTTAAATGTTTTTCTCCTGTTTGCTTACTTCTTGCAAAAATGCCTAAATGTATCTGCAGGTTTGGTATTGATGATGATAGTAATAAATACATTTGATGTGGTGAATACTATCTAGTCTTACTACTAGTTCTATCTACTAGTAAAAAGTACTTACAGTAAAATTCATCGCCTTTGCCACTTTTTCAGCTGCATTTCTTATCGATATTTCATCTTCTTCTCCAACAGAAAGAATAATTGGTTCCGGCTCATTATACTCGCGTAATGTCCAAATCATGAGCCTAGCTAAATCTCTTGAATAAATAAATTGTCGAAGAGGTTTTCCTGTGCCCCAAACAGTGAGTGGTTTACCTAAAACAAAACAAGACCTCAGCAAGCAGCAAAAAAATTACTAAAGTGAAGGGCAAGCGCTGAAATAAGCTAACAACATAGAAAGCTATTAACTGAATAAATTTTTAAAATAAATTTCAGTGTTTAAATAATTATTATCATCAATCATAACTTGTAAACTATTATGATACACTTGGTGGACAAGTGATGTTACAGAGAAAGGTATGATAAGTGGCAACAAGATGCTTGCTTGTAGGAATTAATGAGAGTTTTGCATCAATCGAGAGGTTATAATGCAACGAAAACTAGAAACAAGGGGTAACTAAATATGGCAGCTCCTTTTTATTGACACACTGCATTGGGCTATTTGTAATAATTACTGGCCTAAACATCGCACAACCAAACAGGTAGAAACATGTATTGTTGCAAACATGCAACTACACATTTTTGCAATAAATGTCTGACTGTTGAATATTTTAACAAAAATTATTGTTTTTTGTACGGGAATCTTCTTTGACATTAAATGCACTTGAAACACCACCAAGCCCACTTTTTAACCTTTTTGCAACTCCAAAATTATATTGCGTGGCACCATGACTACAAATGAGGCCACATCCACAGTTCAGAAAATTTTGGTATAAAATGTATGTATATCTAACAGTAACAGTTTAATGTTCAAATTGGCTGTAAAAAACATGTTAAAATAACTAATAATACCTTCTAACTTTGCCTTGTAAATTTTATGCATAAGGCCAGGTAACACATGGCCGTCCTCTATGTTGTAATTGTCATGAGGTCCAAATATGTTGCAAGGAATGACAGATGTGTATTTGCAGTCGCAGTCCTGGCTATATCCTCGATTCATTACGTCTATCATTCGCTTTGCATAACTATACATTAATTTAAATACATTTTATTATTTCCAACTCATATAATGAGAATGTTCTATAATGCCTGACACAATGGCTTCTATGCTTTGCTTTGTAACTATAACATTTCTTAGAAATGTAAAAGGCCTTTGTTGTCACCTTTTTCGTACTATTTACACAACGCAATAAAATCAAAACCGTGATATACTATTATGTGCAATGATTTAGACATGAAATGGACTGAAAAATCGAAGTAATATAAATTATAAACAAACTCATAGTTTAAAAATTTAGAAATAGAACAAACTTACCTGTATCCATAATTTGAATCATGTGGTGGACCCTTATGTAACATAGTTTCATTAATGGGATAAGATGTTTTATCAGGAAATATACATGTTGACAGACAAGACACAACTTTTTGTGCTCCATTTTGATAAGCATTTTGTAGCACATTGTCATTAATTGTCATGTTTTGTCGAAAAAATTCCAAATTTGCCTGACAATGACAAAATATATATAAATGATGAGGTAGTAGAAAGCCAATCAATAACTTACTACAATAACATATCTACCTTCGCTTCATTCAATATAACAGCACATACCCTTAAGTTTCCATACAGCCCGCCAACTTTTGCAGCTAGATGAATTACATGAGTTGGCTTGTGTTTTGCAAATACCGCCTTTGTGCTTTCATAGTCTGTTAAATCTGCATCTTTGCTGGACAAAAACACCCAGCTTTCATTTTCTCTTTTTTCACCATTTTCAACAACATATTTTATTCCTTTTCCAACCAAACCTGTACCACCAGTTACAAGCACCACATGTTTGGTACTGGAATCGTTTTCCATTACAACACTAGTTACAAGTAAAATTTAATGTCTTAATGGAATATGCTATGTTGTTAAACTATGATCTAAAAGACAAAAATTTGCAAACTTATTGTTCTAATGACCCCAGTATCATTTTTGGACCTATAACTATCATTTTTTAAATATTTCACATTTTCTTATCTGTTACCACAAACTAAGATTGACTTGTAATACAGTTATACTAAGATGCATACAGTACTATATTGCCATAACAGGATGTGTGTAGAAGAATTTGGAGTAAGAAGTTGAAACTTTCCTTTTTTCTTTTTAAATATGTAATTTTTATCACAATCTATAAAATCATATACATAAATTTTTATCATCTAACCTTGTTATACCGTCCAGGTTATACCGTCTATGACTCAATGAACTTGAAATAATACAACATAGCTTAGCGCCGCCATTTCGGTGAGGGGACTGCATTTTAACAATTTTTTTGCAGAAAGAAATGTTAAACTCAGTATCTGAAGTGTAAATTTCTATTTTGCTTGCAGTTTTAACTTATTTTACTAACTTATAAGGAGCAAAATGGGAATAGCTTTGCAATAATGTCTCGTACAATATGTGAATGTTTTTAATCAATTTTCAAAAAACCGAAGTAAAATAATCAGCACAATTTCAGTAAACACATCATATTTTCTGTATGTACTAAAGTACCCTGCTATTGTGTCAGATTTGATTTTTGACATAACACTTCACAGAAATTTCAGGTTGATTGTAACCCTTTAAACCTTGTGTCCTTTTTCTGTTCTGTACAATCAGTGCCATAACTGCTTTTAAGCAAAATATAAAATCGCGCTAGAAAAACTTTTTAATTATTGATAAAAACTAGTCCTAGTATTGTCTTGTGTTAACAGTATCTGCTCATTTTATTTCAACACAAACTCAAAATAATGTGATTTGTTTTAACTAAAAATGTTACATACAACACATGTGTGATTGCCCAATGCTTTTTTAGTTCCAATTCTGGATGAAATAAAATGGAAAACACTAACATGTGCAATCATAGAATTTGCCCTTTTTCCACATAAATATTTTTGAACACGTTGTGACTATTGCAGGTGAGTTTGAAAAATTACAAAAATTAAAACATTTTGAAGTCGCAAAATGCTGAACTTTTTCAGTCAGGACGATTTTTTTGAATTGTATCCTTTATTTTATGTAATTGTAATTGGGCGACCAAAGAATAAAATGTTAATCAATATGGCTTGATCAAAAAAAAATCCCACCAGCAAACAATGAGTGAGATGAAAAGCAGCAACTCCCAAAGGCTTGAAACGTGCAAGAATAATGTAAGTAAAAGGGAAAGAAAAAAAAATGGTTAACCAGGCTACTAAACCCAACATATAATAAACAAAATACTATGTTTGCCATCAGGCATGATTTCAATAACAAAAGATGCTCAGCTGATGAATTAACTCAGATTTCATCTGCTCTAACAAAGCTCACCGCATGGGTTTGCGAAACGTTGGTTCATAAAAGAAATAATTCACCAGCTGAGCACTTTTTGTTATTATACAATAAACAAGTTAAAAAACAAATTACAATGGCAAAACAGTGCCCACAAAAACTAACATATATATGTAATAAAGCTGGATACTGAGGCAGCGCAATAACTAGGCTACAAACAAGCTGATAAAAAAGATATGTAAAGATAGACTTAGTGAAACGGTAAAATACGACTAACACTAGACTACCGGTAGGCTAAATTAAAAAAGATTAGTGTATCTAAATGATGAAAAGAAACCCCATTCTAAGGATCGAAATCCAAAGACCAAAGTAAGGGCACGATAGCCGGGCCATCAGGTACACTAAACTTATTGAATATTAATAATATTATATCCCAACATTGCATGATACATGTGATTAATACATGTGAACTTCTCACAGCTCAACCGTTCTACACAAAATGATGGCACTGCATGTTACTTAATAAAATAATAATTTGGCATCAATTACTGCACCATATCATAAAACGATGTAAAGAAAAAATTTACACACCAGCAGTTTTCAATGAGAAATTATGTGAGCGGAGACACAAATTTTGGCGTGACATCGTGCGATGAAGCCTCAATTCTGTTTTTATTTAAGCTAGTATAAAATGGTTTTCAAACAATCAACTTTTGCTTTGATGTAAAAAAAAATCAGTTTAAAGTATGTTAATTTAAATAAAGTTGAGCATAAAATAGTATAGGGTAACTCTCAAATTCCAATCGAAATAACTAAAATTCAAAGTGCTTTAAATGTTGTCGAAAAAGCTTGCTTTATACCCTTCAACTACCTTTGCCGTTCGGCGGTCGTACAACAATCATTCTGGATAAATAAAAATAAAAAAGGTACTGCAGCTAGGCTAGTGGATCTCGAAAACAGTATAAACTATCATTCTCAAGCCAGTCTCTTTATTTTATTGCGAAGAATTATCGTGATCGTGAAGAATTATGATAAACGAGACGTGGATGCATTTAGTCTAGTACTAGTCTATTATAACATTGATAATACTTAATTTAAAATTTGTCTCACCTTTTTAAATCAATAAGTGTAACAGATGTATTAAGAAGCTTATTTTCATATTGCTGGCTTTTGCTGCTAATTGTAAGTGTTGTTGAAAGCCTCAAATCCTGAGTCACATTAAGCAGAACACGTCACAATAAGTAGGGTGTAAAATGCAACATATACTAGGGAATTACAACAGGAAACAATCGTGATTGTCAATGATTGCTTACCGTGTTGGCAATCTAATGTTTTGTCAACGCGTTGTTAATATGAAATGGCTTGAACAATGGGCTGATGTCCAATATACACAGCATAACTAACCACAGTTCCACCGTGGTTTAATTGTACAAATCCAGTTAGAATTATGAAAAATGTTTTCAAGTCGGTGAGTGAATGTTTTGCGGTGTGATAAGCATAGGGTAACCAAGCAACTGTCCTTTATTTCCAAATAAATTATTCAGTTGTGCATGTTCTTTTTTTAATAAAATAGCCAACGAAATGCTTAATTTGTAATCTCTTTTCATTGTTATTATTGTTTTGTTGATATGTCGTCTTTTACATTGTTAGTCAATGAAAATTCTTTTATCAAGCAGTCAGGTGCTATTTTACACGCCATGGTGGATGCACAGTGCATTCCCGGCACCCATAAATACTGGAAATGGGGACCGGGTGCGCCTAGGCCCCTCCCCTTTTATTACTGGGGGCGTGAGCCCCCACTTAATAAGATAAGCACTATTATGATTGACGCTTCAGGACAGTTCGCAACCTACCAGGCCTACCCAATAAAAGCGTATTTAGTTGGGGTGGGGGGCATCGAGCTGTGTTTTCTCACAAGTTTGGTTTACCCATTTTTTAGCAATATGCCTAGGCGTTTTAATTCCTTTTTGTTCAATATATTTTCAAGTGAGCGACTCCTGTTTCCTTAGCTTCAGGTGTATTATTATAAAACAAAGACCTTTGTCAAGAACATATCATAATTGTTCTGGTTACCAAGCATTGAGAGATATTTTTCAACACTCTATACTTCCAACCAAGCAGATCAAGCATAACCGTTGTTGATTCGCAGGTTTTTACTGTTTAATCGAGTTGTAAGTTGTAGATAAATGTTGGGATGAAAAGCATAACAAAACTCATTATGATGTGAAAACAGATACGGTCCATATGCAATATAAGTTCAGTTTATCAAAACCTTAGCTGATTCTTGCAAAAAATACAATAGGCTACGGCGTCTCAAAATTGAAAATATAAATATTTTCATATAGGTATAAAAATAAATCAATACAATATATAAATAAATGTAAAATAATAATACAAATAAATGTTTTAAAAATTCTCATAAATAGAGTCAATTACTGTACATGCAAGCATACATTTGAGGGATATTTTTTGGAGCATTAAGGGGTGAAATTCTACGTTCTTTGCTTTTGGGCGAGGTGGGCAGTGTCAATAAATTTAGATCAAATTTTTATAAATTTTGGCCCCTTTCAACGCAATTTTAAATATGCCAGGGGACATCGACTTTGAAAGGTTCCCACACACGATAGTTTCGTATAGACGCCCAAAATATAGTTTGATTAAAAAAGTATGATTAACAGTCAACATGCAAGAGAATTTTAAAAATGTTGGAATTAGATCATAGCTGGATATGAAACAAGACCAAGACCTAATTTGGTTAAGCGTAGAAAAGATACAGAAACTTATTGCTCTGATAGAAATTATTCAGGCCATTTTGAACTTGAAGAGGCTGTAGGAGCAAAAATGGTTTCTTTTCACTAAACTGGGTAAAAGTACCTCAGTCTATAGTTCTTGCATGCTCTTAGAATACTAGAACGCTGTGGCTGTCAGTTGGCTACAGATTGCAACAAATATGCTTACAAGTGAAATCGTTTAATTGAAATTATACACACGTTTTAACGCAAAATTACTAAGCTAGTCGCATCTCGAAAATTGCTGTTCTACTTTTGTAGTGTGTAGATGGGGAGTTAATATGTGCGGCTTGATAAAAAAATGTGCAGTGCATGAGGAGTTCAAATAAGCTTTTCCCAAAAAAACATATTCATACATTAGATAAATGTCAATCATAAGTTGGAAACCACATCGCAAGAGATGGTGCAATGTTATTACAAAAGACTACTCAAGCCACTACAAACTTTCTCTGGTGTTATACCTAAAATAGCCTAATTAGTAATAATAATTATTGTAGCATAGTTATCGCAATCACTAGTGTGCATACACCATAGTCTGTGTATCCACTGTTTATCACAAATACTGTAGTTGAAGGAAATGTAGAGGCAAAATTTCCCAATGACATTATTATACTTTTATTTGATTTGTACTGTCTATCTTTTAGTGCAGTTGTGGGCCTCAACATTGTACCCTCTCCTGGCCACAGAAACGGGATTCCGGTCCCTAGGATGGAGTTTCTTTGGTGCGGCTTTCTTTAAACATCCATTTGCTGTGCAATTAAAATATTCATCGTCATTTTAATCTAACTATGTCACTTTGTATATATATTTCGGCCATTAATGTACATGTTTTTAATGTTAGAAAACATGTCGTCTACATCTTCCAACAGTGTAATTGTTTGTGTTATTTTGGCCTTAAATTTGTTAAATTTAGGAATTATTTTGTGGGTTTGGTGGCCATGCTAACCTACCATCTTATAGCACAATTGTATTATTGCTATCTTACAAGTTTTAAGCCCTTGGGCTTCGACACTTTTTTCTGCTCGTTAACTGTTCGTGAGCATGTGTTTTATTGTGCTATAACTACAACGATTAGCATCGCAACTTTCGCTTCACACAGTTAATTCCGAAAAATAAACAACACAATACATTGAATACAATACAACGACAAAAAGGCTATAGGCTACAGTGGTACGTAATGCTTAGGCCTGTGGCGAAAGTTGGCGCCACAGAGCCACATAGAAATCTAAATTTATGTATGACGTCATTCATGGTTTCTGCTCATTATTGACGTGCTTTCTCATTGGTTGGTTTGTAGGTCAAGGTCAGCTGCCAAAAGATATTGACCATGCCGACCAAATAACCCATCCTACTTGTGACACCATCACAGCCGGTAGTGTGCGTTCTATACAATACATGATCTGCAGGGTGTCCATAAACTCTGGGCACATAGTGAATTTTACTAATTTTTTTTCCAGATTGAATGATGGCTCTGTCTAAAGAAGAACGAATCAACATTAGAATTGAATAAAATTGTTTTCTTTTAAAAAGTATGTATTTTAACCATGTACCAAGACTTTGTGGACACTCTGTATAGTCTACTATCCTGAGTTTTAACGTTTTTGAGGCGATTAAATAGTTCTGCCTAGGAAGAATACTTAGGAGTCACAGCCAGTCGTTGGAAGCCTGGTATTTTATTTAACTTCAAAGATAAACCACCAAGAACCCCTCAGGCCTTTATTTAGGCTATTGTCGAATAGCGTAGGAATCTTTTTTTTAATCGCGTTAATTTCATGCTCTTAATTATTCTAAACCTGTTAGAATGTTTAGCGAAGGCCCTCAGGTGTTAATATACCACAAACATGTGCTAATTAATTTACTTTAAATTTACAGTTGTAGTTAAAATTGTTAACAACTTACTAGTTAATCAAGATATAGTTGGTCAAATATTTCGATACAGATTGTATGGTTTGTACAACAAATGCAAAACCAGAGAGAGATTGTTGTCTCCAAATTCAACATCAGGCTCATAATAAAGTGCGCACAGCCGCACGCGTATATGTTTTAGTCAAACTTTTGTCACGTCACTATAACAACAGTGTCATGTATAGGTAAAAGTTTATTTAATTTTTTGTATTTTGTGTTGTGAAGATAGAAAACTGTTTTAAGCATGAATAAGGTCTTATATAGCCTATAGCTAATTGTTTTCAAGTGGGTAAGGTATAATATCAAAGAATACAGTATTTGCAAGCTTAATTGTGGACAGAACTACCCACTCGAAACCACACGCTACTTAAAAAGCTCCTTGAAACGCACGTTGTACCAACGTCCAAGATCCGGGAGTTATTTTAAATATTTAGATATTGCCACGAAATAATCCCAAACACCGATAAATAACATAAAATATCACAACTATAAGAGCACAGCCATTTAGTGATGACAAACACTACTTATATTAATTGATTATTAATTTCTAAGTTCATCAGCTAGGCGTTTGCCAGCTTAACTCTTGCATAAAAAAAAACAAAAACATTAAATACCGTCGAAAATACAAATAGGCCTATTGTGCGTCAATTGTTGGAGTTAAAGAATTTCAAATGCGAGCTGATATGGCCTACAGACAGGCCTATTTCACCGGACGAGTGAACAACAGACGTTATACTACTGAAAGGTTTACCCAATATTTACATATTTATATTATAGATATAACTGTTTAATATTTCAAAAGTGACTTCAATTCGGTTTATTAAATGACCGTTGTGATTTAATTTTAGAAAGTGACTGTTTCATCAAGCATAGGTCAGGCAGCCGGTTGTTAAAGATAGGTCGATAAGTTACGTTTTTTTCAATTTGTATACATTTAAGCACATTTACTCCAATTCTTGTGATTTTATTTAAAACCATTAATTTTACAACAAAGATTTAACAAGTACCTCACCTGAATGAAACCGGTAACCTATACTAAGTTGAAATGTGCGTTAGTAACTGAGCAAGAAACCGATAACTAACTTTTCGTTGGTCCCCCTGCATGCAGAAGAAGCACTTTATTGTAACAGAGAGAACTCGCATAAATAATCTGAAATTTCTCAAAGTTGTTGTATATTACAAAATTGTAAAGTAAGCTGGCAGTATAGAAACTCCATTTAGAAGATATGGCGTCCAGGGTATAGAGCACTATACCGCAATAAATCAATCCTGAACTGAAATTATGTAATTCCAATATTCACATTAATATTTCCGCTGGCATTTATTAAATTAATTGTGTTAAGAATAAAAACGATACGAAAACGTGTAATACAGTAGTCGTTTTTCAGTGGTTCTCAAAGTCGATATTGATGGGTTTTGTATATAGCAGTTCTTAAGCGCGATCGGACCTCAAGGGTCGCATGGGTTCAATGCAGACCAGAACAAACACACTGTACGCATGATTGAACACTGGCCCATTTCTGGGGGCCATAAACATTTTTACATCTTCAGTCTTTTTCGTTCATCGCAGTTACCATTCCAAAAGAGTAACAGGCAGGATTGTTGTATAATAGTTACCATAGTCTAACTAAAACGTAATGGACTGATCGTCAAACACAGCAGGTTGCTAAATGTTGTTCTACTTATCAAGCATTAGGAGAAAAAGTTTAATGGCCCATTTCTAACAAAGCCAATCTCGAACTGCAGTTGTTGATAGCTAATACGGAGTTTTTCGATTTTTAAAATGAGGTGTAAAGGAAAAGTCTCGGTTATATGTTCCAAGATAGTTATATGATATTGGTTGGAAATATGTTACCAAACTCAATATGACTGGAGTACGGTTTGGGCCTCTACAAGGCTAATTGTTTAGCAGAAAACTTGGTGGATCCTTGCAAAACGCATGATAGGTGGGTTACTGGGTTACTGGGTTATGGTTATACAGCGTTGCAAAATTGTTGAAAAGGGCGTTTCAAATTTTTACACCTTAAATTACCAACCGTTTTGTTTAAATAAAGCGAGCAGGAACAGTATGCAGGTTTTGTTTGGATTGTAAGTTTATTAATTAAAAAATTGCAAGCTTAACTTTAAACATACTACATAACCGATTGTTTAAAACGTATAGTAAAGTAGGATAGATCGCCTAGTTTATTAATGTACTTTAAGAAACCTATATATTAAAAGTTAAAACATTTTTCAACGCAGGCGGGTCAAAAGGTCACCATTGTGACTTAATAAAGCACATATGATTCCATTCTTTTCAGCTATTTAAAGGCATGAACAGCAAAAATTGTGGTAAATCAACATGCCAAGTGCTAGTATAGCAAATGATAGGCTATATTAATATATTGGATATATCTAAGACCAAAGGTCTTTAATTGTGCTTTAGAACTCCGTTTATCTATTCTATTATTGAATCCGTAATTTCTTCTATCGCTTGTTTGTTTCTTTCAACCAACACAACATTTATAAATATCTGAAATTATTATATTCCAACCAGTGGTACGCACCGTCTCGTGTAAACCGGTCCTTGGAAATTTAATGACCTCCGCGAACCGGTTGTTTACAAGCGTATGTATAGGCCTACGTAGATATCGGCCTCGGGGCAATATAGCATGCTGCTAGTGAGAGAACCGGCTGTTAAAATATTTGAATCCCACCACTGATTGCAACCGTGGCCACACTTTAATTACGTATTATTTTGTCATGTTCAGTCGATAAAACGTACATAATTTATATGTGTCGTAACCAATTACAAATCGACACCAACGCAATGCGTCATAGAAAGATATTGTTTCAAACCAATGAAAATCTGGCAACCTGATTACGTCAGCAGAGAAAAGTAAACAAGCAAACGTGGTTATCGCTATTATTGTTAGTTTAAATGCTACTCACACCATAACCACTTGAAAGTTAGGCTACTTCACTACACGCGTCATAGTTAAACTAGACAAGCTACCTTATAGCCACGTAATACATGATGTGAATATTTTAAATGATACTTTTCCTAGCCAGAGAACACACAATCGCTTAATTAACTTTATCTAAACTATGTGTGGCCCGACCCAGTACACAGTCACAGCAAAACGTGGCGTACAGTTGCACTGTTTGCTGTAGAAACTTCAAATGTGGTGACATTTCCTAAAAAAGGTTCAGTTATCTTGTTTGGTTCATGGTTCGTGTTTGTTTTATAAAGTTTAATTTTGTAATTTTTGAAATATTATCATATTTTCATAAATTTGCTCTCTCTCTGCATTGAAGGGTATCGTTTTCGTTTACTCATTCACGCACAACTAACTCCACCATACGGACCACATATGGACGCCACCCATATGGGTTTCTCCTCTCAACATGATCCTAAATACAGCACTGCACGTTATGTATGTTTATAAACGTTACCGAAGGGTAGGTGAACGTTTGTATGAATCTCGCGGGTTTCTATTTTTGAGATCTCTAAAAATTTTAATAGCAATTGGATAATTATAATATTGACTCATCACAAAAGAATAAAGTATTAGCCAACGACACACCATTCATTAAACAGATCACTGGAGTAAATAAAGGCGTTAACGTTGCACATATAGATAGCGTAGAGTTGTGCTAATAAACTGAGAACTTCTGCTGGCTGAACCAAGAAAACGTTATGGTACAAAGAGCACAAAATTAATGCAGGAAGGAAGATAGAAACTTAGGGCAGGTAACTGGATGCAAGTTATTTCAGTTTCTCAAGATGTTCAGTTACTTAACATTATTTAAGCTCTTCATAATATTCAGTAATAGCGTATAAAACAACCTGGCCTATAGGACTTACTTTATCTCAATAAATGCCAGCTGAAATACCAACACAAATGTTGGAGTTCCTCATTTTCAGTCGAGGCTCGATTTATTACGCATGTGTAATTACGCTGAAAGTCATAAAGCTTTTTCTGGAAACAAAAGCCTTGTGAACAAAACATTGCCTTCTAGCTTCGATGTTCTCTGAAACTTTTATTGTTTGATTTTTAACTGGAAGGCTAATCTATTAAATAGTATTGACAGTCATTGTGACTTTAACTTTGTTTTTGTGAACTTAGTTTGGAGGACTAGAATATCATACACTGTAAAACAAATCAATAAACTATCAAGTTTTTTCAACTAAGAATGAATTCCTTATATAAACAAAGTAATGTCGCCAAAGCCTATTTGAAGTACAGGCCAGTTTATTCTAATGATGTTGCTCAAACCATCATGACATATTTACAAAGACATAACGGAAATAACAGTTTATCGTCAACGTATGATTTAATGGTCGACGTTGGATGTGGAAGTGGGCAAGCAACCAATATATTTCCCTCATATTTCAAGAAGATTGTGGGAGTCGATGCCAGTGAAAACCAGATAAAATGTGCCACGGAGCAAAACAAATTTGATCACATCCAATACGTGGTCGGAAAAGCAGAGGAATTGCCTTTAACGGAAAAGAGCGTGGATTTGTTGGTTTGTGGAGAAGCTGTGCATTGGTTCGATTTATCAAAATTCTTGCGGGAAGTGTCACGTGTTCTTAAACCGAAAGGATGTATGGCCATATTTGGTTATTGGATTCAGTCGATTACTCGAACGATCAATCACTCTGAATTGTTTGATGACGATGCTTCGTTTCATCTAACTATAAATTTGCTAGAAAACATGGGCAGGATAGCCATACCAGATAGTGATGTGCATGACAAAATCTTCTATGAGTTGATCGGTGGTTACAAGAGCACTTTTGAGCAAATTTCCTTCCCATCAAAGGAACGCAGAGATCACATTTCCATCAAAAACACGATTAAATTTGCCGATCTTTGTGGGTTTGTCTGTTCGTTGATGGATCTGGAAGAACTTGAAGCAAAACGAGTTCAACTTGATAAAATATTCGGCGATGTAAAGGAAGCTAATGTTGAAAAGTTTGATCTCTTTCAAGCTATTACTAAGAAAATGATGAAAATCTGGAATGATGAAAATGAAACGGAAGAATTTGAAATCAATTTTAATGTTTTCATCTTGCTCGCGTGTGCAGCAACTGATGGGTAGCTCTCACAGATAAGGCTAAAACTTGAAAAACATTTTCGAACTTCTGAGCTTTACAATGTCATCATCAAACTTACTTTTACCCTAAGAGTATTACTCCATGTACCTGGGCATAGGAATCTAAGATAGGCTACAACCATACACAAACAATTAAAAATTAAGTACCATGTAGATTGTAGGCCATGTCATCGACGTTTTCTGATATTGGTGAAGCAAATTTAACAGCTCGCTGGTGCTCGTAGCAAGACCAATGTGATTCCGCATTGCCATAAAATTATATTTTGTGACGTAGGTTTTTAATTTTAACCTCATAGCAATATCGTATCATTAAGATAAAGTTTCTGTGTAATTAAGAAGTTGATTGTTGTTTTTTACGTAAAGCCTGAAGTATAGGTTATATAAAACTTACCCCTAACATACTGTATACATTTCCGAATACAAAGCTTTCATTTATCTGTACCCACAACCCAACATAGAGTTAGTTCTATTCGTGCGTTTACTGATACAACGATCTTGTGGACATAATTATACTTTACCCGCTTCGGGTGTCACACGATGCTTTGTCCGATAAAGCCATATGGTATATTTGCTTCCGCTTGAGTTGTGCGTGTTTGTTCTAGACGTGTCCATATATAGAAATACTTTCCGGTGTATTGGCTATTGGTTACATTTTTCATGCATGTCGGTATGGTATTGTTATAGAATGAGTGCAATACTTCTGTGTGTCGCTGCTCGCTACATCCATTTGTCTAAAACAGGCCCGAGTATTAAATTTAGCAACACGTTGATAGAGGCGTGGCCGTCTTCGATGTATGCGATAATGCTGAGAGAGGGATGAAGTATAAAGTAAATCCGAAAAGTAGATGAAGACCTGCCTCGTGGTGGCAGATGTCACATAAAGGGCACTGCGTAGGGTACACGTTGGTTGGTGAAACATCAACTGCGTCCATATCGGACCGCGACGAACGCAGGCCAAGCAGAAGGCGTTTCTTGATCCATCTTCAAACAAAAATCCGAGTTTTATCGAGTCAACCAGTGTGGTCGATTGCGACGTATGGAATGACGATGAGTGAGGTTAAGTTACCCGACCCAAGGTAATGTTAAAGGCGACGAGTTCTACTCAGTGTAACATTATACTTCCAGAAGATTCCACTCGATTGAGTTATAGCATAAAGTATTTCTCTGAACAATAAAGAAAAATAGTGTCTGGTTTATACTTTGCAGCACTTTGAATCCTACGTACTTGATTTTTTTTATATGATGTCACGGTAAATGCTCAGCATACCATGCGAATCCCAGTAGCATAGCTGTAGCGTTTAGCTCATGGTCATAATCTGGCATTGCTTTACACTTCAGTCTCAAGATCAAAGACTATGTTTGTCAAAAGTGTGTATTTGTTCAACTCTACGCTAAATGTACGATATTGCACCGAATCGACGAGATATACAACAAACATGTGTTAAACGTAGCAGACTACACGTGACAGTGCAAATGGACGGGCTTGTGTGCAATCACTCAGAAAAAATAGAACCAATTATAAATAATCCATTTTATATTAACATAAACCTGAACGTGTGAGATAAACAGGTGCTTTATCTCCAACTCATAACCGATTCAAACAACTTGTTCTAATCCAGCCACACAAAAGATAAGAAAAATATCTGAATGGAAGTTTGTCACGGCGCATAATTGGATCCCGATGAACACAAACTAAAGCCTGGAAATCCAGAGTTAAAGGCCCTAACTCTACTGCAGATCATGCTCATGTGTAAGTCCAAAATCTACAAAGACTGTTACGTTTGGTACAGAAGCGCCTCTGCCTAGCACGCTATTCTATACGCACAGGCTCGTATGTAGCAGAGTCTTCTACTGCGAGTATTCACAAAATATTCAACTGCGATTGAACAGGAAATCAATTGAAACGTAATACTGCCAGGTGGTGGTTACAACTTTATACAGTGAAGATTGTGAGCAAAAACCTAAGCTCCCAGAATTTTTTTCATAAGCCAACTGGGCGAGGAGTAAATGAAGAGGACAATAAGGGCAATGAGAAGAAGAAGAACCAGAATCTTGATGATGAGCCACTTGAAGCGGGTGCAGATGAGATACCGGAGTGACTTAAGCGGATTCATGAACCAGACAAAGGAAGTGTCTGGACGACTATGACAAAAAAGTGTATGATGTATATTTATTTGTACAATGTTTGTTTCTTCCTAACTTGCACTTACTTAGGTTTCTCTAACGGATCTGGTTCATCCCTCCCGTATCCGGCCGGATTCTTTTCCGCATCCTCTGCCGTTAATAAACTTATCTCCGCTTCGACCTTTCCCTAAACATCACAGAAATTCTGTAAAATTCACCGAACAATGCACGACAAACCCACAGGATAAAAAACTATAACCGTTTGATCGATTCATGTGGATAACTACAGTGCATAATAAACGACAACCCGAACAGCCTTTGTCGGAAAGAGCAAAATTTATACAAACTAATACGATATGAACAATAAAATTTTAATCAATATCATAAAAGAAATGGCTTACTGTTATTTCGAGCTCATCCTGATCGTTTTTGGCAGTGAACGGCCACCAACCCTTGATTCGTCTCTGCTTGAACAAGGACACCATCGGAACATCAGCATTCTCATCATCGGCAGCAAGATTCAGCGTACATTTGTTGGCGGACTTCGCTCCTCTTGGCATACGAGTTAAGTCCAGAGTCAACGAGCCTGTTTGATGAGAAGAAAAATATTGATTTCTCAGATTACAGTGTCTGTCTCATGAGGGCATGCACATCTCATTTTCGCATCATGGTGTATAAGTAACGTTTAAATCTGTGAAAGTCTCACAGCTAAACCTTGCGTCGGTTGCATGTAAATATAACGCTATTAATATATTAATTTATCTATTAAGATTTTAACGATAGTAAGACTTTCTGTTGTTAAATTAAATGAAGTACTACAGCACCCAAGAAATCGTCGGCAGAAAAATGATCCGCATCCCAGACCTGCAAATTCAACCTCGGAGGAATTTTGAATTCACTCTCATCCCAGGAAAATATAGATTCCTGAAAACAATGAAACAGCCAAATAAAAACAGACATCAAGTTCTCGCATGCAGTATTGCATATTTAACAACCTTGAATGCATTGAACACATTGTATTCATATGCAAAGTATTCGTAACTTTTAACAGTCTGTTCAATAAAGCCGAAAAGTCAACAGTTTCAGTATAATTTCAAATACAATCCTTTAATATTTCAATTATGACAAAGTAAATTTCATTTCCTTATCCGTTATAACAATGCAGGGAAGTCCCCAGCTCTGATACCTTTTTGGAGACGACAATCTTCTCCTCAGCTACAAGATAATCAAAGGGATAAATAAACCTCCAGTTGAAGTTTCCCTCCCCGGTAAGGGACCGGTAGTGAATGTCGGTCTCCTGTTTGTCGTCACCTAGCAACCACCTGAAAAGGTAAATCAAGCTGAAACAGAACATACACGCAGACCCAAAAAGCCACTTGTAGCAACCTAATTCAAGATAACGAAAACGAATTATTTTTATGTAAACTTCACTCTAAATAACGCGTTTGACCAACAATGACAACACTGACATGCGATTCACAATAGAATGACGTCATAGCCTAAACATGAACTAATCGCTCGACCTCAACTTGCACAACATATAAAAGCAAGGAAATTCAGCGCCGCCAAAACTCTTAGTATTTCGTTTAAGTTTAGGAAGTTTGTCACAAACACAACGGCTTGGACAACACCGATCTGACCCTTTGACGTAAATGTCCGACATTTTCTCGCCCGTGAAAAAATCGTCGTCCTCGCATATGACGTCATCCGTATTCCAGATTATGACACGTATCTCGTATCTGATCCGAGCCGCGTGGAAATGCATAAAAATACGATGATATAGAGATAAGTAGATACTTATGTTGAGGCTGGTTGAAGCGAACAAGACAGTTGGTGTTGACTCCATTGGTTTAGTTCACATCAAATTTTTCACCAGCAAAGTCAACATTGCATCGCGTGTACATTTTTTTTAATTTAAACGTTTGAAGTTTTAATATGGTTAAAGCAAATGTCAGTTCTTTGAGCTAAGCTTAATAATTACCGGTACAGAAAACTTTGTTTTCTGTAGCCAGAGTTTTTACCATATCCCACAAATTACAGTATTTCGATCATTAACTTTTGGTCTAATATGTTGTAGAATGGAGTAGGCGTGTTCTGGGTATAACGAGACAATCTTGGTATTAAAATGTTTTACAGAATCTACAATTTTTGAAATACACATTTTGCTGTTTGGCAATTTTATTATTTACAATGAAAGATTTTTGGAAAATGTAAATTTGGAGATTTTTTTACTAAGCGCATATATATAAACTACAAGTATCTCGAAAAGAACAGGTTCGCGTCAAGCAGCCCAACCAGTTTTCACAAAATGTACCCTTTCACATAAATGTCAGATGCTTTTTCTCCGGTGAAAAAATCGTCATCTTGAAGCAAAACATCGTCGGTGTTCCAAATAATTACTCGTAGCTGGAAACTTTTAGCAAAAATGAAATATTTAAATTTTTATGAGGCTCTGGCTAGACGCAAGGTAGCGCTACAACGCTAAAAACTAGACTGTAAATATAAAAAATGTGTGGTAATATACTGTGAAGAGTTATACACAAACTTTTTGGGTTTTCTTGGCGAAACATCGACCGGCGGACCAGGCAGTGGCATGTCCATGGGAAACATGTCCACCCAGAGCTCTACCCTGCCCTGGCATAATAATAAAACAACAATTACATAGGTAACTGTATCAGAATGAAGATTCAACTCAAGAACAAACAATATATAGTTGAACTAGATTAAATACCTCTTTGTTTATGAATAAGCAATATATTTACCTGCTCAATTCCCGGTTTGTCTGAGCTGAACAAAGACCTTGTCTCCACGTGTTCCGGCACCAATTTGCATCCTACCTTGGGAATCTCGTCCCAATGACGTAACGCAACCAACGCAACATGTTCGTCTGTTGGCTTCTTGTGGCCTAACGACAAAGAGTTTTAGATTTTTTAAGTGCTCTTTTTAATTTTTTTCTACAATTTTCACGGACATGAAAATAAATCGGAGACATTAGTACAAAACACTAGACATTACCATACAAATGAGACAGATATCTTGAAATGAAAAACGACATAGTTTCGGATGATTTCGTGGTAACTACCGTTTTCATCTTCAAGTTCGACTGGTCCTGTGAAAGTCTTCGTCCCGACTTTGACACGACCAGGCATGAAGTTAGGTCCCTCAAGCTTGTGATCCTTGCACAGCTTCTGAAGGATCTGGGAAGGTTTCATCGGATCCCTCCACTGGTTGTAACCGAATCTGCATCATTTTTTTCAATTATTGTTACCTAATCAATTACTTAATACCTGGAAAATTGTGAATAACTTCAAATCTATTCAGCATTAACGCAAAATTATTTCATAGAATAAAGTGTAGCTCGTATAAAGATGTCTACAGTTTCAGTTCAACGTACATGGCATATTTCTCAGCGATTCCACATAGGGATCTATGCTTGCTGTAGAATCTATTCTCGAGGTCAATCTTAGTCTCACCGATGAGATCATCAGCACTTAACAGATCCCAATCGAATATCTGGACAGTCAATATGCTTTCCATGGGAAAAGTTGCTTCAAAATCGAAAGTTCTGGAAGCATTTTTCGAAAACGATTAAACACACAAATCCATTAATCTCGATTTGTTATTAATTAACCTACCAACAGGGTTAACTTACTTTCCAAAAGTCGGGTTTAGCTGTTTTGAAATGTAGTTTTCCTTATCGTTTACTTTGTTGTTGCCTAGCGAAATGACCACGTATGGGTCGGCCTTGCCGTTCGGGTCAGTTGGATGAAGGTCAGTGGCTCTTATGACGTATACACGCACCAAAACATGAATAGGTTCGTTCGATGGCAGACCCTACGTTTAAGAAACGATTTTTAGCACAATAAGCGATGTTTGATAGCTGAAAAGAAATACTTCACAATTTGCAATAATTTGCACTTTGCCTTCTCTTTCAGGTATACCCGACAAGAGAATTATTTTCAGGCATATTTTCAATATACTTAATTTTTTTATCAAGTTATTGATGTTTGAGCACTAGCGTACTATCCTGATATGTGCGGTATACTGTATAGTTTGAGACTAATAAGCTCCCTATACCTTAAACATTCCGTATTGTGGATCCGGCTGTTCAATGTAATGGGGCAAGGGGTAGCGGTAGATCTTGAAAGCCCCCTTAAACATACCCACGATACGTTTCTGGTCTGTGATGTCATCGGCGTGGTCATCTCGCTTGCCCCTGTAGAGGTTAAACGAGTGCAAAAGGTCATTGAACCCAGAGAAGTCGGAAGCGTTTTCAAGCTCGTTGTCGTAGATCTGTTGCACAAGACATTGTTTAGTGATTGCTTTAGGGATGGAAAAGCAATGAATAATAAGCAAAAGATTTTAAAAAACAAAACAATAAAGAAATAGCAATAAATACTAGCATGTTATTTTGTCGCTATAAATAATGGATTCCTAGTCTCATATTTCCGAAAAGATATTGAATCCTAACAACGGGAGGGTTATTGAAACATTGCGCACGCGATCCCTAATGAACTCTAAAAAAACATTATTAAAACTACCAGTTCCCGACACGCAATGTAACTAGCAAGTGCCACGTATATGCCTTACATGGAAACGTTCGTGTAAAATCATTCACTCTATCATTAATACTCGTGTACGAAGAGTGTACGTCCATTTCGGGGTCATTTCTGGCGCGTTTCGATGATACGATTTACATATAACTTTCCCAATACCACGAAACAGTACAGACCTTCAGTTCGTCGATTGGAAGCTTGTTCTGCTTTTTTCTTTTAGCGGGCGTCGCGAGACTCTTCTTCGCTTGCCTCACCGCGCCGACCGCACCACGAAGCAACTTCTTCGTCACTTTGTTGTCTTTCGTTTCTGATTTGAATAACGGAAATTATAATTTGTCTGTAAACAACGCCCCTTCCAGATGGCGCCATTGTACGATTTGTTTAAATCACGAGGCAGTCTGTGTATAATAATAATTATAATTCGTTTTAAATTGTGTCCGGAAACTGCATAGATTAACTAAAGAAGCTGAATTAAACCGACGAGACGCCGTCCGCTTATTTGCAATATGAATAAAGCACGTATGCGTTACTTAAGGATCGGCAAAACAAAATTAAATGAAACATGGCCTGGAATACCTTATTAAACTAAATGCTTAACTGGTTACAGAGTTTAGAGCATATTTGAAAGCAATTACCATAACAAAATTGAGTGTCGTTTTATATACTAGCGCTAAAACGTTTTGGCGACGATTTTTTAAACGTGAGAAAACGGTTTCCTAATTAAACAAAGTGACACAATGGCCAGACGCTCGCTCAAGAAATTAAACTTAAAAACTAATTTTTCTGGGAAAGAATTTTTTTCATTTATTTCTGAGCATGCATCTGGCACGTTGCCAACATCACGTGACCAGACTCACATGGTGCAGGCGAGGGGCAAAAACAAAGAAGAATAACCCAATCAAAATATCTGATTTAAATTAAACTGAGTTGCACCGGTTTAAACTTGAATTGCGCCATGAAAGTTTTCAGACTTATATTGATTGACTTAAAACTCAAAATCAAAAGTTAATTATCTGCTAAAATTAATTAAATCGAACCACATCTTTCAATCTGTGTAGATCAACTCGCAAACAACAAACCGAGTCGAATCTGGTCAAACTTCGAAACGTCACCACATAATCTTACCAAAACGGGTTACTTTACATATCAAGGCTAATATACCGTAAAAGAACAGCACAGCCGCATGCAAAATAATTGAAATAATCATTGCAATCTGCAATGCATTGAAAAGTAAAAAGAAACCCTTTGTCTACCATTTTCTAAAAATATGAATTCATACTATTCACCGAAAAAGAAAAACCAACCAACAAGTAGATCAAACGTATTTAAAATAATTAAAGCCTGTTGACGATTTTAACGTTATTTTAAATACATGATCACAAGAGCATGCTTCGAAACCGAAGCAAAATCAGCACAAAGCTTGTAATTATATGGTGATCATGATTCGAATGCCACAAGTCACACGATTGCCACATGCAATTTATCACAAATCTCTGGTAAGCACTCTAACTAATTATCCAGTAGTTGTACAACTGTATACCGTGTTTCTTCGTGATTGTTTGACCAAAATAGGTCAACGTTGCAGCTGCAGAAAAAAAGTTAAGTACAACTTTAGACTTGGGATAGAAATTATACCATAGGCATATTTTGATATCCTAGCGTGCTTAGTCGCCTATTAAGCCAATGTCATGTTAGGAGATACCAATTTCCTTGGCCTTCCACGTCATTCAGAAGAAATTTTGTTATTGTTTCAAGTATGTGATGACAATTTATAACTTACTGATAAAAATCATGCAATTAACCTTTGCTGCGTTGGAATGCTAATCCGAGTAGAAGTTAAAACAGACAATGTGCATTGTGCAGTAGCTATAATAACGTAGGAATAATAAAAGCCAGGCATTGTTGCCAGCTATTGAAAGCGTACCCAAAAATACACACCATTCGCGATTACATCATATTTGTGGAGAACGTGAGCGAAGAATTTTATGAATAATTTAACAAAACAAGTGATGCACTGTAATAATGAATGAATGAATGCGAAAGAAATTTAAAAAAAAACATTACATCAACAAAAAAAATATATTAATGAAACGTGAAGCTTGTGCGTATGTTCTGTTAACTAATAAAACCGACGAGTAGAGTATACACTCGGCAATGCCTACCGCTTTCCATTGACTTCGTCTTATTATTAAACTGCTTCTCGTCGCCAGATGTCGCTCCGGATTTTTCCTCCTCACTGAAAAGATCCTGTTGCTGCTGCGCTTCGTCATCTTGTTTTTGTTTTTCCTGTAAAAGAGACTGTTTTAAAAACCCTTTAAAGCAGGGATGTCCAACCTGCGGCCCGTGGGCCACAGT
This sequence comes from Clavelina lepadiformis, assembly GCF_947623445.1. Lineage (NCBI taxonomy): Eukaryota > Metazoa > Chordata > Ascidiacea > Aplousobranchia > Clavelinidae > Clavelina > Clavelina lepadiformis. The sequence continues at coordinate 6,578,600 of NC_135241.1, read as the reverse complement.
GCGGCCCGCCTGAGATTTTTGTGCGGCCCACTAGTCATTTTCACTCCAAGAGTATGTACTTCATGTACCCATTTTTCTTGAAATTTAATAGGTTTTGCGGCCCATTCAATTATTTCAAGTGACAATGCGGCCCACTATAATAAAAGGTTGGACATCCCTGCTTTAAAGCAAAGAAAAAACTCGTTTCCAAGTCAACAGCCATGTGTAACTAGCGGCGAAGAGACTCGTGTTATTTCCTGGTGCAACACCGAAGCAAAAGTTATTTTCAACCTAGTTAATTAACTTTCTATTGAATTGGGCGTTCGTTAAATCTCATAAAAACACTATAAACGGACGCCACTTTTGACGTTCGAATATTCAAAACTTGCCGCAGTTTAATGTAAAGGACTACAAGGGTTTGTTTTTAAAACCTCACACACAAAGAAAATTGAATTCTGAATTCGACGCAAATACAACAAGTTCTTGAATAAAAGTAAAGGTTCCAAAACAGTAAACAAATCAAAAAGTGACGACTTGAGAGAAAGTAATTCGAAAAATTTAAGCTTTCCCGTTATCAACATGGTCGTTACATAATTAGTAGGGCAAGTTTTTGTTGCACTAAAATCGTGAGAAAGTTGCACTTAATTTTAACAAAAGTTGCAGTAAAAAGTTGCATTTATGAACAAGTTTTTTAAAATTATTAGGGTATGAGATACTCGAAAGGTTCCGTTGTATAACCCAACAGTTTAAGATTTGCAGGGTGTCTGCTTGTTCCGTTTCTTTCTTCGCTATTCAATCGATCATGCACACATTTTTATGTTCTTTAGGTTTGAAACCTACATGACAGCATTTCGCTGTCAGCTCCTGCAGAGCTGTCAAATTTGGTACTTTTCTATTTCACGGACGGCCTGGCGAGACCGCCGAAACTTACATTTTTTGCCGGTACGCAGCAAGAAAATAACGCAATGAGGAAATAATTTTCCGCAAAAAGCCAAACAGTAAAGCGATAACCCACCCCTCCCCTCCCCTCCCCCCAAAACAAGTCAAATACCACACCCCAAACCCCCTAGGTCTGCAAACTTGATCCAAGGCATTGCAGCAAAACTCAGTGTTGGCGACTTTAACAAAATAAATAGCCTGAAAAAGGTGACCCAGTGAAAATGTAATTTTCGGCGGTCTCGCCTGGGCGTCAGTGAAATGGGAAAGGACCTCAAATTTAAACGACAGTGAATTAATCAAGCAATCTATTAACATTGAGATGCAGCTAATCCATCACATAGCTCTTTGTTATGCAAATCAAAGAGAATAGAACCATACTAGAAATAGTTTTATAGCATGTTTTTTAAATCACTCCTTTACATTTTGCGCAATACTTGATAAAAGTTGCAGCTAAAAGTTGCCGGAAAAATAGAAAAAAGTTGCAAAAAGTTGCAATATAAAATTCCTACAAACAGCTTAAAACAGCATACTACATAAATTCTGAGTATTTAGGAAGCTGCCGGAAGCTGTAAAAAAAAGTTGCAAAAGTTGCAAAAACTTGCCCTAATAATTAGATATTAGCCCAAAGCGTCAAATTTTGACTTTGGTGACAATTCCATTTTAACAGGATAATTTTATTCTATTTTTTGTTGAACTTAGAAGCAGTCAAAAACGGCATGATGGTGTATTAATAATAAGGTTCATTAGTTCCTGCTTGCAAGAAAGTTACTGTATGTTAATTTTTATTTGCTCAGCGCACTAACAGTAGGTAACAATAACACAAAATTGAAGCCACAATTTGATAACCACATGACACCGAGACGGTTTCCATAGTCAGCCGCATTATTTTCTATGATTCTTGTTTTGAATTTAATTCAGCAGATGTCTTATAATTAAATCTGACATATAGTTGATTAATATCCATGCGAATGTTTTCCTCTTGTGCTCAAGTTGACAATCTCAGAAGACCTGATCGGTTTGCCTTAATCCAATAGACAGTATCACGAGTCATTTTATTAAATTAACTACTTCTTTTGGTGCAGTAATACGTGTAGCTGTGTGCACAGCAAAGTTTTGGGAAAAACATGTACGCCTACGCGGTGTAACAAGAAAGTATTAACCTCCTAATTAAAGAATTGATTAGTAGAACTACATACCAAAGAGAAAAAAAATCAAAATTTAAAAATCGACAAATAAACCTCGTTAAGAGTTTCAAGTGATGCAAAGTACTTGCTCCACCAATCCAACGTTGTTTCATCCAACGGATCCTCCTCTTCTTCGTTGATCCTCTTGTCTTCTTCCTACACAATACGAGCAAAGGAGATGATGAGGACAGATTGCTCGCATGAAAACAGACCGAACTTCAGAATTTAACGTATAACATGACAATATCTTAAAATCTAGACGGAATTTTATTTTGAATAGGAGGCGCATGTATCAGCCTTAATGCAGCAGTTTATGTTCCACCTGAATTTCAATCTTGACAGCGCCGGCTGCCCCATTTGGTTGTTGTGTTTGAACCGGGTCCACTGTGAGCACTGTGTCTTCTTTTGCGGCGATCGCTGCCGCATACGCGGCCCGGTGCTGTTGTTCTCTAATACCTGACAAAAATCACAACAACAAGTAAGATGGGCGTGCTCTGAAAAGACCACCAGAAGCCAAAGTCGCGATTTTCAAACGACAATGGACGCGGTATGCAGAAGCTTTTTCTGTGCACTACACTATAAATCGTCGATGGTAATACTGAACAATAAATGAGACGCAAAAGACATAACATAAAGATAAGGGATGAAGATTCTTTAAACTGTAATAGATGCTATATGAAAATAAGATTCTTAATTAACATGGTGGATGGCGGTATTAGAATGAGAAATAATAATTAATAACCAATGTGCTAAATATGCGTCACCTATTTCCTACGGTCTACGCCATACTTACTACGGTAATACATTAAATACACATGTCGTGCAGACTCTGTTGGGACAACACACAACGATATAACATATTAAAACTAGTTAACACGTTTCAATAGAAAACTGATGATGGGATTTGGTAAATGAACGTGTGTACCAAGGGTCTTCAACATTTTCGGGCCACGGACCGCGAAATGAAAATGATGAATGGTGACAGGTTACATGCAAGAAAAAATGGACGCTAATTCCGAAAAAATAGTTTTACTAAATAATTGCGCTAAAAAGTGGTAACAAAATTCAAATAAACGTATTAAAACACTCATTCTTATTGTTGCACGAGATATAGACGCGAGAGCGCTAAAGGGCTTCTGTAAGTTTTGAAACCAATTAAGACTGCTTTAATGCACATTTGGCTAATAATAATCACCACTGCCATACACGTCATACTAAAACCACAGCGACAGAAGCTGTTCACTTACGGGCAAAGCGGTTTGTGCGACAAGTTTTCTTGTGAGGAAACGAACAAGTACACATACAATTTCGTGACGCCAACAAGCACCAAAATCTCTTCAAAAATTACCAAACGTTTCGATCATAGAACTTGACACAATTGGCTTTATCGCGCTATATAATGCAAAAATCAATATGGCATCGTGGGCCACAGGTTGAGGACATCTGCTGTGTATGAGGAACTTTAAGATACTAATAACGATGAAAATATAATGACTTAGCTCCATAACAGTTTGAATGGGTTTAGCAAAATACAATTTACATGCAAGTTAAGAAGTTAAAACATAAAAGTATAGAAAAGTTAAAAAACACAAAACTATGAAAAAAATTAAAAAAAAACATTATCGTCATTACCTGCAAGACCTTGGCTAAGTAGCCTGCACGCAGCTTGTAAAAAAAAACAATAAAAGTTAAGCCCCATTGTTAGGCAGTGGGCAAAATAAATGCATTTATGATCAACAATTGATATTAGTTACATTCTGCAATTTTCCATAAATAACTTGTGAAAGAGCTTAATTAAAAACTATGGCAGTTTCCCGAAATAAAGATAAACACGTACCTGTAAATCTGCTTAACAATTAGTGATCGTGAATTTGTGTGTTGTTGGTGCAAATTAAAAAAAACTCGCTAAACGATTTTTATGTTGTTTATTGCGAGTCTTGGTGTAATAGGACACAACGTACCATGGTAAAATTAGGACTAGGCTATTGTGGTGGTACGACGCGCTGCCTTATACTTGTTTATGAGCGCGAATGAGTAAAGATATTGCACAAACATAAAAAACACTTTCAACGTAGGGACTTTCGTAATTCGAAGGGCAAATGTACAGCTTTCTCGGGGTGACTCTATTCGCAAAAAGCTTTCTGCTTATTTTACACTAAAATAAACGATATAGCATCGAAAGGGGTTGTGGCTATAATTGGCCACTTGTTAATTGCTTTGATTTGAAAGTACAGGTAAAATGTAAAAGCAAATAGGGCAAGTTCTACAATTTAATACAAATGGCAATCATTTTATATCATTTAAGCATTTATATTACGCTATGCCATATACCTCGCCTGCAGTGCTAAAGTTAGTTAAAAAGTTTTGAACATTCTTCGCCAACCAGCACATCAAACAACTTGGATTTCAAATTTGTTTCGTTCAACTAGCAATCAAAAAGAGATTTCGCGATGCGCAAACAAATAAAATTCTGGTGCGGTTAGATTAAGACGAAACTAAACTTTACATGATAACTTGAATTCGAAATGTTCTGAGGTTAGTGTGCGTCGCATAAAAGCTAACCATAATCGAGGAGTATTGCAAGTTGGCTATCACTGTATCCAGATGAACTGAAGTTGTAGACAAACAAACAGTTTTGGTTTTGGCAGTAGATGAGGCGAAAACAAGAACTTGACTGTTTCAGCGTGCTGAAAGTTACCACAAATAAAGCAGTCCGAAACCATTTCTCATCCACTTAACGAACTTGGCAATGAATCAATTGAATTTAAATTAAAGACTTGGATTAGATATTACATTTTAGTGGAGAAGAAACAAAGCACTTTAAACCTATTCCTGGCAGCCATCCTTTCTTCAGCATTTTATAAAATTTTAAACGATTTATTTTATTTGGCGTCTTTAAGAACCCTGAACATTATAGTTCCATTTTCGGACAATACTTAACTGAAAGAAACAAAGTATTTGAAAATATTTTCAATTTAAGGCCGAAACTGATGTTCTATATGTGACGTTGCTGGGTTATATCATATCAATAAATAGATCGCCTTGAATTGAAAATACACACTAAAATATACAAATCAGACGGATTTTGCTCAATCAACTGGGCCACTCGGTATATAACAACAATGTATAAAATATGTTTATTATTTTGATAAAACTGAAAAACACGTAGCAAATTTTGATGTAGCCTAAATGTAAATCCACATTCAAATTAAACATACTATGAACAGTATGATGGACAACCGATTTATATAAACATTTGTTTGTATTAACGTTTGGGTTCCCCTTAAAGAAAAATTTTGGTAATTTACAAACATTTGAAAATATATCATTTTAAACACTGAAAAAATTTAAAATATATTTCACTGTTAGGATTTCAACTAATGCTATTAAAATGGCCTTATTCGGCAAATGTTTAGACAATCTTTGTACGGGCATGTTATTCAGACCGCAGGTAAACTCAATCTAATACTGATTAAGCCCAAAATGACATGATATATTCTTCAGCATACAACCGGTTACGTATCCAGTTTTTATAATGTTTTATAATGCCTAATTATTATGTAACACGAGTCAAACGACTTTAACGACCTTATATAAGAGTGCTTCCCTTCAGAGAAAACAAATACTTCCGTTTTGTAAAACAAAATGATATAATCGATTGAATAACCTTGTGAATTTAACAATTCTCTATAACTTACAATAAAAAACGAAAAAGGAACTATTTGTACAAACGTCACAAGAAAAAGCTTGTTTTATATTTGATAAACCCGTATTTTATGTTTATCGCAAATACATTTCTCGTTGAATGACTCATAGAAATCATTGGTTTCTAAGCAAGAATTAATGCCGAACTAAATACCTGTGCTTGATTAATTATCATTAAAACAAGATTACATTTCGTTATACAGAATAACAAGTGGAAAAATCGGTAGCAAGAAACCGAACGCAAATGACGTATCAACTTGGTGAGTGAATACGAATACTTTAGACTTGATTGTATCTTCATCGAAATGACGGGTCATTATTATAATTAAATTTTTGAAAAAAACAACTATTTTGGGTGATTTTGTAGAGACTGATTAAAAACATTCTTCACTTGATAGAAGAATTTTTTTATTATTGACTGGAAAATGTTAACTTTTCTTGTTTGTAAGTCTTCCTCAAGGAAAAGATGACACGGATTAACCTCAAATAAACATTTTTAATAATGAAGATTTATCAATTGATCAACAAATTCCGTGGATATTGCACAATGATGAGCACGTTTTGCCACAAAACTGGTGAAGGAATCGGCAATTAAAAATACACTGTGCAAAAAAATAAAAGCCTGCATTTAAATTTATTCCAGATATGACTGTAGGGTAAGTTAGATTTATTTTAAGCATCTTAAGTGTTTGGCGTCAATCACGACAGGCACAACAGGCAAAACATGTTAACAGGCACAACATGCTATTTTCTGACACCTGTCCAGGATACCTTGTTATTTCATTTCAAGACTTGTCATTTCATGTCAAGCGGCATTTCAAAGCGCCAGCTCACCAGTAAAAGATGGTCATTAAACAAGCAAATTGTACTGTTATATAAATTGGAAGTTTTGTCAGTTCGGGGACCGCTTTTGTAAGTCAGGACCATTAGCCGCCACCAAAGTATCACAGAGTGATATAAAAGCGGTGAATCTGGTTGTTTTCACGCAAGAAACAAATGCATGTAATGAAGAAATTGTTCTAGTGTACGATCATAAAAACTAGGTTACGGTTGTTTGACCTTCAAACAATTCTTTCAATTTTATTAATAGAAATCGGAATCGTGTAACAACCACATATTTCTTTTTGTATGAACATTCCTACACAAAGCAATCTTTTCAAAAAGAAGAACAAGAGGCTTGCAAAGTGGCTTGCAGGTTCTCACAGATACCGCATTTTGCTTTTTTGATATCAATAAATTATGACTTGTTAAATGGAAGCCTTAAAGATACTGCATGATTGACATCCTGACGATTTTTGCTGTTTTTGGAAACATACGAACAGCAAATATAAATCATAATTAAAGCCTGGTGGTATTTTTGTAGTTTTGAAGACAGCATGATTTGTTGGGCGCACGATGAAATTTTTTTAATTAATATGGATGACCAATTCGTTTTGCAGATATGGACGGCACAACTTCAACTTCATTTGTCAAAATTTCTATTTTAATTGGGTTACTGAAGAATATATCGCTCCACTGGTTGCTAACGCTTGACTGAGCTATCGTAACTGTGAAAAATTTTGAAAAACATTTGCCTTAATGAATAAGGCTGTGGTTGACTAACTTAACTCCTGTGTAACAACCAGTGCACGACAAACATTTGGTTTGTACCTCGAATCTCGGTTCTATCAAAACCTTTTTTGTAAACAAACATGGGAGTTTGAAAACATTCAAAAGTCATACATTATTAAAAAAGAAATAAGTTAACATTGCTCCTGCGCTAGATAGCGGCGCTTTCCTCTGTATTCAAATCATGAGAATGTCACCAAGCTGTGATGAAATCAGAGAACGTAAGAAATAATGCTCACCAGTGTAGGTTTTTGACTTATCAGCAGGACGAAACATGAACTTGGAGATGTTGCTGATGATGTGTGTGCCCACCAGCACTGAACGTCCGAACGCCCTGCAGTCTACCACGGTGATGCTGATCGGGGGACACCAGTACTCCACTTCAGGAAGATCAACATCCTAAGAGGTATCAAAAAATGAGTATGAACGTCGTTCCATTGCAGAAAAGACGTACAAAAAGTATACTACTAATTGTATCTTATTTACCTCTACTGTGTGTGCGTATGAAAACAGATTTTACATCGTTTCACTTAAATTTAAACGTAAGCATATCTGTGGTGATTGCTGGGTTACCTCGATAAACCTGACAGGTTCGGCAAAGTTCGGATTTTTCTTGTAATTGCTGATTACGCAAGACGAGACGCTGCGACCGGCAATCTCAACATCGACTCTTGGCCGATCAACAGAGATTAACTGCACTCGTTTTAAGTCCCTCAGACCCCAGAATAAGACCTGGAAAAATCGCAAGTCTGTAGACTATACCTGGTTGGTTAAACATTTTATGGGTTATAGAGATAGGTTACGGTTGGAATCGACTCATATCCTAATCTATACCCGATTTAACATCAACAATTATTACGTTATGAAACGTGAGTATATGTTATATACGTCATTCCGGGAGAGCTGTATGCTATCTAAGAAACTCCGATCAGGTCAATGGCCAACTCTCCTTAAATAGAGTGACGCAACACTGTGAAAGTATAACGAAATATAACGTAAATTGTCGGGAGTTTCGGGGTTTCATTTTCCGTGCAGTAACCCTGTCGATGACATCATGATCATGAAATTTGGCCCTTTTTGGTGAATTTTAATAAAAATTGGCACAGTATTTTAGCAACGTAATCTTTTAACTTATAAGATAGTCTTCTGTCAGTCATATTAGGCACATTTTAAAAAATCTTGGGCCAAAATTAAAAATAACGTAGTGCATTTGCATTTTTCTAAACAAAGATATAGTTGATTGCATGAACTCAAATGACCGAACGACTGGGTGCAAGATGCCGCGATTTCAAGAAATGGAGGGGATTACACATAAGAGCATCTTTGTTTTTCTAGCGGCGCCACTAAACACAAAGAAAAGAAACAGAGGTCATTTAAACCTATTGCTGCTTGTAGCACTGCAAGTCCAGATATGCTTGGACTTACGTTATAAGCATACTCCGTTTGCAGAACCGCTTGCGTAAGAAGCTGTGAAAGCGGACAACTTCACTGCTGGAGACCTTTCATTATGAAAAGCACCGGCAAGAAACAGAAAATGTGACAATCCAAATAGCAGACACCGATTGCGAACATGAGTACATGTATACTGTATGAAATATCAGCACGTATAAATGGACCGAGATAATTTGCGATTTTTTTATTACGAATTTCTCTGACGCGTCTAATGACGCAGTTGGGTAAAAGAATTATCTCCAAGCCGTGTGAATCCTGGTCACGAATTTGTTAAAGATGTCCAATTGAATGTAAAACCGGGCGCTTCAGGCGTAAGTAAATGACTTGGTATAAATTCTGTCAAAATATTGTAGATGCAAATATAGACCAACAACGCAGTGTTTCAACTTTCAACATCATCGTTCCAAAAGTTTCATGAGGGTCGGCCTAATGAAATACAAGTTTTCGGGGAAAAATTTGCATGCAAAAATAACCACGCAATAAACAGCTTTCTTGAATAGTTGTCATAATTTCCTGTGCGTTTTCGAAATGTGTAAGGTTCGAAGAAGGACATACCCAAATGCTAATTCTTCACCGGTAGATCATGTGACAATCGAGTAATGAGAATTCCGGTGACGGTTTTACCTGACCATTGGTAAAAGCGTGGTCGATGTTTATAAATAATTTGTGGGGCGCAAACTTTTCCTGCAATTTGGGCGCAAGTAATTACACGCGGAAGGGTAAAAGATTATCGGGACGACGTTACTAGAAAATCTAGACGACATTTGGCCGCACTACTGTGTGATGACTGATGACGACAAAGCATTCTATTGGTGCCAGGCATGTAAATGGATACGCGTGAAGCAAATCGAGGTAGTCTGTACGTTAAAGTTTTCAAAGAATTACATGCCAAAGATTAAATGCAAAAGTAAGTGCCAAAATTATGAAGCCCATGAAAATGCCAACATTTACATGGTAAATGCTACTGTCCAGCTTATACGCAAGCGGTCGTGCGACGCGTTTATCCAAAAGGGTATAGCAATTTTCCCCTTTGTCAAGCAGTTAAGGATTTACGTAACCTTATGTTGTTTACCAAATTAACAGTTACCACGTTACGATATAAGTAAAAATAATCGCGATAGCCAGGAAATATGTTGAAAAAATTTGCTTTGTCAAACCAAAATTTTGAACCGAACTTTTTCCTTACGCACGAGCAGTTACTCAACTTGCACGAAATTGATTATTTGCGCATAGGCTGGCACACTTTTGACTATAACGGGGCATAATGTCAGTTAGTCGCCAGCTTTCAAAAATAGATAACGATTGTATAAAAGCGCTAAATTCAGCCCGTAATGCAAGCATTTGAGAACAGAGATAGAAACAGCATACACAAGCATAACAACAAGAGACAAATATGAAGACAGTGATGACAGTGTTTATAGTGCTCAGCACTTTTCTGTGCTTAGCCAGAGCGAGACCTACCATGCCAACTTACATGGGGCACTCGGACATTGAACTACAAAGGATGAAGAAAGATATGGAAACGGAAAATTTGGTCAGCGTTTGCCCCACGCTTTTAGAGGTAAGTCGTGCTTGAAGTTCATAGTGGGATTTTGATTCCGATCGACAGAAGTATAAAGCGAGAAAGCAATCGAATCGTGTACTCGTACTGTATTTACTGAAAGAAACAAACTTTTATGGGATTTTATAGCATAAGAATTTAATTAATCAACTTTCTTTCCAAAATTGCATATCGGCTGATTGTCAACAGAGTATCTCAAATATTTCAAGTAATTTGTATAAAAAAAAACGTGAATGCGCGCTCATTTGCAAACCATAAACGAATCCTGCTAAGTACGTGTGCAATGAGTAAAGCGATGCGTGATGAAATTTTTCAACATTGAGTCACTCTATTTTGTAAACAACGTAGATTACCTATTGAACTAAATTTGCAGCAAAGTAACTTATCCGGAGAATAATCTGCAAACAACAAACAAACAACAAACTTTCGATGGGGAACAATTAATTATAGTTGCAATTCGACTTAATATGTGAATCGTGGAACCGAACGCCGCAATGCTGGATTATGAGCCCTATTTATAGAAAAGCCTTTTTTAAAATTCGAAAGGATCAATTTAATATAAACAAACGGCAAATAATGTGAAACCTGTCGTCTAGACGCAAGAGATATTTTTGAAAACATTTTGAAATATCTTGAGCTAAAACGAATAGAAAGCGAAATGCAGTGTTCACAAATTGACTAATTATAATTATACAATTAATAAACACTTTTCTTTACAGATCGAAAAGAAGCAATATGCCATACATTACCTGACCAAAGACAAAGTAGACCTCGTAGGGGCTGGCAACCAAGCACAGGTGGGTCATAAACAAGTCTTCATTAGATGTGACGTCATACAATACGAACCAACAAAAATCACGAACAAAAAATTTAATAAGGCCAGTTAATATAGATGGAATTGTCCAAAATTACGTCAAGGGGTTTTCCGCAAGAAACATGGCGCAATATCCCGTCGTAATTTTTAGTCTGGTGAACTACTAAATTAATTTTAAAAATAGAGCGAACTCTACTTGGAACAAGAAACCAAAGTAAGAACAGGATAAGCGGGCACGCGTTTTCCACGTCGCCGTCACACCACGCCGTGTTGCGTAAGGTGGCGAAATCGCGCGACCAAGCGCACGAATGGTGAATTGGCAATTATACGGTAATATTGATAAAACAAACAAAACAGAAATATAATTCGCAAAGCTTGGATACAGGAGGGCATTACCCCACTGCCCACATGCCCGTATAAGGTACAGTTTTTACCTTTTCAAGCGTTTAAGTACGGTGATGGCACGTATCATCACCACAACAAAACTCAGATAGAAAAACGTTAATCGCGGGTTTGAAATTGTCAATGTTACTCGAAAGATAACAAAGTTTGAATGACCAAGCCTAAAATTTCGCCGGTTTAGGCCGCAAATATTTCGAATAGCGAGGCACGCGCCAAAAGCGAACGTTTCCTGTCATCAAAAACAATATGTGTATAATTACGAATTGTTACTGTAGCGCCAGCGATCGCTTAACCATGGCCGCCAGTTCATTGTTTTTGTGTTACCTGCGTTAGACACCGACTAACTCCGTTTATACCGAAGCTGTTATAGAAAACAATCCATTTTAAGGTCTTCTAATAATGTAATTTCTCGTAATTGCGACGTGACTTGCTAGAGAGAGTAAGGGCGAAATCAGATTAAGCAGTCCGTCAAACTGTTATAAAGCCACCACAAAGACTATTACTAAATCTAAATGTTCAAAAATTTCTATTAAAGCGCCTGTTTACACAATAAACTGTACCTGGCACGGTAACGTGGAGTGAATTCGAACATGTAATCACAATCTTGTACACGACCTTATGCATGAACTGCCTACACTGGGTCAGCTTTAATTTGGTTAGGAAACTTGCAAACTATACCGACCTTAACCTCGGTTTATCCTTCACAGAAGTTTAGCGTCGGAAGTTGTCTTTATTCCACACCGATAAATGACGTCGAGGGAACTTGCGAGATTACATCGCAAAGGCACAGGGCATGGATTCAAACGTCAAAGGGAAACGCAGGTCGATATCAACAATGCAGGCCTTCCGATAATGTAGAACTTGTTTGGTGCCTCGAATGGATCGAGTTACCAGGACTATGCCAACTGAAGATACCGCGTGTTTAACTGGACTGTAGTTGGACATTTTTTGCGTCACATAAAGTATTTATTTTTCTACGTATAGTAATTTATGCCGACTAACAGCTCCCAACCGTTTTATACTTTCTACGTGGTACTTCTTCAAAAGAATGTAAATGATATCTTGTACCTTTTGAGTTTTTATTACTGTGCTTTTTTAATATAAAACTTCATTACCTAAACTTGGATTGGTTTTGAAATAACAACTAGAAAAGTAGCACAAAGTCGGACAGTTTCAGAATAAGGTTTTGGAAACATACAGTGTATAAAAAGATTGGCTATCTATATTAGAAGATTATGACTTGGTCACTAAGCAACGAGCAAAAATATTTAAGTCTGCCGCGGGTTATCTAAATATTTTTATGCAGGTACAACGCGGTATCTAGGAATTTAGACAAGGTTAAGTTCATTAGCTGGTTGTCACTGCTGCCGAGAGTAGTAGTAATTGCCCTTGCAACAGACTTGATCAGAAGATATAAGGTTTATCCAAAAGTAGACGACAAGAAAAGACGTAAGCTTGATAAATGTTAATTCGGCATTAACTTTGGCGAGATGTTACCAACAACATGCCGACGGCGGAAGGAAAATTCTTTTGAACAAAGGCAAAATTGTGGAGTTCGGACGCGTTGTGTTTCAATGAAAAGGGCTTTATCGGTTGACTGCAAAATTAAAACCTGCGGCCGACACGTTTCGATGATATGTCAAGGTTACGCGCGGAATGTAACATTACACGTTTAAACTACAATTTGTGGAAAATATAAGCATCAAACGAGGCAGGATTTTCAATCACAGTCCAAACAATCCAGGCCGCAGAGAGTCAGACTTATATATATGAGTTGGTAAACATTTTAAGTACATTGACGGTTGCTCGGGTAAAAAATGGATATTTTTACACATTTGATGGCGTATTTTCCTAGAAACCTACAACGGTTTGCAGCGCTAAGCGGTTCGAGCAGTATTAAGTAGTTATGACTTGACCACAACACGTTAATCCTGCATTTTTAATATACAAGGTGAGGCGATTTCACTTCAATAAAGTTGACGAAACAAGGAGGAACTGTTTATCTATAAAAGCGAACATGTTCGGCCATTATATGCTATATCTGGCGGTGAGTAACATATGATAAACCAGTCTGGTGTAATTAACCAGATATTTTCGAACAACATGCAGCTTAAGAAGCCGAGTGTAAGCTCTAGTCCGTGGGCTATAAAATATGAAGGGAAAAAACTGTTTGAGAGCAAATTTACCTTGCAGTTAAGGAAGAAATTACGAAAGAAAAGGAAAATGCATAAAAAATCCAACCCAACAGATTTGAAACAAGGACTTACTACCTCAAACGGAAGACCATATTTAAATTCTATTGTCAAGCAATGTGCATCAGTAGGCTGCTGGATATTTCTATTAACGTTTACCATGAGGATATTTGCTGCGGAAGGGAATCTCTTCGTCATACCGTCAACTTGTTACGACTGTTTAAGACAATCCGTTTATCCGCACCGTTACATTAACAGTCTTGCCATGTGCTTGAATTGCGTGTCGTTATGCAGGAACCGGCAAGAGCAACTAATGCAGTATTTAATGGGACGCGTTTGTCGACTAGGAAGCCAACAAGAGGTAGGTACTGAATCAGATTAAACATTTTGCGTCATTCTAAATAGCTTAAAAGTTGCATAGTGCATGTGCAAAGTTTATATGTCGTATGCCCTTGAGCGCCCATAGATTTTAAACGGCTACGGAAATTTCTACCCGCTTGTGCGTTTAAGAAGTAAGCGAGTTTACTACTGTATGTAGTAAGTGACACAAGCTAAAATTTCGTATGTTATTCAGAATATAAGTGAATTTTCAAGAAGGAGAATTATAAGATTATTTATACATATAGACATTTAAGGAGCACTGTAGACAATGCATATAGATATTTTTCGCCTATAGACAAAAACATTTGGGCATTCACCAGGAAAGGAAACGTTATCTTCGAATTCAATACAAACATGTCCAATAAGGATGAAACGAACTCGTTTATGCAATGAACAAAAACTCGTGTGTGTCAGGCCAGTCATTTAATTAATTTATTATCATCGAACGAACTTTCGACCTTCATCTGCAAAGACTGAACTTCTTTAGTCGGGAATTTTAACCAAGAGGGAAATCATCCGGGATAAGTGATAGGTTCCCATCAACAGACAAGACGAAAAACACTTTTTCAGGTGAACTTAGATGTTCTTGATACACATATTCAACAAAATGGCGTTTTTGCGATTTTTGTTTATTTGGATATGTAACGGACAATTCTTCTTCCCACCGAGCAAAATATTCTGTCTTACCTTCAACCTAATCTCCAGGAGAAAATAAATTTATAAATTCCAGTCAACAGGAAAAGAGTTCTAACAAAAATAGACAAGTGATTTGAATAGCTAAGTTATGTATAATGATCTCACCGGTCTACTTCGCTATGGTTAACCAATCTACACAGAAAGCGGCACAAGAAAGACGTTTATCTCACAGATTTCCAATCGCTATACCCACTTTTGACACGCATTTTAGCCAAAGCGAAAAAAGAGATCGCTTTCAAACAAGGCAAGAAAACTCACTCGCTGCAACAAAAATATAAACAAAATCTAACGAATCCAAGAGAAAAAACAGCAAAAAGCGGCGACCGCGATACGTATGTTGCTGCGAGCATACATATAAATTGGCGGTGCATGAAAAAGCGATTAGTTCCAGGTGCGAAGGTCTGCTAATACAATGTACTTTCTCAAAGCCGCCGTACTAAGCTTTTTGATTTATTTAATCGAGACGTTACCTGTGCAGGCGACACCAATGCCAAGTTCAAGTCCAGCAGTTAGCACGCAGCAGACAGAACCACGCAATCTTGCCGAGTTCATGGTCGATTACCGAAAGTGCAAGCAAGACCTGGCACAGGAAAGAAAACTGACGAAACGTCTACGAAATGAGAGCGAGGAGAACGGAGGCAAGACACTGGAGGAGTTCTTGGACGAAAACCGTTCTCGATTCGTACATGAAAATGAGATCAGAAGCGACCCGGAGTATAGACCAAGAACAACACAAGAGTACGGGGAGAAACCGATACTGAAAAGTAGCGCGGCGAGGAGATCAGACGGTCGAAGGCCACTTTGTGTAACCAAGTTTGAGGTAGGTTTATTCCTGTTTTTTTTTAGTATATTACAACTGCTTTAGGTTCTACATATGAACAAATTACTGCAGTTTAGGATATTCTTTTATAATTTTGCTATACTGCAGTATATAACTATGTTATTTAAAAGTATGTTACTCCAGTTGCATTCTATTGTTTAGCCGCTTTTAATTTTTGTATATATAAATATTTATTACATTTTTTGTAAAGTCGGGTTCATAAAAATTATTAAGTATCCATCACCTCAAACACTTACTTGGTTATTGTTTATCAAGAAAATAGCCGTAAGGACAGAAACTTTTGCATACTTGCGTATAAGCTTTGCTGAAAGAATTTCTTTCTCAAACTGAGGTAAATGACGTTGTCACGGTGTGCAAGGCATACCAACGCGAAAGTACTTAAAGTGACTTCGCGAGACGTTAATCTGCGGTCAGTAGCTCTCTGGAAGTAACTGGTTAAACGACTATAAATGAATTACAACAACGCGGTACCGCCAAGCACAATGTTACGGTCCTTGGAAGTTCCATTTCTTACGTACTTTGTAGTATCACGGAAAAGCTATCTCAACCAAGTGGTTTGACTGCAAGCGGTTTAGTCTGGACTCTAATGCCAAGGTATTTTGTTTTTCAGCCTGGGACACCACATCAGGCGCGTCACGTCGAAACAGAAGAGATGGTGACCCTGACAAGAATAGGAGAATACAAACAACCATTCCACATAGGGCGCTGCAGGGAGAGTAGGCCCATTTCTGGTCCTTCAACCGCAATTTGCGAAACAATCAAACATCGACATACAGCGATCTTCACTATAAGCAAAGCGAATTACCAACCTGGAAAATACGGGGTCTGCGCACCAATTATAGACCATGATGTTAACGGAATACCGCTGCCGTATATCAATAGGTATCTCTGCCAGGGCTGGATTGAGTTAGATGGCGCGTGCACATTGTTCGTATAGCGTTTGACGACTTGAAATATGCAGTTTTGAAATTACCAAGAAGCTTAGAGTTGGTAGCTTGCCTATCAGAGCGATACAGAGCTGTATGACAGCAACGTCAAGGTGCTTGGCCCTACGAGTATTTTCTCTTTTATTTATATATTTACGCATCACTGTTTACGTATCGCTTCAAGGTCTGATACGAGGCCGTATAGAGAGTATACTCATAATGCAAAATGCGCGACACTGAACAAGTTTATGCTGTAAATTTACCTTACTCTATTCTACCAAGAGCCTGATTATGATAATTTGTTGGAGCGGCCAAAGCTCTGTGTTCAGTATTGGTGTATTTCAAACTTATTCAACGTACTTATTTCTTTGCGTTGGTTCGCAATTTTGTTTCTTTGTTTCGTTTTTCACCCTTCTACTTTGTTTTTTCCTCAAGTGCAATCGCTTTAATATATTAAATTAAACAATACAGAATACAACGGCATGGCGTTAGCTTCTGTAAAGCAGTAAGCAAAAAAATGTCAGAAATAATTATATATGTATATTTTCGGGCCGAATGTGTGAAAGGGCCCATTGATAAAAAAACATCACTGATTCCGCTACTGTTTTGGTAAAATACTAGACGGGAAGGTAAAAATATAGCAAAACGATAAAAATACTGCAATTAGTAAACCTTGGAAACAAGATCAAACTCTTTTCTGCATATAATTAGCTATTTAAAAAATGTTTCAGGAAAGTTCGATGGCGCGTTGATAAGAATAAGATCGGCAGACGTGGTGTATGCTCGACAGCGCCCAAAGGCATATAGTGTCGTGTCGAAGAATTGTCTGAAGACAATTTAATCGCATTCCGGGCGATTTTGCAAGCAAATGAGATCGCGTTTTGAACAAAAGAAAAACGAAAACGTTTGATAAATATTAAAAAAAACGGGTCAGATATATTACCAAAATCCGACTTTAAAGACTTTTGGTCGTACATGAGTGAAAGTCGACCCAACCGAAACGTCTTGTGTAGTTTCACCCAAAATCAAAACCGTCATCTTTAGAGTGAGTGGCGAGTGTGCAATCCATACAGAAGTATTGGCCAATGCTACAAAAAGCTATAGAAACCACAGATTTCACCAAGCTTGTTTAGCGCTCAAGGTGGGATAACTACCTATCCCGTTCCAAGAAGCAAACAAGTCATCGGAGACAAACAACCAAACAAGTTACGTTTGTAACTTATTGAATTCCAAGTACAATGGAGCTGCTTCAACATACCAACATAACAAAATACAATTTGGTTTACTGGCATTAAATCACGTTGCATAGCGATCAGCGTTCCAATAGGGCAATATTGTTGTTTATAAGTCTAACTAATCCGTTCAAGCAAAAAATTACGCGCGTCGAAGAAATCAAAATGCAAAACAACGTCTTCTTTTTTATCGCTTTTTATAATCAGGCGTGTAGCATTGGTAGGAAAGTGTGGGATCTCATACTGCGCAATACTTGGCCACCCAGGAATGCTCTACGCAGAATTTTGCCGCCGTTATCCTTACAAGACTTACACATAAAAATTTTAACAACTTTGTTTAAATTTGATGTCAGTAATCAACTCCAAAACCGCCGCTCCACAATCAACACCCACTGACTAAACGAAAGCCAGAAAATAACTTGACCAAACATGAAGCTATATAATGCAACAAAGGCTTATGCTACAGCATCTTATTAGAAGCCCATTTGTAAAAAACTAACTAATTATGGTCTTATATCTTAAAATTAAAGTAATCTAATGAATTAACTAACAAATTAACAACTTGACTGAAGTCAAAAGAGTTACGAATTACGTATTCTGCATTGTCGGGGCTTTCATAATTATCGCTTTTAAAATGGTTTAATGCAAGACGTTAAGCAAATTTTCGGTAGTAATTCTGTCAACTGAGTTAGTACTTTGCCTTTAAAGTTGGGGTTGAATACTGGCAAAAATATCAAAAATAACTTCAAAAGAAGGCAAACGCTGTCAGTAAAATACAACAACCAAATGCAAAGAAAACTTAATCATAATGGGTGCGATATAACGAACACAATGCAGGTGGTTATCGACAACGAGTGTATTCATGAATTCATAATCGTTGAACGAATTACATAACTTTAACCACGACTTGAAATCGACACAGAAATAGACAAAGAGACGGTTATAAGCGTAGTATGTCATGAAGTGTGTTAATGAAAGTGTCAGATCAGGAGAATTTCAGGATTTCACTTCACCGAAAAATTCTGTTAACCAACGTAAAGTGTTTGTGGTTTGGAGTTAGGTAATATTCTACTTTGGTTGTAAGTTAGTGTAGGGCTATTTAATTTAGTCTCACAAAAAATACGCAAAAAATATAATTACAAATAGTTTCAAAATTTCAATAAAACTTAACAAAATGAGAACGAAATAATTTAGATAGCCTTGAAAGAAACACATTGTTACCACCGCCAACTCGAGCATTATTGGAAACACGGCAGTTGACACTATACTGCAATATCTTCACAATCACAACGCATTCTAAAGCGATGTATCGTTACACTAAAAAATTCTGGATTCCATGTTCCTTCTAATCTGAAGTATTGCCATGCTAGTTTTAACTACTGTACTGCGAAGAAACATACTTGTTAATTTCGTTTTTAAACACCGATTAAGTAACAATGGTTACGACAGATGTACAGTTAAACACATATTTTATTTACAATGTTAACTAATTTTGTTTTTCTTTTTCAATTATATATAGGACCGACGTAAGAACTTCAAAAACTATTTTCAGTAATGCGATCATGAAGCAAAATGTTTACGGGGTTAATTAGAAAAAGGTTCGTGCACAAAAACGTTGAAAGACCAAACTGACGCCTTTTTTGAGCTACCAGTGGAAATAAACAATGACCGGAATTTTTCCAAACACCAATCATTTTCCAAGATAACCGACGAAGTCATATATCAATCACAGTAGGGTAATGAATTTAATTTTATGAATGAATAAAATTTTATTAGGTTAATTACATCCGTTTAAAACTTGGCAAATAAGGCGCTGGTTTGCATTTCAGTATATGGATTAATCAGGGGATTTCCAGTGTGCGCATATTGTATTAATTCTATATCCAATGCGGAAAACAACGCAACAAGCTAAAAGTGTTTTAGAATCCAGTCTAATATACATCCTAGACTTTACATACACAGCTATAAATAAAAATGTTAGTAAACTCCATATCCTTTTCCGTTTTTTGTCAACTGATCTGGATAAAATTAGAGTATTAGGTTAGGGGAACTACTGAGAGGGGATTTCCCGCAACGTGGAGTAAAAAACCAATGGCAAATTAGATTATCACGGAATTCGTGTTTAAACTGCACGAGAGCTAAAAATCGTTCTTTTGTGAACTTTTTCTTTTCAGATTAAGAGCATATTTGTGCACCTAAGAGGTTTAGACCAAACTTCATCTGGTAATTTTTGTAGTTAATCTGGTTTTTCTGCGGAATTAAGTACCGAGCTCCAAGAACTTTACTTGGTGGGATCGATACGATGTGGCCAGAATGACAAACGTGATCCAGCTATTTGTTAAACTCTTAAAAAAATTCCTAACTAATGAGCAACCTAAGCAACGTTCAGATTGTGTGGCTTGGATTAAGTCTTGCGTTCACACAGAAAAGCAGAGATAGCAAGTATTTCAAAATTGCCAGGAAAATCAGCAACCTATACGTCCGACAATGGCGACGCATACGAATTTTTGTTTGGTTTAAACATTCCCACTTTCGCGAAAGAAGCGACTTGAATTACGTCACCAAATATCATCATGTTACATGTGTGAATAATATTTCATGCAGGCACCGTCGTAGACAAAAATGGGCTTCGGTAAGATAGTATAATCGCACCTCAATTCTGTGTTTGGCAAGTAGAGGTCTGATTCCTTTTGGCACTGTGTATTTGGGGCCTTGGTCGGTCAGAATCGATTCAGTAACCTTGGCTGATTCTTCATGGTCGACGGCGACTTTTATCTGTAATATTACAAAATTGAAATCAATTGAAAGTCGCATTAAAGTTAATATTGTTTGGCTTTTTGGATAATTAAATTATGATGTAATTGCTTGTGGAATAAAAACTGTT
The DNA here is from genome assembly GCF_947623445.1 of Clavelina lepadiformis. Taxonomy (NCBI): domain Eukaryota; kingdom Metazoa; phylum Chordata; class Ascidiacea; order Aplousobranchia; family Clavelinidae; genus Clavelina; species Clavelina lepadiformis. Next base: position 6,557,804 of record NC_135241.1, on the reverse strand, counting down.
CATAATGCATTAGGCCAGGAAAATAGAATAACCACTAAGAAAAAAAGGCAGTTGACAAATCTATTTATCCACAAATCATCATTGAAGTGAAATACGCAAAAATAGTTAATTGCTGCGTGATCCATTCGTCACAATTGAATCGTAGGAAATTAAAAGTCAACAAAATTATATTTCTACTCTTTATAAAAGTGCCAAAAACAAAACGGTTTAATTAATAATTAAAACCAATTAGAAGCGAAATAAAGACACGTCAAAGCAAAGCCTTTAAATGTCTATCTTAATTGTTACTATTATCAGTCACACAGTATTTGCATAGTTAGCAATATTCTGTAATTATAGAATAGCACCAGACGCTATTTCAAATGATAACAAAAGAATATAAATAGTGACGATGAATTACTTCATACAAACGAAAAGTTAATTGTAGGGTTCTGGCGCGAAATCACGCCACGAAAAAGCACTTCGAATAAACTATGACGTAACATACAACAGAACGGCCAAAAAGCTACAAGACAAACCGTTAAGACAGATTAAAACTGTCGTTCTCGGTATATAGTGCTCGTTAAAGGATAATAATCGTTATCAGCATGGTAATTATAACCGTGATCAAAAAGTCGCTGTTGGGTTTTTTCCAGTTAATATGATGGCGAAGGACGACAGGGCACGCCATGTTATGTGACTCCACTTGAGACACTCCACGCGCTCTTTATAATTAATTGTTGAAATTTAGTACGCTCAAGGACATATTACGGTAATATGATAGGTGTTAAGTGTTAAATGGAAATGTGTATAATATAGTAAAACGACTGAAAAGACGTTCTGTTAACATCGATGGGGAACAGTGTCAAAAATACCTGGTATTTAGTAGGGATGGGCCGATACGAACCCAAACCCAAATAGATTCGCCAAATATCGCCTTTATGGAAGATTCGGGCGAACACGAATACCAACAATGGCGAACCCGAATACAATATTACTCATAAATTTACTGACTTTTGTTAAAAATGATGATCTAGTTTCCCGACAATGCTAAACTAGAGTCAGCAGTACTTACAATGAAGGTCGTTTTCATAACGATTTTGCTTTTTCGATCGTTTTTTAAACACTATTTCTCGAAAGAAAGCGATTTGTTTATCGATTACATCATGTTACAAGCAAGACTTGACAACTTTTGGATGAAATTTTATTGTTTGGTTCTAATACGAATAAATTCGAGATTCGTTCGTGTCGACCTTCATGATATTCGGCTTCGCACGAACCCGAATAATCTTACTCGCGGCACATCCCTAGTATTTAGTAGTTACTGGAAACATAAAAACCAATTAAAATCTAAATGAGGTTTTCGTAAAAGTATGTAAGAAAGTATACATATAGACATTTTAACTTTATAATTTACGGAAAAAATTCGATGGGGTCATGTAACCTATATCTTGTATCCTACCTCGAAAATAGGCAAAGCCGTGTTCTACATGCAAACACGAATTAATGTGAAAAATTTTAAAATACATTCAGCGTTAAAATTTACGTAATGTTTACGCAATACTTGTTGGAAAGTACCAAGCAAACAAGATTACTAATTTGAAAGTGAAAAAAATGAAGTATAATTGCGTCATTTTAAGAAATATGAGAAATCGATCTTACAAAAAAGTTCTAAAAGTCTACATGAGGACTTTACGTTTTGTCCCCGCCAAAACCACAATTGCTTTATATCGCGAAGGAAAATACAAAAGAGGAACACAATATTTTACCTATAAGAATTCCCCCGATGAATGTAATCAGATTATTAGGAGAAATATTGTTCGTAAACAGAACCGAAAACATCTGTTGTAAACTTTAGAGGTCACTTAAGTTTCCACTATTTATTTCGAAAAAGTTGATTTGAGTTTATTAAAATCGTTGTTTGACCTTGCGTCATCACCATCGGTCAACTTGCTGCTGTCTTGACGCGGGATGCCTACTACAAGCTCGTTGCTTGTATGTGGCAATGACTAACGCATTTCACGCGTTACCTCTCAAAATACTTGAGATCGCTCTAAGATAAAACGGTATATTCTGGCGCCAGAATTGAAATCTGTACATGGTACACGTATCTTAATCCGGAAACTGACAAATTGCGCTATTATATCGCTACATGACCTCCACCAGAAGAGGTACTTTTTCGGTTAAAAGTCTAGTTGTCCGTTTTCGTGATCATTTTTGACGAGGACCTTTGTATTCAGTATTAAATGTGTCCTACATCAAGCCAAGCCACAAAACAGCAATAGAAATTGTGCTGCACACTCCACTACAGAAACATGGTGTTAAGAAATGTTAAAAATATGACATGCTCAAACAATTGGTGTTAGCCATGCTCTTGAGTGAAGTGAGGATGTACAGAACGTTATGAGAAAAGGACGAAACATGATGGTTAGCATTCCGAGCAAACCTCAAAAATATTGTTTTTCGATTGCCGTTTCGTTTCCCTCCATTTTGTTAGCAAAAGGTCATCCATTTCACGTTGGTCATAAGGAATCTATAATTTTCCGGGTTACGAGAGAAACCGTGAAAAGTCAGTTGCTGCATGCCTTGGTTACGCTTTGTACGTTATATACCTGTAATAGCTCGAAAGATGCCAGTATCTCCCCTGCTTTGGTGACTCCACGGTATATCTGGTACCAGTCAAGCTTTGGTGGAAATTTTGGCGATTCGTAGCGTTCGTTGCTCATTTTCACCGTTGGCTTCGCGATAGTGCGCCCGATGTATTCGTCTTTCCCCTGCACAAATCAAAAACAACATTTTCGTGTTAATGTGTTCATGCTGTAATATTTTGAGTACACATATTTTTTGTTGTTATTATATCATCACCATGCCACTGTGCTAATTAATTATTAACCCTCGCGGAAAACTAGTTTTTATTACAAGGTATGTCAAGTAATGACCAAGCCTTATGAAATAATTTTTAAAACAAGTTCAATGCGTGTTGGAAAAACCGGCAAGGCTGTAAAATGAAAATAGATTCACTTCGCTCAATCTTCGATTTTGTAATTTCTTAATATTGTCAAACGTTGCTGTAAATATTACAGGGTTGTATATAATGGGGATGGCATATCAGTGTGAGTAAAATGACATATCCTAGAAGAGCGAGAGACCTGATTTCTTGAATTTTACGGAGTTCGGTGAAAAACATCCAAGTGTTCGATTGCATATTTGTTATCAAGATTCCAATGATAAGACGAAAAACTCCGCCCCTGTGGCAAAATTTTGACTTGTAAGCAACAAGAATTAAAATCTTGCTATTGCAGAAAGCGACGCTAATTCTGCTTAATTGCTATCTCGCAGCAGTATGTGCAGTGACCACACTGGCGTTGCGGGTTTAACATTTTAATGCGCTTTCGCAAGATATAAAAGCTAAATGTCTTCAAGCTGCAACGCGCAATGGTTACATCTGAGAACGTTAATTGCTTTGTAATTGAAAAATGGTTTTGCACAGATTTTCGTCGAATGCTTGAAAATATCGTCTCGGTAAGTCGGTCTTATATCTAGAGCTTTCACCACCCAGTACGCCACGAGGTTGTTGTGGACTTGTAACAATGCGCAATTTCTAAATTTGATCTACGTAAGCCGACTTTATATCAGCCGACAAAAACCCGCAAAGAACATTCCAGAAGTAAAGAAGCAAAATATATGGGCGTTCTTTTTTGGAAAGATTTCATATAGCAAAGTTACACAATTGCACTGTACAATGAGGAATACGATACTAATGACATATATCTGCTATACTACGTCTATAGCAAACATTCAGACATTACTATAAATAACAATCATTTTAAACATTACAAATTAGCTTAATCACATTATTATTATCGTTTACTTTCTTGTAATACAAAATAAACAGCAGTCTAAAATCGTATAAAATGGCTCACAACGACATCTTTATCAAAGACTTCAATGATGATGATGGGCGGATCATCCCTGAGTTCCTCTGCTCGTCCAAACAAGGTCAGATTTGGAATGATCAGGGTCTGATCCCATGTGGGGTTAAGTGTTTCTTCAATTAACTGAAGAGTAACGTTGACCGAACTTAGTCGAGTAAAAAATGTTAACATTGTAAAGACATAGGTAAAAAGTGCTATCCTTCAAGGTAGTTAGTAACTTAGTAATTAATTTACAATAAAATCAAATATGAAAATGAGGGTTATTGACGGTGTTTGTGCGCAGCATAGACTTGTTCTATCTATCGCACTTGTACAAGAAGCGATTCGGTTTAGACTTTAGAGGAATATTCGGAAAAATAATGCGCTTAGCGACATCCTGCAATATGCTGCGCAGCTTGCAACACAGTGCCTGTGAAGTTATGCAAATGCACGGAGAAATTGCAAGCATGCTTAATTTAGTTCCGCGTTTATTAAATCTTCCGTCGCAAAAGTTGCAAAGAATATCAGTAATCACCAGTCAGTATTTTGGAAATACCCGTTAACCTAATCAACTTAACCTTATTAGGACCGGGTCAGTGGCGCATTTGCACGTACGGTCGGACCAGACAGACGACTTAATTATTCGGGGATAAGTATAAAAAAACCCAGACACCCGCCCGAACATTTGAAAGCCGCAACATATTAAATGCGCATTAAGTCAAACCAAATAACGCGACATTCAAGAAAATTAACCGTAGGAGGCTTAATTAAAGATTCCCCAGGGTCCGCGTTGTTTGTGCCAATAACAAAGCTGCTTATAATCGGGAATTAGATCGGGGTCTGTATCTATACGTAGGCCGTCGCCGTTTCGTTAAAATCATGCGTCTTAAAACTACTGTATTAAAATGTCACGCACCTGCGTCGTGTCTGTGTGTATTGAAAATATGACTTTGGCAAATGGATCCGAGAGACCGGATTCATCAGCTGCCAACAGATTCCGGGCCTGGTACATGTGAGCACGAAGTTCAAACTGCTGCCGATCTGTAATGCATGCGGATATATGTACATTGTAGAAGTCAACATTAATGTTTGCTGAAATTAAAATGTCATTAAATAATATCATAAAAAGAGAAAGATGGTCAATTTTAGCTGTATTACTTGCAGAACTAAACCAAGCCCGATTGGCCAAAGATATTTCTATTTTCTAACACATACTATTAAAAACAGTCTACACAAGGATCTCTTCATCTTACGGTATATGGTACTAATTTATTTAAATCGTATCATTGTACAACAAAGTCAGCAAATTCCTAACGACTACTCCACTCGCAACGTGCACAGCTGTACAAAACAGCAGTTTCAGTATCATGCAAGAAAAGAAACCAAAAAACTGACCCTTATAGGTGAGGTACATAGGCGGAGAATTGAGCGCCTTGGTCGCCCTGGTTACCTCGTAACCCTGCGGCAGGCCTCTGAGAAAATCTCGTTTGTTTTTAGCAAGACCGAACCACAAATAAACATCGAGTTTAGCTTGAATGTTCCATCCGGATGGGCCGAGACTCCGTTTTCCCGGTAGCTAAAAAGATTAGTATCAAAACCTTGTTTGGTATTTTCTCCTAAATATATACAGGGTGTTACTAGGAAACAAAGTTAAAGCTAGAAACAAGGTAAGGTAAGGAAACAAGGCAGGTAAAGCGTGAATAATTTTTGGAAACATTTTACTGCTGAAAAATACAAAATACCGGTGTTTGAAGGATTTGTAAAACGAACTAATAAATAGAATTGCCGCTATCCGGCGATGTAAGAAAAACGCAGACACTTTTCTTTGAAATCGATGCAGTGGAATGCAGTATAAAAGTACAGAACTTAAATGTTAAATGTTGAGAAGCTTTTGATAAACAAGCGTGGGTTGTGATTTGGAATACGTCACCACTGACCAGGCTCACAATACCTATTATGTGGTCGAAATGAGCGATAAAATTTGTCACGTAAGCATGTGGCAAACATATTCGGCAAGTTTTTTTCATAGAACTAATCCCACAGCGGCCACGATATAACGTATCCTGCTACCGTCTATAGACGTACTTTGACCAACATACAAATTTGTGTAAAATTAATGTAGTTGTGTATACGTCAAAAACACTCCTTTCACCACCCACAGACATATTCTATACAGAATTGTTCTATTTAGAGATATGGTTTTGTTAACTGTTAACGTTAACCCAAACATGTACGCATTAATTTATAACCGAGAATTAAAAAATGTCATTTCTTAAAATACGCCCACTCATGAGCTTATTGCTGACATTTTACGGTGCTTTGCCCTCAACCTATCCCATAAGGCTCTTGAAAGTTTATAAGAAAAAAACGAAATTTATTCCCAGAAGTACCTAGCTAAAAATCTTAAACGTTTATGTGTAGGATTTCATCCATATTTGGTATATCAAGTTCGCAATTCACAACAAGGATGAGATTCTTACTCTCAGAAAGATGGTTTGGATCTTCCCGCAATGTATCCCGCTCTCCTCCTGCCTCACTGAGTGTAGGATGACGCGTGCCGGCATCCTGGAGTAAGCGACTCTCTTCTGACCACTCAGCATCCAGATGAAGACATCCGGAATGGATTGTTGTGGCTGGGAAGGATAAAACAAGAGAGATTATAATGCAAATAATTCACACTTACTTAACACGATAATGCAAGCAATAATAAAATCATACAAGTTACAAAAAACATTCTGCATTTGTTGTGAGTTCGAACATAGTTATAGAAAAATGTGCAGTCCGCTATGATGCCTTACATCATCACAAAGCCACTTTAGTTTGGCCAATAAAGACTTCATCTTGGCAAATTTTTCTTTTAAAGTTGTTTGCTTCAACTTTTTTTTGATTTTATTTGCTTCGTTTCTCATCCATTCCTGTAAGTATAGACATCATACATACGCAATTAATGAGGTAATAGTTTCAGTGTTACTACAAAAGGCGTATAATTACAACATACCATCCCAGACAATGTTGAAATGTTATATGTAAGACAAATCACGATACGATTAAAGGTCGATCATACCGTAAAAACCCGATTAAGGTCTATCTATAGACTGGACAAGTAGACACACCCATATTGTATTAGTTACACGTCAGATTAAAGAATTTCTATACGCGTCTCTGGCTAGCCAGTGAGCAGACTAACAATACATTAACAAGCGGGTTTACAGTAGCTTAAAAGTCATAGGAATGTTCATGTTTGCTCAGAAAACGCATAAAGCTCAAGTTTGCGGAACAAGTTTGTCTTAAACTGACGTATTTAATGTGTAGTTAATATATCCACACATTTTTCACCTCGAAACCCACCCCCAGCACGAATTAAATTTCGCGGGTCAACACGAAGGTTAAGGAACCGATACAGCGCAGACGGCTAAGTTATGGCATTTAAGGTGACCTGATGTCTGAATACAATGCCAACATTTAGGTAACACTTTTATTCGTTTTTAGTATGCACGTTGTATCGGCATGTTGGTAGGCCAAGCCCTTGGCCACCGTATGTAAGTTAAGTTTTGTTTAGCCTACTATCTTGGTTAAAAAATGCCAAAACTTGTTATCAAACGTTAACATTCCACGGAAAGATTATCACAAATGGAAAAGTCGGTACCTAACACCGTACCCAGCCCACGTTTTGCGCCATTCCATTTGCGCGGAGAAGCACCTGGCCGATGAGTTAACGAATTTTGAAAACGGTTGGGGTGTGAAAGTCTAAAATCAGATTTTAATAATCTAATATTTCATTTCTGGTAACGGCATAAGTTTTGGGGAAACCTGCATGGATATATATTAGCTACATAATGAATTTATTGTTTAATATTAAGACATACTTGATTTAGCGTTACATTAGTCTTATACTTTAGGAAGTGGGGTGCGTCAGAAATGATACGTTAGCGCCTTCTAGCGATTGTAAATATTTCAACAACATTTCATAAACCTCTGTTGAAGAAAATTCAACCTATGGCATGAAGTAACCTTTGGTATGAAGCACGGATAGCAACAACAAAAATATAGCTAACTAAAGTACATCTAACAGCATATGCTACAATCTAACACTGTAAAAAGGACAGTACTATTAACAAGCAACACATATGCTTTATGTTCACTGCAAGGTTTGACTTAAAGGTTTAACTAAGAAACATTCTATGACAATCACACTGACCACTTCTCGCAAACATAATTTGTCTCTCTGCTTATCCAGTCTCGTTCTTCCCATTCCTCTTTCTCCAGTTCCTTTTACAAGCCGGGTAAAAGTAACGCATCCGTTGATAAATTCCTCTGCTACTCCTCTCAACCGTCGATCTGGTCGCTCCTCGTCCGTCTTGATCATCTCCTGGACATCTTCTATCCCTTCTACCTGCGCAGGATAAAAATCCGGAAGATGATATGTGAAGATTTTTAATATGCGTCCTACGTTTGTTGATTAACTGCTAATTAAAAACGGTCGGAAATGCTTTCGGGTATTACTGCATATTGCATAGTCCATATATTTCGTGTGTAATATGTGCAATAATTAAAATATATAAATTACTAAACTCACACATAGTCACACGTATAAAATATTGAGCGGTTGCGCGTTACACCTGAATGTGTTTATAAAGAAGAACTGATTAAATTAAAGAATAATACTTTAACGGTTTGTAAATTCCTTAAATACTTTTACACATTCCAACAACATTGTCTAAAAATTTTGCAGCAAAAAGGTCAGTAGATTTATTTAGACAAATGATGACAAATCGAGGAAAATTAAAGGGGAATTCGTATCAATTACACATAAGAAAAAAGGAACACGTTTAGTGAAACAAATGGGTTTAACGTCAGTTTTAATATTATATATAATTGATTAAAAGCAAAAGCATCAATAATTAAATAACAAAAATCTTTGAAAACCTTCAAGTAAAGGTCAAAGCAACAAATACTTTAGCTTTCCCATTACTAGCAGCAAACTGTAACGCCATCAGATAATGCATAAGCGAGTTCAGATTAATTAATCCCGGAATCCGAAACCTTAGGCACTCAAATATCGTCGTTAAAGGTAAGGTATTCTTCGATGTTTTAGATATTTTTTTTATGCAACGGCTGGTGGGTTTACCGCATAAGTTGATCAGTTTGCAGTATGCTTAATAATGATTCTCCAGCGCGACATGGATATCTTAGACTTAGAGTTATCTCGGAGGCCCCATTGTATAAGCAAAAACGGCAAACTGTCCAAAAAGGGTACATGCGTGACCGGTTATTCATTTAAGCACAGTGTCTCAGATTGGGGCCAAATGAGCCCTTTCAAGGAGTTTGTGTGGCCTATTAAACATTTGCCTTCTTACAAATATCTTTGTTTTGGTTGATAGCCTTTACCAATTTTCACCTGTAGAATCTATTAAGCAATCTTAAAATCAACGATGCTCCGAGGCTTTAAGCTGATATTATATTTAACTATTATAGCTCATCATAAACATTCTCATTGGGGTCTTTAAACGCTATCAATGAACAAGGTTTGTAATATTTTGGTTATGCAAACTTTTGTTTTTTGCATCCTAATTTATTCCCAGTGAACTGAAATGCGGTCAACTAATTAAAAGCTTGCCCAATTCTGGCCTATACACTATACAGTCTACAGTCTTCGCTATTCCAAGAAAAAAATGAAGTAAATATCAGTGTTCTTTTAATATGATAAAATTTTCATTAATTCGTAGACAAAAATATTTTAACAAACAAAATTCAACGCAAACAGCCGAAAATTAAAAGAAAACACAACTTATGCAATCACTGCTCGAACTTTACAAATTTATGACTTACCAATTTGTCTGCAATTTTATGCATGATGTTTGAATTGTAAAGCCGTCGTTTTTGATCGTGCCAATAACTGGTCAAATACACACACGGCTTTTCCTCGAAGTAAGGCATATGGTAGTAATAACTGCAAAATAAGTCAGTTTTAAGAAAAAAAAACTTAATGTTGGGATCATTTATTTTGCTATATATAACTAAAGATAACAAGATCCGTTGTGTGTCGCTGGCAAGTTTTAGGCGTCTATGCAATATGTTCGGGTTATAAGTCCATATCACGTTAAAACAAGTTTATCCACCGTTAAAAATGTCTTTAAGTGTTATGTGTATTTGTGTACGTAATTTATGTTTACTACGTCCTTACACTTGACAGTGTATAACTTAAAAATAAAAAACTTGGCATATCTAAATTTTAACCATTTCTATGGAAAATGTTCACTGCGTCACTTAAGAATATTATGGACGATTTATGAAACGTCTATAATATTCGGCCAAACATAATAAATTATAAGGGCGTAGTAAAGTAAAGTTTGTACGTTAACAAAAATTATATTTTATACACTTACTTATCCGACGTCTTTGGTGTGGCGCTTGGAGTAAGTGATCTGATGTTTGGGTTTTCAAAATTTTGATTGCTACCCTTCAGCAGAACATTTCTCTCATCATCGTCGCTGTCGTCAAGCGAATTATCGGAATCTCCTCCGTCTTCTTGCCGAGTCTTTTTGCTGAAGTTGGCGCCATCGATGTCGTTACCATAGTTACCTAACAGTATGATAAAAGAATTATTTTAAAAGATTCATTCATTTATCATCATCAAACATACTTCAAGGAATGTCGAAATGTCTGCCTGGGTTGAATTCCTCTCAACTTCAGCTTACGATATATTATCCTTTTCATTATTTTATAGGCCTTGCCGAATTTGGAATCGTTTAGTTGAGTTCACAGATAACAAAGCGAGTTGTTTGCTTGTTACAAGTTATTAGTGCGTTGCTGTCACAGTCTATAGCGTCTCAGCTAGCGTGTTGACCGTATGGCCTTTGGGGCGAGAAAGCACTGGATTACCAACTACTTTATCTGAGTTGAAATTGGCAGTTACCTGTTTTTTTTTTTGCAGCTAAATAAACAAGGGAGCTACAACTCGACTGTCGATATGATTGCAATACTACTTTGCCGCGCTGTAATATAGCAAGACTCACCCACAGTGACCTCAAAAGTAATAGGTTTATCAGACATGGTCTTGCTTATCATATTAGCATCAAGAATTGAACCGAAAAGAAAAAACTCCTCGATTTTGCCAGCACCAAGCTAAAAAATAAAAAATCCGTTAAGAAAAGAGCTAAATGTGGTACTGGTATTAAATAGTCACTATAAAGTCTGTTAGAATGGAACCTCCGATAGAGGGGTGATGGTTTCAACTTCTACATCGGATGACCCTTGCCCCTCGCTTGCGTTGATGTTCACCAGGTCGACTGAGAACCCCATCAAAAGGCGAGCTCTATAGGTCGTGTAAATATACGAAAAGAAAGTATTTCAAATCTGCTACATCTTTGTTCTAAAACATTCTAAGTTGCTAAGTTTTATTTCTCATCAAAGTATTAACATTTTGTGTGTATTGAGCAATAAAAAATGTCTTGTTATTTAAACATAATCAATGCAATTACAGCCGTTTAATTATCTTCACCTAAATGCGACTCCTTCACCTAATCCTCCATTCAGATCAGAATGTTCATTGACCATCGTGTAGTTACGAGGTGACCCGTACATGTTTACATAAGTTGGTCCGAAAGTTGGAAGAAATCCTACTCAGCAAAAAAAAGTCGCTAACGCATTTTAATAAGCATTTAGGTTTAACAAAGTCTCATCGCATTTTTGGCTGATGAAATACTCTAGAAGTAGAACAATATATCAGAAAATGCAGCATCTCGAAATAAAAGTGGTAATCGTAATTTCGATCTTATTAATGTTTAATTTGCTTCATGCACGTCAAGGCATTCATTATACTGATCACAATAAAATTAAGGTAAATATTTAGCTAAATTCATGCAAATGCAATACGATACATTGGTTTACGAAAGCCTGTTCAGTAACGATCAGGTTATATCAATGAAACGGGAAATTAAATAATCACAACTTTTACAGGCTGCATTTTGAACGGCTTGTGTAATTTGCAAAACATTTTGAAAGTAACAAGAGCCATTTCGGCTTCGAAATTATAACATTTAACCTTAAGTACTAAAAATTTAGCTAATGTGTCTGTAAGCCGAAATGTGGTTGAAAGACATAATGGTAAATCAATTACAAAAACCGTTCAAGAATTCCACACAGCACACGTTGCAAATGTTACATGCCCATATATTTAAATTTTCACAAAGCCTTCTGTTAGCAACAGAAAACTTATTCCAGCGCCGGGCTTTCAATCAAATGCATTATACATTTCTATTTTGCTAGTCAAGTTCTACATCATGCAGGCTAAAATTTCCAAATTTACCAAAATGTTCTGTCCATCCAAGTGAATGCATGAGAAAAAGAATGGTTAGTATAAAGTAAAGCAAATGGTAATAGTAATATTAATTTTGCAGCTATATTATCATCAATAAATATACGCACAAGCTTCGATATATAGTAAAATTAAAATATGACCTGTCTGTTAGATATGTTCTAGGTATTTTACTATCACCTATAAGACTTATGGATATGTCATGCTTGTTCATTAAAGACATTATTGGATGCTGTGTGTTTCGAGTACATTCCATAATCAAGAGCAAATGCAATACATGCATGACAATGATATTTGCATACTGTAGCTGATGACAGTGACAGTAAGATAGGGATGACTGACTTATCTTATGCTTTATCATAACTATCATAAATATTGTTGTTGTAATTTTGCGTTGTTGACATTCTCCATAAAAATTAACTTTACCCAATATGATAAACTTTTTCAAAACAATATTCTTTTAAACAAATTTCCGAACATTACAACCAAAACATGATCAGGATTTGCTGATACCTCGGTCTCCTGAGTTGGATATTTTCTCCAGTTCTATGAAAGTTGTTCCAATGACAGTGTTGTTTAAATTATCCTTGTCTCGAATTTGTATCTTTATTCGTTTACAAAGTGGAGGAAACAATTCGGTGAAAGTTATCTGCTCATTCCAACACGGTTCGTAGCAATTCTTCCTCACCGACGTACGGCCCTGATCAACAAAATTTTGGGAGGAAAATGTTAAGATAAATTGAAACTGAAGTGCAAAGTAATTCTAAATTTCCATATTGTTTTGTGATTTACAAAATCAGAAGTTCTAATGTTCAGAAAAACGAAATAATGACGCAAGAAATAATACGGAATGCCGATGAGGTCATGCTGTTCCGGTCTTAGTTGTTTTAAAGATTATTATACTGTAAAACTGCCACTGAATTTCACGGTGTGCATGTACTTTTTAAGCATTACAAAATAAAAATTTTGTGTCCTACAACATCTGTATGCAATTACTTGTATCAACGGAGGAACATTTCCTTTTACCTTCATGTCACAAAAAGAAATTTCCACATATGGATCAACGAGGTCACGGGCTTCTCCTTGAAGAACAGTTTTCAATTTTTCAGTAATGCTTGTATTCATCTTGGGCAGCCCTTCAGCCTGATAGATTTTGAAAACGTAACGAGCTCTCTGACGTTCGGCCAAGACGCCTTCTGGCAGGAAAAGATTGCTAAAAGAAATTTTAAAGTTAAGCCAAGGAGATTATCATATGGTCATAAATATTGAAGCTATAGGTAAGAAGCTTCAAAGAGTCTCGCCAATGCCACTACTTATGTTTAAAAACCTGCTATCAGAGAAATTCATCAACGTTTCTTTTGAACTAATTTATCACCTTTCTATATCATCGGCATTGTCATCGCCTGCCTTTGGAACTTTTATGCTGTCTCCTTTGCCAACAACAGACACATCAACCTATTTAAAAAAAACTGTGGGTATAATACATGTAAATCATACATTTTCACACAAAAGTTCATTTAAATATCAGTTTTAAACTTTTTATATTTCTGTTTCATTACATGTTATTTCTTATACATAACTCTGCAAGAGTTTACAAAAAAATTTCTTTTACCTGATTAATATAAGTTGAACATAAATGGTTAATTTAAAATTCAGCTTTTCTCATTTGTTGAATAACAGGAGATTATGCAAATTGTCCAAGCTTGTACTGACCTTTAAATAACCTTTTGGTCCAGTATTCAAATCATCTGGATCTGTTAGCACTGCCCACTTATGATAAAAATTGTGATCTGTGTTTGCATATATCGTTGCAAGATCTATCTTGAACTTTCCTACAAGCTTCCCAGTTCGTAAAAAATTTCTTGATTGCATCACCTTTGTCAAAAATAAAAGAAACTACCCTTGAAAAATACAATGAAATAAATGTACAGTAATGCATTCAATGAGCATTTGTGGTATAAACAGTTTAATAAAATTTCCCATATTATACTTGTTCTAAAACTGAAACAATGTAAAGTCTAACAACAATAACGACCACCAGTAAACCATGAAAAGTTGATTGGCAATTGGTAAGTTGCAAAGAGGTTGGCAATTTTGAAACGCACCTTAAGCGTAAGGATTTTGTCAAACAAAACTTCTTTGGGAACATGGTAGTCAAAAACAAATACTTCGTTATAGTAAGGACAGTTGGTTGATTCTTTCTGATTTGTTTGTTTCTTGTCATCACCAACTTGCACCACAACTATAGGATCCATGTTTGTTCCGCTTAACTGACGAGCTTCAATGACTGTGATAGAAACCTTGCACAAAAATTTTGTAATAAATTTGAGTGATAATTTAACAGATGGTCATGGCTCGAAAAATTTAACTCACTTGAAAATGTTGCGGCTTAGCAGCACCTGATTCAAATCGAGTTTCTGGCTTTGACCTTAGAAAACACAGCATAATATAAACGTACATGACAAGCAAAGATTCGGAAAATCAAAAATGAGACACACTGATACCTCTTATTTGTGACAGGTTGATCAACCATTGTCATGGATACAACAGACATTGCATCTAAATCTGGATTTGAGCGGCCAATCAAAAGTCTTGGCTCTCGAGTAGGTTCCGAATCTTCAAATGGCATAACAAACAAAAAATATTTAAAAATAAGGGACATAAACACCTTTTCACAAAAGAAAACAGACCTTTTTTCACACTTACACTTGGCTCTATTTTTATTAAAATATTCTATGGTTTTTATAACTATTTCACCAACCAGTTTCTATACATTGCTACATAACATTAGCACACAAGATTGTTTGAAAAAAAATGGACCATTTATATAGCACATACATGACCCGGAAATTATGTCTATAACTCTTTCTGTGAAATTCAAACAAGCAAAAGCATTACCAATCGCTCCAGAGTTAGATATGACAAGGTCCCCAGCACTATCAATTGGTCTCTGTTTGCTTCGAAGACCAACAGCTCCCAAAAATCCCTTCCTTTTTGAGCCACTACTAGAAATCAGAAATACTAGAAGGCTTATCTCAAGCATTGTGAGATGACAAGGGAAATACAAACATGCACAGAAACTAGCTTAGGCACTAAATACGGACAGTGAGGATCACCTTCAAAAATATTATAAAAATATTATAATATTTCTTCACCATAAAGGGTAAATTAACAGAAATTAGATAATGATCACAGAAGATGTATCATTGTTTCCACTAAATTCTGTGAGGACACAACAAAGTTTTGTTTGTGTTATAAATATTGCCATTGCTCACATTTCCATCCAATTGCATGACTGATGCTATCATGCGTAAAATGCAAGCAGTCGTAGCAGATATCTCTCCCAAATAGCAGTGCAAACTATCATGCAAAATATTACAATGCAGGCAAAGAGACAAATAGACATTACAACTTTTGTACTTGCAGCTCATAGATTGAGTAAGGAAAAGGACAACAACAAAAAACAATTAATGAAATATTCATCAAAGACTAAAGCTGTGAAGCAAGGCCAGCAAGCTCTTTGTTTTTAGATACCCAAGACTAGACTGGGCACTGCTGGAGCTTTTCGATAACACTGAGGGAGGACGAATAGACATGCCACTTGATGATCTTTCATTTGCTGCTGCTTTTAGTGCAATGGAACGAAATCTACTTAAAGGTTCACTGGGGCATCGTGAAGTACTTGTTGACGGTGGGTTTCCAAAAGGTTGCCTTTGTAACACACACAGAAATATGCCAATACCTTTACTATTTGCATATTCAAATATCATATTGCATTCAATATTCAGAAAAAACAACTGGAACATGTTTGGCGATATTGCAGCCAGGTTTATCTTATAATTTGGAAGCGAGGTATGTATCTGAAAATCCAAATCAATTAACAAACAACATCAAACATTTATAAGCAGCTTCACAAAACACATAGTTTTCCGTTATGTTTCTAAGCAGACGCATTTAAGACATTTCATAAACACATGTGTATGTGTTCGGATAAAGTATTTGCGTTTTTGTTTTCAATAATATCAAAAGTATTGAAGCAATAATTTGATTATGCAATATTACGGATGAATGACGATACACGAAAAATGGTACCAACATCCATGCCAAGCAAGAAGATAGCCTAGCTGAATGCATGCTTCCCCCATTAAATGATTACTTACATGATTTTAACAGTTAAATGTATATTAGCAATGGCTCCCAACAGTTTGTTAGATAAGAAACTGCCCTCTATTCGCATTTTTTTGATGTGGTAGTGTTATGTTGAATGAAGTGATTTTAGTTCATTATTAATAATAACAGAAAATGTTGAATTGATCACCCGGTTTGGCTATCAAATATCCTGTAGTTAATATTGCAAAATTATGTATCATGTTTCATATGTGACTTGCAAGCACTCCCATTAATAATAAAACTTTTAAACATGAAATGCCTCCAAAATTATGAGTATTCTTTTACCTTTCTGCATCCGGATCCTTTGCAAGCAAAGGCTGCAATAAGCTAGGTTGCAAGAATAATAATTTTACACAGTTAAATTAGTCACAAAATAGATAATATAATTGTTAGTAAGGAAAATACTTCACTGCGTCCAATACACAGTAAAATATATTTCTACAATCAGATACAACAACAAAGCAAAACAGTCAGTTTTGAAAAAATATTCTCTTCATATCAATTTTTTTTGGTTAATATAAATTTATCTACTGTTTACCAAATATGTTGTTCATCAGACATTATGAAGATTATAAACCACTAGGACAATTTTATCCAACCTCTTTAAGGAATTGTAAAAATACAGCATTAACTGTTAAGCCAGTAAAGGTGACACCACCTTACAATGCACAGGGGATAAGTAACAATTTGTTCAGAAATTGCTTAAAACTGTCGTCAACAACAAGAATTGTAGATACCTTGTCTCTGAGCTGTCAGAGTTTATTGAAACTTTGAAAACGGAGCTATCCAGCAGCATAATGAAAACAGAAATACAATATGTAATTATAACACAAAATTGACCAATTAATTTTCAGATGATACGATTGATACCATACAAACTTTGACGCAAGATTTTAAAAAAAATTATCATATCAATTACTGTAACTAATATTACATGCTTGATTATGCATGTGTTATTACATTCACATATATATATGAAAAATGATTGCAAGTAATTTCATTTCTAAATTTCACACAATTACAATTTAAGCAAATTAAGTTCAGGCAACAAAAAGTTTTACAAAACTAATGCATAACTACAAAACTATATCAACCAGGCCAAAAAAATTAATTACCCTTCACCGGAACAGTCAAATACAACATAACCTTTAATTCAAGGAATGTATCCTACTTTTCTCACCTTTCTTTTGAGCCAACAGTTACAGCAGAATTGAAGCTAAACGAATCAAGAGGCTTTGCTGGTGCAAAGTCTTCTACACACCAGTTTCCAACAGTACCATCTGGGGCCAAGTACTTGATTTCAATGCTTATGCACTCCTAAATTGATAAATTTGTTAGTTGGCTACTAACATCCGTGGTGTTCATAATCAGTTAATAACTTAGTTCTAAATTTAAATGCAAAAGAAATCAATAAACTATTTCAGTCCTTGAGTTCATACTTCAGGTTTTAACTTATTTTGCAGTGACCCAACTGGCAATAAACTAATACAAATAAAATCATCAACTGTTTTGTATAATAGATAGGATAAAACAGTAGCTCCAGTAAAATATGACAACCACATCAGCAAAAACCTTAAGTGCAACATTATTCATATCAAGAAGGGGTTCTGTCAGGGACAGTTCTCCATTCTTCACAACCTGCTGCAACACCATCTGAAATCTTCCGATCCATCTACAAAGCAACCATTTCTTAGTTTTCTGCATAGCTGACTACAGGAAATGAATTGTGAATTGAAAGCTTAATAAAGTAAGGTTGTATATTAAAATGTCCACCTGTTGGAAAAAACTTTGTTGTAGTTTGATACGTCAATTGTTAAACTGTCACTTTCTTCAATGTTGCTAGCCAAAGGCCATTCAAATGTCTTAAAGTGAACAAAATAAAGTTAGGAGCGTGATGGACTAATTTTAAAAACCAAAATGAAACCCATGTGTGATGAAAAACGTTATCTTTGTCAGAATATTTTATACATACAGATTAAAAGTTAATGATAAAAGATTATTTAAATCAAATTGAAATATTTGAACCTTAGGATACTGTGCACTTGTGAATATTATTACTTAACATCATGTTATAATAAGCATCTTTCATTTTTCAGATCATCCGTCAAGACATATGTTATTAATGACGATGTCATATGTTATTAACGACTAATGTCAGGTCAGTGTATGTGATACTTTAATCTAATACAGTAATACAATGGTTCAACAAAGGCCAGAAATGTCAATATGCTGATATGATGCTGTGTGTGGAATAATAATAGTATATAAGAATGCCGCGACTATAAATAATTGATGACCAGAAAATTTAGCATGAAAAGCTAAAAATGCTACAAAGGGAAAACATCTCCGTGTAAGATAACAAATACCCTTGAAAATAATGGTTATCAAACATGTAGTCATTAACAACAATTTTTTAAGTGATTAATTTTATTACAAAATTTATATAAACAGTTTGCAATAAAATATTCTCTATAAATTGATTTGATAGATCTACTGAAATGGATCGGAAAAGAGTTCAACTTAAACAATTTTAGCAATGAACAAAGTTAACAGCTTAGCTGGTTGTCTTAACTCTACCTCATTGAATATGGCTTCATTTCCACATTCTTCAGATTTTGTTCTATAAGAGTGATCTGTAAAAATAAATCATGCTACGTTGACAAACAATACTCAAATTAATACCAACAAATATATTAACTTATCAAAAGGAGTACAGCAGGTTACAAGGTTTGAGAACTTATACGCTATAAATATTGCTAATTAGTCAGTTAAAATTTTACACCACTTTGAACACGTAAGGCTAAACAAGTTTTAGTCAAGTTATAAGCATAAACTTATGACATCCTTTCTTTAAAAATTTCATTTTTTCGTTCCAGATACGCCGTCAATACTCACGCAAGAAGGTCGATTTATGAGAAACATCTGCTTGGGTTTAGAGTGGTGTTAGTTTAGGATGCCGTTTTTGAAGTTTGGCTATACAACGACGTCGTAAAAGCAAAGAATTTTTGGATTGGCAAATAGTTGCGACATAGTAGCTGCACGATGACCACAGCATTTGAAGTAACATTCTTTACCGCGCCCAGTTTAAACAAATCATTCACTTGTTCATTTCATAGCCTCCCTATTGCGTGAACGAGGCGGAGATTTGTTTACTTTTTTCCGCTCGAACAAACGTGTATATTTAATATTTATCTTACGTAACACTTCTTTCATATGACATTTACGGCAGGTACTTCAAGCTCTCTTATTTCTTGACATCTCAAAACTTTAAAGGGCTTTTCGATAATGTACCTTCTATCAGGATTTATTTTACGTACAATCTATAAGTACAAAGTGTGAAATATGTTATAGAAACGGCAAAAGAAGCCTGACAAGAGATACGATTTTTCGCATAAATTTTCTGAGTAACGTTTCAAGTAGGCATATGGCATAAATTTTGTATGTTACGTTATGACCAAATAACCTTTCAGAGGTATGGGAGTTGCATGATTAATATTCATGATACGTAGCCGCCATACATTTTCGTATTGATTTTGTTTATGTATATTGGTCACTACTTTAATCCCAAACTGGAAATAATCTAAACCTCGTAATGAGAGTCCTAATCATGTAGTTTCGGCAGTTTGTGTAAGCTATTTTATGCATTACTATCGCCGTAACTAAAACCCGGGAAATCGGCGTAAACAACCAAATTAATCGAAAACAATCGTAATTTTTGCTTTGTTATTTGTGTGTAGTGGCGTTATTCCGCTGTAGGCATATTTACGCGTCAGATGTACGTGGACTATTCATATATATCTAAAAATTCTCGCAATATTGTTAATACGAAAAAGTAATTTGTACGACTAGTCAGCTACTATAGGTGAAACATAAACTGTCACTGTAATGAGGCATTTATGTAAACAAACGAAATAAACATTGAGAAGAATGTTAATAAAAACTAATGCACTTTGTTCATGCTCGTGTATTACTTCTTTATCAGTAAATGTTGATTGAATTTGAATCGCCAGTTTTCTACACACGTTTGGAAGGAAAACTGTCATAATTAAACATATTATGAGATACACATCAAAAACAATGTGCTGTTTTCAGACACTAAGTTATAGTGCTGTAATGTAAACCAAGTAAACTTTTTCCAAAATGAATTCATGCACTTACTTCTGAAAGTTATCGTCGCGCTTCTAGCGTTTTTCCCTTTCAGCCCGGTCACACTAAGAATCGTCACTTGCAATGACATTATATCCGGTATTGACTATCGCAAAAACACTTGCAATTCAAATCACAAAATTTGAGACGTTTCACGACGGTAACATAGTAACTAAATCTTGAAGGACAAACACTAGGAACAAGACCATTTATATATTAAGAGCCCGCGGCAAAATTGGACGTCCAAGGGCGGTATGCTGGTCCCTACGTAAAGCTGTTAAACACAACCGTCGTAAAACATTCTCGCAAGACTCCAACACTTCTAATACGTTGGTCATAATCTGCTCTCATAATATCGGACAACTTCCCTGTGGTAGTTATTGGCCTACTTGTCATGCGTGAATGGAAAGCAAACTAGATAAGGCTAAGTCATGGCTACGGACAACTGGATTTCTAACTTGTCGCAACGCATATATGCACTCGCGTAGGAACTGCCATAGGGTAGAAACTCGTTTTCAGCGCCATATCACGAAGATTCTTTCAAATACGTGGTTACGCATATAAAAAGCGTATTTGCCTTTACTTCTTGGTGGACGGCAAATGTTTGGAGAGTGACACGTATGAAAGAAAGTTGACAAGATTGAATTCCATATTCGCTTTAATACAATAAGACAATAGCGACCCATGGACGCGTAGCCAATGCAAACTGAAATTTAAATTCATAGCAAAAATCATAAAATTGTTCGAAACTGACGTGGTAAAGCAATCTAACTACGCCCTTTTCAATTTTTAAAACCAATTTGACAAAGTTAAGTTCGACTCTATTCAATAAGAAAACTTAAAAGGACAAAGAAAAGGTTTTGCTATTCGCGCCACTCGCCTTTGAAACGACTCGGCCTTTCTTAATCGCATTACTATTTCTTTCGTAATCGTATCATGAAGCAAAGTCTAAACAAGTTATTCTGTTTTGACAATTTCTGAAATAGATTAATGAAAGATTCTGTACTGACAAAATAAATATAGGATACTTTGCGGGTTATTGGCTTATGGTAAACTACAGTCGTTAACGATTGTATAAAGTAGGCTACAGCCCAAAACTCAAGGATTACTTTTAACTGTAATAGTACACATACAACTGTTAATTTCGCTGGCCTAAACCATTGCTAAAATAAGAGAAAGGTAACATCTCTGCATTTGCATGCTAAACGGGTAAGTGTTTAGGTCTTACATAATTTACGGCGTTATTTTCGTCCCTCGTCTTTACATTGTATTAACGTTTTCAACCATATCGTTTCATAAATAATGCATGACTAAGCTTGTCAGGTTAACCTGCCGCAAATGGGTCTTATAAATGAATCCCTATATTAATTCTGACAAATAATATTGCTCGTTTTCCCAATAGTTATGAACAAAAATAAAGGTAACAAGATGTGACTTCAAACGCCTATAGTGATATCTGTAAAAGCTCTTAACGCTTTGCATTGTGGAGAAATGCAACATTTAAACCATATATGTGTATAAAGCGGTTAATTCAACAAGGTTATGTACTTATGTCTCCTTGTGCTTTGACTTTTAGATTCTCGGAAAGAGCTCTTTTAGAATTTTTCATTTTTGTTTCCTGTGGACTTTCTATTGAAACATCCATTTCTAACTTGACATTGAAACATTTCTACCGTTATAAGCAATAAAGTGCCAATAATTTCATGAAAACACCCTATTTGTCAATGTAACATACGCTACTAACACCTAATGTAGGCAGCAGGCTACGTCTAATGCACAACAGATAAATCTTGCGTCAAGTGAACGCAAAACAGCAACCAAAAATATTTCATTTTGTAATATCCATTACATCTGGGCAATGGCTAAAATTTACAAGAACATCAATTTAAAGATGTTAAAAAATCGAAACAATGTTACGTATGGTACGGTATCTAGCATAGCGTGCTGGGTTGCCAACATAGGTCTGAATGTTCTAAAAATTGCAACCTACAAAATGAGGCATTAAAATCAGTTTATAATGCACAAATCTAAGGCTAGGCAACCTAGCTATACTGAATTGACAAAATCATCTAATCTAAAATTAAAATTTGCCTCAAACATAACTTGAATCGTTGTATTGGTGCCGCGTGGACAAATCAACTAACGTTACAATGCAACTACAACAAACTTACTGACGCGTAGCGATTTTGGAGTAAGTTAGTCGATGGTTTAACTTGTTCCGTAACGATGTACGTAACAATATAGCAACAATATACAATATACAAATTCCGTAACAATATACAACCATATTTACAGTGTATATTCGCCCTTTTATGTACGCTAATATAAAGTTGAAAACAAGCTCTGATTGTACTGCGCAATTTAACCAATATTCAGGTGCAAGTTGTGCTATTTTAAAAGTAAAACTCCCAACTTCCTTTGACGATTTTTGTGGTTTCCTTTGACGATGACGTGCAATACATTTCGGGTAACAACTGCGTAAGCTAGCGACTTTCACTAGCAGTAAGATATTAAGTTTAATAAATCATATTTGTATTTTCTACATGAGGAAAATTTGTAAAATTTTTTAAAGTCTCAGTGATTGCGTTACTATAGTGAAGTTAATCTTTTCTTTTGCAAAGAACGCATGTAACAGTGTGTAACTTATAAGGCTCATACATGTTGTTAAAATGCGCTCTGAAGCAAAGCGTGAGGTGTCGCTATAACTGCGAATCAAAAGGGTATTGTGTTCTGCAAAAAAACTAAACTGAAGATAGACTTTCAGGTAGGCTATAAGGTGGAACGAAAAATAAGTCACGAAGACTATTTCTTCAACTCGAATAGCGTATCACGTATAGGCCTGTGTATATGCATTATGCACTTCGCTATAACTGTATATAATATGGTATTACATGAATGATAAACATAAGCAAGTAAATAAGTTGATCGGAATACATCTAACATATACATTATTATGAATGGAATTAATTGTCCTATTATTGTTCTCTTCTCCGCCATGTTGTTCTTTTTAATAACTCTCAAAGTTTACTTTTGATAAATGACCGGTCACAACATGTATAAGAATTACACAAAATTTTATCAATAAGAACTATGATAACGGTTCAGACGTCATTCAGGTGATAATTAAGGCGCTCTTTAATTGAGACAGAACCTAAGTTATCTTATTTAAAGTTTAATGTTGCTTAGATTAATTTCGACGTGCAAAGAACCAAATATCGCAAGGTCAGGTAATAGACATAGTTCTCAGCGTGTGTTCACGTAAAATACCTAAACATTTGTCAACATTTTATTAAAAAAGTGTGTACAGGTTTTACTATAAAACTACAGCAGTAGTAAAGATATAAAAATGCTGGCGATGAAATAAACTATTAAAGCATTTCCATTTAGAATCACTTAAAACTTTATAACTATTAATTTATGATAGTTTTATGTAACAACTCGTTGCATGCTGACAAACTTGAAGGGTAACAATAAAGATGCTCACCAAAATAGCTTAATAGTTTGCACAAGCTTGCCGTTTGCCAGCGTCAAATATTAACAAAATCTCACATGAATTGCCGACACCAAAGCATGGCATTCTTTGTTGGCATTTACAACGTCATTTTACACACATAATTAAAAACGTGTTTTTGTGGTCTACGAATTTTATATACTGTAACTTTGTTAACATGTCCATCCATTCGCTCTGTGTTGTAATTAACTAAGCATATGGTAAGGTTTACAGTATAACTTGCCAGTATAGCTTACTTACTTGCCATAACGAACGCTTTGTTTTTGTGTGTTAAGAAACCTTTGTTGGTTATCAAGTTTGTTTATGGAAGATATTCCATTTACAACTCTTTCTACAATTCTAAGTTCTGTGAATGTCTTGCCTTTCATTTCGTAAAGCTGGAGAAAGGACATGCAACGAACAAACAATTCTGGTAAATCATTTAACCGAGTTAAATATTTATCTAAATTCAACGCGATGTCGCGCAGGCTCAATTTTCATTGACTGGGGCGAGAAAAGCCAAATGTGGATGTCACTCTGAAATACCGCAAAAGACTTTGTTCAAAATTAGCAGGCTGAAATTGAGGATGTCAGAAAATCTGGTTATACCACAATTGCGAAGTGATTTAAACAAAAATGAAAAGTTGGCGATAGCAACGACGAAAAACGAGCCACACGAAACTAATGGCGAAATTTTGGTGATGGAGGAGATTCCTGACAACGTTCATATTAACAATGTTATTGTTGAAAATGTCGCTGTCATCAGCACAGGACCACAGATAGAAATGACGTCATCTACAAATGAAGTTTTTGTAAATACCATTTCCGGTCAAGCAACAGGCGGTAAATTTCAGTACCAGGCAGAACGAGAAACATCTCCTAACAATTTAAAGGCAGATAAAGTGGTTGAGGGGAATTTAAGCAATCATATCAAGGATCAAGATCGAAGTAGATCTGAAGAAAAGGTAAATATGTCCATTTTCCGTTCGTTGGCAGCTCGACAATCTGTTTGGGTTTTAAACCGTTGGTTCTTAAACTGGGTTATACGAGGCCACAAGAAGTTTTATGGAGTAATTCCAAAAAGTTTAATGAAATGTTCAGAAAACATATTGCACTGTAGATTAAAAACTTCGATTACACTAAAATTACCCTAATTAATGCAACACTTATTTCCTTCTTGCGAAATATAACCTAAAATGTGCAGCTATTTTGGAAGATAGCTTATAACGAAATATTACCGGGAGTAATATAGAAATCACACAAATGTCAAATATTTTAGAGTCAGTGTTAAAAAAGTTTTTAAAAAACTGCTTTAAACCTACAGTCACTGTTGTCCAGATGACTGCATACAGGAATTTATAAAATTTAAGTAAAAGTATTTCACTCTGCAAAATTACTCGTCAAGTTTGTTTATGTCATGTTCACCTTGTCTGCAGTAACATAAAGAGCGGATAGATAATTTAGATATAGGCTAATATTGCCACACCATACAAGTGTACGGGACATACCGTTTGAGTTACCTCATTTCTCCAAACCATACAAAGATTTTAATGGTTGAAACCATTCTCTCAATGGGATATTAGCAAAACTGTTACATAATATGTTACATCAGTGCTTCTTAAACTTTTTTGGTTTTGTTCACCCCTAGCATCCATCTCCAGATTTCATTCACCCTTGTCCCATGATATGATAAAACTATCCCGTCTATATATAACAGCACAAAATGACTTAGGTTGTTTTGATTTTTGTTAAGAAAAACTCAAGCTAAGTTTTACCATTGCAAATCTACAATTTATATGAGCACTATGGTTTTGCACTATTGCATCACTTCTGTTTGATCACCTGACGGTTCACCCTTATTCACCTCTTTTGGTTGGTTCACCCCTGCAAAAATTTTATTCACCCTGGGGTGAACCATTCACCTGATTAAGAAACACTGTGTTACATCACCCAAGTCGACTTCCTAATCTAATTCTTTATCCAATTCAACCAAAAAATCTAAATTCAAAATTTGCCTATCTTTTCTTTTAATCTCTTGCTGTTTCAAAGCAATGGTTTGAGACAGCATTCATAGGCAATTATATTTTCGACTTAGCCTAAAAAGTAAAACGCCTATACGGTATTTCTTCATTTATCAGCCCACAAAAATGATGAAAAATAAATATAAGTCGCATGAAGAATTACGGTTGGAATACTGAAGATAAAGCTTTGTATTTCAAAACAAAACACATATTTTACTATAATTGGGCCATGCATGCAATTAGACCAAGACGTGAGGAAATTTATGTTAAAAGATATAGTTGCATATGGCTTTACGGTTATTATTTAACTAATTTTGTTCGATCTGAGTAGTGAAACAGTAAAAGCTCTTTTTCAATGTAAGCCATAGAAAGTAGGCCGAAGTACCAATTGAATAAATACAAGCCTTGGCTTAAATTTGAATAATATATTATATAGTACTGCTTATAGTAATAATTGAAGAATTACGATAAATTTTTCAGCAAGGGTTACTTAGGAATAAATTGGGGGGAAATCCCTTTAAAGAAAACACAATTCAGATGACGTGTGTTCTTGTCTAGTGGTTCACCTTCATCATTTTATCTTATGTTTAATGTAAAGGTTTATACTTTACACAGAATTATGAACTCGCGGCCAGCTATATTGAAGATGCCATGTTCGGTCGGACTTTGGAATACAATACAGACCCTACCTCTCTTGACCATTATAGACGTTACAGCAACCGGTATCTACAGTGGACTACGTTACTCTTCATGTGGTTTTTGCTTATACTTGCCTTGTTTGAAGATCCGGCTGTAGTTCCCCTTCCATATTGGGTAAATTGAACGAAAAAGGTTTTTTATAATCCAGAAAATTTTAATAAATTTTATTGATTTAAAAAAATACATGATTAAATGATAAATTGCATGTAGGCCTACTTAGTCGGGTCGGTAGCCGAGTGGTACGAACAGTAGCCTTGTAATAAATGCAGCTTGTGTTCCGTGTTCGATAGGCTTATATCCGACCTTCTTATCTCATGACTCAATATTTATTTGTTCCTGCTCGTTTCATTTTTAAAAATTAGAGTTCCGAAGAAATTTTTCACAGGAAACAGTTCCAAGGTAATATCTAATAAATGGTTTGTCAATTTATACAGAATATAAACGTTTTAGAATTGTCACTACTGCGCAAAAACTGTTTTCGGAAATTCAAAAAAATGCTGATAACTTTATATTCATTCAGTAAAGTTATCGCTGTAACAGCATTTTGAATGGCTTTAAGGTAGGTTGGAGTGCAGCCACAGAATTTTCCCGGAAAAGTTTTTTGAGTTCTGAAGAATTAGTGTACACGATGCCTACTGTAACCTACTTATTTATAATCAACCTAGCCCACATCCTTCTACAGTAGCATGAAAATTTCTGTGTTATTATTGCATTGCGCGGTAACGTAATTTTGTTAATGTTATCAGCTTGCAATGTTGTAAGAAATTTTATTATGTCATTCCGACATAGATGAAGCATATAGCCTAATGTAGTAATGACACAACTATATGCGCCACAAAGACATATGCTGTATTTGTAGCTCTGAAGAATTCCATACCTCAATTTCCTATCTTCAAAAAACTATGCTACTTCTTCCATGCTCACAGTTTACTTCAGGGTAAAATTATTAGAATATGGCAATGTAACAATGTCTTTCAAAACTTGTACCAACAAAAAATGTACATTGCTTTCCCTAAAAGTGTGCTAATTGGTATCTAATAACATTAATTGTAGCGTTGTTATGAAAATTTGTACCCTTTAATCATGTAAACAACACATGGAAAAACCAAAACTTAACTTTTGCTTTTAAAGACTTGTGCAGAGGTTCTATGATTTCATATTAGCCTTTTTAAATACCACAGTATAGAAAGAAAATTTAGGAAAGCAGTCAAACTATTGCTTATATGGCCTAAGTAGACCAACATTAGTAATCGGGTTATGACCTTGGCTCTATTGATACTTAAACGACTACTCATTACCGATCTCTTTTTTATTGATGATAAAATTTAGTAGCTATTTGTGGTGAGCCAAGAAAAAATTGAAAAAATGTTAAAGTTCATCAAACCTAATGTTAATCAATAGGGCCAAGTTGCTCCATTGACGGCCAGATCTGTGACATCACAGTAAGGTTATTAGTCATCGGGCATGTTCTCTGTGTAAAAAAATCAAAAAAGCAAAATAAAAAATGTGTGACAATCGGAACTTGCACAAAGGCTAGCTTGGTAACCTGGGCTCAAGTAATGAAGAATCATTGCCATGTGCATAGTCGTGCAAAGGCTTTCTTCAGTCTGAGGATAAACAATATCATGCTACGCATACCATACCTGTAATAGTTAGTGTAATAGTAAAAGTAGCTTATACCAAATTAATTAGCAAGATTCATAGTATAGTTTAGACCGCAAAGTTTGCAAAGTAATAAGCTAATGTTGGCTTTTTCTAAGAAAATGTGCAGATAGAAGTAACCAAATATGTGGATGCGGCCAACTTTTGTAAATCAGAAACATAGATAAGGGTTGACAGTATTCAATGTGTGGGCAGTACAAATAAAACGATTTTTGCTCAAAACGTGTGGGTGGGATTAAAATTATCAACAGAAAATTCTTAGCTCCATTGTCTTTTTGTAGTAATGCCAGGCATTCTGACACTTGATTCTTCCAAGCATTTCTTGTGAACCTTACCAAAAAGACCACAAAAAGCTGTAACAAACAAATCATCCAATACAAATACACTCTAACAAACTTTAGTAGAGCAAACACTTTACCCAGTCTGAGGACAAATATTTCAATTGTATACTATGGAAGCATACTAGGCTATTAAAGACATGAATTTGAAAGTATACACATGAATTTGTGACAAAGTTCTTTTACTTGCACAAACTCCAATGCATATTCCGAGGTTTCTTGCGGTGTTTTCAAATCCTGCTTTCTTTTTGTTTCAGGCCACGACGATAATGGAGTTGATATGTCTCGGAGTAATTTTCTTCCGCCTTTCACAACTATATAGATTTGTACCACAGCGCACTATGATCACAGATCCTAAGAACATTGTCATTGCCCTCACAATAATAGTAAGTGTATGAAATTTGTACTATTTTTTCCCAAGCTCTTTTTAATCGCAAAATAACACAAAGTGATTGTAAACATATGTCAATCTTTAGTTCATGCATTACTAGTCACCCAGGATGGATTATCTCAGAGATATCACTTCTGCTGATTCAGCTCAAACTTGCATAACTGCAATTTCATCTCACCATGCCACACGTGATTTAAAAATATGCTGTTGTTTCAAATTGGCTTGGCAGTGCACTAGTCGACAACATGGTTGTTGTAGTACCTTTAAGCAAGATATATTACCAATGCTTGCTTCTGTTTATTGATTCCGTAAACAATAACCCAGTCATAGATCAAAGAAAAACTAAAACAACATTCACACAGATAATATTGCAATTGTAAGGATTAGAGGTACACTGAAATTTGGAAGGCCGAATTAGTCCAGTCAAATTGGGTAAAAATGCCCAACTTAGGTTTTGGCCAAATTCATTTCCAGATTTGACCAAAACCAAATACCAGTATTTAAAAAAATTCTAAAAACCTGCTTGAAAATTACTTCATTGTAGGTAAACTATAACAACAGCAGATATGATTGTTGTTGCTCGTATAACAGAAAATCTAATTGTGTAATTTACATACCTGTCTGTTGTAAGTTACATCTAAGTATACAGTATATTATTTCAACTACATATTTTCATAACTATATAAGCCTTGGTCAAAGGGCATTGTTTTGCTTACTTTTACGATACAAATATTTGTAATACTTGACTATACAATTTGGCTGAAGTAATTTGGTTCTTTTTACCGAAAATTTTGTTTTGGACCAAATCAACAAACACAGTTTGGTACACCCCTAGTAAGGATTGTTGTCAACATAAAGTCATACTAAGGTTTTCTACAGTCTGATTAACTTTTCAACACCAAACTAGGAATGCTTTTTTAAAATAGTAACTATTTTGATTTATAACCCAATAAACTTTGTGTTAATCACAATTTGTTCTGAAATTAAATGTGACCTCAGGTGTGCAGTTGTCAGGAAATCCAGACTAGGTGCTGACAATTGTTGACAGCTATGTAATGAAGAACAAATGTTGATGCCAGCAAAAAAGCAAAAATACTGTATATTTTGCTTGTCAACAGGTAACACTAATTGATATGGTTGTATATATCGGAATAGTTGAAAGTGGTGTGAAAGGAGCAATCCGTGTGTCCAGAGTATTACGTCCATTGTTTTTTATAAACATGAATGAAAGCAAACAGGTTAGCTATAATCTATATTTCATAACATTAATTATAACCACTAGCACATAGAAAAAGTCAGGTAAATTTTCAAAGTAAATAAAACTACCTTTTTAGTTGGAAATTTTATTTCATTCTAATGTCATTCTTTTTTCATTATACCTTTTTTGTTTCGTGAAATTATTTCATGTTGTGAGTGTCATAAACAATTTTTAGTAATCTATTGTCTGGTTAATGTTTGTGTTGTATTTTTAGGTGCGAAGAGCATTTCGAAATATACGCAATACCGTTCCAGAAATACTTAATGTACTCGTACTCTTCATGTTCAGCATCGCAGTTTTCACGCTATTAGCATTTAAACTTTTTCAATATCGCGGTCTTTATTATCGTGATGACGTTAGTCAAAAATACTTTGTCGATTACTGGGATTCATTTTTTGATCTTTATGTTTTAGTGACAACAGCAAACAGTCCAGATGTAATGTAAGCATTTTGTTTATACACTGTTTATATATTCATGAATATACCACTAGTCACTTTTTATGGCTAAAACCTATGCTGGAAATAACCACAATAAACAAGTAAAAATCTGTTTTTTGGAAAAATGGATATAAAATTGACATTGTTATTTGCTTTGCAAGCGTTTAATGAAATATTTTTTAGGATGCCAGCATATGATTCAAGTGAATGGTTTGCCTTATTTTTCATTGCCTACATCATTATCAACACCTACATCTTCATGAATTTGTTCTTAGCTGTTATTTATAATAATTACCGTGCCCATCTAAAGGTAAGTTTAACACATTGTTGTTTGCAAATATTACCAAACCAACTGCGCAAATAAAACAAGAACCAAATAACGATAAAGATTTTTGACATAATAAATTGTATTGCCTGAAACCATATGCCTAACCTGTTGGTGTTTCACTCATCTTTTTTAAGACTTTTTTGGTAGATAAGATCATGTTTTCACACTTCCAAGCCATACACTGTTGTTTTTTTAGTACAGCAGTTTTTTAGCAACATTTCTTTTAGTCAAGCGCGCTTGTTAATCAAGCAAATGTGGTATATTTGCATTTGTGTTCTTCCGTATTTAACTTTGATGAATCTGGTTTAAATTGTTTGTGAGATTAATGGGTTCCACAACAAATAAAACAGATATAACTTACTACATGTTACAATGCTATAGATAGCCATTTTATTAAATTCTAAAGCACATAGCGAATGAGCCATAATAGTATGTGTGAATATATAAAGTTGGTAATTTAACTTTGAATTTTTTAAGTTGTAATAATTATTAGTATGTGTTGAAAATAGACTGAAATTCGAGCAGCTGTTTTTTGGAAAAGAAAAAAGCTTGAGGAAGCTTTTGAACTTTTGGCTGATCATTTTCCAGATCAAAATGCGACTGTCACTGAAAAGACGTGGTTTCAAGTGATGAAAAAATTAACCAATCCTCCAACCTATCGCAAGGTGAAATTTCACATAGTATCATAACTTCATGGTATCAGAGTATTTATTCTGAAAATAAGAGAAGTCTCCTTATCATTTAAACTCAGTAATAGTTCTTATGATTAAATCCCCAGTTACTGAGCATTTGTTTTCCATGTTTCCACATATGTTTGGTGTGTTGTTAAGTTCAAAAAATGTAAAAATGTTACAGGTAAATTTGTTTTGGGAAGTGCTGCAAGCATATGGAAAAGAGGATAAAAATGAAGAAAACATCGATGAAACTGACAAAGTAAATGGCATCGGAAAAGATCAATTCCTACAAGTTGCAAATCTGTTAAATGTTAATCTTGTTGAGGATTCTTCTACTGTGAACATCTTCTACATTTATGCGCGTGATGTTTACATGTCTCGACCGAGCAGGTTTATCAGAACTTGCGTCAGTCACAGGTATAATGTCCGACTTATCCATGCATTTAACAGCACGAAATATGAGAAGGTAAAGTCAGCCGTAAAGCCAAAATAAAACAACCAATAGTTATTGCACATTATTTGATCGCTTATGTTTACAGCCAAGTATTTACTGAGAAACAAAACAGAGATTCTAATTTTGTCAGGAATATAATTCCATTGCATTCATAGAATTTCAGTATGAACTTTTGAAATGAGTGAAATAAATTATCATTTCATAGGTACCGCCCACTATCAATAAGTTTTTAACTACATTATAAATTCGTTTTTGGTATTACATTAAAAAATTTCCAAATATTGCTATCTGTTGCTAGATTCTTCGTATATTTTTTTGATCTCATGATCATAGCAAATGCAGTATGTATTGGAATGGATTGGGAAAGTACAGAATGGTTTTTCTTGAGTATTTTTATACTCGAAATTTTGCTGAAAATGTTCACTTTAGGTCCAAAGGAGTATTTCAGTTTTTCAAGGCTATGGAACTGGTAATTATACATTATAAATGTTATTTAGTTTTGAAACTATTCCTGTTAAATTGGTGATTTAGTTATTTTCATATTGGTGAATGTAAACGGGTTGAAGATATTACAATTGATTACGAAAAACTATTCCAAGCCTGGAGATGCTTAATTAGCTGTTTAAGGTGCCTATATTGTTTTCGAGTAATTATGCGTTTTCAAATCGTCATAAATAAGATGTACAGCAAAGTTTTACTCATAATCCTTGATTGATAGGTTTGATTTTTTAATCATCATGTCAGCTTTTATTGCAACAATTGTTGAAGCAAGTCTGGATGAATGTAAGTCTTGTTGTCATAAAACTTAGTTGAAGTAGTACTTTGAAGATTTTGTATAACATCTAAATCGCTTTATTAAAATACTACCACGTACATACAGTTTATTGAAGCAAAGAATTTTTGTTCATAGTTTTGCAAGCGATAGCTTTTGTAATTCATGTTTACATAAAATTTTAGTAGGACTGTGCTTTTGAATTGTTTCAGTAAACACATTTCCACGAGAAGTCCTTGATTTCATAATGGTGCTGAGATGCTTACGACTTGTCAGAATAGTGGGAAATGTCAAACGTTTTCAGACCATTTTAATGACGGTTCTAAACATTGCACCATCACTTGTTACATATGGCATTGTTCTACTGGTAAGTTTATATTCTTATTTGCTTGTATGTACTAGTTCATCTTCGTTAAAATATAACATTAAATAAAATATGCCGCTTAAATCTAAAATAAAATTCTGTAGAAGAACAAAATATTGAACACGTGAAATTTTGTGTCTTTTTCTCTGGATTGTAAAGCATAGAAAATCAATATTTTGTGATTTATAGATGATCTATTATGCTTTTGCCATTGTTGCAATGGAATGTTTTGGTGGATTAATTTCCGGAACAGGTTATGAAAATACAAACTGTGGAAATCCCAAACTTGAGGGTTCAGAATTTATAAGAGTGGGTTACTGCAATAACAATTTCAATGACATCCTTCACTCTCTGGTCACCCTGGTGGAACTAACTGTCGTGAACCAGTGGCACAATATCCTTTCATTTTAAAAAGTGTATTGTTTAACAGTCTGTTATCATCAACAATACTAAATTAAGGCTTTTACTTCCTTAATACTGTGAACTTATCACTCTTGGCTATGTCTTAGTCACAAGTAAGGCCGCAAGAATCTTCTTCATCTTTTTCCATTTAATAGTGGTCATCTTGATCATGAAGTAAGTACTTCAGTTAAATTATTAACACAAAAAATACAAAAAACAACATGGAGAAACGTTCCTTCAATTGCAAGACTGCTATCATAATAAAGTGTCTTATAGAAAACAATATGGCTTTGTATTCTTAGCATTATTGTCGCATTCGTGCTGGAGGCTTTTATCTTGGAATATTCACTCTCAAGATCACATATAGAAATAAGAGTGGAAAAAGTTCTTGAACAACTGGGACTGATGGCACAAACGTACGTAACATGTAGTAATATCACTTATTGCTATATCTGTTAAATTCAGCCGAGATTATGTGTCAAAATGTCATAACCTGTGAACTTCACTTTCAGAAACATGACAAGCGTAGATCACGATCGAACACAGCTGGTAATTGATCAAGAAAATGATGACAATCGTGAATATTCTGGAAGTCATGATGCACGTTACAGAGATGGTCCAAGACATACATTTAGAATCAATAAGGGTAAAACAGTTATGTCTCTTGTTACTATAATTTCAGAGAACCTTCATGCTATATTGAGTGTTTATACAATTGAACTTAATAGATGAAAAAACATTAACTATTTGCAAATGTAATTACTCTCACTTCTAATACAATGACACCATCATCATATCATTCCACCATATCACCTAATTTAATATAATTTTAATTGCAAAAATGTGAATGTAGGAACTCAGGCAATCAATTTTCCATTATTCTGGATTAAAACTACTTCCACCACAGGTCACAAGAATGTTGAGGTTCTACTGCAGAGGATGTTCGAGGGAGAATTAGAAGTCGAGGCAGTTTCAGGATCATCTTCCCAACCACAAACAGTAACCCTGGACGATGTGACAGGTACGAGTGTCACAGTCTGACGACGGGAATTTCTTAACTAGACTTTGTGCAACGGTTGGAATCAACAGCAGAGACACATATCAATGTTACAGGCTTAATAGCCATTGTTTCAAAGATGTTGGTCTTGCTCCTGTTTTTATATCAAGAAGGGATTGAACAAGACTTAATTTCATCAAAGCAACAAGTGCTTGTTCTCTGTTTACAGTCTTATTCTAATGTTTTTGATTTTATTCTCTTTAAAATTTAAATAGATAAATATGGGTGCCTTTCTTGTCTTATATGCAATTTGTAAAAATGTGCAATACTGTCTTCTGTAAACCTCATTCTAAACATGAAACATTTTATTGAAATGAAGAGTTTTAAATTGGGTTTGTGCAATTATATTACATTACAAAATACCAAATTGTATTGAATGCACAAATGCTTGTAAAGATTATCGTCAATGTCAACGTAATATCCAAACATTCTGGTGATGCATGGAATACCATAGCTTCTATACAAAAGATACTGTTGGAAGCCATGAAATACTGCATTCAGTAACTTTTTGTGCCAGAACTAGGCAATATTCATTGTTTGACCGACATTATTTGTATTCGTGTATATGACAACTAAGTTACTATTACTTGACGTTCTTTTGTATAATATTTTTCAGAAAATCACCTCAACTTTTACTATGACTTTAATATCCAGGAATAATACTAATTTTCGTAGAAAACCAAGTTACTACACGGCATTCTGACCTAAATTTGATAACTCTGTGTTTTCCACTACACTGTGTGAATAAGAGACCACACTTAAAAGCATTCCTTAATCACTGTTTAATGAAATGCAGCACCACATTACCTCTGGAGCAAAAGTAGCATGGTAATTAACAATGTATACACAAACCAGTGTCTTGGAAAAAGTGCATTTATAATGATATGCAAACAATTCCTATAGAG
This sequence comes from Clavelina lepadiformis, assembly GCF_947623445.1. NCBI lineage: Eukaryota > Metazoa > Chordata > Ascidiacea > Aplousobranchia > Clavelinidae > Clavelina > Clavelina lepadiformis. The sequence continues at coordinate 6,522,025 of NC_135241.1, read as the reverse complement.
CAGAATTGTTTGATATTGAAATAGGTAAAACAAGTGACTTTAAGAGAAATCGTTTAAAATATGTCTTAGTTGAGCCCATACAAACGATACAGTCATTAAACTTTATGTATAAACTAAAAAAAGTTGTCTTTTACAACCCTTAACGATTTTTGTCCTGAAGTAAAATGTAAATCTATGAAAATGATATCACGAGAATAAATACAGAATATGAAATTGTTAACAACCTTTAATCATATTAAACGCCAGAATAAAGCGAGAAAAAATAAACATACAATAAAAATATTGGATAAATTAGAAGAGCTTTCTTTTCCTTGTAGGATTCGTTTACTATTAATGATGCAGCACTGTAAGAAGCCCAGAATATGCCCAATACCTAAACAAAATAATTTAATATATATAGCAAATAATTTCTGCTGATTTTAAGTAACAAAACTTTATTATGGTGATCAATTCCATTTCTCATTTTTGATAACTGAGCTTTTCATGTACATTTAGTGTTTAACGTTCATAAAACGTTTTATTTTTTGTAAACATATACCACTATTGTGCCTATATTCTGCTGCATATGATCATCAGGTTACATATCTCTGATCTATGTTGATAGCTACAACAAGCTTTGAGTGAACAACACAAAGTCATTCAGAAATTTCACATTATTTTTAAGTTACACACCTGTCGGCTGCCTTAGCTGTTACATGTATAATGAACTATTGATTATCTTATCCACTATTGCTAATTGTTAATGTACTTAATACAGCCCATAGTGTTGATCAGCACTGAGAATAATAGCGTTAGGTCACAAGTATTTGCAAAAGTCAGCAAAGGGAATTTCGGAGTGTTTCTTGGTGAGAAATTTGCGTCTTGTACAACAAAAATATTATCTCTATAGACTCTTTATATGCACTAACAAAATGTACCCGTTACACAGATATTACCACTATTTGTGGCAGTTTTCTTAAAGAATTTAATTTATTCTTACTCTTATTAGGAAAGCCATCACTTCTACGCTTCCAACGAGCATCAACAAAGCTGCTGTAATAATTAGTGGGAGTAGAGAGTATCCAATTATTCCAAGGCATTGGGAGTAACCGACATCACCCCCCAATACACGAGCAAGGAGAAATATCAAAAGTGAGCCAAATAACCACATTGTCAAGATCCATGACACAACCTAGATTATTTATTTGAAGGGTTGAATCTATGGTTCAAAAATTTGAAAAATACATACAACACATATCATATAAGAAGAAAATTCTTTAAGCTGTAAGCTTCTTGCTTTTAAAACCTCTGAGTGCGATGTAAAATATCATGGAGAAAGTTTTATGAAAATATACCAAGAAAACTATTGCCAACAATCCAACATATCAAAAGTATAAAAGATATACAGAGGTTATAATCAAAGTAATTATGTCTTCTCTTACCCGAAACTGTCCATATAAAGAGACCATAGAGAATATCAAAACAACTGCAAGTGGGCCCCAGAAATCAGGATTCTCTCGAACAATGTGACGACTTTGTCCAAATGATGGCAAAGGAAGTAATACACATCTAAAAATATTACTTTATAAGAGTAAACTCCAACACAATAACTACAAGGTTTGAGTAAGCGACATAAAGTGTACATTAAAATAAAATTGGTAACCAACATTAGCAAAAGAATCACATAAGACATTTATACAATTAAATAATTCTTGATACCTTATCTTGTAATAAATATCTTTCAAGTCAATGTCAAGTTCTTCAAGCAAAGGCTTCTCTGGTTCATCCTCATCGGTATCATCAGTTTCAAGTAGCCAACCATAGCCTAAAGCAGAAAAGTTCTAAGCACATTCGTTTAGGCTGCAAATAGGAAGGCAGTATGAGTAACCATTATGGTTGTTTTTATTTAGGTCATGTTTAAGAAGTTCAAGTTAAATAAACTAATCGCATTCTGTATCAACCAAAACTAAATTTGAAAAAAAATGTTTTGAAAGTTTTAATACTCTGACCACTAGCACCCCGGCACCAAAATTTTCACTTAAAAATCACTAAATTTGGGAATTTCCTTAGGCCAAAACTGTTGAAACATTAGATTCACAAAGCTGTGAGAAATTTAAACTATTTTTTGTTTTCTATCCTTGTAAATATGAACATATAAATATGATATCAGTGAACATCTTCAAGTGCATTGTTCTGTTGTATTTACCGTATTTTACGGACCATAAAGCGCACCCGATTATAAGGCGCACTGTCAATAAATTTATGCACTGTCACGATCAATTTATGAGGAAAAAAAAGGATTTAAATTGCGCCTTACGCACCGCACCGCGCACCTTGTTACGTAATAAATGTAAGCAAGTCACAATAGTACAACGAGCAAAAGAAAAAATGAGCCTAGTGAATATCACAGTTGCTAGTTGCTTTTACCGTAGTATCGTATAGTATAATAATAGTATCGGTACTGGTTTTGAGTGTAGGCAATAAAGCACTACTTGATCCATACATTAGGCGCACCGGCTTATAAGGCGCACGATCAATTTATGAGGAAAAAAAAGGATTTAAATTGCGCCTTATGGTCCGTAAAATACGGTAGTTATAAAAGCCAGATAGTACTTCAGAAAATTGGCACACTTTATAGCCGGTACACCAGATTTTGGATGATGTAAATATGAACAACCATAGTAACTATTCTTTCAACAGGTCAAACAAATATCTTGGTATAGTAACAAGTATTTTCAACACGGCAATGCTAAATTATTGACATTTGCATGCACCTTAGTTATCACCTTTGCCATGCAGGTGTAAAAACACAATATAACCAACATTAAAGATGTAACACTGATTTATTTCAAGCATACAAGGTCAGCCAATGAATAACTTAAATAAACCAAGTCGGCAGTCAGTAACCAAAAAATAACAGAACAAAGGTTGATATGGTTAATCAACTAATTGTATTATACTGTAACATTCAAATAAATCGTAATAAAGACAAAGTACCTATCAAATTTGTTAAAAAAGAAAAGCTGTAAATTATACAACCTTGAAACCAAACTAAGTCATATAACTACCACCGTTTAAATAAACCTGAATCAAGCAGCAATTCAAGCCCTGAAAATATACATTGCACAGATATAAAAAAATGTATGCGTAGGCTAAGTCCAAAACTACACCACATTCTTACATTTAAATAATATACATTTAAACCAAGTGACACGTAAAAGTTAATTTTTGGGGACTTCGTCTTAAATAAGGCAAAAATGGATATTTGAAACCATAATGGTGACCCAATTACAGAACCATGACTTCAATAAAATCAACTACATAAATAGATGAAATAAATCTGATTGGTGATAAAAACAAAATACAATAATTAAGTGGGCAACAAAAACAGACAACTGAAACTTTGTAAATTAATTATCAATATAATGGTTAAGCGACAAGTTAAATGTTATTTAGGTTTTGTGAAGAAATACTGACTTCATAAAAAAATTCAAGATTTCACATGACATTGACAAGCAAAATTTAATCCAAAAGTATGGACAATTGTGTTGTGAACATAGATCATACATACCTCTCCGTTTTAAAACATTGCCAAAATTTCCATCTTCAATGGGTGTTTGGGAAACTCCAGGTGCTGTTTCAATATTTCCTGAGAAAGATTGACCCATTAGGTTGAGAGCAACTTCACCAGTCGAAGTCGACATTGTGTCATATTTGAGGTTGCTTGTAGCTGAAATGGCACATCACATTTTATTTCCTATTGCATGTCAACTACAGTAAAATCCGCTTAATATGATCACGGATAATTAAATCTGACCACCCACTTTATATGACCATTTTAGTCTGGTCCCAAATTTTGCCATATAAAATTCTCCATTTACTATGACCAGTCTTCTGATATTAAGACCTATTTTACTATCTTTTTCAGGATTTTTTTACCATTTTTTCTTGTCAATAACTCAACTTGACAGTGACAATTGTGTCATGCATATTCTCAATTCACCTACTTCCGTTCACTTTTATGTTGCTGTTTAATGTTAATGAAATAAATGATGAATTTGATGTTTTATGTCATCTTGTACCTAACCGTATCGATCCTGGTGTGGTTAAACGGTATTGTAGGAGTTTCGGTTTTTGTGGCCATTCAAATATTATGACCAAAATGCTCTGGTCCCAATGTGGTCATAATAAGCAGAGTCTACTGTATAAAGCATATAACCAAATGATTAATGTTCTGATATTTATGCTTAACAAGTTAGTAAAAATTAAGACTTTATGAGCTAGTAAAAATAACAATAACAAAAAATTACTGGTATTAACATGTTTCTATAGCTTACCAGTAGCATCAAATGCATACAGTATGTCTTAAGCATATTACCAGATACAGCAGAGACTTACTAGATGAAGCTTGAGATGGTACAAAGCTAAATTCTGACGAAGTGGAAGTTGGACTGTTTAAGTAATGGTCTTTTTCAGTCATAGTTGTCAATTACCCTAGTCACTAGCAATTAATTTAAAATCAAACCCGTCTGGGTAATTTTGCACTAAGTGCTCTGTGTATGCTATGTGCTCTTCAAGCTGGAAAGCAGGGCAATTTTTGACGAGATCTTAGGGGTGCAGGACGGCCAAAATTGGGGTGGCTGGCTGCGGAAGAGCTAAAATCGAGGTGCATCAAGTGCAAAATGGTGTACTAGGTGCATTTTGCAGTCAACAATGAACACTGTAGCCTAAACACAAAGCCTGTAGGCCTTCTTTTTTGCTGGTAAAAAGGAGACATGCAGGTGCAGGTGCAGACATGCAGTACAGTCTTAAAACATCTTGCGGGTGCAGTTGCCATTCTTTCCACTATGGGTGCTCTATGTGCATTAGTTTGTATGTACACAATGTTACCAGGCTAGCAGCATTGCCATTTGCTGTTTGACAGTGTATATGATGCTTTACAAATTTTTTAATTATTTAATGTGATATAACCATTTCAGTAAAAGAAACAGTTTGCTTGAACATTATGTAATATTTTTTATGCTTACTTTTCAAGTTTTAAAGTAGACTAAAACTTGTTGTTCTAGTCTACTAGTTTAGGAAGTGACAAATTCATCTAAAGTGAGCTTTGAGGCTAGGCAGCGCAATAGAGTAACGCAACTACTTCAGTTGTTTTGTTTTCTATATTATTGTGAAAAAAATTGGAAAAAGGTAAAATTAAACTGAAAAAAAACACACATCAAGTACCCTATAATGAAATGTGGGGCTTTGTGTAGAAGTGCACAATCACAGGATGCATTTGTATACTAGACTCAAGTTACTTAAATTGTAATGTCATCTGGTTGTAAACTTCTGCACTAGACACGAAATCTGCCGCATACCAGGTAATAAGTAAGTGGTCAAATAACGTAACTTGATGCTGCTGCACATTAAAGCACTTAGCGAAGAATGAGCACATAGTTCAAATAGGCCACAAGCTGAACAAGCATAAGTGCAAAAATTACATGTTGATCACATAACACACCCATAGTGCACAAGTTCGAGAAATCCGTTACTAAACGACATTAAATTACTTTGGAGCTTGATGGCAGATAAGACGTAGGCCTGACATTCACTGATCGGTGAATGCGTGTGACATTGCTGACACTTCACCATGTTTACCAGATCGTTAACTGTTCACCATGATTAAAGACCATAATGACGTAATAAAGTCACAGCCTACATCTCTTTACTCAGCTTGAAATTTCATTAATCCCACTTCATTTCTGTTGACTCCAGAACCCTACCAAGTGTTGCCATCATATTAAGAAAAGCGCTAAAATGTCTGCTTCAACACAAACAATACTGTTGAAACCAATAGTTTTATTTTCGCCTAAAGTGGCAGTTTTCAACCCACTGTCACTAAATACATAAATCAAAAAAATAAATGTGCTTAACATTTCTGACAAGCACTAGTTTAAATTTAGAGCAAAAACTGCTAAATTGGCAAAATTACCTTATTAAAGTTGATATATTGCATAGCCCCGACAAAACTAAATTGGCAACACGACATAGGAGATGACAATCGCCACATAAAGACGGTGTATGTTTAATACATTTTCAAAGATTTGCCATTATACCTCACTAATTAAACTAGAACCTAAATTAAAAAAGGGATTTTTTAGAAAATATTAAAAAACTAAATGAAAACAAGATTGTGTAGAAAATTAAATATTAAAATCTGAAGAGTTTTGTTTTAAAACTGAGTAGTTGCATAACGGGTGCTTTCCCTTCCAGGCAACATGGCAGACAAGCTTTTGAGTTAGTATTTTAGAGTAGAAAAGTAGTAGGTAGAAAACATTTAAATTGGCAATCATGTTTCGTAAGGAGTTGCGAAACTTTCTTTTGCAAATTTCAGGAAAGCAAAAGTTGGACTTGTGCACGATCGCTTTTGCTTCTATCAAAAGGCAACCTTTTTCATCTTCTCTCGTCATGTTGAAGAAGAAACAAAAGTTTTATAATCGCTACATCGAAGAATATAAACCACGCATTGATTACAGTTTTGTTGATCCATTGTTAGAAAAAACAGAATCAAAATGGCTTACGGATGTGGAAGAAGATGAACCTGATTATAAAAATACTATAATAAGGTATGTTCTTCAGGCATTTAATATTATTTTTGAAAAGTTAGGATGATAAACCATGGACAAAGTAGTGTATATTATGTAACAATGTGCATTTGGGTCTTTGGGAAATGTGACGTTCATCTTGCAGAGAAGCAAGACGAAGAAGAAATATTTATGAATGGAAAAAGATGGGGAAATCCATGGAAAATAAATCATACAAACGCACCTTTACAACTGAGCAAATGGCCCATGTCAGATTTCTTCACGAGGAAAATCCTGAATTATGGACACAGTCCCATTTAGCAATGTCTTTTAATGTTGAGCCGGAGGTGTTTATCAAACCCAGTTTTATGTTTACTTGAAATGTTTTTCTAAAACAGAAATATTTTCCCATGTAAAATGTAAACACATTTTTAGGTGATTCGAAGAATATTAAAGAGCAAATTTGTACCGAAACCAAATGTTGCAGAATTCCAAAATCAAACAGTGATGGAAAAATCTGTTAAAAAGCTTTTACCAGGACAAGCTGAGGGTGATGTCAAGTCTTATTTAGCTACTATCAGTGCTGACATGACTTCGGACTCAACAGTAGATGACAAAATCATTAACGAAATAAGATGTAACCCTTGGTTTAAATCATTTGATAAAAGTAAGGATCAAGATTATCTAGAAATTGAACTGATTGAAGAGGAAGATGATGCCATTGAACTTCTCACCGATGAAGAACATGAAGATGAACACTTTTGTGAACTTTATGATGATCCTGAAGAACTTGAAGATGACTCAGATGAATATAGTGATTGTGAAGAATTAAGTGACAATGTTTCTGTAGATGACAATGACACTTATGAAGTAAATAGCAATTCTGAAACAGATGACAGTATAGAATCGCAAGATGACAACCTTACCATAACTTCTAATGACAATATACACTTTTATGACAATGATGGGAGATTTGTATATAAAATACCCTAACTTACATAATGCACTAATTAAAAAAGACATGTGAAAATGTTAAAGAGCAACCAGGTGAAAGCAAGCAAGCAGTGTGTTAAATTGCATCTTGTGGATACCTTTTCATTTACAATTACATTAAACTAGTTTGCTGCTGCTGTACGCAACTCAGGTATACATGCAGTATTTCAATAGAATATTTCATATTACAAAATTGGATTACGATTGAAAAGTATCTATGTTGGAGTTGTGACTAGTGCTTTGCTGTTTGGGAAATTGCAAAAATCCACTCTAATATTCATTGTATTTGTTACTTCGCTACAAAACTAGATAGTCCTATAGGAATGATAAATTGACATACAAATGTAGAATTAATGCTGATGCATTTTAGCATGACACCAACTCTGACACAATAAAGCCTTGTAAAGGTTTATTTTCTTGTTTGTTTTATTAGAGTGAAATTACTGAAAATGCAATAATTCAAAAAATGCCACATGGATCTTCCTGAAATGTTGCAAGTAATTTTAATATTTCTTTGGCTATTACCTGATACGATCACAAATCTCCAGTTATTGCAATAGTCCGCCAAACTCAAGACTACAATTTAAGCTAAAAAATCAAGATTTACCCATTCCCAACTGCATTTCAAGTTAACCCAAACATGTGACCTGGAAGTTTTGATGTACCACTTGGTAGGGTAGTCCTTTCACTGAAAAACAACACCATCCATGTTGTCCTCTGATTGGTCTAACATTGGACTTTTTTCGGCCATTACGTACAAATCTAACAAAATCATGGAAATCGCATAATTCAAGGGTTGTCAACTCTTTAACTACAGTATAGTGAGATCCTGAAGTTTATCGCTCGTTTTCCTGTGTAAGTAATAATAATCAATGGATGCTGGTGTTCAGAAATATATTTCATACAAACGTGGAACAAACATACACAGCTTTCCACACACATCATGGACTAAACATGCACGCCAGTTCTTATGGGCTTTAACTGCATTCAACGAGTATTGACGATGTCGTCGATTTTCATGATGCTTCTAACGGTTTCAGTTGCCAGCTCAATCGCACTCGTAGATACCAAGAGTGGTTGAAGAACATTCTCAGCAGCCATGTCGGATATTCCTCCTTTGCGAACATTTATACCAGTTCCACTTTCTCCGTTGGCATGACGATTGCGAAGCTCTGTCACAGTGGTGATAGGGTTTAGCCCAGCATTTTCAGCCAGTGTGTATGGCACAACTTCAAGGGCCTCAGCATACGCCTGGAAGCAACAGTTGAAATGGTTAAGTTTGTATGAGAATGGAATTATGTACACATTAATTATCTACAGAAAAAATTCCAATAAAAATGTAAAAATTTCTACCTGGAAACAATAGGCTTCCATTCCACTTAGTGTATGTGCAAGTCTAGCCAGTTGAACAGCAAGTTCAGTTTCAGGAGCTCCACCTCCAGCAATGATCGCTCGTTTTTTGACCAGACATCGAATGACACAAAGAGCATCATGGAGCGAGCGGTCAGCTTCATGTAAGACAAGTTTGTTTGAACCCCTGACCAAAATTGACACTGTTTTGTTTCCAGTGTTGCAGCCAGTAACCTGAAGATTTAAAAGAAATTCTTTAATTGCCTAATTTGTCAAATAGACAATACTGTATAACTAATTAACTATGTTACCAGTAGCTTCATTTCTGACCACTTTATAGTTATTCATTAAACATTCTGGCTATATCTAACCATTTGGCCAACTCGCCTGCACTAATTAAAAAACAGTTTTCTGATTGTTTTGGTTTGTACAGATTGTTTCTTATAACAAAAATGAAGCTGGTGACATTTTTTAACATAGCCTATAAGTTACAAGTTGTCAAAAAATAAGACAATTTGCTGGTTTCTTTTAGAGATAACATTTCATATTAGTCTGTTGATTTTCCTATTTACAATGCTTAATAACCACGGTAATTAGGCAGATCAATAAACCTCATTTATACATACATTCCAGTTAAAAAAGAAAGGCAGCACCAACTTCACTGCCAACATCCATACATTTTAAAGCACTTTGCTTATTTTGTAACCAATCTTGAACATTATCAACTTATCACCAACTAACATCATCAATAAAAATCTACTGATCACTATAACTAACTCAAACCTCAATCCACTACAAAAAGGCAATTTTGATTAACTTTATGTGTTTTCTCCCAACTAACCCATTTCTTTACTAGAAGCAACGCAACCTCAAATACTCACAAGAGACATGTATATTAAAAATTGTTGCACTGTGTAAATTAGACCTACCTTGACAACTCTACCGGTTCCCAAATTTATCTCTTCAACAAGTTCAGCAGTTGCCAGCATCTCTGGGTTGAAATGGTCAATGCTAGCTATAGGTTTGCATCCAGTGCTCTTGCAAACAAATTCAATGTCCTCACGCTCAATGTCCTTCACGACCAAGATTTTCATCTTGTTAAGAAAGTGAAGAGCAAGATCACTTAGTGCATCACGCAAAATCGACTTCTGAATCAGCAACACATTACAGCCTGCCTTCTTTATTTGCTTCACCAGATTAAGGGTGTATTGCCTTTCCTCCCTCAAAACGCGATCCATCTGAGTGTAATCGGACAGAACAACCTGATTTTCCATGTCAGTTTTTGGTGGAGATAAGCAAAACTGGATGAGACCAATTTTGGCTTTCTCCACTTTTCTTAGTCCCCCTCCTGGACCGGTCACCGTCTTCTGCGTCAAGACAAGGCCTTCAATGAGCTCAGTGTCCTCCACAGTGCCACCAAGTTTTGGAATAACACGAATATCTCTAAGATCAACATTGTTTTGGTTTTCTGGATCAATCACCTGAAAAATGGTTTTCAAAATACATTTTTAATATTTATACATAAAAATTGAATATTTACCATGTACTATGTAACTACTGTGTAATTGTAGGAGCCTATACAATGAATTCAACACATCCATAGCTTAAAAGCACCTTCAAAACTGCATCAACAGACATTGGCGCTAATATGCCAGAATATTGAGAAACAACTTTGGAATTCAGAGAAGTACTTGCACTCTTCAATAAGGTGGCACGATCGGATAACTCAATAGGTTTTGAGATGGATGTGAGAATTTCCACTGACTTAGAAGCACAATCTTGGAAAGAATCAGAAATGGTAGTGGGATGAATACCTCTTCTAAGCAACTTAGACGCAGCATTAAGAAGACTTCCTGCAATCACTACGACTGATGTTGTGCCATCACCAGCTTCAACGTCCTGAGCTTTGGAGAGTTCCACCAGCATCCTTGCAGCAGGATGCAAGACCTTCATTTGCTTCAAAATAGTTGCCCCGTCATTGGTAATCGTTACATCACCTTTTTCATCTTGAATCATTTTGTCCATGCCTTTTGGACCCAAACTTGTCCTAACAGAGTCAGCAACAGCTTTGGCAGCTTGAATATTACTTTCACGAATTTGAATCGGCTTTTCCTTATCTTTGAATTGACCTGCTCCTTTTCTTTGGGATGAGAGCTTGGCAGGAGTAGCAATTTTGATTGGAGCCATTCCTAATAGTAACTAACAAAACTTCAAATAGGAAGTACTTAAGTAACACTATAAAAACAACAGAAAAAGATTATATTTTGAAACACAATCACAATTTTGATAAGAGCATAGCAACTTGCAATATAATGATAAAATACAACCTTATTATTGAAAGTGTTCTCACTGTATTATGTGCTAGTGCCCTTTCCTAGTATGCCAACAATTAAACAAATACATGCAGTTGCGAAAAATTACTGGTAGTGATGCCAAACAGCTTATCACACCACAATGATGTGAATAGATGTGCCAGAGCACAAGCTGCAAGTCAAAGTAATCAGCAGAAATTCTCAGTTACTGAAACATATTTGGGTTTAGTGGCCGTGCCAGCCTTTCATCGTTACAGCACCACAGCATAGCTAACATATTTCACATTTTAAGCCCTCCAGGTCTTGCCACTTCTAGTTTGTTGATTGTGTGTGAGCATGAACCTGTACAGGATAGAAAACTAAAGACAGAAGAAAGTTATAAAATTTATAATCGCCAAACTACTCTCGACATATTCATTTCCATGTTTTTTATCTAATAGTCTATGCAGTAACTTCAGGTCTCCGTCGTTACAACTCTATTTACACTCCTGACAGCTCTAATACTTGCTACTTATAATCAGTGCCATTTAGCTACTAAAATTAAACTAAATTAAACTAAAATTTCATATGATGTGCAACAGAACTTAGCTAATGCTCTGATTTTCTGGCACAGAATAGCCAATATGCACAATATTAAATGTATTATTTCGGGTGGCGCTAATTTTGTCAGTTCCTTCATTGGCACATTTATCTGACACATTGAATGCAAACTTTCTAATAATTAGGGTCCCATAAAGATTTTATACCGTATCATATTTACCGAGGTTTTACCTTATAAATCACAGTCTTAACTGAAAAGTACGACAGTTTTTGAAGAGAAATCAGGCGTGCAACGCCACAAATTTTAACGTGAAGGTGTGCACTGAAAGCTCAATTCTTTGTTTATTTATTATACATTGGTGCTCAACAACCACATTTTCTTTTTTAGTTCAGTGTGTGCATTGATAAACCTTAAGCGTGAAGATGCCACACCTCTCACTATGGGTCACAGTCAAGTACATTGTACCCTATAGTTCAGGGGCGGGCAACTTTTTTGGTCGGCGGACTGATATGAGAAAATAAACTACTTGGCGGGCCGGATTCCTGAATCGATACATTAATCGTGTATTTATCCACCTATGCAAGGAATAAATCGTATTTAATGTAAACTTTAAGTTTTAAGCATAGAGACCAAAAACAGTATTTAATGAATTTATTAACAAATAATGTACTTCAATAGCTGCTGAAGTCAAAACTGAACTGCTAAACTGAACTGCTGAACTGTCTGCGGGCCGCTCAAAATCCCGTCGCGGGCCGTATGTTGCCCACCCCTGCTATAGTTCCTTTTGCATTGAAATTAAGTTCAGTTCAGCACTAAAAATTCTGCAATCAAAATGTTTAAAACCATTGTCATTTTAGTTTCCTTGCTTCGTATAATAACTGAAGCATACCAAATTCTTTGCTTTCTTCCCAAGTGAAAGTACGAAAAATTTTGAAGAGAAATCATGTGTGCAAACATACAAATTTTGGTGTGATAGCATGCACGGACGAATCAATTCCTTGTTTATTATAAATTGCCATTTAAACAACCAATTTTCCTTTATTCATTTGTTATAACGTTCAAGAAAGCCCATTGTGGCAAGTATGACACCCGCACGAACGAGATTCATCAACATAGCCGCCGAATATTTTACTCATCACGTCGATTTATGCTTTTGACACTAATTGTAATATGAAAATTGCGAGAACTATCTGAGATTAGCAAATCAACAAAAAGTGCAGAAGGCCGTTTGCCCTTTCCCACCCTCCTTGACTGTAAAGTATGGCAGTTTTCAACCAAAAAGTGGGCACCCAAAGACACAAATTTGTTTTGCAAATTTTGCTAGGATGTACTAAAGTTTTAGTTCCTTCTTTATTTATTATAAATTGGCACTCAATAAACCTAACTTGCTTTGCTTGTTTAATATAAATTAAGGTAAAGATAAAAAAGTTTGTCATAAAGATTACTACGTCTTGTGTGTCTGACACATTTTCCACTATGGCCCACTCCACCTAAACTGGAAAATGTGCTGTATTTGGGTCGGAAATCTCCTGCGCGCAATTTAAGATAAAATAATAGCGATTATACACGCAATTAACTTTATCCCCCTCGCACTTAGCAAACTACCCCATTTTTGGCCCATATAGTGGAAAATGCTGCACGCAGAGGTTCATCAAAGTGGACACCAAATTTTTAAATTTTAACGCCGAAGTAGCCTATCAGCTGATAAATAAACAAAGAAAAGCTGGTTGTTTGAAAGACAATTTATATTAAATAAAAAAAGAATTGAGGCATTAGTGCACGCCGTCACGCCAAAATTTGCGTCTACGCATGCACGATTTCTTGTCAAAAATCGCCGAACTTTACAGTAGGGCGCATTGCAACACTAAGGCACTAACCATATCGTTAACCTACTTAGCCTTCGGGCCAAGCTGGAGAATGTATATAGTACTGTATTATAAGACCTTATTTAACATAAATGAAAAATTTATTATGATATCAAAAAAGTCTTTAACCCACGTCGGTACACTTAAGAAAACGGAAAACGTTTTTGAACGTTCAACGCTTAGTTACAAACGTCCAGAAGAATCCATGCTTTGTTTCGGCTGAGTAAGCACATCGAAATTGTCAGTCACAGAGTGGATAGGGCGAAAACATTTGTTTTGCTAATTGCACTGAAGCGGGGTTAACACAAAGACTTCCAGTAAACGTATTTTACGTTTTTTTTTAACTTAACCAGCATGCTTTTTCGGTTAATTTAATGTAAACGTAAAATCTGTTGGTGAGGTGTCTTTATGTGAACCCAGCCTAACAATAAATTGCTGTGTTATATTTGTATTAGTGATTTTTCGTCATTTACTGTGGGGAGCGAAAGAAATGGTGCTAACCTGGTTATAGCACGCCAAAACATAAAAGATACGTTGCTGACATTTACGATAAGCTAATAAAGTAATTTTATTCATAAAAAGTAAGAAGAAATTATTAATGTATCAGAATTGTCAAATTTTTTACAACTCACGGTTCACTTTTACTGACAATTTTTTAAGAACCACTAATAAAGACAACTAAACTTTATTGACAAAAACTTTTACTAGTCACTCAATAATCTTTTTCAAAAAATCGTGTTTCCAATAACCCACTATAAATTCATTGTGACCTCCACTTTACGGTATTCGCTTTTGGTTAATTGATTTTGTACAGTCACATTTTGGCATGCTTTGCCGCCTACCTCAAATAGCTTTGCGACCCATCAAGCAACCAGTTGATTTTTATAGTAAGCTGGAGTTGCCAACTGCTAGACGAACTTGCAAACTGTCTTTCGTATTGTTTATCATTATCTTATATCTAAAGCTGCTGATGAATACTGCATATTCATAAAAACGTTAGTTTGAAATAAATATAACCTACTCAGTGAAGTATTACTCGATTCATTAACTTCATTAGGGTCGACCAAAGTCACATTGTTAGATGACTTGAATTGACTCGTGTCAAAGATCCTAAATGTCATACCGTGACTGGAGTAATTTTGGACTTTGACTTGAGTTACGGTATGACAAAAGTGACAGCAAAAAGGACAACTTTAGGTGATAAAATCGGGCATTTCTCCAAAAAAAAACTACAACATTGTAGAAGCATCGAGCGTAACCCACATTGTGACCTCAGTACAATTTTTAAGTTAAAAGCATTGACTTCACCTGACTCTAATAACAGTTTGAACCGACTCGACATGAAATGTGTCACAACTTAAATTCACTTGACTCAAAAGAAGTGACTTGGTTGCAACCATGGGAAATTGACAAATGGTTAAATCGACAAACAGATCTAGTTTGCTTTGGCAGAGACTAGCGTTTTGCGGTGGTGGTCAAAGTAACCACAGAAGTTACTTAACTGGGAGTATTGTTATTCCCGAAAAAATCTACTCAACTACAGGTAGAAGTATTGCTATTCAAAACTACTCAAGTATGAAGGAGAAAGTGGATCATTTTAAACTACTCAATTTCAGAAGTAGTATCGATCTACATTCTACAGTATGAATTTGTGCAAGCACAAATTACCATAAACCTGCTAAAAGCAATAAACTGCAGGGAAATGCGTACTTTTACAAAGCTTTACAATTCTAAAATGTAGAAATACCCATGAAAAAAACTACTAAAGTACCCATAAAAAACTATTTAAGTAACCAAAGTAGAAGGAATCTACTTCAGTAGACTACTTAAGCAAAACTACTTACTGAACACCACTGTTCGGGGTACGCTACGATTTCAGTAATAACATACCTACATACGTATAGGTCATTAGGACTAGGCTATGTATAACAGTTGACCAAATCACCATAAGTTTAATGTGAAGTTGTTTCATTCACTTTTAACGCAAGTACGAAAGCTTTTGCAACAGCGAAAGAGGGTTTGTAATGGTATACAGTAATCAACAGATGACTAAGTTGAATTGAAATTGCAGATATACAGTACTTTCGCAACTTTAGAACAGTGCAACAGTTGAAGTTCCAAGCTTCTCTCGATCTCTGTTGGTTTTTACACGGAAGGTTTTTATAGTATTAGAGGATTGCGTATTAGGCATACGGTAATAACTAATAACATATTACGACTTTCACCATATGAGTATTAAGTTTTCATCCGTGAAATATAGCCACGTTCGTAGATGAAGGTAAGGTTCTCCAGGCTTGTCGACAGGCCGAAGTTTTAAGTCTTCTATAAAATGGAGGGCTGGATTGACCAGAAATCGATCGCTGATAAGCCAAAATCGAGTCTTGAAGCAAACTTTTGGAGGATAACTTCGTTGAGCATGTAATTTTGGCTTTTTCGCTGCTTGACTGAGGCTTTGTAGCTTTACAGTCATTGGCGGAGGGTATTAGTAGTATGGATACACGTTCGCCTGTTACGGAAGGCTGCAAAAAAATCATATCCACAATTAAATGATACATATAGGCTTATAAAATGTTTATACAAATAAAAAGACTTCTTTATCATAGTACGCTGGCGTTAATTGAACAAGAACAGAGCAATAATGACAAACAAAACAACAATAACTGAATTTTGAGGTATTGCCTGTTGTAGGCCTTGGGACGTGTGCTTTTTGTACCAATCTCTTACAAGTCCTTGAGCCCTAGGTAGTTTGTGTTCACTGGCTGTTTGTGGCCGTTTTCTTTGATCTCTTTCTTCTGTTGGACCTATAAATACAATCATGGTGATATAACTGATTCGAAGGAAAGAAAAAATATACTATATTTAGAAGTACGACATTTGTTTTTTTAAGCTGTTTGTAAGTAAACGAATTACGAATGAAATTAATTAATTATAATTAATTAATTAAAATGCGATCGAATGCATCTACTTAAAATTTATGCAATCACGCTATACCTTTCGTCGGATACTGTTTAGGATAAGATATTTCGTCTTTAATTGCAATGACATCATTTCGCCTGTAAGAGAACAAAGTATCGTCGTCTGCTTTACCATCAGCTTTAGAAGCTTCTGGAACATACGAAGAAGATCTATGGGATAAAATTTGTGGCTTAGATTTTCGCGGTGATAAAGCGGTTTTGCAACGGGTGTTAGCGTCCATCGAGAATTCTGTATGTCCATGGTTGAACTTAGTTATTTGAGTTCTATAACAGCCCAGTCTCGTAAATGGAGTCAAAGGAGGTTTACCACGAAAAAACCCAGATTCAATAGAACTAAAATCCTTCTTTCTCAAACCACGCTGGCAAGTGGAGCAATAGACGTTCGGGGTTATTCTACGACGCTCCGAAAACGGATTCATGGTAATTTTTGTCCCCTTGAGATTTGGAGCTCGGTCCAGCAAACGATTTTCTTGGGTTTTGGCATAGATCAGCGGCTTGGAAGGCTTTTGTATTAATGGAGTAACTGATATTTCACCATTATTTGGCATCGGAATATACTTTTTTGCGGCTACTTTTTGAAATGGTAGTGGCGATGTACCGATGCATTGGATGCTACTCCGATCTTCTGCGTCCTTTGTAAATGTTGAAAAAGTTCCAGATTTATCCGTTCTATTTCATATGAAAAATGATGACAATAAAATGAAATATAGAGGACCCTGCATTACTTGAGTTCTCATAGAACAATTAATAGTCTTATTTTTATTAACCTCGGTGTGAGTAATTCTTCACAATCAGGAAGTGAATTTTCCCCCGAGCTGTTTGTAGGGGTATTCTGGGTTGGTGTAGAATACGTTAGAAGATTTTGCGGTGTTGAAGGAGGAGCTACTCTTCCTTGCATTAAGGAGAGCTTTTCCGCTTCAGAAACTCTCTCTTGAAGTGTAGCTCCTTGTTCATCATCAGATTTGAAACGAAGTCGAATATTTACACGAATCGGAATGAAATCATTTGATGGGGTCACAAGGGTATAGTCTGAAACTTGCGTCATTTTCGAACTTCCACCTATATTTTATGTACGCTTGACCCTATGCACTTGCAAACACTAAGATCAAAATTTAAAACAGAATGGAATTTAATCATAACACTCGAACCATTCAAACCATAAAATATGAATCCTAACCAGTAACAACACAATTTTGGTAATTTGCTTAACGTGAGGGAGAAGTCCAAAAAAGTTGGCCTAAAGTCAAACAATATTTGTCAGGAAGTATATCGGGCCCAGGGAAAAGACATCGCGCAAGGCACTAAGCTAAAAACGCAATAGGGTGGTAGGGCCAAGTAGGTTACTGCCGACAAACTAAAACTTTTACAAGTGCGGATAAATTGAAGTTAAAGCGCCAGGAACTAAATAGCTTCTTTTTGCATGGTGACGTATCTGTAAGTGCTACCACGTTTACAACGTAACGTAACTTTCCATGTTCAAAATACGCTTATTATCTTCTGCTGCTTTTCTTTTAAAAAATATTGGTAGACTATTTGTGTTTTTTTTATATCACAAAACTAATGTAAGTGCCGACAAATGGTAAAGATTGACCGCCGATGGGGGGCACTTAAAAATTTGGGGAGGGCAGCTACCCCTTAAAATTTTCCGTCGCCTCAACCCTGCCGGAGAAAAAATTTTTCAATGATATTTAGTGGTAAACTGCTGCATTTATTGCCCAACATATGAGGTAAAAAACGCAAAGTCATCGCTTCATTAATATTAGATCATAATGTAAAAATTATATGCATAAGTTGGTGTTTGGATCAAGTACGATCAAACTATTCAAAGTGACTACTGTATTAATTTCATCTTATGTAGATCACGCAGAAAGCTGTAAAGATAGGCGGTTAATAGGTTAGGATAATGGGTACGGAAAAAGTAGGTTTAAGATTAAGCTAATTAAGGTTTTTAATTGAAGTTAGATTTAAATAACTATGTTATAAGATTCATTTTAAGTTAGGTTAACTAGAAGGCAGAAGCTATGGAAAATAGCTTTAATCGGGCAATTTTTCTCTACAGTGAAATAGCGCAGTGATTTGGCAGCGAAGAATTTTAAATGTTTCTTGTTGGTGACAAGAAGTCGGTGTGATTGGAACGTAGATACGTGCGTAGCAGGAATATCTTGCGTTAGTTAAGCCTACCCTAGCTTACCGTTGAGACATTTACTGTTGAATGCACAGACCAAGATGCTAAGCTCTAAGCTGCAGCTTGGACCTACCACAACCTCAGTCTTGACCGTTTGCGCTAGCCAAGACCGCTACCAGTAAAGATGGAGTGTACCGTAGTCTATCCAAAATGCGTTAGCTATATAGGCTAACCTATGGCTTCTCAAACTTTTTAGTTCTGCGACGCCTTGATGGGTAGCCTACAAGTTAAAGATATTAAAACAATAAACGTCTAATTACAAACCTCAAGTGATGTTTTTGTTTCTGGCAAAATCACACAAATGCACACAATCTAACAAAGTACAGTAGCTGTAGCCTACAGTAATAAAAGAACCACGTAATGAAAACAGCAAAGCGAATACAAAATTAACAAAGGATAATTCAATTTATTAAAATTGAATTTGTTTCACGACCCTAAAATTACATTTTGTGACCCGGGTCGCGACCCACACTTTGGGAAGCCCTGGGCTAGCCTAACATTACCAGCATACTTAATTAAGTAAAATTTATAATAAATTATAATTTATTCAAACCCCAGCCATGAAGGATATTGTTTTTGCATTGTGACGTCATCATGGCTAACACATCCGACATAATTAGTACCAAATTTGTGATTTAATGTTGGCAATGACTTCTTAACCACAAATCCATAATACAGTATATTATACTTACAGACAGCCGTTCTTTGATTGAAAGCCAACTAGCTTTTGAACTTCCCTCTTTTAACTATATTCAATACTGCATGCAGTAATATATATACTGAATAGATAAAGAAACAGTACAGGAATATATTGCCCAACTAACTCAAACCCTCAAAATTATTCTAAAGTATCGACATGATTAACAAACTTAATTTTTGCACTGTTATCTCCTGTGTGCTAGGACTAGGCGTATTCCGATGTCGATATACAACACACTCTTACGTACATGGTAACTAACAAGTTACCATGTACATAATCATAATCCATATATCTGTCAAATAAATAAACAAAATAAACGCACAGCGCCAGCTGCATGTGTGTTTCCTAAACTACATAATATTATGCGTATAGCTATAACGACACTACCTGTCACTGACTAGCCTTATTTTTAGTTTATACCCGAGTTGTATATATGGTCATTATTACACACTTCAATTACTTCGCGTTAAAGCCAGAAATCTATATTCTGAAGTATGACATGGAAAAGTGAAAAGCAGAGACAACGATTTAAAGTTAACAATGCGATGGTAAACACTCGTCAGACCCTTGACCTTCCCTCTAACAAAATGTAATTCTTTTGTTATTGATCATCACTTATACCAGGGCTTCCCAAACTTTTTTGCTCGCGACCCCTTTCAAACTTCTGAAGTTTTCCGCGACCCTTCACCTTTAAATTGATTAGCAGCGCGAAATATACATTAGTCATTACTCATTAGTGACATTTATTGAGATGCAAAGACTGAATTCAAGCAATCAGTACTCAAAGCTTACTTACTACTTTACACATATGTAGGCTACTGGAAACAAAAAAGCAAACACATTTATTCTGTGTGATTGGTACGACTGCTTTCTGCTACAAAGCAAGTCCAGCCGTGGCTCAATATATGTTAATGCTGGTCTCATGGCGGTTTCAATGTTGATTAGGCTGGAACGATATTTTGTTTTGATTGTATTTTGTACTTCGTGTAAAATTGGTATACGCTCTGCGACCCCTGAAGTTCGTTACGCGACCCCTTGCGGGGTCGCGACCCCCAGTTTGGGAAGCCCTGACTTATACTAAGTCAAATCTATTACTACTTCGTTTGCCGATAAGTCAATATTATTCTCGACAATGACAAAGTGATCACTCTTTCAACGGCGGCGCCTAAAGCTTTGAAACTTGCTTTGAGAACGCATTATAATTTAGCATAAACGATAACTACAATATCTTCAGCGCTTGTTAGCATTTAGGCCATTTATATCACTAGTAGCCTAAATACAAACATTTACGGTTCTGTCTGCCTTAGATGGGAACGGGTTTTTGTGTCAAAAGCTATGATTACTTACAGCAACTTATCCGCTGACAGTCGAGGGTTCTCAAACTCATTCCGGATCCGTTACTTCATGCAACTTTCACTGGTATAACTTTGCCAAGCCATTTTATCATCCTTGTCTATGTCGGCTACCCATACTTAACTAAATTCATACGGCACGGTTTCCCACAGTGACGATTTCCAAAATATACAGTAATAATGGCGGTAGAACCAAAGGAACCATGAAACATCCCTATAGAGCCATTTAGATCAAATTCAAATTAAGATTACAAATTTTATAAATACAGTAACAATGTGTTATAACTTAGTTATAGCAAAGAATGTTTTGTAACTCAAGGTATTCCCTTGTTCAGTCAATCGATTCTTGCCTCCTTTCCCATACCTCTTCCCAATAGTATCAACCCAGGTTGAAACCTCTAAGTCTTAAGGTGATTTACAACCTAATTCTTATGAGTAAACCTTATAATTTGTTTTCTTTGCTTCGTTACATTAAATTCTTTTGCTGTGATTGCGTAGGTGTTATTTGCTCAAATAAAGGCATCATTTTGTCTTTCAACGGGATAGCTAAGAGCGACGAGCATCCAATTATTTGTATTAGGCCCGCGGAAAACGCACAAAAGGCTTAAATCGTTTACCCTCTGTTTGACCTGGCGACAGCACAGCGTTTGCTCCACAGTAATGTGTACTGTACTTTTATTTTTTCCCACAGGTATGTCGCTAGAGAAAAGTTAACTACAGGTAAACCCCTTTACCGAACCATACCTGATATAAACTATAAGATAAACTTTGCATTTTTGTTTTAGGGCAAAAAAATCTTCTCGATTAGGAATAAAGCCCTACAGTATATACTGTGTAAAAAATTTTGAAAGGTTTTGAAATAAAATTAAAAAGCAAACTCTTTCCGAGCTAATATTTTCAAGACAACGATACGCAATCTTATTCAAAGGTTAGGCTAAGTGACAACTCTTATGTATAAGAGCCCATTATCACAACAAACATACTTTCTACCATTGTTAGTGCTATACGAAATTTTAGAAATCGGTGTTACTATATTTTTGTTTGACTAAATTATCGATTGACAATATAAGATTTCTAAGACCATTATTTGTCACAACAATAAAAATGGGAACCTTGCTATTTTTTACGTCAATTCAAGGCGTGATTGGATTAACTCAGTCTAGGGATGCAACCACAATGACAAAACATTGGTAAAACTTAAACCTTATGTCCATAACTAGCTACATTGTCTTCAAGTTGACCTTGGCGCGCCTAATCTCTTGTAATTCCAACCAAACAAAAACCTCAGCGAAGATCGCTCAGATAAAATTAAGTTGAGTGGAATAGATAAGATTATAGGATCTAACTTTCCTGCATTTAAAAAAGGGATTTCCATATACCTGGAACGTCAAATAATTTTGTCGGAGCTCAAAATCAACAGAAAATCTTCAGCAAACTTTTATCTAGCGACTATAGTGTCAAAAGTAAACGTTATAGGCCTGCAGAATAAACAAACGTTTTATCATCACGCCTTTGTGAAGCATAAACAGCAGACGCCGAGATGAACTCCTTATAACTTATTAGCAATCATATTGCTCTTTCACCACTATATTGAAATACAGTAAGCTAACGGAATTAGAAAGACTTTAATCTTTCGCCAAACTAATTCCTACACGTCGATTTGTAGTTTTTGTCTGAACTATTACACATTGATTTCAAAAACAATGAGCTTCCAACTCTATATTCATTTTCCAACCGACAGTACGGCAACGGTATTATATATAGGCTACCTGGTTTCAAGTTCCTATCATAACATTATATTCAATTGATACCCGGGCTTGACAATTATGATGTTTAGGCTAGTGATCGGTCGTAGCCGTTTTAGAATAGTATTTGCTCATTGCACATTCACCATATATCCAATATCCTGCATATAAACCTAAGCTAAAAACGAGGAAAAACTTTTTGTTTTGTTTGTAATTGGCCATTGCAGCTAGAAGTGGACGGCAAAGACGCTCAGCATTTTTCACCCAGAGATAAAACTGATATAGGAAAGTGATGAAGCATAAAAAACGCATAGACTTCTGAAAGTTTAAAATAAAATTTTCAATTGGTAGCCATATGCAAAATGTATCTCAACCCTAGCAACGTTTTAAAAAAAATTCAAGATATTCGTTTCATTCGAAATCAACAAATTGTCCTATTTTTAAAAATTCACTTATAGTGACCACATATATTCCCTTAATTTTTTAATGTACAAGCCTATCAAGCTTATTTAAATAGATTTGACAGACTAACCAATAAAATACACCATTAGGTATATAAAGATTGAACTATCACAGGACTTTAGGCTCCTTCTGTTAGTACAATTTATTTTATTACAATCTTGCATAACTTATAAAGATTAGTCTAACCAATAAGTTAATAAACAGTTTGATGAAAAAATTTCGAAACATTCGTACTAAAATATATTCAAAAAAGCAATGTTCCATGTCTATATAGTGTACGCTGTTGTAGTAGACTTCTGCTTTCTGGAATCGACCTGCGGTTTTCCATGAACATAAAACTTTGGCGCATGTATAGGTAGATATTCTCTTATATGTTGTGCTTAAACCAAACTCAATTCAGTGTTTAGTGCAAAATTTGAAACAATGAAGAGAATTAGTTTTAAAGACCTATTTACTTAAATAGGCCTAAAGAAATGGTGTTCACATTAAGTCAAGCAGCGATCTAAACTCTGTTGCGAGTTGTAATCGGTTAGATGTTGTCATTGTTATAAGCAATAATTTGTGGTCTTACTCTTGACTCCAACGGTTAGGCCTATTACTATTCATTATGTCAAATCAAAAATTATTGAAATTAAATAAGAACTTAACTAAAATTTGTACCTCTCATACGCACGATAGTGGAATAGTCTAAGTGCAAAGCGAAAAGAGAAACAGGAGATTAAATTTATGCGGATTATTAAATTTTGCAAAGTTAACCCAAGACGCGAAGTAATTCTTTAGCCCTACCCTGCGTTCAAAACATTATACTTGAATCGCCGTTGCAGCTCAATGCCAAAATTTCACTGACAAAGGCTTTATGGACAATAAGCTTTAGAGTAAAGACTTTTTTCAAAATATTTTAGAAAGTTGTAACCAAAAACACTACTAAAAGTACGCTGCACTCCGAGCAAAAAATTTTGAGAACACAGAATTGAGCAAAAACAATTGACGTGTTTTTAATGAAAATTTTTTCAAAACTTGTCTTTGGTTTTTTTTTTACCTTTCCTTTAACCTTATTACTACTTTACTAAAAAGTATAGTTTAATAATTATTTATGAATAATATCCTACAGTAGTCAATGCCTTATTTTACCGAATGCTTTTTGATCATTTAAAATTAAATGCAACACCGAAAACGTAGCGAATCGCTTGTCGTTACGACCCAGCTACTCTAATAAGTAGCTTATACCGTAAACTCCTAACTTACGTAAATTAGTAGTTTTTAATACGTGAGTAGAAATTTTTTTTAGTTGAAACCTTCTTCAGTATAATTTGACCACATCTACTTGAATATCATTAGCGAGTGCCTGCCGAGTCAGATCGCTGTTGCTACAAACGGTGACCCCTGATGAATACTGTAGGGGTGTTTTAATAAAACGCGTGTAATTTTGCGGTTTTTATTAAGCTGTTCGTTGACAAACGGAACAAATAAGGCATGATACCGTCAGAGGTGTAGCTAAAGGGAGAATCTTATTCCCTGGCGCCGCCATGTTGGGACGCCAAATACAGTCAGAGTTTTTCATAATGCTTACAAAATTTTAAATTTGATAGTGGATGAACCGTGTTAACCCAAGTTTATAGTAAATTAAAAAATAAGATACAAATTGGCACTCTGAAGGTTAACTTTATTTGATATTATTCTACACGAGCTTTTGCATAAGTTTGCTTCTTCGGGTGTAGTATGAATGATATAGTGTAAACACTGGACACCAAAATTGATATGGGCGTCTCATCTCGCAATGCTGATTGTTTCGACTTGGGGGATTTCGTATTAAAAAGACTTTCTTTTGTTAAGTACTTCGTGAGAATGCTGGCTACAACCCTGGGCCACTGACAAAACAAACGAAAGTTAAACATAGAATTGTTTTGCTTAATTTTATAATGTAGCGAGGTTGAGATAGAGTGTTGTATGCCACTCTATTACTGGTGTACGTTTATAATGAGTTATTACTTATAGTAGCCTAATTGGTCCATATATTTCTTGTGTTTTCATTTCGTTTAGTTAAGAACAGAAGAAAAAGATGGCAGAGTTGGATATTGGTAAACACTGTGGAGCAGAATATTGCAATCAGTTGGACTTCTTACCCTTTACGTGCAATGGATGTTCGGAAATTTTTTGCCTAAAACATAAAGATCCTTGGAACCACCAATGCATCATTGAAAAACTTGAACAAAAGGCAAAAACCACAAAGAAAACTAATAGCACTGCAGTTAAATATTTCTGCACGTTCGAAAACTGTACTTTAAGTGAACTAGTGCCGGTATTGTGTTCACTCTGTGAAAAACAACAGTGCTTGAAACATAGAAATCCAGAAGAACATAAGTGTTCTAAATTGCCGGAAATAAAGAAAGAGCCGCGTTCACAATTGCCTGCTTGGAAACCCAAGTCACCAAAGAAGGAAAGTAAAAGTTTAAAGTCTCAAAAACTTGCTGCTAAAGTTGCATTGATGAAATTAAAGCAAAGTGCAAAAGGTGACAATTCTATTCCTGAAAATGAAAGGTTATATTTCTCTGTTACTGTTAACACTACAAAAGATTCATCTAAGTCTCTGTTTGTCAGTAGTCATTGGACTGTTGGAAAAGTTCTTGATAGCTTTTGCAATCAGTTGAATTTAACTAATACAAACAATACTGATTGTGATACAAAAATAAGACTCTGTTCTTCTGCAACTGGACATGTTATAAAACCAGATAAAAATATGCAAGATGTAATGTCAGAGCAACTACTATTCAATGGATCATCTATTGTAGTAGCTTCTATGCCAAAGGACTGTGAAATAATGCAGATTTAATAGCATCTGTTATAGTGTTGGATTAGAACTTCATCTGTTGTTGGAAATTTTTTTCATTCTTTAATTTTACTGTGTTTGTAACTGTTATATGCCTTGAATATATGTATATATATATATATATATATATACATAAAGATAATATGCTTTTATTAGTATCTTAGCAGGATTTATGTTTTAGAACTTTGTTTTTGACGACTAGCATTCTTTTACAGCTGGTAATTTTCCCAAATAAAGTAACATTTTGTACTCTTTAAGGTTGAAAATTTTATAATGTCATTGTTAGGCTTATCAGCATATGACAGTTCTGGTTCAGATGAAGAAACTGAATCACCTGCATCCTCAAAGACTGCATCAACAAAAAAGACTAAAGTTAAAATAATTGTTCCACTAGCTACTGCACATTCATCGGATGAAGAAGATGAACCCCCAGCAAAGAAACCAAGCGTAGGGTCTGGACTATTTTCAAAACTCCCTGCTCCACGGAATACAGTTGGAGGAGGAAAACAAGTAAATCGAACATTAATACCTCATGTCTTTTCAAAGAAGAGCGATGTCAGTCAGGGTCAATGTTCAGTTGTGAAGTCAGAGTCACGAAAACATACTCCTACAAAGGGAAAGGCAGAAATCGACTCATCTGATGAAGATAGTGATCAAGTTAATTTCTTTTCTTTTGTTGACAAAAACGATTCCCAACATTTAAGTGATGAATCAACTTCACATTTGAACAGTGAAAATTCAAGCATTCCCGCAGCCACGATTCAAAATGCAACTTTTCAACCACAGACTTACAATCAACTAAATATCGTTGCAAACAGTGCCGCTTACACATCAGTGGTTCCTAGTCAGATTTATCTTGGTACTAAAAGTAGCAACACAGCACAACCTCATCAGTATTATCAGACAAATGTACCTCCACCACCTTATGAGTCTGCAACACATCAAAATCCATCAAGTATATCTGCTTCAGTACAGGAACCTGGTGTTGATAATTCATGGCAGGATGATGAACGTTTCAAACGACTACAAGGCAAGAAAGGCCGGAAAGAGAAAGTGGAGTTTATAGAGATAAATGCAGATTCTGCACTCGATGGTAACAAGGAACTTTTGCTGAAACAAATTTCCGAGGAGAAAAATCTAAATCGAACATCCCATAGTAAAAGAAACAAGGATATGCCTTCATCTACAAGTCGGCGAAAGCACCAAATGTCCTATTTAATCCATCAGGCAAGGGAGAGAGAGGTTGAACTTAAAAACGCATGGGCATCGGGACATGCAGCACGCATGGCTGCTAGAAACAGATACGGCTTTTAACCATGCAGCAGTCAGTGTAGTAAACAAAGTATAAAATTGTTTTTATGTAAAAATGGAATGATTGATATTGTCTTTTGATCAATTTTTATAATACTGAGTGTATAAATAGTCAGGCCTTCTTAATCTGAACCCGCAAAATTCGAATCTGTGTTATTTGACAGTAAATTGCTACAAACGGATTTCATCCCTTTAATCCAGAAACCTCTCCATCAGAATCCAACATGGCTATGAATAAATAGAGGAATAGATGTGACAAATCAAAGGAAAAACACTAATCTGGATTATGAGAAGTGTTGTAAAACATTTATACATCAGGTTTTCAAACTTCGCACACTTCAATGTGTGTCTTATAGGATGTCATTGGCCATTTTTTTTAATTGAATCAGTCATTTTGGAAACGATTGGGTTTTCAATACATTTCTTTTTTGCGTCTCAATCTATTGTGGTTACCTTACGCAAATGGACTCAATACAGTAAACAAACTAAAAACCATGAGTGCTTCGTTTCCTTAAGTCAGCTATTTTATCTGTTTCTTTTTGAGTGTTGCCTAAGGAAAGTTTTACTTTAATCAGTTTATCGTAAAGCTCAGGAACTAAAGTAGTGCGAATTAATGAGGTCTGGCTATATTGTAGGATGCTCAGCACATAGTGTTCAGATTTGTTGCACTATCTGTGTTATTGTAAGTAACGATTTGTACAACACATGATGAATTTTGCTTTTAACTGACTTCTGTATAATTTTGTTCAGTAGTGTTTGAAATCATTATGTGAATGACCATTGTGGGATAACTGTATTGTTCACTGGCATTTTTATGTCACATAAACATTGCCTGCTTTTTCTGATTAATATATTTTCAAGTACTTTCTATGTGAAAACGCAAAATTTTATTGTGAATTTTACAGTTTGTTATTGTACTTAGTTTTATACTAATGGTACAAGAGGTATTCAATAACAGACAAATTCGTTGCTCACATTGCTACTTTGACCATTGTTTAGAAAAGTATTTCTTTGCCTCTGACACAAACTTGCACACGATTGCAGCGTTATGGAAAATGAAGACGATTTTTTAAATATTTTCAATCAAGTGAATTTTGAGGTTCAAAGACGTGAAGTGTGTGAAAGATGCAAGTGAGTAATAACCAAAAAATCAGTAATTTCATGTTAGTAGTTAATTTTAATCTATTTTAGGAGACCATCCACTGTGTGTTTATGTCATCATTTGCCAAAAGAACTGATAAAACTTCAAAACACGGTGCTGCACATATTTCAACATCCTAATGAAGAGAATAGACCGCTACATACTGTGGCAATTTTGAAAGCAGCCTTGTGTTCAGAATCATGTAAAATAAACAAGGGGCGTAGATTTTGTCGGTTGTGCCCCGATTTATCCAAGACATTGTCACAAACCAACACATTTCTACTTTATCCTGGCCAAGGAGCAAAAAACATAGAAGATGTTGTATCTAATGCTTCGAAAGAAAGTGTATTTAATGTGGTATTAATTGATGGAACCTGGAAACAAGCATCTTCAATCTATGCACAAAATAAATTTCTTCAAGAGCTTCAAAAAGTAAGTACAGAAAGTAGATATCGAAAGTAACATTCAAATCTATAAGCATTGTGCAAGAGTTTGTAAAACAGGATATGTGACACTGGACCTCTAATAGGTTCAACTAAATTCTACGGGTATTAGTGAGTATGTTATCAGGACTCAGCCAACAGAAAACTCTTTATCAACTGTTGAATGTGCTGCACTAGCTCTTGAATACACTGAAGAAAGCAAGGACATCAAGGAGGTATTTTTGATCAATTTTTTACTTTGTAATTGTACTCATTACAAGCACAGTACAAAATATTGCAAATGCATTATTATATTCTCCAGAGCACAAACATGGATGGGCAGTAGCTAAACGTACTTTAAAGCATGTCCATTTCTCACAGATTCTTTTACAACCGTTACGAAGTCTTTGTCAATTTCAACTTGATCATGGTGCTACTAAACACCACAGCAAAGAATACATTGAAAATAACAAGAAAAATAGAAGTTAACAGATAATCTTCTTCACACAAGCAACACAGCATTGATACAACCATCATTTTCAGGATTGTTCGTTACTTGCGCATATTTACCTGATCACAAAAACATAGTTTAGTAATCGCTGATCAGTTAATAAATAAAATCAACGGGCTTAGATTATTATAACATGTTTACATTTCTTACTTACCCCATATTACTTTTCCTCCCTGTGTTACCAAACCAAGTTCGCTAACATTAACTTCTATAACTGTACCCTTGGTTATTACACCAAGAGAAGTATACATTGGTGATGAGGGATTCTTTTTAACACCGATGATCGGTAAACAAAATGTTGCTTTTAACTCTGGATGTGTTACATGTGCTTTCTTAAATCGCAATGCCTTCAATAAAAATATCGCTGCTGAAGTTTCAGTTTACATAGATATTGAAGATTTTAGCACAGTTTGGAAATTCTAGTAGTGGTGATAATTTACATAATGCAGTGCTGTAAGACTCTCTTGGTTTCAAGAAAAAAAGCTTACCATTGGCCTAATAAATCTTTCATATTTTGGTGGTTTTCGAGTGAAATTTTCGGGAACATGGCATACTTTTGTACACATTCTCTTCCAAGCTTTTTCTGAAAACAGAATATCAAAAATTTTTCAAAATGAACCACTCCAATATTAATAAAGTTGGTTTCTATAAGAAAAGATTACTTTTTCTTTTGCCTGTTGTGATAACTCTGAATACATCTGCTTGACTTTGTGCTTTGACCTTTGGCAAGGGAACTTCCCATTTACCCTGTAGTACAAACAAAGGCATCACACTTGCAAAAGCTCGGAAAACTATGGTATGAACATCCTTATTCACATGTAGTCTTCTGATATACATACCGCTTTTTCTTTACGTTTTTGTTTTATCATATTAGATAAAACTTTTGCTCTATTTTGTCCCTCTCTATCAAGAAGATAGGCCGGCACAGCTCCTTCTGGTGTTTTTTCATCATCTTTCTGTTTTGTGTTTCTAGACTCGTGCAACTATATACAAAAATTTTATATGTATAGTTAGTTATTTTATGAATATGAAATACAGTTAAGATAGGATCAACCTAGCTTAAGCAACACCTTAAGGGTCTTTTTCATCTGTATCTTTTCATGATGCCTTTGTTTGTTGTAAAGTTTGGCCTTCAAACCAATCAATTTCTTTGCGCGTTTGGCCCGAATGTGTGACTCTCTCCCTTCTCTTTTCCTCCTAATAGTACCATGTACATATATCAAACATTAAAAATTAGTCATAAAAACGTAGGCTACGTTACAGAGTTAAGGTAAAATGTAAGATAGCACTTAAGGTTTTTATGTAAGTATATTAAAGTTACAAAACTTTTCCACCATGCTGCTATTGGTGCACTAGAAAATGGTAATAAAAAATACATAATTTATTTTAGATTGAATGTAAGATACGAATTTGTTGTCATAGATAACCCAAGTTTTGTCCAGGACTAAACTTTTGTTAAAAGGTTGACAAGTTTTTCAAGTGCGTGAGTAGTGTCACCAAAACCATCAAGCTTTTAATTGAGTATCTTTTCTTTTTATGTATCCATTAGGATACTATAAGCCATTTTTAATGGAAACACTGTTTTTTTGTTAATGTCCATTACCGCCATTTTCAGCGTCCCCGCTGCTATTTCTATGATAAGTAGACTATAATCATAACTTACTTTCGTTCATGGTGGTCCAATCTGTATCCATGCCTTTTTCTATGAAGTTCTATATGTTCATTTTGAGGCTACAAATACCAATCATTTGACAAGTTATTAAATTATAAAGGCACATGAACACTACAGTGTTGAGTCAAGGCATTGTATGGTATAATAATCTTTATCCTCAGACTGAAGAAAGTGTTTATACGAACTTAACCCGGGGCTGATTCCTCATTGGCATCGCTCAAGCCGTTGTGCAAGTTCCATTTGTCACACATTTTTTTTATTTTTACATTATCCTGCCCGAATTTGGAACTCATGACGAATGGTGTTTGTTGTAACTTGTAGTTGAACAAGTCAAACACACCATCAAGCCATAAAGTTGCAGCACGTAGTTGATTGTGATTTCTGGTCTATTGATTATGAGTCTCCAGTTCATGCACACTTTTCACAACCAGAAAGTTCAATTGTTCGTGCTGAATTATTCTTGTCTGGTTACAGACATTTTCTTAGCGGTCACTTCAGTTTGTATTGCTTGAAATTTGACTGCCTATGTAAGTTTGACCACTTACAAGGTCAGTTAGGTGTTGAATCCTATACAACTGTCGCTAGTTGCTGTCTAATTGCCGTGGCATCAATAAGCACAATTGTTCACTTTGATTTATATTGATTCTTCATTGGTTAAACATGGTAAGAACATAATATTGTGTTGCGATAACCAAAATATTAACGTCTTCTCGACTGGGTCATTATAGAACAATAACAAAAAATTCTGGGCATCAACTAACGGGGATATATAACAGCTATTTTCTTGGTTGGCACGAAAACACGTCTCAACGAAACCCACTACAACCTAGCAGAACGACAGCTGTTGAAAACATTCAACATGACATTGTTTGCAGGTTGGTGAAGGATTACGACTTATTTTCTGGGAAAATTGCATCTTGCAAGTAATACAAACATAGTTACTAAAGTCACATTATTTTACTTGATAGGTTTCACTGTTAGTTTTTAGTCTTCATACCTCTATACGTTATAAACTGTTTATCAGGATTTCAGAACAGGAGCAAATGCCTGTTATTACAACGGTAGCGCCACCGGGTATCGAATACAGGTGCCATTTTATTTATTGCGAACCCAGCGCTCTAACCACTCGGCATCCCGGAGAGCTTGACATCATTGACATGTAGACACTTATTTCTAACCTAACGCATGGCATTGATCATACAAAAAATTGGCTATTGCTGCTCACCATGATGATGTATTTTTAACCAATCAATCGTTCAAGAAATCCCCAACCTCTCTGGTCCTCCAATGAATAAATAGTTGAAATTACGATTGTGAGGTCTGAGAACCTTTATCTCGCATCACACAAATACGGTTCGTGCGTTGCCTTCTAAATCGATCTATAGACATCACATACATTTATGTTCATGATCCATAGAAACTTTAACATGACACACGATTTTCTAACTGATGGTGATAGAAAACGACCATACATCTAGGTAAACTGAAGGGGCACAGTGCAGTGCATTTAATTAAGCTGATTAAGCGGACAATGTATTTCCATCGAGATGAACTAGAAACTGTCTAAGGCCTAGGCCAAAAGCAAATTGATCAAAAGCGATCGTGAACTGATTCGACAATAACGAACAAAAAGATTTCCGAATCCAGTTACATACATGCCATTTTGCGTTGTTTATCCTAACCCTAGCCAAATAGGCCAATGTAAGTAATCCAAAAACAGGAAGAAAATATTATGTGTTTGTCACAAAAATGCCTTTGCATATTAAGTCGACAGTGAATTACAGGAACCGTTAACCGTATGAAAACATTCTTCGTTTTTTTTTATTATGTGGGCTAGTGAAATTACTCGAAAATTCTCTCTGACTAAAACTGAAGTTTTGCATCTAATTTTTGCTTGCTGTAGGACGACAACCAAACAAGTACTTCATAAGATGCTATAGAAATCATGTACTGTTTCAAACTCCTGTAACAAAGGTTCGAAGTTAACACCAGATTCTTTGCGTCTACAAATGCATTTTTTTCAATCTTCATGCCAATTTCCAGCAACATTTTGCATGCGATCCAGAACTAAGAAGTCACCAACTTTTAGGGGTAATTCCCACAATGAAAACAACACCAACCACACACGCCTTCTGACTCATTGGTTTTGAAAAATGTCTGGAAACTGTCTTCGCTTGCCGCTGGCATGTTACAACCAAAGAGATGTAGCCAACTCACACCTCAAAAGCGTGCGTTTACTAAGTGATCTATGGAAGTACCTTCTTGTTTGTGGAATAAATTAGAGTTGTAGCGACAAACGGGGCACTACAATTGCTTTTTTAAGATACCCAATAAACCATAAAGTTTTTAGTTTTTGTTGGTTGACATCGCCTTAAAAGAAATTATTAGTGATTAAAATACAACTTTTTTTATGTAATTTGTTTCAATTTTATGAGTATATTGGCTGTAATTATATAAAATTAAGTCCAACAAAAAAATATATACAACAATTAAGAATTGAAAGCGTTCACACGCAGCATGCATAAAATGCCTACTTTTTACAGAATAAAACAAGTACAAAAAAGATAAAAAATAGCACCAATAAACATATACTTACTAGTTCAAAAAAGTTTTGTATATCATACAAATAAAGTATGGTAAGTAGCAATATACAGAAAAGTATATATAAAGGTGTGCATAATCAAGATATACACTGTAACTTTTTGAAATGTATGGACAAAGTTATTACTGAGTAAGTCTTGTCTTATAGATTGATTGAATGCTTGTAGTGTTTAAGATGAACTTGAAAAATGTATCATTAAACAAATGTATTAAATAATAATATAAACCAATCATAAAGAATATTCTGTAGCCTGCATAAATGTTCGATGCAAAACAGAAAGTAAAGTATTGCAGCAATCATAGGAATGGAGTTCAGCTTGTAGTAACCACTGAGCAATGACTGGGTGCAATTGAATGGACAACGAGGCCTTGCATCAAGTCTACATTTCTGCCTTCTTTTTCTGCACGATAATCCAAAAACATTTCCTTGAATGCAATAAAATCAGTAAAGGTAATAAACATGTCAAAAATTTCATCAGTTATTTCATCTTTGTGTGCTTGCAGCGACGATGCAAACTTGCTCATGGAAAATTCAGGGATTCTCAATCTTAATTGCTCTTCCAGGTATCTTTCAATAATTGCTCCATACTCTTGAAATATGTCCGTGTAAATGAACTTATTTTCTTCAGTGTCTTCAAACTGGAGATAATATTTATCCATAAAGGAACGTTGAATTATTTGGAACTCTTCACTCATGATGATATCTTCTATGGTTCCAATTATAACATCAAATCTTCGATGGGAAGAACTATTTCTACTTACAAATGTTGCTTCCATTATAGCAGTAAATTTTAACTCCATAAACTATTTGCCTGCAATAAATAACCAAAATATTAAGTCTATAATGTGATATTGGACATCTCCTGAAATGTCAACATTGCACTTGAATTAAGTCGCAAAATGAATGATTATGACGCTGTATGACATGCTTAAATACCATGTGACTATGATAGATGTGTAGAGTTAAACATAATCCGATGATGCCTAAAATACTGTTAACATTTTTATAATAGTTGAGTGATTTCTAGTATAAGTCTAGTACTAGTCAGTTTCATGAAAAATAATCAGTATTCAATTTATGCATACAGCACACATAGGAACAATAGACATAATTATAAAAAATGAAACTACACGACACGAAAGTACAAAAAAAAGAAAATCTTTGTGTTTCTATAGTTAAACAAAAACATTCAATACCAAGTACATAATTATACACTATAACGATTTTGTTATATGAAATTTACATTGCAAATGGATTTTTTTATAAAATGCTTCGGTTCATTTTACTTCATTCATATTATTTACTGTGCAAGTTTAAGCATAAAAGTAAAAGTGAAACAAGTTATGCTGAATTTACTGTGAACATAAAACCACTGATAAATTTAGTTGCTGAAAAATGTGCATCTATTGCAATATCGCATGCTATAACCTAAAATCTAAGTTTCCGAGCATGATGACTAGTCAGTGATTGCAAGCTTGTGTTAACTAACTAGGAGTTCTTAAGTTACACAAAAGTTTTTGAAATTAACTTTAGGCAACAATGAAAAATTATGTCAGCTTTCCAAGCTCAATTTTTCGATGAAGGGCAGTGGTACCATGATAAATAAATGAGTCTAATATTCCTGCAACTGTAAAAACCCCACCCACAATAGCACATGCTGAGGTAAGAAAATGCATAAATGATCTCTGTTTTTCAACATAGCGTACCATCATGGGAGAAAGCTCATACGACAAATACATCCCAGGCAAAATAGTATCACCAGTATGTAAAGCTACTTTTTTATGTCGAGTTACAGAGAACTGATTAGTCCGAAGTGTTGCTCCACTCAAGCTTTTGTATGTTGTTGGAACTATTTTGGTAAAGTATTGAAAGGCATTAGCACCTTTATCAGCATACACAGTCAATCCGTCCAAGGGATGTTCTTGACCAGGGTAGCTTGTTCCAAATGACAAATGATTAATAGTGTGTGAAACATTGATGTCAAGCTTACCAGTAGCACCATCCATGTCGTGAACATGCAAATGACCCATTTCATAACTTCTTCCGGGAGAAATATGAAAATTTCCAGCCACTTTGTTTACTTCTAAATGCCCATATAGCATGCATCCTTCACCGATGTTGATGTCTGGCATAACAGTAGGTTCACGTTCACATTGGGGGATAGATCCATCACGAGGAAAAGCCCAACCTTTTCTCCTGTATGCTTCTTTTACATCCTTGCATGTATTGCAGCATGTTATATCCTCAGTTTCAGCTCCAAAACAACTTTCGCATCTGTCTGCTGGCAACTCCTCAGTCTGATTCTTACCTGCGATGCCCAAACTCTTCATTGGTTTAGCTGTTGTGTCAACTAAACTTCCATCTGCATTCAGTCTTTGCTTCATGAGGGTGTGATCTACATTTATCTGTTTTTGGCCAGAGACATCTAATGCGTCCAAACTAACAAAATCACATGGCAGAAATGGTAAAGTAATATTTATGTTAATATTAATTTTGTGTCCTTGTGACATGTCAACAAATAATTCTGGGTGTACTTCAACACTCCAATAGTAACTAAGCTCAGAACAAAGTAACATGACCATGATAAAACTTGATATCAGCGTGATTGCAGCACCTCCATATGTTTTGATGCGAAAATCTTCCAAAGTTTTTGGATAAGCATCAAACTTTTTCAATTTCTTGGCAAACGAATCCCAACCAGGTGACATTTGTACAAAGTTTTATAGCAATGATGCAAACACAAGATGACCTACACTTCATTAAACCTGTCAATAACAAAGTGATAATTATAAAACAACTTTCACATGACAGTGAAAGTCATCAAGTCATCAGTTTAGATACAAGCAAACCAAGCTCTTGTTAAAGTATCAGTATATCACAACTTAATAGATGATATGTAATCATAATTCTATAAACCTACACAGAATATATGGGTAGTTCTCTAGTACTAAAAGATCTGAAGTCATACTACACGATAATATAGTGTAGTACAAATACAATATTGAATGCTACCTAACAACGATAATTGAAATACCTATATATTCTATGAACTTCATAAACAATGCCTACTTGATTGTATTTTATAGAAGGCTAAAACTGAAAACCATTTAAATGTTGGATGCATTGCTTCTTCATTCTTTCTCCATAAAGTGTAATACAAAATGACAAACATCTATTAAAGACATCACATATTGTCCATGGTTAATGTTTTTTAAAACTTGGTGACTAAAACACGTTTTGGTTTACCATCGTCTTTAAGTACGCTTTATTGAAACTATGTTGTCATGAAAATTGTAAAACATGAATAAATTACTCTACTTGACCAATTGTATTTCAAAATACACTTTCCTTAATGTGTTGGATTTTAAAATATCCTAAATTTATCTGAATGGATGCCGTTGGGCACCTATTGTTTTTTTTAAGATTATCACAAGATGTTCATGATGATTTTTCATGATCAAGACTTTCAAGATACTCAATACTTCCACATAGTGGTGTCATGCCATAACCTGCTTCCATTTTGCCATCAAAAAATTTTTATTTCAATTATCTGTTTGAATCAGCAAAAATGGAGTGTCAACACAGTTGAACCAAATTGGGAATAATTGAAAGTTTGGATAACGTCTTCGTAATAACTGCGTAAGCAGTCGAGCTTACACACAGTTCAGCCAGTCTTCGTGGAAGCTGCACACCCAAGATAAATTCAAGCAAACTTTCTCTTCACTTATTTTATGCTATCGGGACTGCTGACATCAGGTTATGCACTTGCTATACTAGACCTCTATTATTTTATGAGTTAAAAAGCGCTTAGGATATGTTGCAAAAGTTGGACAACATGGAACCTAGTATACAAGTCCACAACCAGATAACGTCACAACTAGAGCAGCTGGGGTCTAGTATACAAGTGCACAGCCACAGGATGCCTTTGTATACTAGAACCCAGCTGCTCAAATTGTGACATCGTCTGGTTGTGCATTTGTATATTAGGCTAGGCCCCATATTGTAATGATAGCAATAATATAGCCAATAATAGCCTACCACATTGCTGCCTTCATGACCGTCAGACTGTACAGCATTTAAAGATATTACAAAGCATGCATTACAATTTAGTATTGATTTACAAGCTTTATATAAATCGATAAGGCCCAGCTGTCACCCTGCTTGAAAAATGTGCTGTGTTCTCGGTGCACTGGAAGCACATCCAACAATTCATAACAACGTTGCTATAACTAAATCTTAAACATGAATCAAAACAAGTTTAAAACTGAATTCACGAAGTCCCAGACATTGAAATTTTGGCTTAGCTTAAACATTACGTGAAACGTTGTAAAAATAAAAAAGATCGTTTTGCAGCAGCAGCTGGAACAATGGTTTTCCAAGGAAGAAGGTTTTTGGTGGAGAAATTTTAACCAGTGGAGGAAATGGGGAGGAACTAAGAAAACTGGGAAAGATTTCTGATTTATTGCTTCTTCCTCGATTCCTCGTGAGTTGATCTATTTTGTGAGAAAGGCAAATAGCTTTAGATACCAAAATGAAAATACTGTACAAGAAAGAGATTAATATCGATGAAGTGTACAGTAATCAACAAAGTCACCCCATTCGTCTGCTGTACGCCCATTAAAATGGGCCAGAGTACGGTAATTTTTTCCCATTGGAATGGTAGGAAGTATGCACTTCTAACTTTAGAGTAAGACGGTTTGCATTTGGAATGGGGAGTCCTTTACTTCGGCAGAAACATGATTCGTGGGAAACCCCATTGCTGAAAGCAGGTAAGGTCGTTCCGGTACCGTACAGCCTGCAGCGGTGTGTGCTGTATAACTATAGCCTAGGCGTTTAGCTTAAAGCTTATGCCATATAACTATAGCCTACGCGTAGGCCTTTAGCTTAAGGCTTATACTGTATAATAGCAGTACCTTACAGATTGCAAGGTTTAGATAAAATTGCCGTAATTTCGCGTATAATAGAATTAACCGGCTATTAAATGTCCAACTTCCGGATCCGGGTAACAAAGGACGAACAGCGAACCAGTAAGTGTGTAACCGAAGGCAACAAGCACAAATAATAGCTTGCCGAGCCTATACGTTTCATTCTTTCAGTTTTCTATACTCTCAAGCACACTTACTCGCAAAATCTGGGTACAAGCATGCTCCATTAAAAAGCGTTTTTGGCTACATCTAATCTCACCTCCGGCAGACCCGGACCTCCGCCTTTTACTGACTAGGCTATCGTATAAGCATATACTTTGTCACGGTTATCACCATAATAGAATCTTAGTTACCGTACTACCACTACTGCGGCCACTGAATGCTGAGCCTGCTCTGCTGGTCAACATATTTGAGAACATGTCTGCCTGTGATCTGTATATATTTTATGGGTAGTCGACAACCGACCTTTGGATTTTGGTTGACTGTACAGTGTTTGGCCTTTTTTACTTAAGGTTTTCTCAAACTTTAGCGGGTTTTTCATGTTTCAGCATTGACTATAGGTTATTCTTGAGACTTTGAGGTATGAGCTATAGCCCCATCCGGAAAGTACGTTGTGCATGCAACTTACGCAAACTTTGGCGTTCATTGAAATCTCAATTCTTTGTTTGTTTATTATGAATGATAGTATGAAGATAACAAAGTTTGGTTTGCACATGAGCGCGTTGATGTCTCTTGCGTATAGGTGCCACACTTTTCACTGTGGGTTATAGCCTATTTTGTTTTCTTTGGTATTTTGTCATCTTTATTGGAAATCACGCATTTTAAACAGGGAGACTTACGGCCAAAAATTAGGATGTATGTTTTAGGCCACGCTAGTATTAAAACTCTAATTATTTTTTGTCACAACCACTTCTTAGTCTAATAAATGGACTCGTTTCTATAGCTGTGTACATATTAACTAATATATGTAACTAGTGTAAGTGTTAACATTGGTGTATATATTTTTTCTTGGTGTTCTTTTCTTTTTTGGTGCTTAGCATTTTGTTTTCTCTTAAACTGCTTGGGTTTAATAGCCGTGCTGACGTTTCATTGTTGTATCACCACTGTAGTTTACTTGTGGCGTATTTCAAGCTCTCCGGGCTTTGCCACATTTTTCCGTTTGTTGTTTATTTGTGAGCATATTCTTGTTTGACCAGTCTACAACGAAGTTAGCACAATATTCATTGCTCCGCACAGTCAATGG
The DNA here is from genome assembly GCF_947623445.1 of Clavelina lepadiformis. Classification (NCBI taxonomy): domain Eukaryota; kingdom Metazoa; phylum Chordata; class Ascidiacea; order Aplousobranchia; family Clavelinidae; genus Clavelina; species Clavelina lepadiformis. The sequence goes on along the minus strand of NC_135241.1, from coordinate 6,482,346 downwards.
TGAAATATAAATATATAGTATGATAAGATAAAAAAAATTTTTTTGTACACTGAAATTTCAAATCAGTGCAAATCCAAACTTTGCAATCGTGCGCACTTTTAGGCTGCCAGGTGTTCTTGTTGATGCTTTAGCAGGCCCGTGTCTGCGAGAAAAAAAATTGCAATAATGCCTGTAAAAATGCATAAAAACGGTGTTCACAAATGATTAAATGCTTTGAAAATTCAGCTAAGTTCATATAAATGTGTTCAACATACCTGAAGTGTACTACTGAATATAATTATAACCGCACTTCAGTGTGCTCTTGCCAAATTCTGTAGACTGCCTTTTTAAGTTGATTGAAGGTTTTACATAGCGATGTTTAAGTTGACATTCACATGTCAGTAAGCGCAGGAAAAATGCTAAGACTGATAAATGGAGTGCACCTAGCGCTTGACAGCGGCTTTTTTAAAAAAGTGTTACTCATGCGTTTCGATGAAAAAATGCTTTTGCTTTTTTATACAAAAAAATGTGATCAATTTTTCACTCCCACTCTTTTTAACAATTTAAAGGTATTTTCATTTTGCCGCATTCTGGAACACGATGGTACATTTGCAAGATTGATTGGTTTTACAGTTTCCGATAATCCGGAGACCCCGCTAACCCGACATTTTATGACGAAACAATGTGGTCCGGATTAACGAGGTCCTACTGTACTTACGTGTAGTAAGCTTATGATTCTCTTTTAAATACTTTGTCCTAAAACCTGACCGACACTTTTTAAATGCTCAACCCAACTTCCGTTTCTTGTTTCAACGCTAAGTTATGTTGTTAATTAATAATGTTAGATTAGTACAAGGCAGGTTGATAAAAAATTATAATTTTTTATGGTAATTAAGGTGGTACTGTTTTGACCTACTGAAAATACAGTATCTGTAATTTGATTTCATATTTGTATTTTGGTTTCAGATAAATGTTGCTATCATCCACAGGCTCTGTAATAGAATAAGTAATGCGTAAACTTAGCAAGAAATACTGTAGATGTAGAACGAAATGTTGTTGGCCAGGGGTGTTCAAATGATTTCTGCCATGATCCACCACAGCCAAACCTGACAACATGATGCTTCACTAAATACGAATAGTAAACATATTGGACATGCTTAAATTTTTATGGTGTTTTATTTATGTAAATTAACCCTACAACATATTAATAACTTTGTAAAAATCAAAAGAAGTGTGCTACAGTTGCAAGATTTGTTCAGTGAGAAAAATGATGAGTTGGTTTAGATCTCACAATAGCATCGAATGGGGGCTTTCTGTCACTTACTGATATCCTCAAAAGCTCATGAAAATGAGCATTTGTGAGCCTCGTTCTATGCTTGCAAAGGTACGTAGAAGCGAAGCAAGTAAGGACCCTTCTAGCCAGCCTGGTTATAACTGGATACCTTTCCAAGGTTTCAAGTGATAACCAAAACACATTTGGATCTGCGATACAAATCTCATCTCCTATAAGATTACACAGTTCTACCTGCATTTTAGACACCACCAATGCATATTCAGTGGAAAGTTGGGTTTTCCAAATGTCATCAACATCAGCAGACAGTGGATGAGAGATTAGCTCTATAACTGAACTGATTTCATAAAATTCCTGTTACAAAACTCGGTGTCCAAATTTGACAAAACATGACAAATCATTATCACAGCTAACTTCTTGTACTTGCACTTTCAAGCATGGAAAGTGGAGCATGTCTTTGGTGATAGTTGAAACGAATAGCAACAGCTGTTGCTTGAAAGATTTCTGGCCACAGTTGAATGATAGTATGCCCCTTGCCCTGGAGCTTCAAGTTCAGAGTATTTAGATGGGTAAAACGGTCAGCGAGAAAAGCAAAGTTACATAGATTGGTACCTTCAAGCAGAGTACTAGTTTGACCCTTGTCATTCAAAAACATGACCAGCTCTTTACGAATTTCCCACAGCCTTTTCAAAGCATTGCCCTTACTTAGCCATCTCTTGTTATTATGCGTGAGTACGTCACAAAATTCAGCGTTATGCTGATCTAGAAAGTTCCTTAGTTGCCGGTGCTTAAAAATATTTTTTTTGTTCAATATTTATTTACACTAAAAGTATGAGAATACATATAATTTTATGCTATTAAAAAGTCCAAAAATTAATTTCAACGCTGACAATTGGTATCCACATGAAAATACTGTAAAAAGTTTTTTTTTTCAAGACTACATTGGAAGATCCACACAAAAAGTTGAAAAGATCCAGATCGAGATCCGCCATTTGAACCCCCGGTTGTAGGCTATGTTGACACAGTAGCTGAGTGATTAGAGCGCCAACCTTGCAATGGTGTGAATCCCTGCTTTATTCGTAGTGACTCTACTGTTGAAATGTTCCTGAGCAAGACATAAAAAATGTTTTCTCATTTGCAATGATTCTGGTGAATAGTTTCGAATTTGGGCAGAACAAATAGCAAGTCAAAGTATAACAGTGTACGCAGAATAGTAAGGTAGCCGAGCCAGTAGAAATCATTGTCTAGTGTAAGTGATATGAAGACTTCTGGGTCCTCGGATTGATAGTCCGGTACCATATTAAAATTGACCTTGCAGCGTGTTGCTTTTTGTGATGTGTGTTTCAATTACATTTAATGATTTTTTGATGATACATTTTGTGATGTGTGCTTCAATACAATTGATGTGTTTTTTAATTCGCTTTTGAAATTAGTATGATATCAGGTAATAAAGAAACACTAGTTTTAAAAGGGATATTTTCCTTACATGGGCCTATCACAGAAAGTTGCCTAAGGGGCCCGTAGGTGTCTTGCTGAGCCTACGTATTGTACTATAATGGTGACAAGAATGTCAGTTTCTTGTCTGCATGGCAGTATATCAGTGTTTTCATTCCATCTTAACATTATTACCGTCTTTGCAGAAGTTTACCCATAATTTACGCATGCAGGGGATTGAGCTGACAAGCAGTAAGATTGTTTAAAATTCTCCATGCCTTAAACTACAAATGGTAGAATTTGGTAGTATTAGAAACTCCCATCATTACTGTAGCTTTGGAGGTATTACATTCGGAGTACTTACACAGTGAATAGTTAGTGTGTTTGCCAGATGAAACCATGTTGTTTGCTACAAATTGTAACACTAACAATGTATACTGTGTAAGTCTATACACTCTGAAGAAAATAAATTAGTCATGAGACCCTGTTGTACAGTATTTAAAGTGTTAACTTCTAAAAAAACTGAATTTAATAATAATGTGAATGTTTTAGGTGTATGCTGTATTTAGTTTAATTTTTAGGTTTTACTTAGTTTTTCAAAAGTGAAATGCCTAAAAGACAGAGGTAAGCATGATGCTCACACAAATGTATTCTTATATGTTTTAGCGTAACTTGTATACATGTAAGCAAGAATTACATTTGCAGAGTAGTTTGAATTTGTAGTCCAGTCATCCAACGTTTTCTTTGGTTAAGGTTGTATGATATTGTAATAGACTCGATTTGCTGGCTACTCAGGTAGAGCTACTGACTGAGTATTGGCAACAAGGAATGCGAGATCTTTCAGATCCCAGGGTTGCTGAAGCCGCTGTTTCAGCACATTTGACGGAGAATCAAGTGAAGGTACAAAAAGGTTAATCTTAGTAAAACCTAGAAAGGTTTAATAAATCATCGTTCAATTTGGAAGAACATTTTTTTGTATTTTAGGTCTGGATAAAAGATACGTGGACAAAAAATTCCACCAGCGCTAGTACCCTGGGAAAACTTAAAAATATCTCTTGCAAAAGAAGAGTGTCAGGGTATAACCTGTATTCTTCTTCTCTTAAAAAGGACGGAATTGGTACATTGTTTTCTTTAGATTGTGTTAAAAATTGCAACAGAAATAGAAAAATTTGCATAATTGTGTAGTCTATAACTAATGAACAGCATATATTTCGTAATTGTGTTGCTTATCAATTATGATTTAACATTTGCATGTGCTATTTCTTCTAAGTAGCGTCACAGCTACATGGTATTGAAAAAAACAACTGCTGTCAATTTTTCTAGTTTTCATCCCCCCTGAATAGTTTGGCTTGCCATTTTTCTCCAGAATAGTGTTTCTTGTTTCAATTGTTTAATTACTCTGTCTGGTTTTCTTTGCAAAAGTTTATTTGCAGTTTAATTTAAGGTTTTAGACAATGGGCAACAAAATGGAAACAACTGAGTGATGAGAAAAAGAAGTTTTGGGAAAAAGAAGGTCAAAAGGCAACTTCGGCAGAAAGGCTTGCTCCAATCACCGAAAAACGAATCAAGCATCTAAAAAACCGTCAGTTAAAGATTATAGATAATGCTGTGAGTAAACACTACTGCAAAGTACTTCAGTTCTTGTTATAACAAAAATGGGTAAAGAAGTAGAAATATAAATTATATATATGTTTGTTTTCTAATAAAATATTCAAAAGTTACATGCAACTTAGTTTATTTTGTGTAGTGTTTAAAGTTGGAACAAGTTGGTTATGTAGCTGGTGGTGCTATTTACAAGGATGGGTTGTTTGATTTTTTTGCTTGCAAAACAGCCACTCATTTTTTTAGTGGTACATCTTTTCAAGAAGCTTTCATAAATGAAAACCATCTTGCTACCTTTCTAAGTGGTATGTATGAAATATGTCCTTTTTGTCATTTAACTATTAGGATCAACAAATATTAGGAAAGCCTATTACCAGGATGATACCATTACTTTGATCGACGATTTTCTGTTAAAGCAGGTTTAACCAACTATATTAGCAACTTAACATTGCTCTACTGCAATTGCATTATTACATTTGACATTTTGATTTAAAATTGAAGCTTAAAAATGAAAGGTCACTGTTCAGGAACTGAGATATTTGCGGTACTAAAAATTGATCGTATCTACAGAAAGAATTTGAAAAAATGAAAGACTTTCAGAAATTACTTGCTTAACTATGGCAGTTATTGACAGTTTCAGTCTGTTTTTAGTCTCATTTATAGTATATATTAAAACCATATTTCAACTGTGAAGTAAACTTATTGCATTTTTGGAGCATTTTTATCAGACAGATTTTACATAGCTGCGATTGATGTGTTGTCATTAATAATTGTGTTCAATTTTTTTTGGGATATTTTAGACAAACCATCCACTTCTAGAAGTTTGAAAATCCTAAAAAAAGAAGTCAGAGCAATATTTAATGAGAAATATTGTAAGTTTTTTCTTTTGTATTGTTTTAGTTTTACAGTTATTATGAAATAATTGTAGTGTTATTTATTAAATTCTTTAGCAGAAGCTGTGAAAAAAACAACCAGCGGCTGCCATATTCCAAACTTAATGAATTAGGCATAAGCATGCTTGGCCTGCCATCAGGAGTTTTTTTAAAAAACCCAGCAGCGTATGGTGCGTGCATATGCAAAGATATTATCAGTTGTAGGAACCAGCTTAAAGTAGTTATCAACAGGTGTGGTTTCGGCTTTGTTGTATGTTATATTTGTCTGTTTTTATTTGTTTGTCATAGATGCAGTATATCTTAAGCTGATGCAGTGGTAGTGTATCTTGTTTTTATGTATCTTGGGATACTGGTATTATATTCGGTATTATACTATTCTTTTATAATTGGTAGGTCTGCACCAGAGAGTGACAAAGATATGCTTGAAGTGGTAGTGTTAGAAGGTTAAACTGTAACAATTCATATAATGATGTTTCATTGCCAGAGGTGGGTGGTCGGTACTTTGAAAGAACAAAGCGATTATTATTAACTCTGCTATTACAGTGCAATACTGAGGGATGTAAGCAACTACACGTGATATACGTACAAACCCAGAAACCAGTGTTAGCAAACCGTACATGTTCAAAGTCGTGTTGCAAAAGAGTAGTTTGGCACTCTGCATCGGTACTTTTTATATAGAGGATCCTGTTGCAAATGGAATGCTTGCCTCTATTTATACTCCGCCACAGATTACTCCAGTTCAGAACATAAGTGACGTCACTCAGAACAAAGAACAATTGAGAGCGCTAAAATGGGTATTAAGGTTTGATCAACATGATTTCAAAACCTTGAAATAATTACTTTAAGAGTATCGGAACCGAATAAAGTATTTTTAAATAAACTGAAAATGTATTGCGATACCATAGATCCGCCGCACTGCCCACCTCTGGTGTTTGCTTTGTTAGATTATATCGGGCGCTTCGCATTTCTCATTTTTTGTATTTTTTTATTCATTTTTTGCTTTACTTTCTTTTACTGTATTCTTCGCTGTCTACCAGTTGCATGGAATACAGTAGCGAACTTTGCTGATAAATTAATGATATCCGCTTTGCCTCATGTTGTTATGCAATATTTTGCTGTTAATGTGCGTTTAGTATTTTTTGTTGCTACACGTCTTCAGTTCTTTTGTAATAGTGCCTTTGCCTAAATTTGTTGCCAGTTTTGCAGCTGTATTTTGTGTAGGTCGTTTGAAAAATTCGTTATCGCAGCTTTCTTTCTTGCACTTTCAACGTTCGCTGTCTAGTTCCAAATAAACAAAGTACTGTGGTGTTTTTGGTGTGTGTTGCTGACCAATTGGTATCTTCTTAACAAATATTTTTGTAAAACTGGTGACTCGAAACAACTGTAATACTGTAACTGTATACTTTGCACAAGAAATAGAGCAGGGGTGGGAAAGTTTTCAAATACCACATTGCAGTTATCTGGGAATCAGTTATTCTGTGGCTGTTTAACAAAATTATAACCTCTGCAGTAACTATTCCATCATTAGCAATTACGTATTTATCATGACGTCACGCGCTGTGCGTGGTATTGCATACGTTGGAATTTCCACCAAGTTATGTTTGCTGCATAGGCAACGACATCGTCATAAAGAGGTCATTCTACGAGACATCATATAGTAACACGTGAATGTAAGCTTGCAGCAGCTAAACCATGTTTGCCCCGATCAATACAGGTAATTTTTCGTGTTTTTAAGCGTCACGTTGCCAATGACAATTTGAAACTTAACTTAACGTTTCTCCCTAAACTTGACAGCTTTGTTTTGTCTCTTAACCTAGAAAGCTTCGACGCTCGTCGTTTGATCACTTTAGGTCATCGATTTTAGTTGACGTTTGAACATTTTGTTTGCGCGAACAAGGAGTAGACAGCGATCTCCAGATTTAAGTTTGGTTCTCGTAACAGCTTTTCCCTCAAGAAACGTTGGAGTAATCCGGCATGTTATTCTGTCTATTATGATGCCGCTGCACAGTGTGCTAAACTCGCAAGAACGTGCTAGGAGCATTAGGTCTGTAGCGTACTCGCCCACAGACTCGTGGGGTTACTTGTGGAAAATTTGTGCCTTTCCACTGTGATGTTGCGTTTCAGGCTACAATACTATTCCAGCTTACCTAGCAAGGTTTTCATGATGCCTTTATGTTCGTCAGTCAAACTCCAGGAATTGTAAATATTTCTGACGTCCTGACCAATGTGACAAATAGCTAACCTTTTCCGCCTCGATTTTTCTGTTTGCCGGACGCGCAGTGATGGACGTCACATAAACACTTGACCGTAATCCCTGTTCTTAGCAGCCCATATTTTTGGTTAACACTTGAAAATTAAAAGTTTTGCTTTGTTTGTAAATGTGAATCGGAAAGTTTCCTTGATTCTGTCATAGTTGGTGCAACACATAACAGCTAACTGTTCATGGTCTCGTGACAGATGGGACTACACGAAATAGCAGTTGTGTATGGTTGTGTTGAACATTTATTTCACAACGCAGTATATGCTCAAAAACGTACCGTCACCAATTCTAGGGGACCTTGTCATTAGTACGTCATTGTCATTGTCATTCGAATCCCCAATCTGTTCCTATATCAGCACCAAATGATAAAATTCCATCAAAAAGTCGCCAAATCTTGCTTGTAACGTGACGTAATTACTAAAAATTAATGATTAAATGGCGATTTGAAAAGTAAATTTCTTAAGAAAATGATTTTTGGTAAGAAATGTTGACTCTGGTTGAGCCAGGAAAATAGATCATTGCAAGTCGATAAATTTTTAAGTAGCATAGTAATTAGGTTAGCCATCATTAGGATTCGTGTTCGCCCGAATCTCCTACACAGGAGATATTCGGCGAATCTATGGCGGGCTTGGGTTCGTGTTGGCCCATCCCTACCAATTAATTATTATTGATCGAAAAGAAGCCAATTGCAAAATTTACACACTATGCAGATGTTATTCATGCACACCGTAAGCAATACTTACTATACCGATTCCTAATACCGACTATGTATGCTTCCTTTATCGAAACATGAGAATAAATATAGTTTGCAAATAATTATAATTGGCCCCAGAATTGTAAACGGGCCTGATCGAACCCGATAATTTATTTGAAGAAATAATAATAAACTTATAGCGATAATTTATAAATTTATTCGCTTACATATAGGGTATCGTCATAGACTTTGTTATTGTCTACATTGTTTGCATGACCTGTGCTAACTGAAAGCTTTTGTTTATTAAATACTGTGATGAAATTTCTTCCTATATGGATCCCCTTCAGTATATGGTACCCATCAAGGCAAATCTTATGCGAGAGTAGGTTAAGGAGGCGTCTAACACAAAAATGCTATAAAATTCCTGTTTGTTTTTTTATACAGCGTATTAACTAAAAAACTGATTACTTGAAAAGTCTTCCATGGGGCTCTCTGAAATTTTGCATACATTCATTCCACAGAATGCCATCAAAAAACTATGATTCAAACTTTTTTGACATAGCTAAGCTTAAAATTGACACTGCAATTTTTTGACTAAAACTCCGATTTTTATCGCAATTTTTAGTTTAATTATGCAAGCGACATAGGAAATCCAAACACGCCAACTGCTAGGGTAATTCCGAGGCTATCAATCAATCAACCAATCATTTTATTTTTCGCCAAAAGCGGGGTGGGGACGAAAAATCAAGCCAGTTGTTACTAACACGCATCAATGAACAGGAAAGTGACAAAGCCGAAAAGGCTTAAAACGTGCCCAAGAGAAATATATTCTGGTAACAACTGGGGCACGGCCGGCCACTGAACCTATAATTAGTTAAATCCATAAAACATAAGTTGAAAAAGCGAAGTTAAGCAGACGAGCAGGTGGTGTGTTCAAGCAACTGATGAATGAAAATTGCTTCAATGCTGTAACTGGTTCCAGTCTCCAGTTCATCTTGAAAATACGTAAAAAACGATCTTCAGTAAATATCCGAAGTAGTTGTGTAATGAGTGTTGAAAATTTACAAGTTAATTAATAAACAGATTGAAGTATAATTTTCTTTGTCCGATTCAAAATTTCCAATACCATCATCTAATCAAAGTGCTTTATCAAAAGGTACTTGACGTGCGCAAGCTGGATGCTTACTGCCTATGTCTAGAGTTTGGCGACAGCAAATTTGGTGGCATGTGGTTGAGGAAAGCTATAACTATTTTGAAGTTAAAAGAAAGATACAGCTAGTGAATGTGTTTTTAATAATTCATGCGCAAACGTGGATTATCACGATAATTAACAAAGCGCTGTATACCATATTTCATTTCATTTATTCCCATTATTGGCATCGTAGCTCGCTGCACAGATATTAGTAAATGCAGAATAAAGTATTTAGTACATCAGCTCAAACAATTCGTGGAAAACATAAAAATTCCACACACAATATGTTTACAAGTCTTCGTCATCGTCATCGTCGTCGTCATAATCGCTATTATCCATTAAGGAAATTAAGTGATTTAAGTCCTCAGATGGTGTCTCATCGTCGTCATCATCACTGGCATTGAAGGTATTCATACAAGTCATATTTAATAAATCCCTGAGCAAGGGGGTGTGCGGCTGGAAATCTACTATTTTCTCAAAATAAGACCAAACGTCTATTAACTCCATTTCCTTAAATGCTTGCAGCGTACAAACGTATGCTTTCAGTTCAACTGGGATTTTACAAACAGTGCCATGTAGAATGTCAACCTGTCGTTGATAATAAAATAACGTGCCCAGCATATCTTGCTTGACAAGCTCAATTTCCTCTTTACATCGTTGAAGCAAATTGTAGCAATCCGTCCTTTGCTTGTCCAGTGAGGTTGGACAAGAATTGGATTTTCCAAAATCTTCCAAAGTCCGTGTCCTAGGCTGGTGTAATACTGGATAGTCTTCCATTTCATTGTATTGTACAATCAGTTTGCGGAGATTTCGATTAATTTTTCGGATGTTTGTCATCAACCGGTTAACGATTGCTTGTCCGACTATAAAGTATAAACAAACAGTAAAAAAGGCGTTAAACGTTTATCACACATTGAAAAAATTTATTTGAACAATTAAAATGCAACAGCTTCCTTACAATTTCAAACTATGATCAAAAACAGATAACAATAATCATCCACCTGGATATTTTTTGACCAAGCTACTCAAAAACGTTTTTTCCACATTGAAGTTTAAAATTTTTTGGGTTATTTCCTGCCGCTTGTTTTCAGCGGCAACAGTAATAGTTTGAATAAAGATTTCATCCGAAGCATCCCAACGCGATATGCCAAGCTTTCTCTCCACAATAGTTAGCTCCTTATCAAGTCTGCACAAATAATAGCAAGAGACATATATTTGACGACGTTTCAATATTCATAACCCACAGTAGCAAATCAATAAAGCAAACGTACTTCGCAATTGCACTTTGGTGCTCTGTTAGGTCGTTTTCGCTGTCAGTGATGTTGTTTACAAGATCTCTAAAAGGTTTATATGTTTTTAAATTAACACCTTTTGGGACGAACTTGGTAGCGCATAGATACTTACATGCGTTTGTAGTAATTTTTTAGATCGAGAGCATACTGTTCAGTTGGCATACAGTAAGCCTGTATTCAAATTTTATATTTGTAAAAAGAACCAAATAAGGATGAATGCAAATATAAAACACATAGCTATAAAACTCTCACCGAATTTTTTTTTGAGCCTACAACCAAAATGAATTAATGCATCAGTCAAAAGGTCGGTTCGATGCTCTGGCTTCATCTCCTTTGTAATACAGTTGAATTTTCTTAAATAAGACCACAGTCTCTCCATGGCTTCACCATCAGTCAGCCCAAACCCTTCCAGTTGCCTAGGGCTAAACTGCAACTGGCAACTTAATTTGTGGCCATAACCATGAAAAACCGGAACTGCAAAATCAACACGATGCAAAATATGATGCTGTTTTCTTATCTGCAGACAAAAAGAAAGCGTAGTTCAATAAAAATATGCGTTACACTAATGACAAAAAGAAGGCAGATTTTCATAACAAATTCATTTACTTTAAAGGTAAACTTTTTAAATCAACCTGTAAGTGTGATTTCAGTTTGCAAGCAATGTCATAACAAATCTTGAGATTTTTATTGGAAGACAACAGCTGATTTAGAATCCATACTGCATAACCCAACCTAACATCATAATAAAATCAGAGAAATCTTATTTTTTGAACCATATGCCTTCTTAACGGTGCATAAGATAATGTACACCAGCAAAACATGTATCAAACTTAGTACATTTTAAATTATCATATGTAATTATTGCAAATTTAACCACCTTTCTCCATGTTTCATATCCAAGAACATTTTAGGAAACTCATGTCGGCAACAAGCACCAAACACCCCTTTTACATCCAATTTCGTACTTTTTTTCTTGGAACGAATCAAACTCCCAGCTTGAAAGTTACTACAATCCTTTGAATAGCATTTTAGCAACTAAAACTATCAAATATATACACTTTTTCAAATATTCCATGGAATTCCATTCCATTCAATATGGGCAAATTGTTATCACCTGATATATAATACCAAACCAAGGCTTAATCTTAGCAATAATGAACCGTTTAAGACTCAATTTTGTGCTGTAAATACATACAAACAATTTTGTCTCTTGTTCACTGTAATCATTCATAAATTTGTCAACTTCAACTTGGTTGCAAAAAAATCGTTCCTGGTGCCGAGGGAAGGCACTCTGTATGCCGGCAGTTTTGCGCCTCACCAAGCCAAAGTTTCCATCGAAACAGTATAAGTTGTTGTTTGCAACACTCTGCACAATGCAACAAACATACATTACGCACAAAAAATGTGTTTTTTCAATTATTAATAGCAGGAACTTAAGCTGATGAATATCAGAGTCAAACAAACCCCTTCACATGCTGGACAAACTGCCCCTGAATCAATTCCTGATATACAGTAACCCGCATTTAAGTCCTGCATATGCTGCAATTGATAAACATGATGTCTGTATGCTTCAAACACTTCTTGCAACAGTATCCTTGAAAGTTTTTTCACCTTCAAAAACAGTGAAAACTATTGGAACTTAAATACCAAATGATTACAAAATAAACCTACAAGTACAAATTTATTTATAACAAGTCCTTATTGCCAAAATATGCTGTTTAATTTGCACTTGAACCTTTTACCTTTAGTCAGGTAAGTGCCTTCTTGGAACAAGTATTCAAAAAAATCATACATACTTTTGCTTTTTGACCTGGTGCTCGATGGTATCGATATTCCAACGCATTACAAAACCCCTCTGTCGAAACATGTTTTTCCAAACACAACACTCGAAGTAGTTCTAAAAGTTTCTATGGAAACTGCAACTTGAGGAGATGTAGGAGAACAAGGCCATAAATTAGATCGAAGCAAGGTTTCTCCTTCAGAATAACAACCGCAAAATTCAACTAAAACATCATGCTGAATGCCTAGAATTTTCAGAAAAAAATCAAAAGTATTGATGTCAATTACTGGACAACATTACAACATTTCAAAAGTACAAGGTAGTGGTTTATATATTTGTCATTTTTGATTACGATTAAACGTTTAGGATAGAGCTTTTATATTACAGGAACAGAAACAATTGCTTCTTGGGCTTACTCACATTAAAACGTCTTATAACGTATATTAAAAAGCCTTATAGCTTAACAAACATTATTTTCTGCATATGTCTTTACAATAGAATGAACATAAAACACATAAAAAGAAAATTTAAAACAATGAAATAAACGAATTCAGAAATTGTTTTATTTGTTTCAAATCGAACTAATAACTGAAAACTTTCCTGAACACCCTATCGCATTTAATGTAAAGTTTTGGCTAAGAAACACTTGGTGCCAATGGCGCAAAACATCAAAATGAAGCTGAGGCCTCTATGACAAAGGGGAACCTAACACATTTAAAAAAAATTCAGTAACTAGTTTTATAAAAAAAAAATGTCCATTATGAAGCTAAAACACACCTTGGTTGTTGACAACTGTCAAATGCTTGGTATACTGGCTGTTACACCGATGTTTATCAGAGCGCTTCATAGTACGTGGTTCAAGTGGCATCTTACAAAACATTTTTCCCTATATATCATGTAGAAATGTAAATTTAACAAACTTGATTGTACCATAGTGGGTCTGGTTCATACTGTACATATAAAATATTATTAACTTTGTACATTGTAAAGTACATGATCTATATGCTTAAACGTTTATGAAGTAGAAATTTCAATTCAACACAACGACTCACAAAATACATATTTTACCTTCCAAATGTCTGGTGAATGGAACCAAACTGCATCATGACAAGTGTGCCAACAATCCAAACAAAAGTACTGGTCAGGTCCACAATCAGAACATCTTATTATTTCATCTACTTCTCTGTGGCAATGGTAACAGGTAGACGAAATACGATTGTACGATTGTCGCTTAATTACAAGCAATTTTTTTTCCAATTCCCTCCAATTCTTAGATAGTTTTTGTCTTTTCTCTGAATAGCACTGCTTTCCTTATGAAATAAATAAAAATACATTTACAAAAGTAACTAAATACAGTTAACTTCATATTAAGCAATTAAGTATAAACTCTACATGTCAGGTTTTTCTTTGTTGAAAATTCTAGAAATGAATCCAATAGCAGGCATTTGTTCACAACGATTACAGTTAGTTGCATTTTTAGCAAAAATTTACAAACAATATCACCTACCAATGGTCGAAGAATCATTATATCCACTGTAAGAGGCCGAACTGTCATTTAATTCAGAAGTATTTAAGGGTAATAAAGGGCTATCATTGGAGGCAGATAGAGCTGGAGTAAAGGTTTTGCAAAACAAAGAAACACTTCTTTTTCGTCTTCCTTTAATCTTAACACTGTATTTTGCCTTTACTCGACGAATAATATTCTGTGGACCATAGAACAATTATGTCATTATCAGGAACTAAATAACATGTTTTTCATAGAGCATATCGATTTCACACAATTAAACAAAAGTTACTTCCATAGTGAACCTTTCATTTTAAAGCGATTGTAAAATTTCCCTTCTCCATAGCCCATAAACAATTTTAACAATCCTGAACTTGTAAACAAATTAAAAAACCAAATGTAAAATGTGTGTGTAGATTGGAACTTGCATAAAAAACAAGCTCGCAGTACCTAATCGAGGAAAGTTAAGTCATGCAAAGACTTTCTTCATTCTGAGGATAAAGATTGTGATAATATATCATACCAAATAACTAAACCAAAATAAAACAATATTATTCAAAACTGTTTTACCCTTGTGCTTGAAAAATGATAAATACAGTACATAAAATGGTTTGTCTAAATTACCATAAACTGCCAAAGTGTGCTGGGGAAAAATGAGCCACAACATAAATGTAAGGGTATGGATAAAAAGATATATCTTGTTATGACACATTTTAAAAAGCCAGAAAAAGTTTTTTTGCATTATTCAAATGCCCAACTTACCGATTTCGGAGCCATGACAATTTTGTGTACCAATATTGGGTAACTTTACAATGTTAAAATCAACACATAACATGTGTGTAGATATAAAGTACATATAAGTCACAATCAACTACTATCCTGCAGGTCAATTGAAATTGTTAGTAGTAAGTACTGGCAACTTGTAAGTGCAAAGGTTGTTCATCAAACAAAGCCAATAGGTAAAAACAGCATAATTTATGATGCAGACCTCTAACAAATATTTGTACGATTAAAATATTGCTGTTACTTCTATAACTTAAATGATAAATGCTTTGAAAGTGAATAATAGCCTTGGATTTAATGAAAGAATGTGGGCATCAATAATAATTGTAAAAGGTTCTACTCTAATTATCTGTGAATCATTTGTGGCAGATGTGACAAAAAACAAAGTTCTTCAATATATGGGCTTCCATGAAATCTCACAACATGTATTAGGCTACAGTTAAACACACGTACCACAATGCAATTTACCAATGTCATTGATTTCCAAAATGCGGCAAAATAAAAATACCTTGGAATTGTTAAAAAGAGTGGGAGTGAAAAAATGATCACGCTCTTTTTGTATAAAAAAGCAAAAGCATTTTTCCATCGAAACACGTGAGTAACAATTTTTTAAAAAAGCCGCTGTCAAGCGCTAGGTGCACTACATTTAAAAGTCTTGGCATTTTTCCTGCGCTTACTGACATGTGAATGTCAACTTAAACATCGCTATGTAAAACCTTCAATCAACTTAAAAAGGCAGTCTACAGAATTGGGCAAGAGTATATTTTACAGTGTTAAAATCTAGCCAGCTTGCTACTGGCGTGTCGAGATTTATGTTCGACTAGCCTACGTACCGAGTGCTGTACCGTTACTAGCAGATATTTCGAAAATGATCTTATACAACCTTATACAGCCATGGATAAGCAAGATAAAGGCAAAAACAAAGAAAACAATATAGGTTATAGCCCATAATGGGAAGAGTGGCACCTGTACGCAAGAGACACCAACGTACAAGCCGAAATTTGGTATCTTCATGCTATCATGCATAATGAACCAAAAAGAATTGAGATTTCAGTGCACGGCAAAGTTTGCATTTTTACTTTATCGTACAACAATGTACCGAACCTTACAACAATGAAAGTTAGCCTGGCCATTAAACCCAAGCAGTTTAAGAGAAAACAAAATGCTAAGCACCAAAAAAGAAAAGAACACCAAGAAAAAATATATACACCAATGTTAACACTTACACTAGTTACATATATTAGTTAATATGTACACAGCTATAGAAACGAGTCCATTTATTAGAATAAGAAGTGGTTGTGACAAAAAATAATTAGAGTTTTAATACTAGCGTGGCCTAAAACATACATCCTAATTTTTGGCCGTAAGTCTCCCTGTTTAAAATGCGTGATTTCCAATAAAGATGACAAAATACCAAAGAAAACAAAATAGGCTATAACCCACAGTGAAAAGTGTGGCACCTATACGCAAGAGACATCAACGCGCTCATGTGCAAACCAAACTTTGTTATCTTCATACTATCATTCATAATAAACAAACAAAGAATTGAGATTTCAATGAACGCCAAAGTTTGCGTAAGTTGCATGCACAACGTACTTTCCAGATGGGGCTATAGCTCATACCTCAAAGTCTCAAGAATAACCTATAGTCAATGCTGAAACATGAAAAACCCGCTAAAGTTTGAGAAAACCTTAAGTAAAAAAGGCCAAACACTGTACAGTCAACCAAAATCCAAAGGTCGGTTGTCGACTACCCATACCATATATACAGATAACAGGCAGACATGTTCTCAAATATGTTGACCAGCAGAGCAGGCTCAGCATTCAGTGGCCGCAGTAGTGGTAGTACGGTAACTAAGATTCTATTATGGTGATAACCGTGACAAAGTATATGCTTATACGATAGCCTAGTCAGTAAAAGGCGGAGGTCCGGGTCTGCCGGAGGTGAGATTAGATGTAGCCAAAAACGCTTTTTAATGGAGCATGCTTGTACCCAGATTTTGCGAGTAAGTGTGCTTGAGAGTATAGAAAACTGAAAGAATGAAACGTATAGGCTCGGCAAGCTATTATTTGTGCTTGTTGCCTTCGGTTACACACTTACTGGTTCGCTGTTCGTCCTTTGTTACCCGGATCCGGAAGTTGGACATTTAATAGCCGGTTAATTCTATTATACGCGAAATTACGGCAATTTTATCTAAACCTTGCAATCTGTAAGGTACTGCTATTATACAGTATAAGCCTTAAGCTAAAGGCCTACGCGTAGGCTATAGTTATATGGCATAAGCTTTAAGCTAAACGCCTACGCCTAGGCTATAGTTATACAGCACACACCGCTGCAGGCTGTACGGTACCGGAACGACCTTACCTGCTTTCAGCAATGGGGTTTCCCACGAATCATGTTTCTGCCGAAGTAAAGGACTCCCCATTCCAAATGCAAACCGTCTTACTCTAAAGTTAGAAGTGCATACTTCCTACCATTCCAATGGGAAAAAATTACCGTACTCTGGCCCATTTTAATGGGCGGATAGTAGACGAATGGGGTGACAAAGTAGTACCAGATAAAAAAAATAACTCGCCCTCGATTGTAAGCCAAAAAAAATGATCACAAAAAAACTTTATAAGCCGCAGCTTACAATTTATGTTCAAAGCTATGACAACATTCACAAACAAGCTAATGTCTAATGACGAAATGTATTGTGCTAAGTGTCATAATTAGCCTTTATTCCTACGGAGTTCTCTTGCAGATCTGATGATATTATAATGTTACTTGTGCTTTATTTCATGTGCTTAAGAATAAGTGCTGTTCTATATTTTGGCCGTGTTTAGTATGCGCGACCCCGTTTTGATTACTTCCGAATTACGTCATTTGTATTACGGAGTTCAACGCGTTAGTCTGATATTGACAGTCGTTAATTTACAGTCTACTGAACGCAGCTTTATTCTGTGCTCTGAAAACATTAACCGTTTCGTTGAGTATAATAAATGATGATTCAAAGACATTGACAGTTTGGTTCTGGTACCGTGATGCTTAGCTGACTATCAGGAGTTAATGAATGCGTTATCTATGGAGTCAGATTAGCGAACAATTGATCAAACAATAATAAACAAATGTTCACAACCCCAACAATACACCCAATTAGCACAGTATGTACTGTTTTGTTAGGGTGTTGCTAAATTTTTGTCAGGGTTTGGTGCGCATCATTCTTTTTCTTTTGCGTCCAAGCATATACACTAAATTAAGCGTTTGTTAATGTAATGTCTATGATCCGGGTTTGTTATTTTGATATCGCAAGGCATTCAATATGACGGTTCCACGACATATGGCCGCGGGAAAGTGGCCGCGAACAAACTCACCGGGGTCAACTGAACGTGACGTAAATTGACCGCGGACAAACTGACTGTGACATAAACTGGCCGGCGATGAAATTAACCGGGAACAGACTGACCGGAATGAAAATTGACCGGGAGGTAAATTGATCGTGCAAATGCTGAATTATTGTGTTTAAGTTGATGGTAGTATATGATATGTAAATATTTGTTTGTAACTATTTCCTTTGTTTGGAACAAAATTTTTTTTTATTTCAATACACATTGAAACGTTTATTGAAATTAACAGAAATATTTCCGGAAATACGAGAAATACGAGCAACAACATTAAAAGACGTTCACTGCAAAACACATATGACACTACATAATATGGGCACTAAAATTTACACAAACTGTTATTTGACAAACAAGGAAGTTTATTGCGCAAATTGTAGGTTGTGGGCGATGCCTCTGAGAAAATCTAATATGTCACGGTTTGCAAAATAGGGATAGGCTACAACGCATTGTTTCATAATCTCATCAAACAACTCGTCTAAACCGGGAAAATGCATGTAACAATAAGAAATCTATAAATATGGGTCACCGTACAAGGGGCCAAAAAACTCTACGAGTGGCAACCTTGACTGCAATACACATACTGGATAGTGACTAGATAGCGACTAGATAGTGAATTAGAATTTTGACCTTTTGACGGCCAATTTGTCGCCGGTTAATTTGATCGCCGGCCAATTTATCGACGGTTAATTTCATCGCCGGCCAGTTTATGTCACAGTCAGTTTGTCCGCGGTCAATTTACGTCACGTTCAGTTGACCCCGGTGAGTTTGTTCGCGGCCACTTTCCCGCGGCCATATGTCGTGATCCCCAATATGACGTATCAACTCGGGTTCGAAAACGTTTGGGAACATTTGAGTTGAGTTGCGGCAGTTGCAAACGCACCTACAATTAATTAGGAGGAGAATGAAAAACGATGAGAACTACGTGCCGCATGGATTTGGTTTGGTCGTCGTGCTAACCTTCCATTGTTTTAGCACCACTATATTTTACACCTTGCTGGTTTTAAGCCTCTAAAACGCCAGGGATGGGCTTTTCTGATTTTTCAACGATTTATTGATTGTTTGTGATCTTGTTTGGCCAGTTTGCAACGAGGTTAGCACCATACATACTGATTCATCATTATATATTTTCGTCATCAGTGCGGTAAGGGCGAAAAAATCAATACCAGTTGCTTTAGCATGGGCCAATCCATGGAAAAGTGCAGAACCGCAAACGCAAACGTGCATGAAACTGAAAGTATAGTTGTCAAATTGTATATCTTAAACTAATAGACAACTGCCAAGCAACTGAAAAGTATGTTCTTATGACAGCAATTTGAACTTTAACAAAAGATTCAATTGCATTAATTAAAAGTTCTTTGTTCTCTATAGGCAAGAAAGTACTGTTTTCCGACCAGATCCAAAGGTTGAGTTATTTCTGTCATTTACCCATCTTAAAAGAGTTGTGCGTGGAATACCAGTCTGCCAATGGTTTTGGCAACTTTCCTTAAAGATCTTGTACCATTTTTACACTTGCAAAACTACATTTTTTAAACAATGCACGTGACTACTTCCCTGGCGCTTGTTCGCTGAGGTTGCTGATTCACAATACGATTACCAGAAGATTTTTTCTGATGGGTTTATCACTCCCCCTAGACGAGGGGAGGAAAGTTATCCGCTGACGTAGTGGTTAATGATTGGGCCTGTATGCCTGAGGTTTTAATCTTCCTAATGTTTGTTCAAATTTACTTTTGATGTAGTTTAGTCATGACTCATGAGAGATCAGAGTTTGGGTTGGAGATATTAGTTTGAGGTTAATTTATACTTTGAAAAAATTAGTATATATGTCATTTTAAGTTGAAAATTAGCATTAATTTCAATTTAGTAACTAGTATAATTGCTCTTTACTGTATTTGTATTTTCCTACTTTGGTAAACGACGGCCGGTAAGATAACTGTTTGCTTCACTGACCGCCGTAAAAACATACCAATTGTGTAACCGGCTAGCCATTTACCAAGTAATTTTTTCCAAATTTATTAACTTACAGCTGATGAAATAGACGCTGCCTTTTTAAAGTCACTTTCTGTAACACTGATAAACTACCTGCTCTTTTGTTTTTATAATTGTGAGGCATTTTTATTTTCAGAGAAATAAATTAAAGCAGTTTTTTTGTGCTAAATCTACATTACTTGCAGCTTACATGCACACACAACAGGTGCCTACTATAATTATATTTTTAAAAACATAAAGACACTGATGCAGTCTGAAGTATTACAAAGAAACAGTTCAAAGTAGATTTGATCAATTGTAGACACCAAAAATAACCTGACATGATATGCATAACAGAGGCCGTTTGGTGAGTCAAGTCTTACGGTTATGCATATAATTCACATGTTGTCATTACTAGTTACACTTTCATTGCCAATATCATGCAGGTAAATTAAAAAAAACACATCAACTCAATATAATACATCTTACTAAATCACTCTGACAATAATAGAGGGCTTGTTGCTTAGTGTCCCATTGTACCTCGGTCTCCTCTAGGTCTATACTAAATAACAATCTAATAATGATACCTTAATTATGAAAGATTAACCCTGTAACCTGGCCACTAAACTTAAACTCTAGTGGAATGGAGTTTGCAAACAATACAAGAGCAGTTATGTTCATGTTGTATTATCAAAATCTAACATGTTGCTAACTCAAGTTATTAGTCCCTTGTTGGACTGTCATAGTCCACATGAAACAAGAATCACAGACTATTTTAAGCAACAAGGTATTAACAATATTAATCAAAAAATAATGTTTTTGATATCTTTCTCTCCAATAGACAGCATTAGCCTAATTCCCTTGCTAGCTTATTTATCTATAAAGGCAGTGATAGACCAACAGAGGGGTCATTTCATGTCATGTTAACCAGGAATTTAGAACGTTGGTTTCCACTATCTCAGATTTTGATCAAACTTTGTAAAATGGAAGTACAACTCCTCATGAAATAATCCAATTTTTTTGGAATCAGGCTTTAGTGGTCTGAGATAAAGTCATTCTAAGAAACATACTTTTGTGATCACTGAAGCGGAACTACCCTGATGTTTTCGTAGTCCATATTCATCAAAACATATTTTTGTTTTGCAGGAGATTTATTATCTGCGTATGGGAACTTTCCTCGTTTATCAACTTCTGTAAAAAAAATTGGATTTGTACCAGCCGTTATGAACTTATGTACCACTTTTGGGAAGCAGGCCTAATTTTTAAGTTTAGCATAACTAAACTTTGGTGGCATACTGCCTAAAAGCATATAACATATGTACATTCATACATTTTAATTTCTTTGGTGTCATTCAAAAAAATTTAATAATCTTTTAAAGTAAAGCTATTCCAAAATATTACCGTTTCTGTTTTACTATTAAGTAGGATTTCAATAGGATAGAGCTGTTTCCTTTAAATTCTGGCATGTACCGTATTTTCTTGAATAGAAACCGCCCTCGAATAGAAACCGCACAATTTGATGAAATCACTTCTTTACTGATAAAAGAAAACGAAGCAAACATATCTAACGACATGCAATAAAAACAACTCAAACATTGTACACATGTTTTATTTCAACTACGGTATTGTATCAATGGTCATTTTCATCATCATCAATAATACTGATATCCGTTTTCTTGTTACCGGTAGTTATGGTAGATAAACTCGAATGCCCACTGAGCACCAATTAGAAGACAAAAACGTTCATGTAATAAAAATAGAAGCCGGAAAAAAAGTTCAAAAAGCTGCGGTTTCTATTTAAGAAAATACAGTATCAAAAACACAATTTTTCAACTACAGTACCTTGAAATTCTGTTGACAGTGTTAGGTCATCATTCCATTTTAATCAATTTCTTATGAGATAAATTTTATGTGAAATACATAAATTAAATCATTGCAAACTTCATCCAGTTTTTATGGTTTTTCATGTAAAATCTGGAAAGTAAAAAACTAAAAATCCATCGTGAACAGTGAGTGGTCCATTTATACAAAACAGGGTGCAAAAAAGGCTTTTTTTCCTGGCAGAGAATGCTGAGTAAAAATGAAATATAAAGCACAGTGCTGTTGATGGTGCACTAAACTTTTTTGGAAATCTTTATGCGCCCACAAATTTAGCAGGAACATGTCTGTCTTATTCCGTGAAAAACTGAAAACTCTGCTCATTTTTCACCAAACACAAACTATTTAATAGAAATTTAACGTGAATTGGCGAGTGGTACGGTACTTTTAAACTGAGACTATGTTAGTCTTTCACAGTCTGGTTGGAGCATAGGCTAATTTTCATGTAAGATTAAGTTTATGAAGACATCATAAAGCTCTCAAAGCAAGTCACAAGTAGTAAATCTTGCTTTGAACAACATAACTCAAATTCCTGTTTTGTCATGGGGAAGTACCCCTTATGCTCTTCAGCATTCATCTTAGTAAATCCTTCTACTTATGATTCGATTACAAAATGCATAAAAGTTTTATTTGTTATTTTAAATATTGTCACTCGTCACGTCTTGTGAATGTAAATTTTATTGTTTAATGTAACTTTCGAAGCAACATTTAGACTGCATTAGAAAAGGTTAGGTCTCACTTGGTTGCTTCCCACAAAATTTACATAATAACAATTATAATGAATGTTAAATCTAGGTTTTAATGTCTTATTACCGGTACTTAATCTTATTGTCCACAAACAAAAAAGCAGTTTTAGCAATCTGCACATATTTAACAGAAAATAGTTCTTTCTAATAGGCCCAATAGTGTTTGAGCCTTGGTAAGGACAGAAACAGAACTTCTGCTTCTATAAAAAGAAACAATAATTACTGGGCACCATGAATTTGAAGTGTTTAAGTCGGCGAAACATGTTAATCTGCCCCTGATTGCAGCACTTCTCGTTTTAAGTCATTTATGGCTGATTATATTTAATGTTGCCTCTGTTAAATTAATAAACTATAGAAAAATGCTTAACAACGACAACAGTTAAACATTTTTAGCTATGATAGATCTTACTGATAGGAAGTACTATAAGAGTCTACAGTATGGAGTCTGGTAATTTGGAAATGATCCTAAATTAGTGCGTAATTATCGTACTATCTTTTTGTCGGTATGTATTCAGGAATGGTAACTATTATGTGTGATAGTTTCTTGATAACTGCCAGATGTTAGCATTACCATGTCGAAGATTGTTTTTCAAAGCATTTCAAGCATTTGATTTCTGCATCTCAACTAAAACAGGTTTATATTTATATTAAATTATTTAGTTAAAATTATTTCTTAGTAGTTTCTGTGTAACATGCATTTAGATATGTAACTATACCTATCATATAATGCGACAAAAACATGTTGTAGTATTACATGGTGAGTGGACCTAAGACTATACATAACTACCCATAAAATACTAATATCTAGTGTATTAATAAAAGATTTAAATAGAATTTATGTATTTTTTTGCAGTTGTGTCATGTACGAGGAACAAATCAAATGACAGTTATTTTGATGATCCTGGGTTAGTACTTAAAACAACTTTTAACAGCTAAAACAGTTTTCAAAAATTTTCGTCATCCAGCAACTAGTTCAAAGTAGCTTAAACTGCATTTTTAAGTTTAAAAAAAAATTATACTAATTTTCAGGGCGCCAAGAGTGGCTTTAACAAAAGATCAAAAAACGATTGTTATGTATCATCCTGCTCATGAAGTATCGTATGACAAAACCATACCCATTCAAAGAGATGACCCACGTTACAACTTCAATAGCGTTAATGACCTTGTTCGGTATGTCTATCATTTTAGAACCTTCTTGATGATGTGTATTTAGCTACAGTTGCACATAATGCACTTATAAAGCTAATATTAAGCTTAGAATAATTAAAATGCAGAGTGTTTATTTGCAATTTTCTTTTCTTAGAGAACGTTTGGAAGAAGCAGAAATTGCACATAAACCAGTGGAAGATCCGAGTGTTCGACACATGTTTCCTATGCATGACCGCGATGTTTTGCCAACAGTTATGGAACTTTCTAGCATTTTTTATACATCAAAACATAGATGGTTTCCAAATAAAGCCAAAAAGATGCGCCAAAAGAATAATCCTCCTCAAGACAGACCATTTGAATGAGTCTCTCAGAACAAATGATTTATCAAGTTTTAACGTGGATTCCAGAAAAGAATGGCGGAGTGCAAAAAGTTAAAATGCCTAAGGGATTAATATGTAATTTGCACTACATTTGCTGAACCATGAAATTGACAATCAAAAAAGGACTGCGCATTCGTTTTAGATTTTTTATTCAAAAACACAGTACTAAAATTGTTCTTTAAACGGAATGTATTAACACACACAGCAAAAGCTTATTCATGAAATTTACTGATATACGGTGCAAATTCTAAAGATTGGAATACAAATAAAAGTTTCATATTGCACTTCACGGTATACTGCACTATCTTCATTCACTGTTAGGTGGACAAATATGAAGATACACTTTCGAAAGACGATGTTTCACTCATTGAAGCCATATAACTGGTTGGTGCCCACCCTTCGAAACCAGAATCATCAAGACGTACTTTCACCCATCCTTCCTGCGAAACCAAATTAAGTTATATCCAGTTCGCATGCTTTAGCAGTGATACGGTAATGGTTTCATAGTTCCATGTACAAAAGTTTTATCTTTAGCTCAACAATCGACAAACCTTTCCAGCTTCAAGTATCTCCACAATATCACCAACATGAAGAATCGCTTCACTTTCATCTGTCACCTCACTGCGATCCTTCATCACCACAAACCTGCAGCCACTAGAAGTTCTCTGCAATCAAAATTCCTCGTAACGAGCTTAAATTAGTTTACAAATTAATCAACTTCCATTTTCTGCCAGTTACCTTAGTTTTGCCACGGTCAATAATCCTTACCAAAAAAGGGTGCTCATTATCGCCTATCATATTTACATATGAATAATTGCAATTATAAAATATGTCCGTTTTTACGGTTTTCCGTTCAATGCATCACACCTCACCGAATTATCCGAGGTATCTTCTGTATCGGAAGTCGAGCAAGGCGGTGGATCCAGTGTCCTTGGTAAAGATTCTGGAAAAAGGATTTTAATCGCCATAGAATTTGCATTGTTGGCATTTCTTTGTTTTTCACTTAATCGCTAAACGTTTAAAATATGCACGTAACAATGTGCATTTTGGAAGCAGTAGGTGATAGTTTTGCTGCTTGTTTAGCATTAAACTTTGTTACAGGCATTATTGGAAAACTTACTACTTTTCACTTTCGACTCTTCAACAATCATATTCTTCTTCATTGACTTTGTGGAGATTTCCGTGTTTTTCTACCAAAGAAAAGAGACTTTCCTCAAACTGGCGTATATTTCCCCACACAATGTGCATTTCCAAAAATGTGGAATAACAATACCGGTACGACATTATTCGAAAAACCTACGCGTTTGAAAATTTTGTCTTTTCCTTTGCCCATGGATGCTGAGCGCTGTAAAGTCGATTTCGATTTCTTTAAATTCGATTTCTCCGTTTTATTCGCTTGTTTTTCAGGATGGGCTGTAGCTGGCTTTGTTTTTCGTGTGAGACTTTGGCTACGTTTGGCTTTGGCGCCATGTTTTTCGTCTGCACATAAAGACAGCGTGTACAGAAACTTAAACTTCGATGAAAACCGCTTTTAAGCCAGTCTAAAACCTACTAGCACGATGCGGTGCGGGAGGTGTCGTTTCACTCTTGGGCTGCAATGCGAGGACCTTCTTGATTTCATGCACCCAGTCTTGTTTGACGGCCGCAGATGGAGCGACGATCGTATAAACTTCTTCTCGGCCTTGATACCAGATTTCGAATTTACAGGGATCATTTTTCATGGTTTCCGTGATGCCTGCTGCCCCCATCTAAGAAAAATGTGGATACACACTAAAGTGCTGTACCAGAACAAAATCTAAACTACTAAGATTTAATACCAAACGGTTTTACTTTTATGAAATACAAACAACAAAAGTTACAACAGAATATAACCTTAAGAGAGTGTTTGAATAGGTAAATTTGCCCTTTGTTGTTTGCTGAAGAACATTGATTTCCATTGCCAGATGCTGAATTCGCATCAGATATAAGAGTGGTGTCGCCAGCCTGTTGTTTGCAAAAAAGAATTTCTTTTTCGAAAAGAAAAAGATGGCGATGCAGTGGTTTGCTGAAAACAAAGTATAAGTCAATTTCCAGGTACAAATTAATACAGCCAAAATCAAAAATTTATTTCTTATGGTACTTCTATGTCATTGCCGTTAAAACACATGCTCACAATTTCTGTATTATATACACAACATTGCTCGGACACATAGGTATTCCATTTTGAGAT
Source organism: Clavelina lepadiformis (assembly GCF_947623445.1). Classification (NCBI taxonomy): domain Eukaryota; kingdom Metazoa; phylum Chordata; class Ascidiacea; order Aplousobranchia; family Clavelinidae; genus Clavelina; species Clavelina lepadiformis. The sequence continues at coordinate 6,455,932 of NC_135241.1, read as the reverse complement.
ATTTATGTGAAAATTTGGTACAGTATATCAAAATCGAACTAAAATACGAAGAACGTATTTAAACTAACCATATTTCGTCAAAATTAACCTACTGAAAGTATTTATTATGCTGTTCATAAATACATTGGTTCAAACCGATCAGCTACCTTGTTTATACGCGTTAATTGAACAAATTTTACTTTCGATAATTGTAAGGACTAATAGAAGTCAACGGTATTTAAAAGGGTTCACCTGAACCGAGAGCGCGTTAAGTTCTTAACTCTAGTCTTCTTGTGCTCAACTTGAACGGAAAAGGGTCCCTGCATAAGAAGTCTTCCTAAGCTCTCCAACTCACTCTATAACGTTTAGAAATTTCAAGAAAACGTTTTCGACGACATAATAACGATGCACCATGTAGCATGCGTAATACGAATAAAAAAAAAACTTTAACAAAATACTCGTCGATATTTATCAAATATAATTTTATTCCGCCTGTGTAAGGGTAAGGCTGATCTGTAATCAGGGTATTATTGCGTCACCTGGTAGCCAACGATGGCAGTTTGATGCATCGAATCGTTCACCAACTTCAAAACATCCAACATCGATTGTACTGCCGCTTGCAACTCTTTTTTGTGAGTGCTACTGAATTTCAGCATTTGCTGTCGATCAAAATTATCACAACTAACGCTTTTGTGGGTGATAAGCTTGAACAATCTTTAACTATAGCGATAGTCATGTACAAATTGTGTACATTTCATAAAGTAATTGACTACATTTTTGTGGGAGGAAAAGAATAATAATATAATAATAGAAAAAGCATAAAGATGACGAAAGAAATCTTAAGTCAATTACACTTAGGCCTACTTTGTGTAGACAAACGAAGAAAGAAGTACGCGTTCTAAACGTAAACTTGCATACAGTAGTGTACAAAGAACGGTGTTGCCTATGCTTTATATGGTGTCATGGAAACAATCTTACCTGTAACAGAAGTTGATATTTAGTAATTCTTTGCACAGGCTTCAACAAATAGGCACTTAATGGTAATGGGTGTCCGAGACGTTGTTGACATTCGATAAAAAAGGGATGCTTTTCGCCGATCAGAGACCGTAAGTGGTCCGATCTGGCGCTGTTTTGACAGTATTCACAGTATATGTTGAAGTTATCTTTCTGCAAATGGGCAACCGTTGATTAAATAACTTTGAAACAACAAGGCCTTTTCATTAAGCGAGCAGGTGTTACGCCTACATGAATTAATAAATAGGCGAAGTTAATTGAATGAACAGACGTTCTCTGTAATGAAATCTGCCCACTCACTCGCTTAATAAAACATCCACCGACATTGGCCGGTGTCTCTTTGCATTCTTCGAGGTCACTGAGGAATATATCTCCGTGAAATTGGTAGATGCTTTCCATGTTGCCAAGTAAAACGTTTTTCTTTCCCTTGAGGCTTTCGGGTACAAGTTCAGAAAACTGATCATCGTCAATAGGTTTTCCGTATCCCTTGATATATAAAGGACGTTAAGTAAGCTGAAGGTTAAGGCTTTCGGTTAACAACACACTTCACGTCAACAGATAAGACTTTTTCACAAATAATTCAAATTGGAAATAACGGGCAAAATAAAACAACCTGTCGTAGACAAAAAAGATACGAAATGGCGAGAACACAAAGAGGGGGTCGTTGTAATGGTATTGAGCATACAGTAATTTAAGAAATTATTTCAGATATGAAATAAAAGACTTTCCTTAAACTTTAATAAAGTAATCAATAAATCCGCAAAAGTAATCTGAAATCATTATGTAATAACAAAAGATGTTTTCGTAGAATTACCTCGACAATACTCCGTAATTCCTCCACATAAGCTCGCTCTGTTTCAAGTAATTCTTTCATCACGTGCCTGTATAATAAGATTAATAACGTCGTCCGGCCTTCAACCAATAAAAGATGTTATATTAATTCTATAAGCGCTCCAGATTTTATGTTTATTGAATCTACACACCGTAGTTTCGATTGATGATCGGCGTTACTGCTTGAATGAACGAACTTGGATGGTGGAGGTGTTGACTTTCGTCCCTTTGCTGGTGAATTGCTGAGTGACTATGAAATAATAAACAGCTAAGAAAATGATTTCTATGTACTCTTGTTATATGCGGTGGATCTTTTTCTGATTTTTACCGACAGGGCTTAAAATTTTGTAGCAATGCTGGATTTTTACACGTCTCTTTGCTTATTGCCTTCCTAAAGATTAACCAACTTACCAAAATTTCGACTCTCGATTTGCGTTTAACATGCTTTATCCGTAGCAGCAAAAAATAATATCTCCAATCAATTATTGATTAAAGAATACGTTGATCAATTAGCACTTAAAAACAATTAATTATTAAGAAGCACAAACATGTTGCAATAACATGACAATCCTATACAAGACCTCAGTCAGTAGGGTTAAAACATTATACTGTAAATAGCAAGGCATGAGCAGTCATAGCATATACCGTAAATGAGTTTCGCTTGTTTTCATTGCTTGTGCTCCGTCCACGCGTCGCAGCCGTGGGTTTATTCTGCTTCGACGGTTCAACAAGTTGAACAGGCCTCTCGCCGTGTCGGGTTGTTACTTTTTTCAGACTAGCGCGACGCTTTTCGAAGAGATGTGTGACATCATTTAATCGGTGGTTTGCATCCTGCACAACCTCCTATCGTAAAACTCCGAATTAGTTTGAACAGGTATTAAAAAATATTTAAATTGCTACATGCTAGGCATCGCCGTAGATAGCTCAGCAATAAGTCGTTTTAAGCCGCGGCAATTCCAGGGATGAAAGAGCTGATAATGGGTTTTGCATCTCATTAAATTTTAACCTGGTATCTGGTGCCTTTTGCATAAATATTCAATACCTAATTCTCAGCCCTGAAACGTGAAGGTTGTAAACTCAAAACACGAATCGATTGGCGAAGTAGAAAGTAAATTGGCAACTCACGTCAAGATCAGGGCTATTCAGTTCTTTCATATTAGAAAGTCGATCATTTTTCGTCCCGAAAAAGGATTCCAGCTCGGACAGGGCTTTGTGTGCACCTTCGAAAGTTTGCGTCTTTTCCAGAATTTGACCAGCAAGCAAAGTCATTCCTTTGTCGCACCAGGAATTTACCTGAACGACAATTGCGAGTCAAAACACAAAGGGAATTTTTGTCACTCAAGCATCAGCTGCCTCAACTAACCTGGCAAACGTCATGAAGTACGCAAAAATGTTTTATTATACCGACGTCCAAGCTCTATTGTTCAAATGGGTAAATATTTAAAATAACTGCTATTATAACCAGCACTGCCTAATACGTAAGCGACTTAAACAATAGTTCAACCTCTTGGATGTGCGTTAGCGCCACTAAGTTTTCCTTCAATTGTTCTTTCCGTTTTTCCATCGCGAGCGACAGATTCGACGAGACTTGCCTCAGTTCTTCGCACTTCGGAGCGATGCAGTCAACTGCGTAATGACTGTTTTCAATCAGCAGGTCACCGGATGAGGCCACCCCTTCACACTTTCGCTCACACTCCTAAAAAACGTCATCCTTAACGATGGGAAAATTATTAGACATCTGGCAAATAGCGCTAACCGAATGTCACTTCCCTGACTATATTTTAGATAAACTTTTTTAAACTACACTTTGAAATCTGTTCTTTACCTTAAATTTATCTTGCATAGATAGATGTTCCTTAATAAGCGATTCCACCCACGATATTGTGGTTCCGACGTTGTCATTTTGTCCATCCAAATATTGGGAGAAAACCTCCAAAGCCAACTGTGCTTCTTTGTAATGCTTTGCATAAAATATTAATTTGTTAAAAAATGAGTCACTTTTCTTAAAAAATGGGGACATTGAATTAAAACTGACTTGTTCAAACTGCCGAAGCTGTAAGCATTGGTTTAGTCTCTCTTCGTGCTTAGACCAAAATCTCTCCAAAGCAATATCCATTTCTTCAACAAGTGACAACACACTGAAATCAGGCAAAACATTCCTCGTTTAATCAAAGCAAGAGCCTACATACTCGTCGTGCGTAACTACCAAAATTAATATACAAGTTTATGACATGACGAAACTGTTTAATCAACCTAGAACAAGACATTCTAATTGTATTGTACCTCTGTAATGATTCGGCTTCATGGAACCGATCTAGAGTTTCACCACTGTTTGAAGGTAGGGATATGTTGTTTTTAAGTTCAACTGCTTCATTACGTAATTCATCAATCTGACCCTTAAAAGTGTTGTCAAAACTAAATCAAAATCAGCATTGATCTTGAAAAAGCATACTCCAATGGTTAAAGAGTGAAAAAGCACGCATTAAAACTAGTATTTTATACCTATAGTGTATTATGTATTTTCAAAAGGCCAATCTCTACAGATTAACAACATTTGAATTTCCGAGAAGTCTCAGCGGGTTGTTGAAGAAGTCAAACAAGTTACCATGAAATTAGTTTCATTGAAGCTATTGCTTAAACGTTGTTGTTCCATTACGTTTACCACGTTTTTTGACAACAATATTTTGTATTTATATTGAGCCCACATCGCCCTCTAGGTTCTACGACAATCTGGTGTAACATTTATGTCAATTAGCAATAAACTCATCAAACCAAACAAAGAAACGTTTCTCCATACCTTGTGGGTAGCGGTAAAACTCTGCTGTGATTTGATCAACGCTTCTGTTGACAAAACATCATTTGGCAATTCTGTTTCAGCCAGTTGAGTACCGTATAGTTCAAGCGATTTGCAAACCGCGGAAGCGTGTGTGGTGTAGTCTTCCATAAGCTTTAGGACATAAGATTCAAACTGAATGTTCTAAATTTCAAAACGACATGCATCTACATAACCAGATGCAGAGAATACTCAAAATCTAATAGCCTGAATACGTTAAGTACTTAATACGTTACCACTCTATTTTTAATCCAAGTCTGGTGATTGTACTGATAATCTCCTCCAAACTCCTCAGTAAGTTGATTGGAATGAATGCAGGAAGACAACTCCTCTGAATTTGAAATCATCATCACCTATTGTCAAGGATAAGATTTATGCTTGGATATTTACTTTGATTCTAATCTAAAGCGACATGGTATGAGTATGGACGTACCGGTACCTTCATTCGAAAATCTTCTTTTTGCCATCGAAAACCAATGTCTGATATTGTTCCTTGAAGAAAGCCGAGTGGTTTTAGAACCAACACCATTCTCAAAAACCCGGGAAAGAAAGACTGTATAGTTTAAAAAAGACATGTAAGATCAAAGTATGCGAACGGTGAAGGGGTCAAGTAGATATTGGAAGCCAGAGAGTCATTAAAAAATCCAAAGCCAAACACACTAGACATACAGAAAAGAACATGTTGGTATTTGGGGTGTAAAAACGGCCATTACTTAATTACTGCAATTACCCTACTTTGGTTTTCAAGTCCTAAGTTTAACTAACCAACTCATTAATCACTAAATGTTATCAAATTGGCACGGTTTTTCATGACTAAGTTTGCGCTACGTGTTAAGCTTCAAATTTATCTCAATTGGTAGCACATTATAGCAACAAGCTTAAGAATTAGTCAAATATACTGTAACCACCGCCAATCTGATAAGGATCCCTCTCAATGATGACCATTTATCTTTTCTACGATCTATGAGTAACACGAAACCAACATCAGCTGCTGAGGCACTGTAAGTAAAGGTACATTACGCTTAGGTTTACCTTTAATGGTCATACTGGGCTCATTTCGCAGCAAAACAATTTTGTATATACAGGTATGTAGTCTGTAAATGTTTAAAACGTTTTGTTTAAAAATTACACGAAAACGCTGATCCTAAGCTCTTACCTTGTAACACTTGCTAGATATAAAATAACATCTTGAAAATCTTCATCTGAAACTTCACGCAAAGTTGGATAATGAGGAAAGCAGATGATTGGTGCGTCACATAGGTCACGACCTCCATGCATATAGGCAAAGCAGCATTCTAATTGAGACAACAAACGCTTCGCAGTGATGGAACGAGATGATGAAGTGAAATTGGGAAAGGCTACAGATTCTGCAAAATAAACACTGTTATGGTCACAACATTTTCAATCACATTCTAACTAATGCTCTGGAAAACACCTAAATATAGGCCTAGTTTATTACGGTGACATGCGAAGATGAACACACAATGTGAGTATTAAAACTAAAAAGGGTAGTTAGGATATAACTCTAATCTACATAACATAGATAACACTAAAAAAATTATACGACAGGCTATAAATGTAAAAACAAAGTAGTCTAATAGTCGGTTTCTCATTAAACTAAAATATATAACTGATGGAGAAAACCAAGTTGTTATACCATAAAGAGCCGTTCTGTTTGCTTCTAATTTCGACAGAAAATCACTCATAACCCAAACGGACGATGAAAACAAGCCGTGTGGATGATTCTGTTGCTGAACATGCGTGCTTGCGTCGCATACTGCGTCCGTGTAACCATAACGTCTGTTTCTCGTTTGATGAAGCAATTTTATTGGCTGAGATAACGACATAGAGCAACAGCAAGATAATCTGCGGTTATCCAAAGTATCAATATTTTTTACGTCGTTGGATGGTTTGGTGAAGCAAACCGTACAACTGGGTGAGTTATCTGTAGGTAATATATCCTCGGAGCTGACGTCATTCACGGAGTGTGACGTCATTTGATTATTATTCACAAAGTCGCAATCATCATCCATTTCGACGTTGATCTTATCACTTGCAATATGAACTGGGGAAAAATCAATGGCATTGCGCCGCGTTTTCAAATATGACACGTCGTAGTTTTCATTTTGAGTATTATTGCCGTTTTCTTCTGGAAGAAATTCAGCATTGTCCTCTGTTTCCAGCAGTCCGTTTATTTCCATTTTGCTGCCTTCACACTTACAAAACTGTTGGTTTTCACCACGAATACTCACTTCCATCATAATGCTTTACGACGCTAATATTCTAAACTTTCAATCCATTTAAAGCAAACTCAAAGAGCTTATCTATCTTCTTAGTCTTCGTTCTATTACGGTATATTCTTATTGCTTATTTATGACATGCATCGATTATCGCCAAACCTAATAAGTCAAAAGATGACCATGGTCTTGCTAGTAATTTAAAAGATAGATTTCCGTCACAAACGAACATTAAAGCCAGTTCAGACGGCAATAATTTAGCCTAAAGCATCAGAACAAATTATTTCCTCTCATTGTAGTTCAGCATTCACCTGCTAAAAGCTTATCAGTATATAGATTAGAGCTCGTAAGTCATGCGGTTAACCATTTCTGGAGGCAGCCCAATACGGAAAACCTTAGTGTACTGTTAACCTCACATTTCATTTCCACAAACCCAATAACATGTTGTAGCAAGAAAAAAGGCCTTGTATACCCACCGCCTCAAACCATTTTCTCATAAGATGTCATTTATGTCACGCGGACGTAATATTTCTTAAGTTGATCTTATTGCCGAGGCTGACATATTACGATCGTAGAAACTAAAATTGACTCACTAACTAATATTTGCAAAGACGGCTAATAAGGATTTTCGCTTCGCTTACTTACGACATCACTAAGTACATTGTCCCACCAAGAAAACAAACAAATGCCCGTGCACGTGTGACAAGCATTGTCCCTTTACAGTGGGACCGGGTTGCATTGTTTTATTGTCTTGTTATTTACCAAGCTAACACATTCTTTGGCAGACTGAATAAAAAAGGAAACTGAGGAAAAACGGGTTTAAGTGACCCTCGACGAAGCACCTTCCCAATCGAGAAAATAAATGCCCCGTGAGAGATACGGCAACGACGGTACAAGTGGTCTATCGATTGATGATGGGAAAGTCACATTTGCTAGCGAGGTTGCATAACAAGCGCGACCAAAATATATTTTACGTAGAGCGATCGTTCTAGACTAATTTGGAGAAGGAAATAAATGTCATATTGCAGTCGATGGGCGACTTCCAGGCCCTAAAACAGGGAGGGTTTGAGCAGACAATTTCAGTAAACAAAAAGCAAGGATCTTTTTAGAAATAGGTTTACACAACCACTTGAAATGACACTTGACCGCTGCGAGACTATTTACACTATTACAGCCAAAAGGGCGACATTTGAAACTCGAGTTGCCATCTTGAAACAAGCGCTTTCACTTACGGCTACCACTGGCCGTGTTTGATTACAAAATGACAAGGAATACCGCTTTTATAAAACTTGAAACGTTGCAATACTAAATGACGGTACAGTATGTATTTTGGAAGCCATACCACAAATACATACCAAAACACATTACAACACAGATAATACAAAAAAGTATTACATTAGCATGCTGCTACAGTTATCAACTCACCAAATTTCTTGTTCACCGCTTTGATTGTTTTCGACATATCTGTCATGGCCTCTTCTTCCCAGCTGTCACTAAATTTCAATCTCTGTTGCGGATTCTGCCAATACAGAGCGGTTACAACAGACGTCAAATTCAAAGTATCATTCACTTTTAAATACCTTCGAGTCTTCGACTCTTATTTACCTTCATTGTTGGCCTTAGCGGCTCAATCGCCCGTGGTTTTTTAAGACCTTATTTCCATTTCACGACCGCAGATGAAATGCTGTATAAAGCGTTCAGTGTTGCCTTTTTGAAGTACCATCTGTTATTTTAGTCCATTTGGCCTTATACGTCACTGCTCTACACAAGGTCTTGATGCACTAACGATTTTGAAACTGTACACTAGCGGGTAGCATTAAACATAAAGGAAACATCTACTAGAGACAACTGGACGTCCTCTGACTAAAACGTTTAAATTATTAATATGCCTTCTTCCTTATTACTTAGGCACTCAACGTCGTTCGTAGGGTGACGTCTAGAAACCAAACAAACGCACGAATTAGCGTGGGGAATTTTGCATATCGCGTGCACTAACTGGATTTCAATTAGCAAAATATATCGATTTAAATGGAATTCACGCCTTTTTATTATACCACTGAAAGCAAATATGAATGTTGAGTAAGACAAGGTACACAAAGTCAACAATATACAAAAACGCAACACTTCGCAGACAAAACACAAAATAGCAATTTAGATCATTAATTTGTCTTTACTATCAATCTCAAAGCTGTATTTCGGAACAATTTCTCGAGACCTGATAGCGTCACTCATCGCTTTTCGCGTTTCTTCATCGACCACCGGCTCCGTCAAGTATCTAAAAGTAACATGTGACTTTAGGCTTATAGGGAGTATCCTCTTGTGTCTGCACGTCGTTCCACAACATTTGATATCAATATTTCAATCAATGTAGTCAGTGTTTTACAGCTCACTTCACAGTCATAGGAGAGATATTGGAAACTTCAAATCGCGATCTTTCGGCCTATTGCACGTATAATGCACTTTTGTGTGCTATCAGCGTCGCTTTAAACATGAGGCAGTAGGACCGTAAGGATAGGGAGTAATAATAAATAATGTCGGGCAGTTTAGTGGCGGCCGTTTGTCACGCTTGAGTGACTACAATTCAAATATTTAGATGTAGTGTAGAAAGTAAGGTTAATCAAGGTTCGAAGTAGAGTAAGTTTAGATATGACTTCTTTTGCGTAAAGCGTGTTACTTGCCCACAAGTACATATAGACTGACTTAAAAACGCAATGACATGGCGCCACCATGCGGAATGCTAATATTGATATGTAAACAAAAACTTGGTAAATGTACAACCGAACCCTAATGCTGGTGTTAGGTTCATCGCATTAAAACAATTATGCAGGATATACATGTCTGATATAAAGATATTAGAGTTATGTATGTTTGATGAAATGAATAAAGTAAAATCACATAATAATAATAGATAATAAAATAAATACCGGTAACTATGGTAGGATTAATTGTGAGTTAAGTTAAGTTTGACGAAATTTGATTTAGAGAAAAGTTCGACAAAATCCAATGGCTATAGTTATATTCACAATGCAGTTTTGCCATTTAACAAAACAACATCACCTATCTTTTCACTACAGAAGCAAAAAATGTTACAAGCAATGCTACATCTAAACTGTATGTTACAGCTAAAGATATTTACTCACTCATCACCCTTCACCCTCAGACCAGTCATCGGATCAACAATAAAACCAAAAGAATAAATGACTTCTTCTACTTGATGGGTCTCCATGTTACATCGAGTTTCTGGCATCTTTTTGATCAAAACAACGTCACCGACCTTTGCCTGATTGTCTGGATTATAGCTGGTAACCGGTTCATTCTCCGGAAAATACTGCGAGACAGTTAAGGGTGAATTTGAATAACAAAATTTGTTAGCAGTTTATTATTTATTAACCACTTATGACTGATGACAACCATCAACAATACAACTTAATAAAGAATTGAAGAATTAAATGAACCATCAACATAATGTGTTTTAAATAAATTGTTTAAAACAAAAGTTTTGGCAAGCTAACAACTAAAATTTTAAGGATCACAATATGAATCCATAACACAAAGTAAGTAATAAATATGGCATAGGAGATTGTTCTTCATTGTTGATCTTACTAGGGCCAGTAAACAGCAGCAAGCTTTGCTAAGCACATTACAATGACACACCTAGTATCATTTCCAGATTGCATAATTACAAGTGAGACATTGTATTGCTACACCACTGAATCACCAGCATAAACACATACTATCTTGTACAGAAATGGTATATAATTTCTCACATATATATTTGGAATACTGTAATACTGTTGTATTTTTCTATATTTCAAACTTCTCTAAAACTTGAAATCACTTTGCACCTTGTTCTACGTGTGAAGCAAAATTTTTAAACTGCAATTAAAAATAGAAGATAGTATGACTTAACCTAACTACGCTATCCACTTGAAAAATTTATTAATAGTACCAAAGTTTTTAACACTGTTGCTCACCATATTAATTTATACACACTGATTTAGCATAATCTTAACTATTTTTAGGCAGCATTAAAAAGTCTTTTGCTAAACAAGTAATGCAAGTTTCTAATACATGACAGCCAATGTATATTATTGAAAACAAACTATAATGCATGAAAATTTGGGTATAGTATACAAGTACATAACCACAGGATGCCTTTGTATACTAGATCCCAGCTGTTCAAATTGTGATGTTATCTGTCACTTGGGTACTATTCCCAAAATTGTATAAGGAATATAACTGTTTTAATTCTCATTCATTCCTGTTTCTCAATTTTTAATAAAAAAGTGACTGTTTCACCATAAGTTGGTAAAGCAACCTGTTGTTATAAATACAGTTAGCTTAGAAGAAAGTATAAATGTAGTAAGATATCTTTAGTAATCTGGGATTAAATTAAAGTTGATTCAGATTAAATTATAAGTTTAGGTTACTAGATGTTGTAATAAAAAGTTAGGTAGTTTTAAACAAAGAACCAAGAGGATACTTCTTCCAATGAAACAATGACAACATTTAACAAATCACAAAAAATAAAATTCAGAATATTGTCACTCACCATTCCAAGATGCTTATTAAATCTATTTAGTTGCACCAGTACACGTGCCCTTTCAGACACCTCCGTTGCTGTCACTTTACCGATTGCCATACGCAAACTTGTGAAAAGGTGTCGTTCCATTATGCCAAAAATAGTATAAAACCGTTTTCCCTTATTATATCTTTATATTCTAAAGAAAACATAGAATAAATCGACTTTTGTGGTGCATTGCCATGTTGTATAATCTCTTATTTTACTCTAATTTGTTTGCGTCTGATGATAATTCATAAAGCTGTAAGTGTCTCCTGACAACCTTACCACAGGAAAGATGTCGTAATAAAGTTTATAAATCCAATTTCCGCTATAATATTATTGCAAGTGAGGTTTTAAATTTCATTTTAGTTTGTATTTGTAACATAAACTTTTACTTATCACGGTTAATTATGCTGTATATGTACAGCACAAGCCATGTTCGTTATAGTTTTAGGAAATTGTTTTCCAAGATCTATCTCGGTAATTCCCCCAAACATGCCATATTCTTTCCATCTTTTTCCTTTTGCTGTAATCATTATAATTATTGTTGCAATGCTGTTACAGCTTGCTAAGCCAAAATAGTCTATGGCTCTATGCAGGTATCGTATCGTATCACATATCACGATTTCCTACGAAAATCGTTCACGTACGTTCGAAGTTATTTTTTACAGGTTTTTGTGTGCCTAACTTCAATCTTATAACGTAGTAAGCTAAACCTACCATACAATCTAGCCTATATAAATCTAACTTTAATTCAAAACTAAGTTTAGCTAAAACAACCTTTTTTCATACCCATTCTTTTCCAATCTAACGGAATATCGTTAACAAGTTGTTAGGCAAGTTGCATGACCTAACTACGGTGAAACAGTCACTTTTTTCGCGTTTTGTTGCCATTGAGCTATGGTGGATTTAATTTAACATATATTGGAAGACTAGACGAGTGAACAAGTTTTGCAGCCTAGCTTATATTTCTTGTTTTCTTAGTTACCGTAGCTCACATTTTGATTAGTCATATTCTTGGAATTTTGAAGAACCGATTAATATATTTTTTCAAAAAAGTGTCATAATACAAATGTTAATTATTGTAATTCAGTACTATAAATTCAAATTTATTCTGGTCTAGTTAGGTTGGTAGGTTTTGTGGACTTTTTAATGTAGAGGACATATGTATTTTCTAAAAGTACGTACTATTTATTATGAAACGTTTTTGTAGGTATCAGAGGTTAATTTTATAAACCTGTGACCTTTTGCAGGAATTTTACTTCTGCGCATATACCATGATACCAGATATTACATGTGAAGTGTGCAAGGAAGCACAACACAAGTACAAATGCCCTACATGTCGGACTTTGTATTGCTCAGTGAACTGCTACAAGCAACATAAATCTAATCAATGTCAACCTAAACAAGTTTTGCCAAAGACATCACCACCAATTTCCCCAGAAAAATTAGAAGGTATTGATGATTATGAAAGACTTGATGGAGCAACTCTGCAACTTCTATCAGAATCAGATAATTTACAAGAACTTTTGAGAAATCCTCATTTAAAACAATTGTTAAAGTCTGTGGATAGTTCCACAGACAAGAAGCTTATGATGGAGAAGTACATGCAAGAGCCGATTTTCATTGAATTTGCTGATACTTGTTTGGGAATAGTCCGGCCAATTGCTGAGAATGCATCGTAGTGTTTCCTATTTTAATTTTTGTGCAAATGTTGGAGGCGTAGCATCAGTTATCCATTCCATTTTACAAAGAACAATGTAATCTTGAATAGTACTGGGATTTATGCGTCTAAGTAACATGTTTGTTGAAATATGAACAGACATGTTACTATATAAATGCATAATAAAGTTGCTTTGTATCATGTTCTATTTACCACAAATGTATGACCTTTCTTTCAAGAATTGTGTGTAAAACCGGGGCTGGAAAAATCTATTTGACTAATATCTGCTTAGTACCTAAAGTGCTCAATAACAAAAAAGTTTTAGGTTTGCCCTAAAATTGTAGGTAGGAAAGAATTTTTGAATCAATGGATTCACAGAAACACGCAGCTTTGATTACCGGTTCAATGCTTGATCGTTACATTTCCACTAGAAACCTAAGTCTAGCATAACATACTTTGTTGGCAACGATTAATAAAAATAATTAAGGTGTAGTGACTGTGTGGTTTGATAGTTAAATGATTATGAAAATTAGCCATCAACTAAAGCTAGGCTAACTTTCTAGCACTGCATAAAACATACAAATGTTTACTACTAAATGCCACTACTTTGATCACAAAATTCAGTAAACTTTGCAAAAAACGTAAATTTATAACTTTACAATTTTATTTACAACATGGTATTGTACATTCATTTTCTTTCCTGAAGTTTCTAAATAGCCGAAAATGACAGAGATGTTTTTGAAAGACTTTAGTTTAGTCTAGACTCAGCAGGGGTTCCCAACCTTTTTTGCTGCTCGTACCCCTTTGTCAGGTCAGAGCATTCTTCGTACCCCCAAAAAAATTCTGATGGAATTTTTCATATATATATTGCTAAATTAAGTTGCTTTTATAGCTCAATTAAACGTTAAACCGGTATTTCATACAAAAATCATAATTTGTGACCCAAGGATCTTCGTACCCCCAGTTGGGAACCCCTGCTCTAGAGGATAAAGTTCCAGAACTGTAAAAAACTGATGCTAAAATCTTATACCTTCAACATCCAAGCGATTTAGACATAAAGTTTCAAACCACTAATAAAAATGGTTTTCATTTTAAAACTTGCATCAATTACAAGGTAAAAGGTAACTGCTGAACCTCATACAACTTTGCAAACATTTTTAATTTGAAAACACCTTAAAAACAAGTTTCTAACTTGTCTTCTACTCATTTCTAACACCACTTAAAATGTAAAACTTGCAACTGCTCTAAAATAATCACAATTGCACTCAGATAATCACACGTTATATTATGTAAAACTGCAATACAGTACTATGTTGTAATATATGTGATAGATCAAGAGTTGAAAGGAGTACTGCCCACCAACTGCAAGTGCAAAATTAGGCAACAAAAAGCTTGAAACAAGACTAAAACCCCATAATAAATGATGTAACAAGTGAATAAAAGCTGTGAATCTTGCATTGCAATAAAAGCAATTAAGAACAATACAACACACTGTGTGCAAGATAGGATAGAAAGAATAGGACTGCATGTATGCACTGTGTTATTCGTTTGGGTTAAGTTGTTTCGTTCAAGCTTGTGAAGCAAACTTTCTGGCAAGATAAGCACTGGAAGGCACAAGATCACCATGCAATGAATAAATTAACGTTAATTGTTGATTTGCAGGATGAAGATAAATAAACTGAAAACAATGTAAATAGAATTAGGTAAAATACAGGGGCTTAAACTAAGTGTATTACTTATGCATGAATATTTCACTTGTTTTGGTTTATATTTTACCACTATTTGAGTTTACTATTTCACCACCTAGTTGTGCTAACTGGTATTAAAGAAAGTGTTAACTGTAATTTTTTCACACTCTGTAGAAAACATGGTTGTGAAGCCACCAACCTTGTTTCACAGGAAGACATTAAATTAAAGCAAGAGGTGGCAAAAAGACTTCACAAAGCTTGATTGAAAAAGTTGAACGATTAAGCAGATATGATGAATTGAATAAACATAAAACACAAAATGAAAAGATGTGGAAGAAATGGAGATTAATACTGGAAAAAGTGGCAAAAATGAGATTGGAGCTGCCAGTAAGCGTCATAATTATAACATACACAACTACATTATAGTTTATTCAATCTAGTACAGTGGTTCTCAACCGGTGGTCCGCGGACCCCTGGGGGTCCGCGAAACGTTTTCAGTTGGTCCGTGAGAACTTCGAAATTTGCAACATAAAGTACGAGTTTTTAAAAATTTTTTGCTGTTTATCATTGCTTTTTGAAATAGGTTTGAACATTTGCTTAATTGCCTATTGTGATGGGACAATACAAAAGCTTATTGAGATTTATCACCCGCAGGGAAGGCCTATTGTGATGCACTAGATTGCGGATTATACGAGAAGACAGCTGGATAGTGATTTCAAGTAAAAATATCCGCATAGTTTGATGTTATTTTGAATGAATAGCGCAGTTGTGCACCAAGACTTTTAAGTAAAACTAAGCAAAGAAACATTTAAGTGCAGTCTCAGAACCCTTAGTTTGCTTAAACTTCAGGGGTCCGCCACTGCTTTGACAGCAGCAAAAGGGGTCCGCCAAGATCAGAAGGTTGAGAACCACTGATCTAGTAGTACTAGGTGTGAAACCAATCCAAGATTCACATTTTCAGTTTGCACTAACTAGTTTGTTAAAACACAAAAATTTTAAAAAAATATTTTACATTAGGCAAAAAGTTTAAATGCTGTAATACTTGTATGCATTAATAAGTCACTATGAAAAAACGCTGCAATAAATGTATTCATTTCAGGTTGAATAATAATAACATGCAATCTATTTTCACTATAATAAAAATACAGTGGCAACTACAGGCCTCAACAGTCTGGCATATCATAAAACTTAACTGCTGCTACACTTTTCTTTTAAGTGCTATAACTATTAACACCTTCAACACAAGTTATCTCAGGCAAAGCGGAATGGTAACAATGCAAAAGCACCTCATATTCCACAATGACTTTACTGTGATACAATAGTCGCCGCTTATTGGAGCCAAATCTTGTTGAACGGAATTTCTACATGCTAACATAGTGCAAAATACTTCGCTAAGTGGATCCACTCCTAACGTCTGGTCATGTAGCAAAATGCTAAAATGTAGTAAAAAATCTAGTAGAATGCTTTCCCCCAGCTGTTGTAACATCGCTTTTCACCTTGTCGGCTCTGAGAAGTGAGCCTTGCGATGTAATAGACACTGTAGTTTTCGTGACTATGCTTTGAAAACATGCGTTGAATATCCAGTGAGACTTGAAGAACCGTAAAAGATTATTTTGAGTGATATATGTGTTATTTTTGTGTTCTTTCTTATTTCGACGTTCAGACTGAGCTTGTTTGAGTCATATGGAGACATAAAGTACATCCGCTGTTTACTGGATCCGCCGCTTATAGGATCTATTTCTCCTGGAACAGAGATGGACCTGATAAATGGCGACTACTGTAGTTCCATTGCAACCAAATGTTAAAAATCCTGGATGTAATCCCCATCATCACTGAAGTTACTTGCAGAATCAGAACCTAAATCAGTTAGGTATAGCAGATCATATGGATTATATTCTAGCTTTGTCCTTGCAAAAATATCACCCATTAAGTCTTCACTGTTAGTTTTTGAAGCACCATCGGGTGAATCAGCTATTTCACGCTCAAGGAAATCTAAAGCTGGTTTGGGTAGACCAAGTGGGTTTTCTGCTCCCACACCAGACCCACGTTCCGAGAGCGACTTCATTGCACTGGATGTCTTATCATCAGTGCCTGATCTTCGTAACTTAGCAAGGTTTAAGCTGTATGTCTGTCTTGCTTCCATCAGCTTCAACTCAAATAGATTCAGCTTTTTGGTGGTTGACTAAATTTTTGCAAAACAAAACAAATTATTGAACACCATAAGTGGTTCCCAAATAATCTATGAAATTAATAACAATAATTTATAGCTATGACGTGGTTTAAAACAAATATATGATACACTTTGTTAGATGTTTTGCAGAAATAACCTCCAGTTTATCTTGAAATTCTCTTTGAATCTCAAAATAGGGCTTCGACTTGATGATATTCCGCTGCAACTTCATTTGCAAGTCAATCTTCTTCTCTTCAGCAACCTGGAACTTTTTTGTTGCTTTTTGATGTACTCTGTGTACTCGATTTTTCTCTTGTGAGGCTTCATTTACCTGAATATGATCAGATGTGGTAACAGTAATTACTGGTTTTTACCACATAAATCAAACTGTACAAATGTAAGAGCATGACATAATTTCCAAGAATAGCGTTTAAGTCACAATGTGATAATTATGGTCAGTTGGTCTTGCCATGAATAAAGATAGACTGAATAGTAAATACGTTCATTTCAAAAACATAATATTAATCCATGGTTGTCATTGTCATAATCACACAAACATATAACGTTATGAAACCACGTACGATATGCGCACTCTACGTAATACAGTATGTTAAACAAAACAAACATTTAACAGGAAAGGAAATTAATTATGTGACATTACGTTTACTCGTTTAGGCCATTGTAACATATAAATCTATCTAGCATAACAGCATTGATGTAAGGTCATCTAACTTGACCATTTAAATAACAGTATGTAAGTATCAGAACAATTAAGCAGACATATAGCAAAAGCTTGATAAGGCTTTTTCATGCGGTTGTTAAGTGGAATTTTGCAGATTCCATGATACCACGACACTCTATTTTAAGTTGTTAGTTTTATTGCTCATAAATGTTTTCAGACAGTGTTCTGTTAAATACATTAAACGTCATACATATTACATGATACATGAAAACTTATACTGGCAAGAAGTTAAACACCATACAGTACAAACACAAAGGAGCTGTTGACCAGTTCTATATTAAACATAGAACTAATAAATATCACACAGCAGTTTCACAACTGCACAGCACATATACAATACTACCTTACGTCATGGGTGTGTACTATTTTTTTAAATTTAGAAAACGAATGCAGTATAACTACTTGATAATTATTACAAAAGTAGCTTCATATAGCTAAATGATTGTGGCACACCTTTACATAAGGTCATTATCCACTATAATCAGCCCACCTTCATGTTAGCCTGGTTTAGCATTTCTTGCCATGTTGGATCGAGTTTATCTTCTGCAGCAAGAACTCGATCTTCTGCAACTTTTACCATATCTCGTGCCGCCTTCTGAAGATTTACTGCTCTCTTGTACTCCATTGCTGCTTGCTGTGTTTCATGCTGACACTAAAAAGAATTTGAATGCCTTATGTAATGAACTGGTAAACATTTTGCTCAATTGTTGTAAAGGACATTTTATAACATCATCTTATAAATGATTCCATTTACACTTATCAGTAAAGTTTTGGAATTGGCATTAATGCTTCAAAAAATTGTTAACTATACACTTACTTTCTTTGCTTTCTTAACAGCATCAAAGTAAGGACGTGCTTTGTTGACACAAGAGCCGAGCTCTCTTGACATTTCCTTTAGTTTGTGTGCGTAATGGGTCATCAGTGATCTGTACTTGGCGCGTGTTTTCTGTATTAGATAAAGTTATTACTTATGTAAGTTGCTTGGATATACTTGCATATATGTAAGCAAAAAATAAATATATATGCAAGTTGTAATATGTACTACAGTAAGATTAAAGGTGAGAAATCAATTCAAAGTTGACTTGAAAAACACAATGATATCTAAAATCATGTTCACCACCACCACCAAATCATTAAATTTTCTAAGCACAAACACTCAGCTATTCTTATAGTTTATTAAAAAGTTTACAACAACAGAATTCTTACATCAAGATGAACTTCTAATTTTGTAATTTTGTCATGTGACCGTTGAACGAGGTCAAGGTCACAATGCAGTTCCCGTGTTGACGTGGTTGTAATGGTGGACTCTGCGTTACTCACTAAATCAAGGCTTTCAATTGATACTGTCCGATGAAGAACAGGATGGTCCACATCACTGACCTACAACAAACCAGCGGTGGAATAAGTTTTAATATTTAACAAAACAAAGTGAATGTTCAGATGGATCATTACATTAAATGTATTAAAAATGGGCGTTACTTTAACAGCCTTAACATTATGACAGTCATTAAACATGGTAAGCATCTAAGCAAAGCAACAGAAGTATCATATATATCATTTTTGCTATACTGCATACCACAAAACAAACATAAGACAAAAATGCAATTGCAGTAACAAGCTGTTGGAAGTTCTAAATAAAGATTGCCAATAGTAAAGATTTAAAAGGAAATCAGTTCAAATAACTGAGTAATAAAATAAAAATTCTTGGCGTTTGTGAATGTCGTTGTGGTTAAAACCAATCAGTTGCCATTTGTTGAGCACGCATCAGATAATAGTAGCCTAAGGCAACAGGTTAAATTTGGCGGCATTAAGCAGCTATTTGCACAAACCCGTTTAGCTGCAACTTAAGCAAGCCACATGTACAGTATGATATATACACAAATAGTAATTGTAACATAAATGTGCAAACAACCTTAACTAGTTTAACAGCTCAAGAGTTGTTGTATTGGCATGCACACTCAAAACACATTATGCATACGGTACAACTGATCTATTATATTGATTGAAATGTAATCAATGACACAATAAAGCTGTCAATACAGTACACAGAGCACGTTGAAATGAAAAGAGTCAACAGGCTTCAAACACATATTTACAAAATTGAATTCAGGCAAAGCATACACACCGTGTTTTTATGTAAGTCATAATCTGACTCGGAAAATGCTTTTCTAAATGGATTCAAATGTGCCAGTTTCTTACTGGCAAACAACCACCTTTTATGATCAACTCGATTTTGATATGCGGAATAAGAGGAGGAAACAATCGATTCATCGAATTTAAAAACCTGTGTATGTGTTGTAAGAAAAAGGGTTGCTTCATCGATAAGATTCTTATCCACAAACACAAAAGTCAGCTCTAAGCCAACCTTCATACCAAATTTTGCATCAAAGCAAACAAGAAATTATACAAGTATTGAAGCTAGTGGATATTAATCAATTCCTTCTACTCTACACTAAGCATATGTTGTATATGTTGAGATAATCTCATTAGAAAGTACTGAAATAGCAAATACATCACTATTACCATAATATGCCATATCTTTACTGTGTTACTGTTTTATACTCTTTACACTATTAATCTGGTGAGTAATCCATTCTGGACCTACGAATAAATGCTATTTTTTTTCTAGTATGCGTTATTTTACTTCCAATTAATGACTAAATTAAAAAACAGTGCCATCCGTTATAACAGATATACCTATTAACCAAAGTATGCAATGTATCATACAGCACTTCAAATAAATGTTCATATATACACTATATAAGCTAATCTGTATTGGGTTTATTTAACCCTGACATCTTTTGATTAACTAACCCATTTAAGTGAAATGAAGAATACTAAAAATACAGTGTTAAATTGATTACATGTTGCAAGTGTTAAATTCTTACTTGCACACTCTAAAGAAAATTTAGGATGTACAAACTGAACACTCTAAAATGTTTAACACAGTAATGAAATGACTAAAACCTCTACCTGAGAATGCAATGACGACATCCTGCTATGACCCGTGCTTTTTTCTCCAGAATGTTGACGTTGAATATCGGATGATGGACTCAGCGTAAAAGAGGGATTCCGGCTTGGGACAGCAGAATTAACATGCTCTGATGCTCCATCACTTAGATCAAGGTAACTTCTCCTAGAATCTCGGTATTCCTTATGATAAACAGTGGATCAAAATTATGTATCATCAATTGTAGAAAATATATAATGATGATTGATGTGTTTGTAAGCATATTTCTTGAAGAGAACTTACCTCTAACCAATTTTAACAGTTTATTTCGTGATTACCTGTAGTTCAAGAAGAACTCTTGTGTGATCAGAAACCATTCCTCGTCGTTGAGAAACAAGTTCATCAACTTCTTGAGCAAGAAATAATCCCAATCGGGAACACAAGTACAACTCCTTTTCCTTCCTTCTTAATTCCACTTCAAGTTCTTCCACAGAAACGCCGTGTATATCTTAAATCATTAAAGATTTAGTTTTTTATTTATAAGTATTACCAAGGTGCGACAAAACCCAATATCCTAATAATGTCATTACAACAAAGAACAACTGCTACAATAGAGCTTCTAAAATTAAATCATTGATCTTAGAATGCAGAAATCAGTTGGTAGGATTAATCATTATAAAGTTAAACCCAGACATAAAAACATGATCAACTTTTACAACAAAGGTCTTGTAAAAAGATCCTTTGCCCTCTCTTTAAGCTGGTAAGGTAAGCTAGCAATTTGTTCCTTGCCTAAAATGGGGCTAGAAAATTAAAATTCTAAATGCAACCTCACTTTTGTTATGTACTGAACAGACATGTGGTGTAAATATGTAAGGAAGACATGTGGTGTAAATACACCAAGTACTGTAGACCTGACACTTGTTTCAATTTAAAAAGGTACGTTTTAACGTTTTGAAATAACCTGGAACATTCTGATACATATTACATGTAAATTTAACAAATTAATCTATCTATAAGTAAATGAGATTAATTGGTTGATTTAAACACTTCTATTGTTGTATTATAATTTGTGATCAGAAAAAAGAAACTTGTAAGTGAGTTTCACATCTAAAACGTGTATGCTTCAATACCCTAACATCCTAAACAATGCAACATGACCTACTCAATCTTGCAAAAAATATCACAGGATGACAGACTATGCTGTTGATATTATTCTGTTAGCTCAATTTAATGTTATGTTTGTACTACAATTGCTACAACTATAATCAGAGATTTCACCATTTAAGAAAGTGGAATGTCTGTTAGAACCTGTTCCATTTACGAACATCAGCTGCTATCTGTCCTCTTCTTGATATTACTTGACAGTGTAATTGGTCAAAATATTTGATTTTATTATTACTAGCTGCAAGTATCTCATTAAGCCGCAGCAAAGTAGATGCATGTGTGCCGTTGATGAAGTCAGCATGTGCCTAATTTATTAAGTAAAATGCAGAAGCAGGAAGAAGTTGCATTACCATGTGTTGTTTTATGGGATCAATAGGCATTTAAGCTTGTTTGCGCTGCATACAGTTCAAGGCATAGTATTGATATATGCAAATTTGCAGTATGAACATAGAATATATATATATATGACATATAATTTATGGCAAAAAATTTGTTACATCTTGTGTATTGCATAAAATTATTAAAAAAACAGAGCTACAGACCATTTTTAAATTATACACCTATATGGTATGGCCATCTTTGTCCTTGAACTGAGGAAAGTCTTTGTACAACTCAAAATTCTGATTGTTACACATTTTACAATTTTTTGTACCAAATTGCCCAAATTTAGAACTGTTTACCAGGTCCACTGAACAGAAGCAAACTGTTAACACCCTATCCAAAGGCCTTACAAGGGTAGCGCCACTGGGTTTCAAACACAGAAAACGGGTCTAATCATTGTTAGCCCAGCGCTCTAACCACTCGGCTACCATACCCAACATTATAGTAAACATATTATCACAGATAAAAACTGTATAAATTACAAATAATATATAGTTAATATACTTTTAAAGAATTCTTCTGCATCTCCTGGGATGGAGTCACCTTCCTCATGTTCAACTGCTCTTGGCATGGGAGGGGGCTGAGAAGATTGTCCCCAAACCAGTGAAGGTTCTTCATCCATACCAAACTTTATACTTCTTTAAATTAGCCTATTCCATTTCAAAAAGGAACCTATCTTGCATTGCTATACCCAAAAAAATTCTGATCTTTATATGCATAAAGCTTCTAGTACTTGGTCATAATTTCATAAATCATACCATACATATACAGTATACTGAATATACATTAAGTCCACTAATTTATGAGAAATTGAATCCAATCCAATTTCTCTTAAACAGTGATCTTGGTTCTTTATATATCAACAACTTTGTTCTTAAACAGCAAAGAGCAGTGTTGCAGTATAAAATCAACTGTATGCGAGACCATTGTAGATTTAGGGGAGTAATCTGGAAACTTACTCAAGGGCAGAAATTCATGGTACACAGTCTACCATCTGACCATATCGGAAAGCGTGGCACACGCATGCCAGACTTTTTTTATCTTTGCTCCAAATTATAATAATAACCAAAATATTGAGCTTTCAACCAGTCAGTGCACACCAAAAACGTCAATCATTTGCAACATTTAAATTTTTGAATGATTATAATAGGCTATAGCCTATAAAAACATTTTGCTTGGTGAAAACAAAAACTTTTTTCGCCTTTTCCGCCGTTTAGGCTTTTAGTAAGATTCAAAGTTTGCTCTTTTTGGGTAAGATATCCCCCGCGCAATTAAAATGAAACAATATTATACGCGTAAATAATTTTCATCCCTCGTGCACTTTGCAAACTTTCCAATCTAGCAGCTATGTTCATTGTTCAAAGACACCTTCTTTTCTAACTTCTAGCAATCGCTCATCTTGTTTGCAGACGACTTAAACTCAATATTCCGCTTACACTCTATACCAAATAAAGCCTAATCATACAATATTAGGACCAGGACATCAACTCGGTTTCGCATCCTTGGCTACTGTCTTTACCGTTACGCTCTGTAAAATCTAGCCGGGCTTCATAGACTTTACGTAACTTCAACAAGTCATGGAAACTTTTTAAACAATGGAATGATCCAACAAAGAAACAGTACGCTGCACTTATCGAGAAAAGCGTGAAATTACATCACCATTTCCGTCAGTCGTTATTAAGTTAACGATTTTGTGCTTGTATTGCTTCTCTTGATTGATGAACCGCGTCCATTGCGGGGTTTTGGAAAATACCATAACATTGACATCAAAATCTGTTTAGCCATAGAATACAAAACCTGCATGGTGAACGGAAATTTCGAATACTGTACTCGTTTGGTACCGTTAAGCCAAAGAGATTTAAACACATTTCAGCCAAGTTCAACTTGTTTTAACACTTGTCGCTCTACCCTCACTTTGAACAAGTAAGCAAAGTGAAAACACCGCGGAAAAAAATCTGAATTTTCACATATAAGTCCTGAAACTTGAACATAGAACTGCGTATTGTATAGTGTACATTATATGTAGCGCTCCCGATTTTATCTATTAGATTTATATTTTCCAGATAATCCTAAGATTTCCGCATTGCTGCGTCGAATAAAACAATAACAGAAACTTATACTACCAACACTATAGCCTACTTTTTAAAAAATACAACGCTATGACAAAGGAAAATGTTTTATTTTAGTACTTCAACACAGATTTTGTCAATATATATCAATGCTAACAAAAGCTACCTTTTAAAAACATAATTTTCCACATTTTTCCGTGATTAAGCACTCAAAATACATAAAGTACAACAATGCAACAACAAAACAGCGTTAAAATCTCAACGAAACTATAAATCAACAACGATCAACTTCTAACAACTTAAACTTAAAAACACCTTTAGCTAAATTTATTTGTTGTTCAACAATTTGCCTGTGGAAGATCCCAAAGTTTAAGCAAGGTATCTCCCAGATTGATATCGATTTCCTTGGAAAAAAAGCAATTTTTGCATCGACATCGCACATATCACAAACCATTACACGTTACCTGAAGACCATAGCATATGATTCGACTGTTCCATATGTTACACGTTAGTTGGGTCAATGAACTAGACAGTGCAGCCGTCTTCAACCAATGAACGCTAAATATATTGATCACATCATCACAAGGTTCCTCAAGCTTTGCGAAACCCTGTTCAACATACCAAAATAAACGAATAAAACTACAAGCGAATTGCGTAGAAAAGAAATTTGCAACTACTGCAGGTATTGTTAATTTAGTCGTTACGAGTTGTCAGAAATCATAATACCTGTAACTGACCGACCCCCTTCACGGCAAAAAATACGTAGATTTCATGATCTATTACTGCTTTTGTAAATGCAGAAGATATTTCTGGGCTTGTCTCGATATTACCAGCCGCCTAATACAAGAGTAACAGACACGTTTTAACAAAACACAACAATCGGATTGAATTAATTAAAAGACTGAGTTATAATAGCTACATTTCGTTTCACCTGTGATCGTCGAAGATCATTCAAACTATTAAGTGTTATAACGAAATAACGTCTCACAACTATAGTCGCATCTTTCTCCACATCTGCAACAGTAACGGAGAAAAAGCGTCACGCCTTTTAAATTTCATTAACTTTGTTTGTCAAGTAGTGATATGTCGTTTAATGCGTGCGATAGTGATAGTTTAAGTACTTCTATCAGTATAATGTGAAAGTTTCGAGAAATAACCTCGACAAAATTGACGAGTTGTATTAGAGGTAGAAGTGTCTGATTCTTCTTGCTTTTTCTGAATACCGGGCATTCCTCTGAAATATAAGAAACAAATAAACACAGAGTAATGGATAAATCGCTCTTCTAAAATGTAGATAAGTTATACAGTATTACTGGTGACAGACTTATCTAAGCCGTTTAACCTGTAAATGTTACAACTTCTATCAATTTAAAAATATCATTAACGTATGCTTTTTATCGCTGAACTTACCTGAAATTCAGACATTTGGGTTGTTTTTTTCCTGCTGCTGTTGCCCCAGTATGATTACCTTTTCCAGACCCCGGGGTACGAGGAATAAACTGGGATGAACGTCCACTGTCGTCGTGGGTCACTGGGCGAGGTCGTTGTCCAATACCGGAAGGTTGCTGAAACAAGAAAATGAAATGCGGATAAGTACAGAAGAGAGACAAAATATTTTAGATCAGGTTCCATAGTATTTGATAGTAACATGCTAATGTATAGCGTACAAAGAATGATTATATAAAAGATTATTTTTTACCCATTCAAACTTCAATCTTTCCCTTTCAGTTGTATAACAATCATCCCTTTTTTGCAAATTCATTAAAAATAAGACTTAACAAATTACGTCACTATCAAACACGATAAGTTCGATAAAATATTCCTTATGGTATGAACTCACCGTGAGTCCAATGGTTTGGTCTTCGCTGCTCAAAATGTTAATGACGGAAGACAAAATGGCCTCATCCTCCTGTTGCCATGGTTTCGACGGATTTCGTATCCTACGTGTAAACAAACTGTACCACTTGGTGCGAAGCTGCACAATCATGTGCGCCAGCTGCAATGATTGAAAGGAAAATTTTTGACACTACTGTTACAGCTATACCTTGTTTTAACAGAAGGTAATAAAGTTTACCTTAAAAGCATAGTGATAGTTTGTTCATAATAAATTTTATGTCATTAAAGATGACGTAATCAATGTTTGAGATATTCCTTTCTGACGTAACTCACAGCAGGTTCGAGTGTAATTTTTATCCAATTTGTGATGCTTAGTGTGGACATTCTGCCTAGATCAAGGTCTTCCGATTCGCTGTCGCTGTCTGGAGGAAAACCATCAGGATTGCCCATGTTATCAGGATCCAAAATCGCATCACTCTAGAATGAAAATACACAAAAATATTAAAAGATCTCCTTCATAAATTCATCGAAAATCTCGCTCTAGTTTAAACAAACACAGACCCTCAAACTTTCTTCAAAATATTCATCCAAAAAAAATCAACCAGCGCAAGCAACATGTAGTTGGTCATTACGTGCTATAGTTTTATTTGCATACACACCTCTGAGAGGTAGACAGGTCCAGCAAACAGAGCAACGCAAGCGGAAGACAGTGCAGTGTTACAGATGGAGAACGAAAGGCCTCTACTGGTCGCTTTTGTCATCTCATCATATACCAACCAGTCCGATGGAAGCGATTCCAGTACGGCCGCTTCCTGTCTATTCTATTAAATGAAAATCATAAATTGCATAGATTTTGCAAGCAGTTGTTCGAATGACTAAATGTTATGAGTTATCGACATAATCACGCTAAACTAATTTTGCAAAAGGCATTGTTAATTACTTAAACATATATTTTGTCTTATAAAAGTATTATCACTGACTTTGCCGCACACAGGTTGCGAAAGAACAGAAGTGTGATGAAACCGAACCCTCTTCGACATCCTCGAACTAAGTCGCTTGAACTTCCGATCGGCGCGAAGTATGTTCGGGTACAAACTGGCGCACAGAGCAGCCTTTAATCAAGACAAATTGGGTTGTATGCAAAGCTCTCTATGGTATAATAGTGAGAATAATAGTAAGTGTGAATATATCAGTGAATAGGTATATAAAACATAAAGTACCTTGACAACGGCCCAGTTTTCGGAATTCGTATTCAGGTCTCTAATATCGCTGCCACCCCGCGCCCTCACAAATCCCGTGGCTCGAAGCTGACCCAATAACTGACTTCTCATACCTATTAAGAAGTGCGGAAAACTGGAAATTTGACAGATAAGAAACTACGGGTCTTTTACACAAAAAACGATGATATTTTTGGTAAATGTTGCCGATGAAGAAACTGTTCGAAATGAATGCGAGAGGACTCACCGACAATCTTTTCCATTGCCGCTTGTGACATGAAATGCTTCTGACAGAATTCTTTCTCCCAACCGTCACTTCTCGCTTTCTGCCACGCTTGAAACGCACGCAACAGACACATATGGTCGCTGAATGTGCCTGGAAAAAGTCTTTTTTTAAATCGCAAAAAGCGCTTAAATACGGTGGCACACGTATTAAAGCTTAAATACGGTGGCACACACATCAATTCAACACGTCTACCGATAAAGTTACCGGTACTGAGCAAAATAAGACATAGAATACAAGCAAATGCAATTTTAGTTGGTTAGAAGATTTAATGCAGTCCCATGCTTTACGTTCATTTTACCTGCGGCAAATTTGGTTCTGCTTTCCATAGCTTTCCTCCACACTGAAGCATCCAGGGGTACAATGAAGGGGTCTTTGTGTGACAGCGAACAAGCTATCGTTAGAATCGGATCCAAACATTTCAACACGACGGAGTATAAGATCATTTTTCCTGTTTGAGTAAAACATGTTAAGGTTACAAGATATATTTGATAAAATGCATTAGGTCACAATTAACTTCGATTGTTTAAGCTACGCAAATGGATGAAATCAGGTATACGATAGAGCGGAGTTTTCCCAAAACTGACTGGTTGTATATATTGCACTATACACAGCACATATCAGAGAAATTTGACATTTGCAATAGACAAACTATGTTCGCGCTATTTCAATTAAAGTTAATTTACAAGCAAAACAATACTGTTATCATTCTTTTGAAAAGTAGAGACTCGATAGCATCCGCAAACGCATCGCATCAGTATATGCTAAACACACACTATGTTTACATACGCTACAATATGCGATGCTTTACTATATGCTAAGGTTTCATTCTCACCTAGTCTTGGTTCAATAGGGAGATCAACAAGATGCTGCCCGAGTTCAGTGAGATTTTCGAACTGATCCAACGCATCCATCGTCTATCATACGATTTATAATAATTAACAGATACGCATACTGAACGATTTAATTGGATAATCTTACCTTGAGTAAGTTAACGGCGTTGTTTACGGTTGAGTTGGCGGGTAGGTTGAGCGAATGCTGGAAATACTGTGCAATAGGCGAGCACTCATCAAGCAACTTGACGTGAAGGCAAAGCTCGTGCAATGGAGTACACAGTAACTCGGGAGGGTGGCCGTCTACCATGGCTGCGTACTGGTCCGTGGAGTAAAGGCGATAGCATACACCCGGTCTGAAGACAAGAATTTTTGAAATTTGTTAACTTAGACGTAAATGTATTGCACTTGTTGAATGTTTTATTCTTATCCAGTGCATCCGTCGTTAACGTATTTCAGCTTTTTAAAGTAGAGCTAAAAGTTGCTTTCGCCTTTTACAATTTTGTTTTAACTATCTCCTTTTCCCAAGAATTTCTTTTTAAGTTTAAAAAGAAATATTATTGTTATGTCTTTACCTGCACAATGCCGATTTTTCAGCTCTTTGTGCTGCGCTTGCTCGAGATATCCACTCATGTTTGAGAACGTTTACTTCTCTCACCGAGTCCTGCACTTGCCTGACAATCTTGCCTGTATCAACGACAAACACTACGTCGCTGATAGTCACCGCACTTTCGGCAATATTGGTCGCCAAAATCTGTAAAAAAACATAAAAATAAATTTATTTAGAAAGATAGAACTCTTAAGTTATACTGCAACGCATTGTGGTCGGAGAACACGTTACATACGCCAGTCATACAACATTGTAAAAAAGCTTTTGATGTTATTTAAACTTACAATTTTTCTTGTACCAGCGGGCACACTGCTATAAACTTCTTTAAGCTCGTGAGATTGCATTCCAGCATGTAGTGTAAATAGGCGAATGTCACTGGTGGTTGTGATGTCACAATCGCCCATTACGCGGTCGCAGAGAACAACGATCTCATCGTAGCCAGGCAAGAAGACCAATATGGCACCTGTGTTTGAAACGAACAAGAAAATATATATGAAGTTCAAAAAAAGCATTGTAGTGATCTAATAAATAGATAGTATCTATTTCTATATTCTATATGCTACTAACAATTTAGGTTTCGATAACTCCAAATCTTCAAATTGACCTCTGACGCTAACATTACCGACCACCAATTAAAGAGACTGAAGGGTTTTATATTGTGTGCAACTGTACCTTGGTCCGACGAGGAACATATGGTTCGCAACACCGTCATCAGCAGATCGAAGTCAATTAGTTCTACATCCTGGATGCGATGTAACGACAGGAGGTTGTTCTCGTCACTAGATGATGCTCGCTGAATATTGCGACGACTGTAGAAAAAAAATCATACAAAATATAGAAGTTAAGTTAGCTCAATAACAAACGACTGAAAGTAATATTTGAAACGTGAAAATTCGGTACATTCGAATGAAACATAAATGCCTCGGACTAACCAAAGGGTACTAAGAAGCTCAATAATTTCACTG
This sequence comes from Clavelina lepadiformis, assembly GCF_947623445.1. NCBI lineage: Eukaryota > Metazoa > Chordata > Ascidiacea > Aplousobranchia > Clavelinidae > Clavelina > Clavelina lepadiformis. The sequence continues at coordinate 6,425,903 of NC_135241.1, read as the reverse complement.
TGATCGCCTTGCTGGGCCATGTCTTTCGCCGTGGTACCGCCAGGAGACTTGATGCACGGATCAGCACCTAATGCGACCAGTTGTTCGGCTTGGTCCAACATGCCATGCGCAGCCATAGTCATGAGTGGAGTGACACCAGTATCGCAGTGACGGTGGTTAGCTGCAGGTAAGAGAGAATTCAACTAAGACGGAAATTTAACCTGCCATAAAATTTATGATAAATACTTGGATGTGTTGATACCTGGAGCATTTTCACTGACAATCAGATGGAGTATCTCGTCAAATGCGGCCTGATCTTCGCCGTGCCACGCATCAAATATTGCCTTGTCTAAACCACGGGACGAAAACGCTGCAGTACCGGCGTGTGGAGCGTTTCGCCTGCAAAGCGCAAGTTTTGGAATAAAAACTTTAACAGAAAATGTTTATAAGATTATGCGAGACGATGCAAACCTCTGTTCATCCATGGTCAGTCGTTGCACTTCCACGTCGACGTCAGTTTCGTCAGACTTTTTTTCCTTCAAATTAAAATTAACAACAGTTAATAAGACACACTGTGCCGACTGTGGTAGTGCTGCGTAATTCAGCATATCGTGTTCTTTTCGTCACAACAAAAATATATGGTCGTTTTTTATTGTAAGATGTGTACTAAAAATCATAGTAAATTAAGCTGGATATTACAACAATTGCCTGCGACAGTTTTTGCTTTTTCCTTGTTTCAATATCTAGCAACCATTTGTTAAGCTTCTGTCTCTGCAAATCTCCTGCGAATTTAAACGCACGCTTTTATACTACAACTGATTTCAGGTTCAAAAATGATTCTTGGCCTTGCGAATGCATGGAAAAGCTAAACAGGGTGCTACCATAACTAAAAATAAGACTTAAGCTGATATTTGCATTAATTCCTTTTAGTTATCCAGTCTCAGAAAAGTAACAAACTTTCAAAACCTTACTCTTGTTTCTCTCATCTGTAAGTTTCTTAATGTTCTTATCCAGATGGCCAGTGCTGAATAATTTGCAGAGATACTGACTCAAATTTTGCACGTATTTGCTCATTTCCTTTTCAAATTATGTTTAATTCATCTATCAAACTCACACGGTATAAAAAACACCGTTTTACGTCAGAGAAGTCAAACCAAATTTCCTACCTTGAAAGAATCTCTTCCAGAAAAATCTCTTTGACGTCATGTAGATTTCCGGAAACTGTACAGCAAAATGAAAATATACGAAGAAACGTTTACTAATGACGCAAGATGTTGTGTGTGTGTGATCACCTACTTTTTACCAACGGGCACGGTGAGAAGTAATCCTGAAGAAACTTGGCATTGACTGCGTCACTGACCAGAATTAAACGGAACTGAGGTTTTCTTGACATCAGCAGCTTCCGAAGTTTGATGAGAAGAAAATCGCAGAAACGATCGCGTTCGTGAACTTCATCCTGCATAGGAAGAGTTGCTGCTCATAAAACAGTTTAAAACGTTGACCAAATAAACGTTACTCTAATAAAAAAGGTTAAGAAAGATAAGAATGGGGTAAGCCTTGGGCATGAAAATATTTATGATTCAAACTAAACAGCGCAAATGTAGTGTTTTGTAGAGTGACATGAAGTTAATGTTATATCTACATTATTCAATTCTTTTTCTGTAAGTTGCCATCCAACAAACATACTATACTACGCTGCCAAAAAAGAAAATTTGGCAACGCAAAAAAAACATGGCATTTCAAATCGATCAAAGATTACGAACTCTGCAAAGAAAGCGTGAGAACTTTTTTCAAGTAATATTAACAACTTAGGCAACATAAAAGGTAAAGCGTTCGAACCGTCCAAATAAATGGCTATGAAGTTCAAAGAAATCAATACAAGTTATAGCAAAGGCACGAGTGACCTAAAAAGAGCTTTGACACTTAACTTGCCGCCAGGCCTGGAAAAAAGACAATACATTGCATGACAATTGCAATATCTCCATATCAACGAACTGCTTCCGGAGCGCCATTTAAATAAAGATTTTACTTTATAAAAGGAAGTAGTTGACATACATCGAACATTTAATATAAGCAGGTGGATCGGCGTTTATCAACAAAACATCGGCGAGCTTTCAACTTGTTTCGCAATTACTGGCATCGTTGCAAACCACAACTTCCAGCGGTTTTCAAACCATTCTGCAAAACGCGTTTAAATTAACATCTCGGCGAAATACCTCAGCAAAGACCGACAAGACACAACAGCTGGCTCGATTTAGGTCGCATCATATCATTATGACGTTCAAAGACGTTGTATTGCGATAACGTGACTGATCCACTAACTTTACCATGAATCAAGCCACCATAACGTCGACCAACCTGAGCAAACTACGAAAGCTTGGACCAGCGCAGACCGGATTAGTCACGAAGATATTTCCGTTACAAACGGCATTTGGTGTAGGTCGCGTTCAACGTACGCTGTGCCACCGTTATTGCCATAAACGCAATTATCATCAGGTTTAGGTGGCGTGATCGACATATTGTTTGGTCCTAAAAAATTTATGCGCTTCTTGAAATATGAATACGTCAATGGTTTGCGAAGAAAAGTGGACTGCTAATTGTTTTGACATTAGAAAAACGACCTTTTTTTATACGTTTACGTCCATCGTAAAGAAACTGATATTTTATTTTATTATATTTTAAAGATACTGATTTCAACCCCGTTTGGGGTCGCAAAATTTAATTTTGGGGTCGTGAAACAAATTTAATGTTAACAAATTGAATTGCTTTTTTTAATTTTGTATTCGCTTTGCTGTTTCCATTACGTGGTTCTTTTATTACTGTAGGCTACAGCTACTGTACTTTGTTAGATTGCGTGCATTTGTATGATTTTGCCAGAGACAAAAACACCACTTGAGGTTGGTAATTATATGTTTATTGTTTTAATATCTTTAACGTGTAGGCAAGGAATCGCATAGATTTTTTGTTTCTGAAATAGGGTTGTAGAAATAAAAAGCTTGACAAGTCCTGCCTTAAACCACTATACACGACTAGCAAGTTTTTAGGAAAAGGCGGACATAAGATAAATCCAGGAATTACACTTACTATTATGACATGTGTGATGCTCTGTAGTGCTGCGTCCCCGGCCATCAGTGTTCTCAGAAGAACTCCGTTCGTGCAGAAAGTGAGAAGAGTTCTAGGCGATGCTCTGCAAAAAATAACAGAACAATTGTGATCATTCCAGTTTTGATGCCAGAGCTATTTTAAGCGGGAACATTGTCGGAAAATCGTAGACGTTTTGAATGACTACTAGATTTTTTCGAATACGAAGCTTCTTTGACATTCCCCTTACGTGACATGAACAAAATACATGCCAACGGGCTAGCTGTTGAGTGGTTAATCGGGGTGCAATATGATTACGGCGGGTACGTGACATTTCAATTGCAAAGTTACTGCCCGACAAGTAGCAATAATAGTACGAGAAAGTTCGTCAAAAACTTTAATAAGGCTCAGCATGTTACAACAAAGGCCGAAGCTTCCGTTTAAATTCAGAAAGGGTAATGAGTAGATAATGGATAGCTTTATTTTAGTTAGAGAGTAGCATAGGTCAAGTAAAGATTAGCTTATGAGAGTTACAGTTCCTATCGTCACTCTGGCATGTGATGCATTCGTCAGATAGCTTTTGCAATGGCAAGTTCAGATCGACAAATGGAAGTTACTGTTTTTTATACAGAGAATTGCATAACAGAAAGCGTTCTTTGGAAGTTCCTCTTACCCTATCAGGGAATCATATGTAATCGCGTAAGTATCGAGTAAGTTTGACATATATGGTAGACAGCAAAGCGTCGCATGACGATCAGTATTTAGATTACTCCGAACACGCTAAATATGAATTACGAAATACAGATTAAGCGCGTATATTAATATGGAAACGTACCAATCATATCACATGTGATGACGAAATCACAAGACCACGCGTCTCACGTTTTCCAGATAATCAACTTTTAACATTTTGAAGTTCGGGCCCCCAAGGCACGTCTTATGTGGTCATCGACAACTGGTTAGGGCATACGCATATGATAACATTTCTGTTTGTTTTGGTAAACATAGCCATTCATTTCTGAATATAAAGGCAGTTAGAATATGTTATAGTCAGGGAAAGGAGGAAATTACGCTTTTACTGTTATAGCTGAGAGCAGTTAAAGATACATGGCTATTACTACATGTTTCTTGAACTAATGCACTATGACCAAGTGCTCGTTTTATAAACCTTCGCAATAAATACAACGGAATAACCTGCAATGCTGAAATAGACCAAACAAAAAGTTTCTGATGTCAGTAAGCATGTAGTTTTAAAAACAACCTAGTAGCATTTATACTGGCAGTGGAGGCAATAGTAGCAGTGTATCGTGAGAAAGGATTAATACGCAGCAAAACAGACGACATGAATTGCTAATGAACCAATTTCAAAACGGAATATTTAATAATGTATGGTGCATGATTTCATGTGCAATGGTGAAACAATGCTGATCAAATGAATATTGATTAGGATTTAGAAAAGATTTAGGGTCTACTGTACAGTAGAAGTGAACAACTACTTGATGTAATTATATAAAAGAAACCAGTTACCCAAATTGTGACATCACTTCCAAGTTCCACTATTATAATTTCTGCACTAAGCTAACCCAATAAAATGCAAGGTAATCTGGGTACATAAAGAAAACACGGCCGTGTTCATAAAACATGTTATGAGTAAGAGACCATTATTACCATAGTCATCAGACATGATCCAAATTCTAAACGTTGAGTGTTATAAAGCCCCAAAATGTTGTGAATACCTAGCATTTTAATGTGATCAGTGCTGAAGAATTGGGTGACTAGACTCAAATTTCGACTAAAGGCTTTTTGATAATAACTGGATATATACTAATGCAATTTTGGTTGAAGACAGACATATTTATGTGTTGTAGATTGTGAAGAAACTAGTGCAAACTGGAACTAAACGTTAAAAAAATCTCAAAATGGCTTGTTCCCAAGCTCTTCTTTCACAAATCAATGATGACTACTTAACATGTCAAATATGCATGGAACCATACCAATCACCGAAGGTCCTGACATGCCAGCATTCATTTTGTACAAGCTGCTTGGGTGAGAGTACATGAAATACTTGTGTTGCAAAAACAATTGATTTGGCAACTAATGTCAAGCAATTTTGTGCAAATGTCGTAGATGTCTGGAAAAGCACGCTGAAAGTAATCGAGAACGGCTTTTATACTTAATTAGAAAAGCATCATTGTGTAAATGGTTTTCAGAAATCCTTAATATAGAAAAAACATGACAATTATGATAATAGTGTTTACATCATGTTTTCAGTGGAGATAACATAAAAAAATCAGGCTGCTAAATAACATGGAATTAATAGTATAATGACCGTAATTAAGAAACTCACGTAAAGTATTAAGTGTGGTCAATTAAGCCCACCACTTCTTATACAGCTATACTGTTTGAACTTAAAAATCATGGGGTACACTTAAGTGTGGGTGTTATAAGTTGTAGTACTACATAGTATACTGTATTGTACAGAAAAGATAGAAAAGAAGAAAGTTTTATTTTGTTACATATTAAGATCTGCATAGACATAAGTACAATATAAATGCAGTAAAAGTTTAAATATGAATAATAAGTTTTATGTTAAATTTTATAAAGTATAAACTCAGTATTTATTATGTTAAAATCTATGGTTGGTCAGCTACAGAAGAAATTTGATAAATAATATATAAATAATAATATAATACAATTAAATTTTTCCGGCAAAATTTGCCAGATGCCGAATTATTACATTAATATTTAATTACCAGTATCAAAAGTCAATATTCTATTCTGGTTACAGAATCTTGTGACAAGACAGCTCAAGGTTCCTACATTTTATGCCCAATTTGTAGGCAACGAACAATACTTGGCCTTAAAGGAATAGAAGGATTGAAAAACAATTTTGTCCTGTCCAATATAATAGATATGCTGGTGGAATGGAGAAGGGTTCACACCAGGTTGGGAAAACTCTTTGTCATAATAAATGTAATGATTTGCATATACTAATAAGGATAGTTCTTGCTTGACCACTACCAGATAAATCAACTATCTTTATATAAGTCTCGATTACGCACTGGAGTTTCTGCTTCCTGTTTGTCGTAATTGAATTGCTGCTATTTGCAGAGAAGGACAAAGAGATAATACAGAAATGTGTCAAACATGTCCTTCAAATGATGCCACAATGGCTACATATCAGTGCATCGAATGTCTGGACCAGTTGTGTGCAGACTGTGCAGCTTTTCATAGCAGAACAAAATTGACAAGAGACCATGAGGTATTTATAACAACGAATTATCTGAGTCATAAGTTGAAAAGTTAATTTAAACAGCAATTAACTAGTAAATGGTTTCATTGACCTGAGGCTTAAATGGACAGGTTGTGCCATTACATGAAATAGAAAATGGTAAACACAAGGACAAGATCCACAGTCAGGAAATGAGCAGATGCACTTTACATGAAGTAAGCTGAAATCCTCATTCATAACTTGTTTGCTTTGTGACGAAAACATTGTGCAACGAAAATCTTGGACAAAATTATGTGATATTCAGATGTTATTCGTGTATTACGAGTATTTAATTTTCCTGCTTAACTCTGTTTTTGTAGCCTCTTAAGTTGGAACAATACTGCTCAAAATGTGATCTTTTGATTTGTCGGGACTGTATTATAGCACATCACCAAGGTCATCCTCTCATGCCTATCAAAGATGCAGTGAGGCAATTCAAATTTCAGGTTCAATACACAATTTCTTTATCTTTAACAGTTTGTTTAGGAGCAGTTACGTAAACTTATATATGATATTTTTGTGCTTCAACATTGGCACTACTGTAATTTATGAGTCGTGGTTTGGCATGTTAGTTTACACTCACTTATATGCTTTAAAAGGTACAAGAAATTCAGGGTGAAATGGAATTCGGTGTGGAGTCATCTCGTAAATCCCTGGAGGAGCTCATTCAAATTGAAGAGGAGGAGAGACAAGAACTTGCTCAAGTGGAACAAGACATTGAAAGACTCACAAGTGATTTCATTTCACTCATCAAAGAGGTGGGCTGCCCAATCATACTTTAATATTCACTGTAACTGCAAACCAGGTTAGCACATTGGGAAACACCAAGTCAAGGTTAGTTGGTATATCCGGTGATCTGTTTATAACATTATTTAGAAACGTGCAACTCTTCTGAAAGAAACGGAGGATATTCAAAACAAAAAACTTTCAAATCTCAGCGTCGCAAAGGAACACCTAGAAGTACAACTTCGATGCATGCTGAACTGCACCCAACTGTCTAGCTGTGTTCTTCAAGTAAGAAATCTGAATAATCTTAATCAAAGTATAGTTTAACATTACAGAAATATTGGCCTACAGTAAATGCATATGATATGCAACAGCATTAACACTCTTTTATAGGATGGGACGGCTGCAGAAATATTATCACTTAGAAAGAGAGTAGCTGAGACCATGAATGAGCTGAAAGAAACCGCATACCAAGTTCAAGAAAATTATAAAGAAAGCATTGCACAAGACCATTACATAAGGTAGAATAACACATCTATGGGGACTGAGCAGATATTTATTAACCACAAGCGTTGTGACAAGTGTAAGTATCAAATATTTTATTTTCAGATACACTCCTGGTAACATCGCTGAGCACACTGCGAAAGGTATGGGTGTTACTGAAAAGATTAGATCCACAAAGGCAAAACAAATAAGTTTAAATGTCTTCATCAAACCATCAGAGCGTGTGGCACAGGCAGAAGAAGATAGAAATGGTTTAAGTCAACATAAATACCACATGTTAAAAGTAGAACTACCTGTTTTACCTGCTAAAAGCAGTAAACCAAAACTAGGAACACCTGTAGCAAAACGTCGTCACTTGGGTGTTAACTCTGGTCAAACTGTCAAAGAAAAACAATTGCAAGATAACTATGAGCAAAACCACTCAGATGTATATTGTGGTGACAATTCAGCATCTTCTCAGCACTGTGACTTGAAAGTAAACTCAGTAGCCACATCAAGCAAACAGCGCCTGGACGATACTAAGCAATATCATTGTAATCAAAAAAATGAGCCACTTTTTGTCCAGATACCTGACAAAAAAGATGAACAAAACACGCCCACGCCAAGCCCAAGAGTAAGAGCCAAAAACAAAGAATCTCCAAAGCATACCCAAGGATTAATCAAGGAGTATCCAAATTCGACAAAACCAACTATGGTCAAACCCTCAGTTATAGTAAAACCAACTATTGCTGAAACTCCAGACTGCTACAAGATTACCAGAGCAAAAGGAACCGTACCAGTGCCGGTAAAAAGCCATTCAAATATTAACAAAGTATTGCCCAATCACTTCTCCACATTGCCACATAAACCAACATATGTAGCAAATGGGTCAAACATGGCAGTGGTCCAACCATGCCGAGCTGCACCTAAGCCACCTAAGAAACCATCAAAAGTGAAAATTATACCAGAGAATGGTTATCACACAGTTGCAACATCAAAGCCAAAAGTGAAATCTTATAAGAAAGCACCAGCCCCATTACCACCAAAAACCTCACATACACAAGCAACACTGCAAGCAGATATAGTGAAGGTCTTTGGTAATAAAGGTCAAGGCTATAGAGACTTTCAGGCACCTCCACTTGGTGTGGCAATGACCATTGACAAAACACTTGTTCTTGATAGTCATGGTCAGCAACTTGTTATATTTAACAGTGATGGCTTTTATATGTGCAGGTTTACTGTGAACATACCTAATCAAGGTAAGTAAGCGCAAGCATATCATTGTTGAAACAACAAATTTTCTTTATATATATATTAACAAAATAACATGGTTGAAATAAAAACTACAGTATTTTATTCCATACAAAGCAACTTAATCTACACATAGCTTTTTCAACAAAAACTCTGTTTTAGGTAAACTGAAGCCAATCAACCTGGCCGTTTCACCCACGAATCAAGTGTACGTCTTGTATAAAAACATTGTAACAGTTTGGTCATATGATGGAACCCTTCTGACTTTATTTGGACATGGTGAATTATATGGTGCTCATGGAATTGCTGTCGACAGTCAGGGTAAATTTTTCAAAATTCTGTGTTTTAAACCGACACTCACAAGTTAGATGGTAAAATGTATTTTGCACTGTTTTACAGGAAGAGTTATTGTTAGTGATCTACAAAAGCACCAAGTGATTGTATTCAACAAACATGGTCAAAAGGTTCTGGAGTTTGGACAGTTAGGAGAGGGTAACCATCACTTTCAAGGGCCAAGGTCTTTCTTTCTTTCAAGAGTTTTTCATTTTAAAGACATGCTGTATCAAACATAATTTAATTGAGTCTTTTGTTACAAGTTTTTAGCAAAAAAATCATTTATTGTTGTCACAGATATGTTTGTGCAACGAGCAGAGATGAGATAGTTGTTTCAGACCACAACAATCATTGTGTCAAGATATTTGACAAAGACGGAAAATTTTTAATGAAAATGGGTGGAAAAGGTAAAGTAAAAATGAATCAGTAACAAGATCAGAGTTCTGTGAGTCAGGTTTCAAAAACGTTATCATATGGTAAACTATGGCTCATATAAGAAATTCTTACTAAAACTATTACAGTTTTGTGACTAAGTAAAAAAGTATCAGTAAAGTTGTCATGGCAAGTATTTTCTACAGGCTATAGCAATGAAAATGTCAGCCATCCTGAAGGCATTGCCGCTGTGTCACCAGGAAAAGGAAGAGCAGAAGCGATATTGGTGGCAGACGAAGGCAATAACCGAATAGTAGCATTTGACCTTCAGGGATGCTTCAAGTGTAATGTTGTGGAACAAGCAAATGATCTCGGACTGAAAAGTCCACAATGCATTGCAGTTTCCCTTCATGGAAAATTGGTAGTTTTGCAAACAAACTCTATTCAAGCAAGGATGTATGAACTACACACTGTCATAAGATGAAATTACTTTTTCTGATTGTACAAGTTTACATTTACAGTGGAAGCTTGTTTATTTAACTCCACTTAAAGTCAAAATTTTAGAAAACCGTACAGAGTATGATAAGTTAACTGGTCCTGGCAAAATGCCTACTAAAATGCATATAAACTACTTACATTCACACAGGTCTTAAAACTTTATTATCTTGATTAATTCAAACAGTGTTTTTGTCAACCCCAAAGCTGTCCTTTAGTGTATATAAAATGGGATTGTAGTTTAATTGTAGCCTAGTTTTCAAAGACATTTTCCACTAAATTAACCTACTTCGGATAACTTTAATATCTCTTTGTAAATTACGGGGTTCCTTTAGTTTCATATTAAATGAGCTTACACTGAATATGTAATATCATTATAGTTTATTATTTCTTTCATGCAATGTTGTTTTCTATTTTTTTATTCATTGCAAAAATGCCTCATTATAAATATGATATGCATCTTAAGTCCGGTTTCATGAAGGAAATTTTTTGAAGACAAAAAGCAAATAAGCTAAGTTGAAAATAAAATCCACAAGTTTAATCAAGGTCTCACCGACTTTCGAGTCGAATTTGGTACCCCACAGTCTGTCCTACACTTTCTCCACATTCCAAAGCTACCCGTTCTGCCATGGAAACAGCTGATATACGCCGCGGTTGAGTACAAACAATGCGGCAAACTTCATTTCTCTTCAAGCTTTCTTCTAAGATAAACTGTGGAATCTGTAAAACAAGCAATGACTTGGGCCTTGTACAAAAACCTAAAAATTGTAAATGTAGGAAAAAGTTTTTTTGAAGACGATTATGAAACAGAACTACCTAAAGATTGCATCAATGTGATTGGTATTACAGAAGGATGGCGTACGCATAAAAACACACACTGTATAAGCCATATATATAACAATTCTGCTTTCAATTCAAAAGCTCACAACAAACTGAAATAATATCAAACCTGTGTTGTCTTGCCAGCACCACTTGCTCCACAAATCAAAACAACAGAGTTGTCCCAGATGGTTTTTACAATTGTGTTTTTCATTTCATACACCGGCAGTTTCTTTTGAAAATCATCTAGGTTTGACTGTGTGCATTTAGTGGGTACTTGTGGGATTCCATTTGGTAGACGACCGCTAGGTTTGTTTATGTCAGATCGATATCCTGCGAAAGAAATAAAACATTTACATGAAATGTGTTTCGATGAAGTGGAGAAAGGATGGAAGAAAACTGACAGAAAAACAATAAATGTGCTACCAAGATATCCAAGTGGCACTGGACGATCCATTTTAGGTTGGATATCTTGTCTTTCCTTTTGTTTTACAGGCCACCTAAAAAGTAATTATAAATACATTATAATTCCGCAACTAGCTGTATGCAATTTCCCATTGCCCTTTTTACTTGCTTGTAACGCGTTTTGATTACCTCCATGCTTAACCACCTAAACTTAAGAACCAAAGGGTACCTGCTTAAAAGTGTGTGCAAAATGCGCTGTGAATTTTGTCCAAACCTAAACATCATTGGGGATTCCATCATTTCATTTGGTTGCTTCTTTCGAATTGTTAAATAACGATTCGTCCGTCTGCTGTGTAACACACACAAAACTAACAGTTTATCTGAATCCAATAGTTAAATCATTGTGTTATAAATGTTACTATTTTGAATGTTTGAAAAATAAATATGTATGTATAGTAGTAGGAATTTCTAACCCATGACTTTTGGAGATTAAACCCATTTGGCTGCATTTCCTGTGAATATACGCTCGTTCCGCACCCGTGAAAGAAGATGGGAAATCACATTCTACAGAAACAAAAAGTATTTAGTATGCTATAAAACAGAAGAAAGTTTTGGATTACCAAAAAATTCTATACGACATTCATATGTTTCACTATTCATAGAGTGTAGTGTCAAGGTGTGAATTTTTTACCTAATGTAGTATCATCTTTCTGAAAACGATCAATGGCTACATGAATAGCAATCTTTAAATCTTCATCTATGTTGTATGTGTTACTGCTGTGCATTTTAAAGCGTTGAACTTATCTTAACAATACACACAAGAATGTCACATACTCTGCTGCAAAGCAAACATACTACAGTAAATTCCTTTGGAAAAACAATAACAGTGAATTGTAAAACTGTATCCAATTGCAATAGAACAGTTATAAATAGCAGGAAATGTCACAAAGTATAGAACTCAATGCAAACACGCAGAAAATCCCTGCTGATGGCTGTAGGGTCAACAGTTTAGCACAGTATGATAATGAAACAATCAAAAATAAAAGCCATGGTACATGCAACTTAAGCAACGAGCATAGATGTGTTAATTCAATAAGCATTCAACCAATATAGTTTTCAAAGGTTTGACAGTATCAGAGACACATCAACTTACACTATAGCACAAAAAATTATATAATTGTTCCACACTGTTAATGGACACATATCGGAATTTTATCGGAAAAGTTGACAAACAATTTGCGACTAATGCATGATGGCCAAATGCCATCGGACAAACTGTTAGTATAAAATAAATTTGATAATGCAGGACTATTTAATTTGCAAATTTAATAATTGGAATGTAGAATGTTATAAATGTCTAAGTAAATGGAGTTTAGGATAAATCAAACACTCAGCATTTTATCAACTAATAAATTTCCATCAGCATCTTTTATCCTCAGTCTCCCGGATGAATATCTTGTCTCTTGTCTTCCGTCTGAGAAAACAGTTTTACAAGTTCCGTCTGGGTATTCCCGTCTTTTGAACTGAGACGTGTGGACTTCGCGCTGCCCATTGCTGAATTCGATTGTTTTTTCACCTGATGCTGTAACAACCATTACAGTTCCATCAGGATAAATCGTCTCTTCTGTACCATCCAACTTAATCATCTTGCTAGACCCATCCTGAAACGATATGTGTTTGGAACCATCAGGAAAATGTCGTTCAACTTGTTTGTTGCTGAATTCAATAACTTGCATTCCATTGTTATGTGTAGTGTGCTTTGTCCCAGAAGAAGTGTATAAGTAGGTGATGGTCTGATCTGGCGAAATGGTCTTGATGTCACCATTGGTGAACTTAATTTGCGTGCTTCCATCAGGTGAAACAAGCTTTTCTGTACCATTTTGAAAAGAAATTTGCAATGAGCCGTCCTCTAAATGTCGTTCAACCTTGCCATCATGCATTGTGATCTTACTATCATCCTTGATGCAGTTATCATTTCTGTCAACAAGAGGTTTTCTGGTAGTTTTACTTAGTGCTTTTGGCCGAACTTGTCTAATTTCTGGCTTTTCAATTGCTGAACCAATGTAATCATCTATGTTAATATTTTCATCGTCGTTAGGAATGGAATCAACAATATCATTAATTGCCTTCCAAACAACATTAGAATCTTTCTTCTTTTTGATTTCTTTGCTTTTCTCAATCTTTTGCAATTTTTCTTCAAGTTGCTTCACTCTTTCAGTTAAACGAGAACTTTCTTTGGTTGCAACCTCAAGTTGGCTTCGCAGGCGGTTGTTGATGGCTGTCAACCTTTGTTCCTTTGTCTTCGATTCTTCCTGAGTCTCCAGTATTCTCTTCTCTAGTTCTTGGATATATTCACGATCTTGTTTATTAGGAATTGACTTGATAGCTGCAACATGTTCTTCAAATATTTTTCTGTCCTTTTTCAGCTTCTTTGTCTCAGACTTTTTGTATTCTTCCAAACGTCTGAGTTCATCTTCTTTTTGTCGCTGAAACTCCTCAAACTCTGTCTTCAGATTACGAAGTTGCTCCTCTTCTTCTTTACGAACTATACTTAATTTTGCAGTCTCACCTTGAAATTTCTTAATTTCAGTTTCCATCTCACCAAGCTTGGTCTTTAACAGGCTCGGACAAATGTCATCATTTGATGTTGCTTCAGTATTAATGATTGGGTCTGGGTTTCTGGTCTCTTTGTTTTCTTCAGCAATGGGCTTAAAGATTTTAACATCCACTTCTTTTGCAGGAATTTTCTTGTTTTCTGAATATAAATTTTTCTTATTCGGTGGCCGTAGGCTGGGAAACAAACTCAACATCAACTTGTTTGGAGGTAAAGGTTCAATCTTCTTCATAATCACAGAATCATTGCCTTCAAGTGTATTCATAGTGCTAACATCTGCATAATGGTCATTGCAAAATTTTTCCATTTGCTCAAAAGTTTCATTCGATGTTTCGTCGTGCCCCTTTGTGGCATCTAGCTCTAAGACAGAATCCTCAACGTCTGACCAAGCTGATTCATTTCTGAAAGAATCTTCATCTGAGACTTCTCCAACACTTGGTGGCTTTGGTGGTGGATTCACAATGACTGGTTTTAAGCATAGTTGCTTAATGGGTTCTCGATTTACTAAGCGAGCTGTCTTCCTTACCCTTGGTTTTATAACAGGAGGATCAAAGTTTTCACTCAACCCCATATTCGGCTGCACTTTAGAAGAGGAGGTAGCCTTTGGAAGCTCAGATTCTTTTATGACGTAACTATCAATTTCCTGTTTATCTCGTGGAACTTTAGGAGGTTTATGAGTAGTTTTAATTGTAACCGGACAAGAATCATTTTGTTCAGATCTCTTTTCTGCAAGTGGTTTCTTCACAAATTTTGTTCTCTTGGGTGGTCCATTAAACCTAGCAATACCTTGACCTTTTCGCAAAAATGTTCGCTTTGGTGTTGATGCTACAGACCGCTTTGGCATGCTGTTTGCCTTGTCTTTCTTCAATTGCTCTTCCAAAATTTCTTCAAATGTTTTGCCACCTTTTACTGGAACGTTATCAAATTCAAGAGAAATGGAAGAAGTTTTCTCAAAGCTTGTTTCGACATCACAAGGAAAAGACTTTTCTTCAGTAACAACTCCAACCTCTTCTGTATCTTCTGATTCATCCTGTACTGACACATCTGAATCATTGCCAGCATGTTGGAGAGCAAATTCCAAAACTTTCACTTCACTATTTTTATTGACTTGTTCATCTTGGTCTTCACCGATCTTTACCTCATTAAGATAATTCATGATAGATTCGTTATCAACATCCTGGATTGAACCATTTAAATGAGTATCCACATGGTCAAGATGCTCTACTTCAACTTCATTTTCTTCTAAGCATATGCTGCCTTCTGCATCGTGTGACTTTTCCATGACAGTTTCCAAATTTAAAGGTTGAAGAGTTGGGATAGGAATTGCTAAAACATCATCAGTTTCAATATTAGAATTTGCTGGTGACAGAGTTTCAGGCATCTGTTGTGATTTGAGCAACGCCAGCTGGGTTTGCTGTTGTTTTTTCAACTCTTCCTGTTGCATTAGCTGCCAGAGTCTGATCGCTTGAAGCTTCTTTATAACATCTTGCTGGGTCGATGTTTGCCCAGATTCAAGTTGGTCAAAAAGTGAATGGATATCATTAGTCGTAGGTATATCATTTGTTTCCATTTTTATAACCACTGTGACCTTAACTCTTTTAAAAACATGAAAAAATAATTGCAAACATGTAAACTTGAAGCATGGGTCTTGTGGTTTGTGAAAGTTTCATCTCAATCATTTTATCTCCACCTGTTGTGTCCTTAACTGACATCTACCAGACATCATTGTGATGACGTCATGACTTTCAAATAACAGTGATAATGGCTATATTATATATATAAGACATTACGATGCTTTTATTTTCCTTGAAACAATCACTACATTATAAAACAACTGCATTCCAGTTCTGACCAATTTGTAATTTGAAATATAACAGTAGCTTTGTGATGGTCATGAATTCAAAACTTGATGAAAGCCAAGCTACACTGTGCTTTCAAGTTTTTGTAAGTTAATGGTGCAAATGCAAAACCTTTGAAGCCACAATAGCTTGAATAATCAAAAATGAAAGTGGAAACAAAAGTTGAGTGTATACTTTGTCTAAGGCTGCCATATTTTTCACTATGGCATGCTGCCAATCAATAATCTAAAATTCAGGTGGAGTCAAATTCTTTCAGTTAATGCATTAATCCCAGTACTAAATTCGGGCAACACTGTAAGAAACATCAAAAAAATAAAAAATGTGTGACATTTGGAACTTTAGAACTTGCATGACGGCTAGCTCAGTAGACCGAGGAAATACCATAACATACCAAAGTCAAATTTCCAGTGCACCATACCTTTCCCTGTCATAGTTTTAGCTCTAGCTTAACCCCACAGTGGAATTGGTACCCGCAAACTTTTTATGTCCTTTAATCAATAAAACAATGAATTTATTTTTCGTCAAAAGCGCGATGAGGACGAAAATACCAAGCCATGCAGTTGTTATTAGCACGCGCTATTAACGGGAAAAAGTGACAAAGTCGAAAAGGCTTAAAAATAATTAGGCTAATAATTGCTAGTATAACAGCTATAGCCTAGCACGACCGCTATAGGCTACCCATAATTAATGGGTTTGAAAACCTACAAACATCTGCCGAAAACTTACACCGGCCACCGAAGTAGTAGGCCTAGGCCTATCTTCTATAATTACTGATAGGCCTAGGTAAGGTATTCCTCTTGTACAAAAGCCTGAAACCAGTTTGCTAAGCCTAAGTTACATAGAAAAATATTAGCTGGTTTCAAAAACGAACGATTTCCCGGGAACTCCGAGATCGGAAGTGATAAGAGAAGTAGGAAATTGAAATTACGTGAAGATTGTAAATACGTGGTTTGAAGTAATTTAAATGGTACAGTTAACTGACGCAGATTTTAATAAGAACAACTAAACGGTTTCTGGTATCCTGCGCTTAAGCATTTATTCGCCGTAAAAATTTATGCAAGGCAAATTGTTATCTAATATAAAATCTAAAATATTTAATACAAAAAATAACTAAATACTTTAATTAAAGTATAATTTTAAAACCTAATTTGGGTTAAGCATTGAACAATAGTACAATACTCAAACTAAGTTACAAATTTCGTGTCAATGTTTAGGTGAGCCCAAAGAGATTTAAACACATGAGTAGAAACTTCTCTTTTGCGCATGACGTCATGTTTGTTTCTTTGATTCTCTTGGAGCATATTCTACTTTCGACACGGTCACGGTTCACTACATAACAATAAACATGCAGACGACGACAATGATTTTCAGATCTGTTTGCTGCTGGAAGAGATTAGTCTTATTATTACGGTGCAGTTGTTGGGATCCAATAGGTGTTAATTTTAATTGAAATTAATTAATGAAATCAGGTGATAGTTTTAGGTTCAGCAATTAACTTAGTTTCAGTTCCTTGAACTAATAATGCTGCTGTTTTGTATCAAGGCATGGCTTAGCCTAGCCTACTTGAGTTGCGCGGGCAGATTTTTTCGTTCACCACATTTCTCTTCGACCAGGCAATTAGCAACTAAACTCATTAGCATAGGCCTTATGTTGCAGGTGTTGTGTCATTAAAATAGGCTACTGAAAGTCTGATTTCAGATCTTGTTATTGTGGTGCAGTTGTTGGGATCAAATGGATGTCAATTTGAAGTTAATTATTGAAATAGATTGTGACCCAGAAGACGATGCAGCAAACTTCATGTAAGATAGGATATGCCTATTAATCAATTAGCCAACTGCTGTTGAGCTTGTCCTGTATGGCGGTCACCCAGAGTGTACGTTCTCGCCAATTTATAATAAACAGCCAAGCAAAACAACAAATTAATGTAAGTCGTAACGAATATTTGAAGAAATACTGTACTGATATATTGATGTCATTTAATCTGATAATGAATATATTTATTTGCAGATGTGGACAATGTTTGCATAACTGCACAAGTAATGAAACTTTGCTGGCTCATAAAAAAACTGCTCACGGTATATTTGTTTTTTGTTTGAAACTTATTTCATTTGGAGCTATCATTGGCAGATTCCGATTAAAAAAATCAAACAAACTTAATTTTACACTTGTCTTGCAGAATCTTCTTGCAATAATGTTACAAAAGAAAATCTGATGGTATGGTGGGAAACAGTGGGTGGCGTTAAAACAGATCTAACTGCAGATGCGGTTAACTATTTTATGAAGCTATTTTCTTCGTACAGTTCACCGGATGAACTGTTTCATAAATTCTCCAGTGATGGAATTACGTGCATCCCATCACTATTTTTCTTGCCAAGAAAATTGTCATTATGTTTAACACGAAAATTGTTTGATGTATTTTTATCACACGTTACCACTGTTGCACACAACAAAAAGGGGAAACACTTGACATTACACAAGTTAACCCGAGACGAAGAATTCATAATTCAGTACATAGGTGGTTATATTTTGCAGAAACTCACTAAGCGCTGTATAAATCCGAGAGAAATAGATCTATTGTCTTGTTTAACTGATTATAGTAATGAAACCACTAATAGTTCCTTGATTTCCGCTTTAAATAATAACAATTATGGACATCTTACAGTTCCAGCGAAATCACTAGTGAAATTGTTGATGTATGTAGAAAGTGTCTTTAGGAAACAAGACATAAAGGAGCACATCATGGAAAGTTGCATGTCTTCTTTGAGTGTTTGTAACATAAAAAATATATTTGAAAATCTTGTTTTTGATGAATGTTTGCAAAAATTGTGCATGAAAATATGAATTTTACGTGAAGATTAGATGCTATCAAAAAGCCAATCATTTAAATTCAGTACTGCATGTGACCTCTGATCAAAATGTAAGTCTGAGAAAATCATTAAAATGAATGTACATTACATAGTTGTCTTCTTACATGTACTTCGTAAGTTTTAGCTCAAGAAGGATTAAGTGTTACTGTATTGCACAAGCAGACTGTCAAAACACTCGAAATCAAGTTATTTTTTTCGCTTCGGCATTGGATCATCGCAAACATCACCATGTTTCCAGTCAATAACGTGATTTACATTTGACCCCTTAAGTGACTTGATATTCTTTTTGCACATTATCACATTTTCAAATTGTGCATATTGGTGAATATCAGGCACTTCATTTCGACGTCCAGTTTGTCTCATATGACCGAAATAGGCCTCCAATGGGTCTTGGTTTAAGCGCTTAGTTAAGACGTATGAACCTTCTGGGCTGTTCTCCAACAAGAATTTCACCAATTCAGCAATGGCCATGGATGTGGAAACTAAACCGTCGTAGGTTTGATGGCTCAGAAACTGCTTTGACTGTTCGGAAACGGACCCAGTTAAACTGCTTTTCCATTGTTTTAACTCTGAAAGGAATGTATTAAGCCATTTCAGACGAGGATCATCAATCGTTGTATATGGTTTCAAGTCTGGGTTGTATGAATAATTTAATCTGGTGTTTATGAGGTCAAACCACTTATTCATCAAACCAGCAAACCACGTACTCATCTTCATTTCTTCTCCACCACAACTCTTCATTAAACTGGAGACAGTTCCAGAGAGCAATTGTGCGGCATAGCAAACCCGCATTTTTGCGTAACTCTTATGGGAAAAATGGCCATCAGTCAACTTGCAACTTCTCAACTCTGAACTTTCAAATAGGTAGGGAACTTTGCAAAAATGCTCCCACAAAATGAAATGTTGATTGTACTTCATCATTCTAGCTCCACCTGGACGGCTGGATCTCACACAGTTACAGGCTGTCTTCAGCAAGTGTGGAGGGTCACTAATCAAATAAATAGGCATTTCTGGCTGATAAATATTAATGCACTTATAGGGGACGGTCAAATTGGAATTGTTGAGCAATTGGAACAATTTTCGATTGCAGGATGCACCATCAGCAACAAGTGCTAAGACTGTAAAACCACATCCGTCCAAGGATTCAACCACTTCCCAGAACATGCTAACCAAGTGAAATGCCTTTGTATTCTTGGTGGCATAAAAGACAATAGGCCGGGAAAAATTGCTAAGGATACTCCTACCATAAAATTGAAGGGCATGTGTGGCAGGAGCTTCATTATTGTATTGTCTGTCGACACCCAGATCAACAAATCCTATTATTCGGTCTGTTGCTGCATTGTACACAATATTTTCTTTCACTGTAAACAAAATAAGCATGAATAAGAATCTTACACAGTGTGATTAATAGTGTTAAAAATACCAAGAAAAGTTTCACCTTTCATTTCATCGATTGATATAACGAGAAATCGTTCATGTGATGCTAGACTGAGACTTTTGGATTTCAGTTCTTCTAAAACATTATCTTGAATGGCAGGTGCAGTGCAGTAAACGTTTCTGAAAACAGTACAAAAGTGAGCAAGTGAAACAATTGCTCGTAGATAGCCAAATTGCAGAGAACTGAACCCATACGCTACCGATAGTCATTAAGGGTGCGTGAGCTTGGTAGTCGTAAAATGCCACTTTGTCGTAATTCTTCATAGGCATTTTTACTTTTAGCAGCTAGACTCAAACAGAACCTATAAAGAAAATTGCAAGGGTTGATTTTAGCACGCTTTTACGAAATAAACAAAAAATTGAGGTCAACTGAACTTAAAACATGTTGATATCTTTACACCAATTACTTCAGTAGTTTATTACTCAAGGAGACCTAAACCTACTTTATTAACTCAGGGTGATATCTTTCCCCATTTCTTTATGTAACAAATGCAATAGGCACAATTGAAAAACTAGTTTCACCTGTATGCAAGTTTCCTAACTGTTGGTGCATTTTCAGAACTGAATGGTGTCATAGATCTGGTAGTCATGTGTGGCAGGCCACTTCCAGAATTATACAATCCAGAACATATTGAAAACGATTCAAGATCTTTTATGGTGCCGTGTAGTGTTTGAGTAGTCATGTCCAGGGAGTAAATACAACTTGAGCGAGGTGCTTTCCAGCCATAATAGCATATCCTTAATGACATGTCATATAATACTCCAATCGAGTATTTAGGTTGATCACAGCCATCATAAAAAGAAAAAACAACATTTTTGTTTTCAAATGACCTCTGCCAACCTTCCGGCAAGCGAGCAGATTTCAAGGACGCAACAGATTTGAAATGTATTTTTGTTTCAAAGATACGCTTCTTCGGCGGCTTTCTTAAATGTACCTGCGCCAAAGTCAGCTTAGGCAAAGACAAAGTGGGTACTGCTCCTTCAGGTAATTCTTTACGGGAACCCTCTGCAAAAAACTCTTATTTGTGCATACATGAACATTTTCAATTCTGATACTTGTAATCGTACATATATTAATCTGAAACCAGTGACGGTTTGCACTAATAGCTTGTTACAGATGCAGTGTTATGCTGTGCTCACTCGCTAGTAAATTTTATGAAGTTCTGCATCAAACCATCTCATGGAAAACAAACACTGCATCAAACGCTAGACATGGCATTACATTACATATCTTTCCTCAATACACTAGCTACACTACATGTAAGTGTATGTAAAACAAATTTTACTTAAAACAATGTCAGATCTTTCAAAATGCACTTCACACATTTTCACAGCATCTCGAGCAAATAGATTTTTTATGTGCTCGTCGCTTCTGCAAGCCAGCACGATACACTCCAACCTTTCTGCCCAGCTTTCCTTCTCTTTTTTTACAAATTTTCTCGAAGGTATCTTAAAGAGAGTCACGGCAGGTGACCTGTTGTTACACATCGGTAAACAGCACAAGTTTGCCATTATTTCAGACTATTTAGCTTATTTCAATAACTCAAAACCTGCAACATAAGACCTGTACTAATGAGTCTTAATCTGTAAAGTTTTTATTCTGCGCGTGGAGCGTAATTTTATGCGCAGATGAAACAATACAATATGACTCGGTCTATCTAAATTTTACATCCATTCATTTTATTTTTCACCTTAAATGTGGTGAACGAAAAAATCTTCCCGCGCAACTCAAGTAGGCTAGGCTAAGCCATGCCTTGATACAAAACAGCAGCATTATCAGTTCAAGGAACTGAAACTAAGTTAATTGCTGAACCTAAAACTATCACCTGATTTCATTAATTAATTTCAATTAAAATTAACACCTATTGGATCCCAACAACTGCACCGTAATAATAAGACTAATCTCTTCCAGCAGCAAACAGATCTGAAAATCATTGTCGTCGTCTGCATGTTTATTGTTATGTAGTGAACCGTGACCGTGTCGAAAGTAGAATATGCTCCAAGAGAATAAAAGAAACAAACATGACGTCATGCGCAAAAGAGAAGTTTCTACTCATGTGTTTAAATCTCTTTGGTGAGCCTTTAGTATCATTTCAATTATAAAAAAGATTGAAATATTTTTGAGAAACAAACTCATAAAATAAAATAATGAACAAATTAAACTGAAGCTTAAAGTTGGTACATGAACATAACTTAGTCAGCTAAGCCGAACCAACAAGGATGGGACCAACCTAATTACCTAAGATAGTCTTGAACCTTACATAAATTTTTCCCAAACGTATTTTACATTACCCAGCTTCCTCTTTCAGTTAAATGAAACTAAAACTTTTTAAACAAACGTATCATCGAGACATAAACAACGAGAAGTTTTTGTGTGGACTGGGAACCCAACTAAAATACAAAAAAATCAAAAGGCCAAAAGAAAAGAAAATGGCGTAGAAAGTTTTCGAAAAGGTTAAGCCCCTACACAAAACTATTTTATCATAATTTTGTTGATTCTCTTGCAATGTGGTACTGGCGACTTTTTATTGCAATGTAGCTGAATTTTTTGTACATTTATTTAGTTCTTAATATTTGCATTGTGTTTTACTACTATATTTATCTTATTTTGTATGAAATGCAGCTTGACGTTTAACACAAAAAATGGCAAGATTGAAGGCCAAATACAAAAGCTTTATGAATGTTGCTGAGGAGCACGGTTTTATTTCACCATTAGTACACGTCGGACAATTCAAGGTGTGTTTGTGTTTTCTTGTTTGATAATATATGACTGTTGAACGCTGATAATTGTTATAACAACACTCAGGGTTAAGTTTTGCGATTGGTACTTGGCAATCAAATTAAACGAGAATTGTTACAAATTTCCAGGAAGAATGTGAGCTTCTTCTTCCAAAATCAGTGATGGATTTTACCACAAAGGAGGAATTTTCTGTTGAAAACTTAGCAAAAGAACTGGATGTGGATGAAGCAACAGTTAAAGAACTAGAGGAAGTTTGCAGGTGTAGTGGTTGTTCTAATTGCTGCACAATGCTTAAGTTATCGTGTTGTATAAGGTACAGTAGTTTGAATGCGTATTATTGGCTACTTATTGCAATAACGCCTACTTTGAAAAGGATTCATAGAGAATCTTTTGTTTATCTTTTTAGCCCTTCGTCTTTGGTGTGTCCTCGTGAAGGAGAGGTACTTGTGTGGGATGATGCTAATTGCATACCTAAAGACACAGGATTAATCACTTTAAGTCATCGGCGCAAAAACCTTGTGGAAAAAGTGCTCAAACCCTCGAAAAAATCACGTCTTCTTCATTGCAAATATACCGAGATGGACTGTGCATTGGTAAACAAATCTTTTATTGCAGTGCTATGTATCATTTATTTTTATAAAATACATGTGTTTTTACATTAGGTCACTTTATTATAATGTTAGCATAATGGCTAAATTGGCTAACTTTTGGATGTATTGTGGAACTAGTCTAATGGTTTTTTTGTTTCTAGCTTGCTCGTACTCACGGAATTCCTGCAAAAGATGACAAAGATCAAGTTACTTGTCCAGAAATAGTTATCACAGTTTCTGTTAGTTTTCCCAGAGATGAGCGTAGGTATAAGGCCTGTTGTTCAGACATATATGTCCTTGGAAGTCAGGTGAGTAATGTATTTTACAGCCAACCTAACAAAGCCTATTTCAGATAGTTAAAATTTACGAGACCTTTAATTTTAGAAACTAACTGAGCTCCGTGACAAAATACCTTGCGTACTTGATCACCAGCCACTTGGAAATTTTACTGAAAATCCAGACCTTCCGCGAGACATTTGCTTGAAAGATATTTGCACTTCTTCGTTCTTCTGTTTTGAAAATACATTTTTTAATGATCTGCGAAACCCATCTAGTGTTGATCTTAGCAAGTAAGTGGAGATGTTAAGAAATGATTAAGCAAAAGGTGAACTGATTTTTTATGGTGTAAAAACTTTTAGGGACATCATAGAGTGGGCAAAAACTAATGAAACAGCTGTACCTGATAATGCGCAAGTTGCTAGCATGGATGAATGCACGTTCAATGACCTACGAATTCGTCTCGGCTGCCCTTATGTTTTTTTACATCAAGGTGATTGTGAGCACCAAATTCATTTCAAAGATATAAGGTTTGTGTTTTGGTTGCTTTATTCATGAAAATAATTTGCTTTTGTTGTTAACAGTTTTATCTAGGAAGATGGAAGGTAGATGGTTTCAATTTGTGTGTGACCATTACCGCAATGTTGTTTTCTCTTTTTTAAAGGTTGTTTAATGGTACAGATTGCCAATCCAGAAGCGCATATCCAATAACAGTATCCAAAGCACACTTAAAAGGACAGACTTGCAAGGTATTTGTTTTACTCATTCGTACTCATACTCATTCAACCATAAATTCGAACTTAATTTTCACTCAGGTTTGCAACTTCCACCAAGCCACTTGGTACACCAGATACGATTCACTAGCAGATACTGACCCAGCATTTTTCTGCGAGTTTTGTTTCAAGCTGTTACATTATGACAAATCTGGCAACAAACTTGGTGAATTTACAGCCTTCCCTTATATTCCTGCGTTCGCACTGAACTATTAAACACCTATCTATCTAGCTGTAAACATTTTCAACATAATCCGGACAGCCAATTTTATTAACACCAAACTAAAGCTTTTTTCACAGTTATGATGTGTGTATAATGATCGAGCAGCAAGATAAAATGCATAAAAAACCACGTAGGTACAATTTGTATTGAGAAAAAACACTGTGCACGTTTTGCAGAGGAAGTATAATAAATAAAAGGCCATAAGAGATTGTAGAAAGTACAAAGACAGTGTAGTTAAACAGCAAATAACTGAAATGCTGTAGAACACGGTAACTCATTTCACAACTTTATCTCCAAAAAGAAGCATTTCAGGTTGTGAGTTTGTTAGGCTGGTAAGTGATACGGTTTGGCGTCGAGACCTTGGGAAAGTGGAAGTCTGGTTAGTGTAAGGTGGGTCAGAGTTGTTATTGGAATTCAGCTGAGGAACACTGGGTGCTTCTGCCAACTGGGCAAGGATTTTCTTGTTCCTTTTCAGATGTTTTTTACGGCGATGTTGTGATTTTGATTTTGATCTTTAAATATTTTAAATAGAGTAAGCTAATTCTATTGGCTCACTCGTCTGGTCAAATTTCAAAGCTTTTCAATTTACCTGCCCTTCCTATTGATGTTAGACTCATTATCTTCATCCCACTCACTGAGTGATGTTTGATCACTAAATTTAATTGGTCTTTGTGCATCAAACTCTGGTGCCTAAAGTTACACACATAAAGTAATACCACTCCTATTTACAAGCTAGCAAAAGCGCAGTGTAGAAAGTATAACTAGTTGGGCAAACCAAATCATTTTGAACCTTAGTCGGTTCTGATACCTATATCTGGTAGTTATATTTCTCAACAAGACATTCCATACCTTTCCAGCCCACCAGCCATCAAATGGGGTCTGGGGAACAAGTGGCGCATATATTTCATGCCAACTTGATGTATCAATGTTGTCTGTTATACTTTTGTATGTCGATTTATTCATTGGAGATGCTTGACTACCCACACCAAGGCCAGTCGATAAGCTTAGACGCTGATGACGAGGTTTTATTTTGTCTGCAATTGCATATTGGTGAAAGAGCAAATGTTTACCTCAACTTTTTTGTAAGTAGATTGGTGTAACTATAAGCTATATTTACATGGCTACATGACAAAAAAGAACAGTCAAAAATTAAATTCGTACTTGAGATTTTCTTTGTATTTGTACTGGATGTTGCAGGAGGAACCGAAAGCTTACTTAACATTATGGGAGTTGAGCTGGTGGAGGGAATTTGATCATTAACTAAGTTGGTGGCAACTTTCAGCATTGGTGGTTTCAAACGTGTGGGTGTGCTATTGGTGATCTCTAAACGCCTTAAACCACTTTCAGAAACACCAGCAAACATTTCTTTAGGAGTGACTCTTCCACTGGAAGATCCTGACTCAGTTGAGCTTAATAGGTCATGACGAAGATCCTCGTCAATCGGAATGGCAAAATTCCTTTTGAATAGTGGTCGCATTCTACAATAATTATGACAGTCAATATGAGGATTAGATTGTGTTAGGAGAAGTGGAAAATTTCTTACATGTAGTTCCATGTCTGTTAATAAACTGATATTATACTTACTGTAAGCCGTAATCAGGAATTTGTGTACTGCCATGAACAGTGTGATTTATGTTGGTTATCTGCTTGCTCGTATCAGTTGCAAGCATGATGTCCTAAAATCCAAGTTTCAACATTTATTTTATTATTTGTTGTTAGTCTCTATTAGTTGCGCTTATTACTGGGCAATAATATTGCTCTGTTGTGTAAGTAGGCTTAAATATTTACTTAATACATATAATGCAAACTGCACAATATACAATCAACTATTTTACTTTTTAACATTGGCTTGATGGGGACCGAAAAAAGTGCTAGTTACAGTAGTTGCTAATAGCATGCGCTTTTACATCGGAACAAGTGACAATAACTAGAAAAGACTTAAAACAGTTATTAAGATTGTGTTGATATTGACTTGCTATGACAAGCAGCAAAAGTTTCATATTTTAGACGAAGTTATCCTGACTTATGTGCATATTTAGGTACAAACTTGTATTGACACAAGGCGAACAAAATCGCAGTACCTGGCAAGACATGGATTTAAAATCCTCTTCCACCGCGAGGTGATTGATTCCCTTGTACCGAGCAAGTCCTTTTGATTCCAGCTCATCGGCACTGGGATTATTTTCTTGAATGATACCTAGTATTCAAAAACAGATTTATTAGCTTTTCGTTTAAGCTTTAACACAAGTTGATAGAAACTGTTCCATGATAGTCTGCTAACTTTAAGCTGCTTATTAATAAAACAGCACCTCCACCACTGCTTACCTGTAGAATTAGTTTTTCTTAGCGGTTTTTTGAATTCAATTTTCTCAGTTGCTTTAGTTGGCATATAGCGATCTTGACTGATAGTTCTACTTAAAAAAACAAAATCACAGCGAAACCTTGCAAAATTCCATGCATCAAGTCCACGTTGGTCCAATGGATATACAGTATCATATATCCAGATATCTAATACTTTGAACTTAAAGCGTTAGAAATAAAAGCATCTTACCTGTGTCTTAGGAAGTTATTCTGCCAGTCACTTGCGGTACTCATTTCTGAGTCCTGACGAATACGACTTCGATGTCTCAGTGACCACCAAGCACGCACAGATGCTGTGCTCTCGGGCACGACTCCAAGCTCTGGAGCCGGGTGAACGTCGTTTTCACGCCCTGAGCATGAATCAGAGCGACCTGTGTTGTGTCGAGATCTTAACCCAGATCCACTATATTGGAGCTGAAGAAGCTAAACAAAAAAACTAAAATGGAATCTGAACTTACCCAAAATTTATTTACCTTGGAAAATGTCTTAATTTTGCATAGTACAGATGAGCATTATTTGACTGATAGTAAAGCAAGTTGTAAATTAAATTTATTTGTCAATCAAAACCAAACCTTAACATTAGTATCTTCCAGACTTGATAAACGTTCATGCATGTCTACAATGTAGTTTGTCAGTAGAACTTCTCGTTCACACATATCATCAACAGTATCAAGTAAATGATTAAACCTGAATGGTTTAAATGAGTGAAAATCGAACAGTTTCTAGTTTCAAAACAATTTCAAAAATGTTGAAGATTTCCTTACTTTTTCCCATCTACTGAATCTTCCTTAATGAGAGCTTTGTCTTTTTCTCGAAAATACTCATCAACACAATCTTCTTCAAAGTCATGTAATTTTTCAACATCATCATCATCCAGAAATAATTCTGTACCACACAAATCACACCCATTTATGTGAAAAAAATATACTATGTTAAAACATATGAACATTTATGCTTCAAGATCAATAAAATTTTACATAAAACCTTTAGGAATAACACATAGTTCAGCAACAACAGATAAAAATTGTTTCTTATTAACGTACTTAATCCACGATCAGATGTCCCGGATTTCCTCTTTTTGCAAAGTGCTTGAAAGATCAAGAAAATGTAACTGATAAGTATAAGTGGGGGTGGCAAGACTGGCCTCAATTCAAACTCAACAATTGTCATATAACGTTGAAACTTCCATATTCGGTCTGAGTAGGTCTTCACACGTGCAAATGTATTACTGTTGAAAATGTTGTTTACCGTTAGTTTTATTTTCTGTTTCTCATCTATTTTATCAGAATCCAGTAAGTTATTGTAAGGTTTGGTTTTATTTGTTATGTTGTCTATTGGATAACTTTGGTTTTGGTTTAAAATTTCACTTACTTAAAAACAGCAATGAGCAAGTTCAGCAACAAAATGTTGGCAACAAGAAGGTAAATCGTCATCAAAGTTGGTGCTATCCAAGCTCCAACGACACACAAACTTTTGTCCTCACCATAGCAAGCTAAAATATTTAATAAAAATTTGCAACCTTATATGTAATTTTTTTAAATACAGTCAAATCCGCTTAATTCGGACACTTTGGTTCCGCTCACTTTTGGCCGAATTAAGCGGAGAAACGGCTTTGTCCGAATTAAGCGGAAAATCAATTGTTCGTTTCATGGTCATGCATAAAGGCAAAAAACGCATTTAAAATACTGTACTGTTGCGTAATAACTGAATTGCAGCTGCGCTATACTGCAGTAACTGGCACTGATCGCATAAAACGTCTTCGTTTACTTTAGTGAGCAATTTCACTTTTTGTCCTAAACTTTTCTGTACAATTTTGTCCTACAAGATGGACGCGATTGTACCGAAGTAAAAGCGACTATGAAGCTGGCACGGCCTTATATGAGTTCATTGTCGATTGTTACTGCATCGATCGTCATTGTTTCACCATAATCGCTCATAATGCAATTGCATCTTGTCTTAAAACGAACGAAGTACTGTTTATTGTGTCATAACCTAACGATGGAATTGCGAACATGTGTCCGAATTAAGCGGAGAATTGTCCGAATTAACAGGAGTTTTTTACGTTCAATTTTTACTTTTGTTCCGTTCCCGAGCATTTTGGCCGAATAAAGCGGTTGTCCGGGTTATCCGGTGTCCGAATTAAGCGGATTCGACTGTATATAATTAATACACAAAAATAATTTTTATAAGAATCAACATCTATTCCATCTGATACTTTTGGTTAAATATTACTACTCTACATGTTAAAATATTGCAGATGTGTAAAATTTCTATTAATCAAAAAGACAATGATATTATTTTAAGAGTCTCACGATCTATGGTCCCTGCATACACTTCTCCATACAACATGAAGTAGGGCTCTAGCATAACATCTTTGAGCAGTGTCCAGCTTGCATTTTCATTGGGGTGCAGTATTGCCTAAAAATATGAAAGCATATCAATACAAAGTTGATATGCAAAAAAATTATTTCTCAAAATACCTGCCGTGCTACCCCAAAGCTAGTCAAGATGACTGCAAGAAGAATGATAAACGTTGCCATGTCGACCATCATCTTTCCCATCAACATCACATATGGACCAAGATGTTTGTTAACACTGAAACCCGTTAAAATCATAGCGTAACAGCAATAGATGCATAGCGGTATTAGTCAAAAACACCTTAAACTGAATAATAAAACTCAGTTGCTTAATTAAATTATATGTGGCTGTAACACATGCTGCTAGAAAAAGAGGCATAACAGGATAGTTTATCACCTGAAGACATTTAGCAGGTGCGTATACCACAGGACAATATTGACACAATACAAAGCCCGGCCTATTTGAAGAATATGGTCATTCTGGGTCAACCTCAGGCCTAGGGCAGTAAAAAACATCAATATTGTTACAGAATCCATCAAATTCCAAAAACTGTTCGCCCACACTTTTATTTTCTGTCCAGCCCCACTTGGTTCAGATACTACGATCTCTCGTACCTGAATAATAACAGATAATAAAGACCAAATCTCATATTAATAGCGATAACTACTGTAAGAATAGGTTACATTTTAGCTTACTTTACACTTTACTTTAAACAGAGGATAAAATATAACAAACAAAACGAGAAATATTTTGTTTTATACGATTTCTATAAACACCACCTTTTCCATGGTCATGGTTATCACATGTGAAATAACTATCCACTCTGGTATGGAAGGGTAATTGGACATTTTCACCTGCAAAGTGTGTATTTATTTATTCATAACTAATAAGCATACATTTCAACTTCAAACACCAATAAAGTTGAGATTAAGATGAAGCCTAAAGCAAGCGCACATACACAGCAACTGTTAAAAATTGTATTCACCAATACAACATATGTGAAGAGCAACAATACACCAATATATGCCATGGCGTACATCCAGAACTTAGTAATGGGTGCATTGTAAAACTCATAGATCTTTTTATTAAGTGTAAGTTGTTTGGGTCGTGTGGTGAGCATAACATAAGCGTCTTGTACCCTTTCTTCTGAAACAGCTCTCCCAAGCACTTCAGGTTTCTGGAAGTTAATAGCAAGATTAGTCAGGATTTAACACCAAACAAAAATTTGAATAAAAGTTTATACAACCATCTAAGTACAGCTCAATCAAGTTAAATTGCAACTGAACAAACAAACAAAAAATAGTCTGCCAAAAATCGCAAATACATACATAACACTATAAAAAACATACCGGTAATGACAATGAACTTTTTCCACTTGAAGATGAACTTGAACTGGATGACGAACTCGAACTTGAGCTGGAACTAAACATGCAATGGTCTCAAGAAACTTAAACGAGCTTTTGGAATTTTATGAGACTTGTTTTCTAACCCTCCTCGGTTTAAAACCACAACATAATAAACAAATTTAACACCTCAGGCCATTTAACACCTTGTTACATTCTTTATCACGTTATGGTTTAAACATAATAAAACCAATTTATTAAGTCTACACTAAATGGAAGGTCATTGGATGGCCACCACTAAGCCTAATTACGTATTTTAACAGAGCTGAATGAAATAAAATACACCATCCACAAATATGTTGTTATAGACAGCATTTAACGATTCATTTTTACCCTCCAATGAAAGAGGAGAGGCTGGATACTTCATGCATGTGTTCCTCCATAGTTTGAGGCATCAATAACAATTCTTCATGGGTCTTGAAATCGAGTGTGAGAAGAAAAATGGGACAAAATATACCAAGTATCACCTGTCGAAGAGATGATTTTATATTTATCTAATTTTAATTTTTTAAAGACTTATTACTTATTACTATAACTTATGCAGTGCAATTACAACTGAAAAAATGTACTTTATATTTCAATAATTTTTATTGTACAATGTACAAACCACACATATTTCACATTTAGGATAATACCAATGCATAATACACGAAATACAAAACATAAAAGCTAAATGAATAACCTTTAATCCTGAGTTTTTGCGCTCTGACAACCCACCCATCCACAAATCATTCAACAAAAGCTGAACACATGGATGGGCGATAAAATCACGATGCTTGGCAGCTAAGGCAAGACTAAGGCAAGTCTGACGACTCCAATGTTTAAGTTCGTAAGTGAGAAGATGTTTTGTTGCATCATCGTCCGCATGATAACATATTTCAAGAAGTTGAATGGCAAGATCTTGAAATTCTCTGATGACAAAAATATAATCTTGTTTAATGTCCATACCATAAATTACAAAACTTGTATTTTTATTAAGGCTAAGGGTAATGATGAAGCAAAAGAATAATTTACTTACAAATACGTATAGCACAAAATCTCAATTGAACAATGTTGTTATAATTATATACCACCGATTTTTACAGTTATTATTCCATAAGCGTTTCTATTAAACATCGTCTTAATACATATCCAGTATGATACTGTTACGCTAATTAAGGTGTTTGTATGCCATCTATAAATATTTACCTCTTTATCTTTAAAGTCTAAACTCTAATACTTAATATTTCAAAGCACGCTTATGTTAATATGTTGTAGAACTAATGTCTTTTCAGTATTGATTTAGATATTAGCTGTGTGTCATGGGAAAAAAGTGATCTGGTAATAATCGCTATGCAAAAACATGTAAGGTGATTTCTCCAGGATACTGTTAAGTGCAAAAGAATGTACCAATGTGACAAAAACTGGTACTTTTCTTGTAACCAAAAAACGTCTACGAAGAACACGCATGTCCAGTTGCAACCAATATACACTGCTTAACAAGAGCTATAAAGTATTTCCTCTTATCTTACTTTGAAAATGTTCGAAGTTGATCAGACTCTTCCACGTCCAGGTCATCATCTGCAGCTTCTTTGGCCATTGTCTTATACAGCTTGCAAGCAACTAAAGCCTGAAGGCAAGTGAGATCAAATTGGTATTTGTTGATTTTTGCGTTTTAGCTTTCAGTATTTCTTATCTTTCAATCTACTTTTTACACGTAAATGAGTAACAAGCCTTCTGTAAATACTTCCACATTATTAGTAGCTAGTACAAAGTAGATATATCGTGGGTGGTGTTAGCTTAAAACTCAATAACTATGCAAACACCGAGCAACTGCAACTGTAGATTGTGTGAAGGCTTGCACCATTCAAATTCATTTTTAACTCAGGCAGTTTTTACAAAACATTGCTTTACCAAAATTATACAATGATGACTAATTGACTAATGACAAACTAGTATACGGTATTCAACTATTCACACACCTACACAAAGTTCAAAAAATTGACATGACCCTCATTTATTCATGGCGATGCATTGAATTTACGAAATACTGGTCAGTAATTCAAAAAGTTCAAAAAATTGATATAGTTTGCATTCATTAATCTGAGGATTAACTGGTCACAGCGCAATATAGTTTGCATAATTACACAGCTCCATTTTATTTAATTGTTACTTTAGTAACGCACTCTAGATAATGATACCTTGGCTGTAATGTTACAGTTATATACCTTAGCAATGGCTTCCTCTCCCTGCTGCCACATAAACAGAGCCATTTTTTGTCGTTTCATCAGAACGGCCCATATCAGCAGTTCATGGAATGGGTAAGGAAAATGTGGTAAAGTGGGATGTGCTACTTCAAGTGCTTGCTTCCTATTTTCCTGCTGCGTGATTGTGGAAGTCTGGTAAAATTTATAGAAATCAACAAATATATAAATACAGTATGAAAATGCCTTGCAGCAGTGTGCATTGTTCTTCTTATTACTTATGCCAGTACCATTGAGCAAAAATGCCACACTGTATCTAAACAGCATAAAAGCATCAATAGCAACAAAAAGCAATAATGCATTATAATTTTTCAGAAATATCTTAGTTATATACTATGGTTAGCTCAAAATTGGTCTGCCATAGTAGCATTTTGCACACAATGGCTAGCGTGAGCCAATAATAACAAGTTTGAATACAAGCTTCATAGACCACATGCTAAGCCTTACTTCAGCCTTTCCAGCGACTGTGTTACTTCCAAAAGTATTCAGCCCCATCATGAAGCTTAACTGCTTTCGAACACCAGGTTCACTTTTCATCTTGGCAGCATAGTAGAGGCGAAGTCGCTTTCTTGTGTAGCTGGATCGATAAGCACCGCCCATAAGCAGCTCTATGACCTGATGTAGTATTTTAAATTTCTTAAAACGTTAAGCACATACAATTAATTTTGTCCTAACGTTTTAAAACTTTTGATTTAATAACTTATAAATCTTAGCAAGATACTACCGAACAGATGAAATCATAATCAATTAAAACAAGGTTTATTTAAACCGTAAACCATGGTTTAGTCCTCACTTGCAGTTTTGAAATATATTTTAATCTACAGACTCATTAATCTACAGACTCATTAACCATTAATTTTGTCCGAATTATACTTTTACATACCTGGCCAATATCTATTAATGTAAATCTGCATCCCGGTGGAATATTCTTCTTAACATCATTTATCAAGTAGACAAGATGAACAGGTGTTTTCTGCACAAACAAAAATTGAAGAAGTGTAATAATTATTTTACCCATTCTCAAATCCTTATTTTGCCATCAATATGTTAAGATGCATTGAAAATAACAACACTATAGGAGATATGGTTTTTGCTGCATTATAATTTAAATGCCGTATATAAAAGCATGACTTCAAGTGCAAATGCTGAATTCGCTACTTCGCGTGGCAAAGAGCTAACAAAACTGAACAATGCGACAAGAATTTAGTGAAAACATACCGCATTGTAGAGTTCTTCAAGTCTTGCTATGGTCAGAAATTTATGCATACTGACACCATTTTCCATGAGTAACTTAACAAAATCAACGCGGTCATTAATCAGGGCGTCCATCATGGCTTGTTGCAAGGACAGCACCTAGTAAAATACCTGGTCTCAAAATATCCAGTTGCTGTGTTACATCAGCAACACATAGGCCAGTTTAAACGTTACCATTGCCAGGGGCTACTTTTGTTAATGAAGTCTGCGAAAAATATTTTACTGACAAAATGAATGCTACCAAGTCAATTCAAATGCTATTATCACATACTTCAAAATGGAAAAAATTAACATAGAACACTCACTGGCCATTGACGACCATATACGAATATTTGACTGGTGGCAATATCAATGCGATTCCAGGACAGTGCCAGATTTAACATGTCAGGGGCAGATTTACACTGAGCTGTATAAAAATAAACAAACCGTCAATAGCGATAATCTGTTTTCTTAAGGTCACTCATAGAATGACACTTTGAAGTGTATTGGAGTGTTAAAGCAATAACAAAAAAGGAAGCTTTTACACAGCAGATTATAGTAGGCATGAAAGTATGGTAATAAGCTTTTGTACAGCTTTTTAAAACGACACTAATTAAAAAAATCGTCTAATTAACATTTAACAGGCAAAGTTCTAATCCCTACTGATTAGTTAAAGCTGCAGTTTAATCTCCTTAAAATCTAGCCGTGATAAACAAGATTGGGGAAGTGACCCAATTCTGTGACTTAGCTTATAAATTTAATTTCCTGTGCTAAGTCAAGCCTTGGATATTGTACGTTGTTTCCAAATTTTACCTTTCAATATAGCAGTTAATATGGCAATGTCAATATCGTCTTGTTTTACATCTTGTCCCATTCTAAATATGGTAATCTGCAAAGACAACTGGTTGACAGTTAACAAACCCAAAATCTTGATGTAAAAAACACAGTATATTTCGGATAAAAAACAATATATATACTAATTACACATATCAAAAGTAAATCGATAAAACAAAATAGGTATAATACCAATTCCTTCTTTTTAACACATTCCATTATTGACATGTAAAAATATTGGGCTTGATCTCGACTGCATTTGAATGTGTCCTGGATAAGAACAAGAAGTTGAGCTCTCAAATCTTCCATCATTGTGCTGAAACATATACATGCAATCATAGACACAAGAGCAGGTTGGTCTGAAGCACATTTACGTGCCTTTGTGAAATTACAAACCATGCTAAAGCTTTGGTATCAATACTAACCAATAACTTGAAAATGCATTTAGTTATTCAAACATTTATATCATTGAAAACTCTTCGCGTTATTGCTTAAGCAAATGTAGACTAAGATTAAAAGCAATTTATTGATGTGAAAGTGGATCAGTAAACTGTATTAAATTTAAAAATAGATTCCTTAGGCCTTACCCATCTTCATCAGCATACTGATGAGCAAAGGCAAGTAAGTCAGCAGCCCTTCCACTTCCATCACACACTATGACCGGTATGGGAGGGTTCTGGCGCACGCTTTCTAGCACTACATTGATTGTGTTTTTACCACCTTCAAGAACCAGACATACCATCGATGTACGATCTGGAAACAAAAACAGCTAAGAATAGAAGCTTACTTCTAAAATTAAGTTAAAAAGTCGGCTATTCACCACAAAATACAATCGTTTTTTTATAAAAAAAATATTTCTTATTGTCAAAACATGCTTTTCTTGATTGCATTGCCAGCATCTCATTATGTTGTGTTATATATTACAACAAGATGACTACAACTGATGTAACATCACTCAAGAAATAGCAGTTTCCTGTACTAATTGGTGTTGTGATGTAATTGTAATATTTTTGATTAAAAAAAATCCAAAGCAACATTGAATTATGTTAATGGAAGTAATAATATTTCAATGAGTTTTCAATTAACTTACGAGGGTTTATGTTCTGCTGAGATAACCGTCGTTCAAGTTGCCTTCTAAATCTCAACTCGCTGTCGTACCTTCCATCTGTACCATTATCGACCAGCAGGAAATGAGTGTGAGCAGTGTTTAATACAGAACCTTTACTTAAAGGATTTCCCATGGTCTGGTAAGCGCTAATAGGCTGCATTTTGAAAAATTAACATTGAAATGCAGGAACTATTTATTAAAAAGAGGAATATAGAAAGCAACATAAAGTAGACCAACCTCGGAACCAATAAGATCATCTCTATGATCCACCACACCCCATGGTGCGACACCAATGCTCACAATCTTCCTGCGTGACCTTGCTTTGTGTTCTTTTATTGCGTCACCAACAATCATTCCAACACCTACAAGGTTTTAAGACACGACTTGCAATACTTTACAACAAATAAACTAGCATGAAACGCTGATGTCTTTCAAGTAACAAAACTGAACTATTATAATGTTCAGAGACAAAAAGTATTATTCTTTTTTAAAATGATACCTGTGTTCAGACCAAATGTCATAATCCAAGACCCTGTAGTCTTGGCAGCTTTTATCAAACCATTGCAGAATACCCTGAAAAATCAGCAGTTTACACATCGTAAAAATGAACAAAATATAAGAGGTCTCAACAGTAAATACAACACAAATTAACCTATGAAGTTTAGACTGAAGTTGGAAATTATGTGCGCCACCGTGCACTGATATCACCATCTTTGGTGCTGAAAGTTTCCATTCATCTAGTAAAAGCTGAAGAACCAAATCTGGCTTGGTATCATGAGCAAGTCGTATGTACTGTGAAGATTCAGAAATCACAAAATATAAAATGTTTTAGCACTAATTTCATCAATGTTATACGTCTATTTGTCGATAGTATAATTGTAGAACTAACATTCTATACAGTGTGCTTTCATATATATAATATTAGTAACTTTAAACATTGTGTCATTGTTCAAAGTTTCATTTGACTAGACAATACCAGTGAGACTAAGTCGCATCAAAGCGAGATTATCTTAATGTACCATCTTAATACTGGATAGATAACTTTCTACAATGGAACTTTGATATCTACTGCAGTTACATAAAAAAAATTTGAATAAAATCATCACATGCAAACATTTTAGCAGTTATGACATATTTCAAAGTGATGTGCCAGTTAACATGTTTACAACTTTCCAAGACAGATGGTTACAATGACCACATGACTATTAACCTCTGAATCGCACAATATCACAAGACAACAAAATGAGAAGGGTTTCACTGCATTGCACAATACTATGTTATAGGCTTAAATATAACACTGATTTTATCTCTACTTCGACTTCACTTTATCCCATTCCTTACGATCAACACCATAACCAAGAAAATCAAAACCACAAATTCATCGTTATCAGCAGAAGTTTTATGAAATAGTACATCGACAGACTGTAGCAAAACGCATGAAGTCACACACTGAAAGTAACTTTTTTTTACCTACCTGTGACTTGTCACCTTCACCTGTTCCTTGAAATTCCAATGTTCCATACGCATCAGTTGGAAATAGGGATGTGTGTTGTGAAATATTCCACTTACTCCCACCATCTTTTGACCTAATCATTGTACTATATAGCAAAGTATTTCAATCCATTCATATACGAATATAAATTACACGATTTTTGACATTGTTAATATTGTTTACAAGTTTATACTAAAACTGATCCTCATCAAAGTGATATAAGATATTTGTTCTTAACCATTTTGGGAGTTACCCAGATTTTCGACACACAGAAGTGACCAACCCTACCAGAGCCTGCTTCAAACATCTGACTACCATACGAAAAGTTTAGCATGCAATTTTTCATGGGTTAATCCAGCATTTCTTAATCTTTTACATATTGTTTTCCCAACTATACCAAACTCAAATTTCCTCCCTTTGGTTTGTAACAGTTTTTTAGCTAGACCTTAAGTAAACCTCACATCTAAACATAATTGAACCTAATCAACCAAACACTTCAATTTAACAGATTTGCTATCATCAAGTCCTTACATTTCTGATACATACCACAATTGCAAAGTCTATGCAGATTAGTAATATACAGTATAATAATTAATATATGAATTTTCTTAACATCAATTCAAATGTAACTTGGCCATCCCTCCTTGGGTGTATAAGACCATTGGGCAGTAGCTACAGTGCAAAATGCGCATTAAACAGTAAGCTAGAGCATATAATACATGTTCATTTACAACAAAACTTCTTTGTGAGTGAACTTGCAAAACTTCCCATCGGTTAAGAACAGCTGGTTTAATCCAACCAAAAACCGCACAACATATGAACCTTCAAATTATACTTAATTATGTGAAAGGAATAAAAGCTAATAAGCATGGCCAACAATTATGCCGTATATAAACACCACACCATATATATATATATATATTTACATATATATACACACATATAAATTTTGTAATGCAGTATAGGTGTATATCCGGCTGGTGATAAATAACTCATGTGTTATGGGACTTTCCTGTACTTTTACAAGACGATAACTTGTTTGTTTAAAAGTGTAGATATTTGTGAAGCACTCTAAATGTTAGCCTACAACGTCTACAAGGTATTGTTGCCAACTAGATAGTTATGCTTATCATATGTTACCTAAAAATAAGGACCTGATAAAAAACGAAGCTTGTAGTATGATTTCATAATTTTCGTTTGTTATAAACAACTAGTTTGACATGGTCCATTCTCATGTTATAACAATACAAAAAGAGAATTCGATTGAAAGTTGTTTTATCTTTACACCTGTTTAGAAGTTATTTTGTGGATAATTAAAACATTTTTATGCTCAAGTTATGTAGAAATATTATAATCTTATGACGAGTGACACTAATCGACAGCCCTCCAAAATCAACTGGCACCCCAAACTAGATAAGAACCACTGGATTAAGACAAAAGGATGGAAAATTAAAGAAAAATAGAATTTTAAACATAAATATGTTAATTGCCAGGTACTGTATATACATCAAGGCTATTCAACTGTCAGACCACAATCTGAATCCATACCTTTTCAGTGTTGAAACTGAACCTCAATATTAGACCATAATATTATATCCTCCCACAACTAAAATGCACATTTGTCAATTGTTGGTGGAGCATATTTTGGCCTATCCTACAATATGTAGTGTTGGGATACTGGAATTAGTTTCCATCTTAAATCCCAGGAATTTGAGAAAAAAGAAAGGGGTAAAACAAGTTGACCTTAGTGGAGAAAGAATTTTAAAAAGCTTTATGAGTTGTATATGGTGGCTACAATTCACTGGTTGGTAATGCCTAAAACTGTGTTTGAGGAACCACAGGTCTATAAGACTTGTAGCAGTAAGTGAGTTGTTACAATATATTCTAATCCCTTGTATATAATTCGTTTGCATGATCCAGATCTGGCAGTAACTTTGCTAACTAAAACTAGGTTACCAACCAGTTCTGTTATGTTATGTTTTAGCTAAAACATGGGTTCAAAAATTATCAGGTATTCATTTAAATATTACCTAGTTATTAATACCAGATCCTACTTTCATGGATGTGAATAAAAAAATTTCATCAGAAATCTTTAAACATTTAATTGATCTAACAGGACTTTTATTGATAATAATTAATTAATTAATAGTTGAATAGCTCTGACATACATCACTGAACTCACTGTATATTTATTGATTCAGGTTGGATGAATGAAGTTTCATATTGCTTGGCGGAAGAAAGTTCAGATACAACAGCAACCTTGCCATGAAGACTGTTTGCAGTTGCACCAAGAGGCAGTATTTCTTCATCTTCAATCAAACCGGTAGTGTTTAAGTAATGATGATCAGAAAACAACCTTCCACAGCCACATCTAAAACATTTTATGTGTTCAAGTTGAAAATAGGCCACATAAACTTGTCCAAATTAACACCAATATGGGAGGTGATGGCAAACACCCAAATCCAATGAAATTAAAGTTGTGAGTGAGCAATGTCGGAGATTAGAGAGCAATCAGGATTGCGTGGACTAAAGCAGAGAGTTTGTTAACTTTCAACAACCAATGACTCTTCAAAAGCACATATGTACTTAGATGCTGTCCACAACAATGATTTTATCAATTGTTTTTTAAAGTACAGTAATATAGAAGTTTAGACATATTGTTAAATTCCAGTAAAATTAAAAATACAAACTATATACTGAAACACAACTACAGATTACATACTTAAACAGTAATCCAAAAACATAATTATATACAACCTAATTGTAAAAACAAGAATCACCTTAATGTTACTTCATGTGTATTGGCGGAGCTGGGAATAAACTTTGTGCATTCACGCTTTCGAATGTTAATTTCAATCCAACACTTCTCCTGTTAAAGAGTTTAAGATAATTGTCAAAATAATCGTATTTACTGTGCTAGAAAACATAATTCTGCAACCAGACTAAAATTTATCTGCCACTCATTTTAATTTTAGCTGAACCGAGTCTGTATTTAATGGCAAGATTTACTGAAATCACACACTGGAACGTACACGTGTGCAGAACTGACTGGTGAAATCGCTAACTAATCAAAAAATCCTGGGAACCAGATAAATGTTCATCAATTCTTATCAAAATTTGGTAAATCGTTATGGCTAAATGAATGAAGCCAACTTTAATCATTCGTCAGGCTTTGATAGTGATAAACATTTTTCAAAGTTTTTCTCATTTTTTGCTGCTATAATTTTATCCTTACTTTGTATTTTGTGCATATCCTTTTAGATAAAGAGGAAATTTATCTTGACCATAAGAACATAGCTGATGAATTTGCCTGGATACTGGATGCAATCTCTTTTGAGGATAAATTTAGACTATTAAGGTTAGTGAGATTTTAAACATGTCCAAAATATAATAATGGTTTCAATTTGATTAATGGATTGCTATTCGAACATAGTTAGCTTCTAGACTGTTGGAATGATATGGCAGAAAAAAGCTCATAATCTTTACAGCTCTGCTCACTTTACGCCAGACAGGAATTATGTTCAAAAAAAATTGACTGAGTCAAGGACTTTTTCTAAAAATATGTGTGGATGGAAATTGTAAAATGTGCAGGTTGGTTGGCTCAAAGCTGTGTTTTAATTTGCGCATTTGTGCATAAAGTGTGATTTTTGTCCAAAAATGGCAAAATACTACTGTAAATCTTTATAGACAATTGCTAATGAAATTAAAAAACTATACATAAAAAAAAACTTTTCCAAGTCTGGCCTGCGGCAAGTTAAATGTTTACATTTTACAAGTCAAAATAAAAACTTTATTCCATGCATTTTGAAATAAATCAACTACAAAACAAATACACCATGAAAAATGACTTAAAAAAAAAACTGTCCTCACCGGCTCCGGTTCTTCACCCGATGTCAGTCGGCTTCGCTCCGTTGGATTCGACGGTTGCATCACTGATGGCCTGAACAACACCGTTAAACCAAAATGTACTTTCACTCATCATTCGCTGATAAATTTGTTAGTGGCAAGCACCTCGCGAAAAACTAAACTCTCTCACCAGGCAGGCAACAAAGGCATAAGCAGTAACGCAAACGCGTGTTGTCGGTGTTGATCAAAACACCAATTGTGCACTGCCTTTTTTGGCGTCGTGGTCGAGTGGTTTTACAGCTGCGAGCTACTGCTATCTTCGAATATAAACCGCGGGTTATATTTATTCATTCGGTCCGCTTTCTGCCGCTTAGATTCAACTCAAGGATGGCTTATGTTATTTTTAATGTTTTATAATATGGGCCAAAACAGATAAAATAAAATTTGAAAATCATACATGCAAACATAGGATAAGCCTAATGTAAAATCGTTCTACGAACTTTCCTGCGCGTCCCAACAACATTTTGCGAGACCTAATTTTGGTTAAATGGGGAGTTTTGTCAAGATTTTATCCTCGATAGTAAGTCTTGGTGCAACTTAAATTTGAAGTTGGCTTAAGTATGTTCATTTTCGATGGTAATACATTTCGTGTACGGCAATAAAGTAATCATTACGTGAGCGCTTACGTTGTACTATGTCTGATTTCCTTGCATAAAACGTTGTTTTTACCTAACAATTCCTACAAACTATAATTTTAAGTGCTGTAAATTAACTATTTTCCTCAACGTCAATAAGTGATCTTAACTTTATGTGACCTTAACTTTAATTGTTGTTCCTCACGTTATTATCAATTGTCATTTATAAATTCATTATGTAACGATCGGTGGAGTCTGTATATTGTTTTCATTATATCGGTTTATTAGGCCTAATTTTGTATAATTTAGTTTGGTAAATATTTGAATTCAATTGATATGAAACTTATAACGCTAATATTAGGTCAATGTCATTTCATTTTTTTAACGCCACATCCCACCAGTAATTTAAAACAGTATATCGTTTACCTTTATCATATGTGGTGGTTTCCCATTGTTGCAACTCTGGTCAAAAACGTACTTTTCCATCAAGTGCACTCTCAAATAGGCTAGGTTTCGCAAATTTTATCTTTTGTTATTGCTGTTTTGCAGTCTCGAAAACATTACATCTAATAATGACTAATAAGTTTTATGATGTGATTGTTTGTGGTGGTGGTATTCAAGGACTTTGGACCACTCATTATTTAGCAGAGCGAAACAAAAATGTTCTCTTGCTTGAGCAAGTAAGTCCTTAAGTTGATTCAGAATGCTTCATCTAAAGTGTGAAGTATGCTTTTGTCATAGATTACATGCTTGAACCGGGTTTTTGGTTTACTAACGAATAATCAGAATAGTTGGTGTTCTTTTTGCATTTTGCTTTTTTTTTAATTGAGGTTTGATATTGATGAGATTAGAGATGTTCAAATGGCTTCAGTAAATCCAGTTAATATAGCCGGTGGTTTAGTATTTTCATTGCTAAAATTGTATATAATGTGAGAGTGACCGTTGTTGGTTTTGAAACTCTGCTGTCAATGAATATTTTTGGCTGTAAGTGAGGACAATCTAGATTGGAAACTTTGCTAAGTACGCAGGGGATGAAAAATCCATGGACTGCTTTACACATATAAACAAAATCTTTTGTGTTTGTGCAGAATCCTTAAAAATATATTTCCAAAGTGGGACATTTTTGTTCATACTGTATAGTTTCAAAATAAACCTGACAATACTTCTAACACAATTCACTAGAAAAAGTCTTACCCACACAATTCTTTTGGGAAATAAACAACGTTGTGCACACTTGCTTTTTTTCTGAACGATTTGCATGCATATGTAATCGTTATATTTTAAGCTTGTTGCGCAGGGAATTTTTTCCCCGAAAACAGCAAACTTTCCAATCCGGGTTACAATTTCCCCATTTTGTTCTAAATTTACATGTGAAAATACATATATTTTCATTTTTCCTGGCTGGGCGTGGTCTTTGTAGTAAAACATTGTTAAATTGAACTATAAGGCTTAAGATAGCTAACCCATCAAGAAAGTAACATATCTATCATTGAAACGTCTTCGGTTTATTGGCAGTAATGCCTGAGATATGTAATTTATTCAGTTTCCTATGCCACATACTAGAGGAAGTTCCCATGGTCCATCCAGAATAACTCGATATTCCTATATCGATCGGCATTATGCAATGATGATGCCAGAAGCATTTAAAAGATGGAATGAACTTGAAATGAAAACCAGCTC
This sequence comes from Clavelina lepadiformis, assembly GCF_947623445.1. Taxonomy (NCBI): domain Eukaryota; kingdom Metazoa; phylum Chordata; class Ascidiacea; order Aplousobranchia; family Clavelinidae; genus Clavelina; species Clavelina lepadiformis. The sequence goes on along the minus strand of NC_135241.1, from coordinate 6,382,116 downwards.
TAAGCTATTTTTGTAAGCAGTTTTTAATAAAAGTCATAAATCGATTAAAACAAAATAAATAAAAAAACTTCCGGGCAAAATCGTGTCAAATAAAATATGTTTTGCAGAAATTCTGGTGTTTTGTCACTTCTCACTGAAGAAGATGCCCAGCCAATGTTGAAATGTTTGTCTGACTTGTCCATTTCATATGAAATATTTCAGCCATCTGAGATCAAACAACGATTTCCAGGGTTGATTGTCAATAATAATTTTATTGGTATCTATGAAAAATCTGGAGGTATACTGAAAGCAGACCAATGCATAAAGAGCCTACAGGTAGCACAAAATGTATTATATCGCAATTTTAACATGGTAGGGTGCAATACTTTAACTACAGTCAACCCTCGATTTAACGGACAAATGCGGACCAGCAGCAGTCCGTTGCTGGAAAAAGTCCGTTAATCGAAAATACCGTACTCCCACTACTGTACAGTGTACAGTCAAGTACTCTGCTATAGCAAGTACTCTCTGATAGCGTAGACCATCTGTCACCGCAAATTCTAGCTTTTGCTTGGAAAACACGCCTACGATAAAACACTACAGTACTTTGATGGAGAGATGTAATACATTCATGACGAACACTGCCGAAAGCGTTGCGGATGTCGAGGTACGACACGACCAGAGGTCGACGCCGCATCTGAGCATCAGCAACGACAGAGTCGAGCATAAATACATGCTCGTAGACGCCTTCTGTGGGCACAAAGCCCTTCTGTTCGGGTGAGACCACTCCGCCGTCGACGGCCCAACGCTGAATTCGGCGGGCGATCACCGACGCATAGACCTTATAAAGCGTGCAGCAGATCGAAATCGGTCTCCAGTCACTCAAATCGTTCATGTCACCCTCAGAGCTTTTAGGAATGAGAGTGACGCGGCTTCTGCGCCACGAATCGGGTACGGTACGGCACGACCTACAGACCTCGAACAGATCTGCAAGGAGCTTCCCCCTGGGGTCGAGATCCTTCCAAAAGCCGCTTGAGGATCGATTTCGCAACGGCGCTCACTAGCGCAACCTTCGGTAATTTTGCGAACGGTACCTTTCATGTCTTTCCAGAACGCTGAGCGAAGGGCCGCACCTCTTCGGTACCGAGCGCTAGGCCGGGTTTCAGATCGGCCATCGTCTCCGCGACGTTGACCCCTTCTGCGCTTCCTCTGAGATCTTGCCATCGCGCCACGGTTGAATCGGGGGACAGACACACGTTGTTCTTTCCGGGCACTCTGGGCAGTCGTCCACAGCTCCAAATCTGCAAAAAGTTTTGCAAGGTCCGACCATCCTTGATGGTAGCAATTTAAAATTGTACGGAGCGAGCAAGCCGGGCTCACTCCGGGTGATAGACTGACGGGATTTGGGGCGTCATACCGAACCGTGTCAGTTTCCTGGTTTACCGATTGGTCGCGAGATAATCGGCGGGGAGAGCGCGTGACCTCATCATTGTTATGCACATCCGCGACCGCAATTCCGTGTGTTCCGCCGACCGGGGCAGAAGAACTATCAGTAGGTCTATCAGGGCAGCTATTATCGTCTAAACTACTTAGTGAGGACCCAGTGCCGGTAGGGGGGACGTGCTCGACAGACCGCTCCAACCGATCCCGCTCGGCAAGGTAACTAGATACCCGTTCCCAAACAATAGCAGAAAGGTCAGTCCCGCTCGATTCCCACGAAGATGGATACATCACCCCGGAGGACGACTCGCTAGACGAGAGGTCCGACATCGCTGGCGAAGATGGAATTGTCGGCTCGGATGACGATCCGTCGGGCGAGAGGTACGTCACTTCGGGCGAAGATGGAATTGTCGCCGCGGAAGAGAAACTGCTGGGCGAGAGGTACGTCACATCGGGTGAAGATGGTAAGGTGTGCCCGAGGGAGTCGCTGGTGGAATTGCAACTCGACCTGCTCGACGCTTCCTCCAGGTCCGCTGATGTTGTTTGCACTCCATACAAAGCCAACTGTTGCGGAGTTAGCCTTTGCAGCCGTAGAAACGGTTGCATTGCGGTCAAAGGTGACACGCGGATCAAAGGTGACACGATCTTGTCCTTGCTCTTCTTAATGTCTGAGACTGTTTGTTTTTTGACACCATACTGATCGCAAACACTCGCAACGCTGGCCCCTTTTTCAAGCTTTTTGATCAGTTCTAGTTTCTGCATCACCGACAAGTTCACAAGTTTACGTGTTTCATTTGGCTTAGACATAATGCACCGTACTAAACACAGGCAGGTTCTAACGGATTCTAAGGTGCACCGAATGAAGGCTCTTGCTAACAGAGTACAGAGTACGCTGACAGAGTACGCTGATAGATCACAATACGCTGGTATTGTGACGTTATGAGAGACAGCTTTCTAATCGTTTCACGCATTCACACAAGTAGCCTGTCGAATTCCAAAACAATAAAAACCGTTCTTTTGGTACATTCTTTTACTCATAGATCTGCGCATATTGAGTCCGTTAAATCCGAACTCCGTTAAATCGAAGTCCGTTAAATCGAGGACTAACTGTATTAGCTTTCTGCATTTTTTTAGGAATCCATTCAGTCTTTTGGTGGCAAAATTCATGATGGAGAAAAGGTGATTAAAATCACTCCGGTGAGTAAGGGTGAAGTTGTGGTTACCACAAACAAAGGATCATATCGGTCTAAATCTATGGTGTTAACCTGTGGACCCTGGACCCAAAAAGCTCTAAGTGGATTAGACCTAAATATCCCCATTGCTGTAAGAGAAGTCTCAGGTTTTTTTCATTTTTTTTAAAATCATCCTGTTGCTCATAAGACAACCTCTACAAAAACAGTATCTGGTACTGAAAGTAATTTGAGCTGGTGTTTCTTTTTAAAATTTAGATTTGTTTTCTTTTTAAAGTGTAAATTTATTTTTTTTAATTTTAATTAACTGACTACAATAGTTAGGAAATATGTGTAATTTACTTTACAAATACTTTTGTTGTTTTATAGCCAACCAGAATATGTGTTGCGTATTGGAAGGCGAAGAATCCTGTATTATATCAAGCAAACAAAAAGTTTCCAGCACTAATATTTTATGGGAAGGACCATATTTATTCTACTCCAATCATGGAATATCCTGATCTGATGAAGGTGAGTAAAAAGGAATAAGCTGAACTTGTGTACTTTTTACAATTCAACATCACTAGAAAAGATTATTAGATAGCATCAAACACCAAAAGACCTTTATAAAAACTGCAACTATGAAATTCTTTTATGTGAAAAATATATAGTAAAATAAAATTGAAAATCACATCCATTGTCTGTTCTGAGAATTGTAAAAAAGTATCACCGTACAATGTTCAAAAAAGAAGGATTAGAAGCTGAATAATTACACGGTAGAGTACACCTTCAAACTGCAAAATGTGATTAATTTTTTCTTCCAAAGTAAATTGATTTTGCACAAAAAAGAAAAAGTTATATAAATCAGAAAGAAAGAAATTTTTAGGTTTGCTGCCACACCGGGCCAATTATTGATCCTGATCAACGTGACTGTTACGATTCTGCGAGTTTCGACCTATCAGTGAAGGTTCTAAAAAGTAGCATCAAAAAACATTTTCCCAATCTCATTCCGGAGCCAGCTGTTTTGGAGACTTGCATATACTCAGTAAGATCATCCTTAAAATCTGCTTAATACGTTCTAATGTGCTTAAATATTGTAATTTTAAGTGTGCTTGTTGCTGTGGAGGGTAGAATACAGAAAATGATAAATTATAACTACTAAAGAGCATGTTAAATAGTATAATTGCTGAATTAAACAATAAGGCTTGAGCCAAAGTAGATGTGATTACTTTAATTGCAGAAGTTTCAAATAATAACTGTATTCATTACTGATATAAGAGGAATTTGATAACTAATTTTATCTACTGCTTATAGCTAAGTTCAGTTGGTTCTTGTCAGTAGTCAGTTAGTGAACTATAAATTACCGTTACTAGTAGAATTCAATGCAGTACTTAGTTAGTTAGCTCGTTGGTAGTTGTAATTACATAAAAAGTAATAAAACAAAAACTTCAGTATAAAAAAGCCAAGGCCTTGATAAAAACATTTTTATGCAATTTTTATAAAATCTTTTTTCCAGGTAACACCAGATAAAGACTGTATTTTGGATTGTCATCCACAGCACAAAAACATTATTGTTGGAGCTGGATTTTCAGGTATTGCTTGCTCAAACTTCGGATGTTGTATTTGTCATGATGTAACTATCAATTGTATACCTTTCATCAATTTGTTTTGTATACAAAATTACAAATGATACTTTGCAAATATTTCTGAATACCAATGTATTGGGTAAACTTGTCTTCTATACTAATTGTGTTTGTGTGGATAGAGCTCAGCATGACTATTTCTATATCATCACTATGCAGTACGTCATTGGGTTTTAAAAGATGTTTCTCTCTTCCTGTAGGTAGTGGTTTCAAAATATCTCCCGTGGTTGGAAGAATTCTTGGGCAACTTGCACTACATGAAGAAGTTCAAGATGAAATTGGGACATTTTCTCTCCAACGATTCAAAGCAATATCTCATCTGTGATATATTTTGATTTAGCTATAGTAATTTTAATAACTTGAGATAACGTATCTGTGAGTTAATTTGGTGCTGGTTTAGTAGACTTGTTCTATATAATTTTGATGATTAAATTGAGTTGGATTGAGCATAAATGTTTGCAATTATTACTGATATGATAAACCCTCATGTGTAATTTTTTTCTGTATCGGCTTGTTTTATGCATCTGTTCACTCAATAGCAATTTACTACTAGTTGCTTGAAGAAGTTTTCCAACAATGACAATGTGCATGCTATCCAAAATAGGCCTATAGGAATGTGTGCATTGCACAATACTATTCAATTACTTTGCTTCAAAAATAATACCATTTATTGGAGTTAAAATCGAAAAGGAATATCTGCTTGTTTTATTTACTTCCAATATTTTGAGTATAGTTTCAAACAGTGCATTTAGTGTATAAGCAAATGAAAATTGACGATTTGTTGAAGTCATTTTGCGAAAGTATTTCATTCTCTTTTGTTATTCACTAAAAATTGTTTATTTATTACCCTAGATTTTAAGGTGTTGTTCGAAAAGTTATAGCTTTTCAAACTAATTTAAAAATGCATTGGACCGGCTTTGCACATTTGCCTTGAACTAACTTAATTAGATAGGAAGAAAATGTATGATGTAAATGTTTGCTGTGGAGGAATTCAGGGCTTGTGGACGGCTAATGTTTTAGCTGAGAAGAAAAAGAAAGTCTTGCTTCTGGAACAGGTGCCCTAACCATTGATGTCGTGAAAGAAACATTCCTATTTATTGAATTGCCTCAAAAATTTACATATATAGTAGGCTATTTGGGCTTCACTTTCACTGATTGCTTTTTATTCAGTTTCCATTGTTGCATACTGAAGGAAGCTCATGGATTATCGAGAATTACAAGATACTGGTATAGTGACCCTCATCATGCCCAACTGATGCCAGAAGCTTTTCAAAGATGGGATGCATTGGAAAAACGAAGCAAACTGGAATTATTTGTGTAATAAAGATTTATAATTTTGATGTTAAGCTTGGATGTTGTTGTTTACAATCTCATAGGATTATTTGACTGAATCTTGTTTGCATTTATGCTCAGGAATTGTGGTTTGCTCAGTTTTTTATCAAAGGAAAACGCAGAAAAAATGAAAATGATTCCTCATGAAGTAATATCTAGCAAAGATGTAGACAAGAGATTTCCTGGTCTGTCAAGCGCTGGTCACGATGCCATTTACGAAAACACTGGAGGTGCATTGAAAGCAGATTAATGCATGCGAGCTCTAAAAGTAAAAAACTATGACTTTTTCTGAGTAATAGCGTAAGTCATATTATTGCCACAAACTTGATAGTAATCTGTATTACATGCTGGTAATTTGTTTTAGGATTCAGTTTTATCACATGGTGGTGTAATACAAGACAATGAAAAGGTTGAAAAAATTAATACAATCTCACCTCAAGAGGTTGAAATTCTTACAACCAAAGCTACATACAATGCAAAATCAATTGTAATTACATGTGGGCCCTGGACTAATAATATTTTGAAAGCTTTTCATATTCAACTACCAATAAAAGTGAGCAGCACCATTTTTTCGCTTGATATATTATGTTTAAAAAAAGGCTGTCACTATTTCACCAGAAAAAATCATCTATTCAAAGCTATTTTTCATAGTTTCTTGTTAATCAAACTTAAATGTTATTACATAGTAACTTAAACCTAAATTTAATGAAACCCTATAAACCTTAAATCTACTTTTTGCGTACGCATTTTTCTAACAGTCTATCTCTAACTATGGGCTGCGTGACCTACTTACGGTGAAATAGTCACTCTGCTAAAAGAATGGTATGCTAAAGGTATTTAGGTGATATATATATGTGATCAAACTAAATTTGGTGTTAAAGACATTAGCATTCCATTCAAGTCTAATTTCAACAGTACTGTTGACTGCCTTTTGGTGAAAACAGTGTTTTTATATGTCACCTTTATGTCTATTGGCAAACATTAATTTATCTAATTTCAGACTTTCAGGATAAATGTTCCATATTGGGGTGTCAAAAAGCCAGATCTCTTTGAAGCATCCAAAGGCTTCCCTTGCATTATATTTGACTATGGAAGTGCTGATGAGCACATTTATTCAATACCAATCATGGAATACTCTGGTCTGATGAAAGTAAGAGCTTGCGCTTTCTGATATAGCCGACATATCGTTTATGTGCATTTTTAATATTGGTAGAAGTTAGTTAAGTATAGATGGTACTTGCTGGAGTAACTGCACATGCATCAGTAATTTGAGTTTAGGTGTCACACTTCTGTGGAAGTCGAGTTGATCCTGATAAGCGACATGATTTTGACACAGTTGCTGCAAAGAACGCTGCAATGCTGACCAAAAAGCATTATCCTAATTTATTGTCAGTTCCAGAAACCTGCATAAAATCTGTGAGTAATGAGACTAACTAACTAATTTGATGAGACTAACATCTCTATGTGACATGTTCCTGTCAGTATACGTCATATCCAATATTTCAAAAAAGTACTGTCATCATTTAATTCAAAATCTACTCTTTGTTTAAAATTTACAAGACAAAACTTCTATACTGGATATACTTCCATAAGCATAAGAACATAGTTATTGGTGCTTGCTTCACAGGTTTTTTTCCAAATTCATTTTGTTTTTATTGTTAACCTAATCATCTAATTACGCAATATGTAATCATGCAGGTCATGGTTTCAAGCTCTCTCCCACTGTTGGGGTGATTCTTAGTCAGCTAGCTTTGGGTGAAAAACCGAAATATCCACTGGACAAATATCAAGGTTCATCGTCAAGTCAAACTTGTGAAATGTACAGTTGCTTTGTTAAATCATAAACCTTTTGCCATTCTCTGCCGAGTGGTTGCACTTGTCTAATTTCATGCCAGCTGTTGCAATATAAAATGTACCAACTGTGGTTTTAGAAATTTTCCCACAATGCTGCTGTATTAAATTCCTCAATTAAAATGAGTACTCGTTTTGCTTGCTGCTCAAGTGCTCACCTATCCATCCCCGTGTACATGTTAACACACAAATGTGGTTATCATAATAACGAACTGGACATAAATAACGTTATTCATTTAGCGCACTTTATGCAATGACAAGGTCTCCACTAACAACCATCTTTTATTTCTTTTCACAAATTCAAAGCAATCACCAATTTTCTTTTGGTCCACCAGCCCAGTGAGGTACCTGTGTAAATTATACATAGCTTAGAAAGGATAAGAAAGATGACAGTGTGTTGGTTTCTTATACTTACACCATCCACCCGATCTCTTTCCTTGTTCAACCTTCTTTCGACATTGGTGGCTAACATCTGAGTACGCAAAGCCAAACTTTTTGTTTTCTCAATTACCTGTTTTTAAAGAAAGATAATTACAAAAACTTATGATAACACAATAGAAATAGATACAATAAATGTCAGTACAACATAAAAATGCATTAATTTATATTTCTCAATACAACAGCCTACAATGTAGGATTGATAATGAACCTGTTCGTAGGGAGAAATTGCTTGTGTTCCCATCATAACATGGCCCATTTTAGAGTCAATTTTAGCATCCAGCCTAGCATTTCGTATCAGATTAACAATCCATCTCTCTGCTTCATCAACTGACATGTTTAATTTATCCGCTAACATGTCAATGCTGATACACTAATTGAAAAATTGAGTTTGCTTTAAAAAATCCTGAATCAATACTTTAAAACATAACAGACTAAATTAATTCCAAAATAAATTTATGAACTGAAACTTTTTCATAATTACTTGGTGTATTCTGCAAAATGTTTCAAATATAAACAATCTTGCATTTTCAATGAAGTCATCAAGGCAAGCGACAAGGAAAAAATCATTTGCAAGAACAGTCTCACATTCTCTCAGCTTTTCTTGCGCTCGATCAAAATCAAAATGAACATACAAGCACTCAATAAATTCTGTGATTGGATCCCGATAAGTATATGACTCTTGCTGTATTACACGGACAAGGTCTTTCAGCACCTACAAAAATTGACAAACTCATGGTTTTAAAATCCCTGAATATTTACAGACAAGGTCATAGGCAGATGTCTCCTACCTGCCTCCTTCTTTTGTTTGTGATTACAGCTGTGGTCAGATACCTCAATACCCATGGGCACATTGTTTGTATGGCATTTAAATATGGAGGCTGATATAGAAACAAATCAATGATTTCATCACGGCCTTTGGCATGATTGAAAAATACAAATAGAGACCAATGAATGAGCCACGTTCGTTGTTGAAGAAGCTTAAAAATGATAACACAAATTAACAATAAAAAATACAGTGAAAACTCATTGACTTAAAGTTGAGAAAACTCAATATTTATATTATTTTCAGTTTTTCAAAGTTGGTGTAACCAAAATTAGAATACAGAAGTTTTATTGTTACCTGTTAATTTAAGTGGTGCCAAATTTCAAGTTAACATACTTGCACAGTGCTAATGATTTTGATAAGAATTTCTTTAAAAAGTCAGGATACTGTGAATGCCACTGCATGATTGCTAAAGTTAGATAAATTAACCATTGTTATCAACTTACACGTAGAGGACTGGCAGTAATATTTGAATCAATATTTTCTCGTAGTCTGTGAAGATCTTCCCACGCAGTATCCCAATCCTGCATCAAGATTTCACTCGCCAGTTTGCCCCACAAAGAGTCAATAGCTCGTTTATCATCCGGTTGCACTAACACTCGATGGAAATAGAGATACTCTGCAGCACCTTTTTAAAGCATAACAGAATTTACATAAATAAAGGAACATTTATAGCGTAAACGAAGTCAATGCACAAAACCTATCATTAGTAACAACACCATGAGCACAATGAGGGCTTCCAGTAACATTGGTTCCTATGTAAGAAAAATGATGTATATCATACCTGGTAAAATGCAAACCTAAAAGTAAAACCCTGAAATGTCAACTAAGTTACCTGAATAATTGCCACACTCATATTGAAATTTGGCATAATTATACAAGGTATCAAGATCTTCAAGTTTGAAGTTGTGGTTCTTTTCAAGGTATTCAAACAGTTGCTTCCCCTCTCTGGAAGCTTCAATCTAATAACAGATAGCAAGTTTGCTTGTCTGCAGCAATATTACTCAAAACCTATTATTTGATTTTCAAAACACGTCAGCTATGTTACGACGAACTAATTAAATTTGGGGTAAGACCCAAGGAGGGTCATGCTGCAAGCAATGCACACCAGGTCCTGTCTGCTTACACTCTTTTGTGCAAGAAAAATATGGGGAAAACCTTACTTTGTGAGAGAAAGAGTGGGAAAAGTGCATACATACATGTGAAAAGAACTAAAAAGGTCACATGAGATTTGCTGCACATTTCGTCATTTACTCAAGGCAAATTTGATGAACTGAGTTCACTAAAACATTTTACATGAAAAAGTATTAATTGTCAATTCTCAAACTACCTGTCAATTTGGTTTCCTACCAACTTGGAAAAACTAACTAACTCACTACTTTAACACGGTGAGAGAAAAAATGTATGGTTATAGCAGCTTACATCCATTAGCATACCATATTAATTGGTAATATTATGAGCTGCCCTTCTATTAAATTCTGGAAAAACTTGGGTAAGAAAGTTCATGGTTACTTTGGGTTAAATTTTCTATGACAATGCAAATATTTATAACAGCTGTAAGGTGTCCTTATTAATAAACCTAACAAAAACAATGAAAAAATGTTTAGCCACAGCTATTATAATCGGGATAAGGCAGGAAGGAGTTGCAACAAAACAAAAACAAATTTCTCTGACAATACCAAAGGAAAATAATGATTTGTGATGATGTGATGTGAATGTTTTCTTGTCGCTGTAGTTATTTCAGCGAGTTTAAACCTTTTAAGGGCTAGATAAAAAAGATAGAGCAATTAAAAAAAAAAGTAGAATAAAATTCAAACCTGTTTGCGAACTTCCTCTTGTTCAAAAATATGAACAATCGGTTCGGTTTTAATGGTGTGTGACTTTAGTAAGGAGACAACTTTGTTCCTTTTCTCACGAAGTTGAACTGGAATTTCCTGTGTAAAATACATAACACTTAGCTGATAATCACACTAGATCAAAGCAAAACTATAACTCACAGTATGATAAAGTAAACGCTACTTCACAGGTGAATGTGGCAAGCAGGCGGGATAGCCCTTTTCACCCAGAAATTTCTAGAGTCCGATACAAAATCAAATTATTCAGGCTTGATATTTCATTTTGCACTTTGTTTCACATTTTTGTCTGGCAAAGACTTCTGAAAATGTCACCTTGCATTTTTTCCACTGTGTGTGCAATCACGGGCGCCAAGTTAGGGAGTGCGGGAGTACGACACGCCCGGACTTTGGCAAGGTTTTGCATTTTTCTGAAATCCTAACATGCGTTAAGTTTCTCTAAATTAATTTTTTAATAATCACTGACTTGTTTCTTATCGTGTCAACAAAAGCACAAAGCTTTATTTCTGGAAATCGTTTTGAAGCCTAAAGCCTTATGATGTAGTACAGTATAAAGACCTGTTTAAGCAAACAAACTTCTTTTATTTTTGGCAAAATGTGCAGTGTAAGAAGATTTTTGTTCATTAAAAGACGCTTTAATAGCGTCCCGTCCACTTTAAAACAAACTGCGTGTCTTTATTTTGAACCCTGCAACTTGCAGAGCATTTTGGGTGAGGAGCGTGGATTGTTCTCTTCGCCTCTTTCTTCTTGAGTTTATTTTTCTCTTTTAACTCCTTGGCGAACGTTATCTTGTCCGCACAACGCACTTTGACGGAAAGATGCTCAATTAAATCCGAGCGCTTGCAGTTTGAACCTTATTTAATATCTATCGTTTATTTCATGTCATTTTGAAAAAGTATACTTGTTTCAAAGTAATAAAATATATTATTTCATTCAACGTTGAAAATATGGGATTTGCAGAGACACATTTTTGTTTTGTGAAAACGATAATTAAGCCTATTTTGTGAGGGGTGTGTTCGCTCGATCTGTTCTCGTATGTAGGCTCATTTACCATTGTTGTGTCGGATGTCAACTTTCATACAACTTTCAAAACACTATACCGTACAATACCTGAGCTTCACAAAATGAATGAAGTCAGACAAAACATCAAGTAAAACATTTTTGGCAGTAATCTTTAAATGTGATGCCTCAAAAGCGATTTGCGGAAATTTTCAGGTCGGAAGAATACATCGTTAATATTTTTACAAAAGTATTTACTCAACTTCGTGTATCACACTACTTTGCACTGCATGTAAAGCAGAATCATCTAGTTTACTGTTTCATTCAAAAACATATCTGTGTTTTACAAACTGCACAATAGCACCTAAACCAAATATGAGTTTTAAAACTGGTAAGAGGACAAAAAATGAACATACACTATTAATTTCAATAAACTTTAAAGCAATGGATTGACTGTGATTCATTTCGACAAAAAATTTACGAAACAAACATATTTTTATTGCGCATTAAGTCATTTCATGTTGCGTGCTACTTGCTTTCACTAGATTGTGCTTGTCTTTCCTTTGATGCCGTCTTTAACCGATCCAAAAATTGTGTTCAACCTGCATTACGAGGCTTGTATATGGTTATTCATTCGTCTTAGCTTCTCTATTTTTGTGTTGATTTACCACTCAAGCCTCTATACCCATTGCACTATACCTTTTTATGGTTGCAGTTACAAAAAATATTTTTTCATTCAATTATTTAATATTTAATTTTTTTATCTTATCAAAGGAATCCTGAACTTTAAAGAATTGCTGCACTGGACTATAGAAGGGCACCTTTGAGTTAGTGCAGCAATATAACAACTAACAGTATAATACATTATATACTTCTTTTGTACTGTACCACAAGGCAAGTACATTCATTGCGATGACATCTACATAACAACATTGCAATTAGAACCAAGAAAGCATAAATAAAGCTATATACATATATATACATGAATTGCAAATGTTTTACCTCTCCTTCATAAAGAGTTTTGTACACATCCATGGCAAAGTCAACCATGTTGGTGTTACTCAACAACTCAAGCTTGCCCTCATGTAAGTCACGCTCATCAAAAATATCACGTTCCGACAAAAATTCCAATAATGGAAAAACTAGGTGGCGATCAAGATAGCATCCCACTTTTGATGTTAAATCGTACTCAGCCATTTTGAACAACCAGGAGACCTAGTACAAACAAGTATCTGCACAAACAGTATACCAACAAAATTAAACCTCGAAAGTTACAATCTTTTTCCAACTCCAATAGGGCCTTTCTGTGTGAGTAAAAAAGTAAAATCTGAGACGTCAATTTGAAATAATGTCTGCCATTTGTGGAACGTAATTTCTCAACTTGGAAAATTGTGCTTGTCACACAAAGCGAACTATATTTACAGAGTGGTAGGCTAGCGCTCACAAATATGCAATAGGCTACACAGACCCCTTTCCGAGTATATTTCACACACACTAAAATACTAACAAAAGGCAGTAACATAACACAAACGGCACCTATTTCATCAGCAGTTACAGAAATTATGAACAGTTAACAGTTAAGTCAGAGTAACCACATAAGTTGCTGAAGTAGAAATATAGTAGCATATCAAACCAGCAATAGCACTTAAAAACAGCCCTGAAAATATTTTATTTATGTTATTTAATATTTTATTTGTGTATAATATGTCCTTGTCCACGGGAAAATTCATTGAGTCCCTCAAAACAGCGAAAATAATTCCTATACATAAAAAGGGAGACCCACACCAATGCAGTAATTATAGACCAATAAGTCTCTTAGTCTTATCCTCATTTTGGATTATTTTTAATAAATACAAGGGTACTTAGTTTTCTAAATAGAAACATCTTTTTCTTTGAAAACCAATTTGGGTTCCGCAAAAGGCCATACCACTTGCCATGCAGCCTCTTCATTAAGTACGAAAATCAAAGATGGTTTTGAAAAAGGCAACTCAGCAGTGGGCGTGTTTTTGGACCTTTCCAAAGCATTTGACACAATTAACTATGATATTTTGCTTGCGAAATTATGTCACTGCGGCATTAGAGCAATCGCAAATAATTGGTTCCAAAGCTATCTTTCTGCTCGTAACCAAGTAGTAGATTTTAATGGAACCTTATCTAGCTCAACTTGTAAAATGCAACATGGAGTTCCACAAGGATTGATTCTTGGACCTTTACTTTTCCTCATTTATGTAAATGACTTTAAAAATTGTCTAACAAAAATGGATGCAATTATGTTTGCTGGTGACACTAATTTAGTTAAACAAGGCAAAAATATCAATAAGTTAGCAAAAGAAGTTGAAGAGAAATTAGTTACTGCCCATATATGGTTTATTAGCAACAGGCTAACTCTGAATTTCGCCAAAACCAATTTCATGATATTTTAAACCAACCCCAGCCATAAATCTAACACAATTAAACTCCAGTTGGAAGGAAAATCTATTGAGCGTGAGAAAAGCACTAAATTTTTAGGTAGCTGCATCTCCAAGAAAATCATTCTTGGAAAATCCACATGACCACCCTGCTGCAACAACTACGAATAAATCTCAGCATAGTTAGAAAAATAAAACCTTATTTAAACAAAGATAACATAACTACTCTTTAACTATTCTTTAACACTCGAGGCCTTGTCACATTTTTCCCGTCCAATTTCTGGAAATTATTGTCAATAACTACTAATATGTTTACTACCACCTACGTCAGCACAATTTTTTCCTTCCACACATTGAAGGTGAAAAATAAAATGAATGAATGAATATTGTTACTCCGCAAAAATCTACTTCACTACAAGTAGAAGTGCTGTATTACGGTTTAAAACTATTCATGTGAAAAGTAGGAAGTAAAACATTTTAAACTACTCAAGTAAGAAGTAGTTTGAGAATTAGTTATCAATCTAAAATATGAGGTTGTGAAAGCACAAATTATCAAAAGCTTGCCAAAAGCAAGACAACCGCAGGGAAATACATAAATTTATGAAGCTAAGTAGTTTCCGACATACTTTTGTCATTTGTCAGAGCATCGTTGCGTGAAATACGTGAAAATCAAGTTGTAGACTAAAAATTAACGCTTTGTGCAGCTTTGATTGACCAATTTCTAATGAAAATTACTACAAATTATCTAGCAACACTCACTAATGTTTACTTCCGGCATTTTTGCTAAACCTACGTACGTATCAGAGTACCGGTACGTAACTATGACCTACAAACTACTTAAGTCTGTAAGTAAAAGTACCCATGAACAAAACTATTTCAGTAAGTATAGCCAGAGTAGAAGAATTTTACTTAGTACGTAAAACTACTTCGTTACTGACCACCACTGGTAATGACGTAATATTCTATGAAACTTTAGCCTCATACGAAGTACAAAAGTACAGGAGACCTCTAATTTTTTGAAATATATATGCAAGTACCAGATTTACAATTAGCCTATTAAGATGTAAGTATCGTAATATGTTACTCAAATCTCTTGTACTAAACAGGCTGGCCCATCTAAGCCAGACAGTCCAACACTCACACATGTAACTTCAAACGTGACATTTTGCTAATGTGGCGTTACTTGCTGTTGGCGCCATAAAAGTATTAACGGCAAAGATAAAGGTAGAATTAGCTTTATTTCGATCAATAACATAACAACACTTCATCTTAAAAAAGCATTGGCCTTATAAATTACACAAAGAACAAGCTGTATTTAAAATTTAGATAAAACTAGTTTCAAAATGGCGAATTTTGTTTTAGACATTTAATATCCAGTCGAAGTTGGTTGGCTACATCTGTATTTTTTGTACGTGATAAGTGTAAGCTTAATCTTGCGTAAGCACAGCAATATGTAGAAAACCGGGATATGCGACCATAATAAGTAATCACGTCAACATATCTGTCGGCTTGGTAATAGACTGGTTAGAGAGCAGGCTTCGCTCGCCCCGCCCATGTTCGATACAAGGTGGCGCCACCGATGTAGCCCTTGGGCAAGGAACTAACGACGCTTGCCTTTGTTAATAAATGCTAGTGAACAGTTCCAAATTCAGGCAACACAATAGAAAAAAATTTAAGTGTATGAGTCTATCGAATTTGCACAAATGCTAGCTCGGTCATATGGGCTCGAGCGATGAGTGATCATCACTAGATATACATGGTGCCAAGATTTTCCTCAGTCCGAGGATAACGATTACAGTTCCATATAATACCGGATTTCTATACAAGAAACAAGTTGATAGATCGCATCAATATTGAGTCGCCAGGAGTGCGAGCATGTACGCAGCATGAAAAAATAGTTTATTTAATCGTGTGTGAAGTAACCACCACATTGATAGCTTTATAATTACATTACGATGCCCGTATTTGGTTGCAAATTTTAGTCTTACGTGACTTTAACATTTAGCTTTCGGGCAAGTCCTGTTCAGAAATGGTTTTACAACGTCTTTTTGCTATAAACGCTCCGTCTTCGAGATATTTAAAAGTAGCATATCAGTTTACTTAACTCTATTTTCACTAGGTGTGGCTTCTCCTGCACACAGTCACAGAAAAACGTGGCGTACAGTTGCATTGTTTGCTGTTGAAACTTGAAATTTGGTGACTTTTCCTAAAAAATGTTCAGCTATCGGTCCATGTTTGTTTTATAAAGTTGGAGTTTGCAATTTTTAAGATATTGTCATATTTTCATAATTTTTCTCTCTCTCCGCATTGAAGCGAATCGTTTTCGTTTACTCATTGACGAACCACTAACTCGACTAACTATTCTCTTGCGTTCTCTTCTCGCAGTCAGCTGGTTTTCTGCACAGCGGGGGCGCGGCGTAACAAGAAACATTTCTAGAAATGTATCACTTGTGGAAATACTTAATTTACACTAAATTCACTTTCTTTTGCTTTACAATTTTGATGTATACAGGAAGCCAGATGTTTTTGCTACAAACCTGTCAAAATCCGATCAGTTTACGACGTATAGTTTTCGAGTAATTAACCATTGAAAATGTGTGTGCAATGTCGGCCACACCTAGTGAAAATGGCAAAGTCGCGAGCCCGGTATGGATAGGGTTAAGATGTAGTACTCGTATTGACCACGTCAACATGTTGAGCTTTTTTTAGCTTCGACGGTCGAACTAATAAAACAAATGGAAAATTAATGTGTATTTATCAGACCAAAATGAAATTCATTCCAAGGACAATTACTAATCAGCTATAACACGCCTTAGACCTTCAGATGAGATTAGTTAGTATCGAGTGATAGCCGTAAAGGTAGTCAGACTTCACCGTTCATCTCGCTCGACTAAGTTATAGGAATGACAGAAGCCGCAAAGATGGCATGTGACAAAAAAGGATGTTACTATTATACGTCCAGTAGCGCAGTATACACGTTCTTAATTTTCATCTGGGTATGTTACATAGTTTCTTGTTCTTTCTGCCAATACCAAACCTGTGAAAGTTAAAGCATAAATTATCTCTCAGTTTGTATTTGACTTAAGTCAAACTTAATTCTTGTCTGGTCTTCTAAATCCGAAATTTTAGATTTTACAATGATCGTGCAGGCTAGTAAGGGGTCTTAGCTAACACTATATACTTAATTAATATCACCCCTTTCACAGTGTCGCATCAAACTGATTTTTTACATTTATGTAGAGTAGGAAACGTCAAGATAAGTATCTATTACTCCTGTGTTACAACTGGGGTTGGGGTAGTTGTAATCGTTTTTCGTAATCGATTATTCAATCGTTAGCATTTTATGTCATAGACTCATACTCAAAAATTAGCTAAATATATTTTATGTTACTTCGAAGCTTAACAATTTAATATACGTTCTTTGGGAGTTTAAAATATCGCTTTACTCGATTGATTGTTCGATTAACGTTCTAGAAGTAATCATCCAAGCTCTGGAAAGTTATATGAAAAGTAATCGATTTAATCGACCAAAACGCACAATTTATTGTCCAAAATCTTAGAAAAATTGATTATTATTTAATCGAATATTTTCCGGGTTTTGGCGTAATGATTCGATTTATTTGTTACATGAGTCCAAAAAGGCCGCTTACAAATCCAATAAATCATTTACGCTAACGTTTACTCGATTACTTATTCGATTACTAGGTAGACCGGTACCGGTTCGTGCGAACCGGTAGTCAACAAGCGTATGTAAAGGTCTATATATATATTGGCCTCGGGTCAATATGGCATGCTGCTAGTGAGAGAACCGGACGTTACAATATATAAACCCCACCACTGGTCCCAACCCTGGATGAACGTTTGTCTGGATTTTCTTCATATTGCTGTGTTTACGCAAAATTGAGTCAAAATCTGAAAAAACAATAGCTACAGCCGACCAAGGACCAACTTCAAGGTGATGATAAACGACTAAAACAAAAATCACGATTCTACAACTAGTGTCGTTCGAAGAAATATTGTATTACTTTTCAGGTATTTCCAACAGTTTGAAAAATAAAAGATAGTCTATGTTTTTTAGCAACAAGTCATCAAAATTTAGTTACGCTTGAATCATTATTTCGACTTGCATTTCCAATGCAGTTCAAAAGTTATATTGGTAAATACCGTGTTAAATATTTTGAAAATTTCAAACGATGAAGAAAACAATTGATATCACTCAAAATTAATTACAACTGCATAGTAACCGTAACGTATAGAAAAGTGTTTAAGTGAAAATAAGTTTTGGCATAATTTCATTTCAGCAAACTTTCGGAAAAGATCTGAACTTGATCAATAAATCTAAGCTACTGTACCATTTTCAACAAATTTAGGCTCACATTGTTTAATTGGCACTCAGTTACATCGAAATCGAACAAGCTGGGTGCCATGGAATATGTGAGTTGACGTCTAAGGATATCGTAATCAATATTGTATAGATCAGTGGTTCTCAACCTTTCATGGTTCGTGGCCCATTTACAGAGACCCTCAAAATCCGTGGCCCTCTGCCCGTCAATAAAAATGTAGATTGTTTATTGCAAAGCAGTTTTTACTTCACTACTGCGTATGTAGTAGCTTTAGCGCCTCTAATTTTGCACAGCAAGCACAAACACGTGAGAGACTTGTGTCCCGCTTCGTCTCGTCTTCCCCTACTACTGTACTATAGTTAACTTGTGAGGCATCTGCTCATGGCTACGGAGAACGATCTATGCGGTTACCGTTTGAGAAACCCTGGTATAGATATTCTTACCGTAGTTCGAAGTATTTCAGTATAGCACAACGTAAGGTATTTAGTGTATGATAACCGTAGCCTACATATCGTGAAATAATTGAATATTATTTAAATAAAACATGTAATGTTCTTGATCTAAGATTCTAAGCATTACAGACATTTACTCTGAGCTGTTCTGTGGTTGTGACGGAGAGTGGCAAATTCAGGCACAATGAGCGGTGACGAACAAGTAAAACCAATAAAAAAGTATTTGTGGCAACTACCCAGAGCTTAAATACTTTGTGCTGATCCTGCCAAGCAGTCTTGGCTGCGTATAGCATTCTGTCTTCCTACTTGGGAGTTGGAACACCAAAAAATCCCCAAAATTTGTGGAAAAGCCCTTGTAGTCGCGATCCCAAAGGCTCAGAAGCCGTTTTGGAACCCAAAGCCATGTTAATCTTCCCCACGAAAAACATGGTCGGCTAACAACAACATAATAATGTTAAATGACAACATGACCCATTGGATGCTCGAATTGTGCAGACTTTAACTTTAATATTCATATTTGGCGCATGCAAAGAAGAAACAAACTCAGGCCGTTTCTATTTGTAGAAAGCAAACTGACTATGTCTAAACAACCTGTGCTTTGGTTGTGCTATGTACGACTACTACCGAAACACGTGAGACCGAAAATTAAATTTCAAAATGTCAACGCAACTTGATATCAGGCTTCCAAGTTTATTTTGAAGGTACAAGTGGCGGAAAAAATATTGAGGTGAAATGCACTGTGTAAGTTAGAAAGGCACACAAAATCAGGTTTAAGAAAAGCACAAGTATTAGAATTGGGGGGGTGTTGATAAAAACATGCAATAACTACCGTTTGTTGATGACATATTTCTGTTAAGAACTTGTCACAAATATTAAGAAAATAGAAACTCCACATATATGTAAAGTAGAAAGGTCTACACAAACTGCACCACAGAAATCAGAAAAGGGAAATGCAATAGACATGATCAAATACATATATAAGCGCAATACCACGATCAAAACGCCGATCTACTTCTCTGACGACCTCTGTGAGCAATCTTAACTTTATGATTGACTTTCTTTAGCTGTTTGTGTTTGATTGTGGGCGATAAAGAATTGGTTATGGCAATTTCTGTGTTTTTCACTCGTCCGTTCTTAATGGAAACCCCATGAAGAGCGTCCGGTAGTGAGCCCGAATGCCGTTTGTTTAATGAAGATGATCGCAACTTGTCGTCTTGGCACGTGACAACCAGGCTCGCGTGGTAAGGTATCTTGGCGCGTCCTCTACTGTGTATATGAGGGGCTCGATAGCCCAAAGCACGATATACTTGATTCCTTTCGTAAGGTGAGGTTGTCGTACTTGTTCTTTCAGGCTAAATGAATATGCCAAATTATGATACGCGCCAAAATCAATTTGTTTTTAAGATTTGCCAGTGTTAGTAGTTTCAACTATGATTGGCAACACTCGTCGTAATATAAGCCATTATGAATTGCAGGCGACATAAACTAGTTGAGCATTAGCCCTACCCTTGCTTTTGGTGGGACGTCGTGAATTAACGGCAGACTGTTTGCCGACTTGGCATCATCGTTGCTCTGAAACAGAACAAAACTTTCATTTTAAAATCCAACATAATCCAAAATATAATAGAGCAAGCTATTTATAAGTCAACGACTGGTGTAACTGTTGTCATAAAACATTTTGGCTCACTTCTTAAATGCAACAACTTATGCAAACAGCCATTAACCTCAAGTACATCAACATTGTTTCCGTCGAACAAACACTGTTACTTTACAACCTACCTTTGTCTCGTTAAAGGACAATTCTGTGACAGATTCGATGGTACTTAATGACAATAAACTGCCTCTTGTGTCCCTTCGACGAAATGTTGGCGACACTTGAGAACTTGATTGAAAAAGTAAAGAAATTTGTTACAGGTTGTTGATTCAATGCAACAGACACAATATATGCCAGCTAAATTTTCCAAGTGAGCATTTCAAATAATTTCTAGAGCGTAGTAAGCGTACTAACCTTGTCCATCTGGAATTATACACTGAATGTGGCAGCCTTGTGTGAGGGGAAGATTGGGTTACTAAGATCGTCGGCTGCAAAATTCAATAAGATTCTACACATGCCTAAGATGGCTATAGGTATACAGATGAAATATATTTCGGTGTTAAACCGTGCAAACCTACCCTGGTTTATATAACTTTTTAAATTCAATAAGGGATTATTTATCATAAAATATCTGCAGCAATCATTATTTTTGTGAATTTTGCGAATAAGACTTAAAACCGACGTTTTTGTCATTGAGAGCATGGAATTTTTCAGCGAAAAAACTTTTTTATACCTTTTCAACTTTTTTCTCAGTTACACTTTTGACAAAATTGACGAGGAGTCTGTGCGGGATTTTTATCTTCTCAGCTGGTTCAACGTGGAACCCATGAAGCATACTTAAGCTGTTTGCTGATTCATCATAATTAGTTTTGTTGTTTGGCAGATTACTGTTGGTACGATTATTGTTGTTGTTGGTATTAGCGTTCACATTATTGTCAACCGGTTGTTGTTCAATTTGTTCTTCGTCTAAAGTAAAGAAAAAACTGTGAAAACAAAATTAAGTACAGATTTAATAGACAAACTTCAACTATTATATTAAAGATATTGATTTGCGGCAACGCCGGCAACAAAAGGCAGCGCGATGCATTTCTCAAGCTTTCGGTTTAAGTTGGAGTGGTTCCCAAACTTTGCAAACTGGCAATGCAGTTCAAAACAAAAACTGACAAAAAGAAAAACTTATCCGGTTATACGTTTTGACCAGTGCGATGAGTGAGCGCCCACAAGACCACGGAAAAAACCCTAAGAGCTTGTTTAGAAACAACCTAGCTTATTTTCTCACACAAAATACAACAATACTTGTATAGATTTGCTTTCCACTACTAACTGCTTATTTGTCACTAGTTGTAACCGCTATAAAATTCATATTGGACGGAATGTGACAATTGCCACTTGCCTACGTCCAATCCAATCTTTGATTTGCAACAAACAAGAGAGTAGACGCGTCAGGGATCATCAGACGACGACAAACTCTTATTTAAACTGCTGTTCAATAAAATAAACCTGTGAGTTTCAATTTGCTCAGTTCTTCTTGTTCTCCTTCTTCATTGAGGTTTATGTCTTCCCTTAGGAATATCACAAGCACAGTGATGTTATCGGTTGATCCTTCCGATTTTGCTTTCATGCAAAGGGTATGTGTGACTGTTGCTCTATCGTTCGTTTCTGATAAATGATCACGCACCTGTACAAAATTCGTTAGTTGAATCATCAAACACCATCTCTGGCTTTCTTATTGCATTTCAGTACAAACGTTTCCGATCTTACCAATTTCACAACATCAGTTTCACTAAACACATCCCAAAAACCATCACATGCTAAAATTAAAAAGTCTTCGCTTCCGTCCAATGGAACAGAAGCAGTATCAGCCTCTCCACTGATAAAGGGTTTATGATCGGCGTCACCTGCATTAAACAGAGTTTGAAAAAACGAATAATTTCTGGTAAACATCAATGTGTTCGTAAACAACAGGACAACAGATGAAAACAGTAATGTACATGCTACACCGAAACTAATACAAGACCAAGTGGCACTTTCAGAAGATGATACTTAATTACCAGTGGTGTATTTGTAAATCATGGCACTTACAAAAAATAAATGCCACAACGTTTCATTGCGTTTAATTTTGATATCCTAAGGCCTAACCAGTCCATTATATGAAGCAAGTTAAGCAAACTGATTTCCAGTGTATATCTATACAATGTATTAGGATAAACCAACCAATGGCTCTTGATACAGAGAGACTTCCATTAACTCTCCATGCTCCAAACCACACAATACATCCTCCCAATTCCTCAATCCGTTGCTTTTCATCTTCACGTTCAGGTTTATGTGGATTCATTATCTAATCAAAAATATAAAAAAAGATATTTCACCTTCGACACATCTCAATAGGCCTACCATTGTGTATAACCCAAATCATGCTTCTGTTTTCTGTTGTTTAAAGACGATAGTTTTAGTTATGGCAAAAAAGCAAGCTAACACAACTCAATCAGCAGTTCGAGCCTAAGTTTGTGTTCAACACACATTTCGGAAAATATATTTCCATTTTACCAATCCCTTACTTTATATTAAAAAACCTCATAACATTGTATTTTCTTTAGTCACTAAAGATGTTTTTTGCAATACAACAAATCATTTAGGGTGTTACTAACCGTCATAGCATGGCCGTTTCTCACCAACACCGCCTGACTGTCTCCAACCCATGCCACATGTAATGTGCTTTCAGTTATTACAGCAACTACAGCGGTAGTTCCACTTCTAAGATTCTTGAACAATCACAAGAAAGTGATACTGATTATAATCAAAATATAAACAGTTGACTATTTTTTGCTGTTCTTTGTAATAACAATTAGTAAAAATGTTTGAACAGACGATTGAACTGAAAATAGCATACGTATTAACAACAAATAGGAAATAACTCAGTGCCAATGTCACTACTATTAACCAATAATAAGACATGAACATTATTGAGAGCAAAGCTAGTTTAAGATCCTACATGGAAATTAAGTCGTGATGTATTAACAGCAGTACCTAATTTAACTATGATCTAATATTTAATCAGCAAAACGCACAGGATATTGCAACACCGAAAACAGCGCACATCATTTTGTCATAACATATGTTGGGCAATACCAAGAAGGTAAAACGAGAACTACTAAGATCTGGTCAACATCACATACTGCACAAAAGTGTACTTGTCTACGGTTGCTGATCAACAACCTATTTTAATTTACCTATCCCATTGTGGAAGATGTACTTAGAAACGAAAAACCTTTCAGCAGAGCAATTAAAACACAAAATTATTTTGTCTAAATATAATCATTCACGAGTACCTCAACTTTTGCTTTTTCGCAGAAGTCATCATCTGTTTTTCTAATGCATTTCTTCAATGCTTCATCAACGTCAGTATGACAATTTTCTTGCTTCATAAAGTTTAAATGCAAATGTTTAGCAGCATATGTTGATGCATCAAGCCCTCCATGCCCATCATAAACTGCATACCATTGGATAATAGGGACATCCTGCACACAATGAAATGTTTGATCAGTTAGTTTTACTTTTTTCATTAAATGCCTTCAAACAACGTTCAATAATACTTAATTATTATTAAAATCATTGTAAGCGAACGCAATAATTATAATTATTGTAAGCGAATACATACACTCAATAAGGTTGGAATACATGATAAAAATGGTGTGTGGTGTATGATAACAAACCTTTTTGCCTACTAAAATATTTAGGTCAGGAATAATTGAGTGTTTGTCTTCCATTTTTCTTCTTGTATTTCGAATGCCATAATCCGAGCTCTGTAGGGGAACAGAATGATTTAGCAAAGTCTGCGGCAGCTCTTCATTCCATTTTTTACATGTTTCATGGATAGCAGAAAACATTAAATGTGCCAGTACAGCGTTGTCATAATCTGTGAATAATGAATAAAAAAGAAGACATTACTTAGTTTTTGTGAAAATCATCTGTTAAAGACTTATAACTATATTTTCCTGAAATAACGATAGTATCAACTAGTTGACGAATTGTAATTCATAATTTGGAGTATAAATACTTCAAATAATGAATACAAATAACTGCAATCATTAACATTTAATTGATTCAAAGCAATTATTTATGGCATATGTGATATTTACATGGTACACCATCATCATTCTGTTTGTTTGCTGTTGATAAATCTCCATGTAATACAGAGTCTGTAGTTTCTCTGGTGATAAGAAGAGCCAGGAGGTCGGGACAATCACTGCAGGAATAACCATAGTTACAAGGAAATCAAAGCAAGCAACACAAGTGTGCTCATAACAGAAACATGTCTATCTTTATATAAAAAGTGCAAAGCAAACAAAATTGAAATATTCTGGTCATTTATTTCCATTTAATTTCTAATGTTGGGCCAGTTATCATCCTGCAAACATGTCAAAACGATTTCATAATTTGTCGAGTTTGCCCATTTCCCAGCCATGTTAATATTTAACTTTCATTATGAAGTCACGGAACAATGAACAGCCTAGCAACCACAACCTAAGAACTGTTAGCAAAGTAAACATCGTAAGATCATCTGTTCAACACTGAAGACATTTGTTTAGATGGCATCATAGTGATACATACTGTCATTGTAACCAAAAGATTGCTTGCCATAACTTGGGAGCATAGTCAAACTCAGCTCTACCACAAATAGAAATACCGCTACTGACAGGATTTAAACAAAAACTGATTTATGGTTTGAAGTGATTTTTATATTCACACAAAATTCATAAATTACAGAAGACTTCAGCTTCAATTTTTTCTGGGCTGCTGTCTGGAAAAAATATATTTCATTTTTGTGTTTTTATAAAAATACCTCACTAAAAAGAACTATTTTAACCATAAACAATGTGTGTATATATATATATATATGTAATACTTATTTTGGTAATGCGCAAAAACAAGGAATGCGGGATATTAGTGTTGTAGACTCGCCTTGAACCCATAAAAGCAAATTAAAAAATTTAACAGTATTTAGTTAACAAAATAGTAAAACTTTTCAAAAACAAAGCATATATTTATGCACATTTTTCTTTATTAAACTAAAGATACCAGTTTAAAGCATGAGCATTTTAAGCAGGACTAAATAGACATGCGTATCTGTATTTTAGTTTACTGCATACAAGCAAACACTGTTTCTAAGATTATGTATGGGTAACTGTTCCATCAACCTTTAAACATGTATGTACAAATAATATATACTGTACATATCGTAGATATTCTCATAGGCAAACTATACGCCTACTACATTGTACAACAGACTATTACAAATAACCAAGTACATTGAGACTGAGTGTCACCAACTGCATTGGCTGCAGGTTGTGGATGACAGCATGACACAGTGGCTACTTGATATGGGTCCTGATATTTAGCCCGAGTGGCTCAATAACTACGGCCCAGATAACGATCAAATTGACTAAAGAGATGTAAACATTCGTAAACAAAAAATAGAGTTGCAAGATTTTTCTTCTCGGTTGCCAAGCAGTTAGAGTGCTTGGCTTTCAATGATGTGAACAAATGTTTGATACCCAGCTGCACTACTGAACGTTGTAATGCCCTTGGCCTTTAGTAAGTAATTAAAGACGTTTGCTCCTTTTTTGTGGTTTTGGTGAACAGATCCAAGTATGGGCAGGATCACACAAAAATTAAAATTTATATGAAAAACATATTTTTTGAAAAAAGCACTAAGACAACCTCAAGCAAAGATAAGTTATCATAGGTTCAAGTTATATTGTGTCAACTGAAAGTGTTATTACTAGTTTGTTTTGGTTGTAATTAGTTAGTATTTGATCAATCTGACTCCATTGATATGCGTGTTCGTTAAACACTGATAAACTAGTAGGGCATCACAGTAGAATAACCAAACTGACAATGTTCTTGAATATAATTATAATATTTGAAGTAATTTGGAAGTAATAATGTGTCGCATATACTAAACACGGCCACACTATAGTACAGCGCTTGTTGTTAAACACACGAAATAAAACAGTCATAACATTATAATATCATCAGATCTGCAGAAGAACTCCGTAGGAATAAGAGCTAATTATGACAATTAGGACAATATAACTTGGAGGAAAGCTGAAATGGCATTATTATACCAAATTATTGCAATATTAACAAGTGCAAAAATATTCATATTGTATTGAAAACTAACACGTTTTGGGCCTTATACCAGACCTTCCTCAGAGTCAGAGTTTAACATTATATACTAAATATACAACATACAATGTGTAAATGACAAAATATAAATAATTAGAAAACGTGTCTTCTACAGAGATCGTGATAAGCTGCGAAAAAGCTGCAGGTTTAAGTTTTGGAAAAACTTAGCTCGGTCTGAGAATAAACATTCTGAAAGCATACCACTTACATAATAATGTGCATTGAAAAGTTTATTTTTCTAACGTAATTAATACAACACTAAGTAAATCGCTTTTATGATGCACTTCTGCATTAAAATTTTAAGAATCAATGTCTTTCTACTACCGAAATTAAACACTTCTTGCCTTAATATATATAACATCTAAAATTTGTATGCTGATATTGACTGTATGGTAATCAAAATTTTACTAAAATCACATGTTTAGTGGATATTTTACACAGTTATTGGTTTAAATTTCAAAAAGAAAGTTCATGTATAAACTTCATAATATTAGGCAATCACAGCAGAAGGTGTGGCACACTCATATACAACACTTGTCGATATGCTTGTTTCATTTTGTAAATGTAAAAGCCAATCAATTAATTATATTCAAACAGCGCTACCTTGGATGAACAAACATTGATATGTAGGTGAGGTAGTTATGTTTTCAATGCAAGCCATCAGCAGGGAAAATTTAACCTCTGCCTGTACAATTTCTTAATGCAAACTAAGATTGTTTACTGTATAACGGGGTAAATTTCACACATTTTATAAGGATTATGACATTCACTGTAGTAGCTGGATAGTCTTACAGAAAAATGTGCAAAACAATTTAAACTAAAGCTTTGTGCACACTATAGAATAACACAAAATGAGGGTTTTTGCAATAATTAATGTAAACTAGGTCTATCAATATTGATTAAGACAGTTTTTTAGATTAACTGATTCTTTCTTTTGTTTGAAAGCAAAGTACAACATATAGATGATAAAGCATATATATCTCAAAAATTTCGGTAAATAAATAAAATAAATAAAGTTTGCCATTGTTAAAAGTACTATCAACAGACGAAAAATTTATTGCCTAACACTTGTCTTCCAGAAAAGTATGCACGCAGAATTGTCGTTTTGCCCTAAAATCTATATATATTATAGAACTATTGCATTGGTTGGTGCGATGCAAATTTTGGTATTACATTTATTGGAGTGTTTATCCGGCGCACTCAAAGCAAACTTTCCAGTTAGAGAACACTTGCCGTAGCTTAACCTACAAAAGCTACCCCACTTTAGCAGTTTACAGAAAATAACAATACACAGAAGATTAATATAACACATTACAAATTAGCCTACATCTCTTGTATCAATTAATTGCACATATAACTTATCTATTACTGTTACCTTTGTTTCAGATGCTGTAAAGCCAAGCCAGTACACTCAGCTTCCAGTTCATCTTCACTTACACGTTGCGACAACAATCGAAATGGCAATCTTCCATCACTTCCCACAGCTACTTCGTGAATTTCCAAATAATTATGAAAAAACTTCTCCATCGGAACCAAGTCCATGCTTCAGAACTGGAATAAACAACACGTTTCTTGTCTCTCAGCCTTATTTATACTCTGTTTCTGGTTACTGTATGTAGAAAAGGTAGCTCCATAAACCAAGCAAAGGGAAACTACCAGCACCAGATATCATGAAAGTTGTTTTCTTTGTGAAAACTGAGAATGGTGTAAACACGCATGCTGATAAATCCGTTGTAAGAAACAAAACAATAAAATAATTTACTGAAAGTTAATACATGTTTTAGATGCAATTTCCTTAATCCTATAAAAAAAACTTTAATTAAATTAGTAAAACAGGATCGGTAACTTGTCATTTCGATGTATTTGATTGCCTTTCGTATTTAAAAGAAATTGTTGGTAATTTTTTTAATCGTTATGAAACAAAATAACCAAACCGTAAAATATGCATAGAAACTTTTCCAAACAAAACAAAACTGAACATATTTTGAGCTGAGTGGGTGAAGTTACGTTATTGGTACTGTAAACGATTTTAACTTCTGTTACTTACGTGATGGGAAAATTTCTGCAGGTTGTCCAATTAGGCAGAAATTAGTTGTTTTATGTAGTGTTAAAGGGAAAATACTACCTGTAATGACTGCTGAAGATACATTAGCGGATTCTGGCTTGCACTTCGATGATCTCAATAAATTAAGAGTTTTAGAACCGGAAAATGCTCAGCAAACTGGAGAATTGAAAGAGGAATGCCAAGAGTTTGTTGGAAGTAAGAAATTTTATTATGCATTATGGTTTGCAACTCGAAATACAGCTTCCGTTTTCAGATCGTTCTTTGGTATCATGGTAAGCAGTTGCATCATACTACATAATATATCAGGACTTTTATCCTTGGATCGAGAAAAATCTTTACACGACTTAAACTTGTCGTTGATTCCTCATCATTTGAGCCATAGTTACCAAGCTCGTTTGTGTGCACCTTCCAACAGACATACAGAATTACCATCTTTTCTTTTTTTATGTCGTATTGCTCAAAGTTGAAACTGTTCACCAGTACCACTAAACATAGGAACAAGCACTGTTAGTGCCTTGCTCAAGGGCTTTATAATGGTAGCACTATTGGGTATAAAATATTATTGTGGGGTGCATTATTACAAACGCATCACTGTAATCACTCCACTATCAAGCTCACTAATCATGCAACCCTGTTTGTTCAAACTTTGCAGCTGTGTTTGCAATTTTGTTCAGAAATATCAAGTTTTGGAAAGATCTCCCACTGCATGTTTAGTCAGTATTTTCATTTTTTAAATCAAGTAATTGTTACACATTTATATCGCTTCATATCGCTTTTACACAAACTGAGCTTATATATTTCATAGGGAAGGTCGTGTGTATATCTATTGGAAGTTTGGCAACACATTTTGATGTCATATTATTACCAGTATATATATTTTGACACCTGGTATATCTTTAAGTAGCTGTCTAGAAATATGAAATTCACGTTAATAAATTCACAAATTATTGAAATTGGATATAGTTGTTGTTTTATTTGATGATACTATACCCATACCATTATTGGTTTGTATATTTCACAGAAATTGCAGAATTCCAGAAAATGGTTGGCAGTTTTATTAGTATTACCAATGATTTAGCTCAAGAAGTTGAAAAAGAAAAGATGAAGGTTTGGTGCTTTTACGTGTGATGCTTATCAACAATTTTGTTTGTGTTGATGTAAAACATTTGATAATTTTAACAATAATAATAATAAACATTTGTATAGTACCCTATACCTGGTGAAAAGCGCTTCACAATAAACAGATAAAAACTACAAGTAACTTACAAAATATAAAAGAAAAAAGCGAAGCATTTCAGAAAAATAAAGACTTAAAATGTTAAAACACAAAAGCAGTGAAAACAATGCGCTTTTTGGTAATATTTTAAAAGAGTTCAGGTTTTTCACATCATGGAAGTCTTTTGGTAGATCGTTCCTGGCCCTGATAGCCACAACAACAAAAATTTTGTCTCCATATGTTTCTGTCCAACGTGATATAACTTGAAATAAGTTCTTTGATTGTGACCACAGAAATCTTGTTGACTGATAACAGCACATTTACTTTTATTTCCATCTAATTGTTTCATTGTGGATTTATGGTATGCCATGTATCCTTCTGTATTGCTTTGAGAATGACTAGTCTTTTTGCTACATGAAACATTGGCACATAAATTAATGCGTTTCACAGGCAATCGGATCACGTAACATGTTGAGGTCAATCGCTAAACAACGTGAATCAGAGCAGAAACAGTTACAAGCTTTAATTGCTGAAAAGAAAAACCAGTTGGAAAGGTGATTATTTACCTATTTTTGGTGTCAGTATGACAATTACCTTTTTGCAGGAGAACTAAATCTAATTTTTAATTGCAGGCTACGTGTGCAACAGCAAGCCTTAGAAAAGCAAGAAGTTGAACAAAATGAGTTCATTGATCAATTTTCAACCACATGATAGTACATTCATCACTTCACTTCCTTTCGTTTTAGTTTCTTATTCAAATGCGTCGTTTTATTTTTCTACATGCCTGTCGTAGGTGCAAATTACATGCCAAATAGCATGCTAGCATTAGTGCTAGCCGCATTTATTAAATATGCTTGTTTGTGTCAACCATTTACAGATGTATACAAAACATGTCATAATTTATTTTACAAAACTGTTTTATTTTCTGCAAGCGTGAATGCCCTGCACTATTTTAATAAATAAGAACTGAGCTTACATTGTGATTGAAAAACACATAAATGTGCTGACCTTTGTATGTGCTAAATTTGTGGACATTATAACACCAGAGAATTTGAATTACTAGTTGTTACAGATATATTTCTTTCATTACAACATGATTCAGTGAAATATCTTCTTGTATGATTATTCTGTGAAACAAGCAAAAGCAACTCTGGGTCTGAAATGAACTAGCAAAAAATATTTCTACATGTTTTATACTCGGTAATTCTAAATTAGTTTGACTACTGCGCTCAATGTAGTGCCAAATGCCACTGTTAATAATTTTGTGAACCGATATATCGGTATACAATACAACAGAAATCATCAACTATTTCGAATTTATACTATGCCGATAGTATTAACCCAGTTAGGATATGAAATTTTCTCATTGAATAATAGGCATTTTTGAAAATCGGGCGAGCTTTGTGGTCTTCTTTTATCACTGCAGCTGAGCTGTGGTGTTATTGCTTCACCAACCACTCAGTGAGTTGTGGGATCCTCTGCTCGCCTTTTTCATGAAACTGAAACGATTGAACAGTGGACACAAATAGTTAATATGAACCTATACATCGGGGGTGTTCAAATGGCGGATCTCGATCCGGATCTTTTCAACTTTTTGTGTGGATCTTCCAATGTAGTCTTGAAACAATCTTGCAGCTGTAGCACACTTCACTTTTGACTTTTACAAAGTTATTAATATGTTGTAGGCCCTACAATGTAGGGTACATTTACATAAATAAAGCACTATAAAATTTAAAGCATCTCCAATATGTTTACTATTCGTATTTAGTGGATCATCACGTTGTCAGGTTTGGTTGTGGTGGATCATGGCAGAAATCATTTGAACACCCCTGCTATACATGAATTAAAGCGTCCCGTATGGTGTCAGGCCAGAGTCGTAACCAAGTCATTGAAATCGAGTTGCAAGTGTTTAGGAAAATAAGACTCGAGTCAAGTTAGTTGCTATCTGAAATCAAGTCATACAGAAAACAAAAACACCGTTTCTGTCCATAGGAAACTTTTGGAACTTAGCTTTACTTTGCTGCCATTAAAGCTTAAAGCTCTCGAGGACAAGCAAACTTCACTTTGATATAGGCCTAATGTGTTTCGGAGAAAGAAGGGAAAACTGATTTTACCTTAATGCCGAGACTTACCGGTGGTCAACAGGAGCTGACTCTAGTCAAGGCCTTTAGTTCTTAGAAAGGGACTCAAGTCAAGTCGCTGACTGTCCAGTCATAACGACTCTTTGCCAGACCACTGCATGTTTCTTTTTTCTCGTCGTTTCCATCATTGTCGCGTAATCGATGGCACTGCGTTGACCTCGACTTACTATCAATCTTCGCTGTAAACCAATAGGTTCCAACCTTTTTTCTTATTGCGTTAACCTATTTAAAACTTTGAAGTTTTATTTCTAATTCACAAACCTCTGCTGACATATAAAATTCCAAAGATTCATTTACATATCATTTTTCTCCCCGTTTACTTTTCTTTTTTTCATTATTTGCTTCCTTTTTTATGTTGCTGCTCTCATTTTTTACATCTAATTAAGATGCCGCCGGCTGGGCTGGTTGCTTGCTTTCTTGTCTCACCCTACCCCAATGGCAATATGTCAAGAATTGGTTCTGTTTGAGGGTATTGTATGTGCGTCAATACTTCGGTATTTACTGCGCTGTATCTGGATCTTGTTACTGTGTTTTGGATGTAGTGAACAGGAAAAAGAATTCTCAAAAAAACAGATGTTGGGAGAGAAAAAATGGTTTAAATGCCCTAATTTGTCCAACATAAACAGTGATGGCAGCAGAAAACAAGTGACGTTAACAATATAAAAATCAAAGGAAAAACACACTGAAAATTAGACGTACAACTTGATTTCCAATAACATAATTCTCGTTAAAGCTTTGCGTATACACGTATTCAATTACTGAGTACGTATGTTTGATGATATCGGTGCTAAATTTGCTGAAAAGCAATTTCAATTACAAATGAGGTTTTCTTGTGCAAACGTATAGGCTGTATATAGAAGGAGATATATGAAGCGGAAATTACGGTCACAAATGCTTTTCAATTGTATATATTTATGAAAAACAAGGTTTCAAGGTAGCAGGTTTCAATTCGATGACAAATTTACATTCTCACATAGAGAAAAGGTGAATACATCTCTTGCTCGGCGTAGACTAGCCGAAGTCAATTTGGGAAAAGCAAGCAGCAAATATATCTATTAGAAGACAGTAGAGGTTAAGATGTTGAGTAGCCAAAGAGCTGTTGAGTTCTTAGCAAAATGTTTTGTTTTGCTGATAGTATTCTGTTTGTTTTCATGTTTCTTTTTTTTTCAAATGGCGAAAGATTAAACAGGAACACAGACTTCGTTCTAACTTATTTAAAAAACATGAAAAACGACAAAGGTTTTTTTATAGCCTACTCCATGTATTCCAGAAGCCTTTTATGTTCCCACACTTGTTTGAATACCATATACCAGAAAGCAAAGTGTTTGAAAAACAAACTTTTCATTTGCACATTTGATGGGTAAAATCCACAGTTTAAAAACGTTCAAGTTTTGGTTTTGCAGCAATCAACAAAAGCTCGTTAATGGTATTGATTTTTACTGTTAATCTAGGCTTACAGTAACGGTGGATCTAGAGAGGAATTTATCATTGGTATATTAGTGTAAGACTAGCGCACAGGACAAGTTTTTGCGTCAAGTGATTTTGATCAGGAAATAATATTTTTATGACGGTGGTTGGCAGCATACACATTTACATTTAAATGTTATAAAGCAATTTGTCTAAAATACCTTTATATGACCAGCAGTAAATCTATCGAAGTTTATGCCAAGCCAGGAAAAAGGCGTAGAAATCAAACGGGCTTTCAAAGCGATACAAGCTTCGTTAGAGTCGCTAATGCAAGATCTAATGTGTTACAATAACCCGATACCATTATAGCTGATGTGAAATATGAGAAGTTTTTTCTCTTTTGTCGTATTACGGATGTCCCAGGGGGATTTCCCGATCACGGCCGGTTTCCACCAGGACCGCAACTAAATATTTTTCGTCTGAAGAGATTTCCGGCGAGTTTTAATAACACGTTTACCATGAATATTTTATTTCAGCCGAAGACAGTAGCATGAACCACTAGAAGTTAATACTGGCCGAAAAATTTTGAATACGACTTTAGTGGGGAACTTTTAATTTAAGCATGTAGGCTGAGACAGGACGTTCACATCTTGAGTGTATGCGTAAGAGGCAAGTAGAACATGAGAGAGTACGGATAAATGTTACGTGCCAATTTGCAGAACAATGGCCTACACTTTTTCTAAAAAGGAAGCTGGCATGGCAGTTAATCATCAAGAAAAACAATCGTCTTCCGCTTTTAAGATATTCCCTTCATGTTCTGAAACACGTTTCAAGATTTCCTTCAAAGAAACCCCGTTGGTACTGCGTGGGATTACACTGTAGCTGTAGCGAGTTAAAAATAAGAAGTGACTCTTGCATAGTAAACAAAAGATTTGACAGGATATTTAAACGTAAAGTCAAAGTATAATTAGAACTCAGGTTTTTCCTAAGTTAAATTATTCTTCAATCTGCTCTTGCGGTGGTTGCAAACTAAGCATTATGAGTCAAAAAAGTTTCTTTTAACCTGTAAATGACCTGCAAAAAGTTTATATTGTAAAAATTAAGAAAACAGTTTGTATTTTTGACACAGGGTATAGGCCAGAGGTAGCCTACGTGGGTAAAATTGACCCACTTGTCTCCGTAATATATGGTAGGCCTAGTACAATATATAGTATAGGCTACATGCGTTTTCGGCATAGGAATTTCGGTAATCACGGAAGTAGAAGAAAAATTTTCAAATAAAAATTAGTTTCTTTGTAAAGATTTTTAAAAATAATAAAGTTTTACCTGAAACGTTTGCAGTCCAAAAGAACGCGATGCCAGTAAAAATATCTCATGCACGTGCACTGGTATTTTGTAAAAAACTTTGAGTTGGTGCTTGTAGTCTCTTATCTTTTAGTTTCCCATTTTGGGCAGCTTTTACAGTGTAGTTAAAGTTTCTTAAAGTATTTCTCAATTCTTCAAGATATGGTAAGGAATGATGTGGCATTGCAGTCGTCATCTTCGGACTGGGGATGGTTTTTTGCGCGACATCAACTCGGCATTAATTCCTCGCCGCTCGAGCCCCAGTTACCGAGCTTGTCTTTACGTAGTTTCAACAGTGTTAGAGTTTACTGGGTTTGAACAAAATCACACAGCTTTACATAACATCTCACAGTTAAAACCATTAAAAAACAAATTATTTTTCATATAAGAAAGAAGAATTGTTTCTTGGAGTCTGGAACCTACAAGAATTTCTTAGCTCTCTATAAAAAAGTATCCACGATTTATTATAAAAGATTTCCATAAAAAAACGAATAACATCAGAAGCACTCTCATGCGTGCATGCTTGTGCGACATATGAGTAAGCAAAGAATTTGAAATACAAATTTAGTTGTTCTTTGCTAATACGTAAAAAAGATGAAACTTGACGCGTAAAAAAGATTTAAAGGTGCTCGTGTCTCAATTTTGTAGACTGTAGTATAATAATAATCAATAAAATCTCTTTGGCTTAAAGTGATTTATTATACAGTAGAATACATCATCATACAGAGATAAAAAATCGTTGCTAAACTTGGCGTTTCAGAAAACCGCAATTTTGGATTAGTTAGGATAAGTGGCGTTGAGAAGATTTTTGTTAGAATTCAGCCAACGGCTTTTAACTGTTTTTTTCTTAATTTTAGCAACCAGCGTTTTTAATAAGCTTATAGCGACCATCTTTTACTACGAAAAATATGGAGCAATCAAACGTGACAACGATGGATAACGAAACACATCTCCGCACGCCACCTTTCGCGCCATACCACAAAACGTACTGGATCGTATCGGAGATTACTTTGGCTCTTCTAACAGCATTTGCGCTCTACCTATTTGCTTGTTTAGCTTGGTATGCGACAATCACTAAGTGCAAACCTGGAAGAGAGATCAGCTGCAAAAAGGGAAAGACACTTTATCGACTCTGTCTCGTCAGTGTTGTCATGGCTATCTTTCGATTTGTGGCCGATCAAGGAGTAGCAATTGCGGGATGGCACACAGATACTGGATGCGTTATCTCCGTCTCCGTCAGCACAGTATTTTACTCTCTGAGCCTCTATCCGGTTTACATCTTCCTCTGGATGCGCCAAAGTATCTTTTATGCCAATCCAGTACTTTCCCATGTACTGAACCCGGCGGTGACTGTTCTCAGTTACGTGACTTTGATCGTGATGCTATTTGGAGGAGCTGTGCTCACAGTGATCTATATTATTCCGGACGTTACCGGCTGGAAGTACAACGCCTCGGCCGAAGGATGCAGAGACACTGCTCATAAATCTGGATTTGACCTCGTTCCGACCATGGTCGTTTGTTTTACGGTTTGCTTTCAGCTGGGACTTCTTGCACTTTTTATGTATCCGCTTCTGACTAAAAAGACACAGAGATACCGAACTTCCAGCACCGCCAAACGAAACACAGATTCCTCTCAGAGTGAAAAGCATGAGGAGTCTATGTCCGAAAGTCCTGACGCCATTGATAATAATCTTCCGTCAGAAACTTGTTCCAACGGACTGACAAAGGGCGGCAATCATAGCAGTGCTTGCTGGGAAAGCAACTACAGGCTAAGTCTTGACTCTAAAGATGTTCTGGATACTGAGTCAAAAAATCATACTTGTGTTGACATTAGAAATGATGTCAACGGAAAACCTCCGAGATTTGGCTCCTTTCAAAACAGTTTTATAAAAAAAGCAAACGTGCTGTACAGGAAGGCTCCAGAAAGAGAAGAGGGAAGAAAAAAGAAGAGCAAGAACAGAATGTCCTCCTCATCTTTTAGCGATCTCATGAAAAGACAAAGAAGTGCCAGCTCAGTGTCGAGCGATAACGAATCGGGAACTAAAAGAAAACTTAAAAAGTCAGTGCATTTTTTATACTAGATAAAACGAAAAGTTTGTTAGCAAATTGCTGCAAACAATCTATTCAAATTCAATTTATATACATTGTATATTTTTTAGAAACAAAACAATGCAAGGACAACGAGTTATTCGATTCATACGGAAGGCCTTTGTGTTAGCTTTGATATGCGTCATTAGTGACGTCATTTTCACTATCATCCAGTTGATGATTAAAGTGCCCGAACTGGTTTATCTTGCGATCTTTGATGTCAACTTAATGGTAAACATTCTCTGCATCATCATGTCTTTCAGGGATTGGCCTCGCATGATAATCCCTCTATGCGCTGGGTAAGTGCTAAGTACAGTGGCGCGGTATCATTTTATTGGTATTCAATGCCAATCTTAATATACCGTTTAGTTTTAGTGTGTTTTTAGTGGTATTCATCATTGTATTCGATTTTCGGCAACAGAATAAATTGAAGCTGTCTTGGCAGCAAGATATAGGTTAAAGTTTACCCTGTAAAGTTTACCCATTTATTTAAAAAAAAGAACTGAGAAATGGCAACCATAAACCAACGATTTCCCCTGGCGCAAGAGTTTTACTTATTTTCTAAACAATGGCTCAGAAGACGCGGAAAAGCCATAACATCCTGGTCGGGTGTGAATAATTTATTGTGGTCGGTCGAGAAAAGAGGTCGCACTTCCTCGCCTAAAGCTTATCTTTCCTCCAGGGAATATTTTTTTGATGATTTTTTAAAATAGATTATACCTTAATATACCTCATGCACATTTGTATAAAAGGACACAACAATACGAACAAAGACCAGAAAAAGAATAAATATTTTACATATTTTGAATATATGAGTAAAATAAGCATGTATAGTGATTGATGTCTATTTTACATTTGCAGTTTTTTTTAGTAATACACTAATCTGAAATGGATACCATTAAAATTATTCAATCTATATGCAGATGCCGACAAAGCAAACAAAAAACAAAAAATCATTCATCTGTGAATGGCTTGCGTAATACTCACGTGACACACCTGAAAGTAAACTACAACGCAAACGGTCACAAAGAACGGATTCCACAAAGTACAAGTCAAGACAGCAGCCATAACAACAGTTCTGATTGAATCAATGGCGATAAAGATGAAAACGGCCTTAAGTGATCCAAGATCATCCACCACATCATTAGTCTTGACGTATTTAGCCAATTATGACACAAAGAAAAATGTTGAATTGCACTCAACGTAATAGTGTTGATTTACACGATACAATGATGCATTTGTATAAATAAATTTTTTTTCGATGAATGTTTTGCAACACTCGTTGAAACGTTGTACTTTTGTAATATTTGTTATCTGCCTGCATGCTTTTGTACATTTCTGCAAGAATTCTGTAACGCTACAGGTTTCATTTGAATACCATTAAAGTTACTATACAATCAGCACAACCTGTTTTTGAAAGGATATGTATATCAAAGTGTCGCCGGTATGCTCTCCACATTTGTCATTGCCAGCAGTTTAAAACAGGTTACCTTATGGAAGCTTAGGTTAATACGATTACGCTCATAATTTCATTGATGGTCTCGTTTAGTGTTTGTAAAAGATGAATCGGTTTACTAAATCCTTGTAGTGACTGAGTTTCTAGGCCATCAGAAAGATGCAAAACAACAGAACGACACCGTAAACGGACTAGCAAAACTGAAAATCCCATGTTTTAAATTAGTCAGAACTAAATAAGTCATAATATCCGATGACTCGTTACCGCGCTCCTATTAGGTACATGATAACTGATTTGATACGAAGAGCAATCCTGTTGTTGAGCAAATGCGGTTAAGAGCCTTTATTTTTTGTGTGAGATTTTGTTAGGGTTTGCGATTACTGGTACGGTTTGCAGTTTTGCGGTTTACTGTTACGATTTTAACGATAAAAGCACCTTAACGCCACCGTAAACCGTAAGAATGGTTTGTATTTTTATTGGCGTTATAAAATATTACAGTTGCCGGCATTCGTTGATTAATATAACTGCACCCAAACAAAGTCGAATAAAAATTTTCTGATCGTAGCTCAGTTCGCCAAAGTAATGAATCGGATTGTCAGTGCATACTTCTTTCTTCCTCTGTAGTCTATATATAGGGACATTGCGCTTTCATCTATTCTATTTGCAAAGGTTATACCACACCTTCAAAATCTAAGCATTTTTACCATATATCATTAAGGTTCTTACTACGAATCAATTAATTGTATTTAAAATATGTCTATATAGGAGTATATACAAAATGGTTGCTCTAGAAAAGACCGACAGCATCACCAGCAATAACAATCATTGAAAAACGTTTTAAATTTAAGTCGTTTGTTTACGTGATCTCACACAGACTAATGACTATAATTGAAGCACTTAAATGACAGCGTCCATAGGCTTCTAAACAATGGGAAAACTATTATCCAATTTCCGTTTGAAAGATGTCATTAGCTTCAAAGACATTAGTTCCAAAGTATCTGTCTAGTGGACCGAGCCATTTGTCATGACGTGGAAGGCTATGCCTGCGGTTCGCTGTCCAGGGACAGAAAAAAATTGCAAATTAATGTTTCATCTCAACTTTGTCAGTTCGCACGATGTTGACTACTTGATTACTCATCCCAGTATGTGTTGCCAAACGGTATTGATTTTACGCTTTCATCTAGTTTATTCTATTACTATTCTATTACCAAATTCTTCATCCAGTAAAGGATCATTATAGACTTACTCTTTATACGGTATGTCATTGCAGCCAAATAATTAAACAAAGTATCGTATCATATACATTTGAAAATATAGCAATGTGTATAAGAAGGGTTAATATACACGATAACCCCCCAGTAAATATGCACACTGTGCAAAGCCAAAAAATGCAACACAAAATATATCTTCTAGATTTCTAGAATCTAGAAGACTCTAGGGAAGGAAAATAACCAAGAGTTGGACTTCTACAGTACATATATAAGGATGTCGACTTAAATATTAAATTTATACACGAAACAATAAGGATATAATGCCCGGATAGATTAAATAATTAACCGTAACAAACTTGGTCTTATTTCTGCGATTTTGGATTAACTTTCACCCTGATTTTAGAGCTAACTTAACCTTGATTTTTCGCTTTGTGTCCAGATACGGTGTAAACGTGATGGGAATACGCACATGTGCAACAGCATGTACAGTAATAGCGAGTTATACAACACTGCTTTTATACATGGCATTTGAAGATTTAATGCCAAGGTTTAAGCATAACTCAGTAAACGAATCATAAGTTTATAATATTATGTTCAGAGTCAACAAATATGGTTGCGGAGGTGAGAAAATTGTATTTTTGGCTTGTTGAATAACGTTCCTTCCGTTGCCAATCGAAATTGTATCAGACAAGCTTATACATTATTCATACTGACACGTTTTTGTTTTAACTAATAGTTATGCCGAATTTATTTAATGTCAATTCTGGGTGTTTTTTTAGGCATACTTCTTTCTTAGAAATTGATCGCAAACAAATGACAACACTACATATGCTCAGTTATGACGAAAACGGTTTGTGAAGTTAGAATTAGATCGTGCTGGCAGACGTGATTTCTCTTGGGAGTGTGGTGTATGGGGAGAACGTGAGAAAATCGTTGTTGTTCAATCAAGGGCTAGTAGCAAGTTGAAAATAAACAGCAGCTCATTTGGAATCTTGGACATTTAACATTCTCAAGCTACAGACGTGAATAAGATATTGAAAAACCAATCACAATTAAGTTGGTTTTTTGTAACTGGCTATAATTGCAAGGACGTCTCACTGTGACAGAAAACGATATTTTTCACGTATTTAACCACATCCCGACTTAAGGAAACATTTCGCTGTCACGTCTGCAGTGGCAATTACGAGTCATTTCGTGACCGGAAAATAGTCCAAGTAAATGTCCGCTTTCCTTTCGGAGAAGCGTAATTTAACGCAAAGATTGTTTTCATGTTTTGGAAATGTAAGTTATACGTGATTTAACGCAAGCATGATTTCGCCGGAAAAGTGTTATTACCTAACCGATGGACACACCCTCTATGAAAATATCCGTTTCGCAGTGGCAAGATTTATCCGCCTAATAACCGCCGGCCATGAAAAAAATTTTAGCCATTAGTCCAAAGCCTACTTGCAGGAAGAATTTTGGGGAAATTTCTCGTGATCCATCATCCAAGGGAAGGACGTTGATCTGTTTTAATGCCACTATAAACTTTGCTGTCAACCACAAGATACAGTAATTCACTAAAAGCAAATTTTTTATCCCATTTTACGAGAAATAGCAGATTTACCCGCAATTAACTAACGCGACTCGACAATTTACAACTATTCCGCGACTAAGTTGGGCTAACGGCGAAATTTCCAGCCTAAAACAACATTGCTATACTTCAAATCATCAGCATCGCGAAAATTTCTAATTTTTGTTTTTCAGGATGGCGTCATACAGATTGTCCATTATGGAAAGTTCTTTTTTGTAAACGCGTTATAGACTTTCAAACCAATGACCTATAGCGCCGTGGAGCGGAAAAAATAAAAACAAACTAATCAGTCATGGGAGTGGGTTATGATAATGTTGACAAGCAAAATCGTATTGTGCGAAAAACGATTCATCGGTATCGCAAATGTTTCGTGTTGCTGAGGAACTGAAAAACTTAAAACAAAACAATCACAACAAACGGGCTAAAGCAACCCCGCACATATATCGAAGTCATGATTACAAACATAGTTCACACGAAGTACTGTCCATGCGACAAAGTGTAAAAACTAAATTACGCAATTACGAGCAGTGAAAAGCAGAATACGGATTCGGCAGTTGCGAAACAGCCGCAACATATATGCTGTGACTACGATAGTTGGCAACGCCACGTTTCGCTGGTATCTAAAAAGCTGCTCTGAAATTAGGCCTTAAGCTACATCAACCGCATGATCGTGCGAAACGTGTACCAGTTTTTTGCAAGCCATCTGGAAAAGCTAAATACAGATTGAATAAATTAAAGCACGGGGACATTCCGTGGCACCAAATAAGATCGAAAAACAACAAATGGACGCAACAAACATTTCATGTATTAGAGCCATTTTGCTCCAGTTGCATGTCGTCCATTTCCTCTTCTTCGGGTTTGACAGGCAACTCGAGTGAGGGGTCGCAGCTAGTCATGTCCAAACTTTCCATGCGAGGACTATTTTGCGGGGTTTCTCCAACGTCAATGGGGGCTTCCTTTGCTTGTTTTTTGGCTTTCTTCGACATTAATCTAACCTCACGTTCGCGAAGGTAATCGGCCTCAAATACTTTCTGCAAATTTAAGCATTGAGTAATACAGGATAAGTGAAAGTTGCATGTACGTTTTGTTAATGTTTCTTTTATTAACTTTTGCTACAATAAGTAGGTTTCTTTAATCCTGTGCAATGTATATAGGGCACAGACTTCTTTTTGAACTAGCAGATCAGCTTGGTAAAAGAATTTTACGTATATTATTTCAGTAAAAAAGTCTCACGTTAACATCATCTTGGTTTATGTCAGAATCATTGCGTAAAAGGTGTAAAAACGTCCCACCAGGCGTTCTTCTTCTTGTGCCCTAAACTCCATCAAATATGTGTTAAAAATGTCATTTTGTTCATGGAAATGCAGCTTTTAATCCCCACAGCTCTAATGATCACCTGCAGTGTCATCATACCGCCGCAGAGTTCTACCGCTTCAGTCTTGTTGTACAGAAGCAAGGACTTCTCAACACCAACAGTATGGACCAGAGCTCGGACCAAGTCTTTTTTCTTTTCCCATAATCTTTGGTTATAAAATGTTGTTTCATGTGAGTGAGTATGAATCTTAAACCTACATCAGCATAACACACTCAGGCAAACTACTGAGTTATTTCAGTGATATATCGTTCTGAAATTGTGTTCAACAATTAGTTTGTACATGAGCCTGCATATCATTAACTTTAATTAATTAAAATTATAATAATAACAACCTGTATGTCAACTCCTCGGCAACTTTGTCTTCAGAATCATCTTGTCCAATATCAACTTTTCTGTTAAGAGTTACCCTCTGACCAGGTTTATACTGTGGGACATTATTCTTTGCTTTTGTATTTTTCTTAGTACGCTTTCGCTTTAATCCACTCGAAGGGGCTGTTTAAATCAGGAAAAGAAAAATTTATCGACCATAATAAAAATAATGATTTTCTATAAAAATGAAACTTACGTGAAAGATATGCTTGGAGCATGAAACTTACCTCCATAATTCATTTTCTGGTTGTAAAAGTGACGCTGAATCATGTAGTTTTCCATTTCTTCATCCATGGTTTCAACTCTCATTGGCTAGAAAACAACAATACACATATCTGGAAAAGTGGGTTTAAAACACTTGTTGAAGCAAACAACAGAACTACATCAATACATCAAAGGCTAAGTACCAAATCACAAACAGAAATTTTACAAGCAAACATTTGAAACTAACTCATAAAACATCTAATCAAAAAAATTAACTGAAATTACTTATCACAATCATCTCCTTCTACTGCTTGCTACAACACATGGTGAACAAAATGAAACAGTACACTTATGTCAAAAGTTAAAAAATAAAAGTCAGCAATCAGCATACAGGACAACTAACTCCAATTTATGTATTAACAGTTTTTGAAACAAGATAAATGCCAAGTCTACTTTTCAGCACACATTTACAATGAGCTCTTTGATAGAAACATATCTGACTGAACTTCTACAAACTAAGTGGTTTGTACTGAAGAAATATTAATTGCAGTACCAGACCGGCTTTGATATAACCATAATTACAATGAAAGTATCTCAAAACTACAACTAACTTGTGTTTGTCAAAAACTTTAAATTCAGTTGACATAAAATAAGCCCTTAGGCTGGGAAAAACTGCTTTTAAGGAAATAGCTGATATCCAATTTCCAGTAAGTGCTCAAGCCAAGTGCATAGTGACGAATGGGTAACTGATCAATGAAATGTCTGAAACAACTGCATAGAAACATCCCCAAAATGGCAAACCAGTACCTTCGAAGGTCCTACTTCTTCATCAGAGCTGCTTTCATCTAAATGATGTTTCTTTTCTTTCATTGCAAGCTCCAACGAAAAAGATTCAGGACCGCTAAAAATAAAACTAAGCTATGATGTCAAAATCATTATATACATGTTTTTATGAGTGTATTTGCCAAGAAAGTTTTAAATTTCATTTAAAAACAGGAAGTGAAAACTTATCGTTAATACCAGTACAATTTTCACAATACTTATCAAAACTTTCTGTTGACTTCAAGTTAGAAAACATCAAAATAAGATAAATGTTATTAAAACAATGCATTTAGATAACTCTTGATTTCAACAGACTTTTAAAAAATTATCCGAAACAGTTAGTTACTACACTACATACAATAAATGTAAGT
This sequence comes from Clavelina lepadiformis, assembly GCF_947623445.1. NCBI lineage: Eukaryota > Metazoa > Chordata > Ascidiacea > Aplousobranchia > Clavelinidae > Clavelina > Clavelina lepadiformis. Next base: position 6,337,958 of record NC_135241.1, on the reverse strand, counting down.
TTATGTCAAACGTTTCTTGAGTTTATGGAAACGTTGGATTGAAACTTTACTATCTAAAAAAAAATAACTTCAGAAGTTTTGAAAACCATCAATGTCCACACTCATGTGCGAAAAACACCTGCCATTGAAACAAACAGAATTTTTTCTTACCAGCGATGCAAAAACTAGATTGTGAAAACCATACACTTAAATGTACCGGTAATCAAAAACTAGTGAATATTGCATAGTGCCAGATACAGAGACATGCGTTAAAAAGTTATTCTTACTAAGGATCTGTTTATTTGGAAGGTCTTCTAGACTCATTTGAAAAGTAAGATAGGGGTACCACAAAATTTTACATATTTTTTCCTAAGCTAGGGCTTCAATTCACAATAACTTGGTAATTCCAATTGAATTAATCCCGACAAACACATCCACTTGGTATGCAAAGTGAAAATTGATGTAAAGATTTGGAGAAGGCAGGCTAATGAAAATATAATTATAAAGTTCAACAAATACCGTTGCATGTAATTTTTCATTCCAACGACACCAAAACTATTTGAAATGTCAATGGATGATTGATCTGCTAACACTGCTCCCCATATATTATTTGGTTTTCTTCTTATGGGTCGTGTTTCTGCAGCCAAACCAGATGCCTCAGGTATAGAAGACAGACTTGTGGTAGTGACACTTGGTGATACCTTCAAACGCTTTCCCTGACGCTGTAAATCCTCTTCATCATCGCTTTGCAACTCGCCTTCTTCAGAAGATGACTCATCAATTTTGCTAGGAGAATTTAAACGATATGAAGCAGCTGTTGCCATCATTTACATTATGCTAGCTACCACTAAAAGTGAATAATTTTTATTAAAGAATTATATTTTGTAGACATCGCTAATGAAATAGTACACAAATTTTGTTGTAAATTACTCTTTTCTAAAGCACAATACAAACTTCTACTAACTAAGCTATTGTTAACAGAAGCACTACCGTACTACTAGTTGATCCACAGCGTAAACTGGTGCTATTATATAGGTATCAATAAGCCCAAGTTGAACAATTGAAGTTAAACTGTAAACGGCCAATTGCAAAAATATTACCACACAAATGTAAAACAAATATAGTTCTTGAAGGTTGTTACAAATCGATAGAAAAACTGAAGTACAATGCAAAAATGTTATTTGTGATGAACTTTTACACATTTGTGCAATACATAAAGAATCTTAAAAGAAAAAATACTGACAAGAAATGCTGTTACACATAGTACTATTGGAATTTTACGATTAGTAACAGTTTTTAAAAAATCAATAAACTTTCTAGTAATATATATATATATGAAACATATAAAAAATAAAGCAAATCATTTCTAAACAACTTAGTACTTCATGTGATTTAAGAACAACGGCAGTTTGAAGCAAGATAACTTTTGAGTTTAAACAATTTCTGCATTTACACTAATTCAAAGATTTTATAATTGCAGTATATATGACAAGAAAATAAATCATCAATTGTGACTGATGATATGATATTCAGTGAACTAATAAACCAACAAACACTGTGCAGCACAGTATATGAACGTGCATTGTCAAAAAACTGTATAATGACTTTACGTACATATGGTTAGTTTTTGTTTAAAAATCATTTTTAGCAGTGATTAAATCATGTACAGCATTGTAACATAATATAAGGTACTTTACAAAACTGGAAAAGTAGGGTTACACTTTCTGTTGCCAGGAAAGATTTAAATACATAAAAAACTAAGCATACTACTATCTTTGCCTATTACATAATATGACAAAGTTATAATTATATTGTTAATACTTGACCTTCACTATCGAAGTTAAACAGGTTTATTTGTACGTAACTATTACATACAGGCAATTATGAAATCATAAAAGGCACATATGACAGGAATTATAACACTTGGCAAGTTACCATACATCGATGCAATGTTGTCTAACATACTATATTTTTCTTTTAAGCAATCACACAAAAACACAACACTAGTTTCATTGCAGTGTTTGACACCGTTTAGGTAGATATAGCACTATTACAGGATAAGGTAGATTACAACATAATGCACCGCATAAATGGTAAATGATATATATATATATATGTACTGTATATTACAATGGAAACAATCAAACTACATGCATGGCTTTCAAAAAGATTGCAAAATCACATTTAACCTGGTTTAAAGGAATGTTAGAAAAAATAACACGGACTTGTAAATAATAAAAAAAACTTGGGTTGATAATTGATAGTAATTTCAAGATTGAAATCAAACTCGGCTTCCTTTTTGCCTTATCACTTCAGCTAGATGCGGAGGACTGAGAAAATACCAAGTGTTTTCTCGAAACAAATTTGTGTGTGTAAAGTTCATACTAGATGCAGGACATATTACATGAAGGTGCAAATGCTCAATACTAATAAATGGTGGAAAATGAAAACCATAACGTGCATCTGTAGCCAATTCTGCAGTGTCCAAAGACTCAAGATATTGCTTGCCAAAACCATACATTTCCTCTACCATTTTGGCATGCTCTTCACCTTCCAATGTTTTAGGATTGTTGATATGCTTTCTTGGCACCACAAGGTAATGGTGCTTAGCTGCTGGATGTTTATCAGGAAATATCGCATACTTGTCATTGTAAGATAAAACTCTGTCATTATCAGTGCTGTCTTCATTGGGTTCATTGTAGATGGTCTCTACAACCTCACAAAAAGGGCACTTTGATTTTTGATTACCCATGGATGTAAATAACACAATCAGCACAAACAATCAACACAAACTGTTTAACACTTGGATGTTACGCTATACGTGTTATAGTTCAGTATGCCTATCAAGATTCAAGCATAACTTAAAAACTTATATACTATAATTATTGAATTATGAAACTTTCACTACAGCCAAACGTTGTAAAACTACCATAAAACTTATAAAACTCCAAATCAAAGTGGTTCAACAATTTCTATTGATAAGTATATAGGTTTGCTTGAAAAGATGGTGCCACCCGGAAAAAAACTTGGAAAGGGTCTATCAATCTATAGGAAACTATTAAGGCGGCGTACAGTCAACCAAACATCACATCAGAAAAGCTTTTTGTTAAGTGAAATGCACGCCCATTGTATACCAGTATACCTATAGCACAATCCTTCACTACTGCCTCATATACTGTCGACTGTACAACCATATAATATTTAGGTCGAAGGTTATTGTAACTGTTTGTGTGCGTCATTAGGGTTATATAGACTGTTGTTTTTTAGCCTCAGGCGACAGAGTTTTTAAATTACTGGCTCGTAAAATTGTGAGCCACAGGCATGTAAGTTTCTCAGCAACAATCAGGTGAGTTTGTGAGCCACAGCCGCGTGGCCAACAGTTTAATTTGAGCCATGTACTGGCGGATAAATTTACCGCACTTTTCTTTTTTTGCGCAGTACACTAGCCCACTACATGCATGTATAGCTTTTCATAGCCTAACACCCTACTCGTACCTTGACCTTGTTTAGAACCAGAAGAGACTGTGGTCAAGCAAAGCTTACTAAGTTGCCTAGGCCTATATCTGTATAAGTATAAGGTATTGTAGCCTACCTACCTGTACTTTATAATCTTCAGGTAACGCCAAAGCGTGACCTCTTGCCTTTACCTTTCAACCCCTACCTTTGAACTCATACAGTAAAAATCGTATTATATTTAAGTTGCTACATTTTTCACGTTTATAGGAACCACTTGTTTCAAGAAGCATTGTGATATCATGTTAAGTGATTAAAAAGATTTAATTTTTGATTGTATCATCGAAATTGAACTCTCTGGTTATCCTTACAATTATAGACACCTTTAATAGATACTCTATCTATCTATCTATCTATCAGACTTGTCATGTGCTGTTTTAAACTATATAGCCCAGGGGTGGGCCAACTTTTTGTACTGAGGGCCACATTTGAAAAAATGTTGCAGCCGGGGGGCCGCACACTCTCATTACAAAGTAGGAAAATTTACCCGGTGTGTAAATAAACACATATTCATATTAAACACAATTTTTGTATTTCACACTCAGTTACGTTTAAACTTTAAATTGTACTTCTAATTCTTAATTCTTAATTGTAAATTATACTCCTTGAAAACAGCCACAGACTCACGGGATAACAAGCAAACTGCTTTATTCCTAATTTCGATAAAATTGTATTTAACAGTCCATTCCTTATTGAAAACACGACTTTCGTCTTCAATCTTTCGCTTCTTAACTTATTTTAACAGAGTAAAAATATAAATCTTTTATTTTTTAACAAAAATCCTGTCGAAGTAGAAAACATTAAACTGTGCGTCTCAAATAACAATGAAAAGCTATTTGGAGGAAAGTAGAAGTACTGGTAGGCCTACGGTAGCCGCTACCGTATTTGTATTTTATGATCAAACAATGTGTGAGAAGTGTACGGCTAGTTGCTGAGAGCATGTTGCAATACATGCGCGACTGACGTGAGTGTGTTTACGCACTGAAAGTGAAGAGAAAAACACACTCGTAACGGGAATAATATTTTGTCATGTAAAATGTTTAATTAAAACAATAAGTGATGAGTAGGAGTTTCTGCAAGTGCCGGCGGGCCGCATGCGGCCCGCGGGCCGTAGTTTGCCCACCCCTGATTATAGCCTATATAGTTTATAACTAGGTGGGCCCTGGGAGTAAATATGATTCCCTTTGAAACGATGAAAGTAAGCGGCTTTTACTACAATTAGTGACTCAGCATATTCGTTAATACCTGCTGTACTATTGTAACCGAATATTCTTGCTTTCGAATGCCAGGCTGTCTTCCTACATTCACGGTGAACGGCGACACCATCAGTAAAACCCAAGAAATGAACTCATTTTATTGAACAGCCTCCACGACCCAAAACCAAAACACCGTGAAGTAGGCTAATCATCGCACTAGACAATTTACTCACCATAAAAACGGTAAAATACAAAATGCGATAAATAACAAGTGACATAATTTCGTTACACTGTTTGTCCTTGAATACTGCTTTGCATCTTTAGGCCTTGCAAGCGGGCAATTGTGTTGCATCGGTTCGCCATAGTCAAGCTGGATTAGCATTTCCTAGATATATTAATAAACTTTTGCTTTAAAAGAATAAAAAATTTTCCTTGACATCACATCAGTTGGTAAATATTTTAGGATGGGTTGCCGAACCCAAACAAGGTCACCCTATTTATCCCATCATTGCCTGCGCATTATTTTATGTTTGACATTATAGTTGATAACACACAGACCTACAACGTCATAGCTTAAATCATTCACACTGTATATCCATATTTTTTGATATTGTGCATTGGCCGCAGTGAAGCCAAATAACAAACCATAGGGCAACATGTTATCAATTATCATATGTCTTACCACGCTGATGTAATATGCTCATTGTGTATCCGCAGAATAGACTACACAACGCATTAACCGTTTACGCAAAACGTCATTATAGATTACTTGACGTCCATTTTCATGCCGAAGTCTGAGTGTATTAGTGGTAGTAGTGCTCACGTCGTTGTGCGAAGAGCGTGCTGCTGGTGAAGACGCAATGTTGTCAAGTACACAGTAGTTCGCCCGTTACATCAGGATACAACCGAAACACAATACATAGGCCTACTGCTGACGCTGACAGATAGTTCTTTATGCAATAGATGCAAATTTACGTTTTTTTTTCAAAAACCCTGATTTCTGCCGACTGCTTATGTTTCTTTTTAGTCTGATGACATTATTTATAACCCAATCGTGTTGCTTCTGAAAGACTTGATTTGATTGCTTTATTCTTGACTGATTAAAAAACACAACAGAACCTGTATCAATGTATATGGAATTTTAAACCCGTGCTTGAAGAAGCAGGATAAAAAGTTTTTATTTGTAAAATTTGTGCGGTATATTTTTTGCCTCACCATACATAGCTATGTAAAAGGATGAGGTCTAACGCTGCTTCAACACAACTATTTTAGAAAAAAAATAAAATCTTTACCGACCTTTATGGATTCTTGCGCTGATTTTGCATTGATTCATAGCTTAGCACGATTTACAAGTAATATGTTACAATTAGCACACCAGGTACAAACAACTATATGCACAAAACCATATTCTTATAACACAGTTTGTAAAATACTTTGCAAAAGTGACAAAAAGTATTGATGAATTAATGAAGCTTTTACATATATACAGACGCTGTGAATAATTGATAACCAAACACATTTAGCGACTGTGACAGAAGCAAACGTCAAAACAGTCGACTGTAACTTATATCACACCTCGCACTAAGGTAGATAACTTTCTAGATATACTGCATAAGCCATATTTAAAATATATATAAGCTTATAACGTTAAGTGGACACAACATATAGTTAATACCAATATAGTTACTGTGGCAAAATGTTTACTTTGAAAAAATATGAGGCTAAAAAGTAGTAGTAGGCCTGTACTAGCTTCGTGGCACTAAAAAGTGCAATGTGAAATTATTATCTTCCAAGTTCAAGCCTGCTTGTTGATTCCACTTGTGGTTTATTTATTGCTGTAAGTAAACGGCATTGATTAAAAATATGACTGATGGTAGGCCTAAGTCGATAAATCTGAAAAAGAGCTTAAAATGATAAAAAATGACCGAGGGATATATTATTTGTACACGATAAACGAGTCAAAATCAAATTTTTAAAGTGATAGGTTGATCTTAACATAAATAGTTGTCAAAGAATAAAATGTTTCAGAAAGCTTACCAGCTGATAAATGCGCTTTAAAAGCGCAGGTAAAAACTTGGTTTTCTTTATTACATACGGAAAAGACATGCGTTGTAAAATTGGTGGCTCAAGCATGTGCTCTTTTTTGATGGATGGAACATATCTTCCGATTCCCGACCGACTTTGTTGTCTTCGAAGGGTTTCTTCAAAGGAATTTTCTTCTCCTCCATCAGATGATGGTCGTTTGATGATCAAGGGAAAATCCATTTCTCCTCTTTTGTTGTTAGTGTTAAAAATATCGCTGGATATATCGTTTGCATCATTGGTAATTCCACCAGAAAGCGCCTGGTTTATCAAATTCTGAAGGCTGTCCATATCGTCCCAACGCTAAAACACGTCAGAAGAGTAGGCTTTAAAAAGGAAAAGGAAATAAGTCTTAAAGACACGGTTTAAAAAGCTATCATGTAGAAATATCTGACTTCATTAAGATTTCGGTGGAATATGAGTTCGTTTTCCAGTTGCTTCAGTTCTTCTTGCTCTAATTCGTCACCATCGTTTAATAAGAGTTTAAAAAGTTTGTTGTTTACATCATCGCCTTGACCGTTCTATCAAACAAAGACAAAAAAAAGTATAATCAATACCGCTAAAGTAGTATTTTTGCTTAAGAAAGCAGAATAGCTTTTTCATTATTAAATAACCCTAATAAGCTGTGACGAAGTAGTTTCATTTCCAATTACCTCCACCGCTTCTTTATCACTCATCTTAGATTGGCCGGATAGCGATAAGGCTTCTCCTAAAACAAAAACCATTGAAAATTTGATTAGCACCTCCAAGTTTAAACCTGTTTAGTCTGTTTAAACCTATAAGATTATTCTTAACAAAATGGCATATATGCGTTTCCTTGGCTTTGAAAGTACAGTGTTATCTATACGCATTCAATGTTATATAAATATATACTGTAAAACTATACAAGTGAAATTATAGTACACTATAGCAGCTTGATTGCTTTATGTCGTGTAAAAAGAAACTAACAATCGATAAATTATGTTATCCACATATAATATGTAGTGAAGGATATTGGATGACTGGAGCACGCCAAGTAATTAATTTCTTACGGGGAGCGTATAACACTATCTCTAAAATAAAATCGAGTTTATAAAGGCGACTTGACTAACTGCTTGAACAACTTTATTAACTAAATTATAGTAATTATTGCTGAGTTTAAAAATACCTTGAAAACATGCAGATGTGTGGACCATCACAATCCCAATCATCATCCAAAATGTCATCATTGTCTCACGTCAAAACGTAATACTTCAGCAAATTTTTAAGTCAAATTTGTATTGAAGTCTAAGAACTTAACAATACTTTTAAAATGGTTAAAAACCTTAAAAAAGAAAATAATTTAAACTTAAAAATTCTTTTAAGAGGCTAAGAAACATAAAATTAAAAACGATTAATTTTGTAGCGTATATTGCTTTCGGAACTGGTTTGAAACTTATACTCATCCACAAGATCGTAGTTATATTGAACTTGCTATAACCATTTGTATACGTGCTTGTCAATATTCTAGCTGCTGAAAAGGCTCTTGCAACTTGCCTAGATGCATCCAGGCTAGCATCCATCGTTTGTCAGGTACGTCATATAATCGCTCAGTTTAATTTAGAATCTTTTTTCTCTTGTCATTCACTTCTCTCCTCATCTTGTGTAAAGCTTTAATTATCGCTCTTACTCTGCATATTGAGTCCAGGCTTCTTTGACCACTATTTATTCACAAATAGATATCATTTGTCATATTCTAAATTGAAAAGAGCTTTTATGAGATGATTAATCTGTATAACAATATGTATAAGATGATGTAATGTATCAGATGTATCAGATGTTGATCAATATGTATCAGATGTTGTAATGCAACAAAAGATAATTTCTTACCTGATCTTTTTTCGAACAAACGTAGCTCAAGATAGCATCAGTTGATGTCACACCATTTTATATGCGGCAATTAAAGCTATTTCGAGCTTTTCTTTTTCTTTTACATGCATTGTTATACCAAATGACATGCAAAATTGTGCTTTTGAGTATGCTCGTTCGTAAATCTTTAATAAGTGCTTCACTGTGTGCAAGGTAGTTTGCCTGTTGTGGTATGTGGTTTGTGTTCCAGCATATCTTGACATGTGACAGCATAATCGAAAATGTGATGGTCGGTTTATCATATGTATAATAAGTCTATTACTTATTTATAGGAAGCCAAAACATGTACAGCTATAAGCAGGTTTTGTGGTGATTGACATTTAATAAGAGTCCTGTCATTTAATCGTAATTTCTCAAGCACACATGCCTATACTCTTTCTGCAATATTTCCATATGCGCTTTTATTGAAATGTCATTTGGCCAGACTTGAATGTCAGTTCTGTTTAACTTTTATTGCACAAACCATCTATTGGGTTACGTTTGATTGAAGTTCCATTAAATGAGATTCATTAAACATTTTATCTTCCATTTTAGCCCCTACTTGTTGTTGTTACTCGTACAATATTATGATTTTGCAGGTTGACTTATTTGTAAAAATTATTTACAAAATTTTATACCAAATTGAATAATAGTCAGGTGATTCAATTGAAGCATTTAGGCTTCTGTAATTTCTTGCTGACGATAACTAAAACAAACAATTTTTGAAACCTATACTTGTCATAATATGCTGAAAAACACACAGCCTACGCAAGACTAATTAATGCTCCTAAAATTTTCCTCATCTTTGACAAATTACAGTTGAAGCGATTTTTAAGGCAAAGTACCTTGCACACAGTGAAACAGTCATGAAAGATTTACGAACGAGCATAATCAAAAAGACAATTTAGTATGTCATTTGGTATAAAAATACATGTAAAAGAAAAGGAAAGGCTTGAAATAGCTTTAATTGCCGCGTATAAAATGGTGGGACATCAACTGATGCTATCTTGAGCTACGTTTGTTCGAAAAAAGATCAGGTAAAAAATTATCTTTTGTTGCATTACAACATCTGACAAGAGAAAGATGATCACGTGACCGTAACCATCACAAAACAAGTAGATTACTTAGGCTGTTGAAAATAATTTCATAAATTTCGTATAATATTTATAACATAAATATTTATAAGTTATAAGTTATTTATCATAACAAAATCGAATAAGTTATTTAAGAACCATCGTAAAGAACCAGCACTTATAAAATTCAAACGTTGATCATCAAACAACCACCATCCGATGAAGCAGCAGGGAATTTCTTTGAAGAAACCCATCGAAGACAACAAAGTTGGTTGGGAATCGGAAGATATGTTCCATCCATGAAAAAAGAGCAGATGTTTGAGCCACCAATATTAAGACACATGTCTTTTGCGTAGGTGGTAAAGAAAAGCATGTTTTTACCTGCACTTTTAGAGCGCATTTATCAGCTGGTAGGCAACTGAAACATTTTATTCCTTGACAACTTTATATGTTAAGATCAACCTATCACTAGAAGTTTAATTATTTGCACCGTTTATCGCGTACGATAATTGCCATTTTTGCAATTTTATGCTCTTTTCAAAATTATCGACTTACCGTCAATGATATTTTTAATCAATGCCGTTTACTTTCAGCAAAACCAAGGCAATAAACATGGGACAAATGGAATCAATAAGAGGCTTGGACTTGGGAAACAATTTGACATTGCGCTGCTTACGAAACTCTTTACTACTACTTTTTAGTAGTCGTCCTTTGTCAAAGTAAAAACTTAGAGTAAGTATATACGTGTTAATCTTATTATGTCCATTACCCTGCTAACAAAATAACGTTCCCAGATAATTGCTGCGCTTACAGTAGAAGTACTTTGCGTATAACGTTGTTGTCGCAAAAGGGAGTTGTTGCAACGTTTTGTGTCAATGTTAGCGTTAAGAACGTAAACTCTAAAACAAATCAAGAGTGACGTATTATGCTCTAATTTTTGAACTTCTGTCAAGAGCAACAAGATCGGAGACTATTCCCAGCAGCAAACATTGAAATAATTATTAGGCTATACTTTTCGTTTCTTGAACAAAAAAGCAAACGTTAAACCAAAACTTTAGCTCTGGTTCGTGGGAACACTTAAAAATAGTGACGTTCGTTCTAGCACTCGGCACATGCCCAGTACTATTTTGTTCCGCTTGAAATTTGCTTTTTGTTAACAGCAGATCCAGTCCTTTTAACAGCAAAATTAAACGCAGCACCAGCTTTTGAAAAATTATGGTAGGTAAGTCTTGAGTTTAAATCAATGCTCAATATACGAAATCAATGCTTGTCAGAATTTACTACACTAAGTGAATGGTTTAGCAATAGAAATCTCTTATTAATTTTCTTGACATGGCATAAAGTAACCCGCACGATAATGCGTTCAGCAAACTTTCAAATAACAAAAACCAAGCTTGAAATATTAATCATACAAAGCATAAAGCAAGGTACCACAATAAGACGGTATATGCTGTATGTACAAAATACTTTCATTTGTTTCAAACTGAAAGTTTTACGACATCAATGGTGTGTCTTCAATTCTTATTTCTTTGGCAGACAGGCTTTGATCTTTGATCATTTTAATCTCAGGAACTCCGAAACGGAAAAAAGTACGGATCTTATCAGGTAGATGCTTGTTGTCCACAAACGGAACAAAGAGTTTGGGATCCATATGCTTGGGTTTATTTGCACCTATTATATGAATACATTGCAAGCATAGGAAGTATCAAAAGCATAAACAAATTGATTTTAGATTTAGATTTTAGTTTTTGAAACTTTTAAAATCGTTAAACCTGTCAAAAGCGACACGATCAAGCCGACAACAACGGTTGAGAATATAGCCAAGCTTGTATAATACATGAACGACATGGCGTAGAGTGGGTTGTAAACCTTCTCTCTGAAAAATTAGCAACTCATTTTCAACTGTAAAATTTAATTGGCACTTACTAATATGGCTATAAGTGTAACGTTTTTTGTTTTGTTTACGGAGCTGATGTAGTGTCCCAGGCAATTGTATAGTCCTGAATTGAATGAACAGTTGTGTTTTCACGTGCAAGATTGGTACAATTTTCGATTGAGGTGGGCATTTTTCGTAAGGACTCCGGGGATTTGCCGTGGATCATACTTCCAAACGACATCCAAGCGGCAATCGCTGTGCCCACAATTTGACCAATAAAAGCTCCCTAAATGAATAAAAGTTAAATGCGCTTAAAAATTCAAATACGCAAATCTTAAGGATTTTCTCAACATTTTTTATATATAGCTTGCATGCATGTAACATTTCTAATACAAAAATAGTGAAGTGAGACTTGTATGTGTTATGCCTTTGCGTTGGTCCATGGAAAAAACATTCCCAAAGTAAACGTGGCTAGGACCGGCCCACCGAACAGTCCTCTAAATATCAATACAACCGACACAAGGTTGCCACCCAGCGCGGACGCCAAATAAGCCACAGCAGTTACCAGTGTCCCGAGGATTAAAGCTGGTGTAAAAATAGCATAGGGCAACGATAAAATCTACATCAAAGCTTCTGAAAGATGTAACGATCACACGGTTTTATAGGGTTTGACACAAACTATGTCTACAATGTGCTTCAGTTTACCTGTAGCTTTGCTAATTACGATCTGCGCGGTCTGGCTCAACTGGGGTTTTACTGGAACAATAAAGTCTTCCAAAAGCAAGCTTGATAAAGCGTTGATGCCAGAGGAAACAGTGCTGCGCAGCAGGTTAAACATTATATTTCTAATAATGATTTTGAGATCAAATCACCATTGACAACATACCTGAGCGTTCCACTAAAAATTGCAGCTACAAAGAAACCAGTCATGCCTGGCATATCACGAAAAACCTGTAGGACTAGGTAAGGCATCAGTTGGTCTGGTTTACTAACATTTTTCGCTTTAATTGGATCGCAACCCTTGAAGTAGGTATATGCCACACAACCACTTATTGTGCATAAAGATGATATAACTATCTTTGGTACAAGTGAAATCACTGCAGCGCTGAAATAAAACAAAAGCAGTAATAAAGCAACTTTCACAGTTTAACGACGTTTTTTACTACTTGGTGACATTTACCTGCTTATGGCCCAAATCAAACAGAGGTGACAATAAAAGTATAACTCACAGCTTTGCGTCCCTTTCCGTTCTGCATGAAAGATATCTTTGGCATATTGACTGATTGCAACAACAGAGAATACTCTGAGTGACACTGACACCAACAAGAATAGTCCAGCCAGTGCTTCGTAGAGTTGGATCCGGATTAAAACTGTTCAAAACAGTTTAGTATCAAATTATTTTGACCGAGAAAAAAATGAACCTATTACTTACGACAATGATTTAGTAAACATTGTTATTATAGTTACTCCCAAAAGTTGTCTCTTCCGCTTTCTTCTAAAGCAACCCAGACATTGTTAAAACCTCCAACAATCATCGTCGTCCTTATCAACACCGCAAGTACGCCCGCAAGCATTATGCCAGCTTGTATAGTATCTACCCATACCACGGCTTTCATTCCTCCCTGAAATGCAAACACTCTAAATTTTGAAACGTTGAGACATGTTTGCTAGTTATTTCAAAGCAACTTTATCAATCTTTTTCGCACAAATGCAGTGTAAAATGTGCAAATCCCGCTGGTTAATATAATTGTCCAGGTCAGAGCAAGAGGAGTGACAGCATTCAATGCAAGAGCAGGAAGGTAGACGGTGAGCCCCATGTAAGTCGTCTGTATAATGAAGGTACAAAAAAACATAAAACTTTTTTATATATAGACCAAAACGTTAACAGGCTGAATGTTTACCTGGTTAAATATTTCTATTGCAGATTGAAGTTTTCGTAATTTGACATCGAATCGAAGTTCCAAGTACTGTTGGAAAACACAAAAGTTACACACAATAAAAACTTGCGTATAGAACTCATCTTCGAGGCTCCTGACTAAAATTATGAATCATTTTCATTTCTTTAAAACCAACCTCATAAATTGTGGTAACCTGCAGACGATGGATAAGAGGAATGTAATACAAGCAGGCAATGATATTGGGAATAACCAGAGTGAAAGCATACCACAACGATATGATTCCATACACGTAGGACTCCGTCGGATAGCCAAGCACAGTAACAGCAGATATAAACGTGACTGACATAGATATGCCAAGTGGTATCTAAAGCAGACGTTTCTAAAGTTTTAAATCGATTAACTGTTTAGTGCATGGATATTGTTTGCAACGGCTATACTCGAGCCGTAGCAAAAATAAAACAGCTAAGACGCTGGATTAGCGTAGAGGTATAGACATTTCATTCATTCTTGTAAACCAGAGATTCCCAAATTTTGTGAGTTTGCGGGCACCATTTTTCAGTAAAAAATCCGTGGTACCCTAAACCGCTTACCAGTTTTTGTTTTTGTATTGTTTATGAAAGTACCGGTAACTGGTAATGTGAAGAAAGTCTATTTATTGGGGTTTTCAAAGTAAAAGAAAATTTTTAAAACGTTGTTGTTAGTGATTAAAACGTTATGCACATCCCTTGTTTTGCTTGAAATCTCACCGAACCCATTTTTGTTTCGCCTCCCTTTGTAGGGATATAAACACTGTTGTAAACGTTACCAATGCCGTATATTATGATGCTATAGCACGTGACGCAGGGTATCGTTTTGATAAAAATGCTGTGATCTTACATAAAGAGAATGTGACATTATCAATTATTATACATCGGTTACGAACCTAAAAGGTTAAAAAGATTTATAGTATGGACGTGAAGCCGTTTTTATTTTAAGGTTGCTAATATATCCCAAGTTATTATGCAATATTTTATTACGGGAGATATTTTCTTTCCACCAAAATAGTAGTTGTCTACTTTCTTCTTTCTGTCCTTGTATGCATAAAAACCTCCGATGGCAACGCAAAGCAGCAAGGAAGCTGCAAACAAAGAAATACAAAATAATTTTAATGAGAACATCTGAATATTGTTGATTATAAAATTATGATATCTTTGAAAACACAAAATATTGTCATTTTAAAGAAAAAAAAGCTTGAAAACCAAAATCATAGCAGAACTCACGCACTAACCAAGGAACACGATAAAGTCTGATGTACTAAATCCATTGATGTTGTTTGAGTTAGCTTCTGTCATTGTTACTCGTGTTTAAAATCAACGCTTTAAAAATACATACACTGTACAAAAATCTGTACTGCTAAATATTGTATAAATTTTTTAAGCATAGGTTACTTTTCACTATTACTCGCTATTACTACATTATTTGCTTTGCCTCTTAGTCCTATATTATCATACTTCTCGTAAACTTATATAAATTTTTGCCTAATTCATATTTAATTCATTGAATAAAGTTACCTTAATCGCCATTGAGTATAGACCCATTTGCTTGCCTTTAGAAATGAACACTCAATTTTTATTGTGAAGCTTTTTCCGTGTTTCTTGTACCCTACACCTTCTCTTAACAAGGGATATACTAATATTGACTGCGGTTGCCATCTTGATGTAGTTACAGTTTAACTATATATTAAACACGAGCTGTTTAAAAAAAACCTGTAGAGTAGACGACGCGCATAAACTTTACGACTTTATAAAGTTTTATATAATTGTTGGTTTGCTTTTCTTACAAGATGATATGCTCCATTGCCAAATCGAATAAAAGTGAAGAAAAAAGTTGTTGCAATGTAGTTTTATTTGAAATAGTTTACTTGGAATATAAAAACTGACAGCGTTAATTGCTGCATGAGCAGCATCTGCAATAGTAAAACTTTGATAAAACTTTCCAAACGTTATGCCAAGACAAACAAGAGTTACATAATTCAGAGTAAACAAAAACTAAAAGTTACATAACTTTACACACTGTTTGTTTGGCTAGAATGCTGTGAATTAAAATTAATTCTAGTATGGATAGCTAATTTGAATTCTGTATTATAGCACATTGCCTCACGACAATGTTTCAGGTTTTAGATTTTCTTAAAACAAAAAATAGATTTTGTCTATCGTTTTTTTTGTTGCCTACAATTACTTACACCAGGGGTTCCCAACCTTTTTATGTGCTCGTACCACTTAGCCACCACGGATTGTCAACACGTACCACTATTTTCAAAACAACTAATTTGATCCAATATTAAATTATTTGCAAGATGATGAATCTGGATGTAAAGTCAGCGAAAGTAGCAAAATTACCAACAAAACATCACAGAGTCCATTAAACCACACAGCACAGAGCGCATCAGAACTATACTACTACTATACTACGCATACTACTATATATCGCATGCAACGGAGAGCTGCTCGCGTACCACCTGAAAAGCTCCCGCGCACCACTAGTGGTACGCGTACCACCGGTTGGGAACCCCTGACTTACACGATCGAAAAAAGTTTTGGGCACTGCGGGTTATTCGAAAAAAAAATAACAAGAAACAAAAAACTTTATTTAGCAAACGTTCCAAGTTTATAAAAACTAAGCATATATGCGAAACCTTTTATCTTTAATCTATAGAACGTATGTTTCTTTTAAACAATCCATAAACGTTTGTGGAACATAAACCGGTGTGGGGTCAGCCGATATCTTTGTTTTGACCCAAGGTCAAGAACAACAAAACTACATTCAAACAACGTTCAATGTATAAAAATTAAAGAGTGGTGTTGAACATATAATTATAGCAAGCAAGCTCTCACCTTCTTGTGATGATTCGTTCATTCTTCTAAGTTGATTTTCTTGAGTTGCTCTCAACCTTTCCGATGTTTTAAAATCCTTAACCGATTGCCCGAAAAAAGTTACCTAGTTTGCAATCATTATCCTTTCTTTTTTATAGACAAAAAGCATCAAAACAACAACAACAAAATAATACAGCAGCACATAGAAGAATACACAAAACCTGGAAATTAAAATCAGTGATCAGTACCGAATTTGAGAGAAGAAAAGCAAGTCTCCCACGTCTGGAGACGATTTTTATTCTGGTCTTATAGCTTTTATTCTTTTCGATTTTTCAATATTTTTCACTGTTTGTTCCATCCGCGTTATACAAGATTTAAACTTTGAGTATTTAGTCTTACGAAAAACAAGCAATAAGATGTAAACAATTTAAAAGTTTAAAAACAAGAAGATTATTTAGAAATATTAAAGTGCAAATTGTTTACTTCAAGGCTGTGTGTGGCTATCTCAAACGCTCGGCTTTCAATCCGTTTAAAGCATATTTCCAAAATAAAACAAATTGTACAATGTATAAATATATGCGGTATAGTTTTAACACTGTTTTGGCAGAACATGCATACCTCGATCTCTAAGGTGGTTTGCAATTATCTGCTGTAAAATATGTTTGCATGACAGCCTATGCCATCTAGCGGCAAGAAGAAACAGAGCTTCAAAAACCAAGCATCTTTCATCACGCATAAAATTAATTCTTAAACAAGTTTAAAACAATAAGTTAGAAACAATTATTAAAAAAAGGAACATTTTCAATTTTAGGGAAATCGTTGCAATAACTATAGTTTATATACCATCACACAGCATTTCCTAAAAACACTGTTATTTAGAAGCAAAGAAAAAAGTTTACAACATGAAAAATTTTAATGAAGATCTGAAATCACGTGATACTACGTCATAACAATAGTATGCCACGTAAACAGGAGAAAGCCACCAAACTGGCTGATTAAATCTGCAGTGATAGCTTGAAGTTATGACGGTAGCAAAGTCAGAAGGTATTCGAATTAATTTGAATTTCGAAAAAGCTGCTCTAAAAATAAAATAAAAATGCAATACAATCAGGAACGTGTCAAAAAATAGAATAGAAGTTGCTGAGCTCTAGCATTCGTGGGAAAAGATTTAAATCATTCAAGCAAACGGATAATCTGATTTGTATTGGCAAAAGTCGGCCATTGTGGATGGCTTATCGGATTTCCTGAAGCTATAGCAACGGAAAAAAGAAGTGGAGAGGTAGTTAGAGCGTATGTTTTGCTATACTGTGGTTTTCTTTTGGGCCTTTAGTTGAACATAATCGTACACTCGTTATACAGCAGAAAGGTCAATGTAAGGTACAGTTTGTTAAACGTCGACAGATGTAAAACTTTATAATTTTTTTGAGAAAGAGTGAAATTATATACATTTGTTACAAATGTATAGATTTGGTTTGGTTTAATAACTGCAAACTCTTTAATGAAAAAGCAAAAAGGGCTAAAACCTTGATCCTATAGCTTTTGAAAAATTGCGAAGTTTTTGTTTTATATCTGCTTCTGTACTTAAACTGCAACACCAAACAGACGTGATGTTAGCGTTTAGTGCATAGATGTAGGCTACTATAGGCATCTATGTACTTGCCATATTTCTATTTGGACAAAACTGAACTGGAAAGTTATTAAACATTTGCAAAGGAGATGCCACGATTTTTTTGTAAGTTTTTTGTTTGAATTAAGCGTTTAAACCCCGTGTAAATTCATTGTATGCGTATGTCTTACACCATTATATATACTTTGACTATTGTAATAGGATAGTCAAAGGAAAATGCTGGCAGTTATCGACACGCATAACAAATAATAAAGAGCAAACCTAATAATCTTTTTAAAAAGTATTAAACAGACGGTTGCGATTGTAATCGTTATCAAAGCATATTTTATTTAGTAATAGACGCATAATTAAAACTGAACTGTTTACTAAATAAATAATAGTAGCTATCGTTTTGGAAAACTTACTTATCTGTATTCCTGTTTAGATTTTTGTGTGTTTGTGTTCAAAGAAATTTATTCTAATCATAAAAGCAACTTTTGTTTGTTTTTCAGTTATTAAAGATATAAATGAACCGATTTCCTCAAGACAAGAGGTCAATAAACAAGACATGGCCAAGATGTATTCGCTGTGCGTAGACGCATCTCAGCCAAATCTATCTGACCGCATAAGGGCGTACCTGGGTAACCTTCTCGGCGAAAAGAACGGTGGTGAGAAAAACGTAGCAGGGTAATAATACTAATTGGGTCTCACCTGCTTTGTCAACAAAAAATCGTACGTGAGAAGCAACATTGGTTTCGGTGATATGATAGCTAATTTATTCAGCCGATGCTCACTTATCGACCGTGTTGCTCACAACAATCTGCTCAACTACTTGGTTTTCGTTTGCTTAGCATTTTGAATTTCCAGCACATTCAAAACCATAGCTTAGCAGCACTTTGAGCGTAGTAGGCCTACAGCTTTTGCAACATTGCCATATCATTACATTGTTTTAAGTTAACTTCTATTTGTTAGATCCACTTGCCCCTAACTATAGCGCTCACTTCGAAACTGGTGTCCAGTACAGCTTGGCAGAAAATGGAAGCGTCCCTCGAGATATTGCATCAAATTTGCGGGACTTTCAGGCGGAAATGTGTGGCAATAGAAATATCTATTTCTATATTCCGTAAACCTGTCTATTGGTATTTGCTTTTATATACGAGTCTCTTTCTCACGAAAAAATTGTTAGGGATGCATTTTTGCAACACACAGGACAGTAATATCTGTATATTCTTTGCTTATGTCGAATATTCGATGTATATTATGATGCTTTTTTCTCGTACAGGCCAATAGTATAATCACATGTGCTTTGCTGTTGTAGCATCAATTATGCTGATTAACTAGATGTGCTATCATTTAAATCGAAGCAAAATAAATATTTTAATTATGCTATTAGGCTTATTGTATACTCATTATATTGTAGTCGTGTATGTAGGACTGTAGGTATACCTGTTTATACGCGTAACGCGAGGTTCGTATTATATTACTACAGTACAATGTCATTTATTGCTTTGTAATTTTACTGAATAGGTGAACGTAGTAGATATGTGTCTTAAACATTACTGTAAAATTAAAAGGCACGGTATTTGTTGCTTTAAAAGCGTCTAAAGAAATCGCCCTAATCAGTATTCAAATACATGTTTGCCCAAAGTTGGTTTGTCATGGTTGACTGCTTACGTGCCTCAAGCTACCTGAGCAAAACGACAAGTTGAGTTTTGCGACTACAGGCTGTTGTGTTCTATTGGTGCAATGGAAGTCACTAATGTTTTAACAGTGTGAGGTAGCCTAATGCTAAAGATGAGAAGTACAGTATGGGCAGCTGATAATTAATCAACAAACCTTTCAACCCCATTTCGTCTTATATTGATGCATTTCAAATCTTTATTATATAGTGATTATAGTCTATCTTTTCCCGTGAGAATAAAGCAGCAATGTTAGCAAGGAAATCTATCCGTACTTGCTTTGGCAGTTGGGTTATAAAAGATACTTTGAGCAGAAAGAAGCGTTTCTATTGATGCCAAAATAATATTTTATGAACGGAAGAAGTTCGAAACGGCCTCAATCATCAAAGTAATAAGTTAATGTATCTTTTGTACTGAATACGTAACTAAATACGCTGTTGGACTTCCATTTGCTAATGATCTTATTTCAGCATTTTGGATTTTTTCCCGACTTGATCTTATTTCTATGATAAAATTGATATGTACAGTCCCGTCAGCAACCCTGAAATACCGTACTGTATTTGTATTATACTAGTCTACTATACGTACAAATAATAGTATTAGACGGGGACATATTTTCTTAATCAGACAGGTAAGAAAAACGGTAATTGCTGAATTTTATTTCAACGTAAATTGTTATGGAGTATAGTCCCTGTAACGCATTATGTGAACTATTCGTTGCGCTATTGCAAGTATAGGCAACGTATTGCCTATGCCTATATCAGCGTGGTCCAACTTCTTTTCATCGCGGGCCAAAATCAGAAAATTTTTTTATATTGCGGGCCATTTTTTTTAAATTAGAACTGAAGAAATGTGAAATTAGAACTGAAAAACAATGTGACACTGATATTAGAACTGAAATTAGAACTGAAAAAAGTTCTCTTTTTTTATTAAAACTGAAATTAGAATAGTTCAAAATTTAGCTATTAAATACTGATCAATGTGACATCTGCGGTCGAGGTTCTTCCTCAACAATAGCGACTATCAAAGCTGACTATCAGTTCGCGGGCCAAAAAATCGGTGCTCGCGGGCCAACTTTGGCCCGCGGGCCTGCAGTTGGACCACGCTGGCCTATATAATAACCGTATACGATTATGTAATCGAAACAGTATTCAACAGTGCACTCGAGGATATTTAGACTATTGTAGTGTATTGCATGTCATAGATTATTTATAACTAGATCACAGTGTTGCGACGCTACATCAAGCAACGTAGACAACGGTGAAAGTGAGAAAGACAAATACATAACCAGGGATGATGAAAGATATTTTGGAACACAAACCTACAATATACTGTTTTAGGTACCCAGCTGCCACACAACACGTAGTCATGTAAGAAAGAGAAGGCAGGGCGTTTACGAGACTTCCTGTATGACAGCTGAACCTTGAATTTTTCGTAGCGCTTTAATGAATAATTTAATGGAAGGGATTTCGATGCTTACTAAATCTCCTTGGGTGAATCATTGATCAATTGCTTAATTTGTTCAATTGTTTTATTTTAACAACAGAAACAACCGCAAGGATACCATATACTATATAAGTACAAATAAGTTATGTAAGTTACAAATACCGCAATATATTAGATATTTCAGTTCATAGATATACATTAGATCATTGTAGTAAAAATCTACGTTAAACGGCACGAAGAAACGAAATGGCAAACGTAGCTGAAAGTAGCTCAAATGCCATCGGTCGGTTGGAAGAAGCCTCTCAACAGCATGAAGTAAATATCGTTATTGACCTCGGTATGGACAGGTTGTTGAAATGGATTGGTGTATATCTAATTCTGATACTGGCCGCTCTCTCCAAAATAAGCGACTATATCGGTAAGAGCTAGTACTACATTTGTATATTGTATTATGTCCAATTGAATGGTGCAAACCTTGTTATAGCAAAACAAAACAAGAAATAAGTTCACAAACGATGAACGAACACAAAACGCGACCAAGCACGGAAGCCTAAAACGCGTAAGGTGTTAACTGTACGGCGGTGCCATAACCTGGGCCGGCCTTGAAGCAAGCGCAGTGTCCTATGCAAGAAGTTATGGCGGGGCCCCTTGCCGATTATAAATAAATTGTTTTACTACTAATAATAATAATAATAATAATGATAACGTAAACCAAATGTCAACTCTTTGCAAATCAGCTCCCATCAAAGCTTTGCTTGGTGATATGAATGAATATTTTTGCTTTGTTGCTAAGCAGCGCGGGGCCGCGTCGTTCGCGTTAGCCTAAAGCTGGCCCTGGCCATAACAATGGAACGGCCAGCAAACTCAAATATATAGCGTGTGTTGCATTGCTAAAAATAGTTATTTTAGGAACAAATTTGTCTTGCTATCCTACCAACAAATCTTCCGGAGTCGGTGGGGAATTTATAGCGTTTACAACGACTTACTGTTGGGAAGCGAACCACGCTGAAATGAAGAACAACAGCGCGTGCACGCGTGCAGCAATTCCCGAGGAATTCTCTTTGCTCGACAATCCTAATGATATAAAATTCTTCATCCAATGGATTCCATATTTCATGTTGGCACAGGTATTCAACTTCATATAGAAAGTTACTGGTTGGATGCAGTACTTTATTACTCGACTACAGTATACGCGTTGTTACGGAAAAGATATTTTCGATTTGTTTCAGGGATTTTTGTTTTCATTGCCGTGGGCGTATTGGCATTTTCGAGTCGGAGCTCGTTTACTTGGGCACTTGAAGTTTATGCAGTTACTTCTAAATGACATTTTCATAAAAGTTCAGCAAATTCCAGAAGCTTTATATCGTGACAAACCATATGATGAAACAAGCCGTAACTTTGACGGCCGTCGCTTGTATCGACCAGAACGTGCGATGGTAAATACTGTTGCAAGGACAGCGGACGGCACAAACAACCAAGAAACACCGTTGCTTCCTAACCAAACAGGTATATTGGCAAGGTGGCAAATAGAACTTGGATTAGGTTATAAATTGTTTACTTGGTAATTCTGATGAGAGATGCTGGAAGCAAAATAGATTCTGAGTTTTTGTGAGAAATTTAGGCATCGACAAAGCACATACTGTGGAAGAACATAAGACAGATGAAGGTTCAAGGAGTGACCAGTTGTTATACAGTAATTATAACTTGCTTTTCGAAAAGGTTTTACCACATGCAGTGTCGATATGCAGAGACGACTGGCGTATATCCTATTTAAATCATAGAAAAACGCGTTTTTGTTGAGCCTTGCCCTTCAAGTGCTTTATTTAAACATCTATTTCTTTTGTTTTTCCAGGAACTGCTTTAGAGGATCTGCAGCATGAAGACGTTGTGGTTCAAGTGGAAAAAACTTCCTCGAAGAAGTCGAAAATAATTAAATCCAAGAAAAAAGTAAAAAATGAGATCCAGGCTGTAATTTCTTGTTTGCTGTTTTTGTTTTAATGACGTGTGATAATTGGTTGCTATAGAATGAGTCGGACGACACTTTGACGAGATCCGAAAGATTGTTAGTTGGTGGTATGAAGGACAGGCATTTCTTTTCCATGCTGTGTTTCGAAAATTTTGCCTCCATGCACCACTTGCCATATATTTTGTCTGGTAATTAAGTATGTCGTTAGATTGAAAAATTGTTTCGCTGCCCTTAATCAGTGAAGCTGTAATAATAATTAGCGAAGCAGTGCTAAATATAGGTTACAATATCAATTCAATTATATTATTATCAAAAGTCTAAACGCATTGCATGACCGCGACTTGGACCTGCAATGTTATGTGTTTTATTGTAATTAATTTACTTGTGATTTAATTTCGTATGCCTATCTGTACACCATTTCTTCTCAAAATGCAGTGTTTTCCGAAACGCATTCGCAAAGATGCAAATTATACATCAACGCAGATGCGTATAATTGCCGCGAATTGTGCAGACAGCGCAGACAGCGAATTGTGCATTAAAGGCCATTTAGCCGTTTACTTTTTAAATAATTTTACAAACGATTTGCATTGCAGTGTTTAAGCTATGTCCAGCGATACAAAGAAACGATGACAACGATCCTGGGGTTGATTTCTACCAACTGAACGAGAGCATGCTATACCAGTGGTGTCATCGCAAGAACTTCAACAACGTTTTCTTGGTTAAAACGTACTTTCGAAAACATCTTTTTACCGCGTTTTTGGCATTTTTAATGCTTCTTGCTATGGCGGTTTTTACTGTTGGAATAGCCGACGATGTAAGGTCATCTGAAACATTCAGGTAAGCGAATATAGGCTACTGTTTACATCCGTTGATCGGTAGTACTTATCTCTTTTGTAATCGACTTCTATTGCCGTGTTAACTTATTAAGACCAAGGTTAGGTGTATATGCCTTGGAGCATAGACATACGTTGACTAAGAAATATGTCTGTAGCCTATGCAATAAAAGGACAAGTTAATGGTATTACATGTTTAGAGACCTGCAAATATAAGGTTGCGGTTCTCTTGTAAACTCGTCTTTGGTTTTCTTTTAGGTGTCCATTGCCGTATGAAGAACTCTGTCTGCTATGCACCATCAAACGCAAACGTGATGTTTTTGCAATGTTTTGTGTTGATATCTTCTTGACGTTTCTTGTTTTTGGTATGTCAATAGGTAATTGGTTGGTGGTGAGATTTAGTGAAAACCGCGCCACATGTCATTACTTTGACCAAATGAAAGAAACATGTAACGTTGCCTTGTTGGCAGCTAGCAAGGCCAAAAATGATTGAATATATAGTTGCGTGAATTGCGTCCATCTATTTTTAACATCTCTATAGTAATCGTGTAGGAATCAGCGATATAAGTACATCTATTAGAGTGTGGATTATTCGCAAGAATTTCTACTTTTATTGCTTTTCATGCTTGCCATGTCAACGTTTTCTGAAATACTTGCTGTGGGCTTGTTTATGTTTGCTCAACTAGTGCAAGAGCAATTACGTACGATTTGCATAAAAAATCTACGTGGCTTAACCAGACGTCAGGAAGGTTGCTACCACATAAATGACTCGTGAATAAAACGTTACGTGAAACTCATTGCGATCAAAATTATATATGTAATATACATATTACCAATTACTTTCAGTTTATCGCTCAGGACTAAAAATCTTGTGGTTTGACGCTTGGAAGAAGTTAATTCGCTGTGGACAGATAAGCGAAGTTACAAAATGCCAGATAGGGTCAAATTATTGTCGTAAGTCACACAGAACACTTTCAAGTTGGGAAGTTTGTTCAAAATCGCTTAATATATAAAGTATTATATTCACAAGGTAATCAAATCATTTACATGTAAATTGCCAAAAAAAGGAGAGTTTTTACCACCAAAGCTCCCCCCTTTCTTTTGTGGATAGCGTGAATTTAAGGCGCCCGAGACAACCTAAGCTATTTCACCCTTACCTTCAGATAAATATATAAACACAATCCTCCAAACGACATTTTTCAAAAATCTGGTAGGGCGTTTATCGTCCCCAGCCCCCCTCCCCGCCCCGAGTTCAAAATAAACAAAATCATAAAAATTTGCTTTTTTTAAGTTTTCAAAAACGCCTAAAATGTATTTAATGTAGCATGTTCTTATTTTATGACCTACCTGCTGTAAATTGTCTAGAGCAGAAATTTGAAAATTGGTCACTTTCTTGGCTGAAGTACAAACAGAATTAGCATTTTTTGAATCTCTGCAAAATAAAATGTCAACACTTAGTACAAGTACTGTAAGCTATTCTTTCATGTAAACACTGTAAACACTGTAAACACTGTAAACACTGTAAACACTGTAAACACTGTAAACACTGTAAACACTGTAAACACTGTAAACACTGTAAACACTGTAAACACTGTAAACACTGTAAACACTGTAAACACTGTAAACACTGTAAACACTGTAAACACTGTAAACACTGTAAACACTGTAAACACTGTAAACACTGTAAACACTGTAAACACTGTAAACACTGTAAACACTGTAAACACTGTAAACACTGTAAACACTGTAAACACTGTAAACACTGTAAACACTGTAAACACTGTAAACACTGTAAACACTGTAAACACTGTAAACACTGTAAACACTGTAAACACTGTAAACACTGTAAACACTGTAAACACTGTAAACACTGTAAACACTGTAAACACTGTAAACACTGTAAACACTGTAAACACTGTAAACACTGTAAACACTGTAAACACTGTAAACACTGTAAACACTGTAAACACTGTAAACACTGTAAACACTGTAAACACTGTAAACACTGTAAACACTGTAAACACTGTAAACACTTGCAATTATTTTAGACGCCCAAGTTAAAAGGGTCGAGCTGGAAAAGTTGGCTTTACTTTTGTATTAGTATTTTCTTACCTCATCGTTTTCTGTACTGTCTTTTTCTGCGTCTTCTACCTTTAAGGACAGGCAAATCAAAAGAAGTAAACACAGACAGTTTGCAACCGAGTTAGAGAAGACTGAAAAGCCCTTTACTTTTTAAAAAATATTTGTGTTGAGGGCGCTCTGTGCCATTCCAGTCACTGCACAATTTTTGTAATTTGTGGACCAAGCCCAGTAGTAATTTGTGGACCAAGCAAGCAGACAAGGTTAGGTTATGGGCCTACTTCTTTGATAAATCCGGCAATCCTTCAACCCTATTGGAAAGTTTGCTTTCATGTCGCTTCAAATAGGGCCTATACCAAAAATAAGCAAATAAATGTAATGTCACAATTTGCGGCTATTTAGTGGTGTAACGTTTATACCCTAGCCTATAGTTAGCGAAAAGCATCGTGCTAAAGAATTAGCGTAATTATAAAGCAGATTAAAACAGAAAGTGGAAGTTATTACTTATCCTAGGTCTACCGCCTAGTGGGTCATACTCATAGGCTACAGGGCTAGCTTAACTGAAATACCGAAATAGCTTATTCAGCTACAGTGGTGGTATTATAGTTACTATAGTTCGTTACCTTTTAAAAATTGGCATTAACCTACTGATCTTTCGTAACTCATTGGATCTGTTAAATTCAGAAATTAGCCTAGTTTTGTTTTAAATTAGATATGCTCCCAAATGGCAGAATGGAAAATACGGCAGTTTTTGACAAGAACTTGTGCGTGCAAAGTTGTTTATTTAGCCTATGATAAATTATCGGGAAAATAAAAAGTTTAGCATTCACATTGATAAACCTTAAGCTTGCAGGTGCTACACTTTTCACTACATGGGATATGCTGCCTGGATCCTATAGTGGTAAACATGCCAACTACACCCTTGAAATTTTTCAAGACTAAGTTTGGTTTGGTGCACTCGAATGTCGTTGAAAACAAGACCCAGAGACTTTTTCAGACTGCAGAGTTTGGCATTGGCGCACTCAATACTGCTTTACATGAGCTTTAGTGCCGCACTTAAGGTGCATTATTTTGCACTTAATGACTTGGACAGAACTTTTGTGCGCTCAATTGATTTAGTAAGTAACAATGTAATGAACCTAACCAAAAACCCTAAAAGCATTGAATAATTTATAAGTTAAACTGTGTACATTACTGTGTAATTGCTCACCTAATTGCGCACTTCCATTGCATCTGAGCATTTTTGCACACCGCACTTGTCATTTTTGGTTGTTTGGTGCACACAAGATTTTGCTCAAAACAGCTATACTCTGCAGTGTGGGTGTTTAGATTAGCATTTATTGCAGACTGCAAAATGAACCATTTTTCACACCGATTTTATCTGTCCTATGACTCCTGCACCCAGTCACCTCAATTTTGCTCGTCCTGTACCCCTGAGATCTCGTCAAAAAGTGCCATGCTTTTCAGCCTGGCCTGCATCTGGGTCTAGTGTGGAAGTGCACAGCCACCT
This sequence comes from Clavelina lepadiformis, assembly GCF_947623445.1. Taxonomy (NCBI): domain Eukaryota; kingdom Metazoa; phylum Chordata; class Ascidiacea; order Aplousobranchia; family Clavelinidae; genus Clavelina; species Clavelina lepadiformis. Next base: position 6,310,504 of record NC_135241.1, on the reverse strand, counting down.
GACATTGCATTTAACCCAACGCAACTTAAACCTTAATCCAACTGATACAACAAAATACATACATGTATGCCCTACCGGAAAGTTTGCTTTAGGGCACAGGATAAATGCAACAAAAATGCTAACGCCAAAATTTGCGCACACCAACGTAAAAATTACAATATACAACAGAGGGTAAAGCAACAATTCTGGCGCATTATGCAAACTTTCCAGTAGGTCTTGCATGTTTATTCTTCGTCTCACTTTGTCACTTGAGTTTAGTCAGTTTTTGCAGAATCATTAGTTCGGTATGCAGTGTTTTAGAGTGACTTTATGTATTATGCATAATGTATCATGCTAGAAACATATGAGCTGGCATTAGCATTGGCATATATTAGTATCATTAGTATGTATTACTGGCAACTAGGTTGTATATATTTAAATACTTTCACTTTTTTCAGTTGTAGCAATTAAGTGATATTCATTGAGTAAAACAGTTAGGATTTTGATCCATGATGAATTTCATTTACTACTATATGTTCTTGATTGTTGGATTAGGTAAGTTAATGTTGAACAATGGCTGTTGTAACTTTCTTAACCTAACGTAGCAGGGTTTGACAATAAGCTAGTACTGGGTATTTTGGTAGTGATGCTGTAACCATACGGAAGCAACTATCGTGCTACAGTTTGGTTTTTGAAAGTAAATTGCTAATTTGTTTGTTTGTTGTGTAAATTACTGTTTTCTTTTTCCTAAAATGACGGTGAGAAAATGGCTGTCTCTTAAGTTTGACGAGATTAAGAAAATGATGTCGGTACTAGTACATAAGTATTAATGAATGGTGTTGCTTTAAAGGCACAGCATACATTTGCCATGCGCACTGAGTAGGCTTGCGGTTGGTTGACCATTTACTGGCAGCACTGAGAGGAGTTAAATTAAATTTTGTTGGAAACTTCCGATATCAATAGAATGTTTTTTTATTAATATAGGCTTAAGTTATTAGTACTAAGTTTCAAGTTATACAGAATATTGTGGTGCAAAACAGACATATCATACATGTAATTTGAACATGTATAGCAACCATTGTCTTTTAAAGCAATCAATAAATATTGATTTCAGTGAAACAAAATTATTTGGTTGGTTATTAGTTTCATGGACATTTTTATTACTCTATTATAATTTGCGCTCGAAGAATAAATGAACTCTTCACTGACAGCAACACCCAAAGGACATGTACACAACTGCAGTTACATATGAATGAATACGAGTTTCATATTGAAAACATGGGTACTTCTTCAATGTCCAAACAAATGCAATCTGTTTTTTAGTCCTACAGGAGAAAAATTACACAACAGTAATATGAGCTGATAGTATTATTTAATTTGGTTAATAATTATTTAGAATCTTTTCAACTTACATGCGTTAACAAAAAAGCCGTTTAAGATTGCGGACCTTGTGTATGATACATCAAGCTTAATTTTGGTGCTTATGTACATGCTTGAAGTACTGTCATAGCTTGCATTGCCTTTGATTGCCGATTTTATCCTACCGGAAAACTTTTTGTTGTTCCCTGCTATCTTGATAATTATTACATATATATGTAGTTATCTAAACCCAACTTAGTCTACTTATTAGTCTAAATCCAACGTTTAATTTAACTCTAGTTAGGATATATGAAAAGTTGGTATTAGTTAACTAGAGTTAAATTAAAGGTTGGATTTAGACTAGTAAATAGACTAAGTTTGGTATCCTTCTAACATAACTGCTTGTCTTTGACAAAGAGCCACATCAATTTTTTATTGTTAAATGGTTTACTTCTTAAATCGTATGTTAATTGTTTAAACCAGTGTTCTTCAATCGGGGCAATTTGATACATCATGGTCATTTTGTCAAACATTTATCACAATTGGGGTGCGATTTCTACAGAAAGGAAATTAGTAAAAGTTAAAAGTACATCTATATGACATGGTTATACTGTTTTGCAACTCAATTATTTAATCAATTTGTTGGGCAAAGTTTCAATCAAGTCCTAGATCAGGATTGGGATAGTCGTAATCGTTATTTATAAAAACCAATTGTCAGTTATTAGCATTTTTTTAGTTATCGCTCTATATTCAAATAAATTCAAGATACAGTACACCTTTAGTGATCGGACGGTTATTCTATTGTTTGGACTGCAAAGACATAGTATATAATCAATTGATTATATTTGATTGAAAGGCTACCAGAGTATAAAAATAATCGCTTTATTTGTAATAAGTTAGCTGTTAACTCAAATTGTAATCGACTTCCCAGTAATAGTAACGATTAACTTTTATCCCTCGTAGAATTGAATTAAATCGTTAACTACTTGGCAGTTAGGCATGGCCAACAATAGAAAGTTGTTTTTTAATACTGACTAGACTGCACAGTCAAGCAAGTATCATTTATTGATCGCTGTTAATGCCTTTGATGCATAATATAAAACGGAAATATAGAGCAATGTGAGCTACATAAATATCAGTTAAAACAGGATAACTGTTAGAAGGGGTACAATTTATGCATATTTATCTACATATTTTTAAAAAATATTGCACAAAATTTTGTAGGTGTGATGTATATAAAACCTGTTGCAGTCAAATTTTAGTTAATATTTTTCTTTTTATTTCAAAGCTATGTAACAATTTTATGAGTTATTTCATTAACGTTCTAGAAGTACATAATCAACCAAGCTCTGGAAGTTGTATGAACAGTAAACAATTTATTCATCCAAAACATGCAGCTTATTCGAATTATTTGATCAAGTTTGCAGGCCTGCAGTTAGATCAGGCTGCCCACTATACCATAATTGTCTTGACCTAATCAAGCCTGGTGGACATGCCGTATGACTTAAACTGAACTGCTTGCAACCTGGCAAACCTGCTTTAAAAAACTTTCAGACAAACACCAGATGCAAGGCTCACAGTAGTTTACACCTATGGGTTGAATTTGAAACTGAAAACTATTTGTTTGTTAAATGTATTTGCGCTTGGTTTTGTGTTTGTTTTGTCTGTCTTGTCTTCGCTGGCAGACTGCATATATTTTCAAAATTCAGTCAAACAAAGTTAAAGTAATAGGGTCAAATTTGATGCAAAACTCCTGGAGAGTGGCGACTTTTCGAAAATATTGACTACCACTGGTTTAAACAAATTTGAGTAGCTCAAGTTCTTTATACCAGTTTTTATCATGTTTAATTTAAACTGATCGTTTATGGTTGTGAAACAGTGCCGGAAGTTTTTGGAGTGCGTGTTACATTGGAAAGTGGTCGAACTGGTGAGATTCCAGTGGAAGTGACTCAGGGAGAACCAAAGACGCTTCAATGTAATTACCAAGCAACGTCAGGCAATGGTGAAACTCAGTAAGTACTTAAATCACTTAAAATATATGTACAGAGCTTGAATGATCAGTTAGTAAATACCTATAATTTATTGATGGCGGCTTATAACTGGTGAAATGCAACAAAGTTTATGACCATTTGCAAATTGGCTGCAAATTTATGATGATAAATTTTGAGTGATAAAATATAATGGTATATAATTTTGAAATTTTTAAAATGTAACATTCTCATAACTTCAGGTATTAGAATATCGTTTTCCCGATTCTGTGTTAGGTGTGTATTGTGTAATATAACCATTTCATAAGGGTAATTTTGATATTTTTGTAGAATAAACTGGTTGTACGACCATGATTCTTCCACCACTTCACAACAACATATTGTTTTTAATGCAAAAGTTGTTGAGGGCAAACAAGATCAGTATTCTTTTGTCAATCCAGCTAGTTTACAAATCAAATCTGCAACAAAAGACTTGGCAGGTATGCTTATCCGTATATCAGTCTGTTCAACTGTTTTCCTATGACCCTCTTTTTCCTCTTTGGGAGTTTGTTATCATAATCTCAGTCATATGCAGAGTATAATTATATAGTATACAGTATATAGCCTACTTGGTTCTGCTCCGTAACCTTTGGTACACATTGAACATGCTGTATGAAGCAGGGAATGTTTACAACTTTTTTGAATAAAGACATGGCAGTGTGTGTTATCTTCCAGCTGCGTACAAAGTAGCAAACCAAATTGTTTCAGCTCGCACTGTGTGTTCAATTGTTAAGTGAAGCGATCAGTTGTATATACAGTATACAGCAAAAACTGGATGTTCAGCAGACATCCATTTTGCTGATGCTCAAGCCAAGCTGGGAACTCGTTAAAACTGGACGTTGCTTACAGTAATTCAGTATTTCTGTACAGGTTTCTATTCTTGTGCAGTGACCATAGTTAATGACGTACCAAGCTTAGACAGTGGGACTTACAATCTTACTGTTAATGGTGAGTTCACAAACTTCTTTAAAAAAGACTCAATTTTTAAATTCTTCAAACATAGCCTCAAACAGTTGAATTAAATAATTTCCTGAACTAATGTTTTACTAGACTAATTCATCTTCAGTTTTTTGTTTTAGAAAATTAACAATTTTTGCAATCAACTCTTTGTTTAATGTTTTGCTTTATCATGTTCCCTACAGTTCCTCCTTCCAAGCCCTCATGTCAGTTTACAAGTGATTACGCTCTTACCATTGGTTTCAATGCAGAATTTCGTTGTTATTCCTCCGAAGGTTGGTGTATGTTTGTAATTTATAATATCTATGTTAGACATTTCTGCAAGTGAGTCTAGAACTTTGAATCTGGAAGAAAATTCAGTTTTAAACAGAAAAGATACGATGCTGCCTCTGTCTTGCAGGTATACCAAGCCCACAATACACTTGGGTTAAAGATGGCCGAGATTTACCAGTAAATGGTCAAAATGTTGAAATTTACAAGAATACAAGCTATTCATACAACAAAGATACAGGCACCATGATGTTTTCCGTAAGAAATGCTTATTATGTTCCCAATCCTTGCAATAGTGTTTAGTACTTGTAGTGCATTATGTCTCCGATCATAATCTTACCATAATCTTTTGCAGAAAGTTGTGCCTGGAGATGCAGGAGTTTATTTTTGCAAATCCACAAATAAAGTTGGGGAAGAAATGTGCACTGCAGTCACCATAACTACAAGTATTTAAACTGTGTAATATATAATTGTGTAATGGAAACTGAAATAAGCGTATCAGTGAATCTTTAAGTGTTTTTGTCAAAATTTAACATTTAATTTGAGCTCTACTTCAGTAGTAAAATGCTAGCGGTTCGTGTGTTGGAAAAATATATCTATATCATTGGAAGTACACATTTTATGAGGATATATCATAGCACATCTATGGCATGAGTACCCTAGTAAATTATATTAAGTATGTTGTAACATACGTGAAAATGTTTTTGTATCAACCACCATGCAGACGCAGTATCCAGTTAACAATTACTACTTGCTGTTTTTCACTAAATGTGTCGTAAGGTAATTCTAACATCTATATCTTGCAGAGGATCAAGATGTGGGAATGATAGTTGGCATTGTCTTTGGCGTTATATTTGGTCTTTTACTAATTGGCGTGCTTGTTTGGTGGACTTGGAGAAAAGGCTACTGTGACGGTTAGTACATATTAAATGACCGTGCTTCCATGAAATAGATGTAAAGTTGGAATTCTTTACAGTAAATGATATATTACATGGCGCGATGCTATCGTCACTTCAGAAATAAAATAGACTGGTTACAAATACAGCTTTTTATACTGAAGTTAATATTTAACAAGATGTTTACTGTGTAATGTTCAAATTGTAGGGCTTGATATCGGGCTTCTTCTCCCATATAAGATTAAATTTAAAGTTGGTTTACCAAGCCAGTGACCATTGTCTTGTGCTTTCTTTGAATCTAACAATAGACACTAAAGTTACAACACACATAACTTTGTTTCAAAAGAAAAAATCTTTTAACAAGATTGTTTCTTGCTTAATATGACTTTTTTGTTGTGTAATGCTTTGTACAAATGGTTTGGTTTGCTTCATTGAATAATAAGCTAAGCAGTACAACAAAAATCTCACCTCAATTATGCTGGAATAAAGTATAAAAAATTGATCAAATGAAGAAACACTCTCAAATCATTAATGCAGTACTGTATATACTATATTTTGCTAACATGCAAAGATTTTCTTTGAAAGTTTTAATGGCAAAGACTTAACTTCTGGTATCATTTTTTTAGCTTTAGATTCAAAGCTATGTTTCAATGTTCATGAGAGATTTTTATCTTGTTAACCAGTCGAATATTGTAATGAGATGTGGTTATACTCGTAATTTTCAAAATATAAGTATATATACTTAAAAGAATTTGTAAATTTATATAACTAATATTAGCTAGTACTTAGTGTGATATTTATGGTTGTTGCAGGTATTACAAACAAAGACGAAATGGATGAGTGAGTTATGATTATGATGTATAATTTGTTAGATGTCTGATAGTTTTTAACTATTTTATCCTGGTACATTTAATAAATATGTGATTGTACAAGCTTTGCAGCAAACTTTCACCAAAGAGTGTTTTAACAGTCATACTTCATAATTGGTGTAGACCTGACATTTCTAGTTTCTGTTAGTGATAGTTAATGCTGAACTTTGACTGAGTTTAAGTAACATGCATATCCAACCTCATAGTATTGAAGATGATGGTTCTAATGATATTATGCTGGATGGCAATGGACCTGCAGTACACAAGCCACCAAGTGAATACAACGGTTCCACGGGAAAGGTGAGCTTTGATCTTTTAATGCAGAATATATATATATTTTTTTATGTAATCATCAAATTTTAATGACTTGTATGCCAGTTGCTAGTTGTGGTGAAATTGCTTTGATTTGATATTGATTGTTGAGCCATGGTAATCATTTTAGTTGGATTGTGCTTGTAGCAATATATGTTTCTCTAATTTGGAGTTAAGTTTTAAAATTGCCTTGCAATTTTTGGTGTGTTCAACCAAAGGAATGTAGCCCACTTTGTTACTAATAGCTGTGTAATTATGTTAAATTCTTAATTGAGTGGTTAAAAGTTAAATGGCCATACACCAGTTAAATTTGATGGTGGGTAATTTGTCTTTACTGGGAGCTGCATTGCTGTAATGTTTTGTTGTGGAATATTTGTTTATTTGTAGTATGTATTATTTCTTATTGCGGCATAAATTGTGGGACATGAATCAAAATTGGCTTAAACCAGAAATCATTCTTTTGAGAAAAAACAGTTTAGCTCTTCGGAGTTTATATTTTTATTCTCAATGATCTAAATGTAAATTTATCAGTAAAACAGCAATTTGTCCCATGGCTGAATTATGATTTAATGACAAAAACGTAGTCAAGTTCACAAGGTTATGAAAATAATTGTTTTTTACCTTTTGTACTTTTGTGCTAAAGCGTAATAAGAAAAAGGAATATACCAGATCAGTTGATCATAAAGAATTTCACTTCTTCTTTGCTTAATGCTAAAATTTTGTCAAGGTTGACTTGGGTTGGTTTAAAAATATGTCTCACAATTATTGACCCTAAAATGTTGTTTATGGTGCAGTGATACAACTAGTATTGTTACATGGTGATCTAGGTTGCTATTAACTTCTAATATGTCTTAGTTTGCTGGTGTCATATGTTGCTTAATTAGTATTTCTACAAAGGCTGCCAGTAATTAACCCAGCCCACGCTACCAGTGCAGTTACGGAGGTTAATAATAAACTTGCATAATTTGCAACTCGGCTTGTGAGCTTTTAACAAATTAACTCATTTTTACTGACTATTTTAAGTTTTGCCATTGATTTTGTATTCGGTGTAGTAAACATAAACTGGGCGATAAAACATTAATTATTATCAACTTAGTTGAATTGTTGTGACCTAATGATTGGTTACATACTTTCCTGAATATTCATACAATTTGGGAAGTCAGTAGTGGAAACAGGAAATCATAGTCTGACAATGTTCATTTTACTTCATTATATTCAATTCTGCAAAATGCAATTATTATAGTGAATTATACCTTAGTTTTGTAGTGGTTAAATTTTTGCATCAATAATTGTCGGCCTAAATTTAATTATTAACTTTGCCCTTAACAGCAAGAGGCATCCATGATGATTTAACAATTGAATGAATGAAGCACGGGATTGCTTGCTCTGGCATTCAAGCAATCGTATTTCAAGTTCATGTAACAAACGAACACAGCGTACTGATCAACATTGGTTGAACGTTATGAAGCGTTATAATTGTTACATTACATTGTATATAATTTAAAATGTTGTATATGCCTTTTCATTTTGATGTTTTTTTGTTGTTCATATTTGGATTTATAAATCTAATTCCAATGGCTAACATGCATGGAGTCGCATATGTTTCTATGCACATCAACTTACAAATGTTGCTAGTTTTATTTCCTATGGGGAATATATAGTTAGCCCATGAATGTTGAATAATGCTCTAGTTAATTGTTTAATCACAGATTATTATCACTATCCTTTTTGTCTGGAATTTTACTCCACCAAGAATAACTTGCATCATATAAAATGGATAAAACTTAATGATAGCTAGTGGCAGAAGTTCTTCTGTAATTCGTACCCACATGTGCATGCTCCTTGGGCCGTTTTTCTTTGTCAAATGCTTCCGCATGAACTAATCAAATTTATTTGTAATCACTTCTTTGCTTAATGAATTGCTTTGCGAGTTAAATTTATTTTGCTATTGTATCCTACTTTCTCAAAGCTTGTAGGAGTATTAACAGGCCATAGTACTTGGACCTTTCAGACAGTATGAATATATCAAGTTTTTTAATGATTTATTCATCTTATCCTACACAGGCATCTGACACAGCTGGCTCAAAGCAAAACCTGCCCGAAGGGGCTATAAGAGTTATGCCATAGCTCTCACTTCTTTCGACTAATGTTGTTTGCAAAATCAGGCGTAAAATGTTTGCATTTGCGATATGTGATAATGTTGTAAATATAAATTTGTTGATCTATTGATAATAATTAAGTAGTTAAAACATTGTTAGATTTGTAGCTTAATGAACATGCTTCTGTAATGTTTATTTTTGGGCTTACTAATTCATATATAAACAGTAGTTTCTTTTGTGGTATTTTTATCATGATGACCAACACGAATGGCTTGCTTTATTTATGATAATCATTTAATTCCAACATACTATAGTACAGTTTACCAATGTCGCTTTGGTTGGTGAGTAACTCAAAATTTAATTTGGTGCTATTGACTGGCGCATTTAAGGTGACTCAGTAATTATGAATGCACTGAAAACTGGATAACTTAGAAACGGTTCAGTTTTTGACAAATTATGACCAATTTCTAATGCCCGTTTAAGTTGTTTTAGCTTGTTTTAAATATGACCTTGCGTCCAGTTTCTTTCAGACCAACTAAATTAGTTAATTTTTCCATAGCAGTAATTCGCGATATTGGTGTACCAAGGAGTGATTTTAGTACGTTTATTGCAGCAATATTGTTGTTTTTTTGTTCGTTTTTAGTTTTGTATGATGGCTAACTTTCGGTTGAATAATTTTTTAAGTTTAAAATTTTTTAGCGTTTCTTTGAGTGCTATTACGACGACTGCTTACGTTTATACGTTGTAAATACTTGATATTATGTTTTTGTAGAAATATTACAATTCAATATTATTTTATGCATATCTAAAAACTAAGGAGTGATAATGACTGGTACAACTGCTACTGATGTCGTAACCATATTGGTACTACAACCATTTCCTTACCTTATCTATTTCACAACAAGCTGGATTGAAGACTAATTTACAGTTATTTCTAATATTAGGATGAATGCGTAATTTCGCATACGTATCACTTGCACTGTATTTCGTTTGTACGCCTTGAAATTGTACATAAACACCCACTGAAATTTTTCTTTGGTTGCGTTTTACACAACTGTTCCACAAGTATGTTGGAACAGTTTTACGGACGACCAACAGCGGAAAAGCTGTACAGGATATTCGGTCAGTACACAAAGCCATAGCAGCTGAAAGAGCGATAAGGCGACCGAAGGGTGTAATGAAAACCGTAGCCTTTTGAGAGAACGTGGATGTCGGCGCAGGAAAGGGCGCTTGTTTGTTCGAGTGTTAATTTAGAAGGCTTTGTTTGCTCTACACTGCGCGCGCAAAGTGAACGCCAGTTAAAAATGCAGGTAGGTTTATTTGCAAAGAGTCGACTATTCTGAAATGATTTCGTTTCACGCCAGAATGTATCTGCCGTAATCTTGTTCGTACAACACACTTAAATCTGTTCGTAATTGAACGTAATGACAGTCCAAACGCCGCCATTAATCGGCGATCGTTGTCACGAATACGATACGTCATCGGTAGCCAGGCGTAACGACATGGCTTCAGATTGTGTGCCCTGTGATTATGGTATGACGTAAGAAAATAGAACGCCTCCACCATTCGTCATTGGACAATTTCTCCCTTTATCAAAAGAGAAACGCTTTTATATAGTTGGCTTAATGTCACGTGTCGCCATATTTAAACAATGACGATAATATGAAAAGCGGAACTTAATCTTTACATTTGCTTTCTATGTTGAATTACGAGCAAATAATACTTGTTTTGTATCAGCACCGGTTATATACCTCTCAAAATTTCTCAGTATAGAAGGCTAAATGACCAAGGAATATTGTTGGCGTTGAACGTACGACATAAAAGCAACGTCTTGGTAAGGTATGATAATTTTGTCTTTACCCTCGGAGAAATGTTTTTGCTCGACTTACACTTAAACCCGGCGAGTATTCCTTAACGCTCCATTTGGTAATGTATGCTTTCACAAAGACGTAGGCTAGGTATTCAAACAGTACAGCGTTCCAATCCAAACAACAGGTGTCGGAATCATTCAACTGTAAAATTGATTATCGCTATAATTGATTTCAATCTCAAAATGCCTTATTTTAGTTTAATGTGCTTTATATTACACCCTAGTGACGTGGACGTTTGAAGAATTATGTCTGTTAGAGGTCGCTGTAATTTATTACACTTAGCCGTGTACTTCGGTTCATATCGCATTTTGTTGTTAACATTTTGCAGCTCTGCAGGATAAAAAAGAAACTTGACATATGTATCAAAGCAAACTTTTTCTATGCAATTATTTGAGTAAAACAAGATTGCCTCGCGTTTTTCCGATAAACGCTGTAGCCTACAAGCCTACCGTATTTTCTTGATTGAACGCCGGCTTTAAATAGAAGCGGTAACGAACGATGCTAAAATATTACTCTATTGGAAGTCGTCATCTAGACAAAGTTGAACGCCCGCTGCGTACCGAATTGGAAGTGTGAAAACTTTTTTTCGACAATTGTGAGCGGTCTCTTAGAGACTTAGAGTAAGCATCCGCTGATTAGGCCTAAACAAAATTAAAAGCACGATAAAAGAGTCCGATCGTCTGTTGATCTGATTAAAAAATAGAAGCCGCCCTCCATTAGAAGTGGCGCAAAATAATTAAAAATATAAAAATAGTAGCCGCCGCTTCTATTCGAAAAATTATGGAACTGAAAGTTAATTCGTAAACTGGAAAAATTACAACAAATAATATCAGTTTGTGTTTTATTTATATCTGCACACAATAATTATAACACTGGTCAACAAAAAATTGGGCATGCGAAGAAATCTTGTTTCTTTGATATAATTTGAGATTGCTGATTTCAAAAATAACATTACTTCACAAAATAGCTAGTCTGGTTATCTCTAATTTTTGAAAAATTACCCTTGTAACTTCTTTTTCCTACTGTTCCGTGTAAAATAGATTAATCACTAGCTCCTCAGCACGAAAAAAGTTGCATTTTATAAGTTACTACTTGCATACTTCTTTAAAACTGCAGTGAATGTGACCAATAGGATCGATTACGTGACGCACTGGTTGAATGGTAACAGATACAAATATCACATGTGCCATTACTCATCAATATGCTGTATGAGAGAAAAGCTGTAAATAAACAGATTAAATACGCTACATTTTAAAAATCGCACGTCTCATAGCTCATCTGAGGAAATGCTTTTTTGCAAGACTTGTATTTTTTAGTCTGTTTTACATAAAGGCAAACATGAGACACAACGGTAATCAGTTATAATAAAACCAACTCAGCGTCTTTGATATTACTTTAAGTCTTCCACTGATTTGATATTTTGAGAGAAACTTTCACCTAGCATCTCACTTTGCAACACTTCGACTTTTAACTGGCAAGTCATTCAATTTTCCGGCGATGTAAAGGTCTTTGAAGCCAATCATGGATGTTCAATTTTGTAACCGCACAACTCCAATTTCCTACTTTCTCTGTGGTCTCACCCAGTATATAAAGCAAAAAATACAGTAGAATCTGTTAAAGCATTCAACATTTTCATGAAAAACTTTAGTCACTTCAGCTTTATGAAACTAAGTTTAAATTACTGCAGTCCAACAATGATACGAGTTTGATTGACACATTTTTGGAATGTTTTTTTCATTGAACAAGCTCTTAAACAGGATCGATAGGTCTTAATTTGTTGCTATATGTACAATTTGTATGAAATATCAAGCTTACCTTATGAGTTGTAGTACAAATTCGGTTGGGTTCTTGTCTAATCTGTATTCTGACTCGAAAAAGCTTTCAGAAAGGTTGCGGTTCTAATTCAGAAACACTCCAAACTTATCAGTTGAACGTGCATTGTATTAGATTGACTTCTCCGTATTTAATTGATATACAGTAGAATCAGCTTAATATGACCATAGCCTTTCTATGACCATTTTGGTGTGGTCCCGAATTTGACCATACTGTACAGTACAAAACTCTCTGTTTATTATGACTAGTCTTCGGATATTATGATCACTTTTTCCATCTTCTTCTATCAACTTTTCGTGTCAATTATGCTACTTGAAAGGTACTATTGTGTCACTTGTATTCCCAATTCACTTAGCCTAATCACGTTCATTTTAATGTTATTGCTTAATGTTAACGAAGTAAATGACGAATTTCACATTTTTTGTCGTTTTACGCCTAACTGTATCGATCCTGGTGAGGTTTAACTGTAGCAGTTTCAGTTATTGTGACCATTCGGATTTTATGACCAAAATAGTCTCGTCCCAATACTACTAAATATTAACTGGAACATTAACATACTTCTTGCCGGTATTCAATGGTGGACATTTAAGCTTCTTTTCTCTTGTGTTAGTTAACATGCTTCACTTTTCTTTTTTGCTATTGCAGATACACGGCTACTACGGGTCCTTGGTAATATTGAAATATACAACTTTGTCCTTCAGACTGGACCAGTTTGTGGTATAGGATTTCAAATTATTTCAAAAGTCCTTTTTCTCATTTTTGTGTCTATATTTCACTCCCGCGTGTTTGCTACACACAAATACAGTAATTATCGTAATGATTTCTTGGGCTCACTTCAAAACATAGATAGTCCAGATCCTGACTTCTTCCTGGGGCTAGAGAAATGCAGATTTTACCAGCTTTCTGGGTATTCCTAGCTCAATCCTTATCTCTCTTACTTGCCCCAACAGTATGACTAACTTTGATTGTTGATGTGAGTAAATGTGCGCATCAAACCTAATTGATCTGCACATATTTTGGACAAATGAAAAGTAAATTCATTGCTTAATGTCAGAATGTAAAGCTGTATTCAAGGTGAATGTCAAAATAAAGTTAAAGAGAAATAGCAGTTTTTAACAACGTCGATGTTGTTTAAGTTATAACAAATTCTTTCCATAAATAGCATTAGGAGCCCATGTTTTTGTAACAATTCACGAAAAAGTGTTACGTCCAATATCTGTTATACAGTCGACTCCGCTTAATTCGGACACTTTGGTTCCGCTCAGTTTTGGCCGAATTAAGCGGAGAAACGGCTTTGTCCGAATTAAGCAGACAATCAATTGTTCGTTTCATGGTCATGCGTAAAGGCAAACAACGCATTTAAAATACTGTAGTGTTGCGTAATAAGTGAATTGCACCTGCGCTATACTGCAATAATTGGCACTGATCGCATAAAACGCACAAGAGTACGAGTAAATGAGTACGCATTAAACGCACATTCTGAGTCGCTTCCTCTTTAATTTGTCTTTAAACCTCGTCCACGAAGCATAGTCTCTTCACGTTGTTCACGCAGATTTGCATCATTTTTCTGCCAATCTTGCAAAGTACGTTTTGATATCCCCACCAACGCAGCTAACTGCCGAACTGTCAAGGAAGCGTCGTCATTTTTTTCTTCGTTTACTTTAGTGAGCAATTTCACTTTTTCTTCTAAACTTTTCTGTACCATTCTGTTCTACAAGATGGTCGCAATGTTACCGAAGTAAAAGCGAATATGAAACTTGCACGGCGTTATATGAGTTCACTGTCCATTGTTACCGCATCAATGGTCATTGTTTCACCATAATCACTCATTATGCAACTGCACCTTGTGTTAAAACCAACCAAGTACTATTTATTGTTTCATAACCTAACGATGTAACGATAGGAATTGCGAACCTGTGTCCGAATTAAGCGGAGAATTGTCCGAATTAACGGGAGTTTTTTACGTTCAATTTTTACTTTTGTTCCGTTCCCGAGCATTTTGGCCGAATAAAGCGGTTGTCCGGGTTATCCGGTGTCCGAATTAAGCGGATTCGACTGTATTTCGCATTGTGGGCAAATAAGATTTTAAGGTTATCGTGCTTATTCGCAGCCTTAAAACTTGATAAGGTTTATTTTTTGAATTTTCCTTACAGTATGTTGCTTCAGTGAGTCTCCGCTGAACAGTGGCCGGCGATTACTATAATCTTTAACCAGTCGTGACGACACTATTAAAACGTTTTACTGTATTAGCTATATCGACTGATATATAATCTCTGTGTCATTTACAGGATGCCCTAAGGTTAACGTTCAACCAAAGTGATATGTCGTAATTAAGACCTATGAAAGTAACTGTTTCATATTTCCATGGATGGTTATAGGCTAGGCTAGAAAGTGACAAATGACCATACAGGATGTTGTAAAACGTATCGTGCATTGGCTTCAAGCCTCTTGTTTAGGCTACTACGAAAATATAAATGAGATAGAAATATATTTCATGGGCATCGCTAGATTAGAATGAAGTTGGAGAGTGAGCAGTTACATTTCCTATTGCTTGCTATAGCCTATATGTTGAAGTTTGACATATCGGTAGCCTCTACAGTCTACAGGGCAATTATGATAACAAACGATGCTAAGTTAAGAAATTAAACCTAACAAGAAAGTAATTGTAAACTTATGTTAAGTGAGTTACACTACAAAACATGTTTGCACATAAGCATACGAATTTTATGTTTTTGTGCCAGTTTAGGTTAAGTATTGATTCAGTAATGTTTTTTCTAAATTTGAAAATCCACTTTCCTTCGATTTCACAGGTTTTACAGCAAATTTAAAATACGTTTCATGTTACTTCACGAAGCAAAAAAATTATGATGATTAGATATAATTGATAGCGTTTTTCACTATAACGATAATAACCCGTATGTAGGCCTATACCCAAGAACGATTTATGCTTGTCCTATAGCCTACTCAAAAATGCAGACAAGTTTGCTAGTAAAAGTATCGTTATTGTAGACTTATATTGTTGCCCACCCATAGTACTCAAACTTAAGAAATTGAAGTGGTTTGTGATAAAAAGACAATAATTGGCATTTAAACGCATGAATAGCAATAAACAGAAGGAAGAATACGCTCAGGTACCGTACCTATACATGAAGTAAGATAGACTGATGGAAACATGCGACCGATAATATAATTAATCAGAGATAGAAAACTTCGGTCGCTGACTAGACTGAAACAAGGTGTTTGTTTAGGAACACTTGGCTAGCAATGCTAACGTTTTATTGACTAAACTTGCGTTACCATCTCAAATCAACGCAAGTTGTTGGTAACGGTGCATATCTGGCGCAACAGGCGGGCCTATAGCTCCACAGTCCACACACATGAACGTCTTTAGTGGGAGGGCCTAGAGTCTAGGCCCTAGACCAGGGGTGACGAACCTATTCGATGACGCGGGCCACTTTGTCAGTTACGGCTGAGCAAGCGGGCCGCACAATTTTTTTAACATTTTGCATAATAATTAGCATTCAAGCACAACCGCTTCATTTGGCATATTTTTAGCTGCTCCCGCGGCCGCAAAAAATACATCGATTGAGTGCGGCAATCTATTGAAGACATACTGCTGCAACTCAATTGTGCTATCAGCTTTTGATATCGCATTGCGCAAAGATTAGAAACAGGTGAAAGAAAGTTCAAGACTGCTGGTCTCACCGGACGCCTCGTTCAAGACTGCTGGTCTCCCGGACGCAAAATTTAACCCTAAATTCCGGAATTTTCCGGACGGTATGGCAACCCTAATTCCTATAAGTCCTATATGCCTTGCATGTATATGGGCGTTTGTCAAATCGTTTGGTGGGCCGCACAAAATTGTTTGGCGGGCCGCAGGTTCGTCACCTCTGCCCTAGACCTACACCCTCCACTTTTAAAAACCAAACGTGTTAAATAGTATTAGACCTACAGCAAAACTTGTGTCCGGAATTTTGGGTTACAAATTGAACCTAAATTAGCTTACTATTTATAGATTGCAAATGACGTCACAATTACACTTGCCGCCGTGTTAGAAGACGTACGTCATAAATTACCAACTACTGTACTTATAAATATGAGAGTAAGTTTTATTTCAGGGTGTTTTTAAAAAGAGATTTTAAGCCTTTACTCTTTCAGAATATATTTGTCCCCTTCAATGCAATCCCAAATAAGATATTGGGCCTTCTCACTTTGAAAAACGTTTCGCCATTGCTGTAACGGAGTAGTTTACATTTTTCTTTTTTTTGATTGTTTTGTATATGGTAGGCTACTGCCCGAATTGGGAACTAAACAGAAACAAGCGTCGTTAATACCTTGCCTAAGAGCATTACAACTGCAGTTATATAATTAATCACTGTTTATTGCAAATTGACGCATTGGTCAATTGATTGCTGCAATAATTAATTAAACTATTTTTAGTTATGAAACATTTCATATTTAAGAGTAGTCTATTCCTTGTCGTAGGCCTATATGGTGCATCGAGACAACTCGACACATCAGATATAAATTTTGCCATCTAACAAAAGAAGGAAATCCAGGACGTGTAGGCTATGTTATGAGCGTCTAAAAATATCATGCTATTCTGAAGTCCA
This sequence comes from Clavelina lepadiformis, assembly GCF_947623445.1. Taxonomy (NCBI): domain Eukaryota; kingdom Metazoa; phylum Chordata; class Ascidiacea; order Aplousobranchia; family Clavelinidae; genus Clavelina; species Clavelina lepadiformis. The sequence goes on along the minus strand of NC_135241.1, from coordinate 6,293,419 downwards.
GGAAATTCATCTCATCAGATTCTAAAAATATCATGCTTTAAAATGCAAAAAATGAAGTAGAGATGATAATAGGCCTATTTGTATGCTGTGTAGGCTGCTGTCGTTCGGCTGCAGATTTCCAAAAAGTTCGATTCTACAAAGGAAAGTTTTAGCATAGACCTACAGCTTTCAATCTGCTTTATAATTTGAGAAAAACTTGTAGACTACATTTGTGTTAAAATGTCATACTCTTGTTCAAGATTTTTACAGTTTACTAACAAGGCTCATGTAGGCTAATGTTGACAGTTTTAAACATACCACTGTTGTGCTACAGTTAATTTTGTTAACAGCAGTATTCATATAAAAAATTGAAAAACGATTACCAGCATCATTACGAAAACGTCGTGAAATGTGTGTGCTCCAGGCATCTCCATTTCATCAAAGAAGTGGAATACAATATATGAAGTGGAGGTCAGTTTGAAAGCAGGAAATTAGTAAACTGCGGACTTTATGCGAAGAAATTTATGCAAATGCAGTCAATCAATAACCATATAACATGTTGCTATCCTTTGCATTAGCTGGTTAAAACTTTGCAAAATACCAGTATTGTCATTCCTAGTCAAAATCGATTTCTTGTACAGTTTGAAAACATATTGCATCGCAGAAGTCGATTATTACCAGGTTCGTAAACTGACGTTTTGATGTAAAAACCTGTGTTCAGACGATCGATAAAGTGTGATAAATCAATACCGCAGATTTTTAGAGAGTATGCGAGTTTTATGTGTGTGGAGATAATATTTTTGCCAGAGTGTTACATTAGTATTGGTTAAACGCTATCTATACCTCTATTACAGCAAATGTATGCTCATGCTGAAATGCTGGCTTACATTTCGATCGAGGCTTTGATTGCCATTTTGACGTTCGTCAGCAATTTGCTGGTACTTGTGGCAATTAGCAAATTTAGAAATCTCCAAACCGTGACCAATTATCTTATTGCAAACTTAGCTGTGGCGGACATTGGTGTTGCTCTTTTTGCTATTCCGAGCGCAATAATTCTACGCATAGGTAAGTTGTAGACTAAGCTATAGAACAAGAACACATGCCAACAAAGCAATACCAAATAACTCTGGTATATAGCTGTAATTATACTTCACTTCTTATTGCCTGCATGACTAAAAAATTGATATCTCCAGGATTACGAATTACTCCAACTGGCGACCATCTAGATGATGATGGCGTTGTAAATCGTGAATTATGTTTGATCATTGCTTCCTCTGTTCTATTCCTCACTCAAGTTTCTATATATAGTTTGTTCATTATAGCATTAGACAGGTTCATAGCCATCTACTTTCCACTCAGGTAAATCATAGTTTTGCAAAACGTTTGGTTTGTGTTAAATGGTATATTATATGTTCATATAGTATAGATTTAAAAAAGTAATAAGCTGTTAATGTACATGCTTTCTTTGATTCTCACTTTTTCAAGACGGAATTTATGTTACCTATATATACACAATACACATCAAACAAGTAATCTGTGACCTACATGCAGGTACCGCACCTTGGTTACAAAACAACGTGTGAAGATTTGCATGATCAGCACCTGGATTCTAGGTGGCTTGACTGGATTTCTCCCGCAAATCGGTTGGAATGCTGTTCATTCGGAATCAATGCAAACAATGTAGGTAAATATAAGAAGAGTATGGTATACTAATGGCTTGGTCTGTTAAATATTTAGGCGCAGCGTCTTGTAATACATCGCTCATTACATGCGCAAACTTGTTTACATTTAAAGAACGTAGAAGGTTATCATAAATCAAATGTTAAAAACATGAGTCATCAGCCACATAGTCCTTATAGCTGGTACACCAGATATCGTGCTGGAAATGTGGTTTTCATAAATAAACTTTCCAATCTTTGGTGACTTCTACATGTCTCTTGCCTATTCTTCGTTAAAATAAAAATCAGCAGTGATTTTCGAGAAATTGAGTTTTTTTCACTTTTCTTAATTTATTTGATGTTTTAACGTTTCCAAAGTTTCAGCGTTTTATTTTCAGAAACGACACTGATGTAACACGGTGTGCCTTCGAAGAAGTAATTAACATGGAATATATGGTCTATGTCAATTTTTTTGTCTGCGTTCTTCTTCCTTTATTGCTGATGTTTGTTTTGTATTATTTCATTTTTAAGGTATGAATAACCTACTGTAAAATCATGTATTGCAATGTTTTAACAATGTAGACTATATGGCGATATATTTGACACACTACTATAATTGGGTGTCAATTGAAATCACGTTGTGTGTAGACGGCCAAAAATCAACTACGAAAAATTTACTGCGATGTAAATTACAACGTGAGATCCAGAACTTTCAGACAATCATTGAATTCAATGCAACTAGCTTTGCAAATAAGAGAAACGAAGTTTTGTCAGCCTGCTGAATCGAACACAAAAGTTTCACTGCGCTCAAAAACTCTAAAAATCCAGCAAGACCAAAGAACCAACGAAGCTTTGAAACGTATAGATATCGAAGAAGAGGTACATTACATATTCCAGCGGTAGACCTACAAGTTATGTAAATAAGCATTAATTATATAACAATATGTATGAGGGGAACATTGTTCGTATCGAAAAATGTTGTTATCTTGGTTTGCTTTGGAGTAAACCACTTGATTTCTTAAAATATTGCAGAAATAGTGGACACTTAAGTCATCTTAACATACTTCTAAGTCGGATCGGTAGCCAAGTGGTTCGAGAGCTGGCCTTGCATCTGGCAACTATTCTGGCTTGTGTTCCATGTTCGATACCCAATGTAGCCATACCGTTGTAGTGCCCTTGGGCAAGGCATAAACAACACTTGCCCCTGTAGACATATCTAAATTCGGGCAATATTAAATAAAAAATTAAAAATAAACAAATAAAAAATGGCGGGACTTGCCCAAAGCTAGCTTGGTAACTGGGGCTCGAGCGACAAGGAATCATCGTCGGGTTTAAGTCGTGCAAAGTCTTTCCTCGCTCCAAGGGTAAAGATTTTCATACATTTTTCATTTCAATGCAAGATGCATTGATTTTCATTGACTTGCAGCTAAGCTACATATATTAAGACGTAATATTTTTACACAAGGCTAAAGAAACAACTGATTGCGTTGGACAATCTCAAAGAAAAGATTTAATTCAATCATTTGACATTCATGAAGAAGCACTTCCCACAAAAGTCCCGACGTCACAAGCCATAGGCATAAGTGGATATTTTTCCAATTCTTGGATAGGAAGGAAGTTTTCTTTTTCTTCGTACAATACTTCATCGTTAGATAATCTACAATCTGGAGAACCTTATGACAGCCGTTATTTAAGACGTAAAGCCCAGTACATAAAAAAGGAATTTCGTGCTGCTCGCAGTTTGTTGGTTGTCGTTGGTGTATTTTCCGCGTGCTGGTTGCCGTTACACGTCTTGAACTGTGTTACGTTATTTCAACCTGATATCTATCAGCCGACATGGCTGACTGATTCTGCCATTATTCTGTCTCATGCGAATTCAGCTTTTAACCCCTTTATATACGCATATCACCTGCATGACATGAGGGTTGCCTTCCAAAAAATTATCAAAAACCTTTGGAATCGCTTTGCATTGTTAGGTCACTGCCAAGACAAAATCAGCATGTGACGTTGCTATGTATAGCCTAACCCCAACTCACTTTAATACTAAACATGCCTAATTTCCATGACAAGATTTTTGCATTTCCACATATTATTGTAAATACCGTGTCCAATTATCCTCGCTGGTAAATTGTGGGTTAGCCAGACAATAGCAGACTTAACAGTCATGAAGTAGCCATAAAATTATTGGCATGACCGGGGATGGGTTAAAAATCAGAATACAAATCGAATCGTATGCATTGGGGCAAGGTTACTGCATTTTGCGCTTATTGCTTGATTAATTATTTATGCATTGCTTGTGCGGTGTCGGTAAGTTATGATTCTGTGATGATGAGTAAGTGAACAACCCAGTCAGAAATTTATCTTTGGCCTTACTATGTGATATCTACCGCACATGTTAGGAACAAAGTTGGCCCAAGGTACGTCCGCCATTCAACAGCCAGAGATATATGTTAGAAAGAGGTCAGGAAATTTGACAATGGGCAATGCTTGGGCCAAGTATGGCGACCGATCATAAGCCTTATATAACCATGCAAGAGCCTGAGAAAAATTATCTTATATTTTTCTCTGGGCCTAGTCTTTACCTGACATAAAACCCTTTCAGTAACATTACTAATAGCTACGATCTTTTGCGGCTTAATGCAACGTATACGTTTTAAATGATATTTATTGAAAGTTTTACTTGACAAAAGCAAGAACGCAGGAAATTAGAAAATGAAACGAAGATAAAATAAGAATTCTTTATAGGTGAGTGTGTATTTCTTCCCCACTGCTGCAAGATTCGATCGTCCTCAGACAAAACGTGAGAAATGTGACACTTTAATGCGGCTCTTTTGGTCTTTAGGATATTGTCACAGCTGCAGCCCTCTTTTCCCTCCCACCATCCCAATCTCCGACTCCACTAAATACAAACTGGTGTTAAACATTGACATTAGGTTTAACATAGACTAAAAAATTTCACATTTTCAAACATCTACAATAAACACACACGAACCAAGAATGAATGCCAGCAATTTTCAGCAATGATAACAGTAAATGGAAGAGTATTTACCTTTCATCATCAGTTCGTACAAGACTTGATAGTGATCTTGCATTTTGGTTACATTCCTCAGCATCTGGCTCACTGGTTGAGCACTGCTGCGTAGTATACGCTAATCGACAGCACTTTTCATACAAACCTAATAAAAATAATGGAACAGGTAAGTCTCGTTAATCTAAATGAGTTTACACAAAAAGGTTAAAATGATATTTCCGTGATGTTTTGTTTCTCCTATTAGCGAATTACATGCTACAAGATTACAAAACCTCACAAAAATGTCTCAGTAATGCCAACTAAACAATATTTGTATTACCTGCGTATAGTCATACACAACAATTAATACTTAGGCCTACGTACTCACTTGACTGATAGGCTACAATACATTGCAGCTAAATAACTTCCAATTTTTTCTTCAACTTCCAATTCATACTAAATTGGCTGGGATTAAACTGATGCGCTAGGCTAACACAAAAGAACTAGGGGTTAACTAACAAGCACTATAAGAATAGCGCTAACTATCACTAGCAAACATGTGGCCTCACGGGCTCATCAGATCTAAGGACAGGAATTCAAGACAAAGAATTCCCATGAGGCTAGATTTCGTAAAAAAAAGCGCGAAATAAATCAATGCCACGCGATTGGTCAAGGGAAAAACCTTATCGGTAGAACTATGGGTAGAGTGATGACGTAGAAACTCTTCGGCGTAAAGAGAACAACTATAAAGGTTTGCGATTTGGTCGCCATGTTGAAAATGAATATTGTGTACGAGCTGTTGAAAGCGTGGCAGTGAGTTAGGTTTTATAACTACAAATGATTCCAAAAGGAACAATTTTGCGTTTTTACATAAAATTTTGAAAATGTACATTCCATCTTATAATAATAATTTATAATTAAGTTAACCGGTTAATTGTTCTACTTGCGCCTTGCATTTTATCGCCACTTATTGTAATATTGAACTACCACAATTATCATTACAATACAGTACCTACTGTGTGATCATTATCATATTATACAATTTTCACACCTACAATGTTGGTAATCATCTATAGTCCATATACAATTAATTGTTTCCAATTACCTGGTAGGCTTTCAGTGACATGCAGAAATAAGGTCTTTCAAGTTTGGTAAAAGGATACGTAAATAACAATCCAATATTTTTGATAAAACGTACATAAAAAATTTCGATTTTTATACCAACATTATGCAAGAAATTCTTACTTGAGGCAAGGTTTAGAAAGGTACCATGAACCATCGATGGGCTGTTTATGATAAACTAGGATATATGTAAGATTATGTAACTCTTTCTTACGAACAAACATATTACATACATAATCTGTTATAATCAGACATAAGTGATCAATTGGCCATACATAATCTGGTATAATTTCCGACTGGGAAGGAGCGCGTTCTTCCCAGTTAGCACGAGTTACCGAACGTACTTTTATTAAACAAGGCCTGCTGCTACGAAAAACCAACTTATATTGTAGTGCTACAATACTATAGCACTGTGTTTACTACTCATTTTATGGTGTTCACACTAAACCGAACTTCACTCCGAGATTTATCCCAGACTTTAATTTTTGTGCAAATAAAGGCGAGGTAGGCCTACAGTGTTGACAGAGAATTTTAACAACTTAAACAATTATTTGTTTTGAAAATTTTGCTGTCAACCACTACAAGGTTAGCTATTTTCACAGTTATTGTGTAGCGTACTGGCTCTGTTTGGCACTTAACACTGGTTTAATAAAGCTCGTTAATCCAATCAAATGCTGTCATACGGACCCTATACTTATCCAAATAGGGTTTTATTTAAACAGAATTCGAGCGTGATGTTTTAGATGTAAATAATTGCTCGACGTAAGGACACTTCTTGTGTGACAAGAGCGATTGGTTTGCTGTTGCGTGAAAACCGCTTATTACCCAGAAGAACTCATTAAACACAAATTAGGCTATCTTGTTACTCTATTGTATTCTAGACCTATCCTATATAAAGTACAAATAGCCCAGATGAAAAACCAATTGGTATGCATAACATATAACATATACATGATTGTATTATTCTTAATAACATATAGTTAATGATTAAATCTTTAATATAGTTATTATTACTATTACTTTATGTATTATTTTTTGAATGTTATCGTTATGTTTTTTAATAAAACATACAAATAAAAAATCTGCTAATTGAATTTTCCCAGAAAATTTCTATCAGGCAAGTAGATATTGTTTGCCAAAAAGTTTCTGCTAGCTTGACGCATAGATTACACATTACGTGCTAATGTGGCTAGAAGCCTAATTTAGCGGTAGTGCAAATGTCTATGGTTAACGCAGGTGCTGACCGGAGAAATACAACAGTTTACTGTGAGGAATAGACCGTTTCCGAGTTAGGGTCTGGGTGGCAAGATTTTTTCGATAGCACTTCAGTGGAAAATGCCGACCCACTTTAATTCTTTTTTAAATTGCAAGCGTTTTGTGCATGCTATGCACTAGCTAGTTTGGTGTGACGTCTGGATACGTGGTCAGCGAAGCATAAGACGTAAAATGAGTAAGAAATTGCGTGTTATCCGCGCCGCGTTACATAGAATAATTTTGTTTGGCCAAGAGAAGTTTGAAATAATCAAGTAAAAGTAAATACAAACCGAACAGTTACATCCAAACGCGCCGCAGGTACCACGCAAAGTCTTACGCATTTAGGTCACATCCTAGGTTGACCAGTAATCACGTAACGTGACTTCGTATCAAACAAGTTCAGTGGGTAAGATTCAGACTGCTGTAAACTACTAGCCATAGGCAACAAATTTTCAAAAGTTTTTTTTTTGTGCAAAGGAATTTATATTTTACTCACTTGAGCGAAATCGTAACAATGTGATGCCCAGAACGCTTGTAATGTAAAAAAGAATCAAAGTGCGTCAAGAGTTTCCCTTGTTAATTATATAGGCCACGAAAAAAATCTTGCCACTCAAAAAACATGGCGTCCGTCACTCAGAAAGGGTCTATTCCATAGATACCTTATATATAACAACTAGATATCTAACTACCTTGCGCTTGCGCTTTAAGAAGTGAAGCCAGTATGGGTCCGCCATTTTGTCAACATATGCGACCAGAAATGCTCTGGCGCATATATGTTGAATGCAACATATGAAAGGATTATGTGACATTGGCAAATAGTTATGAAATGGAAAGACGTTTTTTGATGCAGACGATGCTAAGCATTATTCCTGAAGCTCAATTGCATAGTTAAAGGGTGTTTGGCGTTTAAATAATGGCCCATATACTGGAACGACCCGTACCGTACCGGTATCATTAGCGAGCAGTTTGTGCGAATGGTAGGATGTTTCTGGCAATAAATTGTGGAGAGTAATTTTTTATGTATCAATCATTTGCTTTGGATCATGCAACTCTTACTCAAATGAAGGGCTACCACATTGCCTTATGCTAGGCCTTTACGGTACCGGTAGGCAATTAGCCTAGGCAAGCTCACTCATTGATACAACTAAACTACAAATATTTACAAAAACAGTCGGTGATAGCGCAGTGCAAACACCTCGGCTTTTCGAAAAACTTCAATAGAATTAGGCCTATACAGAACTAATTTACAATTGGCTTTTAGCCTTTGTCTCACTCTCTCCCAACGCTTTTGGGCGCATGTGTCATCGCAGGCTTGTTTCACTTTTCAGCGAGAGTTGGATATCTAGTTATTATATATAAGATATCTATGGTCTATTCACTGTTGCGTGTACACATACTTACTGGGTAGTGGCTGGCTGCTGCATCTGTATGTAGCCTAGAAATAAAAAGTACACATTGTCATTGATTGGCGTCGAGTGCGCATGCCCTGCCGCACTTATCGTTATGCCTACGTACGGTACTCGGGTACTGCACGTTTTGAATAGTTTGCAATTTTACCGACCGCAGTACAGCAGTGCCAGTTTGCTTTTATAATACTGGTATAGCCTAATAAGAGTTGCTGAATTGATGTCATAGCCTTTTATTTTGGATGCTTTTATTACACTGACGAAAATTGAGTCTATATAGTATGCATGTAGACAACCAGATGACCTCACAATTTGAATAGCTGAGGTCTAGTATACAAAGGCATCCTGTGGTTGGTACACTTGTGTGTACTAGGCCTAGCTTAGACCCCAAAAATTTAGGTCAGCTAAAGAAATGCCTGCCCGCACATCAGGATCGAATGTTGAGAGATTAGGATTAGGCTAGTATATTACTACATCATAACGCTGACTCCTTTCTGTAATTCTATACTCATGCCTTCATATGGGTTGTAGCCTATATGGAAGAGAAAAATGCTGGTCAGCACTATGGCCGGCCACTGCTGGGCACTGGCCAGTCTGCCAGTGCCTGCACTGTAAAAAATCTTTTCTAATTATAAGTCAGTGAGACAATTAAGACTAATAGTTAGTCTTCCAACGAAAAGTATGGCTTATAGTTAGTCTAAATTGTCTCACTGACTTATAATTAGAAAAGATTTTTTACAGTCCATGGACTGCAAAGTACAGGAGTATGGGTGTTTTCAGCAAGATCTTGCTGTCTTGCATAGGCTATGCCAAACAACTAAAAATAACAAGCACAAGTGCACAGAAATGCTAAAGCATGCAATCAATTAGTAAAAATGTAATGTACGCTGTTTGATTAATTTAAACTCTAAATCAGTTAAAAATTAGATCTAACTCATTAAGTGCAAAATTGCAAACTAAAAATGGGCCACAAAAGCTAATGGACCGTAGACAATTGGGTGTGTACCTATACCAAATCCTGCAGTCTGGCCGCGTGCTGTGCCGGTGAATTTTATTCGATTTAATTTATTTTAGTTTTCAGTATTTCACTGGAAAAAATCATACATTCAAAGCTATTTTTTATTTCATTTCTTAACTTAACCTAAGTTTTAATTGTATTTTAACATAATAACGTAAACATAACCTAAATCTTCCATCCAGTTTAAATCTAACTTCAATTAAACCCCAAATGCCTTAAATCGACTTTTTGCATGCTTGCATTCTTCTAACCTAACTGCCCATCTTTAACTCTGGGCTGTGTAACTTACTTATGCTGAAATACTCCCTCTATTTTTTTTGTTGGTGAACAGCAATGCACTGAATGCAGGTAACTCTGCTCACCTTGTTACTTTTAGATGCATGTTAAGTTTTTAGACGAAATTTTTTAGAAAAATTTTTGAGCAGTGGCATAAGGAAATTATTTCTTCGTGCAAGACAATCAGACGATAGTATCAGTATTGCTTCTGTGGAAATGGACAGAGGGGAAAGTGAAAATGATGCCTCATCAAAAGCAATGACTTTAAATTCACCTGAAGTAATCACTTCTAAAAATCATTCCTTTCTTCCAAATGATCCTCAAGGTATCCATGTTTTTTCTAATATATATGCTACTGTTTTTTTACAAGCATGTTATAAATTTGCAAAACATGTTTTCATTGTGTTTATGTATTTTACAATCATAGAGTTTAATACAGTTGTAAAGAAATAATCGGAATGGAATAGCCTAAATGAAAATGAATCCTTCATTATTACTAGGTTGTACAAATAAATTGTTCGAAAGTTTTAGCTATCATAGAGCAATTTTCAGATCAAAACAATATCTATATATGTAATATTAAAACATGTTTTTAGATATTGTGCCTGATATGTCTACCAGTTTTAAACGAGATGGCATAAGCAGTATTTTGTCAAGGGAATACAAGATGAAAAATGCATCAAGAAGAGTAAGTTTCCCAGAAGATGATAAAATTATCAGTGGATATGGAGAACCACGCAATCCGTGGGCTCATGGTATAGACTTGATGCTATTTTGTTGTAGTATTGAAATTGTGTATGTCTTTTTATACACTGGTACTTGCTGTTTTTTTTGTCAAAGCTGTTAAGCCAGAATAAATGCACAATAAAGTGGTACCGGTATTAAAAATGTGCATTTCCTGTGCTATAGTAATATGGAATTATGTTTTAGCCAAAAGTACATCAACTGAAGAACTAATCCAAGCTTACACCCAATCATGTCAGCAATGGGGTGTGAAACCCATAACAAAGCTCCTAGTGCAACTACAAGTACTTTAATTCATTCTTCTTGAATTCTGTCATTCTGGGATCGAGGAATTATTTTTTAAATTTTGTCTTTAACTCTATGATTCAGAAAAAGTATTATAAGATTAAGTTAAATTTTTGTACATTGTTTAGGAAATCAGAGATTTTTCTGTGAGAGCTCATTCATTGACATTAAAAGGTTTGTGAGAGCCAACAAGTAGTAAATGCTTGTTTAAGATTCAATTGGTTTATCACATCAGTAGCAAGTTATTTATTGGGTATTTTGTAATGATATGCAAAACAAATGAGATGATAGTGCATGCTTTAAACATTTTAAGATAATCACTTTGCTTGAAAATTTAAGTAAACAGTTATCTTAAATTCTTATACATATATATAATAGATATGTTGTAACACGTAGATAAACTATTTGATCAGTTTTACTGTAAATATAGTATATATATATATATATATATATACGTGTTTATTGGTATGTTGTTTTCAGGTTTAGACTTTTAATGCAATACAGTTTAAAAATGAAGCTTTTTAAGGTGTGTGGTATGAATTTTACAGGTGAAAAACTGGATTCAAAAGTTGTGGAGACATTGGAAGCTGTTTTCAGAAGAGTCCAGTTTGTGATCATGGACTTGGAGGCAACTAATCTAGATGATGATGTAAGCATTTTTACTATGATGAAAATAAACTCAGAATAGTACAATAAGTGTTTATCCATTGATTATTATTTGTTGTTTGTAACATTACATACATCTATTGTAATTTAAATTTTAAGAGGAATATATCGGATGAGAAGCAGCAGATGAAAGCAGTCTAAATTTTACATGTATTACATATTTTTATGAAATAAATTTTGTAGTCTGCTGCAGCCCTGTTTGACATGATTGAATATTATGAATCCGCTGTGAATGTCTTGGTTGGCTTCAATAAAAATTTAGGCACACGAGGCTGGCAGGCAGCTGCTCACATGATGAGAAAGGTAAACAGCTTTCAATTGCCCCATCGGTGTTGCTTTTTTATTTGTATTGTGTTAGTTAGTGTTTTTATATGTGTGTGTTATGTGGTTTTTCAAATAATAATTAAATTTACCAACCAACAGTATTTGAACGGTTTTGTTGCTTGTTTTTGGAATTTATTTCATGATATTAATTTAAGTTCATTATACTGAAGATGTCCTGCTTGCGACTCTTTGATGGCCACGGTGTACCTTTGACAGATCAGGCAGTACCTTTCGTCGGCAGGGCATTAAGGCTGAGTAACACTGTTGTCACGCTCCATCTTGAATGTGCAACATTAAGTGGCAGGCCTATGCTACTAATAGGTATATGTTGTGTAAATATTAGTAGTGACAGCCCTTTTTCTTGTTTGATTTTGATCATTTAATACCTTGGAATGTCAATAGTAAAACGTTTTTATTGAAGTCATTGCATTGAAATTAGCTCCAATTAAAATTATCGACATAATTTCTGTTCGGTAAGTTGTGTTGGTAGTAGGTTGGTCGTTAAATAATTTTCTTTTGTGTATAATCCTCCAGTTGCTGCACTTCGAATGAATGTTACGTTAAGGGAACTATTTCTTGCTGATAATCGTTTGATTTCAACTGATGCATTGCAACTGGCCAACCTCCTTAAATTCAATTCTGTGCTACAGTTGCTAGACGTTAGAAATAACCATATCCAGGTAACTGAAGTAGATTTAGCCAATAGCCAAGTAATATTGGTTTTGTCCTATTTGACCCCGTCAATAGTAGTGATCTGCGGTTATATAGTAAGTTTCAAGTATCATATAGCCATTTGATATTTGATCGAGCTAAAACTATTTTATCATTCAGGATGCCGGTTTATGTCATATATGTGCTGGCCTCATGAGTCAGTCACAGACCAATCCAGGTGGTTTGCAGACTTTAGTTCTGTGGAATAACCAATTATCATACCAGAGCATGGGCAAACTGGCAATGGCCTTGGCAAGTTTTTTATACTGGTCGTATTTAAAGTTGCTGCTTACAGTTATTGTGACGTTTTTCTGATTTGATTGTGATCTGCAAAAGTGCAACATGTTAAGAAAATGCTTCTGTTATGCAGAAATACACCAATACCTTGTCGACACTGAACTTGGGTCAAAATGTTCTTGGAGATGATGGTGCTGCAAAATTAAAGGAAGGGTTATTACACAATCATTCTCTTCTTAGACTTGGAATGGTTGGCACTAAGCTATCTTGTGAAGGTCTGTGAAGGGTTATTGTTACCATTACGTAATGGTGCTGTTGCAATAAATTTTTATGAGCTGGTTAATATAACTGTTGATTTTTGCAGGTGCTATCGCATTAGCTGAATTTCTTGCCGAAACGCCACGCATTATTCGTTTAGACATGCGCAACAATGACATTCAGGTTGGTGGTTTAATGGCTTTAAGTCTCGCCTTCAAAATCAACTACTCGCTCCTACGCTTGGACATTGACAAGCCAAGTTCAAAGGAAGTTGTAAGTACTGTCAGAGTTCTTCCATATAGTTGATAGTAAATACTTTATCAATTGAATTTAGCTTAATCTCTGAGATAACCAATACTTTTGCATAAACTATAAGGCTGTACAATAAGGCTTTGTTGTGATATATCACTAATTCGAGTCTCATATGTGCAAAGCAAAAATAAGTAATAAAAAGTCCCAGTCCAAATGTCAATGTAATTGTGAACAATCTGTCTGACTTTTTTATCTGCCTGGTGCTCCCACAATATGGAATCTATAATTAATAATGACGTTGTTTGCAAGCATGGGATGTATGAGGGTGGTTGAGGTGGAGTTCGGCTCCACCAACCAGAATGCAATATATACCAAATTTCGTAAAAGAAAATCCAAATTTACATGTTAATTTGCAATAATGCTTTGCATCATTTGACATAGCTACTAAAAGTAAGGGACACATGAAAAATCATTTTTCAAACAATCACTGTGTGTTAGCAGTATGATAAGATCGCACTACTTATATATCAAGTAGGTTTTCAAAGCCTAAATGCATATTGTCATGTGTAAGACAATACTTAAGTTACGTCTTTTAAAAATTTTAATTTGGTGTGAAGCAGTTTAAGTATAAGATGTTGCAAGTGCTATTTGCTATTTACCTTGTTGAATCAGTTTCTGCCAGCCTATGTTTACATTACTTGGCAAAAGTGGAATATCGTACAATATTGAATGGGAATATCATAAATTGACATGTTTCAACAGTTTATTCTAGAATTGCAGGTAGCGCATTGGAACAATACAAAATAAAATATTTGGTCTGCATAAAATGTTACGTTCTTTTATAGCTTATTTTAACTATAGTGTTTGAACATGTGACAAGCTGTAGCAGGTAGTATTTGTAGTAACATTTACTATACCAGGGCTGGGCAAACTGCGGCTCTCCGGCATGTTTTTTGTGGCTCTTCTAGTCGAATCGTAAAATTCCAAAAAAATTGTAAAGGCTACCAAGAGTACCGTTTATGAACGTTTCTGTCTATCTTTTCTTTATTTATGGCAAAGGTTGTCAAAATGCGCCTCGCCGACATGTTTTTTATGGGTCTTCTAGCTAAAAATTAATATCCCAAAATGACTACTAATAACTAAATTGACAATCATTACTGATTTTGCGGCTCGCTGGTGTTTATATTTTTCCGCAAGTGACTCTTTCATTGAACAAGTTTGCCCACCCCTGTACTATACCATATAAATACAAAGGATTACCATTTGTTCATGCAACACCCCAGGCTGAGATGGTAATGCAACAACACCAAAAACAATAGATCATGCGTCTACATGTGCGTCAACATCACCTCATGTGTTGTTTTTAACATGCGTATGTCGTTCCCATCATTTATCACCACCACATTGTGCAATCAACTGTATGCAAGACCGGCACTTTGTTCAATAGAATCAGACAATCTCAATGACACATTAACAAAACATTAGTCTTTCATCAAATTCGGAAATAACTGACTCACGTCGGATGTTGCAATGATTTTACTTCCTGTTTGAGCTTGCTTGTTTATATTATATACTGGGTCTTCTGCAAAGTATTTTGTTGGTTAAGCCATGCAATGCTCAACATTTATATAGATATAAAAATTATGATAAATCCGATAAATGTTAGGATGGTTTCAAAACAAAAATGGTAACTTTTTCCATCTAAAACAACATTTCAAACTTCATCGTAAGTGCTGCTTGGTGATTTAGTGAAATAGTCAGTGATTTTTGCATGCAATTCAGTTAAACCTGATTTTATTTTGTTTTGTTTGTAAATATTTTTTGCATTACTGCAGTTTAAGTTCCAAATTTCCAGTTATATGTAATAACTACATGTTACATGCGCTGCTATTTGTTTGTAAATTTTCAGTTAAAAGAGTTGGTTGAAAAGCAAGACTCACTGTTAAAAGACATTCATGCTTATGCTGCCCGTAACAAGGAACAAGCATTGCAACGTGTTTTAAACGTGCAAATGGAAAGACAGAAGAAAACAGATGAAGAAAAAACACACGGTTTCAGGTGTACAATCATTTCTCAATTTTTAATGTGCATTTACTGATAGCAATTTTATTTCGGAAATGTTTGATTTACAGCAATTTGTAGGTATTAATGGTCATTTATTTCATCACCAATCACCAGGTATATGGACATGACCAATTCTGCCATCGCGTCAAGTCAAAACAATAGCAACAACAAAACAAATGTTGCTACAAACTCAAAACAAGTTTGCAATTCTCAGCTACTTGAATGTCACATTGATGACAGCCCCATGAATTCACCTGCGCTCTTGCCAACGAATAGTGTCTCCTATCATCAGGTACTAAAGTTTCACTCTATGTCATCCTGTCATTAATGTACGTTATTTAGATATGTTGTTGTAATATACCATACAACACTTAACCTGTGTTCTAACACTCATGCTAGTGACCCAGGTTTGTTGTATATTCTTTTGCCATGTTTAACAACATTAATTGCTTAAAGTTTTCCTGTTTGTCAGAGACGTTTACAGAAGTTTTTCCTGCTCTTAGGTATCTCCCGTCATGTTTAGTAGCAGTGAAATGGAGAAGCGCGCTGCTCAGACAAAGAGTGATGCAGATGCTACTACTCAACAGGAAGATGTAGAAGAGCGACTGGTGGATGGCGGTGTCCATCAAAACAAAGCACAATCTCAACTTCCTTCATCTGGAGAATCCCAACACAAAGAAGATGAACCAGCCATTGATCCCCAGTCTAGTGAAGTCGACACAGAAGTGATGACTCCGTCAAAGAACCAGCCAATAATAGCGACAGAAGAAGATGAAAAGCTTGATGAAGTTGCCAAAAGTAGTCTGGAAAACATCAAACCGTCTATCGATGAAGACTCAACTACGGGCAGCGAAGTTGAAGAGAATACGGAAACTCTTGCACGATCCGAAGCGATTGATGCAGACTGTTCATCGTCGGATAAGACAGAAACTGTTGCAGGTCTCCAAGAAAGCAATGTGACTATTACACATTTTGACTTAAGCTTATTCCCAAAAGACTGAACCACTAGCCCATTCCAACCGTTAACTTTGTGTATTTATTTTTTCCTAACTTTTTGCGCTTTTTTCTGGCTGTAATATTATCGGTGCTTGAATTGCAATATTGCTCACGTAGCATAATTTTTGTATTAAATGTTGTACTGCTTGCTAATGGCAACCGATAAACATATTCCTGACATGCCTTTAGTCCTGCTGTTTTTTTGCACGTATTGTTTGAGAGGGTGCTATTACGACCATTTTTTGTTATACACTACATGTTCAATATTTTATTTTGTGTTGGCGCGTTACACTTGTTCACATGTCAACCTCTTTCTTTCCATATTGATTTTTGCTCTAGCACTTGTCCTATACTGACCACAACCCTATCTAAAAATCTAAGACTATTCACCTATGACTGCTTAATTTTACTGGAAAACCAAGTCTGCTCAATAAGTTTGCATATTTCCATTGGGGTTTCTGGTAAAAACTTTCTACTTTATTTGAAAAGTTTTATATAGTTGCTTAATATTCTACACGCACTTAATGCCGCCTATCTCAAACCTGAAATGACCAATTCCAACGGATTTGGTAACTTTGTAAATATATATGCAGTAGTTTTAGTCGTCTTTATAACTTCCAGTCGTGTAGATGTAATTACCTTCTGCAACAAATAACTAAAAGGGTTTTTAAACCCACCTTAAGCCTTACTTTTACAGTACCTTTTAGAAGTTTGTGCTTGGCTAGGTCGACATACATTTTGTTATATCACTCAATTACTGCTGTGAAATGTTTTCTTGCGAGTGGTGCAATGGATACTTAAGACAGTAAAACAAATTTGAAATTCCTGGTGTTTTGATCTTATGAACTACGACAGCACTTTGATCAAAGATTGGCGCATTAGGTTACATTCCAACTTGCAACCGAATTTAACTCAGAATATGTAATGTTTAACAGCTTGAGCTCTTTTGAGAAGAGGTTAAAATGGATACCGACTGTGGAAAATCAAAGCAATATTCCCAGAATGAGGACGTATAGGCGAGTTACTATTTCTACCCAAAGCATAAGTTCATTCAGTTTTTATCGATCACTTTCAAATGTCGTTTTTTGCAACGTCTGATAAGCGCGTGATGGTAAGGTCCACATTAATGATGCTGTGTTTAAAAAGTTTCACATTTAATGTCTGCAAGATTATGTGTTTCCAACATTTCATTTACAACAAGTCAACTGCGCCACTGGCAGAAACAGTTGCTTAAACAAAAATAAGTTTCTGCTATTTCTGTGAAATAAGCGAGGATGTTTTTACATTAGGTATGGTTCCTTTTTCAGGAAATCAAAAACTAAGGCCTGACATAAATTTACAGCATTATTCTTTCTGAGGCTTTGTGCCAGTTAGAAAACCAAAAAAAATCTGATTAAATGTTGAGATGTTCTTTGCCATTGTACTATTGTATAGTTATCTTTGTCTGCAATGGAAAAGTAAAGCTTTTGGTATCAGGTCAAGCTTGTGCGTCAACGTCGGCGAAAGTTTGCAAACGAAATGCGGTGGAGCGGGCTTAAATATCACTGTGCAACAAATTTTCAACTTTGAAAGACTTCAAGAACTAGTGAGGTTGTACTTTGTAAATTCGGGGGCGCTAATTTCGAATATGGTCTTGGTTTTTCACGATTACGTCAGAATTGTTTGAAAGAAACGTTTTCAATTTTTCTAACATTATGCTTGAAAATCCGATAAAATGAACGTTGCACGCATGTCTAATCAGCAAAATTCAAAGCCAAAGTAATGCAATCGCTACTTGGTATCTTTGCAAACCTGCATGTGCTGCTATAAACTAATTATTGAGTGTTTTTAACTCAAAACTGTGGATGTGATACATGTAGAACTACGCTGATACGGGTTGCAAACGCACTAAGCAAAAATGAAGTAGATTACACCACTCCCGCTACATGGACAAGCATGATTGTCAAAACACTGTCTTATGTAGGCCTACAGTAACTTGCTTTTACTTCTTTCTCTTAGCGTCTTCATCGCTTATGCTGCAGTTCAGAACTATCTCGCTGTATTGACCAGCAGTAGTCAGCTAGCATTCCCACTTCCTTTTGTACCTTTTCTCAATGACAGCAATGTCTTGATGAAATCTTACACCGTGCTCATCGGAAACAACTCCTAAATTGTCTTGAACGAAATCTAAATGAGAGGCTAAAAAGTGCACTTTCAAAGACATTTTACAACCTAACACTTTATAGCTAAGCAACAAGTTTCTCACAACTTCATCATAATTTTCAGCTCGATGTGAGCCTAAGAACTTTTGACATATTTCTTTGAAACCGTTCCATGCAACTTTTTCATCTTCCTTCAGCATTTCAGTAAACTCATCATTGAGAAGAAGCTTGCGTATTTGTGGCCCTACGAAAACACCATCTTTAATTTTAGCGTTTGACAAACTTGGAAACGTAGCTTGTAAGAAGTAGAAAACTGGAGAGTCTTTGTTTATAGCTTTTACAAATTGTTTGAAAAGCCACAGTTTGATATGCAAAGGTGGAAGGATTATTCTTTCCTGTGGAACAAATGGTAAAGCAATAACATTGTGCTGACCAGGCTCGAAATCTCTTCGCAAGGGCCAGTGTTTCTTCGGGGAATGTTTGCTACGAGCTCTCGAATCCCACAAGCACAAAAAACAGCAGTACTTCGTGTAGCCCAGTTGAAGCCCTGTCAGTATAGCAACAACTTTCAAATCAACACAAACTAACCATCTATTGGTTCTGTAATTTATTTTGTCCAAAATGAGCTTCAAAGTTATATAATTTTCCTTTAGTGTAGTTGAGTATGCCACTGACACGGATGGTAAAGTGTTGCCATTATGCAGAAGTACAACTTTACTTTCCTTCGAACTGTCTACAAGTAGTCTCCAATCATTTGGGTCATAGTTTATTCCAATGCTTTCAAACAGTCCAGGTATATTGTTGCAGTAACACAATTCATCACCAGAAGTAAATAGATTTGATAAATCCTCAGATCTTTGCCGGTAAAATGTAACCTTTGTTCCCAGAGCAAGTAAGTTCCATTGTTGTAAGCGGGACGCCAGGAGTTCACTTTTGCCTTTAGACAGATTTAAGTCGAGTACAAGATGATTCAAATTTTCTATAGTAATAAAATGTGGTCTTCTTTCACTCACAAAAGAGTCAAAGTCAGTGTTTGAGTCTTCGGAATTTCCAGGAGATTCATCGCTTATTACTGGGATACTAGATGGAGGCTTTGGTATCGGCAATTCCACAGAGTGTGGAACCGGACTAATAGCAGATGGTAGATTAGTTAGGGTATGCAATGCCTTTTTTAGTTTTCTGGTTATACCCTTCTGTTTTAGTGAGGCAGAAATAACAGTCCGTGATGTGGTCTTTCTACTCTCTCCATACCATTGGTACAGCAAATCCCATAGGCACGTTTTTCCAGCAAACCATTTCTTAAGTTTCGTACTGCAGTCTAAGCAACAAAAATTGGAGCCCAATCTTTGTCTTGGTCACCAACTGCACATCCGAAGTATGCATAATACAAACGTTTGGTTTTATTGCTTAGATTTCTTCTGTATTTATTGAAAGTTACTTCACCGCAGATATAGCAAAAACTATCAGCTTTGTTTTTGCAAGAACGCCGTTGTTTAGACATATTCAAGCAGAATGTATAGGCTACACAGTTAATCCTACAAAAAATTGTGCTTTTTACCTTAAAAGTCAACGCAATAAGTGTTGGACCTTAACTTCAGCAATCATTTAGGCACAAAAACATAAGATAAAAGTGAAACAAAGCAAATATAATATTTCAAATGTTACAAGGTAGTACCTGCAATAAGGCAAACACGCACATTTTTGCGAAAATTTAAAATCAAAATTACAAAAAAATGAAGGGCGATGGGAAAAAATGGAGTTCATATTCGTGCCCAGCACACCAGAAATATCCAAAAACACCTCTTTGCTCTTTTGAAGTTTTTTTCTGTGTTACACAGTGTTACCAACGAACTTTTCTGTGCAAATCGCGGAGAAATCAACACAACTTTAAGGTTAAGGTTCCCGGATCCACGGCTAAGAGTTGTCGCAGTTTGAATGGGTATATCATATTAACTTATACGAACGTCTTTTGCTTCTTAGGATACCGAAAGAAAATCAAATGCAACGTCAAATTAAAAATTAGGTTTCGAGCAGCAAAATTATCGCAGAATTTTAATTTAAGGTCTTTTTTTAGATTGAAAAACTAAGACACAAGTTAAGTTAGTCTGTAGTCTGTCAAGAAGAGGGTGGCAGCGCAAAACATAATGGACCTATAACCAAAAAAAACAATTTTGTGCCACCTTGCGGCTGAACGAAACTATCGTGCTGTCCGACTGTGGGTGATTTCCCCCGCAACTCGTAAATCTGTGCAACTTTTGTTCCTGTATTTCTGTTTTTATTGTTGCATTATAATACGCTTTCATAAAAAATAATCCTACCTAGGTCCTGTCTTGAAGTGACGGCAATCTGCTGGGCTAGGTTAAATTAAATGCTGATGGTATAAACCTAAAATTCATCAAATCATTTACTGTAAATATAAACTGTCACAAAAACAAATTTCTGTTTAAAAGGATGGCGTGTAAATGAAATCCTTTGATTTGCAAAGACAAAAGGCCCGAAAATGGAATGAATTTACAACCACTACACTAAACGATCACAAAACACAAATAATTGGATTGGCAGGACACTGGGTAGAAGAAACACTTGCAGCGACTTTTGCACAAATCAGAAAAATATTGAAGCCATGATAATGCGTTTAGGACAGGCAATTCA
Organism: Clavelina lepadiformis; assembly: GCF_947623445.1. NCBI lineage: Eukaryota > Metazoa > Chordata > Ascidiacea > Aplousobranchia > Clavelinidae > Clavelina > Clavelina lepadiformis. The sequence continues at coordinate 6,272,366 of NC_135241.1, read as the reverse complement.
TTGCTACAGTGAAACAACACAAAACACAGTACAAAAGTACCCAAAAAAGCTCTCTGCATACTGTGTGTCATTGTGTATTGTTTTTGTGACAAATTATTGGCTTCTACACCGAACTGAGTAACTACACATGTGCACAACATACCATATAAGCTGCGCAATGTTTACTGCACTTTTACAAGAAACCTAGTGCATAAGACGCCTTATTCTGAATAAAAGTCACTACAGTGGCATAACGGGAGTGCTAAAATTCACGGCCTTTCCAGTGATAGTGAGATCAGTTTTTTCTTTTTTGTCAGACTTCTCCCGCCCTGTGCCATTGCCTTCACCTTCAATATTTGGAAACGTCACTCCGATGTGTAAATAGAGAAGTGCTTAGCAATGCTCACGGCGTGGCGGTTTTCAGCTGGTTTCACTCTTTTGAAGATTTATTGAGTCTGGTAGCGTTACATGTTTCATTTCCTAGACTTTTATCACCACGAAAAAGCTGTGGGTTTTGTTTCAAACAACTTTTCTTGAATTTCTGCCAGCACGTGACCCACAAGCTTACCGTCTCCACAAAAAGTAAGATTGGTAAGTTCTTTCTTAAAATCTGCCACTTTAAGACATCTTGTGGATCTCGACATCTTCCCTGGTCCGGCGAACCGTTGGTTGCGTTGAAGAAACAAAGTCAGTTTCTGATTTTCCACCACATCAAGGTTTATGTGAGTTAATATTATTCTTAAGGACGAACAAGTAATCAAAGTTTCTCATGCGTTTACGAAAACATATACTATCGCCATCATTCCCATGATTTCTAGTATCCTGTAGTTTCGTACGAGACGCTCTTTCGCTGCTAGCGGCAATCATAGATTTTCGATGGCGAGAAATTGTATAGCAGTTTGTAAGCTGAAGTATCAGCCCTTACAGATCTTCAAGAAAGTCATTGTTTAAACATGTTCGCAGTAGAAAATATATAGGCTTTCACGGTTTTAACGTATTGGCTTCAAATATCTTTTAAAACTATACTTAAACTACCAGTGACGTAATGAACTGGTTTTATAACCAAATTTGATTACTATGCACAGTGCCATAGTTTTTAGATTCTGGTGCGCCTATCATTTAGGCCTATGTGTGATATCTCCAGGCGCATTAATTCCCCTCAAGATTTTCTCTTGACTCCCCACCAGTCGTTGGATCGATTTTTACTCAGTTTAAAAATGCTGCATGGCTTGAGATTCTTAACATCGGTTGAAATCACCACAAGCTTCCCAGCCTGGAAAATAGGTTACGTTTAAAAGAATACAAAAGCCAATGGCATACCAAAAACACAACTTCCACACCGCATAAAGCACTAAACTGAAACTGATTTACTGTATTGCTGCAGAAACATCAAGCAACTCCAATTAATTGATTAATTTATCAACGAGTCACAGTCCAATCAGGCGCACGCTACGTCCAAACAACTTTACGAAGTTGGTTAATTAAAAGTTACGACTAATCAATTGATATTAGACGATTTTTCCAAGAAAAAATGTTGATTTTAGTACTTTTTCTTGCAAAAAAATTTCTTTCATATGTTCATAAACTTGAGCTGTAGACGTTATGGAGTTTTGAAAATTTAATCAGTTTCATAGTTTCAATGTAACGTATACGGACCCATGCTAAAGGTTAATGTATTGAATTTGTTGTTTTCTTTTCAAAGCACGGTACAGATGTAGGTTACAGACAGGTTTAATCTCCTCTAGATTATTTTTTAATAGGTTCCTCTTAAACCTTATCACGAAATGTTAAACTGCAGAAGATCCCTAAAATTAATACAGAAGATGGCTAATGCGGGCCAATTAATGCGATTACATTTCCGCTACATGTATCATTTTGTCCATATGCTCCCTTTTTATCGTTTTTAATCATTTCCACGTTCATTTAGTCGGGCTGTTTGGTTTTATGTTTAAACAAATACAAGATCATCCGCCAGTATATGCATATGTACTGAAACGATTATCGAGTCAATTGCTCTAATGTAAATTCAACATTGATACGGATAAGTGCTACTTAAATGTTATACCGACTTCTTTACCGGTCAATACTAAATCCTATATGCATTTCAATATCCGAAATATTCCCATGGTGCTGATGCCGTTTCCTTCTTCGTCACCGGCTTGGCAAATAAAAAATTAAGGCTTTCACAGAAAGCGCTTTGGTTTTAGTTAATGCAAGGAACTAAAGAACACGCGACTTAGACAAACGTCTCGTAAACTTCTACAGACTTCCATCTACAGACTTCCATTACAATTTTCTAATTCATTCAACTTTCTTTTCTTTGTCGGAAATTGGCTCATAGCACTATAGTTCATAAAAACAATGCGAGTGGTTTTTAAATTATATGCACAACATACTTACTTTCTCCATTTCAGTCAGATAATTGAAATGTAAATAAACAAAATACTTGTTTCATAAACGATTTTTCCGGAAGCGAATATATTCTATGTTATTGGTTCATCAATGTATACTGTTTAAAATCTAAAAACCTGTCAAAATGTTTATTGACTTTTTATGACTTGACAATTGCAGTGATAAAAAGATATAACACTCAGTTAATGAACGCAGCTTACCGTTTGCTACGTTTTGTTTTCCACTATATACACGGTTGCAGAATTCCCATCACGCGATAAGCCTCAGTGGTATGTCAGTTCCCTTCTCTTAATTACTTATAGTATTATCACAAGCGATACATTTTAATCGCCATGCTTTCCATTATAGCTAGCTATGATCTGCTTAACCTGCAGCTGTGTCTTTGCCAAACAGCATATAGACAAAATCGAATGATTTTCCAACATTTGTATGTGTTCATGTAATACTCCCTAACTATGCTTCACGACATACGGTTGCTTCTTTCAGTGCAAAATCAGATAAAAATATAAAAACAAGCAATGCTTCAGCAGTTATCTTTGACAATTGAAGTTATTTAGTATTCCTCGGCTTTTTTCGGCGGTTCCGGCCCATCTTTGCTTGATTTAGTTTCTTTGACGTCATTGCTTTGTTCCAATTCTGCAATAGTTTGCGATGTTGAGGAAGATGACGAAACCGATTCCACGTCGGTGAAATGATTGTTTTTCTCTTTTGGAGAAGCAAGGTGAGAAGAAGAAGAGGAAAATTTTCGGAGCGATGTCAGTGGAAGGGAGAAGTTTGAAGGTGAGCAGAACGAAGTCGGAGAAGAAAAACTGCCGTCAGCAAAATTGAGTCCATAATTCGGAAAACCGATGGGAAAATTGGAGAGCTTTCCAGCCCAATAAAGTCCGGATGGATCTTGACAGTGACGAACTGATCCACTCGAATGACCTGTGGGTGAATTTTCATGGCTGCATACTCGGGGGTTTGATTCGTTCTGGAGTCGTCTGTAGTGCACAAAGAGCTAGCGTTATAAAAACACAAAGATGCATATTTTTCCTCTATGGCGTTTATTGCAGCAAAAGTGTTTTAACTGTCTTCTCATCTTGTTTTGGTTGCTTATAAATGGGCTGCGTACTCAGATATATTTATAATATAACAGTAAAACAGAAAATTTGGAAGTGCAAGAAAATGGAAAATTTAGAAATATTTAAATACTTTTGCAAACTGTATACGAATATAGTTACCTGTTTTTAGCGTCAGCCGCTCTATCTCGCTGTCTTCTGTTTTTGAACCAGTTCCCCACTTGCGTTGGTGTAAGTCCAGTGGCATTCGCTAATTCTCTTTTCTTGGACGGGTTTGGATAAGGATTCTGCAAGTACCATTCTCGCAACAAAGTCCGAGTTCTTTCCTGGTAAACGATTTTTAAATTGTTCAAAACATGGCAAGGTTTGAAAAAATATTTTCTTCTTATTTTGTATAATTAGTAAAAATTACTTTAAGGATGTATCCTGTTGAGATACAACAATTACACTTAATAAATTTTATGTTAAAAAATATTCTATAACACTGCATAATGTGTAATTTTGGCACATTTATATAATTTTGAAATAAACTCCACGACATTTAATAAAAAACACGCCGCGCCGTCAATGTTACCAAAAGTAAATTTTCATTTTTCTTGTTACCTTGAAACAATGAGTTTTTTGTTCTCCATCCCAGATTGTCCTAGGAAGCGGAAACTTTTTGCGGATTCTATATTTATCGACAGGTCCTAACGCTCTTCCGCGAAGTTTTTCTGCTTCCTGGTAGTGAGCTTCCAACCACAGAGCCTGATCCAACAAATTTAGTTGATGCCATAAATTATTTTAACTGATGTGTAGCAACAACATTCATGTAATTAAACCGATTTTCTAATGCTGGCTATGTTTATGGTACAAAATCTGTTATTTCTGATATCTGCTCGAAAAATCAATTTAGTTCCTAATCTTATAATATTAGTAATCCTTTGCACTATCGCTGTTGTTTAATTTCAGCCATTTTTAAAGAGTATCAATGCTTGTCTATATGTTATTTAGTATACATACAAATAAACAAAACAACAGAATTAAAAATTTAGAATAAATCCTAACAGCTTTAACCAATGCATGAAGTCGCATCAAATACCTGCAGCCGACTGTGCGTCTCCTTGTCGGTGAACCGGTGGTTTTCCAAAATGGCGTAGAGGTCGCGATAATGACCCTGATGAAAAGCGACAATTGCGCGGGCACGCAGAACCGTTTCATTGGTATTGAGAACTTCAAGTACTCCTGGTACTGCCGGTAAGGACCAGAGAAATCGAGCCAAACGTTCCACATCACCACTTTGTTGAAGGCTTTCGCAAACAGTTGCAATTTGTGACGGACTGAACGTCAAGGCGGGTAAAGGTAAACTTGGGCTTGAAAGTACTGAGGTTTGAAGTAAACTCTGACTCAACATCGAACGAAGAGCGGCCGCTGCCAATAGATCGGGAACGGCGTTCGAAGCCAGAATATTCGTTTGCTGCGTGGAAGCAGTGGCAAAAAGTTTTGATAAATTCATCTCAGTAGAATAAGCTGGTTGCGTGGTCGTAATTTGCGAAGTCTTCTGTGAGTTCGGATCTGTGCTCTCATTTCTACTGTGCAACATATCTCTCCTTCGATCTATGATCAGTAACCGATTCGGGAACAGCGATCACGTGGTCATTTGCCTTCCTCTCTTCACGACTGTAGTCAATGACTGAGTGACCGTCATAGACTTTCGCTTTCGTATCATATAGAGTCGCTTTTTTCTTCCATAATCCTTGTTATACGCGTGCGCATAGCTGCGATGTTTAATTACTTTCACATCAAACGTGTCAATTAGCGAAGAACGATGCGCTAGCGGATTATCTTTCGTCTTCTAGGATTAATGTAAATATTGACTTGCTTTTGATATGTATGTTCTTAAGTCAGCATTAAAATGACAAGCAATTTCTAAATGTAGGCGTTATTATGTGACCATATTACAGTATAGTATATTTAGGTTAATCATGACAGAGGTACATGTAATACATCGTTTCTCCTGGTCACGCCCACACCTGTACAGGCGTTTATTCTGCAGTTTCCATCATGGAAAATTAGTTTTGTTTTTGTTTCTGGTAAATAATGGCACCATGAAACTTGAGGTATATAGGTTAATTAGTTAATAAAACATCTATCCCTATATTAGTAAAACATTTGTTATAGGCATTTTGCATTTCCCTTTGTATTTTGGTTTTTGTAAAATGAATGAATTTTTAATTGGGATACCAAAAGAAAAATATAACATTTAATCAAATAAATCTAAATAAAGTACAGTATTCGATTTTAGTTTAAAAATATATAATAAATTGCTGCACCAAGACGACGTTTTACATGTAATAAACGTCAAACTTATTTTACTTCAGAAGAAATATTTGTCAGAAAGAATTGTTTCAATGCGATCGACTTCAGAATTGGAACTTTTGTGATGAAGCGACTTGTATTTTGCGTAAATAATTATTAATTCATTAAAACCGGTATTTAAAATAATACCAGAAACATTATCATTTAAAACAGTGTCTATTTAAGAAACATTATTATACATAATCACCGTATTTAATGTAATCCCAACATACTTTTCAACGCTAATTGTTTCGACTGAACATTTTATGGAGTGTCTTGTAGTATTTTTTCCATTGCTGGTCATGATTTTGGGTTTCACCGAAAAGACGTCTAAATATTTAGCCCTTTGTTAAGTAACAAGACTTTATTTGTTTACGTCACTACCCAAGCTGATAAACGTTAAAATCTTGCCAATAGATGTCAATTAGCGAGACTTAAACAAACATATTTGGCAGAGACTACGTTACCATGCATGCTATTGTTACGCCACAGTGGGACTTCGCGTGTCGTTTTTCGTGCTGAGTAATCTTTGTAGAAGCAAGATGCTAACAAGCTTACATCTATTAGGGAACAATGAGCATTATAAAGTCACAAAGACGCAAAATGACATGCACTGAAGTTGACAGGTTTTCAAAATGGATTGAGGTAATTCTGCGCCGGGAGACTTTATTCGAAAACTAGGTTTTCAAAATTTTCAAAGGCACCGCTCTCCTCAAAATGAGTATTTGCATTTCTAGAACGCAGGTAATTGTTTTGGTTTACGGTAAGGTCGCTGTTTCGTTTTGAAGTAAAACGTTCGACTTTGTTTCAAAGGAATGGGTAAAAAATTTCCGGCTAAAAATACTAAAAAAATATTGATTTTTCCGATCTTGCCACGATAAAAACTTTAATTAATCGATGTTGACTTTTTTATTAATCGAACTATTTCTGAAATCACTTTGATAGAGAAAATTATCATCACACAGTAAAGGGATTATCTCAAGTAAAAACAAAGTGTTAAGTTTTTTTGACAAAACTTTTGTCGTTTGAATATGCCGATAGCACTACAAGAGTTGGTTGCCATTCCTTTTGTGTTATTAGGACTAATTGCGGGAAAAAACAAGCACAGGGCACGCAGCCCAATTCAAATTCCCTAAGCGAATTACGCTAACCACTTTAAGATGCAAAGGGCGCACAATTGCATTTGTAGCAACTCCTTGAAATCGTTAATCTCTTTTGCTTATCCACACGCTCCATTACCAGTTACTTTTTAGCTTATTACGGCAGTTAATATCAACCGTGTCGAATTCTCTGCGCCGTTGAGGTTTGCTTGGCCTGTAACCAATGGCAACCCGTTTCAAATTAACTAAGAAACGGAGCGGTTTGTCTTGAGCCTCCTGCACGGGAAATGCAAAGAAATTTCTATATTTGCAACATGCTAGAATTCTTTCTGTAATGAAAGCTTACGCCGATCTGGCCGCCATAGCTGGTAAATGTTATTATCGATAATAAAATCTTTCCCAGTGGACAAGCGGCCCCTTTTCGGCTTTACCGCTTTCAGCAAGTTGAAGTCAATGTCATAATTTTGTATGTATGGAATGACTGTAGCTTTATATATTTTATGTAGATTAGCATGATGGCTAGCCATTAAGACAATACCACAAGTAGAAGCCTTTAAAAGATGGCAGTTGTACTGTCGCGAAAGCCGGACAAATACAATTTTTTAACTTTCGAAACCTACTCATCAAATCACTTTATATTGATTAAGATGGGTTCAGTTAAACTAAGAACCGGTGACAGTTACTTGGCGCGTGAATACCTAATGATCAGCATTAACTCAGTTTTTTTGTCATTTGTTGTGTTTCCGTGCTCATGGCACAGACGCCAATAAACGAAGAGCAAAATCAATGACTACTATTTGGTTATAAAATGTCATTTACCAACCAACAATACAAAAGCGGATTTCCATTGAGCGTTTTCTTCAAACGCTAAAAGGGAGAAAAATGCTCAAAATCAAATTTATCTTAAAGTTTAGCTTCAGTCTTGGATAATGGCCACCGGTACTTATTAGTTTAAAACGCTGATGCAAAACTTGGCCCATTAACAAAATTCGAAGCGATCAGCAATGAAGCGTTACTTAAAATATTTCCATGTAACACGTACAAAAGATTGCTCTTCTGCCAAGTATTGTCTCCTGACACAAATTCGAAGCAAAATCCATAATCACCTGGACCAATCCGATTCCTTATCCTCGTTTGACCTCAACACCTTACTGGTTCTTTGTTCAACGCATCAACTTCTTTATCCGGGAACGACGAAAATATTATGTCACACGTGTATCTTCGTTGCGAAAAGAATAGCCATTATGATTTCACACGGGAGAAATGGTCAATTGGTCCCTATTAGTAAATTCTATTGTGTGTTTTGCTATGTAGACCCAATTCTCTTTTCGAAGAAAATTGCTTCTGCCCGCATTAGTTTTCTTGTATAGTTGTGTTTTCGACTGTAGGTTGTCTAACTTGCATTGCTGGATAAAACATAATTTGCCCATACCATTCTCAATGAAAGTGAAACTACTCATATAACCCATCTAGGGATCACAATCACTCTATACACAACATATGTGTTTTAATGTAATATGTGATGACTTTTAATGGGTATTTCTTTTTTTTTATTTTTGGAATAAAAAAAAATTAAACGAACATATCCTAAGGAAACTTGATTAGAAATTAGTATTTTGGAGAAAGAGTATTGCGTAGGAATTTACTATTTTAATCGCTCTATAAGCGTTATAGCTCCATTATAAAGGTACATAGTGGTATTCAATTTAATCTTATTTCTACGATAAAATTGAAAACATTAGGATTTTTTTTAAATACACCTATATGTATATATATATATATATACACCGCAGACAGATTGCAAACATTAAATCAAGTAGAATTTTGTCGCACAACTTTCACCATCACATACATTGACAACTATATGCTAGCCGTTATGCCCTTTATGATATTTCATTCACTTATCAATCCATAATTTTTACGAATGGATTGAGACATTGTGGAATTAGACAGGCGCCAACGCGTCAATGCGCGCAACCTAGCGTGATCCAATCGCACCGCGTGATACCGCATCGACTAATGATACTCAACCAATGACGGACACCCTGGTAGTTTAATACACTTTACCGTTAGAGCTCTCCCAAAAGATAAACAAAAGTTCCTTACTATGAGGTATCGCGTTTTCCGAAATCGTGGCAAAACTCGAACTATTTTTCCTTGTAGCTCTCAACAATTCGATGTCGATAATAAGAAGGTTCGAGTCAAGCTAAACGCGAACTTCGTTATCGGAAGCGGCGGCTCAGTTGGATGCCAACGAATACCGCAAATGAACCGAAATTTGGTCAAAATTAAGCCATTTCGGATGTCAAGCGTTATTCATGGCCCAATGGACAATATGTCTTTCCACTATAATGCAGTTGTTTGTATAATTTTAAAAACAGACTATACTTGCGTTTCGTCGGATATTTTTATTTAATTTTGAGTAAAAATATTGATATCCTGTTTTAAGTGAGACCACCCCTAATATTAAGTGATATGAAACGTAATCGAATTATGCCATACGTCAATAACACAGTAGGATTACTAAATCGGCACTATACTTTACAATGGGCTGTTGTGTGTGGTCCAGTAGTGAATCATATAAGCATTTGAAAACTCATTTCTTTATTTTTTACAAAAGAACAGTGGATACACATGACAATGTAGCAGCGTACAATGCACACTTAATCTCGGCTTGATGTACCCTTCAAAATAATTATAGTAGTCCATATGTTTAGCCTCACTTTCTGATGTAGCTGGCACGTGTTTTCTGTCTTTTTCTGACCTCTGCACAGAGTTCGTGGTTGGGAGCCAAGCGGGTCATGTTAAACGTCATTCTTCAACCAGTTCCATTATATGCAATTGTTGCGGTGTGTGTAGTACAACAAAAAATCAAAACCTATCTATTCTACAACTAAGATATAAGAAAGTTGGATAACAACGGCATCGTGCAAAACATGCAATTATAGTTAGTTGAAACTTTCTGCAATCAGCAAAAGTTATACTTGTTAATCGGTTTAAATTAGTTTGGTATAGCAAAGCCGGGACAACGTACATCCTCTGAAAGAAATATGAAAGAATCAGCTTGCAGAGCTGACAAGCTGATTCTGAATTTAATTTTATATTTTACTCCACACTGGCCAGTGAAACTTAGCCGATCCAGTGGTGGCTTGCTGTTTAATAGCCGGCGCTGAGAAGTTTTATAGATCCTGGTTTAGACAAACTTTTATTCTCTGAAGTAAAACATATTTTTGCACTGCGATGAAATAGGATATTGTCTTCATGTCAGTTTGAAACAACCTGATAAAAGCTGTAAATTTAAAAAATGTTAACCCTTTTGTTTGGAAATCAAAAACGGTAGGCTACTGAATTGAAAGTTAGGAAAAGTTTTGAAGTTATTTTAATAAAATTCACAGAATTAAGAAACCAAGCTCTCAAAATTACAGTAAACGTTTGGTATTATCAATAAATTTAGGTTTTGGACTTCTGTCTTCCAAAGTTGTAATGATTCGAGCCAGTGAGTTGACTCGAGTCGGACTCGAGTCGGACTCGAGTAGCTTTTTGCAAAGACTTGACATTCCTGGAGACCTGTTTTAATTATTGCATAAATGACTTGATTTGACTCAAATCACTCTTTCCAAAATACTTTATTTGCGACTCGAGTTCGATGACTTGATTACGACTTTCTAGTATCTTCTGTGGTTTGATATTATTTCTCTGTAGTTATATTTACGTTTCTCCTATTGCCTTGTTAGCGCACCCGAGTGGCAAAGTTCTATTTGTGTTTTTTATGATAGATGGTGCAATTACTTTGCAAAAAAGTTTAAGTGTGCGTATAGGGAAACACAAAAGTTTTTATTACAGTATAGAACTTCTTTCTTTCGTTTGGTGCAGTATATCACTTTGAAGATTTATTTTAGCTTTACTAACACTTCTTTATCAAGCGTATTGGTAAATGGGTCAGCAAGTTTGCATTGATAGAAGTGCGATGCACTAACAGGAATAGTAGCTTAAATGAAAAAGCAACGGCTTATTACTACAGCTTCAAAAGTTTCCACAAAATAATGCTGCATTAAGTTAAAAAATGTGTTAAATGCAGAAATAGTTTTTTGCTCACTTAAACATTGTTTCATTTTTCTAGTCTAGTGCCGATTACTTTAACCATTTATTTTACTTCTGTGATCGATCTATGAACCAATGCATTTTTTAATAACTCCAAAAAAAATAATAGCTCACGAAAGCTGGTGTAGAATGTTTCCGAAGTATGTTTGAATCCTATGACGTCATGCCGTTTTCGCTTATGCCAACAAATTATGAAAAAAGATTGCACCATTTACAAACAAAAATTACGTGAATGGATAAACGTACACGAAAGTTCAAATAATTATCTTGGTAATTATTAACCTTATAATAATGCGAGCTCTTTAACAGCTTACCCTAGACTCCTAGAGTGTACTATTTGTAACAACAAAGAAGAATGTACTTCCGCTGATTGTCTTATGTGCAGGCATCAGCAGCAGGTATAGTGTGTGTATAGTTGTTGCAGCTAGCACTTGCTGACCAGGAGAATATTAGGATTGCATCGTTATATCTGCATGCTATATAGTTGTGGCAGAATAAACATTATGCAGTTAGTGGTGTAAGCTTGGTATTGATTTTTCGTATATTAGTAGGGTATACCAGAATCCACAAACTGATGTTTTGATAAGATATTTGTAAAAGATTTGGTTTGATTGTCATGTCTAGTATAATCTCACAATTGCTGTCAAAATATAGAGAGCTAGCAGAACCGCGATAGGGAACGGGAAATTAGCAGAAACGTCGGCCCTGATAGAATGAAATATTTCACCTATTTTTAACTGCGGTGGTAATTATTCACAAGAGTAACAGACATTCTAGTGTTAATATTACCTATCAACTTCATCCGATATCTAAACAACTTGAAAATTGCAACACTTTTAAACGTAATCATTTTCATAATAAAAATATTCCCATCCATTTTAGATCGGAGTATAAATTTTTGTGCATTCGTAAGCGATAAAAGATTTCAGCAGAAATGAATGTTATGCGAGATCAGATTCGCGTGGAATCATCATTATCAAGATCATCACTTCCTTTGCCAACTAAAAAGTTAAAAACGTTTCTGAATAACACAATCTTTTTAAGTGTTGCGTTAGTTTCATCGGCCAAATTAAGAGTTTTGTATTCTATGGAATGCATTTTGAAACAAAAAGTGATTATTTCTAAGTCAGTAAAGACCACACGGCCCGATGTTAAAGATAGACGGTTAGTGTGGGAGAATTGATATGCAAAAAGTTGATATTAGCTATTCGGGGTTTAATTGATATATTTAAATTAGAAGTTAAATTTAAGTTAAGTTTAGTTTACTATGTTACAAAATTTTAAGAATGGTCAAAAAGAAACTGTGAAAAATAGCTTGAAACATAGGATTTTTTCCGGTGAAGTAGTGAAAGGCTTTGAAATAATTTTGTCTGGTTTATGTTATTCAATTGTTTAAAAAAATTAAAGTGCTTTTGTATTATGTTTGCACATCGATGTAAGTGTTAGAAATGCAGTGTACATTATTTGTATATATTAAATGCTAATATATCTATGACTAACTAAAAGTTTTCATTTATTTACACAAAGAACAAAAGAGGAACAACTCGGTGTTAGGTATAGCCATTTGAAACACGTCTATAGCAGAATAAACAAAGTAAGACAAATGTTCCAGCAATCATTATTAAACTATTTTCCCAGAACTGAAATGTGCGTAGTTAGGTTTATACGAAAATAGTATCGGCATTTACTTAATATATAGGAGAAGTTCGAAATGTCATGCTGTTTATCGCCGCTCTTCGCAAAGAAGTCAAAACGATCCAGAAGAAAGGCGAAGAAAAATTTGACACATAACGACGGTAATCCCGTGCATGAATCCATTACAGCGCTAAACGATGCAGCGGGAGTTCCAGCTGAACAACAATACAACCCTGGTTTAAATTACATACCGAGACAAGTGGAACCTGGTAAAAAGATTTTAAAGATAAAAAGTTTTTAACGTAACGTGATTACTATTTTTTAACGTAAGAGGCAAATCCAAAAACAAGTTGGCATTCAATCAAAGAGTAGTTGTCAGTAAACATACTGGTGAAAGAATTTTTAATAATATGCAGTGGTTAAGCAGTAATTGCCAGAGTTGTATCGCAAACTTGACCTTCTATTATGACGAGAGGGTGGTCATGACGTCAGGTATAAATGTAAAAATATGTCTGATGATTGGGGATTGTATTATTTATGGTAGAGTGGCTAAGCGTTTTGGATGGAATACGTCTCCATGGGAAGGTGATTAGTAGCAGTTAACAGTTATTTTCAGCTAAAGAATGTCACAGATAAGAGCACATAAACTGGTAATGCTTTCTGGTTTTTACGGCAGTTACCGGTACCGGACTAGGCTATAGTAGAGCCAACAGCCAAAGCTGCACTGTACTGTAGGTTAGCATGTACACTAACCAGTACAAATACACCAACGGTAAGCTACAGTAGTTTAGGGTTATTTAACGCAAAATGTTCCTTTTATACATTTAAGTACGCCTATATAATTATGCATATTACTCTTTACTTGTCAGAAGGAACATACTAGTCATACTTGACCCAAATACCTGAGTAATCCCTGTTGGTTCTTTTATTGTGACGTAATAAGAATCGCCATCAATGTCATAATTAAGCAATGAACTTGCTTTTTTGCCACTTATTTATGGCAATAACTGCTTAACCAATACGTATTAGTACAATTCCTTTCACCAGCATATTTATTGATAACAACTTCTTACTTTAAGGCCAGCTTGATTTTGGACTTTTAAGCAACGGTGAAGGTACCGAGAACTAGTTTAATACGAGTTATTGTTTGTACAGTATTGTTACTTTCTCTCGGTATCCAAAAGGTGTCTGTTCAACACTTACAATATTTCTATTTTAAGATGCACAGTCTGAAAATGAAAACGGGAATTTTGAGCGAATGCTAGAGGCAGATCAACGCAATGGTAAGAACGTGTGTTTTAATTGTAGCTATTATTAAAATTGGTTAAACAAAAAGTGAATATTTGTTTTGCTTTTTGCAATGTATACATCAGTTTGATATCATGCTATATTTATTTTTATAATTAAAAAAATATACTCTCTTATGATGGTTCATATTTGTAGGTCCATAAGGTGGTTCATGTTTGGTTATTTCATAACCAAACATTTCATGTAAAATCAGGTCTTTGTTGACAAAGCTTATATGCTTCAGTTTGTACTAACTTAGACCGATTTATATTTCAGCTGACAAACCTGAAGCTCAAATACCAACAAGTCACACAACGGCAAACAATGCAAACATTTTTGAATTTCAGAACTGCAAAATTGGACAAGTGGGCAACAATAATTCCTCCACATCATATCACATAAAAAACTATGTGTATGCGACGCCCAATACACAATTTGGAGGTATACGAATCAATTATTTTTTAACTTTGTAAATAGAAAATAGCTTGTTGCTCATTTTACATTGTGATAGAAACATGTATAGATATATACAGAATAACAATAGTATCTTAAGTAGATTTAACAAAGCAAAGCAAGCAATAAGTAGAATGACACTTTTACAGCCAACATTCAAACTTGTGTAAAATCGGTTAATATAGATGACCAAAACAGGAATCAAGGTGAACGACATAACACAACGGCTAGCGACTCGTTTGAAGAGGATAATGTAAGCAATAACCCTGCAGATGAAGGTAGGCAAAACAGCACTATGGGATGAATGACTTAAACTGCAAAATTGCAACACAACGTTCTTCTCCATTAAATAATTAATTCATTCCAGAAAATGTCATACTAAAACATTTTGAAAGATTCTTGGGTAATTGTCAGGTCCGTAATTAGCTTGGAGCACAAGAAACTGTAGAGATTTTTTGGAAGGGCCAGAACGACAGCTTAGAACAAATATATTACCTTGAAACTACATGCAAGACACAATTTTTCTTGGGGTAACAGATTTTTTATAGGGGCTTATGTCCCCCTCGGGCTAGTTACGAGTTTGATTAATAGATTAGTCCAAAGATTAAAACGTCATTTAAGGGAAAGATCGTTGACAGAATAATACCACGATAGATATAAGTCCGTACTCAACTTGAACAATTTCATTAGCAGAAAAAGTTTAACAGCCTTTGAATTGTTATTATTTTTGTTTTTTATACGAACTTCATTTTCTATGATTCTGTTTTGTGTTGATCTTAATTCTTTTATGGAATTATTATGGGCGCCCGATTTGAGTTTGTTTTTGCGTATAACTGTACATTTTTCTTTGCAGAACACTCGCCATGGATGAATACTTTCCCCGACAATCATGCTAAGTCAGACTCGTCACTTCTTGCAAGTATTGAACAAAGTTGCATCCTTGACTTGAAAAACGACGTTGAGGGTAAATATTGACTTTTACATAAGAATTGTAATTATGCACCTGTACATGTGTAAGTTTCAAACATTGCTCTTTTCTCCCAATGAAACAGATAGCTCAGGAGCATTAAGCGGTCAGAATCAAACAACTACAAGCGATGACAATTCTTCATCTTTCACGCATAACCTCAATAAAGAACGTTCGTTTTCATCAACTTGGTTTTGGAGGATATTTGGTTACGGACCACCGACAGAAGATGGACCAGAATTTATCGAAATGCGTAATTTATAGAGAATCCTTTGAAGATTTGCTTGGACTTATATTACACAACACGTTCTTAGTGAAAGACATTTTTTTTATTCTTATTTCATTTTTATAATTCAAAAACTTTCGAAATGTAGTGGCCTGGATGTTTTTTTCGAAATTGATTGCTAACCATTTCACCATTGGTAACTCCAAAAGTGTATAAAAAGGTAGCGGAAGTGATTGTAGCCTATCATTGTACCAGTTTACTGCCTAGTGCCTGTATGTGCGAATACAGCAATCTTTGCGTTATCTTTTTTAAGTTACGGTATGTGATTTGACTTGCCCTGCATGATATGTTACGTTTTTTTGTTAGATCAAAATACAGGTTTTATGAAAACGGTTTTAGCCTTTTGTGCTATACAGCATATATAGAGATATAGTGACTGGATCGCTATAGCGATTGGCGATAAACCTGTTGAGAATTATAGTTTAATTACATAGCTTAAATTATGTTTTACTGTACAGTATATGCCAAAGTACGCTTTGAGCAGAAATTGCTTCCAGGCTATGTTAGCTTTTTGCAGCCACACCGTCATCGATATTTTTGTGTTGTTTTTTGTACCTATATAATGACTGTGGAAGTAGTAAGTGCATTTTCAAATAGCACACACGAATTTTACGCCCTTGCTCGTATTAATACAAATTCGTAGTAGTTTATAGCTAACTGCGTGAAACACTCGATGGAAGTGAAAATTTAAATATCGAAACAAATGATGAATTGAACAGAATTTAACGTGAAAACACAAACAAAACATTCATCTGTCCGCAGTGTTTAAAAGAAGTCTTTCTTATAAAAAGTGATCGGTTTTTAAAATCTAGGTGTGTAGGCTAAGCTATATAAGCTTATAGAAATGTACAAAATATTTTGGCTGAAAGATGTCTGTCGATAGGCATAGATAGTTTCTGTGAAATTCTTGGCGTGAACAAACTGAAATGTAGTCTAAATGATTACTTTTCACTGATATTTGCACGCTTATTTACAATTTGTTTAGGAAAAGCCTTTATACTGTTAATTTTTAATCTTTACCTAGCTAACTTTTATTACTAATTTATCAAACTATAACTAATTTTTATCATAAATAAAGTTATGGTAGCCTACCTAATTTGGTATTTGTAGAACAAAATAAATTATTCTGTTAGACTTCGGTCTTATTTTGTTATCGAACTATTGCTGGACATGGCTGTCAAAAATGGGTAGGCCTATATAAGTTTCATATTGTAAGGTAAAAAGAATAAAACAAACTTTAACGATGTTTTTAAAGCTTGAAATCCTTAAATTTAAATTATAGTAAGCTATACATGCAACTTGTGGCGTTTTTCATCTGAAAAAAAAACCAGGGAAAGTTCAAGTCCCACATGAATGAAAACCTAACTGGGCAGAAACATGTCTATTCATTTATCAAGTTCGTTAATGCCTAAAATTAAAATTCTGTAATAACTTATATAGTTTATATAAACTAAGCACAACAAAATGACACAGAATATTGAAAATTCTCTTTCCAAAATTTCATTAACAAAGTTAAGTCTAACATTAGCTATAGGAAAAAAGTGATTAAAATAGATAGCCTACCTACATGGTTAAGTCACAGTTTGAAGATAGGCCTACGTTTATCTTTGAAATATCATCAGTTCCAGGACAAACATGATACATTGTGCGTTTCTGTGTTTGAATCTTTGAGTGAACGAGTGCGATCATAAATACACATTGTTTAGTATAGGGTCGACTCAACTACAGAAAGGTGAACGACATTAAATCTTGCTTATACAGTATGAGTGTATCTAATAAGTAGTAATATTAATACTGAAGTTGGAGCGTATGCAGCCGAACCTAAAGCAGGAAATCACAATAGTAAAAGTTTTAAGAAAATAGAATTATAAACCATTACAAAAAGTAAAAAACTATTCAGCTGCATACGAAAAATAAACTTGCCATAGTCAAGTACAGAATGCACAAATGTTTTTACAAAACAACTGCTGTAGTCTATACTCAGCAAGCCAACGCTAAGTTACTTTACCAAAATAACGTTAAATGTTAATTCCGATTATTCACCCATCTCCCGTATTAGCTATAGCAAACTTTGCGACACCCTGTTTAAACAATGATTTTCGTTCCGTTTTGAGCTTCAATTAGTGGGAGCTCAGTAAACGAAATCCTGGTTAATTATTAATTAATGTGTATGCGAATTCTTATTCCAAATATGTAAGATTTGTGGAAAATTTGCTAGTATAGAAGTATGATTAGCGCTCTATCAATTCTATTTCTACTGAGTCCATTGCTAAACAAACCGTTGTTTCTATGCCATTGCACGTGGAATGAAAAGATGATCCTAACTTCTTGCCATCATTATGATTCGTTATTTTGCTAATAAAGGTTAGGTAAAACGAACGTAACTGCAGCGCAGTGAATTCTCTTTTACAATAGCGCAAAAGGGCTCAAGTTGAAAATGCAATTGAGCATATTTTGACCTGTTTTTGGCATTTGTTTATTGACAACTATATTTTAAATTCCTAAACACACTTTCGACGTCGATTGGTGAAACAGTCTTCAAAGAAAACATTACTTTCGTGCAAACAGTTTCATGAAAAAACAAGCAAAATGCGCGGACATTACTTTTATCTATCAATTTTTATTTCGAATAGTATTTTATAAGTCAGCTTGTACTCGTGAGATGTTTCATGCAGGTCATTTTGTGTTTGCTTTTCCGCTGAAGTTATATTTACAGTTATCGCACTGAAGGCTGAAAAATGCGGAACTGTGGATTTACTTAACTCTGACAGTTCTCGCCCTTGGTTAGGTGACGTTCAAATTAAAGTCTTTCATTAAGAGAAAAAAAGGCTTTAGTTATTAACTGCATGCTTCAGTGTGATTTTCCGATACTTAATCAGTTATAACACCAATTACGAAAAGCTTAAATTTAGGCTGTTTGTTAGATTTGGAGCTTTTTGGTAGTAGATCTTAGATAACTAAAAGTATGAGATGATTTAGATTTCAAACAAAGAAACATTTCAACTTTGAATACATTGCTTCAAGGCTAAGAGTTTGTCAAATTGCATTTCAGTGAATAAGTTGCCAAAAGTGGTTATAAGCCTAAGTTTTATACTTGGATCTCACGTATACGATGCATTCCGAAGCAGTAAAAGCAAGCAAATTTAAGAAAGCGAATTTGATTTCGAGTGTCGTAATAAAAAGATGAACCCTGAAATAACAATTTCTAAAAATCTTACAATATTGCATTATAAGTAAAGCTTTGCAAAAAGTTTAAAAATCCAAAAACTTTTTTGAAGTATATTTCAGCTAAGAAAAACATTTCAGTTGCCATTTCAGTCACTTTGGTGCAGTCAGCGTTTCTATGCAAGTTCAGTTATCTCAGCAAATTGGCATATTACGGTTTAGGAATTGCGCGTCATCCGGCCCTTGCCCCAATGAACAAACATTGCGTCATCGTTTGTCAACAACAATCCTATGAATTAGTAATCAGTGATCACTATGGGTACTAGCAGCAAGAAACATATACTGTAGATTGTTTCAAGTATGTCTTTTAGGAGAAAATGAAGAAAAATTTTGTGTAGTATGCTTCCTGCACTCGATTATATTATTGTTAATCCTGCCGGTGTATAGCCACTCAAACGAAATCTAGGATAATGGATTCTATGGACCAGAACCAAAACAAGCCTTGCAAAAAGGTATGGCCAATCCTGCTGCTTTGTTTCATTTAATGAGGAACTTTTTAATTAAAATTGTTTGCATTTTTGTTTAAGAAAGTTTTACTCACAAAAATCTGTTATTTGCAGAGCACTTCTTGTAGTTCAACTGGAAGAAAAAAGTTGATAAATTTGCGAAAAGGTAGGATATATAAGCTACTAGGCCAGTGGTCGGAAAATTGTGGGCCACGGCCTAAATGTGAGCCTTTTAACAATTTTTAGTGGGCCGTGAGCTATTTATTCTTATTTCAGTTTTATCATGTAGTTGTGGGCCGCGTGATAGCCGTACATTCATTGTACATAATTGTATATTTAGTTTCTTTTTGACCCGAAATTCCTGTTAAAAAACGCAATTTTTGCCTGTCGCTTTTGGTAATGCGATAATCTGAGAAAGTACCAAAGTATTAGTAGCAAGCTATTGCGTTGTACAAGCGATTGATGTTTTTGTTTAACAATTAAATTATTCGTTTTGTCGTAGTGGTTTCACGTAGTGGGCCTTCAATAGCTCTTGAAACAGTATTTTGGGCCGCGAGCCCGCGACAAAAAAAGTTTGCCGACCACTGTACTAGGCTATATGCTTTATTTTATGAACTAAAAACCATCCTTTGTAAAAACGAAAAATTACGAGGAAAGTTTCAGGAAATGTCGTATGTTCTCAGGCCAACCATGTGTAGGTTATAGGCTTACTGGGCTATTAGGGCAGTCTTTTAGCGTTTTAAGTTATAGCAAATTATACATGATTGCAATAAATGATATGTCGTTGGTAAGACATAATAAAAGTTTATTTTATACGATAATTTATATAAGTAGAATTAGTAATTTTATATAAACAATATACGCTGCTGTTTTAAATGTAGGATGTATGACAACATTATCACACCCGATAACACATAATTGTTTATACGATCAAAATGTACGCTATATCAAATACAGTGGGACCTCGTTAATCCGTACCCCGAACAACCGGAATCCCCGCTATCCGACACAAAACTGCCGGGAACGGATTTCTTTCTATGCATTTTACCCCTGTAATCCGGAAACCCCGCTGTCCGACTCCGACACAAAAGTTTTGGAACAAATGTGCTAAATCAATAGCAATAAAATCCGATAAACCGGATTATTAACAGTTAAGCGAAAATGATTCACGATTGTCCTAATACACTATGTACACTGGGTAGTTAGTTGACGAAACAATAGCCGATTATCTACGCATAATAACGTTGCGGTCTTTATTGATTGAAAAGTACAGTACTGTACAGCATTGCGCTTTGTAAAAAATTTTAGCCGCACAGCTTTTTAGTCATACTATGAAATACTGTACAGTATTTTAGAAACAAAAAAATAAATTGTTCATCAACAGTAACAAACAACACTTCCGCGGTCGCAAAAAAATACGTACAGTACATCGGTTGAGTGCGGCAATCTATTGAAGACATACTGCTGTAACTCAATCGTGCTATCAGCTTTTGATATCGCATTGCGCAAAGATTGGAAACAAGTCAAAGAAAGTTAAAGACTGCTGGTCCCGGCGGAATGCATCGCCATGCAAGAGCGGTTGTCAAACCGATTTGCGGCCGCATGTTCGTCACTTGGAGAGCATTCGTCTTTAATACGGTGGTTCTGGGGTTCGACACTGGGTCGGATCATACAAAAAATATAATTTTATTTTAGTTGCTGTCCAGCCAGAAAGTCGGTACTTAGAATTGGAGTAAGGTGCATACTGCGTTTTGAACACGGTGCTGCATTTGCAAGATTGATTGATTTTTTACTTTCCGATAATCCGGATACCCCGCTAAACCGACATTTTTTGACGAAACGAAGTTGTCCGGATTAACGAGGTCTCACTGTATATGGTTCTTGACTTAATTTTATCTTATTTACCCTAATGCAAACTTTCAACAGCAAATCCTTTCTCCTCACACACAAAATAGACATTTATTTCTATTGTTTCAGATTACATACCTTCAGAAGGATAAACTTGATAAAACAATGCAAACCTTTAAGTAAAAACTGGCTTGGTTTTTTTGTCGTTTAACGGCATGACTATAATAACATGTTATGACATTTCCAACTCATTTTTTGTTGGATTTGTTATTTGGAAGTATTAGCCTAAATCAGAAAATTTACCACTTGGTTAGGTGAAATTTATTCCCAGAAGCAAACTTACCCTTGATTAAGAACTATATTTTATCTTTAAGATAAGAGGCGAAGGTCTGAATCAACACCAAGTTTCTCTTCTCAAGTCATTTCCACCAAACCAGCTAGTTACAAGGTTTTGTCATAAAGATCTAATATCTTTACAGGCATCTAATATTTACTGTATAACCATCTATAATATTTACTCGTATTGCTTGCAAGCAACAGCGTTGCATATATCCAAAATAGTCAAAATTGTGTTGATGACATTGATGACATTTGTGAAAAAACTGCAGAAAAAGCATGCTAAAGCAAGCGGCTGTAACCCATTTATGAGGCGATCGAAAAAAGCAAGGAAACAAAAAATGTCGACAAACAGTGACAGCGAATCAGTAAGGGTGGATGACAAGCTCGAAGATCAGGAAAAAGCGAGCTTAATTCAAGCAAAAAGTCGCTTGGAATCTGGTAAACGTTATATAAACGCTATATTCTATATATTTTCTGTTTGTTAAAAAAGCACTCAAACGAGCACTCAGCTAATCCAATCCAATTTAACCTAACTGGTAACAGTTCACTTAAAACTAACTTTAAATTAATAAACTTAGGGGAGACCGGGGTTAGTTGGAAAAATTTTTAGGAAAATTTAAACCACCAAAATTCAGAATGATCTTCGAAATCTTTATCTAGTCTGGCATAATGACTACGATGATCTACAACTTATTACAAAAGACTGAACAGAAATTGTTACAGGTTTACGCACAAACTTTAATTTTTTCAGACATCAGTCACGTTTTCCAACTAACCTCGACGCCGGGGCTTGTTGGAAAACCACACGGGGTTAGTTGGAAAATACATCGATTTGTTATATACAGTATTCAAAAGTGTCTGTTCTTTGAATGTCAATCAATCTATTGTGGATTGTAGCCCGACAAGTCAACAGGGAAGATAAAGTTCTGCTGACAGCGTTTCGTTCCTCTTCTGTTGAAAGGAACAGGAAATTTGAATACAATGTCTTTTAAATTTTGAGTGAATTCCGATTCGTCAGTGTCCATAGGAAAAATAAACTAGGGGCGCTCATTCGCTAATTTAAAGTGATTGGAGCGCTTCAAAAATTTGAAGGTTATGTCCCCATCTTCAAAAACATCACTTACATCTCCGACGTAGTACTGCACACTTTTTCTTGCAGAAAATTTGACCAGTGCAAATTCACCTTCTTTAATGTCATTTGGTTGAAAAACCTCTGTCATTTCTTCATCGTCTGTTGTACTCCCGTCTGAGTAGTCCTCTTCATCGGATAAGAGTGGCGGCGGTGCTTTGTCAGAGTCAGACTTTGAAGCATTTATCAAGCATTTACAAATTTTTATGTTTACTGGTGTGAATGCTCTGGGGAAACTTCTCCCTACCATATCAGGGATGTCATAAATAGTTATTCTTGTTCCTCGATTTTCTTTCATCCAGCAGTCACAAGCGCTGTTGTAATAACGCTTGAAAGGCCCATAAACAGCCCTATCTAGCGGCTGCAGCTTATGAGAGCAATGGGGTGGAAATGAGTGTAAGACAATGCCATGCTTTTTGGCATTGTCTTACTTTCCAACTAACCCCATTCAAAATTTTCCAACTAACCCCGTATGCACATGGGAGAGAAAAATTACTTTTTATGTAGCCACTAAACCAGGTAATTTAATTGACTCTGCCTTTTCTGGTACCATGCCACCTACGATCAATATAGACTAATGAACTTTCACTTATCTCTCTAAAGCACTATGTTACACGAAATTTACCAACAATCTCGATTTTTAGTTCAAAGTAAAAAAAACAGAAAAACGTGTGCCACTCTTCTGCTTCTGCTCTTAGACCAATAAAATTAACATGGCAAATAGATAACATCGTTGTCAATCACTAAAGGGCAGTAAAGATTTACAAAGATGTTCGGAGAATAGTAAAACATCGATTTTTCAACTAACCCCGTTTTCCAACTAGCCCCGGTCTCCCCTAATCCCTGCATAGCAATTTTATGCTGTAGATTCCCAGCTCAAAGAGTACCTTCATCTAATTCTAACATAATGAAAAAGTAAAGAGAAACTCTTAACGTTTTAACAATGTTGTACGTACACCTTTATAATGTACACCCAAAGGTATATATAGGGTTAAGTTAAAGAGAATCTTTATCAAAGAGAAAATGGAAAAGCAAAAACAAACTTTCATTTGGATAACATAACAATGTTGTACATACACTTGTATGAAGTGTTGAATACAAGATTTTTATGCACTTAGTTATTTGTATTGAAGATGCAGTGCCTGATAATTCGAATAATACAAGCTCAGGTCCAATAGAAGAAACCTCTGATGAAGAGTCAGAAGCACCTGGAAACGATAGTAAATTATTTTATTTGCAAAAATCACTGTAAAAATAATGCGTTCAGTAAGTGCCTGTTCAATGCTCACAACATTTCTATTTTAAGATGCAGAGTTTGAAAATGAAAATGGGAATTTTGAGCAAAGGCCGGAGATAGATCAACACAATGGTAATTAGAACCTGTGTTTTAGTTGTAGCCAATTTTGAATTTGGTTTAATAAAACATGAATGTTTTGTTTGCTTTTTCAATGTACAATTCCGTTAAAGATATCATGCTGTACATTGTAATTAAAAGAAATGCTCAATCTTATGTTGGTTCGTAAGGTGGTTAATGTTTGGTTCTTCCAATAAAATTACTCCTTTGTTGACAAAGACCGACTTATATTTCAGCTGAAAGACCTGAAGCTCAAATGCCAACAGCGAGTAATTCAAATGAAAGCAACGCAAACGTTTATGAAATTCAAAACTGTAGCATTGGACACGTGGGCAACAATAATTCCACATATTACATAACAAACAATGTGTGTATGACGCCCAACACAGCTTTTGGAGGTATAAGAATCATTAAAAATTTAACTTTGCAAATAAAAAACAGTTTGATGCTCATTTTGCATTGTGATAGAAACATGTGTAGACATATGCAGAATAACAACAGTATCTCAAATAAATTGTACACGAAGTATGTTAAGCAGAATGACACTTTGACAGCCAATATTCACACTATGTAAAAACGGTTTATTTAGATCACCCAAACAGGAATCAAGGTGAACGACATAACACAACGGCTAACGACTCGTTTGAAGAGGATAACATGAGCAATAACCTTGCAGATCCAGGTGGGCAACCTAGGACAATGGGATGGAGTGTAAAGTTGCTATATAACGCATTTCTTCATCAGTTAATGCATTCCAGGATATGTTGTATATACAAAAATTTTGGAAATGTATTGGGTACTTGTCAGAACCATAACTTGCTTGAGGAACAAGAGAAAATGAAGACTTTTTCACGGGAGCCCAACGACAACTAATGCAAATACATTACTTTTGAACGATGCAGGACAAAATTTCTCCTTTTAGGGGACATATACTTTTTAGGGAGTCAAGTTCCCTCTTGGTCTAGTAACTGGCCACAAAGAGTAAAACCACTATTTCAGGGAGACTTATAATATCTGCCATCTGATAGAAATAAGTTCATAATTGACTTGAATGGTTTCGTTAAAGTGAGGGACAAATCCAAAAACAAGTTGGCATTCAATCAAAGAGTAGTTGTCAGTAAACATACTGGTGAAAGGATTTTTAATATAATATGCAGTGGTTAAGCTGTAATTGCCAAAATTGTATGGCAAATTTGGCCTCCAAATATGAAGAATTGGTGGCGTCACAATGTCAAAACGATGTGCTTTATGACAGGGAGTTTTTATTAGGTATGGTAGGGTAGCTAACGCGTTTTGGATGGAATAGGTCTCCATGAGAAGGTGATTAGTAGCAGAGAATGTTTATTTTCAGCTAAGGAATGTCACAGATGGCAGTACATAAATTGGTAATGCATTCTTCTTGTTACCGTAGTTACCGGTACCGGACTTGGCTAAAGCCAACAGCCAAGACTGCACTGTAGGTTAGCAGCCACATCAACCAGCAAAAATATACCAACGGTAAGCTAGTTTAGGCACATTTAACGTAAAATATTCCAGTTATACAATTAGCTACGCTATAACTATACCTATTATTATTTACTTGTCTGTCGCCGGAATCACTTCATTCCTAGTTGCTCCAATTAACAGTCATACTATCGTGTCTTTTATTATGACGTAATAAGAACCGCCATCTATGTCATATATAAGCCAAGAATTTGCGTTTTTTGCCACTTAATTATAGCAATAACTGCACAACCACTATACATATTAGTACAAATCCTTTCACCAGTATACTGTATTTATTGACAATTACTCTTTGATTTAAGGCCAACTTGTTTTTGCCTCTCGTTTTAATAAAGAAAAGTCTTAACATCCTTTGAATTGTTATCTTTTTAATTTTTTCAAATGAACTCCAAGTCCAATAGCTCTATGATTTTGTTCTGTGTAGATCTTATTTCTTTGATGGAATTATGGTTAGGCTACCCTTCTAAAGTTTGCTTGTGTCTATAAGCTATATTGTATTCAGAACACATGGCAGACATGAACACATTTTCCGACGGTCATGCTGAGGCAGAATCCTTAGTTCTTCAAAGTTGCATCTCTGACGTGAAAAACGACATTGAAGGTAAACACGCAACTTTACAGAAGAATGTGTACATGTGTACACGTATCAGTTTCAACTAATGCTCTTTTTCCCAATGAAACAGATAGCTCAAGTGCATTAAACAAAAGCAGAATTTCCTGCTTGCAATAAATTTCTGTATTAACTCACCCTGAGAAATTCCGGGAAAAAGTGAAAACGCATAACTTAATTTATACAAAATAAGTTATAGAACTAGTGGCAAGCTACAAACAACATTTATTGCTTGACCATACAATGCCGTTTCTAGAAGAACAACGATATAGAAACCGAGATGTGCCATACAACAATCCTGCTAACGATTTGCCACAAGAAAACAACGGGAATGATTGTCATCAAGACGCAGGTATAAATGACAAATCTTGAAACTAACTAAAAACGATTTGTTTGATGGTAGGGTGACCATTTATACATTCAAAAAGAGCAATGCATTTTTAGCCCTATACCAGAATGACTAACAATTGCTTATAACTAACTAATGCCAAGATGTGAAACTCCACTGATGCCCAAAGCTGCTACCAAAATGAGAAAAACAGCTATTTTCTAGCACATCTTGCGATTCGATCAGCGACCGTTTCGAAAACACGATTAAATGCACTTTTTTCCAAGTACAGTGATAAGTCTATACGACTTTCTATATCGGCACTTAGAACCAAAGTGCGTTAAACCATGATATATGGCTAAAAAGTTTGCAGTCTCTATGCAAGAGTCATACAAAATGCAAAATCACAACAAACTTACTTGCCCCGAAACCATGCCCACTTTCTCTACAATGAATGGTTACCGGTATATCTTTCGATATACTGACCTTTCACAAAGTATTAAAATCATTGACGTCTGTTATAGAAGAATTTCCATTTCGTTCAAGCTCCGATAGACTAATAGCGTATCTATCTATACCGTATCGCGTGATGACGTCCCAATATCGTCAGCTGTATCTTCAGTGGTTGATACATGTGGTAAATTTTTGACGACTCTAACTTGTAGTCAATGCAACTGGGTTCAATAACTTTCCTTAATTCAAATTCCATGATAAAGAATGGGTTGCATTAAACTAAATGAATTTGAAACAAATTATGACGGTTATTTTCAAATAGAGCATAAATATTTTAAAATATCTACTTTACCCAAAGAGGTATTCTCTAACATTATTTTGCAAACGACGATCACAGTGCAGGCCTACATATGAGGTAATAAACATTGAGATCAACTTCGCCTAAACACCGGCTAAATTAAGAATACTGCGTTTGCCAAATCCACGCAAAACCCTTGAATCCCATCACTGAATGGGTTTAATAAACAAAAAAAGATACTTTTTGCATCAGCACTTTTTTTCGTACGTACATTTACTTTTTTACTTTTTTCAACTATTTTCTTATTATGTGGATAGTTATTGGGTAAAAAATCTAAGTATAAGTTTGTGACATTTACTTGTACAATAAATTCTAATATTTTCATAACCTTAAAATAAGAGTCAAGTCACTTGGTGTGCGTGCACTTGACAAAGGTAGTTTTTTACACAAGCTGGTCTCAAAAAATTATTCAACTTGCGGGTGGAACCGAGTTGGGCTCGTTTATACATTGTAACATGTGACTTCATACAGCTAAAATGGAGCGTAGAGAGAGCTGTTTATCCGGTTCTTTACAATTCAACGACAATCATTTCGAGAGCAAAGAAGATTTACGACCTATTGCGAATAAAACGAAATCCTGTACAATTAACGGTAAGCCTACATTTGAATTAGTTTGTTGTTAAAGCTTTGCCTTTTTTACAGCAATTGCGTCTGCATATGCTGAAGCTATACAAAAATATTACAAATTACTCAAAAACACTTATAAACTGAAGTGGATACAAATAGATTAATTGATAAAGATTAACATACAATAAATTTAACATATGAGTGCAATTCACAATGGTCACCATAATTTTGAGATAGCTTCAAACTTTCATTCTATGCCATGGTGGAATGCAGGGCTACCTTACAGTCACAAGAAAAAGATTGAATGTCATCCACACAGTCAGACGCTGCCCTCATATCGGCCAAATGTGGGAAACTGGAAGAAACTTAAAGGTCGAATTCTAAGTTGGCCGATTCTGACACGGTCTTCATACACTGGCCAAACGAATGGCACCAGCTACAAAGAAGAAGCAATGGAAATGCAGTCTTTACATCAGGAGAACACGGTTTGACAAATGATACCGAAGTGTAACTGGGCAAATGGTTGGGTGTTGCTCTTGTGTTTGTACAGCGTATGAATCATAGCTTCCGCTCGTTCTTCTAAATGTAGCTTTGCGTAATGCTATAAACTTATGCTAAAAATTATTATCATTGTTGTCGTGCGTTAAAAATTCTTTGCAGATCTTAACATTTCTACACAAAAAGTGGTTCAATTCCCAGTCAGCAACAGTTTTCAAAAGTTACTTAAAATTAAAATGAAAACCAATGTTCTTGCTTATGAAAAAAACGTGGTAATTGTGCGCAATTCAAAAGCACATTACACTGACTTACCAGTAAAAATATGAAGAAATTCGGGTCAAAAGAAAGTTACACAATAAAGACGTTAGTTTATAGGCTTTGGTTTAAAGAAAGGTAAAAACGTTTGGTTTGCCAATTTCTTTCTACAAGATACAGTATTATAAACAGTAAACAGTATTGTGTACAGTATTGTATTGTACAGTATATGGGAAAGATTTGCTAGTTGGTTAAAATTTGCTTTTCATTGTTACCCATTTTTACGATAAGTTTACTGCGTCTGCAAAGCTTATCTGGCTTTATTCAGTAATGTTTATAGAATGAGCGAAATGCATATAAACTATATCTTCAGCACCTGAGTTTTGTTTTATGCGATGTGCAGACAATCAATAAAACATTCGTGACGGGGACTTGTAAAGTCAGTCACTTTGTGCATCTGTGCGATTTTACTGTAGAAAGCTGAGAAAGATGTTTTTTATAGCACTGAAAAACTGATGAAAAACCTAAAATTCTCGGTCTTCCAACAGTTTTTTTATTGATGAGCTATACTGGGCTTAATAGTGAGCTTATTAATATTTAGATCAAATTTATACCGTTGTAATTGCAGTTAAATCCATTAGTCGTGTTTGTTCGTATATGACACAACAACGACTGCAGGTTTGTTGTTAAAACTAAATTCAAGATAGCGGAGCCTACCGATCTTACTGATGTGAGTTCAGTACTACTAGGAAGTTCAGGTGCGCAGTATCCTACATGTCTAAGTTTCAGTCGTCTTTCATAAATAATTTGCGTTTAACATGCACAGAATAAAATTACTTGATAGAAAAATTAATGGTCTTCTGTTAGGCTATACGTTAGGCTATATGTTATATAATACCTATAAGTGTGGAGACCGCCATTTACGTTAGTTTTCTGCCTTTGTTCTAATTGATCACTTTTTTTCTACTCATGTTTTGTAAAACTGTTGCTAAAATAACTTCTCAGGGTCAGTGCCAGTGCCAGTGAGTTCCGTATTCCGATAATGCACAATGCGACCGAATATTTCTGAGAGTTTAAATTGCATTTGCGTACCTATATTTTGACCGGTTTTAGCAATTTCTTTAAATATAATTACATTTTAAACTCCAAAAAACAATTTTCATGACAATTGACGACACAACATTTAAAAAATTGAAACACGTTGGTTTCAAAGAAAAAAAAACGAGGAAAGAAATCGAATTTAGCCTATTGTTACTTTTATGTTTTATACATTTTATCTTTTAAATAAAAGATATTCAGTTGATACATTAATTTGTACATAATATGCTGCTGTTTTAAATTATCACACCAGATAACACATAGCTTGTTGATTGCGACTAAAACGTCTTATCTATATTACAGGTATAAATGACAAAGGAATAATTAATTCAACGCCAAGCTTTCTTCCCCCTATACTAACCAGGCTCGCGACTTTACTATTTTAACTAGGTGTGGCCGACCCCGCACATACATTTTCAATCGTTAATTACTAGAAAACTATACGTCGTAAACTGATCGGATTTTTACAGATTAGTAGAAAAATCATCTGGCTTCCTGTATACATCATAATTGTAAAACTAAAGAAAGTGAATTTAGTGTAAATTAAGTATTTCTAAAAGTGACACATTTCTATAAATTCTTCTTGTTACGCCGCGCCCCCGCTGTGAGGAAAACCAGCTGACCGCGAGAAGAGAACGCAAGAGAATACTTAGTCGAGTTAGTGGTGCGTAAATGAGTAATACGCTTCAATGCGGAGAGAGAGCAAAATTATGAAAATATCACAATATCTCATAAATTACAAAATCCAACTTTATCAAACAAACATGGACAGATAGCTGAACATTTTTTAGGAAAAGTCACCAAATTTCAAGTTTCTACAGCAAACAATACAACTGTACGCCACGTTTTGCTGTGACTGTGTGCGGGAGAGGCCAAGCCTAGTTAAAATAGGGTTAAGCAAGCCACGGTTTGGTTTTATTGATATATGCATATATATATACATATATAACTTTCTTTATAATTCAATGAGTATAAAACATAAACGGTTTCAAAGAATACAAACTTACAAGCATAAAATTTCTATAACATTTCCTCATATTGCTTGCAAGCAAAGGATGTTGGAGATATCTACTAGGGCAACGGACGTAATGATGATATCGAAGAAGTTTCGCTATAACTTAATTTGCAGGAAAAGCAGGCCAAAACAAGTTGTACCCTGATCCATTCAAGAAAAGATTGACAAAACAAGAATACAAAACTCTTGACAAATTGTGACAGCAAATCTAGGAAGATATAGAAAGAACAATCTCGAAGATATTGAAAGTTTGAGTTCAACTTGCGCACGAAGGCGCTTGGAATCTGGTTAATGAAGTAAATGTTATTTTTGCTGGAATGAAAGTACTCATACGAGCACCCAGCCCAATCTCGGTTTCTATCAATTCACCCTAAAATATAACTCAATGTCGAAAAACTCAAACTCGGTAACGCCAATTTCTGTCGATTTCATGGTTAGTACACAAAGGAAACCTTTACCTAACATAATGAGCAAGCAAAAGTAAGCGTTTAACTGACTAACAATGTTGTTATGAGCGCTTTCATAAAATGTTGCATATTAGACTTTTATATGCACCTTATTTTTTGTGTTGAAAACGCAGTGCCCGATACTGTAAGCGCAGATCCAATAAGCCATTGACGACAAAGAACCCAAAGTACCGTAAAGCACAATACTAACTACTTTTATTTGCAAAAATTATTGAGAAAATAATGCGTTTAAAAAGTTAAGAAGTTAAAAAGTAAAACCAGCAATCACCAGATGAATATTGTCTCTCCTGGATTAAAACTTTGTGTAAGAAACTTTCTGTTTCCCACTTGACTGATATGTGTTGGTAGCCTAGTTTTAATATTTTCTGACCCATGGAAAAATCAACAAAACTGAATACTCAGCGTTCTTGCCGAGCACCTGAAGATTTATGCAGATGTTAACAAATGTACGTTCTGCTATGAATAAAGACCGTCTGCAAAAAGCATTATGTTTACATCCGTTAATTGTTCAATGTGAAAGATAACAAAAGAAGTGATGACACAGCAAGCAGGGTACTAGACTGACACAACTGCCTTTCACTAAACGGGAGCACCTTAGAATTGTGTTGTGGTGAAATTTCTATGCTAGTCATAGCGCCATAAGCAGTATGGAATTTACAGGGTATAGTTAACATTGATTTATCGTAATTTCATGCAGCTACCGTAATCCTAAAACTATTGCTTTCATAGTATATTCCTCAGAAGGTATAATTTGACCACCATGTCTAGTGGACTTAATATATAATAAAGCTTATATCAGATAGTAAGCTAGCACATAGTTGTGATACGAACTCGGAGTTGGCAGAAACCTCGAATCTTTCATGCAGATTGAAACATTGATTGAAGTTGCAGTTTTAACAATCCAAAAGTAATTGTAACATAAATTCTGTCTGGCAATTTTCGCTGTTTTTCTAGCAGCTTTGAAAGTGCAACACTTTTAAACGGAAAAGTTTTCAAAGGAGAAATCTCTTTATTTTATCGTTAGTTTTGCATTTCTGTGCATTTATAAACGGTCGAAAGATTTCAGTACAATGGATCTCACAATATCATTATTAACCAAACCAGAACCAGAATCCTGGTTTGCCATTTCATTAGTTTTTACAAAACCATTTGACAAATAACAGTAAGTGATCTAACCCTAGGGACTGACATAATTGTTTTTGAGACTGTAGGGTCAGAAAGGATTTTTTGCTTTTAGGTGCAATTCCTGTATACGTAAAACGAAATATCCTTTAGGCTGTCACGATTCGGTCAGGAAAAATGGTACGTTTCAGACTATTTTTTGTAGACCCGTTCTTGTTAACTTTTAAGCCCTATAAACTATAACACAATAACTTTTGCGTGTAGCCATATTCTCCTTACCAAACCACTTAATTTTAACAGCGTGCTAACTGCTGTGTAAACTAGACTCTACTTACAGTGAATTAGTCACATTTCCATACTTTTTATGGTTTTCGCTTTCCTCTTTGCAGAAATTTACTCACAATCGCATCAAGAGCTTGATTATATATGGTATAAATTGCAAGAAATGTTAAACATTAAAATTTTTACTTTTCTTGTTAACTTTTTATGGCAATGCACATCAATCGACAGCCCAGTGCCGGTTGGTGGTAGCCTATCGATAATAACGTTTGCACATTTTGCCTAAAATAAAATAAGAATATTTCTAGCAACTACAAGGTTAATAAATTTTTACAAAGGTTTAAAAAACATCATCTTTTTCTAAGCGGTTTGATTTTATTGTTCTACAGTGACTTCTGCAAATTATGATTAAATTCTGTGTCTTCACGAAATAAATTTTGAGATAATTATGTGTGTTAAATACTATTGTTTATTATAATTAATTAATTATATTTATTGAATTTTTGAAAAACATCAATTAGCTCATTTTTTGTATTTGTATGTCGATGAAAGTATTATAAATGCAATGTGAAAGTTTATACAGTATAGCCTACTTAGTAATGTTAACATGCCTATAGCTAATCAAACGCTTTAATTTTTTTACACTAAAGACGAAAGAGGAACCATTCGTCGTTCGGAAGCTCTTCGAAACACATCCAGAATATTGAACAAAGAAAGATAATGGTGCCATAATCATTAACTTTTTTCCCCGACCTGAACTGTGTTTTGCAAGGCGTTGTGTTTACGACAGAAATAAACTATTGCCATGTATTTTGCAGCGGAAGTTCAGAATTTCAGCATGTTGTTTATTGCCGCTTCTCCCAACCAAGAAAAAACAGCCAAAAAGTAAGACGGTAAAAAATTCACCCCATAGTGAAGATGACCCCATGCAAAATGATGGAATCATGACAGCCATGAGAGATGCAGCCGGAGCTCCGGCTGAACATGAATATAAAGCTTACTTAAATCACTCACTGACACCAGTAGGAACCGGTAAAAAGATTTTACAGTATTAAAAGTTCAATAACTACTTATTTGAAAGCAAAAAATTAAATCGCATTGGATACAAAGAAATTTGAAAACAAACGATTAAATTATACATGCAGTATTGTTACTATTTCCCAATATTCGTTAAGTGACTGCTCAACGTTTCAACATTCTTGTTTCAAGAAGCCGTGTTTGAAAATGAAAATTGGAAATTTGAACAAAGGCCAGGGGCAGATGAAAGCAATGGTAAGAACATGTATTTTGATTTTAGTCATTATTAAAGTTGGTTTGTTAGAAAAGTACTGTATAAATATAAGCTTGAATTTGGCTATGCAGTTGGCATAATTAAACAAGATTTGGGATATCAGTTATCTTATAACTCAACTTATAGGTCTACTACCCGACAGTAGAAGCTCGTTAACTCGAAGCTGAAGTATTTTTAGCACGTATTTCTCCTAGATTCTTTTTTGATAAATAGATTAAAAGCATAGGTTAATCTAATCACTATTATAGGCTATTTTACAGTACTGTATTTATTAGATGTTGTGGGTATTAGTCGACGAAATGTTTCAAAGTCAAGTTCCTCTTCCCAAGCTATTTCGACCTGGCAAGCAGAGGTGTGGTAATTGTAAAGATATTAGACTGCATAATTTAGACAGTATCTTTATGAGTTCAAAAACTGCCAAGGAATATTTAAAAGTACCTACTGCAACTATAGCTTACAACGACTGTAGTAATATTGCATGCAAGCAGTTAAGTATAAGTCACATATGGTCAAACGGGTAGAAAAAAAACTGAATAAAAGCTGTAAAATCAATTTAAGGGGAGAAAACTCTCGACGAATAGTGACAGCGAACCCAGAAGGATAGAAGGAAATCTCGAAGATCACGGAATTCCGAAC
Organism: Clavelina lepadiformis; assembly: GCF_947623445.1. Taxonomy (NCBI): domain Eukaryota; kingdom Metazoa; phylum Chordata; class Ascidiacea; order Aplousobranchia; family Clavelinidae; genus Clavelina; species Clavelina lepadiformis. The sequence goes on along the minus strand of NC_135241.1, from coordinate 6,237,927 downwards.
TCGACTTACGCACAAAGTCGCTTAGAAGTTGGTAAATGAACTAGATACTATATTATTTACTGGAATAAATCCACCCAAACGATCGAGCACCCATGCAGCTATCAGCTCACCTTAAGTAAACTGACTCAAATTCGATTTAGTACAATCTCAGTATTGAAGTAAATTTCTGTTGATTTCTATATAGGGTTTAGTTAAAAGGAATCTTTATCAAAGAGTAAATGGAAAAGCAAAAACAAACTTTCATTTGGATAATATAACAATGTTGTACATACACTTGAATGAAGTGTTGAATACAAGACTTTTATGCACTTAGTTATTTGTATTGAAGATGCAGTGCCTGATAATAATTCGAATAATACAAGCTCAGGTCCAATAGAAGAAACCTCTGACGAAGAGCCAGAAGCACCTGGAAACGATAGTAACTAATTTTATTTGCAAAAATCACTGTAAAAATAATGCGTTCAGTAAGTGCCTGTTCAATGCTCACAACATTTCTATTTTAAGATGCAGAGTTTGAAAATGAAAATGGGAATTTTGAGCAAAGGCCGGAGATAGATCAACACAATGGTAATTAGAACCTGTGTTTTAGTTGTAGCCAATTTTGAATTTGGTTTAATAAAACATGAATGTTTTGTTTGCTTTTTTAATGTACAATTTCGTTAAAGATATCATGCTGTACATTGTAATTAAAAGAAATGCGCAATTTTATGTTGGTTCGTAAGGTGGTTTATGTTTGGTTCTTCCGATAAAATTATTCCTTTGTTGACAAAGGCCGATTTATATTTCAGCTGACAGACCTGAAGCTCAAATGCCAACAGCAAGTAATTCAAATGAAAGCAACGCAAACGTTTATGAAATTCAAAACTGTAGCATTGGACACGTGGGCAACAATAATTCCACATATTACATAACAAACAATGTGTGTATGACGCCCAACACAGCTTTTGGAGGTATAAGAATCACTAAAAATTTAACTTTGGAAATAAAAATATAGTTTGATGCTCATTTTACATTGTGATAGAAACATGTATAGACATATGCAGAATACATGAGCAAACTTTACCTTTGTTTCATAGACGAGGGTGAGAGCTTGCAAGAGAGCCAAGTTAAACTAAAAAAAAGTTCGCTCACACGAAATTTCTGTTTTAACTCATACTGAGAAATCCTGAAAAAAAAGAAAAAATGTTGAGCTTACGTCTGTGAAATAAGGGTAGTTGATCAACTGAGTGACACTTCATTTGAGTGACAGCTCATTTGAGTGACACATTCTTTTAACGTTCATTTGAGTGACAAATAATTCATGCTCAACTGAGTGACAGTTCATTTGAGTGACACATTGGTGAGTACTGTTCAAACTACAGTAATGGTTGAGAAATGAGTGGCACATACGATATAAATGCAACAGATAACATGGTTTCCGTTGCTCTTCACACAAATACAACGGAAACCATGTTATCTGTTGCATTTTGCACATAGTACTCTATGTGCAAGTACATTGCAGATAGTACTCTTGCAGATAGTACATTGCAGATAGCATGTACATTGCAGATAGTATTCTAAACTTTGTCTTGTGTGTGTTGTCATCTGTGCACTTACTAATTAATAGCAACTGCAACTTAAACAACAAATGTCAATTTGTCACTCAAATGAATTACACAGTCCATATCAATGTGTCACTCAAATGAATTAAACAGTACTTATCAATGTGTCACTCAAATGAACTATAATTATGTCACTTAAATGAACTGTCACTCAAATAAACTGTCACTCAGATAATATACACCCGAAATAAGTTATAGAGTTAGATAAGTTCCAAACAATCTTTATTGGTTAACCCACATTGTTCTAAAATTCTACAGAAGAACCACTTCATAGAAGCCGAGGTGAACCATACAACGAACCTGGTGATGATGTGCGTAGAGAAGACAACGAGAATGACCATCATCAAGATGCAGGTATAAATGAAAAATTGATTTTTTGAGACAAACTATATCCATCTTATCGCAAGGTAACCATTTAAGACATTTATACATTCAAGCAGAACACATTTCAAACGCTATATCAGAACAAATAATTATAACCGATAATAATAAGTAATTAACGTTAAGTTGTAAAACTCTTCAGACAGTCATAGCCACTCTCAAAATGAGCGAAACTGTTCCGTTTTTGGCGTATCTGACGATTCCGAAAACACGAGCGATTACACCCCCTTGCCAGGTATAGCCTCCATAGTATAACGACCATGCGACATCTTATCAAATGTTAGAACCAAAATGTGTTAAACCAAAACGTATGACCACAAAGTCTATTTATAGCCAACAGTATTGTTGAAAGCTCGTGTTTAAAATGATCAAAATAAAAGTTGTATGCACCAAGCTTCTTGTGTTGAAGATGCAGTGCCAGATAATTCGAATAATATAAGCTCAGATCCAATAGAAGAAACCTCTGACGAAGAGCAAGAAACACCTTTAATCAATACAGGGAGTAAATAATTCTATTTGCAAAAATCACTGCATAAATAATGCGTTTGGAAAATTCATACAAACACAGACCAATGTTTTTGTAGATGTACATAGGCTTATTGCTTCCTCCAGAATAAACTTGTTAATAAGAAAATTACAAATTTCACTTTACTTCGCTTCACTATATATACTTTCGCTATTTATATTTTATTACCCTGCTTTCAGGCCATAGACCTGAATGGAATGAAACGTCAGTAGAAAACAATGACAACGCAACAAACGTTGAGCCTAGAACGACTAATGTGCAAGATTGTGGATCAGTAAATTTGGCCGAAACACAAAACCTTGATAATAGAGAAAACCTGCATATTGGCTGCAAGTCTATCCAAGAGAACCTTACTCAGCATATGAATATTACACAGCAGCACATAACTGGACCAAGTACGAAATAAGTTATAACTTAGAGTTATATAGGTTACAAACAACCTAGCTTTGTTGACTAACCATACGATGTTCTGCAATTCTACAGACGAACTTTATAGAAACCGACAGGAGCACTGCAAAGACCCTGCTAACGATTTGCCTAGGAAGGAAAAGAATAACGGGAATAACCTTCATCAAAACTTAGGTATGAATGAATAATTGACTTTTTGAGACAAATTAGGAATATTACAGGAAGGTAACCATTTATATGTTCATATGCGCTATGCATTTTAATCTCTACCAGAACAAATAATTATTGCTGATAATTAATTAATTAATTGATGTTAACTACATTGTAAAACTCCTCAGACAGCCATAACCGCTATCAAAATGACCGAAACAGCTTTGTTTTTGACGCATCTGGTGAATCCGAAAACTTGAGCGATTACATTGCTTTGCCAGGTATTGTGAAGGCTTTATACGATTTTCTGTCATCGGGTTTGAAAACCAAAGTGTGTTCAACCTTGATAATAGCCAAAAGCGGTAGTCTATGTACGTCACCGACTCGTAGACTTGCATGAAGTGTATGAAGTGTCTTTACCGACATTTGTGGTTTGTTTGCATCAGTAATAGCCTAATGTTGTTCAAAGGTAAGTTATAATGGATTTTGATCAAATTTTTAATTTTTAGAATATAGCTAGGAAAGGAACAACTAATAAAATTAGGGGCCGATAAAACTTCAAGGCCATGATATGGGCAAAGGTACAGTTTGTAGAGTAGTTTGCTTGTTTGTCGGTCAATGGCGACCGCGATGATTAGAAAATAGATTAACAAAGCAAAGTATTCCTTTATTTGTCAACTGGAGAGGGATGTGCCACGCGGACGATTATTCGGGTTCATGCAAATCCGAATATCATAAATGTCGACACGAACGAAACCCAAATTTATTCATATCAGTACCAAATAATAAGACTTTATCAAAAAGTTGCCAAATCTTGCTTGTAACGTTACATAATTGCTATAAATTATTTATAGATCAAATGGCGATTTAGCAAAGTCCTTAAGTAATTGACCTTTAGCAAGAAATGTTGACACTAGTTTAGCTTATTCAGCAAAATAAATCATCATTTTTTACCAAAGTCGATAAATTTATAAGTAATCTTGTATTCCGGTTTGCCTTTGTTAGTATTCATGTTCGCCCGAATCTTCCACACGGGCGATTGTCAGCGAATCTATTCGGGTTAAGTTCATCCCTACTATTGGATTAACCACTACGGTAGTTGGAAAAATAAGACATGTTTTGGTCAGGCAAACCATATCAGGGTCTGTCTGAAGGTCAATTCATTAAGTAACTGCACCTAAAATGCAATGCCATTTGAACATGCCTTTGCAATAGAAAAGTATGCGAAGTTACAAAATAATGCGACGTTTCACAATGAATATATGCCAACAGTATAGGTGTTGTTAAACTACCAGGACGTGGGTGGAAGACTCAGTTCTCCCAATGGTTATATACGTTAACATGAAATTGCCTATATGCAGTAATACATTTGAAAAGCAAAAAATTTAAATTGACAGCTTTTTGACCAATAAATCGATTTTAGACCATGTTATAACAGTAGTCAAATAATGTTACGCACCGGGAGCTGAAAATATCCTTACTTCACTGAAACAAGGAGAGGCGCAAGGTTGTTGCCACTTCCAGCAGATTCTGTTTACACAAAAATAGCGGTACCCCCAAAGTACCGAACTACTTTTTTGAAACAGTATTGAATACCAGTATCGTCGGCAAACTTTTAGCCAAGTAGCTTACCAGTACCGACGGTACTTTCAAAGTAGCCGATACCAGTACCGACAGTACTTTTAAAGTAGCCGATACCAGTACCGACGCTACTTTCAAAGTAGCCTACCAGTACCGAAGGTACTTTTAAAGAAGCTTTTTGCCTACTGATTGCCCACATCTGCTTTTTATATCGGATTTTAGAGACAAAGTCTGTCACACCTAATTGTAAGCCTGAAAATCTGTAGTCTATAATAGGCACAAGTCATACAAAACTGCTTGCTTTGGCTATGTTGTCTACTAGCTACTTTAAACCATTTTTGATAGTAACTTTTATTGTTGACTTTTTATTCAGCACAAGCTACTGCAATAAAAACATCGGCACCTATGAAAGAAAAATTTTCATTTCATTCAAATTGCGAAAGACACTTACAATCCACCGTATCTCCTGACTACGACACGATATCTTCAGCGACATCTTCAATAGATGATATCTTTGGTAAACTTTTAAGATTATGACATCATCTTATTTGGTATACCAAACCTTTAAGACCCGCAGAATACTGTCATAAGAATGAATGTTCTACACTTCTATCGGTTGAAATTATTTCAGAAAAAATTGAACGAAAGAAAATATTTTCACTTGCCAGAGTAGTGTCTTACTACTATTGACAATTTAATCTTTTCTTGCTCCATGCTGCGTAACTTTGCTCAGTTTGGGTGCAATTGTATGTAGATGAATTGGGACGCATTCGAAACATCGAAAACGATTCTTCAAATCAGCCAACCGACGAAGAAACCTTCAACTGTTTTGTGCATGAAACGAGTACCTTATCAATGAATGGTAGGCAATACTTTTGTATGAAATTTTTTATTAAAATGTTCGGTGTCCAAAACAATTGCAATCATTTGGAAAGTGCAAGGCAATAAACTAGTAACTAGAACACGTAAGTTTAGTATTAAATAACTACCTTTTGGTTGATAAACAATAATCACGCTTAAACTAAGTTAAGTTAGTTGAGCAGAATTATCGTAACACAGAATAACGCTTTTGGGTGTAACTACAATTTTTTTCTATGCAGCTCCTCAAAACGACCCTGTAAAGGAACGAGGATATCGGCGCAGTCAAACGTTACCGTCGGATTGGTCAATCGGAAGAGATAGCCGTCAAAACCTAACAAATCGTTTCCATCCATCAAGTGGACGTATATTGGGCAATACATCATCGACAAATAGCAACAAGCAGAACTCTAGAGCTCGATGTGTAAGTTTGACAATTTCAAAAAAGGCTCCGGATGTTTACCGTATGATTATGAACTGTAGTGACAACAAAGACGTAGAGGTGCAGGAGATGTGGTTACTGGAAGAAACCTGCGTGTGACTACATGCAGGTCTCTGAACGCTTTGTAAAGTTCGCGTCTTTTGTTGAGCATTGACATGAAACGTTTGTCGCATAGACAACAACGCATTTCTCAGTATTTCAAAAAGTGTGTTGAAAATCGCTTTTTTTCTTCCTTGCTAATGAACTTTTTTGGTTGTTGAATTTCTTCACATCTAATCAGCACAAAAAATCTTGTTCAAATCCCGTTCTTTTATTGGTTTATTTCAAGCCTGTGAAACATTTCGAAAAGGCGATTGTATCACATTCGCTATACAGAACAACCTCTCTATTAAAATTAATAGCGTAATAAAAATATCAACGTTACTCTCAGATCAGTAGTTTTAGCGATATAACTCATATAAGGTCACATTTGCTCTTTTAGAGCTGACATCAGTTGATATATAATAACAGTAAAAAAGCATTGCACGGTAGTGACAGTGAACAGCTGACGGTAATCGGGTCACACAAAACAGTGACCTGGGATAGAAAGACCTTATCCAACGTGAAAGAAAAACTCCGACTTATACGGTCGCTCTTATACACCTCAAAAAATTTAAGTCATGGGAAATATTACCTAATCAGAAAAAATTGCTTTTCATCATTATCTACTGAATACACTTGTACGACAGGTCAGGTTTATTTGGTAAGATTGGTAGTATGAGCGTATAAATTGCCTCCAATGCCTGATGTTCGTTTTGTGGTATAAGGAGGTAGTTTATGTAAACTCTTCATCGAAGACGGAGGGCTTGTAAAGCCGGCTGCTTTGTACATCTTGGCAATGTTGGAGCCCGAATTTGAAGAAGCTGAGAATGATTGGGGTTTTACAGGACTCAATGCCGGAGTGGAGGAAAAGCTAAAATCGTCCACCAGTCGCTTTTGAATAGCAGGAGTCCTGCTGGGCTCTACAGGGAACTTATGGATATTTAGGTCAACTGAAGGCGAATCTGCACTAACAGCAAGCAAGTCTCTTGGAGGAGTTTGCTGGTATGGTACAACAGCAGCCGCAGGTTTGTTGAAGCCATACAAGATAGCAGAACCCATTGGTCTCGTAGATTTGAGTCCAACACTACTAGGAATTCCAGGTGCACTGTATGTTCCTGAGCTCCAGTCGTCCTTCACAACCTACGTTCAACAAGCATGTGATGAGTCGAGTATTTAGTTAGCCGATATACCTTATTTGAATAATGCAAAATTGCAACAATAACGTGTTTTTGCACGACACAGTACAGCTTGGCAGGCAACATGCCATTCAACTTGTCAAGATAAAGTTTCATTTAAGATAGCACCAAGACTGACAATGTTCCTCGTCTCTGAGACCTTTGCTTGGGTCAATGAATACTTAGTTGTTGGCAAACAAAATTCTCTCAAATAATTCTTAAGTTGAAATTTAGTTTAGATCGACTTTGAAAATGAAGTGGTATTTTACTGCTTTCGCTCAGCATATGCTGTACCACGGTTACTTGTAAAGAGCCATCAATCTACTCGTTTGCACTAAACCATGATTACAAAAGAATATAATTTTGATGGCACTTGATAATATAATTGGAGAGCAGGCCCACCTGTACAGTCAATTGGGTAACAAGTGGTGATAAACGATTTGTGACGTGAGCCAAAACCATCTGTTCATCAGCATCCCTTCTAACTCTCACACATACTGAACCTGCCATGATAAGTCCAAATCCATTACAGGAACGCAGGTCTGTGTGATCTTTCGAAGCTAATGCTACGGAGAAAAACCGTTCATTGCGTATTTCAAGCACTCCATCTAGATTTGTAAAAAAAATTTAAAATTTAGATTGAGCTCGTCAGGTTAAGTTGTGATCAATCGCTCATTGGTCAAAATTCATTATATATTTGCATGCAACACTTACAGATGCCACTCTACATATTTCACAAAACTCACAAATAACCGAAAATAATAATATGTATGCATCTGATATAAATAATACTATAACAATATGCAAGTACCATAAAAATATACTTTAAAAACCCTGTTTGCCTTTGCATGTTTATAAGCATAATTTAAAAAACTCAATGCGATACATCATGTTATGACAAACCTAGAGTTTGCGCTTCACTGAGTAGTTTATCAAGCTGACCAAGAACATATGGAGGTGTTGTATTAAGAAGCACTTGGGCACTGCACACTGCAATTGGCCACATTGTAGTCAAAGTGGCAAACACGAATAAGATTGAAGCCACTGTGTCGGCAGTATAGTAAAGGCTGCAAAACATCATAAAGCATTTCATGTGACATGCAGTGACAACCATAATGATGCATGGTGCCAAATGCCAATTTACAAAGTGAAAAAAGGGAGCATACTCGATTTGTATGAGAACATCAGTTAGCAGCACTAAAGCAGATCCTATGGAAGACAAAAGGAAGAAAGGATCAATGCGAGGTAGCAGGATCCTGTTAAATACAGGAATAACAGTGCACAATGGTTGGCTCAAATCTGAGACATGCTCTTGTATCAATGATGATGGAGATGCTGTGAAAACGGTATTATCAAGTAAAGCTGCTTTAGTATAACATCAAAAATATTAAACAAACTTAAAGTTAAAAAATAATGCGAAACAAAGTAAACTACTTTAGAATAAACACTATGTTAAACATAATATAACCAACCTTCAGTTACACACTGGAGCGCTTTATTTCGAATTGAAAAAGTTAAAATTACATGAAACACAAGGCCAAGTAATGCACCAGGAAGAAGCCTGCCAACAGCAACATCAGGTTGTTCTACAATCCTGGGGTCAAAAAAGAACTAAAATAAGCAACAAACACATGTACATTAGAGCCCTGCATGGGTATGTCCTCCCCTGCACACGTTGTAGGTACCCACACCCACCCCTTGGGCTTTGCTGCGGTTTGGGGCGGTTGCGAAAACAGTTTTTTAAATGCGGGGCAGTTTGCGGGTACCCACATTATATTTGCGGGGTAGGTACCGCATTGTAATCATTTCAGATTTTGTCTATTTGATGATTGGATTAACTTCAGTAAATTCATTGACATCAGTTAGTTTTTGCTTACTTCACAATAACAAAACCAAGAAATTAAATAAGGTCAAACGTTGTCTCCCTTCTATTGTTATTGTGCTGCAGCTCCTAGTAACAGTAGAAAGGATATTGTTCATCAGACAGCTTCACGCTGATTGATTTTTGTTAGATTGTTACCTGTCTTGACACACGAAAGACCCTGGCCGTTAAATTCCCAGTGAAAATTTCAGTTAGCATGGCATTCTTTTTCAGGCAATAAGGTGTACTCCTACTAACTGATCTTATATTTAAATTAGAGCATGTTGAATTTAATAAATAAACAGGAAACATAAATAAAGATATGAAAACCAGTAGTCTATATATGCGGGCAGCTGCAAATTACACAATGTGGGTACGGGGCGGGCACAGGTAAAGAAATGAAAACTGTGGGTTTGCGTGGATGCCCGCAATTATACCAAAGCAGGTGCGGTGCGGGTGGAAAAATTTAAATACTGGTTCCTGCAAGCCCAGTGCAATGGAACTAACGCGATTGCGGTGCGGATATACGCACCGCGTTTATTTGGATATACGCAAAAGTAAGTTCATCGTATAAAGTAGCACATTCTGGTGTTACATACATAAATTATATCAATACCTAACATTTGCATAAAATGATGCACCTTAAAATACTTTCTTTGAGAATGAAAACGGATCCAAGCATCGTCAAGACCAAGGAGGAAAACACAAGTAAGATCTCTATTCTTTCATAGCTATAGAGCTGAACACTGTTATCTGGAACACTTCGTTGCGTGGTTGCAACCCAAATAGACAGCAAGCATGTTAACAGTGTGAAGAAGTCAAATACAGACAAGCTCAAGAAGGCACGTAATGCTGTTGTAACATAGGACAACAGTTGTAAAACACACAACAAATCACTACTGCTACACACAACAAAAGATGTGATTTATCCTACTTAGTCTGTTGACTCTTAAAACTGAAAATAAAAGTAATTCTCACCTAAGCTGTTGCTGGAATTGCACCACATAAATAAAACAAAAATAACAAAAATGTTCAAAACAATGAATGCAAATGTTCGTCTTGCAAATCGAATATTGAGCATAGGTTTCATGGCATGCTGGAAATGGCCGTACATCTTATTTCGCCGCTTGGGGAAAGTGTGAATAGTGCTCTATGCAAAAAATCAAAAGCCAAAATTCAGCATCATTCAATCTTCCACATAATCACAATAAAAATCATTACAATTTCATTATCTATATACCTAGTACTATGCTTACACGTCAACCATTACCCTGTCTTTGGATTGAAGCAATGCAACCATGCATGACCTCTCAAACAAGTCAACACTACTTCTAATGGTATTAATACCAAAATCATGTACCTATCAGCTAACAGAAACTAAGCTAATTACAGTATAGAATAAACTTACAAGTTGTTCAGCACAAAAAATATAGCAACTTGCTCACCGTTAAAATCGGTTTTTGTGCAGTGATTCCACTTAGATCAAGATCTGCAAAAGTAACATAAAATAATTATGAATGATAGATATTAAGTTAGAAGTGTAAAAAATACCAAAATGGTGTATTATCTGATACATAAAATGTGAAGAAATTAAAAAGGCGGCAGGATCAACGTCATCTAGACCTGTGATAGATTAAAATATTTACTAACAGATTTTTAATTCAACAAAATTACAATCTTACCAAATTCAGGATCAGTGGAAACTGAAGAATAGGTGGATGTAGTAGCTTGTGGCACTGCATCCACACGTGGTGTATCGATTATTCTTCCATTGTATAATTCAGACTTATCATTGTAAAAATATGCCATAATCAAATGCAAATTTGTGTACAGAAAATGTTTTTTTTTTCGGGCCTAAAGCTGTAAGTACAATATAGACTATTATAAAGGATTCTGTTTCAAACCAATAGTATACATAATAACGTAATTAGCAAAATATTTAGTGCACCAATAAGCCATATCACCCACAAAACACCACCAACAATCAATGCATAGTTTCATTTTTTTGTTCAATTCAGAATCACAGAATTGTTATTCAGAAAAAGTTCATGTGAAAATAACGCAGTTTCTAAATACTAACTGTAAAATCTGCAGGTCGTTAGAGACGGCTGGGGAGCTAGGCGGATGATTCAGCACCTACGGTAGGTAGGCTAAGACGGTAAGTCAGCACGGCAAGTCTTTCACCGCAATCGCTTACGCGTCCACGAATTCGACCGGTTCTACTCTTTCTGCTACACTACAAATAGCCAATCAGTAACAAAGACAACATACTGTAGAACCCTACTTAACAACAAAACAACGTAATGCGGCATGGGCACAGCAAGGAAAAGCTAACTCGACTTTTTTGTTTGTTTCATGACATCTACCAAATGTGGCATTAACAAAATTACTTCAAACAACATTGGAAATTGGTTTACCTTGCCAGTTTATCTTTTAATTCTATACGCATAACATTTTTAAAAAGCTACTAAATGAATCGCTGACGATTCGGTTCCGGTCCCCACGATTCCGCATTGACAAAACAAAATATTTTTCAAAACTGATTCATCTGTCACTCTAAACTAGAAAACTAGAAAACTATAAAATTTTTAGCATTATTTTTCCATTTTATACTCAAAGTAATTAGCGTTTTAACTTCAGTTCACCCCTCTCGCAAGCGGTCCTTCTACCTGATGGTGTCTATGTAATCTCTCTAATAAATTGCATTTTTTCTGGTAGGTGTCCAAAATTCTTTCAAGGTAACAATATAATAAATATCAGAGCTTTTGAAAATGTTATAGTGACATAACTTCACCTTTTGAAACTACAAGTGTAAGCCATTGTTAGGTCTGGTGCAGAAGTGTACAACCACCTTTAAAGGTCCGGTGTATGACGTCACTATGACTTGTTGACGTTATGAAGTTAAAAAGAAGTGACGTATGTTTTCCAGATTTAGAGTTGTTTCTTTAACTTGTTTCAAAGATATTAATGTTTTAATGATGACTCTAAATTGGTCAATTTGTTTGTCTTAGGCGTCTGATCTATGCCACCTATTGGGATTCCCCTTCTTTTTCTCACGATTTTATTGTTTTCTTGAACTAGTCTCATTTGAGTCCAATTTGAAGGGAGTTGTGGGCAAGGTAGGGTATATATTTTTTTGGCAGATCAGAGTTGAGACTTGTGGACACCAGTTTTCCGTTATATAGTTTGTTGACAGGAAAGCAATGTAGTAAATGCTTGAAAAACGCTTATTTTTACCTTTGTAAAGGGATTTCCTCGGAAGTTGATGACGTAGCTATAGTGAGATGATTTTTGTAACGTCACTTCTTTTTGACGTCAGAACTCTTATGACGTCATCATAGCGTCATTAATCTTACCTTTTGAGGTGGTTGTGCAGTTATGCATTGGACCCCAATTGTTAACAGGTTAAGCTAAATAATATCACATAGCCTATTTTTGCGATTTCAATTACTACAAACACTGAAAAAAAATATTCTGTTATTTCTCACTTTTTAAAAATTAGTGTTGGCATTTTTCTGTAATTCCTCGCTTTCCGTAAATTAATGTTGTCCTACAGGGTGGTCCAAGTCTGCCAGCATCTGGGGCCACAATATTATTTTGAGCGTTGTTCGTGGGCCACACACAGTAGGCTACATCAGTGCTAAGAGAACGTGACAGTTTAATTTACACGAAAACCATTAAACCATAACCAAACAATTCAAACAGCTTTTCTGTTTATTGATCACTTGAAGATTAATACATCGATATCAACATCGATATCAGTAGTTGACAATCGCAAGCACGCATCCAATGTTCTGTCTCCCGACCTGTTCCTTGTTTTCGATTTCAGTCTAGGCTATTCATAACGGAAAAAATGCTTTCACAAATGTACGTGCTCCCAAACATCGATAAAAAGTGCAAACATACGGGGCATTGTGGTTTATATTTGTTCTCCACAAACAAGTACTTTTCCTCCCATATCGAGTTAAAAATCGGTTTGAATTGGTCAACTTTCGTTTCACACTCATGTCAACAGAATAACTTATAAACCATCGCGAGAAAAGGTAAAACAAAATACAGTCTTATCACTAATAGACCTTGCGAGAACTTTCAGAATATGCAGAGTGCATTATGTCACAAATACTTTATTCGAGTTTCATGTGTTTATGATGCAACAGTCCACGTTGTTCAACGAACACCCAAAACTTTTCACTGTGATACTGCAGCTTACTGACGAGTAATAGCAGCCTACTAATGTACTGCTACTTGAATAGAAAAAGTTTAGTAATCACTGAATTAAATAATGTTTTGCTGGCCACAGATAATGATGTTGCGGGCCACAACCCGCGGGCATGGGTTTGGACTACCCTGTCCTAGGCTATGCATTTTGCAATGTTTTGTTAAAGGAAAATATGGGTAGTGTCAGCATGGCCACCATATCATAAATCGACCAAACTCAGTGGCGCCATAACGTTGTAATGTGCTTGGTCAAGACATTAACGGCACTTGCTCCTGTTCAGTGAACCTGTTGGACATTTCTAAATTTGGACAATACTGTAAAAAGTCAAGTAACTAAAATAAAAAATGTCTGGCAATGGAAACTTGCACAAAGGCTAGCTCGGTAACCGGGGCTTGAGCGATAACGAATCATCGTTCGGTTTAAGTCGTGCAAAGAATTTTTCTCAGCTCGAGGGTAAACATTATTATACTGTTTTGTTGGCGAACAAGATGTGACAAAGATGTTCTTTTTCCTTCACTTGTTTTATTGGGTTTGTTTTTTTGACAGCGTTTCATAAGTTTTGTTGAGGATCACAGAAAATTAAACCAATCTAATAAAACACTTTTAAATTTTATTCTTTCATATTATATTTTTGCAATGCTCTTTTTACCCTTGAGGCCTTGCCACATTTGGTTGTTTTTTCTTGTAGTAATTATGATCGTAATTGCTAATATGTTTGCGACCACTTGCATCAGCGCAGTCTTTTTTGTTACCCACATTTAAGGTGACAAGTAAAATGAAAGAATGGAAAAAAATGTATTACCTAACAGTGCACAGTCACAATGACAAGCTCAGTAACCAAAGCTTGAGCAAGCATTACCTGAATTAATTTGTGCAAAGAAGTTTGTACTTTCAGCATAAATATTCTGCTGTTATACCACATAATCAGTTTAATTGAAATGCAAAATTCATGTCACCTTGGTCTAATCGCATCCGGAAGTGCTAAGGCGTTCTTCTTGCATCAAACAAAACAAAAGCATTACAAGAATATAGTATCATAGTAATTAACTATTAAACCTAGATTGCTTAAATTAGAGTCCAACTACTGTACAACCACATTGTTTTTTTTTGTTCTGCACTGATAAATTGTTAAAAAAATTAATTAAAGGAAACTATTATATTATCGAATAATTTTGAATGGGTAATTGGTCCAAATTGGACATAATATTCTCAAATGCAACAAAAATTGCATTACCTGTCATGTCATTGCATAAAATTAACTTTTATTCTATTACTTGTACATACCAGTGATGATGTTTTCAGTATAAGCCAAAGGTCCTTTATTTTACATCTATGTTATGTAGCAAATGAATAATGATACATGTATTTTTGCAGAAAATTAGTTAAAGCAGATATGGCTGCTTCTCGTGAACATAGAAGAAATGCAGGGAATCGAATGTCCAGAGTTTTGGAAGGAGAACTGGATGAAGATGATTTCTATAAGACTACTTATGGGGGGTTTGCTGAAGAAGAAGAAGATAACGATTTTCAATCAGACCAGGAAGATTCTGGAGATGAAGTGGACTCTGACTTTGATCAATCTGAACATGATGAGCTTATCAGTGATGGGGAGGATGTGGATAAACCAAAGAGGAGAAAAAAAGGTGTATCGACCAAAGCTTATAAAGAGCCTGTGATCAAAAAACCAGTTAAAATGCCTGATGAGAAACCAATAGCATCAGATAAAGTAGAGGAAGATAAGACAACAGCAGAAGCTCAGCCAACAAAAAAAAGAACTGCTGAAACAGCCTTGGAGGGTCCTATGCGAAAATCCTGCAGAAAGTCAACTGCTGCAAACTCAATGTTAACAGTGATGAGACAAAAAGAAAGAGAAGAAACTGATAAGAAGAAAAAAGAAACCGCTAAGAAGCCAACTGCTGGTGTAAGAAGGCTAACCCAAGAGGAACTGATGGCAGTTGCTGAAAAAACTGAACGCAAAAATCTTAAGTCACTTGAAAACTATAAAAAACTTGAAGCTAGTCGCAAAAAGGTGGCAATAAAAAAACGTACCTTTGATGAACCCACTATTACATATTTTTCCACAGCAATGCCAAAAGTGAACATACTTGAACCAGATGAAATTACAGGCATCAAGAAATTTAACAATGATGATAAAGCATCACGGTCATTCTTGGTTTTTTCCCATGAGTCTACATTTCGAGAAACTTTTAGACACAAAAGATTACGGCCACCCCCAAAGGCATGCTGTCCAGTTACTAAAAAGTTGGCTAGATATATTGATCCTTTGACTAAATTGCCTTATTACGATTTGAATGCATTTAAACAGATTCGCGAAGCATATCATACTACCATTAAAGAATTAAAAACCAAAACTGCTAAATGAATTATAAATTGGATGTTAATGTATTTTTATTGTTTGTGGTTTAGGTAAGGGGATGTTATTAGTACACTGATGGCTACAAACGTGATACAAAATTTTCTTTTATTTTTTACACAAATGTGTGTATATGTTCAACACAAACATCACAAAATGCTTAGTTATTTTGTTTCGAATCACCACTTTAAATAATTTGTTTGAATGTTATACATATATATGTTATAATGTGTCACAGTGTAATCATTTGGACATGCCATGTGCTCAAGTCAAATTTTAATTTATCAGATTTGGGCTAATTTTGCGTTCTGCTGCTGAGTGAATGTTTGAGAGTTGTAATGTGATTAAGTTCTGACTTCATTCGGTGTACCTGATTTTGTTTTAGTTATACAGTAGTTTTTTTTTTAGCAAAGTATGAATTAAATGCCTTGAAATGGAATTGAGTGAATTTTTAAAGAAGCATCTGCAAGGCTATACAGAAGATGGAAACTATTGCAATGGAAAATATGTTGGATGTATAAATAGCCTAGTTGAAAGCTTTATGGCAGTAACAAACTGTGTATTTCGAAGAGTATCTGCTCATCATCGTGGCTCATCCAAAAGACTAATGCAAAAAGAACCCAAAGCAAGAAGTACATTTATCACTTTTTACATGTTTCAGAACTAAAATGTACTGGTACTAGCACTATAGTTTCCCTGATAAATTAGTGGATATTGTGGCCAAGAGTTTAAACCAAATTAAGTAAATGTTTTTCTGAAATACGAAAGAAAACTTTTAACAAGATAATATTATGTCACTTCTGTATTTGTAGACTTGTGGTTTAGTCATACGAACAGTCTTATTCCCATACCATTTAATGGTTATTTGTTTGAGATTTTGAGTACGGAAACCTGGAATTGCACTTTTGGAAGAGATAATCACGTAAGTGCCAGCCTTATTTCAAGAGTTGAATACGCCGAGGCTGTGTTACTGTTTTCATGCAACTATTGGTAACTGCTTAAACAAAGTTTTACTTTTTTTAGGGTGGCAGGCTTCGTTTTAAAGGCGGTAAAAGAAAATTAGGGAATGATCTTATGTCCAAATGCAGTGCTGCCATTAATGTAAGCTACCATACATGACTATGATGCAGTCTTTTTCGTCTTAGTTACGAGAGCTCCAATGGAAAATCATACTGGTTTTAATGTAACCAGTTTGATTTATTTTTCATGTAATGTGGCAGTGTTGTCTATTAAGCCCCAATATAAAACAGATAATGCTTTTATAGTAGGTTTACTGGATTTTCTTTAGATTCGAACCATAAAAGTGTATCCAGATTTTGTTGTGAGAAGTGATGGCACTGCTCCTGAAAACAAGAAGGAGCAAGAAAGCGTAAAACAGGCTTTGATGGGCAAACTTAAAGAGAACATTGATCCACCTTCAAAAAGTAAATGGATAGGGTAAATTTAGCAGATTATTATCAGATGATAATCTTACACAGTTGAATTAAACATCTTGTCAATTCTTTCCCACATAGTTGTTTGCTACTGCCGGTTTCCCCTTCTGACTGCCCATACCAATCATGACCTATGTGAAGCTACTGTCATTACTAACCGAATGGATAAGCGAATAGCAAATAAAATAAAAGAACTTGCTAGAGGAGGTAATGGCTTACAAGCAATTTTTGTGTGTTAACATTAAACATTCTTTAAAAACACTTCTTCAATTTCTTCAATCAAAGGAATATATGATGTCGATTCGATGCAGACACTAATTTATGATTACGTAAAAACAACTTTGTTTGCGCTTGCTGCCGCCGAAGAACTCCCCCATCAAGAAAACACAAGATATTTTCCCACCAAAAAGGTAAGTTTTTTTACCTTCATTACTCATTCTGTTTTGCTGCAACCATCGTTTTTGTGGTTTTAGATGATACAGCAGCGGATGGCATCGGTTGTCGGGTCATTAAAAAAGAGAAAACAACAACTTACAACAGAACATAACACTGCTTCCTCTTTCTATGCTTCACCAGTTGTGAAGGAGATTGTGCTAAACCGATTTTCGGAAGAACCAGTCATGTAATCCTTTTTCTAATTGATTATGCTGACTATTCAAGAGTTTTTTGTATATATTTTTTTTTGTGCACATGATAATGAATCATCCTTTGGATTATTTTAGATCAGCATCATCCAATATTGGTCTAATTGCCGTTCACGCTGGTGGGTATTATATGCAATTGTTAGAGTTTCTTGTTCATACTAACCTTGTTTATGATTGTAACTTGCTGACCCTCAAAGAAGACTGTTTGTAGGTGCTGGATATCATTCAGATCACAAATGGCCAGGCTACCAAAATATATGTCAGCAAGCTTGTGTTCAGGCAGCTTCTTGTCTAAAAAATGGTGGTTCAGCTGGTGAGGCAGTAATGATTGCAGTAAAAGTGCTAGAGGTGAGTACATATTTCTATCTTTTTCTTTTGTTTATCATTTGTGGCATTCAATTTTCTGCAAGCTGTGTGGCCATATCAACAGTTTTCTCTCACTATGGATTGTCTTATTTTAAGGACAGTGAGTTTACTAATGCCGGATTTGGATCCAACCTAACAGAGAGTGGAAGTATCGAATGTGATGCCAGTGTAATGGATGCTTCGCTGTCCCCAGGTTAAACACATATTTTTTTTATAATTCGTTTATCATGTGTTTTTCTTTTGATCTTTTCTTTCTTTCTTTTGGCAGTATTGTAGTGTTTAGTGTTGTAGCATTGCTGCAACCCACGCACAAAATTTCGAACATGTAAAGCAGATGGTGAAACTGTAAAATGTTTGGTATGATGAACTGGATTTCTTCATTGATATATTTTGATTTTTGTAGACTCTTCTGTTAAGTTTGGTGCAGTCTCTGGAGTAGCCTGTGTCAAGAATCCTGCCTGTGCAGCTTATGAGATTGCCAGGCAACAAACTTTGCATCCAAGGCTTGCATTGGGTAGAATCCCGCCATGGTGTGTATATCTTAACCAATCATTATTTTTTGACAATTGCCTGATACATTGTAAAGATTTGTTTATAGCATTTAATTCATACTCTAAATCTAAGAAGTAGCATTATTTTAATTACAAACCTGGTGGTTGCAATGGTGGTGAATACGTACCTCAGAAGTAGGTATAAACATTGCATGTGTATAAACAGCTGACATGTTTTGAACAATGTTTTTTTCTTGATCAAAGCCTGTTATAAAATGAATTGTTAGCAGTTAATTTCAGACATTTAAATCTGTGTGTGACTAAAAAAATATCACATGACCACAAGACAATAGCGACAAGAAACAGAAACATAAGAAATAGGGATAACCTTAACCCGGATAAGAATGAGTCTGCAATATTATGGGTTTAGACTCAATAGGACGTCGAAAACAAACAAAGCAAATAGATGTCAACAGAAGTTATAATCTTGCACAAACATTAACATAAAGTGAGAAAAGTATTACTGTACTCTTTTGCACTGATTATTGCAAACCCGTGGTTAGTATAATGCAACTTAATCATACCTAAAAGCTATTACTTTTTAATTACCAGCGTATTGTCTGGGCATGGTGCTGAAAATTGGGCCAGAGCTCATGGCCTGGAAATGTGTGAAAAAAACGACCTTGTTAGTGGTAAGTTCTTGGTATACAGTGAGACCTCGTTAATCCGGACCACTTCGTTTCGTCAAAAAATGTCGGTTTAGCGGGGTATCCGGATTATCGGAAAGTAAAAAATCAATCAATCTTGCAAATGCAGCACCGTGTTCAAAACGCAGTATGCACCTTACTCTAATTCTAAGTACCGAGTTTCTTGCTGGACAGCAACTAAAATAAAATTATATTTTTTGTATGATCCGACCCT
Organism: Clavelina lepadiformis; assembly: GCF_947623445.1. Taxonomy (NCBI): domain Eukaryota; kingdom Metazoa; phylum Chordata; class Ascidiacea; order Aplousobranchia; family Clavelinidae; genus Clavelina; species Clavelina lepadiformis. Next base: position 6,218,415 of record NC_135241.1, on the reverse strand, counting down.
GTGTCGAACCCCAGAACCACCGTATTAAAGACGAATGCTCTAAGCCAGAAGTGACGAACATGCGGCCCCAAATCGGTTTGACAACCGCTCTTGCATGGCGAAGCATTCCGGCGGGACTAGCAGTCTTGAACTTTCTTTGACCTGTTTCTAATCTTTGCGCAATGTGATATCAAAAGCTGATAGCACGATTGAGTTGCAGCAGTATGTCTTCAATAGATTGCCACACTCAACCGATGTACTGTACGTATTTTTTTGTGACCGCGGAAGCGTTGTTTGTTACTGTTGATGAACAATTTATTTTTTTGTTTCTAAAATACTGTACAGTATTTCATAGTATGACTAAAAAGCTGTGCTAGTATGCAAAAGCATACTATGTATGCTAATAAATATACTAAGTATGTAAAAGCTAGTATGACTTGATATTTCAATTCTTGTACGTTTAGATGGTGGCTCTGATGAAGGCATACTGAATAGCACAGCTAAATTTTTTTAAAAAGCGCAATGCTGTACAGTACTGTACTTTTCAATCAATAAAGACCGCAACGTTATTATGCGTAGATAATCGGCTATTGTTTCGTCAACTAACTACATACTGTATTAGGACAATCGTGAATCATTTTCGCTTAACTGTTAATGATCCGGTTTATCGGATTTTATTGCTATTGATTTAGCACATTTGTTCCAAAAATTTTGTGTCGGAGTCGGACAGCGGGGTTTCCGGATTAAAGGGGTAAAATGCATAGGAAGAAATCCGTTCCCGGTAGTTTTGTGTCGGATAGCGGGGATTCCGGTTCATCGGGGTCCGGATTAACGAGGTCTCACTGTATTTTAGTTCTATGCTTATACTGAAAGCCAAACATATAGTTTTCTGGCTTTCACGTTTGAGCAATGTATTTTCAAATTATGTATTCAAACATGTCCATGTATCCACAAACATATTTTCACAGAGTCAGCTCTTAAAACATGGCAAAAGTATCATCGTAAAATACTGGAACATTTAACAAGACACCATGAGGTAGAAATTAACAGAAAGATATTTGTCAAAGATTTCTAATTTTTTAATGTTATTTAACCTAAAATTCATTTCAGGTTGAAGATTCACTTGATGAAGATGTCCTTTCTGAAAGGTAAATAAATCAGTAATGAACAAATGTCCATATATTTTTGTCAAAAATTGATATTATTACAGAATACATGTCCATCTCTAATGCATACAGTACTGTATATATACAAAGAAAACAGTCGTGTTAAAAACTTGGTATAATCTACTATTACTTTCATTCTTATGAAATGTTATTTTTTCAGTATTTTCTATTTGTGATAATTGCAGCATAGCATACACCTATGAATTAAGTGTTATTGGCTTTTTACATACAGTAAATGGTGTTGACAGGTTTGACACTGTGGGAGCAGTAGCTATGGATAAAAATGGCAGAGTTGCATCTGCTGCATCTAGTGGTGGATTGCTTATGAAGTTACCTGGAAGAATTGGGCAGGTTGTTGACTCAAAATTGTATGATATATCTATCTCTGGTAAACAGCCATAACTAGTCCCATATAAAGTGTTCGGCTGTAGTATGCTGGTAAATAAGTGTATCCATCTGCTGCTTCAGTATTTATAATTTATTGTTTGTTTGTTGAATGAAGGCTGGCATGTACGGTTGTGGAACGTGGGCTGAAAATGGAACTGCTACAAAACCTGCAGTAGCAGTGACATCTAGTGGTAAGATCATAGCACACTGAATACTACTCATAATAGATTTCCTTTTCTTTATAAAATATTTGCTTTTAATATTACTAGCTTAACGTTACGCTAATGATAATTAGTAACTATTTGGTTAGGATGTGGGGAGCAGTTAATGTACACCTTAGCAGCAAAGAAGTGTTCTGAAAATTTGCAAGGCAGTGATGAACCTTATATGGCAGTACAACACACACTTCTTGAAGATTTTTTGAGTAATTCATTTACTGCATTTGATGACATTTTTTCAAAGCAGACAATATGTTTCATACTTATAGTTGATATGAATTTCCCATATTTGGTCTTTTTTCTCCAGATTCCCCAATTTTGAATGGTGACCGTGACAGACAAGGTGGCCTTTTAGCATTACATAGTTCAAAAGATTCAGCTCATTCCACAAGTAAAATATGTTGAAGTTTATGTTGTATACTTTTGGTTGTTTATACTTATTGTACGCTGATCATACGCACATAATTTCAATTTATGTTCACTAAACTATTTACTCATACATATGCCTTACAAAAATGCAGCTGAAATTGTGTGGGGTCACACCACCAGCAGTATGCTTGTTGCACATATGTCTACAAGAGATAGCACAGCTGAGGTATGGTTTATCTGTTCAGAACAATAGTGTTGCTTATTTGCAAATTATATGATTAATTTGATAACTTCCTGCTATTAATCACTCTGATCTTAAGTATTATTTAGAGTATTGCTTGTATCTTTTAACTGGTTGTTACTTATTGGCTTAGCTGAAAAAAAAATTGCCACAGGGCGTGTTATGAATATTATGAACATAGCAACTGCGCTGTGGCATTTCAATCAGATATTAGTAGGTTTAAACTGGTGTGGATTTTTTTGTAACAAATGATAGACAAAAATGACAGGAAATGTTTAACAAATGGGAGACAAAATCAGATTTAGAAGAATCTATGATCTTTCTAAAATATGTTTTTGTTAATTTGTATATTCTTGTGCTTGAATGTGCAAGCATACATATTTATGTATTTTCACTACATGATTGTTTGAAACTTATTTTGCTAATTACACAGATTTTTGCTAAGTATTGCTTTGAATTACATATGTAATTTATTTCAATTAATATGTGTTTAATGGTTTATTTTGTGTTCTTGGCAGGTCATATTATCTAGGTTACCTGACAGTGCTGTCCCCGGAAAATCAGTCAGTGTTAGTGGTACTTGGATCAAAGTAAGTTGCTATCAAAACAAGTCGTGTTCTGTTTTTTTTTAACTGAATACTGCAATTATTACTTAAAACCTTTAAATTTGGTTAAAAAAGAAACAACCAGCATAGATTTGGCTTTGCTTAATGTAAATACTTTGGTTCATACTATCCAGGGTATGAAAACGTTTAAAATTCATCGTCTTGCTATAGGACCCGTTACGCCATTTTAAGCAGTTCTAAAATGGCAGCACAGCGTTTGTGACGAAGGTCGCATGTAAGATGTCACTATAGATTATATAGAAGAAGTAGCAGTAGTTCAGGTCCAGTGTGCATGTGACGTTAATTTGTGATGGTTTGTTGTTGTTATGGCGTTTGCTGAGTGTAGGTCTAGGCTAAAGTTGACATTTTATGTTGGTTCAAAATTAAGGCTTTTGGGATGCTTTTTTCGAAAAATATAAGGAAAATAGTTTTTTAAAAGCTTAAGCATATGGTGTTAGAATTCCAGAAATGAGAATTCACTCAAAATACTGCATTAAGTTCTTTTATTCTACATCGTGGTGGATACAAAAGCTCAACTAAGTGACCGGGCTTGTTTAGTAGCTAAGGCAAATTGATAAAAGTTTACTTTTCATTGTTTGACATAGGCCTTCAGATTGGCCTGCAGTCCCTATTACACATTGTTATGCCAACAACACTTTTTGGGGTGCATTTGTTCTTGCAACAGTTAATAAAAACAACGTTGGCCTTGCCTCCAAACCATTGTTTCATCAGTTACATAGATTTCATCACGCTAATTAATTTCCTTCTGGTTATTGACCCGAGTCACATGTGAAACCTAATCACATGCAAGCATTAGTGTTGGTATAAATTAGTATCATAAGAACAACAACCTGATGATACGTACAATGATATGATGTGGTATCACAATCTTTCTCTAAAGGAGAGACTGAGGAAAGCCATTGCATGACTTAAAGTAGGCGATGATTCGTCATTGCTTGAGCCCTGCTTACCGAGCTTGTCTTTGTGCAGGTTCTGATGGATACACATTTTTTTATTTGTTTTTTATATTGTGTTGCACAAATTTGAAACTGTTCATCAGGGCCACTGAACAGAAGCAAGCGTCATTCATACCTTGCTCAAGGGTATTACAACGGTAGCTCAACTAGGAATCAAACATGGTTCGCTTTCTTACAAGACAGTTGCTTTAACCGATTCGACGATATTAAAGTTGTGTTTGGTACAGAAGTATAGGGTGTAAATGTAGGTGAACGTTTCAGTTAGCCTACATTTGGTTTGACATAATGTGTGTATAAATTTTCTTTTAGGTTGATAATTCAGTTGATGAAAGTCCTTGTACCTCTGCTGACACATCAAATTCGGTTAAACTAGCAACACCTGAAATGGAAATCCAGTTTGATCAAAGTCTGTATTTCTCAAATAATACCTCAGGTCAGTAAAATGTTAAACAAATTTGTGTACTTGCTAATACAACAAAACATTCTATATACTAAAAGATTAACACTAATATGAAAACGCACAATTTACAGCTGCTTCTCTGTGCAAAGTTCCACCAAAATCTCAAGTAGATGGTGCAAATGATGATTTTTCGTTAGACAATGATATCACCTTTATGTACTTATCAGCGGATTTAAATGGACTTTCAACAGATCAGTGCCAAGTTAAAATGTCTGAAGTATACAATCGCAAGGCATGTATTTCGAACTTTAAGCGACACATAGCTATTGGATTGAAATTGATTTTTTCAAATAGATATTAACTTTATTATCAATTGCAGATTGAGAATTCATTTGAAAAGACCATTTGTTCGAAATGGAAAAAACGCCAATTAAAAAATCCAAGGTAGAGCTACAGTTTTGTAAGGTTTTGTTATATTCCTATCAAAGAATTATACTGGAGAAAGGATTTTTAGTAAAGTGTAGCGGTTAAGTATTTGTTGCCATAAATGTATGGCAAAAAAATTTGTACTGGTGAATGTAGATGCTATAGCTTGCTATAGTGCACCAAGCACAGTTTTAGCTTTTGGCCTTAGCCTAGTCTGGTACGGGTAATTGCCGTAAAGTCGATAATGTTTGATCAGTCATGTACTGTGTTCTGTGATATTCCAATGCTAAATATAGCCATCACCTGCTACTAACCACCTACCTATGGAGAGGTATTCCATCCAAAACGTGTTATCTGGCCTACAGCTGCTGTCAAACCTAATTCAAGCCCCAGTCACCAAGCATGTTGTTTTTACATTGTGACATCACAAAGGCTGCCATCTCGGTCACTACATATTAATAAAACTTCTTTCCCTACTATACTGACAGGCAATTATTCTTTGATTTAAAGCTAACTTGTTTTTGGGCTTGCCCCTCATTTTATGAATAAGCCGAATCTGAATATCATGCAGAATTATCAACCATTTTTCTTATTCTCAGTAATCTAACCCTTACGGACAGATTTGGTCCAAATGTTTAATCTTGTAAAAATCAAGAAAACAAGAGCAGGTTTTGTTTGCAGTTAATTGGCTGACTGTAATGACCTTGAAATGTTTGGGACTTTTTTGTTATTTTATACATGCAAAAAAATCTTGATTTTGATCTTTTATTAATGAGGTAACAACTTTAACCATGATTCCTTTGCTCAATGGGAAAGTAGATTAATTGCAAGGGGTAAAGTTAGCAGGTTTGGATTTGCATGCATAACAAAATCTATTATTCATATTCTCACAAATCCGAATCTTTTTTGATTTGGCATATCCCTAGCTTTCGGATCAACAGGATCCGCTTAATGACAACATCAACTAGTATTGTTTTGTTAATGTGTCTTCTGTCAGGTAAGAAGCAAAGTGACTGGATTTTTTTGTTGAATTCTAACTCGCATGTTGACAAGCAAGTTTCCTTGAGGACATGATGTGGACAAAATATAATTGATATGTGTGATAACAGGATGATTACTGTGGACAAGACTATCATTTGTTTATAATTAAACTCATATTGAATTCAGACGTTCAGAATTCATTAGATGGACTGATTGTATGCTGATAAGAAGCGGTTTTACTTAACATTAGCACACTATTTGCCAATTACGATTTCAAACAGGTTATTTTCTCAAAAACTCTGGATTTATTAACTGACATTATTTTCTGGGTAAAAATTCTATCCCTCATTAAACAGATTCTACTGTATTTTCTTTTTGAATTTGTATGTTGGTTTTTGTTGGCATGGTGGCAAATATGTTCTTCTATTTCAGGTTATTTAACGCACAAAAGTTTAGATTGCATTCTGTTGGTGAAAATGATAAGCAACTAATTCTCAATCTTGGTCTCACGTGTTATCGGTAAACAATCAGAATTCTGAATAACGAGTAGTAGAATTTCTGGTGTTAGATTTTAATAGGAATGAGAAAACAAAGTTTATACAAAGCTAGCTATAATGGGCGTTGAATGAAGCATTTTTGCAAATACATCATGGTCATTATTTTTTGCAGAGATTACATGGAAACAAATTGGTCTCCAGACATTGAATACTTACAAGAAATTGGTAGAAAGCAACACACAAATTCACAGGTGTATTTTCTGTTGTTACTGTTACAAATATATGTTTTTTCATCAATAAACATTACAATTACTTATGTTTTCAGGCGTTTTTATCAGATCCTTTGGGGGTGGCAGGCATTTTAACAACATCGGACAATCTGGTGGTATTTCAGAGGCGCAACCATTGGGTTGCAGAAGGTGCAAATCAACTAGATGTTCCCGGGGGTCACCCAGAACCATCTGTAGGTTTACAAACAAATGTCAATGTTTTTTGTGAACAATTTTGATTTTTCTTTTTCAAATTCCTCTTATACTTGATTTTAGGAGGTAGTTGGCGATGGCAAGCAGTGTGGGGTTGATATGTCACAACTTCACTTTGAGGGTGTATTGAAGGAAATTTTCACATCACCATTAAAGGAAATTAGAGATGAGGTAGGCGAGTAACTTGAAGTAAGGCGGAATGAAGTTTTGTAAAATGTAATTTTATAGAATTGAAATCTTCCTTCACTACTAACAATTGGTTTTCTGAGATGTGTGTAAACAGCCTTTTTTAGGTCAACTTGCCAATAGCTGCCTTAAGTGAACCTCGTTTAATGGGAATTGCCAGAAATAGATTAAGTGGAGGAAGAGCAGTGTGCTATTTTTTACTGAAGTAAGGACTCTAAGATTTAAAAAGCATTTTATAGTATTTAACACAGTTATAGTAGTGCCTTGCCAACATGAAAATCATTTGTTGTATTGCTTAATTTTTTAAATTTGTATGTATTTAGATCTACTTTAAAATTTTGTAGATGTTCACTAACGTCCGACGAAATAGTAACTTCTTTTAGCAAAGGAGGTTTGGAAACAGATGAATCAACAGAATTAGTTTTCATTCCTGACGAGGTACTTTTTATTTTTTATTTACTGTACGCTATGCAAGGTTTTGAATATAGCTGTTAAAACATACATATCGACACATTAATCACATTTTCTAAGTAATTAACATTAGTTTATGTAAATTGTTTCAGGATGTCGTATATTTGGAAAGAGACTCCAAAAACTTTTGGTCTGAACTTTGTCCAAATGGCAAAGCGGCAGTGAGCTTTTACTCCATTTTAAACCAAATGAATGCAGGAAAGACACCGTTCCAAAAAAAATTCTGACTTGAATTACTGATCCAGTATTGATACTTGCAGTATTCTATTTATTTAATTACTATCGCCTGTCCATTACTTAGAAAACATTTTATCCTTTATGCTACTGCTCATATGTGCCCCTATCGTCTTCTTTCAGGTGCTAAAGCAAAACTCAAAATATAAACTTATAATAAAAACTTAAGCTCATGTTATTGTAAAACAATAAATTATTTGACGTATGTTTGTGTTTAATGCATTCGCTTGTGACAAATGGGCGATCACTGATCAAGCAAGAGATTATTGAATATTCTTGTCATTTTAACCAGAAAATGCTTCAATTAATGACAAAAGTAACATGATAAGAAGCGCTTGACAAGAATTTTTTGAAGTATGACTGTACCACTGCAAAATTGGCGAGCTTTTATTTCCAACAACTTCCTGCGGTAATTGATTCTTAATAGTATATTGAAACTTTAACCAATGTTGTCAATAATTGGTTTCCCCAGTTCATCATTCCTACTGCTTTTTCAGTGTGGTTTGTTAGTTTACAGAGTCACTACTCATTAATTGGGACTTATAATATCTATGACAGTTTTTTTGAGACGTAAAATATTTTACGCTTCCTCAGCAAATTAAATCCTCAGACATAATTTCTCTTGCCATAGGGAATGTGGCTGCTGCTATGATTTTTAGCAAAAATAATTTCATTCAGATGTGTGTTAGAAGTAGAATAGTAATATGACACACAAAACAAATTCCTCCGTAAAGATGCAAAATTATGGCAATACTAAATTTTCTATCTCATGCTAGATATATTGAAATCCAAAACAAAGAAAACTACATATAATACATTTTGCAATTTCTCATGATTATAAAGCAGCCAAAATTGCAATAAAAATCTGCATGACTACACCAAACAAACATGAAAAATTGCACTTAGTAAGTACACGTGGCAATCAAAATTTTATTTCTTTCGTAATTCATACGACAGCCAGTTAGGTACCAGAAACATTTTTATCAAGAATGGTTGGTTTAAACCTCTAAATTAAAAATTTGTTTTACAAGTTATAAAAACTTAATGTCCAAAAGTAACTTACCAAAATTCGGAGTTTATTGTCATAATTGGGACCGACAATAAAGTAAAATGCCTTATCTGTCAGTAGTAACATCTGTTGTAGCATGTAAAAAATGGTTCTATGGAAAGCTTTATCAATAAAAACATGTAATTAAGAATAATTATTTTGCAGCAAAAAATTCATATTAAATTAATTTCCAGTCTTCCTTGATCATATCAGAAGCCTTTTCCCCAATCATATAGCTTGGAGCTTGTGTATTGGCAGAGGTAATGGCTGGCATGACAGAGGCATCTGCCACTCGAAGGCCTTCGACTTTGTACACCCTAGGATAAAACACATTGTAAAAGAAGAAATGTTAAGTGCATTTTTATCAATGCTCATGCAGACATGTACAGATAGCAAATCATTATTTAATGTGGTAATAACAAAACTGTAACTGAGTAAAAAGTCAAAAGCAATGTAGATATTTCAACTGTTAATGATTATAATGTATCCGTCAATGCTGCTTGTATTCCATTCAATTCATGAATGTGTATCAAAAGCTAAATATTGTAAATAACCTAAGGCGATGATCAGTAACTGCCATTTTATCAGAATTAGCACCCATTTTTGCAGTACAGCAAGGATGAAACATAGTCATGCCATGATTCCTTGCCAAACAGCGATAGAAGTTATCTGCCCTGTAGTAAAAAGACAAGCATTACGTGTTATGTATTAGTTGCTGGCTTCTGCTACTTTTCACTTGTCTGTAAGAATACTAATAAAAAATCACTGTTAAACACTCACATCCCATAGATATTTAGCTTCATGTTCTCAGTATCTTATTTCAGATACACCCAAACCTGTGCCAGTTTCCTCGGTAAATTTGCAAAAATTACCAATGATTTTTATTACAATTTAACAATCATTGTATTTCTTGGAATGCAAAACCTACCTCCCAAGCTCAATTTCCTTTTTACAACCAGGAGCAGCAAACATTAATTCCATTCCAAATGACAAAAAGGTTGGTGTATTCTCCAGTTTTTCCAGAAATTTTAGACCTAATGATAAAAAATTAACCACTTACTTCCAAAAACGTCATGTAGTATATTATGTATAATTAATAATATAATCAGTAAATGTTTCCCAAAATTCAATGCTCCCAGCTGAAAAACTCTATTAACAGAAAACTGGACCCTGCATAATGTCCTCATTGCCAATGTCTTTATTATTAGGTAGTTTACCCAACCACCTGAAGCCATACTCCCAGGTACTAGTATTTTACTACAACACATTGATATCTGACAAAGTACAGACTATTCCATTTCATCCAAGGTAACAAAAGCATTAGTTCACTGAGGAAAGTTACACAAACACCTCTCAATAAAGTCTCAACATCTTCAGGATCTTGAAGATAATTTGGATCAATAGCAGGGTGTTCACTGTAGTCACCGGAGCGAAGTCGTAGAGTGCCAGTGCTTTTGGGATGAGACAACATAATTACACTATTAAAATCCCCGAAGCGTTTGGAGTTCATTTTATTTGCTTGTTCCTGCATTTCCTTTATGACCTATAAGTTGGTAAACAAAATAAATTAAAATACCAAAGATAACATAATGAAATAAATGCAACCAACATTTGCATGCAAAATATATGAGAACTTGATACCTCAAGCTTGCTGTTAAGAATATCATGATAAAGTTCCACTGTTGATTTATCATTCGGATCTATGGGGACAGACTGAATGAAGAAGCTAAGATCTGGATAATCATACCTGAAAGCAAGCTTTACTGTATTTTTTGACAAACTATTGTTTGAAAAAAATAGTATGGTTACATAAAACTATTACGGCATAATACAAGTGTGAAATTAACATTGAAAAATTTTTGCTACAGATCACAAATAAATAATTCCTCGAGACATGCAATGATTTTTGTGTAATTTGTTAAATAAATAATTTTGAATCATCGTGAAATTACTTTGAGTAATGTATTGGTCAAGATTACTAACTGCCTATCAGTGAAATTTTTGTTTGTCTTTAAGTATCCGAAAACATCCAGTGCAACACTTCCCAATGAACTACTGCCATCATATAAGTATGAAAACAAGTTTGACAAGCTGAACTAAAAAAAATGTTTTTATGACTTTACATTGACCTATTACAAGTCAAAATTATTAAACAATTCCTGTAAAGAACGATTTAGACACATACAGTATGTAAAATGAAAGATGGATTTCATAAAAACGTTCAAAATAATTTTGTTGCTTTTCCATGATTAAATACAATAAAATTCTGAGATGCAGGATCTCACTACAGTAAAGGGTGAATCTGGTGATCAATATCCTGGTATAATTAAATTGTTGTTTTTCCAATAAGTTTATTGTAGTCTTATCTACAACATTGTGTAAAAATGTTCAAGAGAACTTATAGTTATAATTAGGGCCATTTTTATTTTGACCTAAAAAAAATTTTTTTTGACTTTATTTTTATCAAATTTTGACTTTATTTTGATCTAACGAAATTGCTTATTTGTAGAGGCCACAGTTCTTCCTCCAGTTACCTAAACATAATATTTTGTCGATTTCAGACCCAAACGTAATATTTTGTCGAAAAGTCAAGGTGTTATATTGATTATAAAAAGTGCGTCGTGTTCTTTGGCGATAGATTTAGGTAGCTTGTTTAATTTTGTCCTTGTGAAAAGGGCACTTTGCCTCGATTTTCTCCGCATGGTAAATTCTAATAAACAGGGAATGCTTGTTGTTGCTCCAATCCAGCTTGATGGTGTTTACTTTTCCTGTGGCCTTCAACAAAATACTTTTTATCGCACTTCACTATAACCTCGCAAAAATTGCACCATAAATCACCCCCGGGAGTTGCATTAAATTCATCAGAAAAATCTCGACAAATCTGTCTAACTTTTGCTGAAGACGATTTAGCTTGCTTAGGCATTTTTGTATTACAGAATGTCAGTAGGCTATTCCTAAAATCCAAATTGTTGATCTTCGAAAAGACCACGTTTATGAAGAGGAAGTGTTTTGTAAGAGCTATTTAAATACGTAACAATGAATAAACAATGGACAATTTGCGATAAAAGTTACTGCTGATCAAAGTGGGCATTGTGACTTATTTCCTGCTTTTATGGGTTAATATGGTTTAATTGTGTCGCAGTTCCTGATTTACAATGCTTCCATGAGGATTTTTACAAAAATTACTCTCGAGAAACACAAAAACTTTGTCAAAAGGCAAAATTTGACAAATTTTGACTTTATTGTAAATTTTGACTTTATTTTGACCTATAAACTTCTTAGAAACAATCCCCTAGGTGCTGAAAACAACTTTATTCTTTGATTCGTGGTCAGACGAGGTCCTTAAAAATTTTTGACTTTATTGACTTTTGCGGGTCCTAGTTATAATAAATAAACATTCGTAATTTAACCTTGAAAAGTTTTGTTGAATAAACGAATGCACTTACCTGCATTTAAAGTAACTTAGCTCACCTGTCCTAAGTTGTTTTTTAAATACCATAGAACAACTATCCTGTTTGCAGTGAATACCATATTAAAATACATGTAAAACAGCTACCATAATAATAACTCAAGCTATTTAACTCAAAATTACATTTAATTAAAATTTAATAAAAAATTGCTTTATTAGTAAGATTTCACTGTGTACCATCTCGGTGACCCATTGGAGAGTGTAATAAAAAGTATAACCTGTATTTTCTACAACATAAAAACAGTACAGTACAAAAACTTTTTCATCCAGTAAAATTTTTGTCATTTTACTACAACAAAGAAGACTTAAAAACAGAGATTACTGTTTACAGTTTAAGAGAATGTTGAATATATAATGTTGTTAAACAGGTTATAAACTTAAATCCTGTTTTTATGTCTAACATGATAAGGATAGGCCAATACAAATCCAGTTGGAATAGATTCAATGAATATCACCCAAAAAAGATTCGGGCGATAATGAATACTACTAATGGCGAACCTTAACATAAAATTACCTAAAAGTTTATTAACTGTGGTGAGACAGGATGGAACAAGATAAAGACACAATTCATGGCAATAAAAACATTTTCCAAATGCGTTTAAAAACTAAATTGCCATTTAACCGTTTTTTAAAACAAAGCAAACTACTTAGCAATTGCATCATGTCATAAGTTAAATGCAGCAATACAGTATATTGATGAAATTTTACCGTTTGCTACAACGCGTGGCTGACATGATATTCATATTAATATTAATTAATTCATGTTCATGTTTGCAAGAACCAGAACAATTTTTCATGTGGCACAGCCTTAATTAAAACAACAGAGTGAGCCAAAGTAACCACTTAAGCAAGAGTGTTACCCTCAAGCAGTTCTAACCTAGTTTGTAAGTATGCTTCTGTAAACTTTTAGCTTTCCTGAAGTGAGACATCTATGTATACACAAAAGTAGTACTTGTAGATTGCAAAACATAAAAAGAGCTGGAGTTGTACAAAAATACGCAATGATTAATTATTATCTACAAAGAACATAAACTTACTGCATCAGGAGATACCACTTGATCAGAAATGTCTTTTTGAGAAGAGAATGACAACACCATGCAGATATGATCTTGAAGATTGGATCCAACACCAGGAAGATCTGCCATAACGTTGACCTGAATCATATCAATAAAAATGCCCCTGTGAAAAATCAAACAATAAAACATACAATCGCAAACAAAATAAAACAAACTTTTAATTTGTTCTTAATAAAGTTACTCACAGCTAAGTTTTCCAAATGCTTTTTGGGACCAATCCCTGACAACATTAAAATCTGGGGAGTGCCAACTGCACCAGCACTCAAAATAACTTCATTTGTTGCTCTCACTATTTTCTCTTTGCCATATCTTATATATTTCACTCCTGTAGCTCTTGGTTTACCATCTTTATCTTCATCAAATAAAATTTTACTAACTTGTGCATTGGTCAAAACATGCAGATTCTTTCTAAAAAACAAATTAAGAAAAAAAGGTTCCATAATATGTTAAAATTTATATATTTTAGGACATTTGATGTAGTGCAAAGGTATCATGGAAATACAGTGTACATGATACCATAGTAACTTTAACCCAAAACTGTGCTTGCAAAAATAATATAAATAATTTTTTATGCAAAATACCTAGAAGAAATAGGATACAGATAAGCATCTGCAGCACTGTGCCGTTTTCCATTCAGTATTGTGCTTTGAGTTCTTGAAAACCCTTCATCTTCATCACTGTTATAGTCAATTATCTTATATCCTGTTCCATACAATGTCAGTTACAAATGCAATGGTGGCTTTTAAAGTTATAAGAATACAAGCACAAATATGCAGTTTATAGATATACAAAAAACACAACCATTAATAAAACAAAGTAAATACCAAGTTCTTTTCCCGCCTTTAAAATCCACTCTGCAATTCCATGATCTTTTCTAATATCTATATTCAAAGGTCCGCCATAGCCATGGTATTCTGAATTGGAGAGATCTGGTGATGCCATATGTTCTGATTTTTTGAAATATGGCAACACACTTTTATAGTCCCAATCTTTTGCACCAAGCTTTACCCAAGAGTCATAATCATGAGGGCTGCCTCTAGCATAAACCATGTAGTTGAGTACGCTTGTGCCCCCAAGAACTTTTCCACGTGGCCACCTGCTTTTCTATAAAGAAACATCAAGGATAAAAATTAAACATTAATAAAACATCACTCAAGTTACTACTGGCAATAATTCAGTATAAAGTAGGTAGTCAAAATGGTATTCTGTATTCAAGCACAACTATGGTAGCATATGTTTCTGCATCACAAAGCAAGTCAAGTCTTTGCATGGACCAACCCTGTCCACATATGCACCAGAAGAATGTCTTTGTGGCTCTGTGTTATATTTCCAGTCCATCTCTCCATTTAATGTTAATGCTGCCAACAATGGTACTTTGCTAAACAGGTTTAAAGGATGCTCCCCACCAGCTTCCAATACAAGCACTCTAAAATATGAAAATTATGTTTTGTTATCATTGAGACCACATTATTGGATTATGATACTTTTCACCAGCTATTGTTCAGTAACAATTCAGGAATAAGTAACGGTTTAGTTATAGTACTGTATAGGAAACAATACTGCAGTGTTGGCTAACATACTTCACATTTGGTATCTCAGTGAGCCTGTTAGCTATAACACTTCCAGTTGTGCCTGCTCCAACTGTAAATAATAGTTGTACAAATATGATAATAAGGCATAACTTAGATATACAAACTCTTGTTTTTTTGTCAAAAAAGTCAACCTTAACAAATACATAGAAGGTATATAAAATATACGTGTACATACATGTACACACCTATAATAAAATCATATTCTTCCAATGGCTCATTTATGCTGATTGTCCAATACCAAGTTAGAAAATAAGGAAACAAAACAGCAATAGCCAATGCGACTAAAACGAATCTAATCATTTTGCTAAGTTGAAGTTCCAGCTATAAAAACGATGCAAAGGATTAGGTTAAAGAAAACACATAACACAGCAGTATGCAAACTAAATGAAATCATGTCACGTCATATTACAATAACTTTATAACAAAATAACGTTAAAATGAATGCTTGCATGGTAATTTGGGCATTGGAGATTCACATAGCAACATAAACTCATTCAAATCTAAAATTTTCAAAACCTAGTAGATAATGACATGAAAAAATAAAAATACAAAATCAAGAATATTTTTGTGTGCCTCATATTTGCACTTGGTACAAACTACGATACCGGTATTGAAAAATTTCTACTCAGAATATCTTATATATTTATTTTACAGCACTTAAATATTTGTATGTATGAAAAAGCGTAGAATAAAGAAAGTTTACTGCAAACTTTAAACAAGTGTTGAACAACAACAGTGTTCTACCACAACTTGAATTAAACGTTGCTTAGATCATCAGCAATGTTGCAACAACTTGCAATTGAGCAAACTATGTAAACTTGTGAGTTGAAAGGCTAAAATAAGAAAGAGTCAATATTTAACTTTCAAACGTACATTGAGATTGGGGAGTAGAACATGACTAGCCAAAAATTTAAAAAGAAAGGTACAAATTTCAAAAGTTGTCCAACTAAATCACCTTTTTTATTTGCCACGTACGACGCCCAAATATAGAATGCATGGTAAACAAAACCTTTTGTTGCAGATTTATGGTTAACAAACTGTTTGCGTTATCGCACACGGGAATCTCCCTTTAAGTGGAGTTTTCACTGGCGTTTATTATTCTTTGGATATGCCAAGTGAGAGCTAAATAGGTTCCCAAGTAAAAAAGTGCAGGGGTCCAGGCCCTACTGGCCCCATTTGTTCCGCCATTTACGCCAAATTGTGGTGGAAGCCTTAGCATTTAAGGTCATATTCGCCAAGTATGACCTAGACCTATACTTACAACCAGGAAGATCGAGCATTACCGTTGTTGATACGGAGTTTTTTACCGCTTAATCGAGTTGTATAGAGATATTTTGAGAAGAACGTTACAAAACTCATAATGATGTGAGTATGGATACGTGCCTTTCGCCACGCCTTAGACATTTTTCTGTGAATTTTTTTTTTTTAATTTACGTTCCTTTTTGGATTAACTGTCTTTATATAGCCTATCCTTGCGTTTTCAATGTTTATTCACTTCTAATGGCCTACTTTACATTACGATTGTCAGTTTAGTTTATCTTTGCAAATAAAGTTTTATCAGTTTTTTAATTTGGGGGCCAATATGCCTCTGTGTAGAAGTAACCCTGCTACTAGAGAAGAACACGCAACGTTACTGAAGTCAGATGAAATCTCATGATCATATACTGACATCCAGACTGGCCACAGGTCTGTAGCGATCTCTGGTTGTGAGATCACGTGTTTGCGTCAATAAACTCCGCTTGACCTGACTTCATGAAGGCAGCGTGTCCTTCTCTGCCAGCAAAAATTACAGACAAACAGTGAGATAAAACTAAAACCAAAACGTTTATTCAAACTCGTGCAACATAAGACATTCTGTGACATCTTGTCAGCACAACCATATATATATAACACGCCCAATGATAATTATATGTGAGGAAGGTGCTGAAAAGTTATAAGGATAATGCCATGTAGAATGACTGGGTGGCACCAAACATTTCTGTGTTCGATATCCAGTGGTGCTACCGTTGTAGTGTTGGTGGGCAAAGTAATAAAGACGCATGTTCCTGCTCAGTAAACCTGGTGAACCATTATAAATTCGGGCAATTCGATATAAAAATTCAAAAAACCAAAATAAAAATGTGTGGCAATCGGAACTTACACAAGGACAATGTTAGCAACCAGAGCTCGAGCGATATACAATCATCGTCAGTCTATAGATTCTAGAACCTGGAACAAAATAGCAAAAACTTACTTTTGAGACATTAACTTCCTAAAAAAGGAAGCTTACCCCAAAACAATTAATGAAATGTGAAAAATCATTCTTCCCAAAACGTTACTCTTTTTTGCCCCGAAAATCGGTAAAACGGATTCCTCGCCAAAAGAACAAAATTTTTTACGGTCTCGTTTAGTAAAAATCGATAGAGACAATAAAAAGACATTCGCAAATGTTTAGTCTTTGAAGTCTTACTTCACTCAACGTTAAAATACTTCTATGTATGATATTATTTTGTTACTGTACCCATCATATTTAGATTCGTCAGATTAGATGGTTAGGTGGACACTGTAGCTAGAATCTTTTCAGACGTTTTTAGGAACTTAGTTTTAAAAGTACCAATATTAGTCGTTTCAGCTTTCATGTAGAAAATGCAGGAAACGACAAGGAAGAAAGTAGTCACGCAAAGAACCTTGCTGCAGCCAATTATGATAACCGTGACGACAGTTTTCACTCATCTTAACGTAATCGTCACTAGAATGCAGGTGATTTGAGTGTAAGTGCCCTCTGAGGAACTTATCTACCTAAAACACTCCCGATTTCCTGGATAATTTGGAAAACTCGGAGAAGTAATCCATCTTAATTACACATACATAAGCTGTGACGCCAGTGCTTTGCCATTGAGAAGTCATTGTCTAGTTATAGTATAGAGTGAGCAAAGATTTTCTTGGTCCGAAAATAGATAGCAAATCAACATCAAGTGTTTGTGATTACCGATCACAAGAGAACCAGGCAGAAATCGGTATGAGTCGATTGAAGATCATCTTGCCCATAAATGTGTAAGCGGTCGGGTTTACACTCAGCAATTAAATACACAAACTTCTAATCGACTTTGTTGAATTCTAAGTGACGTATGCAAATGAAACAACACATATTGTAAGACTTTCTGGGTGTGAAAAGCATCCATGGTCTAATCAAGACTGCTCAGTGCTCGTAGACGTTGCCCATAAATCATGTGCTAAAACTTGAAACCTGGTGGCATGATAGAATAGTTCAAGGACACCACCAATCACTCAAACCACAATCTTGATCTGTTTTGTTACAAACTCGTTCATTTTGAAAGAAGTTAACATGTGCTGCCTATCATGTAAATGTTTATGGAACAAAAAGTGGCCTGCAATTGGACCACGTTTTTTAAACAAAAATAGTTAAAAACGTCGGCCAACATGAACATACAAACAAATGTCACTGCAGGGGAGTGTATTCAAGTAAGACGCGTTGATTTGCCAGAACAAATTACAAAACCAAGAGTAGAGGGAATGTTAACATGATAAATATAAAAACTGCAATTAATCGAGACAGGCGGAAGACAAACAAGGTAGTTTCTCATTCAGATTTTTAGGTTCGATTAGTACAGAAAGAAAGAATTTGAACAAAAATATAATTTTGATGAATAGTAATTAGAAAAGTGCATAATTACAACATACTCAAAACATCCAGTATATTACATTATATGTAGTCAATCTAACGCATCAAATTAAATGTAAAATATAGGTGGCTTCGTTAGAAAATACATAAAATTAGACAATCTACGTTGCATATGTTAAAAAACGTAAGTGTGGCAGATATTAGTATAAATTAAAAGAACTGCGATGGTAAATCAGCAATATTAATCACTTGCATGTTATTTCATTTAGCTCACTGTATTGATAGTTTAAAAACGTATCATGTTTTACTAATAAAGAAACTACACTAAATTCCAATCTTCCTTGATCATATCAGCAGCCTTTTCACCTATCATGTAGCAAGGAGCTTGTGTATTGCCAGACGTTACAGCTGGCATCACTGAAGCATCTGCCACTCGAAGACCCTCAACTTTATACACTCTGAAACCAAAAGAATGAACTTAAAAAAACATTGTTAAATATATGGAAAAGGTTAAAACAAACATATTAGAATTGTGGCCCAACAGGATGTAAGTACACGATGATGACTTCATCTGACTCCTAATAAAGTTGCACGTTCTTGTTGGGAAGAACAGCTAAGTTACTGTATTTCTCACAGAAGTATGTTGGCCAACGAATAAAAACCAATAAAACTTTATTTGCAAACGCATAAACGTAATGTAAAATAAGGTACTGAACAAAGTTGAAAACGCAAGGGTATGTAAAGAAAAGTAATCAACGGAAGAAATGTAAATTAAGAAGGAAAACGAGAACTTAAAGGAAAATGTACAAATCGTGGCGCTTGCCACCACAGAATAAAAGCAAACCTCAGGCGATGGTCAGCAACTGCCATTTTATCCGTTCTTGCGCCCATTTTTGCAGTGCAACAGTGATGGTATACAGTAAGAATATTTCTTCTTGCTACGCAACGATAAAATTCCTCTGATCTACAACGGTATTTTCAAAACAAAATTAGACTTAACTAATTAACTGACGTTAAAACTGCAAATAATTTTCTGATAAGCCAAATCAAAAACAATTACTAGATACATTCAAAGATCACTAGATGCATTTTAAAAACATTTTCATAACCATTTTGGATTTGCAAAAAATTATCTGCTAACAAATTTATACACATTGTCTGATGCATAAGATGCTGCAAATAAGCCAACATAGAGTACCTTACAGGACCACTTTTTTCACATTTAGGAGAAGCAAACATCATTTTCATGCCATAAGATAAGAATGTAGGAGACTTTTCCATTTTTTCCAAAACCTTAATACCTGATAATGCAGTACAGTTATAAGTATTACATTAGTTGTTATTATGATGCACCTATAGATTTTTCAACACTTTATAGTAATAATTTTTATTTGAATAATTTGATTACCGCACCAGTTCATGAGATTGGCTCTAAACCTCACTTTTATACCAAATCTTAAGCAGGCATCTCTAAAAATCACTGAAATACAAAGCAAACCTCTCACTAATGTCTCAACATCTTTAGAATCTTTGAGATAATTTGGATCAATGACAGGATGTATACTGTAGTTGCTTGACTTAAGTCTGATAGTACCCATGCTTTCAGGATGGGATAGTATAACTAATATACTAAGATCATTCAATTTATCCAACTTCACTTTTTTTGCTTGTTCTTGTATGTCGTTAATGGTCTGAAATTAGTATATTCATGTTAGAAAAAATAGGAAGGAAGGAACATTAACTATCAGAAAATTATCCTGATAAAACAGTATGAAAGCTAGAAAAGCTGCAGATCAGGTATAAATAAAATTAATTAGCATCAAACTGTATGTCAATACTGAAAACATCTAAAATCTCAAATATCTCTACCTCATTGTCTATATTCAAAATATGTTTGTGAAAGTCTATAAGCTGTTTATTTCCAACGTCAAACTGAGCGGACAGCATTTGAAAGGCGATGTCAGGATAATCAAACCTAAGAGCAAAATTTTCTACTTCAAGAATGTGTCATCTTTGTGGCAACATTTTCAATAATTTAACTGCAAAAGGACAGTTATGAAATTATTTTCAACTTCGTTTTTTTATCACTTTCAGCGATGCAAAATGTAATTTAACAATATGCAATTTAAAAAGTTTCACATATATATGGTTTCATCACAAAAAAATGGTTGCATCTGCTTGATAAGTTACGTGCACAAAACTTGTCACAATTCAGCTTCAAATAGAATTGTTGGATATGGAACAAAAATCACAAACTTTTTATCACGAAAGTTTTTGTTTGTCTTTAAAAATGCAAATCCATCTGCTGTGCAACTTCCTAAGGAACCACTGCCGTCATACAAATATGAAAACAAGGTGGACAAACTAAGCTGAAAAAATCAAAATGCAAGGCTTACATATTTCAATAAGAACAGGAGCAAAAAGTAAAAAAATATGAGCGGTATACAAGTCCCTGAAAAGTATGTTGATATGTCACGTCATGTACCTGGTAAGAGTACTTTATTTTTGATATGTTACAAAACTTTTATCTCAGGAAAAAAGAGCTCAATAACATTACTTAGTAGCGTTCATGTGTTGTCGTATAATCACACTGATTCTAGGAAGTTTTGTTAAAAGAGTTGAAAATTTCATAATAGTAAAAGACATAACTTACACAGCAGCGTGTAAATACCTTGCATGTTCTTCAAGCAAGACAATAAAAAATTTAAAACAACCTGACAAAATTATAGATATTTACAGTTTTGCTGGATATCACTTCATCAGAAATATCTATGTCCGATTTGACTCCTATTGGTAACATGACATGATCCTGGAGGTTAGATCCAACACCAGGAAGATCAGCTACAACTTTAACCTAGAAAACGTCCAAGAATCATTTGATAATGAATAACAATAACACTTTATTTTAATCCAGGTAATAAGACACAATATTAGCACAACTAAACACAGACATACCTTCCTTGAGAATTATTATTTAAAAAAACAGTAGCACCAAAAGTAAAAGAGATACTCACAGCATTATCTTCTAAATGTTTCTTTGGCCCAATCCCTGACAACATTAAAAGATGGGGAGTGCCAACTGCACCAGCACTCAAAATAACTTCATTTTTAGCCTTCACGATTTTCTCTTTGCCATATCTAACATATTTCACTCCAGTAGCTCTTGGTTTACCATTTTTATCTTCATCAAATAAAATTTGACTGACATGTGCATTTGCCAAGATGTGAAGATTTTGTCTGAAAAACAAAGAAAAAATTTGAGACCACTTTTACAATGGGCTATTTGACTTACTTCTGACCACTTTTCGTCACAGTGCGCGACTGGTTGCTTTGGTGGTCGATTATTAAATAGGCTGTAATAACTAATAACAGTGGTTGGTGCCTAATTATGAACTGTTTGCAATACCCCTCACAACTCTGTGCCACCGACGACCTGTGTTTGGTAACAAACGAGCAGTTCCTGATCAGTCTATGACGAATATGACGTGGTCAAGTGATCAGTGAATTATCGACAGCTTGGGACAAGTCAAAAATCACTCTGCTACCTCTTTCCAACATTTGCAGAGTGATCACGACTTTTTGCAAATTACTATCAGAAACAGTGGAAAGCAGTCGGCAATTGAATTATATCTTTTAGTTTTTAGTATCAATAAAAAACTTCTTGTGCAACATGCCATACTGCAATCTCCCATTAACTTGAGATTTCACCAAAAACCTTTCTGTGTTTGGTTTTTGGCCTTGTTTATTTGCAATGTAATCACGTTGATGAAGTCTTGGTCATGCTAACAAAGCTGCATGCAGAGACCAACTAATCCCAAATGCAACAATGACTGATGTTAACACAAATGGTATAGACTACAGAGGCTACTAGAAAGAGTACACACAATTTCGATGTTTGCCTTGGCATTATCGCAAGTAAAGGTAAGCATGACTACACCAATCTTTTTTCCCGATCACTCATAGGGTAAAAATTGGTGAAGATTGTGGACTAGATCCTGTAGTGAGACTGGGCCTTAAACTAAACAATATACTCTAATGATACTGCAAACAGTTAACTAACCTCGATGAGACAGGATATAAAAATGCATCAGCTGCACTGTGTCGCTTTCCATTCTGTGTGGTACTCTGTACATAGGCAAACCCTTCGTCTTCATTACTGTTGTAATCAATTATCTTATATCCTGTGATAAATTAAATGGTAAAAAAATATAAGCACTGTATCTAGTTGTATACCGTTTGTTTCACTTTAAAATCACATCTATATAGAAATGTATACTTGTTAAAAATATACCTATTTCTTCGCCAGCTTTTACAAACAAATCTTGACTTCCATGATCTTTTCTAATATCTATATTCAAAGGTCCGTCATATCCATGGTATTCTGAATCGGACAGGTCAGGTGATGCCATATGTTCTGATTTTTTGAAATATGGCAACACACTTTTATAGTCCCAATCTTTTGCACCAAGCTTCACCCATGAATCATAATCATGAGGACTGCCTCTGGTGTAAACCATAAGGTTGAGTACGCTTGTGCCCCCAAGAACTTTTCCACGAGGCCATAAGCTTCTCTGTGAGTAAGTTTGTAGCATTATTATGTCTAACCAGTACCACTCTATACAAAACCATGTTTTCTTATTTCAGCACTTGGATATATATAAAGAGAAGTTGCAAAAATGTCTACCTCAAAACATTGGACAAACATTATGACAAAGTGAAACTTCAACAAAAGAATAAAAAAGAAGATACGTTACTATGATGGCATGTACTAACATTTTCTGAAAGTGACCCGGAAGAATACTTTTGAGGTTCAGTGACATACTGCCAGTCCATATTACTCTTTTGCAAAGCAAGTGACAACATGGGAATACTTTTAAGAAAGTTTAATGGGTGCTCTCCACCTGCTTCTAGCAAAAGCACTCTAAGAAAAAGTAATCAAAGCATTGGAGTCAAAGTTTGACGGCAAATGTTTGACACAGAAATATCTCATTTTTGCTAAGGTACCTTTAAACATTGTGTCACAAATGAGACACACTTTTTATTTAATACTTTCGGGGCCAAGGAAGGTAAAATTACGTTATCTGACTATTGGTTTGGTGCAAACGTATGTAAAGTTATGTTGCTTCGAATTTCATTTTGCTTCATTGCCAGAGCTCATAGAATTGTGTACGCAGGTAAAACACTTGACGAACTTGCGGTCAGTGCTTGATATTGTGCTACTCAGGTTGCGTGTGAGTGGGATATTTTCCTTTTTTATCTTTGTGATATTGTTGTTACATCATACGAGGGAGTTCTTGCTTGGCTTTGTATCTTTTTAATATAGTGTAGATCAACAGCTGCTTTACGTAAAAGTGTTGGAAATAGGGACGCCCCCAGAACCCTGGCACTCAATGTGATGATGCCTAACGGTGTTAGCAGCGAAAGTGTTAGGAAATTTTAAACAATTTGTAACCACTAAAAAGATTAATAGCAAATAAAAACAAAAACACTGAAAAATCTTGGTTATATAACAACTTACAAATAAATAATTCAATTCCAACCTATTGAATATCATTTTATGATTCAAATTTGCAAAACATGAACCAATTGTACAATTTCAAAATGAAAATTATAAAGTCCTGTAATTTTTGGTATGTAATTCAAAAATTAAGCTGAAACAAGTAGAAAAACTATGAAAATACAACTTACTTGACATTTGGTATTTCAGTAAGTCTGTTTGCAACAACACTTCCACTTGTCCCTGCCCCAACTGCAAAGAAAATTTTGTAAGTAATGTTGAATTTTGCGTGAAGTATATTTAAAAAAATGAAATGAAATATATTTTACAATATTAACAGTTTTGAATTGTTTTCAATTTGAGTACATAATTGGAAAGAATGTAGCTGAGCATACATGTGACTTGAGGGTGTGGAAAGTGCAAAATCTAGCTCAGTGTGGACTTAAAGTAGTCATGATAAACAAAGAATAATGATGCATTGTGTTTACACTGCCATATAGTCAGGTTGAAAAGCATGACACTTTTTCTTTGAGATTTCTGGGGTACCGAGTATAAAATGGTGTACTAGGTGCATTTTGCAGTCTGTAATGAACACAAACAAAACACAAAACTTGTGTGCCTTCCTTTTTGTTTGTATAAAAGGAGACATTTGGGTGCACCAAACACAGTATGGAAATGTTTTGAGGGTGCAGTTGCCATGCTTTCCACTATGGTCATTTAGATTATCCAAATTCTAACTTTCTTAACAAACAAGCAAAATACCAGAAGAAATTTATTTGCAAAAACATACCTATAATAAAATCATATTCTTCCAGTGGTTCCGAAATGCTGATTGTCCAGTACCAAGTTAAAAAGTGAGGGACAAGCCAGGTAATAAAAAGTGTAACAAAAATAAACCTAAACATCTTCTGGATCCTTCCAGCAGATGCAAGTAACTAAATACACATAATTTGTCGTGTGTGTTGCGTACTGTTAGCTAACGCCATAAAAACCACAGACAACTGCGCTGGTGGATGATACAGTTCTAGAACTATTAAAAGGTGTAGAAACCTTTTTTAAAATAAGTTGCCCCTACACTGACAAATGTAAGTGGATACGGGCAAAATACCCGATCTGTATTCCGTGGCAGACCGAGATAAATTTCAAGCAAACTTTTTGCACACTTACACTTTGCACAGGCCCAGTAAAGCAAAACGCCACAATGTCTTGCCTTAAGTACAGAGTAAGGACATACTCATAGCATTGAACAAGTTCTAAGCAAAGTTTGCACAATGTTTAGAATCATCGACAAATGAGTACGGCTGACTTCATATATTTGGTTAGCCACAATGATAGGGTACATTTCCAATAGCAATTTTAACTGCTAAATTTTCTAGTGATATCGCCAATTGCCGCATTCTAGTTTTGAATAGTTTTGAATGTAGTTACTGATTAGTAGATCAGTAGTTTGGTGTTATCATAAGAACTTCTGTTATTGTTATACAACAGCCTGCTGTTTTCAAATAACACCATGTTATTGACTGTTTACTGCTCAGTAGATGACAGGCTGCTGCTCATGACGTAATGAACAGCTGACTGTCATTGCTTGAGTAACAACCTGTTGTTATTGTTTGCTGCTGAAAACTGGACTGATCACTGTTTGTTTCTATCAAGGATATTCAAAAGCATCAAAACAGGAACAAAGATTATGTTATCCTCACCCACAAAACCAGTTGTTAAATATACGAAACATAAACCATACAATTCAACATTCTTTTCTAAAAACCATTGTGCATTTTTCCTTGAAAAACTCCACATCAGCCGCTCACTTCGTTGAAAATCTAACCTGCTATTGATCACATCACTAGTCAGCAAGTAGTAGCAGGGCGCTATTGGACAACAGCAGGCTGCTATTTAACAGTAGCACCCGCACTTTTGGTTACGGCCCTGCCTTCAAATTTCGATGAGAAACGATGAAAACTTATCAGAACCACATGATTTCTTGAAAAGGTGTCATGTGTGTCAACATGGAATTACAAGTATTAGCCTGGATATGAACTGAAGAAAGATTGAATAGATGCACACTTGGCTCGCTGTTGCACACCTGTACACTTGAATTACCCGGTCTGTACACCTGAGATCTCGGCAAATCCTGCCATGAATTACAGACCGGCATAATACAAAAAACGTTTTATTTGCCAATTCGTCGTAAAACTAACGAATTATTAAATCTCCAAAATCCGGATCCAGCCAGACTCATATATAGCTGATTGTATTGTATTTTTTATTTTTCGCCATTAACTGTACGGAGCGAAAGTTAGGATGCTAACCGTTGTAGTTGTAGCACAATAAAACACATGCTCACGAACAGTTAATCAGCTAATTTTCATCAATGGCAACACTTTTCAATATTAGCTCATCTCGTATTTCACTGCTATTTGAGCATAACTCCGGCACATTCAGTTAAAACGCGTTTATGTGTACATATAACCTCACCTTCGGGAGATTCGGACATCCGACTTTACTAACTAACATAATAATCAAACGCACAAAAGCCACAACATCAGGAAATTTACTTGTTTGTTTACGATTAAGGGTAAACCCCATAAAAGAAATCTAGAGACATTTTATAAAACCAACTGCAATTGGCAGTTGGTGAATTCGGTTATATATAAATCGACTTTGTTTTTGTAAAAACTGAACTGTTAGCTCATAGCGAAGGCTATATAAATCCAGACATACCATATAACAAATGGCATAGTAGTTAACAATTAACTTCAATTCAAAGTTAATAGCTTTATTTTTTCATCGATCAAGGCTCCGTTCACGCTTGTAAAAAGACGTAATTTCTTTGTTTATTTTATTCTAAAGTGAAATTACTAAAAATGCAATTAATCGAAAAATCCCACATGAGACTCCCTGAAATTTTTCATCCACTTTAGTAGGCCTATGTCCTAGGTCAGGGCTCAACTATTTTTAGCAAAGTACCAGTTAAAAAAGTTCAATATTTGCTTCAAATTCTTCCTTGAACAAACCATTTTCATTGTCAAACTTCCTTCTCTTGAAAGATGCTATATTATCTGTAATTAACTAATTACCGATTCTAGTTAAATTAGGAGTGAACTATAAAGTTCTGCAAATTATTGCTAGTCTGGAGCTGAACAGAAGTAATAATAACACTGCACTTTATTCCTGTACATCTGCAAAATGAAACTGTTACTTGTTTTTGCAATTTGCAATTTGCATTTTACTCGCTCTTTTGTTTTTTCCGTGGTTGCATGGTGACGTCAACAAGCCTTGTTTGAAATTCTGCTATTGTCTGCTGTTTTTGTAAATCAACAATAATGGATTTGGTTTTGTTAAAAAAAAACTGGTGTCCTTTATGAAGTCACAAATATCCTTGTGACTTCATAAAGTTTCTTTATGGGTTGCAATTAGCGCGTTGCTGATGTTGGGCTTTACCTAGAAACAGCGCTGTCGAAGGCTACATCTCCTTAGTGGTTTTGTATTAAACTTGTATGAACATTGTTTTATCAACAAAAGATGGCGCAAAACGCCGGCTGCCCCGATTGACAAACGTCCAATTAACAAAAAATGCTAGAAGACTAGTTTGAATCAATGTTCCCTCTAAGCTGCGCGCGTGCGCAAATGCGCACTGCTGACACGGTCTCCGCGCACAGAAAATCTGTGTTGAGCACAAGAAAATAAGCCAACCTGAATTAAAAATAGAATAAACGCATAACAATGGCCACAGTGCGCACGTGGCACGTCTGATGTTGCTCACAGTGGTCCAAGGGACCGCTCAGGGAGTTAGTGTGTTTGCTCAGACACGTGAAAAATTAGAGGGAACATTGGTTTGAATTACCACTTACACACTCGCTGATTAATTGAATAAGCAAGAATAACAAAACTAATGATGAGCGACTTCAATTGCGTAAATACTGAGACAGATATGGTCCGGGTTCAACACTGAAAAGGTCCGCCAGTTGAGTAGCCCTGTCCTAGGTTATTATTTCATGAAATCCTTGCAGCGATTTTTGGTTGTGAGATCACGTGTCTGCGACAATAAACTCCGCTTCACCTGACTTCCAAGAAGGCTGCACGTCCTTTTCTGCCAGCATTAATTGCAAACAAACAGTAGGATAAAATCTCAAACTAAAGCGTTTATTTGAACTAGTGAAACATAAGACAATCCGTGATGCGGTATAGCACAGGTATTTATATAGCACGCCAATACCAATTATGCGTAAGGAATGCGTCGAGAAGTCGGAAACGTCAAGGGAGAATGCCATTTGGCGCTAAACGCCACATCCTAATAAAAACACTAAGTTTTAACTGTTACAATACAAAGCTAAAGTCAAGACTGCAACTTTGGGCCAAAAAAGTCAAATTTCATCAATTTAGGCTAACCTACACATGCAACCTGGAAGTTTTTAACGCTTCATTTGCTAGGGAAATCGCCGCACTGAAAAACAACACCGGCCACTGATTGGTTCAACTACAGATATCCTACAAAACACATTTCATGGGTTTAATTGTTACCTAGAACGTCCAACAAACTCCTGTAAATTGCAAAATTTCAGCATATATGGCTCCTCCACCCCTTGGTGACTGGTAGACCATGGGTTCCTTACTTTTACAGCATATCCACTTTCTTTTACGGCGGTCGATCATGTCAATTCTGGTCAATACAACCTCTTTTATCCCAGATTAGTATGATATGTCACATACCGTCTTTTATCGAAAAGCTAGTCTGCTAGTTGCTTGTATGAGGAAAAAAGCACCGGCAAACAATGAGAAAATAAGCAATGAGATCCACGTCATTTATTCATTCATCACCATCACTGTCAGAAAAACTAAAATCTTTAACAATGTCTTTGTATCCTGATGCCAAATCAATTTTCCTCTTCCGTGGTTCGTCCTTCTTTTGCACTTCTTGCTCCTGCTGGTCATCATCACCATCTTCATTATTTGACTGTTCATTAGCAGATGCTTCGGCTGGTTCGCTGGAATTTATCTGTTTCTTTTTAAATCCACCTGTTTGGGAGAAAAAAACTAGTAAATTTCCCATTATTACAAATCAACTAATATACTTATCTTTTTATCACTGACCATCATTAACTGCCTTTTCAAAGTCGGCTTCAAAGTCTTCCTCAATATCTCCCTCAAATAACTTATTGAATTCCAGTTTATCATCAGCTTTTGATTTTTCCAAGAACTTAGCACGATCAATACTTGGAAGTTTTTCTTCAACATTCTGATACAAACGATAAAACAGTGATATTAAACAAAGTTACTAATTAACAAGCATTGAACTTTTGACTTTAAAGACATATCAGCCATTTATCAAATAACCAACTGGTGCAAAAATATGCTTTTCAGCTTACCCTATCTTTATCTGCAATTTGTTGTACAAGTTCCCTTTGTCGATTCTTTCTATACTCAGAATATTTTGTGTGGAAAGGAACACCACTTTCTTTTAAGTTGCTTTCCCAAGCAGCCTGAAAGTGTTAAAAGTTCTTCAGCACATGTAATTTTAAATTCTTTTACAATATTTTACACTTGAGCAGTACGAGCCAAAAACTTTCAAATCCTTAACGCAACAAGGAAAATCTTCAACAAACTTTTCATCACTAATTGCACTGACCATGGCTGATATGTCTTTAATGTCAAAAGTTATATCTGATCGCTTCCGCTGAATGAATTCGCTGTTTTCTTGAACCTTTTCCACAATCTGCTTGATGACTTTGGAATAATTTGGCGTCTAACAGAATAAATTAGTAAAAGCACAATGTTTACACCATAAGCATTCACTTTTATACACTAGAGTTGGAGCACATTTTATTAATTAAAGAACATTCCAGAAATTCCTTAATCAAATACTTTCTTGGCAGAAGATTTGATGTAATGTTGACTGCACAGTATATTGGAAATTTACCTTACATTCTTTAACAAATTTTTTCAGCATAACAATGGTAGGAATAGACATTTCAGGAAAGGCAACGGTGTGAGCTTGGCTGTTGAAGTAGGCCATAAGCAAATCATACACTCGGTCGATCGTACCGTCCTATATACGGTAATGAATAAGTTTAAGAAAGTGAAACATACAATAATCATAGATTAAAATATGGTATTAGTTTGCTAACCCTGTATGACTTTTCTTTGAGTTGAGAGTTAGAAAGTCGCAAGATTGTATCAAATGAAAGGGATCGGATTGCCACTCCAGTTTGCCTGCAAAATTAATTGTATCAAAATACTTCAGAAATCTTTGACAGATTATAGCTTTTTTGTGCAATTAGTTATTCCTTAGCTTTTAATTGCGCAGTATGGAGGATGAATCATAATCGTATGAAAAGGTTGCAATAATACACAATAATATAAGTTCCGCATAACTTACTGCTTTTTGAATTCTGCAAGTCGAAGTGGAGAAGTAATGAAAGATAGCAATGGAATATAAGTGTTGGTGCAATCCCCAAGAGCAACAAGATTTTCAGTAATGCGAAATCGTAATGGATAATATCTTGCCGTTGGCACTAAACTAACAAATTAAAAAGCGTTGAAAACTTCAATGTAACCCAAGTAATATTATGGAAGGAAGGTTTACGTTTACAAATATAATATATCGGATCAAAAACTTAACACACAATATCCAGGGATATGAACTGCTACTTACTCAATCACACCCAGTGATACTTGTACTAAAGGATAGATTAGTGGGTGAAGAATATCATTTGGATGAAGAACGGATAATACACGGCACCACAAAGCAAGGCTGTGGACATACTGCCAATTATACACCGCCTGGCGTGTTTCCTACAAAATTAAACATGTTATATGTGTAAACTACAAACAAAAAACACAAAAACCTTATTATAAACATGTTTGATACCTTATTTTTTGTTGTAATAGCTTTCCTCAAGTGCACTGCAAGTTGACGAATGTACAAAAAGGCAAATCTGTATGTCAAATCTGTGTCAATTGCACATATTTCAGCAAAAGTTCTTTGCATGAAATTGATCATGGGCAGCGTTGTTGGTGAAGTAAACTTACAATTGGAAACATAGCTCAGGTAACATTGCTGAAAAGCAAAGCCAAAATTAGTTAAAATAAAATATTTAGGTACAAATCTTGTTTCTAACCTAGCATGAAATATAACATTCAAAAGCAAGCAACCAGCTGAGTACCTTCATCACATTTTCTAGAAAGCGATCTTTGTCCAGTTTAAGTAGCCTTGTAATGCAAAGAAAAGAAAGGACTCGAACACTTTCATTATCTGCAGAGCTCCAAAACTTGATCAGCATCTGCAAACAACATAAATCTTACCACATTCCTGAATTCCAATTACTGTAGGAAGAATAACAGTTGCAAATTATTACACATATAATTTTTACTTTTGTATATTATGTAAATGAAACAGTGTAGCAGTATAACAAACATGTTCTTAAAACTACCTTCGATAACACTTTAGCAATTTTAGGGAAGGAAATAAAATACGGTAATAATATTAAGAGGTGCCGTAGAAACACTCTAGTGACAGAGGGTTCAAACAAGGACTGCGCCAGTGTAACAGCATTTGTTAAATAAGCGCGAACATCATCTCGCACACTGTTCCATCTTTGGCATGAACTAGGCAGTGGAATTTTTCTGTTTAAATGTAAAACAAAAATTAACCTGAAACATCTTACCGTTTTCTATTACTAAATGTTAATCATAGGCTAACAAATACGAAATTGAAGTTTAAAAGTGTTACCAGTATGTCAAACTTCATGACACAAAATAGTGTATAACGGAAAAAAACTTAAAAATCTAGCTCAGTAGCCCATTAACTTAATGTCGTAAAACTCACTTCTTTTTAGTGTGTTTCATGTTGTCTGGAGAGTAGTTCAGTATACTTGCAAGAGATGGTGGCACACATTGTATACACAACCTTACAACAGCATTAAAAGTAGCTGCCCCAATAATCCTTCATAACAAACAACACATCATGAATATAATATAGAACTTCTTAAGCTGGCAAAGTAACAACTACACAGAAATGAAGAGATAAGTGCTCTTGGTAGATGTTTTGAAATAACTCTAATTACAGATAGTTTTAAATGGATTATTAACATTTCAAACCTAATACCAAGACAGAATATTACATGCACAAAAGACGTGCAAACCAAGCAACATTGTAACTTATGACAAAACTATATAGGTGTACTTGTATTTTGATGTAGGTCCTGTAGACTTCTTTCGCTTCTTGCCTTTACTTGTTTTTTGCTCTTTCTCCTGGGCATCAATTCTTGCCAAAGCAGCTTGGAATGCTTGCATCAGTTGTTTCAATGCAGTAAGAGATGGTTCTTTGGCCGTAAGACGAGATTGCCAGCTTTTTATCATCTGCTCTGATACTGTCAACTTTTGACATAGTTATGTATAATGGTTAGTACTAACACATAAATGCTAACATGTTTATTTTTTTTGATCAGTTCGTCATTCATCATTAGTACTGATCAAAAGACCAGCATTCGAAACAGGTGAATGGAAATACAAAATAACTACAAATGATTACGGAATAATTTTTCACCAGATGTTTTTCTTTCTTTTTAAAAGGTTCATCCTGATCATCAAAAGATTTTTCATTGTCACTTGAGTCACCGACATCAACATCACTATCAGATGCCTCCTAAAAACACAATAAAATAATGCTATACTAAAAATACAATACTACAAAATATGGTCAAGTAAGTTATTGCCCAAGTGTAGTGCTGTTCACAGTTATACAGTACATGTACAATAAAGTTCTATACACACATCTAGTGTTTCAGGAAACTTGTGAATTTCGTTATCACTTTCATCACTGGAAGCATCTAAGTCATCAATTTTGAAATTAAGAAGCGTCGAGTCTTCCTCCTAAGAACACAAAAACATGCATTGAGGTCAAAGGTCTATTTCAGAAACTTAACAATAAGAGTCGATAAATAACTCAGAATTTATCAAAATTGCATTGTTTCAAGGCAATGCCAATTAAACCTGTAAAAACTTGTAAAATGCTGGGTCCCTTTCCTTTAGACCATCAAGCTGCTTTTGATGTTTTGAAATTTTCTTTGCTTGGCAACTTTCGGGGTTTATTGTTTTCTGTTCATGGTCTGTTAAAGGATCCTAAAATGCAAAAAACATAGTCTAAATAACTAAATGAAATAAAGTAAAAAAATTACATTTTTTGTAAATAAATTTAGGCTAGAATTAAGAAATCTAAAATATCCAAACCTTATTTTTTTCATGGGCATTTGGTGGAAACTTTTCCTTCTTTTTGGAGAATTTTTTCTTTCCCATTTTCCTGGGTGGATCATCTACAGAAAGTAGATCTCCTTAAAACTTGGTATATACTAAGCAGATGGCTTTGGGTTGAAGCAAAATGTGAGGCAACTATACTTCCTTGACTTTTACTCCCTCATATCAGGACCAAGAAAATATATGTTAGGTTAAGGTGCATCCATAGGTGTGCAGTACTGTGGTACTATAGTACCGAATTACTGTACCGCAGTACTTTTTCAGTAACGATAACATCAGCACTTTTGAAAAAAAGTACCGAATTACTTTTTTCAAGAAATTTCAGTCGGTCCCGGTACTCGATACTTTTCACGTGATAATTTCAAAATTTTAACAAGTATGTTTTCTTAAGTACATGTTAATTAATCCTTAAAACCAATTTTAACACTTGTTGATCTTTTTTAATCTAGAAATGTCAAGTAAAATTGCAAGCGATTAATCTCACATATGTTTTGACCTGAAGTAACCTTTACCCGGAGCATAATAGCGGCAAACATTGCATTTGCAGCAGCAACTTTTACGCTAAAAGTACCGGTACCGAGTACCGACAAAGTAACGGACTACTTTTTTAAAACAGTACCGACTACTTGAACCGTCAGTACATGTTTTGCTAAGTATCGGTACCGTTACCGACGGTACTTTCAAAGTACCAACCGCCCACCTCTGGGTGCATCAAAGCTTCTTAGTGTTCAGGCCTTCATGGGAGAAAGCAATAAGACACAGATTTGCAGCCTACTGGCTACCTAAGAAACCCTTTCCAAGTTACAGCTATTACCTTGTTTGAGTGGCAAGAATTATATTGATTGCAATTATAAACTGCATGCACTCTAACCATCAGATTTTAAAGAATTTTACTCAGGTAAGTAGCATAAAAGTTTTTTTACATGACAACAAAAACAGTATTGAAAAATTGTTGCCTATTTTTGATACACCATGATGTCATATCAACAAGTTGTGTGTGTAAAATTCAAAGTAATGAAAAATAAGACAACATCTTTTTGTTATTTTATCTTCGTTGTGCAAAAACATCAAATGCTACTTACCTGAGTGAAATCTTTACAATCAGATGCCAAAAATACCAGCAATTTAAAAGTAAATAGAAGAGGGTTTATGATTTCCATTGTTAAGCAAAGACATTGAAAATATTTTGTGATTCACACAAAATCGTGGTTATACTGCCAGAACTTGAAAATGGTCTATTACAGGAGTGGGCAAACTTGTTCAATGAAAGAATCACTTGTGGAAAACTACAAACACCAGCGAGCCGCAAAATCAGTAGTGTTGATACAAATACAGTAAACAATGCATGGATAATGAACAATAATGGATATTACTATTTAGCTAAAATAGCCACAAAAAAATGTTGGCGAACCGCAATTTGCCCACCTTTGCTCTATTATATAACTTCTATTTAGCCTTGACCCCAGCTCTAAGGGTGCATTCCGTGAGACACAAATGCTAAAGGTCAGTTTGGCATACAAAAAAAGTATGCCAAAGACGTGCTATACCAATCTGAAATTTCTAAAAAAAGAAGCATTGTGCACATTTCGTCTAAACAAGAGAAGCACCGAAAAAAAAAGTGAAATTGCTGTTGCCATGTTTTCAATAGAGTTGTGCCAGGATGTGACTTGCTCTGTGCCACACCAACTTTTCACCACTTGACTGTAGGTCACACTGAAGATCTTCAGACTAACTGACATGGAATACACCATGACTAACATTTCACTAAACCTAATCACCCACGTGAACCTACCTTTGGTTTTTTTGGGAGATCCAAAATTTTTATTTTACAGCTATTTTACATTTATTTACAATGTCAGGACTGCCTGACTGACTGACGTAACCTGACTTTGATAAACCCTAGATTCCAAAACTCAAGTTACATGCAGTGAGTTGTGAATAGACTTAAACTTGGGTTATAGGTAGTACTCCACATTTACGGGATCTAGTCCTACCGCATGGTACCTACCTTTGTCCATATTTTCTTCATTTGAAGATGTATCACCCCAGTCTTTCTCCATAAACTCATCTACCGACATTTCTTCAATTTTTGCCATAATACAGTAGCCTATATTACCAACTTAGCCCAGTTTACCTGCTGGTATCTGGAGCGAAAGAGAAAATTTATTCCAGTTGTACTGGGTATAACAGTACGGCATCACAAAGTCTGAATGTTTATCCTCAGATTGCAGAAAGTTTTTACACGAGTGGCTGTATAGTAACTTATGAAAGTAACAGCATGTAGTTAACGCTATTAGCCTATACTCTCAACATTTATAGATAACAAACAAAACTCAATATACTGCACATGGCAAGGGTTTCCAACACTTGCTAACAAATCCACAATAAACCTTTTCGACACGAAAAACGCTTGAATTAAAGTGTAAGTCACGTGACACTTTTTAATGAGACATGGTTGTTTCGCCTGCCTTTTACAATGCAGACTTCTTTTATGTTGGCTTTTTCTATGCTAAGAAGCAATAAATTTTTGAAGTTTTTTTATATTTTGGATAGATACAATGCATATAATTTCTCCACAAAAGCTGCTACTTAAGAGAGCAGTCGAATTTTCTATATCACCGTTTACTGGTAGTCCAGTATGTACTATGTAGCGTACCATACCTTTTCAAGTAGGCTATATTGCAAGCTTAAAATAAGCCTATCTGAATTTAATTTTCTTTTATATAAATATAATTAAGCTATTCTCGTTCATAAATTTTTAACCTCGTCCTATAATATGGCAAAATAATCACATGATTCTTTTGTTTGTTGTAGGTCATAAGCCTACTCCTCCAATAAACTACAGCCAAAGTTTTGACTAGCTTACCATTCAGGACTTGTCCTACGTTTGTCGGAATGCATATAGGAGTCGTGATTTATAATTATTGTTGGAAAATAGTAATACTTAAGCCTGAAAAGTAACGAAAACAGTAACTACAAAAACTCACATGCATTCATTAGGGCTTAGGACCTGAAGCTCATCGGTGGTCAAATTTTTGGATAACACATTTTTTGCGCATGCCCAAAGCGGATTGTGCAAAAGGCCTGTTAGTCACGCAGGGACAGCATATCATGATTTTTGACGTTATTACAGTAGAAATTATGATAAACCTTATGGTCTCAAAATGGCCAGGTACAAGCAGTTTTTGTTTACAAACATTATAAAAAAGTTATCGGTACCTGTTAAAAAGATATTTAGAAAGTACCGTAGCCTTTAACTTTTTGCACGAATGAAACTTATCCATTCAGAAAGACGGCCCCTCCAAACAAAATCAAATTCGTCAAAAAAGTAATCTAATAATAAGAATGAAAACGGGAATGTGACATGAACGTCAAAAAGAAATTACTTTTGATGTAAGAAATCAATGATGATATTTCAACGCCGGATTTACATGGTGTAGTACCCTGCCCAGCATTGGTGAAGGCCTTTTCATTAACAAAATTATAATTTAAGCGCATATGTGCCAAGTTTAGCTTTATGAACTCCAAAAACTTTTTGTAGGTCCAATTAGACTAGCCAGCTACTGTTATTGTTCAACTTATAAAGAATTGCGCAACTAGCCTATACTTAAGATAACAGCGTCAGCGTGAAATCCTTAATATACCGATAACTATCACTGTAATTTTGCTTTAGCAAGTAAAACTTTGTATAGTAAGCATGCAGTGGTGTTTTTAGGGTTGTGTTGAGGGGAGCCAAAAAGCTTTAAAAATTGTTCTGAAAATTCTCAAGCTTGCCTATCCCGCTCAAATTAGCGCAAAGCGTAGCAATTTTGTGTTATGCGCCTGAAATAGCTCTTTGAAACGTCTTAAACGAAATGTATTTTTATATCTTTGTAGACAATACAAAAGCCAACTTATAGTTTTTACATTTGAGACGCCGTGTAAAAGTTATAAAGCCGTATACATCGATTTTGAAACGCCGTAAACCCGCCTGTTGATCTTCCACGTTTTTCTGTATAGGTTGAAGCAGGTAAGTAGTTGCAAACAAAGAAATGCAATAAACGAACAAGACTGAAAACGTGCAATGGC
The DNA here is from genome assembly GCF_947623445.1 of Clavelina lepadiformis. Classification (NCBI taxonomy): domain Eukaryota; kingdom Metazoa; phylum Chordata; class Ascidiacea; order Aplousobranchia; family Clavelinidae; genus Clavelina; species Clavelina lepadiformis. Next base: position 6,181,172 of record NC_135241.1, on the reverse strand, counting down.
CTATAGAGTTAGGTTTATAATAGTTTAAAATATGGTCCAATGCCCTCATTCAACTATTGCAGTGGTTCTTAAACTGGGGGGCGCGCCCCCCTTGGGGGGCGTGTAACATTCACAAGGGGGGCGCGAGAGATGACAAACTGTCTAATATATGAGCTATGTCTAAACATGCTTTTTTGACTTTCGCTATAGGTTCATTTTTACTAAAATTTTAAAGTGTGTCACGATGGCAATTGTATTTTTGAGATTTGGATTCTGAAATACGTCAATTGTTACGTCATAATCTTTGGTGTTTCTCCGCATTGAAGCGTATTGTTTTCGTTTACTCATTCAAGCACTCCTAGCTCGACTAACTACTGTTCTCTTGTGTTCTCTTTTCGCGGTGACCTGTTTTTTCTCACAGCGGGGGGCGGCGTAACAAGAAAAACTTTCACAAATGTATCACTTGTAGAAATACTAAATTTACACTAAATGCATTTTCTTTAGTTTTACAATTTTGATGTATACAGGAAGCCTGATGTTTTTGCTACTAGCCTGTAAATATCCGATCAGTTTACGACGTATAATTTTCGAGTCATTAACGATTGAAAATTTGTGTGCAGTGTCGGCCACACATAATAAAAATAGTAATGTCAATATTATCAAGTAAAACTTAATTTTAGTATTGATTTAATAACCAGGTATTTTAGTAATTAAACTAATTGTATTGACACAAAATGAGTGGAAAAAAGAGAAAGTATGACCAAAATTATCTGAAGTATGGCTTTATAGATACCACAGTGAACCGAAAAGTCGTACCGCAATGCGTGATACGCTTAGAAAAGCTAAGCAACGACGTTTTGAGACCAAGTCGTTTGCAGCGTCATCTTCATGAATATAAAGACAAAACCTAGGAACAAACTTGACTGTGAAGCCGACCTTAGATGTGCATTATCTTCTACAAAGCATCGAATTAAACGTTAGGTTTACCAAAAACAACTACATCCTTCATATTAATGAAAGTTAATTGAAAATAAATTGTTGTTTTGTTTAATGCTTTTTTATTTTGCAATGAGGTGGGGCGCGAAATTTTTAGGTACCGTCAAGGGGGGCGTGTGCCAAAAAGTTTAAGAACCCCTGAACTATTGTATTTTTTAAATATATAAGTGGTAGTGTGTATGCTCTGTTTTGTTCACTTTGTGATACAAATACTTGCAATACAGACTGCAGACTTTGGTCGAAATAATTCGGTTACTTTCTCCGAAGTTGGGTTTCGGACTAAATCCAAAGTTCACGATTCTGGGCACCCCTAGTATGTAGATCAATTAATATGTTGTCCACCACATGGTTGAAACATAGTTTGCCTTAAAATTCCAGTGATAAAAAGCCCGATTTAACAAAACTTTGAAATCATATTCTGGAGTCTAGATATATAACTACGCTTGAAGCTCAAATTTCATTCTGTCCACCAAATGGAGCTTTTATATCATTCTTAAGGTGTTAAGTAAAGTAACAGATAAAGCAATGAAAACTAATAAAGCTTTGGCAGATTTGCAGCTTTGTTTAAGTAAACACAAAAGCTGTTTACTGGAGAACAACAGTGCTTTTGTAATAAAATACTGAATCAATTTCAATGAATTTGAGCTTGTATTTTAAAAATAGACTTTTGATTTCATTGTACGAAATTTTGTAGAAATATGAGATGGTGGTTGCCATGGATGAGTGAGTTGACATGAAATGCACCACTTAGTAGACTCATTGGTGGTAACTCTGATTCAGAAACTACCTTAATCCCAACATTCCGAATAATCCAAACCTTATGCAATATGAATCCCAACTACCAAATTGTGTCAATTACTGTATTTACTTGATTGTAAACTTAATTTGATGTTACTAACAAATTGATATAAACTGCCATCGATTAGAAGCCATGTGTAATTGTAAAGTACTGGAACGGACCGTACAATAAGCCGATGCATTATGCTCTTTATTTTATATGACAATAGAGAGACACAGGGAAGGAAAAAATTTCTTGTGTGGGATGAAAAAATAGCACCATATAAAATTTTGGCTTGATAAAAAATGTAAGCCGTTTAGCTGCATATAATGATAAAAAACTTACTTCCGAATAAATAATTGTAACCAAAGATATTAAGATTATCAGCATTATTTGGTTGTAGATATACTTTTGTGGTCCTGTTCATTTTGAATGTTTTGCAATCAGTCTTTTCCTAGCACATTTTTTAAATCAAAAAATAATTCAGTGTTGTGGCCTAACAATGATCAATAATTTATTGGCTTATCTTGTTTATTTCAATAGGAAAGAATTTACTTAGCAATATATATTATAGACTAAATCTTACAAACATTTTTTCCAGTTACGAGTAACATCATTATAGAGATGTTCTAATCATAACTACCTTAAACTTAAGTTTTTTGGCACCAAATGGGTTTTGTTGCTGAAAATTACTAACACAATAACAACTTGAAAGTGTGATTATGAAAACTGATGACAAAGTTTCGCATTAAGTCCAATTATTTGGGCTCGTATTCAAAAGTTTTTTTTCCTTAAATTGAGGGTCAAGTCCAGAAACAATTTGAACTTATATGAAAGAACACTACTCAATAAATATTCTGGTAAAAAAGTTTTAAAAAATATTTCTTGATTAGGTAATTATAAGCAAATGAAAATCACAAAATTGGCTTTAATTGTGACGTACATCAAGGCTCTTGTGATGTCATAGGCAATCACAGATTCATACATTTAGCAATACCTACTGTATATCACATATTTATCTGTTACAGCTGTATAGATTGCTCTAACTGCCAATAGCTTGATTGGTGACAGCTTATAGCTATAGCACAACCACGGCAACCAGTACGGTACCGGTTTGATAGGTAGCTTATGAGGTCCAAAGGATATTGTAATTTCACGGACGCAAATGATTGGGCTACCAGATTATGTTTAAAAGAATTGTAATTTATTCAATTACAATTCTTCATTTTGCTAATTTCTTCAGCTGACGCCTAATTGGACATAGGCTAAACTCCTATGACCTACACTTCGGACGTCAGTTGACTACCGTGCAAGAAAAGCAACAGCATGCTGTCAAGCAACTTGACTAATTTGTGACATAACAAGGGCCTTGACCTACATCACATCATGAAGGCCAAAAACTGAAACTTTTTGCGATTTTCTTTTGCTGATAACTACCTATCCACGAATTATTTTTCAAAAATATTTCACTAGAATGTACAGTTAACAGTGTTCTTCATATAAGATCAACTTGTTTTTGGACTTTCGTTCACTTAAGTTTTTTACCTTTTGTCCAGTCATAAGAAAATATAAGTGACAGCGCTCCTTAAAACTGGTTCAAATCATAATCCATTGATATCTGAGCAGTATATATCTACTACCAGCTTGTATTTACTAATGACATGTAAACACTGAAATAATCGTTTGTTTTAGATTAAATGCCACATTGAATTACCAAGCATGGGCATGCACTGTTAATAATTAATGAGCCCTGCGAACATTTATCACTGGCGCTGTAAGCAATTTAACTTGAGGGCCCTAAAAGTCCATAAAATGTATCTGCCTTGTATCCCATGGTTTCTCTTGTGGACCGATTGAACTCCAAGTATGCCCGCTCTTGTGAAACTCCAAGTGCATCATAGAGATAATTTAAAACACATTTGGCATAGTTGCGGTTTGCTTCAGCATCATGAAACTGGTTTACTGATGTAAGACAGCATGTTGCACAGGGCTCTTCTGTACCACCAAATGACATCCACAAATCAGGAATCACTACAACAGAGATGTATTTTTCTGGTTTTTGCAAAGCTTCTACCAAGATTTTCGTTAAATCTTGCAGTATTGTGCTTTTAATGCTTTCCTTCTTCACATTTGTTTTAATAACTAATTCAGGCATCTTGAAACGTTGGAGCTGTGTAACTGAAAATAAAGAAGCGATAGAAATAGAATACATTGTTGGCATGGAAGTATTTTAGTAAAGATCGACATGACCTGCATATTCCAATCTACAGGGACATGTTACAAATTTTAGCTGGTGCTACGTTACACACACATTTCTATTTTTCGGCTCCTTATTTTTCGTCCAATTGAACAGTAAACAACAATTTTTTCAACAAAACTCAAAACATACGCTTGTTTTCCATAGCAAATGTGTCTGGCACCACCTACAGTAGTACCATACACAACAGTAGTGCCTGCCAACCTGTCTACCGATTACCTACTATTTATGTAGTGTGTATACATCAAGATCCTTTGCACGGTAAATCGTGCAAACTCAAGCTCCGTAATCACCTGTACTGCATAAGTGATCAGAGTCATGGTTTTTAGACTCTTTTGCCGGCTTCGATGAAGCCACTCCAGGTCCTGCTAGACTTCATATTTTTTACAGTTAAAAGGAAAGCTTGCTATGAAATACCAAAGCTTTCCGGCACCAGCAGGTAATGTTTGCCGACCTATCCACCAACTTCCTAGTTAACACGTATACCGCCGCTCCGATTAAATATGCAAACTCCGGCCCAAGTTGATAGAAAACACAACTGTCTTTTTCTATTAACGTTGACTCCGCTTCCGTGATTACTTCTGCTCTGCTGCTGGTGTTTGCTAAGTTGGGGAATACCCATGCAAAGTACGCCATTAAATTCATAAAAACCAAGTTCTTTTAGATTTTCCGTCAATACTTATGATTTAGTAATTTGAATAGACCTTTGAGCAGAGAAGGAAGTTGTAAAAAATAAATCTTGTTTTGCATAAGTGTTTGTAGGCTCACGTAACATTTTCAATGCAATATTGCAAGTTTTCAACTTACGTAGCACACCAAACATTAAGTGGCATATGACTGATATTTAAACTCGCATATAACGGACAAATCGGGACCAGCGATATTCATCCGTTTTACACGACATCCATTATATACGAAATTGACCCTCTGCACACCACGCAGGCTCGCTAGGTCCCTATGTATTACGTCTCACAGTCCAGAGTTAATTACAGGACATTTTCAAGTCAGCAACAACATAGCCTACTGTACTTTTTTCTATGCACTATGTCACTGTGAAAATGAAACTTTCTTTTTGGCATACTGGTTAATACAGTACAGTACACGCAATACAAGTGAAAGATGGCGTGGCGTAGCCAGAAAAAAAATTGGGGGGTTGCCAAATATTTCATGAGTTCAAAGGAACTACAAAGTGTTTGTTTTAAGACACCGCTACCTGATGTAGAAGCCTATAGACACAAAAATTGGGGGCATGGCCCCTTTGGGCCCCCCCTGGCTACGCCTATGCGGTGACTATAGCAATTTTACTGTCAACAATCGATTTCTTTGCAATGATGAATGGATCCGTTATAAGCTTATACCAGGTATTTTACATTGTTTTTTTTTTCTTCTCAAAAGCTCTGGAGAATGTATCCGTTATATACAATAACGGATCTGTTATAAGCGAGTTGAAATACACTAAAAAGAATTGGAAACCATCCGGACAAGAATTTTCATCCGATGTATACAGTTATCCGTTATATGCAAGTTCTACTGTAATTGAACATCGTTATTAGAAACAACAGGCAACCAGACAAATAAGTACATAAGATTTACTGGGATCGCTTTTGACACAATTATCATATATTTTGAATAAAACGCTGCCCATTCATTTACATTGAGCACCCCATAACTAGGTTTACGGATGCCTCCAAAATACGCAAGTTCGTTGGGATCGCTTATAATTTAAATCGCTTGTGGATGGGTTGAAACTGTAAAATTTAATTGATGCTAAAATTAAACAGTGAATGAAAAAATATGTGACAAATTTTAGCTTGATTGCTATGTCGTTCGATGGCAGAATACAAAAAATCGCAAAGTGCGACGACCTAAACTGAGAATTATCCTGGACAAGCAACTTAAATTTATTTCTTTCATGATAACCTACTGACGTTTAGGCTACTGCTCCTATTATATAGTATCTATAAAAAATAAACTCTTTTGAATTTTGAACCTAAACGTAAATGTGATGGAATAACTTGTTCATTATCAAAGAAAAATAACTCATAACCGGGGCAAAAAAACTGGGACAAGGCACCGGGAGAGGCTCTCAAACCGGAGCGTATGGTAAGCCTACCGAATGCATTAGACCGATTAGAGATTAAACTACATTTAAACTGAACAAACAGTCAAATTTTGGCAAAATTATTTTTAATTGTCAAGCAAAAACTTGTAAGCTACAGGTAAGGACAAATTTTCAGGAATTACGAACCACAGACGGTCAAATAATGACTTTGGTGAGCCTATTCACACGTGAATTCATCTACCAGAAATTTCACTCACAACGGCTTCTAGCCGTATGTCGACTTGGTGGGGCAGTGGTAAAACTAGCGTTCGGCTCGTATAGAAATGCAACCGGATTCGATTCCTAGCAGTGCTATGCCGTTTTAATGCTTTTTGAACAAAACACGAACGACGTTTGCTTCTGTTCAGTGGACGTAGTGAACCGTTCCAAAAATGTGCGTGTCAATCGAACTTGCACTGATACAAACTGTCCGAAGGTATAGAATAGATTATGATGCTTAGAAGGAAGTCACACATCAAGAAAAAAAAATTCACTTAAAAGAATAGGTTGCTATTATTTTGACAAAATTAATTTGCCCAACATTGATTTTCAACGTAACGGATCTGGAAAAACAATCAAAACGTTTTGGCAGTTCCTACCCAAGATCAGTTTGTGATCCGTAGGAATCGTAAGCTAAACAGATCATAGTTTTTCGACTGTTTTACCTCTACACTTTACTGTAACTTTCGCAACGGTTGAAAGTAGGTTCAAAAGAAGCAAAATTTCCACTTATCAAAGATAGAGGTAAGAAAGGAAGTTTTCTGGTTTCACAAATGCCCAAACTAAAACCCCAGAGATGACTTTTAGTCGACGAAGCGTGAAGGCAGAACTTTAGTAAACGGAAAACCTTTACTGTATACAAATATTGTCAGAACATGTACGCTATAACCCAAGCCAATACAGCATAACAACTGCAATTTTTGCATCATTCAGCAACGATTTTTCGATAAAGGTAAGCCTATCCCTCTATAGAAACATAATCATGTTTCTTACAACGACGCAAGAGAAAATATGAATGTATTAAGATTGCGTTCTTTACTGGCGAGAATAAGGTGTGGTAAAATGTTTTTAGGAAATTATTATGTAGATCGCTATAAAGTTTACTCTATGAGCATTTTATCTTACAGTAGGTGGTATTTCGTATAGGTTCTATTTGTTGTGGCTGTAATTACTGTTGATCTAAGCTTATGTTTTATTAACATGACAAATGCGTTTTAGAATAGAATTTTTTATGCAAAACTGCTGTAAAAAGATCTGATGAATAAGTATGCCCATATAGTAAAACGTTTTGCGTTGAAGCCATATAAGCTAGGCCAACATGTCTTTCTATTTATAAGCAGAAGCCTTCGCTCTTCGGAGCCTTACTTTTGTAGAAATATAACCTTATCAATGGCGACCCACGTCTATTTATCCGCACAGTAATAAGTATTTCTTTTTAGGCAAACTCAGTTACTTATTTGCAAAAAAATTTCACATCCTTTTCGGTAGTAATTATAATATTGATGCATTGCGTTATTTATTCCTACTCATGCTCTCTTTATTTTTGTTTACATATATAATAACTTGAGCATGTTTGGTTAAGCATAACTTCAGCCTTAAACTGCTATAAGTATGCCCTCATTCCCTAATTCATTTGCTTAAAAGATATTGACTTACAGTAGCTAATTAGTTTGTGCTGCTTTAGTCGGTGGTTGTGTATAGCAGTAAAATAGCACTTTGTAATACTCTAATATACCTTACTGCGGCAACTCTAGTTGTTTTTACTTATTAAAGTCTGATAACAGTCGTTTATTTGACTTTGATGCAAGTTCTGTAGCCTACATTCTTTAGTGAAGTTAGTTACGCCATTTTGTTAGGTCAGATTGAGACATGCGCAGGCCTACTACTAGTAGTAATAGGCTTTATTTTGTTGCTGTATTTCATTATCACTGAACTGTTCACTGAAAACTCTTTCTGTCCCTTTATTTGACAATAATAAAAACACAAAAAATCTTGGGACTTGAATAAAAATATGACGTTACACTGATGCGAACCTTAACACACATGCGTAAATATAATCTTTTTGGCGCAAAAATAAAAGAACGGAAACTTCGGGCCAATTCCTTCAAAGAACCTCTATTCATAAAACGTTATATATGAAAAATCTTTTTGCAATGGCCAGGCATTGTAGTACCCATAGTTATCTAAACGCGCAACCGGCAAGAGAAGTCCGACCATTTCACAAAGCAGATGCCTGAAAATATCATATCGATAAGCAGCACAACTTTTTGACAACTTACTGCATTTTTACCTCATGGCGACAGAAATTGCACGATTTCTGCCGTTATTACAACATAACGACATTAACTTGTGTACCGCCACGTGTAGAGGGATGAATTACGTCACAATGATCAACAACAACAATGCACAACATGACGTCATAAACAAATAACAATAAATATGACGTGTTGACGTCGAATTTGTGTCGTTGGCACTTGCGCATACATCACATGACTTGACGCTTTGGCAGAGGTAGCAAGAACATGGAACCTTTTAAGTCACAAGGACACAAGAGCCCTAAAGACGTCATTGCTGATGACGCACACACCCTTTAACAATGCTAGCACGTGTGTCCGAGCATGTGTGATGACATATCTGCCGGGTTCATAGAAGTCTGAGAGGGGTGTAGGTGGTGGTGCGAGTGGCCCATGCCTGCTGCACCGTGTCCAACTGCTGCTGCGGCGGCTGCCGCATGGTGGGGTATCATCATTGCCGCAGCGGCCGCCGCTGCGTGGTTGTGATGATGGGAACCGTGCAACAACATTGCCTGGGACGGTGGTCCACGTAATTGATGATGCAGGCCAGGATGAGTTGATGACATTGTTGATGGAGAGTTAAAGGAACTGCTTGCCATTGACATATGCTGAGCGGCCATCATATCAGCAGCACCGGGCATGCCTTGAAATCCTAACAAAAATAATCGGAAAATCAGTTTTTTGATTGATATAGAACAAATGAATACTTTTCCAACAAGCACGTATAGCTCCTAATGTCCTATAGAAATAGAAGCATTTACCTGATGGCCATCCTGGGTGTCTCATTGGCATATGAGGCGGTTGACCATCCATCAAAAACCCTCCCATTCCTTGGCCATCTGGGCTGTATGGTCCCATTGCGCTGCTCACTAGAAAAGAATGCTGAGCATTACAAACAGTTTTACGTGATTTTGCCGAAAAAGACGCGTAGTTGGCAATGTGCTAATATTGCCGGCAATTTTCAAAATTTTCCTCACCTGCCCGGTTAGACTGATCAATCATCGGTTGTACAATTCTTCTCCTGGCGTTTATAAACCTGCATAATGTAATGGAAGCTTAAACAAAGAAAATGCTAAACTCAAGGAATCACAGACAACTGAAAAATTCTTCACAAGACTAACTTCACAGGCAACTAAAAGGTCGACTGTGTTTTATGAACGCATCTTAGTTTTCAGCGACCGTTGTAAAAGCAGGGTTACGTCAATAATAGCCGTGCATTTCGTGTAAGACAAGAAGATGTCAATTTGTTTAACCCGAGGAACCCTTTATCTCGATAGCCCCAGCGCGCTCGTTTGGAAAAACAAAGTTCTTGTAAAGTGTAAAAACCTGATCAGCGATCGTGAACAAAATGGACACAGCGCGCACATGAAACGCGTCGATAATCAGCTAATGATCCATGCACGACCTAATACCGCATCTTAGCGCTTTCTACGCTAAATGATTACTTTTCTTACTTCGGGTCAAATGATTACCGTATTTTTCGGACAAAGTTTACGTCCAGAGATTCCCCTTACGAGCGAAATGATTTTGTTTAAGACTAATAATCCCGATAATTAACCCATTCGTAACACCACGGGTCGTTAGCGCTTAACTGGCCATTACAAATTTTATCACAAATAAGGAGTAGCATCGTAAATTACTACAGGGTTTAAGAATCAGTTGAAGGGCAATCCTAAAAGCTATGTTGTCGACGTGGATACGGTTCCATAATCAAGAAAGCTTACGCGCTAGTGAAACTCCTCGGAGATGGTTTTAAAAGCTGAAGATAATTAGCAGACACGAAACACTCCCAGGCAGTAAAATTGATGATTGTTTCAAAGCTGTTTATAAAATACACTGAGCCGAAAGGAATGCGCGCTAGACGTGCTACTGATAAGATAAGTTTGACGGAAGGCAGACCTGAAACACTTGGGCGCATAACATCATTTTTCCCCAATCAAATTAACTCGCCCTTATCTTAGCGTTTTGGCTCCGGCAAAAACCCCTTGTTTGAACATTAAAGGCATTCGAAAAGTGAAACAGGGCCTTGTAACAAAATCTGCTAATGTTTGGGTGATAATAGTGAGAAACAACGCGAAACGTCTGCGGTAATCATCCCACTGATAAACTCCACTGAACATTGGAACACGTTTATGCGAGGTCGCGAAAATCCACTGTTTACTTGAAAATTTTAACCGTACTTAATCCGGACTTAACCCGACAGAAACATGCAAACATAACAAAAGGTCGCAACCCCCTAAAACATGGGTAAAAAGCTTTTCGATTCCTTCACAGATTCAACAATGCCACAACGAGGAGAGGTCAAAACAGATTACGAAGAAAAATGACTCGGTTAAAGCGACTGGGAGTCGCATGACGCTTCATTTCGTTACAATGCCAGTGTCACGCGTCACTTGACTTGAGTAGGCGCTGTTGGATAAAGCATCCGTGACGTAACTAGCGAAGGTAGGCAAATAAGGGTGTTAACGCACGATCGCAATCCTTCAGCGCACGGAAGTAAGGGGGCAGAGAATTTCAGGCTCCACTTCGCGTGTGGGGCCGAACAAAAATGCCACAAATAACCCTTTATGCACTTATATGGATCAAACGTGATTGAACGTCTATTATGTACACTTTCGAGGTGGAATATGGATATCTCGGCGTTGCGGGTGAAGAAACGGCTAAAACGAATGGATGTTTTAACAGCTGAGCGCCACTAATGATTATACGGTCACATTACGAAGGTGTCAAAACAAAAAGGACCCCGAGATTATCCGCAGCGCGTGACCCACCGTCGACAGACGACAACCCGGCGCAAACTACCTCTTTACTACTCGAATGACCTTGGCCTACAGGAAAACCGAGATGCTTTTGTTTTACCGCTTAGGGTTAAAGAGAGGTAACGCACGCTGTTTTTACTTTCCAAGCCCCAAGTACCTGAAAGTTTATTATCTCCCCAACCATTTAACTAAAGCATCTTGGTGTTAGGTGATAGGCGTGTTGACGACTTAAACGCGAAGCCACTCCATTTGTGCCCCGCGCGAACAAAATTGTTTGCTTTGGTACATTATGTTTATACAAAGCAGTTTTTACTACACTATCTTCTTACTACTGCTGTTTTAGTCTTGTGTTTTCTGACAACACCGAAGTTGCACGCCTTCAGCGTGACCAAAGCCGCTGTGTGGCGCTAGTCAGTAGAGTTTTATTTGTAGCCGAAAGCGATAAGGATTTCGACACACCGGCGCTCCCACATAGGGTCGTGCCCCATCACTACAATTCAGGGTAACTATGAGGCGATTAGGCAAAAGATAACCCTCCCGTAAAGAAACAAAACACATAACGATGCAAAGACAACAATATCTTGGCAAAAAGGTGCACTTCGACGCAGGTGGTCCGGGAACTGGCTATAGTGACGTCATAATACCAGAGAATAGGCACACGGCACGCGTTCTCGTGAATCAGTTAACTAAGCCTCATTTCTGGGCAGGTGTGGGTCACTCTACCCTAATTAGTTTAGGCCTACCCCTTGCGGCTTAAGCATTGCATAACGGCGAAAGCGACACGGTGATATATAATGATGCTTCATCCAAAGACGTTTTCTTGTTTGTTGTAGTCATTTTAAGCATTTCAACCGTAAACTGTAAGTCGCTCTTGTTTATTTATGGGCGGCGCGCTGTATGACATAACAATAGGCTCGTCTCCACCTTCGCATCGTCCTTAAGCGCGATATTACGAAAGCAACAATGGAATTGGAATTTTGCGCGTATTTGATTTGGGCAAAAACTGACAATAAGGGCTCAATTTTGTTTGCTGAAAAAACGCTTTTCGCTACTACCCAATCTTTTAATTCGCGCATAAATGACTCTCTTTTGGATGTTCATTGTGTGCGTTTCCCGTTGACAGTCTCCCGTATACCGTTCAGACGTCACTTTCCCTTGCTTTGTAACCTCGAAGTGACCCGCCATGCTTTAGGTATGCGATGACAAGCAGTTTACTTAACACCCACTCGCATAAATACGGACCATAATAGAAACCGTAACTCCATCAAACAGACAGGGTGACAATTAACGTTATAAACTATAAAGGGTTTGACAGGTCATATAATCTTGCGTTTCAAGACCCGTGGTAGACGTGTGCAACTATTTATGCACCAGATTTGTTGCTTTACTCCGACTGTAACTTAAGCACAATGTTCCCTTGAAATATTTTGTCAATTTGTTTACTAGTGCACTTAACTAACCTTGGCAGTTGCAGGTTGCTGAATAAACTTAAGTTAGAATAATAACAAAAATGGACTTGTTTCATAGTTGGCATAGACTTCATAACCTAAGCCAACTGCTGTCATGTCTTTGAAAAACTCCTTAGGCTCGTAAAGAACCTGCGGCAATCGGCTCGATTTTGAACTAAATTGAAAAAATAAACATCTACCGTACGCTGTTAACCACCTGTAGCAAATATGTTAGGAAAACGAGCACGGTAATTGGCTATATTGATACATGATACAAGAGCAACCCCTTTTGAGCAGGTGCGCGGCTTTCAACATCCAAACCTTTTAGGCTAAAGTATTAAAGTCTTAAATGGCCGCTTTTAAGTTGTGTCGGTAACTTTGTACGGCTTTGGCGTCCGCTTCAACAGTGGTTAATGTATTTTTCGGACACTGATGCTTACAAGTACTTGTTAAAGAACTTCAAAAATGAGTCACATGAGAAACAGTGCGCCGATATCAAGACGTCAATCACTCGTATTGATTAAGATTCGTGATCGTAGGCGCTTTTAATCCGTTTCAAGCTCTAATCAGCGGCATAACCGCACTTGAACATCGCTTCAGGTGCATTGCGTATCATAAACAAAAATGCGGGTAAACGTGGCAGGTGGCCCGCGTGTTGAAAAAAAGCGAAAGTCAACTGATTAATTCCAACAGCAATGACGTCAGAACCACACGATAATCTGCTTGTATGAGGAAAAGTCGCATGAATTGCAATTAGTCGTACTTCCAAGAAACGTAAAAAATTTTGAGCCAATTTTTCGACAACATTTTGAACGTAATCGCAAGCACTAACGATTTTTCACGAACTGACACAGAAACGGAACGCTAAAATGATTTTTCCGTGTCATTACCAGACGCGCGCTTGCTCTACAACACCTGGTGAAGTATTCAACACATTGACTCATTAATTTATCGATATACTGAATCACGTGCTAATTAATCAGAAAGAAATATTTTTTGGGTAATATTTATGAAAATCCTGGTAAAATCGACTGCCTGTCTGGCCAGTAGGTTTCCTTCTGTACACTGCGGTAGGTAGCAGAGCTATCCTTGACTTAAATCAGATTAACGTCCAGTACGGACCTCACACGGTAAAGATGCAAAAGTGTATAATTGCCAACAATTATACACGTTTCCAGCAAAGCGGTACAGGGAGGAAGAGAAATTACTCACCAGTTGTTGACTTGAAGAATCGTGAGTCCGGTTTGGTTCGCCAAGGACTTTTTCTGTTCTTCCGAGGGATAAGGATGCTGCAAAGTGATAAGCCACGGTGAAAATCAAACTTGTTGCGTAAACTTTACTGCGGTTCGTAAGGTTGTGTGCATATCATACAAGAACACCTGAGTATTGTTTAATAACACAACGATTACGTCGTAAAGTTTCGCCTCTTCGCATAAGCGATCTTCTAAGCCTCAGGCTATTAAAACGCATTCACACTGAGAAAGGCGATTGTCAGACAATGTTTATGAGATCATTGCATTCTGACGGGGATTAGATATGTTAAGTTTCAATGTCGCCAATCTTCGTGTTAGTTGGACACGGTTATTACAATCGCGATAACATGCCTGTAATTAACATGGGCGTTCACACGACTAACTGGTCACACTTAAAAGCGATTTCTTCAGCGCCCTACTTATTAATTCAATCGTGCAAAATGTTTTCGGAAAATTTCGCTAGTCGTCTAGCAGGGAAAGTGAAGCAACATATTCTGGTAAAATTTGTTCTAAGCCGGTTGTCGATGAAAATGACAAATCTGACAACCTCATTCTTTTCGGTAATGACGCTGTCACTTTTGCTTAGACGCATGCGTGCCTCCTGATTATAGAATCGCGACGTCCAATAAATACGCTATTCTTCTTCGTCACTCGAAAAATAGGCCTACGCAAATCACACCTTTTGACAAGATGAATCGTCACCGGAGAGACAGTTTACTATTTGCAATAACGCAAATCTCATTAAAAAATGTCAGAGTTTAATGCCGAAGCCACGCACGTCTATGCCCTACTTTCAAGTTTTAAAATTACTTGGATTTTCCGAGTGCTTTTTTGACAGGTTATTTGAAATGTCGCAGAACAGTTTTTAATAACGAATTATTAGGAAAACTTCACAGACGTCATTTTGGCATACTAAGCACATGATGGTTATTTGTCATTGACTTACTGTCAGGTTTTGGAAGAGCCATGCTCTCATAATATTGGTGGCTTGTTTCGGAAAGATGCCCCGTTTTTTTTGTTGTGGCTTCTTTCCTGGATCTGAGTCTTCTTCTCCTCCTCCTTCGCCGGAGTAGGTCGACCCTTCTAAAGTGCTTCCTGCACAAAAATGAAAAAATATCCTATATTGTAAATATAGGAATAGGAAAAATTTATTGTAAAATCTGTTGAAGATTCAATGTTAATAATTTAGTAAACACGTGCTTAAAAGTTGATATTTTATGCTTAAAATGGGTAGTGAAGGCTGGAGCTTCATCGTTTATGTAGGATGTTTAGGTTAACCATCACTTCAAAACTGTGGTTCTTAACTTTTTTGTCTCGGCGGGCTGTTTTTGCTTCCGCCAAAGAACTTACGGCCCCTCAGACATTTTTAAAAGTGAAACGAAATAGTAAAAAATTGCTTTGAGCTCAATACACTTACGACTCAATACACTTACATATCAACTTACGACAAAACAAAGGAAAAAATTATAAACTCAATGTCCAGAAAAGCTTGAACAAATATATACGGCACAAGAAATATGTTATACAGGATCAGTTCGTGCATGTAGTGAAAATAAAACGTTTTCCTGCACACCTAGAAAACGCTTCACGGACTCCAGGTTGAGAACTACTGCTCTAAAACCTTTTAACTGTAACAAGCTAATTTTTGTAATGAAGTTCGAACACAATATTTAAAAATATGTTCAACCACAGCTATTTTTTGTCATTTCAAGTTATCATTGAACGTGTAGTAGCCCTTTCTGTCTACATCTTAATGGCGAAAACACAGCGTGTTCGTCATCCTAAGTAGGGTTTACAGGCATTATTGATTATAACGCGATAGCAGATGTTGAAGCCACTAGTTTGGGAGTCACAGTGCGCAGCTGTACTTGTCGTTGATGGATGGAAACGTGTTTGTCAAAATTATCCGAGCAAAAAAGTTGCAATATCTGGCCACCCAGGAATAGAAATGGTATTTATTATTACAGTACATCCAAATTCCACTCCAAACTGGAATGATTAATTATCGAAGGATCCAAAACTGCCCAGCCAACTTCAAAACCTTGTAAAAAGTTATTATCTAATAGACCTACAATGTAGTCTGTCAACGGCGGATGAAAATAAATATTCAGTATAAATTACTGTGAAACCGACAATCTGTACAACTCCTATATCCCCACACAAGTGTCAGGAAATTACATTTAAGCATATACTTAACAACAAATTGATCTATTTAAGAGGACTAGAAGATTAATGTTAAGCCAAATGGATTAGCTGGACAGTCGCACTTGCACACGTTGTAAACACCCTTCGTTCTGGGCATACTGGCTCTGTAAGAACGGATGCAGTGCAAGCGCGAAGCTCTACTCTGGCAACTCGAAACAAACGTGCAGGCTTTATGACTGCAGCGTATACCTGCGGAAGCTATATGCCTTCACAAAAAACTAAGCTTAATCTGACGACGGACACAATTCGACAATGCAGCGTTTTTTACGCCTAAGGTTTCATAGAAGCCCTACCTTTTCCCTTTCCAATCACCTGGTCCCAATTGCCATAGTTATTTCCTGTAAAGACATTGCTTAATACAATCTATTGTACGCATTACATGGTCTGGCACGGACCAGGCCTATAACAATGGCATTATCCAGACATCAGTCACAATCGGTAATCGCAATGTGCGGTAAAGCGCCGGATCGTTGGAAAAACAATGAGTGCCCAGTGATCATCAATTCAATTCTGGATGCCCAATACAAAATTTGGCTGTCATGGCACCGTGACACCTGTTAACACCCGACAGTGCCCACGTCAGATATAGGTCAAACGTAAGCATAACACGAGTTAAGCGGAATAATGAAACGGAGATTATCGCATCATGTAATGTCACACGCAGTGGGAATCCAAAGACACTATTTCAACAGCAGATGCTTCACGTTAAGCTTACGATATTCGCGTTAAAAAGTGATTTGTATTTTCTTGCCAGTAATCGACCACAAAGACAAAGCCTATTTGGAAAGTCGCTGTTCTTGGCGCTCGGCCTTTATCCAGCTTTCGTTGGATGTCGCGCATTTGAGGTTTTTACCCGTTGCTGTATTAAGCGATCCAGGCTGAGACCGTTGGTTGGACGAAGCAAAACAGTTTCCAGAACAATTCCTTACGCGTTGTTTGGCGCTCAATAGCAACCGAAGTTTGTTAACATTTTTAAGCGTGGCCAAAAAGGAAATTGCTTACATGCGTTTCGTGTTATATTGCTTATATGAACACATTTGATCTCTGAGTTTTTCGAAGCGTGCAGCGGCGCACGTCTTTGTTCGAGACTATCGGCGTGCACGGTGTAAATTGAGTGATGTTTGAACAAAATTAAAAATTTGGAACAAGTGTGACAAACAAAATGGACGCCATTTTTATGAAGTCAGCCATATTGTACACGTCATAAGCAAATAAAAATCTTTTATTAAATTGCAAAGAAATCCTACCAGCGCATTGTCGAGGTCATTACACGCATTTTGAGGACAACCCTCCACAGTTCAGCCAGACGAAACTAATTTGTACTAAGATACCTCTTTAAACTAATCTCGTTAAAAATACATGCCCAAAGGCAAAGTTAAAATCACATAAAAATAACAGAGCCCGAAATGGAGACGAAAAGGGTTAATATTACACATGTCGTTTTATTTGAGCGCAGTTGACCCAAATAGAAGCAGGCTTTCCCACATTCCTACAAAAACAAAACCGCGAGCACTTGAGGGTAGCTTTTCGGGACTTGTACGCAAAATCGTCATGTTCTCACTCGTACCGACGTCGAAGTAACAAGCAAACCTGTCTAATAGGGGTGAAGATTCTCTTAAGTGGGCTAGAAAAGCACCCGGGCAAAAAACATAGCAAAGTTCAGGGAAAGTTCACGCGTTCTTATGTTCTCCTCTCTCTTTTTTGGCGAGAATCGCGACACGACGTACAGAAGCATTTGCAATGTCGTCCGCAAAAATCTTTAAATCAAACAGTAACGAACAATTGCACATCCGCCTCGTCCAGGCACCGTCTTTCATATCGCCCCTAGTCACTACCGTCCCGGTAACCTCTGTTTAATGCAAAACAATCTCGTACGTAAATCCCTTACGTGACATTGAGTCGCACTGTAAACATTGAAATTACTTTATTATCAAAAAATAAAGTATAAGCTATATTGCAATGTCGGTTACAGTTATCGAATTCGCAACTTGCCCTGCTGAAATATTCATAGCCATTTCCTTGGCTTCGGCCAGACGCAATGTATGACGTGTTCTATTACATTGGTACAGATTAGGGTTTTGTGAAAACACTTGAAATGAACGTCATGATGAGATCGGTTTTGT
Source organism: Clavelina lepadiformis (assembly GCF_947623445.1). Classification (NCBI taxonomy): domain Eukaryota; kingdom Metazoa; phylum Chordata; class Ascidiacea; order Aplousobranchia; family Clavelinidae; genus Clavelina; species Clavelina lepadiformis. The sequence continues at coordinate 6,162,979 of NC_135241.1, read as the reverse complement.
TCAATCTAAATAGTCAATGCTAAACAAAGCAAGTTGACTTGGCAAAAAGTGAAGCGCAATGCATATTACTGCATATATCGGAAAATTTCTCCACTAATGTCTCCTAATTGACGTCGTATGTCGACGTGGCAAATCGTGAATGTAAAATAGTCTGTTCGGAGCGAAACGAATTTTAAAAATGCAGAAAACACATTAACGAATTGTTAATCGGACTTCAGTAAGCCCCTGGGGATTTAAACCATATTCTGAATCTAAGCGGTCGCGAGACTTCGATGGGCTCAGACCTTAGCACCGAGGGGGCATTTTCTCAGTGATCGGGCATTTAAAACGTCTTGCTATCGGTATAACATTGGATTAATGCAACGACGCGCGCCTTGCATTTTGGCTCTGTGCAACCTGATGGGGGAATACATGATGCTGTACTCATAAATTATTCATCCGCTATCGATTACACACTGAACAGCGAGCGGAGGAAAAATACACACTGCATAATAATGCACCATGAACTACGACCCCCTATACCCCTACGAGAGACGTCTTGTCTGCTATTTTCCCTGCTTCATGATTTCGGCCACCAACAGACTTGCGTAGCCATCAACACGTTCATTACCGACGATGCCGCAAATTAATGTAAAACATGCCCGTGTTGTGGCGTCTAAAGGACAACGCAACAAGTCAATATGTAATAATAATAATAACTAGAGCGTTTTAAAACTCCGTTCGGCTGATACTAGCGACTACAGTAACAATGATTGATATATGAGCACGGATAATCGCAGCTGAGTAAAAAGCTCTGACAGAAATTCGCTCGCATTTACGGTGTATTTTTGTAAGACCTTATAACTTATAAGTTAAAACACGCCGCCGGCTTGCTGATGCGACCGAGTTGTTTAATTAATTCATTAACAGCGCAGTAGTTTAAAGAGATTTCAAAGATCGATAAAAAAAACCTTAAAATCCTTAGAGCTTAAAAATCACTAGACAGACGGAAGTAGAATAGGTTCTTATTAACACTTTTGCCTTCCTTTGATAAAGATGACAAATTAAAAACGTTAGAGTGAGAAAATTTAGTAAAAGTAGATCTAAGTAAATATTTAGTATAGCCTACTAGTAACAAGTAGATAAGAAAATAATATTCACTAAAATCCTTACCTGTCGGACTCGACGTCTCGGCGCTATGGTGGGTCGGTTGAGGGGGAGGATGGTGGGCATTTGGTGGGGCATGTTGAGAGGAGTGGTTTGACGGCATCGATCCCATAACCCCGGGATGCAAGTTGGGATCCGAAATGGAAGGATGATTGGAGGGCGTGTTTTCTTGGCTGAAGAATGACTGAAAGAAACAAAAAATGGCGTAAAATATTGTGTCCTAGCTCTGAAATCTTTCTTTTATCCTTGCAAGTTTCAGGCATTGTTCGCAATGAAAAAGCATCGGTCTCGTTCATTACCCATGTCTGGAATTTTGTTAGCTTTGGGATAGGCCGGGGCACGCCTATTTGATATAATGTTGTCCTTATTGCCATAAACAGAAATTTGCACTTCTCTTCGTACTAATATTGGCCTATATAATCGAACAACTCCAGAGCAAAATACTTGTCCTACCCAAACACAAGCATACTATCTATCAAACAGAAAGCCTATATATTTAATGCATTGCCACACATCGCAGAGAATCTTTCTGTTTCCACTCACCATATCAATTCCAGGATCACAAACAAAGAATAAATCACACAGTCACTTTCAAAGGCCCTTATATAGCGCCTGTTGCAGGCCGTTAAACGGCGATAAATTTTCTTATAACGAGCAAACAACGACTGTCTTTAATCTTCCCCGTCTACTGTTTAAGCATTGACACGTGTTAGTGACAGTGCGACATAATTCCAAATGCGCTGTAATACGCGAACTTCCTGTGGCTTAAACGCATTTCTACAATTCCAGCTGCTGATTTCTGTTTCACAGGACTTATACAGTATTTTCTCATTGTAAAACATAGATATCATCATTTATACAACGATATAATCATCGACCTCCACAACGGGGCACGATGCTGGTGTACATAAATACACCTGGTGCATCAGTTATATATGCCTTTAGATGTTTATGGTTGACAAAAAAGGTGCCATGGTGTTGCAGGGTTCAAACAATGTTTAATTATGTGGTTATTTTGCTTGGCAATAGAATGTAGGTATGTGGTTAAAATTGCTCTGGCCCGACTATAAAAGGTTGTTGGTAGCCACGATCTCTTTCTTAAACCTACCACAGCGGTGACTTTCACCAACAAAATTCTGGAAGACCTTCCTGTTCGGTACAAACAATAACCTGCACAGCTTGTAAAGGGCCACTCTAACTCTCACACCTTCCAGTAATACATATTGCGTAAAACGCAAAACCCCCACAGGAGTTGATAAGTTTGTAAATGGTCGTAAACAATAAATTTGACATTATTAATTATTGAGCAATATAAACCGAAAAGCCATCGGCGGTTAAAATATGCAAGTGCATATTTTGCCTTTTATTCATTACGGTAATAAACAAATTGCATGGGCCAAGATTATCGTTGAATGCATAAATCATGGTGTTTAAATGATGGGAAATTTGTGTGTGAATGATACCAGCTAAAGAGAGGCCATCTATTAAAAATTTAACAAGTGTTTCAACAGCAGTAAACCGAAACCATAAAAGTCAATGCATGCCGAAGATAGCGCATGCTTGTGATATTTTTCGATCACATCTTGTGACGAAGTCTAACACTAGCTGAAGTTGTCCTGTATCCCATGATATCATCAAATTGGAGTCATACCGAAAAAGACGACAATAACAGAAGATCTTGTTATTGACACGTCCGTGCCAACCAAAAAGTTTTTTTGCTTAGCGCGATACCAGGGACTAATCCATGTTGGATTTGTGATTCAATTGTTTCGGAAAGTTTTGGGAGAGCGTTTTTTCCAAAGTCAGATCAAATGCCTGTTAATGATTGCGCTATCGCAGTCTGCCTCTATTTCTTGTACATATGCCGCCCTAAGTAAACCAACTGACGCTTATGGATAGCAAACAGCTAGTCTTATATGCTTTCAAATATTTAGTTTTGGTTGTCAATAAAAATAAACAGTATAACTCCCGTCACTCAAGCTATGTCGTTAAAGCTTCAATGCGGCAAGCGACGATCCAGTTAAACATCAGTCGAGCGGCCCGACTTTCAAGATCGACAATTAATAATTACCTCGGCGGCTCGAGGAGGGTCTTGATTGGGCCGAACGTTTACTCAACGACGCGGCATCAAAAGCTAATATTTATACATATGTAACAATATTAAAAAATCGACACGCAGTAAAAACAATGCGTCGTTAAATTTTGCAATACATGCGCATAAATCTTGGTGGAAGTGTACGGTAATGATTTTAAGTTATTAACTGAAAGGACACGCCTATATACACGGTCGAATCATCTCGGTCTAATTAACGTTGTTGGAAAGATCTCCACTGGTCTTATCGCAATCTAACCAGTATTCTCGGTCTACAAACATGTTTATTTAGGCCAGTGTGATAAGGGAACTTTCAGACAAATGCGATAACACGATCGAATTTAATCCATGACGAAACAATATGTTACACGGCTATCATCCGACAACGCATTTCGTGAAGTTATGAAGACGCTTTTCCCAGTAAGGAATTACTCAACTTTACTTAAAAGTTAAAGTCTTCTGACTGGCCGTACCTCGATCACGTATATCTACAGGCGACGGGTGACGTAACTGGAATACGATACTTGTAACATTTAATGTTTTGTGTGTTTAAGGAGTCTGCTATTGCGACGTCTGACTGATTGTTTGTGATGAATTTCTTCTAATTTACGCGATTCGCGCGATGTACGACTTTGATCCGACGCCCTCTTGAGTATTTGCTGTTTTTGTCATCCTTGTTTGTCGAGTAGAATTTTATAATTGCACTTCAAAAGCTTTAAGATTGCAATATGTCTTATCGTCTTTGATGACGCCAATCAGTGACGTTAGAAGTACGCGCCTTGTGTAACTGAACCATATGCTATGCGGGAAATTCTAATTATTTGCCATTAGCAATCGGTGGTAGACAGAATTTTCATTTGATTTTGCTACATATGACAATGCGTTGAAATTCCATATTTCTAATAATATGAGCCATGAAGAAACTGTCAATAGTTTCTTTGACAAATGTTCATTGCAATATGGCAAAACCGCAATAGGATGACTTTATTAGTAAAACTTTGCTTGGACAGCGGTGTTTAAATAGAAAGCAGTAAATCACTTGCTAAAGCCTCAATTTTAAATTCGGCAAATTTATTGGATATCTGTTTTTTTGTTTGAAAAGAAAGATTTATTGGTGGTGTGCGTTGAATTTCAGCAATAAAATGGTGTTTCCTGGCAACGGAAACTTCCGTCGTTCGTATTTACCAACGGCTTCAAAAATCCTACCTGTTCTATTGAGGCCTTGGCCGAGTCCGTTTCAGTTTTCGTTGGTAATCCACCGTCACGTTCGTCTATGACCAAGTCTATAGGCATTTTGCCTTTTAGACAATTTATATACCGCGACGTAAAGTTTTGACAAAGTTCGTGTACCTGCACAAAGTCGAAAATTAAACTTGATTTAATAACATGGTCTGAACGCCAATTCTGTTATAACTGCACTTGAGATATAATGTGGTAGCTGTTATAGCAGAGCAAGAACTTTATAAACATAACCCTATATTTCAGTGATTTTTAGCAAGTAATTAAGTGTCAAATGTAAAAGTTCAGTATGTAGCAAACATAGTTTTCTTAATTGTATAATTCTGCTAAACGTTACCAATTACTTAGTTACACAATGCTGTTTTAAAATTACAGCACACTTAGAGAAATGCACAGGTTCAACCAATAAAAATACTTGTTGGAATTGAACGTGATTCAAATTGAAACATGATTGACAGTGCATAGTTCCTCCCGTAAAGTACTTACTCTCAAAGCATTAAAATTAATGAATGAAATAACTTTCAAGATACATAATTCTAGGAAGTTTTTAGGTTGTCGCACAAGAGTCGAAAAGGTATCCGGCAGGAAGGAGGGAACTATACCTTAAGCAATTTATTATTTATACAAAGCAAATCAAGTTTGTCGGTTGTGATTTAGCAACAAGAATGATAAATATGTTTGGCTTTGCATGGCATCTAAATTGGCTACTGGTCATCCTGTTCTACAAGTGTGCGGTCAGGTTTTTATAATTTCTTAAAGTAATAAAAAGTCCTGATTAATTGGGATGTCATGAAGTATACCAAAAAGTATGATTTATTGGTTATTTGCGTCAAAAATGTAGTCGTCCATGCCCACATGGAAGAAAACATTTATCTTAATTACCTTCTCCAGTTCCAGCAAATGAAACCTCAGGACTTGGATTGAAAGGATCATCTGGAAAAAAAACATAGAACTACTAGCTGTTTCCTAACGTCCCTTCCTACTTTATTAGCGCTAACTTGTAATTTGCAATGTTTAGGAAATAATGCAAGCCGAGAACACGTCTATTAGTCGTCAAAAGTCTTGCTTTACTGTTTTTCAAGGGATTTCTGCATGGTTTATACCCTTTATGTAACGCTGCCCGCGTGCCACATTTGCAATTCTCTCTAAAAGCTTGTTTTTGCTTGACGTGTTGTAAAGCGGGCCATAAACCAGTTACAAGCCATCTACCAGTAGCTCGCATGGTTTACAACGTTCTTTGTACGGAAATCGCTTGAATACTTTGCCGGATAGTACTGGAATTACACACCCACTCTTAGCCAAAAAGTTGTGTTGTAAACTAGCTATATATAATATATACGACTGTTGCCTTGGATATCCAGTTGACAACAAACAGGTGTTCTTGTTATTGCGTTATAAGTTATAACCGTCGATGTTATGTTTGAATAGGTACCAAAAATTTTTAACTGCGTAAAACGCTTGAACTAGACAATCAGCCTTTAAATCAAATGACGTTATTTAAGAATTGGAAGATGTTGTTCGAACAGTGATGTGAAATTGTTTGCGCTATGCGCTTTTACGAAATTGGCATGACATAAAGTTTGTAAAAATCGTCTCAATTTCCTGAATATTTTGTCGAGCTAAAACATGTTTTACTTATCGTGTTGGCCTCTGATTTAAATGTGATCTGATGAACTGATGTAATAATGTAGTGCTTAATTGCTTGCAAGCCTTTTTATGCAAACGCAGATAACCAAATTTAGAAATGAACATTGAACGGGCAATTTTGCATTTTCTATACATTTCAATTCAAAATGATAAATGCTAAAGTAACAAACAATAAAGCCTATGGAACCTTCTTAAAAAGTATTGCGTAGATAAATTCGGGAAAGTATTTATACAAAATTTCGCTCCTTGTGGCTAAGGTGTAATTCTTGGAAACGTTAACAAACAATCAAGCGGCTGGTTCGTATTATTAGTAGTGACGTGTCTTTGATCCAGTTTACACGAACAACGTGTCAGCAATATCAGTAAGATCAACCACAGCACAAGGATGAAAATGCGAATTACATACGTTTTTGGAAAGTTGGGCATGTGCGGCTTTACTTCACCAGGTTTTGCGGTAAAATTAGCGAAATTACAACACGACTTACCAAACGCACGTTAACAACCAGAAGAGAGTATACATTTTGCGTTGGCGGAGTGTTTGAGTTTAGCTTTATGGTTGTTATGCGCGAATTTACGAAGACCACAAAGACATTTGCGGTATAACCTACTGCTAGTAGACTTTACCATATTTGGCAAAATTAAAATTTCTTACAACCAATTTTCACAAAACTCACCAAATTGTCTATTTCGTTGTTGGGGTCGAAGGTGATGTGACGGTTTTCAGCTTGTACCTAATAATATTAAAATCATTTGAGATTTTGCATATTGCTTCTAACAAAACCATGTAATAGATAATTTTGTCGTTACGTCTTACGTAACAAAAAGGATTGCACTGTTTGTGGATCGCTGTGTTCCACGGAGGTCAGTTTGAAATAGTAGCTGCCCGTAGGCGCCACGACACAAAAGCGAACGTATATGACGACGTAATAGTCTCTGTGACCCATCAAGTGACAGGTAAGTGTCGTATTGAACTCTGAATGACACCAGCTGAGTGGGTACGTTTTGGTTTGTTTTATTAAAACGGTCGGAGTACTCGTGGTAGGTCCGTCGTGCGAAAATACGAGAGTCAAAGGATCTCGAAAATCATTTTCTATCCGCCATGTTTAAAATAATTTCAAATTAATGTAATATTATTTGCGAAAGCCTTTTCACCAAAGTGCAGGAATTGTAAATTGACAGCAAGTGTATATACAACTCTAACCTGCTTTGCGAAACAAGCGATGTCGTCGTTGAAGGATTCAGATGAACATACGTCACCGCCAGAAACGCCAGGCTCGCGAGGCGTGCAAGTTGCGAGTTCGCATTTTTCAAAGACTAGCGCAAGTAGTGGGAATAGCGGGTGCCTGTAAAACATAAAATAAAATTGATCGTTCTTTTGTTCAATTTTGCTACTTCAGTAAGCATCCCATGCATTTGCTTCTCATATCCCCAAGTCGCTGAAGCGGACAATGGGCGTCTTGTCCCTTTTACACCAGTAGTGATGGTCACAACAAAAGATGACCGGGTCATGACGCTTCATCGCCATTGTTTTCTAAAATTTCTAATATTCAATTCTAGTTATGCTATGTTTTAGCATATTGATTTATATACGGCCATATATTGATATTCAAACAAGGCGCAATAATATTGGTTTCGATAAGGTGTTTATCAACCTATCACTACGCAGAATGACAATTTTAACTTAATATTATAGTTGTCAAATTTTTCGCTATCGATTTTGAACCAAATTTCCCACGCCGTCGATCAAAAAGGATGGGAAAATGGACTGTATCTGACCGACCACGGATTAAGCATCTCCACCCGCGACTAACCAAAGCGACACTCTCATAGTCCCTGTCGCTGTTTTCGATGCAATACACAAGTCCCTAGACGACCGATGTCATGTTCTATATGATATGATTCGGATTCAAGTCTTTGTTCATCGACAGCAATGCTACGACACGAGCCTACTTAAATTTGCACAGAATCTTCACAAGGTAATTTTCTCCCAAGATAAGATCGGAACCAACTAAACAATGAAGTAGTCTATTATTGTATTCAAAGACTAAAAATACCATCAATGATGGTTTGAAACTCATCATGTGAGATAAAGAAGATAAATTTTAGATGGGAGCAAACACAACAAGGGAACTTGATTCTGGTGCTGTCATTAAAAAGTTTCACAAAAGTTTTCACGATTTAGAAAAATATGACAAGCTTTTAAATCAAAAATTGCATTCCACTTTCGTGGAAAAAAACTGGAATACATAAAATGAAAACATTTCTACTTTATGATCACAGTAAAAAAAGTTGCATCTCGCAAGCGTAAAGCTTTGAATGGTCGACTACAGAAGTAATGTGAATAGGCAGTGCTTTTGTCTTATAACGTATTTTGTATCATTACAATACTACAGCCTCTAAAGCTTGCTTTGACAGATGTGACTATAAGTGATGAGTAGCCTATTGAAGTAGCTGCTAGTGTATAATAGCAGTCAAATATTATTTATTTAGATTTCAACCGTTTAACAAACGGCTTATGTAATATAATAAGGACTTCTTAACTTTTATCACACTGTCAGCACCTTGGTAAAAATTGCCTGGCCACTTTGTGTTTAAAAGAAAGAAATTGAAGTTACGGTATGTTTCGCTTTTGTATTATTTGCCACAGGAAGCATTTTCCGTCAAAGTAAACAATAACCAACAATAAATATAAAGCAAAAAGAATGCCGTTAAAGTCTCACGTCACGTTGTCCTCGGATAAAAATATTATTCTTTCCTTTCGACGCCTTTGCCCGTCCTTCGGTAATTTTATTCACGCAGTGATTGCTGCGATGTCCTCTCGTATCGATTAGGCTGCCAGGTGAATCCTTTTTAATCCACTATAGTGACTATACTATTTCGAAGAGTGTAAAACCGCAGAGAGATATCTCAAAACATTCCAAGACCAGGTGACAATCACGCTGCTTTAGGTGAAACAACAACCTTCTGGCCACGTTGACTGGAGTACTTTCACCAGCGACAAGCACATAAACACTAGCGTCTGTTTTTGCGATTGAAACCGGGACTCTTTGCCTTCAATTTTTCAATTTTTCTTTCACCTTTCTAAGGAATTAGAAAACGCTGAGAACTTAATCTGGACTAAACAAATGTCCGGTAGGAGTTTACTGTAAACATTGTACTTGCTGATTGGTGGACTGGCTACTTTGTCGCTAGCTCAACTGGGGATGTTTACACAGCGAATTAAGGCAAATTACGAAAAAAAACATGATTGCTTGCTATGATTTGGATAATTCTGAAAAAAACAATACTGCAAATCTAAATAATTTAAACCTCAAATGCTTAATGTTTAGTGCGTAGGCCTAATGTTTTCGAAAACAAACTGCTTGTTTAAAGTTTTGTACAAAACACGTCTTAGATACACTTTTTGTTTGACTGCATATAGTTTACACTACAGTATATAGCAAATCGCCTAGTACCTGTATATGTATTTATTGCTTATTCGAAGCATTTAAACTCAGCAGGTTGAAAGAATGTTTATCGATAAACAATCTGTTTTTTATGATGAGCGCCTCAAAGCTGACTGCAATAAAACGAACACCAGAGGCTTAATCCTCTTACCGATATACTATCTCCACCTCAATGCATTAACACTAGCATAGGTAAGGTTATAATGCATTCATACTTTTTAGTCCCCACCGCCTATGGCCACGAAAGTTTAATACAACATAAATTTAGCAAAATACTGCACCAAATTCACTAAAAACAGTACTGTTCTTTGACTTGATCAAAATATAATGAGTTAGTGAATAATGTTATGGAAGCGTTAATTTTACGCTGTCAGGTACATGCTTGGCGCGAGAGTTACTAATAACTAATAATTTGGGACTAGCACTCAATTAAGTCCTTGGGTATATTAAAAATAACTCACTTAGAATTTTCTTAAGGCAAACCTGTTATTTGTTAACTGCTTAATTGAAGGCTATAACTTCAGCGTAATTTTTTTTACAAAATCTCTGAAGTTAGTAGATCCTCGAACATAAAATTGCTTTTGCTCTTGTAGTATATCGTTAAAATTGCATTGGATAAAGAGCGCCATTTTGGAAAAGGCAACATGTTGGTGAATGCATGACAATGCTTCTATAATTGATAGTAAACTTTTGTTTCTTCCGCCATTTTGTTTATTATTGGACGGAAACTCGAACTACAATAAATTATTTTGTAAATTTTGAATCTCTTTGCTAATCCTTGCTGAAAGAAAGCTCTTTCAAACAGGCCTAACACCTTTGGTCTTATTGAATCGCTAGCATTAATAATTCAGTACAAAGTGTCCAATCGTGTAAAGAAACGTCGACATATTACTCTATTCCTGAAGACAAGCATATTTATAGACCGGTTATTAAGTGGTCTATCATGTATAATCTAGGAAGTTAATCTTACGTGATAATAGTGTGAAAAACTCTCACACAATAGAAAGGTGTTAGCTTTAACATTGCTGAAGGCTCTTGACTTACGAATAAATTGCGTCTTGATCTCCTTTTAAGCTTAATCTTTCAGATTCGCTTATTCTCTCATCAATTCCAGTAGATCCTTGACCGCCTGTCATTCCTTGCATAGCATGCGGCGTCACCGGTGTGCTTGTATTGAAATGTGATCCTCCAGAGTGGCCGTGCGGTAGATGGGACAACTGCGGGATTGAACGATTTAAATCCCCGCCGTAAAGCCCGCTTGAGGCCGAAGACGCTGCAGTCATATCTCGTAGGTCATTCATGCCACCAAAGTGTGCCATCGTGTCGTCGTACTGCTTTAAGAAAAGATAAAACAAACTTACATTACTTATTAACAAAAGCGAAGTTCAAATATCGCCTCCGTACGTTCAAAGTATTGTAGGTGGTAGAAGAATTTGGAGGATATACCAGCAGATCGTTGATTAAGTAAACAAGCAATGAAACATTGTTGTCACGAACTCTCGATAACTACACTGTTATAGTAAGGTGCATTGTTTCTGAACTAATTAAAAGCCTGTGGTGCTAGATTACCTACACGACTTTGATTTGTTAACAAAACTAAACGAATGCTTTTAGAAGTGGTTAAGCAAAAACTGAAAAAATTGAAATTTATAACTTTTTAAGTTGCAGGTACATAACGAAGTACTGTATATTTCTAACTTTATGCAGTAAGATGTATTACCAACTGGGGAGTGTACATAAAAAAGGTATAGCCTACGAATGAAGTAATGACAAACGATAAGATGATATTAACACTTACACATGTGGCGGCTGCCATAACTTCCTACCAGCTGATGAAAAATATGCTCTATGTTTTTGTAATAAGCAGCCTAAAAAGTCTAGACAAAGATCTATAGATGATACATCCACCAAAGCTATAACTGCACGTATAGTAGTAAGCTTAATTCATAGTAACTTCAGAACTTGCCCAAATCATATCTTAAAACTACCAGTCAAGCCAATGGAAAACCTGATCTAATCCGCCTGTTGTTTTACAACGTCACTATATTCATTCGTATATCTGTTCCCTAACTGTCAGTGGCGCGTGTAAATCGTCATTTCACAAAAAACGAATATTTTTACTCTAGACTACTTTGTTTTTTTCCGTTCTTGCTGGCCATAGTCGGTATGAGTGTAAGATATCTCTACTTGTACGTATTATTTTTAACGTCCGGCCCTATTGTCTAGCCCTGCACTGCGCGACATTCGTTACACTTTAGTTATGACCGACCAAACAAAACGTCTTGTCAGTGTCACTTATTATTTGATTATTAACTTTTGAGTCTTTCGTGAGAGTTCGTTGATCAAATACAATGCCCGTCTGCACAAACCCTGTTACAGTGCAAGAACGATCGGTGCACTATTCTCAATCGTGTTAGTCTACAATTTATTGCGAATGAGAATATCTTTCGCACCTCTACTCAATAGCGACATGAAAAAGGGAAAAAGGCAATTCCGATCTCGTAATGATAGAAGTTCGTGCAATTTGCTACTCTCCCATCTATCAAGTGTTCGTTTCTCTCGGACAACAAACCGTCTACAAAACTCATGCAGATTTTTTAAGTATCCGCGTGGATGTCCAAGCCTTGAGACAATGTTTTGTTTCAAAATATTTAAAACAAACTAAACATATAGTACCTGACAAAATCGTTAATTTCCCGCACGATGGCGGTAAGCGCTCACTGGAAAATTTACTTTCAGTTCCTAAAAATGACATAAAATAGCAAGTGAACTGATATACCACACGAGCCTTTGAGTAAATATTATTCACTAGCAGTTTGAGACAAAAAATCATTTAAGTAAATAATCAGATGAATAAGACATTTTGGAATTATAAGAGCGTCCGACATTAATTTCCAAAACGTCGACAGTTTTTCACAGCATTAAGGCGACATTTTGACGCGTTTAATCCCGCTTTATGGTAGATATTATCCGATCTAGGTGTTACTGGTCGAACAACGTAACGTAAACAAGCGCTTTCCATGAAGCAATTTAACTTTAATGAAGATATAATCCTGGTAAGCTCAACATATCTCTCACCCACTTTACCAACCGGAAGTAGCGTACACGTCCGCTTTGCTCTGACTGCTAGCTAAAGTTATATTTGTTTACGTAGTAGCTTTAAAGTGCCACTGCTTTACTGCGGCCACCCAAGGGCATATACGTAAACATATTGTAAGCGTTTAGGGTTGTATGACGTAAGCATCACTAGCTGTCGACAATAACGCCTTACCGTCCATGATAAGGTAGCACTAAGCTGTTAATGTCTATAAAATGCACCGTACTCACCCCTGATTCCATTACCAGTTGCTTGTTTCCAACGCCAGTACCAGATTAACTGCAGCAAAGGTTGTGTAAACCAAAATGATTTTAGTACGTTTAGTATACAGATCACTACCTGTCGATTTACCTATTAAAATGCGGGTGTTAGTAAATGTTTCCCTTAATATCGGTTATTCAGTTGCAAAAAAGCTTTTTTGTTAATAGTTTCAGATTTTCCAGTAGCGGTAAACGTCTTGTTTATAATAGTCGTGGTGGCGATACCATTATAATACGTTTTGTAAATAAACGCTTAACTTTAGTAACATGTGCGCGTTAGTTACGTTTAATAAATGCTGCCAGATGCATGCTTTTGAAACGTCATAACTTCCAAAGCATTTACAAATGACAAACAAAACATTTTACAAGTAAAAGTGACATTGATACTGAGTGAACTTTTACCAGAACAATATGTGCCAGGTAAAGAACAACAGCTTGCTTTTTCTAAGGTGAGCGGTAACCGTTTCCTCCTATGAGGTATAGATGTGTCGAAGCCTGACATCATTAACGCTTCTTACCATCATACCGTCATCGAAAACTGCTATTGCTACGCGAGGGCATCCGTTAAGTGTTACCGTATAACATCCTCATTCGAAAGTCCTAGATATTGTTTTAGCTTTAGAATCCGCATACACTCTTACAGAGGTGGCTTCCATGCAGTGTGTTGAGTGTAAGTCTGTTTTTAAGGAAGTATATGAGAGAGTTTCTGTTTACATTAGCATCTTTATATAGGTGACCTTTTTACGTGCCCTGTTACGCATTACTGGTTACATAATTCAACCTTGTGGCTAACTGCACCGCTATAAATCCGTACAAAATAACTTGAAGATGAATTTGTATTCAGTTGTGTTTCATCAGTCTTCTTCAAAACAGCAAGCATAATATAATTCAACATGTCCAAACAAGATGACGTGATTTTAACGTATTTGTAGCTACAATATCGGAAACATTTCTGAAAAGAAAATTGTAAACTTATCTTTGTTACTCCATTGCTAAGCTTCTCAATTCAGAAACGCTACAAAAACATGTTAATATAACTTTTCCCAATATATTGTAATATTACAATGCAAATGCAACTTGTTTACTTCACATTTAGTAAGTTGAAAACGTTTAATTGCGCAGCATAACATTGCTGCAGAATTTTAATTGTTCCAAGTCGTTATTGTTCCAACACAAATGTGCTGCATTTATTGTCGTTCACATTAGAAGGCGAGGACACAAAAAGGTGACAAAAGTCTAACGTTTTTTTGTGCGCACCGCCACTCTCGTTAGCAAAAGTTTTATTCATAACTTTACCTTTCAATTGTGTCACAAGAAATTGCCAAACACATGCGCCGTTATTAGATATCCACGATAATCCGATCGTAAGACACTTTGCGTCAAGTTAGACTTGGACAAAAATCTGCACGCCATGTGTTACCACGTTAAATTAATCCCATCATATTATTATTCATTCCTGTCGGCTTTCTACTAATGTTTCAAAGTTTATTCTGTAAGATATGAAGTTTCACAAATTGTTTTTGGCCATCTGGATACGCTATTAGCACCAGCCCTGCTATTAAGATGTTTCTGCGCTGGAGACACCTTTGACTTAGCTCAGTCCATTTAGCTTTAGTTCTATTGCCCGAAGTTTGATATACGCCTTGGCTCGGATTAGCAATAAAATCTTGATTCGATCATAGTTGTAGAAACATAGCACTTGCTCCGGTACAGGTCAGGCTGGCTAAGCGTCTGTTTCCGAACCTAACTTTTTCAAATTCAAAAGCTTATCGTTTGCTGATTTGGCTACGTCGCTCAACGAGTTGGCGGCTGGAATTAACGGGTCTTAGCTTTCTTTCTGAAAATTTGTTGTCTATTTACTACCACTGACTATACTTGAAGTAAGGTGATGCCAAAAAAGTTTACGCTGCATGCAAACAGCACGTCTTGAAATTAGAGATTCGTTCTAAACAGGAGATACTACAGGAAGAATCGGGCGACATGTAGTTAGCGGTTGCAGAAACAGGGTCGCAGTTGACAGCGGTTAGCACATAAACAAATGTTTATAGCCACTTCAAGTTAAAACTTTAAATGAATTCCTGTAACATTTCTCCGTTGATAGCTCACTGAAAGGCGCACGTACCTTATTTATTTAAGACAAATCTGATTGATTTGTTGTTTCTTTTGTGCGTTAGTTATGCATGTTTTTATAACAACTGTCATCCATCAGAATCATCAAAAACAGGCAGTCGTATAAATCAATTTAACCACCGCAAATGGTTCGCAATGTATGCGAACTGTATGCTTGCATGCATGGTTTTCTAGAAGTACTTTGTATCTCTTACAGGACACACTTACGCCAAATGAATGGTGGTAATAAGATATCCTTTAACGTTATAAACATTGGAACCGAATGCATGGCTGTGATAAACTCCATTGAAATCGCCTGGCAAAGGAAGCCTTTTGACAGTCCGAATGAAACTCGTGATTAATCGCACGACACCATTCAGACATATGTTCGTACATATCACTCTGATTCAGCGACTGCTTCAGCCTGGGCAAACCCTGCAATGTTGAAAACTTCTAAACGTGCTGTGCACTTGCTGAATCCTCATCGATATCCGTGGATTGCTCGCTCGACTTCCTCGCGTTTTAGAAAGAACTCTTTCGGTTACCATGGCTACTGCTGACACGAAACTATTTCGATTGGCATTTCCTTTTTGGAAAGTGTTTTATTGATGATCGTGCTCTGCGTAGAGGAAGTGTATACTATTCCACACGTAAGGGATTTAGTAGGACACCGAACACTGTATCAATTGCTCATGTTCAACATTCCATCCTCAGTTTCGGCGTAAACATAGCCCCTTTCTATCAGAACCTCCTCCTGCAAGCGTTGTTTTGAAAAAGAACAGTTCGCGTTACTTGGTTTTATGCAGAAAGGCTACTTCGTTTAAATAATTTTGCTAGGATGAATACTGGAGTAGGTTCCGCTCTTACATTCCTATGCTGTTTTGCCACGGCTGTTCAGTTTTATCCTGAAACTCGTTGCAGCTGTGCATTGTCTTATCATAGAAAGTACCAGCGCGTGCAGAATTTTTGCTTTGCTTGTCTCGTGTCACCCTGCAATGTCGCTACTATCATCCAGGAACTGCAGGAAGCGCTGGCAATTTATCACGCCAACGGAAGCAAGCTACGTTCACATTTTTACTGAAATGTTACCTTAGTAGACCGAATATTAAATTGCAGTGCGTCATCGCTTAATCTTGTTTGCACTAAGCTATACCGTTCGTTATCTGTTGGCAGCATGAAATTGCGATGTTACGAACTTGTACTTGTATATGGCGTTTCGATTTACATTTGGATAGTGGGACACGTTTGAAATTTCGCGCCAAATTCGAAATATTAACAGAAATCACGTACCAATATAGCTGCGTGGTAGCGTACCGGATAAGGCTGGGCTGTAGCCAAAAAGCTCTGAAAATCAATGTTGAAACAACCAACCTTTCTGTCGTCAGGTAAAAGGAAGGCGTACAGCGCGCCATATCTATTTGAACGGCACAAGACAAATATTATCCCATTGTGAGAGGTCGGTAAGGGGTCATGTAGTATTGTGCAAAATAAACCAGACACCGAAACCCTTGTAATAACCATAGACATATGCCATAGACATATAGATTAAGTTTAAACGACATACCAACATATATTAATGGCTCTTTATATGTGCAAAAATACAACCTTCGCAACCACAACCTGGGCGTCTACGCGACTGGCGGAGGATCGCATAAAGCAGATTTGCGGCAAATGCATCGGCCTTGACTGTAATAAACTTTTTGATTATTTGCCAACGTGATCTTAACGCGTACAGTAATCTCTTGTTCGAACAAGAATAAGCGGGTTAATAAGCACATTAACTGCATGTCAAATAATATTTAGTTAGCTGTCACATATCATCGGCACGATTAAGGCTTGGACGGTAGTCGATCTCACATCGTTACACAAAGTGGGTGGCCCTGAACCGAAGACGCTCTCTCGACGGATATCATCTGAGATCAAAGCTAAATCTAAAACAAAGCGTAAACTTTGGTCGTACATGTCAAGATTAGATGGTTGATATGGACGTTACCTGGCACGACAAGCGAGTTAAAAATTTGCGTAAAATCGCTCACTCGAAGATTTTGGTCACTTAAACAAAGCGACGTAAAGGTTTCAACGCGGGGACAATTATTTTCGTCTATAAGTCGACTGCCTTGTTTGAATCTTCGATACCTTCAATGCCAAAGCTAACACGACAGCGTTTGTTGTGATAGGCCTAACAGATAATAGGCTGTAAAGAATATTTGTGTTTTGTAGTTGTGCTCTGCAAAAAAAGCAAATACACCAACTACTTTCACAAATGTAATCAAGGGCTGTTATATTGTAGCAGAAAACAAAATTTTCAAATTTGACCTCGATATATGCAAATGTTACACCATTTTTTGAAATCGATCCATTAAAAGGAACTTAATGAATTTAACTCCAGTAACGGTCGATTTTCTCCATAATCTCTTGGCTTCATAACTTGACATTCATTCGACGCTGTCAAATATTGCTTTACCTTTTCCAAGTGCCCCCCGATTCGACGAGGTTCGGGAGGATTATGACACTAATGCGCTTAACTAACTTCGATTGAGGGGAGCCACCTGGCAACTGCTTAAACAGTACTTTGTCTTCAGTGTAAATCAGAAAATGAATACTCATTTTTTAAGAGTTTTGGGCCTTCGTTATTAATTAATTAATTACCCGCAATTAATCCTGAATATGCCGCTATTTTGTCAACTGTTACGTCATGTTATTTATATTCCTGGAGTTAAGCGTTTTTCTTTACCCATTAACGTTTTTTATTATATTTTCACCGGTGTACATATTAATTGCATTTTATATTCAAGCTAATGGGCTAACATGGCCTCCTAATACTGTTTTGCTTACCACTGAACTAAAATAGTCAAAAGCGTTTTTGTCTTACTAAACTTTTGCTAATCTGCAATTTTACATTACTTTGTTTAAAACTTAATTTAGCTGACTTCCTTTTTTTAACTGTTACGGAAATTTTTATGTAAATCTTCTTTACACCAAGATTCTATTTGTCGTTAAATTGGCTTAAATATTACACAAAACACTGATAGAGCTGGTAGATTGGATGGTTCCCAACATGATTTTATTGATTGCCTTACTTTGGCGCTCTGCAATAAGGTACCTGTACCAATTAAGGCCCACCTAACACTTTTTTAAAAATAACTCAAGAACCACAAATGAGAATAGACTGAAAAATCGTATACCATTAGTAAGGGCATATGACTACAACATATTAAAACCACAATACCTGACAACCCCCCAAAAAATTTTTATAAAGAAATTAAAAATTCCAAAAAATGGGCCTTATTAGGAGCATAGGCTCCTAATAAGGCCCACCAATTTTGTGAGTATTTTGATTCAAAACATAGCTGAAAAATCGTATTAAGGAAATAAAACAAGACAGCAACCACCAATTTGTGTAAGACAACGACCAACAAACGTGGGTTGAAAAAAAAAAGTAACTGCAACAACTTGCCAACTGATGACTGGAACCACTCTTGAAGTCTGGAAATCAATTAGCCAAGCATCTTGCATGGGCCTTATTAGGCGCATGTGGCATCCACGAAAAAAATGTCACATTTTTATTATCAGAAAAATTTTAGCAAAAAATAGTGCATTATCCTTTTCAATACTAAGTTGGTTGTTACATGAAAACTTCAGCCGGCTGACAACAGTTCATTTAACCGGCCAAATTCTCACTTACTTTTTTTTTAAATTAACAAAACCACCTTAACTGCAAATATCAAATTTTTGTTGTGCTCTAGCGCAGGGCTTCCCAAACTGGGGGTCGCGACCCCGCAAGGGGTCGCGTAACGAACTTCAGGGGTCGCAGAGCGTATACCAATTTTACACGAAGTACAAAATACAATCAAAACAAAATATACTTCCAGCCTAATAAACATAGAAACCGCCTTGAGACCAGCATTAACATATATTGAGCCACGGCTGGACTTGCTTTGTAGCAGAAAGCAGTCGGACCAATCACACTGAATAAATGTGTGTGCTTTTTTGTTTGCAGTAGCCTACATATGTGTAAAGTAGTAAGTAGGCTTTGAGTACTGGTGGCTTGAATTCAGTCTTTGCATCTCAATAAATGTCACTAATGACTAATGTATATTTCGCACTGCTTATCAATTTAAACGTGAAGGGTCGCGGAAAACTTCAGAAGTTTGAAAGGGGTCGCGAGCAAAAAAGTTTGGGAAGCCCTGCTCTAGCGAATCGGTTGATCACGTGACAAGGATGAAATCTGGTAAACCATCATGAATTTATATTAGTTTTTATATAGGGTTAAAATTTTTCATTTATTTGCACGGGTTTGCGAAATATGAGCAATGGGCCTTATTAGGGACCGGGCCTTATTAGGCACAGGTACCTTATACAAGTTGTAGTTTCTTCTTCAGCCATATTGCTATTACAGTGTTATATTGTTGGAAATTTGTCAATGTGTTTCAGTACTTCCACCGCTGAAACTGGCAACGTACTTAGTTATAGACACTATTAGATATTTTAAAATTTTACCCACTACTAGTGCGTATATTGTATATCCATAATTTAAATACGAAAAATCCATTTTGTCATACATGGTACTGTTCGCTATCATAGCAATATTTACTGTATGATTTTTAGATCAGAAAAAGAGTTAAATGACTATTTCAAACCCGGGGTTATTTTTTTTTTGGAAAGACTTAACACAACCGTCCAATATAGCTTGTATCAGGTGGTCTGATGAATCGAAGAGATTTTTAGCGTAAGAAGATATTTTCTTGGTAAAAGGCTTTTAACATAGTTTTGAGGTGGATCAAATAAACAATGTAAACGGCCTGCTCTGGATTACAAAAGTTTGTGTCATCAAACAATCAGAAAAATCTACTTTTACATCAATGCTAATGCATTAAACCTGTAACTGTCAGTTTGTGCAGTATCGAGGCATAACGTTTAAGATCAGGCATATGATAGTATAGGACTTACAAGAAATCTTTGACATAATTGGCGCATCCAGTAAAGAAGGGCCTTGACAATTGCTCAAGTGTTACGCTAATCTTTTTAAGTGATACGTATCTTACAACAAACATGTTAGCAACAACGAAGAGAAACAAATACAAATGTCATTCTTTGTCAATGGGTCATTTTTTTGCAAAAAGACCTGCATTTCCCATGGAAGAAAATAGAGATTTTAGGTTCGGATAACAGTACACGAACAATACTTTCACCAATGACAGTCATAAACTTTTTGCCTCACCTTCTTGCAAGTACAAACAAGCAATGTCATTTTGATTGCCTACGTGCAATTACCATTCTCTTTCGACTGATCTCTGTATAGCGCTGATGACTACCGAAATAACTGTTTCTGGCTGATAAGCCAAATATACGCTTAAGAACAGAGCACAATACCTTAAATCAAATAAGATCAAACAAGTAATCACTTCCTATTTGTTTGTAATAGTCGCTCTTGTGACAGCACAACAGAGCTCGCAAAACTTGACATTTAATGCGTCCAACTTTTCCCACAAATCTTCCCGCGCACCGTCGCACATGCACGCTAATTACTCCCTTAACAGGCGCTACACCCACTTGCCAAGCCACATTGACGCAAGTAATGCATTGGTGATCGTGACGTCACGATAAATGATTTTTTAAACCATAACCTGACAAAATGGCGTCTTCGATAAGTTGTAACTGTTCCAGCTTTTGCCTCGGAATTACAACCACTTGTACATCCTTATCGGGACATAAAAATATCTCGGACGCACTTGATAAAATAATTCTAAAACTAATCCCGGACGTTATAAAGTCAATTAATTTAATAGCCAGAAACTAATTCCCATGGTAAGGTTTTTCGTGTAAAATCGAAATTTGAAACCTTTCACCGTTGTCTATTAAACCTTGTCTACGGTTGTTCTTTACCAAAAGGCGGCACCTGTAGATCATAGTTATAGCGTGGAATTAGCTGGTGCCGCAAAGGTTGCAGCATTAGGGCATAGTGCACTTTCGTCCGGGTCAAACTCTTTCTGCAAACGGCACCCGGTAGATTTTTCTAATAAAGCAAACTAGAACATCGATAACTGACAATTGTTTTGTTTATGACGTATTAAAAAGTAATTGACCTGGAGTCACGATTATTGGCCATCGGGTCATTGCGAGGAAACAATAGGACAACCGTCACTTTGTGACATCACAAGACACAACCGATGACGTTTTCTGACGTAAAATGAAACGTCTTGTAAACTTTATATGCAGAGGCCGGACAAAAGCAACGCTAAAATATATTGCTTTGCGTTAAAAGTTCGTATCAATGTGTTCCGGTGCTTTTCGAACAATTGTATTTGAACCGTGTCATCGTTACCTTGTACCGGAAGATTCGTGTTCATATTGACCAACAATCGATTCTAGGCTAGTGGGGTGCGCTATGACTTGAGCTTGTGACGGCATCAAACTTCCACGAACGTTTGGAATCTTGATATTTTGCCCAGGAATTATACCTTTGCCGTGTATGCGATGAAGGCTGTGTTATTCTTGGTATGTGAACGTGCACACATGAAAAGATTTAAAGGTTTACAAAAATGGCGTCAACCACGCCATACAGCTTTGAGGTGAAAGTCCCCGCATAAATGTCCCTCGTTCTCGAACCCCAACATCGATGAAATTAGGTTGAAATTGTACGGACAGCGCACTTTACCGAATTGTTTCTTTGGACTCTAGGCGTGTTCCAACAGCTTAATGCACTTCACATAAATCATTGCGTTTTGTGTTTAAGTAATTTGATTCTGGGCGAATCGACAACAGGTTTAGCGTCGCGAAGAAAGGCTTAGAACAAAACCGCGCAATACGCTCTGTTATATATGCAATAATCGCAAAAGCTCACAAAATGAGATTAGCTGGCTTATTAACGTCGTTCCTGTCATTGAAATCATTTGTCAAAAATTCACTCAAGAGCTTTTGAACGTTATATATCATTTGATTTTCGTTGCTTTAATCCGTTAATCGCCTTCAGTTGTGTTGTTGATTAGATGCAATGGTATGTTAATTGTTAGGTAAAATATATCATATTTTTTTGTTGGTCTATAAGGCATCGTTGTTGGACTTGTTTTCCCACAAATTTTCGACGTTTAAAATCTTTTAAAAAAATTCCATTAACAGAACCCACTTGTTAATAGCCTGATAACGCCCAAACGCTCATATATACTAGACGAACGGTAAAATGCTGACGAAAGCGCGTTTGGTAGAACAACACTCTTAATTCCGATTTATTTATTATTGTAGCCAGGATGCGTTACTCAACCGCCAAGTAGCCTATCACCGTGGGTTGTCCAATCCATGAGGTCAGTGACACAAGGTCCAGTTGTTTTCAACCTTGAAGCGCATATTTAGCTTATTATTTTGGCTTAACACCGTGTCCAGGCAAATCTTAAACGGTCGATTAATCGTCTGACTCCTAAGTATAACAGCCATACGTGAGCCCGGCCCGTAATGACATAACAGGCAACCTCTCGCGGCTAGACATGGTGACGACCTACCTCGGTCTTTTTTGGAACACTGACGCATGCTCATAATTACGAAGAACGGTATGCTCGCCGCGTGAGGTCCCACTTTTAATAACAACCGGATTGGTTTTCAATAACCGCTAAAACAATGCGCTTTTTATTGCCTGTGTACAAAATTTCAACGACATTACGAAACGCTCATGTGCTACATTTTAACAAATGACCGTTTTAACTTGTTTTGTGATTATAAACCACACCTAAAAACGGTACATCTATTTCACGCCTAAGTGATTTTTGTCCTGACCACCCCATCTAATCGATGTATCATCATCACGATGTCATTACCTGGCAGAGGGGTAGGCAGTGGATATCTTGTTTTTGCTTATTTGTTTATTTTTGCCGACAACATGTTATTTTTTGACGCGTCTGCTGGCAACCAACGGCTAAAGGGCGCTATTTTAAATTAAAACTTCTTGGATTAATTGGAAAAGCATCAACTGGGCCTGATTAAATCAAAGCTTGGTTTTTGCCGCGATTGAATCTATGCCAGATGCTGGTTAGATCATTAATCTGTCCGAAAATCCAAAGGCCAGCGGACTTGGTTGAACCTTGACCTGCAAATCGATGTTGCTTTTATGGTCTGAAATAATCAGCAATAAAATGTAATGAAGTGAACAAGAAATCTTTTCTCCGTTAACCATTTGCCGGGACATTACCCCGTGCGCTTGACCCAAGGCTGACCTCCGACTGAGCCCAAACATACGAATTTCATGTTGACGTGTCGGCAAGTGAACCGTTCTTTTCTTAAATTTACAATGACGTTTCAAGCTGGTACAAGTCACAAAGTAATAAGTAACGTAATTACGCATGACAAAAACGCAGTTGGAGATGCAGAAATGACGTAAATGATGGGTAGCTATATAGTTGGACAATAGGGCCTGTAGAATGGACATACCACAAACCGAACGCCCGTTTTCTAACTATACGCAGAACTATGAAGGTTATAATAACTCGAAGGAAGCAATACAGTTCATTCTTAACATAGCTTGGCAAGATAATTAAAAAAAAAGCGAGTTAAAGTTTTAAGACACGGAAATACACTTCATGAAACAAGTTTTAATTCGACGACGTCAGCTTTTGTGAGCATTAAATTTCAACTGACATGAAATCTTGCAAAAATGTGGTGGAGTAAAATATCAAAAAATTAAATAAAAAACATGAAAATTGACGTCGAAAAATATCCGGTTCTTGAACAGCCTAAAATCTTTTACGAATGTCAACTCGTTACTCCATATAATTAAATTTTTCAAACCCAACTGTAACAAGCTTAAACGAAGTGGTACTTTGCTCAATGTGATAATTATCGGATGCTGAAGCCCTCTTTCGTTCACAATAAGGCGATGGTGGCGAATTAACTGTTAGTTCATGTCAGTTCGAACAAAAGTGCTGTCGGAGAAATTATCCGTTGTATCACGGAAACTATACAATTTGTGGCAAAATCAAAAACTTCAATTGTCGTTTTAAATCGTAAAAGCGTTGATTAGACATTTGTTTATTTATATTACCAGATTACAAAGTATTTGAAACACAACTGGGTATTCTGTTCAGTGGATGTCTGTCCTATGTCTGTCAATTGTTAGCGAGCTTGCTGATAACCTTATTAAATCGTCTGCTATAGCTTCATGGTAAACGAACGATATCATCCATGTATAGCTCATAAATTTTGATTCTTTACAGTGAAAAGCTGACAGTAATTGCAAAATACGCAACGTTTTAAAACAATGTAAAATGGTTGAATCGAAACTTCGTTTTCATAGCGATTGGCGTTTGTTTGAAATACAACTCATAAGTGGACAATTGAAAAACACTTTCCAAAGGATGATTCTTAATCGGGTTATGCGTTATTTCAACCAGATAGAATGTAAGCCTGATCGCTGTGGGACGTTATATTGCACGCATATGACGAGCGATATGGCCTCGGTAATGAAATCATGGAAGTGAACTTAAATAATTTTGACGGGCGATCCGGCTCAGGTTGGCCGAAAATTCGATTAGCGTATACCGCCACTCCTCGGGGATTTGCCCGATCGCACCGTCTTCAAAATGGCTATGACGAAGAAGGCGCGTAGCATCTTTGCATAAAAAGAAACACATATCCTAATCAAAGCAAAAACGGTTGAAAAATTAATGAGATATTTATTATTGGACGCATAATATCACCTCAATTCGCAGATGAAAAGGACTTGCCGGCCCTGCAATGCCTTTGCCGGAAAATGACAGATTTCTCCTGCACTGCTCGCGTGATAATTTTTTTTGGATCGAATTATTCTTTCTCCCTGAGCTTTCCTCTTTAAAAAAATTGAAAAGGGCTATTGTCATTCTTCCTAAAACGCAAATACGGTAGATTGTAATGTCTGAATAATGTGCTCGCGCTGTACTACGTAAACATACCCTGCACTATTATGGCATTCATATGCACGATTTTCTCTCGTTTTGTTGTAAAGGTAAGTACTCGTGTACGATAGGATATTACGTCACACGAGCTTCCTGCAGTAATGCTTTTTCGCTTGGAAAAAAATTGCTTGTCGTACTTTACAAAGCGTAAAAGAAAAAGTTACCCGCGATAGTTTTGGATATCTTTTTTGCCAATCAAAACACTCGTTTCGGTAGCAATAACAATGAGAGGCGTTTGCCGGGATCGCCCACTGTGACGCAAAACAAACATAACAATGCATCGCGCGTCTTTCTTTTACGGCCGAGTAAAATATGACGGGTCAGCTAAAGTTCGAAATAACGCTAATTGTCACGAAAAAGACGCCGTAAACCCCAATATAGCTGTTGTTACGTTACGGTGGATAATTTGAAACTTAATTCTCGAAGTCATGCGAATGTCCAGTGGGTGGCCGTCTAAGATTTATATTCTGAGTAAATAGTTGTAACTCGATACACATTTACCGACACAGGCTTTCTTTATCAGTCGAGATAGCGCTGTGCGAAATGCAGAAAAAACGATAAGCGTTGTGAGTGAGGCTTATTTAGTTGTAACAATGCCCATTATGACGTGTTCTTTCTACGCTGGCTGAAATAACCAGTTTAACATGATTTATTGAAACGCTTTGTTTGTGGTGATTTTTCAAACATAGACGCGTTTTTTCTACCTCACCTTTAATGACGGCGTTTTTCATCATTTCCTCGTTCGGAAACTGTTAATTATTTCGAATTCGGTTCTTGGCAGAATGAGATAGCTCAGCAATAACTAGTCTACACATTAAACAAATAAACATGTGGAAACTTTCGATACAAAGGCTTTCTCGGGCAAATAATCTTAGCCCCCATTAATAACACTTGAAACTTCAAGTCTTATCTTTTGCTTAATAGCGCGTCAAATCGGTTACAGGAGTTCCACGATACGTTTAATGACGTCACCAAAGCGATAAAAAGAGAATTTAGGTTTTATTTTGAGGTGGAGTTGGTATTCGTTTTGCCGTGTTTTCTACATAAGAGCTATTTTCTTTCAACTGACTCATAACAATCAAACTGCTTTCCACAAATGTTTCTTTGCTACAAGCACATCGAAGTTGTTTAGATTGGAGTTGCATCTTGTAACAAATTGTTTACACCTTAACAATACTCCATAAAAGCATTAGTCATAAAACGAATAGTGCTAGTATTGTAATAATATTTGCACTTTAAACAATTTTCAATTCTGAACCTGATCTATAGCTTTAGGTGACATGCATTTAATTTTATGATCAAAGATGGTATTAGCGTTCGGTTTATCTTTAGATCGTTTTCAAGTTGTTGCCACATAAACAGCATTAATGATAGTGTCTGTCTGGTATTCACACTGTTATCGCACCGATGATAAACATGTAGTCATGTATATGGGAAAGGCTAAGAATGCTGTACTGTCATGTCGCAACGAACTGTGCTTTTATCATGAACCTTTTATTGTGGTCTTGCAATCAATTTGTGCGCCGCCGTTAGATGGCGTAAATTTGGAAGTTCACACGAATAAGATATATTGCGAATTTGTTGTTAAGATTATGTTGTTATAAACTGAAGCAATAAAACTAAATTTAGTTAGCAAATTAGACCAAATTAGTTACAAGTTTATTGGTATTGTATGTGTGGGCAAATAGTAAATCCAGAATAGTAGTTGTTGCATATTTTCTGATATTACAATTATGATTGCCGCCTTCACCTGTATTGTACAGTAGTACATTAAGGGTGACATCCTTTTAACTGTAAAGAAAAAAAGTTTTATTGGTTATTTTGAAGCAGAGCAAGATTAAAAGTTTATTGCAAAATGTTAAACAAAATCACGTGATATTTTGACCTTTCTTTCGTTGTAGCTAATTGTGATCCACGCGTTACATGTTATAAATATTTAATGCACGCTAATAGTATTTTTTGTGGATCAAAGCAAACATGACTAGAACTTTGTATAAACGTTTCGTTTAGCGCACACCACTCCTGTTTAGAAGAATTAGTCCCATCCTAACCCGCCTGTTGCAAATGCTTAACATATTTTTAATCTGTTCAAAGATGGTGGTGTAGCGGGTTTGCGTGAACTTTTATGGACAAAATCAATGTTTTGACTTTCGTAAGGTAAATTCATACCGCTTCAGTTAGACCGTCCTTAAAATTAGTTTCACACATCAGATTTTATAACGTACAAATTACTTATTTCTAATGACATGTAATTAGCAATTCTGTAATTTTTATTTTATTATGGAGTTTACTTAAATTGATCACTGTAATTCTAGTTTTATATAGTTTAAACATGCAATATGCTCAAACTGGGTTCAGTAGTTTGCGTGCTGAAACTATACCATTTTGCGAACCGTGGTTGATATGACATTCTGAAAGAATTTCACAGGTTTAATTTACGGATAAGTTTCTTGAAATTCTATACAATGAATTGACCAAAATTTTATACCACCTTAACGCGATGCAACTGAAAGTTTTTCAGAGCGTCAATTTGTACTTCAATTTGTACTTCATACGTCACGAACAGCTTATTATTGGCCAACAACATTCTTGTAGGAAACCATTGTAGATTGTAAGCAACGTGCAAGTTGAGGGCCTGTTAAAAGAGGAATTTAATATGATCTGTTTACGTTAGTTACAGCGCTTTCCAAACAATTCCCACTCGCCGATGCAGCAAAAACACATAATTAACCGAATAAATCTTGCAATACTTTATTATGTCATCTCATGTCTACGATATAGCTTTGATCTCTGACGTAGAACTATTAGTGGTTGAGTAAATTCAGCGTTTTGACGCTTCCTGTTTATATATTGTGTTACAAAATGGGCTATAATTTGCCTCACTCCAAGAGAGCAGACGCCCACTGAGCGCTATAGAAAAAGTACGTGGAGATCGGTGAGATTTTTCACAACTGATAACAAATCAGATTTGTAAGATGGATCCACTCAGCAGGTGTCAAGTTATAAATAAACCGTATAAAATGTAATTTGAACTGAAGCAATAATAAATAAAAACGAGCCCTGGTACTTTTACATGATTACGTCACATATTATTTCATTTCAAATAGACCACATTAAAGTGATTAGCCTATGGCGCTTCTGAACACGCTGCGCCTGTTTTCTTGCTGGACTTCATTTAGGGGAACTTCACTTCAAATTTCTATAAGGCGCCCCGCTGTTTAGCGAGTCGTTGTTAAGTTTTTTGATAAAGTTTGAAAGAAGTATGCCAGAAATACCAACCACAGTTGGCTCAAATCAAGTAATTATTTGAAATTTCCCAGGAGTCTTTTGAAAAACGATGTGAATTTAGCATACTGCTGGAATGTTGTCTTTGGTAATTTTATGATTGATTTTTGTAAAATCTCACACAACTATTTTACTAACTACAGTAAAGTAGCTCCCACGAGTAATTTGGTAATGTTAACATCATGGTGGGCTAATTTTGATCGCATTCTTTCATTTTTATGAATTTTGGTAACTTGATTTCACATAAGGTAGCTGAAGTATTTGGCGGATATTTCTACACTCATTTGTACGAGTGATTCCTTGAGATATCTTCGTACCGCTAAACGGCGCTACGACGCTATTTCTCTATTTTTTCCAGTTGCTGGTACTCAGATATCTTTTTACAAGATTCAAATTATCAATTTGTTGAATATGTGTTTTGCAGTTTAGCCATATTGGTGTAAAACTGTAGATATTTTCCTTCAACTGCGACGATCTTAGACGTGTATATTGTATATACGGGATGTGATTGATTTGTTTTGTGTTTGCCTTCGTCGATTATTATTACAGATGCAAAGGTGCTTTACTTGTGTGACAGTTTGTTTATTAGGTTTGTTATCTTGCAAATTTACGTTGTTACCAAAATTTTACTTTGTTTTGTTTTTGTTACCATTGGTTTCAAATCATTTTCCTTGCACTAGTTTGCATTCTGTCTATTCAATTTGCACTAGTTTGCAGTTTTTGCGCCAGTTTGCACCAGTTTGCACCAGTTTGCACCAGTCACTGTTTGCATTCAGTACTTCCACGTGCACAATATTATGCCGCCCATTGCCAGTCTTAATTGCATTCTTGTCGTGCCCAACCCTTAGCTTTTTATGGTGCATGCTTGACTTCGTCTGAACGTGTTGGTGAGGGTATACACGCCGTTTTGAATTAGCGTTATCTTCCAGTTGTACGGTTTTTTTCATCTACCTTGCAGTTGATGTTATTTATTTGTACGCAGCAGACAGCAGTTGTTTGTGATAGACCTATTGTGTTGGTGTTAGTGTATTTCTAATGATTGCAGTGTCACAAGACGTTTAACAATTTTTAACTAAACTAAATTTTTATTAAAAACCAACACTTAAAGTCTTAAACGGTGGCTTTGGTGCTGTGGTTCACTATGGAAGGAGCGTGAAGCATCTGGCTTTGACCACCGGTGTTTCACCAGTAAATGCACAGTAGTCATTAGCATAATATTTTTAAGTGATTCCGCGCTGAGCAGGTGCGATTTTAGACTTTTATTTAGTTTATTGGATCAAGTAAAAACTAAAATGAGCATTGACAACTGATTTATGGAAAATAATGTAGATAAAACATAAACCAGTTTTAATCATATAGCAAAACGATAGTCTAACTTTCAAATAAATTTTTTTTGCTTGTATGCTATGACCAGCATGTCTGAAATACTTTGCATTACAGTATAACATGGACGACAACTATGTGTAAAGTTTGCTCCATCACCAAAACAAAGTTTTCATAAGGTACGAAAAGTAATGTTTCAGCAATATTTTTGTAACGTCCAAAAATTTCCCCGCGTTGTGCAATGGAGCAGAAAGTCTTACGCAAGATCAAGCAACCCGGGTAGAATTGCCGCTAATGACAAAAATGTGCAAAACTTGGTCGAAACTTTGGATATATAAACAGAGTGAGTGAAGAATATCGCTGTCAGTGCACTGAAAGTCAAGAAAAAAGATTGACACAACCGATACTTTACCTATAAGCGCATGAAAGATGCCTTCGCCCTAGTTTTTACAGTCTGAAACGACAACGTTTAAATATGTTTCGTTAACCAACTATAAACATTTGCGTTCAGATTATTTGGCTAAAGCTGATATGAGATGTAAAGGTATAAATTTAGCAATATAAACATCCTTTATCAAATAATCTCATGTATATTATATATAAAGCTTTTGAACCATACGTTAGATCGGCTAGAAGTCTTCAAACAATGATACAGTCTTTTAAGTACTATACCACATAGCTTTCGCATCTTTAGAAAATATCGAAATAATTAGGGAGAGGTTGCGTAGTTGTTAAAAAGTACGTTCAGAATGTTCAACTTCAATTATTACTAATGCAAATAGCAAATTTTCAGGATCAGGATTCTTTTTTCCCAAGACTCTTAGTATATTTGCAACAGTGAACAAAATGATGAAGCAAAGCTTGTTGTTGATATTTGTTTTTCTAATTGGTCACGGAAACGGACAAGACAAGCAGCTGTGCTTTCCAATTCGTACATCAGAAAATGATTCAAGGTCCGCAGTGTTTGTAAATCCTTCTGGCTGGCAAGGCGAGCCGGGATTTCCCGGACCTCCCGGGCAATGTGATTGTGAGTCTGATATGGCACAAATGAAAGTTGAAATGAAAAAAATGAATGGTAAGTCAAGTGAAACCTGGTAAAATACAATTACTGTTATTCCACAATATGAATGTGGAGTATTGTAGTTGCACGAAGAGTCATACGTCATGTTATAATAATTTTAGTTGTTATGGATCTGTAATGGTACTGTAGGTAAGTCTTGGAAATGCTTTCTTGTTTTGACAGATACAGTTGTAAGATTAATGAACTTAGTGGAGATATTCAACCAAACTTTGCATCCACCGCCAGGTTGAAATTTTTATAACTATAAAAATTTCGAAAAATTTAGATTTTTTTGTCAATAACTCATCTCAAAAAATTTACTATATATTAATCAAACAATGTTAACTAACAACAGTTAAAGGTGGTTATAATTAGTTAGCCAACATTAAATATTCACCTGAAAGTAATTACCTACAACAATTAACGTATAATCCTAGATCCTTGCCGGTCATCTCCTTGTGAGCAAGGAAGAATATGTAAAAGTGAGGGCGTCAGGTATACTTGTGAATGTCTTGATGGTTTCGGGGGAAATGGTTGCACTTTATACTATGGTGAATAAACTACGGCCGATAGCAACCAATTTTCGTCAAAGCATCTTTACCAACACGTTTATCTTCACAGCTAACACTTGCAATACTCCTGTTGGAATGGAAAGTAGAAAAGTTGAGAACGAGGATATAACGGCGTCATCGCAAAGGGAAGAATATCTTGCTCAAGATGCAAGATTGAATAATCGAAGAGGAAAGTTTTCGATGTACGGATACTGGATACCTGAAAGTAATAAAAACTGACCACTTAACTTTTAGTTCTGTTTCGTTGATTCATATAGAAGAAATTTCTTCAAAATATTTCTTTAAATTAAAACATAATATACTATGATTTTTTTCTTTCACTACGTTTAAATGTAGGGAGAGGTCGGGTTAGATGACTCATGGTCAAAATCATTATCATCTATGCGTGAGGGACCAAAACGAATTCCATGCATTTACTTGGCACGATGTGTCATGGCAGTGAGATTAATTAGATATCTTTAAAAAAAAGTTTTAGAGTTATGTCAGAAAATGTACTTCTAATAAAAAAAATATTTTTTGGGGTTTATGTGTTAAGACTAAGTCCACTATTCCACAGCAAGGTGAGTTAATTAACCATCGACTTTGGGTTAATTGACTCAATTCGGTAACAATTTTAAAGCCTCTAAAACTTTTAATAGCATCCTCATTATCACCTTGAAAAACCATGGAGTTAGAAAAGAAGTCTCTCTTGTTTGCGGTGCAAATTTCAGCTTGAAAGAAAGAAAATTTTGAAGTTATATGTATTTCAGTGGAAGACGAGCCAGCTAACCCGACCTTCCACTATATTTTAGCTCTATTTCTTTTAAAGTTGTCGTATTCTCTTCTGCAATTCTCTACAGCAATTCGAGCCGGCGAATGGATTCAAGTTGATTTGATAATTCCAACCAGAGTCGTAGCAGTTGTAACACAAGGCGGTCATCATGATGGTTGGGTGACAACTTACAAAATATCGTACGGGTACCTAACCAATCGATTGCAGTATATACGTGGAAATGACAACAGAGTTTTGGTAAGCAGACACGTATGATACTGTGCAATGTTAAAGTGTATTTTTTCATATTTATAGATTTATGAGGTCCGTACGTATCAATTAATTACTTATTGATTAAAAATCTACAGCGGCTGTAAATTTCGAACCAAATTTTACGTTTTCCACCATCAATCCTGTTTCAAACCAGTAGCTATATCTTGGAGTTTCGCATTTCAGTGTCTTTTCACGTATCGGTGATTAATCTACCAATGTAACCTATTTGTGTTTTGTTTTAGGTTTTCCAGGGAAATCGCGATAGAAAGAGCTGGGCCCGGAACAACTTTCCAGAGCCAGTACAAGCGAGATACTTCCGACTGGTCATTAGAACTTGGCATCAAGCTTCCGGTTTACGATTGGAATATATCACCTGCTGAACCCTTTGTGCAAACAACTCAGTGACGATCGCCCGCTGAAATGATTTCAAAGTCATTTTTGTTGTTTTACATGCATGTGATGCCCAGGTTTAACGACGATTAGGCTAATGTTCATTAGTTTGTAGTAATTATTACATTGTAGTTCAACATTATTTGATATGGCGCGTTCAACTTTACACGTTACAAGTTAATATTGCGCCAATTTTGCTTGACGTTGCGTCGTAATGCGGATTAAACCGAAAAGATGCAGGGTGAATAAAATGTGTTTGCTTAAATCTGGACACAAGAATTCTGACGATTCGTTTGAGTTAAATATATAATAAGGCACTTTAGTACTTTTAATAAGGTCTTCATGACCACGTTTACCAATTACGTACATCCTTCCATGTACGGTGATCAATTCCAATTACAAGTACATTGAAGTCTCCCAGTAGAAGTGGATTCATTGGGTGGCACCTTCTGCAGGGCAGCCTCCAATTCATCAATGAACTCGAGATAATGCGATACCTGTATACAAAACAGGCTTTGTCCCTCTAATTTTAGCTTCAACATGCACAAACGACCTCCTAAAGAAATCCATTCATCTCCACAGTCTGCTAGCGGAAGGCTTGTGGGGATACAGGTAGCCTACTCTGCGCTGTCACCAGTCGCCTCAAACACGTAGTGAAAGTATGATGGGTGGGTTACCGTTTCCGGGCGATTTGTGGGGGAAAATGTCGCTAACTTTTCGAACAAGCCCCTCTGCCTAAAACTCGAACGCGTTCCTTGTTAACCTGCGCGATGAACGATGCGGCTCGTTTGACATTCTTGTGCGTATTCATGTTTTTTTTTGTTCTGGACAACTTTTAATCTGATCTCATACTTTCGACCTGAATCCTCCAGTACAGCTCGAAAGTTCATCGAGGCACTCAAACTCCTCTGACATGGCAAGACAGTAGTCCATAGAGGAGTACCTATTCATTTTAAGTATGCAGGATATTATAGAAATGCTTCCATGAAGCATAGTAGGCCTATAAGGATTCGGTTCCGGTTATTATATGCTGCATAGGACAAACTGTTTTCTCCACAATGTTTTAGTTGTTACGCACAAGATCTGATTCGTAAGCAAGCGACTCATATATCAACACAGTTGTTTTGGAATAGAGGAAATATATCTTTGTTTTAAACCGTACAAACCGACTCTAGTTTATTTCACTTTTTCTATTTAGCAGTTGTTTTTGGAGTATTCTTTTCATTTTATGTTTCACTTAAACGGTTGTTCAAAGCCATTAGACAATTTTATAGTGATTTAGTTATTGATGAGTTCAGTTATCCTGATTACAGCGAGTTCTAAACTTTTCTTTCACTTTTAGGTATCCAATAGCCTACATTTCAAATATTTAATCTTGCGTCTTGAGAAAGATAAAGTATAAGTTACTATTAAGGAAGCGTTAAATAGCGGCCAATTTGATTTACGATTTCAACCCTCATTTGTCCTACATCGGAGATAAACATAATAATAATAATACTAAGCATTTCTATAGCATTTAAAATTCGACTAAAAAACGCTCAAAACAGATAAAATGATAAGTAACGTACAAATTACAAAGGTTAAAAACAGCAAAACGTTACGCTAAAATCAAAACTTAAAACACAAATATAGTCCCACAAGTCGGGATATTTATCGTTTGCCTTGTAGATCTGATAGATTTACAAACGCCACCGAACCACCTAGCTCGGTAACTATGAAGAAGATTTGTATGGATAGAATAGATGATAACCATTTTCCGTTTGTATTCATTCAAAGTGGATTATCAGCTACAATGACTCTTTGCATATACATCGAATTTTGCATTTAGAAATTGAACACGTTCTAAATTTTAGATTTATTTGCAACGGATTGGTGTCAGTGCAATATATAGGAGAAACACAGGTAAAATACCAACAACGAGATTGAAAATAAAGCACAGTGGATTCGTAAACACAGTGATTACGCGATTAATGCTTTTAAAACACAATTTAGTGAAAAACGTACACAGCAAATGCACAGTCGCTTTAGAAAAGAATTGGATTGTTTGAGGCAATACGTCACTGTCCTGTGTTGTACGATGAGAATGACCTAAAAAAATTGATAAATTAGGTAACACCATTCTGTATGCACAATGTATTATTGCTCATAAGTGCAGTATGACATAAATCGCATAGTAAGACATCGAATTTAATTCCAGTATACCTGTCATCCGCACTCTCTTCGTCCAAAATTGCCTGCAACAGGCCACCTTCTTGAAGGCCCTAAAAAAAGACAACACATGGTGGAGTTGGAATAAGTGTTTAACAGCTGCAGACGCTTTTAGATTTCAACGGAGAAACAGTTGACCAACCGCCGTTCGCCGTTCTTCTTCTTCGTCGGTTAAAGATCGAGCCGATTCCGATGCAGGTCCTTGTTCTAAGCTGCGGGGCGATAAAGAGTCCACACTTGCTTGTGGAGCTGGCTCACGTGCCTGAGAATAAAATACGACAACATGAAAGGATTTTATTATGTGTATTATTTATATGAGTATAATGTCGTCCATTCTAATAACATAATTCAAAAGTTCATATCTATTCAAACTTTAATGCCAGCTTTGAGCTCTCGCCGTTCCGTTGTTTAGGTACAAATCGATAAAATGTTGAACGGGATGATGTCACATATTCGCTATTTATGACCTGGAGTAACTTGTAGTTACGCGTTTATTCAAACGATACATGACCAAATCGTAGCAGTACTCAACGGTTGCCAGGCAACCGTAGCAAAACTCAACATTACCGTTTCTTTCGTTTTGCGTTAAGCAAGTTGCAACAGGACATGACCACAAGTTACTACATAGACAGTTTTTTAAATCGCTACTGTAGAAGAAACTGCAAATGTTGCCGCTTGTAACTCTGCACGGTTCTTTAGAAGCGTATTCGTCAATGCACCGAACCATTTTTTCAACAATTTTTTTATGCTGTAGTCATTTTAACGAATGCCAAATAGTTCACCGTTTGCGCGATGTTGCCGTTTGGAAGTCGGTCAGCTTGTGCCTGTGGTGGTGGTTGAGGCGGTTCTAAAATATACATCATTCGAAATTATAAACAAAATATGACAGTAAACATAAATCTTTATCTTAAAAATCCCGGCACGCTAAAATAATCACAGATGAATGCGACCATGTTCGATTGTTGGTTCCTGCAGTCATTTAAAAGTACCTTGAGGTTGCCTCGATCCTGACGTCACATGCGACGAAGCGTGACTGGCTAGAGATTTTTCGCTCATTGACTTCTCTGAGAGATTTTGCTGAAATTCTGATTGAGGGGCCGGAGATGGGTCTTTGATAATCGAACTCGCTTTTTGATCAGGATAAGAACATGCTGACATCCGAGGACCTATACGATACAATTGCAAGTTTATAATCGCGCAACAAGTTAAGTCTGTAACCAGTAGGTAAGACAGAAAACTATTTAATAACCAGGTAGATAGAAAAACTAGGCAGACAACCACTTGCGGTTTTCTTGCCATAAACTTATGTTTGATGAAACAAGTGTCGAGAATTTTTTGTTCTGGCTCGACTACTAAGTTGCAGTTACACCATGACTGCACACTCATGTCAATCAACCTGATGGGTGAGATGACATCCTCGTTCCCGAACGTGACATCATTTCACTGACAGCCGGAGAGACGTGCGACCACTCTTCTCGTCTCTTCAGAGCAAGATACGAACGGGATTTGCATCCCTCTCGCTTGGTCAAGTCTGGGGCAGATTGGAGCGTGAGGTAACAATCTGAGGCTCGGATTAAACCACTGTCGCTCCTTGAATATCGATGAATGTCGCTGGACGACATAGGAAAGTGGCACACTAGTCTTTGGCGAGACTGGAAAATGTTAACGATAATAAATCAATGGTAGTTACTTAAAACGACTGATTATAATTTGATTACAATCATGCAAACAAATCATCGAAAGCACCGTAAAAAGTTAATCAATTTATTATAATTATCAACACAAAAAAACTCGAGTTGCTTGCTCTAAAATCTATGTAATGGTCTGTTTTTTCACAGAAATAATTTTGAAGAAAAGGCTACAAAACTACTCTATCTGATCATAAAAACTACGCCAGTTACTGTTAACTGCACACGCTACATAATCGTATACCATGTTCATGTAGACGGGATACTCGACCAAATCAGACTTGTCATCTTCGCTTATGAGACTGGGATAAAAGTAAACAATGGGCAAGATGACTTCGCCGTCCTCGATTGCAACTCCTGCACATGAATACGAATGTGATATAAAGTTGTTGTTGAAACGAGTAAGTTTATGAATTAAACGCAAAACACTGCAATAACGTTAATAATAATTATGAACTTAATAAATTTAACCGGTCCACGTAATCTACTCCCAAGATAGTCACATGACTATCACTTTAATTAAACCTTTCTCAGGGTCCCATTTTGCGTTGACCAAGTGAATATCTTCGAGATATATGGCCGCTTCTTGCTCGACCATGTCTTGTCCATTCAACGGTAAGGAGCATGAGAGCTTGACTTGATCAAGAGTGACGTCATGCAGCACCGCCTTCTCTTGACAGAGAGCAGTTAGGAGGGCTCCAGGGTTGGCAAACCCACCCAACCAAACCGAGCTCAAGTCACCCTGAAAAAGTGTTTCTAATACATCAGGTTTCTGTAAAAGTCTTCATGATCCTTTGTTTGAGTTTGAGAAAAAGATAAGGTACTTAATCTGTGGAATAAACGTGTTCGTATATAGCTCGTATTAACAAGACTAAACTGTTCTTGCGAGCTTATACGAGAGGTCAAAAAAGGCCACTTACCACCGGGGTCCTTCCTTCCAGAGGAACCATGCCAGACTTTATCCACGTTCTCATTTGGGCGTATCTTTTCATGACGTCATCCAACCAAGTAAGCAATACGTGCGTGTTGGGATGTTCATCCAGATGTTGCCTTAGAAAAACAAACGCATATATTGTTAAGAAAAATGCAATGGAAATTGCATAAGTAACCTGAAAGACGTCTGTACGAAACTATCGATGTATAAATCTATTGCATGCAAAGTTCGATAAAGTTTTAGTTTAGTATATAAGTGGCACGTATAACAAACTCTACTTAATGGTACATATAAGACCGAGAACTACGAAAATGACCAGTGACGTAAGCTAATAAGCGTATTAAAGTTAAACCTACCAGGACTGAGGGACCTCTTCAGCTGAGAGAGCTTTCGCTGTCACAGTCAGTTCTTCAGACAAGCGATAATCCGAAGTGACGAAGAGTTGCAAGCGCAATGCGTGGAGTTGTTGGTAGATGTTGCATAGGCACTGATTGAACCAGATGCATTCTTGCAGGAGAACAAAGCTGCAGAAAGTGGGAAAATGTTTGATAAAAACTACAATTCATTTTAACAAATACAAGTAAAATTCCCACATTAAAACCATCTAAGCGAAAAGAGTATCTGATATCTTAATAACACTTGCTTCCATTCAATATACAAGGACAGTAAAACACACAAGCTCACCCAATAGATTCCGGCATATGTACGATTTCTGGATTTCCCGAACTTAAGACCGAAGGTCTGTGATAAGGAAAGTCGTATTCCGTTAAACGGTTACCAAGGAGACCGCCCAATTCCAACAAAGGAGGAAGTTTCTCGGAGCACATATCAAGAACACTTTGGAGCCCGGCCAACGTCATATGGGATTTGATTACGTCAGACCGGTTGCCAGGAGACAGAAGGCTCGATTCGTAACCTGTGAATATTTTGGTTATGACTGGTTAATAAACTAAATTGGTGTAAGCCATTGGTTTTGCAAATAGCTGTCAGTTATCATTACAGACCTACAGAAGAGCCTCCCAAAACTTTAGATCGCTTCTCACCTGGTAATTGTACAGCGTTGAACAAGTCTTGCATCACCCCAAGCAACTTTGTACTCGCTTCGGTTGTCCGCCATGCGGTGGCGACAGAGGGAACACTGAGCAAAGATATTTCACTGAAGTCGTCAGGATTACTGTTCGAACAAAGCCATTCGGCATAACCTACAATAATTAACACACAGTGACTTTGCTAAAGAAAAGTTGTTATCAAAATTCAAAATATAATATATTCAAAAACATGAAATGAAAGTTGCACATCCATATCGCCTTGGTTACCTGCGGGAGGGACTGTTTTGGGTAAGAAAATCTGACCCTTGCTTGATTCCATATGACGTGTTACGTCATGAAAAAGTTGTTCGAAGTACATCTGCAAAACAAAACTTATTTCAGTGCGCTGGCTTACGTGGGTCGGCGTGAAAAGCACAAAATTCTAAACAACCAGATGTACCTTGTCGCTGTCGGTTTCTATGACGTCCAGATATATACTCTTGAGAAGCGAGATATTCATATTTTCTGTAAATAAACGGGCTATTAATTTGATGTAGAAACTGATACGGGTAGGAATGTTCCACCCAATTATACAATCATTTTGTGATCAGTCTACAAGAGGTAGTAATGCAACACACGTTTCAAAGTCTTTATCAATAGCGGCGAAAAAACAAAGTGTGCAAACTACTGCTAAAACTACAATTCTATTATTTCGCATTCTAGTACCTGTCAGGGCGTATTCCAACGCATGGGACAATGTAGAATCTTGCAGCGCGTGTACTCTGTTGTTGCCATGCCAACCGAAGCAGTTACGAGCCACCATCATGGAGTGAACTATGTAGATCGTGTTCATCGCTCGACGATTGTTGCTGCCGGCCCACTGGGCCAGGATATGATCAGAAACCTAAAAATAACGGCAAAATGGAAAAAGTCTACTTTTTACAAAGTTTTCTGTTGGTTGCAGTTGCCGGTATTGAGCTATAATAAAGATTTCTTCAAAAGCGAAAATCGTTCTAAATCTAACAACTAATGCAAAAGTCATTGCCACACACCTTTGAAATGACAGAGACGAGGCATGACGTGAAGATCGAACGGTCGCTCGGTGGAAGTTGCACGGCGCCAGAATCCTGAAACAATTCATTAAAATATCCTTTAGTTAGTTCTACAGTATAATTGTCTGTATAGAAATCATTTTGCAAAAATTAAGAAAACACTAGTTCCTTTGAATTAAAAATTTTCAGCCGTCGAATTGGAAACAAAAATCAAAATAACCTCTTCAATTAAACGAAGTAAAGAATCCCACGATATTTTGTATAGATATTGCGTCAACAGGGGAGGCAAACCGTCACAAGGCTTGGATGTTAGCCAAACCTGGAAGTGACCTCCTTGTGACGAAACAGAGGCCGTGTTATTTGCGTCATCCTTCCTGCTTATGTTCCCGACACGAGCCAATTGCATTTGAAGATCTTCGAAAAATCTTAGAAGAAAGCAATTATTTTCAGTTACTTGTTCTTAGTATCAACCGATATAACTAGGCATAGACCACAGGTCGGCCCTTAGTCTAGTGGTTATTGTTGTTTCATTAGAGCTAAAGTTTTAAAATTGGTTTAATTATTGTAACTGTTTTAAGTTAAAACTTTTAACTAATTTAATGGATGTTTTATTTCAATTGATTCTGGCGTGTTCTGCCGTTCTGACGTAAGAGACGTTTTGAACGTATTACTTGTCTGGTGCCAAGTGCAGTCCTTCTACTAGTGCCCAAGAATCTTGACTGAGAGCCGTGTCAATGCATCTTGTTGCTTCTTGCCGGTAACCATCGCCGAGGGTGACCGATTCCACGGTTACTTTATATCTTTATGGGAAACAGGAATACTCAATGTCAGTCAAACAAATTTTATTTAATTAATGAATACATTATATTTTTGGAAAATAAAAAACGTTTCTATGCTAAACACGAAATGTTTTAAAAGTAAACTTACTTATCAGCCAACTTTTTGATAGCATCGGCAGGATGGATGGCTATTTGTGACATAGTTTCAACTGTGGACTCGGGCATGAGAACCAGTATACCAAGTGTGTTAGAAACGTCTTTAAACAAGCTCTCGGCTTCTATTACGCAACGCTTGCCAACCACCTAAACAAGTATAACCGTTAAAAACATGAAATG
Source organism: Clavelina lepadiformis (assembly GCF_947623445.1). NCBI lineage: Eukaryota > Metazoa > Chordata > Ascidiacea > Aplousobranchia > Clavelinidae > Clavelina > Clavelina lepadiformis. The sequence continues at coordinate 6,122,347 of NC_135241.1, read as the reverse complement.
CCAGATCCTTTGGGTAAGTCCTACATGAAAAACTACTTAAAATTTTTTATTGTATTAACGACTGTTGTAACAAGAACAACCTCCGACAATGGGTAATCCTTAATGTGTTGATCTACGTAAAGTTGAAGAGCTGGTTCATAGCGATCCGGCCTTAAAGTTCTTATGAGAAGGAGCCGCTGGAAATCTGACAGATCCGAAGTCTCCTCTTGTTGAAGCGGTAACTCCTCCAACTAAGAGAGCACAATCGGAGCATAAACTAAATAACTTTTTCATGTGTCTGCAAGCTCATGCGAGTGGAAGTGTTTTAAGTCTCACCTCGGGTTCCTTGCTCTCGTACCATATCTTCCAGAGGTCTGACGATTCCGCAACGCGGACGCAGACTCCCTCCATAGTACTAGGGAGGATAGAGAACGCTAATAAATCTTCCCATCTATCCGCTGGCATCCAATCCGGAACCGGAGCGTTACATTCAAAATCCAAAAGACTTATTTTCAGAGGACGACCGAATCCAGGATTTCCATGGATCAGAAGAACAAGCTCTTCCTCCAAGAAGGGATCATCCGCTTCTTCCGACAGGATGTTTAGCAGAGTTAAAGCGGTGACATGAAGACGGTGCTCCGGGAAAATACTGGAAAACGTCCAAAATGTTCATACCTTGACATCAGGAAAATTAACATAACAATGTTGCCTAAAATACCTTCCATAAATACCAGCAAACACCCTTCTGCTTAAATCGTCAACGATTTCCTTGACTTTCTCAGACGAAAATGTTTCGTAATCCAAGGTCGGTAACTCCGTCATTTCCGGCACTGCTACGTAACTTCCCGGTTCGCTATTAGCATCGTCTTCCGAATCTTGTGTAGGTTCTAAAAGTGCGGGAACCAATGCAACACGTTGTTTAGGGTCCACAAAATGAATCTTACTATATTGCAACCTGTATCGACATATTATCAGACAAAATAGTGATCTTCAAAGAATTTAACGTGAAATAGCAACCTTCGGTGGGAATGGGTTCGTTTTGATCATCGGACTGTTCTTCACTCTCTTCTGGTGTCGCCTCAATATTTTCTATAAGAAGCAAAATAATATTTTTAGTCACAGAAAAACATCACGGGACGGCATAGGTTGATAAGGTTGAGTTTGATGTATTTAAAACGCATCAACAATTATTCTCCTGCATAATATATCCAGGAGCCTCCAGGTTACAAAAATCATCTCACCGATTCCTCTGATCGACTTCTTTGCACTTCCTAGTCTAAGGCTCGCTTTCCTCTTCTGCATGTTCTGGATCTGCTGCTCCTCTGCGTCTGTTGGATGAACGACTTCGACATTCCCAAGTACTTTCGTCTCCTCATCATCACTTTCATATTCACATCCCACGGAGGAGTCGAAGAGGTGCAGGAAGTATGGGAGCGGGATCTGAATAAGTGACGTTACTAAGCAACACTCACAAAACAACTGACAGCATTTTACTTACCTGCAACATACAGCAGCTAAGTAGAAACATGCAACCATAAAAATACGAAGCTAACTTGTAGCTTTTCTCATTCATTTTCTGTAATCAAATGTACCTGATAATGAATGTTGAGTGCTGGTATTGCTCGGCATATCGAATACAGCAAAGCGGCACGTTGAGCAATTGGAAATAATTCCTCGGTTAAGTTGGTCAGACTGGCAAAGAGCCCTTCACAGTGGCGTAGCTTTGCTGAAACCTATGATAACAGAAAATTGAGTATTAAGATGAAAAAATATGAAAACATACAAAACTGTTAGTGTGTTTCCCTTGATGAAACAAATTGGAATCTTGACTTACTGAAGCTTTCAATTCTACGACATTTGAAAGGAATTTCGTTGAGTTTTCAATTGCTTTAGGATCATCACCCGTAACCAGCCGTTCGCACAAGATGGCTTCTAACTGCGCTAACGTGTGGCGATGCTGTCGTAAAGATCGTGCCACACGAAGGCGCTCCCGGTAAATATCTGGTCGTACTCGCTGGAGAGCGCGAAGCAGTAAATCTTCCTGCAATTCGCAGAAATTCGTTTTAAATATTTGTAACTTCAAATAGGTTGACGTAGTATACTCGCCGTTTGCTATCTTGCAAATTATTTTTAACCGCGGTGGTGCCAGTTATTTGACTTCTGACAGCTGGTAATTTTGGATCGTTTTAGAAAAATCTTACCCATACCTGCAAACTTTCAGTACTCGGAAGAAAACTGATGAGTTGCGTTGCCGCCACAATATCCGGGTGAAGTTTGGCCGCAGTCATTTGGGTTGTAGTGAGATAAAGTCTACAAAATCAAAGATAATCTTGCCTTAAGATTTTCAAAGACTGAACGACACTTCAAGAGCAAAAATATACTACCCAGTTGCAACAAGTTGTTTCAAATTATCGTACCTGAAAGTGTCAGGACAAAGCAAACGCCGACCTAAGAATCGGATAGTCATGTTTTCATCCGAGGAGCGCTCATCACGCCATCCGCTGGTGTTAGCATGATGGATAAGTGGCCGCACGAGGGGGCCTGCCTGGTGCTCACAATCCATCAACATTAGCGTGTGGCCTGATGCCAAAAGTAAAAAAAAAGAATTAGGATTTGAGACTACCATAATGGGCGCACGTTTGGACATTCGAAAAAGAAAAAACAAAACTTTCTAAATTCGGTGGTCGTCATTGACACGGATTTATAGGTATCTGGGTCAGGAAAGTTTTATTAAGTTACATTATAATACGTTAGTTACTAACGTATGTTACTCTGTTACTGGTTGATATATTATTTCTGAATTAGAGTTAGATGTCAATCAGCAATTAGTCCCTATACAATGCGTGTTATGAATTTAAAACTAAAAATTAACTTTCTATGAGATTTCACAACTGACCTCCCAACACAGCCTTCTCTATGGCAGTCACTTGACTAGTCTCTATGTTGGCCGACAGGTTGACCGGGGTAATGCTTCGATTGTTACGTAAATGGACGGCGCACCAATCAACTCCAGCCAGGTAAGGATCCAAAAGAAGCGGAGGTCTTTGCCAAGACGAAACCATCACCGCGGCGTTATGGAGCTGCAAAAATATAAATCTAAACAACAAACTTACACACAATAACAGGTAAAAAAATGAAGCTCTTTTATTTAGCGTGTATGTCTGTTGGGTTCCTTATCTTAACTTCAACGTAGAAATGTTCCAAACCATATAGTAGCGATACTAATCACTCACTTACGATAACTAGTAAAGTATCATTATATACTAGCGCTGAAAACTAAACCAAACTCTTAAAAAAAGTATTGGAACTATTGAAAATTTTTTACTTTGTGCTGCTACTTTTACTGTAATTTCGTGTGGAATGTTGTCGGCCAAGAGCAGGTATATTTATTATGCGTTACGGTATTTAATAGACGAATTCCAAACTCAAAATAACCACAAAATCTTACCTGGTGCTGCGCGAAGTCCTTAGTCATCCAATCCTGTAGCGTTTCCTCGCCAGCCAGAATCTTAGCTATGGCGCTCACCAACTTCTGGTACTCGTCGTTGCTCATGTAAGGCAGAGTAGCCGCCGTGTACGGTGTGAAAGAGGCAGCCTGGGAAATAGTGGTTTCCACTTCCGGCTGCACGAGGTCCTGGGAACCATTGTTCTCCGTTTTGTCACGACCTTCCGTTATGACGTCATCGTGTTCGTCATCAGCGTCCGCTTCCTCAGTTAAGGGTGGTAGATGGTTGGGTACGTTGGTGGGTTCTAGCAATTCATCGCATAAGGTGGTTATTAGATAATTACACAATCATGTCACATGTGGCTATTTCACCGAAGACATTAAGTCGGGGGTAAGAATAAGCAAGGATGGAAAACTTAAATTTTAGGGTTAGCATCCACTTAATTTCCATGGATAGATTGGGAAAAACTTTGGGTTCATTTACGGTTACTTTCGATTGAGGTATATTATATTATAGGTATGTTTTTTTTTCTGGCTTCAACTCACATCAACTGACGGTTTAAGCATTGTCATTCAATAAATATTTTCATCATTGCACTCACCTTCTGTCTCCATCGTATCTGATTGGATTATACTGTTTGGCTGTTCTTCCTCTTCCTCTACCCTCCCTGCTTCCACGATGGCGTCAAGCACCGTGTCACCTTCGGTAACATTTCGTGGACTAGTTTCCAGCACAGGTTCTGCAATAAAAATGACATTTTGTGCGTAAAATTTGCAAGTTTCACACCTAAATATGATGAAAATTTGCTTCATATTTCGGTGTTAAATTTAAATTCAGTTTTAATTATTGTAAACCAAACTTAGTTTTATTTTGCACCATACCATTAACATCAACCATGAAATCAATTGCGTGTCCTTTGACAGGATCAATGGAATCAAAAACCAAGGGGATTCCTTTCTCAATCAGACATTGGGCCCAATCAACGGTGACCATCATACGACGAAACATGAAAGGATAAGGGGCTAGGTAGGTGGCGAAACCTGCCGCCATGGTCGCCGCCCCGACTACCCACTCCAGACGCTCCTAGAAGCACGCATTTGTTCACTATTGTACGACAAATATTTATTCATCACTTTATTAAAAATTCACCTAATAATCGTAAAAACAAAGCTAAGTAAAAGTACGATTTAAGCGGAAGCTAACCCACCCCAAAGCATTTGAGAACTGCACAGCAACGTTGATGTTCTCCGGCTAACACTTGTCGGAATTTGGCCGCAACTCTCAAGTGTTCTTCCATTTCTTTGCGCTTTTCTTCTTGACTGTTCTTATCAGCGGTCGCTTGCTCGAAACCATCCGCTAGATCGCGCAGTCGAGCTTCTAAAGCGTCCTTCTTGCTTTCAAGCTGGCGAAGTTTGTGTTGAGCATCGCCTGGAGAAAATTAAAGTGTCAGGTAGTCTATCTAAACATTATCCGTCCAAATTTCAGGGCTAACATTACCTATTGAGGATGAGGTCTCTTGTACTTTCGCGCGCAGAGGTTTCACCTTGTTAATCATAGTCGTGTGGTACCTCACCACGCCTTGCACCCATTTCAGTAACGAACCTTATTTGGAAAAGACAAATTTAGTACGCAAGGTGAATAACTTTGGGATTGACTTTGGCATTGAGGTTCTTCTAATCGTGTTCTAGTAAAGTAATCTTTGTTTGAAATAACTGACCTGCTGCTGTATTTCCACCCGCCTTTGTAGTCAGGTTTTCAGGTGTAAAATTTTCTTTTTCCCAAAACGATTCCAGAGTTTCGAGAGTACTCTAAAGAAAACAAGAAAAAAATTAAATAGTGATAAGCAGGAATCAAACCAACTGAAGTGTGAATAAATTACCATAAACTAGTTAACAAATCAAAACTATTACCAGTGGCATTGGCATCTCATCAAAGCTCGAAAGCTCATCCAGGAAACGATCAAGATTGGCCATCTGGCGTTTGGCTCCCTTGCTCCAGGTCACATCTGAATTGGGAGACTTCAAAATCATGATGATAGCAGCCATCAAGTCTTCTACTTCAGCGTCGGGCTTCTGGAGAGATCTAAGTTCAGAGAGTTCCTGGATGGCAAAAAAAGTTTACGTGAAGTACTATGATCTGAATCACAGATTCAAAAATGTCAGGAAACTGTCATAAAATTTCTCAATAAACGGGGCTACAGAAAAGATAAAAACAAAAGATTTCCATTGCTGGAAGTGTCTCGGAAGCAAAGAGATTTGCACAAGATGAAAATCGACAATTTTTGTTATCATTCGCTCTCACTTGCACGTCAATCTCCTTGACAACTTTCTTCGTATCCGCCACTATGGCCGCCGCCTTGAAAACCGCTTTCTCGTGTGCAAGCTGGTACTCGGGCAGAGTCTTCTTCAAATACCGAATTTTCTTAATTTGACGTCGCACAGCAGACACCTTGATTTTAAAAAACGTAGTAAACCACCAGCCTCTTCATATTGAATATGGTCAGCTCAATAGATGAATACACTCTACCTGCTGCTCGGTGATGACCATGTCCTGACCGATTTGAGCTAAAAGTTGTAACGTGCCGGCTTTGTGTTCCGCTAAAACCTATACAGTATATAATTGAGGGTAACTAATGAAAAAATATCAAATAAAGGAGCAAACTTTGACGTTAAACAACGTAATTCAGCAGTATTTCGTAAATAAACACGCATAGTTTCACAAAAATGCACACATAACCAAGAAAACACGAAATAAACTAAAGTTGTTTGAAGTGACCTCGGTAAAGCATAACCGACCTGTTTCTCACGGTCCAAATCTTTTTGCAAGGCTTCCGCAATCGCATTCTCACGGTCGATATTCTCCAAAGCGCCGCGAGTGGCAAAGTGACTCTTCTTCACCGCTTGGCGGCGATCGCGATAAAGGTGCAGGAACCTTTCCACCAGTTTCTCGTAGGCGTAATTGCTTACATGGCCTGGTATTCTGTGCCACAACATCGTAAGTATACTAGATTCATGTAAATTGATCTCCTATAAAACTTCTACGTAGTTTGAAGCCTACTTGTAAAACTTGTCGTTGTCTTTCATCTTCACAGCGGTGTGGATATTGGCCAGTAGATGAGCCACATTCTCCTGTCGCCGCCTGTCCATGATCCAGTGGCCTCGTACACTCTTGTTCTCAGCCGAATCCGCATCCTCTCCGTTCAGGTCCTGTTTGCCAAAGTGGTAGAGTGCGTTGGCGACCAGTTCCTCGTGGTTCCAGTGATGGAGCGTAATCGCGTTCATGCGGTTGAAGAGAGAAGGGAACTCCAAACTCTGTGCCATGAACGGCCGACCTGTGGAGAAGTTAAACGGAGGGAAAATATGATGATTTATGTTATTATCAAATACGCAAGATCTTACACATTTAATTACACGGTACATACAAGCCGCGGTAAATAGTCCGTTACTGCGTACTGTACTATACCTATGATACAAGAACCATTGTGTGACCTCAACTTCCCTCGCTTTGGTCCCTCGAGGGGATAATTAATTAGCAAGGAAATAATGCCAGAAATATAACTAGCAATAAAATTACTAAACTTTCGGACGAAAAACTAACCAGTTTTTGAACATATGACAACCACCCTCAGGTTCTTAGTGACTGTGCCCAAAAAGAAATTCCAAGCAACATCGCGCGAATAAGTCAGGCCTGCTGCAGTCACATCGCTTCGGACGGAATTAGCGATAGTTGTTTGTTCATCGGGCGTGAACAAGTGTGAAATTGCACCATGCCGAACAAACTCGTCGACCATGGTGAGACATTCGTTTGTTAAACTCCTGTAGGGGGTATTAGCAGTCAATAAAGGCGTGGAAGTGATTACCAAATGAATGGTTATCAAAACGCAGCTCGTTAGCTTCGTGCACTACGCTTTGCTTTTTGCATAAAATCACTTTATTTGAATATTCATACATATATTTTTTTAGTTTTTAATTATTGGCTCCATATTACTGAATGCACTCACTTGTCGTCATGCATCATGAACACGACCTTTTCCCCTTTGACTCCAGCTTGGTTGTAAAGTTGAACGAGATTCTTCTTGAAGTGGGAGAGACAGATTCGCTCCTCTTCCGGTAGAGAAGTGGGACCGCTTCCTGATGACGAGGAAGAGGAGGAGGTTTGTGCATCCACTGAGACCGGACTTATCATTGGGGGAAGACTGATGACTTTAAACCCTCCGAGATGGCTGGCTGTTAAGTCGAAGCAAAAAATCAACGTAAATTACTTCCAAATTTTATGCGTAGAAATCGATCAGGTTTAACCGGCAGTATATTTAGGAAAACATTCACGTAACTTTAGATAAATACTCATTGCGATAGCGATACAATAAGTTGAACGTAAACAAAATGTACAACAGGACTGATTACAAGCACAGTAAATTTCAAAATACCGAATTAATTTAAGAGCGAAGCATATACTAAATCACCGAGTAGACTATGCCAAACATACCCAGTCTGACCATAAGTGAGGCAAGAACAGGGCAGCCTTCACCAAAGAGCAGTGTATGGGCCGTGTGGTGAGGACTCTGCACAATGCGAGCCAACCGACATATCAACGATATCGTGTCTTCATACAGACTAAGACGCATCTGTACGTTTACCTTGTTGTATTCCTACAGTATACAAGTACAGGTGTCATTCTATGTGTTTCCGAACTGAAGATACTTGTCGAGTCGAACTTAAACAAAGTTTTAGTTTAGGAAAGTATCACTGCTTGCATTAGTCCTGGCCACCTTCAATGCTTCCATTAGAAGATCGTGCAAAGCGGCCTGATTGGTTACCGGCTTGTAATAGTCAGTCACTTGGGCGGAATTACCGACCTCTGAGTTTTGCATGTTCGAAGAATTGCGACCTACGTGTCTGCAACAAATAGCCTGTTACCAGGTAGCTAACGTAAAGTCTATTAGTGTTTTAACAATTTAGTGTGAAATAATGCTACTGATAAACAACTGCAGTAGTGCTCTGTTACAATAAGTAATGACATCTGTGAATGTAAAAATTGCGATCAAGTTATGTTACGATTATTGTTTTCCAGAATATATTACAAGTTGCTTACCCTCGCCTTAAAATTTTTAGAAACCTAATCACTTTAAAAGTCAATTGATCAAATAATCTTACTTTCCGGCGGTTACAAGGCCGCTATCCAGCTCTCGAACGCTGCTGAAAGGCGGTTGCTTATTGGCCAAAACAACCGGCAGGTATTTGTTTTCAGTTAAATACTTCCTGACAGACGTGTCCAGGGCATGCCTGTACCTCTCTCTGTCCACGTCGGAGACCTTTAACAAGACAACAAACCCTAGAATAAATACATTTAGAAAACCCTACAATAACTATATGAGCATGCGAACCTTTAGAAAAGTATTGTGGTTTAAATGTCATTCAACATAATAAGTTTAAGTGTTATGAAAAGTTTTAATGACGGCTGAATTTGCCACAAAGCTTTACCCTGCGGTCTTTACATTTCAAACAACAGTAAGTTAACGCAACGGAAAGCTCACTTTATATATAGTAGTAAGGGGTGACGCGAGACAATACTTTTACTGGTCCGTGAATTTTTACACTGATAACAAAAATTTACAACCGCGTAGTTTTTAAACCGACATCAGTTAGTTTTCACTTTAAAGCTGAAGAGAAAAATGTCAGCAAAATTGTAACCAAACATTGACCGGAAAACTTTCACTACCATTCTTCGCCCGTAAGTCCAGTCGCATTCGTGTCGCCATAGCAACAACAGATCGCGCTGATGACAGCCAGGAGCAAGTGAGAGCATCAGATTTCGGAAGATTCTCTCCAAATCGCAAAGAGCGAAATGATAGTGAGCCCTGGTGGGCACAGGAAGGTACATATGTCTTAATCTTTCTTGAAGTTCAACAGTTACCATGGTCAAATCGGAGAGTAGATTCTGAAAAGAAAACGTAAATAAAATTGAATTTCACCACGTCAGGATGCTGCCATATGCTGTGTGTGCCTTTCTTGCAACTTCTTTAAATTAATTAAATAGTTTCGTCAGAAGGCAGAGGATAACCAAAGCGTCGCTTGAAAGTGCATTTATCGATGAAAAATAAGGCAATACAAAGGATCTCATGCGTAATTATATAAATGGTGAAAGTAGCAACAGGGTACTTAACATGCTTCTACTGAATGATATACCTTTAAAAGTCTTTCGTTTTCAACGCTGCTTTCACCGGCATTGCTTGTACCGGGTGAGGTGTTAGCATTCGGAAGGAAGTGACTATGGAGCATTGTGCTAAAAAAAACAAGAAAGTCATTCAACGGCATGCACATCATGCCCTATCCAGTATCCATGTTAGTTTAATTGATATTCGCTGCAAAGTTCTACAAGACACACCAGGTCTATAAACTGACCTAAATATTCCGTGCTGAGTCGCAACGTGCGGATATGGACAGGAAAATACTGAAAAGTGCCTAGTCATCCGCTGAGTCATCTTGCAAGATGTACCAGTTGGGCCAGGATTTACGGTAGTGACGTAAGTGGTGTTACTGACCTACAGTAAGTACAGATAATGCAATAAAACAGATACTATGGGCAAAAGTTAACAACTGGTAACACTTTAAAACTGACGGTCCAAAAAATACATTTAAAGAAAATTTCAAGAAAAAAGATTATATTACAAATTTAAAAAGATGTTATTCTTAACATATCACCACATTTATTAATTGGTTTAATTAAGAGCGTTCTACCTGCTGCCATTTATAAGTGAGAGGGTTTCTTACGCCGCCAGCGTCTAAATGTTGTCGTATCAACTCACAAGCTGATTGTAATCCACATTCCTCTTTTTCTGAAAAGAAGTTTGGAACATAACTCTTTATTGTAGCCTAACTCAAACGGTTATTATGTGTAATCGTATAAGATATAGAGCTATGTCATTCCATGCATATAGACATAAAACTAACTACAGCATCGTATGCTGCTCCAATGTCATTGAGAAATGCCTCATTTAGCCACGAGTAAACCAAACAGATTAACTTTAACAAATGTTGGTTACCTTCGCCAAGAGGTCGCGATAAATTGACGTCATCCACCATGCATAACAGCTTCTTGTTTCCACGAGGTGTGTACGTCACACCGTGTTTCCATTCTAAATGCTCAGACACCCTTGACCATAAAGTGCCAGCTTCTGTCAGTCGGTTGCAGTGAACGAACAAGCTGAGCACTTCGGCCACCTCGCCGCTACTGACATTGTTAACTCGCTCCCGCAAAACGGCGCTTTTTCCGCAGCCAAGAGGACCAACGATCACCGATGGATGTCCGGCATCCATAAGCGCTCCGACCAAATGCATCAGCTGGCTCGCATCCGGAGTGTGCACAAAGGCACTACTGACTCCGTTGAAACCAGAAAACTGTGGCATGTGATCATCCCACCTGGCAAAACTTCGGCTCTCTGGCTCGATGAAAAGGCGCCATGGCTCACTGGTGCCAGACGGGAACAGATTGGGCCAAGAGTCACAGCACCAGATCGCGAAAGCGCTCCTGGAATCGGCTTCAAGAGTACCGCCGAATGCCCAAAATGCAGCATAACCAATATAACGTTCTCGTTCAGACACAGTTACGTCACCTTGCTGGGGCAACAGGCAGTCCACCAACAAGCAGAAGGTACGCGTCATAGCCGCTGAACTTACGCGGGTGGTCTGACGTAATCGCATACCCACGTCATCAGAGGTAACCAAATGAGCAGGGGTGGTGTTTCTGACAAAATAATCGACAAGCTTGGGCAAGTATCTCATAACAATGTTCTGGGTGGCTGCGCGGGCGACCCTTGACAAATTTTCAGTCCAGTGAGTCAAAATTGTGTTCCACGTTACCTCTGTGAAAAGGAAATTGGTTTAATATTTTGGCGTAAAACAGGATTAAATTGCTTGAACGTACCCAAACTCTACAACGCTATCACACCAACATCAGGCAATAAAATTACAGGGCGTGGTATAGGGAATAGTTTTCTCTAAACATCCGAAATTCATGTAAAATTTCTTTGAAATAAACTTACCTGTTCCCGTGAATGCAACCAATGCAAGTTGAGGAGGAACATTGGGAGCAAGAGACGACAAGTCCTCCAATTCCCAGGCAACCCTCACATCGAAAGGAATGCAGAGTCTCTCATTGTTAGGAAGAGAGAGCCAGGATGATCCAATTGATTCTGTCCGCAGAAGCTGGACAAAAACATCTGCATCTTCCGGACGCATCTTACCATCCACGTGCAGGAGGAAGATGGAAGATCGAGCAGGATTAGGAGTCTGGAAAAAAATATACTTTTCAAGTGTTTTTTGAAACGCCAAATTGATTCAATTACCTTTGACGTAAAGACCACCATAGATGCTACAGGTAATTAAATGTCAATGCGTTTAATGAAGGTCAATAAAGTTATGAAAGGTCGCCAGATTCTTAAGATCAAATTCACCTCATCCGTTGCATCCTGGCCAAGGCAATGAGGTCTCAGCAAAGCTTGGATAAGGCCATCTCGCCACTCTCTATTGTCGGTCTCAAAGTAACCGAACAACTTTCTTCGTGAGTCAAGAGCATTGACGTAAATCTGAAAAGGCAAAAGCAACTGACAAATGAAGTTTACCGTCAAACATTAGGAGCTCTCGCAACTTTCGCAATACAAACAATGCCATCCATGAATGTTTATTTTCGCATAAAATCGAGCTTAAAACTCACCTTTTTGCAAGTGACGTCACACCCAAGATGTTTATGCGTCTGTGTAAAAACGTCGATGCATTTTGACTTTCCAACACCAGCAGAACCGTAAACTATAACTGACCGCATCGATTCCATCAGCTGAAAACATTTAAAACAAATGAGCAAAAACATAATTCAAGCCAGTGAAATCTTCTGACATACAAAGTCTAACATATCACAAATTTGAATTCAAGAATAGGTCTGGTTCATGCCTGGTATAATTGTGAGACTCTTGACTGGAAGGGTATTGAATGTGAAAGAAAACATTCTTTTGTCGCGGCGGCAATGGCGGCCTCCATTTCACCGACTGGTTCTGGATCTGGTTTATTTGTCTGGTATGGAGTGGATTCGGAATCGATAGGACCACTTGGGATGCTTGTCTAAGAGAAAGACACTCTTTAAGCTATGTCATTGCAGATTAATACCAGAAAGATAACAACCTTATAAAGGAAAAATAAAGAAAACATTCCAAGCTGTGTTCCTTGTAAAAGTAATTAAGACCCACCTTCACATTCATTTCTTCAGATTCTTCCAAATCAAAGTCAACATCGGCATCCGGCCACAAGTCAACCACGAATGTCGCCATAAGACTTCTATCCTCCTTTACAGGCAAACGGGGACAGAGGACGTTTCGTAGGGCAGTTGCTATGGCAACTTCTTCCATTTTTCGCATCGTCTCCACATCGGACTCGATTACTTCTCGACTGCACGCAAGGAGATAAAACAGTTTTGTGATTTTTTTCATTTGTTTAATTATGAGTTAACATTTTTATTAAATCATTCGTAATAACTGATGAGGAAGAGGACTTGAATCTTACTCCTTGTTGACTTGAATGACTTCTTGAGTCGCTGGATCAACCAAAGGGGCAATGGATGAGGAGGAAAAAATTCCTCCAGGTCCTCCCTCCTTTTCACTATCCTCATTCACGGAGCTGGCGAGTCCGCCAGAACTTGACATTAAACTTGACCTAAAAAGAAAATACAAAAGGGCTGAAGTGTTGGTTGATTAAGTGTTGATTTTTGAAACGATATCTACAAGTTTTGAAATAATTTTCACTTGCTGGATTTTTATACAACACGGTTGCTAAGTCCAAATAATCTCTTGAATTGGTTCACTGAATTCAACTCAGTTCTTATCAAACAAGTTCAGTTAGTTTTAGTTTCGAAGAACAACTCACCTGTGTTGCCAGATATTAGCAAATTTTTGCGTTTTAGCAGCAATAGTGTCACGATATTCCTGCTTGAGATCCAACTGTTCCCTCATGAGGTTATCCAGAACACTGCCAGAGCCGGAAATGACGTGATCCATAAGAGGAACTGACGTGGATACGTTGTCCAAGTAGGCGACGTTAGGCGGCGAGCCCTTTGGTATAGCAATTTCAGAAGCGGAGATACCTTTGGGGAAAAAAATGGTATGGTAAAAAACATATGAGATATGTTGTTGGATAAGAGATAGACCTAATGCAGGTATTTTCTTTCTTGAGTAATTTCTTACAGCAAAGTTTAATATTTTGTAAAGTATAAGGACATTTTTGTATAGCAAGAGGCTAGTCTTTTACAAATTAATTTTTACGTCGTCTTACTGGAATGGGATAGAGTTGAGATAAGGGAACCGCATAGATCCAAAAATATGCAAAGTTTCCGTGCAAGTTGACCAGCCTGAGTGAAGCCTTGAGCCAAAAGTTGAATTTCAAAGACAGCCTTGCGATCCGGCACCACTCCGTTAATTACTCTAAGACGAATTTCGGCCACTTGCTTAGAAGTGTTTTTATAAGCCGCAAAAGCAAACGCTACACCAACATACCACCTTAGCTCTAATCTCCCAACATCACAAAATGAAATATTTCAACAAACCTAAAGTTGGACCGGCATTCTTCCGGGAGTTGTATTGCCGCCGACAGAACCGACTCGTTCAGTCCCTGTGTGTGCTTCTTGGAGCCGCAGAGGGTCACAAAGCAAGCCGCGTGAGGTGACAGCGATACCTCTTCACTCATCAGAATGATGGATGGTTTGCTGGCTATCAACGCACGGTGAACTTCCGCAGCCAATTGTCCAGTGACCGATAAAACTGACGGTTTGAGAGTATCAAGGTTTTGGAGACAAATCCAGCATCCAGTTTCGGCAATTCCTTTGAAAAGGTCACCTGGTTCGCAGAGAAAAAAACATTATAGAATGAAAAATTATAATAACAGAAGAAAAGTGAAGAGAAAAAATCGCTTAATCCCCTTTTGAACTGTTACAAAACAAACAGCTATCTCTTCAAGTACACCTTATAGACTTAATTGTCAGAAGTTTAATTTGGTTAAACGTACACATATTTAATATCCAAAAATGATTAGAACATTAATATCCTGGTGGTTTACTAATACCATATGCAATATTCATACCCAGCATAAAATGGTCAACTGCTTGTGTACACAGCACAGAATACAAAGCTCTGCCAAGTTGATATGACAATTCTGACAACATTTGATGCGAACTGGGTGTTAAGGCTACGCCCATGTTGGATTTAAGAGCATGGCACATGGAAAGGAGAATGCGATCGCTTGATGGACTGACTACATATCTGCCGAAATTCCAACAGAGTTTATTTGAATTGGCTCAATGCGATAAATCTGATTTTTAGTTCTACAAACATCTTCGGTCAAAGTTATGAAGCTACAGTGCTTGTTACAAAATGATTACAACTTTTCATGACTGGCACCTTCTTACCTCGAACAAGAGCCTTGGTATTCATATCCATACTCGAATTTCCAATCCATAGCGTGGACCGACACAAGCATTTCTTCCTTATCGTATACGTGCTTCAGTCGCGCTTGCCATTCGAATACCTGAACAATCAACGACCAATACAGTGCCACGCTGTTAGATCATTGACTTCAAAGCAATGTGTTGTCAGATATGGGCTTACCTTATCCAGTTCAGTCTTGCTTGAATGTTTCATGGCCTCTTGCAAGGATGCATAAACATCTCTTTGTTGGGTCAAGATGCTGATAAGTCCACTAATTTTCTGTACTTGCGAAGGAAAGAGCAAGATCTTGCTGTCACTTTCGTTTGTAGATTCGCCAGTTTCCTGAAAATGAAGAAATTAAAAGGCAAATGCACCTGGTTCCAGAATAACTTTTCTAAAATCTAAAAAAAATTCTAAATTACGATCGGCAGACCTCCTGCTTTTGGGAGAGTTGATCCAGCTCCCCTCTTGTTCCTCGGCTACCGGACCTCACTTGGTCGGTGAAGAGCAAACTCTGCATCGTTTCAATCGGACCACGCCCTGTGTTAAAGCAAGTTATATATATGAATGAAGTCACGTCCCTAGCAACTTCATAATATTTATGTTGCGTTCTATTTCGTTCTATTTATGACGTTCTATTTCTGCATCTTCAAGATGTATTTACCAGAGTCTTGACCCATGGCATCATCATTGAAGTCTTCCTCAGCATAAAACTCATCATCTAAGGAAGATCTGCAAGAGAGTGAGAGTCAGTGAATAAAAATAATTGCAACAAGATGAAGAGAATTTTAAATCAACACACACAAAAAGTGTGGAGTAAAATAAAAAATTAAAACCAGAGTCAGCTTGCAGATTTTAAAACCAGAAACATATATCACCCAAGCGGGCATCATCCGTCTTATTTAAATAAATGATTGTGATTATATTTGAATAAGACTGATAATGCCCACTTCGGGGAAATATATTTCTGGTTTTAAAATCTTCAGGTTGACTCTGAATTTAATTATATAATTTACTCCACACTTGCCAGTGCAACTTAGCCGATCCAGTGATGGTTTGCTGTTTAACAGCCGGCGCTGAGAAGTTTTTTAGATCCAGGATTTAGACAAACTTTTATTCACACACAAAAAAGAATTATTATTATCTTCCCTGGAGCTACATCCAGTAATTCAATACATTTTATTAATAATAACCTGGTTGAAGGAGCACCAATTGACTCTGAAGCATCTGATTCATCATTTCTATCATCTTGTTTCTCTTTCTTCTTGCTCCTCCTTCGTGCACTCTTCATCCTGACTGCCTTCTCATCTTCAATGCCCTGGACATAACATCAGTTTAAATACTTCGGTCATTTAAATATAAAAACCGTAAATTGAAATACTTGAATTTGTAACGTTTAACCCATGAGTTTTTTAAACTACAAAATCATCCACGATAGAAATAGCTCAACTTAAGTCAACAATTATCTATTTTTAAAAGCGATCTTTAAGCATAACTAAAAAACAAAGTTTTGAACATTACCTTGAGCATAATTACGGCTGCATGGAGATTATCGCTTATTGCATCAGCAACTTTTGTCATTGCCATCTGGTCACCACTCTCTGTAGCTGTCATGGCTCCAGTGAGTTTTTCATTCATCTAAACACGAAATACCTTCAGTGACAATACTGTTTGCACCAAAACATGTTGTGTACGGCAAAATGATTTACAATAGGCCTCGACCTGCACCATGGTGGCCAATAGAACGACTTGTGTGGGGTTGTCCAATGTCCATGACACATGCTGACTTGGCACTGATGCACTTAACGCCACACTCAGTTGGTCTGCCATTTCTGAACGCTAGTGCCAAAATTCAGGAAAATAATTTCATATTAAAAACTTCGAAGTTGTAACACGCATAGTCATAAGCTTTAATATTTCCATGAAATCAAAAAATTTCGACACTTAAGTCCTTATTAAAACAAGAGTCAACTTTTATTAGTTTACTGATGGGTCCTATGAAAATATACATCTGTGCAAAATATACCTCATTTTGTGCACTACACACACTTTTTGCACTACAATCAAATCACTACTAGCAATTATTTCTAACTATTAATACCCAATACTACAAATACATAATGCATGTAGCGAACACATTGTGCACATAAAAAATTTGCAGATGGTGTGAGTAGTGCACATAGGACGTATGGTTTATGCATGAAATATCCGACACATAACACGTAGAAATTCTTTACAAAACCGCTTATAGATGGTATATTTTGTTGATAATTATTAACTACCTTCTCCATCACTGCTGCTAGTGGTTCACTTCTTCCAGATTCAACATCTGTTTGTGGAGGAGTTACATTTACCTTAGGAATATCGTGAGATCCTCCTGAACGCTGAGACACTGCGCTTGATGGCCTGCTAATGAGAATCTTGGATGCTCCGGCACTTCTTAAAGTTTGCTCGATTTGAGCCGGACGTGAGCTGTTGCCGAGAGCAACGTGCAATTGCTCCTGAAGAGTGACTTGTATGGAGGCTAAGAGCTGTGGTAGCCAAAGGGACATCGGACCTTCATAGATGAGAGATTTTTGAAGATTCAGTGCTTCTCCTGAAGTACTCATCACTGCCGTCACTCTAAATTTCTTCTTTCCTCCTGCAGAGGCATGACGAGATGGAGAAAGATTCTGGCTCACAACCTGCTCTTCCTCGAACACAAGTTGGCCAAGATGTGGAAAAATCTTGCAAAGATATCTGCAAAATTGGGAAATGGTTGTAGCAATCAGTTTAATAAATAGATATGTGTTTGCAAAGCTTGCAAGTAAAATGTTCCTGTGTTTCCATTTTAAAAGTAGCTAATAAATTAATCGCATTAATTAACACCCAAGTACATAAAAATACATTTGTTTTTATGAAGTCTTTTTGATCCTTTAGTATTTCCTATGATTTAAGAACTGTTCCATAAATTAAATGATTCAAACTAACGTACATAAGGTTGTGTCAAACTTTAAGATTCAATAATTGGTAACTTATAAAAAATTACTTGTTGACAGCGTTTAGGTCATATCCATAACAGACGATATTCATCACATCTTCCGGAGAAAGAAAATAGAACCGAGGAAATCGCTGACGACGTCTTTCCAAATTACCAAGCAAAGCATGACGACACTGTTCCATTTTGATGTCCATCTTCTCAAGCATGGGAAGCAAACCTTATGTTTGTAAACCACAAAGAGTCTTAAAAAATAGATTGGAGGTGCTGCAAATTTAATTGAACCTGACTAATAGTTCCATTCACCTTTTCTAGAACAGCTCTGAAGAACGTTTGTGTTTTTCTCGGTTGCTCTCATAAGAAGCCTGAAATCCTTGCTCATCACAGCAAACATGTTTGCTTCATGAGCTAAAGCTGTTCTTACATCAGCACCTGTTTCCAAATGACACATCTTTAAAGACTACTACAACAACCAATTTTTTTTCATTTGAAATTCCATAAGTTGATGAACAAAAACTCAACAGTAAGTGACCGCACCAACTGATGCTTATTTATGAAAGTAATAAAAGCATTGGTTTTGCTATGCTGAATGTTTTCCAAATTTTAAACAAGAAAAAGAATAGCACCTGAATATACTTCATCCAGTTGGACCCATTTGATTTGGACAGTCATCCATGCATCCAGTACAGCTTCTATTAGATGCAAGCGCTTTTGCCATTTGGTCACTTCATCAAGAAAGGACCCAATTGCGCTGTTACTTTGCATTCGATTTAGTTCCATCTGTGAAATAAAAAATACATTACAAGAACTGACAATATGACATGGAGGAATGAAAACACAAAAACGGACGAATGAAAACAAGACAAAACGAATATCATTTATAGTCATTGTTAATAAGAATAAATTCCATATTAATTCCATATAATATTTTGGTCCCAACTGAAGCTAAGCATTTTTTGTTTTTCTTACTAACAAAAACAGTGAGGTCCTAAAAAAGCTCAGTTTCAGGTTCAGTGACCTCTTGACCCTCTTGAGGGTCTCTAAATAAAAGTCAACAGAATTTTGTTCCTTTAAAGACAAAAATCACATTTCACCAAGAGGCATTTCCTGAATACGGTACTTGCACTTGTCGTTTTTATAACAACAGATGAGTTTTATCTACACTTGTGATGAATGAATTAGCCTACAATGCAAACATCTATATACACTCAATCGTTCACCATTCCGTAGAAAAAAAGAAAACCTAAAATCACACAAGTAGTCAAAAATTGGAAATGGCAGACTTAGCATATTTTGTGACGCTCTCTCAACCTTTATAAGGCAGTTAAACTGTAAATTGAAGTAAACAAATCACTTACGTACTATATTAAACCACTGGTTTTATAAAAGCCAGGAGGATTACATTGCATGAGTGTCAGCTTAAATTATGATCAGCCGCAGGATACCTATGGTTAAATCAGTATGCAAACTAGGTTACACAATCATCCATAGGTTCTACAACAAATTATGAAGTAAAACGAAGATAATAAGATATGATCGGACAAATTTTGAAAAAAAGCAAAACTTTAGTAAAACAAATTTAGTGATGTCCAGAAGATATTTTGATTTTATTATTTTACAGGTAAAAAACCAACATCAGTAATATTAAACGGCATTGGGATATACTGGAGCAAAAATGAGCTTGCAATTCAGTATCTTTTTTGTGATGCTTGTGCATATTGTGCTATCACAAAAAGCTTGCAACTTGTATTGTGATGAGAATCCATCAAGCCATATGAGTTTTGGAGGAACTACAAATAAGGGATCAACAGGAGCACCTGGAAAACGAGGTGGAAAAGGTGACGTTGGTCAAAAGGGAGCCAAAGGTGACATTAGTGAATGCCAATGTTCTGTTGAGGAAAATTTTGAAAGACGAATTCAAGCTTTGGAGATTGATTCAGGTGGTACAAAGGAAATAATTATCTCCAAAATAAAAAGAATCAGCCATTTCCTAATCAAACACACAAATAACGTAACCGTTTATTTAACAGACAAAAGAAGAAATATTCCAACATGTTGTAAACAAATTCAACAGGTAACCAATTCAAACAACAATGGTATATACTATATACAAGACTCCAATGGAATGAAATATCCTGTCTATTGTGACATGGCCATTGATGGTGGTGGATGGACTTTAGTAGCATCCATTCATGAGAACAACATCAGGAGCACTGGAAGATGTTCTCCTGGTGATCGATGGTCAAGTGAGCATGGACCAGAAA
Source organism: Clavelina lepadiformis (assembly GCF_947623445.1). Taxonomy (NCBI): domain Eukaryota; kingdom Metazoa; phylum Chordata; class Ascidiacea; order Aplousobranchia; family Clavelinidae; genus Clavelina; species Clavelina lepadiformis. The sequence goes on along the minus strand of NC_135241.1, from coordinate 6,102,217 downwards.
AAGGTGCACAAGTTGGAGCGGAAAACTGGATGAACTATAACACATTTGGTGATGTTGCCTCAGCAACCAGTGATGACTACAAATCTCAGGCTTACTTTGACCTTCAAGCTCGTGATGTCATGATTTGGCAAGTGCCAAATGATACACCATTGGCCAATTACAGTTCAGCATCTTATCTTCAATATCGTACAACAAATGGATTCCTACGACAGTATGGTGGCAATCTTTATCGTCTTTACAAAGATCGTTTTCCTATAAAATCTGGTGTTTACAGCAGACCAGCTGATAACGGTCCAGCTATTCCTGTCACTTTTGATAAAGGAAATGCAAATGAAGTGATGAGACATCTTGGACCTAATATTCGCAATGGCATAGAACCTGGATATATACAGGTATTAATAATTTATTTATACGCTAAGTTTGCATGGTTTATCAATTGGGCAATACTTGGTATTGTACTTGTTTAGACAGTTTTTTTGTTTTTCAAAATGACCAATGATTTATGGATATAGTTTCGAATCATCAACCATGAAAGAAGTGCTTATGCCCTTTGTCCTGGAACCCGAACAGTCAGTCAAGGAAATAATGAGCATCATTGTATTGGATCAACAGCAGACAATGCTGATGCCCGATATTGTGGTGACTTTGCTGCGTTTTCTTTTAACCAGTATGGAACTGGAAATGGATGGAACACTGATATGACTTTGCTTAAATCGACCTTTTTCATATTTTATCGCTAATAGTAGGAACTATGGAATAAGGTTATGTCCACATTGTATCATTGATAAAATCATTTAAATGTCTTTGTCTATGTATTAGAAGTAGTAGCTTTATCATTGGTCAAGCAGTATTATTGAAAAAATAGCTCATGCTTGATCAACAATACACTAACCTTGTATATTGCTGTAAACGCTATTAGATATTTAGATCCTAACAACGCATACCTTAGCTATTGTCAATAAAACATTGGTGTTTAAGTGCATAAGCTCTAAAGAATAACAACAGAGAACAATAGATTGTCATAGGATAAAAGTCATTATCTTTCACACTTTCTTGAAACAATATTGAATGATACTGCCAATTATTTCTATTATTAATTGCATATGAATAAATGTTATAATCTGACATATGTGTGGTTTAGGTGGTGTCACTACTAGCATGTTGTTATTAACAGTAAACAGACATATGATATAAGCCAAAAATAATCAAATCTTTCAACATAAAAATTTGTTTTTGCACAGAAAGCACAGATTTTACCTCAAGATTAACAGCAAACATAACATGTTTTTGTTACAAACAACGTCATATGCCCTGGGGCTATTCAATTATTTGAATCTTTACTTATTCCAGGCTTGCAGCCAGTTGTTACACGAAAAAATTAAAATGAGTAAAATGGAATAATTGCTACTTATACAATGCTTCCGTGGAAATGAGTTTAGCAATAAAATCTAACAGTGGAAATACAAATACCCTGTAGCAACTACAATTTACACAAGTAATGTAGTTCATGGTATAAAAATGTTAGTTGAGAATATGTATAATGAGCTTTAAAGAAACCAACATTAAATTTTTACAAAAATCAGGGAAGAAATTAAGAAAATAAGGTGTTAAACTGGTGGTTAGAATCAATCATACTTTTGTTGCACAGCTCAGATGTGTATAAATAATTCTAAAAATATTGAGGTCTAGTAGATTATTATTTTTCTTTCATAATAAATTATTCAAAGATGAAATCTCAGCACAGCTAACATGTATGTTATCTTGAGTTTTAGGAAAACTATTTTTACCAAACTTTCATAATCCTTTTGTATCTTCTAATAGATAAAAGGTAGAGCTAAAGTACTTAACTTACAAAGAAAACTAAAAAAATCATCCTCTTGTGCATGGGTTGTTGCAGTTTGTACAAAAAATGCTAAACTCTTTTGGTTAGAAAACGAAAATGAAAAGTCTACAAAAAAGTGTGTGTTCAGGCGTAATTTTCAGCACGCTCTTTTATTTGGTCCTTTCACAACGACCTTGCAACTTGTATTGTGATGAGAATCCATCAAGCCCTATGAGTTTTGGAGGAACTACAAATAAGGGATCAACAGGAGCTCCTGGAAAACGAGGTGGAAAAGGTGATGTTGGTCAAAAGGGAGCCAAAGGTGACATTAGTGAATGCCAATGTTCTGTTGAGGAAAATTTTGAAAGACGAATTCAGGCATTGGAGATCGATTCAGGTAAAAGAAATCCGATGTTGAAACTCAATGGTATATAATACTGATAAATCCTTCAAATGATAAAAATTTACTTAACAGACAACAGAAGAAATATTCCAACAAGTTGTAAACAAATTCAACAGCTAACCAATTCATACAATAATGGTATATACTATATACAAGACTCCAATGGAATGAAATATCCTGTCTATTGTGACATGGCCATTGATGGTGGTGGATGGACTTTAGTAGCATCCATTCATGAGAACAACATCAGGAGCACTGGAAGATGTTCTCCTGGTGATCGATGGTCAAGTGAGCATGGACCAGAAAAAGGTGCACAAGTTGGAGCGGAAAACTGGATGAACTATAACACATTTGGTGATGTTGCCTCAGCAACCAGTGATGACTACAAATCTCAGGCTTACTTTGACCTTCAAGCTCGTGATGTCATGATTTGGCAAGTGCCAAATGATACACCATTGGCCAATTACAGTTCAGCATCTTATCTTCAATATCGTACAACAAATGGATTCCTACGACAGTATGGTGGCAATCTTTATCGTCTTTACAAAGATCATTTTCCTATAAAATCTGGTGTTTACAGCAGACCAGCTGATAACGGTCCAGCTATTCCTGTCACTTTTGATAAAGGAAATGCAAATGAAGTGGTGAGACATCTTGGACCTAATATTCGCAATGGCATAGAACCTGGATATATACAGGTATACATGATTTACTTGCTCGCTAAGTTTGCATGGTTTATCAATTGGGCAATACTTGGTATTGTACTTGTTTAGACAGTTTTTTTGTTTTTCAAAATGACCAATGATTTATGGATACAGTTTCGAACCATCAACCATGAAAGAAGTGCTTATGCCCTTTGTCCTGGAACCCGAACAGTCAGTCAAGGAAATAATGAACATCATTGTATTGGATCAACAGCAGACAATGTTGATGTCCGGTATTGTGGTGACTTTGCTGGGTTTTCTTATGACCAGTATGGAACTGGAAATACATGGAACTCAGATATGACTTTGCTTAAATCGACCTTTTTCCTATTTTATCGTTAATAGTAGGAACTATGGAATAAGGGTATGTCCACTTTGTATCATTGATAAAATCATTTAAATGCCTTTGTCTACAAGCCCTTTTTCTTAAATGTAGAAATGTATTAGAAGTAGTAACTTTATCATTGGTCAAGCAGTATTATTGAAAAAATAGCTCATGCTTGGTCAACAATACACTATCCTTGTATATTGCTGTAAACGTCAATTAGCTTGAAATCAAAACATGTATCAGTGTATAGAAAATAAATGCATGAAACTATCACAAGATATTGTTTGTGCAAGCACCATGAAAAGAAATCGAGAAAGATTCAAAATTGCATTTATATATTTTAAGATATTCATTCATTTAGGAACAATATGCTTTACTTCGTTATTCTCTACTTTCATTTATGAATTTGTTGGAACTTTATTAGATATTTAGATCCTAACAACGCATACCTTAGCTATTGTCTATAAAACATTATATGAGTCGAACATTAGAATAGTCATACAGGTATGCAAGGTTGCGATTTCACAACTGTATACAACAACATGGGCAGATTTTCTGTATGTGTACAATGTTGTTCTCTTTTCCTACTTTAAGATTAAGTTGTACAAAAATTGACTAATCACTTATCACTTTTTATTGCTTAATAGCTTCCTTTGGGGCCAAGGCCATTCAAATGATTGATCTGTGCGATACTAACCAGTTCACACAAACATAACGAAACATCCCTAAACAACCATGACACCAATCAAAATTATTAAAACAAATATAATTCAAGAAATCAAAGATCACAATTTACATCCTGACAAAAGCAAACACCACATGAAACAAAGCATTTTATCAATGAAAACTTGGCAGTATTGCTGAAAATATTGCTCAATGATGTTGCTTCAGCAACCAGTGACGACTAAAAATCTCATGCTTACTTTGACCTTAAAGCTAGTCATGTCATGATCTGGCAAGTGCCAAATGACACATCAATGGCCAGTTACAGAACCGCTTTTAACCATATTTCTAAACTTCAAAATGATTGAGGGCCAAATCATACAATTTGTTTATTTGATATGTGCCATGGGGCCTCCTGTCTACTGTGACATGACCATTGATGGTGGTGGATGGACTTTAGTAGCATCCATTCATGAGAACAACATCAGGAGCACTGGAAGATGTGCTCCTGGTGATCGATGGTCAAGTGAGCATGGACCAGAAAAAGGTGCACAAGTTGGAGCGGAAAACTGGATGAACTATAATACATTTGGTGATGTTGCCTCAGCAACCAGTGATGACTACAAATCTCAGGCTTACTTTGACCTTCAAGCTCGTGATGTCATGATTTGGCAAGTGCCAAATGATACACCATTGGCCAATTACAGTTCAGCATCTTATCTTCAATATCGTACAACAAATGGATTCCTACGACAGTATGGTGGCAATCTTTATCGTCTTTACAAAGATCATTTTCCTATAAAATCTGGTGTTTACAGCAGACCAGCTGATAACGGTCCAGCTATTCCTGTCACTTTTGATAAAGGAAATGCAAATGAAGTGATGAGACATCTTGGACCTAATATTCGCAATGGCATAGAACCTGGATATATACAGGTATGCTTATAACTTTTCTGAAGGGAAAACTATGTGGGTTACCTTATCTAGCTATACGTGGCTTCAAAAATTTTATATTTATTTCACATATAATGGTTTATGCATAAAGTTTCGAATCATCAATACTGAGGGAAGTGCTTATGCCCTTTGTCCTGGAACACGAAGTGTCAGTCAAGGAAATAATGAACATCATTGTATTGGATCAACAGTAGATAACGTTAATGCCCGATATTGTGGTGACTTTGCTTCGTTTGCTTATGACCAGTATGGAACTGGAAATGGATGGAACACTGACATGATCTTGCTCAAATCGACTTTCCTCATATTTTATCGTTAATGGTAAAAAGTATGAGTTATATATAAGGGCATCCAGGCAGGATAGCGACTGTCAAAACAGCGACTGTCATAATGGTGACTTCATAATAGCGACGTAATCAAGTGAGCGACATTCCAAACAGCGATTGTCTAAATGCCGACCGCATTAAAACAGCGACTGTTATGATAGCGACTTAACTAGGCTTTCCATTTTTTTTCCATCTTTCAAATTTTTTTGTTGTTTATCATTGCTTTTTGAAATAGGCTTGAACATTTGCTTAATTGCCTATTGTGATGGGACAATACAAAAGCTTATTGAAATTTATCACCCGCAGGGAAGGCCTATTGTGATACACTAGATTGCGGATTATACGAGATACTATGATACGAAACAATGTGCTTCCCTGCATTTTTGTTCTACTCCCAAATAAGCAACAAGTAACATACTCTCAAATGTGGACTGAAATCAAATCACTGAAACCTGGACTCGCTCCAAGAAGTGTACAGATCGACTTTGAACTAGCTTCCAAAGCTGCGCTCATTGAAGCATTTCCTCAAACGCACATCTACGGCTGTTACTTTCACTTGGGACAATCGCTCTGGAGAAAGATTCAGGAAAACGGACTGCAACGGTTATATGTGCAAGACGACAATATTCGGATGGCACTGAAAATGCTCCTTGCTCTTGCCTTTCTACCAGTGGATGAAGTGAGCGATGCCTTTGATGAATTGGTGGCAGACTACCCAGCAGAAGTAATGCCTCTCGTAAATTACTTCGAAGACAACTACGTGGGCCGAAGAAACAGACGGGGAGACAGACGACAGCCATTGTTTCCCGTACATATGTGGAGTGTGAAAGCCAGACAAGATGCGGGACTGCCACGAACCAACAACCAGCTAGAGAGTTGGCACAATGCGTTTCAGGGATCAACGGAAACTCATCATCCTTCCATCTTTCGATTCATCGAAGCTTTAAGACGGGAGGAAGCCCTTCAACGGGCAAACCGAACCCAGCTACTACAAGGCAGAGACCTGACTCAGCGAATGAAAAGATACGTGACAATGAACACACAAATCACTGTTGTACAGCATAATCGAGGCCAGTATGATCTGCGGCAGTTCCTTCGAGCCCTTGCTCGCAATTTAGAAATAAACGTGTCTTGATTTTTATTGCATTTTTATTTTATTTTATTGCTTTTTAAATCATGTGACTTCATGTGACTATGGATAGTCCAAATAAAATGTTGTTTTAAAGTCCCTTTTGGTTTCAATCTTTCACTACGCAGTATTTGCCTGTTTCTGCGTGCATACGTGTGTAGAGAGGTGTGGGGGATGGAAGTGCGTGTGCGCGTAAGCCTTGGATTTAATAAAAGAAGTGAGGTCGCTGTTGTGGCAGTCGCTGTTTTAAATGAATCGCTGTCGTGTAGTCGCTCTATTGACAGTCGCTGTTTTAAATGAATCGCTGTCGTGTGGTCGCTCTATTGATAGTCGCTGTTCTGACAGTCGCTATTTGGAACCCGAGCCATATATAAGTTATATGAAAATATATAACATCATGGTTGTATATTTTCATCGTTTGCAAAAAGCATGGTAATACCACTTTGGTAAGTTGCATGGGCGATAAGTCACATGCATACTCAATAAATCTCTGATTTGATGATACATTTAATTATATCAATGTCATGTATTTATCTATCAATGTTTTCATTCAAAAATGTGCTAGCATATTGAAAATAAATGCTTGCAGTAATTGTATTCTTACATCTGTTTGAGTATAAAAAAAAGAAACAGAACAACGTTTTTATCATTGGGCGTTCCTAAGATTATTAGAAACCCAGCAAAAGCTTTGTAAGTATTGCATATATAACATTACATAAGTCAAATAAAACAACATTGATAATGTAATATTGGCAACAAAGCAAATGTTAAGACTACCGAACCGACATAGAACCACACTTTCTGACAGAGAAGGAAATTGTCTGCTTTGCTCTTTCGGAATTAGTGTATATAGATTCAGTAATAAAAATCCTTTTATTACTTTGTTGTTTCTTACAGTAAAAGTTATTATTGCTAATAGTCGAACAACATGACAAGAACTTCAACTGCAGTAATGCCACTGCAAACATAATTTTCAAGAACTGATATATTTGATATTTATTAGATAATACTCAATCAATCAATGAATGAGTGTAAACTGGTTAAGACATTACAAAAATGCTCCAATAAGGCTGGCTACAACAAACAGAGGTGGCAGGTAAAACCGACAAATCAAAAAAGTCAAATCTAACCTGATGATGCTCCAGCTCAGAAAAGATTTTTTCAACGTTCTTCAAGAGACAGATAGGACTGGGATCATCCACGAGATTTAAAAGACTAACGGGAAGAGAGAGAACGGACGTCCTACCTCCTCCTTTACCTTTTGAAACTGATCCTCCAGTTTTATCAGAGGAACGTGAGTGGACTGCACTCTTCATGCTCTTTGATCGCGTTCCTCCAGTTCTGAGTAAATAAACCAATCTCGTTTAATATACAAGGGATGAAAATCAATGTAGACTAGATACAGAAAGTTCGCTAATTTAAAACTGAAGGGATTCATCAAACAAAAATGAGTTACCCAATATTGGAATTTGGTATAATAAATAGGAATGTATGAGCACTTTGCCAGGACTAGTTAATTGTGTTGCACTATCTAACGTCTTGAACTAAGATGAGTTGAGTTGCTGAGCTTCAATCGTACTTGTTCAAAATCTAACAATTCTTAACTCACTTGTTTATTAAAGTCAAAGAAGTAACTTAGTTAAAGATTTCACTCACCGACTGCCCTCGTAAGTCTGGAGGAGGGCGTGTGGCATCATTTCGCTTCCGGTCACCTCACTTCCAGCTTCCAAATCAGGGCCAACAGCTTTGGACTGACCCCGCGTGTGCGGTTTTAACTCAAATATTTTGCTCAGCCAGACTTCCTCACAAGTTTTTAGAGAACTTTCAATTGTGAGATCTACAAATTTCAAGAAAATGATTTTTCAACAAAGAGAACAAGTTTTTATTAAATATATTTTAGCTTTTTAACAATAAATAAACTAATTTTGGCCTGATTCCTTGTAACAGAATCTATGTAGATCATGTAAAACATCTCCAAGTGAGGCACAATTATGCTCAAAGCAAAACATTATGCATATGATTTCTTTCACTACTCAGTTTTGGAAATAGCAAAAGCTTGTGTTACGTGGATGCATGGCATCCAAACCAAGGCATAGGTCAAGGACCAAGGAAAAACTGTCCAACCTTTGACAGCTCGTTGCACAATTGCTTTAACTTCATCAGCATGTTTCTGTAAGCCAAGCTCCAGTAGGTCACCAAGAACCATTTTCTTCAAACTATCAGTATCAGTTTGTAACAGGCCACCTAAAAATAAACTTGTAAGTTGAAAAAACAAACGTTGAAGCCCACGCTATGAAAGGGCTCTTTGCTGGAATTAACTTGCTAACATTCTTTCCAGCTTTTTAGATCATTGTATCAACCTGTAACACGAACAAGCTGTTTCCAATGCCTTGTTCTCATTGCAGGGTGGTTTAAGTCTTCAACCAACGGCAAGCATTGCTCTATTACATTCACGGACACTATCATTCCCATGTATACATCCCAGTCTGTCACCTGAAGATAGAAAGATGCTCTGGTTGGTGCAGGTCTTGCTCACAATAAATTTCAAATCGATTCAAAAGCAGCCAATTAAATTTAGATACCACAAGTTATTTGAAATTGATTAACTTACATCCTTCAATGATATAAATATTGAAGAAGTCATGGTAATGTTCATAACTATAATAAATTTGTTTTTATGCATTGTGAACAAACAACTATGTTACATGCAATAGTCGAATAATGTATTTGAAGCTAATAACAGTGGTACTTTTTACAAAAATAAGCATATTCCTCATAAAGTTAAAAGTTTAAATTAATAAATTAAATAAATTACAATTCAAAGTTTATGGAATGCTATAAGTTTGAAACTTTTATCTATTGGAACACTTAAAAGTTCTCAAGAAGGTTACGCTTGACCAGAAAAGTCACAAGAATTATACCAAGCAACGAATTTCAAAGACAAATTCTCCACTGCACCTCTGATGAAAGTGACTGTATGATATCCTTTTGTTTAGCAATGGCTTGATGAAGGTGTTTGGTGTCAATTCTTTGCCAATGTTTTAACTTCCAGTCTCTCTGTTCATCCTGGACCAGTTTAACATGATGCCAGACAAGTTTAAGGTTACGGAGGTCGCGTTGGTACTGGGCGAGTACTGAAAAATTGACAACGGCTGTCTCCAGCAATTCCTGAAAAATAAGAAAACAAGGTTATTAAACACTGATCCAAAAATAACCAGTAGAAAATGAACAGCAGTCAAAAGAACCTAGTGCTTGTTGAAATGTCTATAATTTTAAACAGGAAAAATGACGCTCAAGATAGTTGCACAGACTTATTGCAGCTAACGACAGCACAAAGTCATTTTATGGATAAATAATTGTTCATGATTCTACCTGTAGTTCAATGAGATCCTGAGCTTCCACTTGTAATGCTCGTAGTCTTCTGAAAAAAGTTTCAATCGATGCATTTGCATCGTGTATCGTACAGTCTCTTGAAAAGATATCTGAAGAACGTAATTCAGAGGCCAACAACTGCACCTGTTCACTGAAGCGTAACAGGTCACGTGTAATGCGGTCTGACTCTTCCTGTACAAAAATATCAGATGTAATAGTGGCAAATAGGAAGCCTAGACTTCTAACTATGGAAATAAACTTAATTTTTGACATATTAATGAAACTACAAACCTGAATCCTTGGACCGAGTCTTTGCTTTGCCAATGACACCTTAGTCTTAAGATGATTCCAACGATCTGGTGCAGACTTAAACATTTCTTGGGTGTCGTTTGGGAGTTTCATGTCATATTTTTCAAGGAGATCAACTGTTCTTTGCATCACTGAGAATCTAAAACAAAAGAAATATTCGGAAGTTAACCCTACTGTTCTATTCCTATACAAGGCTATTACTATAATAATGTTATGTCTGAAAAACTATGGAAAAAATATTGTATTTAGTGATTAAGATAGGGAAATAACAGGACAAGCATAACCAGGTACAATACATTGAAGTATTAATGAAAAAACCACATTGTATAAAACAGAAAGATTTATAAGTTTCTATACACAGAAAAAATTTTTTTTGGTTTATCATTTATCATGCAGAGCGTTGTCACCAACCTTCCATCCATGTCTTGTTGTTGAGCTGAGACTTCATTGAAAAGCCTCATCATTTTCATGAAAGATGCAGTATCTCTTTCCTCGCCAGTGATGCTTTCAATCTCTGGCTCTGTTCGAGCCAGGAAGTCAGCAAGTGTATCCAAAGAATCTGTGACTTGATCGCAGAGATACTTTATAAACGTCCACATCCATTTGCTGGCATAGGTGGTCAAAACCTGGATAAGAATACGTGTTTTGTAACGTTCAAAATCTTGCAAAAATATTTTTCAAATCTTAACTCTTAAAGCATCAATAATGTTCTCCATGCGATAAGCGATGATATGTCATAACGAAGACATGTGATAATAATACAGATAAGCTACAAACATATACTTGTTTTATTGGCTGAAAATCAAACAAGATCCAACCAACAGCTTTACGATCAGGCAGGGCACTGATGTTGTCTCGAGCTGTCCTATAAATTCCAATTTCCTCGTCAAAATCCGACAGACCAGGTACCACCAAATTGTCATCTGCCGATCTCACATTATCACGCTGACCTCCTTTATGATGATGATCAGAACGGGAGGTGAGAAAGACCCTTTCTGCCTCGTTTACAGCATCCGGACTTCGCAAGGAGTAGCGAGACCTATTCAAATAAAAAGTGTTTAATCTGCAAAATGTTTTGAGCAACACTACGCTAATTGCCAAAGCGGATGTCACTTATATTTCATATACATTACTTGTGGCAAATATATGCCCTAAAAGTGATAAACTGATTTAGAAACCATGTTTAAAGGTGCTATTACTTCTACGCTGACTGTGACACGGAGAAATAAAACGAGAAACAAAACACATAAAAAATTTTTAAATATTTGTCTTACGTCAACAGCCATTCAACAAAGAATTTTTGATCAATTTTTTTCAAGCATTGCATAATTTTTCATCCTTAAAGAAGAATTCAAATCTTTTTTTTAAATTGTACCAGAAACAATTGGATTGAACAATTCAAAACTAAAGTTACATAAAAATCGACTTCTTAATTTACAAAGTTCCACCTCTGCCCAGTTCCAGCAATTCTGCTTGTGTCGTCCCTCCTCTTGTGAGATTGCTTAGAAATGCGGAGAGGATTGGGAGATGGACGACCATTAAGAAAGTCTTTGAATGACTGCTGGACATCCTGAACCCATAGAAATCTAAAGAAGATCGATACCTAGATCAGGCTTCAAACTACAACTCGTTAACTTGGTACAGAAGTAAAAATACTGCATCTTAATCCAACGAAGCTAGAAAAAGTGGTGATGTGATCACTTAATGTAACATACTTGTAATCATCAAACAGAGACAAATGTTTCTTGCATTCCACTGTGTTCTCTTGTACTTCAGTTTGAATTGCCTCTAGGAATGTCCAAACTTCTCTGTCATTGGTGAGGAAGTCACTGTATGTCCTTGTCGGATCCTAAAATCATTTTATATAGTACCGGCACATTTAATGTATACAACTATACGTGGATTAAATATTACATTATAATTTTGCACATAGCTGTATTTCACTTCTGGCAATGACTTAATTCATAGTAGTTTTGATATGGTCTGCATAAATAAAACAGTGACCTAAGTGATGATTTAGCAGCCTTAAAACAGATAACGTTGGTCAATATAATTTCTTATGTCGAAAATTTTTCATCAATTTTGGGTTATATTTGGGGTGCTGAATCCGAAAAAAAGATTTATTTTTTCTATTGGCTCTAGTTTTTGAGATATATTTTAATTTTGAGGTCAGAAATTACGAAAAAATGGAAAAAATTGCCGGTTTGTATTTTTTGTTTATCATGATGTAGGCCTATAGAACTCAAAAGGCTTTTTGATATGATTTTGTTTCATTTTTGCATTATTACATCCAAACGCTGATACTTCTATTGTGATTTCGCCACATGTAGGTCACATTCAGCCCATAAAACACACTTATTGTGGTCTGCAAATGCTTGTTGTTGAGTCAAGTGGCCCAGAAACAGAAGGTTTGCGTACTAGAAGGAACACCTGTAATAAAGAGCCAAAGAGGCACATCACACACTGCAAAGATCAGTGATATGTCGGCGGAAAGTACCACAGGAAATTGCAAAACAGCGCATGATAAAATAATTTTTTTATGAATGACTTTTTGCATGACTTTCTTTTATAGCGAAAATCAGGACAACCATGTTGGAGGTTCCAGTACTAATTTACCATCATGTGTTGGTCCCATCTCTCTGGGTACCTTTCTTCCATGGACCATGGCCTTTAAATCCTGATGAAACCACTCACGTTTCTCTGTAGGTAAATCCCTCAGATTTTCAGGAAATATACTCAAGTAGGCTGTGGGGGAAATGTACCTTGATGCTTATATTTGCCCCAGTTCTTGAAAGCTGTTCAGCATACAATGTGCTAATTCAATATAGTTTTCTGCTTGCTGTTTCCTAAGAAGTTCTTTACGATGGTGAGGTAACTGGACCAAGCAGCAAGCTTAACATCGATCACATGTCTGGTGAAATTTGACTCTACCATGAGTTTACGAATCTGTGGGCCATCAACAATTGCTTGAAGTTATTCAGTGCTGAAACCAGGGAAACAGTCACAAAAGTAGTTGATTAAGTTCTCCTTGAGTAAATAATTTAGAAGTTGAAGAACTCTTGACATAATTGCTGCTACTATCACTGTTGCATTTTTGACATTTCCTCGCATATGGCTCTTCACTCTTTGATTTTTGAAGGTGTGGCAGTTATGCAAAGACAGGTATGAATTCATGCATACAACTATGGTCGCCCAACTGATACAAAGCCAGGATACTCCAATTTTTTTTGTAACAAATGAAATCTGTCAACTTAACTATGCATAAATAACAGTTACAGTGGTGATTTTGTGGTTCCCTACCCTCCCTCCCTCCCCCCCATAGCTACCCCAAAGTTCAAGCTTTCCTTATTCCATTATTTCACACCCCAAGCGCTTCTACAATGATTTTGCATATCTTGTGGGGAGCCCAAGTTTATATTGGTTACAAAGACAAAGGTGTACTCTGAAGTATGAAAGAAACAGCAGCTTGACAAACTTTGTTTTGTTTGTTCACCACAGTCAGTTGTAATAAAATAAGTCGGGATTGTTGCTGATGCTACACTATAGCAGATGAGGATGTTGTTAGGCTAAATCTTTCTCAAGCACTTCACCTAGAGTAGCTCTACCACTGAGAACTGTGTGATTCACAGCACAAGAAGTTGGAATGGCGAGTTTATCAACCTTTGTTTGGAATATCGGGCATGCAGCATAGGATTTATCAGTCTGGAAAGTGTGGGTCGTTGTCATCATAACTTTTTATAGGTGATAAAATAAGTTAAGGTGTATGGTTTTCCTATCAAAATTGGGTTTAACCTCCTCCTCAAGTACTTTTATAGCAACTCTATGACAAAATTATGAATTTATTAAACTTCTTTAGATGCCTATGTATGCGTTTAACAGGTATATTAGATGCAAATATTAAAACATTAATATTTCAAAAAGTAAAGCCAATTCGGCAAAACTAATTTTCGAATTCAGTGTCTTGAAAATACCTAAAATCGTTGAAACATTTCCAGCATCAGAAAAAAGAGGCATTTGGCTACCTTAAGAGAGTCATAATTACTCACAAATTTTTTGTTGGGTTGTGTAATTAATAACTATGGTGAACGCATAAAGCAATTGGGAAAAACTGAACTTATTAATTAATTATTATTAATCAAAATTATCGCAAAAGAACATCACTATGTCTTGAGTTGAGTTGTCTTGAGTTCTACAATTGTGACTTCCAACAAGTACAAAAAAGGCTGAACAAAAAAACAATAAAAGGCTCTCCAATGAGTTTTTAAATGGTGGAGATAAACCTGCTTATGAAGGAGTTTAAGCCTGTAGAAAAGATTTACATTAAGTGGGCAGAAAGCCAAGAGAAACCAATCTTCATGCCCACTTTCAGGCATGCCTTTAAGCTTGTTGCCAAAACATAACGGTGTGCTCTCAGTGAGCAACGAACGGACACCTTCTCACATATTGACCCATTGCTTAACTATTAGTCTATACAGCTGACAAACGAATGCAATGCAAGACAAAAAGAGATGCAATAAATTAATGAAACTACTATTACATTTCTCACTATCCATATTTCTTACCGTCAGTCTTTTAATGAGTTTTGATCTTTCAAGAAAAAATGTGAGCCAGGAGGAAACAGCATCCTCCACGTTATCCACTGATGCAGAACGATCAAGCGGAGGTGAAAAAGAGACAGTCTGTTCAACCAACTCTAAACGTATCTCCAAAATCTAAGACAGGTCGGTTAAAAAGTAAACTTACATTAGCACCAACTACTGTAACGCTTTTAAAATTTTTTTCAATAAGCAAAAATAGCCACGACAAAAATATTCTGACTTTGACAATGTTTAATACCTGATCGTTTTCGCTTTTTTCAGTATTCGCGATGGTGGTGTACATTGCGTCAAGGCTGGTCAATATGCTGGTTTTTAGAGACATTAGCACCATGGCATCCATTTGCGCCGTGTAAAGTTGCCATGCGGGCGATGCAGCACTTATTTCCAGGGTCTGAAAGTAGAAAAACAAAACTACAATCGCGGCATAAATAACAGCATTATCATGCGGAACAGAAAGCAGCATTACCAATTCAGGCACAAGCTTTTTCCTTGTATTTGCTAAAACAAAAATGTACCTATAGATAAAATAGCTGTAAAATGCAATTGCTGTACTAACGTCTAGATTTTTCCTGGAATACTATTACATTTACAAAAATTTGTACTTTTATAACTTTTTCTAATAGTTATCCCAATAAATTAAGAAACATATACAGCAACACACACCAGCTATCACAGATACACAATATTATACAGGGATTGCTCACTTCAAAAGAATCCTGCAACAACTGATGTATTTCTACACCAGACGGAAGCAGTTTCCGGCGATACTGTTCATCTTTTTCATTTTGCTCTTGAATGAGTTGCATCAAGTTTTTCGTCCTACTCTCCTGCAGGTGGCTCGTGAATATATCCAACGCTCCTTCATTCAGCATAGTGTGGTAAATTTACACAACATTTCTTATCACCTTTTGTTCCAAACCGGTTTAAAACCAGTGCAAGCAATCGTTGTAGGTGAGGAAGTGCCCACGCGAAATCCGCTCCACAAATAATTTTAAGTAGAAAGAATGGAATTTAGATTGCAGTTATGACACAACAAACTCACCTTCTGACCATGAATGTGACATCTGTTTCACTTTGTCCCAGTTGTTATGAATCCGTGTTAAGACGGCATATACGTCATCACAAATCACCGACGAAGTCTTCTCCATAAAATCTTCCAGATCTGCCGAACCCCACGTCACTACTTCGGTACCCTCGGAAATGA
Organism: Clavelina lepadiformis; assembly: GCF_947623445.1. Classification (NCBI taxonomy): domain Eukaryota; kingdom Metazoa; phylum Chordata; class Ascidiacea; order Aplousobranchia; family Clavelinidae; genus Clavelina; species Clavelina lepadiformis. The sequence goes on along the minus strand of NC_135241.1, from coordinate 6,086,405 downwards.
GCTCGTCAATCTGGAAAAATGAAGATAAATCGTTAAACAAACAAAGACTTAATGTCTTTAAATCGTAATTTCTTATACAAAGTAAGATAATAGCTACCAGATGTTGTTAAAACGTTTTCAAATTAACTGAGTTAAGCGAATACGCAAGTGCTTACAACGCGCATTTTATTTTCAAAGAGCATTTGTTCGTATTCCTGCATTCTTTTCACGATGTGGTTGTGCTTGGACACGATGGTCCGCATTCTAGTGCACTGTGATTGTAAAGTGGAACTGTCCGTAGAGCGGAGCAAGGCTCGAACAACCGCGGGAATAGGCACCTATACCAGTAAACAATAAAGAAAGCAATTATGGTGAGCACCTTCAAAAGTTGACGATAGCAGAACCTTGTTAAAATGACAAACCTCTCGTTTAACCGTCGAAAAACGGTGGAAGTTTATATGTACATTATTAATACCACACAATATAAAAAGAATGTTTTTCTATATAATTTTGAAAAACAATCATTGCTGCAACCCTGCCGACATTGAAGTTTACACTTACGTTGTGCGGTGATCGTTGCAGGTAATGGACGTCCCGAAGCATTTCTAGAAGCTTCGAGTCGAGATTTACTTTCAGTCCAGAAACGGTGTTTGCCTTCCCTTCCACGTCATCGTTCGAAGTAGACGCTCCGGAGCTGCGATTCCATAACCGGGAATCGCTCGGCATTTGCACTGATTCTAAAGGTTCAGTTGTCAACACCGGCTGCTTTAGACGACTCCTGTGGGGAGAAAAAGCAACGCATAGAACTAAAAAAAAATCTTTAACGACTCACTTCACTTCTTGAACGGTCTTAAGTTTCCTTGCAAACAAATGCAGTTTGTTTAATATAAAATTTGGCGCCAATTTTTAAAACAAGCTTACAACACTCTTCTTAAGCGGATATCAAAAGTAAGCGTAACAACAATATGCTATAAAAAGTATAGAGAACAGCGATAAATGGAGTTAAAACGTCAACATGGGACAAACTTACCGCAAATCCGTGTCCACGCTTCTTGACCATGATGTTAGTAGCCTGGTTTCATACTTTTCAAGTTCGTTCATGATGTCAGTGAATGCGTCACGCAATTGCCAACCTACGTCGCTCTCCAGGGCATGTGGACAGACTTCTCGAACTTTTGCCATGGGTGCACCAACTCTTTCTTTTAGGGCACGGATCTACAATTTCCAAAGCAATGTTTGTTGAATTTGCATATTTAAGTACTGAGACCAACGTTAACATCGTTCACGTTGCAAATGTAAATGGTTTGTTATTAACTTATTATCTAGTATGTGTACGTCTGTACGATAAATACGTCTCGTTTGTATGTACGTGTACCGCTCGTAAGCCACACATATGGATAGATTACCCAAACTAGTTTTCCAACAGTCGGGGGCATATTGACATGGACTGGTACGTTGCTTGCAGACGATTCGAACATCTTTTTCACGGATCGAAATTCTTCAGTGAGTTCATGAATGAGAGAATGATTTTCGGTTTGAAGTTCACGCTGAAGTAATTCCCTCGCACTAATTCCTTCAAAAACCTCCAAAACTCTGACGGGTAATTGATAGAATTAGCTTCACATAATCCAAAAGACTCGAGGGCGAAAATAACAGAATTCAACACCAAACGTTAGCTAAGCTGCGCGAAAGTGTTTTTCTCTCCAGTGACCGCTATGGTTAATACTAAAAATCGTGCGATATTTAACAATTGATTAAAAAATGTAAGCAGAGACTAATTTAATCATAACTAACCAACTAATTATGTACTCAATTCTTACGTAATTGAAATATTACCAAACAAAACAAACAAGCAGGATCAATTATACAACCCTATATTTCAATGTTAAGTTATTGTTCAGAAAAATAATTTGGCCCTCCATTTGAAAAGTGCTTGATGCGGACGATGTAAACCACATAAATATAAAAAACAACTTAAAATTAACCTCAGATGAGACATTGCACTGGGGCTGATACGAATAGATGTCCTCAGCACACCGGCAAGCCTGTGCTCAAGGGTCTTGATAACCGAGCGATAATGAAAAAAGGCCTTTTCGAAATGTTGTCTTTCATCGATGGTTAGCACGTCTCGGTTGTGGCTGGTAAAATCTCGAATTGTTCGCATGAAAACCTTCATTATGCATTTTATTATTTAATATTGGTTATTTTAATGTTAACTTTAAATGGACGTTCAGCTATCAATGCTTACACCGCAATGGGAATACAGCAATAAAATATTGCTATTAAACTAACACCAATAATTCCCCATTAAGAACAAAGGTACTGTAATATCAATTATAGTCAACAATTTGTTACCTGGTGAATGTCAGATATGAGAGCATCCAGGGCTCTTGTGCCCGCCCCTCCGACACGGGCCGCTTCTTCCAAAGTGAAGAAGTGACGGGTGGTCTCCACGAGATCGAGAAGATCATTACATCTTTCCACGAACCGACTCAGGCCCGCAAAACATTTGCTATTTCTCGGAGGCCAGGCTGAGTCCACCCACTGTTCCCCGTCATCTATAATATGAGAGCATTAGCTAGTATAGCAAAAGAATCAACGCGACTTGTATAAACTACTTTGTAGACAAGAAAACTTGTCATCACAGCACAAAGACCACGACTTGAGCAAGAATTTTTCCGTTGAGTGAGTTAAGCACAAACTAACGTAATTAAACAGATCTGTTTAAATAAAACGTAACTAATATGATTTCCACGCAAAAGTTTATGTAGTTTAAGCCATATGCACATTTTAATACGGTTAGACGCTCAAATTTAACTTGTTAGACAATGTCTCTCGCTAGGTGGTATCACAGAGTTATGTTCTTACTGTCGGCTTCACCACCGGAACGCCAGTGCTGGTAGCCGGTAGGTCCATACATACGAGTGCGGAAAAGAACATTTTTATCTTTGGGTCTCAAACGTGCCATAGTAATGACTGTTGACTCGACCTTCTGCATGTTGAATGCGTTTGCGGTTTCCTGAAAAACGTTAACAATAAAATTCAATAAGGGCGATTGTTTCCTATATTGAGGTTTGGTAATGGGCAAGTAGGCAAACAACTGCCTTCCAGATTGATCTTCTGAAGTCACGACAGTTACGAATAATGCACAATTACCTTGAAATCAAGATACGTTCCTCTGAAAGCAGCGCATATGCGCAGAGCGTCTTTAAGCGCTGTGTATGAACGATGCGTATCTTCAAAAGGGCTATCACCGACCAAACTTCTTGCTCTGGCAACTACCTAAAAACAACAAAACCAAATCTAATTTTCTGCCAAGATTTCGGCGTACTGAATTTTTATTGTATCCGCTATACTTCATTGGATAGCATTTTCAGAAGTTGTGCGAACGGTTTCGGCGAGTGATAATATTCGGAATGCTTCCAGATCAACAGCACAGTTTGCAGAAGGGGAGGAAAAACTATGTAAAAATATAATGCCACTATATTAATGCTCTACCGCTCTAAAAGCTGCAACAAAGTGGACAAACAAAGAAAACAAATAAAGTTCAATGCAAATGCATCTGGAAATAAAATGGTGCAAACCTTTTAACATTCTGTCTATGGATGAGGTGCGGTACATGTCATGTATCCAGGGTAACATTGTTGAAAAACACTGCAATCTCGCTTTCGCTTCTTCAAGGGCGATCTCAATTTCGGATTGGACTTCACCAAATGATTGTGCGTAGGCACTGTTGGCATGATTTAAATTCATCAGAATATCAGTTGCTACAGGAGCTGAAACATATCAAAAACCAGCATTGATATACGCTAGACTAGAGCAAAACTTAATTGTATTAATATTCACATATGATAGTCTAATGTAAAGCCAATGCAGAATCATTTTGACCAGAGTCAAATAAACCAAGGACAAGGAGCAATGCTAAGTTTTATAGTTAGCAAACCAAAAAAAATTGATTATTGGCAAGCTATACAATTCTGGTAAAGAAAAACAATTTAAACCTTTTAGCTGGTCAAGCAGAGAAGTCATGTGTTCAATGTACTTTTCCCACATTTGAATTTCATGGTGAGGACGTATAGACTCATTCTGTTCCACACTCAACTGCCTATGAAAAAATGAAACACCTTGCGTTATCAATGTAGCAGTGTTAATTACAAGCAAGTTGTTTATGGGTACAGAGCATTAAAAAGAAAACTAGGGCAAAATGCCTTTTGTTAGAACAGCATTTCTGAAGCATCTTTCGTAATTATGCAAACTTTGGTCACAAAATCATTAGACTCATTTTGGTTGTTCAGACATAAAGTTTCGAAATCCCACATTACAAAATAAACATGCTACTTTTAACAGTAGTGCGCATGGAAAAGAAATGTAACAATATTACAATAACAAGAATATGATTAATTGTAAATAAATAAAAAAATTAATCTTCTTCACTAAACACGCAGCTAAATTAAACAAGCACCAACAAGCCGGTGTTTAACAGACAATCTAAAGCTAAGGAAAAAGTTGAAACTATATGTACTTTGTAGCAGCAAGAGCATCGTGACGTAATAAATGTCTGATCTGTCTAATCCAGCCAACAACAGCAGATTCAAGGACATGAACAACTGCTGGCTGCCGTGGATGGAAAGCAGCTGCCTCTGCAAGCACCTCTATGCATGGGAGAGGTAGCATAACCTGCAAGCATACATTACTGAGACTGACCAAATGAACTCATGGTAAGCGTATAAACATGGTACTTTTCACATTAGTAACCACTGAAAACATAAAGTGGAAAGATCTTGTTTAAAGGCTTCTTTTGAAAACTGGCTAAGAACTATACAGGATTAGTATGTACAGTAGAAATCACTAACTTAACATACCTTTCCATTTTCTACACCTCTGGTTACTTCCAAGTTTCCTAACAATCGATGTATAATATCCATCAGCTTGTCTGGAGTAATTGCCAAATCTTCTCCTTCACTCATAAGATCAGTGTCAGTGCAGAGTAGTGGCAGAAACACGTCCCTTTAAACAATCATAAAGTTTACATTTTTCAATACTACTGTATTAGTCAAAGCAAAATACCCACAATGTAGATCTAATAAATTTGCTTAATAACGATAACAAACCAAAATATAAAATCTTACGTGCCTTTATGAGGTATATATAATGTATCTAGACATAATAATATACGCAAATATTTTTAATAACGTAATTCAAGACATAGTACTGTTTTAAGAAACGAAAGAATTTTACCTAACAAACATGTCAGCATGAGGTAAAACTTCGGACAAATCCATACAGGTAACTCCATCATCAAAATTTCCTGCATGAAGTTGAGAAGCTGAACCAGTCTTGACAAAACTGATGCACTTTTCCAATATCTAGTTAATATAAAGAAAAAGAAAACAAATTTAATAAAAAAAGGGTATGATTAGTTAACTGTATGATGGAAAAACAAGGGGTTAACATAAAAGTGAATTCAAACAAACAGTTTACTAACAAAATGTTTTAATTAAGATTTCAGTTTCGCAATGGAAAACATTTTACAACAAAGATTTAATGTTGGTAAAATAGCCCGAGACAGGTACTTCATGTAAGCAATTTTTGCCATGAATCAGAGAGATTCAAAGCAGATGTTTTCTTAATAACATACTCGTTTTGGAGCATTCAGTGACACTCTCAACCCTCCTCCTCGATCTTCATTTATCCCAAAGACAAACAGCTGATGAGCTTCATCATTAGATAAAAATTCAATCAAAGTTGCTCGAGACTCATCTCGACTGAAGAGTGATCGTAATTCATCGGCTCGCGGTCGAAGTGAGGAAGCAATTCGAGTCTCTAACCACTTCAGCCTATCTTCGGTGTCCATTCTATACAATTAGCTAATTTCCATATTGTGCTAAAGTTAACCAAGTTGTTCTGTTTATACAGTAATGCATGTATGTGTATTCCATGTGCACAAACTACTATTGCTTCAATGGAGGCAGTGATAACTGTTTTGGAACTACTGGAAGTTTGTATGATGCACTGGATTTCCCCAGCACAGAAAGTGGGCTTAATAAAAAAACTGGTGCAGAATTGTCATTGTGCCGGATTTTCTATATTGTAAGTAGGCTATTACGTTGGCGAAGCACAAATTTTGGCATTATAGTTATTGGTGCATTTATCCAGTGCACTGAAAGCAAATTTTCCATAGTGTTTTGGGTCAACTGCAAAAGTGCATGACCACGTGATGCAATTGTATACTATACACCTGCTACACAAATTGTGACGTCATTTGGTTGTGCACTTCTGCACAAGACCCTAAAATTGATTTAAAAAGTTATTTCATCATAAAGGGTGCCCATGCTTTCATGACTAAAATTTTGCTTACACCACCAAGCTTTGCAGTAAACAGCGTGCAGAACGCCTATGCAAACACTCTATTCGCAAATAACTAAACCGGGTATGAGCTCTTATTTAAACAGTTTTAAGTAAAACAAGTTGCTCACAATGGACTTAGCAAATATTTGCGCTCAGTTCTATCTATTTGCCTCGCAAAAGTCTGTGGAAGTGTAGCTTTAGTCAAGTGATGTTAAATACGGTAAAGTGAACCTAGAAGCTGGACCAACAAAAGTAAGTCTGAAGACTGACAGTTTTACACTACGCTAGGCTAGTTAGTACATTAGATTCTCAGAATTAACGTATTGGTAAGTGGTATAAGAAGCGTTATGCAGCTATATAGGCCTAGCCTACCGGTACTGAATTTTCATGGACATAGGCTTGCTGTTACTGTTTAACATGTCCTGGGTAACCAGTTTTAAGCTTAAATTTGCAGTAGTCTTTCCATCACAAACGACCTTTTCAATCTCGAAATAGTCTTCTGCTTTTATTATTGGTATTTCTTAATAATAGGCTATAAGTCAAGTGAATATTGTAGAACTTCAGTTTTTCCAAGGGCTCACACTACGCTTTTCATGCGACTATATCAGTTGTTAGTAGAGTATTGTCATAATACTGCAAATATCAGCTGATAATGCCAGTGAATGTAAGCCAATGGTCATCAACTAATCGGCCTTATCGTGTTCAGAAAACTCAAAAGCCCACGCAGGTGAAAGGTCAATTGACGCGTACTGTTACTAGTAGCAACTTATTGTACCATTACAGTTAGAAAAGCGTCTCTTGGTGGTGCGACAGGCTAGGAATCGCGAGAAAGGGAATTCAAAACATCAACAGTTCAGTATACTTTGGTGGTTTTGCGATTAGCCCTTTAACCAGTTACATCAGCACAAACTTCCACCATTCAGTTGTCATTTAAGCATATAAACAGGTAGATGTCAATGTTACGTACAAGTACTTTGCAAAAATCTTGATGATACTGTATAGAAAACGTAGTCGGCTACTGTGTTACCAAATTCATAGAACTTTGACCTTTTGACAATTGAACATTTGCGCTGCAATCATTCGACTTGCATCTTGTTTCAAAGCCAATCGTTAAATCGAAAGCTTCTGCCTTTCACAAGCAATCGTAAAATATAAAGAGCTTGTAGCGCATCTAGCCATACCAGAATGCCTTTCAATCTGCAAGTGTCACTATGGTCGTTTAGTAAAACCGCTTATGAATTATATTAGTGCTTGTGTTGTAATGCTTTCCTACAAGCGTTTTGGCTAGCAGGAGTCAGCACGGTTTATGCTACATGTTACAGTACTACTGTACATCAGAATTTAGAACAGTCCATGAGTCCACTTTCATTGCCTCATTTAGTCAAGGTTGCTATACAAAGCATTCTAATTCTCCAGTGCAATAGCGGTTTACGCATCGACAAACCACAATAAGGGTCGGCAAATACAGGGCTAGTTTCTAAGGAATGTTACTCAGAATGGTTCCGTAGCAAACGTATTGAAAACATGTTTTAAGAGTCATTTGTAGATACAATAGGCCTAGCCCTAGAGTATAGCACAGTGTGGTGTAAAACAGAACATTGCCACGTCTGGGCACCATTTTGCTTGTTCAATGCAGACTGAGCTATTGTGAATTTTTGTAAGTTTTAACTGTAAGTCTATAGATTATGATAAGACATATAAGGAAAGTACAAGGAATTGAAGTTGCTAAGACTGTTGACAAAGAAATGGTCTAGTAAATAAGTGCATAACCAGATGACGTCACAATTTGAGTAGCTTGGGTCTAGTATACAATTGTATGCCGTGGTTGTGCACTTGAATACTAGACCTCTAAAGAAATCATCAGTTTGTAAAACGTTGGCTTTCGCGGCAATTCGCAAACTATAATCTCGTTTGTTCTGTGAACCAAACCGCTGAAAACACTCGATAACTCGCTCAGTATCTTAGCGGCATATTTTTGGAGTCAGTCAGTGGACGGTTGTGTAGTTGTGTTTACCCAACTTCATCATACGCAAGCAAAGCCCACCGATAACGTGCAAGTGTTATCCGCCGTGCCGTGTATAAGGGCGCGTCACACTTGGTTGAAAAGAATCCCCTTCTTTTGCAAGTTGACAAAAATTGTAGCGTTTGGTAAACTATCCAGCCGACTAGCAAATGGTTGGTATAATGAGTAACAAAATAACTGTTTCTGCAATTAACTATTTCACTGTCTACGCGTCATAAACGGTAAAACACTCAATGTGTCAAGTCAAGTCAGTCAGCCTCTCCGCTGAATGTTGAAAATAGTGGTCGGTCACTTTAACCCAAGGACAATTCAACCCAGGACGAGTAAACTCAAAACAACTCAACCAAAGCACTAATAAACCCAAAACAATTTAACCCGAAAACTATTCAACCCATAGATGTTATTTGGGTCGTCAGGGGTTAAGTCGTCCTGGGTTAAATCGACCTGGAACCGTTGAACCATGGATACGATTATAGCTCAATTCTTCTAGCAGTGCACTTCCAAACAAAAGATTGTATGGATGGAAGTATCCGATTCCGGTAAATTTCGTTCGTGCTTTTGGTTTCGCTTGTCGTTCAAGTTGCTTTAGGCTTACGTAAAACCACATTGCAGTTGAAGGGTTAAGTTTGCATCAAAAACGTTGTTTTGCAACATGAATGACCCTGAAGCTGTATCGTAATCAATGGTGTGTTGAGTCATTTTAGTGGATAGCCACAGTCATACAAATTTGGCATTTAATACATTTCAGTGCTGTTATTTGACGTAAAGCAGCTTCAAAAAACATATAAACGCCTGTTCTGTAACGTGTAAAGGACTTGTCTTAGAGAGTGCGGCGTTGATTTTGATTATAGCTCGTAAACGCTTGAAATATACCTGCTTGAAATTCTAACAACGCGACGTACTGAAGACAAGTTCATCATTGATCCGTTGCTGTATTGAGCATGAACTTTGACATTTCAATTTTAAGCATAGTGTTGTATTCCAACAGCAAGCTGTTAAACCTTTTGTTTTATTGGCAATATCTTCTTTAATGGTATTAAAGCCTGTAACGCCGTTATAGTCATTTATGTGTTTGTTATAGATTGTACGCGTAAAACCGATATGCATTTGCAACTTCCTTCGAACTTTCATGAATTTTCCCAGCATAATTAGCATTTTTGTTAGGCTAATTTGAAAACGTGAGTGTTTTTTGCTGAGCTTGTCGTCACTCCAGAAAGTCATCACGAAAAAATACAATTTTATTATTTATTTTTTATTTATTAATTTGTTTATAAATAATAATTAATTGTAGACACATTTTGTAGAAAATGTATAATATTATAGCATTATATCTGATCGGTACCACATGCATGCATGAAAATTTACGATAACGCCTCCAACACTTAACACAATAATTAATGGACTTTCCAAGCTGTAACAATCAATCCACAGCCACAGAATATCAGTATTTTTTACCTGGCGGCGTATATTACTCATCGCGTACAACATGCCCGAAACTTGTCCATGTGTGTACGAAGCACGCCTTGCTACTCGTTAGTTTGCCTTCGGTATAGTCATATAGTGCGACAGTTTCACACAGCACGAAAAGTGTTGGTTCGACAAAAATTCTAACGCCCGAGGGTGGGCTATTCACCATCAGCGCCCCGCGATACACACCTATATGGTCTATTGAAGCGTTAGGTCTGCTTTTACGTTTTCATCGCTATAAATATATATTTATTTATTAGTGGTCAAATATAGAGTATGATTAAATTATAAAATTGTCGTTTTTGTAAAAAAGATGAAAGCAGAGTTTTACTATTGAATTGATATGGACAATTGTTATGTTGTTATCCGGCTGGTCTCTTACGGATTACTTTTAGGGATGAGGTCAAGTAGGATAAAGATCGGATAGTTACTGCTAAGATAATTGATCTATATTATCAGAAAACGTATAGTACAGAGGAAAAGTGTGTGAGAGCGAACGCTACTATAAGAAAATTTTTTTTTTCAGCTTGGTCTGACTAAAAGTGCCTTAATTGCATAGCGGTCAAGCATATTGTGGAAACTGCGGTGTCGCCTTTTCTGACGTTTCAAAATTTCTTGAAGAGCTGATGGAATTATGAAAAAAGCATCTAAACTTGTATAGCCGGAGGGCGGGAGCTTTAAAACGCCCCGTTTGATACACAGCAATAAGCTCAGCTTGATAAACTGGAAAGTTGGTTAAACAAGTTTATAGCAGATGATGGCTAAAAGCGAACCCCTATTTTACGAGAAAGATGACTCCTGGCAGCCGCCCCTGATGTATCCTCCTGCTTATAACCCATTGATAAGGGGCCGGTCACCCAGCAAACGGGACGAAGTAGAATTGGCAACCAGACATGACGAGGACGGGGACACGTAAGGAAATTTGTTTTGCTTTAATTTGTTATTTACATTTAGCAACAAGCTCCTTACATTGCTAAAACGCTCGTTTTTGGCTCGAGTTGAAATTTGTTTAAGTTCTAGTTTTGTTCTTTTATCAAGTTTGATAAAAGTGTATTTCTATTCGATTTTGAATTTATTTGCTGGTTGAAATAATCGGAATTATAAAGGTTTAATGTATCAACACCTTTCTCTATGGGTATGAATCTATTCTAACGTATAAATTGACTTTATAAATCGTGTTGTAATTTGTTTACTTGTATAGGTCGTCATGAATAAATTAATCATGTTATAAATCCTCTTTTTGCTTTCGTAACGTAAGCCATGGGGAAAATCCTTTCAATTGTAATCGTGTCGTATTTTGAGCTTTTTATACTAAAATGTAATTATTTTTATCACACGAGGTGACTGTAGGTTACGTTTGTGGAAGATTTTAGTTTAAAATTCCCTGACTGGTAAACGTTACAGATTTCTTCATGTCGCGGCCGCTCAGAAAAATGAAGTGGCCTGCGAGAAACTTATTGGAATAATAAAGCAATGGAAACTTTCAATGGATTTGAGAAATAAACTTATGCAGGTAATCATTGGTTATTTTGCGGTTGTTGACCACCACAGTAATGCGTGAAGACTTTTGTATTTACCTGGCACCTTTGCGCTCTCACGCATTCTGTACCCACCGGTACTAGAAAGTTGCGATTAAAATCAAATCGATCAATCTCTTTTTAGCCCCGGGTAAAATTGTGCGGATATATTTTGAAACATTTTACATGATTGTACTTTCCAGTATTGTTTTTTTAAGGCAATTTGTACTGTTTTTTCCAGGCAATTTGTCTATATAAATTCCACCAGCAAAATTAACACACATGCGGTTGGTATTGTTGTCAGACTTATTCCCATCGTACACGCTGTAGCTTGACTGTACGGGATTTTATATTTCGATATATTAAAAGCGATAGTTGACATGTTTTATATTGGGAACAAGAAGCGTGTTTTGCGATTTCGAATCTCCGCCGTTTGTTGTACTACTTTTTCCCAGTTTCGAAAGGGAAGCATCACGCTAAAATACCATTATGATAAATGACTTGCGAAATCCTTATCAAAACCGAAACTACATTTGATGTGATGTCTAATGTAGATATTCTGTTGGCAGACGCCACTTCATGTGGCTTGTATCACGGACTACAGCAACATCGTAGCGCATCTGCTGAAGGCCAGTCCGTCCTCGTGCGAAGTGACCGACCGCCATGGTAACAACGCTGTCCATTTGGCGATTAAATACAGCAGGAAGTCAACACACTACGCCACCTTACGCACAGTTGTGAAGGCAGCGTCGATGCAGGCTATGGAGAAGAAGAATATTTACGGTAAGCCAATCACATCCGTGACTTTTATATAAATGATTTCGTAGTTTGCCGATGACAGTAATATTATAAATTAATTGGGTAAAAACAGCATGCAAAGCTGCAACATTTTTTATGCATTTGTTTATGCCAGTGCGCTTGACAGTTTATCTTTAGGCTTTATGGATTCCACTATTAAAAGAAACTTGATTGGCATGACATATGGGCTATAGCACTTCCCACGTACTTTCGATTACATGGCAAAAACCATAAATTAAAACCATAAAAACCACATTGTCTGCTTGTTTGCTTTGCGCTGAAAGTTTACGCTTCATGCGTTTTGCATAGCTGGTTAAAACTCACCGCTTGCAGCCCTTGCGAAAAGAGAAAACATATACGTGGTGGAAGTAGTTAAATCGCCAAGAGCATCGAATGGTTTCCTTTACCTGATCGTGCGTTAATGTAATATCAGCGTTGTTTCGTTCCCGTTGCGTTTCAGAGGCGCTGTAGGTTAAACTTGAACGTCAAAGTGCCTGAGGTTGCGATCCTTGCAGTTTTATGTCCTAAGTGGTACTAAGTAGTCATCGTTGTATATAGTACTGTAGACGCAAAGCTTTTTTCGGTTACTGTTATTATTAGACTTCCTTTTTTTGCCTTAAACCTTCGAGCGATTACAGATCCAAACGTGGCTTGACATATTGTGATGTCGCCTGCGGTGTTAACACGGTTGTCATATGTACAACCATTTAAACAAGGCTACACTTATGAAATGGTATTTCGTCGTACGATAGCGATAAGAAATTACATTTTTTAAGTTTGAAAATTTTGAAAGTTTGGAAAATTTTTAAGTGAAAACCAGCAAGAGTTTTGTTCATTGATTCTCACTGTTGGACAAAAAGTATCCGCTTCAAAACAGAAACTTTGCTAACCGCTAAAATGCAGCCAAGCGTTTTTATGACGGTGAAAACGTGACATGCCTGTGTCGTAGGCCTATTTCAGACGCAGTAGACACAGAAATTGTGCCAGATTGGTTCGTCATCAGGTCTGGTTTCAGGTTTTGTATTAACAAAGGGACGATGCGAAGTAATTTCGCTTCCCCTGTATCTACAAGAACTTTGTTTTTGCTGACTTTCTTAGGTTTCAGTATTTTAGTCTCACGTGCACCCGCAAAAAGCGAATGGAGCGTCTAAGTCTTAGACTCTAAGAGATGGATTCGATCGGTTGGAAGAATGGAAGTCACAAGTGTTCCGTTTCACTATAACATCGCGCTTTAATCAATTTCTCGGCGTACGTTGCCCGTCAATATGACTCATGATCGAAACTATAATTTACTTAAGGCAAATCCGGTCCTCTGATAGCCAAACGCCGTTCTGAAAACCGCGTTTAATGATTCAAAACGCTATAGATAGTCAGTCCGACGTGCTGTATCATAGTCAGTGATTTAAGTTGACTATTTTATTAATTTAAAGTTTTCAGTCAGTCGTAAGTAATAATATTTTTTCCATTTTTGAGAAAATTTGAAAGAATGTTGGTAAAGGTTTGAATAGTCTTTTGTTTTGTTTGCAAAAATATTATTAAAATAATTTTCTGAGTTTGCTGTTGTTCGTGTAGCCATTAAATTAAGGTATTAAAACAGGTTTAGCACCTATACATGTCGCCGCAACTGAAGGAAACTCAGAAGCTGTACGTTTGTTAAAACAAGCAGGAACCGATTTGAATATTTTGGTAAGTCAAGTAAAAACATTAATTATACTACATTGTTTGTTTGTGGTACGATCGGTGAAGTCATGTAACCATTTGCTGATGCTAGTTTTAACAACAACTCAGTATGTAAGCGTTTATCATTGATTTCATCTGCCTTCACTGTACCTGCAAAAGGTTACCGGAGTGTGTATTTTTTATGTAAGTTCTGTGGGTGCATACACAACTTATACAAGCATCAACATATTCAAAAAGGTTTTGATTTCCGCGCAAAATGCAACTTAAAACGCTAGTCACGAAGCGAAATCGTGAATTGATTAGCTGGCACGTTTTTATGTTGCAACAACGCCATAAGCAGAATATAGGTTGACAAACAAATGCTTGGTTGGTGAGAAAGCGTTTAGAAAATATATATGTCGTGCGGTTAGCTTACAAATACTGAGTTACACCACGCAAAAAATAGCCATTTTATCAGTCGGGCCATGTACTACGTTGCTAGTCATAGTTTACACATGTGTTACGAAAGAAATTGCTTAATTAGCGCATTGTACAGTATTGCGTGTTTTCCGGGTTAACAGAGGATATTACTTGCCAATAGCTTACAAAAGGGGCGTTGTACACAATACCCAAAAAGGTCAGCAAGTTTTCTTCGTACATACGGATAATAAAGTCAGTAGTTTCGAATCGTCTCTTCACATCTTTCGTTGTTCCAATATAGGAAAACAAAGGCGGTGCATCAGCAATCATCCTGGCTGCCAGAGCATCGCAAAGGGAAGCGGCGCAAGCTCTGCTCGAGGTACTGTATAGCTATTAATAAGCCCGATTGACCTATTTTGACAGACATGTCTGACGTAGATGGTGTGTAGATTACACAATTTTTACGCAGTTGCGAGGGCTGCCTTCGTCTGTTGTGTATTTTGTTGTTGACAATGCTCAAATTGGAAAACCCGTTTTGATGCTTAGTCGTAAAAATATCACGCGAATCGTATTGTATCGTACCGTGAACTGGAAGCGAAACGTGTAGCGATACTACCCAGCGATGTTGGAGTATAATGTAAACTTTAAAATCGAAAATTATTCAGCTAAGTGGACAAACGGATTTGAACAGAAGCGATCCTTATAAGGTTAATCGTTTGTTAAATCACAAGGCCACGCCTCAGTTTCGTTATGTGTCATATATGGAGGCATAACTCGTTTTTTGTTACAGCTCGGCGCTAACCCCAACATTAGAACGACGTACGGAGAGTCAGCGTCTATGTGGGCCAGCACAAAAGGTGACCACGCAATGGGTGAACTGCTTGCTTTATATGATACGCCATATGACGTCAGCAATAGACACACACCAATGCCGCGCTACGTAAACTTGGAATCGTATAACTCCAATGCCAGTAACGTCAGTAAGGAAGTACGTTGATGTCGTGTAAACATGGTTGATATATTACTTGGGTTGGCTTTAGGTAAATATTTAGTTATTATTACGAGCTATCAATTGTCCAACAGCGTTTCATCGTCGACTCACAAGATGACGTGAAGGTTAGACCGTTCGTCAATAGCTCTCTTGCCAATAGAGCCTCTTCTTCCGTGGAAGAACGAAAGACGTCTTCAACAACCCAGCATCACGGCGTGTCACTAAATGGTCAACCTTTTGTTAAGAAAGAAAGAATTTCTCCAGCTTCGACATATCCAGGCACTGAATGTACAAGACGTGTAAGCACAACTGAAAGTCAAGCCGAAATAGAACCTCAGCCTATTAACTATACCATGAAAAAACTGTCGTCAACTAGCAAACCAGTTGAGCCAGCCAGTACTGCGCAGCGAAATCCTAAACGCGAAGCGGTCAATGACAAACCGCTAGATTTAAGCGTGAAGAAATTGAGGATGACCGCTCCAACCCAACGTTTCATTTCCCGGGCCGACTGTCATCCTGTCGACCAACAAGCCCAACGTCGCAGCAATTACGCCATTGTTCACCCTACTTACCACCATTCTCAGCTACGAATTCCAACACCTAACTACTTTTACAAAGTCATTCCTCATCAGTTTGCTGTCTCCAATCATATTACATTGCCTGCCGTTCCGCCTACGAACATGCTTTACCAAGCGCTGGCTGCTCGTAATAGCCACGTCATCGAACCAGTGAAACCGCTGACAAAACTATCGGGCGACGCGCAACAGCCAACTAGGACGCCTGTGGAGGCCCACGGTCTAAACCTACCGGGCAGTTTGCGAAAGATTACTCCGCAGGATTCACCATCAGGTGGGCCTTCCGGTTGTCGCAGGAAAATCAGCGCTGAACAACCACTAAAAAATAAGCATTTTATTGAGTGCAATAATACTAGTTTACGAGTTAGCGCTCGTGGTAACATTGCATCAACTGCTGCCAAACTCAGCGAAGTCGGCATTGCTCCACAGGTTGGCATCGGTCCGGTCGAAATGGTCCTTGATCCCATCCAGCTGCAAATGATGAAGAAGTATCCAGATTTGCGTTACATAACACCGGAAATCCGAAGATTTATTGAAGCGTGTGATCAACATCGACCAATAAGGGAGTGTTCCGCCCCTGTGGCAGACTACCACGCTTCACTGGAGACGCGAAGATCAAGCACAAACTCATCGGTTGTGTCCGCAGTGGCAACCGAAAAAAAACATTCCATGAGTCGTGAACAAAGGTACCACAATGATGAATCCCAAAATGAAACTCCAACCTATCATAAAACCAGCAAACAGGCCCTCGTTAGAAGAACTAGTTTACCCATCGACGGCGGGATGGTAAGAAAGTAGTCTGCATTGACAGTGTATTGTAGATCTACTACCTGCACCGGTACAATATTTTCAAAAACGCTTGTTTTATTCAATTCTATCATTTTCATGCAGAATCTTTACTTGATTCTTTTTGCTGCAAACCCTGTAACGATCCATTTCTTAGGACAACTAAGTAGACGACATCTACACAACAAATTAGATATGTTAATACAACAAAACAGTGCTAACTTTGTGTGCTTGTCTTTTCAGAGCAATGAGAAGCTTGACCTGAGATCTTACACTGGATGTCTTCCGCCACATTACCTACATCTGCTCGAGTCTTCTGGAAACTTGCCAATAAAAACAACAAATGCCCTGAAAAACGTGGCGGATATACTTCAAGATGACATGGTTGAGAACGGGATTACAATCAAGCAAGAAACTCCAGATAAAGGTTACAGGTTGATAAAAACTGAATTTTCTTGTCCCAAGTTCATCAAGTTGGAGTAGAGTAAATATGCACAACACAAAATTTTTTGCGGTTTTGATGAAACCGAGATTTAATTGAAGTTTGTTTGCGCAGAAATTAAAATCAGCAATATCAGAAGTCAAACCCGATCTCCCGAGCCAACAGTGCACAGTTCGTCCAATCCAGCAACTAACGCTTCACTAATCAGTATATCTCCCTGCGCCACACCTCCACTATTGTTTTCTATCGCCAATAAGCTACCTGTTTGCTCCGTGAGCAAAATCTTCGATTTCGATGAACTTGGAGATTGGTCTAGTATTGAGAAAGGGGAATACCCTGCATTTGATCTTCCTTACAAACTGTCCAGTAGCCAACAAGACAAGACATCCCATAAACCGTCATTTTCCACGGACTTTCGCGTCAACCAGAAATATATTTCAGAAGGAACGAAGGCGATACTTAGAAGTGTTACTGTCCCGCTTAAACAGAAACACAGCTCTCCTCGCCTTGGCTATCGATTGTCGTCGACTAACAAGCAGGCTCACAAGTGTGCCTGCTGCGCAAATTCCAAGAAATCGGAAATTCCAACCCTGATAGAGAACATATGGAAATTTACTCCTTCCAGAAAGTAAATTTATGTTTGTTTAAAATAATGTTTATTTCAAGTCATTTTTGATCAATTTTTCAATTTGAGGTCAGTTTGCCTAAACTCTTTCTCTTGACAGGTATGTTATCGCCTCCTCTGTTACGTCGTCGAATGCGGTTTACTGCAGCGAGATGGAAGTGAGAAAAGCTCATTTAGGGGCGGAAACGTCGTCCGCGGATTTACCGAAAGAAAAAGAAGTTCCTCCACTTGCAATATCCCGGGAAGAAGCCGGACCTGTGCCCCTACTTCGAAGAACCCATCGCATGAACTCTTTAGACGCTAAATTGGAACAACTAAGGAAAAGAGCGATTGATCGCCAAGTGGATTCAAGTAAAACAACATCCACAAACGACTCAGTCGCGGAGAAAGTTTCCCCCAGTAGTTCCCCCCAGCAGACAGTCGTAGATGTTATGAACAGGTTTGATGACACCTGTGATGTACTAGCCAATTCGATTGAAGATTCCTCTGACGACGAATGTGACAAGAAGGCTGCCGCTGTGACAAACGGACCACGAAGAAATATCGTAAGGAAACTACAGCGGAGGGATTCACCGATTGACGGCCGTTCTTGCTATCCGAAGGTGTTGGAAGTAAATCAACTCAGGGTAAGCGATAACGTACTTATTATACAAATTGTTTAGAGCGAGAATATTTTTATCAACTGCCGCCTTGCCCTTAAGCGCTTCCTAGTAAAACCAACATTCGGACCTTATGACAATTAGCTTGCCCTGGGGCGTATTTGTTAGTTTAGTCTACAATCTGCAGCTTTCTATTTCAAATTTGACTTATTTTTCGAGCTATTCAGTAACCGTCCAATATTGAAATTGTTGAAGATATTTCTCCTTACTTTCCTCTTACAGCAGTATATCTTTTAACTTTCTTTTCTGTGAGGCCCTTACAAACTTTTTATCCATCAACATGGCTGTAGATTATGTGGTAACGATTAAATTTTTTTGTTGCCAAGTATGAAATTAACGAATAACTAATGCGTCATGTCGAGCTTTTGGGTAACATTTCTTGCCCAATATCACGAAGACGATTAAATGCTATGATACTTAGCTATATAAACTAAGATCATTAACTCCTAGATCGTCCTATAATGACTCAAATTCAGGTTAAAGCTGTTAACTTACCTTTCAATTCAGTTTTTTTGAATTATTTTTTATATTGATAACAAAAAATTTAAAGTTGGAACTGAAAAGTAATTCGAACATTTCCTCATTTCACGCCTTGCTTGTTTTCAGAACGTAGAGCGCAATAGCGACATCTCGCGGCACATGACTCTTAGCCAGTATCAAGTCATGTCATCTTCCTGTCACAATCGAATGAATAGCGCAGAAGACATTGGGATCAGCGATCTTGAAATAAGCGATGATGAAGATACTAACACAATGGTAAACGAACGCGAAGCCGGCAAGATCGCCTAAAAACTGCTGGAAATTAAAAACAAGGAAGCCATAAGTACATCAGACAATCAAAGTTTGTTCAGTATTGTTTTCTGTTGCCACGTTAACAAAATCAATTCATAAACGTTAACTAATATATTGCAATTTTATTATGTGCAAAATCCGTCAAGTGCAAATATATATGTCATACCTCTATTCAGTATTTGTTTCAATTTTCTGGAATAATTTTTGTAAAGTAAGTTAAGTTTGTCTGACGGTGGTGCAGCCTTCAACCAGCTAGTATTAATGGTAAGTTTTTTCACCTGTCATAAACTAAAATTGTTAGCACGAAATCCTTTAAACTTATTGCATGACTACGAGTAAGAAAAAAGCTAACACGATTGAGTCTCATCTACAACAGAGCACAGGAAAAGTTTAATGATTCAAATGATTACATGCACATTGGAGAACCAAGTAAAAATAACCACATGTTAAAACCGTTAATATCGGTTAGTAAAGTATTATGCGTTTGACAATTAAAAATTCGCTTATATCTCTAAAAACCGTCGGACATCTTGCAAACTGGTACATTTTGTTTGAAAGACCATGAACACTTTCACAAAAGCATGGCTGAGCCGTGAAATAGCTTTCAGCAAACATACAGCGTTCAGGGCTATCTGTAATGAATTTCACACCAATAGAAAAAGCAAGAAAAAAAAGTTTAAAACTTTTCATTTTCTTGAAGTTACCGGACCTTCGCGTCTATGTCATTGCCTTGCTCTGTGGGTCTCACTATAATGTTATTTACTTCCATATGCGGTGGGGAATTTACTGCAAACATGACCGCATTTGCTATGTCGACCGGTTCCAAGCATTTCAAACTTGAGTACAACTTTGATGCTTTTTCTGGCTGATCTTTATTCAGCCTACAAACATGTAATACCTTAAGTTGAAGTTGTAACAAAATATCGTTAGTAATACATATAAATTATTTACTGACTACATTTAACTGAAGATCCTATAAATCTGTACCTATACGCAAATTTACTCTCCACCAAACCAGGAGAAATTCCTGTCACTCGTATGCGGCTTTGAACTTCACGAAGATCTTGCCTCAAGCCTTCAGTCAGAGCAGTGACGGCGAACTTGGTAGCAGAGTAAAAAGGTCTGTAAACAGTGTGGCCGGACACACTGTTGATGTTTATAATGTGTCCATCTTCAACACCACTTGATTTCATCAATGCAATAGCCTCTCGCGTAGCTATGCATAACGCTAAAACGTTGACATTCAGCATTTCGGCCCATTCCTGCATGTAAAGTAATTTGTAACAGATTTCATAGCCCTATAGTAAGTAGTTATTAAAACCACGTCAATTGATGTAGGCCTACTTCTGTTTTAGCAGACATCAATCGTGCGTGATGAGACATTCCCGCGTTGTTCACACAAATATTAATGGTTCCAAACTTATCTTTGATGAAAGCAAACACCTCCAGAATTTGACTTTCATGATTCAAATCACATTTCTTTGCAAACATTTCTCCAGGTCCTTTGGCGTTGACATCAACTGCAATATCTTCCAGTTTATCTAAATTTCGAGCACATCCAACCACCTTTATTCCATTTTTAACGAAATTCCTAACAATAGCTGCCCCTATTCCGGAGGATGCTCCAGTTACAAGCGCGACTTTGGTATCGTTGGCACACTGCTCCATTTCACAAATTTACCCTAACACTTAGGTTACTATAGCAGTATAGCTACTGTAGAAGAGTAATGCCGGTATCACAGAAATATTATGTTGTGGAATCAGACAAATTAAAAATTATTTTTAAATATTTATCACACTTCATGTTCACGAATATCCAAAAAAGACTTTAATTAATATTAAAAATTTTGGCACGTTTCTAACTATACCAAAAGCAAGATGACTACGTCGAACTTGCAAACTAAAGGCGAATGATATGGTAACAAGAGCCAACACGGCAGAACCTGTTTAATGATTGACGCACCTCGATAAAATATCAAACTTAGCCATGTTTGCGAATATCGCAGTATTTCGTTGCTGTATATTCTACACTGTACAGTATAATCAGCATACACTGCAGCGGCTTCATGTGTCCCAATGCACAAAGACTGAACATTCACATCAAGCATATTTCTCCAATTTTGCATTTCAAACATTACGAATTCGTCATTTCTGGCTTCGGTATTTACAATTTGTTTTTAAACATGGTTGACGTCTTACTGGATCTTTTTTACGATAAGCCTGCTGTTCATGTATCTACGTCATGTATTTAATATTCTGTTATCATACATGCACAGCTCATCCAGAGCAGGATAAAGACCGTGTTGGACCTGGGGCTAAAAGGTATCATTGGGCCTATACAGAATTTTGTCTCTATTATTTATTATAAAGCAAAATGCATGCAGAATATTCACAAAGAGTACTCTCCCAAACATGTTATAAAACTATTAATTATTATTTAATAAAAATTAAATCATGTTAAAATATTATTTTATTTTATAATTAATTATTTTATAAACAATTCACCAACACATTCTCTATAAATCATGTTAGAAATTTCGATTGTTTAATAGGGCAAATATAAGCTATAGCCAATATCTATTGTGAGTGTAGGAATTTGAACTGCGTCTGCACGTCAGGGTAATTATATCTGCAACGCAATTTTATTTCTTTGTTTTTGTGTCAATTGGAGTCAGCTAATTACATTATTGGGCGACATAACATATATTTTAACAAAAACCAAGGTGGTTATTTCCTAAATTTCTAGTATGTTGCTCAACACTCTACTTTGGAGTGAGCGCCTAAGCAGGGATTCTTTCTACAGTTTAATTCTTGTATTAGTAGATTAGCTGTTCCTTTGATTCAATGTGGCACAACGTGTAGTTAAAGTATTTTAAAGTCGCATTTGAGGCGTAAAAACACAAAATGTTTGCGTTTCGGGCATTTTGAGCGGGATAGACAAGCTCGGGAATTTTAAAACCAATTTTTAAAGTTTTTTAGCTTCCCTCACTCCAACGCAACCCTAAATACGCTACTGCTTGCTAATTATGTACAGTTGTACTTGGTAACACAATATTATTGTGAGGATTATCAGTATTTTAATATTTTCACGCCGACGCTGTTATTTTAAGTATACGCTAGTTGCGCAATTCTTTATAAGTTGAACAATAACAGTAGCTAACTAGTCTAATTAGACCTACAAAAAGGTGATGGAGGTTATGAAGCTAAAATTGGCACATATGCGCTTAAATTATAATTTTATTAACGAAAGGACTCCAAGTAGGCTATATAGCTACGAATCGTTATTGCTCTGCCAATTGCTACTAGCTGACGTGCCTGCAGAAGATAGACACAAATACCAACCTATGTATGGTAGAATAAAAGTTTGTCTAAAACCTGGATCTAACAAACTTTTCAGCGTCGGTTGTTAAAAAGCAAGCGATCAATGGATCGTCTAAGATGCACTTAGCGGCTTAGTGTGGAGTAAAATATAAGATACAGCAAGCTGACTTTGGTTTTAATTTTATATTTTACTCCACACTATGTATGGCAGGCTCATACTTAAAACGCATTTAACATAATGAGTAGAGACGAGCTCAATAAACTCTGAAAAATTTAGGCTTCGATTGACTTGCATTTATTAACGCCATTTTTGCTTCGCAAAATTAACTTTGCTTAAATCTCAATTCTTTAACAACACTTTTTTTTGTAAAATCAACTTTAGCTCATGGTTTCATCTGCAGCGCGCTGCACGATGAAGTTAGTCTACAGTATAACCGAAAGGTATTTTCATATTTATGTGGACAATAGAACAGCCAACTTATAGTTTTTACTTTTAAAATGCCGTTGTAATCTTTGTGAAAGCGTTGTAGCTGATAAGTAGTCGTAAACAGGGAAATGCAATAAACGAAAAAGACTGAAAACGTAAAACGGTTTATGGTTTTAAAAGATTAGGTTCGTGAGTGGGTATGGCCTGATACCTTCTTCCTAAATACGCTAGTGATAGCATAAAATAATATTTAGGGGGGTAAATGACAGAATCTCTGAAAATTGTTTAAGATTTAGAAGTTTTTATCTAGACCATTTTTAAGCCAACCTGCAGAAATAGATTTGTCCCAAAAGCATTTAGAAAATACCTGTACTGTTCAATTGTAGGCTAAACCATGATTAGTGATATTAACAAAATTTTAACGACCGCTTATATTCTAACAAAAATTCTTATTCTTTACGAAGCTTTTATTGTATTGGTTACGTAGCCGTATTCACTTCATAATGAGTTTTGTAATACCATTTCCTTTCAGCATCTACTTTGGACAACGTGGATAACCTTATTTTGCTTCTACAACTCGATCCAACAGTCAACAACTCTGTATCAGCAACTGCAAAGCTCAATTTGCATTGTTGGAAGTAGACTTTTTAGAAACTTTGTCTCGATGCTTGATAACCAGATATACAGTCGATTGATTGATTTACAGTCGAGCCCGAGTATGGCTCGAATCTGGCCCAACGTTTTTTAAACTTTAGGTTGACTTTAGGTCTTACAATTTTGGATTATTTTATTTGACTTTTTAGCAAAAAAACTCCAGTATCAAGCGGCTTGATTTTGAATACGCTTAATTCTTATCTTTTACATTTTACAATTCGAACTTGAAAAAGGTGAGAAAGATTTACGATATTCCTCTTCAGTTCAATTGTCCGGTTGGTCTTATACGCATATCATTGATTTCCACGTGTGATGGAGATGTAATAGCAAATGACACTGCATTGGCGACATCATCAGGCTGTAGAGAAGGCTTTGTGGCATACAACTCGTCTACACTTCGTGAATCATCTTTGTGCATCCTGTTATATTATAAATTTTTTATCACAACTTTTAAGATTACTTTTTGTCTACAACCATCGCATAAAAAATGTGTTAAAAGATAAAAGTATAGGTTTATATAGAACTAATTGTCATACAATTTTCTTATTTTCATCATCTTTAAAGTAGAAATATTGAGACCATACCGATACATAAGTTCTGTCTTCACTAGGCCAGGCGAAATTGCAGTTGCACGAATGCGGCTATTTGCAGCACGTAGCTCTTGTCGTAAACCCTCCGTGAGTGCTGTAACAGCATATTTTGTAGCCGAATAAAATGTCTCAAAACAGATCTTGTGCCCTGCGTTGCCGTTAATGTTGACAATGTGTCCATCATCTACATTTGTGTTTTTCATCAAAGTGATTGCTTCTCGAGTTGCAATGCACAAGGCAAGAATGTTAACATTGATCATTTCTTTCAAATGCTGCAAAAATCATTACATACTAATCAGACTTGGTTTTGCTGTTAAATTTCTAGATTTGAAGTAAAAATCTTAACATTAAAAGAAACAAACCTCAGTATCTGCAGACACCATGGGAGTATGGTAGCAAACCGCAGCGTTATTTATGCAAATGTGAATCGTTCCAAATTGTTTTTTAATGTATTCAAAAACAGCTAGGATTTGATTTTCATCAACTAAATCACATTTGTAAGGATACATATGACCAGGGCCAGCTTTATTGACTTTTGTGGCTATCTCATTTAATTCAGTTAAATTTCGAGCACAACCAACCACTTCCATTCCATTTTCGACAAGTTTTTTTACAATAGCAGCTCCGATACCAGCTGATGCACCAGTGACTAAAGCTACTTTTCCAATCCAACTTTCCATGGCTTTAGAAACAAAATTGTGGCTTATGATAATACAAAATAAATGCTGGAAAAAAACATAAACATATAATTGTAAAATGTGACTAATAAATGAGATAATTTAAATTTCTTTATTACATTGTTGATTCATTCACCAATAAGTATACTTTGTGAATTCTTCATTAAATTTCTTATTTTCTAACGATTGATTCAAAGTTTATATGAAATGAGTTTTGCAAAATTCATTATCATTCTATGACAACAGCAACATCTGTCTGCTTTAGAATAATTAACTTTTTTACTTTACAGTTTTTAGCCGCTATGATTGTTGATGTTGTAAGTATGTAACTGTCTGAACTTTCTTGTTATAAGTTCAAGTATTTGGAGTAGAATTAATAAACATACGTCTGAACGTTGCACAAAAAGTTCGCAAGGTTTAGTGTGTTTGTGCAAAAATTAAAATCAGCAATAACAACAGAAAAACCCGGTCGCCCGAGCCAACAGTACCCACTACTCCCGGTCCAGCAACTAATTAACTGTCCACTAATAATTAGTAGGGTATATCTCCATGCGCCACAAGTCACGTATTTGATTGTAAGCAAAATCTTCAAATGAACTTGGAGATTTATCTCGTATTGAGAAGGGGGAATGCCCTGTATTTGATCTTACTATAGACATCGGACATATAAACACAAAACAATTGTATTCTGGTCATAGGTGGGCAGTACCGAGGTACTATAGTACCGAATCTCTGTACCGAGTTACTTTTTCACGAACTTTCAGTCGGTCCTGGTACTCGGTACTTTCCACGTGATAATTTCAAAATGTTAGCAAGTATGTTTTCAAAACCACATGTTAATTAATCCTTAGTACTAATTTTACCACCTGTTGCTCTTTTTTATTCTAGAAATGTCGAGTAAAATTGCAAGCGATTAACGTCACATATGTTTTGACCTGGAGTAACCTTTACTGAGAGCATAATTTCGGCAAACATTGCATTTGCAGCAGCATCTTTTACACAAAAAGTACCGGTACCGACAAAGAACCGAACTATTTTTTTAGAATAGTATCGAATACCGGAACCGTCAGTACATGTTTTGCATAAAACCGTTACCGTTATCGACGGTACTTTCAAAGTACCGACTACCCACCTATGGTTCTGGTTACCTTCAATGACTATCGTATCTATCGGTCGTGAAGTCTTGCGCAACTAGGATTCTAATTTTATCAAACTTGCATTCAACTCGACAAAGTTTGTCCACATCACTGTTCATTTGATTGACACCGTAATAAATTCCAATTCTACTAAAGACTAGAACAGTGGTTCTCAACCGCCGGTCCGCGTAATTTTTTTGCCAGTCCGCAAAGTATCTTACTTTCTGCCAAGCTACTTTTAATAGGGACTCATAAGCATTGCAAAGCTGTTACTCCTTGTAAAACTCACTTTACGCCTGGCCGATTCACAGCAGAAAACTGGCGAATCTCGCCTTCATTGATACCGCAAACACAACGACAACTTTGGTTAACAAAAAGATTACACATATCTGATCTATTCACTACGATCTTTTGTTGCAGGTACGTGAACATTTTTTTAAAATCTTTACCGGTCCGTGAACATTTTTTAAGATCTTTACCGGTTTACCGGTGTAGAAAGGTTGGTAACCACTGGACTAGAACAATATCAAGAGACACAGGCTTGAGTACTACACTGAAGAAGGTCCAAATTAGACTCGGTTATACTAGAAGAGTAGTAACAACCGGCGTAACCATTGAATTACATACAAACAGCTGTTATAAGCCAATACAGGGAAACATGTCATAAATCAACACACACAAAAGCGACACGAAACGCAGCTACAAACGAGGACAGGAAATGGTTTGCAGGCTGTTTTAGGGAAACGAAATTCTACGTTATGTTCTGGGAAAATTGTATCTTGAAAATAATACAAACTCAGTAACTAAAGTCAAATAATTTCATTCAATATTTTGTTTCGCTGTTGGTTCGCAATTCTTCATACCTCTATTCGTCAAATGGCCGTTCCAGGAAATCGAAGTAAAGAGTTGGAGTCGATTTCTTCAAATACATCGAAACACATAAATGGTGGAAAATACAACATTTTAATGAGAACAAAAATAAGGACATTGCTGTATCTTACTATGAGGGTTGTATATCTGAAATAGTAATGCACTTAAAACATACTCAATTATGCTAATGATTACGGTGTAAAACAACATTAAAAATGACTCGCTTTGAAATACTTGAAAAACAGTTCTGTTGGCTTTGGAATTCATGTGTTGCTACTTTCTATCAACTTATCACCTCTGTACATAATATATGGTCAGCTATATGCAAAAATGCTACACATTAGCGCGCCCCACAAGAAAAAAAGTAGAAAATGATTTGCACTTGAGCAGGTATACTTTACGTAGTCCAGATAGGAGTAAATCTGCTTCATTGAGGGTGAAGTTATCATTGCGCCTTTTGCAGGCCTCATTGCATTTGAGCCACGAGGGTCGGGCTATGTATATATAAAAATATCAAACGTATAAAAAGATGATGAGCCACGGTGAGTCGGGCTATAGGCTATATATATATATAAACAACATATAAAAAAATGGTTCCAAGTACTTGTGCATAGCTGTTTAAGAAAGGTAATCAATTCTATCATTAAGATCGGTTGCTAGTACAACAGGGTAATAATATGTATGCGCAAAAGAGTGTAGGCTACTTTATCATTGCTGGGTATATTATAAACTTTCATAAAAAAAACAACGTGAGTTAAAAGGTATTTATAAATATTACATTACCACATTTATGATTGTCAGTCCTGTAAAAGTTGTTTTCGTGGTCCACATTAAGGTGTCTTTGCGCCAGCAGATGATGCTTCTGTCGCTGTTACTCTGCAATTCTTTGTTGGAGTCAAAATGCTCTCTGATGATTGCAGAAGAAAAGTCCAAACTTTTGGGAACCATTTATAACTCATTGTTGTTGGTTATTGTAACTAAACGTTGGAACTTTTTGTTTGCGCTGCTGTGCTGTGGTGCTTCGGTTGATGTTGAGTTACACTTATTAGTAGTTTAACTTAGCTCACGGTTACGTAATTATAGCTTAAGTTGTTCTGGCCATATTCAATGAGTTTCGTATCCATAGGTCGTGAAATCTTTCACAGCCAGAATTCTGATACAATGTTATTAAATTTGCATTCAACTCGACAAGGATTGTCCACATAACTGTTCATTTTATTGACATCGTAATATATTCCAATTCCACTACAGACTCGAACAAGATCATGAAACCCAGACTTGAGTACCCAAGGTTCAAATTAGACTGGGATAGATAAGCCTACTAGAAGAGTAATAATAATGAATTCATTTGAAATTGTGATATCCAGCAGACAGTCAAATATTGTAAATTGTTTATAAGTCGTAATATTGGCTGATGGTTGGATTTGACAGGTTTGTTTGCATTCTGAAAGAAATTGATGAAACTGTTACACTTGTTTTTGCCCTGTATCTATTGCGTTTCTCCCTTTGCGGCCGATTGCGCGTTTTCGTGCTTAATTAAGCACCTGCGTCTTTTATCGACTTGTGTCCGACAGGTAGTTGCACTGCCAGTTTTGTATTGGAGCTCCTGAAATGAGCTGTGTGAACGGAAACTTGACTTAACTGCTTTTAAATAAAAGATGTGCCTGTAAATCTAAGAGTGAGGACAACAGAACGTATCAAAACTAAAGCTATCAGTTATATCGGTAACTATAAAGGTTGGTATTGGAATACTTGTCGTCCAGTCCTAACACTGCTGGACTAAGGAAAGTTTTGTATGACATATGAACACAATCGATTGTCATGCATGCATAAGTTATGTTAATATATATTTTACATCAGTTTTAATGATGATGAAAGAAAAACTTTAATTGTCTTGCTGTTACTTACAATTGCAAATCTTTTTCAGCTTACACAAACAATGTTTACTGTTAATTTTTGAAAAGCATTTTTATTAAGAGGCAACTTGACTTTTGCAACGTTTCTTTGTGCATCAGGTGATTATTCTTCAGAATATCAACTAAGAAATTATATCATTGAAAACTTCATATCAAAACGTGCGGAGGTGGTAATTTTCTTCGAGATTCGTTTTACTAGAGTGAAGAGTGTTTTATGGTAAAATGTTCGATTGGTAGCAGAGTAAAATGGTCTGTAAACATTGTGGTCGGACATACTGTTGATGTTAATAATGTGTCCGTCTTCAACACCACTTGATTTTATCAATGCAATAGCCTCTCGCGTAGCTATGCATAACGCTAAAACGTTAACATTTAACATATTGACCCACTGTAGTATGTAATAAAATTTGTAACAGATTTCATAAATCCATAGTAAACGCTGAACAAGCCATCAAACCACGTCAATTGATGTAGGCCGATATTATAGGTGTTTTATGTTACCTACTGTACTTCCGTTTTAGCAGACATCAATCGTGCGTGATGAGACATTCCCGCGTTGTTCACACAAATATTAATGGTTTCAAACTTCTTTGATGAAAGCAAACACCTCCAGAATTTGATTTCTATGGTTCAAATCACATTTCTTCTGGAAAAGTTCCAGCTCCTTTGACGTTGATATCAGCTGCGATCTCTTCCAACGTGTCTAAATTTCGAGCACATCCAACCACCTTTATTCCATTTTCAACAAAATTCTTAACAATAGCTGCCCCTATTCCGGAAGATGCTCCAGTTACAAGCACGACTTTGGTATCGTTGGCACACTGCTCCATTTCACAAATTTGCCCTAACGCTTAAGGTTACTATAGCAGTATAGCTACTGTAGAAGAGTAATGCCGGTATCACAGAAATATTATGTTGTGGAATCAGACAAATTAAAAATTATTTTTAAATATTTATCACACTTCATGTTCACGAATATCCAAAAATGATTTTAATTAATATTAAAAATTTTGGCACGTTTCTAACTACCAAAAGCAAAATGACTACGTCGAATTTGCAAACTAAAGGCGAATGATATGGTAACAAGAGCGAACACGGCAGAGCATGTTTAATGATTAACGCACCTCGATAAAATATCAAACTTAGCCATGTTTGCGAATATCGCAGTATTTCGTTGTTGTATATTCTACACTGTACAGTATAATCAGCATACACTGCAGCGGCTTCATGTGTCCCAATGTACAAAGACTGAACATTCACATCAAGCATATTTCTCCAATTTTGCATTTCAAACATTACGAATTCGTCATTTCTGGCTTCGGTATTTACAATTTGTTTTTATTTTATAATAAATTATTTTATAAATAATTCACCAACACATTCTCTATAAATCATGTTAGAAATTTCGATTGTTAAAAAAGGGCAAATAAGTTATAAGCTATAGCCTATATCTATTATGGGTTTAGGAATTTGAACTGCATCTGCACGTTAGGGGAATTATTATACTTGGAACGCAATTTTATTTCATTGTTTCTTTGTCAATTGGAGTCAGCTAATTACATTATTGGACGACATAACATATATTTTAACAAAAACCAAGGTGGTTATTTCCTAAATTTCTAGTATGTTGCTCAACACTCTACTTTGGAGTGAGCGCCTAAGCAGGGATTCTTTCTACAGTTTAATTCTTGTATAAGTAGATTAGCTGTTCCTTTGATTCAATGTGGCGCAACGTGTAGTTAAAGTGTTTTAAAGTCGCATTTGAGGCGTAAAAACACAAAATGTTTGCGTTTCGGGCATTTTGAGCGGGATAGACAAGCTCGGGAATTTTAAAATCAATTTTTAAAGTTTTTTAGCTTCCCTCACTCCAACGCAACCCTAAATACGCTACTGCTTGCTAATTATGTACAGTTGTACTTGGTAACACAATATTACTGTGAGGATTATCAGTATTTTAATATTTTCACGCCGACGCTGTTATTTTAAGTATACGCTAGTTGCGCAATTCTTTATAAGTTGAACAAATACAGTAGCTAACTAGTCTAATTAGACCTACAAAAAGGTGATGGAGTTTATGAAGCTAAACTTGGCACATATTCGCTTAAACTATAATTTTATTAACGAAAGGACTCCAAGTAGGCTATATAGCTACGAATCGTTATTGCTCTGCCAATTGCTACTAGCTGACGTGCCTGCAGAAGATAGACACAAATACCAACCTATGTATGGTAGAATAAAAGTTTGTCTAAAACCTGGATCTAACAAACTTTTCAGCGTCGGTTGTTAAAAAGCAAGCGATCAATGGATCGTCTAAGATGCACTTAGCGGCTTAGTATGGAGTAAAATATAAGATACAGCAAGCTGACTTTGGTTTTAATTTTATATTTTACTCCACACTATGTATGGCAGGCTCATACTTACAACGCATTTAACATAATGAGTAGAGACGAGCTCAATAAACTCTGAAAAATTTAGGCTTCGATTGACTTGCATTTATTCACGCCATTTTTGCTTCGCAAAATTAACTTTGTTTAAATCTCAATTCTTTAACAACACTTTTTTTTGTAAAATCAACTTTAGCTCATGGTTTCATCTGCAGCGCGCTGCACGATGAAATTAGTCTACAGTATAACCGAAAGGTATTTTCATATTTATGTGGACAATAGAACAGCCAACTTACAGTTTTTACTTTTAAAATGCCGTTGTAATCTTTGTGAAAGCGTTGTAGCTGAAGCTGTAGCGTTGTAGTCGCAAACAGGGAAATGCAATAAACGAAAAAGACTGAAAACGTAAAACGGTTTATGGTTTTAAAAGATTAAGTTCGTGAGTGGGTATGGCCCGATGCCTTCTTCCTAAATACGCTAGTGATAGCATAAAATAATATTTAGGAGGGTAAATGACAGAATCTCTGAAAATTGTTTAAGATTTAGAAGTTTTTTTCTAGGCCATTTTTAAGCCAACCTGCAGAAATAGATTTGTCCCAAAAGCATTTAGAAAATACCTGTACTGTTCAATTGTAGGCTAAACCACGATTAGTGATATTAACGAAATTTTAATGACCGCTTAGCCTATATTCTAACAAAAATTCTTATTCTCAACGAAGCTTTTATTGTATTGGTTACGTAGCCGTATTCACTTCATAATGAGTTTTGTAATACCATTTCCTTTCAGCATCTACTTTGGACAACGTGGATGACCTTATTTTGCCTCCATAACTCGTTCCAACAGTCAACATGCAACTCTGTATCAGCAACTTCAACACTCAATTTGCATTGTTGGAAGTAGACTTTTTAGAAACTTTGTCTCGCTGCTTGATAACCATATATACAGACGATTCATTGATTTGCAGTCGGGCCCGAATCTGACCCAACGTTTTTTAAACTTTAGCTCGAACCCGATCTGTCTTACAACTTTGGATTATTTTATTTGACTTCTTAGCAAAAAAACTCAAGTATCACACGGCTTGATTTTGAATACGCTTAATTCTTATGTTTTACACTTTACAATTCGAACTCGAAAAAGGTGAGAAAGATTTACGATATTCCTCTTCAGTTCAATTGTCCGGTTGGTCTTATACGCATATCATTGATTTCCATGTGTGATGGAGATGTAATAGCAAATGAAACTGCATTGGCGACATCATCAGGTTGTAGAGAAGGCTTTGTGGCATACAACTCGTCTACACTTCGTGAATCATCTTTGTGCATCCTGTTATATTATAAATTTTTTATCACAATTTTTAAGATTACTTTTTGTCTACAACCATCGCATAAAAAAATGTGTTAAAAGATAAAAGTATAGGTTTATATAGAACTAATTGTCATACAATTTTCTAATTTTCATCATATTTAAAGTAGAAATATTGAGACCATACCGATACATAAGTTCTGTCTTCACTAGGCCAGGCGAGATTGCAGTTGCACGAATGCGGCTATTTGCAGCACGTAGCTCTTGTCGTAAACCCTCCGTGAGTGCTGTAACAGCATATTTTGTAGCCGAATAAAATGTCTCAAAATAGATCTTGTGCCCTGCGTTGCCGTTAATGTTGACAATGTGTCCATCATCTATATTTGTGTTTTTCATCAAAGTGATTGCTTCTCGAGTTGTAATGCACAAGGCAAGAATGTTAACATTGATCATTTCTTTCAAATGCTGGAAAAATCATTACATACTAGTCAGACTTGGTTTTGCTCTTAAAATTCTAAATTTGAAGTAAAAATCGTAACATAAAAAGAAACAAACCTCAGTATCTGCAGACACCATGGGAGTATGGTAGCAAACTGCAGCGTTATTTATGCAAATGTGAATCGTTCCAAATTGTTTTTTAATGTATTCAAAAACAGCTAGGATTTGATTTTCATCAACTAAATCACATTTGTAAGGATACATATGACCAGGGCCAGCTTTATTGACTTTTGTGGCTATCTCATTTAATTCTTTTAAATTTCGAGCACAACCCACCACTTCCATTCCATTTTCGACAAGTTTTTTTACAATAGCAGCTCCAATACCAGCTGATGCACCAGTGACTAAAGCTACTTTTCCAATCCATCTTTCCATGGTTTTAGAAGCGAAATTGTGGCTTATGATAATAGAAATAAATGCTGGAAAAGAACAAAAACATGTAATTGTAAAATGTGGTTAATGAATGAGATAATTTAAATTTCTTTATTACATTGTTGATTCATTCACCAATAAGTATACCTTTACTGAGAGCATAATTGCGGCAAACATTGCATTTGCAGCGCAGCATCTTTTACACAAAAAGTACCGGTACCGAACTACTTTTGTAGAATATTATCGAATACCGGAACCGTCAGTACATGTTTTACCTAAAAACGGTACCGTACTCGACGGTACTTTTAAAGTACCGACTGCCCACCTTTGGTTCTGGTTATATTCAATGAGTATCGTATCTATCGGTCGTGCAATCTTACGCAACTAGGATACTAATTTTATCAAACTTGCATTCAACTCGACAAAGTTTGTCCACGTCACTGTTCATTTGATTGACATCGTAATAAATTCCAATTCTACTAAGGACTAGAACAATGGTTCCCAACCGCCGGTCCGCGTAATTTTTTGGCCAGTCCGCAAAATATCTTACTTTCTGCCAAGCAAGTTTTAATAGGGACTCATAAGCATTGCAAAGCTGTTACTCCTTGTAAAACTCACTTTACTCCTGGCCGATTCACAGCAGTAAAACTGGCGTATCTCGCCTTCATTGATACCGCAAACACAACGACAACTTTGGTTAACAAAACGATTACACCTATCTGATCTATTCACTACGATTTTTTGTTGCAGGTACGTGAACATTTATTTAAAATATCTACCGGTCCGTGAACATTTTTTAAGATCTTTACCAGTC
The DNA here is from genome assembly GCF_947623445.1 of Clavelina lepadiformis. NCBI lineage: Eukaryota > Metazoa > Chordata > Ascidiacea > Aplousobranchia > Clavelinidae > Clavelina > Clavelina lepadiformis. Next base: position 6,052,362 of record NC_135241.1, on the reverse strand, counting down.
TCCCGGTGTAGAAAGGTTGGGAACCACTGGACTAGAACAACATCACGAAACACAGGCTTGAGTACTAGACTGAAAAAGGTCCAAATTAGACTCGGTTATACTAGAAGAGTAGTGATAACGAGCGTAACCATTGCATTACATACAAACAGCTGTTATAAGCCAATACAGGGAAGCATGTTATAACTCAAGACATACAAAAGCGACACGAAACGCAGCTACAAACGAGGACAGGAAATGGTTTGAAGGCTGTTTTAGGGAAACGAAATTCTACGTTATGTTCTGGGAAAATTGTATCTTGAAAATAATACAAACATATTTAATAAAGTCACATAATTTCATTTAATATTTTGTTTCGCTGTTGATTCTCAATTCTTCATACCTCTATTCGTCAAATGGCCGTTCCAGGAAATCGAAGTAAAGAGTTGGAGTCGATTTCTTCAAATACATCGAAACACATAAGTGGTGGAAAATACAACATTTTAATGAGAACAAAAATAAGGACATTGCTGTATCTTAATATGAGGGTTGTATATCTGAAATAGTAATGTACTTAAAACATACTCAATTATGCTAATGATTACGTTTATGATTTTCATATAAGTTATGTTAATATATATTTTACATCAGTTTACATCAACTGAGAAATCATATCATTAAAAATTTCAATTCAAAATGTGCGGAGTTGATAATACTGGTCAACAGCCAATTTGCTTCTGAAACGAATGAGGTCAATCTTGGCTAATTTGGGGTCGCTGATCACGAATATCAACTTTAAATTTGTTGATTAGCTCTAGTTTTTGAGATATGGCACCATGCCAAAATGTGCTTTACTTGCTTACGCGGAAAGCAGTGTGCGTTTTTCTGTTGTAGCTTGCATCGGTCAGATAGAGTCGGGCACTTAATATATTTGTTGGATGGTAGATGACGTGTGTATTCATATTTTGACATGTTTGAGTGGGGTTGTTTGCTTGCTTCTTTTGTAAAAACTTCATGTGATTAGCCTTAACTGCACTTTCTGCAGATGCCTCGTAAATGCATAAATAAAGCAGACATTTTCTGCTACATTTGTGGTGAAATAACTTTTCCTGCACAAAAGCGAAGTACAACGGCTGTGGTCAGGAAAGCAAACCTTGTATTCTACTTGTATTTTGGATGCAAAGTTGATGATCAGGGCAAGAGTTGGGCCCCTCACATATGCTGTAACTGCTGTGGTGCAAATCTTCATATGACAACATAAAGCAACTTCTAAGATGCATAAAGTATGACGAACATCAATGGCAGCTGTGTGGTGACTTAAAGGTAGTAGCTCTTGTTATGGGTCTACAGCTAGGTTATACTAAGTACTGCTGCTTTCTTTTCTGAATGGGATAGTCGAGCGAAAGATTCCCACTACATCAATAGAGACTAGCCTCTCCGCCAATCATTGACTCCAGGAAGAAAACGTTCTACATCCACCACTTGTTGAATCAAATAAGATTTTGTTGCCACCGTTGCACATAGAACTGGTTGCTGGTTTAGTGAAGAACTTTGTCAAGGCAATGCACAAAGCAGGAGCTAGTTTCATGTACCTCAGCAAAAAATTTCCCCGAATGAGCGAATCCAAAATAAAGGAAGGTGTGTTTATAGGTCCCCAGATAAGGCACCTTCTCGAAGACGGTGAATTTGATCAAGTGTTATTTGGCAAAGAGAAAATTGCATGAGAAGCGTTTAAGTTGCTGGCCACAAAATTCTTGGGGAACAAAGGAGCTGACAACAACACGGAATTGGTGTCCAATCTTATTAAAGCATACAGATGCATGGGGTGCAACATGTCAATGAAGATACATTTTTTGGACTCGCACCTGGATTTTTTTCCACCAAACTGTGGAGACGTTAGTGATGAGCATGGTGAGCGATTTCACCAATGCATATCTACAATGGAAAAGAGGTACCAGGGAAAACAGAATCAATCAATGCTTGCTGACTTTTGCTGGATGATATCTAGGGATGCTCCATTAACCGTATACAAGCGACAGGCCAAAAGGAAAGTAACAGATTAGAAATTTATATTTGAAAAGTGAAAATTATTTGTTGCATATGCTATGCTGAAATATAAACGCATGCAATTATTACACTGTTTGTAGATTGTTACTGTTGTGTTCAGTAAAGTGCACCAAGGCTTGCCATATGTAGATCCACATTGAAATATGAAAAAAGTTTTTATCTTTTAAACTAGAGCTAATCAGCAATTTTAACCGACATTTTTGGATTCAGCATCCAAAAATACATAAGAATCAACTGTTTTCTTATCGGAAGCAAACAACTTTTGAAAAATTGTTGACCAGTATAATTTTTTCGAGATTCGTTTTACTAGTCTGAAGAGTATTTTATGGTAAAATGTTCAATACATTACATGGACAAGCTTATATCAGGTCATTAAACTTCTGTAAATACCACATCGTTGCTTGTTGACCCTTGAAGCATGAAGGCAAAGTGTTAGCTGCACTAAGATTGTCTTGCCGAGTAGCCAAGCCGGCATCGACTTTATTAACAAATGCTGGAGTTGATGCGACACCAAGTTATCACCAGAAAGATCGGACAATGCGTTGGATTGACTACAGATTAACTGGTTGGCTTAGCATATATAAAGGTGGGCTTAGCATAGATTTGCATGTTGAAAGCTTAAAGCATAAAAAGCTGTTAGAGAAAAAACATCCTCAGCAAAAGTTACTGAGTGTTTTTATAAGTTTTCATCGCAAACTGAAGATAATGTTGCTGTGGCTGCTGAAGCCACCATGACATTTCACACTGTAAAGCATCATCAGAGCTACAAGTCCAACGGTTGTACTTCTAATCTGATGAGGAAATTATTCCCCGATTGAAACCTTTCGAAAAAGTATTCTTGTGCTCGGACTGAAGTAGAAGCTATTGTTAATAATGTTCTTGTCTCTATGACTGTTCAGTATGTACTGAACAATATACGAGGACATGACATTATATATCTTGTAGTAACAACTCATGGTAGTAATCACAAAATACCAAACATTTCCCGATTTTGATACAATATTTCGAATGGAAAAATGGTTGTCTTCAATGTAAATTGCTTGAAGTGAAAAGTACTACAAACGAAACATCTTTAGCAATCGCAAACAAAGTGAAAGAAACCTTGTCAAAGATGGGCTTAGCTGAAAAATGTGTTTCGTGTACTAGTGATAACTGTGACTTTAACTTTGGTGGTTTGGCCCATAGAAATGGTGACAACGTTTTTTCTGGATTGGAGAACGACTGGCCAAAACTGGTTGGCATTGGTTGCCCGGCACATATTTTCAATAGCTGTTTGCATCATGGTACAAGTCAGATGAGTATTGAAAGTATCATTTGCAACACCTATCAGTATTTATGCATTTATACCATGCCCATAGAAGAGTTGAAGGATAATTGCAACTTCGTGGATACAGAGTACCAAAAACTTGCTTCTCGTAGCGTTACTAGGTGGTTATCACTTTATCCTAGCTTGTCAAGGTTGCTTCAAATCTACCCTACCTGCAGTCATATTTCACGTCCAATGAAAAACCACCAGTTGTTTTTACGATTTTATGAAACGATTTTATGAAACTTCTGTGATCGAACTATATTTAAAACATTTGCAATCGTTTGTTGCTGTTTTTCATGAACAAGTTCAGAATATTGAAAGGTCAAAAGCATCAATAATTGAAGTTAGACCTGCTCTTGATGCTGTAAAATCTACAATAAAGGAAAGACAAAAACATATGTTCATAGCCACCCAAATAAAATCAAACTTGAGTAAACTCAGAGAAGAAGGTAAAGATCATGACTGTAACCAGTTCATCTCAAACGTGTCTGTGTTGTACGATTCTTGTGTTGATTATCGTAATAAATGGACCACATTGTTTGCTGAATTCGAATGTTTTGATTGGAGAATCCTGTAGCAAACAACCAAGTGCGAAAATATTGAACCATGCATGGATTATTATCTGCATCAGAAAAATTTTGATCTTCATGAAGCTAAATTTTTTGACCAATACCAAAACCTGCGCAAGTTTGTGGAAAAACAGCTTGAAACAAATGGAACGCTGCATCGTGAAATGATGGCACATGAAAGATGAACAGAATATTTTAAAACTTGCAACACCACTGAATTTTTCAGTGGACTGTTAAAAATTTCGCAGTTTTACTTCAGCATTGTAGCTCACAACGCTAATGTGGAGCGTATTTTTTCCTTAATGCAGCCAAAATGGTGGAAAGAAAGAGAGAGATTTCTGTTTGAGTCAGTTGCAAGTACAGGTATATTAATGGTGGTGTACAATTTCAATCATGTTAGGTGCAACCAGTTTCATGATATTGTAAAAGCTGATGCTGTATTGTTGAAAAAAGTAAAGTGAACGGCCAAATATTCGTGGGCAAAATCCGACAATTAAATCGGATAATCTTATTTTTGCTTTTTTGGATGAAACTTCATTGTTTGTTGCTTTCATTAACACTTAAATTTCGGCTCCAATGTCTATTGCTTACATTGTTTTTGTGCATTACCGGTATATAGACGATTCTTAATAACAAGCAACAGTTAAAATGTTTACCAAAAATGTGTCATTTTTGGTGATGAAAATATGGTAACCCAAATGTGATTGGAAACATTGCCTTAATTTGTGCCCTGATATACTGTACTATGAAAATGTACGTACCAGTGTTATCATCAGATGGCTTTATATTTAACCGAATTGAAACCTTGCGATTGCCTAAGATTTATCCAATTATTGTTTTGCAAGTAAAATCATGATTAAATGAATTGGCAACACTTGTTTTTCGTTTTTAGTGTTGGTTTCTATAAAATTCTTTGAAATAATTTCTTTTGAAAAACTTCTGTTTTTCTGGTCATTGTTGTTATATCCACTTTTTATCAGTGATACATTTTTATTACTATTTTTATGTCAAACTTTGCATTAATGTCGTATTTGTTGATTAGACGATGCTTATGTTTTTGAGGTGATTTTGAGTTTTTCCGCCTCAGAATGAATTGTATTTTCATATTTAAACAACATTAGCGGCAATTTATGGTGTCACGGTCAACATCGATTTTAAAACGCCGTTCCGTTAAGTATATGATTTCCTAGGTGACAGCTGATAAGGAGAAGCAAACAAGAAAATTTGATAAACGAAAAGTAATGAAGACTAAAAAACGACATTAATCAAAAACAATTTGGTTCATGAGGGGGGCCATGGCCCTCCCTTATTTCGCTATTGCACTTGTAACTTTAATTGTGTGAAATGCGTGACATGGATTCACTTTCTATGCAAGTAAAATAACAGTGATATTGTAATTTAAAAGAAACTTAGTTTTTGTTCTTTCCCAAAGTTAGACTGTTGGAATAAGTTTAGATAAAATTTGGAATATCTTCGCAATAATACAAGAAACGTCTGATTAAATTTAGGAACTAATTAACTGCCAAAGGACCACAGTAGCTAAGCCAACGTTTTATTCTTCACTACAAGAAAAACCGGGCACGGCACGAATAAACAACAGTTTTCTGATTTCTGAAAATAAGTTAGTTGAATTGCGGTGATTGTAACTCCCAACACGGCGGAATCTTCAATTTTTCATTTATCTATTTGCGCTTCTTATAGTTGTATCGGTAATTGAGGAAATAACACATTTATTCTGTTCTATCTTTGAAAGCTAATGCATCAAACAAGCATCATTTGTACTTTTTAGCAATTGTAATAAAACGTTTGTGACAACACATACAAGGACACTACAACCATTGGCCTTAGCGCCAACAGAAATTTAAACTTTCTGAATGCTTTACTAGTTTGATATAAACCGTAATAGCCTATATGTAAAAAAACAACTTGCATCTACATTTGTTGGCCAGCTGCTGCCAATTCGAACTAAAACGAGTACATTTTGGGATTTTAGCCCGCCCTAGTAGGACAATTTAATCGTCATGAAAAAAAAAGGACAAATCCTCCAAAAGCAGGACGTATGGCAACCCCAGCTATGAGTTCCACTCTAACGTTACAGAATCTCGGCTTTGAAACTGCAATATTGTTGTCACGGGCGCCAACTTTGGCAAGGTGCTACCTAAGCTCTAGTGGAAGTGCAAGGCTAGGGTTGAATTGAAGACAGTTAGGATATGTTGGACCAGGACTTCTTATAATATCGGTCGCAAAATGTAATTTTAGGGTCGTGAAACAAATTCAAGTTCTATGAATTGAGTTGTTAATTTCTTAATCGCTTTCCTACTTCAATTACGCGGTTCTTTTACTACTGTACAGTTGCTTTCATGGATTGTGTGCATTTGTATGATTTCGCCATGGACAAAATGATCACTTGAAATTTGTGATGGAACGTTTATTGTTTCAATATCATTAACCTGTAGGCTACCAGTCAAGAGAGAGTTAATTTCATCATTTAAAAAACTAAAAAGGATCGTAACACACTTGATTGGTGTGGGGCAGCGAAAAGACTTCACGGTCATCTGCCCCAGACTCTATTGCAAAGAAAAGTAAATAAAACTGATAGAAAAAAACTGAAACTCAATTAAAACAACATCGTTAGACAAAAAAATTTCATGTCACGCATAGTGCAGCCATAAGGTATCAAAACGATGATCTTTTCTGATGACAAGCTCAAATGGTAACACTAGATATAAACTATTCCGTATGAATTTTAAGGCCAATAAAAAAATCCATTGATGTACGCTACGCCAAGTAAACACAGAGTTTCCAGAAATTATTGTAAAAACAACGGAATTAACCAACACTATAAGTAAATCAAAATCATCTTCAAATGAGCAAACACCTGAGGCTTTATCTTATGACTTTTGCTCAGTTGGTCTAATGTGTATGTCATTAATTTCCATGTGGGATGGGGAAGAGATGGCAAATAGAACAGCATTAGCAATGTCATTGCTTTGTAGACAATGAAAATTTGCATACATTTTCTTTGCCCTCTCTGGATTGTCAGGGTTCATCCTAAATGCAAAACAGTAGAAATAACAAGTAGTTTTTTACATCAGCTGCATCTTGCTTGTCCTGTATCAGGCTGTATGTATGTGATACAATTTATAACAATGTATGTACAAATAAATTAATCTAAGCTGTGCAATGAGCATTTTACTTTTATTACCGATATGCAAATTCTGTTTCTACAAGTCCAGGAGAAATAGAAGTAGTCCGGATGTGACTCTTTGCAGCTCGTAGCTCTTGCCGCAAACCTTCAGTTAATGCTGTAACAGCAAATTTTGTAGCCGAATAAAATGGCGTGGTAACTCTGTGTCCAGACATACTGTTAATGTTGATAATATGCCCGTCATCAACACCAGTATCTTTCATCAAAGTGGTTGCTTCACGAGTTACAATGCATAAACCAAGAATATTGACATTGACCATTTCCCTCCAATGCTACGAAATTTGCCAAGTGTTACAACTAACTCAGAATGACCATCTCAATCATTTGTCAAATAATATACACATTAAATCAATAATTAATATATACAATATACGAAAAGTAAAGGCTTTTACTTCTGAGCTTATTACACATACTGACATATGCTATAGAACTTGACAAACCTCTGTCTTTCCAGACATCAAAGAAGCGTGATGAGATAACCCAGCATTATTCACACAAATATGAATTGTGCCAAATTTTTCTTTGATGAACTTAAATATTTTTAATATGTCGTTTTCATCATTTAAATCGCACTTTTGAGCATACATTTCACCAGGACCTGTTTTGTTGACTCTTGTTGCAATATCATTCAACTTCTCTGAATTTCGAGCACAACCAACTACTTTCATTCCATTTTCGACAAGTTTTTCAACAATAGCAACTCCAATACCAGCTGACGCACCAGTCACTAAAGCTACTTTTCCAGTCCATCGTTCCATATTTTTAGTAACGTCAGTAAAAAAGTAACTATAGCACAAAAGTACTAAAGCCTAATAATTGATGAAAAATTCCGACATAACAAGGGCCCTGTATGGAAAGCTTGTATGATGTGTCAGAAATCTCCAGTGTAGGGAAGGAGCAAATATTGCTACACCACTGGCAATAATATCAGTTTCGGCTTTTCTGACATGGCGTCATAAAACCGTGTCACAAGAAACAGATATATAAACATTGCAAGTGCAGTAGAATTTCTTTGCAGTTGCATGAATAACCAAGGTGAAGCCAAAGGCCTTAGACTCGGCTACAATTATTAGAATAGGGATTAGTGGTGGCAGAAAATAATTAGAATACTATTACTGGCATGGCGTATGGTAATACACAAATCCTACCTTTTTTGGTATAAATGTTCTTGTGATAAAATGTAAGCTTTCCATACAGGGCAGTAAAATCTTTCCAAATTATCGCCACTATTTTTTTGGAGTGGCAAAATTTTTCCGATTGCCTGTATTTTACAGTGAAAATTTTCAACCCACTTTGATTCTTTTTTAAATTACAAGCATTTTCGGCATCGGATTGTAAAGATTTTGCTCAGGTGAGTAACATATGAAACCACTACATTATAAAAAATTTGCAAATGTGTTGTCTAGTTCTTATTTTACAGTGGTTTGAATCCTATGCACTTAACTTGTTCAATATGACATCTAGCGTTACACACTGATTTCATCACCATGGGATTGCAACCACACGAGATCGCACCCACAAGATACTGCACATCTGCACCCATTTGCAATTGTACAACACGTGACCTGCGCCCACACCAGGTTGCACATGTTAGGGCTCTGGAACTGCACCAAACAAATATTGTAATATATAAGAAAATATGAAACCGCCATAACACATACAGAATATTTTTATAATAAAACCGTCAGGCTGTGTAATTCTTCTCGCACTACCGTAGAAAGAGCGGCATTATTGGGCCATGCTCCTTCAAAAATACCATTTTAGGGGCCATAAGCGTTTTTACATCTTGATTCCTTTTCGTTTATCGCATTTTGTTGTATTCAATTAGGTCTACTTATCAGTTAGCCCAGGGGTGGGCAAACTACGGCCCGCCGGCACTTGCAGAAACTCCTACTCATCACTTATTGTTTTAATTAAACAAGTTACATGACAAAATATTATTCCCTTTACGAGTGTGTTTTTCTCTTCACTCTCAGTGCGTAAACACACATGTCAGTCGCGCATGTATTGTAACATGCTCTCAGCAACTAGCCGTACACTTTTCACGCATTGTTTGATCATAAAATACAAATACTACAGAAGTTTATTCGGGTCCTGAGGATTTACAGGTGGTACTGCTGGATTTGCAAGCAAATAATGACTTGAAAGAGAAGTTTAAGTCAGATTCACTGCCTGACTTTTACAAGTCATTGTCTGACGATTTGTTTCCAAACTTAAAAAACTTTGCTGCTAAGTTTTTGGCACTATTTGGATCCAAATACATATGCGAACAAGCATTTTCTTGTTTAAACATAAACACATCGAAGAACAGGTCTTTGCTGACAGACACCAACTTGCGTGATGTTATGAAGATATCTACCAGTAAACTTGCTCTCAATTTACAGAAGATCGTGAAAAACTGTAAACAGTTGCACAAGTCTCATTAACTTTTGTGATAATGATTGCATAGCTTTAAACGTAACTGAGTGTGAAATACAAAAATTGTTTTTAATATGTATATGCGTTTATTTACACACCGGGTAAATTTTCCTACTTTGTAATGAGAGTGTGCGGCCCCCCGGCTGCAACATTTTTTCAAATGTGGCCCTCAGTACAAAAAGTTTGCCCACCCCTGAGTTAGCCTATGAAGGCTATGATTTAGGAAAACATACATGTATAGCTTAATACAGTGGTTCCCAACCTTTAAAATCGGTGGCTCCTTGTTCATCAATAAAAAATGTAAATCATTGATTGCAAAACAATTCTTACCTCACTACTGCGTGTACAGTAGCCTTTACGTCGCTAATTTTACATAAGCACTGCTCACTGGTGGCAAACAAGTGCTTCCGGGTATAAGAAGCCAAAGATTAAAAAACGTGAGAAACTTCCACTGTCTCGCTTTGCTTAGCCAGACTAGCCTCCTCCTGCGAGGCGGGGAAGTGATCCATTTATGACCTGCAAGCCAGGCTTCTAATTCAGAAGCCTGGCTCGAGATTACAGAGGTCATGGGTTCATTAGATTGAAGTTACAGAGGTCATGGGTTCTGTAGATTGAAGCCTGGCTCGAGATTACAGAGGTCATGGGTTCATTAGATTGAAGTTACAGAGGTCATGGGTTCTGTAGATTGAAGCCTGGCTCGAGATTACAGAGGTCATGGCTCGTATAAAATGAAGCCTGGCTCGGGATTACAGAGGTCATGGGTTCTGTAGTTGAAGCCTGGGTCGGGATTACAGAAGTCGTGGGTTCTGTAGATTGAAGCTACAGAAGTCATGGGTTCTGTAGATTGAAGCCTGGGTCGGGATTACAGAAGTCGTGGGTTCTGTAGATTGAAGCCTGGGTCGGGATTACAGAGGTCATGGGTTCTGTAGATTGAAGCCTGGGTCGGGATTACAGAGGTCATGGGCTCTGTAGATTGAAGCCTGGGTCGAGATTACAGAGGTCATGGGTTCTGTAGATTGAAGCCTGGGTCGATATCAGAAAAGGGTAAATAGGTTGAATCAGAAGGCAGGAAGGTTAGCCCAGTCGAGCTCTTTTGCTTTTTTTTAGAACTAGGCTAGCAGAATGCGGAAGCTGATTAATGTTAAAGAAATTACTGTGTCAGTGTGTAGGCCTATTGAATTATTTTAAGTCATGTGTTTTGACTGCATTGAAAGTTAGGCTAGGCCTGTATCAGGTTAAATTTATTATTAAGCAATCGTAAAAATGAATATTATAGGTTGTAGCTTATAGTAGTCTACCAGTACATACTGGTAAAGTAAAGTATAGTAGTCTACCAGTTGAGTCTACCGGTTGAGAAAAATGAAAGTACAGAAATTGCAGATGAGCTCTTGGCAAGTAGTTCATCATTTGAAAAAGAACCATCACCTAGAAAATTAATTCCGAGAAAATATCTGGGTAAATTTTACATACAAATTAGACTAAGTATTGCTTAAATTTCAATTTATTTTGCTTGTTTGTTTTACATGATGTAGAAACTGAATGCCCAATGCTTTTATAATCTTTACTAGATATTGAAGAGCTTTGGTGTTCTCATCATGATGGTGACAGAGTTGAATCAGTTTTTGGAAATGTTGTTTTAAAGAAAAAAAGTTTATGTCTTCTTCAAGGAAGCAATTGGCTCGATGATATTGTGAGCATGTGCAGCCCTTGTTGTTACAGTCATTATACTCATAGGGGCTATATTACAATGTCAACCTAAACAGTACTTAGTCATTTTTGAAAAACCTTACCCTACCTATGATATGTGCACACGGAAATAATCTGCTGATCTAATAATTTTTCTTCATGGTATAGGTTGTATGTAAACAGGCTAAGTGTAGGTATGTCTCTTTATCTTTAGGTAATTGATGCAGCACTAGAAGCCTTATGTATTGAGGTATGCTTTGGTATTTTCATTTATATAATTTTTATACTTCACATTAGGAAATATTCCCTTTCACAGCTTACAAATAAGGTAAAATTGAGGAAAAACAATATACTTTAAACTTGATTTTAGCACCACAACTAGCATGTTGTATTTGATTTAGTGTAGTGAATGTGCTGTAGTGTAAAACATATATTATATAAGGTATTCTACCTCCATACAGTTGTTATTGGTTTACTTTGGAATTGTATGTATTTCACGTTTGAATTCACATGTGGTTTGAAAATTTCTTTCAAAGAACGAGGATTGGAATAATGTTTCAGCACAGTATGGTACTTTATGGTTTCACAAAGGAAGATTTACCAGCAGAAATAACGACTGGGTATGTTCAAGCCATAATTTGCTCCTTTTTAAATGTTGTTTATGAAGTTTGTTTTTAGGTAACTGCGCGTTTCATGAAACCAGTTGTAACTATGATAAACACTGGAGCACACTGGGTGTTTTTGGTGAGATTCAAATTCAATGTATTGAGATTATTTGTAACACTAGCTATCTGCCTAACCGTTACATTATTTGAAGGCAATTGATGTTACTAACGCTGAAGTGTTTATTTATGATCCACTTGGGAGGGAAAAGACCATCGCTCCAACCATTACAACTAATTTAACGTAAGCTGAAGCTGTGATTAAAACATTGGCTTGTAATCTGTCATGGAATGGTACATGAAATTTGTCCAATGATTGACAAAAAAGTTTTATTACTATTAACAAATACACAGGTGGTATACCGTGGACATATGGGATTTTAATGTACCCAACAGTGAGTCAATAAGGACCTTTGTGCTTTCACAAACAAATTTCAATGTTTGTAATATTATCACACCTATCACTCGGGCTCGCATGAGCTTAAAATTCGGGTTCGGTACTTTACAAGTATTTATACTGTACTGATATATTTCAATTGTAAATAGATTCTTCCAGAAATTTCATAACATGAAATTGCATCAACCAAATTCATCTTACGAAGACGCAAAAGTGGTGATGTACAGCCACAATGTACAAAAAGATTCCCACAGTTGTGGGCCCCTCTCTCTCATGGTAAGTGTTCAATCATACAAGATTAAGCCCCTAACTCATATCTTGTTACGCCCTAACGATGCAGCCACATGGTAGTTTGCCTTATAGCTATAATATTTGTTGTTCAATATGTATGTAAGACCACAATTGCATAATAATTGTAGAAGAAGAGCTTGACTTTTACTAGTTGAGTGCTAATGTGCACTTTACAATTCATAGAACATTTAGACTGTGGACATATGTGGGAGATTATACATTTTTCTGGATTATATGTGACAAAATATTGTAAACTTGAAAATGCCTATCCACTGAAAGCTACTTCTACGTTATGTTTATGTAGGCTGCCCAGCAATACATGAAAAATGAATTTCAAGAATTTAGAGAGGCTTCCACAGATTGTAATGCAATACGCATTGCAATTGGAAATATGCTGCTTAGACATTGTGGTAAGTCCATGCTTAATTTATTTGGGGTCCCATTAATTCAATGAAAAATAATATTATTTCACTTCATGTTTTGTTTTTAGACGAAGAGAACCTTGACGAATTTTGTGTTCATTGTTCGAAAACAACATCAAGGAGCACTGCATGGGTAAATAGTTTTCGCCTGAAGTTGTTCAATGTAATGTCATAACATTAAGGCTTCTATTACAGCAATATCAAACTGCTTTGCCTATTTCTCTTTCAGTATGCATGTGATCAATGCTGCCGCTGGATACACGAATCCTGCTCTCCTGAACCGGCAGAAAAAGAACAGTTCTTATGCAAACATTGCACAATTTAATTCATGTACTGTAATAAAATTCTTTCCAGTTCTTAATCTGTTTGTGGTACAATTATAAGTCAGGCAAGCGTTACTGTAAATGATTTATTGAATTAAAGCATATCAGCGGAAAGGAAGGTGTTGAAGAAAGTACTTTTAAACAATTTCCTCACTACAAATACATTCATCTGTAAATGTGTTTTCTTTAACTCATGCAGTCAGGAGACTTCCCAATTGAACGTGGGTCACGTGAATGATTTCACAATCCTAGGAGCAACGTGAAATGGTCTGCATCAAAAATCCTAACATGCAGTAATAATGTATGGTCAAACCACTCCATTTTTATGTTCTTCAATAGCTAAGCAAATCACTATATACCTGTAAAGTACAACAAAAGACAATAGGGTAATCAACATGTGAGGAGAAAAAAAGTAATTGGTAGCAGGCATTTTATCAGAAACACCACAAATAAGCAGTTCAACAATAATTTTATCATGTACTTGCATAATGTATTTGTGGTTTTGCATAACTCAACATTCCTGTGGCATTCAATTTAACTTCGTGTGTAATTTGTGGGGCTTAATTTCCGTAATATAGGTAATGTATGATAATTTACTGCACAACGCAAACTTAGTGATACAGGATTTAATTAAAAAACATGATCTATTTCATTTCAAACCAGCCTTTTTAGGCATGACCTCTTTATTGTCGATCAAACCTTTAGTAAAAAAAGCTGTGAACTTTCCAGTCATAGGCTACATAGCCTAACCCATGACTTCTGTAATGTCGACCCAGGCTTCATTTTATATGAGCCATGACCCTTCCAATCTCGAACCAGGCTTCAATCTACAGCACCCATGAACTCTGTAATCTCGACCCAGGCTTCGATTCATACGAGGCATGACCCTTCCAATCTATACTCAGGCTTCAATTTATACCGGCCATGACTTCTGTAATGTCGTCCCAGGCTTCATTTTATACGAGCCATGACTTCTGTAATCCCGACCCAGGCTTCAATCTACAGAACCCATGACCTCTGTAATCCCGACCCAGGCTTCATTTTATACGAGCCATGCCCTCTGTAATCTCGAGCCAGGCTTCAATGTACAGAACCCATGACCTCTGTAGCTTCAATCTACAGAACCCATGACCTCTGTAATCTCGACCCAGGCTTCGATTCATACGAGGCATGACCCTTCCAATCTATACTCAGGCTTCATTTTATACGAGCCATGTCCTCTGTAATCTCGACCCAGGCTTCATTTTATACGAGCCATGACCTCTGTAATCCCGACCCAGGCTTCAATCTACAGAACCCATGACCTCTGTAATCCCGACCCAGGCTTCATTTTATACGAGCCATGATCTCTGTAATCTCGAGCCAGGCTTCATTTTATACGAGCCATGATCTCTGTAATCCCGAGCCAGGCTTCAATCTACAGAACCCATGACCTCTGTAATCCCGACCCAGGCTTCATTTTATACGAGCCATGACCTCTGTAATCCCGACCCAGGCTTCAATCTACAGAACCCATGACCTCTGTAATCCCGACCCAGGCTTCATTTTATACGAGCCATGATCTCTGTAATCTCGAGCCAGGCTTCATTTTATACGAGCCATGACCTCTGTAATCCCGACCCAGGCTTCAATCTACAAAACCCATGACCTCTGTAATCTCGAGCCAGGCTTCTGAATTAGAAGCCTGGCTTGCAGGTCATAAATGGATCACTTCCCCTATTGCAGGGGTCGGGAACCTTTTTGGCTAAGGGAGCCATGAAAGCTACATATTTTTAATTGTATTTCCGTGAGAGCCATATAATATTTTTCAACAATTAATGCAACTAACGTGTTCATTTTTAAGCAAAACCAACAACTTTAGACTACGGTAAATACCTGAATTTACTCTTTAATAACATGTTTCTTACTGTTAATGAGACTTAAAATTACAGAAAAAGTTTTATTCGTAACAATCGAGCTAAGAAATACCAGCTTAGATTTATCTGCGAGCCAGATGCCATCATGAAAAGAGCCACATCTGGCTCGCGAGCCATAGGTTCCCGACCTCTGCCCTATTGCCTCCTGCTGCAGTACTACACTATAGCTCACTAGTGACACCACTGCACATGGCCCCAATCAGGGGTCATGGGGCCCGAGTGGAGAAATCCTGGCTTAATAAGTGAGTTACACGCATAGACACCTTAAATAGAAGGACTAGTAACTCGCACTCTCGGGTTACGGAACTTGGGTACCAATCACAGATACTAGTGCGCCGTCACAGATTCTCAGGTGTGCCGCGAATCTTTTGAATTTTGGAAAAGAACTGTATAAATATTTAAAATAAGGCATGCAGACAAGCATATGTGACTTTAAAGCTTTCTAACTGCTTCAATAGCTGATAAATAAGCACATGTGACGATGAAACCAATTATAGGCTATGGCAATGCCGATAGAGTAGGGTAATTTTTTAAAGCAACTTTTCTTTTTTTCTATTTCATAATCGGAACAAAGTTTTTTCAGGGGTCTCTGTTAATAACACACAATGCCTAAGAAATGTAATGTATATGGTTGTCGAGGCAATTACAGGGAGGAACCGTACTCTAAAGTGGTATCATTTCCAACTGATGAAGTAGAACGAAACCGCTGGATTGATGCCATGCCAAATGAACGTTCTAGTTTGCTACAGCTTAAGCAGATCTATGCTTGTGCTAATCATTTTGACTGTAAATGGATTTCAGTTAAAGGTGGAAAAAGACCAAGCCAACCACCGTCCATTTTCCCTGGAGTTTTAAAGTCATGCTTAAAGCAGGTCTCCTCAGCACCCAGAACTAGGCCTAGAACTGCTTCAGCAGAGGTGAGAGCTGAAAAGGAACGATTCCGTACTGAAGGCCTGGATAAGATAGCTGACTTTTTTTCTTTTTGTAATGAAATCAAGCAGCATTTCTCAAAGGATCATCTTTTTTTTTGTGATAGTGATGACATTTACATTTCTAAAACTGATGCAAAAGGACGTTCTGTTATTCAATTTCTTCATTTTCAATGCGTTCAATCGTCATTTGGATTTTTGCATCTTAAATGTGTTGAGAAAAATGGAAAGGACATACCTAAAACATATTTTTTCAAAGCTGGTTGTCTGCAAAAGAATAGCCTTCTTAGTAAATGGTCACAGTTAGACAAAATTCTGTCATGCATTACTGAGTATGAATTCAAAGATACAGACTATCTAAAAAGTGCTGTAGAGGAATTGAATAGCATGAGTTGTTCTGATTCGCCTCATTTCCAGTTTATTTATGCTCAGTTACAGTTACTGCTCACTCCTCCAGAAGGTCGACGTTTTGACAAAAATCTTTATATTCTTGCTGCCGAACTTCATAACATTTCTCCAGCTGCATATAAAATGGTACGAAAGTCCGGTTCAATTGTTTTACCGAGAGTGGAACTGTTGAAAAAACTACTCTCCTGTAGTTTCCATGATGAAAACTTAGAGCAACTTTTCCAAAAGCTTCAACCTCAGCAGTGTCTCGTCAACATTCTTTTTGATGAAGTGAAGCTCACAGAAACACTTAGGTACTCAGGTGGTCGTGTTGTTGGTTATGCGCAAAATGGTTCTGGTGATACCGAAGTTCTTGCAACAGATGCTTTGGTGATTGAAGTTGTCTGCCATTTTGGTGGCCCTAGATATATACTACGCATTTACCCTGTTGCAAAACTTAATTCAGATCAACTCAAGAAAATTATATTGGAAGCTCTAGTAGCGGTAAAAAATGCTGGTGGTAGTATAATTTCTTGTGTAGGTGATAATTGCAATACAAATGTTGCAGTTTATGGTAAATTACATGGCCCTGGTAAAGTCTTCATTGACGCTAACATCGAAGCCGCAGAGTTGCTACTGACTCAGCACAACTTCATCTACGTTCTACCTGGTGTGTTTGCTGATGAGGCCCTTGAAAAGTTCTTTGGTCAAGCCAGACAACGCAGTGGAGGTAATTTCTATATTGACATTGTAGATATCAAGGCAGCTGCAAAAACCAAAAATCTCCATGCACTTTTAAAATATGAGTCAACTCCGTGCGAGTCTCATGATGTGCCTTGCACCTCTAACATTTGCATTGATGATGATCAATTTGACATCACCATTGCTGACACTGAAGACCTAGTGCAATCTAATGACAGTGTCAAGCATAAATGTATTTTTCTAGCTGGATATTTGGAACGCAAATATCCAGCTAATATCTTGTGTATCGAAACTGAAAATGATGACGACCATCGGATTAATTCGGAGTTTCTCACAAACTTAAATAGAGGTGGACTAACTGTACCTCTACTCTCAACAGTACATTTTGTACACTCAGCCTATAAACTGTTTGGTAAGTGCAACTTGCATTGCTGCCGAGCTCATCTCAGCCATGCTTTGCGTCGTATTGATAGTCCAATGGTTGTAATTCAAGGAGCATGTCTTACTTTATCAAACATTCTTTTGAAAGCATTTGTGCTTGACAACAGTGACAAAGAAAGACAACTCGGCTGTTTGAGAAGAAAAGAAAAACTCTCTACTAAAAACTGAACAAGTATCTTTAGTATGCCAACAAGTATTTTGATTACTCATTTCTACAAATTTCATTGTTGTTTGTTGTTGTTTTTTATTGTTGTTTCACAAATTTCATTGTTCGTGTTGAAATATTCAGGCTAAACTGTCCATGAATACATTTTAATTCAGTCACAGGGGAACATACTGTGTGTTTCAGTTGTTTAAGTGAGAAAATATGCAATATTTTGAGTGATTTTGGACTATTTTTTCGTGATTTGACCTTTAGATGACCTTCAGATGACCTTGTAGAAGGTTAAAAGTATGAAAAAGTAATTCCTCACCCTTCAAAACCCCCCAAGAGACACCAGAATGAAGGTTTTACCATGTATTTGACACAAATTATGATGGGACCCAAGTTCCAACTTGGGACCCAAGTTCCAGATACCGAGCATAGAAGTTACCAGTCCTTCTATTTAAGGTGTCTATGGTTACACGGCATAAAAATTTGACTCAGAAAAACTGTGTATACTGCCTACGGTTTGACGCCCAAAGTAACTCATTACACAGGCCAATAAAAAAAATTTTTTTTCAAAAGGCATGATATGTTAGATCGATTTAGGGGTATATCAGGGGCGCTGAGTCCGAAAATGCCATTACTTTTGCTGAATTGGCTCTAGTTTTTGAGATATTGCTTTTTCCTAAATACGCCATGAAAAGTTACAAATGTATGCTAGTGAGTAACGTAGGTTAACAAAAACTGAAGCCATGTGAAGCAACTATTTAGTTTTGCCCAAATGTTGAGTTGTCTGGCACAAATTTCTCGCTTGAGAGGTAAATAAGACCTTAGATTAGTTTATATCATCTCCCATCAAGCACTAACATAAGCCTTAACATCAACACATAGCATAACATTCTTGATTCGGCAACAAAAATAACGTTTTACCGGGACAGAGAAGAAATGTTAATGCAATTTTTCTCTCAAGAAGATAATTTTGTGTACTGTAAAAACATCGAAGGACTTCTTTCAACTATGGGTCTACTTGAGTATAAACCAGAAGAATGGAGGTCATTCATTGACAGCTCCAAAAAAGGCTTGAAATGTGTGCTACTTCACAACGAAAATAAGTTTGCAGGTGTTCCAATTGGCCACTCAGTCGTTTTAAAGGAACACTACCAAAGTGTAAAGATGATCTTGAAGAAACTTTCTTATACTGAGCATAACTGGGAGATATGCGTTGATTTGAAAATGTTCAACTTTCTCTTAGGACAACAAGGCGGCTACACCAAGTATCCCTGCTTTATTTGTTACTAGGATAGTCGGGCCACTGATCAACGCTGGATTAAAAAGGAATGGCCCATACGTGAACAGCTTGTGCACGAAGATAAAAACATTGTAAATGAACCTTTGGTCATTTGTGATCGCATCATTTTACTCACATTGCACATCAAACTGGGTTTGATGAAACAATTTGTCAAGGCCTTATATTAGATAAAGATGGTGCTTGTTTTGATCACCTGTGCAAAGTATTTCCTGGTCTTAGTATTGAAACGATGAAAGGAGGAATTTTTGATGGGCCACAAATACGAAAATTAATTTAATATTAAGTTTTTCCATCACATATGACTGAAGTTGAGAAGGCAGCCTGGCACTCTTTCGTTGCAGTTGTAAAAGGATTTCTTGGAAGCACAAAAGCAAGCAACTATGTGGAATGTGGATCTCCTAGAAGTAAAGCTTACAAACTTTCAAGCTCTTGGATCAAGGATGAACATAAAAGTTCACTATCTATTTAGTTACTTGGATCGCTTCTCTGAAAACCTTGGAAATATGAGTGAGGAACAAGGTGAAAGGTTTCACCAAGATATCAAATTAATAGATGAGGATATCAAGGTAGATGTGATACTCACATGATGGCAGATTACTGCTGGTGCCTAATGCGAAACTGTCCACAACCAAACTACAGGCGAAAGTCGTACAAGAGAACTTTCCTGCAGATGACTTTAAGCTAATTTGAGTAATTAACTAGAGTGCATCTAGGAACTTCACTAATGCACATCCTGAGATGGGTATATTTCTTCGTATAGTGTTTTGTTTTGAATACTCCGTGGCAAATAAAAAAATTGATTGCTTGTTTATTTCGTCTGTTTTTACAAATTGTCGTCTTTCTGGTGTTGGCTTAGGCATACTTGGTTTATTATTACCAAATTACTGCTATTTATTGTTCACTTCAAGCAAGTTTTAATGTGGTATTGGAAGCTTAGTCTCACACATTGCAATATGTTAAGAAAATCTGTTGAAAAGACGAATAAATGGGGCATTTTTTGTGTTGAATATAAGGAAAAGAATAGACTTATGCAGCACCTCTTCTTTTAGTTAATCTCATTGTGTCTTTAGCTTTTGCTCATTCTTGTGGTTTTAGTGCAGATAGACTTACAACAACATTTAATATAGGCTGTTCCTTAAGATAAAATGCAACCTACGTTCAAAATTAAAAGGTACCAAAAATATCGAAATTCGCTAATGTCTTAAAAACTAGAGCCAATTTGCAAAAACTAATGGCATTTTCGAGCTCAGCGCCCCTGATATACCCTAAAATCGTTCTTACCTTCCATGCCAAAATTTTTTTGTTGGCCAGTGTTATTATTAATCTTATACTGTAACCCAGTCTAATTTGGACCTTCTCAAAACGTTTTGTGATGTTGTTCTAGTCTTTAGCGGAATTGGATTATATTGCAATGTCAATAAATTAAACATTTATACGGACAAATTTTATTGAGTTGAAAATTTCACGACCGGCGACATGGTGATGGAAACTTCTCGGGCGTTTCGTTTATCTGTTTTGCAGAGGGGGTACGGAACAATCAGAGCTTTCTTTGCATTTGTTGCAATGCAAAGTGGTTGCTTTTGCGTTTTCTCATAAATTGATATACCCTTGTTAAAGTTGAACTAAGCGTCATTTTGCAGTAGACGTTGTTCTTCGTTTCAATTACAATTGCATCTTTCATTAAGGTATTACACAAATTTTCGAATTCACAGGAGTTGCTTTAACTCCAGCAGTCTACTAACGTACTGATCTACTGTCTCATAATCTTCTTGATCACACAAATTGAACACATATCTTTCGTAGGTGGCATTCACATCCGGCTTAAAGGAACCTTATTTGCTGAAATTTTGCGATTTTCTTGGTTTTGTTGGACGTTCTACGTAATGGTGAAAACAAGTTTGTTAGAGTTAGACCAATCAGAGGCCTGCATGGCCGGTGTTGTTTGTAAGTGCGGGGATTATCTTAGCAAGTGGCGTATCAAAAACCCGCAGGTCGGATGTTTAGGTTAGCATAAATGGTCGTTGAAGATTGAGGAAATTTAACTTTCTGAAATTTGCCCCAAAATTGCAGTGTTCCCTTTAAAATTTTATCACAAAAGTTAGAGATATGTGATTTTACGATGATTTCATGAAATAATAGCCCAAAGCATACTGAAGTAACATAAAAAATTTCAGGAAGCACCATCCGGGATCCTTTCATTAATTCTGATTTTAGTAATTTTACATTATAAGTTATTAAAACAAACAAAGAAATTACGCCCCTTTACAAGCATGCACGGTGCCTTGAAGTGTACTTCAAAACGTCCTTTATTGCTTGGATTTCTTTCTTCTCGTCCCCGGTCAAAAAAACTATGACAAAGAAATATGTTCGTTTGTGTACTACTCGTGTGAACTATTACACAACAAACTCATCCGTCATAATGACCGCATATGCTGGCGGTAATTGTTTGAATATGAGCGAGGACGATTGATGGTTGATAACTTGTTTTACTTCTGCTTCGATGATATGAGTTTTCATTTCTCAAATTGCGTGACTATGCTGTTAGTTGCTTGAATTCTGTTTATGCATATTACTAAATGATAAAGTTCCCATTTTATTAATTATCAGACACGAAGGCTTCCACCTTCGGGCAAAGCTTACTGAATGTTACATTGCGCTGTAATAACCAGTGAAACCAATCACGTAAAAAGGGAAGATTGCATTGCATCGATATATATATGGCACACCAGTTCAAGCGAGGTAATTTATCTGACGTCATTAAGGAAAACTCAAGTCTGATAAACAACTGAATTACAAGATCCCAAATTAAATTCCAAACATCTCGAAAACAACTCGTGAGTCGTGACGTAATCGTCACAAAACTTCTGGTAGGCTTGGTAGCATCCTTCACTGACAAAAAGTTGTTACTTTCGAGGTATCAACGGTAACGGTGCCGGTACTTGGCAAAGACTGTACCGACGGTTCCGGTATTCGGTACTATTTCAAAAAATAGTTTGATACTTTGCCGACACTTTTTAGAAAGCGGATTTTATTGCAAGTGCAATTTTTCAGATATTATGAAGCCGCTAAAGGTCACTGCAGGTCAAAAAATATGTAAACTCACGCTTTGGCGCTGTAAATGGCACTAACTTTAGTTAAAATGGAGTTTAAAAAAACATACTTCTCAAAACCTTGAAGTAGGCCTATTCATTTTTAAATTACCGACTACCGGAAATAACTTATAAATTCTTGAAAAAAGTAATTTGTCATAGAGATTCGGAACTTAATGTAGAAAAAAGTGCCGAGGATCTCGGAATCGGTACTGAAAAAGTACCGCGGTACAGTAACTCGGTACTATAGCATGGCGGTATTACCCACCTCTGATGACCAAAAACGTTGCAACGCAAACTTCAGCTGTCTTCCGTTTCAACCCAGATGCAATTTCCTAATTGACCCGCTACTCTTTGAAGTAGGTCCAGTTTCCTTGATCTTTTCCCTTCATCACCATCGGTGAAGGAACCGGTAAATTGCTTTGCATTTCGGTTTTGATTGGCACGTTGCTTGCAAAAGGCTATTCAATGAAACAGGCAGGCATCATGTTTTATTATTGAGTTCTTTTCAAATGCTCGGCATTTACTAACTGGTTTACGATGGAAGCGCAAGCCAACAGTGATATACAAATGCCACGTGACTATGTTAACCGATACATAAGTCATAAAATAGAAATGAACTGTAAGTCAAACCTACTAACACTTTCCGGATTTATTTGCCATTGCATTTTTTATTTCCGCTTGTTGTTGTTTCTTCTCAAGCCTCATCTCTGGGGGCAGTTCAGTTGGCGGCCAGGCCATCTTTCGATTTCTCGTTTAATTTAAACTCTTTCGTTGATTACCGTCCTTTACAAGCGTCTGCGTGTTTAAATACATGGCAGTTTATTACTTTACGATTAATTATCAGTTCGATTAATTTTAATACTAAGCCCATTAGCTGCAATAGTCTACGATATTTCTCTTCAGTTCAATTGTCCGGTTGGTCTTATACGCATATCATTGATTTCCACGTGTGATGGAGATGTAATGGCAAATAACACTGCATTGACAACATCATCAGGTTGTAGAAAAGGCTTTGTGGCATACAACTCGTCTACACTTCGTGAATCATCTTTGTGCATTCTGTTATATTATAGCCTAAAGTTTTTATCACAACGTTTGAGATTAGTTTTTGCCTACAACCATCGAATAAACAAACTGTTTTAAAAGATGCAAGCATAGGTTTATATAAAACTAATTGTCATAAAATAAGGTACCTGTACCAAATAAAGCCCACCTAACACTTTTTTGAAAATAACTCAAGAACCACAAATGAGAATAGAGTGAAAAATCGTATTCTATTAGTGAGGGTATATGACTACAACATATTAAAACCACAATACCTGACAAACCCCCAAAATAAAGAAATTAAAAATTCCAAAAAGGGCCTTATTAGGAGCAAAGGCTCCTAATAAGGCCCACTAATTTTGTGAGTATTTTGATTTAAAACATAGCTGAAAAATCGTATTAAGCAAATAAAACAAGACAGCAACCACCAATTTGTGTAAGACAACGACCAACAAACGTGGGTTGAAAACTTAAAGGAATGTGACCCATCAGCATAGGTGCAGCAGGCGAGGGATCACCGGCCCCCCTAACCGTCATTAAATAGGCAATTTTTGGGCAGTTCAAATTTATTTGAGCAATTTTTGGTACTTTTCTGGCATATTTTGTAGCAAAGACCTTTTTTCTTTTTTGGGGGGGATCAACCATCTTCAACCATCAAGCATCTTGCATGGGCCTTATTATAGGCGCATGTGGCATCCACGAAAAAAATGTCACATTTTTATTATCAGAAAAATTTTAGCAAAAAAAGTGCATTATCCTTTTCAATACTAAGTTGGTTGTTACATGAAAACTTCAGCCGGCTGACAACAGTTCATTTAACAGGCCAAATTCTCACTTACCTTTTTTCTAAATTAACAAAACCACCTTAAATGCAAATATCAAATTTTTGTTGTGGTCTAGTCTAGCGAATCGGTTGATCACGTGACAAGGATGAAATCTGGTAAACCATCATGAATTTATATTAGTTTTTATATAGGGATAAAACTTTTCATTTATTTGCAAGGGTTTGCGAAATATGAGCAATGGGCCTTATTAGGCACAGGTACCTTATTCACATTTTCATCTCTTTAAAGTAGAAATATTGAGATCATACCATTACCGATACATTAGTTCTGTCTTCACTAGGCCAGGCGAAATAGCAGTTGCACGAATGCGGCTATTTGCAGCACGTAGCTCTTGTCGTAAACCCTCCGTGAGCGCTGTAACAGCATATTTTGTAGCCGAATAAAATGTCTCAAAACAGATCTTGTGCCTGCGTTGCCGTTAATGTTGACAATGTGTCCATCATCTACATTTGTGTTTTTCATCAAAGTGATTGCTTCTCGAGTTGCAATGCACAAGGCAAGAATGTTAACATTGATCATTTCTTTCAAATGCTGCAAAAATCATTACATACTAATCAGACTATTAAAACTCTAGATTTGAAGTAGCCTAAATATCTTACCATTGAAAGGAACAAACCTCAGTAACTGCATCGTTATTTATGCAAATGTGAATCGTTCCAAATTGTTTTTTAATGTATTCAAAAACAGTTAGGATTTGATTTTCATCAACTAAATCACATTTGTAAGGATACATATGACCAGGGCCAGCTTTATTGACTTTTGATGCTATCTCATTTAATTCCTTTAAATTTCGAGCACAACCAACCACTTCCATTCCATTTTCAACAAGTTTTTTTTACAATAGCAGCTAATGCACCAGTGACTAAAGCTACTTTTCCAATCCAACTTTCCATTATTTTAGAAGCGAAATTGTGGCTTATGATAATACTGTAATGGAAATAAATGCTAGCAAAGAACACAAGCATGTAATTGTAAAATGTGGCTAATGCACTGGATAATTTAAATTCTGTGTTATACTGTAGATTCTTTTCCCAGTTTAATTAACTTAGTTAATTCTTAATTAAATATTCTTTTCCCAACCATTGATTCAAAGTTCGTATCAAATGAATTACAGTTTATTACGCAAATTTTCACGACAAATCCAAAACAACAGCATCATCTGTATTGAGCAGCACTTCTTTGCTCAAAGGGAAACTAAAGTCATTTTCAATGTATTTTCTAAAAAAATAAAAAAATTTGCTGAATCCGAAGATCTGAAAGAAATTTTTCTGTCTTTTTTCGTTAAAGACTTATTGGCAAAACCATTTAAAAAAATTTGCAGTAAACGGATGTGACGTCACCAACGTTGTTGGTGTTTGATAATGGTTCAAGTGCATATCAGTTCAATGGAAAGTTGCTGTTGCAAGACTTGTTTAGGCGAATTTAGTGCGCATGTTGAATAATTTTTTATGTTTTTTCATTAACGGATGATTGACTAATTGTAAGAGCCGTTTTTAATTAAACCAGTCTTATCTGTATGTTCATTGTGTGGCCTTAGCTCGAGGTAGTCTAAGCCTAGCCTTAGAAATTATATACAGTTTGATTAGGCCTATTCAGCTCTCAGTTTAATGTTCATAAATGCAAACTTTCAGATCCTACCAAATGTAACAAAACATTAAGATAACGGTTTCCTGAGTGACTTAAATAGGGTTGGCTAGATTGTCAAGTAGGACCGTGAGAGAAAAGAAGCTAGTCACCAGCTAGAACAGTAGGCAGATAGGATCAACCTTACGGTCAAGTACAGAAACATGTGTTGCATTAGTTACTTCGGATATTAGACCTCAAGTATTTAATTTGTGATGTCAGCTTGTTTTACAATAGACTCACCAGTTGAGTGAGAAAGTATTTTGAATTGTAGGTACAAGTTTCGTTTTTAAAAATAGATGTAATGATCTGGGTTGGACTGTTTGCAAACTGCGCAATACTTTGTATTGGTAGAACCTGAAAGTTTGCATTTATGAACAACATTGAAAAGCCGAAAGCCAAATAAAATTGTACATAGTTTCTTAATAATAGGCTTATACTACCTAGAGCTAAGGCCACACAATGCTCATACAGGCAAGATTTGTTTAATTAAAAACGCCTTTTACAATTAGTCAATCATCTGTTAATGAAATAATATAAAAAATTATTCAACATGCGCACTAAATACGCCTAAACAAGTCTTGCAACAGCAACTTTCCGTTGAACTGATATGCACTTGAACCATGATCGAACGCCAGCAACTCTGGTGACGTCACATCCGTTCTCGGTACAATGTTTTAAAACAGTTTCGCCAAATAGGTTGTTGACGAAAAAGGTAGAGAATTTCTTTTATATTTTCGGTATCAGCGTATTTTTATCCTTTTTTAGAAAATAGGTTGAGAATGATTCCATATCCCCTTAAGAGTAATTAAATTGTTTACTTTCCAGTTTTTGGCAGCTATGATTGGTGATGTTCTAAGCATGCAACTAAAAAGTCATTACAGATACAAAACACATAAATATTTCACTTCCAAGTGTCAACAACATTGTTTTTTTAAGTTTGATTACATTTAAAAATATTTTCATGTCTTCAAAACTGCAACGCCTGATTATGTTCAAAAATCTATCTACAGAAGAACCATACAAATTTTGTAATGTTCAACTATGTGTTAAATAACATGGGAAAGTCACTGGATAACTTTGATTTGCGCAGCCTTGATAACAATAGTCAGGAAACTGTTGAAACATTTACCATGTGATCTTGCAATCACATCACTATTAATAGGGTATGTTCACGAGCAGCCGTCAACCAAGACTCTTCGGAAGATTAGCTCATAAATACAAGCAATGAGATCCAATAAGTATGAGCAACTAATCTTCACCCGCAGGCAAAGCATCTGTAAGTCTTTTAATGTATTTTACTCTTAGTTCAGTAATATTGTCCCCTTTCAGCACATCTTTAGAAAACCAAGTTTCCACTTCAAGCTGCAGCATTTCCAGTGCTCCCCTAATAGCACCACATAAGATATTAGAATAATTGAGGTCAGGATGATCATCTGGAAGTTCGACAAACTCCACCAGAGGATTGTTGTCAAGAATAAATGAAAATTCGTCATTGGCTGGTGACCAGTTTGCTATTGTCGGCGAAATATTTAAGTACATTTTAAAAGCCATCTTTGACAAAACTTCCGCTGTTTCACGAAAATCTTGACACTTGTCAACATTTGAGCGAGCCATGAAATCTTCAACCAAGCGTATTCCAATATTGTAACCCATTTTGTCCAACTGCTTATTTATCTCATCGTCGTTATCATAATCCTTAATTAGTTGGGAGACCAACGCACCATACGTTAATGTAAACAACTCCCCAACAAGTTTTCTGCTTTCCAATCCACGTCCAGGTTGCTTTGACATTGTTAAAAGTATTTCAATACAATCCCTGTTCTGATCATTGCAACTATATATACAAATCCAATTCACCTAGCTGCAAAATATTTGTTAACAATGGAGGTTAACAACAGTAATGATATGTGTTCTCCAGGAAAACGTTTCAGCACACAATCTTCACAGTTTTGTTTATGATCCATTAGTTGATTATTATTATTTATTAACATATAGTATTTAACAAAAACAGTCCATACATTTTTGGCATTGGTGTAATACAATGTCAAACAATCACATTTTCAAGCATTTCGCTTGCATATACAACATTCTGCATCAAATACTATTTTATGTATATATGTTTAAATTTACCAAAACTAAAAATTATTTGGCCCATGAAACACAATCCTTTAATTAAACACTGCATTTGTAAAACATTTTGCATAAACACCATAATACAAAAGCATTAAGTGCTTATCTGTTGACGTTGACTTAAGCGTAAGAAAACTTGCATAATTAATAGAAAAATGAGAGTGAGAATGAAAAGCGTTTCTGAAGCTTTGTTACCAGTATGTAGCAATCCTAATGAAATAGATGTAATGAAGTGTTGGGAGTTACAACTCGTATGCATAATGAACATTAAAGTCCAAAAAACAAAAGCAAATACGGGTATAATGTACTACCCCACGGTATTACTACATCAGGTTAATAACTGTTTTCTATTGTTTTCAGTGTTTGTGTGTGCGAAATGTAATAGAGACATGTGAGAAATACAAAAACATTTCATTAGTAAGAAAGTATGCAATATTAATGAACAATAAAGCCTACATAAAAATTTTTCTCAACATTTTTGCTAATCAACACACAATAACAAACCAAGTCAAGTCATCATTTAAGAAATCTTTTTCCATATTTATCGGAACAACCTTGAACTTCAAAAACTAAAATGTCAGTATTACTTCTACTTGTAGCACAAATTTGTCCATTAAGAAGTATGCCACAAATCTAGGGTAACCGTGAACTGAAACATTTTAAGTATGAAAAAGTCAACCGCAAGCAATACAACTAGGTACCATGCAGAAATGAGTAGAACAGTAAAAAACAAGCAGCAACTTTCTTGAAATTTCTGACACAATCGAACCCAAATGGAATATTGATACAGCCCAAAAGTTTAAAAAAAGCTGACACACTTATGGATTAATACGTTATATACTGTATGATAAGGTAGTTGGTACCGTCAGTAGTACGACAAGTTTGGTACATGGTCAGTCGATTCTCTGCACTACATCATTTACACTTAAAACAGTATAAACAAGCTGTAATTATAAGCAAAATTGAACGTAAGTATGTGTGGCAAGGAAAGTGCATATCATTAAAACACTTATTAATTAATTAATTATTATTGGATCATTAACTTGCATTTCCTGGCAAATGCATACAGCTAACAGGAAATGACTCCTGAAATAACAGGAACACACAGTACCAACACGACACACAAAGTTACAGTAAACATCAGAGACTCACTGTGCGAGGTTAAAAGTTGCCAAATGGCAACACTATTTTTACTACAATCATGATATATAGTAAGTTTTAAGTTGTGTTATAAACTTTCTATTATAACCATTTGTATGATGTTCTTCTGCAATTATTACTTGGAGCTTGGTTACCGAACAAAAATCCTTGATTACATAAAAACTAAAGAAATGTGATACAAATAGAACATATGGTAAAAATAACAACCGACAATATTTAGGTTTTCATAGTAAATGCAAGAATTTTACTCAAGTTGTTCTGTTGGTCGAATGATGATATCATTGACATTAACGCGAGGGTGAGATCCCAAAACATACAAAACTGCTTCAGAAATATCTTCTGTCTTCAAGCATTCCATTTCCGAAAATAGCTTATCACATTTTCCTTGTCCAGGATAAACTCTTGATAAGGTTGGGAAACAAAATGATTTGAATAACAATTTTTTATGCCTTAAACTTACTGTATGTATTTGTAAAGAACACAATATAAATACAAATATCATACTGTATAAAAAAAACCACTGCATTCTCGACATAGAATTTCATGGAAAACATGTATAAATTTACTAACTTGTCCAAAAGATAGGTTTCCACAAATCCAGGTGAAATCTGTGTTGAACGGATATGAGTTTTTGCTCCAATCAACTCAACCCTAAGACCCTGGTTGATTGCACTCAAAGCAAACTTTGTAATACCATACAGAGGTTTATGGACAATGCGATGCCCAGCCACACTGTTCAAATTAATGATGTGCCCATCATCCACTTCTGACTCCCTCATGAGCTTAACTGACTCCCTTGAACATATCAGTACTGCTAATACATTGACATTCAGCATATGTTTCCATTCCTGTCAATAAGCGTTTGTATGATATTATACACAGTTAAACAATTGAGTATTTAATCGTCAAGCATACTATAAAATAATTAATTACTCAACCTTAAACATACAGTTTTGTGCCTAATTTTACATGACACACATACAATTAAGAAACAATACAAACTATTTGTCTTTTTTATACATATACATACCTAAGTTAGCAATATTTAAGTCTCCTGAAATTATTTGTGGCCCATACCTTACATACTTTGTTCAAGTCATATGTTTAGTATCTGACAAATTTACCACAAAGAAATGACTTACAAATTACAATCAATTAACAAAGTGCTGTACTAGAGAAAACAACAAGTCGGGTGTGTAAGGTATGGGCCACAAAATAATAAATAAAGCTCTAATATCCATTTACGCTATCTGAACTAGGCTAAGAGCAATGACTTTATCACATAATTATTCAATGTGCGGGACTCATTTAAAAAATTGATATCTTTTCGGCCCAGCAAAGCGCTTTGGTTAGATATAGTTGCTAGTTAGATATAGTAACACAGAACTTTAAATTAACACCTCTTACAGGCCTGTAACATAGCACTTTCCTCTACAAGTACAATATACAAACAAACAGCATACTTCTGTTTTTCCTTCCAAAATTGACGTGTCATGGATCACAGCAGCATTGTTTACACATACATGCAGAGTTTTAAACTTTTCTCTGATGAACTGAAACATTCCAAGTACCTGAGATTCTTCATTTAAATCACACTGATACGGATACATCTCACCAGGCCCAACATTGTTGATTTTGGATGCAGTTTTATTGAGCTTGTCTATATTTCTTGCACAACCAATCACTTTCATTTCACTCTGAACTAATTTTTCAGCTATTGAAGCACCAATGCCCTCTGAAGCCCCAGTAATTAAAGCCACCTTACCTACCCACCTTTCCATATTTAAATGTAAGAATGCTGGAACAGGAAATAACCTTTATTACTAGTCAAATACTCAAATGAGTGTTCATCAGACTAGAAAAGAGCTGTAGCCAAATGCTATTGACAAACCATACTAGTTGAGGTCAACATTACTACTCTAAAAATCACTAAATTGTATTGTCGGGTTTAGTTTATGGCAAAATCTTGATAACAATTTTCTTATCACTTTTTGCTGTTGCATTCATTGTGTGCTGTATATATAATCGCTCAGTATTATAGAAGCAACAAATTGGGCTTCAGAACCGTAGCCTAAATTTATGATGAACAAAATCCAAAATGTGGCATATATACGAACTATAAGTTGTGCAAATTTTAGAGGTACAATCCTGCTTTAGTAACTAAACACAATGGAAAAATACTTTTTAAAGATGTTTGCTGATGTCATATTTACAAGAATATTAAAAAAAAATATTTTTAATTTCTCACAGTGCTATAAATTTAAGTTTCTCACAATTTCCAGTTTGGAAAATTTTCCAATTTTTAAGTGAAAACTTTACGGCTCATGAGTGGGGTCTGAAAGTTTTTTCAAAACCTTTTTTGCATATATGCTTTTGGTTGGTACTGAATTGGATTGGTCTATTTACCTTACCTTTTTAAACATAACCTAAATATGCACAGCCCAAACAAAGCCTGAAGTTTAATCGAAAATAGAAGCCATACTTATGTCTCGGAGAACATGGAGGATCAAAACAGAGATTGTCATGTTTTTCAATATTAAAAATATTTCTTGTTACTTTTTAAGGAAAATGGGGCATAAGGAATGGGCATGTGATTTTGCATTTTCTGTCGGCATAATGCAAAAGATAAACGAACTGCACACGAAACTTCAAGGTAAAGGTATATTTGCTCATGAAATGTACCGGGAAGTAAAAGCCTTTCAAATGAAACTTAACTTTTTGCTAAGAGCAAAACTTTGTTCATTTTCCACTTTTAAGAACCCAAATCAACGTCACACGAGAATTGTCAGAGAATTACAGTTCTCAGCTGTTAGCATTACATGGGGAATTTATCAAACGATTTGGCAATTTCAAAGCAATGGAAGGCCAGTTCAATTAACTTAGCTCACCTTTTGCCTGTGATATTGAAACAACAATTGAAGAGCTGCAGTTAGAAATAATAGATTTGTATACCGATGACTCTTTTAAGAAAATGAGTGAAAGCAAATCACTGATTGAATTTTATGCATCTCTAATTCAGAAAAATTTAAAAATCTCAAAAATTTTGCAAGAAAGTTGTTTGTGATATTTACATCACCGTACATTTGCGAGCAGACTTTCTCAGTAACGAAAATCAGCAAATCTAAGAACAGGTCACTGCTCACAGATTCAAATCTCCAATCTGTTTTAAGAATCAGCACAACCAACTTCATCCCTAATTTTGAGAAGTTGGTTAATGACCCTGACCAACTGCAATAATCTCATTAATGCTTCTGATACATGTGGGTTGTATTCAAAGAAATAATTGAAACAAACGTTTTGTATATCTTTTATGTAATATATATATAAAATCTCCATTTCTTTGGTCACTTTAAAATTAAATAAAAGCTTGTATTTTGACTATTCTAGATTTTATGTTTTGGCTTGTAATCTTGATTATACTATAGTGCGTCCCTCGAACAATTTCAGATTCTGAATGCGGCCCTCGAGCTAAAAAGTTTTCCCACCCCTGATTTAGGGTGACCAACTTTACTTTAAAGAAATAGACTAAATAACACATAGGCGCCAGCTTAGAAAAACAACTGGGCGTGCGGTGTGACGTCATCAAGTTCCGTCGTGACGTCATTTAAGTAACTCACTCCATGCGCAAAGCAGGTCAAGTTTTGTGGTTAAGTAATTGCAAAAGTTTCTCTAAATATTCCTTTCAAACGGCGTAAAAATGTAATCGTAATATGTCCCACGTTGCTTAGATTTGATATATGAAAAGTGAAACACTTCTTTAGAAAAAATTTAAGAAAATTTCGAGGAGTTGTATTTTTTTATTTGGAAAATTGGTATTACGACATTTTTTTAAGACGAATATGACCACCCAATCAAAGCAAAGTATGCATTAACGCTTATTATAATGTACATTGTTGATGATTGAAAACGCTTGACGTAACTGAAACATTTTCATGCGGACACCCGACATAACAATGGTAAATTACCTACCTACCTATTACCCTACATACGAGAACAGATCGAGCGAACACACCGCTCGCAAAATGGACTTAATTATCACTTTCGCAAAACAAAAATGGATATCTGCTAATCTCATATATTCAACGTTTAACAAAATAATATACTTTATTACTTTGAAACAAAAATACATTGCTCAAAATGACAAGAAATAAAGTTCAAACTGCAAGCGCTCGGATTTATTTTAGCATCTTTTCGTCCAAGTGCGTTGTGCAGGATACATAACATACGTCAAGGAGTTAAAAAAGAAAAACCATCTCAAGAAGAAAGAGAACAATCCACGCTCCTCACCCAGAATACGCTGCAAGTTGCAGGGTTAAAAATATGGACACGCAGTTAATTGTAAAGTAGGTGGGACGCTGTTAAAGTGTGCATTAATGAAAAAAAACTTGTTACACTGCAGATTTTGACAAAAATAAACCAATTTTGTTATGCTTTTTAACACATTTCCACATTTATGAAGTAAAAACGAAAGAATAGTTTATACTTAAACAGGTCTTTATACTACATTATAGGGCTAGCCTATAGGCTACAAAACGATTTCCAGAGATGAAGCTGTGTGCTTACATTGACACGATAAGAAACCAGTCAGAGATTATTAAAAATTTAATTTAGTAAAATTTTGAACGTTTTAATGCGTCCTTGAATTAAAAAAAAAACGCAAAATCTTACCGAATTTTGGGCACGCCCGCCTGCACTCCCTAAGTTGGCGCCCGTGGATGATCTTTTATAGAAGTAGCACTCATCTGTAGGTGTTAGAAGGAAACGTCTGCCGTCAGCGAAAAAATTAAAAACAAGACACCTAAGGAGAAAAATGAAGCAAAAAACGAACGGCAAGGGAAGGAGGGGGTTCCAATGAAGAGGAAAAATCTTGTGCCGAAATCACGACTGAAAAAACCTTACTTATTACTTATTTCACTTATTACAGATATCACTGGAAACTGTGCGGTTTCCCTAAAATCCGGACTGCAGACTGTAATGTTCCTCTAAGCTGCGCGCGTGCGCAACTGCGCACTGCTGACACCGTCTCCGCGCACAGAAAATCTGTGCTGCGCACAAGAAAAACATCCAACCTGAATTAAAAATAGAATAAACGCATAATAATGACCACGCGCACGTCTGATGTTGCTGACAGTGGTCCAAGAGACCGCTCAGGAAGTTAGAGTGTTTGCTCAGACTCGTGAAAAATTAGAGGGAACATTGCTGCAGAGTATTGAAGTTTTCAGAGATGTCGGGGGTACAAAAGCCAAATTCGGTGTGCACTGCGACTCGCGGCCCTAGCCTGTCCGCCGTTTGTGATAGGCAACGTATAGCCTTTTACAAGAAAATCTCGGTTTTGTTCCAGCCACACTGAGCAATCTGGTCTAAAAAAGCAAAAACTGGTGCAACGCGGTGCTCAGCACTTTCAGCTTGCTGCCATAAAACACCAAACAAACATCTACCATTATAGACATCAGATAAAATTTCCATCACAGAATAAAGACTTAGGGTGGGATGCACCAAAAACGATCAAGTACAGATTACTTTTGATCTGCGATCAACTACTGTTGATCTTTACTAACGGTATGCACCAGCGACGATCAGAAATAAACCAGGTTTAAAATAAGGCATTTAATCTGTGATAATTATATCAATTAATGTAATATAAAATTGTGTAAAACATAGAATTCTCGTCCTTAAGTGTAGTATCAGTAAAGTTTAACGCTATGCCAACACAGTTTCCTGTATGCCGCTGCAACTTATGCGATCATATTACGTCATGCCTTTTTCTCATATGTACTTTGGCCTGCTGTAGAAAGTCGTACAGTCGCGTTAAATGTAACTAGCTGCCAGTAATTTGATACAGTTGAACATAGCTAAGCGTATCAGTCTCAATGCTATTACATTAACTGTTGGTAGATGTCATAACCTTGAAACTCAAACATTAAATTCGAGCAACTTAGGCTTTATTAAAAACAGAATTGAACAGAACTAAAACAAATAGAATCAGTTAGGCGAAACGTGACAGCTATATAACATTTATATATGTGAACTTATACTATTAAGCACTGCAGTGGCGTAGGAGCATATGCTGCCGCCCCTGGCTTTCGATGAAAATGCCGCCCTATGTAGACTGCAGCAAATTTTGAAGTATAGTTTCATGTTCACGCAATCTTTTCAATAAAAATAATTACAGATAATGTGCCGCGTCTCAGAAGTTCTATATTGCTTGAGAAAGAAGCCACACTGTCTCAGCGTTAAGGCCTAAAATAAAAGATAAAAAATGGAGAACAAATGTATTAGGCAAATAAAAGATCAATAACCGCCTCAAAATTGAACTTTTCGAGCTTTCGCCGAAGCAAAATAAGCGATAATATCTTCAAAATCAAGTTTTTGAACGTATAATGTCTTTCTATAGAAAGAATCGATAGAGCTGATAGCCGATCATCATTCATGGTAGAACGTAAATAGGACTTTATCATTTTGAGCTTTGAGAAACTCCTCTCACAACTCGCAATTGAAACACCAATGGTAAGATAAAGTTTCAGACACAAGCATAAATATGGTAGGCCTACGTACTTGTTGAATCAAGTAGGTGTGATTTAGCTAACCACTGTAAAACATCAAACGCTGTTGCTGATTTGCCGCTGTTTTTGATCGTTGCATCCACAGAACCTTTAACCAGATTATCTCGTTCTTCCACTAAAAAGTTGACAAACGCTTTCATCTTGTTAGAGCATTGCGCTAACAGCAATCCTTTTGCTGCAAGTAAGTTTAAGTATGATGAGATTCTCGCAGGATTACTTTCCAAAAACATAAGAAGAAAAAGAAAGAAAAATTCTGAATCGCTTCTAGAATACTATGAGCGTCACCTCGTGTATTAAGATTTTCGTTTGGATTACATAGTTCCTCTAGACTCTAGAGCAGTGTTTCTCAACCCCGAGTCCGCGGACTCATTTGAGTCCGCGTAAGGTTTTTGTGAGTCCGCAAGCCCATTAATTTACCGTATATAATTAGGCATAGGTCATAATTTTCGCGACGGTTCTTCGCCTCAAAAAGTAGGGGTCGCAAGAAATACCTTGGTGTGTTGGATAATTTTGGTAATTACAACATTCGTTTGTTGGTAATTTAAAATAGTCTGATTCAGAGTCTTGTTTATTTCTATTGTTACGGTGGTGGCAATCCCATCCAAGAATTATTCCTTAATTCTTTCGTTCTCTTCTGCTTCTTCCAATTCCTAGCGCGCAAATCACCTCCTTTTTTCTCTTTTTTAAAAGGAGTTCCCAAGTGTCAGAACTTTTTTGTTTCTTTGCTTCTCTCGCAATGCAATTTCACCTGCGCACGTTACACCAGGTTGTGCTTGCAAATGTCTGTGCATAAGCCAGTTTAGGCATTATTGGTGGCGAAAAGACCTCGCCATAGTTTTCAAAGAAGTTGTTTCTGTTGTCAATTTTATTAAATCTCTTTCCTTGCACACTCGTTTATTTCGTGTATCATGTGAAGAAATGGGGGCAGAATACAATGGGCTTCTGTTCCAATCAAACATTCGTTGGTTATCGCGAGGAAAGGCACTGGAGAGAGTGGCCAACCTTCGAGATAAAATCAGCACCTTTTTGAAAGAACAGAAACATGAATTTGTTGATCTCTTTAGCGATTACAAATGGATTGCCAAATTGCTTTTCTTAGCTATTTTTTCAGCCATGTGAACCAATTGAATGGCTCTATGCAGGGAAAAGACAAAAATATTTTAGATGTAACAGAAAGCATTGATGCGTTTGCGCGGTATTCGTCGGATCTTTCTTGAGCACCTCGATACATTTGTTTCAGAGCTGGATCGATATATTCTTTCCCACAGTTATAACAAGATGTTTAACTGGGTACGAAATACTTTTGAGGTGTCAGCGTTAGAGGTTAATTCAGAAATAAATTGCTTCGCTGAACAGTTGA
Organism: Clavelina lepadiformis; assembly: GCF_947623445.1. Classification (NCBI taxonomy): domain Eukaryota; kingdom Metazoa; phylum Chordata; class Ascidiacea; order Aplousobranchia; family Clavelinidae; genus Clavelina; species Clavelina lepadiformis. The sequence goes on along the minus strand of NC_135241.1, from coordinate 6,015,384 downwards.
TTGAACTGCAAAGTTTACAGATGTGGAGAGACAAGTTCAAAATTGTTTCTCTGTTTCAATTTTGGGCGAATGTTCTATCGAAGGAACCTAATCTATCTGACCTCTACAAACAAGCAGCAATAGCTCTTTTGCTTTTTTCTGACTACATACTTGTGTGAAGCTGGATTTTCAACTTAACTATGCTTAAAACCAAGTACCGGAACTAACTTCAACCGGAAAATGATATCAGGTGTGCATTGACGACCATAATTCCTGATTTCGACAAACTTGTGAAGCAAGTCCAGGGACAAAGTTCTTATTGAGATAGGTTGAGCAAAGGTCGTAATTTTCAAGGTTCCGACTGAGATTTATAGTGCATATGTGCCCAATAAACAAAACGCTTCTGCTTTTTTATCTTACTGTTTTAGTGTTGAACTAACTTATTTTTTATTCCTATTACATGAGTCCGCAATTAGTTATGTTAAAAGGAAAATAGTGCGTGGGCTAAAAAGGTTGAGAAACACTGCTCTAGAGCAGGGGTGTTCAAATGATTTTTGCCATGATCCACCACAACCAAACCTGACAACATGATGATCCACTAAATATGAATAGTAAATATATTGGACATGCTTTAATTTTTGTGGTGCTTTATTCATGAAATGTACCCTACAACATATTAATAACTTTGTAATAGTCAAAAATGAAGTGTGCTACAGCTCCAAGATTATTTCAGTGAGAAAAATGATGAGTTGGTTTAGATCTCACAATAGCGTCGAATCGGGGCTTTCTGTCACTTACTGATATCCTCATAAGCTCATGAAGATGAGCATTTGTGAGTCTCGTTCTATGCTTGTTTTTTTACAAAATTCATTGATGAAAACAACGACTCATAAAGGTACGTAGAAGCGAAGCAAGTAAGGATCCTTCTAGCCAGCCTGGTTATAACTGGGTACCTTTCCAAGGTTACAAGTGATAACCAAAACACATTTGGATCTGCGATACAAATCTCATCTCCTTTAAGATTACAAAGTTCTACCTGCATTTTAGACACCAGCAATGCATATTCAGTGGAAAGTTGTGTTTTCCAAGTGCCATTAACATCAGCAGACAGTGGATGTGAAATTAGTTCTATAACTGAACTGATTTCATAAAATTCCTTGAACCTGTTACAGAACTCAGTGTCCAAATTTTGCAGAAATTCGACAAAGCATGACCAATCATTACCACAGCTAACTTCTTGTAGAGTCACTTTCAAGCATGGAAAGTGGAGCATGTCTTTGGTGATATCTGAAACGAATAGCAACAGCTGTTGCTTGAAAGATTTCACTGCTGACCACAGCTGAATGATAGTATGCCCCTTGCCCTGGAGCTTCAAGTTCAGAGTATTTAGATGGGTAAAACAGTCAGCAAGGAAAGCCAAGTTACATAGATTGGTACCTTCAAGCAGAGTACTAGTTTGACCCTTTTCATTCAAAAACATGACCAAATCTTTACGAAGGTCCCACAGCCTTTTCAAAGCATTGCCCTTACTTAGCCATCTCACGTTATTATGCGTGAGTAAGTCACAAAATTCAGCATTATGCTGATCTAGAAAATCCTTAGTTGCCGGTGCTTTAGAGATGAGTTTGCTTTCAGTTTATTGATTAGTTTCATTGCATCAGTCATTAGCTTATGGGAATTGGGGGTGGTGTATTGGTTTCTAGACTGGCCTAAGCCAAGTCTGACTGTTGACTCCGCTAATTGTCTTTGACTCCGTTGCGTTTACTGTCTCTATTCTGCTTCTTAAATCAACACCAACTTCATAAAGTTTAGTTGTTATATTGTCCGAATAAGTTGTATCGAAATAGAGACGTTTACACCATTCCCATTTTTGAATAGAACTGTCACTTGAATTCAATACTGAATAAGCCAAAACGTAAAACAGATCCAAAACTAAAAACCGTGAGAAGTACTAGCAAGTCCTGAAGGGACAAGCCCTTGCAGAGCCTCGCCGGCCAGAGCATCCAGGGGGTAACGATTTGAACCAAGCTTAACGTTTTATATCATACACGTCAGCCAATCAGCTAACGCCATGTTAATTTATCGTTGCTACGTGTATGTGTTTAATATCTATTATTCTACGAATCTACGTCATCCAAACATTTCATCAAGTACACTTCAAACTTTACGCCGTAAAAACAATGCTATTTGAAACACTTCAATCTGCGTTAAATATGTCGGTTCAGAATTTCTTGTTTGAATAAGAGATTAACACGATAAATACGTCTGTTTTAACATTTACTTAATTCCAGCTAGAGAGAATGCAAAAACCGCCTTTTAAAAGTGTTAATTATAATTTGATGATATCCAAACGCCACATAAATCTCCCAACCCATAAAAGCTTCGAGGTAGGAATTGTCGGCGTTGGCAGCTTGCAAGATTTCTTGTTGTTTGTTGTCAGCTTGCAATGTGAATGCAGAATTTGTTTTCTCTCCAGTCAGAATTGTGATGCGGTCAACGAACGTACACAGATGGAATATGCAAAAGAAAAAATAGCAGTAAACATTCTTCACTAATACTATGTTATATAGAAGGGTTTCTTATTTAATATTGTGATATTTTTTTTTTATACAGCTTTTACCACAACCGAAGTAAATTAAAAGTATCGTAATTGTAATTGCACACAAAACCTAACACAAATAGTTTGAATAAAATGATTGCCATTATAACCAAATGCATTTCAATATTTTTGACACAATGATATCGGACAACGCGTTTGGTTTGCCGAATTTATATAGCAAGATAATGTAAGTATAAGGGTGGGTAAGGGTAAGAGGGTTTGCATAATGCAGGAGAAGAAAAATAAAAGTTCGATCAGTCTGAGTAATAAGCTTAATATCGCGATTCGCCCCAACTCGTTTTCTCTTTGCATTTGTTGATGCAAGTTAGTGGACCCATTTGTGAATCGAGGTTATATCGGGATAGTTACAATATCAACAGATTCTGACTTATACAGGCTGGCAGTTTGCAACCTGGTATGATGACAAACAAGGCAAAATAATCGTACGGCGTTTTTGTTAACGCTAGTACTTAATGTAAGTCATTTATGAAAGCAATAAAGGTGGGTTAATATAAAACGTAGCTAAAAGTGTTTAGCGTAAGAAAAGATTAAAAGAATGCTTTGTAGGTAGACAATGGGTGAAAGTGACCGTTGATAAGTATTTGGCTTAGTTAGCCTGTGTCCGTGCAAATAGAATAAAATAAAAATCATCTACCACAAAACATGATATGGAAAAATAAGTATAGATAGAAGTCGACAGGGGGATAAGGAATACATTAACTTTTAGTTCAACTTTAAGTTCTCGTTTAGTATTATATGATGCGTTGATTACGCAGAACAAATATAAGGTATAACTATACTACTACAGTATGAATTTATATGCGCGTTGTCCTTGGGGACATAAATGTAGGAGGTAAAATCTGAATAAGAAACGTATTTTATATTTTTGTTATTAATAATCATGACATATGTGCGCTAGCTAATATCTAATAACACCAATAACATGCTACGATTTATTCAGAAATGAGTAATGTACTTTACCGGCTAAGAATTAATCGGGTGCAGAATCAAAATGTGGTAGAGGTGTCCACAGAGATTGATAACTTCGTTCTTCTTGATGATTGTTCTTCCATTTTTCTTTTGAGCGATGCTTGTCGCTGGTCTGTGTTGGTTGCTGGATTTGGCTAGTGTTGGCTAGCGTCGTCATCATCGTAATCCATAATGCCAGTAGCATGACAGTCATTGTTCGTTAGCGAGATTTCTTTCAACTGGTTACTTCGAGAATTTTTAAAATGTCTGCCGCAATATTCTCGCTAACAGACCGTTGAAAGCAGTTTGTCTCTCGATCCTAATCTGACTCCAATTTTCACCTTTTCTAAATCGAATCTTTCAGAAGTGCAGTGTTCTCCTTCTTTTGCAGAAGAAAGTCGGGGTTACCATTTATGGGAAATGGGGTGGTGTGGTTTCTAGACTGGCCTAAGCCAAGTCTGACTGTTGACTCCGCTAATTGTCTTTGACTCCGTTGCGTTTACTGTCTCTATTCTGCTTCTTAAATCAACACCAACTTCATAAAGTTTAGTTGTTATATTGTCCGAATAAGTTGTATCGAAATAGAGACGTTTACACCATTCCCATTTTTGAATAGAACTGTCACTTGAATTCAATACTGAATAAGCCAAAACGTAAAACAGATCCAAAACTAAAAACCGTGAGAAGTACTAGCAAGTCCTGAAGGGACAAGCCCTTGCAGAGCCTCGCCGGCCAGAGCATCCAGGGGGTAACGATTTGAACCAAGCTTAACGTTTTATATCATACACGTCAGCCAATCAGCTAACGCCATGTTAATTTATCGTTGCTACGTGTATGTGTGTAATATCTATTATTCTACGAATCTACGTCATCCAAACATTTCATCAAGTACACTTCAAACTTTACGCCGTAAAAACAATGCTATTTGAAACACTTCAATCTGCGTTAAATATGTCGGTTCAGAATTTCTTGTTTGAATAAGAGATTAACACGATAAATACGTCTGTTTTAACATTTACTTAATTCCAGCTAGAGAGAATGCAAAAACCGCCTTTTAAAAGTGTTAATTATAATTTGATGATATCCAAACGCCACAAGCTCTTGGAAGTCTCCGGACAGCTTGGCACATAGTACGGATTGGTGGATGATGCAGTGGATTCCTATCAAATCAGGACAGTACTCGGTTCTCAAGTTGGTGACTACACCTACATAAAAATTGGAAGAGTTATTTACTGTAAAGTCATATTACATCTTGAGGTATGTCAATACAAATAATTAGGCTATGGCCGCTATGCTATGTTAGATTTTGTGCAATGAAATATTTATTAGACTTAATACATTTGTAATGACATACATACAACTGTAATGAGTAATGACATACCATGACATGCTCCTATCATGGCGGGTGCACCATCAGTGGAAAGTGCGCAAATGTTCTGAATTGGCAACTGAAGCTCCTTAAGTTTGCTTATGAGTGCATCATATATCGCAGCTGCTGTAGTATTGCCATGTAGTGTGATCAGTGCAAGCAGTTCTTCATTGAACACTCCGTGGTGAAAGTACCTGCATGCAAATTTGCGTACAAAAAATAAAATATATACAAAATGTTTTTGACACTGGACTTGCAATGAAATTTTCCATTTACAACCAATATTATACTTATAATATCAACTCACCTAACAAATACTGCAAGCTGGGCACAATTAGTAACATCTGTTGATTCATCTAAAGCTAGTGCATAGCAATCAGCGTCCTTGACTTCAATCAACACCTGGTCATGCAAATCCTCAGCGATATCAGTGCATCTCCGTGTACATGTCAATCTGGAGAGCGGGAGAGTTGTCATGCTGGTGATCACTTCTTTCTCACTTGGATGCATGATTTTTACTGCTTCAACAATGCATTCTTTAACAGCTTCAGCATCACTGTATGTCATCATCCGCTTGCCCAGAATGTGACTGATGCTGAGTGTTGCTTCTGTGGCTTTTGATTGCTCAGACACAAATGTTGAGAGGCATTGTTTCTGAGAGCTGGCAGACTTATCTAAACACGCAACTTTCTGTTTTCTGGCCCATGAGCCAGGCTTGTACTTCTCATTAAAATGTTTATGATGAGTAAAGAAATGTCGTTTGATGTTTTGACTCTTTATCATGCTTAGAGTGCAGTCACACAATAAACGTTTGGGTTTATTGCTTGGGTTGAGCACAAACAAGTAATCTTCAGTCCATTCACCATTGAATTGTCTGTTTTCTAAATCAATTTTCCGCTTCTTACTGGCCATGTTGATAATAACTCTGATGATTTGTACAAGTGATACATTTCGAGAAGTTTTTTGTTTCGCCGCGGCCCCCCGCCGTGCAGAAAACCAGCTGACCGCGAGAAGAGAAGACAAGAGAATAGTTAGTCGAGTTAGTGGTGTGTAAATGAGTAAACGAAAACGATACGCTTTAATGCTGAGAGGGAGCAAAATTATGCTATTATAAATTCAAAAAATTAATTTCAACCCTGGCAATTAGTATCCACATAAAAAGTGAAAGTTTTTTTCGAAAGAAAAAGTTTCTCTTGAAAAAAAAAACTTTTTTTTTTGAAAAAAAAAGGAAGTTTCAAAAGTTTTTTTTTCAAGGCTACATTTAAAGATCCATATAAAAAGTTTAAAAGATCCGGATCCGGATCGCGATCCGCCATTTGAACAACCTTGCTCTAGAGTCTAGAGCATCCATAAACTCATCAAAACCTGCGTTAAGGGCCTTTACAGCAGCGTGATGTGCGCTCCATCGCGTATCAATCACTCGCTTCAGCGCGATTGGCGCATGCTTTAGAAGGACATCCCATCTATGAGTAGAGGCAGCAAAAAAAAAACATACTTTGTAAAACAGCGAAAATCTGTCGCTTAAATGCAACGATCCGACGGCATGAACATCTGCAAGATTCAGTGTGTGATTTCCACACGGTACGAGTAGTGCTTTTGGATTTATGTTTTTGATTTTTTGCTGAACTCCAGTATGAATTCCCGACATAGTAGATGTGTTGTGGTAGCCTTTTCACCTACACATCATCACATCTAAGTTGTTTAGTTCAAGTTCATCTAGAATAGATTGAGAAATTTCAGCTGCCGTTTTTCCGCTCAACGGAAAGAAATTAAAAAACGATTCCTTCAGTTGGGCAATACTGTTTTTGATTGTTACATATCTGACTATAAGAGTCATTTGATCAGTATGTGATACGTCCGGAGTACTGTCGCACATAATCGCAAAATATTTAGCTTCGCGCACCTCTTCACGAACGATGTTTTTGACTTTTTTACTGAGAAGCAAAATAAGCTCATTTTGAATAGTGGGAGAAAGATAAGTAGTTGTCATCTTCGTAGAAATACGAATATCAGAAAGGTATTTGATGATTACGGGACTATATTTTTCCAGAAGCTTCACAGTCTCTAAAAAATTCCCTTGGTTGTTGAATTCAAAAGCTTCACGATGTCCTCGAAAAGGAAGGTTTTGCTTACTTAGAAATAATATGACATCAACAACGCTTTCTAAAATTGCTTTCCACTTTTTTCGCTCTTCATCCATATAAATGGTGATCTATAACTTCAGGCCAAGAGGCCACATCATTGGGCAAATTGTTGACTATTGCAACTGCTTCGTCGATATTTTCACCTTCGTCTCCATCTATAACTGGCAATGCATAATTGATTTCATTGGTATTACTTTTGATAGACCCTGTTTCTTGCGTTTCTGCTGATATTTTCAGTATCTCTCTGGAGCTCAGCGTTATTGTCTGGGTTTTTATTTGAATCGTTCTCTGGTAATGTTAAAGAAACATTTGAACCAGAAGAGGTTACAAATTTTAGCATAGCTCCCATGTGCGTTTTTAATTCTGTTCTCTTGCTTTCGCTTCTTTTTAAAAAAAGCTCCACTCTCTTTGACACGTTTCATTTTCGAGTCTAAATTAACACTAAGTTAGTATAAATTTAACCACAACCTGTCATTTAAACGTTTACTATCAATAACAACTTAAAAGTTTACAATTAAACGTTTAAATGCCCAGGACTGGTTCACCTTCCACAGTTTTCTTGGTCAGCGGGACCAAATTGTAACAAAATAGCTTGTTTACCGCTCCATTTTTTTTAAAATTCTCGTGCTATGTGCACTGTGCAGCCTCATTTTGCCGCCCCTTGCAGCCTGCCGCCCCTGGCGCAGAGCCAGAACCGCCAGGTGGCTGCTACGCCACTTTTAAGCAGCCGACCCACCGACACTGCGCTTGCTACTGAAATGACGTTCTGCAGTTCTATTTAAGGCGGCGAAGCAATTAAGGCGTGAGGCAAGGCGTAAACAATTAAGGCGTGAGGCAAGGCGTAAACAAAGGAATGTTAATACATTGGAATGTCACCACATTCACCCCCGGTTAAATAATTATTAAGCATTAATAATAATAAGTAATTACAATGTTTGAAAAAACTACAAAGTCCATTCGCCATATCTTTGTGGAGGTCTTCTCTCTCTCGTGGAGCGCCGCGGGGTTTGTGAATCAGTCTCCATGGAAGACGTTTCCTGGTCTCCATCGTTTTGAATGTCAGTTTCTGTCCGCACACCGTCACCAATGCCTGTAGGCAAACGTAATTCCGGTTGACGTAACGGTGGAGTGACATCCGACACTGTGGCTTCCTCAATGTTATGGGAATGGGTGGTGGTGAATTGGTTTTAGACTGGCCTAAGCCAAGTCTGATTGTTGACTCCGCTAGTTATCTTGACTCCGTTGCGTTTACTGTCTTATTTGCTTCTTAAATCAACACCAACTTCATAAGTTCAAATTGTTATATTGTCCGAATTAGTTGTATCGAATTAGCAATATTACACCATGCTTCCAATTCCCAATATCTTATTAATTACTTCAATTCACAGGAAATAACTCAGGAATAAGATAGTTTCTAAGAGAGACGAGAGCGATTTTAAACCTAACATTTCTTTTTATAGGCCTACTAAAGTATTGACCAATCAGCCCATAATCACGTGTACAATTCCAATTTCAGCCTTTTTCTCACAAAGAATTCAAATACAGAAAACCACTTGACACACTTAACTACGTCACACGTCAATTTGGAACTACTTTTTGACTACCATTTAGAAACAATGCATTTGTTACGTACAAAGTATTATACGATCAATACGACGTTACTTGAAACACTTCAATCTACGTCAGCACGCTACAAAGCTTTGCAAACATTATTATCTGCCTGGAGAAAAATCAAAACTTTTGCAATGCCAATATATATAATTATTGCAATGTTTGGGCTATCCGAATGCCACAATAACTCCCCTAACCCAAAAAGCTTCGAGGTAGGAATATTGGCGTTGGCAGCTTGCAAGATTCTTGTTGTCAGCTTGCAATGTGAATGCAGAATTTGTTTTCTCTCCAGCCAGAATTTTGATGCGGTCAACGAACGTACACAGATGGAATATGCAAAAGAAAAAAATAGCAGTAAATATTCTTCACTAATGCTATGTTATATAGAAGGGTTTCTCATTTAATATTGTGATATTTTTTTTTTATACAGCTTTTACCACAACCGAAGGAAATTAAAAGTATCGTAATTGTAATTGCACACAAAACCTAACACAAACAGTTTGAATGAAATGATTGCCATTATCTAAATGCATTTCAATATTTTGACACAATGATATCGGACAACGCGTTTGGTTTGCCGAATTTATATAGCAAGATAATGTAAGTATAAGGGTGGGTAAGGGTAAGAGGATTTGCATAATGCAGGAGAAGAAAATAAAAGTTCGATCAGTCTGAGTAATAAGCTTAATATCGCGATTCGCCTCAATTCGTTTTCTGCTTGCATTTGTTGTATGCAAGTTTAGTGGACCCATTTGTGAATCGAGGTTATCGGGATAGTCACAATATCAACAGATTCTGACTTATACAGGATGGCAGTTTGCAACCTGGTATATGATGACAAACAAGGCAAAATAATCGTACAGCGTGTAGTAACGCTTTGTATTTAATGTAAGTCATTTATGAAAGCAATAAAGGTGGGTTAATATAAAACGTAGCTAAAAGTGCTTAGCGTAAGAAAAGATTAAAAGAATGCTTTGTTGGTAGACAATGGGTGAAAGTGACCGTTGATAAGTATTTGGCTTAGTTAGCCTGTGTCCATGCAAATAAAATAAAATAAATATCATCTACCACAAAACATAATATGGAAAATAAGTAAAGATAGAAGTCGATAGGGGGATAAGGAATACATTAACTTTTAATTTAAATTTAAATTTCTCGATTATGCTTATGATGCGTGGAGTACGCAGAACAAATAAGATATAACTACAGTATGAATTTATATGCGCGTTGTCCTTGGGGACATAAATTTATCAGGTAGAATCAGCTAAAGAAACGTATTTAATATTTTTGTTATTGTTAACATTTTTGAAAACACTAAGCTTATTAATTACATAATTCTTACTGCTATTAATTACATAGCTAGGTCATAAGTAACCGAAAAAGCTGGTGGCGCAGCCTGCCTTCTTCCAACATCACCCTGCTATTGGTTGCTGCTCAGTTACTGACAGGTTGCTGTTGGTGAAGAAATAATAAATAGTTCAGTTTTTCAGCAAAACAGCTTTTTAGCAGCTGATATGGATTTTCCGAGAATAGTATACATTAGTTTTTAGAAAAGAATATATTTAAAGATTGGGTTTGTGGGCAAGAATAGCTTAAGTTATATTCACGTCTTGAACACCCCTGATATCGTGGCGGCAAGCGCCACGGTTTGGTCATTTCCTTTTTAAGTTCGTGCTTTTCTCTTTAATTTTCATTCATTCGCTGATTACTTTTCGTTATATACCCTTGCGTTTTCAACTTTGTTCAGTACATTACTTTACGTTATGTTTATCAGTTTGTAAATAAAGTTTTATTAGATTTTTTTCATTGGTCAATATGCTTCTATGAAGAAATAACTTAGTTGTGCTTTTCAAGAAGAACACGCAACTTTGCTAGAAGTCATACGAAGCCTCATCATCTGCGTATTGGTAACCTGATCGGCCACAATATAAGGAAATGGTAAGTATTTTATTTTTCAGCAGCAACCAACAGCAGGGTGCTACTCGACAATCGAGCAATCCACAGTCTTGCTGTTCGTTACGTCACCAACAGTAGCTTGATGTTACGACACCAACACCAGCCTGTCAATTGCAGAGCAGCAACCAACAACAGGTAATGTAAACCTTATGCAGCACCCGGAGAAAATTGCACCCACAAGGGATTACAGTCATGCAGGATTCACACCGTACGTAATTTCATCCACACCAGATTGCTCATGTTCGAATTTTGGGACTGCCCCAAACAAGGACTATAATACATAAAAAATACACACCAATAAGTACAGATTTTTTATTTTAGGATCGTCAGAATAATAAGACCACCATACTGCTCGCATTAACATAGTAAGAGGGCATTTTGGGCCATGTTTTTCACAAACACCACTTTAGAGGCCATTCCCGTTTTTACATCTTTAATCCTTTTCGTTCATCATCGCATTTTGTTGTGTTCGATAACTTCGCAGTTATATTGTAGCGTTTACCGCTCTGTCCACTAGATAGCGGTGGTCCACAATGCTATTTGCCGAAAAATTCTTTTTGTTTTTCTCTGTTTCACGCATTTGGATTCAAGTCGTGTTTTAGACAAGGATATACACTGACGCTCTATTGAATCGTCTCTCCGCGTCAAGTTATGCCCGTGCTTCCGAAACTGATGACTTTGCCGAATTCAGGCATAGCTTGATGCGGAGAGACGTCTCAAAAGAGTGTCTGCATGCCTCGTTGTCTTGAAGACGATTGAATCGAAATGTGAACAGAGAATACCGTGAAAAAAACACAATAAATTTGTGGACATATAACCGTGGTGTCCTGCCGTTATCTAACGGACAGGGTGGTGAACGTTACGATCAAACGCGGAAATTAAACAAATTACATTATGATTTGCTCTTTCGGTGTTCGTTTTCCCCACTTATTTTTAACATGTTGAGAAGAAAATACTGCTACTGTCCCCGGGAACTGAAAACTCTAGCCACCTCTCTGATTCCATGCGCATGCAATTTTGTATGAATTGGTGTGATTCCTTGTAGGTACAATTTCGTGTGGTCACAAAATTTTCTTTGTGAGTGCAATCAAAGATTACTAATATCCAAGCAAAGGATTGGAAACGTAACAACGTCATCATCAATTGACGATTACAAATTTGCCGATAACTTAATAACCAATTCATCAGATGAACATACACTCGGTATACATTTTTATTTAAATATTTGTTTGTTTTTAATTATTTTTACTAACAAAAAAGCATCTAAATAAATTTTGTTTAGCCCCTTGAAAAAGGTCACTTGTGTAGACTTGTCACGGTTGGATGGCTTATAGCACAAGTCGGCTGGTTTGTAATCCTTAGTTCCTTACTAAGTAACCTTTGGTGCAATCCTTTGTGGATGTATTGCCGTAACCGCTCGATGCAATGACATTGGCCCAGGCATAAGAGACACTTGCTTCTGTTCAGTGGACCTAGTGGACTGTTTATAAATCCGGGCAATACTATATAAAAATGGTTCTCATACTTTAGACACTCCAAGTTGAAGGCCTGTATGAAATGTAAGTTTTTTGTGCACCAGACAGCGTAATTTTGAAAGACTGGTGTGCACCATTAAACAACAAAAAGTGTGTACCGTTATGCACCAATTGTCCTCGTATGGGAATTTATTACCTTAGAAAGTAGTTTTTTGACCCATTTTGTGAACCAGAGTTGTGCACTCAAAACTGTTACGGGGGTGCAAAAGTAAAAGAGACATAAAAAAAAACAAAACAAAAAATGTGTGACAATCAGAACTTGCATAAAGGCTAGCTTGGCAACCGGATCTCGAGCGATGGGGAATCATTGACAGGTTTAAATTGTACAAAGACTTTCCTCAGTTCAAAGTTAGCTTCTACGCCAGTTTTCTGATGCACAATTGCCGTTTTGCTGTATATTCTATCTGTATAATTTATGTTATAACCAAATATTACATTACCGTATGGTGCAAATTTTGGTATTACATTCATTGATGCATTTATCTGGCGCACTGAATGTAAACTTTCCAGTAGTGGTTATCATACTGTACCTTAACTAACAAAACAAGATAATTAATGAATGCTGCTTCTGTGGATATTTGCGATCAAATTAAACTATAGTTTAATATGTATGTACTTCAAAAATTACGACAGGCTTAGGTTATACCATAGTTGTTGCTGCAGAACGGAAAGTGTTTTAAGAAAAGATAATGACAAATTCAAAAGCATTTACTGATGCTGCTGAGCAAGCAAAACAGTTGCCAACAAAACCAAGTGATGCTGATTTACTTGAACTGTATGGACTTTTCAAGCAAGCAACAGTTGGTGACTGCAACACTGACCGACCAGGTATGTTTGATCTGAAGGGCAAAGCAAAATGGGATGCTTGGAATGGCAAAAAAGGCATGTCCTCAGAAGATGCTGAAGGACAGTATATTGCAAAGGTCAACGAACTTCAAGGAAAATAAATCAAATAGCGATTTTAGACCTTCATAGAATTTAATTTACACCAACTTCTTTACATGTTTAATTGTGCTGCTCAATAAATTTTTACATTCAATTCTTTGGAAAGCTTTACATCTGTAAGAGGATGTATAAAATTTTTTTATGCAATAAAATTTTAACAATTGTGAACTTAAAGTTTCTGATATGTTTGCCACGTAGTAGCTTTTTAATATAAAAGTTTCAGAGATTTAAATTCATAGATACTATGCAAGAAAACTAGCAAGAAATATGTTTGAATAATATACTATTAAATGAATTGAATGCCATTGTCATTTATCAAAATAATTGCTGTTATTGAAAACTAAAACTATGCACTAAATTCAGGCTGAATTGCTGTATGAAACTTTTTATTATACTATACTTACCAACAACCTGTAAATATTTGGTTAAAACAGCGTTTGTGATTCAGTAAGCAATTTTGTAGTCTTTATGACACTTTAAGAATTTAAGGTGTTGCACTTTTGGCTCATTGTTTTCGACTTATGATAAATTTAATCTATGTTGCTTTGAATTTATTTACTTGCAGACCTGTAAATTGTAACACAACACTTGTGACTTGCCTTGCAGACTTGTAATTTTATGTTCAACCTTTAATAAAGCAGCCATATGAGCTTCCCTTTATTGAATGACGTGACATCAGTTTTTAAGACAACTTCTAATTTGTCAACAAGTTTAATTCTGTTAACCCTAGAATGAAATTTAACCATTAAGTAACTTAACAATTGTATGTAGATGATGTGAAAGGAATGTTGTTCATTAGAAGTATTGTGCCTGCCTGTTTTAAGTTAGGTGTACACTCTGTAAGAGGTTATAAGAAGCTGCCAGTTTTAACACTGTATACCAAAAACCCATGCTCTTTATGTGATGTAGCAAAAGAAGAAATATCTGTCTACCAGGATCGGGTAACGACACTTTGGTTAATATTTAGTGGAAATTTTCAACAAATTTATAGTTAATGTATAATCGATTCATTAATTGTACTTTGTACATTGATGCCTTGTAGCTCATTAATAATTGCCAAGATTTTGTAACAACTGCGGACATGACTTGAGTTTTACAGATATCTATGTTGCATACACGATGTTTTTGTATTACCGATCTCCTGGTAGTATTTTATTTTCATGCTCTGTTTCTGTTGCAGTTTAAATTGGTTACTGTTGACATAACAGAAGACAAAAACAAACAGTGGTGGTCCAAATATAAATTCGATATTCCAGTCTTTCATTTTGAAGGGGATTTTTTAATGTGGCACAAAGCTGACTTGATTTTACTTGAAAGAGCTTTGCAAGCATTTGAAAAAAATAGGAGCTGATCACATTCAGGTTATAAGTCAAACTAATTCCATCTTAGGTTATGTTATTTTACATTTTCTTAGTGTAAACATTGTCTTCTGCATTTTCTAAGTACTGTCTTACTTCTTTTTCACAAAAATAGAAACAATACATTATGAAAATCACCTTTTCTTTTGTAAAAAGTATGTTAGTCTAGTTCGTATATGCACGACAACATCTGGATCGAGTATCAGCAGGTTGTGGGTGTCACCATAAATCTGTCATAGCTCTTTATTCAGGCCTTCATCTTGGTGTGCATACATGAGCGAAGCCTACTATCCTAACTGGCAGTGTTGCATTATGTAGCTGACTATGAAATTTTTATAGGTAGGTCATGCTTCAACAAGAGCTATGGAAAGTTGCGCAACACAAAGAAAGCAGCGATTTCAAAAATTATGTCTCAAGTTTTGAAGTGCCCCAAAGCAAATCATTGCTCAACCTTACACACACCAAATCTGGTGATAGCATTACCCATGTACTTGCACGTCATGGTAAACTAGACATGCTGAAATGGGTGCATGAAGAATGGCACGTCCAACTGGAATCAGTAAATCTAGAAGGGAAGTTGCCATTACATGAGGCTGCGGCTGCTGGGCATGTCCAAATTGTAGAATACTTATTATCACAAGGTGTTCAGATTGATCCTCTGAAACGTTCAGGCTGGACACCACTGATGATGGCATGCACGAAACCAAAAAACCTGAAACTAATCACTCTTTTAGCTAATTCAGGCAGTAATCTACACCGGCTGAATAAGGTTAGTAATAAACCAGTGATGTTGTGTCCCACTATAGCAAGTTGAATTATTTAGCATAAAATATTACACTTGTAAGATTTATTAGAAATTACATATCAGTTATAAATGTGTAACCAGGGGCACATTAGCAAACTGAACTAGCCAGGGAATGAAGAAATAAAGCAGCCTAGTCCACATCTACGGCAATAAATAAAATAATTGCCATGACTATTTCTGAAAAACCCAAATACATATGTCCCTTATTTCACAATATATTTCTTGCACTGCAGCAGTCTGTGCGGGTTGCATTGCTTAATAATAGTTGCTCCTTACCAAAGCATGGTTGGCATTTGGCAATGTTATATCACAAGACTTACCATGAACAGAGTGATGCAACACGGCTCATTGTCAATTGACAACTCAGTCTTTTTACAGACTAGTTGATAAATATATAACAAACTGTTCCAAGCTTTTTGAAAACAAATTCAGTTTCCCAAGGATTTTCACATGTAAAGAATAAGATTTTTACATTGATTTGGAGGTTTTAAATATACACTGGGGTCATTACATAAGTCATTGTTTGTAATAGAATAGAGTTAATAAATTGAAATTTTCAAGAAGTTATCTCTGCTTAACATTTAAAACTTAGCCCTTAAACCTACTGTTATAATTTTAACTTGGTTATTTTGGTCGTTTTTCCGTCTCTACAATCAAACAGCTACTACTTATGTTAAAGCAGTCTTCATGATATATTTTTACAGTGTGTTTGTGTATTTTTAGGATGGTTGGAATTGTTTTCACATTGCCTGTCGCAATGCTGATCTTGCTATGATAAAGTTTTTGGCGGGATATGGTGGTCAACTCACTGATACTATCAGTAAGAATGGGAGAACCCCATTACATACTGCAGCATTGCATGGACGATCCCATGTTGTTGAATTTTTAATTAACGACCTTAAATCGAGGTAATCAGTGTTGCTATTGCTAGGTAATTTTTTAACATTTTTACTTTTGCAAAACTTTTACATATTTTAGTTGCAATATCTTAAGCCTTGAGTGCATTACCAAGATTGTGTAAAGTAAATACAGATGATTGATTAAATGTCACACTATTTCAGTCCTGAGTAATTTGTAAGAACTTGAGGGTTTCTTGAACACACCCTTTATAAACTTTGTATTAGTACAGGATCCTTAATAGCAGTTGTTTTTTGTCAAACATGGCTTCATTAACTGACATCTTAAAGACATTAATACCAATCACAAACTGTAATTTAGTGATTTTGTGCTTGAGAACTTGGTAGATATGAAAACAATGTTTTCTGTGACATCACGTTTTGATTCGGGCTTGGTTGTAAAGTCGTTACAGAGCCGGGTTCGCAGTGATCTGATCCCGTGTTTGGATATCTGGTGGAACTAATGTTGTATTAGCCTTGTGCAAGGCACTAATGGTGGTTAGTCCTGTTTAGCAGTCATAGTGAACAGATCCAAAACCAGGCAAGGCAAAAAAAGTAAAAAACAAATAAAAACTATAGTGGATAGATAATGTACGGTAACTTATGCTTTGACGGCGAAGAATCGTCATTAAGTTCAAGTCATGCAAAAACTTGATACTCAATACTCAGTCTGATAATAAAGATTTCAATACCATACCATCATACTATTTTGTAGACTCCGCTTTCACCATAAACAATAAGCAACTAAAGTTACTGTTCTTGGAAAATCAAATTTATCTCGTTTTCATTGTTTTTTTTTGAATATTTGTAGAACTGACATGAGAGACTCGTGTGGAAGCACTCCTTTTATGGATGCCATTAGAAGTGGCAATGAAACCGCCATTCAGATTATACTAGACAACTACCCACAGTGTTACCAAGATTGCAACACTATGGGTTATACTTGCATGCATATTGCTGCTGAGGCTGGTCAAGTTCAATCAATAATGTTTCTGGTCAACAAATGTGCAATGAACGTAAATTGCCAAATCAATGTTGGAAATATATTTAAAGGGCAAACACCACTGCATTTTGCTCACAAAGAAAACAACATAGACGCAGTGGATGTTTTAAAAAGGCTTGGTGCTAGCTGTGAAATAATTGACAGCAAAGGCAGAAAAGCTTATGAATTGACAAATAGAAGAACTTGGGCTTCAACTTCATAGTTATCAGAAATTGTTTTTGAAAGAAGATATTTTGCGCAAATAATTAATGCAAAGTGTTATTTCAAGATTTCTGCTTTTCTAAAACTTTTTGCTTCACTGCGCCTGTAAGGTCAGGATGTGTGAAGTACGCAGCAGCAAATTCCCGAACATTATTTGGTCTTCTGAGAAGTAGTTCCCTGCAATGTATATTGTAAAGCATGTCAACGGAATAATGTGGAAAGTTGTCATATAAATACTGTAGTTTTAAAAGATAGTGTACTGTACACCCTACATAGTAAAAGCTTTGGTTTAAAAGGGCAGTATCAACAATTTAATAATTTCATTGCAATTTAACTATAGCCAACTTAACCTATTCAAAATTTTTGCAACCTGACTTTCAAAAGGGTTTAGTTCACTAAAGATCAATTGTCCGAACCCAGATCTTAAAATATGAAACCATATTATTGCACTAACGTGTATTTGCACCCTTGGGCATAATTTGTTGTGAGTTTACTCTTTTTAAATGGTTAGTTGTAAATGTTATTTTACAGGCGGATTATCAATTGCTATCAAAATTAAAGGTTTATCAAGTAATTATATTTGTAAAATTTACACGGATGCAATACCAAGGAAACCATATATTTGTTTTTTATGGCACATGTCAAAAAAGTTGTCTAAATATTACGTCGTTTCAAACTAGCAGCAAAAAAATCTGCAAAAAAAATTGGCAGATGGCTGTCGCTGCTAATTATATACATGGCATCGTTGAAGAGTTACTACAATACTGTAAAGTGCATAGATTGATGATTAGAAAAATTGTTTTAATTGAATTTAAAGGCTTTTATCACATTAGAAATGATGAAACTGACCTTAAAAATCCAGATATTAACACTTCAACTTGAGGGTGTGTACGAAGATAGTCTTCATTGTGCATCCTGGTTTTAATCTGTTGTTTGAAAAGTAAGATTAAAACGACATGATTGGTTGTTAAGTCGCCAATGTTGATTTTATAAAAAATCACATTTGCTATACTAGGCTAGTGTTGCGAAGAATTGTCATTTTACGAACAGTAGTGAGTCATGGAATGCTGAAGTGCAAGGAATGCGAAAGTAATCGTGGCCGTGCTAAACAATTATTTTTATTGTACGGTTACATTATTCTTGCACATTTTAATAGGACCAGAGCTTTGTTGCCTTTTCCTACTGAATGTTTGTTGGGAGGAGTTGTTTTTTTGACACGCTATTATGGTTCACTTTGTATTTTTCGTTTCCCACCCACAATCACAAAAAATTAAATACAACTTTCTTGTTTTTAGAGACAAATTTTGTGATAGTAGGCATAAAACTGGTATAAGTATACACTAGGACCAAATTTTATTTTAAGAACTTTGTATTGTTTTTACAACATGGCTAAAATTTGCTATTTTTTCTCAGATGAAATTGACATATTCCCCATATATACAAGTAGACTACAATACATCATGCCTTTCGTTGTGAGCAATAGACGCTTAAGTTAGCAGAAAAAGTAGGCAAAAGGCAAATTTAGTTATCCAGGGTTAAACTGAAGTCAGATTTAGATCGGAAAATGGATTTAGGCTTTTTGTTATAACTTAAAAGTTGCATTTAGGTTATGGTAACAAGAAACCAGAAAAACGTTGAAATATCCAAATTTTCCTGTAAAATAGTGACAGATTTCAAAATAAGATGCTTTTTGTAATCTTTGTATTATGTTCTATCTTTGTTAAGTATGGTAAGATATTTACATTTTTCTCAAACAAATCACTGTCACATTCAATCAAGCATAACAAAGGCTAAAGTTACATATTCAGTAAATGCTTTGTTTTAGATAGTCCGTAAATTTCTATTTCCCTTGTTTTACACTGGTTGGCAGTTAATTGTTGTTGTTAATACGATCCTGCAATAATAGCCTAGCTGCTGGATTTTGGTTTAAGCAATGTCACTGTGATGAAAGCATAATTTGTAAAATCACCTGAGTCATAATTTAAGCCTCTCTTAATAGCCTACCTTGAAACTAGTAAGAGCAGCTTGCTGTTCATCCGATAGAGCACCTAAATCATAATCTTCCATACCATGAGGAGGATTTTTTGTTGGACGGGCCATTTTTGCAAACATTAAATAAATAGTACGCTGAAGGTTACAGGAGAGATGTAACAAAATGTAATTGTTTGCTAAACTAAACCATCGATTCCACGAACATGTAGCCTATTTCGTAAAAAGCATGAACAACTTGAACTACGCCTATGAGCTACTAGCCTACTAAGGACCCGCTCACGTTGCTCTCGAGGGATGGTAATAGTGAAATTCAATAAAAACTGGCTTTAAACAGTCTTTATGCTATTCCAAGCAAAAAGGATGGGTGGGCTAGGCCTAGCCGCTAGCCGAGGCCTGAAAAGTAATCAGAAATCAAAAATAGACTACTTGTAGTCATACCGGCCTAGATTTTTCAGATTACGAATATTTCTAAGGCAGTCAAAACGCACCAGCTTCCTAAAATGTTTTGAAAAAGTTCTCTTTCTTCATTGTATAACTGCGTACGTACTGCAAGCTAACCCTCAACCTAATGCCTAAACCCTAAACCATAATGCCTGCAGTTGCCTAGCAACTTATTTTGTTTCTTAGATGTCGCTGTTGTTTATTGAAATTCAACCGTGAATATTAATCACGACTTCATATTACAATTACGTCTACAAGGCTGATGGTGGCTGAACCGTGTTTACCCAGTATAACCACTAACTTATATAGTTAAATAAAAAGCAGGATATAGGATGGCGTTCTAGGGTTAACTTTTATTTTTAATTTTTCTACACAAGCTTCATCAAATGTGGGTTACTAAGAGATGGCAAAATAATGGAAATTATGTATTACGACTGCATTACGTTGATTACGGCATTGTAATGTAATATCTCTGATTCAACACAGAACTTAGAAAAGGGTTTACCTGAATTTTTGGTTAATTATTACTAAACACCGTTTTTAAAACCTTTTTCTGTTTAATTTTATCCGATTTTGAAACTTTATTGAAGTTGGTAGTAGCCAACCAGTGTAACAAATGTAGGCCTAATTCTTTTTGCGATTAAATTATCTTGTAAAGTATGTAGGTTACCAACACAAATATGTACTTTACGTAAAGTTCATACTTAGTTCCTGGAGATGGTTTATGGTTTACCAAAATTATGGGAATTTGGAAATAATAGGCTACTTCTACTTTCTAATCAGATAAAGGAATATTTGATAACACATGTGGTCAAGAAAATAGCCTACACGACCCTGTTTACGAATAATAGTAAGCCTATTATGCCCACGCCACTTATATTAGCGTATGCCTAAGTCCAAACTGGTAGGCTCTGCAAAGTATAGTTCTTTTCAATATCTCTAAAGCATTTACTGGAAAACGTCTTCTTAATAATTTTTTTCTTGTTTTTCTTCAAATCACTTCTGAAACATAAAATAGTGTTAGAGTTTTTGAATGAATTCACAATTCTATTGTTTAGGAGTTTGTTCAACGTTTGCAAGCGTGATGCACTTGGAGCTCACACAGTATGTAGACCAGGGGTGGGCAACATACGGCCCGCGGGCCGGATCCGGCCCGCGACGGGATTTTGAGCGGCCCGCAGACAGTTTCCGGTCTTACATGATAATGTGGCCTGCGGCCACATTCTGCCGCAATCCCTGTATTGCGTCACTGAATAAGTCCAAGTTTGCCGACCTGAGAAAGATGGCCATGAATCTACTTGTTCTGTTCGGGTTTACATACATTTATGAGCAAACATTTTTGACCATGAACATTAATAAGACAAAGCTGCGTTCCAATCTATTCAGCAATCCGGCCCGCCAAGTACTTCATTTTCTCATATAAGGCCCGCCGACCGAAGAAGTTGCCCGCCCCTGATGTAGACACTTGTTCGAGCGACATCGCTTTTTCCAAATATTACTGCCCAGAGAAAACGATAAACATTAACAGCCAAAGCAGACTAAATGCTACTGCATTTGCGACGTTTGCATGCCAAGCCAACGAAAAAATTTTTTGCGCCTTTTAAACGGGCACCTAGACTATACTGTAGCGTGTGAAGCAGGAAATGACAAAACTACCGTTTGATACGGTGGAGTTTATATCATTGGCATGTTTTATCCTGACGTCATACGCGTCAAAGGTTTTTTACCACCCATATTAACAAGTCTGTGGCCGTCTGCGTTGTTGCGAGACGAAGATGCCCGAAATAACGAAGGCTATATCTGACTCCACTTGTGGTTAAAGGTTGCAAGTACATCTCGGCAGTGCAGATGCTCAGCAGAACGGCCAACAGATGAAAAAAACTAACTTAATAAAATTTTATTAGCAGAACTAAACAACGTCAACTCATCTGAAATCATAATCGAAAAGTAATGTGGGTAAAAAACCTAACGCTTATAAAGGAAGGTAATCAGCAAAACAATTTAAATGAAAGGAGAAAACGACAGGTTAAAGTAAAATTGTCCAATAAGGTGGCCCGGCCGCCACAAGTCTACAGACAGTTTGATGATTGTTGACATGGTGCAAAGAGACATTTTTGTATCTGACAGCAGCAGACACTGATCTATAAAATTAATTTGATTAATTATCATTGAACGAACAGAGTAAAGTCAAATACTTAATGATAAATATAATTATTTGTGCTATTATATGCTTATGTTTAGTATAGATTTTTGTTATAGACTTTACGCATATAGGCTTTGCAGTAAGCTATATAGGTCTACTTGGGTTACGAAGTGCGTTATTCTTCCGTATATATGAAAGATTATATGCAATATTTTTCATATAAGCCCTCAGTACAAGGACCATAAATCCCATGGTTTGTCGTTATAATTTCAGCAAGTTTACCCATTGGCAATTTTTGGCGTATGATTTTATAGTTCATTAAAAAGTCCAGACCACGACGAGCAAAGCTTTTCGGTGCTAATTTTGCCAAAGACAGGAGAGAAAAGATACTTGATCACGTTTTGCCAAAGTGTGAAGTTGATTTATTGTTTATAGCCAAGACTGACTGTGAAGTTGCGAAGCCAGCAGAAGAAGAAGAAGTGAAAATTACACATAGAGCCTGGGGAAACAACAAAAGAGTAATCTTTTGTGGTGGTCTATTTTCTTGCTTTGCTTATGCATCAAATTGGCTATAACAATATATCAGAGTCACGGTTCTAAATATAAGAAAAGTGTCGCCAAAATGATTCTATACCTGATTAGGTCTATTCATGCTCATCCTCTATTCGTTTCAGGTACGCTGTTAAACCGAGGGCAGAATTACCGTGAACTATTTTGAGTAATCGAAGTTAATGCAGACCTATAAACTGTTCGATAACTTTTGGAATGATTCATTGTGTGAGTCAATTTTTAGCAAGAAGGAATCAGTATTATGTTTAGAATGTTGACAATTTGCAAGACGATTTGCGTTATAGTGATGCTTGTGTTCTCTTCCGGTCTTCCTACGGGATCTACACAATTTGTTATTGGTAAGCATGACAACGTTGAAAGTATGATGAATTTAATTGTAACGGGTTTACCAAATAATTTGCCGATGCTCCCAAAACTATTTTGAGATCGCATAAAGAAAATTAACCAATCTTATGGGAAATGACGAACTTGTCGGTACCAATGTTATTATACTTTAAAATCACGGAGGTGCAAGTTTTGGAATGTTATTATATAGGCTGCGACCTTTTCAAACATTTGTTTAACTTAGCGATCTCTACCGCTCTTGCGTTACGAGACTTATTGCTGTCTTGACTGGATGTATACGTCTATACTATACGTATACGCCGACTATACAATTACCATTACGTACATTAGTTTTTGCAAAGGTATTTAGGAGTATACACGACTTAGAAATCGATTAAAATTTCGGACATTTACCGTTATTCTTCCTCGCTGTAAAACTTAAACTCTATGCTTATAACTAAGTTGACAGACTGTTTTCTAAACAGTGCTATGTACTTTAAGGTGTGTTTTTCGCCGTTATTAATTTATTCAACGATTTTAAATTGTTAATGTTTTCTTGCCGCACCCCATCTAGCACAAAATTAAACCGAAAACCATACTAAAACAATTACAAAATAAAACAATAAATGAGTTTAGAGTTTAAATGAGTTTAGAGTGGCCAATTAGCGATTATTTTCAAACATTGCCCCATAATGATCTGGAGTATAATCACTACTTTCCTATTTGATGACGACTTCGTCTTGCCCATAGGCAGATGCCCAATAAATTAGCGTATCCCTGCTTGGTTTGAACATTGTAATTTTTCATATACAATAACACACAAATAACATTGGCAAAACAGGATATGCGTCAGAAAACCTGTCAGAAATTTTTTGCAATTTTAATTTATGGCTTATCTCGACGCGCTGTTTTACAAACGTGTTGCAAATAATTTATATGGATGTCCTGTTTTGCACATATAGGGTACCGTCACGTTTTGCCATGGGAATATTTTTACTTCATTTTATCACAAGTGTTGAATAAATGTAATGCAAATGACGTTTATTCTGATGTTTTAATGAATAAAGTTATAACATATTACACAATGCATATTACGTTTATATAAAATTTTTCATTTGTTTACATGGGTTTAAATCTGTTATAACAAAAATCATCTAGATATATGTTTTAAAACAAATTATTCTATGTGAAAAGGAAATGGATTAAGCACAAGACGTTTTTCGTACCCTCGGTCTTAATTGTTATAAAATTTTGTTCGAAATTATAGTTGAATCAAGAAAAAGTGCGTAAAAATTGCATAATTAGAAACTATCTTATTCTAACTAATACCAGTATATAATTTTTTCTGTTAATGCGGATAACTATTTTACATATAAATTTACGTGATAGTCATGCAGCAAAACTCGCTAATGCATCTAAAAGGCAGCATTTTTTGGCGTTATCATACCGCTGTTTTGTCAACTGCATAGATTAAGACTGCCCTTCGCTGTAAACAGAGTTATTTCACGGAAACTGTGCTAGATAAATACATGTATTTAAAACTCTTGAAAAATGTTTTTATAATCGACAGTCTAAAATATACTTCTGAGAAGTTATTCAAATTAACGGTCGGAAATAAACGTTGTAAACCGCGCACAGACGTCACGTAATTCTCACATACTAACCGCCACTAATTAGCGTATAAGCGCATATTAGCACAGTATCAGATTGAAAAGGGAAAACCATACATTTCGGTGTTGGTGTCGGCGGCTTTTTTGAAACAGGCTAAATAGGACATCTAAGAAGGTTTTGTGGTTTGGCAAAACGTGTGTCAACTCTCTTTCGATGCAAATGGTTGCCAATCTTCTAAAGCCAGAGTTATACTAATTGCATGATAAACTTCTTACATATTTTTCAATTTCCTCAAACTTGTATTCAATACTAATAATGATCATGCAAACTCTCAAAACTATTAGAAACTTTCGGAACTATTGACAAATTTTTCTTTTTGCGCTGCTTTCTCTTGCTTAGTGGGCTTAATTATCATCAATTAATTAATTAATTATCATTTTGGTTCAACTTAGTAATTGTAGAAGTTTCAATGCAAATAATTACATCGAACAAAACAATACAACATGTATTAGAATAATATTAAATAGTGAGATTTTGCTACTTGAATATGCTGGCACATACCTTTTTATCTCGTTGGGTTTTGAAAATCGGGTTTTAATAATAATCAATAGACAGTACAGAGATAATAGTGTTACGTTTTCACATAATACTTAACATAACATTCTAATTTTGCTTTTTGTAGTTTTGCTGTTCTGCATGGACGTTACCTTTCAAACCTACACTGTTAGCTAAGTGTTGAGACTTGAAGTTGAAAAACTTGAAAGTTTTCTTTTTGAAACACTTTTTCATATATAACTAAACACGCTTAGTCGTCTAGTTTTGAACATTTGTTGTTCATCTGCACGTTTAATGGTCCAGGCATTTAGGTAAAACGTAAGCATTTAGAAACAATGTTTAATGTCCATGGTTTTAATAAATTGATAATGTTTTACCAGTATGAAATAAGTTTTAGATTGAGATTTCAAATTTTAAAACGAAATTATTTTCGCATGTTAAGGTGAACCTATACCCGAACCAGAAGACAAGGCTTCTGGCGCCGAAATAGATCATACCGGACTTGATGTTGTTGACGTCATGAATCGAGGAAATTTTGTGGTCGCAGCCATAGAAAAATCAAGCAATCCACTGAATTTGTCCAGAGTGACGTATCACAACGTCACTTACCCCATGTCGGGCGCAGAAGTTGATTTCATAGTCGACGTAACCGTCGTCAATTTAGTAAATACTTTAAAAGAGATGAATATGTCCTCATTAGACAGCATACAAACTGGAAGCCGCATCCCTGTTTCTTTCAAGTATAGTCATTTACTTAAAATTGCCGGTGAAAATAAGACGAACATCTTTGTGGCCGTGAGTCAACTTTTTTCCACAGCTTCTCCTCTATTTGGGAACGTCAAAGTTGACACGCACGTGGACGAAACAAACGTTGGAATTCATAATTTCCCACCGTCGGTTGACGTAGATTATACGTATTTTATTACGGGAAACGTAAGCGTCATTACTCTGCACACCTTTCAAGCTATGAACGATTTAACGCATAACGGCAATTGGGTCCACAAAATGAATTCATTGGATGTATATCGCGGCAACGTAACGTTTACGACTGAGTTGTCTGGGCAATACGTTTCGGTCATGAAAGCGGTAGCTTCACAACCCGGGAGTGTAGAAAGCTGGCGATGGACATGCGGAGTATGGGACGTAAGGACAAGAAACTGGAATACGGAAAATTGCAGGTTGCTCTCAAAAGACTCGTTGAATGGCTCTATGACGTGTGCATGTTCAACAAGCAATGGGCAACAAACTAGTACTTTTGCTCTGCTGTTGGGCATCGGAAGACGCTTCAATCTGAGCAGAAGTATGCTAGCATTGTGCATTGCCTTTGAAGCCCTATCGATAATAAGCTTATTAGTTGCTCTGGTAATTCTGTTAACTTTACGGAATTCAATACGCGCAACAATGGAAAATTATAGGTCATACACAACCACAATCCACATCCACTTGTGCCTGGCTTTAGTTTTGCTACATATTGTTGTCCTGCTCCGACCGGTCGCCTTGCTTCGTTCAAACTCATGCAAGGCAGTGACAATTTTGACCCATTACTTTCTTCTGGTATCGGCAGCTTGGATGTTAGTCGAAGGATTGACCCTCTATCGCCTGACTTGCGGTGACAGTGTTTACAAAAATGTCAAAAGACAGCAGTTTACTGTGTTGTCATTATCTTCGTGGTTGGTGCCTGCTGTTATTGTTGGTTTTACTGCTGGATTTGGTATAGCTTTTGGCAACTACATGGACAAGTCCGGTGGGCACCGTTTAACGATGCAGTTGCAAAGTATGTTAAACCCTTCAAAAAGCGAGCTAACTGACAATGAAATACCACAATACCCGCAATATTCGATATGCTGGCTTAATCCCGTAATGACTTATGCTGCAGCGGTGCCAGTTACAGTATTACTCATTCCTAACATTGTGATTGCTGTGCTTGTTTGCGTTCGAGTGGCGCGTATTAAAAAACTTGAAAGCACCAAACTCTCTGCACAAAGAATTCATCGAGAAAGCGAGCCAAAGCGGGTGGTGGCCACCGTATCATCAAACGCATCAACTTTGTCAACCAGTGTGAACAGGTCCAAACCACTTGTGGCCTCAATTCGGGCGTTTATCATCCTCTTACCGGTACTCGGAGTGCCATGGATAGCAACATTTGTTGGGGTTGTTCCTGAGGCCGAAACCACAGTAACTGCCTTGCATCTGCTGGCTAGCAGTCTTCAAGGACTACTGGTGGCAATAACCGTGTGCTTTTTAAATCGATACGTGCGCGGGGTGTTACGACGTAGGTTGCGTTCGAAACTTCAAAACTTTGGTTCCCACAGAAGCCACGCGATGTCATCAACGACGTAGTAACTGTTGTTTTTTAATTTGTTCGTGACTAACGCATCAAAGGAAGCTGAAATAAACCTAATTGCTTCTTCTTCAGTCACGATATATTCACGTGCGAAGAACTTCAACCTTAGTTGCCAATTGGGCATCTATTTTCTGTCTGTCTTTAACTGTGATTGAAGGCTAATTACTGTGAATTTCTTTTCGTACAAATCATACTCTTATAGAATAAATTTATGAAACTGACCAAATGGGAATTTTTAGCTTGTTTAAAAGCTTAGTAGGCTATTTATTTGAATTCAAGAAAGAACACTTTATCCATAATATCACCGGAATGAACATAATTATTCAGCACTAAAGTCCTTTAAAACTAAATTAATAATTAATTTACTACTTAGTTCAGGTTATTAAGTTGGTCGATGGTTATTCAATATTCCTGCTGCATAAACTCAGAGTTCAAACAGGACACCCAACACCATAAAATTCTACAAGAACAACCTAAGCCGGAAACTAATTGAAAACCAATCATAAATAAAAATTAATTAAAAGACAATGCACCCATTATCAAAACCTTTTAAAAGTTTCAGCAAGTGCTAATTTATTCTTTATACGGCAGTCTATGAGCAAAATAAGTCTAATGAGAGGAGCTACAATTGCATCAACACTACGGAGCAATTCGGTATTTGTAAGACCAAAAATGCCAGCAGGAAAATGCACATTAAGCAGGGATTTGATAATTAAAAGATAGAATAAACACAATCTTCAATTACGCCAATACGCATACAACTAAGAAGAAACTGGAACCTATCAGACACATTGTTTGAAACATATTTTGTGTTAACGAGGCGGTTGCATTATCTTGGGCATGAAGATTCGGATACTAACGTATACACAAGTAAAGTGAGCATATACGATTTTGCTTCGGGTACAACAGACTGCGGTGCAAATGAACCAAACATACAGACACACAAAATATAGAAAGACCACCTGCTTGTACTAAAAAGTTAAGGAAGAAGTTAATACTACGATAAACCAACGTAGGCATACAAATTATGTATTGCGAGAAATTATATTGCACATATTGACTAACGTCATTTTTCTTAACTGACAAATTTTCTGGGTAAACGCGGGGTTCGGCGTCGTTTTCCTGCGGAGGCCAGGGCTGAAATCCTTTCGGGGTCAGGCGGAAAGGTGAGGTTATGCCACATCTCCACGATGTTCCCAGGATGCTTAACGCAGTCAAACCAGTGGCGCAGTTCATTGCCTTTGCTCTTTATGCCAAGCTCAAGAGCACCTGAAAGCGGGGTAATGAATGTATAAATACAAAGATAAAACGAAGGCGAAAATTTATCATGGAATAAATGCCAAAACCTTGTTAGTCAACTAAATTTGGTTTCCAATTTCAGTTTAAGAAAGATTCAGTTTCGGTTGACGAAACCAAGCTCAATATACAACAAATTACCGTTTGTGATCGAAGTACTTACCTACGAAATGCTCCCTTCCAAAGCTGTCCTTGTCCCAGACGCTGATATCAAGCCTGCACTTCACCAGATTTTTGCCACCACCGATGATAGGTAATTTCACGGAGGTTTGAAAAGCGGGATTTGTGTTTCGCGTTGACTTCTTTCGCTCGGTTTTCTCGCACATGACCTCATTTGACCCGGGTTCATCGAGCTGAAGACACCTAGACAAGGATATACATACACAAGGTGATCGACCAAAGAGATATGTGTATGTCAGGGCTTCCCAAACTGGGGGTCGCGACCCCGCAAGGGGTCGCGTAACGAACGTCAGGGGTCGCAGAGCGTATACCAATTTTACACGAAGTACAAAATACAATCAAAACAAAATATCGTTCCAGCCTAATCAACATTAAAACCGCCTTGAGACCAGCATTAGCAGATGTTGAGCCACGGCTGGACTTGCTTTGTAGCAGAAAGCAGTCGCACCAATCACACTGAATAAATGTGTGTGCTTTTTTTGTTTCCAGTGGCCTACATATGTGTAAAGTAGTAAGTAGGCTTTGAGTACTGGTTGCTTGAATTCAGTCTTTGCATCTCAATAAATGTCACTAATGACAAAGGTATATTTCGCACTGCTAATCAATTTAAACGTGAAGGGTCGCGGAAAACTTCAGAAGTTTGAAAGGGGTCGCGAGCAAAAAAGTTTGGGAAGCCCTGGTGTATGTAACAATGTAAATACGGAAAACGTGATATTATTAGGTAACACGAGCACGCGGGAGCAGCGCCTCATAGCGGCATGGGTAAAATCGACTGTTATTCACCAAGATGGCATAGTAAAAATTGCTAATTGTTTACCATTTATTGACTACTTACACTTTTACTTGGGGATCGATAGCGTTGTTACGGGCAACTGGCACTAAGCCGGCACATCTGGCAATGTTCACAAGCAAAGTCGAATCGTCTTCTTGAAATTGAAGAGAAAAAAGAAGGCGCCCTCTCTCGTTATCGTCTTCTTCGTCCGACTTCTTCAGCTGCAAAGAAACTATCTTTTTTGGAATTTACGTACAGAAAGTCAGATGATCAGATGTAACCTACTAAACCAGCTAATTCAGTTATTACTTCATGACTTTTCATGTCAGCAAAGGTAATGGCAAAATAGTCATCAAAGCCTTTGAAACAACCCGAACCGACATTCGAAAAATCCAAATCGTTTTTGATACATTTTTTTGCTTCAAATACTAAACGGGTAGATGATATTTACTACTTGCCTCAGATTAACTTTTTTGGCAGGTGGGAACTATGCTTACCGTATGGTGGTAGTCGAGGGCCATGTTAAAAGTTTTAGTTTCGAGTGGAGTGAGGTGACGAAGCGTGACAGTGACCTCACCGATGAAGTCATTATGGCCGAACCTGCAAGTTAAAAACGATAATTGTTGGCATGTACAACAGTTAATGTACTCGATAACTAATGCCTGAAATATTTAAAGAGACATAAAGAAATGCTGATGCTTAACCTGACCGCGGGTGAACCAAAGAAAATTGTAAACTCAGCATCTACTAACAACAAGGCTACTACTTCCGCCTGCAGCCAACCGTTATGCATTATGTTAACATCTATTTTTAGTACGGCCTTGTTTAGCCGTATGAAGAACAAATCCTACAAACCTGTCTTCATCAAGAACCATCAGCCGAAGCTTTCTCTTAGACATGTCGCTTTCAGTGATACCCCAGTACGTTAAAGTTTCGTCAAAGTTTGGGTTCAGGGTTTTGAATTTAGTTCTCGTTCTCATTTTGCTTGACTGCAATTAAATTAAAAGGTCACGGTTCGAAGATTTTAAAAGTGTCCTTGAAATGAGCAATTTCGGGATACATGAATGACCAAGCGATTGAAAACGACGACCACTTGAGTGGGTACAGAACGAAGATAGTATGACATATAACGACGATACCCGCACGAAGGCTAATAAAAGCATTCCACTTAGACTAGGGGAACAAAAACAAAATTAGCGAACACAAACAACTAAATTAAATATCGGTTACAACTTGACGGGCTTATAAATTGTTTAAAACAAAATTTGGCACATTTAATCTAACACAAGAAGACTGGGCAAACAAATAGTCTCAGTGTTACTTCAAAGTCAACAAAAATTAGCTGCTTGAAAGCTGCAACTTAAGACCAATAAAAAAACAGCAGCTTCAGATCTTTTCTCTGCAATCGAATGAATACAACTGAAAAGCTAAACGATGATTCAAATTAAAAATGTGTGAAAATACAACAAAAAATTGTTAAAGTGTTAACTTTACATGCAACCAAACAGACATTCTGAGGACAAATTAAGGCAAACAAAGTAGAAACGAAAATAATTGTTTAGACACAGAAAGTCTTGGCATCCACTATCCACCTCATAGTAATTGGATTGTAAACATATGTCAACATGAAATATGGCATAGTACTATATATCAGTCATGTAACCACCAATTTGCAGAAATGCGGGGACATAGGCAATTGCACAAGTGTACTGCGTCTTCTAAAACAATAACGCCAGATATTTGGTTTGTATGTGACAATTGGCAGTAAAGTGTTAGTAAAATTACCCAAAGTGTGAGATTTCTAGTAAAATGTTGAGTAAACTGTTAGCTAACAAACAAGGGTTCCTTGTCAATATTGGTCTGATGTACTGTACTTCAAGGACAATCTATATAAACGTTGTGCTTTACGTTTTTCGAATATGTCCTTAGAAGCATACAGAGTAGCCATGTAAATGGGTATGTACACAGCGCTAACAAAAAATAAGCTTCAAACATTAACATATCCACACAATACAATGAAATGTTAAGATAGACCTTTCGTAATTAATACGAAACGGCAAATCCGTACAAGCTCGCTGCGGTTTTTGAAAGGATTAACATCGATCGAGAGATCATCTTGAATTTGACAATACTTACATTTTGAAGTTAGTTTCAACACAAGAATGTCGAAGTAAATGACGTCAAGGTATCCCGAAAAGACTGACATTTACACACACATGAACCACCCTTAGTACATATTTTACCATGTCGTATCTGCGCTGAACAAAGTACACAGTCCATAAAATCATTTATATAAAACAACAGCCAGCTGTGACGTCGCCAGCCAACCAACCAGACAAAGGTATTAATTTGGCAAACATGAATATAAGATATTTTGCATTGTTAAAAGTCTGCCTCGTTTTCGCTCTCGGCAATCCCATGGCAGTAGTTTAAAATGACCACAATTTTCTCAAATAGAATTTCATACAACGTCCATCTTTTACTTGTTTAACTCCAAATGATACGTTTCTTTAATGACGGGATGCCTCATGTGTTGCATACAACGTCTTATTTGCTACTGCGACTTTCTGATTTATGTAAAGTGGGAGTTTATAGTTATTCAGAGAGGTTAGGGGCAAGCAATAGTATTGACTAATATATATTTAGGGAACGACTGTAATCAAGTGATTAGGGTTCTTCGCGCGTGGTATGGATTATTCCAGGGTAAACATTGAGATAGGGGTCCGTTTCATATACTCTTGTGTTTTGCCGAAAACGCCTCAGCATTTGTTTGCTTACACATACCATCCATAATAGCAAGGCTACTCTATACTTTTGGATCGGAACAAAGTCATTCCGTCGCGAGTGCAGTAAAAACTGTCGTTAAGTGCGTGGTTTCCAAACCCAGTTTCAATCAAACTTGTCATCAATGCTAACAAAATTTCTGAGCGGTAATAAGAATTTACGATGCCCGTGAAAGGCTGATACATATTATATAGGGCTTATAAGCCTTTCATCGGCCAGAATTATACAGACCCTTGTTCAATATCGGCGTTTCCTGATACCATTTCACATATACACAGACACATGCTTAAGTTAAACTAGAAACGCTGAACAAACAAAGTAGAAAAAGTGCATGCCAACAGACTATAATATCTTGCAAATGAATGGATATTAAGAACAGAGAACAATGCCAGCCAAATGTTTCAGGCTTTGTCATGCTGTAATATCAGACAATTTCATGAATGTCAACAGAAAACTAAACGATGTAATGCTAAAACAAAAATGGACTAAACTCCAGATAATGTTACCCGTCAGCGATCTGGTTATACCTTATTTGTCTGGAGAATGAAGATGTAATTAAGGGATGAACAAGATCCAATTAAGCTCAATTTAAAGTAAAACGATCGCACATTACGACTTATTCGTCTCTTTAAAACCTGACTCAAAGAGCAATAATAAGATTGCAATGCGTGTACTGGCAACTTAGAACAACTGGACGACTTAAGATGCTAACTCAAATGCAGCGCTGCAGTTTTACCTTTTTCGATCCTGGCAACAAATGTAGTTTGACGTAAGGATCTGAAAACCCGTTCAGATCCATTGCTTTCAGATTCTATAAATCACAATGCCAGTTCAGTTTTATATAGAAATTACAACAATGGCATCTGAAATTAGTCAAATCGATTTCTGCTCACCCTCGCCCTAATGACAGTGACGTGCAAAGCTAACTTGGTTGGATCGTGGAGCACAGTGAATTCCACCGAACCGAGCGGCCCTGAACAAAGTTTGAAGAAATTTTTGACAAAACACTTATTAAAGCATTAAAAATAATTATACAAGTTTACTTATGCCTCAAAAGAGCTGTTAGAAAATAAATTCGACAGGTTTGTTTACAAAAAATGTTGGATCATGACAGGCTTATTGTTTAAAACATAACAGTATAGGTTATAGCAAAATATAATAATCTTTTTGGGGCAAGTTTCTGCGTAGCAGTGTAAGGCTTGTCAACATACCTGCATTATCCACATCCGTATAAACTCTTTCAATGTAACTACCACCGATGTGCGGGCTGGACGCTGAATCATCATTTGTTTGTTTCACACCACTAGAATGAAGACTGGACATATCGAGACTATCCTTCGCTGTGAAGTACAGAAGCGTAATTTAACGTTATTTGGTACGAAGTGATAGGTTGATAAGGCGGTTAGGTTAGGAAAATGGGTGTGAAAAAAGTGAATTAAGCAATTTAGGGTTTTATTGAAGTTACATTTAGATTAGAAGGTAGAATTAGGTTACTATGGTAAAACATTTATGTTAGGTTAACAAGAAACTGTGAACAAGAGCTTTGAATACACGAATTTTTCTGATGAAATATAGTGGCAGCCTATTTAGTACTTTGCAGAGGCCATCGTATGTTGTATAGCTTGTTACCAAGCTTACTGAAATCGAAGGTGCTAAGCTATAAAACCATTAAATCGGCGGTAATTGCCTTTACAGTGCTTGGCCGGATTTGTTTATTGATCAGCGCTCAAACCCCACATTTAAGATTTGCTTTGGACAAACAAGCCACACTTAATGAATAATAAATGTTTCTAGATAATAGCGATAACTGATTGAGATAATAATGGTTCTTAAATATTCATTGCGTTTGGAAGCTTCCAGCACGCGTCACATCAACAAAACAATATTTTAGATAAAGAAATGCCAAGGATGGCTTAAACTAAATAAAATATTCATTGCAAAACGCAAAAACAAAGAACCACTTTAAACAGCAAGTGAAGGCATTTCGATGCAAACTGAAATACCAGGTTTCAGTAATTCAAATATTGTAATGGCGCTGTAAATGATATGCAATCAGCTAAACAATTGAAACTGATCTAACCGATCAATTTATTATTGGTTATTAATGCTCTCTGAAAACGAGTTACCATGAAAAGCGATTTACTTGGTGGTATTGTTGATGAGCTTTCTTCTGTGACATCATTTTTTGGGAGGTTTTCTTCCTCCATAGCTGTTTTCTTTAATTTTTTTCGTCTTCCAGAAACTCTTCTTCTTTGAGGAGACACCCCGAGGCTTGGATTTGAATTGTTTGACCCATGCCTTGAGAAGGCTGAAAAAGGAAAATGAACGAAATGCAATAAGGTTGTCTAAAAGGAAAAATGTCTACAAAAACTTGTTATAACAAAAAAAATTGTCACCATTTAGAAAAAGGAGTGAAACAGCTGCCAACGTAAAACTTGTGTTTCTAAAAAGGGTCTATGTCACGCATCAGATCCGCCGACGCGACAAAAACAGCAACGTCATATAACAAAGTACATGATCTGGTTGACTGTTTAGGCAAAAATAATGTACTGTGTATGTAGGTTGTATAGGCTACCCTGTTATAGCCATAATTTGATATGAAAGATGATATGCGACATAGCGGTTTGAATTAAGGTATAAAAGGAGTTAAAAAGCTTTGGTGTAAGTCAATCACATGACCGATTTGCAGCCTAATTAATGCTTCACATATCAACACAGAAACGGTGATACTATAATAATACTTCCCCTAAATATGTCGTATTTCTCGAGCAAACTTACTTCACAGGCGAATGCATCGCTTTCAACAGAAATTTGGCAAAACTTTTCAGGGGTTATATGATAGACTACACAACATAGCCGCCTCGTTATGAAAACAGGCATCAATTTTTCTAGTTAAAAATGGTCACTAAAAATAATGCAGTCGACTTCGTGTTACTTAAAGACCAAGGGTTTCGGTTTCGAAATTACGACCGCGCGCTTTAGTGCAGAGAAATTTATCGCTGAATCGTAAAAAAAAACAGAACATTTAAATATTGTAATTGTAAGCAAATAAAGGCATTAAACATCAGCATTATCATGGACGTTATAAAATTTCTCATAAAAATCGACGAAAATCTTATTATTAAAGAGAAAAATATTGATCGAGCTAGCATAGTATGAGCATGCTATACGTTCATACGTGCACGGAACTGTCCCATCGTAGGACCCAATACAAAAGATAATGATCCTATCTATACTTCCGTGTATTGAATCGCGTTTATTATGAAAAACCACAAGCACCGTGCATATAGCAAAATTAAAAAGGGCCTCATTGCCATAATCCGCAGATCTATATATGCTAATCAATACATGGTTGTGCTCACCTGATGTTAACCGATAATCCTCGCCGAAATTTGTCGATGACGATAGAGACATTGCTCCATAACTGACGGCGAGACTCGGGCTAGATGCATTTGATATTGCACTTGAAGAACTGCTGGCTGCGAATGAACAGCGCAACTTATTTAGTCATAAGGTTTATGATCACTTTTTATTCATCCAGATTCAATAAAATTTGTGCAAGTCCCAGATAGAAACTCGGTCGAACGAGTTACAAAGGAACTTGGTTAACTATGAGCGGTGTACAGACCATTTCGGCTTCGCCGTCTTTCGATGACCGATCCGTCATTATCTGAACTTTCACTGCTCGACGAACGTCGACGGCCTACGCACAGAAATATTATCAGTTTCGCGTATGTTTCACTTAATTAGAACTAGGTACATCGATTTGTATACAAATACTCACCGATACTCTTGTAGTGACTGTACGTCCTGCTTGATGATTGCTGTCCAAAAGCTGGTTTGTGAGGGTTAGCATCTTCGGAAGGTGGGTAGACGTACACGTTGTTGCTGGGCCTAACGTCATAGCGACTTGCTACTATGACTGGATTTTGTTCAGGTAAAATATACCTGTAAAATATGGTAGTTATGCTACTAGAACGAGACAAGTTTGTTTTAAATGAACTGATCAAGAAACCTAGTCAACTGGGCATGGGAAAAACAATACAAAACGCCACTAACGTTACGGTTTTCTAACTCGTTTACAACTCGTTTCTACCTTATTTGAATTGTTATTTTTAAATTAAAACGGCTGTTGAATACGTCAGTATACCGCAAGGTATGTCCAACAACACATAGATCACACATAGCATGTAAACTCATTTAAAATTAATGCTTGTGACCGGACGTAAAGGGAATTTGCATGGAAAAATCAAGACTGTTCAGTAGCTTTAACTCATGCATATTAACGAGCACAGTCACATTCTTGGAAATTAAAGTCTTAATAAAGAACGAAGCATTATCAAGTGTGAAAAGAACAGGTAGTCCTTAAAGTTGTTACTGCATTTAAATTAACTGAAGAAATATCCAGTCCAGTAAACATAATTACAGCACATATATTGAAAATTGTATCTGAATTGTCCCACTGAACGGGATCATTTGCAAAAGTATCGGCTGGCTTTCATGTTTACTTCAAATTTAACTTTAAGGTTTTAGTTTGCTGAATAATTTTGATCATACGCAAAAAAATGATTTACCACAATCACTTTATGGTAGTACCTACTTTGGCAAACCCCGAAAGAACCAAGCACCTGATCTTTTCCACACTTCACGACTTTCACAGCAAATTTTGCATAACCATGTGGTGGACTTGGATGCCTTGTTGGAGTGCTTTCGTTGCACATTTTGAAGCGTTGATACAGTGGAGAAATCAACACAACACTTCTGGCACATTTTCTAATTAAGACATCAAAGGTTTTGAGAAAACGTATTGTTGCATAAGCAGAAAAAAGATGAAACAAATGTCACAAAACCAGATATATTTGCACAATGATTCAGTTTAAAAATATTATCAAGAGACAATTTCATTAAATTTTAATGAATCACCTTTTTGCAATCCATGCATATCAGGGGAGAAGCACCAACAAATTTTCTAAACTCTTCTGAACATAAAATGCATCTTGTGACACCATCTCCTCTTGCTATTTTCCTCATGCTCTCCAATTGTTGAACCATTGATCTACATTTTTAATTTTCACATAAGCAATTAATCAAAAGCAAGCAAAAATTAGCAAATTAATTCAATTGAGCAAATTGTTAAATTATAGTTTATAGTTAAGTTTTACTTGACTTCAATAACCACCTTACCCTATTCTTTTTTGTTCACTGACATCTATATTTTCAGCACGAGCTATGACACGTTTTATATGAACCATTTCTTCTGGGCTGACAGAGTGAGAATGTTGTTTCTTATCAGGCTGAATGCCACGCACAGACCATCCAGCACTATGTGAAATGCAATTATAATAATCAATAACAACTAATGTAATAAACTATTATATTTGCTAATTATGTCTTTAAAACTATGTTTTTGCAATGAGGCGATTTATTAAAAATAATATTTTAAATATGATTTATTAAAAATAATAAATCCTTGCAACACTTAAGAACCTTATAAAAATCAAACTAAATATTGACTTGAGACTTACTCTAGCTTGGAACGAAGCATAAGATGACGATCTGAAGGGCATACCCACAAATTATTTTGACCATTTTGAGAAAGCATTATCACAATGGAACAAAACTAGTGATTTATTTCACTAATAGGTTATTTTCTTAGCCCGAATTATACATCTACAACTTTGTACTCCTTTATTAAACTGTAATTTAACAAGGTTTCATGGTTAGGATTTTACCTTTAAGCAAGAGATACATTCAGCTTTTATTGATATTAAAATTATGATAGCTTGACAATTTTTTTGGTAATATGATAAGTTCTATGTCCATCAAATGGACTAATTTAATTTGAATAGTCCATAGGCTAGATCCGCATCCAATTAAATGTATTGAAAGGTGGATCAGAAGAGGTTTTCGTAAAAGGACAATTTCAGGATACAGGCCAAAATAACATTTTACGAATGCTACTGTATTCCCATTCATATAAACTAGAACTGTTAAATATGTATATTTGCAAGCAAAACACTGTTTAGTTTGTTACACAATGCTAATCTCCATCTGCAACTGCCCAAAAAGTGACTTACTAGATACTGTATAAAACATAGGACTTACTAATTTGCTTTTTTCTACCATTTTAGTATAGTATTAAAGATTTAACAAAGTATTTAACACCTACTATAAGGTGCAGTATATATTTGAACCATCATCTAATATAATATCGTGAAAATGAAACGCGTGTTTTATAAATTTATTTTTCATTTTGTTTTTATTCGTATTTACAAATATTTTCATAACCTACTCAGTAACAGCACCAAGACTCCTATAAACAAAGCTAAAGAGCAAACAACAAAAAATTAAAACTGCAATAAAAACAGCATTTACAAAATTTTTTAACATAACAACATAAAATCTTATTTCAGCATTATATGCCATTTAATTTGATCTTATTTGACTATATTTTTCCTTAAGTCTTCAGAGTTTGCATGTTACATTATGACTTTTACTGGTATTTCATATTATCTCCTTCTCTATAATTATATCTCTAACTCATCACATGCCAGCTCACAATAATGTGGCCTTAGTTTGATTCCCACGGGCGCTGCCATTGTAATGCCCTTGGGTAAGGTATGACCATCGCTTGGTTTGTTTAGTGGTCTGAACAGTTAAAAATTCAGACAATAGGCCTACGAGCAAAAATTCAAAAAAAATTGTATGTGCCCAGTGAAACTTGCACAAAGGTTAGCTCAGTAGCCTGGGCTCAAACGATAATGTGATGAGAAATCATCACCGAGTTTAAGTCAACTTTTCTCAGTCTCATTGAAAAAATTATGATAGCCTATCATACCATACCAAGTCTCGTTTCTAAGCTAAAAGTCAGGTCCAGAAGTTAATGGGTTCTTGAACTAAATATCAGCTAAGCTAACAACACTACAGTACTAGGGCCCGATAGCGGCCTGATCTGCAAAATACAAAAGTTTTGGCGAGATGTGCTATGTGCAAAGGTATTACTTGTCTGACATCTGATTGGTTGCCAAACTCGGCTTCAGACCAGTGGGTAGAGCCCTATAGACAAGACCCGAAATTGTTTAAGGCAACTACATACTGACGTAGGCAAGTCTACTTTATCAGTATTTAAGCCTACAGTATAGGGTCTGACAGCAGTTTGGCTGAAAGTTCAAAGTTACACATTGTTTTACACACCGGTGGGGTCCCGGTGGCCTATAGTTTATACCAGTATCAGCATTGACAACCT
This sequence comes from Clavelina lepadiformis, assembly GCF_947623445.1. Taxonomy (NCBI): domain Eukaryota; kingdom Metazoa; phylum Chordata; class Ascidiacea; order Aplousobranchia; family Clavelinidae; genus Clavelina; species Clavelina lepadiformis. Next base: position 5,975,756 of record NC_135241.1, on the reverse strand, counting down.
GCAGCAATACTTTATCCAGCCATAACCGTCCTGCCATCCAATTCATGATCAGCATGCCATGCAGCCATAAGCCTATTACATATGCTAATATTACAACATTAAAAGATCACTTAGCAAAAACTAAATGTCCTCGTCATCAACTGCAGGTGTCATGCAAAAAGACACTTACTAAATTGCTTATTGTGCAAATCGACAGTCCTCTACTACTACAGTCTAAGGCCTAGGCTACACCTCTGACCTCGCTGCGACTGAGCGAGCGAACCCAGCTGCCGAAATCAAAACAATAACATTCTGATGAAAATGAAAAAAGCATCTTTTGGAACCAAAGCAACACGAGTCAAAATCATACACCGTAACAAAAATGATGACGTATTTACAATTTTATAGACATCGCATAACTAAATAGACAAAAATAAGTAGACTGACATAAATCAATTAAAGTTGACCTTTGTTGGGCTATCTTTTCCGCTTTATATTATATTATTATTATGCTATTGAGATAAATACGGTGCGGTCACCACTCACCATCAACTAAATAGCAGTTGCTCAAATTTGGTTAGGTCAGACATTAGTAAGTGCCAAAGTTACCGTAATAGAAAAACTGTTTAGATTGTCCTTGTGTTGCATACCTCATATTTAGACATAAATATTAAACAGACACCTGTTTCGTCTTGCCAAAGACCGATTGTAAGATAAGATATCAAAGAAAGAAAAAACACCCTGCACACAAAAATAAATGTCTGAAAATATTTTCTCAACCTAGCTTATTCATAAATTACAGCTTAGCTGGGTAGCATGAGGAGAAACAAAAGGGTTGAAAAAATTACAGAATCGAAATAATTTCGTTATGGAACCTAATTACATCGCCAAAGATGCTAGTATGCAGTGTGACATTGAACATCAAAATTATACCATCAGAAAGTTTGTGCCATATTGCAAACCGAGCAATATCCATTTATGCAATAACACTAGCACGTACATGTGCACAGCCGCTTGCAGGTAATTTCGAAATATTCGTACTTTATGAAAAAGATATATATGATTTAACGCAAATAGCTTCAAAAACTTTCAACTAACCCCAAAAGTTACTCAGGAGATGTTTTTGTTGATTCAGTTTTTGTTTAGAACAGAGTTTAATACTTTACTAACTTAGCACTACAAAATATCCATTTCTATAAGTTACAATTTCGTGAAATCTAATTTACAATGAAATTATTTTATGCGTCATTTGTGTTGATATAGCCAGAACATCGCCATTCTGATCGCAGTTTGCGTAAGTATAATGGGTATCCTCATCTTCTTCGCAAACTTGTTGGTAGTCTTATCTTTGATCTTCAGTCCAAACGATTCACGAACGAAAAATGATTACGTAAAAGCATCTCTTGCCATTGCTGACATAGAAGCAGGTAGGCCTATATATGCAACGTGAATTATTTTGATGTGTAGCCAGTCACTTTGCAAATTCAGGTTTCGTAGGTGGCAGTTAAACAAAGGCTACATGCCTACTGTTTGTGCTGTTTTATGTTTATTTGCTGAAAGATATAGATTATTAGCTTTGATATTTAGCTTTTATATGTACACTCGTGATAGGTTTACACCAAGGCCGACTGACAACTAGGCCTATAGGCAGGGTTGCCATACCGTCCTTATTTCTAAGATTTGTCCTTATTTTAAAGGTCCGTGTCTTAGAAAATATGTTTGTCCTTTTTTCTAAGAAATGTCCTTATTTTCACTTTCGTCCTTATTTTTAGGGAGGAGGTTCGTATTTTGGGCATTTTGTCACCTTTAGTATACCATTTTGTACCAAAGAGATACCAAAATTATGAACATGCAGATAGTGTCTTGTTTTTTTTTGTTTTTTTTTAGGAACATTGGTTGCTTTCTCCTGTTGTACACTGTTTAAGGTGGTATTCGTCTTTCATTTTCTAGTCGTCCTTATTTTTGAGTTGAGACTGATGGCAACCCTGCCTATAGGATACAATGGTTGCATCACAGAGAAGTTGTGTTTTCTTTAACGCTTGTCTCTCTGTCCATCTGTCGGGCCAAATTGGAGTCCGAATTAATACCCGTACTCTACCAAATTTGCCTTGTATAATTTGACTGTCTTTACACGAATTAGCATTCGCGTAGGCTGTTAAAAACCTTCTGCAGAGAGCAAAGCGTAACTTAGAAAAGAATGACATATGTTTACTCCTTTTACAGATACAAATTCTTGTTATGACACAAACTGCTACTATTCAAATTGTTGAATGGTGAAAAGGTTAAATATTAGAAGAGGAGAGCTCACGTGGAAATGTGTTGCTCTTTCTAACTTGCGGGCTAATTCGGGCTTCAAATAAATTTTTAGGTTAGGGCTGGGTTCGGATTCAGATTAAAAGGAAACGGCCCGATTATTATTCTGAGCTGTACAAAAATACGACACAAACAACTACGGGACAAACCCTCTTGCTGTGGGCCCTATAGGGCGTACGTACGTATACGTATAGAAGTGGGCTTTAATATGCGCTCTATGATAGCCTTTCTAACTTTAAAATTGCATAGTAATAATGATTGCTTAAAAAATCCTATGCATTGCAGGATGTGGTATCCTTTTTGTTGTGATTCCACATATGACGTGGTCGTTTACACAGTCTCCCGGTAAAATCTTGAGATACCAATGCATTTTTGAAAACACTGTTACTGCTAAAATAACTGCTACTCTAACGATGATGTCATACGGCGCATCAGTATACCATCTTCTATATATGTCCATTCAAAGATTTCTTGCCATACGATTTCCAATCTTGTATCGAAGACAACCTGTAAAGCATGTTTTTTGTCATTTGGCGATTGTCTGGTTCTTTGCGCTTAGTGCGAATGCAGCAGGTAAAAGTTTTGTTTTGATGCGTATAATATCTAGTGTCATATATAGTCTACGAATTGATGTGTCGTCATCATTCTAAATGTCACAACAAATCACTATTTGCTTGCAGTTGTATTTCCCAAAGATGCAAGTTACAGGTATCATCCATCCATTTTCACTTTTGCGCCTGATTTCAAACCCAGCAACTTTAAAAGCAAATATGTGATTTTATTTGTTGTTTCCGTTGTTGTTCTTTATTTCGCTATGGTAAGTGATAAACCTAATGAACATTCTGATATTGATCAGTTATGGTCTATCAACGCTAAAATACGTACGAAAACTAATTACGAAACCTTTTCCAAAGCTACATGATTTCGTCAATTTTCTTAGCGTTTTCGTTCAATCTTCTGCAGGCTTTGTTGACGGGCATAACTGGAACAATTCTTTATGCTCGAAACCAAAAGTCTGAGCGTCTGCAATCTGGAGGCCAAGAAACGTCGCATGAAGTAAATCAGAGCGACATCAAACGGGATATACGGACGTTTATCACAATACTGCTAATACAAATTGGATTTTTACTTGCTGTTGGTAAAAATCAAAATTTAACTTTTGTTTGTAATATCGATCTATATTCAAGGGTTATTTACTAAACAGAGTTGTAACAAAGCCTGTTTTTGATTTGATTCAAGCCGCAAGGCCCACAGACTCAACACGAGTTAAGCAAACATGCGACTATAGTTGAGTCAAGTCAAATCAGCACTGTTCAATTCATTACCCTAACTTATGTCATTCGTCACGTTTTGTCCAGTTAATTACCATTTGCGAGAACTGTCCCAAACTTTCATCGGTTTTAATAACTTGCAGTTAAGGTTATGTTAAAACAGCGTTTTTTACATAAAAGGTTGACTTTTGCCTGTTATTAAAATTGAATATTATGATCTCTGTATATGTACTAATATCTAACTAACAATACTGCTGTCCGTTTCATTAACAGGAAGGTATCAATTTTGGGCCTTAAATATAAATATGTTGTTCTTGTACATGCAGGATATAAGTCAGTTGTTTGTTATAACAAGAGACTGTTATCAAAAATAAACAACATAGTTTTTTGCAGTTCCCATGTCGATTTTTGTTATCTGCAACGGTAGTAATGTTTGTCCAAACCTGTCTTCAACCACTGATTTTGTCTTAAATTTTTTGAGGTGTATGGGCAGGTAATTGCTTGTTTTGTTATTATTAAGTGATTAAAATTCTTACGAATTTACGAATTCTGTATTCCCGCATTTTCACAACAGCACAAAGAGTTGCTAATTTATGTCTATATCGAAGTTGGGTGTACATACTTTTAAATTCCGCTTTTGCAGATAATACCGTTGTACTTTTGTCACAGCCTATCCAACGTCATCATCTACAGCATAAGAGATAAAAATTTCCGCGCCAATGCAAAAGGACTGGCAATGAAGATGTTATGGAAAATAAAACATCCAATATACAACGTAGTAATGTAAACAGATGTTATAAATGAAAAAGGTTATGTGTTGAATCATGAATACATACATTATGTGTAAACGTTGATGTAATGGAATCAAAATTAGTGATTCCATCAAATGTTTTGCTCAAATATATTTTGCAAAAAACTTTATGAACTTCGACACGTATATGTATTGAAGTATTTTAATCAAAACTGAAGTTCTACTTGCTTAAATTTAAAAAATATAAAGTAATTGGATTAGAATTAGGTCGATTAAGATGCATTAGTTGAATTTGAATATTAGCAATGAAAATGAGTGTATGATGACGTATATATGCTTACAGCTAGTTATTACTCAAAATCTATTATGCTTTCAAACGATTTTATCAAGTTTGGCTTTAGTTCTAGCCCTGTACACTATTTCCTGTAAAGGTTTACATCCTAATGATGCTTTTTTAATGTTAAATAAAATATGTGCCTCAAAGAGGTGACATCATATTTTCAAATAATTTTTTCTTTCTTTCAATTAAGCCGCAAAAAATTATTTCAGGTGGAAAAATGCTAAAAGCTCGGACTCGTAAAAACCGTGACACTTTAGACTGTTTAGAGTTAATGAGTACTCGAGCCGAACCCGAGCCTATGAGCTTAGCACGAGCTTCATCATTTTTAGATGTTCTCACAAACTCACTTGATTCCCAAATTTAACCGAACGTTAACTTTTTGTGCAAATAAACCAGAAGTACTCTGTATTGTAGCTAGAGGTTTCTTTTCAAAACAACTTAATAATTTAAACAACTTTTCAAAATTTTCTGTCACCCATTACAAGATTTGTAGCCTTGTTTATGTCCACAATTATTGTACAACGCGCTGGCGTAACTAACTAACTAACCTTTAACACTTAACGTCCCTAACAGTTAGTTATTCTCCTGTGGTAAATAAGAAAATTAAATGTGAAAATGTAAAAAATGTGAAAAACCGTATCAGCACCATTATCATAGAGATGTATCAAGTAACAGATATAGTACAGTTGTAGCAGATGATAATTTACAAGTATGGAAATTTCGGTTTGTATTTGTCAAATACTTTCATTCTATTCATCCAATTAAATGTACGTATATGCTCCGAACTTATAGCAGATAACACCGTGTAAAGGTATTTTGTTTAGATTTAAATTTCTTTCTTTGTTTAATTATGACATCAAACGCTCGGGACATCCCTTGTAGTTGATTCGGACAAAATCATAAAGAAAGTGTAAAAATTCTTTCACGCGATTGTGACGTCCATACACTGAAAGTAACTAAGAAAGTTTTTGAGCTTTATCAAGCCTTTAAATTTTGAGGTCAAATTTGTGCGCAGCTTTACTTGCTAAAATCTAAAGAAAGCCTTGCATGAGATGAACTTTTGAAGCGAAAAAGTTATTTTTTTAAGCTTGACCCCGTCCTTAATTTTCCTATAAAACACTGTCATTTGGAGAAGCATTTGCTGAAAAGTCGTCCAATTTTTTCATTTTACAAATTAAAAAATACTGCGTATACTGCGATAATTGCAGTCAAAAACATCTTTAGAATAACTTTAAAATCTCTCCGGCGTTTGCATATCGCTTTTCAGCAGTAAAGTTAAAACTGGCGGTTAATGGTTCCAGCACCGATCATATGAATTTTTTATTCACTTTAAACTTTAAAGTTTAAATGTATCTGCTTAAGCGTTAGCAGACAAATCTTTAACTTTGTAGAGTGTAGACCAATTACGTTTCAGGCAACTCCACCACCAACTAACCAACGACTTGGCCCTTCTTGAACCTTATAAGTAATAATCTTTGAGGATTACGTTATATGTCCTTCAAGGCATGCTTTATGGCATTTTCATGCATAAGCTCGCTTGTCTACCGAATGAATTCACTGTCGTGTGGAAAGCATGATCGATGTCTTTTCGTTGCTTGTCGTTCCAATTTTGACGATTCTTTTCATAAAAAGGCGAAAATTTTTGTCCCTCCAAATGTAAATGAAAACGTTGACAAAGCTGTGTGAGAAGACAAACCGTATCAACTTAATTCTAAACCGTATATCATATCATTTCTGATATAAGATTGTTATGTCATTGATCACTGATCGTGAGTAGCACTAACTGCCTTACCTGCTTGGAACAGAAAAATACAAAAGGGTGAAGTTAAGTGCACTCTGCGTGCAATCAATAACATCTGCGAGGTCTAACACAACAGCAAAGAAGGTTGGAACTGCATACAGAAAACATAATAACATTTATTCTCGTTTCAGAGTACGCTATTGTAGCCTACAACGGTTAAAATTGAGCTACAAAGCTCAATCTGACAACCAAATATGTTCCAGGCCAACTATTGATATAGGCCTACAATATTTTCGTTAACTTCAGTAAAATAGATTGGAATTTTTTTTTAATATAGCCTGATGGATATCAGTGATATTAATGAATAAGAGGTTGACCGCTTAGCGACATAGCTTATATAGGGGTTTTTGGATTTTTTTATTGTTATAGGTTATGCATTTTCACCTAAAAAACTATCTCTATTTCCTGCATCTTACCTACTAAGCCTGTGAATCCAATTTGAAGAAAGACAAGCGTAATTAAACCCTGATTTTCTTTTAACTTATTCTTCAAATTTGACCTCGACTCTGGGTCACCAACAGCAACTGTTTGATTTCTAGAATTGTGGGTTAGGGTGTCATTCGTAAACCTTTTTCGACGTTTCAAGGTGACTCCAGTTATTACGGTCAAAACAGTCTAAATATCAAATGAAAACGTAAATTAAATAAGTATTGAAATGATGGTGTATTCACTTAGCGTTTATCAGCGCACAAAAACAACGTTCATCCTTGTCTAATAAAGAAAACAAACATCATTGTTGCTTACCATGATCACGAAAGGTACCGAGATAAAAATAAGAACAAACAAGACACTTCCCGTTTTAGAAAGGTCCGTTTTTTGAAGCACTGGTAGAAATGAAAAGAGATCTGGACGATAGATGACTTCTACAGCCAAGCCCGGCAATACTTTGCAAATAAAAATGTACTCATTGGTATATATAAATATCTATACTGCAAAGTTTAGAAAAGCATCAATCTATCGTTCCGTGTAGGTAATCTCTTAAAATGGTATATTAATTTATTACCTGGCATACTTCCTAGTGTTGAAAAGCACCACACAAAGAATAAATGCAGATACACTTTCTTGTATGATAGATTTCGGTAGCGCATTGGGCAACGGACTCCTATCAACCGTTGTATGGACATATACAGCAAATGATATACAGATGACGAGTAGAGGAATGTGAACCAGGCAGCAGACCCCATAGCAAACGGCGAACTTATCGACTGGTTAATATAAAGACCAATAGAGACTGGGGTCTGACGGAGGCTCCATATGACGTTTGGAATATCTATCACCCATAAACCCACACCTAAAAATGACGTATTTAAAATTAGCTTAATAACATATGTATATACTTTATGTGTTGCAAAACATTTTTCTGGTTAGTAGTGGAAATTATTGACGGTGATGCCAAGTGGTAAATAATATAAGACATGAAAATATTTCCCACTGGACTAAAAATAGTCTTTGCATGCATTGATTCGGCGATGATTTCTTCCCATAACTCGATCCCCTGCAGCAAATGAGTGCATATTCCGATAAATGCGACTTTCTTGACTGGGACCACCAGGACCAAGCGTCAGTATTACCTTATCCTAGTAATGTATGCAATAGGGGTGTGCCGTACCCGAGTCCGAATCTAAGCACGAACGTCATCATTTTTAGTGTGCTCATGGACCCGAACTTTACTTTTGGTTTTACCCGAACGTTAAAAAACTGTGCATTATTCCGGTATTTGCTACGTTTTAGTAACTAAAACCAAAGGAAAAAAGTTGAAGTCTCTAGCTGTTCAGTTTACGACCAAAGTTATCAGATTCGGATTCGTAGCCTACAAAAAGCAGAATCTATTATATGAGTACAATATTATCTTTTTTGATTTGGCACACCGTATATGGTTTGCATGTAGGTGCGAGAAATATCTCGCATTATTGTGTTCTTTCTATACTCATCGTAAAAGCGTTATTGTTAGGGATATTTTAAAAACAAGTTTATTTTATGTAAAGTATCAGGTTCTTTCAACTGCCTAAACCGGTGAATAAATATTAATGACATTTCAGTGGTTACAAATACAGTATAAGAATTGTAATAAATTTCTGTCTGTCATGGAATTATAATTACGGCAAAAAACATGGTGCAATTTTAACGTTTATTACCATGTGAACAGTGTGACGTCATTGAAGAAAATGGCTAACAAAAACAAAATCTTGTTCTTTGGCAGAAGTCTTCTTTTTAGTAATTGAGGTGTTGAACCCAACTAATGGAAATAACTAAAACACAACTAATAGAATTGTTTTGCACAGATTTAGAATGAATAAGAGGTTATGCGTTAATGATAAACAGCTGGTGCTCATCAAGATAAAGAATTTTGCTAAACAGATTTCTTTCAGTTGTCTTATAGACATATGTGCAATCACGTATCGTCTAGCGGCGGTTAAGAAAAATATATTTTCCGCATATTGGCGCACGTAGCCTGTTACATTTTCACTCGCTAAGGCTAATCGGAGGATTCAAAGCACTTACTAGACTTGCTGTCATCGTTCCACTCCAGTCAATCAACCTGGCTAAGCAGCATTGTTACATATTCTCAACTGTAAGTTGGGGTTACATTGACCTCAACCGAAACTTGATAATTATTGGGGCAACATGACAATACATTTAATGGATCATTGCAAAATGGGCTAACAAAATATTACGTTCACGAAAATATACGGTATACCGGTCCTGTTGCGTTCAAAATAAACCTGTTGTTTTTCTCCACATACGTTGTACATATAAACTTCTATGCACATCATTCATTCAGTACAATACTCACGTATCTGTTTATGAAATGTGGATATTGTCACTTTTGGAAAGTGATGGTATGATATAAGCAGAATCATTTTTTGATTTTTTGAGTTTTCCAGTGTATCATCCTGTGCCTTATACGTCGGTTTACGCAAGTTGTCTTTGTTCTTGGTGATTTAAACTTTATCTCTTGAACACATTTACAATAAGCTAAAAACTCAAATACCCTGTAACGTAATTAAAACCTTTTCAAAAGGCGAAGGTTTAACCATACAGCTCCTTTCACATTCCCTGTCAAGCGACCGTCTGCAGTCTGCACACTCCAGTGATGATCTGTAAGCCAAGAAGGAACCATGAATTGCTCGTTGTAATTAAATCTTTCTATCTCAGGCATTTCGTTGCGCCATTGATTCCTAAACTTCGGATGGTATGCGGGAAACCGGATAAAACTGGAACTGAAAAAAGTCACGCGATATAGTTTTGTTTATTCCTATAGGGCTAGGCCCTACGTTACCAGTGAACTATTTCTCCTTGTCACAGAAGATTCAGATTCGCTGCCAATGTTTGGACAACTTTGTTATCAAGAAAACTAAAACCCGCATGACGTGATTCTAAACCATTGTGTAGTAATAATAGTAATTCCATGTACTCAAATGAAGCAATCAACGCTCGCACATAACACCGCGGCAACATGCTAAGTAGAAGAAACGGAGGGGATACAATAAAATTGCTACAACAACAGCAATGCACTAAAACGCACACAATCGATTTTATTATTAATCGATTTATTTCAAGCATGACTCAGGCAACAATCCCTGACAAAAGCACACTTGGATAACTTGATAACTTACACGTGAGTGATATAACAATGTTTAAAACAATGTTACCTAATATTTTACCTTCAAACTTTAGATTGTGCGTTTAACTACTTTACGTAGCTTGACCAAACTCTGAAAAAGGAAAATCGAGTATTTCAACCCTATCGAGTGCAGAACTGGGAAACCTTTAATTAAAAAGTTCTATTATTAAAAGACGTTCGGGTTCAGTTGAACTACTTATCATATGCACAGGATCTAACCACTTTACGTAGACCTAGTTTCGAAATGTACTTTACATCAAATAGTTCTTGTTTTACCAGAGTCTTTGTTTTGTTTTTTTACGTAGTTTCGCATTACAATTTTTGTAGCGTTCGCACGCACACAAATCGTATGCAGTTTTCGTGTTCAAAAGTAAGATAATGTACTGTAGTTTCAAAGACATTTTTGTATTTGCTCATATACTGTCACAGGAAGCCTGCAAACAACTAACACAAATGCAACAAAATACTTTAGCCTAATCGTGTATCAACAATAACACCACGGCACCGATTTAATGCTTAAAAGTTGAAAGTGTTTGCTGAAATCGATTGGACATTTTATTGCGTTCAGGGATACTTATGTTTACGCCCACACGAAGCTTGTGAAAAGCTGACCTGTCACAGAAAAGACACATTCGAGTTTCATTTTTGTCAACGGTACCAGGATGTACCTTTTTTCCAATGACGTAACATAAAGGATTGCTCAGCTGCAACTGAAATACTGTATAATATTTTGACATGAAAGGTCAAGTTGGAAATGGATTACTACAAATAAGTTGCCAGGCAACAAATGGTTGAAGGAGAATCCCATTAAGTCCACCATCCATACATCTACTTTGCTGGAAAGTTTGGAGGGGACCAAAATGGAGGGATATGCATTGGTAGTTACAGAATACGGTAACCATTGTGATAAACTATAATAAATATTTGTTCAAAGTTGAGGGGACTTGTCCCTTGCACCATCCACGGGACCGTTGCCAAATAGTCGTATATAACGTTTATAACGTATATGGTCGTTAGAAGGTCAATCAAAAGCTTGTGGTGAAATACATGTGGTTACCTACCCTAAAAATGTCCAAAGCTGTCTGTGCGTGTCAAACAAAGTAGGGTCTTCTACCAACAGCTACTAAATTCACAATCAAACCAGAATTTTAGAAATCTCAAAAGCCCAAAGTATAAAACATTTGGAATAAATCAAGTTAAAGATTGTAAATATTTTCGTTTTTTAAATCATTTTTTGAGTTGGTGGATTGTCCTTTTACGCGCACGCCGTTCTTCATGCAACTGTGAGTTTGTTTACTTGCGATTAGCTCGGAGATATTATATTTCTCCTTGTGTTTCAAAAATCGCTTTGTCGGAAAAGCTCAAATCGTGCTTTCACTTGTTTTGCCGTGTTCTATCAGTTCGATAATCTGAGATACGTAAACCAAAATTATATCGATTGCAAAACTCAGAAGCCGAAAACTAAACACTGACAGCTCTTCAAAAATATTTTAGGGTCCAGTTAAACTATTTGCACAAGGTCTAGCAAATTTACGTTGACGTAAGTATTTGCGAGAATTACGTCAAATAGTTCTCGTTTGTCAGCAACTTTTATACTTTTCTATACCCAGTTTGGCAAAAATGTTTTTGATCGCGAACTGTCAGTCGAAAACCGTAGACTGTATCTACGAATAGACCCGCGAAAGTTTATACATATTCCTCAAAATTCAAAGCTAAATGATATTAATCTTGTCTCAATTTCTGGGCACGAAAAGAGACAAAGACTTTCATCTGTCTCCCAAATGATGGAGAGCATCTAGATGGGGCTTGGACTATAAAAATAAACCAAATTTCTATTTAACACGTGCTCTATCCATCACTAAGGTAACTTGTCATTGATATTATTCTGCTTTTTATTACGAATGGGCGTAATCGCTATATTCCCTATACTATATGATAAAGCCATGTGGGAGGCTTTAAGTGCTCAATATTTGAGACCACAGCATTTACAAAATTGAACTGCCAACGCTTTTTTAAAAACAACACTAAAAGAGATCTGTTTACAAACGAAAATTGTGTGCTTAGTCGCAAGTTGCAAAAAGCGCAAAATATCCTGATGGCGAAATTTCGAAACGGGTTTGTAAATTTTATGGCAGACACCTCTGTAAGATGTGATAGCTCAAAATTTGGATAAACTCCCACGGCACTACCATTGTATAACTTCACTAGATTTGGATTTCTGACAAATTATCAGGTTTTACAAAGGCAGTGAAGCGCACCATATAAGATAAACAGGCAACTCACAGGAAAATATTTATTCTCGCCTTATCTCAACGTTACTTAACAGATCGATTTGTTGTGTGGCCCAACGACTGAGCCAACGTGTCCAAGTTCTGTTCATTAAATCGGAGTTTAAAAAGCAGTAACAGTTGGCTTGATCCAAATAAACGTTTTAATGCTAGCTTCCAAATCTTACGATTGTAATCTCACACGTTTTCGGGCGCAAAGTGTTGGTAGGCTTATTCGAAATGATAATTGCGGGAAAATATCGTTTAAGCAAGAATGCAAAACGTTTTTAGGATTAGCAGCAAGAATGCAAAAAGTCTTACCGTCATGATCAGAATACATTATAACTAGGGCAAGTTTTTGCAACTTTTGCAACTTTTTTTTACAGCTTCCGGCAGCTTCCTAAATACTCAGAATTTATGTAGAATGATGTTTTAAGCTGTTTGTAGGAATTTCATATTGCAACTTTTTGCAACTTTTTTCTATTTTACATGCAACTTTTTACTGCAACTTTTATCAAGTATTGCGAGAAATGTAAAGGAGTGATTTAAAAAATATGCTATAAAACTACTGTATTTCTAGTATGGTTCTATTCTCTTTCGTTTGCATAACAAAGAGCTATGTGATGGATTAGCTGCATCTCAATGTTATCTATGACGCAACACTTGGCTTGCAAGCTAGAAGTTCAATAACCCCAGCCAAGCACGAGAGTGCCCGAACTAAATTAGAAGTGGAAGTATGACTTGGCTTTTGGCCAAGCCCGCACAAACGGAAACAGGTTGTGTCTAGTCTTTCGAGGTCAATTTTTGTTGAGATAGCTTAGTTAGTTGCATACCTAGGGGGTTTGGGGTATGGTATTTGACTTGTTTTGGGGGGGGGGGAGGGGTGGTTAACGCTTTGCTGTTTGGCTTTTTGCGGAAAATTATTTCCGCATTGCGTTATTTTCTTGCTGCGTACCGGCAAAAAATGTTATTTTCGGCGGTCTCGCCAGGCCGTCCGTGAAATGGGAAAGTACCAAATTTGACAGCTCTACAGGAGCTGACAGCGAAATGCTGTCATGTAGGTCTCAAACCTAAAGAACATAAAAATGTATGCATGATCGATTGTATGGCGAAGAAAGAAACGGAACAAGCAGACACCCTGCAAATCTTAAACTGTTGGGTTATACAACGGATCCTTTCGAGTATCTCATACCCTAATGCTTTTAAAAACTTGTGCATCAATGCAACTTTTTACTGCAACTTTTGTTAAAATTAAGTGCAACTTTCTCACTTTTTTAGTGCAACAAAAACTTGCCCTAATTATAACCTATAGCTGTTAAAATGGGCCAGTTCAGGTTTATAACTCTATAGTCGGGTTTTGTTTGGCAAACGCCCAGTTTCGTTTCGTCAATTTATTTTAAGGTCGATCTTCGGTTGGCTAATGACGTATGGCAACATACCATAAGCAGCATCCAATATGCGTTGGTGTTGCCTGTGGCTGAAGAAGTGGATGCAAAGATTGTTTCCCATGACTAAACATTTTTTAGACACTGTCAAACACGCAGATAGTTATTTGCATAACTTCTGTAAAATATTGTCGCTTTTTGTCTTTCCTAAAACATTTTGTATCCACCAAAAAGTTTATCGCACATTTAGTGCAAACGTTTACTGTTGTGTTTGGGATGTCGTCGTACATTTTTAAAAACAAGTTTGCTTGCGAAGGTGGTGCGAGTAGGGTAAAAACTCTGATCCAAGAATAACATTAAATCTTTAATTCTTTTCTGAATCTTTGAAAACAAACGTATTTGCATGCGTTTCATGCAATCCTTTACTTTGGGCATGCATGAGCTACAATTCTTAGCTGTTGTATCTGATCACTTACGAATGCTGGTTACCTGTTTCTTCGATGTACTTGCAAATTTTGCATACACTTTTAATGCAATTCGATAGTACATTGGAACCGAGAACGGTGTTTGGATGTGAAAATAGAACTGTGTTAACCGATGTAGCTGAAAGTAAAGGGTAGTATATTGTCATGAACACACCCTTTATCGAACGGCCAAATACGGGTTGAATAAACTTAGCGATAACAGAGTTACCCACATTGCACACTTAGATGGCTGGTAAGCTTGCCAGTTACTCAAGGCAACAAAATAAAAACAAATCTTAGTTAATTTCTTAGAATTTCACCTGCAAAAACAGTTAAATAAAATAGTTGCTGTGCGTGCTACTTTCAAGAATCGAGACATTTTGGCGTGAATAACTTCCGTGAATTTAACCATGGCGGTGAGCTTCGACGACAGTTTTGCATGCAAGATACGCTCATGGGTGCAAAACAAGTTTTAATAAGACCAGAACAGCAAGATGTCGTAATTACGAGACGCTTTTCTTGTTTAATGGCATATAGGATGGTATAAGATATCATGGCCTCCAAGTTCCCACGGCTATAATATAACGCACGGTATTATTTTAATGGAATAATTTGTACATTATTGCATGGTGGAGTTTTGCCTTGTTGGGTTTACTGCTTTTGATGAGTTCGTTTTTGTTCGGTACTGAAGCGTAGCTGGCAAAGTAAACCAGAAAACAATCAGAATAACTCATTGTATTAGCCGGATTCCAACGTTAACCAAGCGAATTATTTTGTGGATTTAACGCTACGGTAGTGAACATTTGACAATACTAAGATAATGCACTTTTGCAGAAGGGGGTGAAATTTGTGAAATCAAAAGAATTTAGATTGGCCTGATCAAGTTTTTGACATGCCGGTATGATACTTTTTACGGTCTCTATACCTTATTCTCAACACTTGAATAACTCAAAATCTTTAATAATTTAATTAACAACCCTACAACTAAAACTAGTTAGAAAAATATTCTATTCTATTCGAAATTAACGCCCAAACTACTTCAACCTCCTAAAATTAGATTAGTCTGTTATGTCTTGCGTAGTGGGATTTTCCGGTGTAGATATATTACTGCTCGTTATCCATTTTTTATGCGGGTCAATTCTAATGTGGTTCTTTGCACTTGAAACTATAATGTAATGAGATAAGTGTGAGACTTTTTTTAAGGTAGTTGGCAAGATTGCAATAAACCCTTTGCCTCATTGTTGAAAGTTCAAACACATCTCTTGTTAAAACAAGCCAGTTCAGGCGTATCTAGTCAGTTTCCCTTCCGTAAAGCGATATATGGTAAATAGAAATTTTTGCTGTTGTCTAATGAGGCCTAGCAAAAGGGAATACGTTAAATATTTTCAAACAAACGACGAAAATAAGCTTTGAAATCATTTCAAGTCAAATTTTGACAACTTATATTCAATTGCGACAACTGTTTTGTAATGTATGTATTGTGTTCACACTTCATAAACACACAAGTCAAAATGCGTTGCTTGTGATATATAGAGATGTAGTTTACAGGGGTACTTTTACAGCTATCGAAAAAGTGCACAAATTACACAAAACCTTCGCAATTGTTTCGAAGTTTGATTGGTTTCGGTTCCTTGATTATGACTGTCTAGGATTCTACGTATTGTATTTCAGCTGCAACTTCAAGCTTTTGCAAGTAACGAAATATCTTTTACATAAAATGTGCAACTATTGATGGCGCAAAAAATGTGAATTTACGGCATTTAGACTGATACGATTGTTGTTTTTCAACCGTATTGTATTTTCGTAAATTGAGTTTGATCCACGGGGCACTTTGTTTGCTAATAACGGGTACACGCATTACTATTTGTAGTGATTAGCAATTTTCTATTGCGCAAGCAAACAATCAACATATCTGAGTTGTGTGGTTTCAAGATTGATTTCAGTTTTTTCATGTTGGCGATGACCAAGATTTACAGTCTTCTGTATCAGTAAAAATACAAGATAGACTATGCGGTTAATGAAGGCAATAGCGCAAAAACAAGTTGATCTCATCAAAGAGCACAAAAATTATCGAGCAAAGGAGTTTCAAAAACATTTTCAGTGATTGCGTACACTATAACTTATCACGAAAAGCAGGTTGCAAATTTAACGGCCATTCTTAAACATTTTGGGGGAAATGTGTGACGTCATGGACCAATGTAAAAGTGCGTGACAAGACGCTTGCTTGGAGAAAAAGGTAACTGACGGTTTCGTATCGAATAAGTAGTTTTGTCATCAATCCTAAAAAGCATTAGGTTCCAGGTGGTAAGGAAATTTTGGCAAAGCAACATGTTGAGCAACTTATGTCTGTTTAAAAACGTAATGGAGAGATAAAAGCGATAAGTTAGTTTTTTGAAAATGTAATTACAGTGCAGCCTTAAGTTCATTTGGAAGAGTAACGCTCCACCAGAAATGTTATGGTACCGACAACTTCAAAGCCTTGCAAATGCTAACATTCCTGTGCTGCCCTGTTCGAAGTGTTATTGAAATTATATTTAAGGCTGTCACCGTTTCACCGACAAAACCTACGTTCGAAGCTAGAATCCACATTCAGAGTTTTTCACAGTTTAATGTTAGTGTTACTCAGCCTATACATGTTATAATTATAACATAATAGCCTCAACCTAACCTAAACCTACCTTCTAATCTAAGTCTGATTTCAATTAAACCTTAAATAATTAAAATAAAACTACTGAAAAATCAACTGACTATAGGGCGTAGATAACAATTGCATGCACAATTGCACATTCTCTTCGTCTAACCACCTGCTTCTACCACGGGCTGCGTGACCTCTCTAATACCTTCGGTGAAATGTTTACTTTCTATTTTAATTATATTTAGATTAGAAGCTATATTTATGTTAGGTTACTAGGTTATAGCAGTCAAGTAAAGTTATCAAGATATCTGGAAGAAAAACTTTGTAAAGAATTTTTATCTGGTGACTTTTATCTTAGGTGGTGACTTTTTATCTGGAGAAATAGTGACAGCTACGCCAACGCTATACTATTTAGGCATTTAACGGTAACCTATTCTTATTTAGCTTATTGATTTTTCGTTATTTGCATTTTATATACCTGTGCATAATTTCTCATTAACTGTAAAATTGAGCAAAACACTCCGTATACTTCAACGAAGCATTATTTTCACGCACTGTTTATCTTATGGGGACATGTCACGATCACCGTCAAGTCTGAATCATACTTTTGGCGATGATTTTCGCGTCGTGGAAGTTTTTTCAAAATTCTTCGTGCCGTTTATTCGATCAATACAGTGCCCTTTGATATAAGACAAATAACGTTTTGTACCGCAACGCTTTGCTAGTATCGACATATCGTTTTAAAGCCCAAGTTTGAGAGTCCGAAACTCATGATTAAATATCAAACTTACCAAGAATGCAGATGAAAATAAATTATACTCTTTGTTATGCGGCATTTCTTTCGGCATATAGGAAATAAAATTGATCAAGGATATGCACTTTTTGTTCACAAACGTTTTAAACGTATCAGGTTAACAGGTTTACAAAAGAGTTTATAGGCTAACTCACTTATTGCTTTCTGTAAATCATTTTAAGATTTTCACTTTTGCAACATCATAGAAATATATCGTAATGCTCATCGAAAAGTTGCTAATGAGCTTTTATCCAACACTCAAAATATGCCATGAACATAAAATCAGATTCAGTGTAACAATACTTCAGATATTTCTTGCAATTTCGTTTGTTGATACAGTTTGAATGGAAACCAGTCCAAGATAATAATTTTGAGAGTGACGTTTAGCGCAAATAGATCACGCAGACCGTTATTAAAGATAGGCGGTTAGGTTTGGAGAATAGGTATGTACAAAGTTAGTTTTAGACATTTTAGATTTTATTGGAATTAGATAGAGTAGAACATAGATTTAGGTTATGTTTATGTTTCTTTTTTATAACATTTAAGTTAGGTTAACAACAAACTGTAAAAATCAGCTTTGAACGCACAAATTTGTTCGGTGAAATAAAGGCGGCCAAAAAGTTATCCTGGCGCTGAAAAATACCAGTCTCATGAAGTAAATATAGAAAATAAATAGGGTGCTGTACATACCTATTTACGTTCCACCAAGATGAACAATGTTTTCTTCTTTGTCTTTGAACGACAGCGGGATTCAGTATAAAGAGAGTGTCCGCTCTTTGTTACCATTTCAGCAGCCTGAAAGGTTGTTAAAGCGAGATGGGTTGTTTTCCGCTGAACAAAATACCGTTAACACGAAAGACAATTGAAACTTTAGTTTAGGTAACCGATGCGTATTTGTTTGTTAAAACTGTGCTTTGCTGTGTGCCGTAATATAAACGTAAACCTATTTATTGGACAAACGACAAAGCAAATGTTGGTACTTTGTTTATATAGACATTGCTTAAAGCTTTAGATCCTCATAGATTTTGTAAATCGTACCTGAAAAGTTGTTTGTCTTGGTGTTTGCATACATTATGTGGCGGAAGACCGCGATTTTGCTTTGCGTGGTACTAACATCTACTGTTCAAGCGGAAGGTGATATATATATTTAAATTATATTCATATGGAAACGAAGGAAAATTAACGTATTTTAATAGTGGCAAGTATAAGTTCATGTTAACTTACAAATTACCAGATTTTAAGTTTGTCTTTTTTAAGATTCCTGTTTTGTTGACGACGGGCTAAGCAACATTGCCAGGGAAAGCTCGTCGATAGTCAACCGCATCGAAAATTGGTATGAATATATCTATGATGGGCGCACCTCACCAGTCGGTTATATACAAGATGGCGGAAATGACATGTTTGATCGAGGAAATACAGTAAGTCTTGTAATATGAAACGTGTTTAATGCCAGTAAGAACAAGCTGTTCACAAAATAATTCACATTTTAAAGTTAATTACATTGAAATGTACGCTATTAAGAATCTAGTGATATGCGTTGTGGTGGTGGCGGTTTTACGTTTGAAGTGCCGTATTATGTACTTTCAGGAGTTGTTGGCACGTATAGGCTATATAGAATAAGTAAACTACCACCATCTCCTGCAATGATGAACTCGCCTCATTTCGATATTCTTACGTTTGATCTATAGGATTAACTTATATTTTGTTTACAGTTACCAAACCAATAAAGTTAAAGAGTTAAATACACTTTTCTCTACAGATTTCCATATTTGAAAATCATACTGCAACTGTTGAAACCGATTTAGAGTACAACAGATTGTACAGGTATTTTTCGTTAATAAACATTATTTTTTTATTCAAGATAACCTTATAAAGATTTGTTTATAGATAATATATAAAGATTCAAATCAAAATAAGAAACTAGATTTTTGACCGACGTATAACATTGTTGCAGCTTTGAGAGCTTCGAATTCAATTCCATCGTCAATCACCCTTTCGTTGCTTTGCTGTGGGTGAAAAATGAAAATCTTCAGCGTCGCAGCTACCGATTAGAAGTAAGAAGTTATTAAGACAGAAATAGAAGACTCCAGTGTTTTGTCTTCACGCATTTAATTTGCCGATCGTTAATACACTTTGAGACCATTTTTCCTGTTTCAATCACAAATTTATAAAAGTCAAGTTACGTAAAATAACAGAATTAACAAATTAACCACTTATTTAATGTATCAAATTAAATTCAAAAAAGTGAATTCCGCACTGGTTAACCAATTATTACGAAATCGCAAATTTGGAGCAATACACTTTCTTTTTTAAGGTTTCAGGCAATGCGGGGAGCGATGCATCGGGTTCTATCACAACATTTTCGGGCAACATCACTTTGGGGCTCTACTCTCTGCAATACGAGGTTTTCCAAATCTCTGGTGCCGGCGATCCTAGCATTTGCGAGGTTTACTTTCTCGTGACAAGTGAGCAGGTACAGTAACTTCATTACAGGCTAATTTTCAATAAAAGCAAGCGTCCTAAGAGTCTAGCAGTCTAGCTCAAGGAATCCATATAGACTATCGTTTGCAACATATTTGCTTGCTTTAAAGTTTAAACTTGTATACCAACACAATTAAACTATAACGTGTGGCCTATAACAACACGTTTTCATTCGATGCATTAAGAGATCTCTACAGAATAACAAAAAAGCCAATGCCGAAAATTATAAATAAATTAATTAATGAAAAGATGCACAGTAAACCTATATGTACATTATAGTGCTAAGTTGTTTTTAGTTGACTTTCTGTCTTTCGTGTGGATTCCACACTGTGGAATAGCAATTATTGTATATATTTAGAAAAATAAATCTCGAAAGTGCTGAAGCTTCTAACTAAATCAAAAAATTAGCGCATGTTAGCGCCAGCAACTACAAAAGCCTTACAGCAGTGCCAAAATGGTGTGCCTCAACAAGATGGTATTAGCGCCGTGAAAATTTTTTTTTGAAATCTGTTTTTTATTAAACTTATTACAGTTTTCGTAGAAAAACTATACGTCAAACCTTTTGTAAAAAAGAACAGTTGAAGCCACGCCTTCCCTGAATCATTGTTTGCTTCACAAAGATTTATTCATTCATTTTTGAGTGACAATTGTGATATAAAATTTAGCAGTGAGTTTCAGTTTGAAACGTAAAAATTCTTTTATCAGCAGCCTTGCTGATAAGTTAAGTTAAGTTAGAGATGTTGAGTTTAAGTTAGCTAAGTTCGGAACATATATGTCTATAAATGGTCCGAATAAATTTCCAAAAGTAAGCCGCAATAAGCGGAATAAGGCGCTTCACGTCTTGCTTTCATATGCTCCCACTTATAATAACCTACTATATATGTTGCAACGTCGGGTTTTACGATATGGCTGCTAACAACCACATACAAAGAAAAAATATCGGTCAAAAATCAAAATTTACAATTTTATTTAAAATTAATTGGAAATTTGCCAACTTATATCGACCAGTTTTGTTTTCACGCTTTTCTGGAATGCGAATTTTTCAAGCAGACTCGGCCAAGTCATTTGCTTTCCGGCATGAAGTAAGAAAACCTTCACCAAGATGTTCAGTTTTTCAATTCTTAAGGTTTAGTGACACTTAATCACGCGACACTTAATCACGCGACACATAATCACTTGGACAGTTAATCACGCGACATTCAATCACACATTTACAGCATCGAAAATTGCAAGTCTACACATGGGAAATGTGAGCAACTGAACGAAGATAAACTAAAATCTCGCTTGACAGATCATGGTTAACTGTGTTTTGCACGTGCAGTTTCAGTGCATTGTACCGCTTTGGAATAGAAGGTTGAGTACCAGCAATTCCTTGCAGAAACGTTGCACGTTGCATTTGAAGGTCTTTTTCAATTCCCTGTATGAGAGTCCACAATGTCGGGTGGTGGCATTGAAAAAGCGCTTTGCATTGGAGACCAAAATGCCAACATTCGACTGCATTCGTGGTTCTTGCAATGCAACCTGCCCCGGCTTCGTAATGATTCCAACTTTCGATTGGAAAGACTTTTTCAATGCCACCACCCGATATTGTGGACTTTAGCTTGCCGCGATTATGGCTTCAACTTGTTGTAAAGGGCGTTGCAATAAAATTTATTTGGGAACCACTGGCCTACAATAAGCTTGGTTAATCACATCATATGCGCATAAACGAAAGCTACAACTATGTATGATTTATTTGGAAGATTATTTCTTCTGTTTATATATGGAAAAAATAGGCTACTTCCAGCATATAGGTAAGCTTATTCTTATCAGTTAACTATTCACAAAAGCAAAGCAATCAGCTGATATGTTTTATATTTTGCAATCGACCAATTTTGCTATCGACTTATCGATAATTGTTTTGTGCTTTGTAACAACACCAAATAACCAAGGTTGTCTGTCTATGTGAAATTAAATATTTTCGTATAGAACTGGAATTCTACGGCTCCTCTTACATTTGAACCATCTTTTGGATCAAGTACAGATGAGTTGGAAAATTCTGTTTTCATAACGGGCACTCCTCGCAATGTCCTCTTGGGATACACCTTACTTTCACGGTAAGCTCTGGAATAGCCAACTACATCCGTATCGTAGTTCTTTGTTATAAATAAACAAGTGGTAGTCTGAAGAAAGACTTGCTAAATTCTAAGTTAGAATTAGAAATATAGGTTGCTGAAATTTTGTTATTGTTAAATCATAAAATAGGATTGGACTTAATTCAAATAAATTTTTAACCACTTTGCAATGTTGTATAAAAGGGCGGACATTGACCTCTTTGTACAGTGGTTGTACAATTTATAATGCATTAAAATATAATAACAAGAAAATGGATAAATGAAAATGCGACGGAATTTCATTTGTTTGTCTGAAAAACAAAATGGAGACGTCTTTGCAATTTCTTCATTGCTTGATTTCAAAATCCTTTTCTTAATCTTTCTGATTTGTTGAAATAAGGTTAAATTTTAGTATAAAAAAACGTCTTCGTCTACAAGAAGTTTTTATTTTTCGTAATTGCAAAAGTGAAAAAGGTATGATAAAAAATTGTGATAAAAATAACGATTTAAGTATGAGTTACGAATCTTTCACAACCAAATCAATACCAACGTATTTAACGCGAAACCAAACATATTTTATGTTTTTGCCTATATATTTGCCACATATGTTGCACCTTTATTTATAACAGTTATTTGCTTTGCAGATTAAATGGAAGCTTAATTTCGGAATCGGAAATTAGAAATGCGTCAATCCCTGTCTTGATGGCTTTACGCAACGGTTAGTAACACTTAGGCAGTGACTTCACGTATTTAAAACTTAAATCGTAAAACATTTAAAATACTAACACCTTGTGTTGTAGTTGGAATTCGTCCTTCGTGTCAAGAACAACAAAGAGGTAATCGATATTAACTATGCAACGTTAATAATAATTGCATAAAACGCCAATGGGTTTAACGAAGTTTGTCAAGAGTGTATTAAATGCTCCAAATGCGAGCAAGATTAATCGCATTCAGTGCATGGACTCCATTGTCGCAACATTTTCCAATTTTTCCTTAACTACTCCGAGCTTTGTTGTCATACCAAAATAACTGCTCTTGAAGACAATTCAAAGGTCAAAGGGTTTTGCATGAAATAAAAACTCAACTTAGCACACCAAGAGTGTTATTTACTCCAATTTTATGGTTTGCTGACCAGCAATTTATACTTTGAACCAAGGGTCTTGTTATGTAACGGATGGACTTAACATGCTTGCTCAAAATAGTTCTGCCATTGTGTCATCCATACAAGATTGGCACTACTACGCGTATGATGGTGAAATTTCTCCGGAAGGTTTCATAAGAGATGGAAATAAGGACGTTTTTGATGGTGGGAATAAGGTTTGTTGACAACTTGGCATATGAGAATTATTAATAATAATAATTAAAAGTAGTTATGCAACAAAATAAATTTTATGGTTTTTACTCAAATAGCCTTTTGTTTATGGTGAAATTTGTGTAGAAAATTCTAATTATCTTTTCCAATTATTGCTGTTATTGAATAATTTGGTATGTTGTTCCTAAATTTTTCGCCAAAGACAATGTTTTGCACTCTGTGCTATAAATTTCGCTGGTATAATGACATCAGTTTTCAATTTTTATTCCATTTTTTATAGTTATCCATTATCCATGATGCAAATGGAACTTTTGACGGAAACGTTGCTTACAATCAACTGTACAGGTTAATAATGTTAAAAAGCCTATTTTTTTCTAATATAATACCTTAGAAAACATCATTTTTCGCCTAAACATTTTACATAAGTGCGTGGCAATATATACAAGTAAAATACAATCCTATAATAATGTTGTGTAGTTGTTAGTACGAATGGTGTTGTACAAGGGGATATATATGCTGGTATACTGTGATTAAGTATTTATATATATTGCTTGAATGATATTATGTGTGAGTCTGATATTAAATAACACTGTCAGTCAGTATAGGCAACTTCATTGTCTTGGAGCTAGCCATTTCATCATCATTTTTCATTTTTATCCACTCTTGGTGTTTGTTTCAAACTCCTTTATACTCATCCAACACTCCACATTGTGATGATGGTGTTTATTTTTGGCCTTTTCTGAACTTCTTTTTGTCTTCTCTGGCATTTTTCACTTGATTTTTCTAACATGTACGCCCATTACGTACAAATAAATTTGGTGTAGCATAGGCTATATTGTTCAGTATTTTTAAGTTTACCGCATTAGTATCCGGAACTCTATTAAATATTGAAATTTACATGCATATGATCAGAGTAACTTTAAAAATCAGTAACTTTCTTTTTCAATCTTTTTTAATAGGAATCAGATATGATCAGATAATAATGACCATATGAAAAGAATTTATAAAATGAAAAAACTAACCTTCTTTTTTAATCCACTGTATCTTTAAGTAAGAAGGTCGTGGAACAGCAGTTCTAGGAACTCCCTTTAAAACAGTTCTGCTGAAAGAATAACAACAATAAATCTTGGACTAGTGACATGACATGGATTTTCACTAACAATTTTCCATAGGTTCGAAGATATTGAGTTTAACTCTTTTACGGGATATCCATTCACGGCTTTGATGTGGATAAAGAACAGCAGAATGTCAAAAACATATGGGCTTAAGGTAGCGTGAGGTTGATACTCTCAAAATTTAGCAGATGAAATGCACTGATATAAATATTAAAATTAGTTCTGCACTTAAACATACATTATAAGATTGCATTGTACTTCTGTTTTTATATGTAAAACATGTTACATATAAAAGTGCATGTGTGTATTTTTTTTAATAAATGTCATTAAACTAGGTGTCAGGAAATGCTGGCAGTGATGGTTATGGTTTTGTTTCAACTTACTCGGGTAACTTTACTACTGGATCTTTTGTCTTGCAATACGAAGTATTCCAAATTAGCAATGCCACTGATCCCAGCATCTGTGAAGTTTATTTTGTTCTGTCGAGTGACGCGGTAACATATTTCATATTGAAATGCAAAGTTGTTACAAGCTGGTATCAGCACGTCTTCAAGCACATTAATTACTTACATGTTTGTATTCAGGCATGGGAATCCATTCCACCAAAAATCTTTACTGCAGATTTTTCAGCAAGCACTACATATGCAACAGATAATCGGGTCTATGTTAGTAATGTAACAGGCAGCATTTTAATGGGATACATGCTTTTTTCAAGGTATTACACAAATATGTTTGCAAAAGTTTATATAGTAAATGCGTGCACCCTTAAATTATATTTTTCTTAAAATATAGCATCTCTAAAGCACTTTAGGATTACATTTATGATAAAAGTTTCCACTTATTAATCTCACAGCCAAAGGGGGCGTAAAATACCTGAAAATGAGATCAGAAGTGCATTGACTCGTGTTTCTGGAATTTTGCAAAATGGTGAGTAAAATAGCATTTGAACAAGCCTATTCGTTCCATTAGAATGCGACGAATTTGAATATCAAAAGGACAAATATACAGGCTATATCCATTTTTTTACATGCAATGAATCTTTGTTATCGAGATAAGTCGCAATTCCATCTCTAATGATGAAACTGGGACGAGAAATGTAAAAGTTATAGAAACGCTATTTTAGAATAACGAATCCTTGAAATAGATTTGCTTTCATTGAGACGTGCAGTTGGTTTCATTAAATTGTTTTTAATGTTACTTTACATAACCAAGCATCAAGCAATGCTTATGTTAGTCATCATGAGTTAAACCGCATCATGTCAGTTTGGCAACTGTCATGCACTTAGGCTATTACTCGCGTAAGGGGATGGAAAAGCACTACTCGGACTTGTATTTTTTAATTCTCAAACTATTCTAGAAAATAATGTAAAGCTCTCGATATGGGCTAAGATTTTCAAGATCTTATTTATATTTACTATTTAAATTCACTAAGTGACAACCAAGTAGATTTCCTTTGACTCGAGTTAAGTCAAGTCAATGCCTTTAAGTTTAAATAGTCGCCCTCCGCATTACAATTCGTTAGTTTTGTCTGAACGTTCCTTTGGAAGCAGCAAAGTTATCACTACCACTGTCGACATTTAAATTGTTCCTTGCCAACAAAGTATCATTTATGGCTTTGTGTTCATCTTTTTGTAAGTTGCTTTTTCAGAAAATTTGTTTTTATTCAAATTATATCTTTTAAACGTCGCTGGAAATATATTTGAACATGTGACCTGCTTTCATGGTATCATGGCTATTCATGACAAATGTGAGTTATTTTTACAGTTTCTTACGACCTTTATAATTGTCTGTACGAATCCACAACACCACCGTCTACGACTCCACATCGTAAGTAAAGGGAATTTATGTTATTACTCGTATATATCAAATTGCATGGGTATATTTTGAGACATTTGTTGTATCTGTCTCTGGTTATGCACACATTTAATTTATTTTCAAAAGCGTCATCATGCGGTGTGTCAACTATATTTACTTCAACATCTGGGCAATTAACTTCACCCGGCTATCCAGGAGATTACTTTAATCGGGCAAATTGCAGCTGGACCATTTCCACTTATCCCGGGCAGGTAGGTTTAAAGATTTAAAATGGCACAGCTGGTATCCTTTGTCAACAATTTTGCGATTTTGCTTCTAAGTGTTGTATGCACTTGATTTTTTCTGTCTTCACATTTATGAATGAACAAAATTACATTTTCATTGATTTTATGTTTGTGTCCGAACCCCTCGCGCTAACTTTGAATAACAAACATATGTTTTAATTTGGATATTCTACTTTATTCTCAGATACTGAACGTTACTTTCCGTGTTTTTGCTTTGGAGAACGGTGACGGTAACGTTTGCATTTATGACAAGTTAACTATATTTGACGGATCCAGACAGGTGAGCATCATCGTAGTGAAACACGTTTCTCTGACTTCCCAACTTCAAATCATTGGAATGCATTTAGCACATTACAATTTTCATGTAACACAGGAAACTTATTGTGGAGATGACAAACCAGAAACCTTCATATCACAAAACAACACAATCTTGATTCAGTTTATCACCGATGGCTCGATTGTGGATCGAGGATTTCGGCTGAAATGGAGTTCACAAGGTAGGAATAAATGACAGAATATGTTAGACTGAAACCTTGTTCATGAAATGCTTTTGTAACTGGTTTTAGCTCAGCTTAGACCTTAACGCTGCTTTTTTCTGCTACCAAATGGTTCTCTTTGTTTTGTTAAATTTATAATTTTAGTCCCATCCACACCGACTACACCGCCAGCAATTCCCACTTCAGGTGACCAAAATTTTATTTTGTGCGGACAAATAACTAATTTAGCAACCAAGCTTCTGATTACCTTTTTGTCTGAACTAATTTAAACTTTATGAAAAGCCATTGTTTACTCATCGGATAACTGTTAGCTTTACAATTTCTATTTTAACTTACATTATTTAAAATTTTTAACTGGGATCTAAGTTTTCAGAAATCTTGTTTTTTGGAAACTTTTGACATTTAGTTTTTTGGTTTTGTGCATCATAGTTCCAATAGTCCAAGTGTAAAAGCTTACTATACAGTATGCATAGCTTCAAGAAATACAAAATAAAAATGTAATTATCGGTCAGTGCATTCAAAAAAGTTTAGTGATCCAGGCTCAAGACATAAGGAATCATTTCTGAATTTAGATCATGTGCAAAAAATTAACTCTATAGTTAGATTTTTTGACTTCATTTAAATATTATTTCTCAGACCCATACACACCGACTACGCCATCAGGAACTAACACATCAGGTGAGCTAGAATTTCTTTTTGTGCTACTACTGTAGCAACAAAAGTCTACGTAATCTCGATAACTTTTCAACTGGCGTTTGTAAGGTACCTGCTTTGTATTGAGCGGAGCCAGCTACTTTCATTCCTATCGACCTTTAATCACGTCACTTCCTTACTGGTATTCCTATGATTACGACGGTTTACCCAGCGCCAAGCCAAGTGTGATTTTGGATGGTGGCCTAGATATGTATGATCATGGAAATCGGGTTAGTTTTTGTGTTTTCTAAAAATCTGTATCACATGTTTTTGTCAGTTTATTATTAGACCTGCTTTCCTGTCGTTTTTTTTGTAGCAGCCAAAGTTTTTAACTAAAATGCTTACAGAAATCTTTTTTCAGATAACATTGTATAAGAACGGTCTTGCAGTTGTGCCAGTTGTCTACGATGAATTATACAGGTATTCAAGTTCGTCAAAGGCAATTTTGCAATAATTAGTTCAACTATACTAACTATATTCATAGCTATTATTTTTGCATATACGTTTTTTTGTAGGCGATTCGATTAATTTTCAATCTTTACGGTATGCAAGTATTTGTTTAACGAATTACGTCTGAAGTGCTATGGTTGTTCTGTTTGCATGACTGCACTTTATCATTACTTTTAAGTTTTTCAAAACACATTACACCACTTTATATGATGAGATGCTTCTATAGGGCTAAAGATTTCGAGTTTGTTTCGGACAAGAAGGGACATCCATTTTTCGCTCTGCTCTGGGTGAAGAACCCATACTACGAACGAATCAATTATACTATACAGGTGATTTTAATTAAATTTGCAGAAAATTTGTTTTGAGCTTCTACGCTTTGATGACGAAAGGTTAAAATAATAAAGATCTTTTGAAAATCACAAAATAGAAATTCATTAATTTCGCTACAAAGTTTCGTTTCTAGCTTTAAAGACATTGTCCCGAGACACTAATATTTTATAACAAACTGATGATTTCAAAAACATACTTTAAGTGATACAAAGCGTGCATAAATTCTTCGTTCATTGAAGGTTGAGGGCGATGCAGGAGCAGATGGTAGAGGATCAGCACTAAACTTTTCTGATCGTTTTGAGAATGTTAATTTCACAATGGAGTACAAAGTCTTCCAAGTGGCAGATACCGAGGATCCAACAATCTGTGAGGTTTATTTCCTTCTTTCAAACTACGTAAGTACCAGAGTGTATATAAAATCAAACTTCTGTTTTTCTGTGAATTCGATTGTAAAATTGTTTCGTATTTCACTGCTCGCCATACTTTGTAGGACAAGCACTTTTACTGCTATAACTAGCATACTAATAATACTTGTAATCTTGAAATGGTTCTGGTAACGATTCATGACGATAATACAACAGTGGATTGTCACTCTTTTATCAATCTCCATTTTTGTCGTAAGTTCACGTTTGCTTCATATTTTTCTTAGAATTGGAATTCGATCAAACCAGATAATTTCACGGCAAGTTTCGGGTCAGAAACCAATCACTTAAACAATTCAGTGACCATTTCTGGCCGACCAAGAAGAGTGCTTTTGGGCTACACACTTCTATCAAAGTCAGTAATTAAGTCACGTTTTATAATGCAATAAACACAGATATGTTTTTATTTTTATTGTATTTAAAAAATGGTAATTCTTTAAATAGAATTATGGTTTATCTAAATAATAAAGTAACATAGCCTAACTAACCCCGTTTTAATCCTAAAACTTACAAACATCAAACTTAGTAATTCAAGCTTAGACGCGCGTGACATGAGATGACATGCTCATACCTTCGATGTTGTTATAATTGTATTGCTGTAATTAACAGAACTTCAGGCAGACGATTTACTGAGCTAGAGATATCAATGCTCATGCGGACAGTTGTGCAAAGTTTACTCAACGGTAAGTGACAACTTACTTTCTTTACTAGAACAATCGTTGTACAATAATAGTTTTTGCTTTAAATTAACTTAAAATGCATACTGCGTTTATCCGCGTTGTCTTTAACCAGTAACAGCTGTGCGTTGGCTTGGTTTTACATTTTGACATGTATAGGCTTATGCTTATCATTAAATTTCCGTCATTTTATATGATATTTGGTTTGTTTTATAGTTCACCCCCTTTATGATTGTCCGTACGACTCCACAACGCCACAACCGACTACTCCGCAACGTAAGTACGAAAAAGACGATGTTTTGGTACATTGTAATATTAAAAAACATTGTAATTTTTTGTGAAACCTTTTATTTCATTGCCGTTTAATAAAACCAATTCACATTTTCTCCGATTCCGTTTTAATTCCACTTATTTTAATAGCGCCCTCATGCGGTGAACCTACTTTGTTGAGTTTATCATCGGGGCAGTTATTCTCACCTGGTTATCCAGGAAATTATTCTGACGGGATAAGTTGCAACTGGACAATCTCCACTTCACCGGGAAAGGTAGATTTTTAAACCAATAAAGATTTGTATACAAGTTAGTTCTTTATGATATATGAAAAACTGGTTTTCATTAAATGGCTGCTTTTACCGTATACGCAGGTATGGAACGTTACTTTCCTTGAATTTGCCTTGGAACACCATTCCAACTGCAGTTACGACAATTTAGTCATATTTGACGGGTCTGAGCAAGTGAGCATCGATCTTAAGATTTTAAGAGTTTAATCAAATAAAGTAGGCCTAGTCTGCGAGAAAATAAATTTAACATATACTTCTTTATAACATAGAGAACATATTGTGGAGATGCTAAACAAGAATCCTTCATATCACAAGGCAACACAATCTTCATTCAGTTTAACACCGATGGCTCGGTTGTGAATCGAGGATTTCTGCTGGAATTTTTTTCACAAGGTATAAGAAATAAGATTACAGTATAACTTACACCTCGTTTTCTTGTCCAAAATTATTTAAATACTTTCTAAAAAAGCTAGTCATTATATTTTGCGAAGGCAAATTGACATATCAAAATATTTTCACTGTTTTAGACCAAGACTCACTTCCTCTTAGTTGCCCCTACTTTAACCGCACGAAAGCATCCGAGAGACAGTCGGACTGGTTATGTCGCTACATACGTTGGAGAATTGAGTTCATGACTAAATGGCAGCCTGCTTACAAAACATGGAGGTAACACCATTAAACTTTTCCATTAGCTACAATAACTACGATATGTTGCAGATACATCGGTACGTATTTTACTTAAATAATTCAAACACTCACAGTAATTTCAATTATGCGACTATAAAGTCCAAGTCACAAAGGTTAGTTTTTGTTTCTTCATAGGGAGAAAGTGCGTATACCTGGCACGATTCCATTCAACCAATGTCTCAATTTGAACGTGGTCTGCAGAAACTCGAATCAATTCCGGTCGTATCAAGACGACTACGGCTGCACAATCCCGTTCTGCCAAGATGGTTATTGTGAGTTGTTGACAACTTAGCCTTACCGCCGATACACAGTATAGAAGGCTTGCTGTGAAATAGGTTTAACGATTACGGCTCATGCCCCTTACCTTTGCCATTCGTAGTTTGACTTTATATTTTATATTACAGACTCTGGAGGACCTGGCATAGGGGACTGGGTGAGAGATATGGACAGATGGGAACTGTTTCAAAATCTGTGGCAAGAATCTGTCTCATACGAAGGGATATGCGAAGGTTGAGGAAAAGACAACTTGTTATAATTAATCAGCAGCTCGGCTTGCTCTTATTTACACTTTATGTATCCACATTATAATCCTGTCATTAGCTACATATATCTATTGTTTTGTGCACTATTTTCATCTCATATCCAGACAAAGAATCACAGCAATTGTGTAGTGTATATCATCATTTATCACGTTGATTCACAAAATGTCAAATGTCATCTTGTTTTCGTGTAAATAAAGGAATGCTTGGAAGACAAGATTCAGAAAATATGCTTTTTATCACTGTCGAATAATTTACCAATGATGTGTGATAGTTAGGTGTCTCAAAGACAATTTTAAAAGTTGGCTTCAGAAAGTATTCTGAAGTACAGCCATCATCTACGCTGAAGGTAATCATCCTAATAACACAATTGAGGCAGATTTTTGTATTTTATATATTAACATTAACACAAACTCTTAAAACTATTTAAACATTTGGGAATTGTCAACAAGCTTTAATTTTTGCAGTGTATTTTGTGTGTCCGTGGAGTTATTCCTTTGTAGGTAAGATACGTATTTACAGGTTTCCCTTTAAATTTATAAATTAGTTTTAACCAACAAAGTTAATTGAGAAATGGTCAAAGTGTCGGCTTCCACTCAATAAAATAAAATTAATAAAAGTTGCAAAAGTGCTAAGTTTTTGCATTTCGCATTTAAAGTCGTCTCATTGGAAAACAAAATTCTTAAACCTTTTCGTGACTTCTATACTGTAGTAGTGTTGTTACTGTAGTATATGGCGTAAATTTTCTTAGCTTTACGGAGAAAGGTTAACAGAGTTTTTAAGTAAAATTTCACAACGTTGTTTTTTTTTCTTTAAAAAAGATGAGCGTATTGCAAATACAAACTCACTTTGTTGTCATCTCCTCATAAGGGCTTGATCTGATTTCTCTTTCAAGTTAAGGCAATCGTCACGATTTTATTTTCTCAAATGCAATTTTATAAGAAAGTGACTTCTTATTTCACAGTAAGTAAGTCACACAGCTCAGAGTTGTTGCATGATGAAAAAAAAACTCTCCCTATCCCGAAACTTTCGCTCATAGTTGAGGAAATTTGAAACCCGACTTTTGGCAGCATAACGCCATAAGTCATATGACGCAAGTGCTATGTAACAGGTACCACAAGTGGAAATGACGTGAAAAACGTAACAATTTGTTTTATATTGACGTACTCATATTGGTCGTCGTCACGACTGACGTTATCTCATGCGTTACAGGTTAGGCTGTGCATGTAATTTCGATGATAAAATCATCTTACAGGCAGATGGTCAAGTAATATTCTTTAAACTTAGTTTCAGCGTACAAATTTTTCTACAGCTCATGCAATGAACTGAGTAAGTTGGTAAAATAATAAACTGGATAAAAGGTAACAAAAAGATCTACATTAATATGTCATAACTTAGATCAGTAAATAGTTTTCATCATTCAACCAAGCATGCTTGGAACGATAAAAAAATTTACTATATACATTGGTTTTTGAAACGCAAATGTATAAAGTTTGCTAAAGTTTACAGCGGTCTACGTAGTTCTTATAATCATAGTACCAGTGTGTGATTATAAGTTTAACTGTGCTCCCGAAAGATGTCGGTGATCGTACATTGCAGCTGTTCCAAAGCCAGGGTAGTTGGTTTGTTTTGATTGAAAGACGCTTATTTGAAATTAAGAAATAACATCCACTTATAACTTTAACAAGTATTGGTGTACACATCTTCAGAAGTTAAGACAGTTCGAGGTTAGATAAATTTATTATTATTATCATCATTGACAACTGAGACCATTTTTGTGCAACAGAAACCCAGTTTTACGTAATAAAGGAAATTATGTTCAATGCTACTACAACGGTTCTGAATTTGTAACAAGAAAATGAGCCTTTCACCAAGACACAGCGAAATAGGAGAAAAACCAACTAAGATTTTGAAAACAGAGAAGCATTTCGACGTCTATACCCAACTGCATAACCACGAGACAAGCTCACCTGCGTCTGAAGAAGTCTGTAGCGAGGAGGAAGATGAGAATTGGTCCCGGTTACCTCATGTTGCTCTGGTAAAGGTGTTTTCTTGCCTGGAAGAGTCCGACAAACTCCAAGTACAGTTTGTGTGCAAAAGGTGGTACAGCATTATAAGACACAGCCCATGTCTTTGGCGTGCCAAATCCTTTCGATTTTCAGGCAGAGATTCGAGAGATTTAACACACATCCCTTACCGTTATGCAACGCATTATGTTAGAACTTTTGGTAAATATTTGCACTACCTTCACTTTAGGCTTTATAGCCCGGTGTCGTCAGGAGTTTGCAAGAAATTTCAGAAATCCATCAAAGTTTGCCTCAGTCACTTGATAAAGCAGAAAGCAAAATTAAAAGAGCTTTCTCTGCCTCTGTTGCATCTGGATCGCTCGCAATGGATGCTCTACCGAGAAGATATGTGCGCAGCTTTGGCAAATTTCTTCTGCAAAGGACAGCACATGGTAGAGGAAGTATATTTTAGAGGCGCACGGGCACCCTTTGCAGATGGGTACAAAGTCCTTTATGCTCTCGGCTATAACACGGGTTCAACGGTCACGGTTTTAGATATGGAGGACTTCTTTGATGGTAGACTACCGGTGTTTGACTTGCCTCAGTTTATTGACTGCATGAAATACTTTACTCGGCTGGAAGAGTTAGACTTAAATTACGGCTGTGTGTCCGAAGAAATACTGCAAGTCCTTGCAAAAAATCTGGAACCGAATGCTTTGCAAAGGATGTTTATAAAAGTTTACGCACACGATCCACATAACCAAGTCATTTGGGGACAGGCGTGGACTTCGTTGACTAACCGTTGCCCGAACTTAACCGTAGAAATGCTTTTCCAACGAGTAATGACCTTTGGAGAACACTTTCGAATACTCTGTCCCCAAGTTCCACTCACAGAGGTAAAAATTATTGCATAGTATGAAATATTATGAAATTGGTAACTTTGTAAATTAAATAGAATTATGATAGAATGAAAAGTGAGGAGAAAAAAAACGAGCCAGACAATAAAAAATTAATTTGCAGCTCAAAGTTTCAGCTCAAAATGTTAATTTTGCATCTTTGAAAGTGAAATGTCAGTTAGGTCACTCACGTAAATTTGGAAAGGTAAAGCACGATGACTCGAGTGATACCAAAAAAATCCCAAAATTGCACAAAATTTGTGCATGTTTACTGCACTATACCTTGTATTGACCTATTGTTGTTTTTTCACACCTATCAGGTAATTTTCGATGGTTGCTACATTGCTGATCGAGACTGGCAAATTCAACCAACGTTAGCCAGCATATTGCCTCACTTCAAAGAAAAACTTACGAAGTTGTGCATAGGTAAGCAAAGCACGTTTTTGTAAGATTCTTCATGTGTCGTAAGACTGGTAACCAGCTTTTTTTAATGTTTGACTTTGGCGATCAGTAAAAAATTTTTAAGAGACCACGCCTTTTAAAGGCTAATTAACTGCTAACTTCTGCTGTAGTCGCAAAAGTAAAAATTTTGAGAGGCCGTTAGAGAGAAATTTATAAGACCGTTTCGGTCCCTAAAAGCACCTTAAAAACACTAATGGTAACCAAATAACGTGTCTGATTTTAAAAGAATAACCTAACTTTATAGACCTTCCAGACACCAATGAGGTGTTTGATAATGAACTGCTGTACCTGGTGCAAAGTTGTCCAAATCTGACCCTTCTCAAGCTGAACGCATTCGTCAGCACAAGGTTTGTCAGCAAGTTGCTGGAAATGAAACAAGAGAAGAAATGCAACATTACAATACTTAGGGTAATCGCAACCAAGTCACGATAAACATTTTACGTTACTGCATGACACCGTCCTGTATATTTGTATGATCAGTCCATATCAGAAAATTCAAAATTGTCCTTTTTATGTTTATCAGGCTCGGCTGTTCGTACGAGATTATGACACAGCAGCCGAAGAACGAGACCTAGAACAAATCTTCAACAAATACAGAGATATAATTACTGATGAAATGGAAGATTATTACGTAACATGCGGCGTTTCTATGTAAATCAAGGCATGATCATTTGCACACCTTCAAATACAAACATGGCGCGGCACCACGTGACTAATTTTCTGTATTTATGTTTCAGTTAAATTCCCTATTTACGAAATATGACGCATTTTTGACAGTATGTATATTGAAATAAGAGTGCTCAGGCTGACAGACATTACACTTGTAATGTTTCAAGAAGAAAATTTCAAAATCCTTGTGTGATGTGCAATTGCGTATGCTTGGGCTTTCTTCAAACCAAACAATAATAACAACAATTTTCCCAACGAAAGGAAATCAAAAGAAATTATGAGAAACGATTTTTGGTTTTGAGACAAGTCTTACAAAGTTTTATAAACTATATAGCCTATACTTGTTGCTTCAGCTTGAGCAATTGATTTCCCACTTAAATTTTCTTGAATCAACATTTACACCTGGATGCAGCGGATATGAAAAACCATTAAGAGGCGGAAAAAAGTGGCTTTTCATCCGCACTAAACGCTATAGGATGTTGAAAATATTTCTCATACTTTGAAAAACTTGAAACTCTTGTGCTGCCTTATAGGTTTTCGTAAACACTTAATTTATAGGTTATTTTTATATGGAAATGATTGACATATTGTTCAATTTGCGGATTCCACGCTATAATTACAGCAAAGTTATATCTTTGTATAAGAAGGCTTCACTAAAAACTTAAAAACTTTTAGGTATGAGCGAAAAGAAATATGAGAAGTTGAAAACGTTTGTTTCTATGACGTGCCAGTGGTATGTCAATCATGTATGAACACTTCAAGCAGGACACTGCAGTTCAGCGTTTTATATGATAAGACAACATGTTCCTGTTAAATCGTTGAAATTGAACTAGAAGCTGGAAATTTAGCAACAATTAATCTTGAGTTTAATATTCAACACTATTTTGAATGTTGTGTTTCAGAATTTTGATTTCCAACATAACTAAGAAAATGCAATAATAATTATAGTGAATACTATGCATTCGACTAATTGTAGATTTGGTACATTTGTTTTATTCTTGTCTCATCTCCCAAGCTTTTCAGTTTTTCACACGGTATTAATTACGTTATTTAAAAAGGCTATAAAAGCTAAAAAAGTGGTAGACAGATTTTAGTAGAAATTATAACAAACATAAAATAAAAGTTTATGTTACATATATTATGTCAGTTGAGAAGTGCATTTAGCTAGTTCCTCAATAGTAATTTTTCATCAAACATGTCCAATAGCAACAAAGCTTTCTAAATACAGCGTTAAAGTTTTGGTCGTTGGGTATTGGTTTTCAAGTTTTAAACGAATTATATTAAAACATAATGAAAGTTTTTGAGAGCCTTTCAGACGCGTAAGGTGGTTCGACGCATGTTCTCATTTTATTTCCTTCTTTTTTTATAAGGATAAGGACAGTTAAATCGGCATGTATAAGCTTATTTTGTGTAATTAGTTGTCCACATGTCAACTTTTGCTACACTACCGTTGAAAGTCAATTTCAGTAATGACCAATTATTCAAAAGCGAATCAGTCATTCGAAATTGCCCAATGCTGATTAATTGGTTGTCATCTAATAAAGTCAGTTTTTTATAAAAATATTGAAAAAAAATTACATGTAATGACAATTTTAGCAGATACAGATTTTTAAACCTATTAAAAATCGACGTCAGTTAACCGGTAAAATACCGTCTAAAGCCAATCGCCGTTTATTTGGTGCAAGCTTAGTTTACATAAATTATATAAAATTTTAATAAACTAATGCAAATTTATTTAAATTTATTTTCATAAGCTTACATGTGAGTAATTTAAAAATATTTCAATTTTTACAAATATTACTTTCACTGATGTAACATAATTTAAATTTATCAGAATTTATCTAAATTTTTAAAAGTTTGTTTTGATTTTTTATAATTTTATCTCAATTAACATGGAGCTAAATGAATCCAAATAAATTGGAGTGAAATTAATTGAATTTAAATTAATTTTTATGATTTTATTTTAAATCATGGCTTTCACAACAGGTTTTACAAATATCAGTATCATCAACAACCATGCAATTGTTCGATTTAAAGTCTAAAATTACCTCTAGCAATGTCGTTACACACAGCATATTTTCACCAATCGTTCCCAGCAAGTTGGTACCAAATTTGTCTAGTAACTTTGACGTAACTTTGGCAATATAGTTGTTGTTTGACGTATTTGTATGACTTGCATCCTGTAATGCGTGGCAATTGCTTGACAAATGTCGTCATATATATATAGCGCTGGTATATATAGCTTACTTGTACATAACTATGGTGTTTTTTCAGTTTTTGCTATCAGCTGAGAAACTAGCAAGAACTATACGTTATAAGCAGTTCTTATTAATGAAGACATTGTATTTGCTGTACACAGAGCTGTCTGAATTAAGCTCTGTCAGGCATTTACTATAAAACAAAGTCAGATCTCAATCGCTGCGTGCCGCTGTTACATGAGCTTCGAAGAAAGAAGCTGCTCATTCGACGCATGGCAAACTCACATATGTTCATTGAATTTTATGAACGTTTGTTAAATCTGATTCTTGCAACAAATCAGATACTAACAGACACTTACACGTTTACTTACTGTTTATTTTTAGTTTCAGTGATAAATAACGCAGTGATAGATAACGCACAAGAAATACTTTATTTAGTCTGTCATCCGTTATAGTTAGATACGAAAATGTATGTAGCTCCAGGCGCAAATTTTTTTCGCAAAATATGCTTTTAAAAACATGTTTGCCCTAATAGCGCATAGAGCATTTCATTTTGAGAGTCTGTATTTATATTTAGTTAATGTACAGTATCCGCAAAAAGTGGTAAACCAAAGTGAGTTATTTTCTGCAGGAGGCTGTTTGACTCTACTTGTTGTACTTTTATTCAAATCGATACTAAAAAAGAAGTTGAGTTATCTATAAGAATTTTATAGCAGTCAATGTATCTTAAAATCTAAATATATTTAAAAGGTCATTATATGTGTTTTGAGGACTACAATCAACAATAACACTGAATAGGTTTGTGTTGATATGGACCAATTTACAATCCTATCAGTGGTTGGTGCGGTTGCCTGCCTCACACTTGTACAATGTCAAGTTAGTTTTGAATCTTGTAGTATGCAATGTGGAGCATCAACTTTAGGAAATGCAGCATCAAATTCTCATTCATCAACCTTTCGCATCGGGAAACAGGGACCCAAAGGTGAAAAGGGTGAAAAAGGAACCAATGCGGAACAATGCGAGTGTAATGATGTAGCAGAGCTTGCTCAAAAAGTTTCGCTTCTCCAAAGTATGTTTTTGCATATGGGCCTACACTAGCTTAATACCTGATGACATAAATGTTAGACCTACATAGCTTACTTCAAGCAATGTGTCTGTATATTCTTAAAGTACGACAGAAGGCTCGCGCAGCATTCCACCATAAAAGAATTACAACATTTAGTGACAAAAGCTATTTCGTAAACTCACAAAGGTTATCATTATCACACAAACGATTTCGTAGCCTATATGGAGTATAAGGCCATTTACATCAGTGATATCCAACCGCTGTGAAGGGTTATCCCATTTAAGTTGAATGGTAATCTGAGTGAACAGCTTGTAGTGACAGGAAGAGGATTTTAGCCTACCTATCCGGAATTTTCAAGAATCAACTCAAAAACTTTTTGCTTCTTAGTTTGAAAGCAATATTATTTTGACATTATATATATGCCATATGCCGATAATTAGGTCACCGAAAATACAAAAATAACTAAACAATTCAGGCTGCCGCGAAATGTTGTTTACAGAAAGAGGTGCCACGAATCAAAGAGAGTTGAAAACCAATGAATTACAATATGTGTCATTGATGGATTATTTTTGTATTTATTTGACAAAAATCGTTGAACTTAATGTTTATTCATTTATTTATTAAAAATCATGCATTCTTTAGGAGCTCTGCTGAAAACGTGTGAAGACACAACTATCATTAGCCAATCAGCCGCCAGTGGCATTTACACAATATTCCCGTTCAAAAATAAGTCAGCGGGTTTGGAGGTCTTTTGTGATTTTGAGACGGACGGAGGTGTGTGGTTGGTGAGTCTATGATTGCAAAATGCCTGTCTAATATTGTTCAGTCTTTCAACAAAAATATTTGAATGACCGAAACAGATGTGATTTCTTACTTAATGCTAATTTAAATATTTATGAAAAGCTAGAGGGAAATTGAGAACCGAAAGCTATTTTCAAATCTAGCTCCATTGATTAAATAGTTGTAATCAAGTTGCGTCTGCGATGGTTGCGAGATCTGTTATGAAATGAGATGTCTGAAATTTCGTACATCTGACTCCACATAATGCTGAAGGCTGCGTGTACATCTTGGTATTGCACTTGCTCAGCTGAACGGCCAACACATAAAAAAGATAAGACTTAATTAGCAGAAATAAACAAAAGCACGTCTAATCGAATTGATAATTAATTAATAATCTTAACGTAATGACATGTGATTAAAAACGCAAAAATTTAAATAGGAAGGTAATCAACGAATAGACTCAACTCCAGCGTTTCGCGACCCTAAATCGTTAGTAAAACAGTTTGAGACGATGTTTGTGCCCTTCAAAGTGACAACATTTTATTGCTACCACAACAGCTATGGTTGCTTTTGCGCAAAATATCTAAAGCAGCCCTTAAACACAATCTTGACGAGCCAGCTGTTGGAAACGTACATTATCAATTTATGAAGTTCCGTAGCATAAAAGACATTAACCCTAAGTTCGTAAGAACTAATAATCTGTTTAGTATTTATTTGTACAACAATATTCTTTCAAACTTAGGTGTTCCAAAGACGAGTGGATGGAACAGAAAACTTTTTTAGAAACTTCAGCGATTATGTGACTGGTTTCGGAAATCCAAAAGGAGAGTTTTGGTTAGGTAAGTGGGTAGAAAAAGTCATTGACTTTTTTATATTGGAGTGTGATTTTAATCTATCCAAACAACAGGACTTGATTCTCTACATAAGTTGACCAAGGACGGTGAATATGAATTGCGAATAGACATGGAAGACTTTGATGGAAACATGCGATACGCTTTCTACAGGTAAAAATAACTAAACACGGACTAAATGTGAAGCAAAATTATTAACAAAACATTTATCAGCAATTTTTTGGTCGGCGCGGGAACGGATTACGAGCTGACTGTGGGTGGATACAGCGGAGATGCTGGTGAGTACTTTGTCATACACTTTCTTGACGACTGCAAAAGCATTCTTCGAGAAATTGTTTTGAACTTTTTTTTCTACTAAACGCAAACATTGCGCCTATTTAGCCATGTTCATTCCACAAACACATTCAATCTGCTTGTGTTGTTTAATTCTCAAAAAAAAATTTTTTTTAATATTTTAGGGGATTCTTTCTCTAGTTATTCTGGACAAAAATTTA
Source organism: Clavelina lepadiformis (assembly GCF_947623445.1). Taxonomy (NCBI): domain Eukaryota; kingdom Metazoa; phylum Chordata; class Ascidiacea; order Aplousobranchia; family Clavelinidae; genus Clavelina; species Clavelina lepadiformis. The sequence goes on along the minus strand of NC_135241.1, from coordinate 5,934,755 downwards.
GCGCAAAGGATTTAGATCAAGATACCAGTAGCTCAGACAGCTGTGCTTTGCTGTACAAAGGCGGTTGGTGGTATTCTAGCTGTCACTCTGCTAACCTTAACGGGCTCTACTTGGGAGGAAATCACGATTCTTATGCTGATGGAGTGAACTGGAAAACGTGGCTCGGTTACAACTACTCACTGAAGAAAGTTGAGATGAAACTGAGAAAGAAATGAACTATAATAGGCTACAACACACAAACAACCCTTAGAAACCAATGGTGCAGATCATACAACATGCTAATAATTTTTCTTTTTGAGTGAATTTGTGTAGTTTCCGCCGGACGTAATAAAGCAAATACTACAAGTCTCACCCAAATGCAATAAACTTAAGTATTAAGTATTTGTCCTTGTTTGCAGCGCACTGGTTTAGAAACAAACTTTTTTTTGTGAGCGAAATCCTTCGATCGACTTAGTCAATGAACGAAAAATGATAAGAGGCAATGAAAGAAATATGTTTTTGATTTTAATGTTGGTACCCCATACTTGTACAAAAAATAATTTTTGTAGGCAACATATACAAAATATATCAACATAATTGCGCCTGAACTATGGCAGTGGAATGCAGACACAGTAAAAAGAGAGTAAAAGAAGGTTCGCACGTGAAGAAATCGTCTGGCAGTTTGTAGGGAAAGTGCGGACGATTCGCACCCGATGTCATCTCAAAGAACAATCAGGTAAGTTGGGTGTTCGAAACAGAAAAACACCTTTTCGTTTTGAAATGCTGCCGGGTTTGCATAAAAACTGATAAGTTGAATGGAGGATCAGGGTAAAGAAGATTCAGAACGCTTTCATTTCGAGGGCAAACTTCAACGAATCCGTCACATGAGCGGCTTCTCCACTTCAATTTCCAAAGTGAAGTTTCAGTGGGTATTTTATTAGTTCAAGTATTTGCGGCAACTGCGAGCGCCGCAGTTGCATGTAATTTTGTGCGTCTCATCCTCGATTGGAAACTTGTAATCGTAAGTGAGTTCTTCACCACGATAGATCTTGCGGAGCGCGAAGATGACGATGTGTTTCTTTCCTGGAGAACAACAGTAGAGCAAGTTTAAAAACAAGTTTAAGGTAGCAGGGTACAGAATGTTAAACACAAAGCGGCTTTAAAATTTACCATCAACGTGAACAATACGAGAATAGCAGCTCGGCTCGCACGAATGATTGATAAAGCGTGCCGCAGAGCCCAATATGGTGGCATCCACAACGTAGAGATCATCCATGCGGAACATGTAACACCCGATGCTTTTGCTTTCATAGTGCTTTTCACGCTTGTCTGTCAGGTCTTTGCGGATCATCTGACAAGACAAAGAGCAGAGTCATCAGTAGAGTCACGCGTGGCATAAACATGATAAGGACTTTGCACACAATGATACATTTCTACAGTAAACGAGTCAAACCGTATTGAACTTTCATTAAAGCTTCCATATCTCAGCTTGTTCTAGTCCTTACCTGACCAGTGTATTCCATGATCATCTCTCCAGCTTCTAGGTCTCTTTTGCAGTACAAACCTCTTCCGTGAATTGAGGAGCGATACACTCCAACGGCTTCTTTGGAGAACGTTCGAAGGTGACGAAATCTCATCGCCATAGGGAGGTCTTCCATGCTCGTAACTCGTCTGAAACATAAAAACTGATGAAAACGAAATCTGATTTCAATGTAAGATGTTTATGGAAATATTATCCCAGCTAAACAGTGATGAGTAATGCATCATTTCGCAACCTGTTACTCAGCTGTAGCATGTCGTCGTCCTGGTGTTTGTCTGGTTGGAATTCAGGAGGATAACGATGTTTGGAGGCGAGAAAACTGAACATGTCCGGCTTCGACCTTCCCTTGTACTGTTCTGCTCGGCAGCATCCATGAGGATTGATGTGCGTGATCTTCATATGAAAAACAGGAAGAATAAATTGAGATGTCGAAAGGATGAAGAGCTACGTTATTTTCCATTTGGTCACCTCTTCTTTTGCCTTCTTGTGCTTGTGATACTTTGCTCGATACCGATGACAATATTTTGCGGCAGGAAGCTGCTCAACCAGAAATCTCACAGCATCATGTGAGACACCAAGGAAAGCATGCGGCGTCATCACAGAGTGTAGGGCTATTGTTGGATTGAAACCTTTTGCAGTGGCTCTGCACTCTTGCACAGACGTCAGTAATTGATTTACAAGCTCTAGCATTGGAAATTAGAACAGAGAATTAATCTCCAATCACAGCAACGTTTCTTCTATGCATAATTGCATATGCTTTCATAACAAGACTTCGAAGACCAGGGAAACGAAACGCTTAGTAAGTAAGGCTGTAACAGCGAGAAGTGGTCGTCAATTTTAGAATGTGCAAGGACTTTGCTCAGGTGATAAGGAATTGAATATCACACTGAACTACAGAAGTCAACAGTTCATACAAAAAAAACGCTGCCACGAGAAAGTGATGAAAAGTGTAAAGTTCTACGCATATCAATAAGCATGCTGTGTGTAGCAAGGTCAACTTTCATTAAACAATAAATTTAAAACCACGTAAAACAACCTTGTAGGTCTGTGCCTTTCGTATAATAACCGTCATCACTCTTTATCTCATACACGAGATGTGGGCGACTCCTCATGCCTTGTAAGGACACTTTCGGAGGAGGAGGAAGTTTGTTTTCTTTTCCTGTGCCATGTTTGTCACCAAGGAAGATATTGTACGATGAAAGAACCTAAACCAAAATTTAACTTTTATCATTAAATGTATTCAACATGGGCGATAAGTTGATACAGCGTGGTCCAACTTCTTTTCATCGCAGGCCAAAATCAGAATTTTTTTTTATCTTGCGGGCCAATGTTTTTAAATTAGAACTGAAGAACAATGTGACACTGATATTAGAACTGAAAAAATTGTCACACGCATTACAAAGGATTATTCACAAAGTTTTTTGTTAATTACAATAACACAGAAACAAAAATTGAAGTTATGTTGCCAGATTGAATCAAAGCTGACTATCAGTTCGCGGGCCAAAAAATCGGTGCTCGCGGGCCAACTTTGGCCCGCGGGCCTGCAGTTGGACCACGCTGAGTTGATATATTTACATATTGCACATGTTGTTATACATGATTTACAAGATTGACAAAATTGTGAGAACCCAGCAATGCACCTAGACCAGAATAATCCTACCAAGCAAGAGATAGCAGGCTGAAAATAGAAAGTTTTAAATAACTTTCAAAGTTTACCTTTGTCAATGGCCGAGATCCATGTTTATAGCAGTTTCGACGTTTGGCATAAATTTCAGCTAAGCAAGACAAGTCGTTATTGGTTTTATGAGCATTTTCAAAATATTCTGGAACAGAAACGGAAAATGGTGTAAAAAAATCACCCAAAAGTTCGTCTTCTATTACATTATTATGGAAATTAGTCGCATCACAACGAGGCTGGGATAATACTATGTACAATTGTACATGTACCAGCATTGCTTTCTTGTAAAGTCACGGAACTCTTTTTCTTTCGTTCCTGCTGGTGAATTCCTTCATGTTGAGAAGGTATTCTCTGACTGGAATTTACTGAACTGTTGTTGTTGCCTTTTGCTGAATCCTGAAACACCCGCAACAATGCAAAGTGTAAAAATCAGAGTGAATTTGAAGACATTTCGGTGAAACAAAATCCCGAAAACTTTCCTGTTCAACCATGACAACGATCGAACTTTTACACAATTATATTTCCAAACTCAACTTTGCCTGGTTGAAGAGGCTCTTATGAGATAGTGATTTAACCGAAAAATTAAATCTAATCATTAGTAAAGGCAAACCTTTCTGATATTATTTGACTCCTGTTTAATTGTCGGTGGAGTGTCGCATTTGCTGGGTGAAGGCATCTGGTTGTTTTTTATCTGGCTTTTTATTATAGACCTCACAATTGCCTTTTCCTCAGGTGTAAGGTTGTTTTTCGCGCTGTAAAATTCTATCAAATTCTCCAAGGCATCTTCTTTGCTCGATGTACTCTGCGGTGACTGTGCAGGCTGCAGATAATAAAGATGATAATTTAGGGTGATCCAAAGAAATAAGAATCGTAAAAGTTTTCAAAACAACTCACCGGATTGAGGTTATCTTGCCTTTGCAGTGACTTCTGACAACTTTCGTCATCTTGAATAGATACTTTTGGATAAGTGGAGTTGATGTAACCAGCACCAGGACTGAACTGCTTTGGAATCGTGTTTTCGTTACACGTATGAGGACGTTTTTCACAAAATGAACTGACTTTTTGTTGCTGACTTGGTACAAGCAGTGGACTAAACGCCTGTGTAGAAAGTGGCTGACAATTGATAGCACCTGCCATCGCCATAGTTACTCGCATTGAATATGGCACAGCACCAGTTGGATTGTGAGGTATAATATTGTGTGAGCTTGCAAGATGCCCAGATATAACCATGTTTCTCGATGGTGCAGCGACAGCATGCGGAGGCATGACCCCACCTTTTTGAACTATGAAAGGCGTTGTTGGGGATTGGTATCGAACGCCTGTTGTAATTTGTGCACCTGAATAAAATTGATGTTGTGATGGTCGATTCAATGAGTTGATCCTGGGAATGGCTGCTCTACCAATTGGCATTGCAGACAAACCTATATCCCTCATTGCTACAGTTTGTGTATGAATCGGCAAAACAGTGTGTTGTGGCATAGCCTGATTTATCAAGTTCACTTGAGGTGAAACAACCAAAGGCATTTGAACTCTCACTGCTACATCATTAGAAAAAGCGACTGGTTGTAACTGCGGTGTGTTGAGCACAGGTTGAGCTAGAGGTGGTTCTGGATTCTCCAGAAGTGTTTGAACTTCATCTACATTCAACACCGGGCATTCACTTGCAAAGAGACTGTTGTTAGGATTCTGCACTAAGCTCTCATCAATATTAATGCTCCGCGATGGAGATACTTCAGGAACGAAAAAGGAGTTTTCATTCAACATGTCTTTATCACAGCCAACAGTGGAAGACATGTTCTTTGGGGCAGAAAGGTTGGGGTGAGATAACAGGATGCTGTCTTCAGTTGAAATTTTTGTCTGGTGAATCGCAAGCTGATCAGGGCTGGTTGGAACTGGAGATAATGCAGTATCCATAGCGGTAAATTGCATAATGTCATCTCCTCCTCCTCTTACAACCTCAAGAGATTCATTCAAAAATGACTGCTCATCATCAAGAGTCAGCTCTGTGGCATCTTGTCTCCAGTTTAGTTCTGTGTTGGTATCCAGACAAGCAAACGCTTTCTCAACATTGTTCAATACTGTACCAAGAACTGATTTAACGATGTTAATATTCTCATCTGTGCCATCGGATAAGCTAGCTGAACTCTTTTCAAGAATTTCATCACTTTCTGGAGTAGTAATGATGTTAGTAATTATCTCTGAAAAGGCAGAAACACTTTTAAAAACATATCTTGCCGATAACTGTAGGTTGGGCCTAGGCTATAACTATTAACTACATTAGTTGTACATTATAATTTTCGTAAAAACTCCTAATAAGTAGTCGAAAAAGAGTAAAGCGTAAGAGCAAAAAGTCAAAATCTTTCCACTTACCAGTCGATGCAACTGTTGTATGCTCATTTACTCTTTCATCGATGCTATTACCCACACTGCGCTCCGATGCTTTTTCAACATTGCTTTCAGATTTTTTACAAGAAGTGGAAGATTTCACATCAAGTGTCTCATTATCAACAGGCATTTCATTAAAATAAATGGGTGATTTTTGTTGCATTTTGTCTGTTTCTGAAAAATCATCTACCCCAATAAGAGAAACAACAGAATTTTCCGAAAGCAATGTTAGGCTAACTTTAAGACTGTCATGTTTATTGCTTCTTTTTCTTTTATCTTGAAAAATACTTTCCGATCTTGACTTCTTTTGTTTCCTGGCATTTTGTTTTCTATCAACTTTAGGTAATTTTCTATCAGTCCTTGAGTACGATGCCAATGCATAGTTGGGAGAGAGGCCGGAAAAAGACTTCAAGCAAGTGTACGTGTTTCTTCTTGGGTACCTCCGTGGTGAGTCAATATCAGACGATAAGGAAAAGGATGCCGGGACTTGATCCTGTGGTGATGAGGATGTGCTGCCAAAGCTTCGATGTCTTGCTCTCGTAGAAGATGAAGGTGGTCCGGGATAACTGTCGGACATTTTTCCATCTGTGTCGCCTCTTGCCACAATGTTCGCATCAGTGGAATTCCGTGTTTTTGTCGCCATGGTGAAATTGGGATCTTGGGACTTACTCCTCTGTCTTGTCAGTGAATGCCTCTTTCCTGATTGGATGCGTTGTCTTGCTTCTCGTGTCCCTAAATCACCTGCATCATCATCAGAACTCTTTAAAGCGAACTTGCGTAAATTGCGCTTGGGTGATGATGATATTCCATCATTCTCCTCATCACTGTCCATATTGTTTTCAAATGAAGATGTGGATGACAGTGACTGTAATGGAAGATTTATGGAAGGTTCATTATCAACAAAGTGACAGTCAGGAGAATTCTCTTTCTTTTTGACAGTTTTTGTGTTAACCTTTGTTTTCCTCTTACTTTGCTCCAGCATAGATGACCCTTCAGTTTCAGAAGGCATTAAGTTACTACTAGATTTATCATCAATGGTATCACAACATTGGCCGGATGAAGAGTTGAACTCATGTACACTGTTCAAATTGTTCTCAACATTATCCTCATTCGGCTCGATTCTTTCTGATTTTGTATCAATCAGTCTTGTTATCACCTTGGTTGGACTTATCTGCTTTATCACAAGCTTGTCAGTCGGGTTGTTTTCAATGTTGAAGTTAGCTGGATGAGATTTTAATTCACTTCCACCATCACTTGGATCACACTTGTTGAATTTCTTTTCCAAATCTCCATCATTGTTGGCTGCAATTTCATTGTAATTCATTGCTGGATCTTTGCAGCTTCGATGCTTAGTCTCTGGGCTTCGTTTGGACACAAATCTCGGAAGCAACTGATTCTTCCTCTTCCAGTATGGTGCTTCGGAGTGTTTTAGCTGGAAGGTGGGATCATTATCAGCCGATCGCAACCTTGGTCTTCTCTTCGGGGTCACCCTCTCATCACCAGAGAGGGATTTTATAAAATGGATTTTACCAACTTCATGATCATTTGACTTCTTCCACCATAGTGATGGAACATGCTTCATACACTTCTCTTGTGGCAGATCCTGTCTTTCAACCTCAGCAGCCATCTTAGCTTCAACCAGCAATGAAACAGTTGATGTGGGTAATGCAGCTTTGATGGCGTCAACCTGCATATCTTGTTGTAAAGCTGACAGTTCGTTAGAAATGACCTTTTCATTATCGAAACGAGTGTTAGCTTTCATTGCAAGTTGCTTTGTGTCTGGTTTTACCCCATCTTTTACATTTTCGACCACCGTTTGAGGGCTGCAAACTTCTTTCTTTTCTCCTGAAACATTTAGCGAGACTTCAGGCGCCACATCATTGCTTGTTAGTTGAGTGAAATCTTTTTCATTCATCTTTCCACCGAACTGCAGGAAAGTTCCAGACATTCCTGGGCACAAGCCAACCGCCTGAGAAGATGGGGGCTTGACATCAGTCAGGCTGGTTTTTGCACCGAACCCGATTTTACTAGACTGAGCGCAGGGAGTAAACCAGGATGACTGGATCAGTTTTGAATCAGTGGATTTTGTATCAACATTAGATGCAACGGGAATAATGACATTTGAAGTTATACAGGGACCGTTTAAAAACGGGTTATTTCTTATTGCAACTGTTGGTGAAAAATTTGAATTTGTAGAATTGGACGTGACTACCTCTGCACACTTTGGTGGGCTGCTAGTCAAAGACAGAGTTGTAGAGGTTAGAGGAGTAACAGCTTGAGGTAAGGATGTGTTGAGAGATGACATCAAGGTGTATGTGCCTGTTGATTGTCTTGATGTTACAGCTGAGACCAGTGGGCCAGGTGTCGCAAGCCCAGCTTGTGTCACAGACACTGTAGCATTGTCGTCCAGTGTTTCAATCAACCTTTTCCGACAAGGCAATGACTTTCGACTTTGGTGAGATTTTTCATCCATTTTTTGAGGCAAAGTATGAAAATTGTCTGCAATTAAAAATTAACAGCAAGTGTGTCTAATCACAAAGTTTAAACAGAATACAAAGCAACAAGTATGTTAAAAAAGTTGTTTAAAGAAGAAAACTACACTACCATCATTGTGTGATATAGTCATGTTGCTTTGGTCATGTGGGTCTATTATGTCAGTCATATCACCCTCCATAGACGGCTTCTTTTCTGTGACAGTGATCGTGTAGACTGTTTTCTTTGATGATGACGTGGTACTCCAAAACACTCGCGTCATTCTAAATGTTTGTATTAAATTAACTGCAACCATATTATTACTTGCAAACAAAATGCATGTCTGGCTACACGCACCGAAATCCACGTGGAATTAAGCAATGTTTTGAATCCGAAGCAGCCCCGATTCGTCCAAGCTGGTGAACAGTTAACGCCCCGATTGTAATTGTAATATTGCTAATTAGCATCCCACGTTGCCAGCGACGATTTGGCCTCATCTCGTCATTATCAACACAAACCAAACGTTCAACATCAAAATCTTCGTTGCCCAAAATCTTTATACAATAGGAGAATGTAAAGCGTTGTAAAATGTTCAATTAACTGTAAATTTAACTTTAGTTTTCAATTTAAATATTAAGCATTCCTTATCAAAGTCGCCTCGAGATCTTGTGTATATTGCATATCTGTTAAAATTTCCCGAAACTTTCAGTACCTCCTTATTGGTGTGATTATGGTGTCTGACACAAAACACCTTTTTATCATCTTGAAAATAACAATCAGCCGAGCGTGCACACATGAAGTGATAATTCTTAGGACAATCTCTGGTGTTGCAGCCAACAGTAGCTCCAGGAAGTCGGCAGAAGTCACATTTCTTTATTAAAATAAGCATAAAAAAGATATTTATTGTAACAGTCAAAGACATGTCATACAGTATTAACCACAGTACTACTCTTGAGCATAAACCTAAAAGTAATAATATGCTTTTGTAACAAATATCCATACAATACCAGCATTTTTCCTCTTGAAACTGCTGAATGCACGTTTGCAAGAGATCCGTCATGCTGTTCGTAAACTTCAGCTGACCAGAGTGCACAGTTTACATGGCACCATTCATCCTGTCCGCAGAATAATAATCTTCCACATTCCTGTGCAAAAATAGAATTAAGATGACTTTTGCGTCAGAACTTGTAAAAGGCAAAGGATTTTGAGAAGAAAATTCTATAAAATCAAACCGCAATTTGTGCATAGTCGTATAGTTGCAAGCTGGTTAAAAAAATTGTAGAAATAGTTTACTGTTGATTTGTGGTCTCCATATTTTCCACAAAATGAACACTGCCTCAAATCTTCAGCACTTTTCAAGGGGGAGTCCAACGTGCTAACGGTGGAGGGAGTGCTGCATGTTAAGGATTTCATTGGAGAGGGATTTGGTGTTCCAGGCTCAACAAGAATGTCTTTGTCTTGCCACTGTGCATAGTTATGTTCTGATGAAGGAGGTAGCGTAGCATTTGGAAGCAGATCTCTGAAAAATTCAACGAGAAGTCTTATGAGTTTATGTTATCGCACCAATCCTCAGTGTGTAAATACATGAGTTAAGCCCAACGAGCAAATTTCAACTCTTTGCATACTTAAAATCAACTTAAAAAATTGCAGGGAAACAGATACAGCCAAGGTAAAATTTAACATAAAAATGATATGGCATGTCACCGGTTTGAACATACTCTGGTATATCATGGACATCTCGAACCCGGCCAGTTTCAAAGTTGAACCACGGAAAGACACTTCCTGCTTCTTCTTTGAAAGCCTTTTCCAAGGCAGCTCGATTTGCTACGTCCAGCACAGAGCTAATGATGCGATGTACGTCAGACCAAAATGAGCTAACAGACTGATAGCGCTTGTTATGAACGGCAAATCGAACCGTGAAAAGGTCATGTGGCTTGGACTGGTCATCTTCATCCATTGCAACATCACTTTCATGAAGAGCCTCCGTTTTTCCTTCATTCTAGTGTTAAGAGACAGAAACTGAACCGAAGGGTCTTAATTGTAGTATGTAGCATCAAACATGACACTCAACATGAAAAGGTGGAAGTGTGTTGGATGCCATTTAAAGCTGAAAAAATCTGTCTTATCAACTTCAGCTTAAATTATTGACAAAGAATAGACCTCACCATTAGCTGAAAACTTATGCATACAGTGATACAGCATAAAGAAATTTATGGCAAAAAGTTGCTGTAATGGTTCACTTTTAGTTGAAAGTAGGTTTATGTTAACTTTATGTCTGCTGCCAGTATTAAAGTCTGGCATGCACTAAATTAGTTATACCAGTAATGTCATTTCGGCTGGTGAGAATTAAGTGCAGTGGCTGGCAATAAAGGTTTAGCATCCAAAGCAACCAGCTAATGGCTCAAGCCAAGTGGCTAACATTACAAACACCGACTAAAAATATTCAACCCTAGGGCCATAAACATAAATCTTCAAATGACTTCCATATTTGGATTTACCTATCCGAGACAGAATCTAATCATAAAATGAAAGCAGCATATTGTTATAGAATTTCAACCTACTTTCTTTAAAACACAATATGTGGCACGGTTGTGGAATAATGCCATGACAACGGCTTCCAAACCGGATTGAACATCCTTCTGCATTGTTTTTCTCCAAAAAGGCGAAGGAAGATGAGAGAGCATTTCACGAATTTTCTCAGCACCTGGTGGTTTGCTAAATGCAACAGATCTTAGTTATTATTATGAATGATGATCATGGGAATATACAACTGCTTTCTTAAGCACATGCACATCTATAATTTACTTTATCAGATTTGCTGTATGTTGCCAGATCATTAAATAAGATAAATTCTTTAGCTATGAACTGTCTAAAAATTACCTTGCGGTGTTAGCAGCAGTGTTCTCAGATTCCTCTTTTCTTCCCAGTTCTTCTAGTTGTTTTGCCCGTCCGTCACAGTCTGGACATTTATACTGGACACTGTCGGGCAGATGTGATAGAAGGGTATACATTTCCACTGTGAAAAATACATTAGACGATTAGTAAAAGGCAGTATGTTGAAGCTGTGATTTTTAACATTCAACCATAGTTATAGAAAATGTAACAAACAACTTATACAAGAAATGATAGTCCGGAGTAAGTAGATTTTATCAACCTGATAAGTTTTCACATTTAGAGTGAATCCAACGTTTGCATTTAGCGCATTGAATCATTCTTGTGTCGTAATCTTCGTCATTATAACATCTGGAAAATACATTTGAAAATACTAAGCAATGAACATACAGGTTAACACATCGTTCTTAACTTACTTTTGACAAATTGGGCAAAAATTTCCTTTGTCATAGAGTCCCCCACAGCGCTCACACATCGTGTAGTCGTGGGTCCACACTGAACCGGGCAGGGAACCCGGCTTGGACGTCCCACAACTCTTGCATCGGACGCATTGCATGCAAATCCAGACCTTGTTTGAAGATGGTCTGGAATAAAGATGCAATGAAAATGAACGTAATATATTTTGCGTGAAAACATTTTGTCATTAAATTGAAAGTTTATACTTTGTGGGATAAGATGGGCCGAGGCATTCTTTGTGATAAGTGCGACAACACCGGCGACATTCTAATAAATTCTTTGAGTGGCCACAAACACGACAATATTGACACCTGCCAAATGAACAAATGTTGAGATGCCGTTGATTTATAAACCAATGCAAAATAGAACGTAGCAATAACAACACATACAAAAAGGTACATGCACAACATTAAAATATACGTTAATGGGCACAACGTACAAAATGCTTGACATACCTTCTGCACAACCATGTTCCTTTGTTCATTGCAAAGGCAATATTGGGTCGTTCAAAATGCTCGTCAGCACAATAACGATGAAATGGCTCACAGCAAGATGCGCAGTAAATCAGAGCATGTGAGTCCTTTTCAGCCAAGCCCCGAGACCCACACAAGAGGCATACGGTACGAGGAGGTGAAGGATTAGAGGTAATGAGAGCATGACCTCCAGATTTCCACAGCATGTCAAGATCGTAAGTTTCCTAATCAGAAATCAATCATGACTAGGTTGTGGTATGAGAACAAATAACAATAAGACATAAAGACCATAAAAAAAACAAGGTAAATAAGATTCGAAACTGGAAATAATAATTAATAACCAAGTCCAAGTTACAACAAAGGAATGTAATTATACTTTCGAATGAAATTAAATTTACCTTCCAGTTATCAATTTTTATTGTTGCCCTGATAAACTCTTCATTAAGATTGTCAAAGACGCTATAATGACTTGAAGGTGAGAGTACAGCAGTGCTGTCTGTTGTTGAGGAGGCCCTCTAAAATTAGTATCATGATTTTCTCATAAGTTTTGCATGCAGAGGTAATAATACTTCTCATTAACACACTACTAAACAAGGTAAGGTTAATAAGCCCATAGCTGTGTGAATGCTGACGCAGAATTTGAAAAGAACTCACGTTTAGGATGGTCTGTTCAGAGTGAGTGGAGGGGTTTGGAAGTTGAATATTGCTTCCGGATGTGCTTGCATCGTTTGTTGGAGCAGACCTGAGTGGAGCTTTTTGCTGCTGAAGCCTTGAAGACTTTCTTGATGCTAATTGTAAAGAACCAGACATTTTTTAAATATCATTTTGACGATATATCGGGTATGTAAAATCAGTAACACAATACGACGGGTGCATGTCAAACTTTAACGCATTATTAAAAATTGGCATGTATAATTTTTTTTAAATAAAATTAAAAAAATTAATTAAAAATTTTTAGGCTTTAGTACTTTTGCTACACAACACAGTAGAACAAAGATTCTATGCCATTTTCAGGTGATTGACAGCTCTTTAAAGGGATTCTACCGCAAAGGTATTCAGCAACGTTCAGTTGATACTGATAATTTGCTCACTATTGGGACTATACTTAACAAAGAAAAAGTCAGATATTGTCAAAACAGAAAGTTACCAGGTTGTTCCTCAGGCAATGTTCTTTTGTTTCTTTTCGACTGAGCAGGGATTTCAGCAACAATGGGTTTGAGACAAGGCTTCTGCCGAAGACACACCATGGATTTCATAGATGACATGTTACGTAGGTTTTTAGAGTCCCTTGAAAAAAAACAAATGGCTCAAAATTCTAATTCAATGGCAAGTTTAAGTTCACTGAGAAATCAACGGCTCGTATAAAATGTACCTGCACACATCACATTCTTGGCATGGAGGCGCAGTGCAGGTTTCGCAGGCTCCACATCGATTGCTAACCGATCTCTTTCTTAAAGTCGTCTTCTCCTTCCTGGCGGTGTGACAGATCGCTTTACCAGATATCTTTTCAACTTCGCTATCAGAGGAAGTAAATTCTGGAATGTTTTCTGTGGAAAAAGATAACAGTTGGCAGTCTAATGATGAAGTCTTTCAAAAAAGATGTTAATAAGAAATGATGTGCGATTGCAAGTGCAAGTGCAACAATAATACTGCTTTAATGCTGACGATACCTTTTAACTTTTCTGCTTCAGCCGCAATCCTTTCTCTTTCAGTCTTTGGTAAAGCAGTGAGATGAGGAAAGGCGTCTTCTTTTGTTGCTTTTACAAGGCCAGTCACCAGAGATGCTCTGATAATTATAATCATTTTGTTTTACAATTCTTGTTTATATTCGCGCTTTTGTAAACATTCGTTTATTCATTATATTCGCCATAGAGGATCGCTTTAATTAAGAGCATGACATGTTACCTTCGACAAACGTGTTTAATTCTGGGTCCTTTTCCTTTGCCTTTTGTTGGTGGTGAAAATTTTTCTTTAGTCAAGAAAATCCCCTTATTATTCCTGCTTGTCCCTATAGTAACATTTTCAGCCACATCTCCAGGCTTCGATGAAAAAATTTGATTCTTGGAATACAGTAACGTAGGAGAACTTTTCTTTTTGGTAGTCTTATTCTTATTTTCTGGAGAAGTTGCATTTCTTCGAAGTCCATCTTCTAATGCTTGCAGCACTGGTGCTAAAAATAATATTTTTTTTCATAATTATCATAAAAGTCTATCACCAATCATAAATTAGAAATAACTGAGCATTAAGTAGTAATCGGCTGGTAGGCTAAGCTGTAACCTCTATTTTTGACAACACTATCAATTGAGAAAGGTTACAAAACATAAGGAAAACACGTACTAGTTTCTGAGTCAGAATGAAGTTCAATTAGATCCATCTGAGCAGCTTCATCCCACACAGGGTTGGCCCCAAACAAGTGGTAAGCTTGTCTGCGAGGTGGACTTATGGTCATTTCGTCATCTTCGCTGTCGTTACTTATTTTGCCGCCATCATCAGTTTCACTATCTGCAATAGAACGTTTGCAATAATATATTGCTCGAATTATACTAGTATCATGGATTTGCAATCTGTGCAAGCTCATTAACTTGAATTGTCGTTCATAAAAAGTATTTTTCCCAATATGCATGTCATTAACTCAAACATTCATTGGCTAGCACTTGTAAGCCGAGAAAACATCTGCTATATTACCAAGTGTAAACGATCATATTGCAGCAAAAAATGAATGGTTTAATGTTTAATTGGAGCACTAATTTTAAATTTACAAAGAAAGAAACTACCACGGCTCCTGACAAATTACATCAAAATTTTGTAACATTTTTGCATTTTATTCATGTAACAGAAATTTGCCCAACTCTGTATTTGGTTTATGCAAAGGTTGATAAAAATGGTTTCGTGCTTGACAATTGTGTTCATATAAACCTGATATATTTTTGTTTTGCCATATTCCCTATTAAGCACTTTAAGTTATTTTAAAAAACTTTTACATTCACAATCCATCTACTGAATTAATGGTGAAAACGCACATAAAATACTTACCATCAACCAAAGTCGGTTGTTTCAGCCTTGCATTGTATTTATGTTTCTTATTTTGTGTACCTTTTTTTGTTCTCGACAGCTCACAATTTTCTTTATGTTCAAATGATGACAACTCTAAAGATTGAAAAATCTTACTGAACATGAAATGTTACTGACCAATGGCCAAATGCAAATGTTTTGCAAGCAGGAATACAAAAAGGAACATGGTAGTTCTTACGACATGCTGAAAGAGAACAAAGCTTGACTGGAATTCCGTGCTTGCTGAAATATTTCTTGCCTTCATTGCTGAGAACAACGTAGAGCTTTGGCAAAACATCAGGTCTCACCTAAAAACCAAATTAATAAACTTAACAAAGGCGCGACACTGGATATTACTGCTATATACAGCATTGCAATTTAACATGTAAAAAAAACATGACATAACAAAAGTTGTCAAAGGTAAGTTACGACAACAGCAGGGTTATTCTAGATCCACTTACATCACCGGCAACTATCAGTCCTCTGTAACAGACAGACCTAAACCTTGCTCTTATAGCCAGATTATTGTGACCAATTCGAAATCTATACATAATGCTAATTTGGGACCAAGCTCCTACTCCAAAGTAATGGACGCCGTGAAGAACATTATGAATTTCCCATGGTTTCCAAGGTACCTAGAAAAGGAGAAGCAGGCAAATCAAAGGCTTGGCTTTATGTGCTTCACTTTTATTTCAAATAATTTGACCAGCTTTACGTTTAACGATATAATACATGTAACATGTTTCTGATATTAACTTAAATTTAAGTGTCACTTAGCCTAAAAAGGCCTAAAGAAATACAAACATAGAGAATACATGGATTTTGCGCCATTACTCACTGTGTTCGTATTTCTGGGCTGTAACATCGTCTGAAATTTGACCTCAGGTACACCCAAATATAATTCTTCGCCAGGTATGCTTTGGTAGGGAATGCATTGTTGTACTAGTAAAAACGGTTTTGTATCAAAAAAGTAACAACTACTGTACATGTGACATTTAATCCATTTGGTAAAACATTTAAGAATGTTAAGGCTTCAACATCAACCTACTAGTTAGCTGGGTGCCAAATATTCTGCTCTTTGCACCTTGTTCAACAACAATGTTCTTTGAACCTGCAAACACGAAAACGATCAAATTTTACAGCAAAGTCTAATTAAACATACTAGTTAAATTTTTCTGTAATCTATAAATTTATGACACATGAAATCAAAAGATATAGCAAAAAGAGATTTTAAAAGGTTTAAAAGTAACTTACTAGCAGCTGTCTGATCAACTTGGTTAAACTTCTTATCTTTCCCCTGTCAAACATCAAATTTTAATCACTCAAGCACACCAGAGCATACAAATCAATTTTCTATATAACCTACTGTTTGAGAGTTATAGTTTAGAGCAGGCATGCACAACTCAAAACAGTACACGGGCCGTTTTAGGGGAAAAAAATTTTCGCGGGCCGCGTGCTAACATTGTTGTAACTAACGTGTAGCCTACTTTATATAATGTGACCGATTAACCGTCGAATAAGAGATATTATTGAGAAGATGGTTACTGTCAAGAGACGGTTGCCTCTCGCACTACAGTATGTATTTGTTTTTAACGCTTATCGGCGGTAAAGCATCGGATTCGTTGATTATGTAACTGTAACCGTGGAGAAAATGCCGGAATGAGCGAAGTCACGAAATATCTCGTGGGCCGCACGAAAAGGTTTCGCGGCCCGCGGGCCGTATGTTGTGCATGCCTGGTTTAGAGTAAAGCGTTATGAAAAGAATACTTCTGTGACCATCCCGTATCAGTATGATTTTCCTTTCACAAGTTCACAATCACACCTTACTGTATTAACTCTAACAATTTGTTTTCTTTTGACTAACTGCAATGTCACAAAGTTTTTCATAGGGCAAAGTTACTTCGCATTAACAAACGTCAGCAGACTCAATCTAATCACCGCTTGTTGCTGTTATTAACCATTTGAACACATTAATGGTAATTAAAGGTATTCAATAACGATTTCCTGGCAGACAAATCCACTTGTCTCTGCCAATACTTTCATGCAAGTTCAGTTAAATTAAATTACCGGCATTTGCCCACGACCGCGCTTCTGAGTTACACCAAAGTTACATGGAATGTTGCTGGTGAGACCACGTACATGGAGTTCTTGGGCGGTGAAGACGGTTATGTTTGAAATTGTACTTAACTGTGGTTGCAGTTGCAACAAGACCGAGCTCTTGACCTAAAAAAGTGACGAAGAATTGTAAATGCTCGAAAACAATTCAATCAAGAAATAAAAAAAAATTGCTACGAATCTTTTTTATAATTAAAATTAAAAATGACAAAATTTTACCAGTTAGAAAAATGTAAGTCTATAAACAAGTAAAATTTAAATCGTACAAAAGAATGTGCATACTTTGTAACCGTGGCTTAATAATCCCAACTGTTTACATCGAAGCGCCTTTTGTCGAACATTTAGCCAATCCCTATGTAGCTCATGGAATTCATAACGACGAGCAACAGTGGACCAGGCCACACCAAAATTATGCACTCCATGTAGAAGGTTGTGAACTTCTTGATTTGACCAGGACTTCAAAACAAAATTTACACATTCTAAGAGCAAGTATGAGGTGTCTATGAAGAAATTTGCTCATAGTGAAGGAAACCATTTTTACAATAACACAGTTATCGATAGAGTTACATAAAACTAGTTTTAATCTAATTCTGTGACGTTTAAAGAGTATTCAGCGGAAGCCACTTACTGGAACTGATTTTTCAATGTCTCCCACTTTCCATTTCTCAGTCAGTGGCTTCAGCAAACTTTCCCACAGTTCTGGTGATAAATTGAAGTCTTGTGCAAGTGATCTACAACCTGGTTTGTGACATTTTGATGGTTTTCCTCCTTTTTTTGAACTTGGCTAAATACCATAAATGCATTTGTACAGTAAATCCAAATATAGAAACTGCTTGATAAATACTGCACAGGCAATACTAGTGATATTTATGCATACAAAATGCTGTTTCAAGGTATACAATATAAACCAGACCCAGGTATATAAACTGTCAATAAATGACAAGGAAACAAATTTTATTAGTCTGTACATTAACAAGCCACAGATAGCACTGGTTATATTAATGGACAAGTTGAGTAATACTTACCGGTGTGAAGGTCGCCTCACGAATCAGATTTTTCTGATTAGCCAGTTCAGAAGTAATTGCATAATCTTTCCCCAGAACAAGAGCATCGGATGACGTTGGATGCTTGAACCTTGCCCGCTTTATCAAACGACGTCCATGTGCTCCTGCAGAAACCAACACATGTTATGTCAATTGAATATAAAATGGGACATCAGAAACATTACATAGTTATAAAGCATGTAAAACGTTAGACTGAAATGCTGAAGTGTTTGATGTGGTAATCATCTTGGTAAGTACTGTGTTGCACCCATGGGCATAATGTGACAGTCCTTTTTAACTTGTAATACGGTTGTCATTATTATCTTAAAAGACCAATCTCAACTTGTTAACAAAATAAAAAGTTTTTCGATGAAGTATGTACGTAAAATCCATATGAATACAATTTCAAGAAAACTTTCAGCCACACATACCACCTTTTTGTTGTCGTGTTGGCTTGGCCGGGATGTCTTCTTCACAAGCTTTATTGTTATTTAAAAAGGTCGGTTGTTTTATCAACGGCCTCCTGTACGATTTCTCCTTGGAAACCTAAAACCAGGAGATAACTTGAACATCAAACACTAATTGAGGTTTCTCCAAATGACATGAAGCAAGGACAAAATCAATTGATTGCAAATGTGCATATTACAAAATAAGCAATATCATTGTGATTGGAATTGAGTTGAATATAAAAGTAAGTGAGCAGCAAAAAAATGATTGTCATTTTTACCACTGTATTCTTTTCACTGGTTTTGTGCTTGTGAGATGAAACAATGTTTTGCAAGTCCGGAATGCGAGAAATTGAGACAGAGCATTTTGCTGACAATGGTGGAGTTGTGCCAACACTAGCATCAGTTGTTTGTGAGATATCAGTGCTCTGAGATGAGACTGATGCCTTGTCATCACTGTTAAAAAATATGAATTCATTCCTTTTAACGTTTAACGAGTTATGCTTAAGTAAACGTTTTTCAAATCATTCCTCTTGAAGATTGCATGTTTAAACACTGACAACAAGTTATATTTTGGAAACTCTAGGCTTAGGTTTTATCCATAACTCTCTGGCATAATCAAGTAATAAACACATGAAAAGCCATATGAAAACATGAATACAAAGCTGATTTTTAAAACAGGTACTTACACATCCGAACTTTCTTTGTAGACTAAAGTGTCACCATCAATGTATTTTCTGTTGACTTTTATTATGCGTGAAGATCTCACACTCTTTGCGGGAAGAGTAAAACCCTTAACCTATAAAAAGTATGAGGTTGATTCCAAGATGAAAAGTATGAGAGAAAAAATTCAGAATAAAAGGGTAGGTAATGTTTTATTTCTTGACCTTATTGTTTTTATGCTTCTTTTCTTGGTTATTTGATTCTGCTTTTCTATTTTGTCTGTTTGCGCGAGCAAGAAGAGATTTTGCTAGAACCTCGGGATGACCGGCACCTTTTCTTTGATCTTGACCTTCATCCTTCCTTTTTATTCCCTTTAACAAAATATGACAAAATTTAGCATAGCCCTTCAAAATATTTCTATAAAAAAACTTTAAACACAGTGGAAATTCTGGTTACCCGTCTGATCTTTATAGAAGTTTCACCAGTGGGCAATACATGCAAATGCTTTCTACGAGGTGGAGGGATGAAGGTTGCTGGTTTGATGGGAGATTTTGGAATGCCTTGCAAAGATTGATTTTTTGCAAGATAAATCTCAGATGCATATTTTAAAGATGCAACACTTGTGTGTTTACGCTTGGCTTGCTCTTCGGCGCTGCATTGCTCATACGTATCCTGAAGATACAACTACTCGTGTCATCTTATGATTATGGGCGCAGGAAGTTTAACAGGACACGAATCAGGTGTTGCAACAAAATACCGCTTCAAGGTGTTCTTTCTTACCTTGTTTTTGGCTTTTTTAGAAAGACGATGAAAATCCAATTTAGAATCCTTATATTTGATGAAAGCTGAATCAGACGAGCTGCTAGTGTCAGCATCTGCAAAAAGACTGAATCGTTAGTTTGAAACAAAGCATGGCAATTGGCAATTGCTAGTAAGTTTACTGCTTATTATTTATTCATTAAACTGAAACATTACAAACATAATACAACAAGTTTCGTATAAAATATAATAACACCATGCTTGAGAAAACAACAACATGCTAATATTAAAAGAACGTAACAATGATAGTAACCTCTGGAGTAGTTGAAAGAGCTGCTCTGTGACGACTGAGAAGTATTAGACAAAACTGAACCAGGAGAACTGCTGCAATTGTGTTGTTTCGCAGAAGGACTCAAAGAAGCATCTCGAGCATGTGAACCTCTGAAACGAAAGTTAATCGACTTGAAAAATATAATCACCTTATGACACCTATTAGTGCATAACATTACAATAAATGTTATGAAGAATTGGTTATGATATATTTTCTTCATAACATATTGGCTATGAAGAAAACACGCACATCATAACGGCATGATCATACCGGATGTTAAAATATAGATTTCTACTTCAAGCATGCCTTACCGTGTGGTAACTTTATCTTTGTCATAGTGGGTTTTCGACCCCAAGATATCTCTGCTCGATGAAGAGGAGACTTTCTTCGATATTCTTTTGTATGCTCGAAGACCGCATTCTTCAG
The DNA here is from genome assembly GCF_947623445.1 of Clavelina lepadiformis. Classification (NCBI taxonomy): domain Eukaryota; kingdom Metazoa; phylum Chordata; class Ascidiacea; order Aplousobranchia; family Clavelinidae; genus Clavelina; species Clavelina lepadiformis. The sequence goes on along the minus strand of NC_135241.1, from coordinate 5,914,046 downwards.
AGCTGAATCCAACAAAGTCAATATCCTGCAAAGTTCAACGCATTCAAGGGATAATTTGTTAAATTTTAATGTGAGGAGTTTGCTAAAGCATACCAAGCCAAGAACTTTCAATGTTCTTTAGTTGTTATGCAAATATCAGTATTGTCACAAAAAAGCGACACGCAAAAAGAATAGGTCGTAACAGAATGCAAACTGAGGGTGCGAGGTCCCAATAAATACAGTAAGTCTTGTCTTGAGCGTTTTGTTGTCCTGTATAAATTTCTAGCAGTGCTAATAAGTGCAAACTTCAACATACAAAATTTGGATCAGGATGAAGAATTGAGCGTCGATCGAATCATCAACAATCGACCGTCTTGTTCTTGTCCATGTCACAAGATTTTTGTTAAAAAATACCTGGTTGCTAATATGGCAGGCATATATGTACATTAAAAACATAATTAAATGCAAAGGCCGTAAAAAGATCTCACATCAAGAAATCACAATGCAACAAATTGAAATGTAAATGAAACCGTTTTACTAATTAATAGTAATTATTATATCAAACAAATTCCTTGTTCAACATGCTGACTAAGTCTTCTTTGAAATAACTGTCCTGTTGGACATGCCCTTGGCAGTTTTTTTACAAATATTTAACATGTGAATTAAAGAAGTGTATGCCTGACAAAATAAGATTTCTCTGATTTTGTTTGACTCTTATGTAAGGCTTTAAAAAACCTGCATAGACAAGTCTGAGGGCAGCATGGTTGGTGGTTTTATTATACCGGGAATTCCCATAGCAGTTTAAAAGATTCAGGTTGTGAACAAAAATTAGAGAGAAATTGGCATAAAAAAGAGGGAAATGTGTGTTTTTAAATATAAAAATCCACTTTTAACTTTGGACCTATGTAACGGGAAGTAGAGATATGTGATTTTTGCCACATTCCAGTATGAGGTAGTCTTTGTAAGTCTAGTGTAGTAATTTTAATAAACAAAGAAATAAGCAAAGAAATTAACCCTTTTTTGAACAACACAACACACAACACAGCACAGTTTAAATTTATTAAAACAATTTTATCTAAAATATGTCCCGCAAGAGTTAGAGATGAGACATAAAATGAGAGTTAGAAAATCTACATCCACAGGCTTAACAATATCCGCTAAGAAGGAATAAAAACACAACAGCATAAAATTACCTGTTCATTTTCCTCGTTAAAAATTAGCTTGAAATGTTGAGAACTGTGTTTTATGAAAGAGCAAGTATGCTTAAGATCACCCAGGTCATGTTTATGCAGACATCTCTGGAATTTTACTTTTCGTTTCTGGATTTTCTTTTTCGGCCGACCAGGAAATGCCCCCCTGGCGGTTGCACTCATTTCCAATCGCTTATTTTATGCAAACTTCATTTTATAATTTTGAGAATTTTATGAAAACTGCTGTAAATGAAAAGATAAAACTAAATTATTACTAAGCAAAAATAGCCTATACCTTCTATTGCATAATTGTAGAAGGATCCTAAAATCCTCCTAGTAGTGTGCAGATAAACCCATTTCTTATTGAGTTGAAACTTGACAAATGAATGGTTTCATGGAAATCAAATAAAGCAACCGCAAACTTGCAGTAATTTACAAATTTTTCTGTCAGTTTGTTTACTTTGTTATATGCGTTAATTACGCAGTACTTACCAGTTTAATTAATATCTAGCCACGCTTTGAAATATAAGATACCATTCTAAAGATATGCAGGAGGTATAGTTGTGGCGCTTAGGGTGATATAACTAATCAACCGCTGATTGTAAGGCAACAAATTAAAAGTTGTCAGGTAAGGAGGGAAATTTCCCATTGAAACCCGTTAGTTATATACCTGTCCCTATTTTATACGGACAACTCCTGATGGTAGCCAAAACATCAGGGAAACCTAGAACGGCACCTTGTGGATACATCGTCACAGTGATGCTTTTTGATCATGCATCCGTCTCATGTTAACCAGTTCCCGTAGTTTCATGGCTTTATTGGTTTACGTTTTTGTACAATCAAATTATTTGCAAAGATCCCCAGGGAAATTTCTGCTCAGCCCGGCAACATGCATTTACATAAGGAGAATCTTTGTAAAGTTTCGCACGATGTATAGTAGGTTACACTTAGAGCGATATACCAATGTAACTGCTGATTGGAAGACAGCAAGTTATACATCGACAGCCAGGGTAGAAAATTTGCTTTTTGATAATTATAATGATGGCCCCCATTTTAAACATACGCCACCTGGTGGTACATCGACACGCGGATGCGTTATAATTTTGAATTTGGCCTCTGCCAACAAGTTCCCGGAGTTTCATGGCTCTAACAATTTACGATGTACAATCAAATTATTTGCGAAGGTCCTCAGGGCACCTATAGATAAGTAGTATAACACATAAAACTTAACAGAGCCTTAACTTAACTTTATCTATTGAATATTTTTTCAATTTATCTATTTCACTGTCTTTTATTTGCAATGGCCATTGAAATAATGTTGGTGAGCGTGCTTTCTGCACCACATCCATTCATCCAGATATGAAGGAATTGTGCTTTAGTATGTGCCGCTTATGTGTTTACATTTTCTTTTTGTGCCGGTCCACTGGCACGCAGGCTACATGTGGCCCACAGACAGATTTTGTGCGACCTGCAGATACTCTCGGAGTTTTAGTACACTGTATTTTGCAGTGAAAAAAGTAGTTGTTAAAATACACTTGCGTTTTTATTTAAATGGGTTACATTATCCACAGCCCAAGATGAGTCACACGTCATTGAAGGGCAAGTCAATATGTGATGGTAATGGGGGGGAAATGCCTTTTTACAACCAACGTGGCAGTATTGTGTGACAACACACACATGGGATGATTTTAGCTTTTCCTTGCAAGCAAGTCACAAACAAGTAGAAAGTATCAATGAGTGAGTTATTAGCCGTGCAGCAAAGCATTAAGTCGATCATAATAACTTCGCTCTTTGCTAACATTAGAGTTTCTTCATTTGCGGCCAGCAATGTTTGTTTAAATTTTTTTTTGCCAATTCTGATTCCTTTTTAAATTGTATGCGTTCAAATCAAACAATGAATTGCAAAAATTTTGCTCAGATAGGTAGCATAGTTACAAAAAAATATTGAAAAAACGATGTTCAGTTTTTTTATTTTGCATCACATCACATATGACCCTAAGCACAATTGCTTTTATTCGATACAAGGCCACGTCACATAGTGATCGAAGCATGTGACGAGAAATGAAATTATAGATTAGCAGCCAGGTTGGAAAGTTTTCTGTTTTAGGATGAGAACTGCCCCGCAAACTTTTACAAGTTTTAAATCGCATGCTTCACTAACCACATATTTAGATGTCATATTGAACCTTAAAAGTGTAGAAACTGCAAGAACGAGAACGCCATCACAACAGAATTTGCTGCTTTGCGAGCACGATTTCTCACCAAAGACTGGTATGTTTTCCAGTAGGGATATTGAAACAAGTCCAATGCATATAAGATTCAAACCGCTGTAAAATAAGAACTACGCAATCTTTTTTTCAATATTTTTTCTTTATCATGTAGGGTCAGGTAGCCAGTGTCTGAAAAAAACACTCTATTTTGCTAATGCAAACCTAAAAAAAGTTACACTTAACGTACAACAACAAAATTAATATCACCAAGTGTAGAATTTTATCTTTAGGCTGTGCCATTTATCCAATAATTTTACAAGTAATTGTAATTTTTTTTTAGTCAACTCGTTTTTTTTTCAAATGAAGCCAGTCTACGTAATCTCCACCAGTCTCCAATAACAAAATTTTTCAATTTCACACACACTCGTATTGATTCTGCCATTTTCTGACTGGTGGGTTTTTAACATGCATATCAAATATTTTTTAGTATTAACATTTTGGACAATTTTCGTTAGTAAATTTAGTTTTATTGTGCAAAGCTATGTTCAAACATAACTGGAATATGTCACGTGAAGTTAAATAAGTTGTTGAATAAGAAGTTAAATAAGACTCGGTCTGCGAAAGCATAGCATACACAAAAACGAACGGCATGCCAGGAACTTGCCTGTTACTTTTAACAAGCTAAAAAAATTGTATCTACGCTAAATTTCATTATTAAGTAATTAAGAACCAATGAGACGTGCGAGGTGACTAGCCGAGCATGCTTTCTCTGCTTGTTTCTGTTACTGATAAGGATTTTTTTGACACGGAAAACATTGTCATCACGTCATGTTCAGATCGCCTCAATAATATTCCGATGCAACTTTAGGTAAATAACAGTAGGGAGGGAGACTTGCTTGTTAAATATTTTATTTCAAAATATGCGATTAAAATCGGCATATAAACATCTTATCCAACGTTTTCTATACAGTAGCCTACTTCTCCATAGACATCATGAAACCTAACTTGCTATCGATAACAATACATTTCACCATGGCGGATCATTTTCATACACTGGCTCCGACACACAAGTCGAATCCAAGCGGAGCAAAGTGGTTAAAAACAAAACTTGCGTAAAATGAGATCGTCTCTACGTATCGTCCCACAAACACGTCTGCAGAGTATAGCAGTTTTTGTCGAGTTCTTGGATATGCAGATGCAAAATTCCGGTGTGCACTGCAACTTATGACCCAGCGCTTGTGCAGGCAAAATGCGGCCCTTGTGATACAAATCGGGGAAAAATTCAGTGTGTTTCGTTTTTTTGATTACACTGGTTTGCCCTGGTGTGCAATACCGGTTTTGAAAAAAAATCTCAGGTGTGCTCGTTCCATTCTCTGCAGCATGGGCCACAGATAACACGCAAACTCTTTTTTAATTTTCTGGCAGTCTTGGACCAACATGGTAAAGGCAATCAAAAAAATTTGGTTACCCAAAAAATGGCGGCGGTAACTCGAAAAGGGTCTATTCAAAACCGCATCTAGTCATGATATGCCTTATGCACGTTTTAAGGCTTTATCAATTTCTTTCCATTCAATACAGCGCATGGTATGGTATGTTACAATTTTTGTATACATAATAACATAACAAGTTTCACTGTTTTTCGTGCCCACTAGCCATGCAGCGAAATGACGATAAACGAAATGAGTGTAAATCTGCTTCATTTCAAACTCTCTAGCCCATAGGACTGGTGAGAACTAACCATTTTCGCTTGGTTTCGTACAAGCAAAAATGTTTATCATACCCGTCTAGCCTTAGTCGGAGTACTAATTAATAACCACGATACTGTCCACTATGAATTTAGACTTTGTAGTCAAACTAACGTAATTTTAATCTTCTTCATCATGTGGTAGTCTAATGGCGGCAAACTGAGAACGGCTGGTTGTGCCAATAAATATTGAACGGCTGCAATTATTTTGCACCCAAGTGGTCGTTTTCGATAAGACAGCTTATTGCATACGAGCAGAATAGCCGATGACAAATTAAATTAAAAATATAGTGATTGTAGGTATTTAGAATATATTTTTGAAAGATGTGTCTTAAGGTATGATATAATGCAAATGAACATGGACATGTGATTGTGAATGTGCGCGTGAGCAAATTGGCTAGGAATAATTTGCAAGTAAAGATAAACTGCTGTGATGTTGCTTTAACAATGTTGCATTTTGCAATCCATATAATTACAAGACAGGCACGACTTTAAATCTCTCGTAATTGCTCAATTTTTTTATTTATTTGGCTTTTCTTCTACCGCTACACTTAAAGGTTTTCTACTGGGGAATACCCTTACAGCACATGTAAATGAGATAAACTTTTAGTTGTGTTTGGTTGTGTGCAAAGTTTAATTTGGTTGCAAGTAACTGTGAAGCTGTTTTGTAAGCTTGTGCTAGTTTAAAACGAGGTTGATTTTTATATAGGAAAATTTAAAATGCTGAAAGGGAAGTCTTGTTTTGTTTCAACTTCAGCAGAATGTAACATTGGTCGTCAGAAGAGAAGAGCCTCCCAAGCAAAACATAGGTAAATTTCAGAAATTGTTCTGTTGACCGGTCTGTGATTGATGGCAGGATTCACCGAGATGTCGGGTATGCAGACCCGGCAACTCAAGCGTACAATGGCTAGCCAAGTGTCCACCTATTGAATCTTTCTTCTGTTATATCCAGACTAAAGCTTGTAATTGTAACTATAAATTTATGAAGTGACTATTTCACCGGCGTCACCAAAGTTGCAGAATCACAATTCCGTGACCAGCAGATTTTCTATTATGGGATTTTTAGTCTCGTTTTATGCAGCGAAAAGAAGGCATTGCGATGGCATAGTTGGTTGACGTTGGGGATTGTATGCTAGAGACCTCGTGTTCAATTCTTGCCATTGTTTTATTTCTTTTTTTGGTTCAAATTTATTTTTAAATTAATTTAGTCATGAGAGGTGAGAGGGATTAGTTTTAAACTAAGTTAAAGTTTGGAAGAAATGTGAAAAATAGTGTACACCTCAATTTGCTGGCTATAGCTTAGTAATTTAATCAAGTGAAATGAGAGTCTGGGTCAAGAAGGATTAATTTTAGGTTATTTTACACTTTGGAAAAAGTATACGTCGTTTTAAGTTGAAATTAGCATACCTTTCAATTCACTGACTAGCATAGTTGCTCTTTAACGTATTTGTATTTTCCTACTGTGGTAAACAGTGCCGGTAAAAAGAGTGTATACTTCACCGGCCGCCATTTACTGAAGTAGGAATATACCAATTGCAAAACCGACTATCCGTTTACCAAGATAGCTTTTTCCAAATTCGTTAAATGGCTGCCGATGAAAAAGACGCTGTCATAAATTTATCTATCCTAACATGAAACCTTACCAAAACATCCTGTGGGTCTGTTAACTTTTCATCGATTCTCATCGAAAATCGGAGCCAGGGTTGTAACCAAAATTGCTGTTTTCCAATAACTAGTGCCATGGTAAATCCAAAAGTATTCGGTTCTTATTTTTGGAACCAATTTAATTACAATCATTGCCCGCATTGGTTTTGATTTACCTCATGTAATCTTTTCAAAGATGATTATCATACTTGATTTCACTCAACGCGATGGTTATTTCTCTACACAAACACTTAAATTATTATTAATTTAAAAGTATTTAATCGCGATGGCGATTAATGCATCGAATCGCAGCGAAGGGAAAAAGGCGACAAGTGTATGTGTGACGGTACATGCGTTTCAATAAGTTTGTGATAAGAGTAATGAGTGCAAACACAAGTTCATTGTTGAAAAAGGCAATCAAGGAAGATTTCAATATCTCTAAATGCTTTATTTTTTTTGCATTTGCACAGTGATGCATGATTCACTGCAATGTTACGATAGGAAAAATTAAAAGTCAATGCAGCTTGACTTTCAGTTACAAAACTACTCAAATTGATATGACAAACTTGTAAGAAATTCCGCCTTAGCCAGCAAAGCAAAACTAATTACCAATACTACAAAGCCGTCTTTGTATCACATCAGGCGATATTGGAATGCAGTTATGATATTAGAAATCAACCTTTCTGGAAGTCACCTAATAAGATTGCGGACAAAGATACTAGAGATAAAACAACAACGTATACGATGTTGAGCAGACGTTGCAAATAAAGATTAAGTCTCCAATATTAATGCTCGCAATTTATTACTTTTTGTATAATTAATTTATTATTGCTGTTAATCGCGTGTAGTTTTGAAAAACCCCATGTAATTTCAGGCCAAAGGTTGACATTATTTATTGCAAACGGTGCCAAATAACTAAAGTAAAAAAAAATGAGCATGCAAATGGCGACTTTGTGCAAAGGAACCCCACAGAGATTTCACTTGGGCGCTTGTTACGCTTGCTTAACTTAATTAAGCCAGCGAGAGAAGGAACTGTTTAAGTTACACAAACCTAAAATTTTTTTTAAAATCTCCGTGCATTCATTCTTACATGTTTTGTTTAGATAAATTTAATCTGATCATGTAGCGTAAATTTCTTTAAAATGGCCCAAATTAGCAATTATTGGTCAACAAAATGGACAACTAACAGTGACAATTTCATAAAATAACGTCTCATAGTCTCTCATACCAGGCATTTCTGAAAATTAAGTGTATTTGTTAATGGTTTAGAACTATTCGGAAACAAGATTCGAAAAAAAAATTCTAGAATAGCAAATTAATTATTCTACTTTGCACGTCCCTACGCATAAGCAAACTATAAAGGCTGAAAGTTTCCGAGAATCATTCCTTTTTTGGTTATACTGTTCAATCAATTGTTTTCCTGTTTTGTTTTTAGACAGAACATTGCAGCTTGTTTCAAAAATCTTCGATCAGTGCTACCAGATGGTCATCCAGAAAATATGCAGCAGTTTCGAAGGAAGCCAGATATCTTGCAGCATGCATTTTCAGGAGTCAGATGCAACAAAACAACCACTTTGAAGCGAGCAAGAGACTATGTACTTCATTTAGAGTCAGTGGTCGAAATGCTGATAGCAGAGAAGCAGGTACAATTTATAAACCAAAAAAGTTGTCTTCCTTCATCTTATGCAAGGTCAACATCTAGCTCAAACCAGGATTTTGAATCACTTTTGGACGTTCAGAGGAATTTCAAAAGAAATTTTGAAGTTTGTAAACCAATATCTGAATATGATTTTGAATGTCAGCCAAGCCCAGAACCGAATGCAATCCTTTTAAAGCACGTCATTAACCAGATTAATCAAACGCTTTATGGCAAAAATATCATTGCTCAGGGACAAAGCACTTCAAATGTCACAGTTTCTAATGCAGATACTTGCCATACTTTTGCTCCTGTTAAAATGCAAGCACTGAACGATATTCCTGTTGATCCTATGATTGTTGAAGTGTCTTCATTTAGCAGGTCTCCTTCGCCCAACAGCATTGACTTAGGTTTTGTGTCAGCCGAAAATGCTAGTCAGGACACAGCAGGCAGTATTATTTCTGAGCAGTTGCCACAATGTACAATAGATTAAAGTTTCCTTGGCTCACATTAAGCATATAATGGATGATGGTTATTAGCAATAGGTACAAATTTCTCTCTTAACAGACATTTATGCTTTTACAGATCACTCGTCATTATATATATAATAATATATAATATCATCACTTGTATAATAATTACAAGCTCCTCATTGACTGTCAGTTTATTTGGTTTTAACAAGATTAATTACAGCGTATTTAACTGTATTAATATTTAAATTTATATGTAAATAAAGCTATAATATTGACTTGTTTTAATCATGCCTTGTACTTTTTGTACTCTTTCATGCATGGTATTGGGAGTTTATTTTGTGATGTTTTAGAATGTAAAAGTTTATCCAAATAGAAGTTTCACCCTGACGGTAGGATTAATGTTCCATTCACAGACTTCATGGTTTTTGTTACATGTAGTTGTTCTTTTGTTAAAGTCATTAAAATTTGTTGTTATTGTGTTTTTGTAATTTTGCTTGTTTTTAGTACTATAATAGGTAATATGTTATCGATTTCTGTGGTTGTTTGTTTCTAAATTCTTCTGTTTGCTTTGCAATGAAAAAAATATTACAAGTTTCTCAGTTCACTGAGCCGGTTGCGAAGGTTTTATGTCAAAGGATTGGTAAGTTTGTTGCACCATTAATAAAATTTCAAACTTGCATCAATTTTTTTGTACTGTCATGCTGAAAAGTGCACGATTAACTACTTTTGCAAGAGAAAAATGTACCATGGACTAAAATATATTATGCTATATGCAGTACATGTGTGATGTGTATAAACCACCACCCTTGCGAAACAAGTCTTTTGCTAAGACAGGCACTTGAACTTTGACATTCAGATTTACTTCGAGGTCCGGACAATTTCCATATCGTGGATAAATTCTTGGATACCTTGATTACTCTGGTTGAAGGTACTCTTGAAAATATTGGCGATGAAGTGAAAATGTTAAAAAAGGTGACGATACTAAAGAATATTGTTTAACGAAACATTGTTTAATAAGCATTTTACTACATGCTGCAGTGCATAGGCTATGTTATACAATCGATTTACAAAGAAAGTGCTGGGAGTTACAATTCAAAATGAATAAAAAAGCCAAGATGATAAATAGTACTAAACATGCTTTCTATTATTTGACTTTGTTTTTGCTGAAAGTTACACCATTTAAATGTTTGCCTAAGAATTACCAATTACATAAATTCGATATGAGTTGTGTTGAAAGAGCATACAGTGGGATCCTGTTATTCCAGAGTTCATTAATCCAAATATTTCACTTTTCAACACAAATTACCAAGTAATGCAATTCCTACTTACTGTTTATCTATTTTATTTAACTCTATCCTGTTTTGTTATCCTGGAATCCCCCACCTATCCAATACCTGAGGACAAAATGTTTCGGATAACCGGATCTTACTGTAGTTAATACATATGAAAGCTTTAAATAACCTGTTGATATCCAGATAACTGCAGAATTTAAATTACTTGATGCAACAACATGTTCGGAGATAATCATTTCAATTTCTTGTTTTTCTTTCCTTCTTTGCTCTCCAAAACACCCCTGCAAGGAATTATGGGCTAAGTACTACGTTTAAATCAACTTTTTTAATGTTTTTGTCAGTTTAGAGCAAAATAAACCTATAATTTTAATAAACGTTTAACAGACCATTAATTTTTAGTCTCCTACAGATCGACACATTTACTGCCAGCCTGGTGGCAGTACATTTGCAGGAAGGATTACATTGGATGACATCTAACCTGAGTTATTTATACATCTCAAGTTGTGACGTAATAAAAACAGTCGAGTTGTGTCAGACCAACTTTTCATTGCAAGGTCCATGTATTACAGCTGCCGTAACAAAAGGTAGGCAATAAGTGTTATACATAGTTCAGTTTTTAACTTCATAAGACAAATGTAGTTTGGTAACATAGATCTTTGTTTGCAGAAATGACTTAAAATTTCAACTGTGCTGTGCTTTTTTTGCAGTTTTTGAAAATGTTCTGAACAATGTTAAAATGCATAGAGAAATGTTGCAAGAATTGCTGAATGTGTCTGCTGAAATGCTGGAAAAAATTACTTCCTCAGTTGTTGAGTCAATGCAGTGCATTGTGATAATTTTTAGAAAAAAGTTTATTCAAAGTTTTTGCATTAATTATGAGCATGAAATAGTAAATGCTCGTTTAAAGGAAACCATCGTAGGCCTCTATGATGAAAGTCTTCTAATTTTACAACAAGGTAAGTGTAAAGGTAAGCGGTGGCTGCATTTAGATAAAATATTTTGTATTGATTCACTGATTATATCACATCATTGTTGTTTTGCAAAATTTAATTCTAAACTAGTTTTGTGCACAGATCTTTTCAATGTTTATTCCTGGGCTTGATTAATTGCAATTGTTTTACATCTTTTAGATAGCCTTGAAGGTGATTGTTGGTATATCACAAGTTTGGTTCTACCTTGCTTGCTTCATGCACTTAAAGGTAGTGCTGAATATTACAAAGAGGTAACTGTGCTGTCACCACCTTCATATTTACACAAAAACTGTTCTGTTAATGTGTTTTATATAGTTTATAACCTAATATTAATGCTTTTTCTATGACTTGGTCGGTTGCATTGAATGAATAAAATGAACTTCACTGACCAGCAGCTACTTTTGAAAGGTGATGATGCAACTAGAAGAATTTTCAGAACCTTCCACTAATAAAAACTTATGGAAAATAATTCTTAGTGACGGCGCACTGCTCTCTCTTTGTGGTGGTTTGCTGGTAAATGAGAGCAATAGAATTGAAATGGTTGTTGATACTGACTGTTTAGATGAAAATTTATCAAACACTGAAGACAAAAGCACTAGTCATAGCTCTTCTGTACAAACCTCATTGCATCGTGAAATTCTTGCACTTATATTTACCGCACTGTTTACCATACATAAAAGGTCAGTCTTCCATGTTTTTATCAGTTCATTCGCCCTCGAAGCAAAACATATTTAATGTTCAATGTCATGTTGCTGTAGGATTACAAGTGTTGCTGGCCAGGTTGCTTTGGCAAAAAGTTTGGCCCAGTGGTCACGAACTGCAAGGTGAGAGTCATGTTTGTATTGTTATACATCAGGCCTTATTAATGTAAGCCCTTTTCTTCATGGTAGCTGATATTGGAGGTAATTGCTTTACAGGTTGTTGGCGAACTTCAATAAAGAAGATTACCGAAAAGAAACCCATCAAGCCACAGAGTGTCTGGCAGCGTATGTTGCTTTGAATTTAGACAATCCTGTAGATGTGATACGACATCAAGTAAAAGATATATATGTTGAAATTTTAAAGGCTGAAAACATATCGTCCGGTAGGTCTGAACAACCTTATATTTTATTTGTACACTGTTGAGTGAAATTTATAAAATAAAAATTAGTATTTCATAATCTCACATCTGATTCAATACACCTAAAAAATGCTTGCATGAAGCAATGTTAAACATTTGCTTCCAATCTTTTTCAAATACTGAATGTGTATTTTGCATATTGTAGTAAACCTATTGTTGACTGTATAGTTTTACTGTCTCTTCTCTTCTTTTAATTCAGGTAATAATGGTTTTGCTATTGACCAAGCATTTAAAATCTTGAATTGGGATTGGCACAAACGTTCTCTATATGTTGCCCTCCAATGTTTGCTTGATTTTGTTCCTGTTCATTACCTTTATGAAAATGAACCCCAGCTTCATGTAAAGTTATTAAAAGGTTTGACTTGCTTCTCCCCAGTATTACAACTACCTTGTAATACTCAATACAGTAGTCTCCGCTTATAATATCCACCTCTGTTCCAGGAGAAATAGATCCTATAAGGGGCGGATCTACTTTAGGTCTCAATATGACTCAAACAAGCTCAGTGTGCATGGTTGTTAATCATGTAATGTATATGAACTTTGAAAATAACACATAAATCGCTCAAAAAACACAAAAAAGCATTTAAAAAATCTATCTAGAGTTGCTTGTTGCGGAGGGAAAGTCTTACGACAGTTGCTCCCGTACAAGGTGAAAAGAGACGTTACAACAGCTTGGGGAAAGCATTTTACTAGGTTTTTCACTACAATTTAACATTTTACTATGTGGCCAGACGTTGGGAGTGGATCCACTAAGCGAAGTATTTTGCACTATGTTAGGATGTAGAAATTCCATTCCACGGGATTTGGCTCCTATAAGCGGCTGAATCCAATATCCGTGGATCGTATAAATGGAGACTACTGTACTAAAATCACATATATAATGCTCATCATGCATGTACATGGAGTTGTACTCCAACATAATGGATTACGCGTATAACAGATATATAAACATCGATAGTCCCAACTTTTCTATTATTTACAAGGTCTACTGTAGTGCACACTATATGCATAGCACACATACACGCGTGTTTGAAAAAAGAAATTATCACTGTGATTAACTGTAAGTAAATATGAACTAGATGGGCGTCTCTTGGTTTTTACATAATAATTTTTTGCAGCATGTTTTAGTCAATCCCTGGCTCCCTATGCTTCACATTTGTATCATCAACTTGCTCTGAGGCAATCTGAAACAATTGACATCACTGAGCAACTTCATATTTGGTTGAAACCTGCATTAATAGCGTTGCTAGAATGTGACGTCAGTCAGGCTCGAATCCTACTTGATGTGAGAATGGTTGTTTGACATTAGATCCTCAGAGTAGTTTTTCTTGTTAGGCTGTTGCTATCTTTCTACAGTTTAGGTTTATTTTTATTTTGTTTGCTTTTTGTTTCCTTTTATCATATACCCAAAATTAAATTTCTTTTTTAGTATTGCTTCAGCAAGCTACTCAAATTGTATGGTCAGGCTGCTGTGCCTTTTGCCCTCCATTATCTCCATAACAGTCAAGAAAACGTATCCAACGTTAAGATATCCTCGGTCTCATCATCAGCCAATAAACTTAGAGTACTGATCATGTTCCTTAGAGCTGCGCAACAATTTGGTTTGCAAATTAATGTATGTGAGAGCTTTGATCTACTGTAGCAATCCGTATAGATAGAAGAGAGGATAAAAAATGGTTAAAAGTGTTGCCCAGTTGAATTAATGTTTCTCAGTTTTATCGCTTCATCGAATCATCATTAGTTTACTCTTCACATTATTTTTTTGTTACTTTTCTAGGCAGAATTAAATAAAACAAATCCAGACCAGAAAAGCATTGATAAAGAAACAGTTAAATTTGCCCTCGTTCATCAAAATGATCAGGTTTGTTTATATTTTTTTCTCTAGTGATGATGATTTAGCAGTACTAAACATCGCTTGTCAGCTAAGTATGATTGATCTATGATCACGTTCAGTGTGATTACAGCATAACTTCGAGGTTACTTCACTGTCTTTTAAGGCAGATTTGTCATGAACAATGATTTCATACCTTGCTTTTTATTATTATAATAATGCACTGTTTGTTAGTTAATTAGTTAGAATGATAAATTAAAGCCCAGTATAGGAGCAATTGGTAACAAAATTTGTATTGTTGAGGTACTCTAAGTACATTGCTACCATCTTGTGTGACATGTAAAACTTTCATAAAATATGTGTTTAAATTCAACTCAAGTTTTGTCTTGTTGCAGATTCGTCTGGATACATTTTTTCTCATCTGTGACAGCTGGAAACCATCTGTTTTAATCACAGAAAGTGATCTATTGTTACTCAAGTTTGCGTTCCCATATAATATGACAAACCAGTGTCCAGCACACCGCCAACAGTTTCTTAACACAATAAAGAAGGTTGGTTTCATTTACAACAAATAAAAAAGAAACATTTGCATACAATATTTTTTATTATAATTTATTTTTCATTTAGTTTCTTCATCGTTTGCTGATAAACCTTCAATATATACAAAAACCAACTCGGAAGAAAAATGAACAAAATCAGATAACAGTGAATCTTTACAAAGTATATGTTTTGTTTTTCCTGTTTTTTTACTTGATTTGCATGTAACTAATATAACTTGTGATTTTGCAGGACTTCTTGAAGTGGTTAGTTCAGTTTTGCCTGAAACAATTATTCATTGGCAACAGCTATCCTAGAAGAAGTCTATCTTTAAGCATTTTGTACTTTATGCTCAGTATATTTAAAACAAAGGAAGGTATGACTGTATGTTTTGTATATTACTGCAGTCTTCACTGAACCCCTTTTAGCCATTATTTTGCAATTTAGGTTTTAATTATTCGTAACACATACTCGTGTATAAAATAAAGATTAGATTTTTCTCATGACTATCAAAATTTTCCTGTTTTTCAGGCTCCCCTGTACCGGTGGAGCTTTTTACACTTGAGTACATTAAAGTGTTGGTGAATCTTCTGCAAGATACATTTGAAGATAACAGACTTCTTGCACTCAATATATTAACATTGTCAGATTTAAAAGGACATGTTAAGGCAATGGTACGCATTTATCAACATATAGCACTAATCCTGATAATGTTCAGTTTGTTCTACAATAAATACATACCCCAACAAAGATACCTTCACTCCATGTTTATAACTAGTATACTAATCTGTACTTCAACGTTTTTTCGTCAGTTGGGAAGTGAATTTTTTGAAAACCTACAAACTTCATCTTACAATCAGTGTCGACGAAGCTACAAGTCTGATGCAAGCAGAAATGCTGCATACAACCTTCGATTTAATGCAAGGCTTAGTGACAACGTGGATTTAAGCATAATAAAGTAACTTTATCAAGGCTACTTAAATATACAATTGTTTTTTGGTGTTTTCCAAAAAATACCCTGCAGCTTACTCTCATGCAGAACTTGCCGGCATCTCATGTCCTTTTTAGTCAAAGATGTTCAAAGTGCTAATGAAAACCTAGTGATGTCTGCCTACACCACTCCAATGCATGGAGTTTTGTATTGTTTAAGACTTTTGCTGCCAGAAGCTGATGTGAGGTGATGAATTGGTATTGTAATGCTGTTAATATATTGTTTACAATAAACATTCTATCATTTGTACCTGTTTAGTTGGTTATTTGATTGTCTGAATGGTCAAATGTTTGTGCACTGTTCCTATCTCTGCAAGTAATCTATCACCAGTTTTAATATTTCCATATTACAAATGTTTAGTTGAAATCAAAAATCATTTTTGTTTCAGAAACACACAGTATCGACAAGAATGGAGAAAGCTGGAGGAAGAAATTGTTTCTTGTTGTTTCCAAGTTTATTCTGCCGTTTTTCCAGTTGTAGGAAATGATTCACCTGAAGGGTTTATTCCAAAAATAGAAGAAGCTGAGCTGAGAAAAATCTGTGATGAGATTGGAATGCTTTGTACAGGTATAACTTTTTAGAATGCTGGATGGTGATTGTGAAAGAATTTTGTTGAATACTTTTAATAATAATATAATTATATTATATAATAATTATAATATAATAATAATTATAATTTCTCATAGGCAATGTCTATTTTACCACACTAATCATTTGAAATTTTTACAAATTATACATGCTAGACATATAGTTTGGTCACACATTAACTTCGTAAGAAATTAATATTATACTACCCTAGGGTCATGCCACAACTTAGCTCTTATGTATATCCCGCCTAACTCTTACTTTCAAATGATAAAATCTATCAGGAAAACAGTCACTCCATTCTCCATGTTTTAGATAAATACTACATTCAAATGTTGCTTTGTGGCATTTCTTTGAACAATCATGTTATTGCTGCAGATTTGGAAGATGAACGTTCTGTTGCACAGAAGGTGTTAGTTGCATCATGGAGAAGTGCCAAGGAGTCATCTCTTCTTTTGCAACTCATTGCTTCTCATGCTCTTGTTGATTCATCAGTCGATGATGAAGATTGTGTTCTATCATGGAAACAGGTATTCTCTCAAAAAAATCATTTGTGGCAGGTAGAGACTAGAGTGACACAGAGGCTATAAATGACACAGATGTCAAGCATAGGATGGGTACAGTTCGCAAAGTTTAGCAAGGTCTTAATATTATGTGATGCAGTTTCTGCAATATGATCCACCGGAATCGATGATAAATAGAAATACGATAGAGGTTTTGCTGTTGGCAGTCATTTTGCAGATAAGCAACATAGATTTTTTATTTTGTAGCTGTTACAAATTGGTGATCATCTTCGCATGCAAATAATGGAGACAAGACATAGAGGAGCGTTTGAAGTGGCGTACGCTGCTTTAAAAGACTTCTGCCCGATATTATGGAGGTAAATTGAGATAACAACCAGCTGCTGTCGGTTGATTTTGCATTCATGAAATTCTATTTGTTGTATATTATTTCCATTTATGCAATAATTATATTTTCTGTGTGAAGAAGCAACAACGCAAAGTTAAACACCATTCCAAAGCGATGGGTTGAGGAGGCAATGAACACTATTTGCAATCCAGCGAATACTGATTCTTTGTGTGCGACACGCAGAAGTGCTGGCTTACCTTTCTTCTTACAGGTATTATAATTTTTTTTACTTTTTCTGGACAACTAATAAGCAACTTCTAATTAGAATTGCAAAAGTTTTAATACTATAAAAAATATCTTGCTTGGAATGTTTATGGTTTATCTGAATGTTGGACTTTTATTTGTAGGCAGTGCTAGGAAGTGACAAGGGCAAAAGGTCTCGTGATTGTCTTCATTCTGTGATGTCCAGATTGCTTTCTATTGTTGATTGTGAAATCATTAAAAGCATTACAATGGAAACTGACCTTAAAATTCAGGTGTAGAATACTCAGAAGTTAATATAATGATTCGTTCAATTTAATAAAAAGTAATACATTTGTGCATGCATGTTTATTATGCATGCAGTAATTTGCACTGCACTTACTATTTTAGGGAACGCGGAAAGTTATGTATATTATGTAAATTCACGTAATGTAACTTAATTTTTTCCAACCTTTTTGTGGTTTGTAAACATTTGGCAAGCATCTGCTCAAAGGTTTTTCTTTTCAAAATAGTTTTATTACATGTTAAGAAAGCTTAACCTGTCTTCAAATACTTGCTACTGGTATTAACTATCACCACTTATGCCATTTTGTTTGCGTAAGTTCTTTGTTGTGGATGGTGTTGGGCAATTCCCCCAAAAAAATTCTCCAGGCTGGGGAGCACTGATCTAGCTTCACTACCATTTTGACGTGTAACTAATTTCATTTGTTTCCATGTATTGCAGGTCCATTCCTTAAACATACTACGTGGTTTGGTAAAGGATGCCTCGCTGGGTGAAGATATGCTGCCGTATATTTCTCGCTGCTTGATGGTTTCACTTACAGGTTAGAAAACTTTACTTTTTGTTTGTGTTTTACAAGCCGCTAATGCAAGCTGACAGGAATTTATCTGTCTCTTGTTTCCAAAAGGTTTTGATTGTCAAGTTTGGTCTGTTCGAAATTCTTCCACCCTTCTCTTTTCTTCACTTGTTACCAGAATGTTTGGGGTTAAAAGAGAGAAAGACCTTGAAACTTCTGGAAAGAATAGGTGAATTATTTCATATCCATCTCATTGTTTATTTAAATCTGTGTACAGTTTTAGTGTGTAACTAAGGTCAAACTCACAGGTTATCGAGTCATGAATTTTTCACGCGGATGCCAGATTTGCATGAATTTATCTTACAACATCTCCATAGAAATGTCAAATCCATCTTTAAAGGTACAAGATAGCAGTGTTTGAACAATAACTGCTGTGTTTTAACATGAAACTATACCTCAGAATAAAGACATAATCTTATTTGACCCCTCGCATTAACTTTACACCAGTCCATTAATGTGCTGAGGTACGTTTGCCAACGTTAACGTCATGCTTATTTCTATGTTTCAGATGTAAACATTGAAAAACAGTCAAGTCTTTTTCCAGTTTTGCTTTTGCTATCTAGAATTTACCCATCGTTGACTCGCCATGATCCATCAAGCGATCTTCTTAACGCTTTTGTCCCATTAGTGATAAAGTGAGACTGTGTAACGCTTCTACATTTGAAACATCATACTCCATTACTAACATCTTGAAACTGTTATTCGGATTTATTAGGTCATTAATCATAATTTGTACCTGAAGTATTGTTGCAATCTTAGCCCTGTATAAACAGCATGCCTTTCAAAAGAAGATTAATTTGTATATCATGCAACCGGTTGAAACATTTGTTTTAGATGCGCTTGTAGCTCTATTTTCAAATGCCGCGTGATGGCAGCCACTGCTTTATCGAGCATTGTATCAAAGGATTGTTCTTCATCAGTTCTACTTCAGTTAGCAAACGCACTTATCGTATCTTCATCTCATAATGAAACTCATGGTATTTTGCTGCTGGTGAGTATCAACTTATGTTTGAATGGTCAAAACATATGGTGATTTGTATAAGCAGCTTAATTTAGTTGTATTTTTTATTTACGTATTTTGCTGTTCGACTGGTTATGTAAGTAGTACTGCCTAATAATCACTCTATGCTGAAGTGTTGGTTTTTATCGCTAATATTTTATTTTACAAGTTTTTGTTTGCGTTACCGCAGATTTGGAAAGTTTTTTCTGCATTTAGTTAGTTGGTTTTAGCATCAATGTAGTTTTTCCTTCTAACATGTTTTTAATTTGATTGACGTATTTATTGTGATGTTTTGCAGTTAACGAAGTTACTGAGAGTGAAGTTTCGAAATAACATAAATGAGTCATCAGACATGACGGATGCTGTTGTTTATCTCACACACACCCTGAATCAGTGTGATGATCGAAGAAGGTTAGCAATAAGTTTAAAAGTTTTTGTTTCAGTTTTCAGAGATTTGATACAGTACTTAAAAAATAACGTTTCATAAAACTCCTTATTTTGGTCAGTTTAAAGTGATATTACAGTATTTAACTGTATAGAAATATCTGGGAAACATCACCATCACATATATTTGATATTTAGGGGTGTTTACTGTGTTGTTAATCGCTCAGCTTTTATCGATTTATGTTTGGAGGTCACTGGATTGTGTAAAAACTTCATGAAAGGTAAGTTTTACTATTTGCTATAGCTAAGGCTAGGGATGTACATTCTAGAATAACGAATCCTTAAGAACTAGGTTTCAAAAGACTTGAATCAAATTTTTGTATATTTTCCAAATCATTGGGAACCTTGCTGTTCTTTTATTATTAAATGTTTTCATGGCACATGTACATTGCACTCACGTCATTTCCACAGAACCAGCTTCTGCATATGTTAGTAGTCATGAATTAAACCACGCCGTGTCAATTTGACAACTGTCATCGTAGTTCAACCACTAAAAACTTTTTATAAGTGTAAGAACTGCATTTGTGTTGGGGCTTGAATTTTTTAGCTTTTAAACTATTCTAGAATAGGATTTAAAATTCCAAAATTTAAATAAGCTATTCTAGAATAGTCAAGTATTCTGTATTGTTCATCCCTAGCCAAGTTGCACATAAATGCACAAGTGATCCATATAACCCATTGCCTATTATTGTGATAAAATTGTGCTGAACTTAAACATGAATGTGTAAGGTTTGCCCTTAGATCACCCTGGAACAGCTAATGTCGACTTTGCTACAAAAAGCTTGATTACCAAGTTGATTAAAGAAGTAAACTTGAAACAGAAATCTTCAACAATACTGCCAGGTTGTGCTTTTCTTTATCACAGCCAAGGAAAGTTGTTAGCTGCTGCTTATGGATGGTAAGTTATTAATAGTCGCGTTATGATTAACAAAACTAGCAACCATTAGTTCAGTCAGTGAAAATGAAAGCTACTGGTAATGGATCATGGTGCCACTAATTTGGAGTATGACAAATAACCATAGAAGGAAGCACAAAATGCCTATTTAAATGTAAGCAAAATACTGTGGTTTAAGTTTGATTTTTTGTATGAACTTGTATGATTAATTATTTATTCTTGTATTTCTTAGGGGTCTGTCATCTGATCTTACTTCTATTTCTGCCAATAACTTAGACCTCATATTTGCCGCCCTGAAGGTTTTAAAGCAGGAATACAAACCTCTTATATCAACTGTACACTTAAAGTTAGAAGGTTTGGTCAGTTAATATGGTTTTATTTAATTACATCCTACTCTCAATAACAGATTTAAGGTAATCCAAACACTTGTCGTAATTGATGTTTTCAAGAATTTTTTTTTCCTTATCGTAAGGTGTTGGAAATAAAATTCCAGAAGACATTCAAAATTTCCTTGTTCAACTTTCTAAATCAGTGAGCAATCATGAATGTCTTGCCCAGGTGAATCATGAACGAATATGCCTGAAAGTCCGATATTAGACTGTAAAGTTGTCTTTTTATGTTCATTTGAAATGCCCGTGTACTTCAGAGATATACCTTAGTGTTAAACTTGTGGGAAATTGCAGTCTATTTTTCAATTGTTTGCTGCAGATATACAAACTTCTCACCCTTGTCTCAGCCAGTCGGACAAGTCAGGTATTGGCCTTGTCCCGTCTTCTAGCGGAAGATCATCTTTTGACTAACCAGAAGCTATTTGGCGCTGTGGTGCTATGTCAAGCTGTTTCTCTTCGTAGGTTGATAGACTGCGTAAGTTTTCGATCTTCACCTTATAGTTAAAATTTTACGAAAGGGCTGGGTGCTGTGACACTATTTTACAGTTATTTACATCGTGTGCAATCAAACAACTAAATAAGGCAGCAGCGGCACAAAACAACTGTACATTGTTGGACATGCAAGTAATGATTTGATTCTGGTGGTCATCAGGCCATTAGAAAATCATATATGATTTGTTGCTCTACATATTAAGGAAAATGTTAGTCTGTGACCTTTAATTTTTGGATGCTTTGGTCATTCTGTAACTGACGTAATTAATGATGATGATTGCGAAATCATGAAATACTGTAATTGCAAAATAAACTCAAAAGGAAAAACGTGAAATAGCAACTTTTTAAATTATAAGTTTTTTCTCGGCTTTCTTGTATCCAAATATGGCTTGCGACGTAGAGAGCATTTTTGGACGTGTTGTGTTTTCTAAACTTAATTTGCAAAAGGTCAGAACTTGTTTAAAAGTCTCCAAATTATCGGCCTGGTAGGAAGTGTGCTTTTACTAATGCTACGTTTTGCGCCAAACAGGATTGAACTTTACGCAGCTCACGTCACACCGAGAAAGGCTTGACCAAAATGGTCTTGTTTTTAAAAGGTCGTGGGTTGAAATGTAATTTCTCTTCGAAAAACACCTACACTCCTACAGTCTATTACTATCTTTTTATGGCGGAATGTGAGCGCTTGGAGACGTCTCTTGACGTACCATTACGTGCTGGACTTTTTACCGCTACTTTTGTACTAGTTGTTTACCCGATGTTAACCTTTCCATTGCTATTATCTTATTTTTACCAGGACGTTGACGCTCCGATGCTGAAGTGGCTCCGACGTTGGTTAGAGCTTTTGACGCAAGCATCTTCACTTGTGCGTAACGACGTCTGCGTCAGAGTATCCGTGGCCAAAGCACTACGCACAGTGACTGGCTTATTGCTGAAAGATGGAAAAAGTCACTTGGGTAAGTGGGTGTGTCTGTGACGTCAGGGTTAATGAAAAAACTCGCCCGGAAGTAGCTGGGACACTGAAACTATGCCGTTAATTAGGCGCTGTCGTCACTTGCGTTTCAAATCTCTTGAAGTTTGAGCTAGAGTGCTCAGACGTTTAAGGTTACCTTTATTTCCCTGTCTTGTACTAGTCGAGACAAACACGGTCGGGTAAAAAGTGGAAGCTTTGCACAGGGTTGTACCACTCGATTTCGCATGCTATTGTGACTTAACAATGGGTTCGTGTGCGGTCGTCTTCCATCACTTGAACATTTCCCTTGCACAGCGGAAACCACAGGCATGCTACGTTGTTGCTTGCGCCTTGATTCCAAGGCAAACTGTAGACTGCGAGATGGCTGAAGTCCTTGCCTTGCACTTTTGTTAGCGCTTTCTCGGTCAAGTGTATCGCGAGTTTAGGCATTTCTTAGTACATTGATCAGCACCCATGGCCATAAATCGACAATAAAGCGTTTACCACCCTGCCTAAAAAACGGCGGTAAAACTTTCCTATCGGCCGACAAATTTCAAGTGTATGAGAAGTTGAAAACAATCATAATAGGCTTCAAGCACTTAAGTAAATTCTCCTCCCCAAAAACTCTTTGCAATGATTTTAATTGTTTCAGTAAAATGGATTTTTTTAACGTTATTTTGCTTGTTTAACTCTTCTATTCGTGACCACTAGTTGCGTCAATCGTTTTGAAACATTGACAGAAGGCGAAAGATAAATCCCAAAATGAATTTAACATTTCCTTGGAACTTGCCATTTAGAATTGTTATTGGTGCATGTCATGTTTACAAGTTTGTTTAGCATATATTTACCTCATTTCAAATTCGTTTGCTATAATTATACAGACGCATCATTAGTTCAGAATTTTATTGACTGTATGTTCACACGTACACACTGCGTTACTTTGCTCACGTAGACGGTGGGTTAACAATGGGATGTCGTATGAAGCTGTCAGTGCGTGCGTTACGAACTGTACATCTATGGGCAACGTTTTACTGCAGTAGTAGTGCTGATAAGTTTAAATTTGACTCATAAACAGCATAATTGGCTGCCATAACAATTATAACATAATATTTTTTTTACCGGAAATCAGCAATAAGTTCAAAATGGCCTGAATGATTTTATCGAAGGACCAAATGCACGTATCTGTTCTAAAGCAAACTCAATATGTTACGTGGGTGTTGTTATTCTACCTGCAGCTGGTATTATTCCAACGTTTATGGTTTAGCTCCCTCTACGATCTTGTTCCTTTGATCAGGATACTTGGGTTCTCATAATAATCGTTATAATGCTAGCAATGCTAGCTTATGTAACCGAAAGGAGTTTCCTTTGTTCAACGCAATAGTCTCACCGGAAAATATCGCTGGCTTAAAAAATTCAAGGTTACTTCTTGCAATATTAAATTAACTTTTTCGTGTGTTAATTATGACCTAATAAGTTGAAAAAAGTCCAAAGGTAACGAAAAAGCATTTTGACAAAACCTCAACGTCCCCATTTCTTGTGGTTCCCGAAATCAAAAGCAGTATTTTACTATTTTGACAGTCAGTAATTACCAAGTTTGAGATTTTTGCCGAAGAATCACAGTTTTCCTGCTAAAGTTTGTAAGATCATCCGTCAATTATGTTCCTATAATTTGTATTTTCGTCGCAGAATGACCTATTTTTTATCGATAATTTTGTGATATCCTGAGATTATTTTCAAAATGCGGCTTAAACCTAATGATTTTTCTACTAATAACATGTAGCGTTTTTTGGCACGCACCTAGGCCTGAGCATGTGTCCCTAACAACTATAAGCAAAACTCATGCGGTAAAGTTACATAACTAACATGTACTTAAAAGTACAAAGTTCGTAACTTAATTTCGATATGTTGGGTATATTCAATTATTATTCGTTAGATGATTGTTGTATAATACCGTTACATTAGCATTTGCTGAAAAAAACTCTTGTACTTACTCACGAAATTGGTGAAAGCTTTCCTGACTTATTTCTGCAGAATTTGAGTGCCACCCGGTGGCGCACAACGCGTACAAATCAATGCTTGCACGATTTAACAAAAGTCACCGACTGAAGAAGTAGCTTTAACATTTTTGCAAAGGAGAATGAATTTACGTGATAAATGTTATCTAAACGAAGCATAATACCCAGAAAAAAATGTCATCTAAATGAAGCGTGATACCAAGAAACAATGAAATCAACTTTTTTCAACTCTATTCAACGTTTTCCACCTTTCACAACAGAAACAGCACGCCGATTTCAAATTCGTCTTTTCCAAACACTTTTGTATACTTTGCGTTTAAAGCTGCATCATTAGGCCTGTGTCACAATTATGTCATAAACATAATACAACCGTTAAAGATGGTTTTGCTCGTAAACAAAATCGCGCGTAAGGTCACTCTATGCATCACCCTATTGCTAGTAACGCCAGCCTATATCCAATATCCATCATGTTTAGTTCACTTGGAGTTTAGCGGGGCATGCGTGCTATGCAAACGTACCAGAAAGCTGAAAGGTCATGCCTAATTTGTCTCCAAACGTTACGACAATCTCGGTCTTCTACAAAACAACAAACATTCCAAATTCCGCCAGATTTATCGGAGTTGCATATCTTGTCAAATATGTGTAGTCGGAGAAAGATGCGCTGGCTTGTTTCCTCCTGCAAGCGTTCAACCTGTGCTGCGGTTGATTGTCATCTGATATGTCGTATGTTGATCGGATCAAAGTCCTGTACAATTAGCGCAACATGTTTTCCGGGAAAATTGAGCGTTGTTGGCTTAATGCTGCGGCACTTTATGGAACTCAGGTGCCAGTGTCACATAAGCGTGTCAAATTATACCCTATGCCCATATAATTACCGTCATCCTACTTGGTACAGTTCCGAAAAAAAGTTGAGGATTTTAAGTGTTTTGTGCAACATTTTTACTTTTCGTTAAACCACACGACTCATGTATAAAGACAGAATCTTGAACAAAATTTACAGTTAATCTTTCTGTCATTAGCTTAGGGCAATAGCAGTCTGCGCCGTGTGCACGTTTTTTGGGTGAAACGACATGTTGTAGCATTCAATGCTGACCTTTGGCTAAGGTAAAACAGTATCAAAGGGCGATGGTGTATCACGCATGTTAAATAAAATATTTATCTATCTATGCTTATTGCTTAATTACTATCAGGACATTAGTATAAAATATTTATTCTGCTGTCAGTATATTTTTATACCATCTGTAATTTTATAAAGGACTCATGTTGTATTTCTTTGCCCACCGTTACATAAGCAGTTATAGCTAACTGGATACATAACACAAAAATTTATCAACTTTCACTTGCCTAATACATTTTTTCAGTAAACGATTTATCATTCCTTCTTCACTTAAAACAAGGGTTTCACAACCGAGCAAGAAAGGCTAAAAATAAAATAAAGAGCTAATGTTTTATCAACATGAGGCTGCAAAACCCGACGTATCAAAGCTCTGTCACCAATGATGACGCCTTTATTTGCTGTGTCATTCTTTTTATTGATTATAAATTGGATGTCGTTTTCTCACGACCCTCGAAATCTTGGAGAAATTGAACAAATATCTTAAACCACTGAAAATGATGATTTTCGTCGTTGTACTAAGTCACGTGACCTTCGCACGAAAGAATCTGTGTCGTCATCGAGATGAACTCTTCGCCGGCCAAAACACACACTCGTATGATTTGTACATCTGTCCGGTATTAAACGAATTGTATGGCATAGCTAGATGGTTTGCGTGCGTGTGGGAAGGCCTTGTCATCCAGTTCGGAATTCTCGTGCCGGCACGACCCTCTCCGAACCGAATCTCGTTCTTAAAATATAACTTGGCAAACATCAAGTCAAAAACTACTTTAACAAGACAGGTCGTCGTTTCCGTTTGATGAAAGCAAAGCGTTCTTTAAGCGGCAAGCCGGTTGGGTAATTTTTCACTTCGTGAAAAGCATCAAAGAATGACAAAAACGTCACAGCACTTCAAAACGCACCAACACGCATTGAATTGTCTGTGGAATGTGGCCCTTCCTGCTTAGAACCAACCACTGCATTGACGGTTACAATAGTTACACAAGCAACTCATTCAAAAGTGAAGTGTTCTGGTGCGTATTGTAATCGAATCGCCTCAGACTTGGAAATAGCGACCCATATAGGAAACTCCAATCCCGCATTTTTGTTATTTTTCTCGAGCAATCGAAGTGCAGATGAACAATGCAATCTGGCCGAAGCTGAAATTGTGTCGCGCTGGCTGCAAATTTCCGCCTGCACAAGGCTATCGAAGTCTGTGCAGATAACTCCCCTGCCTCACATAACTCAATTATCCGTGGGTTTTATTGAGGAAGCGGAGCTGATGTGTCACTCACTCGAAAAAGCGCCATTGCGCTGTCATGGTATGGCTATCGGGAGTCCAATTTCAAGATTAGAAACTGCACCACACTGACAATACCGCTCAACCAGCTCATACTTCAATGAGATGAGCGGACCATTTATTTCTCGTTTGAGCCGATTTTACGACCTCGGGGGAGCGCGCAGTCTCAGGATTTTATTTGCGAGTTCAACTTTTGGAAAGATGCGCTGGCGTTTAAAACGTTTTTGTACTCGTACGAGCGTGGATTTTAAGACGTCTTTCCTGAAAAGGATTGTCCCGCTTTCGTTGCTAAGTTGCCCATTACAAAGATACGTTTCTGTCTACTGTGGTTTATTAATACGAGCCGGAAGTCGTTAGTATTGGCTTGGAACAGTGCCATTGAGGATATTGGCGTTATTTCCGCTTTGACAAGGGCACACGACGCAGACAAAACATGACACGTTGATCAGTCACGACGAGAGGGAATTTTACAATTAGATTATCTTCATATATAACATTGCCTTTCGACATTTTGGACCAGAAACCGGCCAGTTCTGTTGCCAAACCAAAAGTTCATGTTACCATCTTTAAATACCCTGTACCGCTAACCCCGACTTTCAGAAAAACGCATAACTTGCGCAATATTTTATTTCCAGTTGAAGTTTGTCACGAAGCCTGGAAACTTCTTCTCATTCTTCTGTATGATGAAAACGCTGACGTCAGAGAAATTGCTTGCGATATTGTCCACGTGGTGGCGAGAGCAAAAGGTCAAGATATGACAGGTGACCAACCCTTTTATCTTACAAGATGTAGGAAGGTATAGGGCAAAGCCTAATATCGGCGTTTAAGTTCTTTCGTAAAAGTTTGCAGTCCCAAGCATCAGCAGCTTGGAGGCTTTCGTACATTTACAGTTTATTACGCGCCCTAACATTTTCCACCTCAATTTATCGCACGGATCGAAGGTTTTTTTCCTAAGTAACCCGATTTTGCTATTGTCCCATACATTTTCATTTATTATCGAAACATTTAGATCCCTGGCGCCGGCGGTGCAGTAAAACGTGAGCGACGAAGACCTTATCGTTGCTTTTGCTCCAAACTCCTCGTAAAAAGATAAATATCACGGCAAATTTTATCCATTAAATGTAATTTGAAGGTTTTGCCTTTCCCATCTTTATCGCAAGCCCTTTCTTCTTCGTCACAAACTACTAGTGATATTTTGACTTGTCTTTCGGATTTTTTGGGGTTTTTATTGCTTTAATTTTGGTTAAATGATCGAGTGCCTAATGCGGTACTGTGTTGTTGTGCTATTTTTGTTGCAATAACACACATACTCTTAATTTCAAAAGGTTTAAATACCCAACACTTGAACTTTTAGATGACGGTGACCTTAATTGATATTGAATTACGACTTAAAATGGTTCTGAAAAGTCACGTTTGCATTACAGGGCACCAACTGGTAGACTGCCTCGCAATGGAAATAGCATTGGATGTATATGTCACCATGTACAGTGACTGTGACGCGCAACGCTGTCAAGCAACACTGGATCAAGTGATAAGTTTCAGCCACTCTGATCTTAAAACAGTAAGTCACGTGCTTTCATGCATTGAGCATAAACCTCTGAGGCGCCATGCTGCTAGTAGACAGTAAATCATTGGCATTCATCATAGGCTATAGTGCGTTTAATACTGCATATGCGTCTGAAGCCGTTTACGCCATCCGTTAAAGATCAGCCAGGTAGTAAATGCCAAACATCATGCTAAAATCACAGCCGGCAAAATGTCAGTTTGTAGCAAAACTCATTCCCGTAGCATAGTTTGTTGTCATCAACGCTGTTTGTTTTACTTGAACCAGGCTGGCATTTGTTCCCGCCGCACCTTAAAAGTTCTTTGTTTTCGATGTTTTTGTAATTCGTCTATGTACTTACAGGCAGAGGCCAACAATCTTTCTAATTCCACGCAGCTATTTGAATCGGGATCATGGAATACTTACGTGGAGAACCCGTTGCTGAAACAAGTTATTGCCAAGGCACGACGCAGTATCATGTCTGCTTAGACCGAAACCTAGTCTGCGTCAAACATGATTTCGCATTTGCAACTAAAGAAATACCGTATTTCAAAATTTTGCCAAAGTGGTAGATGCAGCTTTTAGACAAGTCATTTTTGAGCGAAATTGGGCTTTGATATTCGATTATTCCAAGCTGAAAATAAACACCAACACCATGTTATTTTCCTCATTTAGGCTAAAGAATGTTTGACGACGTAGGCACTAAATACAGAATGAAAAACAGCAACATCCTTATAAAGTGCTGTGTGATTGTAGCTAACAACTGTTTCTGATTTTTTTGAGATAATCTTATGTGCAATCGTGAACTGTTTATGGTTATATTTATGACATTTTTTCAATTCTACAAAAAAAACGGTGAAGTGCATTTATCGCCAGATCGCTTCATCATTGCTGGTCGAAGGTCGGCCTTGGTTTTGATGGTTTCAACCTGTGGTTGTCTGCAGGGGCAACAGGTATCAAATGTGAAATACGGAAAATGTACTGAACTTTACTATTCCTGTATAAATCGAGTTATTTGAAAGACTTACAGTAGAATTGCGTTGTGTGTTACCGGCTTTTTCAGTACGATGACTTGACTCCTGATTTAGCATTTGGTTTGACACTAACGTTGCGTGCTCCCTGCTATTCGGCTACATCATTTGAACTTCTTACCTCAACTAAAATTCTAATTAGGCGTTTTGAAAGCCGAAGTGTGCCTCCTTGAAACCGCAAATTTGAAAAAAAATAGCGTAGGCGGATCTTAATTACCTTACCTGTGGAAAGGTCATTAGCACAGCCGTGAAGGTAATTTGATGTCGATGATTGGAACATCAGTTGGCCAAAATAAAACCAAAATGTCCGACAACAAGTCCTTTAAAATAACCTGGGCTGCGATAGAAAAGGTTACTCGTCGTACTTTTTCCTATGGGTTTATGGAACGTAATTTTTCGAGGAAAGTATCCAGTTCTCGGAACTGGGGTTGAAACACTTTAAAATATGTCTTTTCCTTGAATAGCTTTCTGAAAATTTTGTGATGCAAATCTGTAGCGATAATATTTCGGGTTAATGTACTACTACAGGTATCGTTGTTTTGTTGCTACTATTAGCAACTAAATTTGGATGTTACGTGCGAAGTTAGCCGCAAGACTGACTCCCGTGAACAATTTAAACGTTTAAGAAGACTTAAAATATAAAAGAACAAGTTGTGGTGACGTAATAGGCCTTGCTAATGTCACGAAATGCGGATAATCTACAGCCAAAACGTTTTCAGACGTCAAATTATTATCTTTAGACACAAAATACCCCTAATATTGGTGGTTGATGTGGGTATACAAATTTAAATTGGTTACCAAGCCAACGGCAGTCTGCGGTTTGAAAAGTTTAATCCAATCAGGGATCAATTACGGTCATGCTTCAGTGCTTTTGGTGAATGCTTGCATGAGTGGCGTTTCCTTACTGCAACAGGTCTTTGTCATGAAGATGACTGCGCCTTTCTTTATCTAATTTGAAAGAAAGATAATTTGAGTTTGGGCTGTTGCTTCCCTTGCTATATTGCTTCGTTCTTGGGCCAGTAGCTGACATTTAATAAAGAAGCTGGGTTTTTTTCAATTTATATGATTAAAAGAACATCTACTACGTGTTTGTTGATTTAAAATATAAATAACGCCGAATTCTTATGTGCGTAATATTACAGTTGACAACAATGTAAAAGCTGCAATTTTTAAGGTTTGTATACAGAGTTAGCAGACTGAATAAATGTACAAGGAATCATTGTGGCAAACGTAGCGATTTAAACCTCACACAAAAAGTGTCGATAAATCTGTAAAGTGTCCATTGATGACCAAGTCAATTTCCGTATTTAATGGCCGTTTTTGACGCTCTAAAACTGTCACCGACATTTAATTTGGCAGAACGGTTTCGTTTTCTTTCTTCAGCACGTTCTCATATTCCCTTTTGAGCGGCTGCAGACGACGACTTAGCAAGATATTGTGATGTCATAAATGGCGTCACTCAGTCAATTGAAACGCCAAGTGAACCCACTGAAATCAAATTTTTAATTTGATCTACTCTGAACCCAGACAGGTCAACGGTTACAGAACTCAATGCTTATTTGCGGCTAACGATCGATAGATTTACCAGCTGGGAAGAAGCTTGAGGAAAAACGGCCGTCAGCCGTTTGTGTGGCAATAAACAAGTGTCGATCTATGCTGCTTACCTTCTGCCGTTGGCTCAGGCATAGACAAAATGTAACATTGCTTCGCTGTAGGAGTGCATGCTTTTCTGGACAGCATAGTTCCCAAGAATTTAAAAATAGGGTGTTATCTTGTTTTGCCCTATCGTTAATCCATGTTGTGACCTTGTAATCCGAGTAGAAAATCATGACTTTCTCCCACACAGCCCACTTTAAGCTTGCATAAAAGTCGTGAAAAGACGATTAGCTTGACTGCTTGTTATGACAACTTTTGTCACGATGGCGATAGACGAAATGGCAGTTGGGCTTAAAATAAACTTGCAAAATATTTTTTTAATTAATCGCAAAAAAGTTGTAAAATATTACGGGAATTGTAGTAACTTATAGACCGATCGGATATTTATGTATATAGCCTATCAAGATTTTCTAATTCATGTTTTATAGCCTAATGATGGTTGCCTCAGTAAATTCTGTTGTCATAAATCAAATGATTTGCGTTTAACAGTTATTTGGAGTAATTACAACATAATTATTGAATTGCTTCAAAGCTTTTAATATAGCTTGCCGTAATTGCATTATCTATAAGGCTTATTAAAAGCCTAACTTATATAGTGGTTTATTTGAGGGCTTATTTCATTAAAATTTCTAAATCAAATGAATCTATGTAAAATAATGTGCGAATGAAGAATTTCAAAATATAAAACTTACATAAGTAAACGCAAAACCTTTGTAATTTTTATTTCCGACTATAATCGCTAGGATTTGTCTGTCTTTAAAAAGAGTAGGCTAATTCATCCCTTTCCTTCCAATGTTTCACTTATCGGAAAATGAAACAAAAACTATTTTATTCAAGATAATTTGTTTTTAGGTTGTTTGAAGTGATGTTACACTGCAACTTTGTTGTACATTTTTGATCTTTTCCATGTTTCACTTCTGGGGTTACTTTTAATTCGTGATGGAAACAAACATTCTTCAATAACAATGTTTTGCAATATATGTAGACTTATGGTATATCTTACTTGTGACACAGCGAACACGTTAATAGACTTATGTTTTCAATCGGTGGATAAACAACAATCCGTAAAAGGTGATATTTTTAAACTTTTAATTTCTTTAAGTTGTTTCATTAAACTTATTTTCTCTTACAGCCTACTTTAACTACGTAGTAGCACACGTTGTTGGTTCTCACGGCACTGTAGGCTGAAGTTTCAATTTAACGCGGAGATCAATGTCTACATCTTGGTTTTGCCCGACACCTTTCTCCTTTTAATAGTACTTTTCTCCTTGCCATCGAACGGTGTTTGCCGCTTCGAATTACTGCTTCTTTCGGGTGATTACCGTGCAATATGTACACTTATGGTCAATACTTCTTACTCATTCATGTTAGTTTGTGCAATTGTATAGTGTGTTACCGTGGGATTTTTCTGTCGTCTTCACCTGCACATGCGGTAGTTGACTGCTTTTCCAAAACCTGGACATGGAACAAGTTTGCTTCTAAAATGTTAAAATAACTTGGCGCCGGTTCCTATGTTTGCTTCGTCAACATGATATCAATAAAAGCGGACGAACAGAGATAAAGTGGTTTTGATGGCATAAAGCACCACATGTTGACAGTGCTGGTTTCCAAAAAAGATCCACATCCAACGTTATACTTTCGGCCTAAAACGTTTTTTGGTTTATACTCAAAATTTTGAACTGACAAATGTATCCATTGGCTATTTCTGTCGCAAACCCATAGTTTTTCTTTTTAAATCTTTTTTTTGTTGAATTAACTTCCATATTTAACGATTGCTTGTTGATCAAAAGGTAAATGTGTTTTTCTTTAAATATATGGAGAGGTTGAAATGTAATCATGACAATTCAATCAATTAAAAGTCTTAAATGTTACGTCATTATTCTCAGGTAACTATTACCTGCATCAGAAACAGGTAAAATAGTTTTAGTGGAAAAAAAATCACGAAAAGTTTGCAAAATACTGAAAGAATACAAAATCAAAATTACCTAAAGCTATAATGATACGCTGAGTAATGATGTTCGGTATTATGGAAATTTTTAAATTGTGTTGGAAACTTTCGCAACTCGTAAACAATATTAATTAAAACTAAACTCGTCCGTTTTTATATGTTTGAATACTCATTACATCAATCTTCATTTAAGGTGTATTTTTGGTGTTTTTTCGTAAAATTTTTGATGCAGTATTCGTAAGGTTTTACCAAGTTTTATTTCATAGTAAACCCGATTTTTTGTAAGTAATATTTACCCACAAACCTTATTTTTATTTTCAAAGATATTATAATTATTATTCCATTGACTGAGTACGTTGCTGAAGATCCAAAGCCATGTTTGTTAAAAGGTAAACAGAAGTATAGTTAGATTTAATTATAAACTACTATAAGTTAGGGTTAATAGCCTATATACCGATGACATATTATACGTAAAAAGGCCCGATTTAATTTAACACGACAACTGTAAAAGTGAACTACCGTTGACCCATCAAAGTATAATGTTGCCAGTGAGCTTATACTGTATAGACGTTTCTTTTATATGTTTCCTACAGAAATTATAGTAAGACCCCGATAACTGACAACTTCACTGATGTATTCAATTAATTTTTTTTTTCGATTTTCTCCGTACGAGTGCGGTTCTAAAGCTGTGACAAAAGCTCCATGACAGAAATAAACCAATTCAGCTATTTCTTTGAATTTCTTCGCGTGTAAGCATAGCCTTCGTGCCTAGGTAAAGTATATGCAGCATGAGTACCACAAATACCGTCGGTTTTAATTAAAAGTCACACTAAAGAAATACTTATAATTGTCTGCACGTCTTCAGGCGTTTCTCCCTCTCCGAGCAATCATTCTAAATATACGCAAGTCCCGCGCAAAGTCGTTGATTGCATCGTTCGCTGAAAATATGCCACCATAACACGACAAATAAATAGCTTTAAAAAATACACGTTTATCTTCTGCTATGTGACTTTTTACGGGGATTTTTGGATTTCCGTTACGTCATAACACGTTTCCGCATGGACTTACCTATCTTTGCAAACGTCACAAGTTTCAGAGAATTTTTCCCATCGTGATCGCAATCTACAGCAGATCTTGCCAAAAACGAGAAACTCTGCAACGCGCCGACAAAGAAAAACCAGAGAACTTAAATGAATTTGATTAATTAAATTATTTATCATAAGCCGCTTGGTAGAATTTGAACATCACCTACCAGCGCACATTTCCTGTTTTCGTGGTTGCTATTCTGCACGTAATCAATAAAGATCTACACGTATGTACTGCAACAATTTATTATGCTAGTTTGTTGCTAAAAATAACGATTGTGCGACAGCTATAGGCACAGAACCAAATGTGATAGATGACTTGCAATATGGAACCGAAATTGCTAGCGCTGTATACAGACGTTTGTGGTGGTACAAATGTGGTGACATAATTCTATATAAATCTAAAGTGTAAGTATGCCCAAACTGTTCACAGTCCCGCGTCGACTTCAGTTGGAAATAAGTCGAATTTCAAAATTTCCGAGTCCTTAGAGGTGAGGCGAAGATTCCATTATGTCAGAGATTGTGTAATGCAATTATCCCAAAACGTCACACATCGATTTCGAACTTTAAGTTTGGCATTGTTTGGCAACTTAAAGTTTGGCATCCAAACTCTTCTCGCATAAACATTGTCGAGAAATACCCGTCATATTTTTAACCCTTTTACGCATTCGCGTCAGCAGCAATGCGTATAGTGTAGCCGGAATCTGGTAGTTTCAATGGACCTTTTGAAATACGCCTTGTCCATTGCAAATTTTTCCTGTAGTTGCGGATATACCCTTTCCAGTGACCCCAGGCCAAAAGGTCATCGGTCACCTGGTCACGGTAACAATGGAAGTGAAGTTTGCCGAGGAATAAGTTTTGTCACGTGATCAACTGCAATGGTGTCATAGCGTGATTACCAGGAACTTGCAATACAATGAGTAGAATGAATATCATCTTGATACTGGGATTTTACTGCAGTGCTTCCCGGAATGACTCATTTGTTTATCACAATTTCGATGAAGCTTACAGGTTAATCAAACTTCCGTTAACGAAACAACTTTTACAATCTACAATCTAGTCTCTATCAGAACAACATTTGTAGGTTTGTTCGTGTTGAATTTCAGTTTTAAGCCTTGTTTATCAATGTGCCCCTGTCCAATGAGCGTATATCCAAGCTAGCAGATAATGTCCCTGATATTGTCCGGTCCAACAAAGTTCATAAAAGGTTAAAGGTCAGACACGAAAAAATAACACATCAGAGAAAATGTTAATTCGCTTTCTTTCAAAACAGGCTACCTTTTGTGCATTGTATAACACTTGCTGTTTTAACTGGATTAACTGAACCCTTTTACGTTTGGGTTTCGCATTCCAGTGGGTCAACTTTGCAATGAAGCTGATAAGCCAATACTACAAAGATTTTGAAATTAATTAGTAGTTGATAATGAATATATGCCTAAACATGGCCAGCCAGGCCAGACGTTTAGTTGCGCAAATGCACAATGTGCTATGACTAATAATTTCCACTTGGTTCAGTTCCACTAAATCCTCTGATTAAAAGCACAGGCGGTCATAACGAAATATGCTTTTCTTTGAATCTAATTTGTTTTCATTCAAAACAGCCTATGTGAGTATACTTAACTGCTTATGCAGCAATTTTGATTTTAATGTTTTCACCTATTATTAAGCTCGGCCTTGATGCGTTATGAAGTAGCACTTTAGCCTTAACAATTTGAAAAATTCTGTTAAGTGTTCTGTGGTTTTAGTAGACTTTACCACTTCCCGTTTTGAAAAGCTTGTTTTTGCAGAAGTTAATCTTCGTAAAATGTTGTGATCCGTTATAGCAGCAGTGGTGTATTGGAGGGGGATCCCCGTCCCCCCACTTTTTCTTGACGAGGGATCGCGATCCCTTAGTTTTTCTTGCTTTGTGTCATTTTGTCCCCATTTTTATATACATTTGGATACCATACCTGCTTGACGGTGAACCTCACTTCTTTTTTTAGGAGTATAGGTTAGATTAATATAATTAAGGTTAATATAATTAAGGTTAAGGTTAATACAATTTAGGTTAGCAGTGCGTCGGTTTTTGCAATAATTTGCGAACAGCCTTTGAACTACTTTTCCAATATGACTTATGTGTGATCTGAAACTTTAACTCTAATGAAAATTTAATGAGTTTTGGATTTTGGTATCAGTGCGAGTGACACAAAAAACCTTACTTGTTTGCTCACAAAGCCAGCAAGATTTCCCCTAAGTCGGTTCCAAGCTGTGCGCATCTGACTCAGTCAACATTTTTATACTATTTGCCAGTTAAAAAGCGTAGTAAGCTAGAAAATTACACAAACATAAATAAACGTGCTGTTACATCTTCAAATGTTACTCATATAGTTAATTACGTGATTGATACACCCGAGGTAAGACTTCGTGCTGTGTCTAATAATAGCAACGCCGTAGCGTTCAGGGCACGAAACAGCATCGGGCTTATTGTTTTTGGGGGATGCAACTTATTAAACCATATTTAAATAATACCCGACAGAAGTTAGACCTGCAACTATACTGCGTCATTGAACACGTCACAAAAGCTGACTAGCAGCACGCGCTGCAGTGCACGTTTCTCGAAGCAAAAAATGACAGAAATAAATTTTGATTTATGACATAAAAGATTGAGCGTGATATAGTTTCGTTCTAATTATTTCTTCTGTCGTGCTTGCTGCCTCTTACATTGTGTCGTGATGACTTTTTTCACTTCCAAAACTAGTCTGCGTATTCCACTGGACAGTAGACTCGACCTCCATACCATTCACCGAACTTGCGCTTATCAACCTTCAAAACTTTAAGGTTGCTCGGTGGGGTTACAATGATTGCCCCATTTTTTTGATAACAAAACTTGCTGGTTTTTGGGACCATGCTGCAGGTGAGTCAAAGCTATCAGCATGCTAAAGCGTGTAGTTGTAGGTTATGCAAAACTTGGAAACGTGGAACATACTTTCGTAAAACTTGTATTGAAACAGTTTATGTTGTTTAAACCAGAATAGCCTGGCTTGCGTATATATGTTGATTTGAACATATCGGTCAAAACATTAAAAACATATTTCTGAAACGGAACACAATAAATGACTTGCGTTATCATAATCACATGCATTATTTGCGGCGTTTTTCAACTTTTTGTTTAAGCCAAATGATATTTTGAAGCTCTTTTTTGTTGAGGTACTGTATATACGTATTCAGATCAACATTTGTGTTTTGTTCAATGATATAGCTGATACTGTTTGTCTTACTGAAATCCGACGATTAATCGCGAAATTCCTAGAATTGGAGAGTATAGCTGTCTGTAACAAGCAAATTAGTTACAATGACACTGAAAAACAACTTTGAAGATTTCTTTGTGATACCATTGTGAAGAAAGGATATACATCTATGCAATTTAAATGAAGTAAATTTTTGCGTTTAAGCCGTAGGTGTTAGTTTGTATCGAACATCCTTCTTTGAGACTCGCCAAACAAATGAATATGGTTTTTCCATTGACGAGAATATTTTCTGGCA
The DNA here is from genome assembly GCF_947623445.1 of Clavelina lepadiformis. Taxonomy (NCBI): domain Eukaryota; kingdom Metazoa; phylum Chordata; class Ascidiacea; order Aplousobranchia; family Clavelinidae; genus Clavelina; species Clavelina lepadiformis. The sequence goes on along the minus strand of NC_135241.1, from coordinate 5,876,514 downwards.
AGCCTTTGAGAAAGTTCCAGAATTAATTAGTTTTAATTGACTGTTTATTTCGGGTTGTGATCTGTTGGCAAGGCTTTTCGAAGGAAGGCTGAACGTTGTTTTTCCTACCGCAAGCACGTGTCTATATGGCAGACTGTAATTACCCAACATAGCTCATCATATCCATGTGAATGCATTTTAACGACTATAAAAAGAAAAAATTGTTTCATAAAACTTTTACGCGGGCGCGAAATGTATGGGTTGCTTTTTCGGTCACATTCAGGTTTTCTTTCAAGCCAGCAATTATAAAAGGTTTGGGAAGCCACAAATACAGGTCTTTCTCAAACGGTCATTGAATTGGTGCTACCAGTGCAAGACACGGCGCGGTCTAAATCCAGCTCGTTAAAACAAAATAACACTTATTTGGCTAACAGAATTTCGTAGACGAGGAAGGTGATTTTTTGAGTCTACTTTTTGTTTCCAAGTTAGTCCCACTCAATTTACAAAACATCTCTTTTTCCTTCGCCTCTCACATTTACTAGACAACATTACATCATGAGGAGAATGAGTTAACCTTTTCTCTGAAAGCAGGATGCTTACAACGGCGAATGAGCAATGTTTTTACCGCATCAAGAACTAGTAACGATGACCTTGCAATTGCGAAAGTTGGATCAAAACTTGGAACGGTAAGAACGGTAAGAACCTGTAATGAGCAGTTGGCGCTGGTGTTACTTGCAAAGCGAGAAAAACATTTTGCATCCATGATAAAAACGATTAACTAGCCATAGAAGTATTAAAAGTAAAGAGGTGCCTTTATTCATTTCACGATATTCTACTGCGCTTTTTAAAAACACACCAAACAGATGGTAAATGCTTCCAAGTTTATTGTACAATCAAAACTTGATAACGGAGACTGAATAATGCAAACATACTGCTTGTCGAAGACAAGTACTGTTACTGACTATAAGTATTCAGTAAAATGGATGTGGGTTTTCGCCAAAACATAGTCATTTATTTCGTTGTCTGCCTCCGGCCCACAAGCTTAAAATATATTTTTGTGCCAAGATGCTTTATTTATAATTTGTTTTCTTCACAAACCGCATCATTTGTAGTTATTTTTATCAGACAATTTTCTTTTCACCGTAAATAATAAATGTCGTCAAGTCTATATTTTCTCCACCCACAATTATTGTTTGGTATCGCTATTAATAATTAATTGGTCCCTATCTGAAAACTTCCTCTTTCAAGAAGAAAAGGCTTAGGCTTGTTTATAGCAACAACTCTTTACACTCAGTTATAGACTTTGACCAGGCTGACGCACACCAAGTGCAACGTATTGCACTATAGGGAGGGAAGTTTGTAGGGTGAAGCTGCGTGGATGCGATTGACCAGGTCGCATGACAATTGCTATCGTGTAAATCTAAGTCACGTGACTCATTTAAGCACCTGTGCAACGTTGCATTGCAACAATTAATGGAAGAAACTAGCTAAACAACGCGCTAAAGGTATTTCCAACACCAAAAACGTTTCATATAAACACCCTTGATGATAACAATGAAGCAAATAAACCGAATGATCGAGTGACATAAAACCTGTAAAGCAGGGGTACTCAACTATTCTTAGCAAAGGTTCAGTTAAAAAAATTCAAAATTTGCTGAGGTCCGTTATAACTCTCATGAAATAACTTACAGTCATACAAATGTATTAAAATACGGTATATAATATAATAATTCTCTGAATGGGTATTAATTTACCACTTAAATACTCACTGATTAAATGAATAAGCAGGAATAATAAAGCTAATGATGAACAATTTCATTTGCGTAAATACTGAGACCGATAAAGTCCGGATTCAGCACTGAAAAGGTCCGCATTCGGACCGCGGTCCGCCAGTTGAGTAGCCCTGCTGTAAAGGAGCAGAAAGCCTAAATTTGTCCTCAGCAACTGCGTATCGAGGATGCTGATGGAATGAACCTATAAATAAGTTCTCATCCACCTACTGGAATATTTATATGACCAAATCGCTATGTTTATCTGCTCCGTTCCGAGTAAGAATGACTTGCATCTGGCAGTAATGGTGAAATGCGGTGGAAGAAGAATGAAAAACTCCGCATCCGGTTTCAATTCGTCACGATTCTTTTTAAATCTTAATTATGTAGAAGATAATTTCTACAGTCGTTTCCTTTTTAGGCCGCAATAATAAAACTTCAGTCTAGTTTGCTTTAAACGTTGACATGCTTTGTTCGGTTCATCATTTCATAAAGTATATAGGTTACTATATACAGCATCTACACAAAGGATGCAGTAAATTGAGCTTTCTCTATGATTGTGCACGATTGATATTGCTTAGCACAAAGACATAATTTGAACATCACAAGTCGTATAACCATTCCGTCATAAAATTGGTTCATAAGCCTGTAATTATGAGCCCTAATTAACGAAGATAAGAAAATTCATACAAACGCCTTGCATAGAAATTCAAACAGCAAAAGTTGTTGCACATATCGTAATAAAAATGTAACTCTCCAAGGGAATATGCAAACACAGTTCAGTTTTGCGTTATGTAAGTGTACTTGTGGAATATTACAACTTTCAGAACTAGTGTGCACAAAGTCGCGAAACCAATTAGGGCAATACTTCAACCACCTGGCAATATGGGCTACCATTGCCAAAATGCTTTGTAGTTTAGGTTACACCGTTAGACTTGACATTAATTCGTTTCCAAGAATGTGCGGCTAGATGTCGTCAAATTAAGTTCAACTTTCTAAACCATTTCACAAGAGTTAGTTTGTCTACAAAACCAAGATATATGATCACTTAAGTGGTGTATTTATCATTAACGTATCACGTAGCTGTATAACAATAGCAGAAATCGGTCGTTTTCAAATCCGTATAGTTTGACACCATGTCTGTAAATCTGCTCTGAACTTCGAGCGTTGGCAATCCTCGCGCCACAACCAGTTCCAAGCAAGCAAGGTTTCTAAAGTGATTGCAAAATAACTGTCAGAGTTTAATATAGCAACGAAAAATTGCACGTCAATTGAGAAAACACATGTTGTTTGGTTGTGACCCGCTGCGCTTGTTGGTTACCGATTTCGTAATCTTAAACCTTCTTGCAAAGCACAAAGGAAGCGGCTTTCAAGAATGAAGGAAATTACTTTTGCTGACGGGCTTGGCGTTTAGGCTGTTTACAACTATTGTTTACGTGCGGTGGAGCATTGGTTTAACGATGTTTACTGTAAAAACAAAGCAGGCTAATTTTGTTAAATCATAATTTGTTTGCCTAAAGTAAAAATATCTGTTTTCAATAGCTGGAAGTAGCTTTATAATAAACATGACTCAATCGCTTGACCTGTATTTATTTTGTTGCCAAGTGTGCTATAAAACTACATTTGCACGGCTGTTATCTTACACTAATTAGGAAAAAAAATTCCAATTGGAAACAACCAATTGACTCTGACCTCCATATAGGCTTTTTTTATTTTGCATGATATGTTGAACACAAACAACTTGCATTTAAATACCTAGTAACTTGTGGGTTTTCACCGCAGATGCCAGAAATTTTCACCATAACTCAACATTCGTGACTTTTAGCGTAATCTAATGATCTGTTATATTCGTATTTTCGTGCAAATGAAGAATTTAGCTGTGACCATATTAGTTCTTGTTGGCATTCTCTGGAAACATTAATTCCACTAACCCAAATTATATATACTGGATTTGAGTCGTGAACGCTAAAGCTGAAAAAAATCCATTCGGCCAGTAACAGGCAAAAGTTAAGCCGAAATTATGTCCGAGGCTAATAAACCCATATTTGATCCGAGTTCTTGTTGTAGCTGATAAGCTGGCTTGTAAAGTACACCGTTAATCTTACATGAGTCACGTCACAGGAAGACGGAAGTGAAAGTTACGTTTGAAAGAATGAAACTCTTACGCAGTGGCCTGCAATTGCAAATACATGCCAAAAGAAAAACGAACACCTTTGTGTTCTGGGTTTTAATCTTTCTATATATGACCGAGTGCAACAGATATCAATCGTAACACCTATTTGACCAACAAAACGCTAATGACCCATATACGTAACGTCGGCAATCCTCTAACAACGTGTTCTAAATCAGGGGAAAGGGGTAATAACGTCAATTACCTAATTGTTGTGAGAAAACAGGTTGCAACGCGTTGCAATGACGGTTGCCATTGCGAGTGCGGAAAATTGCGGGTTAAGTAAGTACACACTGCTAAAGGAAGCAGCGACGCGTTTCACAACGCAACACAGTTTGGCGTGTTTGTGCTGTATGAAAGAACAGACTGGTGCTTGGTGTCCTCTTTCTGTTCTATTTTTTGTGTTTGGTCAAATGATTTTATTGTAGCAATGTTCTTAGAAATGCTTGACTTTTGTCGCTTGCTGCCAAGGGTTCCAAACACATTTGGGAGCTTCTGGGCAAATCCTGGAAAATCAAACGAGTGCACAAAGTGCTTGCAACCATCGAAATGTAAAATACCGGTAGTATATATAAATCTTTTCAAGGTCTTCCGGTGGTATTTCAGCGAAAGGAGTAATAATTAAACTACTGTATTTATAAGCTTTACAAAATGTTAAGCTATTTTTCTGCTATTTGTTGTACAAAAATTTGTGTACAATGACTTTAACAATGTCGTGATTGGTTACGTTAATCTCTTGTGTCGTGCGACCACAGAGCTGGATAATTATGTCAAGAAAAATTGTTTTCAACCAAGTTTATACGCGAAAGCGGGCCAATTGATAATAACGTTCGTCGCTGGTCGCGCTGCGGGCCAGGCTATAGAAAATTAATCGTTCGTGTTTATTTCGAGCGTTGTTGATCTTTTGAGATTAAGAAAACGTCATTTTGCGTTTCAAAGAAATTTTTCACACACGCTTCCAAGAAAAGTACTATAGAAAAGCGCCTTTTGCTGTTATTTGTGGCCAGATTTGTCTTAGCGGTATTAATCAATGTCTCGTTTTTCGACATTGACATCAGCTAGCAGGTTACGAATCAGCACTTACCAAAACGCCTCCTGCCTTATTAGTAATTTGTCAGTCTTTCATACGAAAACCATAGAGTCTGCCTGCGTAAGTCTACAGAATTTTCGTGGCAACGCCGGCAGTCGAGATGCGCTCGATGAAGTTTGTTTTGCGTTCTAATAAACACAATATTAGTTACGTCAATAAACGCCATTAAACATCCTTGAGACAAAGGGATGAGTGACTGCATTGGTAATCGACGTCATTGTCAAGTGTATGTTGAGAGCCATTGTTATTGTAACACTTTTAAAGTTGCATAATGTATATATACATAATGGCTGAAATTGAGATGCTTCATAATGTGATGGACCGCCATGTACAACACTTTTCCGTGCACGACGAGTGCTCTCTAGTAAAACAAATGGGTTTGTTCGACAATGTGTTTATAACCATTTGAGCGTTGTTTCACGACAAAGAGAAACGTTTAGGAACGAAGACGACGTGATACCCGACATGGGTTTGCCGTATTTAATCAGCCGGTACGACAGTAAATTTCGTTTTGCCCAGATACCAGATGTTCTTTGAAATTCTTGTCTCTGAGATGCGGCTTATTATATAAAGTACTAATTACGCCATGTTGTGGTAACTTTGACATATCATTGTAAACAGTCAGACCTGTATTGAATCATGAGTAAATTTACAAATATTTACGCCAATTGTTGCGCTGCGATTGAGTAATGCGATCAAGTCGCGTGATTGAAATTGTAATTGTCACAGGACTCCTTGATTCACCAACTGTTTCCCGGTATCACGTGACAGCCGGTGTTGTAGTGTAATGAATGACTTCTTCAGAGCAAACGCATTTTGAAATTTTAACTTTGTGCGAGCTTTGTGCGCGTCACGTGACCATGTCTTCTGCGGCTTCAGCCCGAGGGCTTCAGTGCACTTGAGGTTTCGGTGGAGTTGTTCTTTGCGCGGCACTTGTAACTGCAAGCTTAGCTAATTTAATTAATTTCCTTTGGTAGCGCTGGAAGCACTTGGTTTTCTTCGCAGTTGTTGAAAGCTAAAAAAGTTTTTTGGAAAGGTTATTGCGCTGATTTTCGCGCTTCCAACTCACATCAGGCCAAAGCAAGCGATGGCGAACATTATACGGTTAGGTCATCCGGCACTTAATGTTGAATTTTTGTCCTTAATGTCCAATTCGTTCGTTGCCTGTTCACCAAGCGGTTATTTTTACTATACATTTCGTGATTTTAACGCTTGCATAATAAACAAGATGACAAATTAGCTGTAGAGATAGACAAAGTAATAACTGATTGCTTCTACACAAATGGATTAGGGTTTTGCTGAACTCCGAATATGGTTCATTGGCTCTGGTTTAAACCTTAATACCAACATGCCTTTATTATATCTTTTTTCTTCTGAGGTTTGTGCTTGAAAAAGGCTTTTAACCGCCTGGCGGAGGTTACTTAAACCACATGACGTCACACGCGCACTCTGCTTTATCTTAGCTTATCTTGGGAAGATTTCAGAGCAAATAACTTGCCTTTTAAAAGAAAGAAGCTATAGGCGCACCAGAAAGTATTTTAGTTTTCCCGGTCACTTTTTAATGATCTTCACCAGAATTTCTTTGTTTGACTTGGTATTCTAGACCGAACTAAACACACACGCGGTTAGGCGAAGAAATTATTCCCATCGATGCTCGTGATTGGTACCGTAATGTAAAACTGCTATTAAACATAAGAGCCATTTTTTACATGGTGCACATGAACCAAAGGTATATGCTTACCGGAGAACACGCCAGTCAATTTTTGCACGGTTGAATTGCATTTTGAGGCTAATTGACTTTTTTCACCAGGTAATACTATAGCATGCTGAGTTTGATTTTCTAAAAAGTTAAACTTACGCCTGAAATCGGATTTCTCAAAGAGCCGCACAATGTCGAAATTATAGAAAAGAGACAAGCCAACTTTGTTTGCTTTTTGTCGCATAATAACGTCTTGTATTTATTTAATCCGTACCTATTCCAGAAAGGAGATTTGTTGCCAAGGAAAGTTCGCCTGGTAAATAGCAACTCAGAATGTAATCCATTCAGGTAATGTCGTCCGTGTCTTTGTTCAAATACTATTTATCATACATCTTCTTCACACATACGAAATAAATTAACTGGAGCGTCACACTAACGTGGGCGGTGGCCGCGCTATATCCAATCAAATCAATGCATTTCGGGCTGCATCTTTTTATTACAACAGTGGCGCAGGTTAACTTTAGAACATGTGCATGTGCATAAAACTTGGGGTCTTTATCTCAATTCTAACGCCGGAATAACCTACACTTTGTAATAATATAGTCCCTAATTATTATTTCTGGCACTGTTTTCAATATACTGTAATTCAGTACTACTGTATATGCTTAAACTCCAATCGTTACCCAAAAACATTGAAACTGTTAGCAAGAATTATATCCTTGTGTTATTTTTACCATTTTGTTTTATTTCAAATAACACTAAACGGATAAAACAATGGTCAAACTCTGAAAATTTTTACAACTTATCTTAAGATATATGTCAGTGTTAAACCACTTGTTTGCCATTCAAGTTACACGTGCGAGCTCACTGGCAATTTCCTTTGCTTGTTTGATCTGTTACTGCTAAGCCATATTGCAGCGACCTACAATATTTGGTCGGGTTGCATGTCATTGGCACGATGTTAATTAAAGTAATGGAGTCTTACTGCTTTGCGTCTCACGACAGTTATCAGCAATTTTTTAGGTAAATATTTATTTGAACCGAGTCGAGTAAAGTTAAGTCGCAACTCAAGAGAAATCAAAATAATGCGTTAAACTTTTATAACGTTACAATACCGTTACGTTAAGTCGGTTATGTTGTATGCGTTATGGTTGTTTGAAATTTAGATGGATGATATTTTTTCATAGAAGTACAATATTTTAAGAATATGTCTGCTTCTATTACCTAAACTCCTAAAGCTTCATTTTTGTTGACACATTTATCATAACGTGACTCGAATCAAGTCAACTCATTTGAAAATGTGACTGGAGTCATTGACACAGATCAAGTCGACACGAGTAGTAAAGTGATTGTGCATCGGTATATTTTAGGGACAAGGTTTAAACTATCATTGCCTTTGTATTAATGCTATGTTTTTATTCATTTCCGCCTCATGTTGGTTTGTCAAGTTATACAATGCAGTCCTAAAGTTCCACAGCAGAGATTGAACTGTAATTATAGGCTTTGGTTAGATATGCAACACCCGTCTATCACTTATACTGAGCAGTTGGGCTTCCGCAAACGTTAAGCAGTGAATACAAAACGTAATTTAATCCACTTCGCAAGCGGCCGACTTGCTTGTTTACTACATTCTCATTCGGCAAGTGGCGGAGAATGGGCATGTTTGTCAGAGGGCAGGAAACGCGCCCGAACACACGTGATCAGCATTCGACAACATGCACAACAGCGTACGCCCATACACGCGCACATGTTCTCTCAGTTTGGTCCTTGCACTTTAAAACCATGTGGCGTGATGAAGCGGGGTGTTTGTTGTTACGTTCCCGCCTTGCTACTCTGTTGGACGGACGAACAGTTGGGGATATTTTTTAATTTATTCCCATAGTGCTTATCTCTGACCTTGTAATTGCATGCACAACCTTTCACGCAAACGACATATGTTAAGCAGGACTATAACCACATGGTCAAATTAGAACGTATGATTTTCGTGTATGAACGGGAAATGTGGCTATCGTGTTTATAACTCGGGTTCTGTGGTTGATCTTCGCATTACCCACGCATATGTCTAGGACTCTAGGTCCTTCCAGCAAGTGCTTCCCAAAAACATTTAGCAGCGTTAATGTGACTAGAAACCAGCACTGGTCGCCAGTGACTACCTAATTACTTTGCTCACAATGAGTAACTACTTTTGTGTTTATTGAAGTTTTTTCTTTGTTTGTTACAACTTATAAAGGAACACAATAAATAAAAAGTGTAGAGTGCATTTCAAACAAAAAATAACAAACCCACGGTAAAGACGAAATAGCAGTGCGTGTGAAACAAAAAAGTACAGCACAACAAAAAAAACAGCAAGTAGGCAGTCGTATTAATAAATTAACAGCGTTAAAGCTGCTGCGGTGACAACAGCCAAGCAATGTGCAAAAGCGTAAGAAGAAACGAATAGTAAATGCACCATGTTTTTCAAAATAGTCACTTTGTAAAAAAGAGTTATTACTCTCCTGCTGAGCAATAAATACGCTTACATGTTATAACTAACAAATTTTTCGGTATTTGATTACTGGCGCTCGCACTTACCAAAACAATTGGAAATCAAGTTCATGATAGCTCAATAACAATACAGTGGTTTGTATGCGAGAGCTTTCAATAAATACAGTTAAAATAAATCATCACAAAATTACGAAATAAGGAAGGAGAATTATATGTCGAGAAAATTATGTTGAAAGCTATGAGATGACTCGTTAAACTCGCAAAATGTGACAATACGGTTGCCTAATCGTGTAATTATGAGCTATAAATTTCAACGTAGTGTTTCTTTTTGAAGTTACCACGACAATGCAATCGCACTAATGACGCTTTTACGCGACAGCCGGATGCCCTTAACGCGATATTTTAACCCAGAACCAAATGGGTGGGGCAAATAAGGTCACGTTTTACCCATATTGTTTCCTGTACAACTAGAATATTGCTGTGCAGACTTTCCCTTTTCCTTGGCGTTCCGAATTGATCAAGCTTGCTCTAGGTCATCTGATTGTTCGTCAGCTTGATATTGCTTTTGCTGAAGTTGATATTTAACGGGACTTATTACGTTTGACGTTCACATATTAGCCATCGGTATCACAGGACTGACAAAGTTTGCCTAATTTCTATGGCCCACCCAAAGTAAAGTTGTAAGCTTGTGGCGCAATGCAATTACTTTGGAACAGTTCAATAGGCATAGCAAAGGATCCTGGTTACAGGTTATAGTATTACAGTTTCCAAATTCATTTTACTGTAACGGTCTTTGAGGGACAACAAGTAGGAAACGCCATAATGAACGCAGCCAGACTTCGCAGGAAAGCTTGTGTCACTGCCAGGAAATTTTGCTGCGATTGCATTTTCAATGCGTCACAACCTACACATTTCAAGTGAAGAGGTTTTTCGTACCATTGATACATTCATTGGTAGTTTTTGGTTGCAAACTGCTCAAATACGTCCACAATATGAAAACAAGACCCGCAACTGGCCAAGTCGTTTAGTTGTAGATACAACGTAAAATTCACAGTCGATTTTAAATAAATGTGTGGAGTCCTCGATAAATATAGACAGCAAAATGGAAGCAACAACGCAACACCTCTGCACCACGTGACCAGCAATCGCTTGGAATTATATCATACAATATTACTACAGATATCTACTCACGGTGTAAAAAATATAAATATAAACGCATTCTTTTTTCATATGCAAACGAATGGTGTTGTAAAAAGGCAGTGAATAAACAGCCATGGAAAATACTGTTTCTTAGCATGAAGTCACATGACATAATAATGCACTACTTCAAACTACGAAGTCACACGATTGAAATAATACACACAACACGTGGTGATGAGCGTTTAAAAACGCGGGCGGCAGTTGACTATGTGCTATAGCAGGTGTCATTCACACAAAAACAACTGGTACGCGAGTAAGACGTTTGCAATTCGCCCTCTGGCTAAGTTTAAGCGTAACAAACAATTGCTGCGATGCGCCGCTGTCAAAGGCTGTTGTTATGGGTTGATTCACAATCGTATTTGCTATTGAGATTAGCCTTTAGTACCACGATTGACGAATGAGTTTGTGATCATCTTTAATCCTAAAAATTTTGTTTTCTAGGCACCACAGCCTCTAGGTGCGTAAGTGACGTACCCGCGTACAACGAATTTAAATCCATCATATCATTTTCACCTGTCTTACATCCGTAAAGATAATGAGCAGTGTATAATTTTTGATCAATTTAGGCGGTTTGGTTTGCGGCATAGATTGTTTTACGAGATCTTCAGCTTTCTGTAAGCACAGTTCGAAAACGCGGTGCACGCGGTTTGCCCTATAGGAAATTTTTCGAAATTTATCGAATACGGCTTTATCGCAATCATATTAAATTACGAAAGTCAGCTTAGTGGTGTACTTTGGCTCCGGCCAATGGCGGACAACGATGTTATCATGGTGCATGGTTGAATTCAAACAAAAAAGCGCTTTTTCTCAACCATGGTTGGTCGAAGACACACACGCCATAGCAAATATTTAATAAAGCTTGAAACCCTTTCACAAGGAGAGGCTTTCAGTGTAGCGATGTGTGGCGCCGCTGTCAAAGCAGATAACTGTGCCGATGGGCATGTTACCTGTCATACGTTAATGATTTGAGGATGCTGCTTTTTAAAGCACGACCTGAGTTAGCAAAGGCAGAACTGTACAATCCTACACCTCGCTTATGATGCGATTAATCACCTAGCTTTATTAACAAACGGCTGACTTCATTCATGGACGCGTCATATTATGAAGGTTTGTAAGATGCTGGCGTTGCGTAAACTGCACGGCTGTTTAAGAAAGCTTTCCACGTTGCTGCACTTTAGTTTCGTTGTAATATTCTTTATTTATAATTTTTTCGCGTATTTTGTAGCGATTGACACCGGCTCGTAACTTCCAAGCAACAGAGAAACATACAGCATTGTTGTCGCTTTGTTTATATTTTATGAATAGTAATAAGAATATTAAAAAGCAAAAAAAAACGGTAAAGATAAAATGCAAGGTTTCGTCACAAATAAAAATAGAATAAACAAAGAATAAATTATTGTAAAATATGCCTGAGAAAGGCATGGCCGTGGTTACAACCGAGCCAGTCAAAGAAAAGTAAAGTAACAAGTGACACCTGGTTTACCTAAACATTATTGCCCCGCCCCTAAACAATATACGTTGCAACACAGAGCGAATATCTGCCGGGTGCCTTGTGTATGAGGACACAAAACCCAGCGTGCACATAACAGTCGTTAACAATAATTTAAAATTGAATAATAAAAATAGAAAGCAGCAAAGGCGACGTACAGTAGGGGTGGGGCTCTAGCAGTGATTAAGATGGCGTGGTTAACAAAGCAAATGAACGATATAATATCGAACCAAAGAACGAAATGTCGCTTCGTTTCGTGGTGACTGCGAACTTAGCATGATTTGTTGGGTAATAAACAATGCTAACAATAGCTTTCACGCACAAATAAGCTCGTTGGAGAAATGGGAAAAACGAAAATGAAAGTAAAGATGTGCTAGCTAATAAGTAATAACACACGGCTACGTGTGACGTAATCCGGAATAAGTTAACGAATATTGGAAACAGTACTTTAGCACACAGACTGGTTACAAATTGTACCACAAATGTCACTATACTAACAAAGTAAAGTTACAGTATGCATTTTTTAAATCATGATTACAAATATTTTGAGGCAATGTAATTTAAACCATCAGCAATTTTACGACGAGAGCTAAGCTAGCTTTATGTATAAACTGACATAATACAATTAAAAGGCACTTACTAGCTATTTGAAGGCTGGCGTTTTCTACCATCAAGGCAATGCGCTCTATCCTTTCGTTTTACATAAATACAATTTACAGTTTAAAATTAGCTCAGCCCTTTCAAGTTCCACTGATATTAAATAATACATAGTTCTTTGCTCTGTTAAACAAACGAATACTCCGTCATACACCTTTTACTCCGATTGGGACAGACACCTGAAAATTGGGAGCCGCTGCGGACACGGACTTGCCGACATAATTCCGGGCGGTGTGCCGGTAGCCGATTCGCGATCCGAGTCTGGTGGGGTCGGGGGAGTCATGGGCTCAAACACCCCGTCGTCAGTCGCCGGGAAGTCCAATGCGCCACCAATGTGCGGAAAAACGTCGAACTGCGAAAGCGGTGGCGTGGCTTGACGTTGATCTGGAATGCTAAAACTATTGGTTCGAGGCATTTCAATGGGCGAAACTGGCATCTTGCCCTGGCCAAAAAAGTGTCCATTTGTGCTTGTTATTGGAGAAATGGGGGAAAGAACAGGTGGTTCGTTAACCCCAAAGAACGGAGACTGAGCTTCCAGTGGACTGTTGAGATTTGGGGGCGAAGAAAAGCTGCTAAGACGATTAACCGGCCGTTGACGAGACATCAACTGCAAGTTGTTTGGCCTATTCACAGCATGAGTGAGCTGACTTTGATTCGTGATAGAAAGCGATGCAGGAACGTTGTTTTGGACCCCAATGGCATTGATTGAGTTTTGTCGCTGTACTCCCACATTTGGCTCATCTTGATTATGGATGAAATGACATCGGGGACCATATGGACAAAGCCCGCTAGTGTGATAAGTGCGACAGAGTTCGGTTTTGTACTTAGGGTGCCTCACCATGTGCCGCAGCTCGTGCTTACCATGTGCAAACTGGCATTTGTCACCATACTTGCATTTACCATTTTCTTCGAAAGGCCTGCATAGTTCCGTCTTATACCGACTGGTTGCTGACTGAGGCTGCTGTTGTTCATGCAGTGAATCGCTACTTGACATAGAAGAACCTTCGCTGAAGGCCCTGCTTCGAAAACGTTCTTCTGCAACAGCTTCTAGTGTACCCGCGAGAGCCTTGCTTAAGAAGCCGTTGCTGTCAGAAAAAGTAGTATGCGGTTGGGGAATTGGCTTGGAAGACACAGCAGTGTTAAATACAGATGAAGAATGCCGGCGGGAGACCGGGGGTCTTTGGATCAGGTTTGCGGGAGAGAAGGCACCCGATGTCGGCAGATCGCTATCGAATGTTGATATTTTGGGCGCCACCATGTCAACGAAGCTTTGATAAGTTGGATTCTGCAAAGCAAAAGATTTATTAACAATAGGTATTAACTTATTGGCAGACATAGATCCTCATCATGCTTATTACTTTGGACAAACAATGTTTATGAATCACAATAACAATTCTAGAAATCAACTAGCTTGACACACTGCGCTTTATGACGCAACAAAGTGGTCAAACATATGACTGAACACTGCGCAATTTAACACAAGACTGTTTTATTCAATGCAGACATACTTTGACTAGTAAGTGTAGCCTTAGTTAATCTGCGCATTTTTACCTGTACATTAACAAACGCAACACACTTAACCAACGCTCTGCTATAAGACTGATATTGAGGTGTGCATAAAACTAATACGCTAATTTAATTTTGGAACTTTAATTCAAAAAATTTGTAAATGCAAAGTTGGTCTCATGAAATCAACAGTGGTCAGAAACATCAAGCGACGAACCATTACACTGAAGTAATAAAGTAATTACGCGATATCGCACTGGCCATAACCGCGACACCAAGTATATTACACAAAGCAATAACATGAAACTTACGGTTATATCTCTGTGTGAAAATCGTTCACTAAATTCCAAGTAGTTTGACACCATTGTAGACGACATGACTTCCAATATCTTTCGCAAGTACTGGATTCCTCAGTATTATCGTACCGATGCCAATCAAATTTTCACCAATATCTTAGTGAAACACACTGTCGTTAGAAAGTGAATCAATTTCTTTGTATCAACAGATTTCTGACTGCATGGTCTGCAAGCGTCAAGCTTTATATCTGATGCGAATGCGAGAGTCAGCCAAATCGCTTTTTTCAAAAATACGCTTGAGAAAAAAGAACTAGCGAGAGAGCAGACGATCATGTCAAACGAAAAACAGAATAGCTTTGTTTACTTCAACGAAGATTAAATGTAGGTCTGGGTCTTGGAAACTTAGTTAAATAAAAGTTTTTTTTTTCCTAAGAGATGGTGATAAAGAAACACTCTTCGCGATTATTAGAAAGAAATGCTTTTTACTCCTGGCGAAAGAGTAGGCCGATCTGAAAAAAGGTTTGAGCAATATTAGCACATTCAGGTATGTCCCATTGTACCAGAGGCAAAATAACTAATCCAGCGTAAAATCGCGGGAGACTGTTTACCATACAAAAATGCTATATCTGCTGCCATTGATTTGGCCAAGTTGTTGGTATTTTCACTGTCATTTCAGTTGAAAGCGAGCTGCTGCGTGATGTTACATGCGACTTGTTTGTTTTTAGCCTGGTAATAGTCTGGAACAGCGGCTATCACAATTATGAAACCAACTTGCAGAAATAGTGCATCTATCAGCGAATTTGCATTGAATTGATAATACTGTGTTGGCAAATCCGAGTACCTTCAAACTGCATTTTCCTTTCATGTAACAGCCCCGCGACATACGTAATGGAAAAAATAAACAAGCATAATAACCTCCTAGACGATCGCAACAATGAAAGCGGTTTGATACACTATGTTAATAATTGTGCTACGGAAGTGGCCACATGCACACTCCTTGTAAGTATCTCCAATAATTACCACTGGTCTTCAGAAAAATAGAAAAAAGCGGTGCCCACAGAGACCAAAATCGTTGTAAAGAATGCCGCAGTGTGGCGCAATAGCTGCTTGGCTGGCAGTGATGATTCATACCAATGCCGAGTCCCTGACGTTAAGATGTCTCAACGTCATGTAATCTTTGCTCATTGTTGCCCTAATAAGAAAAATTTCTGTCATGTGATTCTTACACTATCCGTACATCCATTAACAAAGCAATCAATACACGTCATTTTCTTTGCTAAACTTTCAAATCAGCAACATCACATAAAGCTCCCAGTAGGCCTACAGTGAATGAATTGTGGTGAAATGTAAATCGGCCTGTTAACTTGGACTTAACTCTGTTGTCTAGTTATAGCACAACTAGACATGATAAGAAAATAAATAAATAAATAAGGAAATAGAAGTCTATAAATCGGTAAGTTTCTGATATGTCAAAAATAGGTTTGGAAATATTGCAGAAAAAATGTAGGTCACCTAAAGCTCAATTGTGATCACAGGGTATTCACAGAGTATACGGCAAATGCAACATAAACTTGCTTTTTTACGAAATGTTAATGCTACGGTCTTTCAAAATTCTATGAAGCAAGACGCCCCAGAGTCACTTGGGTGCACGATCAGCCAAGTCATTTGAGATTTTCAGCCTTGCTGGTTCAATGATATTGAAAACAAAATTCCTTGGTGCGTGATAAGAAAGAGATAAAAATTTGCCCTGAGCGCAAAAAACTTAATATAACACTTCTCTAAACTCCTGCGCGTCCATGGCATTCAAAAAGCTTTAGTTAAGACGGACGGAGTATAGTGCGGTAAATTACTGGATTGAAACGCATTTTTTTATGACGTTGGCTTTCACTGCGTTCTTCAAGGTCTCTTGACGAAACGCTATACCTCATCTTTAATTCACTGGTGCGTGAAGCGAAGATAACTAACTTCGTTACAAAGAGCGTTTTTCTTACACAATTGCTCTGTATGAGCGTGGTTTTGTAGATTGTGAAAATTTCCACAGTGAATATTCATGTCACTTAATTTAAGACTAACTGCTCCAGTATAACGATCATATCTCAAGGAATTCACAACATAGCAGCACTGTTACACTGCCAAACATTCAGTCTGCATATAGAACAGTATACACAAACATTAAGTCATTAGCATACTAGCCTAGTTCTCTATTACCGCTTTATGTTGCCATTTTGTACGATGTATAGATCTACAACGTTTTATGTTGGGCCATAGAGTTCGGTTAAAACTAACGCATGAAACCAATTTGCACGACTTTAAACCGCTCATTGGATACGGCATACGCATGAAGTGTTGTTGGCTGATGGTTGTAGTGGATCACGGCAATGCAATTTCTCATCTTGCTACGATTTGGTTTCCAGTAGACCAATACTGTGTTACAGTGATTAATAGTCTGGGGAACTATGCTTCGTGTGTGACTTACATGTAACACATCAATGAAATGTTGAATGTGTAGATGTTAACATTGATCTTCTGTGTTCAAATTAACGCCAATACAAGACTTGCTGTAACTAAGTGCCTACAAGGCATTCAGTAAAGTTAGACTAACCCTGCGTGCGATTCAGTAGTCTTGTATTGAGCGCTTAAATCTTTGAGTTGTATGGACTAAAAGAAGATCTATTCGAGAATAAAGTTGTGTATCTAACTTACTTATCATTCGGGCCCCTTTAATTGCCAAAACAAACACAATTATACGACTGTTTTTATATAGGCAATCGGCAACCCAACGGTCAAGTTACCTGGCGTAATCAAAATGGCTAAGTAGGCTGCACTAATCCAAACGACGGCCGACGAGGGTTCAGTTCCTGTTGTGTTTCATAGCAGTGCATGCGCATGGGATACGGCAAGCCAGAGACCAATGTGCGACTAAAGTAGGTCGCCATGTGATAACGATGTGGTCCGTATAGTGCGATTTACATAAAACATTCGATTTCTTGCAAAATTCCAATTTCTTTTTACCTAAATTGGCTTCTACGTACTATGTGGTTAGTTTATGTCTGTGTTTTTACACACCCAAAATACTTTCATCCCCGTTACCTGTCGCTAAAGCTAAATCCCTTGGTGGGACCCTCTCTCGAGACTAAGTATATACACTATACAGTCCCAAACAACAATTCTAATTGCATGATCTTGCTTGTCTTGATTAATTAATTAAAAATTATCTTGAGATATAGAGGCCTATCAGAGTTTTCAACAAATTTTTTCATTTCATGAAGTTTTTTCTGTGATTATTCCGGTATGGGTACATAATTACGACTTCCGGCGTGATATCAAGCAGTGGATTTAAAAAGCAATTCTACAGATTGCAAACCGTTTTGCGAGTAATAACTTGTAAAGGAGTTAACGTCTATAAAGATAGACATTACTGTGCTTGTAGAGTTACTCATGATGGCAAAAGTGGCCAGCGTTCTCGTTAACCACAGTTAACGATGCAATAATCAAGATATTTATTAGACCAAATTAGACCAGGAAAAGAGAACTACTGGTCATCTGGCTCATATTATGTGTAATGAGGTCAGTTTAAAATGACAATGTAAACAAGACTAAACATATTTATAGATATAGAGCATTAAACCAGGCCAACGTAAAATTGTCCGCAGATTTAAGATCATAAAAAATAAACAAGCAACTACGAAACCAAATCAACAAGTTTCAAGAATGTTTAGTCACGGTATTATAAAGATGTAGGCCTTACCATTTATCTCAACATCAGCAGAGTGAACTTTGCCCCACTTAAACTCTAAGCAATAATCGGATCTAAGCTGATTAACATAACCACAAAAGCTGATTGTTGATATGTCGTTTATCTTGAATTTCTCCAGGCTAAAATATCTGCCTTAAAATTTTGTACAGAAGAAACCGCTATTGCAAGCCATTCAATAACCAACCATCTGCATTCATGATTGTTTTGATCAGCGCCTGGCGCTATTCACACTTTGTTTTTGAAGGCGACCGGTTAACCGGCGCTAAGCTGGTTACCGGTTTTGAGGTTAAATTATTCAGTTCCTTATTCAAAATCGATAAATATCTTCATTCAGGAATTCACGCCGGTTACCGGTAAAGCCTTTTTGAAAATTACCGGTACCATATTAGTGTCGTAGCTGGTAACATTCGCACATCAGAGTGATAATGATGCAGCATTCCAAGCATATTGATTTTCTATTAGACTGTAACGTAATCTTAAAGTATAAATTTGATACAAGTACAATGTACTGTATGTCAAATTAGGGCTATGTGTCATTGCATTTTACAATATAAAAATGAAACTGGAAAAAATGAAAGTCCAACACCCATTTACCACTGACCGAGTAACGCTGGCCTAAGTGTAAAAAATCGTCATGTAATGAACTGCGAGTGTGTTTGAATGGGAAGTTGGACATCACATTGTATACAATACAGTAATGTATTTTTTCCTGAGCCTGTTCGAGCACTACGAAGTCAAAACAAAGGTAGAGCTACGAAATCTTGTTACCTATTAAGCTATTATGTAAAATGGTAAACAGACTGGTAAGTGTTTGTGTGTGCGCAAGATGTGTATTCATGGCGAGGAGAAATAAATCCCTTTTGTTGGTTAAATTGATTGTAGGCATTCTAAAGCTCCAAAAAGATTCGATAGCGTCCTACACACATTAACTAATGCGCCTAGAATTGAAAAAAGACCCACTTTTTCTTTTATGGCTAAGATGTGAGTAACAAGTGCTGCCTGACCAAGCGAGCTTCTTTATAAGACGCTTTGTTATGGTTTGATGTTGAAATCCCACGCTAGACCCGCGACTAGTATCACGTTTCAGGGTTTTTCTGGCCACATGTACACGACCCAGTTTTCAAACCTCGCTTAAAAGCGTGTTGGAAATCTACACAGCAAGGTGTTACCAAGCATAAGATTAAAACATTAAATTGATTCAAAAAGATTTGCGTGTCTCGCTCATACCACTGCTTTGCAAGTGGTCATTAAACTTGTATTTTGCACTTTCCAGTTCATAAAAGCTCATAAAAGAATTAGATAAAATTATGTTTTGTTAAGCCTACAGCTAACGTTTTCAGGTCTCTTCTAAATTAACAGTTTGAAAGCTCTTACCAGATTAAGTATTTTTGTAAAGCCTTGGACACGACAAATCAGAAATTTTGCCGACCAAACCTCTTGTACATAAAAAAATTCCTTGTGGTATTGTCTCACGGTGGTACATGATGCAACCAGATCTGGCCGAGACCAAAACTCATACACCGTCTTAATTTATTATGGAGAAGTACAAAGTGTATTCGCTTATTCAGACGGCAAAGAAATATTGTGTTATGATCATGTTGACTACATGTCCCGGCCCCGAAACAATGAGCCCCTTGTTGTCGTTCTTTCGTGGGAGAGAAATGCGATCACGTGACCATTGTTGTCAAACACAAACTTCGTCTTGTTTACCGTGATGTAACTGTCGCTAACATATGCTTTTTAATATCGCTGGCTCCGGGGCCGGTATCTGTTGTGAAGTATATGCTCGCTTACCATAAAATTAAAACTTTCAGAAGCCGGCTTAGACCTTAAAATATATTTTTCAGAATCTGGTAGTCTCCATGGCATTGGGGAGACTGAGTTTTGCTTGTTATGGGACGAAACGAATTTCGGTTTCTCTTATGAATTTTCATTCAATATCACATACAGTACGAGAAAATCTATACGAAATATGAATTCGAACTACTGTTAGCTATACGAAAGTCTATTTATATCAATTAGGTTGACGACAATATGACTCATCTCAAAACTGGCTACAGAGATTGTCACACGTTTCGAGCGATTGGCCATTGTTTGCAAAATATTTGCACGCTTCGAAATATCTGGAATGCGTTTCTCGATCGTTCTCTTTCCCGAGTTTCCAGTGTGTCACTTTTGAACAGTATTTGGATTAGGCAACTTATTAACTTACCTCTGACGTATCTTCGATCGGTTTATTGAAACGAAATTACCGGCTTTGGAGTTTGCTCTGAGTCACACATGGTTTGGGAGAAAAGACCTTGCGGCGCATAAGCTCAACCATTCAATGTCGTATTAGGTGACGTTGTTGTTTACTTGCACTTTTAAGGCATTATTTTTTGACGTCATACCTAGCAACGCTTACTTCGGGAAAGAAACAGTAGCAACCATACGGCTCTAACGTATGTATTAGGCTATCATATATAGTAACCTAATATTAAACTCAACTTTGCCCAAATTCGAAGTAAACAGCGTTAGTGTAGAAAAACAGGAAGCGCCTAACCTCATTGGACCTTCTAATGGTAAACAAAGCACGGCGGAAGATTTGTCAATACGAATGTGTAACCAAAAGGATGTAAAGTATACGAACAGAGGTTACGTTATTTTGCAGAGTGGAATTTACGGTTTGCAGTTTTGCTGTAAACAAAAGCGACCTTTTCAAATGGGTTTTAATGCTGTTTGACCTTCTGTTGAAAGAGATTATGCCACAACCTGAAACCTTCGCATACCTAAGATCCGTAGGTTCATAGTTACAGCCGGCCATGATAAACCAAGATTGTCACTTGCAACATGTACTGTATTTGCTAGTAGTTTTTGTATCCGTTCATCTATACGACGTTAGCTTTTCATCCAGTTAACAAAGCCTTGCCCCATAAGATCCACGGGAAAAACATCCCTAATTATGGGCAGCAGTTCCAGTATTTGAACTGATATCGGCAATGTTCGAGGCAGGCTGTAACCGGTTGCAATTTTGATCGAGATGAATGATTGAACGTCAACGTGCCGCAAAGCACCCTTACCCTGCTGACGTAGAAATCGGCTTATTGTGGCGTTTTTGTGAAGAGAATTAACGTCATCAAATTCAATAGCGTTGGTTTATTTACCTTTTTTCATTTGCTTTTTCTTTTTGACGTTATGACGTGTGAAATGATTGTGATTAAGACGTCACACCTTATCCGGCCATTGCTTCTGAATGGTTTATCCATCTTGCTGTACTACGCAGCAAGATTATTTCAGCCCAGCAATCTATTGTTTGGAAACATTTTGACGGTCCGACATAATAAATGTCTTTATTACGTACGGGCGTTATGTATTTTAGCCAGACAATGTCTAAACCTCTGGAGAGCAAAAACATGTTTTCCATATTTAAAGTCAATAAAACCCAGTATAATAAGTATCTTGCTTTCTTCGTGTGAATCAGTATGTAAACTCTGTATTGTGCTACCACCACAAAGTAACATAACCTAGGGAAACACTCAATGATTTAGTGATCTAATTTTGTTTTTAAAAAGGGCTTTGTAACCAACGAACTGGAATGTTTTTTTTACAAACCTTTTGTTTGGGCTTGCATTTACGTAAAAGTGATTCAATGTTGGGAAAAACGCCGTGTGATGTAAACAATGATCGCAAAAAAAATGGAAATGTAGGTAACGTTATAACTTACACTTGAGTCAGGCTGTAGCGTGTAATTAATTTGCGCAGATCCTGTTTCGAAGGGAAAACACCAACAAGTAAATTGCGGCCGTGCGAATAATCTTGCTCAGTGTGCACAACTCGAGCACAAAATCATTTCACGTTCACAACCTACAACAAACAGTTGTGTTGAACCCTGAACAGTCACAAAGTCGTAAATCCTTACGAGCGACAATATGCCCCGGTTATGGTGACCGATTAATGAATTGCTTCAAAACAATTTTACAGGTACGCATGTACGTAACATTATTGTGTTCTACTATATTTTCCATGTCTACAGGTAAAACAGGCGTTAATCATTTATTGCATGTTATACCTCGTTACATAACGTTACCAGTACACCACCAACAGCGTTATAATTTTATCCAAAACGACCCAATGAAGTACCGCGTGACCGATGAAAAGTGCTAATTGGTAAAGAAAATTTCGGTTTAAAACGAAAACCTATCATTGAAAGACGATGATTGATGGTAATTGTGTAAACGTGATTCAAAACCTTTGTTAAATACACATAAAACTTACTACTTTTAATTGACCTTTAGTTGAGTCATGTGTGTCTTCGTAAAGAAGTAAACGTTTTGTATTCGAGCATAGTACTTCGATGTAATACCAGATGTTTGAAAATTATCTCAAGTGGATTTAAAAAGGTTTTATTTTGGGTGGGTCTTTTGAATTTGACAACAATATACTTCAGATGATGTTAGTTGAATCATAGACTACAATTGACATAGGTGTAGGTTGTTGCAATAGAAAATTCGTGTAATAGAGTGCAATAGAGTGTGGTCCACACTGTTACTTTCAGACAATTGACCTGAACATGAACAGGTGCCTCTTTAAAAACTTGGAGTACATAATTGTCCAGTCATCTCAGTTTGTCAGCTCGATTCACCAAATTCCATTTCTTTTGAAGTTAATTGCAACATAAATATTTTGCAGCAACCTTCGCTTGATCAAAAAGATCGGCGAAACAATTTAAGTTTCGTGTAGGAAATCTCCAATTACACCATTACGAATTCCGTGTTATTGCGGTTTAACGTTTACATAATCGCATTTGCGAGCCAGAATACAGTATCGCATTTAAAACGTGATATGAGTGGGCGAAATTCATCAAATTAACTCGTAAGAATTGTTATGCGCGAATCCGGTGCAATTTTCTCGTTTATAATTATAATTTCACTCTTTTCCTTTTAGTCTTCACAATTTTCTCAGGCCTATTCTGGTGTCCAATAAATTGTTCAAAAATTATTATGCTGGCGCTAACTTTTCAAATTATTGTCTTCTCATCGGACCTAATTGCTGTAATTCATACTTATTGAGTGTCTTTAGCCTCATTAAAATCTCTCCCAGGACAATTAGTTGTTATAAACTGTTCCAAACAACCTCCCAAGATGGTTTATTGCGCATAACATTTAAACGCGATGGTTGTGTTATTGTAAATCAGGTGAAATCCAACGTTTTTAAGTTATTTAGTCACAAATTTCCATGTTATATAAACCGCTAACTCATTGGGTCTGTGTTTCTTGTATGTAATTCATTTGGTTTCGGCTCGTTATAATTACCACCGTGAAGTTATAACCGATAACTTGCAACTGGGTAAATGGGTCAGCGAAACGTAGTGGTGGTGGTGGTTCTATTTTCTTTCAAAACCTGTCCATAGGCTTTTTATTTTCTGAGTAACTCACCCACCCTTCAGCGACTTGGTTGTAAAATGGCCAATAAACGCCTGGAATAAACATGTAATTAACATACTTAAGTTTAATCTGCACAAAATTGAGCCAATGTAAACAAGACATGTTTGGAAAGATGCTTGCTTGTAGAATAGTGATGAAAAAATAATTCATCTACAACACGTACCTTGATGACATCATGCATGCCATAAAAAATTTAGATTCTCGAAAAAATCTCTGTTTGGGTGAAAATTTTAACAAGCTTAGACGAGGCTAAGCAAACACTTGATGTGCTTTATTTCAAAACCGATGTTTCAATGAGCTCGGAAAAAATACAATAACCAAGCCAGGCTGCCCAAAAGTCACGTGAGCCGCTTTCTTTGTAATATTCGGAAATGGAACGTCACAAAGCCCTTTGTTAGCTAAAAAACATTTGCTCAGCGTTGCTGTACACTTTGCAAGCCATTGTTTGATCCATTCATCAGAGTTAAGACTCACTTTTGCATGTCGTGTCAACATTACAATCTTTACAAAGGCCTTGTTTTCCACTTTGTTATTACCCCAATGCAAACATTGGCCCAGTCGACACAATGCCTTCTTCGATTACGTCATAGCTGTTACCATGGAAGCGGCGAAAAAAAAGCTGACTTTGCTGATGTTATTCTCCGTAATGCTGATGAAACCCTTACCGGACAGTTTCATCTACATGTTTCATAAGGCTTGTTTTCAATGGAATCCCTGGTGGTTACAGATATTACACTTGTTGTTAATCTACCGTTTGGTCTTTTACATTTGTCTGGTAAACTTGATTGATAGGCTCTGGGTTAGGTTGTCGAAATCTCTTATAAAGGAGATTTTTTATTGGAATTATTCTAGCATTCCTTCCTTTATTTTTCTTCTCTTGTAATTATTTGTCACAATTCGAAACGCTTAGCTCTTCAATCAGGATTAACCCATTTGATGTTTTGATGTACAATCAGTGATCAAGGATGTAGACAAGCCCTTTAGTTTCTGCAAATAGAAATTGCGATGATTTTACAGATACAAACTTGTAAGCGAAATGTCACTCAGGCGGAAATTTCGACGCCTTGTAACAAAAGTTGTGTTCTGTTATCTCCCTTCAAATAAAAGTGCTCCACTAGACAAGATATGAGGAATGGCTTGACTTCGAGATGGTCCGTGTTATGGTGATGGAAGCAAGTATAAAAACTAAAATGAATATCTTACGCCACTAGAAACACATGTTACAGCGGCCGCAGAAACTCGAATCGCTTTTTTAAAACTATTTTGAGCACTGAATAGACTTTCACTGCTTCAGGGAGTTGTTTGCCTCTGCAGACCTGAACGTTTACTATATACGCCCAAACATAACATGAAATGCTCGTGAAAATTTTTGAGTAAATTGAAATTTGTTTCATTTCTAAAAATTAAATTTCCAATATTAGTCTCGTAATGAATTTTACGATCTGATGAACGGCGATTGAAAGATTTATTGATATTTGCCAGATGAAAAGCTCGGATTTAATACATTTTTACAGGAGGTGTGGATGTAACTTTTTTACTGCCTTATAAATAACCGTAACTGTAAACATAAGTAAAACTATAAAATGTATAAATACATACGCAGTTGTTGGCGAAAAGTTTCACAAAAACCAGACCGGAACATAAAAAAGTGCCTCGAAACTTTCCATACCGGTATTCAGCTATATTTAGCTTATACGTAGAATGACCAAAATTCCAATCATAGCGCGAATTCAAGTCTATCTTCAACTGCTTACGGGAGGAAATCCACTTCGAGCTTTTCGGAACTTCGGAAAGGTGTTGGGTAAATTCTGGGCGATTTTCGTTACATTCCAGTTGTGACCTGCCAAAATTACATTTCCTATTGACGCCAATGTCATAAGGTCGCATTTACTAAAAGGAAATTGAGTCCAAATTGTAGACTGTAATACTAAACTTTGACTCTTCGACTCTTAACATAACAATGGTAGGGGTAGGAAATTAAAGCGCTCTAAAGCGTATATTAATTAGTTTGATGGCTTACATTATGTCGTTTCTTTTTAGCATAATCCTCGTTTAGGAATGCATTCTGTCTGATTATGTCTAGGCATTGGCGCTGATAAAAACAGAATGTGTTTGTTTTAGGTAATTCTCATAAACCGTCAGCTTGTTTTCAGTGGTATAGAGCATACGTCAGAATACAAACAGATTTATCTTACGTACAGCCATGATACTACTACCGCACGGTGTATAAACGTATTGTGGATGTATCGGTTTTTCTAACAGCGAGCTTATCTCGTTCTTTTACGAGATTTCTTTTTTCATAAACAACAAATTTATCAAATCCTTTGTCTAATAACTATACGCACTTGCCTGGAACTATACCCAGGAGAAAATGTCGTTTACATTACCGAAATTCTGACGTTTAACCTGCCTTATTCGTTTTCCGAAAAATAAACACCGTGACGTCATGGGGCTTTAACGAGTATGTGCATTGAATTCGGGTGTTAAATTGAAAAAAAGTGTTTACTACAGTTACATCAGCGTCATAGTTGTCGTAATGACGTTTGTGTTTTGTTTATGTTGGCTCTTCAGCCTCGTTTCACTTAAGCTTCTCCAGTCATCCGTGACGAAATACTTCTACGTTTTAAAATATGTTGGCGTCAATACCTTTGGGAAACTCACTCAAGGCTATGAAGGCTGACGCAGTTAGGCTTCTTGTCTAAGCTGTTCCCCAATTTTTATCACAATTGGACGAATGTCACCAATCTGTTTCCAACCTTGCTGCCATCACATGACTTACGCAGCATTATTATTCCAAGTATGTGCTTCCTGAAAGACAGTGAGCTGGACAGTCGTAGAAGACATTCCCAGTAAACGGCTCTTGTGTGACAAATAAGTGACAGCTCCAAACAATTTTTCAGCCTTGTTTTGATTCCTTTTGATTTCTATTTTTAGAAAATTTCTAGCCAAGGATGTATTTGTTGAGTGACGGGATTGCTCCCAGCGCAGTTGTTCTAACCTTATGTAGCGCAGTACGCATGCGCACTGATCATGCCTGATAATTGTGTTAATAGCATGTGAGATTTTGTTTCACCATGCCACCAGCGGGGTCACAGAATTTCTGCTTTGCAAGTTCACATTAATCTGCAGATATTGCAAATAGGCACAGAATGCGTCAGCTAATGAAATTAATCCTCAAAAACAGGTGTTAGGTAAAATCCTATTAAATCACTTTATTCTGTCAGTTTTGAAAGTTAAAGTGAAATGTGTTGCATGAAAACAGCAAAATAATAATTAACCTCTTAACGGCAATGACTAACGCGTCCTGGTGAGAAAAATACCTGACAAAAAATGCAAATATTCGGCCTACAGCAGTATGCCGCCTTAATCCGGAATATTGTCGCTTGGCCACAAAGATGGTATGCTTTTCGATCTTCGTCAAGTCATTTGTAAGGTTTATCTTAACAGTTTGTGAATTCCCACGATGCACAAGGGACGGCAAAAAACCTAACTCTTAAACAAACTAAAACGATCCATTATTAGGAGGTAAAGGTCACTTTTCAAATTGTGTCTGGTGTACTTCAATGGTCTCTACTGCTCATTGATTGATTTGGAGATCGATTCTAGTGACTATAAACTCATCAAGCGAGTAATTCAGAGTTCGATTAATGTCATGCGAACATCCTTCTATAGCACTTTTGAACGCTACAGTTGGGATGCCGGCGGTCAATATAAAAGTATTTAGGCCATTTGCCGGGTCTATGTTTCTCTTCTAAAACAGTGAACAAATAGGGAAGCTCGTTAACTTAATTTCAGTTTCATTCAGATTAATTGACCAAAGTAATTTCGTTGTTTTCTTCAATGGTTTTTGGCTCCAAGTACATACATAGTCTGTCTTTTCATAGTTTTGTGCAAATGCCGCTGCAATTTGTTGTGCCAATTACGCTCAAAAGTTTCGAAAAAAAAACGCATTACAAACAAGTTTGCAGAGATTCACTTAATTAGATTAGCGCCAATTATATGTTAAAGTTTGGACATGTGAGCAGTACAGGCTTTCGGATAAATTTGGCCAAAGCAGTACCATCGGGCAAATACGTTGTCACCAACAACAACCGTTGAACCACCTTATTAAAACATAGCACTTGAAATTTGTTTCTACTAAGCGTGACCACAAGTAGACGATCCGACGTAAAGTACAGTTTGAATCTTTCTGTCAAACTTTTAGTACATTATTCTAAATCGTGTAATACGCTCCCATATAAGGTGAAGTACACACCCGTAGAAAGCAGCTTTGGCTGAAACTAAGCAAAGCTTTAAACAGTGGCCGAGTTGATTTTCGGTTACATGTACTTTTGTGATAATAATAGCAGATATTAGGTTGGATTACTGAAAGAATATATCGTATACTCTCATCAATCGAGATTAAAAGCTGGAAATTGAACCGATGCTATCTCTTTTAAAACGATCTTGATAAATGTTGTAAAGATTAACGAGGCCTGCTCGAATGTAAAATATCCATAATAAACCGCTGGTATTCGATTACAATCATGCAAAAGGAATTTTTATTGAAAAAAACGACTTTTTGAAAGTTCTTGAAATGTCCAATTCTAAATCTTCATAGACAAAACATTTCGTAACGAAACTTTTTTTGTGGTGCCATTTTTAACGTTTGCATCTTTCAACCAGGTTGGATGCTACCAATATGTGCAATAAATAGCAAATTGCGTCATGTGGGTTACATGGTTTCCATATATGGTCTGGGTATGGTACGCACATTCATGTAAATCACTTATTTCATCACCGCATGACAACGCATGTTGTAATAGGAAAACGCCAAATCGTCATTCAACTGGAACTCCTAATATTTGATGTATTTATTACGCGTTTAAGCAAGAACTGTAATACGAGATATACATTTAAGCTCAGTAATTCTAACTTGAACATTTCTTCATTTTTGAGGTTTTTTAGTAATCATTTTTGATTGGATGCTGATGTAATCGTTTAGAATACGACCTAATCTTTCCAAAGGAAACCCGGTAAATATAGCCAATGTTGGCCTACCTAAATTTCAGTTATTAGTCATTCGGTGTCCAAGAAATTACAATCTTGCAAATACGATCTATGCACAATCATGTGGTGCGATTATTTTAGAACTATTTCCGTAAAATTAAAGCTTTTGTTGCAAGAGGCCTTAAAAAGAAAGAAACCTCAAACTGTTGCCTTTGAATCATCGATGTGGAATGAGCCGATTACTTAGAACGCGTTTACGTTGTGGGCTATTGAAAAAATGCCCGCCGATGATTCACTTCAAACAACAATGACATATTACACGTGACCCTTCACCTCACGTGCTTACCCCAAAGAAGATCTTGGGTTGGCGTGGGCGGCTTGCAACACCCTTGTCTGCGGTTTTTAGTCACGAGCTCTTGAAATACACAAAACAGGAGTTAAGTCGCCGGCTTAAATCACCCAAGTTAGAAAATACTTACGAAACGTATCTGTGTTATAAGACTACAAAAATGTACTGTTACACTTCTTTCAAATGTGCGTAGGTGTGTTTTGTTACAACATACGAAGCCGTTAACTCGAAGGTTTTACGGTCTCACGACATTGTCTTGTTGTGACTGTTGTCCATTTTCTGAAAAGGCAAAGGTTGCTGTACAGCACACACAAAATCTCTTCTCCAAACAGACTCGCTCTATTTATTTAAACCAAAATCACCCATCGAAGAGTTATGGAGTTTTGAAGGCACATGGCACTATATGACGTCAATGCTTGAAATTTATTGCAAGAACACGCGCTGTCTCGACCAATGGAATAACTGGCCGATCTTAAACCAGCACAGACAATGCGTTCGTCCAAGTGTTGCTAGTTTGCCTATAATGTTTAGTCTGCTATACTCTATGTAGAATTGCAAACGTGTATTGGTGGCATTAGAAATGCAATTGTGTTGCAATTTGCCTTATCAATTAATAAGTGCAATTCTCCACTACGTCGATGTAATATTTACAAAAATGTTGGTAGTATGCCCAAAGTAGCAGGCAATTCTGCTTCAGGCTATATACTACTGAAGGTGCCATTTTCATTCAGTTATGGTCATGAGACCTTTTAATTGCGTTGTACTATCACAAGATATTTATTTTGCTTGGCCTGTAAAACTTTGTCTGGTCGTGCATCTGTAAAATAATGGCTATTAATCATAGTATATGGTCGACCTCACAACCAAAATTCGTTAATTTCGTTGGACCAAGTCACAATTATCGAACTGTTTAAACTGTAATTTTCTGTGCAGTTATGTTATTTTAGTAAAGTATACTTAACATTAACGATAAATTAGGAAATAGTTCTGTTTGTGAGTTGTTGGTGAGACAAAGTTTTGCACAACCTTTAATTATGTTCACTGGCAAGCAAAATAAGCATTGTTCCCCGTCGTCGGTGCACCCTTCTGCTACAAACTCTTCATTCGAGAAGTCAAATTTCGCTCCGTGAAATAGGCCAGGTTTCCTTACAGTGAAGAATTACGCCACAGATTGAAGGAGTTTTGTTTATTTAAAACTTTTTATCGCCGACATTAGCTCATAAGTGGACCGAATAGGTCTGATACATTATGAATCATCATCTATTTTTAGCCTCACGCCCACCGCACCCGGGACAATTGACGGCCGCCGATTACACACACATTTCTTCCCCACACTTTGTCCAAGCCTTTGTCTTCGATGCCAGTTAGCTTGTAATGACTAAAGGTTCTTGGAAATGTCTTATTTTTACGCTGGTTGAATTGGGGCCTATATGAGCCAGACAAAAGTTTTTACAATTTTGAAAATTAATTATTTTCGATCTACTTGCTGTTTTTCAATTGCTGGCGTCGTAATTAATGACATGTCTTGAAACGTCATGGCGCCAATGGGCAATTAAAAACAATTTAGGTTCCCTGCAAGCAACATTTCCGCGATTGATTGATGTTGTTTTTAATCACGTATGTGGCTGTCACCTAGTCATGTAAAAGTGAAATTGTCTCAGTAAAGCATGTAGTATGATGTCGTGCACTACGGCGATTTAATGTCACCTATACTCAAGCAAACCCAGTTGTAAAGATTCCCTTAAGGTACATTTACTCATAGGTTACAAGCATAACTTGAGTGAAACCTTTTCAGCAATCATGTCAAATCCGTGTTAATCTTACCATATACCGCTGTTATTTGGCAGTTTGTCAAAATCAGCTATAGCACGGCGTTATCGTGGGTCCATAATGTCAGAAAAATTACCACTTAGTTTTCATTACGGCTCTTTGCGTCTTTGTGAGGAAGCTATGAGCAAAAAGTATTTCAAAACATTACCACCGTTTTCTTGGTTAAAGATGTGATGAGTTAAACAGTATGAGTCACTTTCAAGTGTACAAGCAGCAAGCCAATGAATCATCAAAGGTTTCGGAATATTTCCGATTACCCATTTAGTATGCAACGAATCTGATTTGTTCATAGTGCACACATTTTTAAAACCCATCATTTCGTAGGCAACACATCAAGTTTGAGTGAATGTTCAACATGCGGCTTTTTAATAGTAACATACAGTATAGTAAAGATTTTCTGGTCAAATTTTCCCTTCAAAAACCGAAGCAGATATGTGCTGAGACTTGCCGGCTAGACGTTATGGTCTAGGAGAGGGCATGTATTTTGTTTCATTTTTAATTTCAAAAAAATAGAAACCTAAAAACCGTCTGTCGCCTCATTTTAACGGTTCAGCTGAGTTCGTTCCATTTGTGCTCCGGTGCATGAAATACACCAATTTTCAAATTGGTGTCTATGCTTTCAGTGCTGGTGTTATATGATGCGGCAAATTGACTGTAAGTGTGTCAGGTTTAGACAAAACTGTCCGTGTTGATATCAGATTGCACTATACCCTGCCGAAGTTAAGCTAGCCATTTCTAACCAAATTGCATGTAAATGACCATGCATTATGTCATTCCAGCGACATTTTACGTCAAACGAATTATTAAATTGGGCTTATTTTGTTTAGAAATAGCATCTGTTTTGCATATGATGAACTCAACTAACAGCAGCTCTGGTCATTCAGGTAATTACATTATTAGGCCTTAGGGAAGTTGCTGCACGTACGATGTTTGTGTTTAGTAAATTGTTTGCCAGAATTTCCTGCTAAATAGGTCTTAGGACAAGACGTTTCTAGTTAATCTCGATTTCATCACAGCAACCGCAAGTACATGTATACACTGCTTTTCTATGTATACGACACGACCTTACGGTTCAGGTATGAAAACTGTACATGAGTTTATATTGACAACATTGCTGCCAAAATAAGATAATATCCATCGTCGTGATAAACACGATTGATATTTCGGTCCAAACTTGATTGAAATACCGATAACTTTCTCCAGTCATAACCCGAAGGCAGCCAGTTTTATTCGGTGTTATTAATGTGCTGTCAATCACGTCTGTTTTAGCGTATAATAGGTTACCGGGTCCTGATAACGACGTAAGATCACATATATTCATTCGAACTTGATCCTAACACAGTATTAAAAAATAAACTTTGACATAATGTCAAGTATTTTGACACACAAAGTGATATTATAATGTGACTGCATTTGTTGATGTACAGTTGCCAAGTGTGACGTGGGTTCAACAGCCAAACTTGCTCAATGCGACATATTTTTGAAACCAATGATACGAATCTTGTGGGTGCTCAAGATGAACAAGACCAAGGCATATTAACCACTAACCAGTAAAGCGTATCTAAGTGACTGCATACATACCAATGGTCATATGCGAGTTTACTAACCAATTTTCCAATTCTTCAATTAATCAAAATCTCTCAACTAATATTCCTTAATCAAACAAAAGTCTTAAAGCTGCAACCATTGGTTTTGTCTACTGCTAAAAACATTTAACTAATAAGTTGGTGACTACCTACGCCTTGGCGGCTAAAAATAAGATTGTGTGTAATGAATGGTCGCATTGCGTAGGCTTTGCGTTTGTGGTACTAATCAGAATTGTAAGGTTAAACGTGTTGATGCATAAGCGTAAGAAATAATCGGGTTGTGTACAATGCGTAACGAGAAATGATCAACGGCAACAGCCATCATTCAATTTCAAGGAAGTTTTACGACTGTGTGCAGGGGTTGGGGATTCGCTCTACTTCAAAATAATACCGCTTTTGTAAACCTTCTTTTACATAAGCAAATATCTAATATAATGTTTAGCTTGGATCAGGCTATTGTTCGGGGGCACAAGCGTAATAATCACAGGGTCGAGTGGGTAGCATTTTAATATTTTCTCATTATAAAAGATCAAGACAGTTATTCAACACGTCCAAGTTTCTTGTCTGTTCAAAACCGTCCTGGTGTGAAAGCGGATAAGCCATACCCACAAGAACGTTACGAATTACACACCATTTGCTCGTGCTGCATTTCCACAATAAGCAGTTTATTAAGTAACCAAATGAGTTGTGAAAAGTCTGATAATTTCACTGTTCGGCGTCCATCTGTGAGTGTTCCTCCTTTTAACTTCTACAGTTGGTTACGTTTTTCGTTTTGTCGTTGTTTTGTATTCAATGTTAACATTGATATGCGAGCAATCATCTATTTTAAATTACATCTAATGTAACAAACGTCTGTCAATTTGATTTGGTAGGATTTATTACTTGCTATCTTGCTTTTTTTGTGAATTTGGAAAAAATAAAATTACAAAAACGTGACCAGTAGAGTGAAGCGCAATGGCAGGTACCTACTGACGATAAATAAACATTAGTTGATGTGTTTTTCGTTTTAGTGGACGTTTAAAGTTTTTCTTGGCCAAACAACGACGGAACCCATTCATCTATATATGCCAACGAAACGATGTTAAGGCAAAAAGGCCGATTTAAGTCCGCAGATTGAAATCCAAATAAACAAATAGAACCATCGGCGATTGCCAATCAAATCTAATCAGTCTTCTTCGGGAAAATGAACTTCGCCAAAAGCTTTCTTAAGAAAACACTGTGCACCAGGGTTTTGATTGCGATGCGGAATCAATGAGACCATTGGCCGTTGTGTTCGTTCCATGTCACGTATTTATCAGTAAGTTAACAGTGTTGGGGCCTACTACAGTACTATAATTTCAAAAGGAATTGTTTACGGCTAGTAAGGGTGGTTTCCTGGTTGGTCGTGCTACGTGCAGAGAAGTTCGTGCGTTTCTTGTCAAAGCAAACTTTTCTAAAACTTCACGAAGACAATTGAAGCTCTCATTATTTGTTACACATCGTCACAAGGCTTTGTTTGTGATACGATACCGGTATTGCATTACCATCACCCTATAACCAATCGGATGTTGAACTCTTTTTCGAGTAGCGATGTTGTGATAAAGGGTAAATACCTAACACGAAGCAACCAAACAACAATCGGGTATGGGATTTCTATGCCTGCAGTTGACGTAAACAAGACACCTTGATGACGTACGTAAGCTTAGAAAGCCCTTTCTGTAGTTTCATCAGGATGATTAGGTCATTGCGGTTTTTAAGATTTTTTACATCAAACACTTTTACGTCATCCCGTTTCCGCAGTAACATTGAACCAGTACAAATGCACTTGCGATATCAGCTATCTAACAAATCTGATCAGCTTAAACAAACTCGTCAATTTTCAAAACGTGTTTTCTTTCAGCCGTTTGCTGTTTAGCTTTAATGGACGCTAATGACCGCGTTACTACGTAGATGGTCCCTTGCCCAATCGCAAGTCGTTAAAATTTGGCAATTTTTAAGGAGCCAATGTTGATACAAGCTTTGAGCAAACGATGTTGGCCATAAAACAAGCAAGACGACCTGACGAATTGGCGTAATACGACAAACTCTTATTTGCCCTTATACAATTGAGCCTCCGAGCTTTTAACGTTATACTGTTGCCGTAGGCCACAGCAAAAATAGCCGGCCTTATCAGATTTCGGCGATATAGTCCCTCATTTCGAGTCTGTTGCTCGCTTTTCAGCAGAAACTTTAGTTTGCATAGGCATTGACCCAAGCGAGTGTTTTCAAAATTCCCTGTTTGCTGAACCTTCCAGAGAAGCTTTGTCATTGTATTCATAATCCCGTTCTATCGCTTCCAAGTTGGTAAAGGTAAACGTTGCTCGGAACTTATCGCTTTCAGATCTCTTTTATCGCTTTGCTGAGATGTTATGGAGAATGCTGCAGTCTTTAAGCACAACACACTCAATGTGAAATATGAAATTCTTTAAGCTAAATTTATCACTTTGGGCATTAAGTCCTGGATCTGGAGAATATATTTTTGCTACGTGTTAATGCTTTTGCATCCTGTTGAGAGGTGGCTGGTTTTAATTTGCTTGAAGATTATTCTTTTATCCCACGGGTGTCGTGATATGTTTTTGTTTGTGCGTCATACGTTGTACTAACAAAAGCAAATCACAATTCACATGAATCATTCACAAAGCAAACGACACTATAAGTCCATTACAAAGTCAAATCTTGATTGCCATTGGTTGGAATAAGGGTGGTATGCACAACGCTATAACTTATTTCGGGCGACTCTGTTGTTTCTTTGTACTATAATCGCCAAACTTTCTTATGGTTGGCGCACCCTCAAGCTTATGGCTTCTCCACATGCAGGTTATTCAAGCGAGTAATCCTCCTTTTGACAAGCCACGCTTGTCGCCCATTTCAGGTGTGCTAGCAGGCACGTGCATAATTATTTTAACCAGATTTGCTTACGTGAGTCAAGTCCATTGTGACGTGTGTGATGAGGCGCTCGGTGTCATTGTTTTTAATTGGTCAACATTGAATTATGCAGGTCAACGAACCACAAGTATTTATTATTAACATATTTTCGCAGGGAAATCACATTGAGGACATTCAACCGATTTTGAGAGGATTGCCAATTGTTGTTATCATTTCCTCTTGGGTGCTTATGGCAGTTCAAGTACCGATACTCGGCTAAATATTACTTGTACGAGCAGAATTTCTCATAATTATCTGGAGTTTAATTCATAAAATTAATTGACACTTAACAGCGTAGAAACGTCATTCTGTTTTTGGCTAAAGTGCGCTCGCAGAAATACCTCCGCTATAAAAGACCAAAATTTTAATACGGCGCTTACAAATATAGCTGACATAATTAGTATTTCCCGTTCAAAATTCATAGTTGATATGTTTGAAAGTGGAATAATTTGGCAAGAGAGTCCAGTAATTAAGCGACTCTTAAAATTAAAATAAGGCCTTAAACTGTAGGCTTCAATTTTAATAACACTGAAACAGCGTTGTTGTTATCAATTTGATCACAAAATAGTTTTGCAACATTAAGCTACCATATACGTCCTGTTTTTAACAATTATATCTTACAATAGTCCTGTTTCGGAGAACGTTACTTCTGTTGTTTTCTTCACTTCCGTCGACGAAAGATGGTGCGTTATCAGCGGCGACATTATATGCTTGGTAGAGATACCGATGTCATGACACAAAATACCAGACTTTAGAAATATGCCAAACTGTGGGACTCCGATTGTAGTAAAGTTAAGTAATTTGATCAGGACATGTACTCCCGTTGATCCCCCGCTGTTCAAAAAAACATGGAAAG
This sequence comes from Clavelina lepadiformis, assembly GCF_947623445.1. Classification (NCBI taxonomy): domain Eukaryota; kingdom Metazoa; phylum Chordata; class Ascidiacea; order Aplousobranchia; family Clavelinidae; genus Clavelina; species Clavelina lepadiformis. Next base: position 5,840,442 of record NC_135241.1, on the reverse strand, counting down.
GCAGGGCTTTAGTGGATTTCCCTGTTGCATGGCCACTTGTGTGACCGTAACCGTGCACGTCGCATAGCTAGTGTTTCGCCTCTTGGGGAAAGGTAATATCCACAATTAAAGGCCTTTTTACAGCTGGATTTACTACAGAAACTTTCAGCGGTTTCCTTGTGTTTCGAATTTTCTCTACCCTATCAGCAACAGCAACATTGCACAGACGCGCAAAATGTTGCCTGCGGATTCTGACCCATAGTAACCTCAGTCGATGGCACCACATCCAATCGCAGGGTCGAAGTTTATATTCGTACGGTGACCGTTTCTGGTTATTTGGCCTGCTTGTGGCATTACAAGTACTCAAGGGTCAAAGGTTAAACACTATCGTTTTTTGTCCATTCGTCTTTTTCTGCGTTTTGGTATTTAATTTTTGCCTCGCTCAAAAGGCCTGACACGTATTAACTACGACAAAGAAATAGCTATGTCCAAATGAATGATTGTGTTGGTCGTCTTCCAGACAGTTCCCATGTACGCTTTGAAATAAGGTTCGAATATGTAGTGTAGGGTAATTCCGCATCACGCTGTTTAGTGGTGTAAAAGGTCAAATTTTTGCGGCAAACTGTTAGCTAGTTAGGTCATTTCCTGATTATTTATAAAGCAGTTGAAAATTTTGCTAGTTTTACAAAATTGTCACGAATGACACGTTTCTATGTAGCATACTTTTAGGTCGTTTCCTGTCTGATGCTTGTAAAGATTTCCTGATGTATCTGATTCTGACATGGTTTGTCGCAAATACCAAGTGGTCCAAACTGGTATAAATCTTTTAAAACCTGTACTTGCAGGTTAGGAAATACAGCGTTTGACATGTGTTACCTTTAATACCAGAGTGTTACCCAGAGTGTTACTGTACTACAGTTTGTACATCTTTGGAGCAGTGACCGCTTTAAATCGATTGTCTAAAAGGGTATTAAAAATTGTCATATTCTTAAGATTAATGACAATTAATTGAAGCCCTAATGTTTTCCATACCACTTTGTTAAGTGCTACGTCATATGTGGTTTAGCCTATTCAGTGTTATCACGTGATCAAAGGTCTCTAGAAGGTCAAATTTAACAAATTGACATAAGAAGACGTACTGTATGGGTTTTTGTGGGTGTGTAAATGAGATTAATGATTAAGCCCTGGCAATTACGAGTCAAATCTGAAGTTTAATGGCCTCCGAAGAAAAAAAAACATTAACTGTCCAAAACGATAGAATTTTATATATAACATTTCGGGGTTTACAACCTTAGAAATGTTAACAACGACCATTAACTCACGTCTTAACCTTTTGCCGTAACCCCAAAAACGTATAAAATTGAAAAAAATACAATTTTTGTCTATTTTTAGGACCTTATTTTTGTAAATTTCGATACTGCTTCCAAATATATCGAAAGTATTTGCTGTAACAATTTTTTAATACGCCGTCTTAAGACGTTGTCATGTTTGTTGAAATGCGGGCTTTTATCTATAAATGAGTAAAAGAATTTACATTTCACATCTCAGTACATACAAGCATCACAAACAAGCATGTCAATGACTCTGGAGATTTGTGCGACGTATTTCTTTTGCTTCTCGCCGCGTGGTTGCTACAGGTAGACGAATAGCACCTGCCTTACCATTCTTATTGAAAGAACCAACTTTTTCAAATGACCTCATTTATCTTCGAAACTTATACATCCGCGTATTCAGAAAAGCGAAAATCTTCCATCAATCACGTGATCTGTACCCACAGAACGTCAACCGAGGTGGCGTCATGTGATCTGTATAAGTGCCGCCGGTCACCTGCATTTCACCACGGCATAAAACCGTTGAAAAACGCGGAAATCTTTGATTTTGTGTTATTATGCCATAAAGTGATTAGCGAAAAACCTTTTCGTATTATGACGTAATGTCTTTCAATAATCGTCTTGTTTTGGTCAAAACAAAAGTGGCGATTTATGTCATTTGTAACCACAAGTCAGAGACAAGTTTTGGTGTTCTAAAACAATAAATTCTATCCTTTAAACAAAAATTGCACCACTCGTAGAAGAATTGCGGTTGCTGTAAGCAGCCTACGAATGTAATTACCTGTATAACGTTTCTCAAATACAGTGAAACTATACCAGAGGATGTTTTTGAAAAGCAGAAGGTAGAAGGTAGGTGCATTACCGTGTTTATGCAACTTGTTTCAATTTTGCCAGGAGTCAAATTCCGTCACGACCTTTCTGTTAACATATTTACAAAATATTTTCTTAGGCAGGTTGCTCAAAAGAACGGCAGTGTCATTAACGCTGAGAAGGTCAAGCTAAGATAACTGGATTTGTGTTATCGGAACTTGATATTTTGAAAGCTACGAAGTCAGTGACTTTATCGACCAGGGGTTAATAGTTGGTTTTGCTTTTTTGCTCACCGTTTTTCTTAAAGAAGAAAAGCTGATAAATTAAATTAAGTGGTTAGAATTTCGCGGTGGCCCGAACATTACCGTCGTTTTACTCTTTTTCAACCATATTATGATGTTCACTGACGTCACAGAGGCCGCTTGCCAGCTTTAGTTGCGTCATAGGCGCTTACTACGGTTAGGCTTTTTAGGTATGACATAATTGTTGTTTACAACGGTGCTGCAATGTAATTGGCCAAATGGTGAAAAATGTAGAGTGATGACCTCAAGAAAAGAAATTGGAATAAAGTTGGAAAAACCGCAAACCATTTAAAGTTATTTTCCTTTGAAGTGCGATTTCTCAGCGATCCAACTGCAGGCGATGTCGTCATTTCATACGTCATCATTTTCCGTTCAAGTTCTTAGAAAAGCTCAGAATAGAGAGAGAAAAGCACATACAATGGTGCAAAAACTAACACTACAAATCGTTGCGGTCAGCGAACATATCGTACTTGAATGATTAATAGGATTCGTGACCGGAAGTGGACACAAGATTTTAACGATATGTAACCTATTTTTTCCCGTTATTCAAAGAGATTAAAGCAATTTTGAAGTGATAGTTTCTGGTAATGTAGTATGCGTGTCATATCCTATTTAGACGAGTGTTCGAGTGTTAACTATAACTCGACAGTGTTTACCTCTGAACTCTTTGTCTTTTAAGAATGTCCTGCGTTTGAATATTTTTTCTCACTACATCTACAACAGAATTTATAGAGATTAATTTAGATTGTAGGGGCGGTTTTACAATGTTTGAAATGTTTCATGACGTCAGAACCACAGGGCCGATGGATAAACCAATACATTTAAACTTCTTCAAAGTAGATCCTTCCATACACCACATTTGAGTCGCTATGCCTTCAACAAAAGTTTTACGGGTCTTCCTGCTTTTGTCCTTGATGCCAAGTGGAAAAGGCTCATAAAAAGCTCTGTAATTGCCCGGGACATGGTTTTAAATGCTAAACTGTTTCAGCGCAATTTGTGTCTCTCGCCGGGATATATTAGAGCCTGACAAGTTGAATGCCGCTGAGACTAAATCCAACGGGAATTGAAAGTCATTTACGGCACTGCACATTGCGCAAGACACTTCTCGTTTTAAAGCAATGTAATAAAGTGTTGTTTGTAAACGACTTTCATGTAAAGGCAATTTTGGCAATTTTCTGTACATTCGACTTTTGCGGTCGAACAAATTAAATGTTTATAATATATCAAACGGCCATGATGCCACAGTAGAACGCCTCGCATTTCATCAGAGAAATGTGCAACTTACACAAAGAAATCTTTGTTCTCAAGGAATATTTGTGTTAAATTGGTCAACAACAAGCTGACCTAATACCCGTCCGCATGGTTCATTTATCATTTTTAAGACCTACGCTGCAATTACGCAATAGGCGCGTCCGGTCGATAAAGAAGTGGACAGCGTAAAATATAACCACGTCTTTGTTCTTGGATGTTTTCCACAATTTTTTTATCTGAGCCGCAGCAAGAGGGGGCTTTAACCGCTTACCACACCTTCACGCGGAGTGCTTAAGTACCCCCCGGTGAGTGCTTATTTTGGGCGACCAAGTGAGAAAACAGTGGCAAAATCGATGAGCTAAATTAATAAATCTGCGTCAGGTCATTTGTTACTGCGCGGCTCATTAGAGCGTCAGGCTACCAATCGAGAAGTTTTTCAAAACACATATATCAACTCAACGTAGGACCTTTTCTGTCGGCGAGTGGCGAAGCCTAAGTGCCGGTTCAATTGCTTCCCCGTCGAGAACGGGGCCCGACAAACAACAGGAACAAGTACTCGGGACAGTGCTCTGTTGAAAACGAGAAGTTTTCTCTCAAACCAGGACATCACTTGACCGTTGCTTGAAAGTGCCACTGTTCTGTAAGGGCTGCATATTAAAACTGCTGAACACGCAAATCCGGTCACAGTAAAACCGCTTGAAAGCCATTCCTCATTACAATAAGAGCTAGTTTAGGAGAAAGTCGTTGTGCTAAGCATTTTAACTTGGGGCCGAACACTTAATTTCGTCGGGACATTACGTTCATCGTACTAATTAAGCGATGCATTAGACAGCAGCGTACTAGGAATTGTGATGTAGTGATTGCGTCACTGTATGTCAACTTTAGCTTCATGGTCTACCACTTTACCCCAAGCGGATTATTCCTATTGCGATATCGGTGCGGTCAAGTTTACTCGGAGAGTGATGTGAAACGATTGAATAATCACGTGCTTGCCTATCGCCCACTCTTGCCCAGTTGCTTCTGGGGGAATATCGGACACTTTCTCATTGTAAGCTTTGTTAAACGATTTTTGATTTAAACGGCAATCCTGTCCTATCATTTTCTCACTACTCTGGCCAGATGATGTAAATAATATACTGATTTGTCATGACCCGTACAGTAAGGCAGCCTGTTGAGTCTGGTTCGTTCTTTGGTCAAATTATAAAGACGTCTATCTGACATCCCGGTGCCTTGTGCGTCGTAGACAGCTTTTTGTATGTTATTAAACATCATAATAGATATTTTTCAACAACGAGACGGTACAGTACGACGTCGCAATCAGCTTTGCAAAAACATGACAAAGATTTTCTCCTACGTCTCTGTACTACACGGTTCTTAGTTTCTTTACAGTCAGTGATACGGAATCGCATTTATCAAGACCGGTTGAGGAATGTTCTTTTGACAGAGTGGTGAATTGACGACTTTATTCCTCTTACATTGTATGTGTATATATTTGGCGCCCTGACGTTTCATATTGCGTTTGTTTCTGCCCATTGTAATGAGTTGGATTGATTATGCTGTATTGAGAAAATCCTTACTAATTAAAAGCGTAATTATTTTTGCCATATTGTTCTAAGTACAGTACGTCATTGTTTATTTTCGTTGAATACAGTATTTATTGAGAAGATTATTGTGTGTTATTTCAATAGCATTCAAACGCGGATGCAGGATGCGACTGGCATGCTTGTTGTGAAGCCATCACTAACTGCTGTTCCTCCTGTCGTATGCACATTAGCGTACGTTCCCTTGTTGGCAATGCAACCATATTGTGCAACAATGTGTACGAACAATCACGTCTGCAAAATGTACGGGCAAACCTTCAACAACAGAGCCGTTTAACAAAGTGAAGCACTGTACAAATTCTCCAGCAAAGTCGACCCGATCGGTTCGATTTTTTCAGGTAATTCCCCACTCTATTTTTGTGTGGGCGGATAAGTAGTGGTGAAACACCGGCTTGCCGGCGATTGTGGAGATGTAGGTAATAACGTATCGACTTTCAATACCACCGGTTCCTCTATTTTAAACACATTTCTTAATGCCCTTAAGTCAAGTTTGCCTTTCATTCACTTTCACGTTTTATTTTAAACGGTATCAAAAATAATGACGCAGCCTAAATAGTTTAGTTGTGGCGCAATTTTGCGCTGTTGTTTGTTGTTTACTTTTATGACAAAGTAAAAATTTATGCGAGACTGTAATTTAAAGCCGCTTTGTCGAAATGTTGTTACCGGACATTTGCAAATATGAGCAAGCCTTGAATGGAGTGATGCAATAGTCAATGCTTGCTGAATTACGTCGTTACGAAGTAGTTTAATCATAAAATGCAATTTGAACAGCAGCTATTAATGGCCACAAGTAAGCAACAAAATTGTATTTAAGTAATCTACAACATTTGGAATGATTGTTCAAGGTCTATGGTTTGTGACACCGGTCACATACTTTGTGAACACTCGTCACAAAAGCTCTACAACAGTTATGAACAGGGCCGGGTCAAAATGCCCTTAGCAGAGTTAGTAGTGCTCGAACAAGTTCTCCTAAGACAAAAACCGAACTACTTAACTCCCAAAACGAATCGCTTAAAAGTACTTTATTCCAAGAAATTCTAAGCACGACTTAAGTTCTTTGCGCACAACGTGTTATTGTGAAGAAACGCGCACTTCAATCTGGAAATGTTTGACATGCTATGGCGCAACATGGCATCTTTTCAAGGAAAAAAAGCACTTAGCCTTTAGCCACGAGGCCGACGGATAAGAGAAGAGAGAAAATCTTTTTCTCTTTATTATAACTCACAGACTTGATTAAGGAGAGAGAAAAAAAAGAAAAAAAGACCTTTTGCAAAAAAGGCCGCTCGACTAAGTGCTTACCTGTCGCAAGCCAAACGATTTCGGCTAAACCTAAAAAAGGACTAAAATAGAACCGTGAGTCATCCTGTTGTGGAAATATTTGCAAACCGTTTCACCCAACCAACGTCTAAACCCGGAAATTAAGACCCCTGGCATCATTTTAAACTCACAAGTACTGTTGCCATGTTGGCTTCATCCAGTACCTGCTCCTGTTGATCGCGGCATGGGTGATAAAATTACACACCTGAAGCGAACCCCAAATACAAAACAGCTTGATTTCTCTGCGCTGGCTATTTTGTCCGCCCTGCTATTCAAGTCGTTTGAAATTCATCATCTAATTGAACACTCTTGCCTAGCGGGAGCCATTGTGGCTTTTATGGGGAGATTCATGTGAAAGGCCAAAAGCTCCATTGTGCGCTGCTGCTGAGAAGAAAAGATCACTTGGCTTTCATATCAGACCGGGTAGAATTACAACATCGAACCCATTTAGAAAATTATGATGAATGACGCAATGATAACAATTACTTGTTTGTTTTTATGGCAGCGTTTTTCGAAGGTGGTCGCCAAAGTCACTTCAGTTTGAGATGGACAAGGCATACAGTTATTATTATGATTTAGCTAATATTGTCTAACCGTATCTAAATATGACTGAGGCCACTAAATCATCGGACCAAGTGGTTTGGCAAACTTGGTTCGACGATTTTTGTAAACGTGACAGACACTTGGACGGAATAGCACCACCGAGTGACTGCTTTTCCGGCAATGTTCCCCTATTAACAAAGCAAAAAAACTTCTGCATAAAAATAGAACTTTCTGTCACAAATGAGAAAGTGTAGTCGAAGCATATAAGGCGTAAACCGTGTACCCTGATTTATCTGAAATCACGCAGATGCTTATCTATGCTTGTCACTCATAAAGAACAAATTGTATTAAGTCTTGCGGCTTGCCATTAGTTGATGTCGCCGTCAGAGCCCAAAAAAGAATCGCATGAATTATGTACGTAACGACCATTCGTTCGTGATTACATTGTCAGTGATGCAATCATGTATCATAATGACCGCATTGTTTGCTTGTCTCTGAGTTGTTTTGTCATCAAACACAAACACTTTATTGACCATTTTTTGCTTAAAGTCGTTCTACACTTGTACCCCGAAGGCATTTGCTTGCAAAGTTTTCTGTCACGAATACTTTCGTGAACTGTTTTAACCTTGGGTGAAAAGCACAACTGAAGAGGCGTTACTTTAAAAGTCGTGTCCGTCACCATGTCGCATATTCGTGACTGGATTTAGCGTCGGTTTAAGCCAGAGTATGGCATTTTTGGGCCCAAAAAAGCTTTAAATCCTGCCATTTTTGTTCATTTGATTCACGCTTACCAACAGTTGACTTTCCGAGAATTTTCGACTAATTGTTATCGTGCACGCTAAGGCTGTTGTGTTTATGCAAGCCGTTTTACGTGAATTAGATTTGCATTGGAGTTGGCTACATCACGTTGGTGGAATCAAATCAACCTATGTTACTGTTTTCAGTCTTTTACCCAGAATCACGAAGCATGGCCGAAAGAGTTTGCTTGTGCTCATTTTACAACTTGATTAAATTTGTGTTTTTTGCTAACATTTTCTAATGTTTTACGAAAAGGAATTGCAAATGTTTTGTGTTACCCTCAAATACACAGCTACAGACATCAAATTCAGTTTAATCTTCAATACCAGTGGGACAAAAACAATAATCAGTATTAATGATACAGCATCCTTTATGACCGGTTGAGAATCGTCAGTAATAGAATTTAGGAGAACCCCCACTTCATTATAAGAGCAAAAGGTCAAGTGTTTCACTAATAACCTCAGCAAAGAACGTTGAGGCCACGGTCTCAATTTTATGTGGTGATTATGTCCGTGACAAACTACATGGCGACAAGAAAGACAAATGGAAACTTTGTCACATTCATAAAATGTAAACACAATAATACATATCAACAAAGAAGTGCACTTATGATGGGTCAAAACACATTACTGTTTTAAATTTAGTTACTTTCATGTACATTTTGCAGCAAACTTAAGGGTATTTTTACGAATGAAAATAATGTAAACGTTTGTTTTATAATTTAGTTTGCAATAGCTGTATAACGTTCTAGTTTGACGTCAATAAAGGATGCATATTGCAGGACATACATTAATTTTTCGAGAAATGTTTTTGCCTTTCTCTTGTTTAATCTCTTTAGGTTAATGACCAAGTGATCGGCAACTGACCATGATGCTATCACATCCGCTATATATTTTTATGGGAAGTGGTCAGTGCACGAAAAAACATCGACTCCAGTCAAATGACGTGATTAAGTTTTGACGTCATGCTCGATTAATTATTTGTACAGTGATATGTGATTTTTATCACACCAATAACCCAAAACGGAAATTATTTCACGGTCAAAAACCTGCTGCTCCGTGCACTCGGTTGACATTCTGACCTCTCTGATTCCCATTGGACCTATGGCGATGGTGTAGAAATCGAGATTATTGCGAAAATAGCATAGTAATGAAATCTTTGTTGTTTAATAATGAGCAGTGGCTTTCGATTCGCTTTTTCAATTTCGTATTAAATTTCTAGAAACGTCGAATGATGACGGAGGCTTTGTGCAAGAGACCGCTTGAACGCTGTAAATCCGCAAACAAAACCGAGGCCACCTGGTAAAATATTCCAGTGAATATTGTGGTGACTTTTGTAAAGATTTTAAAAAACGAAAGCTGAAGGTTATATTGTTACTGTCTTCAACTTTACGACTATAAAGTAAACATGGAGCATTTATTGACAAAACCTTCACAGATGGCTCGTAAAGCCTCCTTATGAAGAAAGTCAAGCAAATGTGAACGTACATGATGATCCGAATATTAAAAAGGAGTTTGTTTTGTGTGCAAATAGCATTAGCTTTCACCAAATTCATCTGTTGTTTACTTTTGTTTATTTGTCTAAGAAATTGATTTCATTCCAAATGTTCCAGCTTTTTTCCCGCCGTGTGATAAATATCTTATAATATTTTTTCCTGAAGACGTTCTATTTTTGGAATTTAGTCTAAAACGAATCCAATTTTGTAACAACGTGATGTTTGCTCAACGTATGTTGAACCAACCAACCAACCTTTGGCCTCGCACACTTTCATTTCGCGGCATCGGTAATTTTAGGAATCTTTCTTCTGGGAATTGGAATCTGTGCTCCGGCCAAGATATACTTGTGATGAATCATGGTTTAAATCGTTACCATATTATAGGTCAATGACAATATATTTCGAAATTGTAATCAAGGTCTGTATAGAATTGAATATAGTATTTTTCTTTCGACTTCAGTGCAGCGAACTGAAAGATGCTTATACATGTTAAAGGCTTCTCTTGGATTTATACATAGATTTATGGGTGCGTCATTATTTTTATGTGAACTGTCTGGCGTACATATCTTGATGTGAACGCCGTAAGTTTTGTGTACAATCTATCTAACTAGGAGTTGTCATAGAATTTCCACAGCACATGACCTAACTCTGTTGAATTCGCCTTAACTTTCTTGGATTGTTAGTGCAATTGCGCCACCGTGAGGGTATCCTCTTACTACATTATTACGCTGAAGTTTGCTTTGGGCAGTGATACCAACCAAGTCAAATTCATCATAACTGCAAAAGGAATGCCTTATACACAATAAGCAATTACATAAGGTAATATTTTACTTTATGGTAGCAGAAATCCTTTTTACGTAACGTTGCGTTGTTAGATTGTGTAATACCTGATATTACCCATAGTTATGGTGCGTGATACACATTTATATTATGTTATAAGTTATAACACTGGATGTTTTTTTCAGATCATATGTCTTATAAAAGAATCAATCGATCATGGTCAGCTGGTCGTAGACCTTACTTAAATCTTCTCACCACTGACATACTTCCTCTATTGTTACGTGCAGTCGCATGACAATGTGTTGATTTAATAATTGAGCTTTCAACTTCTGCACTGTACTGTATTGCACTCGCTGATTTGCCTTCGTCGCTGCAATGTGGCGGAGGCGCGGTTGCCTGCTAAACACCATCTAATTGTACTCAATTGACTTGGGAATTCCAATGTTTTGACGACTGGAAAACATAACAGCCGTTTACGATACACTGCAAGATAAGAAAAATATTATGTTTTTTCATAGAAGATTGGCATTTAAATCAGCAACAAGCCAACTGGCGATTATTCCTAGCGCCATGAGGGGAGTATTTGGGAGTGTAGTATATTTGTGCTTGTTGCGGTTCGACTTCACGTCAACATGAAAAATATTTACAAAGCTGTGGAATTGCACACGTCAAATGGCAACTAACGTTATGTGAAACAACTTGTCCATGAAAATTCTTTTCAGCTTTTTGACATCAAATATTTATCACAGTATTTATTGTTGAAGAGCACCCATCTAAACGTACCAATGATGTATTATTTATTTATTCATATATTATTCAATGTTTTATTGCACAATTTCTGCGTCCGTGTTGTAGGTTTTTGTTTAAAACTTGCCTTAACACGCCTTCTTGTACAATTAACTCTTTTTAAATGACATTAAAGTGCAGGCATTTTGACACGAGCGCGTTTGCAGTATATTTTACAGGATTTGTATTTTTTCCGCTGGCAGGCAAAGCACTTTTGCTTATGATTGTGCTTGGGAGCTTTTCCCTGTTTGTTTATATTTTCTTTTCAAATCGTTCCCGGCATACAATTTTATTCATTATCCTCTTTGCAAAAGCGTTACAACGTTTGCTGTAAAGTCATGTAATACCGGATTAATTTTGCTTAAACCAAAAGTTATGAATCCAAACTACAAATATAGCCGTAGTATGATAAACAAATTTTAACGTGCAGTAAAATTTCATTTTTATTGTCGTACGGCTTCTTACGACGGTGAGCTTTTTAAAACGAACCCATGCGATCCCAATTAAGATCAAAATGGCCGTTCAATAAGATAACGTGTATGACCAACACTGAGCTTATTTAAGAGCTCAAAAGACGAGCTGGTAAACAGTGCGATTATCCTAGCTGACTCCAGAAAAGGGCCATGGGGCGTGAAAAATCGTGTCCGAATCTATTTAGACAGCGCTACTTTCATACGATTTAAATGGGTGTTTTATTCGGGCGTAAATAGCCCAACCATTACTGCACTCGAGTCCTGTTTCCTGTCAAATTATAGTCCGACGGGAAAAACGCCAGACTCGAACCCAATTGAACCTAAGGTGACACGCCCGAAAATCAGTTTGGTTGGATGAAATATACACCGCATGAAACAGAGATGGTTATTTAGTTACTTCATTGAGTAGTAAAGTTCTGTATTTTGCATTTCTATATTGTTATTGCCGCTTAGCAGCAATTAGTACAAAACTTTGTTTTTGTATCGAGAAGATTTTCATTTAATTTGTGGTTGTCCATAAAGTAATCAAGTCTCCGCCAACAACAACGGCTTATAGCGTTGGTCAGTCGCTCGGAGTTATTTTAACCAAAAGACTATGACGAAGTGATGACGTGTAACCTAAACGCCTGAAAAAAGTCAAAATAAATGGATTATCTCGGTCATTTATACGTCATTCTCGAATCATCCCCAACATCTGGTCAGCAAAGTGAAATAAAAGAAGGGGTAAAAGTTACTGGATGATACGAGGACATTTCCCCTTTTAAGCACCTTAGCGTCTAGCTTTGTCCGGCTTATTCGACCATTTCCTTTTAAAACGACGAGAAACGAGCGAATGACATTCTTTCCACTTGTTGTTTTCTTGTCTTAAATACTATTATTATTCACCCCGTTCGACTAAATAGACCGTTTGGCTCATGTTCGGCTGAAATAAGAAAAGTACAACAACGTGGAGTAGATCGGTGTTTTTCTGCGTGACTCCACGCACGCTCAAATTGACTCATAGCTCGCTGTAAGGGCTTATCGAGCTCCCGTCCAACTGTGAATAACAAACTCTACTCATTCTTAACAGTGCCTATCCATGACGTCAAGCCCACGTTTTCAAGTTGTTTTTAACGTTGGGTTCGCCATCACATCCGGGCAAATAAGGTAAAAAGTGCCTTTCATTGGCATTGTTAAAAATAAAACAAGACGTAATCTGTTCGGCTGATAAAACATGTTCTGCGCACTTTCAATTTTAGCTCATTCTGTGCTAAATCAAATTTTTTTAGTTTTTTTAGGAAAATAAATTATCATTAACTATATGTAGAACAAATGCCCTACATTTTTCTACTGGAGAAAAATAATAGCAGAAAGCAACAAATTTTCACCTGTGCAATTGCAAAAGCATTTTTTGGATCCATTCACTTCAGTGCAAAAATAACTAATTACCAACTAACCTAATTACTAACCGATGTTTTAACAATGCATAGATATGAAATATAGGGGTCAACAAAACACACCACGCACACCATAATAAATGTTATTTTGCTCTAAATAACGCCCTTTGTTCTAAAACCGACAAAATTAAAAGCATTTTAGTTGGTTGAAGTTCAAATTGTGACGTCACTTTTAGCAAGAACAATTTTTACTATTTATACACTTGTATGTGTTGCATAGGCTCGAACCAGCATGTTGGTGTGGTAAAATGGTCAAACATTTTTATACTATATAATGCACACCCGTGCTCATTTTCAAAATATTTTGAAAACTTCACAAACAACAGGTAATGGTGATGTTTAGACATCAGCTGACTGCTGTGGCTCGCTGAGTCATCCCAGACAAAAACAAAGGAATCTGAAAACTGAGCCTTGGCCTCTGATTGGCCAAACTTGGGTTGTTGCGTCATTAATTCGGCGAAGGCGTAACTTGACCTGCTTTGCGTTAAGAAAAAGAATTCCACCAGTTTCACTCGTTTTGTTTCTTTTTTGATATCAGTTGCATCAGAGAAATAAAGCCTTATCTCTTTTATATTTCCCACATAGCAGGAAAAGAAATTTTTTTGTCTGTTGTCGTAATTTCTCTTAAGGCGAAAACAGAAAGCAGCTATCACTATGGGACTATTTACCGTTTGTTATCCCTAAAAGGAACGCAGAAACTTTAATAAATGAGGCTCTTAGCGAGTAATTTGCTGGTCGGTTGATAAGATCCATGTTTTCCCGATTTTTTTTGATGACTGATTCTTTCGAAACACAGATTGTGAGTGTTATATTTATGGTTAAAGGCGGCAAATAACTCATGATGAATTGGATGACTACATGGTCTATGTAAAGCTCTTTCGCAAACTGAGCAAGATTAGCACATAAGCACATCAGCAAACCGCCCACAGTAGGCAAAGCTAACAAACTTAAGACAAACAATTTCGTTGTACTGAACAACAACGCCCGGGAAATCAATAGTGTTTTGTTCCGCTCTAATGTAATGTGTTTTCCGCGGGAGTCCGTTTTACGGTTGCCTTTCTGACTCAGTTCGAGTTTTTACACTTTTTCTAGCGCAGTTCTGGAGGGGTTTAGCCTTATACATCATACCGTTGGTGCCGCATTGGGAGTTGATTCATCTCCTTACAAGTAGAACCCTGACGTTAGTGAAAAACACAAAACAAACGTGTTTTTGTTACTCATCACGCAAATGTCACAATCCGCTCGGATGGATTGATAAAAGGCACGAAAGTTTTGAGACATGAAAACAAGTTCATTAAAACGTCATAATGCCATGATAAGTACGTGAGACGTAAACGACTATTCTTTGATTGATTGCGACGTCCTAGTAAAAAAATAATGCTTTTGTGTGATCTCCAAAACCCTTTTTCTGTTTTCAACGTCACACTTGCAACCTTTGTCAGCAAAGGGCGCCCTCGCTGTGAGTCAGTAGCCACGGATAACACACGTTTAACCCAATAATAGAAATCCTATTCAAGTGCATAGTTTGACTGTTTTTATACTGATCGTCGTAGCTGAAGAACGTGATATGGTAGCTGATATACGTGATACCAAAATAGCCAATTGGTGACTAATACACAAGTAGACGAAAGTCAATGCACGATGCTCACCTTTGCCTGCAAATGCATTTCTAAAAACCATATCTGTCGTCACAAGCTATATAGTATATACCGTAGGGATTTATTTAAAGTCCCAAAATGCGTCATACATTGTAAATGAAGAACATATACTCAGATGGGCTGTTTTTAGATAATTTTCATCCTTATTATAATCAAATTCTGCGTCGAACAAGTTATAACTAGTTGACGTGTACATATAGTTTGATGGCAAGTTTTGTGTTATACAAACACTGTAATTACAGTAACCGCATAAAATGCAGAATATGAGTGGAAATTTTGAATGTTCGTTTTTTTCTTCCCACCGGTCGTAATTTCTTTCCAAACATTTTCCCTTTGTGTTACTCTGGCGACGTCTTCGTGTAAAGTCCGTGCCTAATATTGTCATGTTTTCTTGTACGACGCTATTGAGAGCTTTTGAGATGTTTGGTTTATACTCGACGAGTGTTGGGCGTTTGTTTGAGCCTTCTGTTAGCTTGTTTGTTTAATAAAATAAAAACAAACCGGCCGCTGATGTACTCGTGAGAATATTATGAAAACTAGAAACACGATACTACTTCCACAGCGAGAGACAAACGACCCCGGTTCGACCCTTCAAGTTCTCCAAAAACCGTTTACCCTTAAACTGATAAACCTAGATTGATTCCGAGATGTTTCTTTTTTTAGGCATTCCGATTTCATATTTACATTTCTGTATTCCCATGTGAGGTATATCAAGCCAAACGAGTTTGTTTTTGCGACCCTATTTGAACCGGTTTAAAGTGACCACCGCAAATAGCAAGCGGTAAGCCACATGTGTTGACCCAATAGGCGTTGCTTGAATGTAGACTGGTTACCTGACTATAGCTAATGCTACACATCAGCCGGCAACGCATCGATGAGGGAAGAGTCAAAAATCGCTTCTAACAGGATTTACAATAATTGTAGCGTGGAAAACTAGGTTGACTTAAACTCGTTTCACATGGGACGGTTTGAGCAGCATCTGCCGAAAACATCAATTACTAATCGGGGAAATGTGTTTAAATTCAGTTTCGAATTATCCATGGCGTCTGGGACATAGTTGAGGTTAATTTCCTTATAACTTGTATTATGTTCTCCCACTGCCTGCTATAACTGTGAATTTAAAAAGACGCTTTAGAATTTTGTCATATAGATCATTAAATTAGTGATTTGGCAAAAGTTGCAAGTTCAACTTCATGAGTTAATAGCACTATGTATACCAGATTGGTTTCTAAAGTATTGTCCGGCCTGTTTGTAACAGCTTAATTTGTTTAACTGATTCATCCTTTGCCGTAACAAAACGTCAGTCGCCAATAGCGGTTTCATCCAATTATAATGTTGCCATAAAAGTATAATTGACAACATGAATCAATCCTTATCAGTCACAAGTTGCTTTGATTTGCGTTTTATACAAAAAGTGGACAGACTTGTGAAATTAATGTTGGTATATTTACCACGATCTAGTCATAACGTAATTTGCGTCCTTTGGAGGAATTTCTCTGAAATTTAAGCTTGTTGGCGTCTTGCCGCACTGAGTCAAGCCATAGTGCGATAAACAACTACGTATGACGTAATTTATTTTCGCAGGAGGATATAACGATAGCGGGAAGGGCCATTTCAAAACTCAAGCCACTTAACCTCCAATGCAGGCTATCCGCCTTCATCAAATACGTCATGTGTGTGCTAAGCCATTAAAAGAAATGGTTTAAGCTAGACTTCAGTTATCGAAAAAAAAATTGCTTAGCATCGCCATTATGATGTTCTTTATTTCAAAGCATTCGAACCATAAACGACGGGTAATTACAGTAAAATATTAGGAAAACATAAAGTACAATACGATATGAAAAGTCTTTCTGATTTAGAGAATATGGGTTTTCAGATACTGAAGCCCAAAACAGAGTTGCCAAGGTTCACTTCGATAAAAATAACGATAAACATGTTAATTCTACGTCAGAAGCCTAATGTGTATATATATTATTTGTAACCAGCTCAAGGTTTTGGAAACAACAATCTTTGCTTTTAGGAAATTGACCTCTTTTTATAAAAATTATAAGCCATAATTTAATGTCATTTCCTATATGACCAGTTTCTGAATATAACAATGATTGAATTAAAATCAATTTTACCTTTTTCACGTAAAGATTGATATTCCTAGTTTGGTAAACAAAAACACCAAAAATATTTAATCGGTGAAACGGAGTCATAGCGCTAGCGTGTGGATGAAAAGTGTCTGAAAGTTTGTTGAAAAATAGTTGCGCTAAGTTGACAATATTTTTGGTTTAATCAATGGTTATTTGTCTGTTAAATCAAAGTATATTTTAATGAAGAACAGAATGCTAGTTTTATAAGTGTCATACTATCTATACTTGAACTATACATACTGTATTATAAATACAACTACACATTATAAATTGGCCAGAGTTTGCATAAAACTATTTATAAAAACTAATAAATGGAAAGTGTGCAAAACAAGTTTTATTTCCAAGATTTATACGAATGCAGCATCTATAATACACTGCAAGTTTGAAGTTAGTTGTTGAATATTTTGTGAAACAATATTAGTGAATAATAAACAATAATAATAAACTATACAATGTAACTAAGGAAAAAATATCATGGTCTTTACCAGATTCGAGTGATATCTGTTGGTGCGAGGATGCTACGTGTGCGGACACCACTGTGAATGAAATTAGCATAAAATGGGCAACTTTTTAAATAAATTGGTAAATTTGCGATTCACAGTTAAGTCGCTCATCGCTATCTGAATTTGCAATTTATGGATATAAATTTCTTTTATCGACACGAAACATAAGGCCACTGTTAAAACTGTGGGCGATCAGATTTTCTGAACATGGGAGGAGGTTTCATTTAGCTCTTAGTGAAGTTGCGTGTTCTTCTCGGGTGATACAACTACGTCTTCAAAGGAGCATAATAGCCGAAAAATAAAAAGATAATAAAACTTTATTTGCAAATTGATGAAGCTAATGTGAAGTAAGATACTAAACAAAATTGAAAACGCAAGGGTAAACAAAGAAAGTAATCATCAAAAGAGTGTAAATTAAGCAAGAAAACAAAAACTTAAAAGGAAAATATCCAAAGTGTGGCACTTTCCGCCACAAAACCATCACATTTTATAACCTTTTTTCATTATCGTTTAAGCATGGAAAATCGAAATCAAAGTTCAATGCAGAAATAAAATCTGTGAAATTTCACACTTGCATTCTTGCTCACACAACTTACATACAAGGTGGTGGTTTTGTTGACTCAGTTAAATTGCGACATGTGTTGTAATGTCTCAAAATTCGAGAATTTTATAAAAAAGAAAACTTTCAAAAACGTGACCTACACATAAAAATTACCGAAAAATTCATTTAGAAAAGTCGGACCGGTGATGACCAAAACGGCAAAAAAAGGACTGTAAAGGGTTGAAAGGCCTGTAGGAGTTAGCACCATGTCAACTTCACGTCACTGGACACTTCCCTTAATTTCTTTGTTTAACTGAATCTTTTACATTTCTTAGTTAATTTCGCGTTGATTGCTTTGCTTTATATTCCATTCACCGCTTATCAAGTCATTCAGTTGTTCATTTGTTTCTTAAGTTATGTGTTCAATGCAGTTTTATTTTGATACGTATGTGTTGGCCGATCGATCCCCGCGAAAGACATGCAACTTCATAAGGAAATGATGCTCGCTGTAGGTTCTGAAGACGGTAACGAAAACTCTGTCAGCCGTCGTCTATTTCGACAAAGTAGGAAGAGCGTTATGGGGGCCTCATTACAGTAATGGTCACAAACTCAAAAGTATCCATCAGAAAAGCTCGGCATCCAGGGCTCGAGAAGTTAAATGGTGAATTGGTTGCCTACTTCAATTTGTCGTTACGTTAACGGAAATGCAGGTTACTCGGCTTAAAGTCGGGCTCTCAACGATGTAAAGTAGTGCTCAATATAGGCGCTACTGTTCTAACAGGCTTGGCTAAACCTATTCAAAGGGTCCTAATAGTACTAGAAGTAAGTCGGACACCAAGTATTTGTATTTGCAAATGGACGCACTTCATCCTATCACAGGAATTCATGTCAATACTCTGTACAGTTCCTATGCATGTAACCGCATCCCAGATCTAAAATTATTTGCAACCCACACGTTCAGTGCACAGCTAATAGAAGAGTGTTTAAAGAGTTAAGGTAAACTGAGACACAAAGCCATGCAATGAAGCGTTGACTTGTCAGTAAATAGGCTAACCTTTTTAATTTGCTGGAAAGAATATAGTAACGTAGAGGCGACTGAAAGGGGAAAGGGCGTTAAATAAAAACACTTTAAAGAGTGATCCATCTGCACTGATCGGTTACAATTTATCGAAGTATTTCTCGAGGGATGGGATGCCTTCGCTCAGACCCTTCCTCTTCCTGGTATCAGCTACGACTGTTCCCGGCTTCGTGGACGGGTCGGTAGGGTCGCCTGGCAGTATCTGCCAGTGATCGAACACGGCCTGTGGAAAGGCTTGTCCGCCAGTGTTGGAACGCAAATCTGCGGTGAAGCCTGGAAAAAATATCGAAGTATAATTTGCATATTGCTCTTGACCGTACAGAGCATGGGTTACTGACTGGTCGCTTACCGAATGACTCGTTGACAGGCAGATATGCCTTGACCTGGAAAATTGGAGTTCCGGGTGTTTGGTTTTCTTCAAACACATGACCACGGCGGCGGTTGAGAACACCATAGATGCCACCAACAGCAGATTCGGGGCACTGTGAAATTAACAGCATTCTTCAGCGGTGCTTTAACTCATTTGCAAAAAGCACAACCGCAGTGTTGCACTGACACTTTGCCTATCACATTTCTACTGTGCACAAAATTAGCACTTACCTGAATTTCTACAAGATAGACTGGTTCTAACATTCTTGGTGAGGCAGTCAACGCACAAGCGTACAGGACACGACGTGCTGTTGGGATAATTTGGCCACCCCCACGATGGATGGCATCGGCATGAAGGGTAACATCGTGGATGTTGAACCTGATACCTCTCATATTCTCCTCACACATTACACCCTAAAATCAAAGCAATGTAACGGGGAAAACTGAGCCTCAACTTGGAACTTAATAGCAAAAGAGCAATCACTTAAACAAAACATACCTCTTTCGAAGCCCATTGAAAGCCAGCCACCACAGAGTCCTTGATTTCGTTAAGATATTGCACAGCTTTTGTACAATCTACGAGGATGTTTGGTCCATTAACATCAGGTCCGAAGCACCAGATTTTACGAACCTCATTGACATCGAACTCGTAGTTTTCAGCCAGATATCTTGCTCTTGCCTTTGGTTCATCACGAGGAGTGACTTTTTGCTATAGACGCACAAAAACATGTATCAGACTGGAGCATGTACTGTAACACTTTGTCGTTAAAGATTTTATCTACTTTACGAATGCAAATTCTATACAAAGCCACAAGGAAGTCGAAAGTAATCTTACATTGTCAATATCTTCTGGAAGACCATCTGGCATTGGACAAGCTCTCATAAAGAGACGATTGTGTTTGTTTGGCGATTTGGACAAACACATTCTGTCGGACTCGGCACTTACAGTTTCCCGATAAGACACAACAGGATCAGATTTCTACAAAATACATGATTGGATCTTTTTATACTCGGGTGTTAGACAATAACAAATTAACATAAAAAAATTGTTTGGTACTTTCAATGGAATTCCAGCATGATCTTCCTCAAGGTCTTTAAGACAAATTTCAAGATGCAATTCTCCTGCTCCTGCAACGATATGCTCCCCACTTTCTTCAATAATGCACTGAACCATAGGATCAGACTTGGCCAAGCTACAGATTGGTAAGGTTATTATTAAACGTTTGTTATTGGTTTAAACTTTAAAGGATATTGGTCGCAAGTTTACTATCAGCCACTCCTAATGATATAAATTTTAACCAACCGCTTCAATCCTTCCACAAGCTTGGGCAATTCAGATGCATTCTTGGCCTCAACGGCTACTCTTACGACAGGGGACACACTGAATTTCATTTGTTTCATGTTGTGAGCCTGCAACGTTCAAAAGTTGTCATTTCACAAACATCTATGCAAGCAACATGAACAATCAATACCACTAAAACCTTCAGTGAAAAACACCTTATCATAAGTGGTAATGGTTCCAGTTTTAACAAGATATTGGTCAACACCAACGAGCCCAACAATATTTCCGCATGGAACATCTTCAATTGCCTCAATGTAACGTCCCATCATCAAGATTGTCCTGCACAAATATTTTTCTAACTTAGATGAAATATATTTATTATTTGCAGGTATTTGTATATATTGAAGTGAAGAGCTCAGTTACACTAATCATCACAAGAAATGCAGATCGGCGAGTGATATTTATCATCATGGCTCACTGTGTTACACTTTTACGACAGACACAATTGCTATTGTTTACCTCTGGATCGGTTTCTGGTATAGATCTTCTTTCTTGCCAGGAACATAGTTTGGCCCCATAATGCGAACTTTTTGTCCAGTGCCAACCCTTCCAGAGAAGACACGCCCAAAGGCGTAGAAACGACCTTTGTCACTGGTTGGTACCATTTTACTGATGTACATCATAAGATGTCCTTTCGGATCACAGTTCTTGATTGCTGTCATGGAATAAGCAAATTAACGATTGAATTATCAGTTTGATAGGAATAAACCACCATGATAAGAGCGACTGCTGACTATTGCGGCTGTGTTGGATTTAATGACATACCAAGTGCCACTTCATCATCTGGGGGACCTTCGTACAACAACTCGCATCTGTACTTCTGAGCAGTGACAGGTGATGGGAGATGGATGGTAATCATCTGAAGTAGGGTATCACCGGCTGGAAGCCATGTCCGCATCACAGTCTAAACCACATCATGCATAACTGCGGTTAGAAGTTGCTTTTTAACTGTCTAACTAAAACTGTTTCAGTGTATAAGCATTCAGATGTTATCCAATCATCACTTTGTGTTAAGATCGGCGAGTGAATGTTATCATCACAGCTTGCTGTCTTATTTTTTCATGAAATGCATGTAAGTGGCTAATATACTGCATTACCTTGAGAAGAGGTTTGCCCTCCTTGTCTTTGTCATCTCCCTTTAATTTGATTCCCAGTTTTTCCATGATGTTGTCGGCTTTATCTTTTTTGCCATTCATTACGGAATCAAAAATCTAAACATCAGCTATGTAAATAAATTCCAATTTACCATAAACAATTAAACATGCTTGGATAAGGCAAAAACTTTCCCCCCAAAAAATCGATCACAGCATCTCAAATACCTTGTAAATAGGATCAAGAATAAATTGATTGAATCCACGAACATAACCTTCACCACCCATGGTTTTGCTCCACTTTTTTGTTTTTGGATTGAAAGAGTTGTCTCCCCAGAGTCGCTTCATCAATTTTTGCACATCAATTTTAAACTTAACTGAGTACATTTCAGCAAACTGTTTAAGAGAGAATGCCCATCCATGAAGGCCAGAACCAAATCCAACGGTACCACTTTGTGGATCAACCTAAGAAAACAAACAGGTATAGATCCAATCAAACATACGTAAAATAAATGCACCCAAAATAACGTTGTGAAGACATTTTAACTTTAGACCTTGTTGGCTACCAGCGTTAAGTTCCAAATTACTCAAGTAGTTACCATAATGTTTCCCATAGGACCATCTTCATCAGCGTAAGTGGCGATGATGACGTTTACGCTTTCAACAATACGTTGAAAGGTCTGGTAAAGATCTTCTTGATCCAACTGCAGTTCCAGCAAAGCACGGTCCATCTTGTTCATAAAAACAATGGGCTTGATGCGTTCTGAAATTGCCTGGCGCAAAACAGTTTCGGTTTGCACACAGACACCTGCAGGAAAAAAAATTCTACCAAATCATCCCCCATAGCTAATGCCATCCTATGTATTTTCTGAAAAGCAAACACATTTTCAGATAAGCTTCTTACCACTGACACAATCAACAACAACCAAAGCGCCATCAGTCACACGAAGGGCAGCAGTAACTTCTGAAGAAAAATCAACGTGGCCAGGAGAGTCAATAAGATTGATCAAGAAACCATTTCCATCGGTGTTTTGCTTAATCCATGGCATGTCAGTGTCGGAAAGTTCGTAGTACAATGAAATAGCCCTGAAAATTATTTGAAATGTCCAAGTTAAAAATCTAAAAGCTGGTAAAAATTGTAACTAGTCACAAAAGAATTTCAGCAAAAACACTGCCTAAGGGCAATGATTTAATTTGAAAGTCTACTAACGTTGACTTGATGGTAATGCAGCGTTCCTGCTCGTCTTTTCTAGTGTCTGTGAAACGAGCTTCACCAGCCTTGGCACCAGCAATGATGCCGGCTTTACTTACCAAGGAATCAGTAAGTGTGGACTTGCCATGATCGACATGGGCAATGACGGACATGTTCCTAATGTTCGCCTTCTTGTCCATGATTCCACGGATCTGGTCTATCGTGAAGTTAACCTGTTAAAAATACAAGTAAGCATTAGTTACAAATGACATATTAGTCATTAAAATTTTACGAAATCATAAACAAGGTCTCGCAATTCTAGATGTAAAATGAATTTGATTTTTATTGATATTTATTTACATATACATAACAAATAAGTTAGCATTTTTTAGCAACAGTCAGACAGACTTCGTGCCACACCACAAGCTGTAGTTTTTGACTTGAATGAAAAAACATCGGCAATAAGCTTTATTAGCCCACAGACACCAGGTAACATGAAATGCTTTAAAACACAGGTTGAGAGGCGATAATTTCATATGTAGGAGAGCAAAACTTTGCAGCTTAATGGGATTCAACTTGGCCCAGTTACTGATTCGAAAATTTGCCAAGTGCTCGAGGGATTGAAATTAACGAAATTCTTTGCTCGTATAAATCTAAAACATGCAGAGCATGTTCAGCAAGAGTTAGTAACAATGCTTGGTTATTATTTTGCATGTGACGTGCATAATCATTACTTATTCAGCTTATTGGGTGGGGTTTTTCACTTAAATACAGCAAACTTTCGAATCTGGGCTTAGTTGATGCTATATTTCAAGCGTTACAGATTTTATTGTTCATAGTAGTTCACCGTTTAACCATTTATAATTTTACCGTAGTTAGCCATGATCCATTCAGAGTAAGAAACTTTCACAAAGACATTCTGTTTGCTACTAGTGGTCTATTTTTCAGCGTTAAAACATAACATCAGTGCGATACAATTGCCCAACCATTACTCTGAGATAAAAAAACGCACTAGAACAACTTGTCAGAAACTTTCAAGTTTAAGTAAACAAGTTGCATCCATGTTAGAAGTATTTCGCGTGCTTGGGCGATAGGATTAACTAAGACACATGTTTTATATCCGAGTAATCCGACAAGTAATGACACTATATCCGCCATTATCATTACAAACTATCATAACCTATTTAATTCTAAATTACATGCAAAAAATATTACACTAAAATACTCACCATTTTGCTTGTCTTTGGCTACTTTTCTTCACTTACGATAACACCGCCACTCTCCAACTGGCTGCTAAGAAAAGGAACGGTCTTTTTCCTGACTCAGCTTACGTCACCAACTTAATACGTTGCTGGTTATTGCGCAACACCGTTTTTTCTTGGTGTTGTAGAAATTATTTTATTTTTTTAATCCATTACTTGATGCTTATTCAAAACATTGAGCATAAATTCAGATTAAACATAAAATTTTGATCTAAAAAAACCCAGCAAATTATTATATTAAGCTGAATTATTTCATTTATTATTTTTTCAATTTTTCTTTAAAACCTTAACAAAATTTTAAAAATGTGATTATATAAGACTGTAATTCGTGTTATTTAAAGAGGCTAGATGTGAAACGCAAAGAGTGGTAAGCAACATCTTCTAAAAAAATTTGAACACTTTGATTAATAACAACCATGCAATAATTCGCAAATAATTCTTCCAATTATTAGATTATGAAATATAGGCATTTGTCAGTAAGCGCAACTTAGTCCTACTTCTACTAGGCCAACTAGGGTATACTTATTATAAATTAATCACGTCATGAAACAAAAAGTTTTCAAACTATTGAAAAAGTTTAAAATGTTACTGTCAATGTTAAAGTACGAACAAAGATCTTAAGCATTTCTGAAAATACAAAACTTTATAAACTCATTATTAATTTATTACACATCTCTCAATACTGAAAAACAAAATTCTTTGCCTCCAGTGAGGATCGAACTCACGACCGCTGGTTTACAAGACCAGCGCTCTGCCACTGAGCTATAGAGGCGCAGCTAACAGAACTTGACGTAACTGCTTATTTATATCCACCAAAAATATATCAACTGGTTGGTTTGTGGACAGCACAAAGTTTTGTAGATACATTTCCATTTCTTAATAATTTACACGCTAACAGCAAATTGTGAATAATGTGAACGGGGAAAGTACTTTACTGCTTATGCTACACGCTGTAGTGAATTTGTACTATACCACCTGTTGAAAAGATGTTACAGTATTCCCATACATAATCCCCACTTAATTCATAGAGTAAGCCTAACCTAAGTTAGTTTTTTCGTGAGTGAAGATTGGTAATAAATTAAGTGGGTGTCGTATTGATTCATAGATATGCAAATTGCAACGTATCGTTTCCATAAGTTTTTCCGTCTTGCGTCTGACGCTGTCGTCATTATAGTAGCAACTAGCAATAGGCATCTAGTTTCCGCTGGGTTATTTTCTTCGACATACGTTGCGCATTTGCGCCTGTAGTTAATGGTGTAGCAAAAATCGAAATATTGTTTGCAAGTTGTGGAGCCGACAGCCAAATAGGAAAGTTCGGCCGTTAACAATTACGAGGTCTAACTACATATAGCCTTCTCGAACCCCGTGTTAACAACCCTCATAAATGATGTAAAGAACAGACCTACTAGGACTAGGCCAATCCGGGATTCCGATGCCTGGGGATACGTTCTTATGCTGCTGGCATGTTGTTTTTTTGATCGAGTTTTACAGTTCAATGTGACTTATGTTTTTTATGGCTATTTTTTCTGTGACATGTTTGTTTTAATTTATTTAGTCTCAACGTAAACGCTTTCTGTTCGTGCTAACCGCAGTAAAATAGCCAGAACATTGAGCGTATTTCTTGTTTTATTATCCTATAACAAGGCAAGCACCATACTTCTCGCTCCCCAAAGTCAATGGGGAAAAATATATGAAACCAAATTCAAATGCGCCGTTAACCGACGACCCGCTTTAATTCTGACACAATGACATGAGTACTTAGTTATACTAAAATACCAAATGAACTAAAACATCAGCAAAGATTGCAGCGCAAAATGAAGAAGACACCGGATTTGAATTGGCCAACGAAATACGTCAAACGCTGTGGAGAAAAATTTTTGACTAACCACGTAAGTCAGCAAAATGCCGTGTTGAGGTTGAAATACTCTTTATACAAATACACGCTGCTTTAGGTCAAAAAGTTACAAAAAAGTTGTCCACTCGCTGAAGTTTGCATTGGACGAATCAAGAATGATTTGGGCGGAGAAAACATCAACTCTCGGCTCACATTTGCCAGAAATACGCTTCCACGACATACAAATCTTATAACAGTTGCATATCTCCACAACACTTTCAAAAAATTATGTTTACTAAGTTCAGCGTGTAAACTTCAAAAGTTAATTTATTAAAATAGAAACGTCTCTTATTTACAAACGTTATGAACAACAGCAAAGCAAGGTGCAATAATACTGTGGACAAAGCGTAAATAAATTCACAAGTTTATTACTAATTAAAATCCTAACTTTCGCTCACGTAACAATAAGAATATCCAATAAAGGAATGCATACGTAAAAATTTCGATTAATTTTGTTTCCACAATATGCATTGAAAAATAAAACAAGAGCAGACACTTGTACGCATCAGCATTCTAATAAAGTAAAATGCATTAAAAATCGCAATTCAGGTGCAGTAGAAATTTCTAGTATAGCACGAAAACAATGCCTTGAGATACAGCAGTCTACTACATTGCTATTGTCACACTATACTTACATAAATAGTGTAAGGACTTGTATAACGTTTATAATACTAAAAGATAATACGGAAATACCCTTACTTCAGTACTCCAATAACAAACTTTTTCACCGACCATTAAACGTGTTAAAATGCACCAAAAGACTGCTTGTATGTATATTTTCATATATGCAAAACTAAGAGCATCTAGACGCCGTAGGTGTTGGTCAAATCACGAATGGCCTTGTCTGTGGTCGGGTCAGAGATACGATGGGTGCTAGAAATAAACATAAAAATTTCAATTGCACAGCAAACCTAAACCAGGAACATGGTGTGTTATTAGGAAGTACTTTATTCGTAATGACACGGCAGTAGGGCAAAGCATGAAATAAAAACGAATTTCTGTTGTAGTTGGTAGGAATTAAGCAATTCATCTTTCTACCTTGAGAGTCCATTTTCAAACGACGCTTGGTGGACAATTTCGCCTTGTAAAGGTATGAACTCGCTAGGACCACCGTAAGGAGTAGATGACAAGAGGGTTTGACTTCTGGTGTATTGAGAATCGTCTTTTGTGGGATAGCATCCGAGCTTACGACATGAAAAAAATAGATGTGAATCACTTTGTTAAGTTGTAGAAATTAAAGCGAAATATTGGAATGTGAAGATTCAAACGACCATCCTTTTTATGGCAAATTTTAACTTACAGATTAAACCTCATTTTTCTGTTTTTGTGTGTTTTTCAATTAAACAAATGTTTACGACCTAAATCAAGTTCCTAGAATAAATCTTCCTAATATGTGTATTTACGAGGGTTGATAAAATCGCAAGAAGCCAATAAATATACGAAAACGACACGTTGTCAAGGGAAGCTAAAAATGAAGAGAACTCACGGATGAATGAACTTACATCGTAATCAGGAGTGTTTTCATTCTCCCTCTGACATACATTGTGCAACTCTCTTTTGAGCGAGGTAATGTGGCTACGGTAGGAAGCTATCTGCGATTCCAGGTTGTTGATACGGCCAATTGCACTTGATTGAACACGCACAAATGATTCTACAGCCCGCTATACAGAAACGTAACTTTAATTAAATTAAAGGTGATAAAATTAAATATTACCGGTTAGTTAAATATATTTTGGCAGTGTTACCATACTTCATCTGGCACATCAACTGGAACCCTTTTGATAACACAACACTATGTCAAAATACGTGAAAATAAATCACGTAAATTACTAAATTCGTATTCAAATGTCAGAGCTCATGATCAAACGCTCAAGAGCACCCGACCGCTACAAAATACAAGTTTTGAAAAATTACATTCGCTTGATACAAACCTGTGCAGCTTTCATGCCTGGTCCGCCTTTGCCTATTTCTTGACCTTGCTTTTGAAGCTGCGATAATAAATAATTAAGTTTATGTTTCAAAAAGCTTCTCTTTCAAATCGTTCAGCATGGAGGCCATAACGTGAGTTTCAACTAAAACACACTTCAAAGAAATTTACACAGGTTAATCCACCCCGTTACCTACCTTTGATGATATTTCTTCATCGTCAGCATATTGCAAGGTCTTCTCGAGAGTTGCAAAGTAGTTTGCGATTGTCGTTTTCTCACTGTGTTTAAGCAAATATGAACATTTTAAGCGCACGCTCTAACCTGTGCGGTTTACGATTTAAAAGTCGATAGCTATCAACTTCTTAGAAAGTAATTTTCAAAACTGTTTCAGTCCTCAAGAAAAGTAGTGTTTTTCGCAGTTTCTCCAATACTTACACGGCCGCCTTCTTCAAAGCTTTTTTCGCATCGTCAACCTGGTGGTTGAGAGTGTTTCGATCATGCTGAAGCCGATCAAGTTGTTTTTCCAATTGGCGCTTGGCGTGTGTGCAGCGTTTCAACTCCATCTTCACTTCCGTTAAACTCTAAAATCGGCACGTGTGGTTTAGAATCGTTGCGAGACTTCGGTTTGACGAACATATGAGAAAGTTACTCACTGATACAGCCTGGGTCAAAGTGACATCTCTTTCGGCGCCATCCGTACATTGCTCTTCGAATTTCTGAGACATCTCCTACAAATATTGCACATAATGTTTATAATGATAAGTTGATAACCAGTTATGGATAGTTATCGTTATTAGTAATACATGAAGACGTGTGCTTACTATGACAACTCCCATTGCACGAAAACAACTCATACGTTAATAGACGTGATAACACTAATCATACAACTGGCTTGATTGTTAAATTTTCAAGTTATGACACTACATTCTGCTGATGATTAGACGATCTCTGAAATGACTGACTTAGTTAAACTGAGTTCGAATTGATAATAAATTTACCTGAAGCTTGTCATTCTGTTCGTGCAGAAGACCTTGGGCTCTTTTTTCTCGCTCCAAGGCGGCGCTCAACTCCGCACAAACACCATCGAATCTGCCCCTAGCAACCAATTCCTTCTCTTTTTCTTTTAATTTCTTCATTTTTTCCTCCTTCTTCTCAAGTTCGACTGGATTTGTGAAAAAAAGCATAATCGAAAAGTTGGCAACCGTAATTGAAAATCACATGGCGAAGGTCCGAGCAATGCAACTGGCCCGCTTACAAGACTTGGTGATATACAGCGCTACTTAGCATGCACTCACGGTCTACTTATTTGTTCTCACCTTTACAAATGTTGAGCTGTTCCAGACTTGTTCTCAGGTTCAATTCGTTGTTTCGCAAAGAACGTTTTTCGACTTCTGCCGCATGGAGGCGCTCTGTGAAAGTAAGCAGGTGCCTTTGGAGTGCAGAGAAAGAATGCTGAAGAGAAAAGAAATAGCTTGCAAAAACCTATGTGTGTGATATCTGAGAAAAATCGGACAAATAACCAGATAAAATGAAAAAACATGAATTTGATTTTTCAATCGAATAAAATGAGAATAATTTAGATTTATATGAGACAGGAATTGGTGAAAATCTTGGACTTTTAACATTAAGTTACGACGAATTATTGATTAGAAATACAAGAACAACAAAATTATTTAAATACTGTATATAATAACAAATCACATTTTTTATTGAAATGGCATTACCTCAACCGAAAACAAATTGACGACCTGCCGTAGTCCAGCTCTGTGTATTATGCGATCAAGGCCATCAGCCAAAACTCGACAGAGGGAGGTGCGCTCTCTGAAAACAAAGCATCGATTACAATAGGTAGAGCGGATTTATGCTGCTTGAATTTGTTGCAATATAATACTCAGCTAGGTCTTACTCTGATCTTTACTAAGGGAAGAAAATAAACGGAAGTCAGAGATATCCTTTAAACGGGTCCTTTGGAATCACAGCACCGCGAATTTTAAATGCATACTCACTTGGTAAACTCGTA
This sequence comes from Clavelina lepadiformis, assembly GCF_947623445.1. NCBI lineage: Eukaryota > Metazoa > Chordata > Ascidiacea > Aplousobranchia > Clavelinidae > Clavelina > Clavelina lepadiformis. The sequence continues at coordinate 5,810,524 of NC_135241.1, read as the reverse complement.
ATTTTGATAATAAATCATAAGCAGCTTTGTAAGATAATATCTACAACGCAACCAGTTAAAAAGTTACCAAACATTAAATTATGTTCATCGGTGCAATACCATGGTCCACCCCATAAACACTTCAGTGCTAGCTCGGTATGTGATGGACGGATTACCTGATAATATTACGGGCATCCACAGTGTATGAAGGAAAGTGAGTATAAGTTGCCTCCATTAAGTTAAGGAAGGCGTTTTTCGCTGTCTTCGCAACCGCGCGAGACATATAACCTGTGTGGGACAAAATAGAATATTTTAAGGATATGTTTGCAGACTGAACCTGTGACCTTTGTATGCCCATGGACAAGAAGTGGTTCAGACGTTGTGGACATCATGAGAACACGCGGTTTGTTTAGAAATACAGAATAAGATTTGTATCGCAAGAATTTGCATATAAATAGATTACTTTTCCCGGCGTTATGGAGAATGAATTATATGATGTGACCAAAAAATGGTAACGAATTCCCATGTAGAAATAAAACTCATAATATAAGATTTACCGGATGTATCACCCTTGTTCTTCGCAACTGCGTCAACAACTCCACAAGTTGCGTCTCTCACAGAATGTATCACGTGATTGTTTGACAACCAATCAACAGCGGCATCTGATCGAGACTGGATGGGGACGTCGCCTGCAAACGAAGAATCGGATACAGCATAGACGTAAGTATAAAGTGAACAAAAAAGCTTCACGCATTTACTGTGCTGTGTATGAAAACAGTTCATGTAGGCTAGGTTTGTAAAATACTGTTTTGTTGTAAAGGATGGAAAAACACGGATCGTACTTTTTGACTTCATCCGTGGAGTTTTCTTCTCTCCTTTTCCAGCGACGACGATTATCCTACTGCTACTAATCGCTGATTCGTTGCATGTAAACATGGGAACGTTGCTCTCTTCCGTGAAAAGTCGTAGCCTTCTTGCCGCAAGCACACAAACAACGGCTACTCTAAACCTGCGTGAAAGTCGCCAAAAGAAATTAAGCTTCATTTAGAAAGCTAAATTTGTAGGAATATTTTTTGAAGGCGATGTGCATATTCATATCAAATTACAATGCTCCGCCCACACAATTTCAAAACGTTGCAACTTATGCTAATTCTTTCTACCTATTCTTACCTAATAACTGAATAAGTTTATGTCATAGGAGATATTATTAACCAGATAACAAATCACCTTATGAGCGGGTGGATGGCGCTGAAAGACTTGACTGCGACAGGCATGCGAGCTTTTTCCTTTGGTTTTCTCATTTCTTCATTAAGAGTATCAACCAATAACCTTTGAGACAAAGAATGACGTTTGAAGATATTTGGCTTAGGAGGAACACTCTTTGCGAACATCAGCCAATCCATAAATCAAAAATGTCGGAAATTCTACACCTAACATTTATAGCGTACACTTATCATGATCCATCTGTCACTCATGCCAAAGAAAGCCGTGAATAAGCTTACCTCATCTTCTGCTTGCACGCTTCTCCGTCAATGTTTATTCTCACCAGCAGGGAGCGCTGTTGGACCAACTCATCTCTCGCACGTAACGTGGGGTACAGTGCGCCGAACAATATGGCACAAGCGCAGGCTAAAGATTTCCTTTCCTGGTATTTAAGAGTTAAATTCCGTAAAATCAAATCAAAACATAACAAACTTGAAAACGTAACGTAAAGACTGTTGCGCAACACGCTTAAGTTGGCCACAAATACAAACAAAAAGTTACTGGTTTGAACATTATATACCTGTTGGAGATTGCTATTTTCCCCTCTTAGTTGTGCACATTCAGCCTGCAAACCGTCATGCACGCCATCATTGCTTCGAACTCTCTCCCACGCTTCATCGCACAATGACTGGGTCTTCTGTGTAGAGAATTAAGTTGTAACTGTTTAAGCAATTGTAAAATGACAGCACAACATTTAAATACTATAACAGTTATACAAAGTTGAAAGTAAAATGCAATCTAGCTTTTGTAAAAAGCAAAAAACCTGTAATACAATATCATATGAATAAAATCACAACCTTCTACTTTTTTTGAAAGTAGGTTAGAAATATAAACAAATTGAAAAACTTGTGCACTTTAAACAAATTAGCTCTGACCTGTGTTCTGGCATGCATCTCAGCAAGAAGAGCTTCATAATGCTGCTCAAGTTGCTTTCGTTGTCTTCCTGCCTCATCATCTCGCTCCCTGCATCTCTCAGCGAGCCGATCTACGGAAGATTCGTGAGCACGCTGAAGTTCAGAAATGGAGCGCTCCATTTCCTGGCATGAAGTCTCCAATTGCTTCACCTGCGAATAAAAAATTTATTTATTTATTCAGCAACAAGAAACACATATATGGAAATGTTTTTATTTTTGTCTCCTTCTTGTCAACAGCAAGAAGTGCTTCATGCTCTAGTAATAATTGGTCATTTTCATTTTCACTCTCCCTGAATTCAAGTTGCATTGGGCATTGAGTTGACAATTAGTACCTTGTCTTTTGATCTTTGGTACATGTTGACAAGAGTGTCTAAAGCTTCTCTAAGTGTAACTGATAGATCTGACCAAGTAAATCTGCAAAAAAATATTTAAAATCAGTGAATTTTACTTTATAGTACTGTTGTACTGCAGCAGTTTTATGTGATTTAGCAAATGATACAAGACATACTTTCTCCACTATAACCTTAAGCAATGCATAAGTATACCTATACCAGAACAACCCCACTACACAAGAGATAGCAGGCTAAAAATCAAAATTTTACAATGACTCTAATATTTTCAGATAATTTTGGAAGTTTGGATTGGTTTGGGCAATCAAATTAAATAAAACTGAGGAGATTGTCAATACATTTTAGTTAAACTTTATGTTATGGTGTTTGGATTATTCCGGCATTGAAATGAATTTAGGGAATCACTAAACTTGAATGCCAAGTCAGTAACATAATGCTGCTGTACACGTTTTCATAAAATAAACCTGTTTAAGGCATTCTTCTCTCCACTAGTATTGCAAACAACATGATGCAGTTCACGTAGATAACCGATATGTACTTCTATCTCATTGCTATGCCTTTCTTGAACAGCATTCACCTGTAAACGATTATGCAGTTTTGTTATTAAATAAATCAAACTTAAACAAAGTGACAACCACCAAGCGAGCTATCATAAGCTCCAAGACAAATTCGTTCAAATATACTACAACTGGGTAATAAAAATAATTCACATTGAAAGCTTTTTACTGCTGGCATTTAATATATGAGTAAGTTAGCTTAAAAATAACCTTTTCTTCCAGCTGGTGACAGCGTTCAGTTTGTTGCTGAAGATCAGTTGTCACATCTTTTAGATCTTGAAAGGTTTTCCCAGATTCTCTCTCATATTCAACGTGCTGTGCCCGAATGTTTTCAAGTTCTTGGTTATTTTGAGCAAGTTCTTGCTGTATAGTGAATAAAAATATTCAAACTTATAGTTGCATGACACATGCAATAGCACTTTTCCATACAGACGTGACGTGTTCACGCCTAGGCACTAAAATATTTTATTCCAAATACGTTAGTCTGATATGTTTTATTAGTTCCACATTTAAAAATATAAAAATAGCCATTTACTAAATAAAAAATATTATGAGTCTGTGAAAAAAAAACTGATCCACCCTGTTTGATTGGACCAGTTCTGCTAATGTTAGCACAGGTTAGGGACTTGGGGTAATACTGGAGGTTTCCTCAGTACAGTATATAATATAATTCATGAGTAAGGCCGTAGGTGGTTTGTAGTAGGGCTGATGGGCAAATTGGCCAATGACAATTTAATTGACCTTAAAGTATTGACTGATGCCAATCACTCGGTCGTCAATTATTTGAAGTTTCGTTACATTACAAGAAATAGCTTGTGCAAATAGTAAGAAAGATCTCTTGAAAAATCTGTATGCCACCTGACTGCAAGAGGCATAAATGAGACTGTGTAATGACAACATTTATGCATTTCATACAAAAAATGTCGCTGTATACATCAACTGAACAACGCAATGTGTTGTCATTTACTACCTGAGCAAGCTGCAGTGACTTCTCCCTCGTCAAAGCCAGATCTCGGAAGGTATTGCAATCTTTCTGTGTCTGACGTTCAGCTGAGATCCTGTTGTCTACTTCATGCTGAAAACATAATGCAAGTTCCATGAAAAACAAAGCAAGCTAAGCAGTGAATTCTAGTAGTGGATATTTTAAAATTTTTACTTAAAATTATAATCTACAGCTTATGGAAACATGCTGACATAGGCGTCGTTGCCTATAGACCCTTGAACTGTCTGGAAAATTTTCATATTTGCACTGCCGAGATTTTTTTGGCAATGACACCTATGCATGCTGAAATTTGACTTAAAAACAAGATTTCATAGTTCACATTCCTACCCACCTCCAGATCACTGATTCTCTTCTGATAAGCAAACAAAGTTTTCCTTAACTCTTCCAATACAGTTTTCGGGTGATCAGTGAGGTCTTTCTTGCTTGATTTAGATTTTTCTTTTCCTTTAGATTTTGTGGATATGCCTATACAGAAACAATGAATTAAAACTGAAATAAATATAAGACTTGATATGATCCGAAAACCTTTTCATGATCATGACATCACCTCGACATGCATCCAAGCAAAAATTGTCAAGAAGGAGCTCTAGCTCACGGACATTTCCTCCGTATGTTTCTTCTAAGAATATCTGGGGAATACAAAATTCTCACATCAACCAAAGTAATACCCGACTACATTTCACACCGATTGTGCGTATCTAAACAAAACTATTAGCCAATGACATATACATATTGTATACAATAATTAACCACTATTCATATAACATTCAAGTAACATTAATTGATTAATTAATTAACTTAAATTTATGTTCAGTTAATAATATGGTAGTTGGAACAATATCACAGTTCCATTTATATGTACACAGGATGGTAAAATTGAGATCAAAGTACATAGCAGATAGATGGTTCTTGCCTGTCTCTTTCTTGCTTTGCTCAGTTCCTGCTTAAGCTGCTCCAGATGTTGTTCGTGTTCATCCAACTTTCCTGTCATCTCTTCAATCAAGTGAGATTTTACAGACAGTTCTTGATCAAGTTTCTTTCTCACGTCCGCAAAAACCTGCTCACTTCTGTAAATTGTCAAGAAAAGCGGAAAATATAAAAAATATGACGTAATGCTTATATCAGAAAAGAACTAAATGAGCTTTATACTCAAACAATTACCGGTACCCCACAGTAAAAAATTTCCTGTTAAATTACTTGTCTAGTTTTTCTTGGGCATTATTAGTGTGTCGTTTCTCATATTCCAGCTGTTTTTCAAGTTGTTCAATTTGCATATTTGCTTCTTCGACTTCCTGCTTAAGATGGTCAGAAGAATCTCGTTCTTTTTCCAGAAGTTCTTGAAATTCCTGATGCTTCAGCTACACAAATCAGCATTGCATATTTGCATTAACAACAAGACTTTTGATAACCAACCAAATATCCTACAGTTGAAATGAGGAACGCTAAGGCACTACGACATGCTGTATTTTCTGTATAAATTATTATACATTTAATGCACTGCAAGTACTTTTACACTTTTGCTTCACCATTTTGTTTATTCGCTTAGCACAAAAGAGTCTCATAATTTCCAACCTGTATTATTTCTGAGTTGAACTTTGACTCAAGATGAGCGGCACGTTCTGCCTCAACACTTTCCTCTAGTGAGTGGGCTCTTTGAGTGATTTCATCAAGGTCATGGCGCATACGTTGCTCTCTGGTAAAATTAACAATTTTAGCCATTAAAATTCTGAAATGGAACGTTTTTCTCCTCAAAGTGTGCAGGATACTTAACACTCTCACCGTTCCACGGAAATTTGAAGATCAGTAACAGTCCTCCTGAGATCTTCTTCTTGTTTTATCAAACATTCCTTGGCATCATCTAATTTACTGCTTATCTGTTCCTTTTGATAACTCAGATCTTCAATTTGATTGGCAAGCTTGTCATTCTCAGCTCTTAGAATTGCTTCAGCAGCTACAGAATTTGACTCCAATTGTTTCTAAAGTAGCAAGTACATTGAAGAGCATGTAAGAAAACTCATAAATTGTGCGTTAAGCAAGGATAAATATGAATTTATTTCAGAAAAGTATTCTTACAACAAATCACAGTTACAAACAAAAACTTCACCTTGTCATCTTCCAAAAAAGCAATCCGTGTTTCGTTCTCTGCTGTAACTTTTCTGGCAAGTGCCAATTCATTTTCAATTTCACCAAGATGAAGCTCAAGTGAAGACTTTTCATCTAATTTTGCAACACTACAATTAGTCACGTGCACTAACATGTACAAATACATTTCTCACAACACGGCTATGGCCCCTGTAAACACAATAACAACACTATGTTTGTATCACACAAACAGCATGTTACCTGAAAGAATGATATTCTGCTTGGACAAGGTAACTTCTTTGTGGGTATTGTTCCTCATTATTTCAACTGACCTTTTCTTTGACACGGCAAGTTCGTACTCAAGTGACTGCCTGGTAGCTTCGCCACGTTCAACTTGAGCTTGGACTTGAGCAACAGCAGCTTGAAGACTTGCATTTTCCTGTCCATTGTAAACCCAGGCATGCATGAAAGAAATTAGTGCGCACATTGATAAGTCATCAAATTTCGTTTGTCACACTTTCCACTATAGTGACACGAACAGTGTAACACCGATTGCATACAGAGGTCTTCAAAGAATGAGAACTAATCTGGTGTATGCCCATTGCCCAGACAGAAGCATATACGACATACCAAACTTTACAAAAAACTGTTTTTAAAAAATAACAAGTTGCATTGTTGTCAGATAATATTACCCGATTCAAATTGTTTGACATTGTAACCTTTTCTTCTTGCAATTGATTAATTTTTTTTTGCAGTTGGGCTGTGTTCTCCATCAGATCATGGTTTTCACTTCTTATGTTTTCTAGCTAAATGTATCAAAAAAGCGCCTGTTTTAGTCCTCTTTAACCCTCAATTTTTATTAGCATGCATAACTTACTTGTTGTTGCAATTGCTTTATGAATGCATTTGTTTCATCACCAAGGTAGCGATTCTCAGTAGGCCTATAAGATGACGTCATCCTTGAGGATTTTAAAGGATGACTGATTTGTTGGGGACGGTCACTCATGTCAGAGTATCCTGCTTAGGGTATTATTGTAATACTCACTTAAGTATTTTCTCTAAAAACCCTAAAAAGCACTTTAAAGCACGTACCTATCAGACAAGCAAGTGATTATAAATCCAGACTGCAATTTGATGCTGTCATCTGATGCTATTAAAGTAATTGATCTATTACTGGACATTATCTAACAAATTCATAACTAGCATTATAATTGGGCGAGACGTCTGAAGGACCTAAAGCCGGGATGTTCCAACTTCGTCAAAATTGCCAGCCCCATCCAAAGTTGTAGTGTCATAAAATTGTGTTACAAGAAACAGGCATCCAAAGATTGCAAATGCAGTTAAATTCCCTTGACAGTGGCACGCATAAATCAGAGCGAAGCCAACTCGTCCTTAGAATCAGCTTCATTTATTAAAGTAGGAATTAACTTTGTTGGAAAATTATTAGAGTTCTAATCCTGGCATGGCGTAAAACATAGATCTTAACTTTTTGGTATAAATCTCCTGTGCTAAAATACAAGCTTTCCATAGGCTACAGAATTACGGGCATGTGAGGTGTACCAAAGTTAAAACATTTCTCATTTTTTTCTGTTAATGCAATAGTACTATCAGACCTATAGATCATACAAATAATACCGTATTAGAGTTAGCCAGGCTATGTTCTCATTCCAAAATGTGCGGGCCGACCGGAATATAGCACTAATGAGTTTTTGTCTAAGAGGTACGAATGCAAAAATAAGAAACTTAAAAAAAACAAGTTTTAACTTTCCGGTGTGAATGATGGTCGCAAAGATATTAAATGGCACGATGGTCGGAAATCCAGTCCTACTGTTCTGCGAGTCAGAGCCAGCCTGTAGCTATATGTCATTTATGTAACATCAAGACATACAGACATAGCCTGTGCCTTGCAGGCCTGTGTATTTTGCTTATGTTCCCAGATCAGCTGACATTTTAATGCAAACTGTATCCAACAATAGTGTACAGTAGTTATTTCTTTATTTGTTATATTATGGTTTTAAGTTCGTTAAACTTAGGAACTATTTTGTGGGTTTGGTGGCCATGGTAAGTTAGCATGCATGCAAACCTACCCATCTTATAACACAATTCTGTTATTGTTATCTAAGATCTAAGCCTATCTTACGTGTTTTAAGCCCTTGGGCTTTGCCACTTTTTCCTGCTGCTTGTCAGCATGTGTTTTATTGTGCTATAACTACAAGTCAACAAGTCTACAACGGTTAGCATCTTACCTTTCGCTCCGCACAGTTAATGGCGAAAAATAAACAATACAAAATACAATGTGCTGTAATCTGCACGAAATCGCATCCACAAAGTCCTTATACTCAACTGGTCACACACACAACAGCAGCATAAGTGACTGACTAAGTCTATAGCTTAAACCAATGCTCCAAGTTTCAAATCTTGGGTCAAAACCGCTGCCTTTACTACTGTTACGCTTGAGTAAATTTGAGACGGTAAATTGTAAATAACCCTGCTGGAGAGTCATGATACCACAAACTGAATATCTATTTTCTAATTAAAATGGGAGCGAAGTACCTAATTAGATATTTTGCTTAGATTCAGGTGAAAATAATTTTTATCGCAAATATCTCAATACGCAAATCACTAAATTTATCTTACTATGGATACATGGGGAAAGTACAAGTTAGAAACAAATAAAAATTTAGGAAAAAGTAATTTTATTTAAAAAAGCGAAACGCAAAAAAGTGATTAATAGCACAAAACATTATTTTAAAAAATACAATGACACCGTCCAAAAGTGCCCACAAAACGTAGTCTAAAAGGAAATACAAAAAATGCTGCAAAACATGTAGGCTATAAGCTTTTACAGTGTAAAAACCTCTTTTATAGCCTACCAAAACTTTAAACCAATAAGAATTCCAATTAAAGTCTGCAATGCTATTTAACCCGATTTATATTGATTTCAGCTAAACCATAAGCTGGACAAAATGCTAAAACTCATTTAGCAATTTCATCAAATAAAAGTTAGTAATCAGAAAAGAAAATTTACGCTGTTAATTGTATTACAAATGTTCCTGTTAAAAATTGTTACTTTGCATTAAAAAGTTATGAAAGTTGAAATTGTTTGCAACAAAAGTAAAGGTTAATCTAAAATGAAGATAAGATAATGTGCAATTGGGTAATACAAAATAAAGTTAATGTTGTTATTAACTCATATGTGATATAAACGCAGCAGGTTATTACAAACTGTTCACATCTGACGATACATAAATTGCAATAGCCAGTAGGCTATACCCAACCAATTCACCACCAGGTCAAACAATATCTCAAAATATTTTGACAGCAAGCGCACAACATTTACATGAATGCTACAAACAATGGTTGTCCATGTAATCGTCAGATTATTATAATGATGATCCCTCGTATTGCAATCCTACAAATTTAAAACTGACAATTATCACGCTAATTGTAACTCAATGGTCGATTTGGTATGGTGATTGCCCATTATCCTACTTACACATTAATTATGCCGTGTTAAAAAGTTTAAAAAACCATTAATTGTTATAGCCTACTATCATTTTGCCACTTCAGATAAAGCCCCACCGAAAGTTGGATTTCCTTGGCATGAAAGCAACTCCATACGCAGGCAGCCCTTTCTTCTGGGCTCAACTGATAAAACTTTAACCCTCCAACTTTGTGATTCCACTGGTTCCCAATGCCTGATTAAAAATAAAATATTTTCCTAAACGATCTTACGTTATAGCCTATTTGCGTAAAAACGTAGCCTAACAGCAAATAACACGAAATTCACCGAAGTGCACAAAGCAATGAGTTTCAAGATCCACTATTGACATACCTCGTTGCTATCTCTATTGGTCCAACAGGCCCTATAAAGGTTCTTGCACCACCAGTGTTATCCAGGAGGGGCTTAAATTTACCTTTACTGTTTTCGTATAGCACCTGAAAACGAGATACCCAAAACGGTTGGCCGGTTGATTCATTTAGATAGCCCTGTACGGATATACCAGCCACAGAGTAGGCAATACGTAAGTCAATCTGCAAGACAAGTTTGAAGTACATTTAAGCATTTGATAAAGCTTCATAATAAAAATGAAATGATAAGGAAATTCAGAAGTAGGAATAACAGGCACAGATCATTTATCTACCTGAATCCATTTAGCATTGTCACTAGCTTTCGGACACCAAGCAAAGTCTGTATTCATGATGCTGCGATAGGCTTCAAATCCCTCCAGTTCGCTGGAAGCGGAAAACAAAGCTCCAGGAGCATTGATCAATTGCATGGGAACGGCTGGGCAAGCTGAAAAAACAACAGTACAGCCTTCATGTTTTAACAACAACACTTGAAAATGCAGCAGTCAAACCCTTACATGAGCCGACACACATGCTACACATGCGTTATAAGAAGCACAAGGATATTTTGCGGAAATGAAATCATTGATTTACAAATTACTGACGGCATTCTATTAACTTACAACTTGGACAGTCCCATTCATTACACGATTCCTTTTCCTGTGCGTCGCCATCGTCGCATCCAGTGTCCCCAGCTCTTCCATTTAAGCACACTCGTTGCCTACCGGTCCATCCCACGCCACATGAAGCGGTACATTCACTCCAATTACCCCACGTACCCCAGGTGGGGCACACACGAACGTTGCAAGGTGTTTCTTCGGCCATATTTACTATTGGCCCACAGAATGATTCATTCAACGTTTCCTTACCTGAAGAAAAACAGCCAAATTAGCACCAAAAACCAAACAAAATAATTGGATCAATTTCTATAATGCGCCTTGATTGAAGGCTGGCATTTTGCTTACTTAATGGGTCTAGGCATGTTTTGTTTCGTTGTCGTATTCCATTATTGCCACACGAGGTACTGCAAGGAGACCAATCTAGCCAAAACCAAACTGGGCATGATTGGTTGTTGCACAACTCAACAACCTCGTTTAAACCTGGACATCCGCTTACCCCCGCCTCGCCGTCGATGCAAACTCTGTGTAAATGAGAAATTGAAAAATAGGCTTGACCAGTTGCATATATTAAGTGAATAAATGTCCGATATTTTTTATGTCTAGCTTTGTTTAACAATCGATTTAGAAACGAAAGTCTATCCTACCTCTCTTTTGAACGTACTCCCGTGCCACAAGATAAACTGCATGCTGTCCAACTTGTCCAGTCGTTCCAACTTCCAAAAGGACATTCGTTTTTTCCGCAAGACTGTTCGTTGTGCGATGGACCCTGGCAGCCTCCTCGCCCAGGAATACCGTTGAGACAAATACGTCGTCTAAATGGAGCTTGTTGTAGTTAATCTCAGGCAAAAATAGTTAAAGCAGGTATTGTAATTTGTATATTCTAACTTTTCTTTAAAAGACGTGAAATGTTAAAGGCAAAACGCTTACCTCAACTTATTACCCCCTCCGCAGCTTACTGAACATTCCCCAAAAGCTCCCCACGCTGACCACACTCCGACGTCGGGGCAAACTCTGCAATTGCATAGCATAGACTGCGTCGATTCTCCCGAACACTCTCCACTCTTGTCGAGTGCAACTAGAAAGTTTACGTGATTTGTTAAGTTTTGACATTTCTTTCAAAACAAAAACGATAACATATAGGCCTAGATGAAATATACTTTATAAAATATACTGATAGGTCAGCATGCAAAAATGAATCACATACTTGACTTGCAATGTCTTTTTCTGGTTTGGACACCTCCTCCACAAGAGACGGTGCATTCAGAAAATCCAGTCCAAGCTGTCCATCGAATGCAAGGTAAATTCGATCCGCATTGACGAACTTGAGTTGAGTTTCCAGGACAAACCTGAGTAGACAACAGTTGTTTGGCGTTGATCATATAAAGGTTTCGAAGCAGTTCAGCAAACTAAGGATTAACGCTAACGCGGCTTGAAGAACGAAGCTAAAAGCTTTTAAATACCATTTCTCCTGGACATAATCGAAATCTCTCCTGTACTCCAAATTCGCCGCAGGTAACGGAACACTCTGACCAATTGCTCCAAATTTCCGAAGGTGCACATTGCAATCTTCCACATGAGCGTTCTTCACGTGCATCACTTGCATCACCACATGCCAAGTTTCCGCCAAAGCAAGTCCTCTGGCGTTTTTGCGTGCCCAGTCCCCCACAAGGCAATGAACAGGTGCTCCATGGCAGCCACTCAGACCACTGATAGAATATTGAAATTCAGTTTTAAAGCTTTATTTAGATTATCTTTTAAGTATTGTTAAATTACCAGAACACAAGACACTCCGTTGCAATTATCAGACTCTGTAGCTTCTCCTGCGCAAGTAGAGTTTTCAGATGCGTTTAGACATTTCCGGGATCGAGTTTTGGAGCCCTGTCCACAAGTTGCATTGCAGACACTCCAGTGAGACCAGGTGCTCCAAGCTGTGTGACATTAGCTTTTAAACAGCTTATCGACAAGACTGGCGTTTGTGACAAGAAACGCGACAAAGTTGTGAATGCTACAATAAGACAAGCTGAGACAGAAGAAAGTCTTATCGCCTATCTTAGCCGTATTAACTAACATGAACACGGTGTATCTGAAGCACATGCGATCTCTTCAATATCAAGTCCGGGGCACATTTTCCCGCCAGCCTCGCCGTCCGAGCAAGTTCTGATACGGAGTTTGGTACCAGTTCCGCAAGTTGCGGAACAATTCGACCACGACGACCAAGTCGACCAGGATTCACAAGGCTAAAAGAATGAACAAGTTTTCTATATCCAGTACGGTTGGTAGCTTTTGCCATGTCAATGAGACACATTAATAGTTTCAAGAAATTTCCATTATCACCTTAATGAAACAGTTTTGTTGTTCGGTAGTGTTAAAATTAGGATTAGTACGACACTTGTTTTCCACTTCACATTTTAAAGTTCGGGTTTGCGTTCCATTTCCGCAAGTAGCATTACAGTCACTCCAGTTTGACCATATTAACTCTACAGACACGCATGGTTAGACATTTGATTAAACTAAAATGGTACAAAATTTCAATCTCAAATTTAAAAGTTAAGAGTAAGAACCTACGTGGCTCACAAAAGCCGCATGTCAAAGGACAAACGTTTTGCATTTGGTTTTTGTATCTTTGTTCACGACATCTTTTTTTCTCCTTCCACTTTCTGCATTGGGCATCTTTATCGACACACGCGACAGGAGCTACGAAGTGTAAAATATTAAGCAAGAGATTCTAGTAAGAGTTACGGTATTCAAAACTTTGAAACAAAACATTTCTATTCCTAATAGAAAGTAGCATTACCATTTCCAGCAGGATCATCTTCTAAAGGACAAGCATCCTTGTTGCAGAACCCAATCTTTGTATCATTTCCGCTGCAGGAAGCACCGTCTTTGCAGGTTCTTGCTCGGGTGCGTGTCGGAAAGTTCGTGGTCCCTGGTTGGTCGTGGCAACTCTTGCTACAGCCGCTCCATGATCCCCACTTGCTCCAGGTGCCTACTGCAGAAGTCGAATGGACCATTGGTTATAGCGTATACTACAGTATGGGCATAACAACGTTTACAATGTTTATCTGTCGTTTAAGTATTTCATTAGATTTTCGATCCTGTCCTCTTGTTATCTTGGTCTTTCCGATATAACAAAGTAATTTTGTCCTATATACGTCGCCTTACCTTTCCGACATGCTGCACACGTTCTCGGACACATCGAGTCCATGTAGTTCCCCACCCTCTCCATGCCACAGTAGCCTTTGTGTTTCGAACAGTGGACCATGTTATCCTGACAACCTTCCTCTAGAAAAGATTTTTGAAAGAACATGAACTTGTACCGTTGTAGCCACAATAGCGAGAAAAATATCCAAAAAATACCTTTGTTCATCCATGTTTAAGTCAGCAGTCAGTTCCATAAAATGTAGCCTCTAAAGTATGCATACCATAATCATATTCACCGCCGTCATTTGCTGCACCTTCTTGATCAATTTCATCACATTTGTTGCAAGTCTGTTTGCATTTTGTCCAGATTGATTGATAAGAACACAATCCCTTATACTGGTTACATTCGAACGGGTCGTCGTCTCTGCACTGTGGCACGGCTGGACAAGAAAATATTATTTGAATGTTGCGGCAAGGCGTAAACCGATCATTTTTCACATCGAGAACAAGTCTTAATAGTTACAGATGTGACTTTGACCAAATAGCTTTTTGGTTAACCCAATCTTTAACATAACGATTTGTTTTTTAATAGTAGGACATGTTATAGGCTTAGGTATACCAACTTTTTTTAACGTTTGGTCGCTGGCAAAGTCCGCACGATTTCGCACAGAAAAATGTCATCGAGGTTTCCGTGTGAAGTTGACATTGGCCCAAAGTCTTAATAAGTTGACACTGCTGAGCGCTGAAGTCCTCGCAGGGAAAATCTGCAGCTGAAGTGAGGAAATCACAAACGTTAAACAAAGAACGCAGAGATTTTTGAAGAATGATATTGGTAATTAATGTTTCACAAATATTTCTTTAATAAAAACAAAAACTCTGCAATACCTGTTCCAGTTGCAGGGCATAAATCACATGACTTTTTGCACATGGTTTGAATCAATGGTTGGTTCTTGCAAAGACCTTGCTGCTCATAGAATGCACACTCACTTATGTCATCTTTACAAACTTCCAGTCGACCATCAGCGTTATCATTTCCTTGTAAATAGATAAAGTGAAGAAACATTTCAACGACGGTTGCATGTTAAGCACTAGAAGGTTGGACCTCAAAGTTTACCTATTCATGGTTTAGTTATGCGAAAGTGACGTGAAAAACTTAACGTAAACATAACCGCCAAAAGCAAAAGAAGGTCATCAATAAATCTTGTCTTATTTTACCGTTTATAGTATCATCGGCGCACACGTTGCAAGTCCGCGGGCAAAGTGCCTGGAAATTTCCGCGAGAACACATTCCAACGTCGGCCAAACTTTCACATGCTGCCGTATTCCTGTCTTGACATTCATCGCAGACCTTACAGGTTTTTTCACAACCAAACTTCATAATTGAAGAGCTGCATTTTGACTCCATATATCTGCAACTACTGCCAAATTTGTCTTCACAGGCGGGTGGGATATATTCCACATCCTCGCACGAGTCACAAGAGTATGGACAGATATGCTGAATAAACATATTCTGACACCTCCCGACTGCATGGTATTCCCGACATTTTGTGTGGTTATCTTTGCATTCTGTGGGACCTAAACCATTTTTTAAATTGAAAATGGTTCTGAACTATCGAAAAACGTTGTAAGAAAAACCATGTTAAGCACGTATACTTTATTTTTTCCTGATTTCAAGTCGTTATACAGTATAAATTATTGTAAATTATTTCAAAAAATTCACCCTGAGGTATTTTGGTCGCGGTAGGTTCGATGCAAGTGCCACATGTTTTAGGACAAGAATCAGCCGTTAGCTGGTTGCTACAACTGAAATAAGTCGTTAAGATGGCGCAGTTTAGGTTTTTATCTTCACATATTGCGATGGGTTTTTCAGGAATCAGAGTTGGAACTTGCGTTTCGCAATAAGAAGGATTACAGGACTTCTTGCAACTTTGAGCAACCAATGAGCTTACTTGACATTGCCCTAACCTGGCAAGTTTTGGACAAGTCGAGTCTATGTCGACACATTCATAATCTGTGACGTATACATAAGAATTTTTTAAAGGGAAAACAGTTGAAGTAGAAAATGCTAATAGCTTACAGGTTTATACGTAACAACGTCTATTCTGGCAAATATTTCGGTTATGTTTCTCAAGACATACTTGATTGCTCTTGGCAAAGTCCACACGATTTGGGACAGTAACTCCGCACAAGTGAGTTTCCACACTCAGCAGTAAGATTAGCACACACGCTCAGTCGGTCGATACATTCTGGTGCTTCGTTGTCGGAAGTATCTGAGGGTCCGGCGAATTTCTTTACGCACACTCCACAGGAGAAAGGGCAGGTGCTGGAAACTCGATTGTCCGAACATTGACCCAATTTTGCAACAAGCGGGCAATTAGTGTCGTTATCTACGCAGCTCTGCGGACGCCGCGTACCTCAATCACAAACATTGTGAAGTTATTGATTAGTGCTATATAAACGATATTCCGCTTGCAAACAAGTGGGAGATCATGACATAAAAACAAACTTCAAGCCAGTCGTCCTCACTTGTTGTAATGGGGGTTGCTTCAGTTGGAGCATTACACTTTCCGCATGTTACTGGACATGCGTTGGCTACGGAAGGATTTGAGCATTGGCTGCTCAAAGTGATGTTCGAGCATTCCTGTCTGGTGTCGGCGCAACGACCTAAAATATATTTTATGTCACAAGTCAGTGTCTAACTACCAACCAACTCATTCACAACCAACAAAAATAACTGTTAATAAATGAGTGGTATAACGTCTACCTGTCATTGGGGGCTCCGCACATAGCCCACAGGTATTTTTGCACATATACTTCCAGAGAACTTCTCGACATTTTCCGACCTTTTCCAGCAAAGAACAGCTAGATGTTTGGTCGACACAGGCTAAGTATAAATACAGTAATTTAGGCACATAACTGTTCCCTAGGCAAGTGTACTTGCTTGGATTAGGTCTATTGCATGAACCATTTCCACATTTTTTTCAGACTATATTTTCTTTAAACTTACTATTACACTGAAATGTATTGCACGTTGTCATCTCAGTTGTCTCTCCGACACATTTATCTATTGCACAAGTTCGGTTTCTGCTTTGTACCCCACCATTGCATGTAGCATTGCACAGCGACCAACCGCTCCATTGTAGCCATACTGAAAACACAAGGATGTAAATTATGCAAGCACTCGCCAATGAGAGTTCGAATGTAACAATTCACTCACCATCACATAATCCACAAGATTTGGGGCAATTTGCTTTCATATAGTTTGAATAGGTTTGACGGCAAAATCCCCGTTCCGTCCAATTCGTACATCGTTCGTGCTGGTCTTCACATACTTCATTACCTGAAATTTCTACCAATTAATATGAGAAATATGAGCAAATGCACTGCCTTTAAGAACATTGCAAGTGCATGATTATCTATTATTGTTGTTGTAAGTTTTTGTTTATATATAGACTGATCGAAATGTAGCCAACCAAGCTCATTACCCGTTGAAGTATTGTTGCCTGCAGGGGGGTCATTTGAACAGAACCCACAAGTTGCGTTGCAAAGAATATCGATGGGTTCCTGGTTGCATGCACCTGACAATAATCAAATGCTTGTTTGTTTTTCAAAACGTCGAACATATGCCTGGATATTTTCTTACCCTTTTCCTTGTACTGGACACAAGACCTCGTAGACATTCGGTCAACGCATTTGTTGGGCTCTAATGGACAAACTTCACTGGAACATTCGCGTCGTTCAATCACTGGCTCAGTACAGCCCACTAAAACAGAAAGATGAACGACTTAGCCTAACTACCTAAATAAATTATTACACCAACTGGAACTATATGTAGATGTTTATGTATATAGGTTTGCTATAATTTTCTTTTTGTCTATAAAATTTACCCTTCCCTCCATTACCTTCATTGCAAGGTCGTTGTCTGGTTTTTTCCCCTCCACCGCAACTCGTGCTACATTGCGACCACTCGGACCAGCTGCTGACATCTAAAATTTAAAAACTCGTTTCAACCATAAACGCTGTACTGAGGGTGACCAATGACCGTCTTATGCGAACTGGTTTTCGCTTTAAAAGTAGTTGCAACATCGTATTGTACTCACCACATAATTTGCAAGAGTTTTTGCAATGCACTTTCATATACTCTTCCATTTGTGGATAAATATATGTATCGCAAAACCCTGCGTTTGCCCAAGTTTGACAAACCTCTACGGTGTCGTTGCATGGTTCTGTTAAACAAATTACTTACGGTTATTAAATTAAATGGTAGGCAGAAGGCTCATTATATGAATGCTCAGGAAGTTGTAACCGTTGTTTCCTTTGTTCAAAGAACACCAGGGTATATGCGTAACTGGATTTGAAATTTACCCATTGACTTTTTTGTGAAACCGCCAGAGAATGTTAACTTACTTGCAGCTTCTGTAGGTTTCATTGTTGTCAGCTCTACCTCATCGCTACAAAAACCGCATGTTCTTTTGCACGTTCTGCTGAGAAAAGCAACCGTTTGAGGCTGCTTACAGCCTAAGAGCATTTCAGCGCAGTTCGGGAAAGTGTCTTCACATTTGACTGAAGCTGCTTTTGTAACAGATCGGTTAGAAATTTACTGGATAGGTATTTGCGTAAAGGTGAAGGCATATAGGTACTTAGTATTCCATTTTTGTCAATTGCAACTTTTTACCTGTCGTAGCTAGTTGAGTGGTTCTTGGTGTGACCGAGATTGTTCCAGCCGGCACAGTACTTGCCACCTGACACACGCCACACGTTAGGCGGCAACTTTCGGTTACATTCGCCACGATACCGCAGAACACAGATACAGTTGAACATTCAGCATATTCATCGAAACAACCTGATACAAAATTACAAACAAGTCCAAACACTCTACGTGGTAAACATAAAAATCTCGCTATAGATCAGGAACGGTGACTGCAACTTTCAGAGAGAACCAAGTTTATATAATGTAGATTTTACCTCTGGTAGCTGGACTCGTTATTGATTCAAAGGTTGCAGGAATAGTGCTGTGTTTAAATGTGCTTTCTTCCATTGGGGTTTTATCTTGCCAAGGCAGACTTGTTTCAGAAATGATTGTGGTTGTTACTGTCGTCATTTCTGGTATGAATGTCGTTTCGTTTGAACTTACTGTAGCTGAAGTAGATGACTTGGGAATAGTTTTAAATGGAGCAGTGCTGATATCACTGCTAATGCTCGTTTGCCCTGTGCCGATTAGGTCGAGAGCAAGTGTAGACACGAAGCTAACATCACTTGCGGTATAAACTGTTGTCATGTCTACGTGATTAGTTGTTGGGTTTATATCTGTAGCAGTGTTTGTTCTTGATGGTATTTCAGTCTTCATGGCAACATCTGCAAGCAAAATTTGGACGAAAATCACTAACGATGACGAGCAATAAAGATTATGCCATTTTGGTTTTATTAATTGCTGTGATCAGATGCGTAGGCTACTGACTGCACGTACCTCCGCATAATCCACACGTTTTTGGACAAAAAAGCTTCATCAGCGTTGATGTCTTGCAGCTGTTCTCGGAAAAGTAACGACAAGTTGTGAGTCTGTCTTCACATTGAGGGGCTCCTTGAGTTTGCGACTCAGGTCTTGTTGTTGCGGCTCCGACAGCAGACTCGGAAGTATGAATGGTGACATCTGTCTGTTCGGTGGTAAAAGTTTCATCTGTGGTGACGTCATTAGCATGGTGAACGTTTGGAGTGGCGGTTTCTTTTTGCGGAATTGCAGTTGCTGCGGTGGTTTTCTGTATTACTTTTGTAGTCAGAGTGTCAATTTCGGGGGTGCTTATACTATCATTTGCCAATTTACTATCAACCAAGCTTTCAACGGTCGAAACATAACTTTCTATAGTGGCATCTGTGGATGAAACCAAATTCTCTGCACTGGTGGCAAAAGTTACAATCGACTGCGTGGGTGTTTGAATTTCTGTCGTCTGGCGTACTTCGTCTGTAACGTTGGCAGTGGAAATGAAATACATATCCGTTGTCTGATCTTGTACATCTACAAATACCGAAGTGCAACTACGACTCTAAACGATTTGTTATAAACTATTCTACAATAGCTAAGTATTCCGTGCTGTACATCCCTACTAAAGTAGCATTTCACAGGAATTAGGTAAGATTTGAAGATTGCTTGAAGAATTAGTTAGGAACTTTCACAAAGATATTAAAGTGAAGGTTAAGTCAGAAACCAAGTTGGCCTTTAATCAAAGAGTAGTTGTCACTAAATATACTCCAAAAAAGATTTGTACTAATCTGTAGTGTTTAAGCAGTTATTACCATAAATATGTGGCAAAAATACGCAAATTCGTCGCTTAATTATGACGTAGACAGCGTCTGTTATTATGTCACAATAAAAGCATCAACATCGATGACGCATGTATGTGGATCAAATATGAATAGAATGTTTCGTTTGGCCGACAAGTTATAGGTATAATTATAGCGTAATTAAGTGTACAACAGGTATATTTTGCGTTAAATAACCCTAAACTGACTTACCGTTCGTGTATATGTACTGATGGATGTAAATGCTACGACACAGCTCAGTATTGGCTGCCTCTACTAGCCTAGTATGGTACTCGTAACTGTCGTAAAAACAAGAATGCCTTACCATTCCATGTACTGTCATATGTGGCATTCCCATGCCGAAAATAACATTACCTGCTGCTAATCACCTGTGTATGGTCCATGGAGACATCTAAAACACGTTAGCTAGCTACTATGCTACCATACCTAATGCAAATCCCAATGATGAAGCATATTGGTTTACATTGTGACGTCATAATGTCTTCCTAAAAAATCATCTCTGCCATGAAATAAACCAAATTTGGGACAATTTTGGCAAAAATTGCTTAACCACTACATACTTTTAAAAATCCTTTCTTCAGTATACTTACTGTTACCGGCAACTACTCTTTGATTTAAGACTACTTGAACTTACCCCTCACTTTCAGCCTAGCATGCAAATATCGTTTCAAGACACATCAAGGATTTGTAAGACACACTATCTGTGAGACTGCATGTAACTATCATAAATCATAACTTGAAATGAGCCATGACAGATTACCTGTTGTGTATGAAGATGCGGTAACTGTTGTTGTCAACTTTGAACTTGTTTGCGCCTCAGCAGTGGTCTCGAAAGGAATCGTGACATTGGAAACGGTGAAAGTTGAAACAGTAACCACAACCGCGGATGTACTGGTTGTACTGGCAGATGTAGAAGGCTGTTGATCTAGAATAGTGCAACGCTAAAATTTAGCCTTGTTTTGGCCTACTGAAAGATAGTATTTTACAACACTTTTTGTACAGATTTCATTACGTAGCTTGCAAACTTACATTGTTTTGAAATAAAGACTTACCAGGACAAAGACGACAAGAACGTTTGCAGTTGAGGGTCATAAACTTTTGATACATTTCATCTCGGCAATGTCCAGTGTCGGCCCAGTACTCGCATTCATCGCGCTGATCATGGCAAGATTTACTGACGTTAGAGGACGCTACGCCATCACCATCTACAAAAACAATTTCTTTTTTAACGAATAGTTAACGCTGGTATAATTTTATAAAATCAACGGCTAACATTCGAAAAACGGCTAATAGTCAATGAATTATGCACTGGACTTACCGTCGCAAAGATTGCAACTGCGTTGACATTTTAACACCATAAAACGCGTATAGTCGGGATGGTTGCAATATTCACGCTTTGCCCATCTCCTGCAATTTTTGTGTAGATCTTCGCAGCGTTTTTCAACCTGAATAACATTTTCTTCCGCTTGCCTTTTCACAGTTTTATGAACATTTCTCTCAACGTCGAATTCGAATGGAAGATCCTGCCCAAGAAAACGACTTGTAAAAATCTTAATACACATACAAGCTTTTGTATCATCAATGTCTTTGTAAAATATAAGACCAGAACGTTGAAAATTTACCTCTTCTATCAGAAAATTTGAATCATTTGATAACCCGCTGACATGAATTGAACAGACGAAGGTCGTTATTAACACCAACATATGTGTCAATAACATTTTGAACTCTTCCGATTTGAACTTAATAGCGATAAAGTTCTACTCGTACGATTACAAAGGGCTTTTGCAGACCTAACTTTTTCAGAAAGTTTTAACAAACTTCGACCTTTTCTCAGATCTTAATTGACAAACAGCAAGCTTTGCAGCTACAAAAATCAAGACTAAATGTTACTTTTACACCAAATTGCTAAGGACATGGCTCACGATCCACACTTCGATCCCCTATGGATTGACTTGGACTGCATAACCATGTTCTTACTTTGTGCCTCTTACCTCGCGTTGTGAGAACCTAACGCTTTGATACAACCTTGCAGAAAATTTTCTGTCGTTCCAGACATCTGCTGAATACCTGCATCTAAATAGTTATTCCGGCAACGTGCAGTAAATTGCGTTTAAGTATGCGGTCAGATGCCGAAGGGAAAATGATTAGCATGAAAGGAATTAGACAATTGGGGCTCTATAGAGCGCTTAAAGTTCAAACAATAATATTAATTACGAGGGGGTAATCGATCAAAAATAAAAAGAAATTTTTCTCAATTTTGTATCACGCAAATGCAATAGAATACCTGATCGTTGCGAACGTTGCTTGAATTTAGAAAGTTCTATCAAAGAGACGCTCACGGGACAGCGTAATTATCTATTTGCTTTTCTGGGAAACGTTCCTGTACATTTAGATTTAAAACAATATATGGAGATATAGCGGTGTGAACCTGAATATTAGACAGCACGTTTTAACGTGCATTGGAAGCCAATCGTTATAAACGTTGCGGAAATACTTGTGCAAATCTCATAATAATAAACATATACTTCAACGTC
Organism: Clavelina lepadiformis; assembly: GCF_947623445.1. Classification (NCBI taxonomy): domain Eukaryota; kingdom Metazoa; phylum Chordata; class Ascidiacea; order Aplousobranchia; family Clavelinidae; genus Clavelina; species Clavelina lepadiformis. The sequence goes on along the minus strand of NC_135241.1, from coordinate 5,787,914 downwards.
GTATATGACACGCTGTAATATTAAAATGTTATTGGAGTGACAAGGAGAACAAAACGTCAATTAATACGACTGTTTGATTTGTTTGATAGCGCTGAAAAAAGCACTTAAACCCTATGTCAAACATATAGAAATATTAGAAATCTTGACGAAAAACTCATACCGACAAAAGAAGTTTATTACATATACAGTGGCCTTGATAATGGTTATTACAAGCAGTTAAGTCCACAAGCAATATTGTTCGCGAAAGTATTTATAGTTAACTATCTATAGATCCAAATTGGCAGACAGACGACTAAACGCTAAACTGCAATGACAAGTTATGACAATTAATTTCTCAAATACAATGTTATGTCCAGTTACGTTCTACGTTACGCTTAAAGAAATTAATCCTGTGTCCTGGACTAGGGCGAGGTAATTAAGTCGTCAACGGTTCGAGTTCAATTCGCCAAGGTGATTTAACAAGAATAAAGAAAAGTTAAATTAACTGTCTTCTTCCGTCGGCTGAAAAAACGTTATCTGTAACTGTAACGATAATAATTACAAGCTGGGTTCACGAGCTGAGGCTGTGTCATGTTGTGCAAACACAGAACAAGCAGTTTTTGTCATAGGCCTTATAGCCACAGTTTATCATCTTTATTATAATAATACTTAAATCACAGATGCTTGAACATGTTATCGGTGTTGTGCTAATATAAATGGTGCAAAAAAGGCCGGCTAAGACTAAGAAATCATCTACAAAGGGTGTAATCGTTTTATACTTGACGGGTGTAAGCGTTTGGTTTAACTGTTGGTCACATATCGTTAACATTGAACTAAGTATACGGCTGTATAACAATTGCTGCAAACCTTCACTTCAGAGAAATCGTAAGTTTCATTTTTATAAAAACAATAACAGAAATTTAATAAGTTAGGGCGATTTGTCCGGAAATTTCGCGCGAGCTGAAAACAAAGCGACGACAACGACCGAATAACATTTAAACAAATGTTTTCAATACGACTGCGTCTAAAAAATCAACAAACGTTTGGAAAGCACATAACAAATTCTAAACCCAAACACACACAGTAAAGTGAAGACCTGGCGGCAGTTAATTAGAAGCATAAGAAAAGAGATTGCTGTAAACAAGTAAAACGCATAGAAATAACTATCAGATAGCATATACCACCAACCGTATAGGATATAAGAGCTTTATATAAATGGACCGAAATATGGTAGTGAAAATTATGCAGAGATATAGTATAGATTTACTGGCGGTCATCTGAGATGCGGCAGAGTGCTACATACTGACAAAAGACAAATAAAACATGCACATAAATTAACGGTTCAACCCTGTTGGGCTAGTGACGTCGGTGCGATATTAACTATTCTTCGTGACGGCTTAACTGACGTAATGGAAGCTGCAAACGAATGTTCGAGCAATTTCGGCGTCGGTCTTTGCCTGACGATGACGTCACCGCTGCAAATAACGTCATCGAAATTAGGATCGATAAAGTCCAGTTCGTGACGCCGCATGGCGCGCTCCTGGGCGTGACGGTTGGTCATTTTGACTTGACGTTTTTTGTTCGTCTTTGGCTTCCTAGTAGTTGATGCGACGTCTTTAGATGAGGAGTCATCAAACTTTCTAGCAGCACCGGAAGACACAACCGGTATGTCCAATTGGGGGTCTCTGTCGGGCTGTTTTGCGGCGGTCGGGGAGGTTGTGGGTATGATGGGAGGGACAACCCGCCTCTTCATGATGATGTTGGTAGCGCCGCCGCCATTGGTGGCAAGCTTGGCGGGAACCTGCTTTATGCAATGCAATAATTTCTTTTAATTAGCACATTCTTACCCACTAACGGGACTAATGTATTTTGTTACTATTACGTTGCGATTACTGCGCTGGCTTCAAGCCGACGTACTCATTGTCGTGCTATCTATTCTACAGTATGCAGAAGTGTATGTCGATGCGAGTTAAAATTAACTACCTGGTTGTTTTTGTTTTCTTCCAACAGTTTAGATTTAGCGAGCGCAGCTTTCACACCATCAGAATGTCCAAGCTGTTCCTTAAAGCAAGCAGAAGTTTCTCTATTAGCTTTCTATGCTGACAACATTAAGCAAGGGACACATACAAAGCAAAACCAAAGTTAACTGAATACAATACCATAAACTATACAAATATTATTAGAAGTAAATAAATTGGGTACAACTCGGTGTGACGGTACAGTATAACTGAGAATACGTGCATAATATTTGCCAATAAACCTGGACATAAGCTTTGTCTCCATACATCCAACTTGAGTGAAGATGGTGGGCAACTGAGTTGACAAATCCTTTCTCGTGGTCGATCCAATCCTGTATCCTTTTCTGTCCTCGATTTCGATTGTGCGGAGGATGGATGGGCTTGCGATCATGAACATCCGGGACATTGGATGATTTTGCTCCCGGTTGAGGAATCACCTTTCGAAATACGTGATGATGTTGTTTTTAAATCGCTACTTTCAGATACTTTGGAGGAACTATCGAATCGTCACCTTGTATCTCAAAAACTGCGCATCCCTACTAAAGTGAGAGTGACTAAGGGTTTGCGCAGAGTCAACAATCTGCTTCAACTTCACGTCTGACCCAAACGTCGAGGAAGGACTCTGTGCTCGGTCTACCTCATTGTTCCTATAAGAAAAACTAAACAATGTAGGCTACGAGCTTCAGGCTAGAGCAAGACTGACATACGTAGCACGTATAACTTTAAACGAAATAACGCGGAGGCTTTCTGTCGTAACCACCTTCAATAAAATTACTTTAATAATTTACATAAAAATGTCGAAAATCCTCTTAATAAATTTTATATAGCATTTACAGTACAGTGCAGTATATCAAAATTTCAAACGCATAAAATATTAATGAAGGTATGCATTAGATCATACGTGTCAAACTCCCGGCCCGCTTTACAATAAAACTTGGCCCGCAATGCTATTTTATACATTGAACTATTTCCGGCCCGCGAGATCATTGTACAATATAACTTACTTTTTTCAGGCAAGAAACAAGATTATTACAAATCGCACAATACAGCAGCACAACAGTTGCCCCATCATACGATAGAACAAATCGATTTATTCAATCGCTTGTAATCTGGGCTGCCTTTTTCTTTATTGTTTGTTAATTCTTTAATGCTTTTGCAAGGAGATGAATGTAACATAATGATGTAAGAGAAGAATAATCAAAAATAGCCCCGTCAAAAATCGTCAAAAACATCAAAAACTTGTTGTTGTTTCGCTGCCTGTTCCAATTCATGTACTCGTGTCATGAAACGTTCAATCAAGTTTTATCCTAACGGCCCGCAACGTTAAATAAGTTTTGAGTTTTGGCCCCTGGTGCGATTGAGTTTGACATCCCTGCATTAGATGATTAAAAACTTACCCAAGTGCGGCGTAAAAGGTTGTACTTGCTCCCTGGACTTGAGGAAGAACAGTTGGTTCATCTTTATTATTTCCATCATCTTCATTTTGCATCGCCTTGTCTTCCATTCGCCGGGGCGAGTCCTCATCTCCGGAAGTATCGGGAGTTTGAAGCGGTTCTGGCCTCTCGATCTGCTTGGGAAGAACCGGAAGTTTAACTCTTATCTGCTTCCTGGAGGTCTTCCGCTTTTCATCCCTTTGATCGGTGTTCCGAGTTAAGATTAATCTTCCCGGTTTCGAATGCTCTTTTTCCTCCTTCCTCGACACGTGATCGCTTTTTTTCCCCACAGGCGGTAATATCCGGGTCACGTGATCGCTGCCTATTGTCAGGTTCCGGTTCGCATGAGGATCGGAGATTCTTCGATCAGTTTTCTTATGCGACGTTACTCCCGGTTTGGAGTAAGCAATGAGAGCTTCCTCCTGGTTGGCAGCTCGAACGATTCCTTTTTTCTTCGCTGTCTCGACGTTATACTTAACAGATACTTTCGCAGTTTCAACCAAGGAATAGCTGGGCGGCATGGGAAAAGATGGTTGCTGAAATATTGTACAATGTGAAAAACACCATACTGCCTGAAATTAGCAGTTGCTTGTACAATATGGGTTGATGGACATTTACATGCTAAATTAACTTCAAACAAGCGAGAACACAGATACATAAACCCACACAAAATAGACATACCCGTCTGTATTTGTCCCTAAAGGAATTCGCTTCATGAACTGTATGTTGAAAGAGTCTCCTCCTTAATTGTTTGAGTCCTTCTTCCTGCTTCTGGCGCCGATGTGTATTTTCGATTTCGCGATGAATTCTCTCCCTTTCCCCAGCTACGACTCCACCCTGGTTTCTCTTCCACCTGTCATCCGGAACAATGATGACAGAAGAGCTCGACTCTGTATCATTTTTGCATGAACCATTCGGAGCAGGTTCCTCCGGCTCTTTGATAATCACTCGCGCTACCCATCGGTCCCCACCATTTGGTCCCATATCTCTTTTGCGTTCCAGTTTAATTGTCTCCGGTCCGTTTGAATTGCTGTCACCGCCTCGAACGTTTATATAGAATACATTTCTTCCGTTGTTGTAGATTGTGTTGTTTTTCCGCTTGTTGTGGACGGCTCCGTTCACGTACCTGTGGGGTTGTGTGCACGGTAAAAACAAGTAACCATAATAACAGGAACCTATGTTAATATGTGTGGTGTGAGCAGTGTTTTGTCAACCAAGAATCGTTTTGTCATCTTATAGTTACACCTGAAGAAACAAGATCAAGCCTGCCTAAACTCGCGTTAAGTAATTGTAGTTAACCCTTGAGGTTATGCCCAATTTTTACTTTTACAATACTATTGAAGTTAACACGATTTTACCACCAACAAACAAGAAACTTTTGTTACAAATAACCTCTGCTTGTTTAATTATCGTCGATTATGTCCGTAAAAATAGATTCGTTCTTAAAGCCAAAATGGGAAGTCGCTTAACCTGATAAGTCGTTCTTTTACGTTCGGTTCGACATTATCTCCTCTAGTTGTGATGGCCGGAAGGTGGATGTGTTCTTTTTTTCGTTTTGCTGCAACTCGTCGTTGTGCTATCTTATCTTTCGACTTGTCTTTCTTGAAGTTCCATTTGTACCTTCAAATTGAACAAACAACAATGCCCAAATTCTCGAAATGCTACAAAGCCCCAGTTTGAACAAATGCTTGAGTTAGGTCAAGTTTATCTGCATTTAAATCAAGAAACACTTTAATAGTTGGACAGTTGTACGGTTTTGGACATTGCTTTCATTGCAACGTCTATCAACTAAAACAACTCGCTGACCTTTTCGGCATAGTCAATAGGTTTCATTGCCACAAAAATCCGGACTGCCAAATCCAAATACCGGTATGCTTTATGTACTTTCCCTTTCTTAAATCTCAACTCACGATAGAATTCTTACTAAGTAAATAGATTTATCAGTTTCTTTGCCTGCCCAGTGCTCTTTTTTCGGACACTGTTTTGACGATTCTCCGCAACATAGAACAGGTAGCTTCACAGTTAGATAGTGTTATAGTTTAGGGAAACAAAATATCAGTGTCTTTTGCTATATCAAACAAGCTCCTTCTATACGAAGAATAATGGAACGTGTGTTTATAGTTTCTCCTAGGTTTACAACAGCAGAGACTGGCCTATGAAACCAACTAGACACTGACAGGCGTTTTTCGATTTGAAACTGTTGGCTTAAGAATAAACTCAATAAATAGTGCGTCTAATTATCACAAGCAAAGCCTTTTTACATAAATTTCAACAATTAAAAGGCCAACCATTTAGAATGGAATAAATAAGTTTCTATTTAACTATTTTATAACATTCAGCTTGTCCTTAGCAAAACAACGCTTAATGACAAATATTATGTAAACAAATACTGTATGTGTTAATATTATTACACAACAACAGCAAGATGCTCACTTGTCAGAATATTCTGCTGCTTCACTGTCTTCCGATGATGAGTTGCTATCACTAACTCGATTTCCTCTGCGCTTAGGTTGTTTTTGTTTCTTCATATACTTTTCCAACACTTCAATTAATTTGCTTGGTTGAGTGGCGTGCGCCATCTTCAAAAGGGTTTAAAACAGCAAAATAAACTTCGCTTATTTGATTCATTCGAAAATTTAATCAAAAATATTGTAACCACGAAGTTACGTCATACTTTTGTAAGTCACCAAATATAACGAATTGTCCATGCCGGCATTTATTATATACTGTAAGTGGATGTATTCAGGGCCCTCTTATAGTTATAGACAACAAAAGCGTGAAAGCAAACATACTTTAAGAGTGGGAAGTTTAATTTCTCCACTGTTCCCTTCTTTCCTTTCGTCCCATGGAATGTACTTGAACGTGACTGGATCAATTATTTCCTTGTTTTTCGAAAAAGAGCGAAGCTGCATATTTTTCTGCCATACAAGAGAAAATGATTTATATGTTATGATAGAGCTAAAGTCCTTTATCAAAACCAAACAATATGTACAAAAGCATGAAAAAATTGGGAGCAACAAGTATCAAAGCAATTTTAAAGCAAATATTAATAAATAGTATCTAGTATTTCAATTTCAAGCGGTACCTACCTTATAGTTGTCATACATATCGCGTAACGTGGCGTAAGTATGATACTGGCCGTCAACATTTGTTGACACGTTGTTGAGACTCAAAGTCAACTCATCCAGCTGTTCAGCTCTCTCAAGATCAATCTGAATCTTCTTTGCAAGCTTTTTTTTCTTTACCACAATCTTCTTTGGTCTATTTCCATCCGAGTATCTGGGGTTACAGATCAGCGTGACGTTAAATCAGGGAGTTGAAATAAGGTGATTAATTAGGAAGAAAAATGGATTAAAATACAGAATAACAAAAACCGTCAAAAGCCAAAGAAACTGTTTTAGCAGAATAGAAAAACGTCCGTTTAGTATATTACCAAAGTTATCAATATTAATATTAGCAGATTTAAGCTTTAAAAGTTCTTATACCTACATTAGGTTAGTCTCGGGAACTGATTGACTGGTAATGTTCTGTATTTTACAAATAATAAATATTTTGGTTGCTAAAAGAAGCAAAAGAAACTCTAAAATCGATTCCTTTACTTTGGGTTAGGAACTGCATTCGTCCAACCATACATAGGTTCGTTGTCACCACAATAAATGACGTCATCAGTCTTGTTTCTCTCCTGGATTGTCGTTCTTTCACTCATGCGCAAGAGGGCGTTGGCGAGCGCACGATCTTTCCCAGCGGGAAGATGGGAGGAAACCACGTGACCGTGCAAGGACGAATGAGATTTTAAAGTCTTCATTTTCTCTGTTTTTGACGTTTATATACTTACCGTTGTTCCTTCACGAATTTATAAAGAGCACTTATCAGTCAACAAATACGTTAAATCTTCTAAAGTGGATGGGTTGAATTCTCACGCAAGCAACTGGAAATCAAAAACATGTAAGACTTAAAGTCAAACAAATTGGGTCTGTACTGTTATCAAAGTTATCTTTTTCAGAGTAAAACTAAACTATTAGTACTGAAAATCAAAAAGCGTTAACTACCTCGTAGCTGAGATTCACCTAAACTGCCGACTATACCCAAAGCCAACCTATATGGAAAAGAAATAACTACTCTTACATTGAAATATATTCAAAAAAACTCTCCTCCAATAAGCACATCTAGTCTGTTGATGCAAAAAGTAGAAACACCTATTAAGCCTCATGATAACGAGCGAGTGACTAATAGCCTAATGAAAAACAATTTAAAGCCAAGAACAATGACTAGACTGAATTGCCAATCGACGTGTACTGAAGTGTTTTCTTGCTAACCGACGTATAATTTCTAATCATTAACCGCGAGAAAACCATATTAAGAAGAGCTACTTGAGTTTACGCGATAGTTTATCATCAGTCTGAAGAGTTACACCTGTGGTTAAGCCTACCCTTGGTAACAATCCCTACACTGCCATTCAGCCAATTAAAACAAACATTCAAAGCCCCTTTCATCGTCCTTTTGGACCAACAATGATGTTAGACGGTAGAAGTTTAATATAACCTGCCGCACAACCGTCCCAGCGCAACAGAGAGCGCATAATTCGGTTTTTATAGAACACAATAGCGCACATTTCAACTGTATTGATATATCAATCTATAGACAAGGGACAGTCGCTCAGGTTTATTACCTGTTGACTGATCACAAATACCCGCCCAAGAAGTTTCAGCCCGCCTGTGCGACCAGTGCAGGTGCTTATAGTCCCGGAATTGTGTTACATATTCGTTTGGGTGAACTATTTGTACCGCATCGTGTACGTGGTGTCTTGTTACAAATCGGACAAATGATTCGAAAAAGATAAAAATTATCGGCATATGATGACTATTATCCGACGGAGGTCGAATGTGAATATGATATACGAGAAGGAACACGCTCGCAGTGCCATTGATGTGCACGGTAGCTTTGGATAAGAACATTAAAATGTGTTATTTGTTATTGTTCAAATGTCAATGACCACATGATAAAATTCTATGTGCACCTTAATATAGCGATTAACAATGTTTTGAAGACATTACTATCAAAACAAAGAGCTATTAGCTATTCTTTTACTAACTACTAACTTTGATTGACAACAAAACCTTAACAACTAAGGTTATATGCCCATAGTCCCATACAGTACTAATATTTGTTCAGGCACCGGTATTGTTATACGCATGGGAGGGCAATCAAAAGCATCAAAACATGCAAAAAGAACTACTCTGTATAAATGTGATTAAAGGCAAAAGTAACAACCAGCCAGCCAAACAACCACTATACTCTAAGCAAATGTTTTAGAAAAACGCTGGGTACCACCTGTCATCCAAAGCAAACATAAGAAGTCAAAAGTTTAACTCTAACTTCTACCGGTTGGAGAAAGTATGAATAGGACCAGTTACAATGACAATGAAAGGATAATATTGCCACGAGATGCTTCTGTTTAACTTTGCTGAAAGTTATCACCAAAGATCATTTAGACAAAAAACCAGACTACAGAACAATAAAGGATTGTACCCAATATATTTTCGACTGGGTGTTACCTCTTCGTCATCTGTCAAGTCCACCTGGCCGTACTAGCGAAATACGACAACACACTATTCGGTTGAGAAATAATTGTAATAATGGCATGACGTTATATACTGCAATGGAAAAAGTTATAATGCGATTGTCGTGAGTCGCTAGCAATAGAAAGCATTTCATCCAGAAAATGAATTTACGTGATAAAGCACACGATTACTTAGATTTTAGGGTCTTAAACGTTTCAGTATCACAAAGGATTTGCATAATTCATATATCTATTCTTTCCAATGTGTAGAGCGTATGATAGCAGTGCTAAACAAAGTTTCTGGCATCGTTTATTACGAAATTTGGGTAATTCACAAACGTTTCAATCAGAAAACTTCACCCTTTTTAAGCGCAGAATGGGTACAGTACGTTACAACATTGGGACCAACATTCGCAACAGCAAGGTTTAAGCAATCAGCATCACTTGGATGTACAGTAATAATGTGTATAAATGATACAATTGGACAAAACAGTATATCACACAATGCCATGCTCGGCTATGAAAACATCTAAGCGCAAATCTTCGATAAATTATAAAATGCAACATGGATTCATACAAAAATCTTAACGGCATTAACTTCGAGAAAAATGTATATGACGACGACAAGTGCAAGCAGCTGATTGTGAAATCGTCATTCAGAATCATGATTTAAGTCAACTGATACAAATTCAGATGCGTTTGGATAAAAATGATCTTAGGAAACACTAATTTGGCTGTGCAGAACTGAACAAAAATCAAAGCAATGTACATACTAATACGATTTTGGCACGAAATCTTTAAGTGATAAACTCGTGATCATGTGACATTAAATGTGGAAATCATTGCACATCGCAGCTGACAAACGACAAAAAAATGATAAAAACTCGCCTTTATGACATGTCGCACTTCTTCAACGGTACGGTCGAGCCTGTTCGTGAAAATGGGATTTGCAGAACGTCCGAATCCAGCCTTGTCGCCTGGCCGGGTTGCTGTCCACCAATGAACACGAGAAACTTTCCAGGCTCGAGGTAGTAGTCATATTCTATGGATTTAATCAATGGCAAAGTTAGTCAAGTGAGTAAGTTTTTGGCAGAAGAAACATTACCAGTTTCGCCGACTATAGTAGAATGGGAAAGCTTTCTGTGGTTTAGTTTGCAGTTGAAAGCATTTTATTACATGTATTATATAGTTATTGCTAAGAGCAAACGTAATCGGGCGAATTCTATGGTTATACGACACAATTACAATCTAGAAAAACCACAGCACGAAAAGCGCATATACTTTCGCCAACTTCCTTCCACACAGCGGTGGCAAAAGATTCAATGGTCAATGATATGGTTTTCATTTCACCCTTGTTGAAATGGGTCCGATCGAAAGCCACTAGTTGGAGTCTTGGAGTAGGTACGGTAGCGTTCAGGGATTGCACATAAACTTGGATCACCTGGAAAAATAAACGAAGTAGAAAAGTGGGAAGATTTGATTAAGAAAACTCACTAACACCGCTGTGTGTTTTAAATTGTGTGACCTTGTAACTGCAACCACAACGCCAAAAAATTTAAGCGGCGCTTATAGTTTAAAATATTACAAAATGTATTGAATAAAAAGTATAAATACAATGATAGTTACTCGAAATTACTGGCATCCATCACTAACAAAGACAAGCCATTTTACCAATGCTTAATAGAAGGTAAAATCTAGTTTATAATGTCATAAATTACCTCATCGGCGTCGTAATTTCCCTCGTTGCTAACGTCGACAAGAACAACAGGTTCAGTGCAACCGCTCACAACGTCACTTGGATGAAATCTGGCGTTTTTGTACAGAAAGCTCGTGTAGGACAAGCCATAACCGAATGGAAAAAGGGCATCATCAGTGTATCGATAAGTCAGCTTTGCGTCTTGCATGTCGTAATTTGTAATCGATGCCAGCTATACGTCATAGAACATAACGTCATTAATGACGTCAACAGTAAGCGGCTATGAAAATAGATTGCTTAAACCGCATATTTAATAGCTTTTACTGATTAGAAGTGATTAGGTATCACAAAAGGCACGGAAACGTTTTACCAACCGTAGCGTTGGACCGATACCAAGTATAGGGTAACCTGGCGGCTGGAACCACCTTGCCGTACATGAGGTCAGTGAAGGCGCCGCCAGCTTGGCCAGGGATGTGGCAAGCGAATATGGCACTGACCCGAGGATCGTTCAAAGCCTCGGTCTCGATGGCGAGTGGTCCGGCGCTGTACAAAAGCACGATGACCGGACGCTTATTGGCTGAAGTGAATTAAAGTTTGTTATTAAGACATATGATGTTATACCTATGAATACGGGAATACTCAAAATTGTATTCAATCGTGAATACAATCTTCCGTCGCTATTTTTACTCACCGTATTTCAGTACATCAGCAAGCAACTGATATTGGTGTCCAGCTAAGGACATGTCGGCCCTGTCGTTACTTTCTGCTTCCAACGCCCTGCCTGAAAATAGTGACAAAAACATGAGACAGTTCATAGTTATAACAAATTTAAGTTAATCTAAAAAAATAATAATAATGCGCTAAAATGCTGCTTAAAAGGATACACGCCCAGCACAACTTAGCAAGTCCAAGTTTACGCAGTGCGAAACACAGACTACAATTTTTAGTATGACCATCAATAATAATAATTGGTTACAAATATAGCTATCACCAACGGAGTTACCTGTGCCCAAGGTCACAAAAATAAGCTGAGTTCTTGGCGTGATGGCTTGTGTAACCAGCTTGGAGTCGTATACCAGGCATTTCGGTAGATTGACGTCCCATGGTCCGACACAACCACTGCCCACTGTGGCATCTCCGCTTAGCGCTTTAGCGCTATCTAGCGGCGTGCTAAAATGTCCATTAGGGTTGGTTCCGTAGTCACCCATGAGGGCGTCTGTGTTATTTGCAAATGGTCCAATCACCTATAAAGTAGTGAATTCAAGAATTGAAGCAAAATAAAAAAGATAGACAAGCAAGCAAGATAGACCGCGCATGTTTGACAATTCAAACTTGCGTTAACACAAGATAATAAATGCAAACTAATCTACAATCAGCTTACACTTACAGCTATGTGCTCGTATTTATTCTCCGGAAGTGGCAGCAGGCCATTGTTCTTCAACAAAACCATAGCATCTTGTGCAATTTCAGCTGCAAGCTTCGTGTGATTCGCATTTAAAATATCTGCGTAGTAAAACGAGATAGCTCAGTGGAAAGTCCACCATTTTTGCAGAGCAAACACCGACATTGCAATAAATGTATGTTCGTGAAACAATTGTTTTGCATGCGTAAGACATATGACTCAGTGCAGAGGTTAAATTTTAATTTCTGCCTGCAAAATTAAAGTATCAGGTCAAATTTTTGTCAAGATTTCAGGGTGCTTTTAATTTAATCTAATAACTTGCAATTAAAAATTTAGCTACAGTTGCAGACTTAACTCATTACTCACTGATTGACTTCTACCAATTAATAACTAAAAAGTAGAAATTTGGTTGAGATACCGAGTGGTAACAACCACACTTGCTTACGATTCAAATTTTACCATCAGTTGTGACAGATGTCCACGGATTAATCTCCGGAGGATCAAATTCTCCGAGACTCATTCTATTGAAGAAGAGACGCTTTGCCGACTCCCTCAAACCTTTCTCATTCACTTTGCCTTCAGATACTGCTTCTTTCAGCAAGGTAAAGCGATTTGTCTTGCCAATATATGTCAACTCAAGATCAACACCGGCATTCTTTGAAACTAGTGAAGAATGTAAATTTTCAGCGATAATTATTACTTGTTATTTTGATATGCATAAAATTTGACAGAACAACATTACAGTAGTTCACCTTTACCATATATTTACTGCCGAAATACTTTTTGACATCATTTACATGTCATTAGCAATGCATATGTTGCACTGACAATGAAGCATTTCTATTCACAAATTTTATAACAAAAGCAAACTTACCAATTGCCGTTTCAAGTGGGGTGTTTGTGTAATGAAAGTAAGTGTCAATATGTTCAATCGCACCTTCATCGCTCACCACATATCCGGTGAAACCGAAAGTTCCACGAAGAATATCCTCTGTAACATCAAATACTTTGTGATAACTTGATAATTCTTACAATTTGAATACAACTTTTAAACGATTTGATTAGTTACAAGTAAGAAAAAGATTTATATTGATATATTTATCCAAACATTTAAAAACTAAACAAAAACAGCCATAAAAATTACAAAACAACTAAAGATAATAATAATCAATTTGCTAGAGCACCCATATTAAATTTAACAAAGAAATAAGAACAACACAGAAAATAAACAAAAAATATTAGGAAAAACACCATTAAAGAATGAATTAAGACCAAAAAACAGAAAAAGTATGAAAATGATATGGAAACTTATTGCTTTGATAAAATATATTCAGGCCATTCTGAATATAACTCTGTTATATTATTCTGTTATTGATATACAAACGTGACCACTTTTTGCAATATAAAAATTACATTTAAGATATAAAAGTATTTTTACTAAAAACTTTTACTACCTGTTAGATCTCACAAGCTTACCCATCATTTCTTTGTTAGCACAAGCTGGTACACCATTGATAGCATTGTAACTGCACATTACACCATAAGCTCCAGCAAGTACACATTGCCTAAATGCTGGCAAAAATGTTGTTCCCAAATCATGGTCACTAACTTTTGCATTGAAACTGAATCTAGGTACAGAAAGGCAGCTCCAGATAGTTTTATTGGCTTAAGCATGTTAAAAACAGCTGTTACTGTAAATAGAAACGTATTTCATTTGTCAATAGTGTCTTACTTAAGGATATGGCAGTTTTGGTAATGTCATCCAATAATGTTCCATTTATTTAATAAAAATTGCAAAATTGATAAAGTATTCTTTTACTCAATGACCACCAAATTTGTTTCAGACGAAAATAGCTTAAGTGTGTAGTGTTTCATTTCAATATTTGATCCAGTCTACTTAAAAAAATCAAATCAATCAAACCTCGAGGTAGGGATATTTTCTGGACCATCATGAACACCATAATGCTTGCAAGTTGCGGTAGTGCCAGGATATTGGTGTGTGGATGCTGTGTTTGAAGTCTTCTTTTCCTTATTGTAGGACTTGTGGAGTGGGGTGGTTGACTGCAAACCTCTAACATAAGCTCGTGCCATCAAACTTGTGAGAATAGGATCTTCTCCGTAGGTTTCCTATTAACAAATACTTTACATCACAAGCGTAATGCTTGCCTTAAAGTATTACATTGCAATTGATACATCATGGCTAACTAAAACACCTCAGTGAGCACACATGCATGTAAATATGATTGAGTATAAGCAGGTAGCACTGTAAATTTCCTATATTTATGTGGAAAACATAATTTTATAACTTTAAAATTTTTTTGTATTCCTATTATTATTAATGGTGACTAATAAATAAAAAGTTTACGTTAGCATTGCACAAGGAAGGAATCATACCCAGATTTTGCATGTGCTCGAGGAAGTAAAGTAGCAATTATAGGCAAAAAATATTTTCCTAACAACTGCAGCATTGACTGATACGAGAAATTTTTCAATAAGTTATTGCCGTAAGCTGAATTGGATTGCCAACACGATTACACAACCCAATATGAAGAAAATCAAAACATTTATTTCTTTACAACACATCACACCGAGAAATATACATCTGGAAATTGATTCATACAATTTCATTTATTTTCAACTAAAAATACAGGATGCAATTATACGAAATACAAACCTGATTTCTTCCCCATAGCGGGTGTCTCATAATATTCACAACAGGGGCAAAACAGCCAAGTCCTGTGTGATCTCCATAATCACCTTGTTTTACAAAGTTATTGTGATTTGCTCTGGCTTCATCTGCTGCTACCCTTCCCACCATGTAAGCACGGTTAGTGCTAAAGAAGAAAAACCAGACGAACTAATGTGGTGGAGAAAAGTTAATCTATTTAAACACATTAAAAACATTAGTGCTATGAAACAACAGAAAATGATCTTTAGTAACTAATTAATTGACTACGACAACATGCAAACTATAAGTCACAAATCACATTGATTAAAAGACAGTATTAATCTATATTTCTTATCAATTAAAGTTTACCTAAAAGTAGAAGCCAGGCCAACAGGAGAAATAAAGCCCGTTCCTCCTCCAGTCTGTGTGACATATCCATGAAGACATTCAGTGTTCCATTGATACGGTTGAATTCCTAGTCTCTCAATGGCAGGAGCAGGACCATTTTCATGAGCACCTCCTCTGCTTAACTGAAGGATAACCTCATCTAAGGTCAGCCTAGAAACCTTAAAACAAACAATTTATACAATTTCGTACCAGGTATTGATCATAGTGGTATGCATTGGCTAATATATGGATTGAAGTTATGCGGTTAATTTATATTTTTAATTTGTAGCTTTAAATGGTAAGTTAAAAAATTACTTGTGCAATGTCTTTAAAACCGCAATGGTTTAAGTTTTATATATTTTGAAAAAGGGTGATCTAACACAAATGACACTTACCAAGTCTTCCACCCGTTCTGTATAAGACAAGCTTATATTTCGAAATGGGTAACTATCATCATTAACATGTTGCCTTAGTCTTCCAGTTTTATAGCTATCTGGTGGCTTGTCTTTTACAAAGGTATTAACAGCTTCATTTATTAAAAACTTCCCAAAAAGTATGAGTAGGACAAAATAAGTGCTTTTCAAATACTGCATGGTTTATTAACAACTGCTTAGTTCAAGCAAACCTACAAAAAATTGCAAACTACAGTCAACTAGGCAAAGAAGTATTGACCAAATTTGTAAAATGTTGAGAATGGGCAAATAAAAATGCAACAATATACTGGTCACAAAAACATAATTCTACAACTGTTTAACAAATAAAAACACCAACAAGCAGACTGTAATCAATTTAAATTTTACCCATATATATATATATATAAATTCAAAACCTACACAAATAATTTACAGAAGTATATCAGCCGCTGGCCACATGTAGTCTTCGACAAAATGTTCAAAAAATAAAAATTATTCAAAAAACATTTTAAACATGTATCATACACAATAAACGATATGTCTATAACAAAAGGTAAAAATGACTGGAATATGAATACAATTTGGTAAAATGGCAAAAAATTTAATAAAAGCACAATACTGACAATTTTTTAAAGCACCAATAGCAGGAAGTATATATATTGAAGTAAGATTATATACAGCACACAACCAACTAAAATGTGTGAAAATCAATAGAATAATCACATAGATTAAATTGCAAGTAAAAAGTGAGAATCAGTACCAGTAAATTCATGTAACCTAAAAAGCAGGTTGCAAAAGCAAAACTAAAACAAGATTTCTTCTTACATTACATCTACTTGTTAATTGCAAGATAAACAGGGCATACTGGATGGTTGCAAAAATAAATATTATACTATGTATATACATTAGGATGTTTCATTTTTTCACCATTTTGGAATTTAAAAAAGCTTGGGGTTTGCCTAGGCGGTATTTTGTGCACAATGAAAGAATCTAAACTTTTTTTTTATTTATGACGTCATTTTGAGGTTGCACCCCCTTGTTGAAGTTTCAGTGGAGGTGCATTGTTTTAATTTGGCGATATCTTGGTAACCGATAGAGCTAGGGCCATTATCAAGGTGTCAAAAGATGCCGAATGGCTGGTTTCCTATAACCACTCAATACATTTTAATTGCATTTTCGCTCTAGAAAAAAAGTTATTGAGAAAAACCTAAGTTTTGACATATTTTTTATGCAAATCACAATGTAGTTCCCAACATACAAAATATGTCAAAACTTAGGTTTTTCTTAACTTTTTTTCTAGAGCGAAAATGCAATTAAAATGTATTGAGTGGTTATAGGAAACCAGCCATTCTGCATCTTTTGACATCTTGATAATGGCCCTAGCTCAATCGGTTACCAAGATATCGCCAAATTAAAACAATGCACCTCCACTGAAACTTCAGCAAGGGGGTGCAACCTCAAAATGACGTCATAAATAAAAAAAAAGTTTAGATTCTTTCATCGTGCCCAAAATACCGCCTAGGGAGACCCCAAGCTTTTTTAAATTCCAAAATGGTGAAAAAATGAAACATCCTAATATACATGGTAACTATAATTAAGAATGATTTGGCTCAAATTTTGTAATGCGTACAAAACAGAACTTACAATTTGACTGAAGGTCTTCATTGGGTATGGCCACTTCTGAGAAAGCTTATTAGCGTTACAAGACTCAGCAACAAATGTTTAAAATCGCTGGAGGAACAGTGAACATTGAGATGACAAATATGAAGTGTTGATGTGTAAATCAAAGAAAACTAAAAGTTGCAACATGAAGGCAACATGTAAAAGAATAAAATAAAGAGCATTATAATGAATAAAACCCTTTCAGGACGTACTGTATGTTTTGAAATAAAGCACTTTGATAACTATGATACAAAAATGTATAATCCTGAACACTATGTCAGATATATATTATACCAAAATACTTCTTTGATAAATTAATGAATTTAAATAAGCAGCATCAGACTAAAACATAACTATAAATATGAGCTTAATAACTGTTTGCACCTAAATGGAGGTCATAAGTATAAGATAAATTTATACAACAATGAAATATGCTATATATAATTTCATACGTATAAAATATATGAAAGAACTGTAATAAAATGCTTCATGATGTAATACTGGCGGATAAAATCCTTATTCAATAAGCTCTCGAGATTTTTCCTAAGATGTTTTCTTGCGAGAAAATATCCCTTTTACAAACTGTCTGACTGACCGGCGTGAGCTTTCAGCTTTTGGTGGATTATTCAGAACTTGCTTGGAGTCTACCACTTTTTGAAACCTTAACATGCAAGCCTCTTGGACGGACAGTGCTAGTTTTACAGCATTAGGAAGGCATTGCAATACATGGCAATGGGCACTATCACCAACAACGCTAATGAAAGCAAACAAGCTTATATCATCTCCGATGCCCATAAATGACATATACCGCATGCGACAATTAACATGGGTTTTGAGAGTGCTTGTACTTGTGATTAACAGGACAGAGGCACTGATAGCGGCAGTCGCATCTTCACATAAAGCTGTATTGTCTGTTGTTATGTCCCGAATAACGCTTTTAATGGTTTGTATTCCATTCACAGATTCAACTGGCTTACTACCCAAGTATTTTACTGGAAACTTGGTGCTTGCTTCGGACCTTTGTGCTGGTATAGAAGTACTCATGGCAAGTTTTTCTTTCTCAGCTTCTTTATCTTCAAGTATTGCCTTTTTATGTTGATCGGATAAGCTTTTACAAACAGTATGAAGCTCATGTGCAATTGCTTTGGCTGATACATCGCAACGGAACACATGGCATTTGTAAGTCCTACTCCGACTGTCTCTGGCGACATATGCAAAGTCATGCGCACATTCTCTGCCCACACCCCAAACCCGAATGTGTTTTATGGACTGTGATGACAAGACTGTTTGCGTGGTGGGGTCAACTAGCTTCAAAAATTCATCCTCTATGATCAGCATCAGGTTTTTACCATCTCCCCAAGATCCAATGCCATCCATTATTTGACCGTGACTGCTTGATAAATGACGTATGCATGCATTCACATTTGCACTGCTAGTTTCAGGATCAGAAGAACACTCGTTCATTGGTAGCCAACCAAGTGAACGCACCGAAAACATTCTTCCGGTATCACTGCTAACTGTCCATTCACTGCTATCATCACGATCTGTGGTATCATCATCTTTAATATGCAGGGACGCATATCGAAATGCAGCACCTTCCAATTCAGCTAAACTGGAATCCACAGATTCCAAATGCTGGGTATCTAAATCGCTATTATCAGTGGCATTCTCCAATTCTCTTGGCACTTCATACTGTGTTGCTCCAGTTTCAATATTCCAGTAGTAGGCCCCATTACCGTCCATTAACTTTCTCCATCCACTATGAGCTTTGTTGTCTCTTTCTTTATAATCATCGTCGCTATTGTCCAACAAATTGTTGTTCGGACCATCTTCATTTGCGTCGCTGTATTGCCTGGCAAACTCAGATTCCCAAAGTAATTCAACTCCGGGAGTCAGGACTTCAGACTCCTTAAAAACAAGCTTTGACCCATCATGGGCGTCATCATTTTCATTTAAGATAGACTGGACTAAATTTTGTGAGACTAACGACATTGCATTGACAGAATCCACTAACAGTTCCTCAGGTAAGGAATCAGTCTGAAGCAAATCAGTTTTACAATCTTCATTGGGTGATGAATAAACCGCATGTGGAATGTCACTTTGTACAGTTACTGATGGAGACATGGCTGAACTATCACCATCGTTGCTATTTTCCAACAGGGAGGTAACTTCATCAATAGGAGAAGTTAAAGCTGAAGTTTCACCTCTTGATGACTCCGCTTGGAAGTTTCCATTTATAAGATCCTCCTCGGATTCAGAAATTGTAAGCTGGTTTCTTGTATCTTTTGGTTCTTCCACTGCAACCTTCTCTTTGCCAACAATACCATCAAGAGCAATGTTGTGAGAATGAGCTAGTGGTAAAAAACTTGGAGGAGCAATTCCATTCTCCTCTCTGTTAATGGACATCTCAAACACCAAACTTAAACCCTTTTTTCTGAAAACAATAATATAATTTCTTGAAATATAATAGCTAACAGTCTTTAATATATTAAAGATATTTATACCAAACAAACTGTTGCCATTATGCAATAGTTTACCTAGCCGCAAATTTAGTTTCATACAGAAAACACTCTGTTCTTAAAAATAATGAATGACAATTATTGTGCAGTAACTCTTGTTGAAGCACTTGCACAATATAAGCAGACAAAAATTTAAAATGTTTGTTGGCCACTGTGATGTCACAACATTTCCTAATAACGTTGTTATTTTGAATCACAGGCTTAACTGACAAAGCTATGATATAAGAACCCTTAACAACTTTGTTGCTGACTTAGACTTGTTGATTGGTGTTTTTGCCAAATATCTGCAATTTTATCGCTGCTGTCCACACATTTTGGACAGGTATATATATACACATCTCAAGGCCCAAGTTTCCTGTCTGGACTTTAATTTAATGGTACACACTGCGCAAACAAAAATTGCAATTTTATGTTAAAACAGAATCATCTCCTCATTTGTGTGATGATGAATGATGACTGTTTTGAAAAAATTTAGGCCAGTTTGTTGCATTTAAAGTAGAAAATAAGCGCCCTTTTCAAACGTTGTATGATTTACAGTGCCGTGCATACTTGTACAGGGTTTATAGAACATTCTGGCATTTCTAACTTAGGCAGTAAGGAAGTTTATCTTCCTGTACTCACTTTAGTCTTGAAGATCAACACAGTTCTAAACAAAATAAAAAATATTGGAATAAAACCTTTAAGAGATGGAATAGCCTAGCCTAAAACCAAGAACGTATTAAGTTGGGCTGCCATTCTTCCACCGAAAAAAAATTGTACGTTTCAAGCTATTTCTCATAGTTTCATGTTTATTTGCCTTTTAAATATTATATCATAGGCAAATAACTTAAATTTTCCATTTATTTTACTTCAATTAAACCCTGAATAGCTTAAACCAGCTTTTGCATACTCATTTGAACTCTTAACCTAACTGGCTAATCTTTAACTACGGGATGCATGGTCTATTTATGGTGACCAATTATAGGCCTAGTCACTTCCATTCCTAGGCTAGTCCTATGTAAAATAGCAAGGTTTGTAACTCACGAGGGTCATATTTCGCACGTGTGTACTGCAGAGCACAAAGCAGATTGACGCAAAACATATGAATAATTAATGCAAACTTTACCCAGTGCACAATAACATAATGTCTACTCTTTAGTAAACTGGGCGAAGGTGAGTGAAGTCCACCAACTTACCTGACCCCAAATCATTTCACGTTGCAATGCACAAGGCGATGGAGCAGAGGTTTGAAAGTATAAAGACCGCTAGCGCACACGTGCGGTGCGAGTGTGAGAACTTTCGAAATAGTCACTAGTCAGTCCGGCTGAGACTTTCAGCTGGCTTAGGTTATGACGATTACGTCACGAGTCACGAGTTGTTTTGAGATGTTTGGAATTTAATTTGGGATCTTGTAATTCAGTGTTTACCAGACTTGAGTTTTCCTTAATGACGTCAGATAATTTCCTCGATTGAACTAGTGTGCCACATATATATACTGATGTAATGTTTTCAATCTTTCCTTTTCGTGTGATCGATTTCACTGGTTACTACAGCGCTATGTAACATTCAGAAAGCTTCGCCCGAAGGCGAAAGCCTTTGTGTCCTATAATAAATAAAATAGCAACATTATCAGTTAGTAATATATATAGACAGAAATTAAACAAACAGCAGAAGCAAACCGTTCGAGAAATGACAACCATCTCATCGAGTGAGAAGAAAAACAAGATATCAATTCAACGATCATCGTTTTCTTTGTCATAAATTGGTGCCCGAGTAAGTTCGAAATTGCTGAGTTAGTTGCACATTGAGCGAGAAAGAATGTTACCAGCTATTTATGAAGTTTTCATGACCAAGTTTCAACAGCAAGATCAGCCAACTACGAACGCTAGTCAACGAGGAAGTTTTCACGACATTCCATCTACAATCTTAGCAACCAGATCAATTCGGAAACAACAGTACTAATGGCATTGATACCTGGTTGATGTGATGAAGTTTTGATCGCCTAACTAACGTGTTATACATCTCCAAGAGCATGAGCAAACTATTGTATATATTTTTTACGCATCAAGAAACAACGTCCACTGGACATCGCAACAAAGTGCATCTTACTACCGCAAACAAGGCTTGCTACAGCCGCGGAACGACACACGCAGACGTGATCGCTCATTTTTTTACCTTCGACACGCAAGGGAAATGCGACACTTCTGTAAGCTTATGTCTCATGTTTTGTATTTCAAGTGAAACGGTGTATCGATATTTGTTATATTTACCGAACTCTGTCATTGTACTGTACCAAATTCTTGTTTTAAAAACTGTGATGAATATTATACCACAGACATAATTTTGTCGAGTAAAGGTTGCCTTCAATTTCATTTCAGGCAAGCTTTACTCTGGGTAGGAAGGCTATGTGACGATTACGTCACGAGTCACGAGTTGTTTTGAGATGTTTGGAATTTAATTTGGGATCTTGTAATTCAGTGTTTACTAGACTTGAGTTTTCCTTAATGACGTCAGATAATTTCCTCGATTGAACTAGTGTGCCACATATATATACTGTTGTAATGTTTACGATCTCCCCTTTTACCGTTTCACGTGTTACTGAGCGCGATGTAACATTCAGCAAGATTTTCCCAAAGGCAAAAGCCTTTGTGTCTTATAATAAATAAAATGGGAACTTTATAATTTAGTAATTTGTATAGACAGAATCAAGCAACTAACAGCATAGTCACGCAAATTTGAGAAATGAGAACTCATCCATCGAAGCAGAAGTAAAACAAGTTATCAACCATCAATCGTCCTCGCTCACATTCTAACAACTATCGCCAGCATTCGCGGTCGTTATGACAGATGAGTTCCTTGTGTAATACCTCACACGAGTAGTGCACAAGCGAATTATTTCTTTGTCATAAGGTTAACAGATTAGCTTCTTTTTGGAGTCCTTATTCTTGGTATTTTAGAATTAAACAGAATTAAGTGGTTTAAATAAAACACCATTCAGTCTTTAAACCCGTTTTTTCGGCAATGGAAACGAGCTCTTAAATTTATCCAACTGCCTCTCAAACTTTTATACTTCTCCGTCTGCAGCGAAAAATTAACATTTACTTTTTAAAAATCTCGGTCTTTAAAAATCTCTTAGCGGTCGTCAAAGTCGTACTTTCAAAACACAGTTTAGGCGTAAGACAGACTTAAGCCTTTCCAGTGCGGAACATGCGAATATATATACGAACCAAACCCCGACGATCTTAATTCAACTGTAAACTAAGAGTGTAACCTCTATGTTCCTTCTTGATTTGTAACGTGGCCCAGGCCAAAATTACGAAATGCATTACGTCGTTATACTTTGTGTCTATTCCGAATTTTGAAGTACTCTGTGTTCTCCCCGAAACTTATACGATCATTTTTTTTATTTATTTCTTATTAAGCGTGCCTTAACACTGTTTTAAGAACGTTTAATAAACAAACATAAAAAAAAAAAAAAAAAAAAAAACACAGTTTAGGCGTAGCCTATTATTAGGCATACTATATTTTTGTGATTGAAAACCGGGACGCTTCAGAACAACGAGTCTTGTCAGACAATGATGTTTGTAGAATGAAATGCAAACAAGTACCGGTACGAAATAAGTTCTTTCAATAACTTAACCGCAAAAAGAACACCTGCTCCTACAAGCCTACTATTACTAACTAGCTAACATTCAACCCACTACTGGACCAATTAACCGCGAGAATTACGTAACAATTACTTTTACATTTAACACAACGCAACAAGAACACGCATCGGGCATGACTCTTCAGCAAGTTGGCTAAACAAACCAATTACAGCATGCTAATATTCGGGTAGTGTAGGGCAATGCTGGCTAACTAAATGCCAAAGCGGGACTTTTTGGTTGACTGACCGGGACGCCGGGACGCCGGGACGCCGGGACGCCGGGACGCCGGGACGCCGGGACGCCGGGACGCCGGGACAAAGCCTTAAAAACCGCGACTGTCCCGACTATAACGGGACGTATGGTAAGCCTACCTATACAGAACAAACCAAGAAATAAGAATTAACACAACCAACAAGGCTGGTCACCCCTGCCCGAGTGAGTTTAAGCCGCTGTAGTCACGGTTCAATAATTATAATCGGAAACCCGCTTTTTCTTCAAACGCCGGCCAAGCAATTACGGTTAAGCGGGGAAGCGTGTGTTTGACAAACGTTTATGCCTGAACTACAGCAAGGTAATTATCTTTAAGAGTGTTCTAAAAAAAGAAATTTTGTTAGTTAAACTGTATTAAACACAATTAAAACGTAAATATATGCCATGAAACTATCAATAATTGCCTATGATGTTATATATTACTAAAGTACCACAAACGCAAAGTTATTTTTGTTTTTTAGTACAATTTCAGCTTATTGAAATCATCACTCTGGCTTCCCTTCACAGTATAAATCTTTCGCCTTTTACTAAAGATCGCTCAAATCAGTATTATTGAGTCACTCCTTCCGAAGAAAACCAGTCAGGTTAAAGTTCTACCGGGAAGACAGAAGGAAAACCAGCTTGCTGGCCAAGCAAAAGGCAGCCTACGCCTTTTTACAGAATAGTCATGGAGACACAGACTACTATTGAAAAGATGAAGACTTATGCAGATAGAGTAAACAAGCAATGGCGGTTTGAACTACCTACAAACTACAACCGTGATAGGGAAGTTTCTATAAAGCTAAAAGACCCTTTACGAAGAGCCGATATTTACACCCTGCTAGACAAAACCAAAATTCCTTTGCAGTTCATAGAAGGAATCGTACAAAGACCTGGCCGAAATGTCGAAATTGCCTGTATAACTAAAGAAACCGCCATCAAACTTGCCGAAAAATTGAGAGACGCCAAAGAGGTAATGAATGTTATCGCACAAGGTGATGCTCATACCAACTTAAGCGTTGGATGGGTGCCAATTCACTTTCCACAAGAAAGCATCGTAGAAGCATTAAAGAGAATCGGTTTGGTCATATCGGCAGTCCATGGCCGAGATAGGTTTAAAGGCATGAGAGACGGCAGAAGAATCTTCAAAGTTTTGAAGAAAGACCTAATGGAGGCAAAACCACCATCCTACATCCGTTTCGGCCATCTCAAGTTCGTGTTGGAGTATGAAGGTCAGGTAAAAACATGCCATTATTGCGATGAAACCGGACATTTCGTTAAGGATTGTCCAAACAAAGTTAAAAACCAAGACGTCGTAAATGAGTCGTGGAAGGCAGTTGGCGAGACACGCCGCACTTTCGCTGGGGTGTCGTTTAGGCAAATGAAAAGAACATCTCCAGACAGATACTCACCTTCAAAAGAAGATTTTCCAGAACTGCCAAACAACTCGGGTGCTCTGAACAACCGCCATTCAACACCCTTTGCCAAGACAAAACCACCCAAATTAGAAACATCAAAAGGCCAACTCATAGATCATTTCGACGGATCGATCGTCGAATTCAGCGACGAGGAAGACTCTTTAGACGACATTCCCAAAGACACCCTTGAGACCGACAAATGCCCATCTAGTGGAGGACAAAAAAGACCCGACAAACGAGAACGAAGTGAGGACTCAACACTGTCGACCGCAATACCACCCGGTCAGCGCCCGAAAGGAGAATCGACCGACAGTGAAATGTTAGAAGCTGATGAAACGGACGTTTTCAAGGTAAATGACATAACAAATATCAAATGCAACTGTGGCGACATTCTGCCCAAACCAAGTTACAAGCAGTTGGTATATTGCAACTGTTGTCCTATGGTTCACTTTAAATGCCGATGTTTGGAGGAAAACATAAAATCCTCAAACAGACTCAAACAAGGTACGTGCGACTCATGTGATTTTAGATATGTACCAGATGCTCACGAACTGAACGCCACTTCATGCATATAATATTAAACCTATTTATGTATCTCCAACACATTGAAAATATCTATTGCAATATTATGATTTTGGTATTAATTCTTAGTTACGTTTACACGAAGATTTCCTATTTTAGGTTGATTTTTTTTTGTCAAAGCCGTTTTTCGTTTTTTACAAAAGCTTTGGACCCACGTGGCTATTCGACACAAACAGGTGCAAGCCTTATCGCTTATCGGTCCATGCCCACGCGTAAGCGCACAAAAACCCTTGTCGACAGTAAAACATGCATCAAACTCGAGATAAGTAACTATTTGAGCCTGCTGATAACGTCGCTAGATTCTGCCAGAGCCTTAAGCAAAAAACACTTGAAGAATGAAATGCGGGTGTCTTTTCCCCAACGCTCATTGATAACAACCAGTTTAACCAACCCTTGTAATGACAACCTTTTTAAAAATCATCAGTTTTAATTGCCAAGGTTTAAACGACGCATCTAAAAGGAAAGCCTTGTTCGAAACGCTCAAGAAACTTGCAGCGCAAATAATCCTCTTACAGGAAACAAAATGCAATCCGAAGGACGTAAACAACTGGTCTAACGAATGGGATGTTGGCCCTTCCATATTTAACGCAGCCAATAGGAAAAAACACGCCAATGCTGGCACGGCGATATTAATAAACCACCCAGCAATCACGTTTGCACAAACTAGGAGAGACGCCGAAGGAAGAGTTATTGCCGCAAATATCAAAATAGCAAATAAAACAATACAGATCATCAACGTATATGCCCCAAATGTTCAAGTAGGACACTACGTGAAAAATAATGAATTTTTTCATAAGCTTTATGGTTATGTCAACCCCAATGTCCCTTTAATAATAGGGGGCGACTTCAACATTGTCGACGATCCAGAGCGAGATCGCTTCCCTCCCCACAAAAAGCGAAGTACTAGAACGAAAATAGAGCTCCAAAACTTCACCCAAGCTTTTGATCTCAACGATCCCTATGACCAAACCCAAAATGGTGATGTAGATTTTACATGGCAAAGCGGTTCATCAAAATCTAGAATCGATCGTTTTTATGTATCCCAACAAATAAAAGTTGACGGTCTGCAAACGATGGAAAATCCCCTCTCCGATCACAAAATGTTACTAGCAAATTGCGTTTCTTTCGCCCTAGAAAAAAGAGGCCGCGGAGTCTGGAAAAATAATGTAAACGTCTTTCAAAACGTCAAATTTCGCAAAACGCTTGAAGAAAGATGGCCCCTCTGGCGTACCCTACACCCCTTACTCATTCCAGATTTATCCGCATGGTGGGTGGAAATTAAAAACAGGATTAAAGACCTGATAATCGAAATCACGAGAGAAATCGCGCAAGAAACTAGGGAAGAAGAAACTCGCCTCGAAAACGATTATAAATTAGTTTGTGAACGACTATCCCAAGCAAAATGTAATTACGACGATTACCTAGCCGCCAAAAAATCACTGGCTGATTTCCAACGAAAAGCCGCTGATAAGAAATTGCGTAAAAGTTTGCAAAGAAACTTGGATACTCCGACCAAACAATTTTTTCAAAGATTCATGCAAGATAGGAAGTCAACCCGAATTACCGAAGTAACCGACTCGGAAGGTGTAAAGCACAGCTCGTCCCCAGCGATATTGAAAGAAACCCGCAAATTTTATAACAAACTTTACTCGAAAGAAATAACATCTGAAAAGAAACAACGGTTTTTCTTGAAACATTTAAAAGCCCATTTATTGCCCTATGAAAGAGAGACGTTAGACGCTGAAATTGGCGACCAAGAAATATTCACCGCACTAACACAAATGAAAAAAGGTAAAACACCTGGCCCAGATGGTCTCAGCATTGAGTTTTACGTCCAATGTTGGGACATCATAGGTGGTGGCTTCCTCGAAGTAATCAAAACGTGGTTTAGGGACGCAAGCACGACTAATGCAAACAAAGAAGGGGTTATAATTTTAATCCATAAGAAAGGGCCTACGAATGACCTCAGCAATTACCGCCCAATATCGCTATTGAATTGCGATCTGAAACTTTACACGAAAATTTTAACTAACCGTTTAAAAGGCAAACTAAACAATATTACGCACCAGAACCAATTCGCAAAACCCCAAAAATCGATCCACGACGCCATCATCAAGATTCGCGATCTGTATGAAAAAAGTAGAAATGAAGGCCAAAACCATTTGTTCATATCGATTGACTTCTTAAAAGCCTTCGATTCAATCAACCACGCATGGCTTTTTAAGGTGCTTGAACGAATGCATTTTCCTTCTCGCTTCCTACTTGCCGTTAAAAACTTGTATTCTGACGCGAAATCCAGGATAATCAACAACGGTTTTTTATCTGAACCTTTTCATTTAAAAAAAGGAGTCAGACAAGGAGACCCGCTAAGTTTATACCTTTTCATATTGGCAGTAGAACCGCTAATATGCGCAATTAATAGCTCGGTCGAAATAGACGGTTTGGGTCCCACCCCAAAGTATTGTACAAAATGCGTCGCGTATGCAGACGACACCACCTTCACCCTCAAAGATGCGTACTCTGCCGAAAAGACTTTTAAACTACTGGATGATTTCAGCGAAGCCTCTGGCCTAAAAATCAATATCTCAAAATCCAAAGGCCTTACCCCAGAAATCAAACCAAATACCACGACGCAACTGCCGCCAATACAGTGGACAAACTCTCAACTCCAATTATTAGGAACAGCAATAGGAACTTACGACCCCACGATAAGTTGGTCACGACCGTTAGAAAACCTCAAAAAAGAAGCGACCCGCCTTAAAAAAGTACATTCCACCTTTGATGCCAAGTGCATATTGGTTCGAAGTAAATTACTCCCTTTAATTTCATACAACGCCTTCAGCCAGCCCATAACGACCAAGACAGCCGAGACCATAAACAGGACAATTGAAAGGTACATTTTGACGAGTAATAATACGTTCGCAGACATCGAAGTTCTTCAAAGACCCAGAGATTACGGCGGTTATGACATAATTAATATTCCCGTGTATGCGGATTTGTTTTATTTAAAACCTTTGACCCCATTTTGCAGAGACAAAATAGAAAACAAGGTTCTGTCGTTGGAAAACCGCACGATAGAACACCAAATCGGTCACCAACTGTCCAACCTCCTCGGCATCCAGATTGACAATCGTATACCGCATGCCACCTCCCCATCGATTTATTATGAGCATATGCTCGAAATAATCAGAAAACACCGTATCTCACTGAAAGAGATCGTAAGCGGAAAGGTTAAAAAAATATACCAGCGTATCATACGCGAAAGTGCCCCGCAGTTGTATTTGACTCCACCAGAGCGGTCGACATGGCCCAGAGTACACAACGCAATTCTCTCCAACGCCCAAAAAACTTTCAACTACAGAGTAATATGGAATGATTTACCTACTCGAGGTGATATGACCAACTTTGTCCCCTACACGGAAACAGCATGTCGTTTTTGCGCCAACGGCCCCGACTCGGTGCTGCACACGATAGTAAAATGTAAAAAAATAAACGCTATTTGGGAATGTGCTTCCGGCGTTGCGCAAATCTTAACTGGTAGGGACGATATTAAGTTCGATCCAACCACAATAACCAACTTTGACGGAATAAGTGGCCCAGATTTCGAGTCCGCAGACATGTTAACCTATTGGTTAACAGTGGTAAAACAAAAAATTTGGAAACATAGGAACGCGATTTTGTTTGAAAGCCAAACTTTTAACCCTGACGAAATTATCCGATCTATTAAGAGGACCGTCTATGCAAGACGCACATGGGACCGGCGAAATGAAGGCCCCTATAAACAGCAGATTGAAAAACTGTGTGCTGCAATGCAAAAGTTTTTCACGCCACCCCTACCATAGCTTTTGATGACAAATGACCACGCTAGTCCCGTTGCTTGGACGTCCTTATCAAACTGTTTTATGAATTAGAACTTTTGTAAATTCTAGATACACTTTGTTGTAATTGTTAATTGCGATGTACAACCTTTATCGTACTTGCTTACAATTTACGAATGTATTATCACTAAGATTTCGAGATCTGTGTTATTGTTATTGTCATTTGTTTAAATCAATTACCATCACCGACATGTTCAATTGAAGTATCTTGCAAGTAGTTTTTGGAAAAGTTTGCCTTGTACATATTTTTTCTTTATTGTTGTTTTTCCCGTAATAAAATATCGCCTTTTACTAAAGATTTCCGTGTTTGGGAGCAATACAATGAGTCTAATTTATTTTTCTACCTCGCCAAGGCGAGGCAATATTCTTCATTAATTAAGAGCTAAGCACAGCAGTTTGCCACGTTACTTACAATGTTAAACGAACGTTTATGCCGGCTGCGTTCGATGGTCAGCGTCACTACACGGCGGTTATGACATACTCAATATTCCCGTGTATGCGGATTTGTTTTATTTGAAACCTTTGACCACATTTTGCAGGGACAAAATTGAAAACAAGGTTCTGTCTTTGGAAAACCGCACAATAGAACACCAAATTTGTCACTAACTGTCCAATCTACTCGGCATCCAGATTGATAGTCGTACACCGCATGCCACCTCCCCATCGATTTATTATGATTCCAATGCCCATCAACAGAAGAACCAGAAAGAGCCGACAAACGAGAACGAAGTGAAGACTCAACATCACTGTCGACTATAATACCACCCGGTCAGCGCCCGAAAAAAGAGTCGCTCGACAGTTAAATTTTAGAAGCTAACGAAACTGACGTTTTTAAGGTAAATAACTTATCAAACATTAAATACAGCTGTGGTGACATTGTGCCCAAACCATTGTGGTGTACAAATGCTTACACGCCAAAATCTACTGTATAGTAAAAAATTCTTGATTACGCTAATCTACAAAAAAGACGTAAAAGAAGATTTAAAGATTTCCCGATCTCTCTTTCAAACAGCGATGTTAACATTTACATTTATAAAAGTCTTGACAAAATGGCTGGAACGATATCAGGCAAAATACCCATGAGCAACATCATGCCCAGCCTGGCAAGTTAATTCAGGACGCCACCATATTGTTACGAGACCTTCATGAAAACGTGTGTCCTCGCGACTAGAAGTGTCTGTTTATCTCGATAGACTTTTAAATGGCGGTCGATCCAATAAATACCTTGGCCATTACTGTACTATTAATCGCGTTTTTAAATCAAGACTGTTAGAAAGTTGAAATTAATGAGCATTAATGAATTGGCTAAACAGACTAATCACAGCATGCTAATATTTGTGTAGCGTAGGCCAATGCTGGCTGGCTAAATGCCAAAGCGGGACATTTTTCGTTGACTGACCGGGACGCCGGGACAAAGCCTTAAAAACCGGGACTGTCCCGGCTAAAACGGGACGTATAACCTATTATCGATATCATCGATAATAATATTGCATAATTGGGAGAGCGGGTGACATGACAATAAGAAGAATAAATAAATAAATAAATGTTTTGTTGTTGTATAACTTTAAAACTAGCCTTATAGGCTTAGTTGTTGAAGTTGTTGACTTCTTTGTCATCTTGAACATCGGTTAAGTCGGACATGTGGATGTTATTGAATAACCTATCCTAAATACAATTAATGTAAGAAATAACCCGTCAATAAATCTTAACTAAAATCTTCAGCTTTTATTAGACGACAAAGTCGAGAACGAACAGATTTAAAGCCTTATATAGCCTACGTAAGCTAGTCATCATTGTTGCATAAATTAGAATGTAACAATTCTGGTGAAACGTTTTTGACGTTGGGATGATATTTAATTTTTTCAATCCTGGTGAACAAGTACCTATTTTCTGTAGTCTGTTGTCCTTTACTTGTCAGACACGAAATGTTTTTCTTTTCTTGTAAGCTCACTTTACTTGAGTTTTATTTCTGTATTTACAAGCCATCTGTTTATGCTCGATCCTTTTCGATTTTAAAAGTAGGTTACTATCTTCCATGTTTTAAGCCTATCGGCTTTGCCACATTTTTTCGTTCTATTCAGTGTCATTCTCCGTGTGTTAAAGATGAGCATGTTTTTCAATCTCTTTCCCACAGTCAATGTCGATAAATTCAAATTAAAAAATAAATAAATAATGGTTATTTATTTAACTGCTGTTGATATATATATGATGGCTATAATGGCGTTGATACAAATATAATGACCGTATAACTTGACGATCAAAAATTGCCAGTTGTCAAACAAAGTTATAGCGACTAAGTTATATTATGTTTAATATTTATTGAATATTTAAAATGAAATTTTTGTTATTCATAACCATTTTACAGCAGATAAAAACTAATAATATATACTGTATTACGTTATTTATTACTTAACCTACTTTTTGGTATATTTTATCCATACAAAATATTGATAACTATCTTTTAATCTGTATGCATTCACTAAGTAAACGCAATTGAACAGCGTGCGATATCTGCACTCAGCTCTTGGCCCACATTGCCCGGTTCCGAAACCGGGCAATAGCAGCAAACAATGTTTGTAATGTTTCGTAATAGCCCTAATTTGATAACTATTGTTATACGACCATAAATCGAGTATGAAAGTATGACTGTGATACCTCTTGGTGATATTAGGAAACTGTTCAAATGATATCACACTGCACGAAGCCCATGAGAAATATCGCTTTCTCGTCTTGTGCAAAAGTAGATCGCACACGACATAGATAAAGTTACGATGAGCAATGTCAGAAAATAAGTCTGATTAATAATGACTACAATAAAGAGGCTGTTACAATTTCAACGGAAAAATCGTGCGTTCAAAACTCTTTTTCTTATAAATGTTATAACGTAGTAATCTAAACCTAACCTAAAAGTACCTTCCAGTTTAAATCTAATTCTAATTAAACCCTAAATAACTAAAATCAACAATTTGCATTCCTATTCTCCTAACCTAACCGACTGTCTTCCTATATTTAACTACATGAGCTACATGACCCACTTTCGGTGAAATAGTCACTTTCTAATAAATAACCTTTATTTACATTTTAACTTGCCTTTAGCATAAAACAAGACGAAATGACGACTCTTTCTGGTGACTGCCATCGAAAAGAAACGCAAATTATGGGAAACTGAAACTCAATGTAAAGCAGTTACTTGTGATGTAAATTGTAAACCCGCTTTGCCAATAAACAACAATGATATCACAGTATTACCACAAAACAAAGCGCGCAGTAGCAGGAAAAATTACTTACGGACACGTAAAGTACACAATTAAATTTCGAGTTAGGTGTAACACTACATACTTTCAATTAACCACACTATGATGACAATTCCGCTCATCGTTGTCAGCTTATAAAACAAAGCGCTTATATCGAACGGTCAAAACGGCTCTAACATGCTGTGCTTTGTGTTGCATGT
The DNA here is from genome assembly GCF_947623445.1 of Clavelina lepadiformis. Taxonomy (NCBI): domain Eukaryota; kingdom Metazoa; phylum Chordata; class Ascidiacea; order Aplousobranchia; family Clavelinidae; genus Clavelina; species Clavelina lepadiformis. Next base: position 5,754,970 of record NC_135241.1, on the reverse strand, counting down.
TGTTTATTTTTCACCATTAACTTTGCGGAGCAAAAATTGTGCGTGCATTTAGAGTCAAAGCAGCCATTTTTTATTTACTACATAGAATGATAGTCTTAAAAAGCCAAAAAAAAAACTTTCAATCCATTCCATCTTGTGCAAAGCGCGCTCCTATCCACCTGTTTGCACGTTCCAAGATCTCGAGGCTTTGCCACTTTCTTCAACACGCTAATTGCTTGTCGGCGCTTAAGGAGTTGCCATGAATAGTAGCGTATTTAGAGCTGTCGTAGCGTCATGCCCGCTCCCCCTCACGAACTCAATTTTTTTGGGTCGTGAGTCTTTTAACGTCTTCGTCTTTTAGAGTTGTCGCATTTCCTTTTTTGCGACAACTTATAAATTAGTTGAGTAAACGGCGTTTCAAACGTGTTCATCATAAATTGACAGCTTTGTACGTATAAAGATGAAAAGACATTTCATTTCAGAGCGTTTTAAACTTTACAAAGATATGGTTTGTGTTGCCTTATATTACGTGCAAATATTATGTTGAGTAATAATATTATAACTATTACATTTATGTAGATATTACAAGTCATGCCTTGCATTACTTACAACTTCTTTCCACATCTTTGCATATTTATTTACTGCTTGCAAAACGTAAATCTACAAAATAATAACATCTGCCTGTCTAAAGATAAGAAATCCACACAATTTGACATAAATTTTCGTAACAGCAAAAGCAGTTGCAAAGCAAAGGCAAATTACATAAAACGATGCCAGTTTTTTTAAACAGTTCTAAACTGCACAATTAGATTTACTATGTTCAGCACTAAGTTATAAATAAGCTGTGCGGTAAAAATAAAGTGCCAATTATAACTAACATGTTGGATAAATTAATTTGACATATTAAAGGGCATATACGATAAATAATCTATTGCACAACAAATATATGAGAAGGAGATCAACTTTTTGCAGATAGAATTTTCTACAATATGTGAATGAAGCGACGCTTGTCTCAACTCAGTACCCGGATATAAAAAATTTGCTTCATTATTGTATTACAAAATGATTTCGTAACAGAAGTGATAAATGAAAAACAACGACACGTACATATTCATAAACCAGTTCCCAATTAAATTTCTTAAATACAATATGATGTATACGCAGATCAAAAAACAATTATAACGAAATCAATTTCAGAAACGTGTAATGAAATCATGGTTTTAATTTTATTTGTGGGTATGCCACTTGGTAAGCCCCAATAAGTGAGGATACAAGGCCACATATTCCAACTAAACCATTATGCTTAGGAAAATAACCCAATTTTGAACCTGGAATAGGAAAGTCACAGATATTTCTAAGTAAATCTAAAGTAGCTTCTGGGTTTTCTTTAAGGCATTGAACCCACAAAGGCAAATAAACCTTTTTTTCATTGTATTGCTCACGCTGTTCTAATCTCTTAAGAGCAATGTATACAGCATACAGGTCTCTAAGTATTGATAACAATATTGATCCGAGATAAAATCGTGCAGATATGTAGTCCCAGCGCTTGTCCACCTTTGCAATGCCGATCCGGCCGAGCCACAAATAATGGTCAATAAACAAAAATCCTGCCTTGTTAAGATGAGATATGGTGAGTGTAGTACGAAGCACAGGGTCCACTAAAGCCATAGTTTTCCTGGCAGCCTGCAAACTTTCTAAAGACTTTCCAAGTCTAAAAACTGGGTAAAAAGAAACGCTCGCTATGTAAAGTTGTGTTTCAGCTACATCACAAAACAATAATAACAATGAGACTTTACAATTGAACACATAGTCGCAGTTTCTCAGCAGTCGGCACATAACCACTTGTAGAACAACCTCTTACATTTCCTCGTGGTGCTTGCATGTGATTCAAGCTTTGCCAGCTTCTGAATTATCTCAGGATCAGCTTCAAGTTCTTGCATTCCCCATCCCAGTAGCTTGCTTACATATTGCGCAGTCCTAAGAAAATATTACGAAGTCAAAATTATGGTGAGTCACGATGTAGATAATATGTTTAAAAATATATCAACGTATTTCTCGGTGTGGTGTATTTAGTCCTTCAACATACTTTAAATTATCCTTCTGCGAAGTTATGCAATGGCTATAACACGTGTCCTTACGATAAGATATTATTTACATGGTATTCATGCAGTTTGAAATAAGTCGCCATGCTTATAATGTAATTTCTGTCTAAAATTGTCTAATAAAACTGTTTAAAACAAATAAAAACTGATGATGCCATTTAGATGAAACATGAATATATTTCTGTATAGTCAGAACTTTTGACAGATTTGCAAAATCAGCTGAACTTTCTTTGCTTAAGATAGTACAATATGGTATGAGGTTGTTACCAAATTTATGAATGCTATGCACAGCTTGCATACAAATGCAAGCAAAGCAGTTAAAACCATTTTCATCAGAAATGTTGTTTTTTTGGTTGTGTAACTGACGGTAAAGAGCTAACTTAAGAGTTGTTTGTCAAAAAAATGTGTGTGTATTATATAAGCATTGTCATATATTAAGCATAAGCAACAAACAATTTTTAAGTAAATTTGTGCATATGTTATATAACAAAATTATTACAGTATGGTCTATTGTAATAAGTAGGCTATTACAGTAGGACTTACTATAAACCACCTTGGGACAATACCATTTTGGTCATAATATCTGAATGGTCGACAATAATTGAAGCTGCTACAGTACTGATTAACCACACCAGGATCCATAGAGTTAGGCACAAAATGACAAAAACGTCGACTTTTCCATTTATTTGATTGATATTAAATACCAACATTAATGTCAATGATGTCACTAGGTGAATTGAGAATAGACATGGCACAGTTGTCATTGTCACGTAGCATAAATGACATTAAAAATTTGGAAATGGAAAAAATGGTAATAATGGTAATAATAATATCCGATTCCTGGTCAGTGGTAGTAGTAAATGAAAGAATTTTGCATGGAAAAATTCGGGAGCACACCAAAATGATCATATAAAGTAGGTGATCATATTATTATTTTGTGGATTTTATCTTTTAGATACAATGCTTTATTTATTAATCTACCCTTCATATAAATAATCTACCCTATTATATCATACACCAAACTGATAATGACAATAAATACCACCAAATTGCAAATCACATAAACGCATATAAGAATTTCTTTTTTCTGTGCTACATGCATAATATGCAAGAAAAAAGAAAACTTTTTTTCAAATTAACCATACTAACTGAAAACATGATTATAATAGAACAATAATTAATACACATACATACATTATAAGAAAATTTACAACGCATGAGTACAGTATTTTGTCATTGGCAGGTTTAGTGTATTATAGTCAATGTTTTTATATGGAATGTTTTATATATGTAACTGTGTCACCTTCCTTGACAAAAAGAGCTTTCCATGATATTAGGCAAAAATGTAAAAACTTGAGTCACATTTTTGAACAAACAAACTTTTTAGAAACATTTAAAATGACACGAATTGAGTATTGTTTTGGGAAATAACTTGACTTGAGTATACATACAGTATTATCTCGTACTGTATAAACAACATACACCAACAACAGGTGCATTGATGATAGCCTACAGCTTATTGTGAATATACATAAGTAAAAGTGGGCAGAGCAACAACAGCAAAGGGTAAATCACATCTTAAACATCCCGCAATAACTGCCTCAGCCTTCAGGTATCGGTAATATAAGTCTGTATGTGAGCTTACGCTATGGGCTTACTAGGCAAAAATGAACTAACAGCTGAACAAGTAGCCTATACGAAATAGACCCTTTCCAGGGTACGACCGTCATTTTTCTTGGGTGGCAAGATTTTTTCGATCATCCACATTTAATAGTTGATGGTGGCTGAACTGTGTTAACCCAAGTTTATAGTAAAATATAAAACAAGACATACAGGTTGGCAATCTGAAGGTTAACTTTATTTTAGAATTTTCTACACGTTTTCTATTGTGTGGAAAAACCAACAATAAAGTTACCCTTCAGAGCAATAACCTATATCTTGTTTTTTATTTTACTATACTTCATAGAAGTCGTCGACCCACTTTCATTTTTATAAAAATTGCAAGCGTTTCGGTTTTCAGATTGTAAAAATTTCCTTCAGATGAGTAGCATATTCATGAATTCTTTTACATGATAAAGAAAAACATTGAAAACATGTTGACTAGTTTTTATTTTACAGCGGTTTGAACCCTACGCACTGAACTTCTTCGATATGACATCTAGATGTATGGTCAGCGAAGTAAAATGAGGAAGGGTTTGAGTGTTATCTGTGGTGACTTTTATAGTGTAATTATATTTTGCATGTCAAGCTAAGTTTAAAATAATCAACTAGAAGTTAATACAAACTTAATTACTACATTTACAGGCGCCATAGATACTGGACAATATTTTCAATAGATTTTCTTTATTGTGTAAAACTGTAAAGGAATTCATTTGCTACTCAACTGAACGAAATCTTTATAATCTGATGTCCAGAACACTTGTAATTTAAAAACAATCAACATAGGTCGACAATTTAAATTGCTAAGTATGGACAACGGAAAAAAATCTTTCCACTAAAAAAAATTGCTGGCGTAACTCGGAAAGTGTCTGTAAAAGCATGTAACGCAGCTAGACAAGGTCGCCTTTACTTTCGCATGAGTTCTCATATCCTTCAGGTTCGAGTATTGAAAAAAATTTTACACTATATTTTATTTTGCCGTATTTATTCGATTGTAAGCCACACCTTATAAAGTTTTTATTATCATTTAAAGAGACACAACCAAGTCATCAAACTCAAGTTACAAGTCAAGTCATTTACATTTTCTGAATAAAATTAGTTTAAGTTGACGCTTTAAGTTGTTTGCACCAAAGAATAGATATTTTTTTAGTTTACTCTAATGCTGAAATATAATCAAAAACAACCGACTCGAATCATTTTAAATACCAGTATTGACTTGAGTCAAGTCATTTATGTACTTTCTTAAAAAGGGGATCAAGTCAAGTTTTCGAAAAAAGTCACTCATGTTGAGTCACTACGACTCTAATCATTTATGTGACTTAAACTGAAGTAAACAGTGATATATGGCACTTAAGTTATTAAGTAACTAACTGTAACAAGTCCTTACTCCATTTAGTGAAAAGTGTGGCACTTAAACGCACAAGATTCATTAACGTGCATGCCGCACACTTGACGTTTTTGTCTTCACACCGATTTATAATAAATAAACAAAGAAAAGCTGATGGTTTAAATGCCAATTTATAGCAAATAAACAAAGAATTGTGGTTTCCCTACCCACCAAAATATCTTACAATTGTTATGTTGCATGTGTTAAGCCCTTGGGGTTTACCACTTTTTCCTGCTCGTTAATTGTTCGTGAGCATGAGTTTTGTTATGCCAAACTTATAAACGTTAGTATCGTAACTTTCGCTTCGCACAGTTAATGGCGAAAAATGAACAATACAGTACAAAAATATGCGTCTTTGCGGACACGATTTCTCGTCGAAAAAACTGCCGTACTTTCGGGCTTATTCCTTTTCAGTGCCCATTCAGGCCTTGATTCGGCTTTCAGGAGCGCATCAAAAGTAGGCTACAAAGACCCTGATAGCCTTTACATGTTAAATATGCTGTGTTGCTTTGGTACCTGTATAATTTGTCTCTTCCTTGAGTCTTGTTGGTGAAATCAAAAACACTTTGCATGACTCCTATATGCAATGGAAAATCTGGCAACTTGTTCACATTTCGCATTGGTAACTGGCAACTGCTGAAAAGCTGACGTCATGCTGATGCGAACGAATGGAAGAATTTGACCTTTGACCAGCGGAAGACCCATATGTTTGTTTAACAGCAAAGTCATAAGTTCCGCTGCTTTCAGACCGTTTGTCTACTTTGTGGTTTACATAACGCTTCTAGCAGAGACGTCTTGCAAACCAGTTAACCAGTATAGTACAACTATATTCATAAAGGCATAAAAAGGCCCAATTATTATCATGCAAGATGATAATCATGATTATTATGATAATCCCGATTAGTATCACGTAAGATAAAGGGGTCCAAATCATTATGGCGCCACATACAAAACATGTAAATAATATATGCACGTTTGCATGCATAATTGCGTGAAGTCCCAATGATGTAGTTTATCCTACCGTATATATTTCGTCTTCCGGTATGTTGATTGATGGTGGTTGAACCGTGTTAACCCAGTATAATCAGGATATAGCAAAATAAAAAGCACGATATAGGATGGCACTCTAGGGTTTATGACGTAGCCGTCACAGTGATTGCTTTAATAACATTACGATTCTCGTATTTGGTTGCAAATTTTAGTCTTACGTAACATTAACATTTACCCTTTGGCAACTGGTTTTAAAACGTCTTTTTGCTATACACATATAAATATATTTGTCTTCGATAAATTTAAAAGGAGCGTAAAGTCCACAATGTCGGGTGGTGGCATTGAAAAAGCGCTTGGAGACCAAAATGCCAACCTTCGACTGCATTCGTGGTTCTTGCAATGCAATTTGTCCCGGCTTCGTAATGATTCCAATTTTCGATTGGAAAGATGGCTGAGCCGTAATTTTCAACACGTCCCGGACGTCGTCTGCCTCTGATATATGTGTGTTCGAAATACGAAAGCAGCTCAAGCATCTTCTCGTGATCGGGCATGCTATCAGAGGCAGACGAAGTTTGAAATGTGTCCTCCTTCATAATGGAAACCAGTTTTCATCCATACCCGTTGGTCATTCTGTCCAAATGAGAGAAGATTACAAAAATGTAAAATTCCTCCTTGAAAGTATTAACTATGTCAGATACAACATTGTGGACTTTCATACAAGGAATTGAAAAAGACCTTCAAATGCAACGTGCAACGTTTCTGCAAGGAATTGCTGGTACTCAACCTTCTATTCCAAAGCGATACAAGGCACTGAAACTGCGCGTGCAAAACGCAGTTGACCGTTATCTGTCAAGTGAAATTTTAGTTTATCTTCGTGCAGTTGCTCACATTTCCCAATGTGTAGACTTGCAATTTTCGATACTGTAAATGTGTGATTAAATGTCGCGTGATTAACTGTCCAAGTGATTAAGTGTCGCGTGATTAAGTGTCACCAAACCCCGCGCGAGTCACTCAGAACCTTCTCGCGGGCCACGGGTTGGACACTTCTGCTTTAACAGAAAAAATCATAGTGAACAGTGTAAAAGCTGAAATGAATGATTTGACTACTGCTGCTAGGCCTACCATATTTTCATTGCCAAAAAAGAGGACAATTTCTCCGGCAAGTACAATGCAAATAAAGTTTTACGTTTAAAGAATTTATCACATGTTTTTGGATAATTATACGCATATGCACAAGTAATGCATTCTGCTTCAAAATCATTATGTCCTTTTCTGAAACAAGGATATAGCCTACTTCTGCCACAGTTCATCAGAAAACACAGTGTTCCTCTTTGGCATTGTTGCTTAGCTTTAGTTAGTATTTAAATTTAAAAAATGATAAGAAAAATGATTAGACCTCATGCTGTCGCAGAAAAGTCATTTGACTTGACTTAGGCCTCATGCCGAAAAGTCACATAAACATACAATTCTGTTGAAAATATAAGCAAGAAAGCGCAAAATGCAGAAAAGGAGGACATTTGGGTATTTTTCAGTGTCCTCGGAGGACAATTTTTTTTCTTTAGAAAAAAGGGCAAATCCTCCTAAAAGACGACATATGGTAGATACTACTGCATATGTCTCTGTTGAAATTTGGACTAACCTCCAGATGCGTTCATTTATCGGATTTACTGTACACTTTGTTGACAACGAATTCAACTTGAAGTCTCGCGTTCTGTGCTGCGAACATTTTGCCGAAAGACACACTGCTGTCAACATAGCCAACAAGTATGAAGATTTTGTGAAGATATACCAAATCGACGGCAAAGTTCGACGCGTTATAAACGACAACGCAAGCTCAATGAAAAAAGCCTATCGCTTATAGATTTGACGACTTTTGAAATGAAAGTAGATGCTATGCATACCGCACCTGAATGGATGAAGAAGATTGAAATTTTTGTGATGAGGGTGATTTTCAAGATCCAGAAACTGACCTCGATACGGTTCTAGCCCTATTACCGACAAGAGTGGCATGTTTCGCACACACAATGCAACTGTGCATCGTGCAGGCATTGAGTGGTATAAAAGAAAGGTAATTTCCCCCCATTCAATCAGAAGACCACCTATGGAAAGAATTTATTATAAACTGTACGAACTGTCAATTCTAATTTATAAAAGCTTAGTACGCTCTAATTCTAATTCCAATCTAATTGCAAAAAGCTGAAAAACGACTAGTTGTCCAAGTCTGTTATGCACGTAACGATTTTCACTTTTGTCCAGTATGGCTTACCATAGCTTATGGCATCCCTCCAGAAAATAACTGCTTAGTGGAATCAAAGTGCAATTTAAACTAATTCGCTTTCACACAAACGACGGAATGTGTATGGCAACACAACACGAAGCAGCTTTGTAAAATTTCACAAATGTTTCTTGTTGAAAGAAACGGTATTTTTACTTTCCAAATGGCTTGGTTTCAGCTTTCAATTGACTTGACTTGACTCGAGTCGGTTCTTCCAAATGACTCGAGTTTGATTACTTGGTTTATGCTTGCCACTAGCTGGCGGATTTGAGGATTAAACTGCGTCAACTCACGTGTGACGCCAAACTCAATAGAAAGTCCCAAACAATAAATCTAACGCCATCAAAAATGGTGCAAATCAATCAATACTTGGCCGGGGGTAGAAAGCTATTGCAGCAACACAAACACTTTGCAAACACGAATATATATCGTAGTGCAGTACGGTCTCGCCTAGCGACTGGTCAGTACCCGTGGCCTCGCAAAAGAGTGAGAATTATGAATACATGACTGAAACCGAACAGGTCTGCAGAGAATTTTGCAAAATTCGCGAATTTACAATTAAGCAAGTCCAGTTAAGTTGAAAATGTCGATGAGAAGCTGGTTGTTGTTTAAACGTTGAAATTAATATAGAAAGGTTGTAAAAAATTTTAATACAGCAGAACTTTTTGTTTGTGTAAACTGCTCAATCGACATGGTGCGTCATTGCAATAAGGCTATAACAGTGATAATACAATAAACAAAGGGCGATCTTACGCCAAATGCAGCTTGTGAGATTAAATATATGGCAAGAAAAGCATTAAGAGCCTAGCACAAACTAGTTTTAATTAAAAAACATGAAAATTGCAACTGTAAACTCCGGTCTCCATAAAGTTGAATAACGCTTTAAATGCAGTTCATCTTTCATAAATCAAATACTGTAAGATTACAGTATAACCTTTGCAGGTTAAAAGTAAACTATTCTAAAATTTAATATCTGACAAGTGATGACTTTCGCCAAAAATTTCTAACTTTAACTGACAACTGGACTTTTTGATAATGTTTCTAAAATTCATGTTTGCCAAACTAATTACGTTTGTGTCAAATCGATTCCGTTTAAAATATTTAACGAGTGTGTCAACTATGAAGCTAACTCTGGTAATTTATAACTACGTAGCTGCCGGAATGTCGTACACGGAGTTGAGCAGGGGTGAATTTTCTACGGCTGATTTCGTCGTTTTTGTTGGTATGATAAAAATAGTAAGGATACCTTTAGCAATTATAAAGATAAATATAGGTTTTGTTGAAGCGTCAAAGTATTTGCGTAAAAGTTTCAATTTTTCCCACAGGAATGCTGGCAGCTGCTGCGCTGGTAGGAATCTACTACGCTATTAAGGATAGAAGAGTTGAAGACCAAACCTTGGATAACTATAATCTTGGTGGAAGATCAATGTCAGCGGTAAGTGCAAAATTACGCAGTGATACATTGATAGAATGATGAAAATGTTGCAGTATTCGCAAATGGTAACATTCCTGAATACATTTGTTACAACTTTGACAATTTTGTACATAAACAAAAAGAAGACCAAGATCATTAATACATTGCATATAGTGTCACATCCTAATAAAAGCCATTTATACCGTTTTTGTATGGATTTATGTCTCCGCATTAGATTCCGCTTGGTTTGTCAATGGCAGTCACGTACATCTCTGCCATAACGATAATAGGCGCCCCAACAGAAGCTTATAATTATGGAATGATGGTGCTTTGGTACTCTGCGGCTCCCATAATTTCAAATGTTATTGGAACTTATTGCCTGTCTTTATTACATTCTATAGGTGCATAAATTAAGTCTTAAATCGATAAATCAGGTTTGTAGAAATGTGTTTATTTATAACCTTTGTATGCTAAAATAACTAGAAGTTAGACTACAGCAGCTTGCTTGAATAAAAATAAAGTTTGTTTGTTTGTTTACAAACGGCTGTACCTCGAGCTACGTTTTGATGTCAAAGTAAGAAAATTGTGCTCTGCGATTTCAATCGTCCAACTGGTATGTCACGTTACTTGCAATCATTGAACAATTTTACAATTGCTCGAGGTTCTTTTATGTGTATGATATAGACCTTCGAAACTTCTTACACTATAGTAAAATATTAAGGATCCAACCGCATAAAGAATGTTTTAAGTTTTATGTTTCATATTCAATTTTTAGAATTGCAAAGAATTTTTCAATATGGTATAAAAACGATTGATTATTTTGTATTTGTTGGATTAAAACTGAATTTCAATTATGCAACTATTTACAGTGTTTTAAAGACGATTTCTTATCTGTTTAGACAATTTACATGGGAATCACGGTTTATCTTCCGGCACTTGCTATAAATGCTCTTACTCCGCTAAGCCTTAACTGGTCAATTATGATTACAAGTGGATTATGCACGTTTTATACTGTTCTGGTAAATAAAATGCTAACATTTAAAAACGCTTAACAAAATCATTTAGCCTATTTATCTGTTAGGCTATATATTTATTTAGATTTTATACTAGGCTAAAATCTTTCTTTAATATTTACCGGATAAAAATAATACAATTGTTATATACGATCGACAAAAGAGATACACTATATTCATTTGTCTTTAAATTGTATTGTTGTTCTTGCTGAGTGCCTTTTTTTGTAGGGCGGTATGAAAGCAGTAGTTTGGACAGATACTCTACAAACAACGGTCATATTTGCTGGTGGATTTGCAGCCTTGGTGAAAACGATTGTGATCGTTGGAGGATTTGGAAAGATGTGGGATGCCTTGGAAAGAGGAGGAAGAATGAATATCTTTGAGTAACTTATTGAGACAAAGACCAAAAGCTGCCGTTGCTGTTGTTCACTAATAAAACGCTTGTTCATATGAAAATTCAATATCTAGATTCAATATTGATCTTACACTTCAAAGAACATTTTGGACTATTTTTATTGGGGCTACGGTTATGAAAACTCGGATATTATGCTGCACACAGCCTTCCACTCAACGATTTTTATCATGTAAATCGGTCACAGATGCCAGATTGTAAGCAGTACTGACTTAATTTAAAAAATTAATTCAAAACTGTTGATGTGCCTATAGTACAACTGAAGTCATTTTATTAAATTTTGTGTTTCTTCTTAAAACACGTCGTTTTATTTAAACATAAGTTTTCAGAAGTTTAATTCTCTTACTTATACAGTACCTAAGCCTTTACAAATTAGTGTTTAAATTATACGCAAATTTAGTTCTAACCGTAACGAAACTAATACTAATGTATATTATAATTACAGTATAACATAAATTCTCTCGCTGTTATTTGCGGAATCATCACGAATTGTTGGTTCGCAAAACGTTCTACACAGAACAAAAAGTTATTTTAAACTTTCTCAGCCAACTTTCTTTGCTCAATTTCATGCTATAACACATTTTTATGTACAGTGCTTCAATTATTTGCATGGTGTTGTCTATCATTATTTCTTTGGTCGCTTACATTACTGGATGTGCAGCCTACGCCTATTTTGAAAATTGTGACCCTTTAAAATACGGAAGGATAACAAAAAAAGATCAATTTGTTGCTGTGCTGATATCAGACGTGTTTAGTGACGTCCCAGGAATGGCAGGACTTTTTGTGTCAGCTGCTTTTAGTGGCACGTTAAGGTGAGCTAAGTCACAGATGAGATTGAATTCATAAGAAATCCAATGTTTTAATGAAACAAATTGGCATTAGTACATGTTGGTACTTTTTCAGCTCTGTATCGTCAGGTATAAATTCATTGGGTGCACTTATTTTGGAAGATTTCGTGATACCTCGGAAACCACAATTGAGTAACAGAAAAAAAGTACTCATTAGCAAGATCACTGGTAAAAAAGCTATCAAAATGTTCCTTTCTCATAATGAACACGACATTTTTCACTAAATTTTGTCCGTGTCTTAAATTCTTGTTTTTCTTCCTAGGAGTGCTGCTCGGATTTTTGACAGCCTTAGTAGCATTTTCTGTGCAAACACTCGGAGGAACTATTGTGTCCATCATAAGTTCCATTAATGGTGCGTTCGATGGACCCCTTTTGGCTGTTTTTACCCTTGGTATTTTCTTTCCCTGGACGAATGTTACCGTAAGATACATATAAATGAAATTCGACAATCTACATAGATTTCTATTGATACAATAACATAAAGTTGCTATTGTAATCGGAAAGACATATAGGCAATCGAGTTTCTCATTGAAATGTCGTTGTTTTGTATGGTAACGTTTAACTATATGTTTTTTTATTGTTTGCTTATGATATTTTCTTTTAGGGAGCCCTTATGGGACATGTTGTGGCTTCAATATTTATGATCTGGATGGGAGTCAGTTCAGTAATCTACTGAAAACCAGCGAATAAATTGAGACAGTTGCCAACCACAACGAAAGGTTGTCCTGTGAATGCAATGAACTACACAACAATTGACCCTTATTTCAATATGACCAACTCTAAGCATTTGATTTTATGGAATAGATCATTAACGGACTCCATGAATATGGATTCAGCCCAAGATGATAAGTAATCTTCTTCTTCTATTTTTGGTATTGTTTGTTTAACCTTACTTCACTTGCTAAACTTTGCTTTTCTTTGTTCAGGCCAGCTTTATTCTATTCTCTTTGGTCGCTTTCCTTTTTGTACTTTTGTTTGCTGGGATTCATCTTAACTATCGTCATTTCTCTGTTAGTGTCGATTGCCACAGATAAAAAGTTAAGCAAAAATATCCGTATTATCTTGGAAATATTACTTGCAAAATTACTTTGCCAAAAACAGGCGCCAACAAGCCAAGTGATGCTGATCCTCGCTATTTCATGCCATTTATTGAGAATGAAATTTTACCGGAAAAAGTTCGACGATTTTTCCGTTTTGGAGTTCCGGAAGACATAAAAATGTCTGATCATTCTGAAGTCACCGAGAAAATTAGGCTATCGTTCCGAGAAGACAACTGTCATCCTTCAAGCACGAAAGAATCACATCAAAATCGTTCAGAAAAGCAAAGCTCTGTAACTGATGATGATCGTATTCTTGTCTTTCCAGCTTAATATGTTTTTGTGGGAGGAAATTTGCGTGAGGCCATTAAAGTGATCGGCTTTTTTTAACAATGCTGAAATAGTATAAGTTACAAAAAACTTTGCTTGGTAACCTTTTTAATTTTTCTTTAACGTTAGCTTACAACGAACAACATTATGCGTATGGCATATACGCATTCCTACTGTGAGAAATGTTAGAAGTATTCGTTTACTCATTGTTATTAATGCCACGATTATAATGTACTCGCTAGGGTTTCGGTCAGCATATGTACAGTACTTATATAGCTGGCTTCTTTAGCCGATATTTTCATTGTTTGTTGTATTTTGTTTATGTGTTGCTAACAGACGTTTGGAATTAAAAAAGAATTTATACAGTAGAGATTTTTCTTTATTTGTTGTTGTCATATATAGTCTATACTTAGTACTAATATTTATACGTTTTGAACAAGTGTTGTTGTTTGTTACTTTATACGGGTGATTTTGCTATTTTATTACATTGGACTCATTTAGTAGGCCTAATGTTTATATCTTTGAAAATATCGAATAAAACTTTTTACAAATTTATATCTAGTCAACTATTGTTACATTATTTTTAATAGGTACTAGTCAAATTTCTAATTTTAACATCGAACAAAATTCAACGTTTTAATTTTTCCAAAAGTTTTTATGAAACAAATAAATACCTGTAAAATCACCGTTACATCACCCCAATCAATAGGCATATAGGCTTTCCTATATAAGAGCATGAACTGATCTTGTATATAGCCTACCATTTAAATAGAGTTTACAAAATTAGCCTTTTTCGATTACGTTACATTAAAAATCAACGTTTAGTTAATCAATTTCATTCAAATAGCGGCAACCTTTTTAAAATCCAGTGTTTTAAATCGATACTAATATATAAAGTACAGTCAAGTCGCCAAACAATGTTGTAACGTCATTAGCGACTCTTAAAAACAGTTGTCTCCTTTAAGTTTTCAGTTTATCGACGGTTTGAATGATGTCTAAAACTGCATCAGATTTTTGGCCTATGATGTACACACAACTTCTTGGCAAGTGGTCCAATATAGGCTCATGCAAAGTAGTGGGGCAGTGAAAGTTTTATTCTGCTCTTTACAATTCGAACCATATGAATAAAGTGATGCTTGATATGGTGAAAAGGGACCGAAGCGAGTCATAAATGACTTGAACGTAGACTTGAAAATGTGATTGGCTGAATTGCTGTTAGACCGGTTAATAGAATAAAAAACTTAGGAAAGCTGGGTATGGAGATGTAAATTTATAAAATTTAGCCAAGTTCGCTCTTGAAAAGTTAAGCTATTTAGAAAATTTCGGTATAAAGCTAGTTGTCACATATATCAATTAAGTCTAGAGCTGTTATCAATGCGAAGAACGTAAATTTCTTAAACTCACAGAACCTTGTATGTAGACCGAACAACTAAAAAGATGTATGTTTTAGGTAGGCCTAGGCTTATTGTTATAAAGAAGACATTAAATACACATAAGAAGATATAGTCTGAATTCACGTATGCGGTAAACATGAAGATTGGGTTTTTCAACCCCGGTATCTGACCTCTAGTTGCGAGTAGACCAAAGTCACTGAACTTAATTTTATTTTGATGTTCAAAACTAAATAAAAATCCAACATAGCGATACTTGTTTTGTGTTTTAAACATGAATTTATTTCTCAAAAAGTGTGCATGCTCTTGGGAAGTCAACTAGCGATCGTTCTCTTTTTTTGCTGGTTACTGATATGTAACTTTGTTCGAATTGGTTCATGATGTTTACCACGACCAGCAAACAAGTACAAAGTTTATACTGTTAAAGTCTTTACGCAAATGTACACAACAAAGTTTCTCTTTTTATAAATCTATTGCTGCCAAAATTTTGCCTCTTCAACATTTTAATTACCATTGTATATTCAGACCCTCCGCTATAAAACTTGTTTCAAAAGTGTCATAAAAAACGGCGAAATTTATGGCCAGGTAACTTACGTGGCTTTTAATATTTTTTATTGTTCGCTGTGCCGTTTTGTAATCTGGTGATGCAAGCAGCACTTCGACAATGTATTTACTGTTATAGGCGGCAGCTACATTTACTACAGCCATATAGCATATTTAACTTTGTATTAACAAACACAACTTTGATGATGAGCATTAAGCTATAATAAATTATTATAGATTCGGATTTGCCAAACATTAAAATCTATCATTTTTACGCTCACGATTCAGTTTTTTGTCATATTTTCTTTTCCGTTTTTGACCGAGTTTAATATACTGTATTTACAGAACGCTCCAACACAACTGATGATACCGCATTTTTATTTTTATGACCATTTATAGTTTGCTCTTTGATCAATTACTTTCAAGCTAACCACGTTAACCTACTGTACGGTATATACCCTGAAGAAAATATTGCTGCACGTCGGCGTTTTATGACTGCTCGAAAACAACTTTGTTGATCAGGGTGGCAGAATTCAGGATTTTTGGATTTAATGCAAAGCAAGGGTTTCGTGTAGGCCGATTTAGTGGTGCAGAAGATTATAAAATCATGATGTTAAAAATGCTGTATTTAAGTTAAAAATTGAAGTATTTTAAAATTAATTATCAGAGAAGTGATGAAATTTCAGTCTTCACTAAACATTTCTTGATGAAATTGTATTCATTCATACAATTAACTGCGGGTTCGCTTACTTTCAATTATGAATGAAAACAATAAAACTGCATGTAAAAGTGCTAACTTTAGCTCACAACTGAACTTTTCTAAATTTTTGGTTCCTATCAGCTAATTGTTTTGGTGTCAGGTGTGCCAAATAAAGTTTGTTAGCTAAATAGGAACTACAAATATTACCGCCGGAATGTCGTACACGGAGTCGAGCAGCGGTAAATTTTCTACGGCCGATTTCGTCGTTTTTATTGGTATGATAAAAAAAGTGTTGGCAACTTTAACAATTACATAGAGATAAATAATTACGTTTTGTTAATGCTCCGGAGTCCGGAGTATTTGTGTAAAAGTTTCAATTTTTCCACAGGAATGCTGGCAGCTGCTGCGCTGGTAGGAATCTACTACGCTATTAAGGATAGGAAGGCTAAGAACCAGACCTTGGTTAATTATAATTTTGGTGGAAGATCAATGTCAGCGGTAAGTGGGAAACTATGAGGTGATAAATTGCACAAATGATAAAAATTTGCTGGTTTATATATTTATCAGAGGTAACAATCTGAAATGATTTTACAAAACCTATCGTATTTCTGTAATAACTTTAAGAATCTTATTATAGAATATAAATAATAAGAAGACAAGAAACCTTGCTTATAATGTAATGTTACATCATAATTATTTTTCTTGTAGTGAGCGAAGCTATTTGTTGTTTTTATTTGCAATTATGTTTCTGCAATAGATTCCACTTGGTTTGTCAATGGCAGTCTCGTACATCTCTGCAATAACAATGATAAGCTTTCCTACAGAAGCTTATAATTATGGGGCAGTAGTTATTTGGTACTCCACAACTTCCATTATTCCCAATGTTATTGCCTACTTTTATTACATTCCATTGGTGCACAAATTAAGTCTTTATTCCATATATCAGGTTAGTAAAACTATTTTTTCTTTAAATAATTTTTCATGTAAGAATAAATATAGATATGCATTAGCTTGCTTTTAACACTTAAATAAAATAAAGCTTGTTTGTTTACAAATGGCAGTACCTCGAGCTACGTTTTGATGTCAAAGTAAGAAAATTGTGCTCTGCGATCTCAATACTGCAACTGGTATATGGTCACGTTATTTTCAATCATTGAAAAATTTTACAATTGCTGAAGGATCTTTCTTGTGTTTGGTATAAAAGTTTGAAATATCTTGTATAGAAATAAAAACTTAAGGATCTAACCGTGTAAAGAATGTTTTAAGGCATTTTCTCATCTGTTTAGACAATTTACATGGGAATCACGGTTTATCTTCCGGCACTTGCTCTAAATGCTCTAACTCCGTTAAGTCTTAACTGGTCAATTGTGATTACAAGTGGAATATGCACGTTTTATACCAGGGGCGGGCAACTTCTTCGGTCGGCGGGCCTGATATGAGAAAATGAAGTACTTGGCGGGCCGGATTCCTGAATAGATTGGAACGCAGCTTTGTCTTATTAATGTTCATGGTCGAAAATGTTTGCTCATAAATGTATGTAGACCCGAACAGAACAAGTAGATTTATGACCATCTTTCTCAGGTTGGCAAACTTGGACTTATTCAGTGACGCAATACAGGGATTGCGGCAGAATGTGGCCGCAGGCCACATTATCATGTAAGACCGGAAACTGTCTGCGGGCCGCTCAAAATCCCGTCGCGGGACGGATCCGGCCCGCGGGCCGTATGTTGCCCACCCCTATTTTATACTGTTCTGATAAATAAAATGCTAACATTTAAAAAGTTCTAACAAATCATGTATTTATCTTATCCACAATATTTATAAGTAAAACTTTTATCCAAAAATCTTGCTTTAGATTTTACTGCAAACGAAAATTTAATTCCTTATATTTATAATAGGATGATAGATAAAATAATTTGTTGTCTATTGTCCTTCAGCTGTTGAAGTTGTTATCCTTGCAAAGTATAGTTTCAATTACACAGGGTGGTTTGAAAGCAGTTGTATGGACAGATACTTTACAAGCGGTGATCATGTTTGTTGGTGGATTTGCAGCCTTGGTAAAGACGATTGTGATCGTTGGAGGATTTGGAAAAATGTGGGATTTCCTGGAGAGAGGAGGAAGAATGAATATCTTTGAGTAAATGATTGAGATCAACCCAAATGTTATTGTTTTTGTTTTTCGCGTAAAAGCTAATAACTAATTGATATGAAATTTTAAATTTCAGCTTTAATATGGATCCCACACTTCAAAGAACTGTCTGGACTATTTTTATTGGAGGAACTTTTGTTAGAACTCAATCGACATGCTGCACACAGCCCTCAGCCCAACGATTCTTGTCATGCAAATCAGTCAAAGATGCCAAAAAGTTAGGAGGCCTAGCACTTAATCAAAAAAATCAATCTATAAAACTATACCTAGGCTATATCGCAAAGAAAATTTGAAATTGATGTGTCTACTCTAAAGCAACGTCTTCTTAAAATGTTTGTCTTTTTAAACACTTCATTACTATCGTTCTACCTCAAAAGAACTTTTGAGACATGTTTAATCACTTTCCATCAACGTCACCACGTTTGTCTTTGTATTACTTCCAAGATTTTAACAACAGATTATTCTTTTTAACATAAAATTTATTTTTCCTTTGGTTTTCGCTATCATCATAAATTTTTGTTTGACAAAATCTTCTATTCAAAACTTTAACAAAAAAATTTGTAGACTTTCTCCAAATAATTTTGCTCAAGTTTAATACCAACCATTTTTGTAAAGGGCATCAATTATCTCTATGATCTTATCTGTTATCATTCCCTTCGTCAGCTTGATTACTGGATGTGCAACATACGCCTATTATGAAAATTGTGACCCTTTAAAGTATGGAAGGATAACAAAACCAGACCAACTTGTTGCAGTGCTGATATCAGACGTGTTTAGTGACGTTCCGGGAATGGCAGGACTTTTTGTGTCAGCTGCTTTTAGTGGCACGTTAAGGTGAGCTAAGTTACAGATGAGATTGAATTCATAAGAAATCCAATGTTTTAATGAAGCAAATTGGCATTAGTACATGTCACTACTTTTTCAGCTCTGTATCGTCAGGTATAAATTCATTGGGTGCACTTATTTTGGAAGACTTCGTCATACCTTGGAAACCACAATTGAGTAACAGAGCAAAAGTGTTAACTAGCAAGATCACAGGTATACCACAGTCATTTTAAAGTAACAAAACTGTCCTACTAATAGAAAGCACGATATTTTTCACTAAATTTTGTCCGTATCTTAAATTCTTTTATTCTTCCCAGGCGTGCTGCTCGGATGTTTGACAGCTGTAATAGCATTTTCTGTGCAAACACTCGGAGGAACGATTTTTTCCATCATAAATTCCATTAATGGTGCGTTCAATGGACCCCTTTTGGCTGTTTTTACTCTTGGTATATTCTTTCCTTGGGCGAATGTTACCGTACGTATATACTGTAATATATAAAGGAAGCTTCAATTACTGCATTTACTTATATAAATGCAGTAACATGATGAAGATAAACTAATAAAGCTTCGGAAAACCAACAGTTCATCATTAAAATTTTGTTTTGTGGTTACTTTTAACTAAGTTCAGTTATTGTTTCTTTTAAATATTTTATTTTAGGGAGTACTGGTGGGTCATATAGCGACTTCAGTCTTCATGATCTGGATGGGAGTCAGTTCAGTAATCTACGCAAAAACCAGCGGATAAATTGAGACAGTTGCCAACCACAACGCAAGGTTGTCCTGTGAGTGCAACGCAGAACTCAACCCTTGACCCTTATTTCAATATGAGCAGTTCGGAGCATCTGGCTTCATGGAATGGTTCATTAACAGACTCGATGAACTTAAATTCAGCCCAAGATGATAAGTAATCTTTTTCTCTGTTTCAAGATATTATTTGTTTAACTTAGCTTTTTTGGTTTTACCTGCTAAACTTTGCTTTTCTTTGTTCAGGCCAGCTTTATTCTATTCTCTTTGGTCACTTTCCTTTTTGTACTTTTGTTTGCTGGGATTCATCTTAACTATCGTCATTTCTCTGTTAGTGTCGATTGCCACAGGTAAAAATTTTAAGCAAGTATGAAATATCCGTATTAACTTGGAAATATTACTTGCAAAATCGTTTTCTCAAAAACAGGCGCTAACAAGCCAAGTGATGCTGATCCTCGCTATTTCATTCCATTTATTGATAATGAAATTTTTCCGGAGAAAGTTCGTCGATTTTTCCGTTTTGGTGTTCCGGAAGCCATCAAAATGTCTGACCGTTCTGAAGTCACCGAGAAAATTAGGCTATCGTTTCGAGAAGAAAGATGTCCTTCTGCAAACTCAGAAAAATCCGATGATAATTAAACGGAGAAGAAGAGTTCAAGATGTTATGAAGATCGTAGCTTTATGTTTTCCGCTTAGGTTGTTTCTGTATGTTTGGAAACATTTTTTGCCAAACCATCATAATCACTCTTCGAACAATATTCAGTTAATATGTAGTCCAAATGCAACACTTTATTTCTACTAGCCGGATTATTAAGTTAGGATAAATAGGCCTGTTTGTTTGATATTTTTAAGCTGTAGGCCTTCGTGTCATTTTTGATATCTGTTTAGCCTGTTGAATATATCATGGCGGAAAAAAGCAACTTCCATTCTTGTAGAAGTCTCTGTCAACACTTATTATAGTTTGGTAGCTTGCCTGTTTAGCAGATATATTTCATTGTTTGCTGCATTGTGTTTATGTGTTTATGTGTTTATGTTTACTAATAACTGCCTGGAATTTAAAAGGTATATCCATTGCAACATTTGGTTAGTTTTGTTGTTGGTATATACTGTATATAGGCCTACTTAAGGTGAAACTTCTTTTAAAGCGCTGTTAACTTTGCCGTTTAATTAGAGTAGAATCATTAAAAAAATGACGTTTATAAACATTCAGCTATACTCTACATGTGTCAAGCATATTACAGATTTAAAAAAAAAAACTTTTGTTACATTATTTTTGACAGGTATCTATAGCTTTTGCATTCCACACATAAACTA
Organism: Clavelina lepadiformis; assembly: GCF_947623445.1. Taxonomy (NCBI): domain Eukaryota; kingdom Metazoa; phylum Chordata; class Ascidiacea; order Aplousobranchia; family Clavelinidae; genus Clavelina; species Clavelina lepadiformis. The sequence continues at coordinate 5,733,858 of NC_135241.1, read as the reverse complement.
AAGCTTTGTAATTTTTACTAGAAAATGCAGATACTAATAAATTTATAGCACTGTTAAAGTTAAAGTTAAAGAACGTTAAAGCTTAAAGTTGAAGATTTTGTAGCGGTTTTCGTTCCGTCACATATACAAGCGGTTAAAGTTATATTCCACGGTGAACTTTTAGGCATTTCTGCCGGAAATACACAATAAAGATTTTTGATTTTTGGTCTCTAGGCCCTATGTGGAATGTATTCAAAACATAGTCGACCTTAAGACATCAAAACATAATGTTATACGCATTTGACAAATTTTACTTTATCGCTTTTAAAACTCTCTTCTACCGGCACAAAACACCGTATTTAAGTACATATTTATATATATATAACAATTTTATGAGCTGTGCTCAGATGTTAAGAACACATAATTTTCTTTATGTAATATAAGCAATATGACTACAGTATATGAGAGAATGAGCATGCGAATTTTTGTGATCAAGTTGTCAGATTTCACAAAGCGAAGAATATACTGAAGAGTGATAGTAAAATGAAGTTTGTGTGTAAAAATAATGGACAAAAACTATTGGGAAGTAGTTGATAAATATTGGATATTTGCAAAACTTACATTATATTATAGTGACAGCGATTTATCATTGCAAACGTGGAATTGCTAACGGAAGATACAGATATGAATAAAAAAGAGAATCAATGTTTATCACTAAAATGTGCAGAAGAATAAACTGAAACGCTTCGTGGCAAATCATCTTACCAGCGAGCTAAATATTTTGTAAACTTAAGCAGCCTACTTGAAAAATTGTTTTCGAAACATTATTACATTCGAAAGATCAACTTGCTTGTGAATGAAAAGGCCAAACAGCAGGTTGAATGCTGCATAGTCATTGCAAGTTTAGACATATATCATATTTCATTTCTCAGCAAAGAGGTCAGCACATCGATTAACTTCTTGTGTACACTAAGTTTGGTTGAATGAACGATCCCACGATCATTCTTTCGGCCGCTGTCGCTTGCAAAGCATCATCGTATGTTTACAGCAGGTAAGTGTCACTGCTACCTGATAGTGGTTTTATACGTTTCAGAGCATCTCTTATAAAAGCAACTTTATACAAAGAACTTTTCCGGATAATTTTCCTTGAGAAAAACATTTGAAATATCTCCATAAAAATATACATTACATAGGATAAAGCTTTAATTTCGCTTTTCTATAAAAAATACTCTACAAAAAATTAAATGCAGCCGAATTTGAAATGAGCAATAAGTCTATGGCGAATACGAAACAATAGGATCTTCTTCGCCGTTTTGATCAGTTTTATCTGAAACCCATTGGTCCTGAAGCGGACTATTGAACTGCTTCGCAAGAGATTTCGTTCTCTTGGGTGAAGAAAGTTCAATTTTCTCGTCTGCTTCAGGATGATCTGACGGCTCAGGAACGCCAAAGCGGAAAAATCGACGAACTTTCTCCGAAAAAATTGGATTATCAATGAATGGCATGAAGTAGCGAGGATCAGCATCACTTGGCTTGTTGGCGCCTACAGACAAAAGATTGTATAAAAAGTTGCCAAGAACAAAAACAGAAAAAGGAATTCAGCATAAAATATATTTTTGCAGTAAACTTAAGATTTTAACGTCAAGAGCAAAAGTTATAGATTGAGATTTATTCATACTTGGCCTGGAGATAAAACGTTAGGTTACCTGTGGCAAAAGATACCGCAAGTGAGATGACTATATTTAAAATCAACCCCAATATGCCGTAGTATAAGAATGACAGAGACCACAGAGAATAGTAGAGAGCAGGTCTGCAACAAAATTCTGCTGTTAATGTGAGGACATTTTCTTTGAATCAAAATATGAGAAAATAAATTTCAAAAGAATTTCAAAATTTGGTCAATACTTTTCGTCTGTGTCAACCGCATTCATTAAACTCGTTGTTGAACCATCCCATGAAATCGATTGTTCTAAACCGGTCACATTGAAATACGGGTCAATTGTTGTGTAGTTCATTTCATTTACAGGGCAACCTTGCGTTGTGGTCGGCAACTGTCTCAATTTATCCGCTGGTTTTCCGTAGATTACTGAACTGACTCCCATCCAGATCATGAAAACAGCAGACATGAGTTGCCCGGTCAAAACGCCCTGTAACATTTATGATGAACTTGACAAACGTTTTAAAATCAATCAGTTGATCATTCGTGATTTATGACACATCTCACTAATAACAGCTTGTTTAAACTCCAACTATACTACAGTATAGCTGCTCCTATACAACAGACTAAGCCTAATGTACAGACATATAGAATGAACAATTGTTGCATTCACCTTAAAATTAACCCACGGAAAAAATAAACCCAAAGTGAATGCTCCAAGAACAGGTCCGGCAAGAGAGCCATTTATAGTTAATACGATTGATATAGCCGTTCCCCCAAGCGCTTGTGCCACTAATGCCATTACGGTAGTCAGACTGCCCACAAATACACCTTTAAAACAATATGTTATAAAATTTTACAAAAATCATTCTTTTAATGGGAAAACGTGAAAAATTGCGAATTATAACAGAAACATTATTAACTAAAATTTATAAAAACTTTCACCTGTTAGTTTGGCGATGATAACTTTCCTTTTTTCACTCAAGTGCGGCTTCCAAGGTGTGACAAAGTCTTCTAAAATAAGCGCACTCACTGAGTTAATACCCGACGATACTGAACTAAAAGTATAAATCGAAATATTTATTTTCTTAATTTTTGTCCTGCCGATATTGGTTTATTTCCAATGATATTTTTATTGGTTGAAATTGTTTACATTGCTTTGATGATGAAAGGATTACGCAGGGTGTAGTTCCATCTCACCCACCTTAACGTGCCACTAAAAGCAGCTGACACAAAAAGTCCTGTCATTCCTGGTATGTCACTAAACACGTCTAATATCAACACAGCTGCAAGTTGATCTTTCTTGGTGATCCTTCCGTACTTAAGAGGATCACAATTTTCATAATAAGCATAAGCCGCGCATCCAGTGAGCACGGCCACCAACGTGATAAATATTGTAACGAAAACAGAAATAATAACAGCTCTGTAAATTAAAGGTACAAGATTGACTAAATAAAGTCAACCAGAAACATATTCTTGTAAAACGTTTCAAAATACTTACACTCTGGCATCTTTAATCGACTTGCACGACAAATATCTTTGTCCAGATGCCTGATCGCAACAAACTCCATTGGTTTTTATAATTGCAAACCCAAGAAACACAGTCCATAGCGTTCTCTGAAGTGTAGGGTCTGGACTAAGGCTGCAGACCAATATACTTTACTTAGGCTATTCTTACAAGTTACAAAGCGTATTAAGAAAGCGGATGTTTACATGAGCTAGGGCTACAATAAATGTGCATAGCCTATACAGTTCGTTTAAACGCTCACTCGAAGATATTCATTCTTCCTCCTCTCTCCAGGGCATTCCACATCTTTCCAAATCCACCAACGATCACAATCGTCTTCACCAAGGCTGCAAATCCACCAACAAACATGATCACCGTTTGCAAAGTATCTGTCCATACAACTGCCTTTATTCCGCCCTGATAAATGTCATGTTTCACTTGGAGTAAATCGTATATGTCAATAAAAAATAACTTAAGTTCTTGCTCTATTAGTGCTATTAGTTGTCCTTCTTACGTTGTCATATATCTCCAATGACGTTTTAGATGATTTAATTTCTTTTACATTGTATACATTTAAGTAACAATTAAAGGCACATATGAAAAGAGAGTGATACAGTAGTTGTATACTTGTATACAGATATTTTCTTACCACACAAGTGTAAAACGTGCAAATGCCGCTTGTGAGCGCTATTGACCAGTTTAGCGTTAAAGGAGTAAGAGCATTGAGAGCAAGAGCAGGAAGATAAACTGTCATTCCCATGTACAATACCTAAATAAAATTTAAATAATACGTTTTGGCGGTTGTATGGATGTTGTTTATGTTTGTATATATGCTAGATGTATATAGGCTAGTGAATGTAGGCTAAGTGCATGTACGTTACCGATTTCAATATCATGAGCGCAGAAGATGATTTCCTGACAATGACATGGAACCGATATTCCAAGTACTAAAAATATTAAAGTTTCGAGTTATAAATTACAAGCGTTTTAGAGATTTAGTAAAAGGTTGCTCAAAGTTTGATATACGCCAACCCAATGCCTAAATCCTTAAGTTTCTTTTACTTTTATTAATAAGTTCCGAATAGGTCAATATTAACGATCACCGGATATATCCAAAGAAAGTTAAAGGAAAAAAATCGTTTCACTAACCTCATACATTGAATAAAGTTCTAAGTTGTGCACCAATGGAATGTAATATAGATAAGCAATGGCACCAGAGACGATTGGGGAAGCTGCATACCACACCACTACAGCTCCGTAGTTATAAGCTTCGGATGGAAAGCCGATCATTGTTAAGGCAGAGATGTATGAAACCGCCATTGATAGACCAAGTGGAATCTGTGGTGAAGATCAAAGTCGTAAAATGTTCCTTAATGATTACTTGCTTGTGTTAAATGGAACTGCGAGTTATTCGATAATTACGTTGGCTGCAATAATGTTTTGACATCTGGAAAAGTCTTATAGTTGCTCTCAAAGCTATTTTATCTCCATAAACTCACCGCAGACATTGATCTGCCTCCGTAATTGTAATTTTCAATGTTTTCACTTCTTGTTCTTCTGTCTTTGATAGCATGGAAGATCCCGATTAAGGAAGCGACAACCAACATTCCTGTCAAAATACAAACAGAGGTCAATTCCTTAGAAAACCAAATGTTTGCATTCATTTTTAGACCTTTCGTTTATGATTGTACGTTATATCATAAACAACGAATAAATACAACAAATAAATAACAAAAATTTACCAATAAATACAACGAAATCGGCTGTAGAAAATCCACTGTCATAATTGGCAGCATATGACATTCTGTCCAACTACTTTATTCAACAGTTGATACCGATAAATATATATTTCCTTGCTATTGGAGGCGACAACATAGTTATTTTAAATACATATGTCTACGGTCAGCAACGTGTTATAACTTGCCTGCTTCTCATCATGTGGATCACGCTGACTTTATATTTGCATCAAATTACGCTTAGTCATTATACTCTTATATGGATCGCGAATTCAAACCGGGGGATTGTTTTATGGCACAACAGTTATTTTTCGTTAGAGCTTCAAACTTTAACGAGTCATATAATTTGTCAGGTGGTAACAGACTTAATTCCAATGAACAAAAATCCATTTGATAACGGGAATGCAAAGTTAACAATAAATGACTTTCAACCGGCTTTGGCGTTGCGCTTGTAATACAAAGTTAAATGTGCTGCAAAGCTGCAGTAATAGCAGCTTCTTGCTAGCTGTTGTAACACATCGCCGAGGTGTTGCTTCCATCATCAGGTTACAAAGGTGCACAGTGAATAACAAAATATATAAAAAGCCATGTAAGCAACCTGGCCATAAGTTTACTTTTGTTGCTTGGTCGCGCGACAAACATCAGCAACAAATTTAAGCAAGGCCATACACATCAGTGAAACGCGAAACAAAAAGATGGCCGTCCAATTGCCTTTTCAAAGCGATTTTCATCCATAATCCACAAGGTTTGTTTTTTCTATAACGTTTATATTTAAATTTAAAAAGGAAAAGTCCTTTATGATGTTCAATGAAACATTCGTTTAAAATACTCGCAATATTGTCACTATTCGATTTATATGGGAACGATTGATGTTTGCAAATCTCAATTTTTATGTTTACATGAATTAATACCAATTTTTTCTATGCTCGTAATGCTGTTCTTGCCATATATTTAACCTCACCAGCTGCACTTGGGGTAATATCCGCCTTTGTTTGTTGTATCACCGCAGTTAGTGGTTTTCTTATACGATAACGCGCCATGTTGGCTGAGCAGTTATACGCGCACAAAACCAAGTACGGCTGTATTAAAATAATTTACCCTTTCCCCATTGTTTACAACTTGATCATATACTAAGCTGCGATATATTAAATTCGCATGATGATTGATTTAGATATAGACTAAATTAAAAAATCTGTTGCCACTACATTTTGAGTAAGCCTAAATGAGCTCTTGCCAAAAACTCGCATGTGACACGCCTAGTCGCTAGTTTCCGGTGAGGTCAATGACCACGCCGAATGTACTCACACATCCTCATCTACGACATACGTCTGCACAATGGGAGTCTAAACCAAGTGCAAGGGCTGAACATTTGTACAAGGTCAAACTGGTGTAAAAAAATCAACAGTTCGCCTGCGTTGTCCGTGGCTGCCTGGGTCATTCCCGTTACTTGCAAGATGATCCTGAAAACGAGCCATTTTGAAGAAACATGAGCTTTTGTTAAAGAGAATACAAGAATATTTTTTGTTAGAAGTCTTACAGTTTTATGGCATGTAGCTGCCATACAACCTCTCTGTGTGCTGCTGTCTGTACTCTGTATGCTATGTCAACATAATTGTCTGCTGTTTGCGGAAACAATGCAATTAAAGTACCAACCCTAAACTTTACGACAACCTGATATCCGTGGAGTTGTTTGCGACAAATTCACGCAACTCCTTCGACACTTGGCGAGGATGACTAAATTACTAGAAGTGTTTGTTTCAATCTATGTTGTTATGTTTGTCTTTGGAATGTTTGGAAGTTTAAGAACATTTTCAAATTGCGTTTGTTTTTTTTTTTTATTTTGAAAGAAATTAAATATATATAAAACGTTTTGTATTTGGCTACCAGCATATTTGATTTTTCGTACTTACCTTCAATTTATTTAAATTGTATGAAGGGCCATTAATATATACAAAAGTATATATACAAAAATGATTGGTTTCGTGAAACTAAAGGTTTGTAATAAAGGTGACGACTTTTGCTCAATTTCGTTGTTATATAGATGCTTACCGATTTTTTGATATTTTTCGATCGATTTTTTGTTGTCAGTTTGTCACTAAACATGCCGCATGTACTTACGAATAGGCAATCGGATAATAACATGCGGTAGGCAATAACAATATACTTCGTACTCTATGGAGACTTAACAAAGTGTGATGACATTTAGCCTCGTTTAATTTCATAGTTTCGTCATTGTGAATAGGTAACACATAAGTAACTTATGTCTTTGCGCTTGCGACGCACAAGATAGTTGAAGTTTAAAAGATGATTTCTTGTAAGCTGTTTGAAGCTTGTAGAAGGCTGTCTGTCCTTCCTAGTTATAGTACGCAGGATGAACGTCGACTAAGTTTTAACTTTGGTGTTCAAAAAAGCAGAAATTTAAAACGAACTTCTCGCTAACATATGCACACGAGACTAATTGATGTCATCAAGGAAAAAGAAAAGGTCGCACAAAACTATGTCAAAATTTTTTCCGAAAAACTTAAGAAATGACATCGACATTTTTTCTGTTTTGGTTCAGTCTGCTTAGTCATAAAAAGAAATGCTCCTCTCCGCAAGAGGATAGTTTTCCTCCTGTGAGGTAAGTTCCCTATTCCCTTCCACCCGAGAAGAGTCAGAAAACTTGAACTCTTCAGGAACACCGAAACGAAAAAATCGACGAACTTTCTCCGGAAAAATCGGATTATCAATAAATGGCATAAAGTAGCGAGGATCAGCATCACTTGGCTTGTTGGCGCCTGCATTTTCAATAAAATAACTTTGAAAAAGCAAATTTGCACAAAGTACAATCTTACTGAATGAATTTACAAAATCAATGCAAATACCTGTGACAAATGAAACCAAAAGGGATATGACCATTGTCAAAAAAAATCCCATTAAGTCATAATACAAGAAAGAAAGCGACCACAGGGAATAGAAAAGGGCTGGCCTGAACAGCGATGAATAAAACAACCATGTTGGCTCTAACCAGGTTAAATCGACCAAACCATATTTCAAACCATAATGGAACTTACTTTTGATCTTGATCGTTTATAGTCATCGTGTCCGTTGTAGAATCATTCCATAAAGCAAATTGTTCCAAACCGGTCGCATTGAAATAAGGGTCAATTGTTGTGTAGTTCATTGCATTTACAGGGCAACCTTGCGTTGTGGTTGGCAACTGTCTCAATTTATCCGCTGGTTTTCCGTAGATTACTGAACTAACTCCCATCCAGATCATAAATAATGAAGCTGCCAATTGTCCTGTAAACACTCCCTAAATATTCAGACAATGGCAGCATAAATATAATTAAGGTTGAGGGACCAGAATACGAAACATGGCTGAATGCAAAATACTTAATTCCGAAAGTACAAAGTGTAACGAAATTAGGTCACTTGTTATTTTTAGCATTTTGTACTTTACTGCTTTTTATGGCGGGTTAATTCTGTAGTGCGTTGATTACTTCACGGTGATTGATGCACGGTTGATTAATTGCAATTACCGTTGTTTATCTCGTGATCACGTTTTGTGCACTTTTATCTTATCAATAGTTTGGCACCTCGCCTTTTGTATTCTATAAAAGCCGTTTGTTAAGTGAGTTTAGAAAAGGTCGGTTTTAGTTTTGGGTCGTGGAGTCTGTTCAATGAAATGAGTTTATTTCTTGGGTATTACTGATGGTGTCGCGGTTCACCGTGAATGTGGGAAGGCAGCCTGGCATTTGAAAGCAAGAATGTTCGGTTACACAAAGCACGCTATCGCTGAAAACGTTCCTTAATATTTACGTAAATGATTCAATCTAGTTTTAGGAATAAAATACATACTACAACATTGGTCCACGGAAAGAATATACCGAGAGTGAAAACTGCCAAAATAGGCCCAAAGAAGCAACCATAGATGGTGAATAAAATAGACACAATAGTTCCTCCGAAACATTGCGTCGCAAATGCCATTATTGCTACTAAACAACCGGTTATTAGTGCTGAAAAAACAAAATAGAACATTGTTTTGGTAAATAAGCGACATTTTTTTCAGTAACCGTTGATATTACAATATCAGTAAACAAGAAATCTGAAAGTAATATCAGTATAATGCCTCTGCGTTTTCACCGGTAACTTTGCCGATGACAACTTTCTTTTTGTCGTTCAGTCGAGGCTTCCAAGGTATAACAAAATCTTCCAAAACAAGTGCACTCAGTGCATTGATACCCGACGATATAGTGCTAAAAAATCATAACAGTGGAACATATCTCATGAATGATTTGTAACACATAAAGTGAATACAAAATTAAATTTTCCACAAAAACTGCAAAGTTTTAGGTTGATCGTTAATCTTATGCTCACCTTAAAGTGCCACTAAAAGCAGCTGACACAAACAATCCTGTCATCCCTGGTATGTCACTAAACACGTCTGATATCAGCACTGCAACAAGTTGATCTTTCTTGGTGATCCTTCCGTACTTAAGAGGATCACAATTTTCATAATAAGCATAAGCCGCGCATCCAGTGAGTACAGCTGTCACCGTAATGATTACTGTGATACAGGCAGAAACACCCGAGGCTCTGTATAAAATAACCTTAAGGTTTTACATTATAAGCTTATCATTTTTTATCATTTTAATAAAAAATATTTGTAAGAAGATTTTTACGAAACAAAACACAAATAACACTTTCGACCGATTAACTCAAATTCACCTTACAGGCTACGTAATTTAGTAGATCTGAAACTAAAATATCGTTGTACAGAAAGCACGTAAACATGCGTAGCCTAAATACATCTAGGAATAGTGTGGAACGAAACAAATTGCGTTACAAAATTTTTTGCATGATTTAGAAAACTTCCGGGCCATGTTTCTTTTTGCTCAATGCTCAACATTCCGGAAAATTCAGTTGTGATTTGTGGTACACTCATTTTTTTATACAAAGCTTTTATGAAAAAGCGTGGGTATTGGGGTCTCTTTGCGAAAACCTAAGAAATTCCATAGCATCGGTCGGAAGGTGAATCGGTCCATTATTTTACGCTTCCTGCCAGTGCCCTACTTTCTCGCTGTTAATAACTTACATCCTGGCTTCTTTTACGGACTTGCAAGACAAAAATCTCTGACCCGGTGCCTGTGTGCAGCAACTAATTTCAATTTTGCCAAACGATAACCCAACAATACAAGTCCAAAATGTCCGCTGAAGTGTAGGGTCCATATTGAGGCTAAACAAGTAAATAATTTCTTAATGTATTAGATACGCAAGATTTTTCATTTCGTTGATTTAACAAAACTAAACAACATTTTTAAAAAGCTTTACAGCAATCTCTGCATCGATATAAAAGATTTTAGTTTAGTTTGGTTTAACATGGCCACTGCCGCGAGGCTATGCTAAACTCATCATTGTATAACATGAAAAAGTGGAAAAAGAGCTCAAAGTGGTGAAAAAACGAATCGTTTGAATTAAACTAAACATGTAATTGCTTTTAATAATATAAGTTGTAATTACGCAGATGGATCTGGCCTTATCAATATTTTTGGCCTACTCAAAGATATTCATTCTTCCTCCTCTCTCCAGGGCATCCCACATCTTTCCAAATCCTCCAACGATCACAATCGTCTTCACCAAGGCTGCAAATCCACCCACAAACATGATCACCGCTTGCAAAGTATCTGTCCATACAACAGCTTTCATACCACCCTGAAAAAATCAACACCACCAAAAGAACAAAAAGTTTAGAATTTTCCAAAGTAAGAAATGAATTGGTTTTGAACTAAAAGTGTGTTAAATGCATTGACGTAGCCTTAAAAAAAGATTAGGAAAAATTCAGTAAAAATTTATACTTACCATACAAGTGTAAAATGTGCAAATTATACTTGTTGTGGCTATTGACCAGTTAAGACTTAACGGCGTGAGAGCATTGAGGGCCAGTGCTGGAAGGTAAACTGTTAGTCCCATGTAGAATATCTTTATAAAAACAAAACAATAACACTTTCTGTTTCTTAATATTTGTAATCAAAACAAAGCTTTAATTACTGTAAACCGTTTATATTTTACCGTTGTAATTATGCCGATTGCTGAAGCCAATTTTCTCAATTTGACGTCAAAGCGATGTTCCAGATACTGGAAATAAATGCAAAATTTGCACAAAAAAATACTTACTAAGCTTATAACTCCTTAACTAACTAACAACCTAGCTATTATTACTAACTGATTAGCTAACTAACGGTAAATGCTAAATATACAATTGTTTTTACTGTATAATTTATCTTCAATGCAATAAGTTACAATAAAGAAAATTTACCGACAGACTAGCGTCAATTTAGACTTGGAGCGTAAAAATGTACCAAAAGCTTTAGAATATCAAGGAATAATGTGCGCCATATCTACCTCGTAAATCGAGTAAAGCTCTAATTTGTGCACCAAAGGAATGAAATAAAGACAAGCTATGACGCTGGCCACAATTGGCGTCGCAGAATATCAAATAATGACGGTTCCATAGTTGTAAGCTTCTGTAGGGAAACCTATTATGGTTACTGCCGAGATGTAGGTTACCCCCATCGATAAACCAAGTGGGATCTAGTGATAAGAAGTCCGAAAAATCTATTTATAATTTCTTGTAATATGTTTGAGTTTATATCACGGATAATTGTTGGTTTACATCTTTAACTATACACTCATCCGTCAAACTTTACCTTACAAGCACTGTGTAACACTTATAAGCGCTTTCAGTTGAGGTGAACTCGTTTACGTGGCCACAGTGAGCTAGCTACTGGGCATTACTCACCGCTGACATTGATCGGCCACCGTAGTTGTAATTTTCCAAGTTTTGCTTATTTGGTTTTCTGTCCTTGATCGCGTAGTAGACTCCTATCAATACAGCTGCCATCAGCATTCCTATGAAAAATTCAGCTACTATAACCGAAGTCATCTAAAACTGCAGCTTACTATTGTTTCCAAACAAAGTTATTATTATACTCATAAACTTTATATGTACTAATCCTAATGATTACCGATGAATACTGCAAAATCTGCGGCTGTGAATCCAGTGTTGTTGGCGATTGAGTAATGCATCATATTTAGCCAAACTCCACTGTAGTAAAAACCTAATGTGAAACTTCCACTCAAAAATGCTTGCCAGATTTTGTGAAAACGCACCAGCAATTTTGAAACTACAAAATACGCGTAGAGTTTGAAGAACTGTAATCTATGATTAACAACGAAATGTGTCCGCGACATGCATTAGCGGTCAAGCAAGGAAAAATCGTTGCTCAGACAAGAAGGAATACCGTAAAAATATATTTTTGAAGGCCTTCTAGTAATTCTAATTTATCTTTTCATTCACGGTGAGCAGAACAAAGAAGGCTATTTTATCGCTAGATTATGAGCTTTCAACCTTTTCTTAATCATCAGCCTACAAAATAAATTGATGAAACGCCGCTAAATCGTTTATAGCAGTATCTTTTGTTTGACAGTTATATGCGTGCAAAGCGTTCAAACCTTTAACATCAGTTTGTTATGAAACTTATTATTCCAACATTAGTGCGAGATTGAGTTTGATAAAATGACTTAATCTACATCTATAAAATGCCAACTACACAGACACGCGAGAATAAGAAAAATCATCTTGCAGTTTATATACTAACCGCTATTAGGTGGGTAATAGCTTTCTTACTACATGTCAAAATACATGATACAGTATTTAATCTCGCACATCTGTTGCTTAACCACATAAGTTTACGAGTTACCAGCACAACACTGCTCAGTGATGGCGATAAAAAAAACACAAGACGCTTCTTGTAGACCATTATTTAGCAAATGTTGCCCTCAGTTGTTCTTTATTTATTTTGACAAAATTTTGGCGCCAAGTCTCTGTAATTTGGGGTCATATATCCGCAAAAAGTCAATCCATATAACTCCACGCAACTTCTAGACAAGTGTCGCTTTGTCTTCAAAATTGAGTCTCGCACTGATCTGAGGTTGAGATGTTTGCTGCTCCAGGTGAGCATCGTATGGCCTGTGACATCTAGCGGACAAAGATGTGGAGTATTTATAAACTAAAGTACAGCATGTCGATCAGCGTAATGATGCCCAAAAAGGTGGCATAATGTAAAGTCTTAATTTTGAATAAATTAAGACTTTAGGTATAAAGCCCTGCACGGATACAATTTTCTGCCAGCCACTCCCACAGTTAAACCGAATTAGGGCAGGGAAAAAAGTCATGAGAACAAGGATGGGATCGATTCTGAGAAATATGCGAATGTGATGAGCAGATCTGTAATCAGTTCGGAACACCAAAGGATGTGAAGCGTTTTCTGGTGGAGCTGAACTACAACAACTACAAATGCGTTACCTATAACTTAACATAAGCTATAAAGCTTTTTCCAGAAGCCGGAAACGTTTTTCCAGGAGGGGCGGAGCCACCCCCACTGGCTTTATCAGCTGTTTATCCTCTATGGGACGTACACTACTTCCTTTTCCACAAGTATAGATCATTTGATCTCCCTCTTTTCGTACATCCTGTTTCTCACCAGTTGAGTGACGATAACGTTCGCAGAGCTATGGCACGGAGATGGAAAGTGAGTTTACTGGTCAGCAAGATTGTTTGAATTGTTTTCTGACGTGAAAATTGAGATGACGTGCGTATGAAAGTTATAGTGAACTTATTGATCCATGTGCATCAGTTTAATTAATATTTGTTTCACAGCTTTGGCAAATAAAAAGTTAAATTTTTAAGTGTGAAATTTATTAGCCCGTTTAGACACAATTTCTTTGGGTCCAGATTTCATTTATTCAACTTTCTTTGGACGCTTTATGAAAAAACATTTCACGTTGGAAAAACACATATTTTCAGGAAGGACTGAGCGACAATTTTCCTAACTTTCGAACAAGGAGGGACTGTCCTTCCAACTTTTGCATAACAGGGGACAAAAAAGCAGGACAACAAAATAAGAGAAACGGACATGGTCACTGAGTGTAAAAGAATTCTCGCCCCGAGGTGGTTTATAAAGCGGTGCCCCTTGTAGCACAAATATCTAACAAAACATTGAAATAGACAATTTTGTTTCATTTCATATCATAACTTTTATTACGTTAAATAACTATTGATTTTACTACAATTACGTATCATAATTGGATTATACGTGCTAAGCAAGATTTTTCTTCGGATTCCGTCATCAAATTTTCCACCACCTTTCCTGCTGATGCGTATTCTTTCGCAAACGGCCGACGAAATAAGCGAACTGCTTATAAAAACTTTTTACTCACATAATTACACTTTCGATTCCATCGACTGAGTGCACAATTTCATTTTTATGTATGGTCTCAACACTTGAAAATGCTTTGATGTAGCCTACGTTGTGCTTTGCAGTTTTAAACAGTAGCTTTAATAAGTTATTTTCTCGTGTCTTTGCTGCTTCCTAGAAAATCCGCACTTTTTCAGTCACACCAATGTAACGTAACAAAGATTGTTTTGTCATAACATCCTCCTTTCATTATTTAAAACTTTTTTTTGATTTGACTTAAATCGAATTGCCGGAATTTTGTCGAAGCGCTGTAGCGTGGCTACACAAGTGTAATTAGACTGGTTGGTCAGGTAGTAATTGCGATTTATCTAAATGGATTATTATTATATATTTCATTTTTTCTGTTCATTTCATTTAGTCGATTGTTTTTAATCATGATTTGTCGGACGCCAGCAAGACACAAGTATTATTTTCTTAGTTGAACCCCATTTTCCTTATCGATCGTTTGTTCCGCTATTTGCTGCATACATCATATATTCTTTAAGTCTTTACGTCATAATTGTAATAAGAAATGGCACAAAATAGAACTTGTACGGCGGGTTCGTAGCCAATATTTGTAGACGTTACCGAAATGGGTTATTTTAGCGCATTGCTTAATTCGTCGTGGCATCAATTGAATGATCGATGTGTATTGTACGCTTATACTTGCGTAGAATTAGCGACGTTGTAATGTACTTTTGTGTTCCTTATCAACCGTTGATCGCACTTTTAGATAAAAGTTTTTGTTGTATCACCAGTTCGTGGCGTCACAATAATCTTTTATTGAACAAAGTTACCAGAACGAGGGATTGGATTATTGAGTCGATGGATCAGTTGATCGGCTGATCAGCTGCAATCCTATGTAATAATGAATCGAGTTGTTGGCTTGATTAGTATCCTTGTCATATGTCCACCTCAGTCCTTAGCTTTATAGGCTATGGTGTAAAACTCTTAGACAAAAACGTTTGCAGGCTGCTTTTATATAATTTTTGCTCACTTTTCCGTCCATAAAATTTTAGTTGTCACTGAACAGTCAACAAACAAATTAAAGTGTTTTATGCATAAAAACAATTTCGTATACATGCTATACTGATGTGAAATTTAAGCCCCTCCAGAATATTTTTGCCTCTTCCCTCCTGATCACCTAACTTAGTTACGGGCCTGTTTACTATATGTTATATAACATTTAAGTTAAAGTTTGACTAACAGAAAATTGTGAAACATAGCTTTAAATGATCAATTTTTGGTGAACTATAGTGATACATGGACAACTTGCAACACTATGTAATGTTGTTGGCCTACTATTATTAAAAGTGTTTAGTCAAACAATACATTGATTGTGGCTCCTATTATATGGTAAAAAAACTACAACAGCCAAAGTAAAGCGGCAAACAAATCATTGACGAAATATGTTGACAAATCATTGACAATTATATGGCGCGTTTATCATAACCCCACCTGATTAGGTAACAGAACCGCTTCCCATTATTACCAGCCGTTGTGCACTTTTGTAGTTTTTTTGTATAACTATACACCGAGTGATGTAATGATCTCACTGCCTTTTTCTCTTGTCCAAATTAGGTATCGAGTTATCACAATATGCTCATCTTTATCTTAACTGTTAATTATCGTAACATCTTTTGCTAAGCTCGCACTAATTGCACTGTAAAATTCGCCGGTCGTTAACGCCGGCTGGGTGCGAGGCGGATCGCACATAACCGAAGTCTATACGGTTGTATATCATTTGAGTGACAGTTCATTTGAGTGACATAATTATAGTTCATTTGAGTGACACATTGATAAGTACTGTTTAATTCATTTGAGTGACACATTGATAAGGACTGTGTAATTCATTTGAGTGACAGATTGACATTTGTTGTTTAAGCTGCAGTTGCTGTTAATTAGTAAGTGCACAGATGACAACACACACAAGACAAAGTTTAGAGTATTATCTACAAAAAAAACAACTAAGAATCCTCAACCATCTCGTCTAATTCTTCTGTTAGTTCCGCAGTTGGTCCGATCTTCAAATTACGTGCAATTCGGCGGAGGAATACTTCCTGTGGAAGGTCTTCTTGCTGGGAAAACAAATTTCCAATGCGGGTTTCTTTTTGCCTTGTTATACGCGATCGGCGCAATGGTGTCGATGCACCAAATTCAAGGCGAAAGAGTTCTTGGGAAACTCTATGATGCTCGCTTTGAAACTCTTCAATTATTTTGAAAATGCTTTGGTGGTATCTGTTGACAATTGCATTGAAGCGGTGATGCCAGGCCTCTTGGATGTTATTTGTACGAGCAAGACCCGATTGTTGCATTACTGTAGTTTGAACAGTACTCACCAATGTGTCACTCAAATGAACTGTCACTCAGTTGAGCATGAATTATTTGTCACTCAAATGAACGTTAAAAGAGTGTGTCACTCAAATGAGCAGTCACTCAAATGAAGTGTCACTCAGTTGATCAACTACCGTCTATACCACTATTGCTTACACGTTCTTGAATTTGACTGCTTCTCTAGCTGTGACAAAGCGATTGTAAAAAAGGAGTGTTTTATTTGCCACAGTCAAAAAAACACAGACAAACCAAGAACGGTTTTTACATAATATAATCTACTCTCAGAACCACTGCGAACAAAAACCGAGCAATCACATAAACGTCATTAGTTATACCGGAGGGGCCGCGCATGACCAAAAAGAATTCACACAAGCAATAAACACATTAATATTGTACATCGCATCGTACAGCATAAATATTGTATAAGAAGAACGGGCCGGATTCAGTTTTACCTGCATCATATATATAAAGTCAGCTTTGTCAGCTTCGTTTTACTTTTTTAAAAACTCCAGAGCCTCCAATTTTGTGTAATATTTACGCGAGATTTTGTTACTTTTGTCACTTCTTTAAATTATTTTTATGATCTTCCGTAATTATATGATTTTGTAAACAGGACATAAATACTTAGTGTTTTCCATCAGTCTTATTACGATGTAAAGTGCTGTTTATCCAATATTGCACAATATTTTGCAACCTGCAGACTGATTGTCGTATTTCATCTATACCTTTCCTGTATAGTCACGATTTACCGATTTGCCGTTTTCGGCTTTATAAGTTCTGACATGAAAGAAAGCATATGGAACATGCACATTTGGAGTCATTTTATAGCGTGAGTTTTTACAAAGTTATGATGAATTAGTTGCTTGTACTGTATATAATCAATATAATTTTTGTAAACATTACTCTGAGTTTTATAAGAATCTTACATAACTTATAACGAATAAAATTTTTCAAACACTTATCCTCAACTTATCGAAAGTAAGATGAAAAAATAGCTAAAACTATTCTAATTAAATATTGCGTTCATATGGAAATGCAGTCATGCAGATTATTATGAAAAATGGTAGTGCGCAAAGGTTTCAGTTACATTGAAAACAACAGTCTTGTCAAATTTATAAACGTGAGATTAAATTTCGAACAGAAAAACGTAGAGCAATTGTGATAAAGCTCGTGCTAAAGGTCCAACAATACAGTAGGTTATTTTACAACACTCATAAGAAAAAATGTTAATGCTGTTACACAATTAAATAAAAACTTAAGCGAAAGTATCAGCAGGGTTTAAATAAATTTGTATTTTTTACTCGTACTTATACGCTTGTAGTTGCATTATCACTTCATTAGGTGGGCACATTGCTGAAAGTTATTGACAGGCATGATGTTCTTCTAGTACTGGTTAGTATTACCTTAGCTGCAATTAATGTAATAACCACGTGATTAGTTTACAAGATGTAGCTTACATATGTTTCAAAACACGTTGATACGATGCAAAAAATTATGAAAAATTGGATTAAAGTTTAAAATCGACTTACTGCAAATTGTTTTGACGATATGTTTCCTTTCATAGTTATAGGACGTATTTTAAATGATGTTGTGCCTAATGTGGTTGTTGACGGATGGCTGCCTCTGGCTTTTCAGTTGCCAGAGTATAATTGTTATCTCGTATAGTGTAGTGTAGTAGTTGAGTATAGTATAGTACAGTGGTTCTCAAACTTTTTAGCTTGCGGAGCGGAAAAAGTTCAAAACAAATTTTGCGGACCGGTGGGCCTTCAAAAATCAACCCAAAATTTAATTACGACAAAAGTATCCAACTCAAAGGCAAACAATTGAAACTTCAATTTAATGAGAAATTTGCTGCTGTCTCTTTGATATCATACGTGTTACACGTGGTTCTACTGAAGTTTCAGCAAGGCGAAGTACAGAGTTGACTTCCACAAGATATCTTTGTTTGGTCTTGATGAGAGGTGACGATGAAAAGCTTTTCTCAGGTTTAATTGCATCGTTTGAAAGTATTTTCGCGCAGACTGAGCATATGGCCAGCGGTACTTGTTCACTGCTAGGAGCAATAGTGAAACCGAGCTCTAAGAACTTACTATCACACTGCCTTATAAAGTCTCCTTTTCGCTATTTGCTTGTTTCTGCGTAATCCATATCAGCATTGCATGATCGTTACAAGCCAGGTTGTAGTAAAGCTAAAGTAGCAGTTTCTTTCTCTGTACTGTTAAAACCATTAACTTAATTTTCACTGTTGGGTTTCTTTAGTTGTTAATTTTGTTTAAAAGTCTTCTTAGCTTTCACATACAACTGGTCTTTAACAATTGTACACTACACTTGCAGCATTGTGACGTAGGATAAAGTCAGACTACGAGCTCTGTGTTACGTCAGACAGCAGCAAATTACGGAACTAGGGAAGTTCTAAATCAGTTTAAAATTTGATGTTTTATTTCTTTAATCAATGGACAAGCCTTCAACATCCTGCATTTTGCAATTGAGATATAAAATGTAACGTATTTGGCAGACCGGCAGTAAAGTTGAACCACTGGTATAGTAGTAGTAGTAGCAGTAATAGTAGCAGTAGTAGTAGTATTGAGTATAGCAGTCGTTGCACACGTAAACGCGTTACACATTCAAGATATAGTGGCAAAAGAAATATCGCTTTTAGCTTGAATTTTTCTCAAAACAAAAAGTTGCAATTCTGACGTAGTTTTGAACAACCGGCGAAAAACTTTTAATTACAGATTGATCAGGAACGATTTTAGCTTCAGGTCAAATGCGTTCAACTTCAGTCTTTTTTCAGACACCACATGTCGGTTGTGCTTGATCGCCCTGATGTGTTTTCGCATGTTTTATTTTGAAGATAGCGACATGAAATGTGTGTAGAATAAACTGACAAAACTGCTAGATATTTGTTCACTGATTTAGTAAATATTTTAAATTGATAAGCAAAAAGCTTTGATATCTTTGTGTTAGTGTTAATTGATATCGTTAAAAAAGCTAAATTACAGGTTAAGCATTGTTTTACAATGCAGATAGAATACTTTAAATGAATAGAACTTGCGAGATTGAAAACTTAACTGGAAAGCTTGTAAGCATTAATTGAAGTCTCTGAGAATTAATTGTAAGGTTGTATTGAAATATTTCAAACCTCGTAAAGAGCCTTTAAAACTTGGATTATGAAGTATGTGTTTCTCATCACAGAAAAGGCGTAAGCTATACTGTACTAATTTAAAAAAAAGTTATAGTGTCTACATATACTTAACACGATAATTTGAGCAATTTTTTTTAAAATAAGTTGGAGTTAAAACTATAAGCAGTCTTGAATGTTTGGCAAAAACAGCAGAAAATATAGAGTTTACCTGTTTAAATTACTTTTGTTATTTTAATAACGCAGTTCAATTTGCGCGTCCTGCTTAGCCTGCTTAGCCTGCTTAGTTTTGTGTTTATTAAATAATTTGCACTCAGTTTAGATTTTTATTTTAAGTGATATTGCAACTTTTATTGAAAGCGTAATAACTTTTTTACCATTTATTGTGCACTGGTGTTTTGTCAAATTACGTCACGGATAGAATGGTTGAAAGCACTCTTGTGAGCGGCTTCACAGACGCGGATCACGTCGTTTTTATCGGTAAGAATACCTATTGACGTAACAATTGTTACACAACACATTTTGATATTGCGTAATAGTCTGTAAGTATATCCTTAAGGGTTGACCTTTTGCCGATTATGATTTAAAAACCCACAAACTAAGCACTTTAGAGGACAATAAACGGTTTCACGAATGACCAAAGAAGGATATCATATCCGTAAACTATTGATACCGAATTTTCAGAAAAGTTTATACAATTTGAATTTTTTTTCACTTTTTCGTTACTGTAATTTTCGATCTTTGCAAAGTTTTGTTTTTTCGCCAGTGTTTGTACAATAAAACTGCAACCAAAATTTTTCGCTTTGTAGGCATGCTCGTTCTCGCTGCATTTGTCGGAATCTATTACGCGATAAAAGACCGCAACAAGAGAGACATAGACACTTATAATTATGGCGGAAGAAACGTTTCCCCGGTATGTTGTATGCGACAAACTTTACCTAATATGTGCTCTCTAGAAAGTGGTCTCGTGAACTTTCTGAAGTCAGTGTCCTGGGGTCAAATTTCGACTGTAGAAAAGATTGATTGATTCAATTCAAGAGTAGCAATTGGAGTTGTCATGTGTATATATGAGCATAAATTTTTCTCTTTTTATCATTGCAGGTTCCATTGGGGCTGTCAAAAGCAGTTACGTATATATCGGCAATCACTTTGATTGGCTTTCCGACTGAATCCTACCTATACGGCTTGGTAGCCATTTGGTTCGCTTTTGGTTGCATTATACCAAATATTGTTGCTTGCCTTTACTATATACCTCTCATTCATAAGCTTCGATTGTACACAATGTTTGAGGTAATTGTGTTTTGATTTGAAACAAACGCGATTTTTGTATATTAATTGTGCTTTCAACTCTGGAAAAGACAAATAAAAATTTTTGTTTTTTCAAAACCGGTGCGATAATGAAAACGCCTAATATTAAAGTTTGTTTAAGGCAATTCAAACTGTTATTTTAGTATTTAGAATATCGCTTTGATGAACGCATTCGAAAGCTCGCCTCTTTTCTAAGCATCGTAAAAATGGTGAGTAATATGACGGTTAAAATCTTCACTGTTAAACAGGATCTCCATTTGTATCCGGTTTAATTCGCATCCTGTTGTTAAGAGTTTAACGTAGTCGAGCTTGTTTTTGTATGTAATGGCCGGGCCTTCGATAAAGTTACATAATTTTTCTTGCAGACGTTTTATATGGGCATCGCAGTATACTTGCCCGCTTTGGCTTTAAACGCTGTTACTCCAATGGGATTACAAACAACCATTCTATTGACAAGCGGGATTTGCACATTTTACACAGCATTAGTAAGTCAACCAGCGTTTTCCATAAACAAGAAAATAAAATAGCTACAAAAATAATGACAAGGACAGTAGTGAATGATGGACAGTGGCGGTGATGTGGAATTGCGAGGCTGTACAATGAAAGTATATGCATTGCTTTAGTTCTAAAAACAAGGCTTACAATTTGTCGTTTTGTTATTTATAACATAACAAAATCAGATTTGGACAGACACAAAAACACTTGAAAATGTGCATTGCATGACCAACAAAGAAAGTAAGAAGAAGCCTTATACTCAATCCATTGAAAAGCTACGCAAAGCAAAAGTTTTGTTGTTCGTAATTTAATTTTGATGAAGCTGTCTATATGTAGTGTCAAAAAAATTTGTTGTTATAACAGGAATGAAAACACTGGCTAGTTTTATTGATCATTACCGTCATTGCCTATTACCACAAATTTTATTACACCATTTTCTTGAGAGCCGATAATATATTGGCATTGAGAAAACAGCTATTTTATGTATTTTGTCTTTAAGGGTGGTATGAAAGCTGTTATTTGGACTGATGCGTTGCAAACCTTTATTATGTTTTCTGGTGGTCTTGCTGCTATGATCAAAATTGTTATCATGGTCGGCGGCACTAATGCGGTTTTGGAATCGCTGGAGAAAGGAGGTCGCTTAAACATGTGGGAGTGAGTGTCAAATTAAACAAACCGAATGGTTTTGGCATGCCAACAAAGAAACTAAAGTTAACGTCATATTTAAGCATTTATTTAAAACTATGCATTTTTTTCCTTTTTGTAAAACCTTTGCTTAAGATTTTTATGAGCTTTTAGGCTAAAGTAATTTATGCTTAAAATGGTTGTTATAGCAATTGAGGGTTTATAAAAAAAAAGTCTTTTATTGATCAAATCACGAATTGGCAGTAATAGCAAAAGTTCAATTTCTTTATCGCGTTATATCCGGTTTCCTGTTTTACTGTGTATGGACCAGGGGTGTTCAAACTACGGCCCTCGGTCCGACTGCGGCACGGCACCTGTTTATTATTGGTCCGCGGCCATCAACAAGCTCACACGTAACTTTGTATCAAAGATAAAGAAATACAAAACAAACGTTGAAAGTTTAAGTCTAACAAACTTTATTTCAATATGGTTTACATAAAACTGTTCAACTTCACACTATTCACGTCCAAATTATTTTTCGAAGCATTTAGTGGTAATTTTTAACGTGCATTCGTTAATTGTAAGGTGACCTAAGTTACAGCATGTTATTGAACAGATATTGTGTAGAAAATTAAAATTTATGTATCACAAGAACTTTGCAATACCGTATTAGATTTTTTTATTGCTTTGCGTGATATTTTTCTCGGCCTACTATTTAACGTTTTCAGTTAGAAAATAAATTTTGCCTCCAATGCTCTTGTTCATGGTCTTAACGATATTCATTGCGTTGTAGGCAAAGCAGCGATCTTTACACATAGTGAGTGGCCTGGACACTGGTTAAAATTTTTGCACATGGCCCTCAGTGATAAAAGTTTGGACAGCCCTGGTATAGACTATAGTTTACTTTAAATCAGTGAATCGAAACTCTTTGTCAATAAAAAAAATGTGCGGCATCCTAAATAGCTTACCAATTTTAATTTTGGCATTGTTTTGGAACAAGCTGTTTAGCGGTAATATGACAAAGATCTACAGTACTTTAGAGCTTTTAAAACAAAACGAAGTTGTTTCATTTCAATGTGAAGTTAGACACTGTTTTTCTCTAACAAGTTTGGCAATATTCGGTGAGATGGACGATGTAGTATTGCGAAGCGAGTTTTCCGTATGGGTGTCAGAAATTAGTAAACAAACAATAAATGCCAATTTCTCGGAATGTAAGTTCGCCATAAATTACGTAGGCAATTCAGTTGATAATACAAGTTATTTCGAAAATTCCGCGCGGGCCACTCAGAACCTTCACGCGGGCCACGGGTTGGACACCCCTGCCGTAAACTGTGCAAATTACAGCGGCGCTATACAACGATGGAAGGTTAACATCTTGTGCTCGTTTGTTTTCACATTTTAAAATAAACATGTTTGTTGTAGTTTCAACTTAGATCCTACCCTCCAAAGAACATTCTGGACCATATTTATCGGTTACAATATCAACCTAAGCCATGCTATGTGCGTACGCCAAGCCACAGGGCAGCGATACTTATCGTGCAAATCGATTAACCACGCCAGAATGTGAGTGTTTTCTGTTCTTCATTTTTTTACTTAATAGTTAATGCCTTATTACAGTGATTAGTTAGAAGTCGTGTTAATTTTTGACAACCTTATTTTCAGGGCTGCGATCATTTCAGTTTTTCCCACCATGCTTTTTACCCTCGTGGCTGTCTTTAGCGGATGTGCAGCTTACGCTTACTACGAAACTTGTGATCCTTTACAGTCGGGGAAAATTACTAAATATGACCAGCTCATGCCGCATTTGGTGTCTGAAGTTTTCCATAGTACACCTGGTATGACTGGGCTTTTTGTTTCAGCTGCTTTTAGCGGCACACTAAGGTATGTGTGAGAAGTTTGAAATTAGCCGGTAATTTACGGGTTTATAAAAAGCATTGATCATGATGTGAAAACAATCTATTCTTCAAGAGACGCAAACCTATAAACAGATTTACAAATTGTTTTTCAGCACCGTATCATCGGGAATCAACTCTCTTGGTTCTCTTATTTTGGAAGACTTCATCGTCCCGAGTAAACGAAGTTTATCAGAAGCATCTAGGGTGGCTATCAGTAAAACTATAGGTACGCAACCAAAACTTGTTTTTAACAGCAAACTTCAGCTATATGCTATATAGTATATAGTTACAACAATTTAATAAAGTATGACGTACCCTATACAGCGGTCGGTCTAGGATGCCTTGTACTAGCTATGGCATTCCTAACTGAGACCATGAGCGGCACCATTGTATCTATTGGAACCTCATTAGATGGATCGGCAAGTGGACCATTGTTGGCACTTTTTACGCTGGGTATATTCTTTCCTTGGACAAATACCATAGTGAGTGTAATGTTTGAAACTACAGTAAGAAAAATTTCTCAATTGATAACCATTTTTGAAAATAAAGCTGTGTTGTAACAATTACAACCAAACGTTTTTGCTGGCTGTAATGACCAAGTGTTGGAATCTTTAGAAGTATTACAGCTGGTGTTGAGCTACACTTATAGTTCATGGCTACGTGGTTGTAGCTTAACTTTTTCTGGCTGTACTTAATGAGTCTCGTATCTATCGGTTGTGAAATCTTTCGCAGTCAGAATTCTGATAATATTGAACTTGCATTCAACTAGTCAAAGCTTGTCAATATAAATTTTCATTTTATTGACATTGCAATATATTCCAATTCCACCAAAGACTAGGAAAAACATCACGAAACACTGGATTGAGTACTAAATTGATGAATGTCCTAATTAGACTGGGTTACACTAGAAGAGTAGTAATAATAATTATGAGTTACTTAGAGTCCCAACCCATAACAATATAAACAGTTTTTCTGGTTAGTACAGGAAGACATGCAAAGTCGTAACCAAGTCTTAAAACTCGAGTCGCAAGTCAAGTCGAGTCATTTACATTTTAAGACTCAAGTAAGTCGAGTCTGCTAGTACAAGTGACTCGAGTTAAGATTTTTTGGATAATAACTCAAGTCGAGTCGATTATAATCAAAACCAAGCCAACAAAAGTCAAAATATCTTTTCCATCAACCACAAACGTTTAGGAGTATTGCAGAATTTTCTTCATTTGGCTGCAACGTACGCATTCGTAGACAAATAAAATCATTTTAAGTTACACTTTAATGTATTCTGACTAAAAACTAAAAATTCGTTTTACTTTAATGCTGAAACATAATCAACAAGACCCGACTCGAGCGAAGCCGAGTCATTTTAAAGGATGGCTCAAGTCAAGTCATTTTTGTACTTTCTTAGAAAGGGACTTGAGTCAAGTCGAGTCTTTGAAAAAAGTGACTACATTCCAGTCACTAACTCGAGTCATTACGACTCTGAAGACACGTCACAAAGAAATAAACGTATAAGCGACACGAAGCGCAGCCGCTAGAAAACGTTCGACAGGAAACTGCGATCAGTTTAGAGAAGCGACATGTTACGACATTTGACAGGAAGTTTATATCTTGCGAGAAAACGCAAACATAGTTATTAAAATCATATAATTTTACTTGATATTTGTTTCACTGTTTGTTTGCAATTTTGCATACTTCTAAGTTATACGTTATTCAACGATAAGAAAGCAAATTATAACCTTTTGTTGATAGGGTGCACTTGTCGGATTGGTAGTTGGAATGGCAATGGCTGGCTGGATTTCAGTCAGCGCAATTGTATATGGAATCCCACCGGAAATGAAAAGGTTGTTGCCAATATCCACCAATAATTGCACAAATCCAGGAAACCAGACTTGGCTTGGGATCAGTTCATTGAAGAACGGAGTCTGGAATCTGACGACATCGACACCAATCCAAGAAGAGTAAGTGAAAAAAATAGAAGAGCAGTTGTTTGGTTGAGATATTTTGTTAGGCGTAACTAGCAAAATAGATATTGTATTGTTAACTTTTTTGATTTCAATGTTGAGTATTTTGCGTTTGATATTAAATATGTTTATTATTGCAGACAATCCTACACGTGGTTTCCAGTATCATTCATGTATCACAGTGCAATCGGATTTGCCATTACAATAATTGTAGGGTTATTAGTATCATTTGCAACGGGTTAGTCTTTCTTTATGATAACCAAGTATAGGCCTAATAAGTTATAAGCTATAACGAAACAAGATTAAGACTAACTTGGAATTTCTCTTTTGCAGGAGCAAATGACCCTGCGAAAAGCGATCCGAAATATTTCCTGCCTGTCGTGGATAATCCAATGCTTCCAAAAAAAATAATAAAGTTCTTTCGTTTTGGTGTTCCGGAAGTGAAAAAGGAAACACGTTCAGAGTCGGACGAAATGATAAAACTGTGCCGTGTAAAAAATGAAGAAGTCGATGATTCAATTACTAGCAGTAACTCTACAAGCGAAGACAATGTAAAAGAATATGCATGATTAGATACGACAACAATGCTGCTCTCAATTCATTCCCGGCTTCCTTCCGTTTTTTGGACAAATGTTGTTTAAAATTGTTAGAAAATGCCAAATTATATGGACGTTATTCGTTAAAACAATACAAGACTCCTGTCTTGTACAATGTTATGGGTTTAATACATGTTATGGGAATGGTAAACTCAATTCTGTTTGTAAAAGTTTGGAAACTCTCGTCTCTATTCTTCTACCGCTTGTTACTCTATTTTGCTGCTTATGAAGCTGGGGTGAACACGCTCTTCAAGGAGATATTGATTAACAGAGTTATTAAAGATAACTTATATAATTAATATAACGTTATAAGTTTTCGGATACGTTACAAAGGTAAATTATAATGTAAGAAAAATATTTAGTTAGCATTTACAATCAATTACTCAGTGAGTAACAAGCATTTCTTTTTTTTAAATGTTATATTTATTTCCAGTAGTCCTATACCTGGAATATCGCTTTGATGTAAAATGAGAAATATGGCTTCAGCATGATAACACCGGTAGGCTATGTACGCTTAGGTTATAAAGATACCATATGTAAAAACACATTGGTTTATTGAATAAACTTGTAAGGGTACTTGGTAAGACGAATGTACAAAATGTAGAGGAAAGTCGACCACGATGGGATATACCCTTGATGGGACAGAGCAATAATTTTTCAGCCACACGGTGGCACAAAATTGACTATTGTTTTAAGTCCATCACATTGCCTCTTTTCTTTTGACATATTGACCAAAAACAAACTTTCTGTTGAGTTTTGAGCTATTTTAAAAAGAAAGGACCCAAATTTTAATTTCTGCCAGGACCTTGCTGCTCCATAATTAGGTTTTAGTTTGATGTTGCAGTTGATTTCTTTTTTGCTATAGCTTAGGCCTATTAATAATCAAAAGACATGAGTTAGCTGTCACGCAAACGTGACAACAGTTGGCAAATTTAGCGGTTTGTCATTCAGGAACAGTTTGTGGACAGTGCATGACATGATAGCCTATAGACATGATAACCTATAGCCTACTCTTAAGATGGACAAATTGTCCCAATTTAGGAATGTGCATCATATCTCTATGGTGTTGATTATTTTTATAACGTTCGACTTAGTTTGGATCAAAACGTTCGTTTTTTGTACCAGGTTAAATACAAATTTAAACAAATTTCAGAAGTTATTACAATGCGAACCAGTAAATAAAAAACGCGTAAGGTTTTAAGTTATAGAAAAAACACGACGTCTCGTCTGCTATCGGAAATATCAAATTTGTTTATCCACAAAGCCTGACGCGCTTCTCATATTTTAGAAATCCTTTTATAGAATGGAAAAAAATCAATTTAAAAAAGACAGTACACAACGCAGCCAAAAACGAGTAGTAGCATCATTAAATGAAAATTAGTTATTGAACTACGAAGGCTATACACAAAATGTAAACAAAATACTTAGACGTTATGTGGCCTATGTAATAAGCAAAATTTGTGAAAGTTTGGCTGCCATAATTTGCTTAGGACTTCTTTTCATGTTTAACAACGACGGCATTGATTTTTAGAAGACCATCTTTCGTTGTTTGACCAATCAATTTATTTGCCGTTTTACTCGGGCTAATCTTTTACCTTTATTTTTTCAGTTTTCTATTTATTTTAATTTTTTTAATTTTTTTGTTTTTTTTTCTATTTATTTAATTTACTTTTTCTATTTATGTATCCTACATAAATACTGTACATCTTTGTAGTCGATACATTTTTTTCAACGCTTACAGCCGCGTTATTAGATTGATTTCTCCAATTCCAACTAGACACATTTTCTTTTTTCTTATTGCCATACTCGCGTTTTGTCATTAACTGTGCAGAGCGAAAGTTAGGATGCTAATTGTTGTAATTATAGCACAATAAAACCCATGTTCACGAACAGTTAACGAGCAGGAAAAGTGGCAAAGTCCAAGGGCTTAAAACATGCAAGATAGCAATAATACAATTGTTGCTGTAAGATAGTTGGTTAGCATGGCCACCAAACCCACAAAATAATTCATCTCGGTTACCTCCATAAAATGGAGTTACAGCGTCGACCTAAACATCTGCATACAAACATATTTATTGTTTTGGCTCATGTATTTGTTTTGGGCATGAGCTAATGTCATTGGAAAACGTCCAAAACAAGCGTACACACGCTCCAGAAGTTTTAAATATCGTCGTATATTATGTTGTAATAATTGCCGTATTGTCTGGCTTAAGTAGCCTTTGTTTACCATTGACACAGAATCGATCAGGAACGCGAAGTGGATTTTTCTCTTTCAGCCATTGTAACAATGCTATTGTGAGTGTGTGGAGCGGCACGGCGGACATTGGCGAACGTGAAAAGGTGATGTGAACAGTCCGTAGTAACAGTGGCAGTGAAACGCAGATGTATATTCAGCCGAAAAATGACATATAGTAATACAGTACTGCATTAGCCAGATTAAGTTATTATGTATAAGTACAATGGCAAAGAATTATGGAATTGTAACAGCTAATCTTGAAGGTTTTTTCACCTTTAAATAAAATATTTATTATAATTTCCATTCGTACAAAACTTCAAGGCAACCTAATATTGACACTGCCCTGCCCTAACTAAAGCAAACGGAATTAATCTCTTTCGCATATCAGCGCTTACGAGATGGTAAAATAGTTTTATTTAAATAACTGAATGGCTTTAATGAAAAACAACAGCAATACAGATACTACAAAGAATATACCACAGAATTAGGCATGCTACATATTAAACCTGCACATGAATAAATTACCGCACTGTAACTGTATTGTGGGAAACCTATGTGCATGGTATAACAATGGAAACAAGTGAAAAACCTTACTTTAACTGTTTTTTTATCACATGAGTAATATGAATAACCACTTTGCCTTCCTAGTAGAGCTCGAACGTAATGTTGGATTAATTTGACTTCTTGCATCAAGATGACGATAGGATCGTTCCACAGTCCGCAGAATTTCACACAAATGTCACTGGAGGAGAGGGAGAAACTTTACAGTGATGGTGATGCTCGATACACGGCTTTTTCTCCCCGACCAGAAACGAGGCTGGCTCTACAGAAGTCACCAACTACAGACACAAAAATATGTTTTAATCATAAGTAAGTAATTATTACATTTTGATACCAAATGCTGAGTTCATTATAGTCAAAATTTATAATTGATGTTTATGGTAATAAATACTAATCACCTTTCAAACAAGGTAAGCACTGACCAGCTAGAAACCGGTAGATGGGATAAAAGTTAGAAAGTGTTGTACTAGTACCGATACAGTTACAGTCAAAGTTTACAGTTACATTAAAACAGATAAACTACACAAGTATATTGTTGTAAATGCATTCATTTCTTGCCTTTAGACTGAGGACATTTCGTGATGAATCGACCATAATATATCCTCTCACTTCATACCAAACTTGGATGGATGCCGGTAAGCTTGAGCCCGTGTTCCCAGACAGACCTGACCCAGACTACAACGCCAATGTATGGAGGCATTTCAGTAGCCGTGAGCAAGCTGAGTGGAAGCCTTCAGAAAGAGGGGTTTCCACACTTGTGGCATCTATGTATCCGCTGAGTATTCCTCCTCCTTCTCGCATGGGTGGCTTCACTTATGCACGATTTATTCAGTATGGAGATATATTTCGCAATCACCTTCTTAAGGAAAAAAAAATTACATGGACTGAAAAAGAATTGGCGGTGAGATACAAAACAGCGACTTAATATTCACATAACTTTAATAATGTTGGGATAGGTCAAGTTTTGTTAATAAAATATTGCTTTAGGAAATGAAAAGATTAAACGCCTTTTCTGAGGCAAGAGTCCCTCCTACTGATGATAAAGGTAGGATTCTTCCTCCACTTTCATACAGAAGATTAAAAGCTCAAGGAAGAATCAAACACCTCCCAATGTCTTTACAAAACAGGTTATAGCAAGTCAACTGATCAATTTCTCTTTTTACCCCAGTTTCACAGATCTAATTTAGGTTATAACTCTTCAAAATAATTACCTACAAAATACAAACAGGCCAAATATTTAAAATTTTGTTCAAGTCACTAACCAATGATAGAGAATATACTGATAGGTAATAATATCTGTACACAAATTACATACTGTATATTATCTAGTTTTTGTTTGATTTGTAAACACCAATATGTGTACTATATTGGGATTCTGTTATGTTCTGTGTCTGCATTTTACACCACTAAAAATTATCTAGAGGTATTTTTTGTGCTCCTATGCACATCATATGTATCATACATTTGTAAAACCTCCATTAAACCCACTTTGTTCACCTGAACTTTAGTCATAGATACCAGATCAACCAAAAAGATGCATCAGAAAATGGAGGCAGGTCAGATAAACATTCGGACACTGCTTCACTTGCATCTAGGAACACTAGCTTACGTCACAAAGGATTATTGTGGAAGTTTTCATACAAGTTAAACAATCCAGAATATGATAATGTAAGGCTATATAAATTTATTTTAATTATTAGGGTTGCACCAATGAATTGGCACAAAATATCAGTATTAAGTTCTCACTTGCCATTTAGCCAATTATTTTCCTGTTGGCTGATTAAACAGCTTTAACATTTGGACATTTGTAAAGTTGTCTTAATCAGGCTAACGTGAAAATCTTCATAGCAAGCTGGACACAATGAGATATGCAGCAATCTCATGAACGTTTAAATAAGTTCATTCATTATTGTTAGATGCTTTCATTCAAGTCTCCTGCAGACGGGTTGATAAGCCTATTTGCTTATTGGTGTTTCCTTGTTAAATATACAATTTATTATGAATTTATTCTATATTTCTGCATTTTGCTTTATGTTCAATTAGCTTGATAAACCTATGATAGCGAAAAATGAGTTTAAAGACTTACAAAACTCTTTGATTAACTGTAATGTTATTTGTCGTTTATTGTCAATTTAACCAGTTTTAGTAACCAAGTTTAGTTAAATCAGCATCACTTGTGTTTTAGGCAAAAGAAACACAGATGGAAAAAGAGAGGTGGAAATTACAAAATAGCAAGATGCGTCAATTGAGAAAACAAGCCTTGCAGCAAGAACTTTTGGCAAGCTATTAACAGCATAAACATGAGATTATCAGCTGAACAAATTCTACCTTTCCAACTGACCTGTATTCTGCTTTGTTGTACTTTTACAAATGTAGATTACTGCGATGCTGTAGGTGCTATTTTGAGCCCACAATGTTAGTGTTTATGTAATAGTGAAATACATTTATTGCAAATATCAGCGGAATTAAAATAATCGATTAATTATTACTTTTTACAAAGATGTTGCCTTAACAAGTAGACGCCTGCTCAAGAATATAACATTAATTGCTTTTAGTCAAAATTAGATTGATGACAAAAAGTTGATGCATAAAAATGAAATGTCTTTCTATGTTTGTTGACTACCTATTTCTTGAATCCTAATAAAGAAAAGACAGGAAAAGTTTTGTCATGTTAACATTTCATTGTGCTGAATTGGAAGTTATTTTTATATTTTTACTGTCATGTAAGGTTACAATGAAATTGCAAACACTAACTGTCATATTAGCAACACAAGATCACAGTAAAATTAACCTTTAGCAGTACTTACAGCTTTTCCATCTGGTTGCAACAAGTCAGCATGGTATGATAATGAAAACTTCACCAATATCCAATACCTTTACTTGGGTAGGCTGGGTTCACCCGTAAGTAACAAATATATAGCAGACAAAGCCGTGACATACTATAACACAGGTAACAGAAATACAATTTCAGTCTACATCTGAACAAAAGAAATACATCAAAATTAAAGAGCATTGTAGAATACAACTACGAACTATGAACTTCATAATAGATACGGAAAACATCCATATTTTAAATGAAAACTTAATTTTTACCAGGATGGTGAACGTAGAAATAACTGAATTTAGTATTGAAAAAGTAAAAATACCTAAACACTTCAAAGGTCAAAGATATAAAATACGATATTGAAATGTGGTCAAAACAAGTGTAGTAGTTACAAGCATGGCATTACTGCAGAAGCAACAAGCAGTACGCATACAGCAGACCAATGATGCTTATCCAATGGCCGCTCCACGTCAATAACTAAAAATAACTGATTAAATCAACAGATGACATCAACACCACCAAAACGGAAAACCATTTCTCAAAAAGAAAGTGCTGTGCATGGTATCAGATTAAAGTATTATATACATGTAATTACAAGTTTCTCAGATCTCAGCAATGTATTTTCGTACTTGAACAAGTGCAGTAGTTTCTGAATGACAAATTTAGCAGGCAGTTCAATTTCATTGGCACATCTTTTACGTTCAGTTCTAAGAAACTTCATTGGTGCCATAATTCGCAATCTTTCACAACAAATTTATATACAATTAAATATCAAACCGAGAAATTTATGGAACCCTAAATAACTATTTAAGTTGTTTTCTTGTTGTATAGAAATGCTGGTGAAAAAATTGTACACCAGGAAACCAGGTCATTAAAAGTGGATGTTATAAAGTTTCTTTATGTAACTTACACCAGGTCATGTCACTAAATTCATTGAGCAACAGTTAAAAACAAGCATATTGTAGAACATTATCTAAACAGAAAAGTACATAAAATTTGTTCAGTATTTAAAGCTTTGGTCAATTAGCACCTTTTAAGATATTATTCACCGCCAGTCCAAACATTGCCACACCTACTAATATAACTAAATTGATTAGGCCACGATTGGCTTCTTGTGGATCTTGTCTACGATTGATATCAGGAGTCTGTGGGGTGTCTGAGCCACCCGTCAAGTTTGTGGTTGAACTCTCATTTTGGGCATCGAGGGGTAACCTTCCATGATTTGCCTCAGCTATAGCTTTATTTATTTCTTTGACAATGTCTGGAAACAGTTCACAGAAAGTTTCGTTTTTGAGGTTGAAGAGTCTACTACACTTAGCAAGGTTCTGCTTTGTATATACCGAAGTTTCCACTGATCCCAAAGTAGGTGTTTCTTCAACCATAAAGCTAAGAAGTCCGGTTAAAATAGTTGTCACGGACCAAGCTGGATTCCATGTGTCTGGATGAAAGTCACTTATGGATAAGCATAAGCGTTGGTTGCACTTGAATCTTCCACTTGGCGTAATCATGTATATCGATGGTGGCTTGAACGGGAACTCACGTGGAAAAACTAGCTTTCCATGGTAAAAACCACCATAGTATGGGGTGTCATCAGGGCCTCGTACCTGTCAACAACGAAACATTAAAACTACATTTTACATCAAATTTTTAAGTTTGTACAACCATTTACCACAAGTTGACATATTTCCGAATTCTTACCACATAATGCCACTCCAATATATTGGATGGTAAAGGTTCAGCAGTAACAAATGGAACTGGATCTCTCTTCAAGCGATTGTAATCTTGCTTTAACCTTTGCGTAGCAGTAATGGGGACCTTTGATCGTTTAGAAGACATTACAATAAACTACTACTGGTGCGCTGTGGGCAACTACAAAAAAATTAATAACACAAACATTAGGCAACACAATTATCACAACTTCACAAAATGCATAAACTTTTAGTAAAAAAAATACGTTACTCATGTTGGAAAAAATGCCCTGCAGTTTACAGAGCTCGACACAAACCATAAATTTATTATTATCATTATGTAGGTAAAATAGTCCTACTTATTGCTGAAGATTTTATTACATAATGTTTCGTATGGCATATTCTTCCAAGCATACAACATTTACGCCTAATTTTATGGCAACACCATACGTACATGGCCCACGCCAATTACTTCAATTCTATAGAGTTTATGATTTATACAGTATATATAGAACCAGTGACAAGATAAAGTGACTGCATATCTTGACTTTATTTGATCAAAGAATGAAGTGGCGTGCTTTCCAAGTTTTTGTTACAGGGTGCTTGAGCAAATGTGGTGCAAGTTAAGTTAAATATGCTAAAATACATTAAAACTATTACAACACAATGAAATATATTTTACAAATAACAAAAATGCAATCAGATTTATTTTTATGTATATACATTACAGACCTACTATGAAGTATATTAGTTTTTGTAACTCCCGAATTTTTAGTCCTATTACATTTAGGTTTAGGGTCAAACCAAATTGGAAAGTTTGGTGTATGCAAGCATATGGTTCATCTTCATGCATGCAAAGACTTTGGTAGGTACAAGGCTAGTTTATGTATAAAAAATAATTATAAAGAGAAATGTAGCTTCAAAAAAAGCTGTCGTATTTATAAAATAAACCAGCATTGCTTTTAGTGGTTTCAATTTATAGACTTAGTTCTGTAATTGTATGACCTCCTACGAGTACAATTCAACATACTAAACAGCAGCAAGTGACCAAAGCGCAACATAGACCACAATTAGTGAATCACTTAAATCTCGATATTGGCTTTAAAATATTTGTGTAAAGTAATTACATAGATTTCAAACAAACAAAAAAATAACAGCAAAGTTCAAATCAAAGTTTAACAAAAATTGGCAAGCAATTTTGGATGCCACAAACAAATAAAGGTTGAGAACCACTGCAATGTAAGCTAAGGTACCAGTGCTGGTATACTGAACTACCGTACTAAAAACAATGGCAATTGCAAAGTCATTTCAAATTCTCAGGACAGTGTCTCCTCTTTTTAGAGATTGGAGTTGGCGTTACATATTGATGGCGTACTCATTACCGTATGTACGCCAAACTGACCTTCCGCATTGCACTGAATGCAATTGCAACCTAGCACTAAACCAATTAGCATGTAGAGTTTGTAGACTGTGCACAAACAACCTAAATGGTCCAAGTTGTGCCGCCACTAGGCCTATAACGTCATCCTGTTCTGACGTTTCGTACTTGTTTTTGACATCCCCAAAATATCATTTCCATGTCATCAATTTCTGGGATAATCCCCTGCAAAGATCAAAAATACACATTTTTTGAACATCTATTTATTCTATTACATTACTTTTCCATGATTAAACCGAAAACTTTTTGACCGTATAATGACGTCATGACCTTTAAGTCGAGTTATCAAAACTTTAACCCCAACGTCCCCAACCTCGCTAAGAACTCCTTCAAAATGGGACTCAAATGGGACCACCTTAAAGAAACAACAAAATCATGAAGAAAAAGGGGGATGCAGCGTTGTTTTCTGAAATGCGGAAAGAGTCCAACATATACCTGTTTTGCTGAAAACATTTTCTTATCGTTTGCGCTAAAATATTATTTTTTTCTTCCGCGTCGTTCCAGTCATTTGAAATAGTGCACTTTTTCTGAAGAAGGGGTCATACCGATTGAAAGTCAGACGCTGTTAGTTACTGAAAGTATTGGAAAGCTTTTGCGTTTTCCCACTTACGCGTTT
The DNA here is from genome assembly GCF_947623445.1 of Clavelina lepadiformis. Lineage (NCBI taxonomy): Eukaryota > Metazoa > Chordata > Ascidiacea > Aplousobranchia > Clavelinidae > Clavelina > Clavelina lepadiformis. The sequence goes on along the minus strand of NC_135241.1, from coordinate 5,697,986 downwards.
TTATGTAACGAGTTTTAGTCGCTATGGACTTATGAATCAAAGTTATTGACATAATCAGTTTTTTTAAGTTTATACGAAATAGGTTGTAACTTGATAGCGGTCGTCGTCTCATAATTAAAGTGATACTATAACGAAAAAGAGAGGGTAACGTTTGTACATGCCCATGATAACTAAACCATCTAGGATTCTAGGCTATAGGAAAGAAAACCTTGGTGTCTTTCTGTATGGATTGAAACAAACTATAGACTACATAGGCCCAACTACTGTACGTCTAATATCCTGCACTGGTGGTATCAGCATATGTGTCCAATTGGCACAGTATAGAGCGCTCGGCGTTATATAGACATCCTGCCTGCAGTTTGAAGTGAACGTAGTCTGTATTGTACTTGTGCATCTACATATAGTCCTTCACTCCGAGAAGCCAATAATATTGTTTCTTCTTGCACCACAAAACGTTCTATTTTACTATTGTCGAAAATCTTTCTACATCATAGGAACGCGGACCTTCTCAAAATAATGGCTGAAGCGTTTTATAGTTGGCTAGCTGCAGGCGATTGTTATATCACCATGCTTGTTTGTATCAGCCTTGTTAGCGCGTAGAGTTGATTTTTGCAGTGTTTTGCACCAAAGGCATAGGTCAATCACGTAGGTTGTTCCTTTTGTATGGTAGTATTGCCTGATACGTGCCCTGGGTGGCATCCCGACTTGACAAGTGCTTTTGAGGGGCAGTTTGTATTGATCGCAAGTTCTCTACCAGTTTCAACAACATCAAACTCTGAACTAGCGTTGAAGCCGAGAGTGGGAAAGCAGAAGAATATCTTTTAAGGTAAAGACTTGTTTATTTTTTATGGAATTAGCAAATAGTTTTTGTAGCAATGCTTAAATACCACTGAGAAGTTTAAAACGCTTTTGAGGCTGTGTTGTGTTCTATTGTAGGAACTCAATAGGCTTGTTCTCTGTAATGTTGTACTTGAAACAGTTGCAATTAAAATCAGCGCTTTTGCGCTGCTGAACAAAGTGCGCAGTATACATAATTAACTAATTAATTGATTTGTTTTATCCAATGACAATTTGAAAACTTCCACTGCAGTAATAATTTATTAACGATGGAATATTGGTGAGTATGTCACTAGCTAGAATTTGTCCTATTTTGTAAAGGTATACTTCGTACGCATGAAGTTACTTCACTCGTTGGACAGAAAGCAAACTTTTCTTTTCAAACGTAAAAAGAAAAAGGTGATTTTCCTCGACGTCACCTAACTCGTCGTCGCAAATTCTTCAACGCCTCTAACAAAAATGACCACACCTCATAATCACAGGCCTTCCGAAGCCAGTAAGTTGTTGTCACATTCCGCTTGACTGTGTTTATATTTTACACTAACAAATGAAACCGGAAATGAATGAAGTCAGTGTATGTATCACAAGCAATGATGATGATGTATGGATAATGCGGTCATAAAATTTTAAACGTTATAACGTATACTGTGAAAACGTTTCACTACTGTATTTTGCTGTGAAGTGAGGTTGTTAATTTCCAGGGTCAAACGGGATTACTTTCTTGCTTAAAACTGATTTTAGCTTTACCTCCATTTGGCTATCAGTCATATGATTTCATTATGGTATACTAATAACCATGTGACCTCATCATAGACACATTAAAAACTGTCACCATTTGTATCAGGCAATGGCTCCGTTTTTACAAACGAATACGACAACCCCGTCTACGACACGGACATCCATCTCGAAGATGATGTCATCGATGACAAGGTGGAAGTCAAGTTTGAAGGAAGTGACGTAAACTCGGAAGTGAATGTGTATCCCAAAGATGGAGACGAAAGACCGAAAAGGCACGGTATCTCATGTCATGTTAACAATCATCTTTAACCTAACAAGAAAAATGTTACCGCGTTACTGAAGTAGCAGTAACAAGTTCGTTGGCATTGCCGAGCTTGTTTAATTTGCGTCGTAGGTATTTTCCATAGGTATGGTTACGATCTGCAATCCTTTTTCTGAGTATACATCATGTAGGTAGGCGGATCTTTGTCATCTGTAACGTCTGGCAGATGAAATACCGCTGTTGGTACATGACCTTTGACCTACACCAAACGGTTTATGTGGGCCGAGATCTGCTGCGTAGTGAGCAAATGTTTTCCTATCCTAATAAATCCATCAATTTATTACTCAGTTAATGATTACATGCGGTAGGGTGGAAACTACAAAGGTAGGCTGCTGAAACGTGAAGCATTTTAAAAGTCATTATCGCGTAACAAGCAGCAGTTAATATTGCGTAATCGATTGCCCAGTGATTATACATTGCGCTGTCACAATTGCATTTGTGATGCAAACGGAAGTTGCAGTAGTGATACCGTCTTATACTGTTGTATATCAATAGGCAACTGTAAAATTGGATTTCTGCGTTTGCGGTATTACTGTTCTTTAGCAAGTAGCGCCGAATTTGGATATATAGGGTATTGACTTTACGAGTTACGACGGAGTTTAGAACGAACTGCAACTGGAATAGCAATTTGAGAATGTAGTGACAACTAGTTAGGGTTGTCAAAGTAACGAACAACAATAATTCAATTTTAAAAATGTCAGAAGATGAAAACGCGATTCCATTGCTGGAAATTAATAAGAATGTGGAATTGAAAAATGGGTGCGTATTTGGTGGGTTGTTTGAGTTTTTGGGGCGAGTTTTTTTCCAGTGCGGAAGCAGACGGTTATACTCAGTACATTATGCTATGTACCTGTAAGCATATACCGAATATTGTATGCAAACGAAAATCCGAATATTGCACACTAATATTGACCACATTTGTTATTCTCACGAATCCGAGTATTACAAGCAGATTTGATCCAAAATGTTTAATTTGTGCAATATAGAAGATCAACAGCAAAACGTTCAGATCATTGTATGATTGACCATTAACAGTGTCAGGTTGCGAGAAGTTTCAGTGAAATCGTACGTAAACGGAAAAAAATGTATTTCTTTCCATCACTAACAAAATGACAACTTTATTGGAATAGCTAATAGCTTGCTCATCAGTTAATTGGATAAAGCGAAATGAACAAAATTAGCAGTTTCTCAACATTAAGACTCACATAATAAAAATCAGATATATATCAGATGAGAAATTTTTACAAATATCAATCTGTTCCGTGATAAACGTTGAGTTTTTTTGTAGCAAATGGTTTTTTCAGCTTCTGGCATTTCGTTTATGTAAATTTTATTAGATCATAAAAACAAGTTGTTTTTGCCCTGATCGTACGTTTGAAACAACAAGCGCAAGAAATTTGTTATAAATTGAAAACAAAATCTAGCTTGGGTCACAGCAGCTTACTGTACTGTACTGTACTTCAAGTGTCAGTCTGACTGTGGTCAGTTTGAGTTTCACTGATCGTAAACAAAACCTCTGACTGTGGACATCGCATTCAATGCAATCAGTGCAATCAATATTAGTAATTCGTTTATTAACTGGAAAAAATTGCACATTGAAAGCTATTTTTCTCGGCTCCTTGTTAGCTAAGCCCAACTTACTTCAATTTAACCCCAAATTACTAAAATCAACTTTTTATGCAAAACGTTTTTCCTAACTCAACCGCCGATGTGTTTTGAACGGGCCGCTCTCCACCTATTTGCGGGGCTAGTTACTTGTTTTGCATCTAGTTATCATTTTCAGTAAATCTTGCATTGCCAGTTGATTATAAGTCGACCTGATTGTTTAGACATCGGGACGTTTCAGTAAGCCCAAGTGTCGATTATGATGACATCATCTCGGCTGCAAACCTCACAGAGGAAATACAATTGAGCACATCCGGGCCACCTGGTGTCTATGTCAATACAACGCAACGTCATTCTGGAATTGTCAGAAAGCGCAAGTCGCATGACGTCATACAAGGTAGGTGACGACATAGGTCGTGATGCGTGATACAAGCCAAGCGTCATAGTGCGCGTCCCTTTGTTATAATCAAGTAGTGCCAAGAATTTACACTGTATTTATAAACAATACAAGTTTCTTTAATTTTACTAAGTTTTTATACTTTCTACTACACTGTACATAAATTTTCATAAAAGAAAATTTGGATTGGAAGTTGTAATGAATCAGTTTTGGTTTTATACGTTGTGGCACAAGTATTGTACAGTAAGAAGCTACAGAGGTTCTTCTAAATCTAAACACATCAGTATTTATCCAACCAACGTTCAGTGAATTTGTTCAAACTGTTCATTTTTAGCAATGATAAAAGCAAAAGAACCGTAAACCTTTGAACAAAGCAAACTATTTTTATGTTTGTTTCATTTAAAACCCCCACCATCAAAATCCAATTATTAAAACAAAATTTCTTAAATTATAGTTGGTCTGACCAGAGTCGTAAACGGGCCTCATATTATTAAAACGAACGCGAAAAAGTATTTGAAACCGAATGAGGCCAGAAGGTCAAATTTACTGAATAAATCGAAGTTATCTTTTGACACCATGCTTTTACTGCCATCTTTTGATGAGTTTGATCCCTGCCGGAGGATTTTAATTAACACTCTGGGAACATGTACCGTCATGTGAAGATAGTGAAATTATGACGGAGTTGGCGGAGTGTGAGTAAACATTTGGGCCCAAACCTAGCCCGATTTTTTTTTCAAACTTAAACCCGAACGTGAACTCGACCCGAAAAGCCCGATATGACTTACAATTCAGTTTCGTAGTTTTCCAAAAACGGGCCACTGCACATTATTGTAAAAATATTGTGAAATACACGATGTATTGCGCAGCGAATAGGCCCTATGTTTATGGCCTAATTTAATGTATAATGAACGTACGAACTCCGATTGGCGTTCGTGTAAAAAGTTGAAAAAAGTTAAAATTGGTCGATGCTATACAGTTGCAACTGTTTTCTGTGTCCTGTTCTTTTGGATGGTCATTCTTACCAAATAGTGCTGCTGTCCTTTTCATCTTGTAACCTTTTGTTGTGTAAAACATTCATTCTATTGTGCTGCGGCAGGTCCCGTTCTTCTGTAAACGACGTCTACTCTTGTAAACTGGCGCAGTTTGACTACGTCGGGTCAACGCATAGTACCAATCTAGGCCGACGCTTTGTTTTTTTGGCATTATTGCATTGTATTTAAACTCAAAACGGTAAATAACAACTTTAAACCAATTATACCGGTGGTCTCGTTTTAATTTCTTTTAAGAGTTCAACAAAGAGGCTTTAAGGATGCTGTCGTCTGTAACAAAGCCGTCTATGATGGAATTAACGGCTGAAAGCTTCACACGTGTGACGTAAAGCATTCTCTTTTTTACACAATTCTAATGGTACATAGTATGACATGTGGGGAAAATAAGGACGCATTTTATATCAGGAATAGAATAATATCGTCAGCGAAATAAATTTAAATCGCATAATTCCATCAAAGAAATAAGTTCCCGTATCTTTTTCATGCTTAAGTGCCGTTGATCTGATTCTAGTAACTCATTCATAATTTTGCTGATCGCATTGCTTTGATAAAACTATAACATGGGCGGTCGGAAAATGACCTATATCGGTGTGAAGGTGGCCTCGTAAAGTTAACTTGGTAACGCAAAAAGTCAAATATTTGTTGTACAGCAAGACCACAGTGGTTAATCATACACCACAATATCGCCGGCATGTCCCATCAGATTAAATCAACGAACCAAAACGGAAACACTAATCATGTTTCTAATGATGAAATAAAATCAAATACGTTAGAAATAATCAAATCGGGCTGTAGTTGAATATATCCTTACATATACAATCCTTCAAAACAAGATTTAGCGTCGTCGCCTTTGCCGACACAACTATGATTAGTACCACAAACGAAAAGTCACCTGCAAATGTGAGATGATAAAAGAATGGTTTGTTTGAATTTTTGCGGTGTGAGTAGGCCAATTTTTGTTGGTAATTATAGCCAGCGGCAGATGAGATCAATATCTGCCACAGAAGCGTGAGATATGATAATGCAAAAACCTCGATTTTACCATTTAATTCCTCAGTAGGCTATAAATTATCGTAGTAAATTAATTTCTGTTTAATTACTGCATCTCAACATCGGAATGTTTTCCATTTTTTATTATTTCCTCTTATGGTCTTGGATAAAGATATTTACTATACACAATTTACTATATATGCGCTCATTTTGTATAAAAAACAGTTGAAGTTATTTTCCAAAAACTCAAGAATTTCTGCAGAAAAGAATTGAATGCCGAATAAATTTTATGAGATATTCCAACAATGTGCCGTATATTTATCACAATGCATATCACTTTCCTTCGTTTTATATTGTATTGTAAACATTATTGTTCGCATGCTGTTATATGCTATAAAATATCATTGCTTTTATAAGGACGGCTTGTGCAACGTTATTGTCAATTGATTTTAGCCAGTTAGCGTATTTGCTTGTAGATTAGAAGGCTCCATTGAATAAAAAGCGCACAAAATCCTTTCGAAAAAAATTGAAGCAGCGCCTTATATATTCGAGTAAATAAGGAGCGTGCATTTTTTGCGACATTAAAGCGTATATAGTATCTTAAGAAACTCGGAAAAAACAATTTAACCCCGTGTTATTAGTTAATGACTGAGCCGAAAATTAACTAGCAAGTGTTTGAGTTTGCAAAAGCTCGGCCTTGAATCTTCTTTAAAACAAGTGTGGTTGTGTGCCCCGATGGTAAAACGTTGTGCTGTAACCGGGCACTCCGCACAGGTTTATAAACTTCACGTTGATTACAGAGTGAAGTTTGTTTCTTCATTCAGTTATGTTTTGTCTTTGTTTTGCAGAGGAAGATGACGAATTTTTTCACCGCGAGCTAATCCTCAAGATTAGAAAGGTAATTATCCTCCTTATTTGCTAACAATAGAACTCTGCGAATGCGATTTTAATCCAATAAATGACCTTTATTCCAATTCTATGAAAATATCAGGCTTGGTTAAAGGTATCAGCCCATTTTGGCAACCTTTCGTGCATATGAGAAAAGTTTTACTTTTTTACAGACTTTGCCGCTGAAAGATTTTCGAGATGAGATTAGAGCGAGACGTGACCTGGAAAAATTTCTCGTGTCGCCCGTGGTGTTGCTCGACGTGCCACATACAAGTAAGTATGCACAATACAGCCCACCCAAACTGATCATCACCAAACGATGGGACAAAATGTAGCAGTATTATTATCTTTAGATCAAATTAAATTAACACTAATTAATAATTTAGACCGAGTTTGTTTAAATGCAACGCACTTGACACCTTTTGCATATCATGGTGACAATGAAGACAATTTTAACTAAGTCTATTAAACCGCTCGTCTTATAAGCTTTTTTTATGTAAGTTATTACAAAAAACCTTGGTCTTTTTTTACAAACCGTTTCTCAGCCGTTACTTGAAATAAGATCTAAAAACCGATTAGCTGTTCAAATTGACAAGAAGAACCGCGTGTTTTTACAAGCCACGCCCAGCTTAAACCTCCATGAGATCTGCATTAATAGATAAACATGCGTTACCTAAATGTTGTTTACTTGGAGTTGTCTTGCAAACCGTAACCGCTTGTTTTTGTCGCCGAACTTAATGTAAAGGCAACCCGCTGTTGTTTTATTGTGCATTATATTAAGTTGCCAGCAGCATCCAAATGAAAAATGCAGTCGGGTACAATTACGACAAACTGCACAACTGCATTGTGCACTTATTGAAGAATATACCCTTTGTTAACAGTTGATATTGCATGAGTGGTCGTTTGCAATATATAGCAGTTATTATACTGAACAAGACATAACTTTTAAGAATTTTAGCACGACGCTGCATTGTCAAAGTCTTTTCAATGTAAATCCATAACGAATTATTTCACGGGTTCGATATTATATTCAGGCCTTGACAAGATTATTGCGGAATTGTTGTCAAAATTGCAAAAGGACTTGGACGTTGATGAAAAAATCACTTCCGAGGCGGAAAAAGCATTTTTCACTTTCCAGGAGCAATATCAAGACTCACGTAAGTAATTAGATATCGCTGACGTCAAATGCGGTACCTTATTTCTAGATAAGTAGCTTTTGTTCAGTCAATGCTTTCTGTTATCAACTCTTACAGCTCTTACTGATTGCTTAAAAATGATGACAGGCCAACACACTGTTACGGTCACAATTGGGTTGTGATTTATTGATTATGATGTGATCATTGATGATTGATTATTACTTGTGATTGATTATGCAGTGTTTGCTGAATAAGTCATTCAAGTCCTTTTACTGTTGTTATTTTCAAAACCAATTCTAATTCCATAACAGTGTTTTGGAGCATTATAAATTCCAAAGTTCAATTTAGTTTTTTAAACAGATAGAAGCAGAATACGGCAATCTGAAGGTGATACGAGTACGCATACTTGTAGAGTACGAACAGTAGCACCCCTATTTAAACTGCTATGAAAGCTTGTAGAACTACAATTGCCACCAACAGTCTTGAAAGTTCGCATGCTTAAGCGATTTTGCTTTGACTTCGACTTAAAGAAAATCATTCGAATCAGTTGGTAAATGTACCGGGTTTTTGATTTCATTAATAAAATCATTTCATTTGGATTCGAAGTTCATTTTCATTTTATGTTTGTGAAATTTTTGTTTCGGCTTTGGTATCAAAGACATTGCATTTTGGGTAGACTTAAATTTCGTCTATAGAATGTCTTCAATAACCGTGTACGAGCATTTGTGCCAATATTTGCAAAACTTATCTGTTTGCCGATTTTTGCACGAGCCATTTTCTTGTAGCAGGTGGAATAGTTGTTAAGATTAAAGGCTTTTCCTAGATCGTCAACAGAATTATGGTTGTGACGTTTGGCATGGAATTTCCCATGTTATGCATTGCTTGGTAGATCGTACGAGGCTGAAGAGCTTATGGAAAACCTGTTTTTGTGATAACAGAAAAATATGTTGCTTGTGGTGTAATTAACATATTATAATAGCGTGAGCTGTTATAATAACTTTGTTGCGTCGCGCGTTGACAGTGTGAGTTAAAATTGTCACCACGAGCGACCGCTGATTTTATCTTGCTGAATTGCAGTCGGCTCAGTGGACCAGCTTCGGGAAACGATTCAAGGAGTCCAGTACAGACCCGATGGCTCTGCTTACGAGGAGACCTGGATAACTGCCTTGTAAGTTTTTCCTGATAGGCTCTTGAACATTAAACTCGTTGCACAGGCCTTGTAATTTAGAGTGCTTGATACATTTTTCTTTTGCGTCAGTATTTATTTATCTTCCGATGGTTAAGATTTTCGTTGTTGGGAATTTCTATGTGACAACTATAAGCAACGTATATGCATTCTACAGTATAATGCTTGTTTGTTTAATATTAGGTGTTCCTTGCCCATGTTAAAGAAAAGTCACGTGGGCATAGCACGCCTACGTAATCCGCTGAACCTAGGCAATAAATGTGAGGAAGTTCTATTCGTCATTGCTGTTATTGCCCCTAAGAAAGAGGTGAAGTATTTATAGACACTGAAGTCAAATTTATGAAATGCCAGTTTTGTCTACTTACAAGTGAAAACAATACCGTAAATGTCATCCTCGATTTAATCCATATCATTTTTCATGTGATTATCATTAAATTGTGTTAAGTCTGGTATAATCAGTTAAAAGTCGTTGTAGATATTTCAATTTTAAGGCCTCTTCCGTATGACATTGTAATTTTATGTAGAAAACAGAAATATCTTTTGTGAACAATTAAATTATTATAATTCGTGATACATGTATCTGTTGTAATGAAGTACGATGTATTTTCATAGAAATTCACTAAAAACGCGGTCGAAATAGGGCGGACTTTCTCGTCGATGATGTGCAACCAGTCGTTCCGGCATAACCTGGCCGCAGCAAAAACCGAGGAAGAATTCAAAGATGTGCTTATCCTCCAGAGCACAAAATACAAGAGAGAAGTCCGGGAGTCCATGACTGAACCGCTTACGGGAAAGGAGGAGGATGAATTTGTGGTAATTTGGGGTTCAACCTTTATCTCTGATTGAGATAAAGATTTTAGTTTAGAAATGAGTTAGCTTGACGCGATAGCGCTTAAGTTGGTTATGAGTTTATTATGGTAACTTAGTTACTATATATAGTTACAGTAGTTTAGCCCAATAATAAACAAATACACATATATCTATGCGTATAAGTATAAAAGAAAAATTTCAAGTTGTTCATTTTGTTATAGCGTTGGCACTTCGCAATTGAAAATTTTTTAGCACTTTTATTTACAATAAGTTTCATCAAGCCCCTGATAAAGTTTAGATACAGATATAGCCTAAATGACTCGATAAAAGATAATAACTGTTTCTTTTTAGGAATACTCTTACCTTCAAGTGGGCCGTGGAATTTACGACGATCTCAAACGCAGACTTCCACATTACTGGTCCGACTATAAAGACGGTGAGAAACCTTGCTATGCCTTAGTGTTGGATATAAACAATTTCACTACAATCATTTATTATACCAAATCAAAAAACAATTTAAATAATATTGCACAGTTTGCAGTTACACTGGAGTGCAATGTTTGCTAAAGCAATAAAAATTACAAGAATAACTGTGAGATATTTTGCAGGGGTTGTTGGCAAGCATACTTTACACAAGTTGGTTGCAACTGTTTTCTTCTTGTATTTCGCGTGTTTGTTGCCTGATATCGCCTTCGGGACACTTTACGAAACTACAACCGACAAGAAAATAGGTAAAACTAGAAGCAACGAAACACTTCTAACTACTGTACATTAAAACTTAAGCATATACAAATCAACCGGCCAAGACTGGATTTATCTGAACGGATGTGTTTTCTTATAAAATGTGTAATGATCTGTTTAGATGTGACGTCAGCAGTGATGTCACAAACTATTGGAGGACTGGCGTTCGCCATATTCAGTGGGCAACCAATGTTGATCATTCTGACTACAGCACCACTTGCCTTATACGTAAAAGGTGAGTGGTGTTATTCCTTTGTGGGATAGCTTTAAGCCTTTAACCAGGCATACTTAGAAGGCTGAATCAACTATGGTGAACCAGTTTCAAGTGCAATTAGTTTCTTTAGGATGGAAAAGTCTTTGTCCAGAAGCCGAAATTTACGCTTAACTTTGAATGTGCACTAGTTGCTCTAAGAATTCTTAACCTTCGGTGTTTTTTCGGATTTGAATACAACAGTGCGGTGTTTTTTATTGGATTGCTGACGTAACAACGTATATTGTGCGCAGTCATAATGATCGTGAGCGACTCGTTCGATCTGAACTTCAGGGCGATGTATGCAATGACTGGCTTGTGGAACAGCATATTTTTGATCCTGGAAGCGTTTTTTAACTTAAGCAAGTTGATGAAATATTCGTCTAGGTAGGTGGCTGACTGGTTGTAATTTGCAATAATAACTTACTATGGCATAGTTGTGAATAATTGATTGTTTAATATTAAGTAATTAGTTAATTATGTCAATGCATTTTCTTGTCATGTTATTTGGTCGTATTAGGTCAACGGAAGAAATTTTTGGTTTTTTTATCGCCCTTGCTTTCACAGCCGACGCCGTCAAAGCAACAATTAAAAGTAAGTAATAAACATAAACTATAAAGAAAAAATGGCGTATAGCGAACCAGGCAAATAAAAATCAAGTGAAATTAAAGGCTTTTTATTATAAATTAGAGAAAAGTTAACTTTTTATTTTGAATTTTTTAGATTTCGAAAAAAATTACCATTTTAAAGACATGGTTTCACGTAAGTTAAAAACCTACCCTAGCCATATAAGTATTTTACAAATGTTTGACGTAAATGAAAAGTTCGTTCCAAGTAACAATTACACTAAGTCCTATCAACATATGACGTACTATTTTTAATGACAACTATCGCATCACTTCTGCAGTTGGAGTCACGTCCACTGCACCCATGGTTACAACTTCAAACACCACCGATTTTTTCACGCCTGCACCATACAATATGACCGAAGGCTGCGAGCTTCTCGGTGACAAACTGAAGTGCTACAAACCGGAGGAATCGATTCTCTTTCTCTTTTTGATGCTGGGTACCCTCTGGCTTGGGATGACCATACTCCGTTTTGATGAATCGTGAGCAGTTTTCTTTTTTTAATTGATGTTGGTCGTGATAACATAGCATTTGTTTAAATTGTAAACGAATTCACGAAATCTAGTTTTTTATCGATGTCAAGCTGTTTTTAAGTCGAACTATCTGCAGGCAATTTCTTTCTGCCACCAAGCGGGAAATTTTAGCCGACTATGCCTTGCCCATTTCTGTTGTTTGTCTTTCATTCATTGGAGCATACCTTTTCAGAGCCATAGACTGTAAGTTTTGCTTACAGTTTTGTCGGTTTCGTTATTTACAGTATTGCTTAGACTAGTTTTAGATAGTGTTGTTGCTATAGTTTTATATCAGCTTTATTGATAAATTGCAAAGACGAAATGGCCCAATCCAGTCTTTATTTTTGTAATTCTTTTTCATAAAAATTTAGTGGAAAACTTCAATGTAGAACCCGGGAAAAATCTATTTATACTTGCTCCCGTATCCGAGCTACCTCCTCTCGCCCATCTGGGTGCTATGGGGCTGGGTCTGTGTTTAAGTTGCTTATTCTTTGTTGATCAAAACGTGTCCGCTGCGATTGTCAATGCACCAGCGAACAAGTAAGTTTTCAGTGAAGTACTTGATAGTATAAAATGCAGAAGTGTAAATAAATGATGTTCAGAAGATAGTTTATGACGAAGAAATAAACATTAAAGACATGACTCGTAGTTAGGCGTTTCAATTATGTTACTTCAGTAATTACTTACAGCAACGGTCTCTTAACTTCATATGATTATTTCCAAATATGATTAACACAGATTAAAAAAGGGGCCTGCTTACCACTGGGATCTGCTGGTGATTGGACTCATCAACGTGGTGCTATCGATATTTACCCTTCCCTGGGTCCACGCTGCCTTGCCCCATTCCCCACTCCACGTAAAGGCGCTAGCGGATGTCGAACAGCACGTGTCTAACTTCGGCACTGTCCACGATGAGTGAGTTCTATTTTTACTTTTTATTGCAAACTCTTCTAGTCGCTGCACCTAGTGATTTAATACACTGGTCTACATGTTGCAGTCTAACGGGTTTCGGTTGGCGTGCAGCCACTGGTTCCTATCAGATCATCGGTAAATATCGGTGAGCGTCAGGTACCGGTGATGTATCGAGGCTACCTGCATGTTGGTGGTTGTGTGAGAACGTTTTAGCAATTACGTAGCATGGTTGCAGACGATTCGGATTTTCATTGTACGACTGCAACTAAATGTATGACATAAATCGAAAGTTGGAACATTTCCAACACGCCTGTAGTAAACCCTTACCCATCCCTAATCTTGTGTTAAAAGTTTGTTAAATGCCAGCATCAGCGTGTTCTCAAAGAGGAAACAAATACCTGGAATTGAAAATTAATAGAACACAGACAGCGCCTTAATAAAAGTTATATAACAAACCTATACGAGGCAAACAATATGCTCTGAACTTAATTCTTACGTTTGTACATCTTTGCAGAATTGTCAAAGTCAGAGAGACGCGTCTCACCAGTATATTGTCCCACATATTGATTGGCCTTTCCATTTTCCTTCTGCCCTACATGCAATATTGGATACCGGTAGCAGTGCTGCAGGTATTGCATTGGCCCCTTTCGTCATATTTTGTTTTATTTGTAAAAATGCCTCGCAAAATCTCTAGTTTTTCATAATTCTTATTTTCGAATTACTCTGAACTCTACGCGCAGGGTTTGTTTTTGTTTCTGGGGTTGACGTCATTCAATGGCAATCAGATGTTTGATCGAATGATGTTACTCTTCACAGAAGGCGTGAGTAAAAATGCAAGTCATGCTTGGAAGTTTACACGTAGAGGCTACTAAAAATTGTCTGTTATATTCGTAGAGTTCTTATCCACCAAATCACTACGTTCGCAAAGTTCCGCAACGAATACTTCATCTTTTCACGTTGTGCCAAGTTATCCAGTTGGTTATCGTTGCTTTTTTTGGTTTTGCTGAGCAGTATTACTTAAAGATGATCTTTCCAGTTATTATTTTACTTCTTCTTCCAATAAGGTAAGTTGGTTACTTCAAAAAAATTAAATACATTGGCACGTTTAGCACAACTTTACTTGCTACATGATAAGGTGGTAACCGGATTTTTGCCGGTTTGGAAAAAAGTTCGAAATTAATATCTTGGACCATGTGCTTGCTTCGCAGACACAAGGTGCTTCCCTGGTTTATCGAACGGAAATACTTGGCGGTCTTGGACACATAAGAACGAATGGCTTTGAGTGGTTACTGGTCGACTGAGTATGCCGCATTACTGTAAATAAGCTTTCGAAAGCCAAGTTTACAAACTAACATGGTCAGTTTTCGTGAGCCTAGTTACAATGCAGCTGAAGAATTCGGACGAAGATGGATTATTTTGCTTTGTATATATGCGCTACTGTTCAAGTTCTCATGCACAGAAGCACTAATCTACAATGAATGCAAATTTTACTCGAGTATTTCTCGCGGTAGTGGAGTTTCTGATTACGAGTTCTTACACGGCTCCAATATAATTAACACGAAAAAGAACGCCACTGTTAACCTGAATGCTTTGACGTTTTTGTTTTACTTGTGTTTTTCTTGTACAATTTCCATGCAACGCCGGTGCTTTTAAATCTTTGCCTTTAATGAAAGCTAACACAGCAAACTGTTTTTTTCTTTACAACCAAATGACTACAGAAAGTTTTAGCTGCTGTCACATATTGCGTTAGCCAATTGGAACGAAAACGCGTGTTAACAGAGTGGATTGGGATCGTTGTTGGCAAACGTGCATGGAAACCAGCATGCGAAGGCTGGCAGCTGCAATGTACTCACAACCGGATAGCCTAAATTCAGTTTGAAACTTTCTGCTTCCCGAGACACTGTCGTTGTGTTAAACATCCTAGCAAAATAATAGATTTTCGAACCTAACTTGCTTTTAATATTTTACAAATTCTATTAAATTAGCTCATAGCCAAAGCCAACTGCATCCAACTTGGTGTCAATCTGTATTATGAAAAGTATACCTTGCAAAATTAAATCAACCACAGCCCAACATAGCTAAGAAAAACAAGAAAAACTTTTATGCATGCAGAACCAATTCACAGCCACAAAGCTACTCTGTATATTGCAATCAACAAATTGTCGAGTGTGGAACCTTTGCATGTTATAACTTATAACTTAAAGAAATTGGTAAGTGCTTTGGAAAATCCAATGTTATTGTAGTTAAATGAATAGAGAAGGCCAAGGGTAACAATGCTTATCAAGAGCCAAGTGAAATACAACATAGATGTGAACCAGTCTTTAAAAACTAAAGGAGCGTAGTCTGCAATCACCGACTTCAGGCCACTGAAAAACAAAAGCAGTCATTTTAGCATCCACTCCAAGTATATAACTCTGAAGTGTGAAAGCTGCTGTTTCCAGCTTTACATTCTCCATTGGAGGTGGAGGTGAGGTTCTTGGGGGAAAAAACTTGGCAGATCATAGCTAATTTTGCATTGTTGACCCCCAATCAAAGATTTCTGTTTGAAGTCCAAATTCACACGATTGCTTAGTACTTGAAGCTATTGAACCTTAAGGCAAATTGTGGCACACCAGACACAATCACATTTTTAGCAAAAGTTAAAAGTGATGTATTAATCTGTTGGGTCATTATACATTTATTTTTTTTCATATCTTTGAAATTTTTTGCTGCCATGATACAGTTCAAGCTCATGTTTATGGAAAAATGAGTCAGCATTTATGCTTTTCCTGTTATAAAGTGCAAAAATTAATTTTCTTGCATAGAAAATGTAAGCAATGCAATGAATTGCTGACTGCTGAATTCAAGTTAATACTTTATTTCTGATAATGATTTAGTACAATAGTGTGTTTATCTCAAATAAGCAAAGTTATTTCCCTAACTGGTTATAAACCTTTTGCTTATGGACACTTCATAATAATCCCTATATACTTCCTATACAACCTCTCAAGCATGAGCATTGCACAACCATTCCAATTACTAATAATAAATCCAAACTTACAAATAATTGTGATGTACTAAAAGGGTTACTGTGGCAAAATCAATAACAGCATTGCCAGGAGCAAGAAAACATCCAACCATTCCACCAAGAAGACCGAGTGAAGCAACACGATATATTACCCAGTTCTTGTTTGTCTTTTCTACAAGTAAAACACAATTTGTTAACCAGAAATTATCCAAAAAGAACAACTGTATACCTATTCTACCACTTCAGTTATTAGCTAAATATTGAATTGAGAAAACAAAAATAAACCATTTATCTCATAAACTTGCTTTCAGAGGAAACTTGATGGCGTAAGAGAAACTCCCTCTCAGAACTTTGACTTATGCATTGGCTGGATGTTGAAAATGGCAGTGTTGCTGACACCCTAAAGAAATTGTTCCCAATAACTCTCAACGCTGGATTATGAGCTGAAAAACCATAACTCCAGTGTCAAGCAAGATAATGTCAAAAATACTACACATAGTATACCAATATTCAACGAACACAGTCTTAGAGGCGTGTACATTATGCTTTACAAGTTCTTGTAAAATTAGGCACAATTGTATAATCTTGCTTTATGATAAAGGCTTACTCAGCGTAGATAGGAGGAAATAAAATAAAATTACACATTACATAATAACATGAAACTCAACGCTTTGAATTGTTTTAACTCTTAAACGCACAAGTGCTTTGTCGGACACTAGTACCTTTTACTACCAAATTTTACCAGTAACCACTTTCTGTATAATGTACCAAACTGCAATATCAACTGTTGCACCATCACTAAACGAAAATAGTATACAGTGAGACCTCGTTAGTCCGGACCCCGATGAACCGGAATCCCCGCTATCCGACACAAAACTGCCGGGAACAGATTTCTTCCTATGCATTTTACCCCTTTAATCCGGAAACCCCGCTGTCCGACTCCGACACAAAAGTTTTGGAACAAATGTGCTAAATCAATAGCAATAAAATCCGATAAACCGGATTATTAACAGTTAAGCGAAAATGATTCACGATTGTCCTAATACAGTATGTAGTTAGTTGACGAAACAATAGCCGATTAATTATCTACGCATAATAACGTTGCGGTCTTTATTGATTCAAAAGTACAGTACTGTACAGCATTGCGCTTTGTAAAAAAATTTAATTTAATTTAATTAAAAATTTAACGAAAAAATAAATTGTTCATCAACAGTAACAAACAACGCTTCCGCGGTCGCAAAAAAATATGTACAGTACATCGTTTGAGTGCGGCAATCTATTGAAGACATGCTGCTCCAACTCAATCGTGCTATCAGCTTTTGATATCGCATTGCGCTAAGATTAGAAACAGGTCAAAGAAAGTTCAAGACTGCTGGTCCCGCCGGAATGCTTCGCCATGCAAGAGCGGTTGTAAAACCAATTTGCGGCCGCATGTTCGTCACTTCTGGCTTAGAGCATTCGTCTTTAATACGGTGGTTCTGGGGTTCGACACTGGGTCGGATCATACAAAAAATATAATTTTAGTTGCTGTCCAGCCAGAAACTCGGTACTTAGAATTGGAGTAAGGTGCATACTGCGTTTTGAACACGGTACTGCATTTGCAAGATTTATTGATTTTTTACTTTCCGACAATCCGGATACCCTACTAAACCGACATTTTTTGACGAAACGAAGTGGTCCGGATTAACGAGGTCTCACTGTATACTGTTTCGTCTATATATATAAAACAATGCCTAAAATTTGCAATAAACAAAAGCAACAAAACTGACTAAGGAATGTTTAATTTTGATTTTAAGGTACTTATTTAAAAGATTTACTATGGTAATTAACAAAAAACACAGTAAAACTTCCACAAGGTGAATATGTCATAATGGTACAATTTTTCATAAACTGCATTAAACTTACTTTTTGAACATAATGCACCCAGAAATTTGAAGTTGGCAACGCTCATGTTCTGGCTACCCTTGCAATTTGACCAGTATCAAATAAAACAGTGAGTACAACAAAAGCAGCCCAGGCTAGCCTAACAACTAAGATTTAAACAGACTGGATTAGTAGGTCAAGTTCAAGAGTTAGAAAACTAAGTCCACATGTTTACTTTTAACAATAACCGAATAATTAGCTCCGCCAAGTAATTATGAAGACTGTGTGAAACTGTATGCTCACATTATTTGAACATGGAGTTAAAAGGTGTGAAGGCAGGATGGAAGGCGGTTTTATTACTTATTACAGACAAAGTTCACACTGGAAAGCAGCTGATTTATCAGAACTTACTGATTTCAGTCCCTTTTGCAGTCATATTCCAGACCAGATTGGAAATTTTGCGAAGTGCGTGGAGGATAAAAATTAATTGCGCATACAAAGGCTATTGTTTCATCTTGTTGCGTGGGTAATTTCTCACCCAACACAGTAAACTTTCCAATCTGCATGCCAAATAGAAAAGTTTGCCAAGTGCGCGGTGGATGAAAAATCTGCTGACTGTTTTGAACATAAAACCAAAATTTTTTGTGGTGGCAAAGTTTCCCCAGAAGTATGCTCCCAAACGTGGGTCATCTACATATAGTTTCAAAATGAATCTGACAATGCTTCTAACATAATTGCGTAAAAGCTGCCCAGACACAATTTCTGACTGATTTGCGTGTATAACGATTACCTTTTGAGGCTTGAGCTTGTTGTTTGCCTATATGCCAAAACGTTTGTGTTTGGCATATAGGCAAGCAACAGTGTGGATACCAAATACTATGGTAACCACACTTGAATGTAAATTTTGGATCACAGCCAAAGTCAAACCTTTTCTGAAATTCTAGCTTGGAAAAATCAGTGGCATCCGCACATTTCAAGAAACAATTCCAATCAGCCACTAATTATATAAAATTTCAACTCTAGATTACAGTTTCACTCTAAATGGAAAATCCTTAACTGCAGCGAGAGTAGGCTAAGCCTTATATAGATTTTGTGGCAGCTGCAAACACATCAGCTAGTAGGCCTGATATTTATGACCAAACAAAGAGCATTGTTTTAGCAGTTGACAGAGTTAGGGCTAGCACATTGTGAAAACTGAATGACACGGCAATTAGCAACTGCACTCCAGAGATATACCTATAGAGCAGGGGTTCCCAACCTTTTTATGTTCTCGTACCACTTAGCCACCACGGATTGTCAACACGTACCACTATTTTCAAAACAACTAATTTGATCCAATATTCGCATTTCGCACAGCAGCATTGTATTAATAACAATGACAGCAGGGAGCAAGATCGACAAAAGTAGCTTACTGAGTGCAGAGAATTTAGTACGGAAAGAAATAAAAGTGTTGTTCGCATATTTTAGCAACTCAAAATTAAATTGTTATACTACTACAGTATACTGTATATCGCATGTAACGGAGAGCTGCTCGCGTACCACCTGAAAAGCTCCCGCGCACCACTAGTGGTACGCGTACCACCGGTTGGGAACCCCTGCTGTAGAGTATATTTAGGACTTTTGCACTAACATATCAGGTTTGAGTATTGAAGAATTATGACATCATCATTTTTTATTACATTACATTATAGTACCTCATAATTCCTTCACATTAGGAGGGATGGGCTGATACAAACCCAGCGAACCTAAGTAGATTTGAATATCGTCTTTGTGAAAGATTTGAGTGATTACGAATACTAGCCTAACAATGGCGAACCCGAATACAATATTACTTATAAATTTACTGACTTAGGGATATAATGATGATCTAGGACTAGGTTTTTCGCAAAGCTAAAATAGAGTCCGCAGAACTTACAATAAAAGTCATTTTCAAGATCTAGTATACAAGTGCACAAGCAGATGATGTCACAATTTGATCAGCTGGGTTCTACTATGCAAAGGCATCCTGTGGTTGTGCACTTGTATACTAGACCCCTCCTGACAATCTAGCCTAGCTTTTTCAATCACTTTTTAAACATTAATTTTTGAAACAAAGCAATTACATCATATTAGAAGCAAGACTTGACAGCTTTTGGATGAAATATCATTGTTTGATCCTTATACCTGTATACGAATAGATTCGAGATACGTTCGTGTCAACCTATATGATATTCGCACGAACCCGAATATCCTCGCAGCACATTCCTTGACTCTACTGCCCAACTCATTAATGACTCGGGTCTTTCATTCGGAGAGCAAACGTAACCTACAAGGGATTCGCAAATCGCAATTGCTATAATATCTGTATCCTGATAATAGCTTAGGTCAAAGTTAAATCATAGAAATATAGAATACTCAAGTTTTCGTGAAGGTGATACTAGCGGAACACATTGCCTTATCATAGGCGTACAATACTAGTAACGCCCATTACGGCATTAACCTGTAGCGGTATCATGCCCAACATTAACTTGTAGTCCAACACGTCGGTAGCATGCCCAATAAAAATACTTTGCCCTTGCACTTTGCGGCTATGCGCAGAGAACAAAGTGGTAACTTAATCATAGCAACAAAAAAGTAGAAAGATGAACTTAACTTCATCCTAATACTATGTTTGCCACCAGGCATAATTACTACAACAAAAATGCTCAGCTGGTGATTGAATGGTGGTGAAATTGTGTAATCTGCTCTGACAAATCTTACTTGCATGGGTTTGCGAAACGTTGGTTCATAAAAAAATTCCGGTCAAGTATACAAGTGCACAATCAAATGACGTCACAATTTGAGTAGCTGGAGTCTAGCATAAACAGGCATCCTCTGGCAATGCACTTGTATACTAGACCAATGCCTTTATAATACATACGCATTATAAAGGCATTGACTAGACCCAAGAATTCAATCACCAGCTGAGCACCTGTTGTTGTTCACTTCATTCTGTTTCCTACTATTTTAACTCTTGTATCCGACTTAAGTAAGGGTGCTCCGAATATTCAACCGGCCGAATTAATTAGGTCGAATCGGATAAAAATGCTCAAATTCAGTTTTTGGCCAAATTTATTTCCTGATTCGCCCGAAAATCGATCATTAAAATACTTCTAAAAACTTGCCTGAAAATTTCTTTATCGCAAGAAAAAATTACAACAGCTGACGTGTTTATCGTTGCACATAACAGGAAATTTAAGCATAAGTCATTTAGTCTACTTTCCTTTCCGTTGCAAGTTACAACTAAATATCCATTTATTTCTATTGCATTTCTTTAGCTATGGTTATACTGTAGCCGATTTGGTTATATCATAAATAAATTACAAACAATAGGCTATACTGTAATTTAATATCTATGGTTATAGAAGCTTATAGAGCAGTGGTCGGCAACCTTTTTCGCACTACGGACCGGCTTATAGGCTATCAGGCATTATTTTGCGGTACGGTACCGGTTTTCAATCAAATAACAAATGTTTGGGGCATACAAAAAGCAAAAACAAGCAAAAACTGCGAAAAATTTCAGGCTAGTTTTGATGTTGGTTCCGTTAGCGTAGACGTAGCCTACTTTTTTCCCTCGTTTTCTCCCCAAAGCGGCCGAAGGGAAAGGTCCTGGGGCCGGTTTTTCGCCCCTGGCACGGCTCCGGAAAGTTAGGCTAATCGATAATAATCGAAGGGCGTTAAAAATCTTTCCGGTTATCGGTTGCACTTTCTGTGAAAATTTGGCTTCTCTGGACCCCGCTGTTAGATTAGATTGGAGTGCGGCCACAGAATTTTCCAGGAAAATTTTTTGAGTTTTTGAGTTTTAAATTATTACTGTATTCGGTGCGTTGTAGCCTACTTATTTATACTCAATTTAGCCCATATCCTTCTACGGTAGCATGAAAATTTCTAAATCTACGACGGGAGCTCTGACATTATTTGCTTGGCTAACATTTATCATGACTTATGACCAGAGCCAGATTAAGACCGTGGTGGGCCTGGGGCTAAAAGGTATCATGGGGCCTATACAGAATCTTGTCTGGACCATTTAATACAAAACAAAATGCAGAAACAATATTTACAAACTGTATTTTCCCTAACGTGTAATAAAAATTCATAATTTTTTTAAATATTTAACTAATATTCTCTATAAATCACATGTAAAAATTTCGATTGTTAATAGGTTAATGGGTTTAGAAAGTTGATCTGCGGCTTTAGGTTAGGGGAATTACCTGTCGACGCAAATTTTATTGCTTCTTCGTTAATTGGAATCAATAAATTACATTATTTGACGACCTAACTTTTTTTAAACTAAGGCGTTTGTTTACTAAATTGTTTGTATGCTGCTCAGTATTCTACTGCACGTTTATATGCACGAACTCTATCTACAGTTTCTTTGTATTAGCTGTTCTTTTACTGTAATCCAATATGGTGTAAAGTAGCCTAGCTTCATCGCGCTCAACATATTAAAGTCACGCCCACGAGCCAAGTTTGGTTTAGTAGAAAACAAGTGATGTTAAAGGTTTAAGATCCAAATAAAGTTAGTTTTACAAATACGCCGTTTAATAAATGCAAGCCAAACGAAGCTTAGTAGCCTATAGGCTATACACGTGACATGGTGTTTTCCTGAGTTTATTAAGTCGCTCTTCATGAGTTTAAATGTGATGTAAGATTGGGTCTTACATAGGTTGTGACTTCTGCATTCTTCAAGCACGACAGCAACCAGCAATGGGTTGAGCAATACCGATTCATAGGTATCCTCTTTGTACCATTTTCGATGACAAATTCGAGGAAAATCACAAAATGGAAACGGAAATACACGCTCTGTAGCAAGGACTTGAAAACGTCTAAGACGGTTTGCTCCGTAGCAATCAATGAAATATCGCCAAGTAAGTCGTGCAAAAACTGTTTTCAGCTGAAGATGACAAAGGTAGGCATTAAGGAATAAGTGAATGACAGACATTACAACATCAGTACAAAATTTACCACTGTGAAATTCAAACATTTTTTTGAAGTATGTCAATATTCATTTTGATTACAAAACTAATGCCTATAGCGTTAAAAATTGTGATTTCTTTAGGCCTACTCGTAAGGAAACGTTTAACAATTAGGCAAACGTAATCGTTGCATGCCTAGGCCTGTAATAAAACACGTGAGTTAACTCAAAGCAAGCTACAGTATGTGAGGAATTAAAAAATTCAGCAAACTAATATATCCATTTTTGCTTGGGGAAAAGTTTTTTTTAAGTCACTTTAGATGTATGAAGACACCGCCTAATTGAATTTTATTTGCAATATATTCATTTAAAAAAGTTGTTGTTGTACTGCTAGTTGTATTCCCACGATCACGCAACAATTTTCTCCGAACAAGGTGCGAATAAAAAATCAATTGAAAAACCATTTGCTGTCCCGTAATGTCAACAAATGTGAAAAAAATAATCACCTCGTCCAACACAAGAATATGATTAAAGGAAGCGACAGTTTCACACAACAACATATTTCGTATAATAACACATGTAGAAACAAGATCAACCTTACAAAAAATGATAGAAATAAATTCAAATTTAAACTTTGAGGTGCTATACTTTATTCTCAATGGTGTATAGGAGGGGGATCGCCAGCCTCCCACGTTTTTGGACGGTGATCGCGATCCCTTAGTTTTTCTTGCTTTGTGTCATTTTATCGCCATTTTTATATACATTAAATATTTGGATACAATATTATACCTGCTTGACAACGAATCGCCACTTCTTGTTTTAGGAATACACCACCTATTAATAACCCATACTGGTTATTCTACTATTGCTTTTATGCTTTAATACTAGCCTGACAGCATGTCAATCAAGTAAAGATTTGCAAAACAAAGCACGTACATGCAGACTTTTGTAGTAAACACGCTTAGTTTTTTTTTATAAAAGCGTTCGTATCCAGGTGGGCCAATTTTTGCCAGTGGGCCTTGGGCTGTATCCCCATTAGCCCCCGGCTTAATCCGCTACTGACTACGCGCCAAGGCAGCAGACAACAGATTTATTGTACATTGTACACGGTCGTTATATTGAGTGGAAAATCTGATTAATTCCATGTAATTACATCAATAATAATAGTTGTAACTATTTCACGAGTTGTTTTGGAGTTGGAAATACTATTCAAACGATTATCCCCCAAGCCTAGGAAAAAGTGTAAAAATAACTAAATTCGTAAAAATAGTTCAAAGGGCTGTTCAAAATCAATTTAATTCAATGTAACGTGTACGCCAAGCTACTCGATTATTTGGTGAAAATAATTAATTGGCCCAATTTTGCACGGAAAACAAAAACTTCCTTTCCTTAAACAGCTCTAGGCTTATTTGTTTGTCATGTATAGTGGTATAACAAATTGCAAATCGATAGTGCAACAAACCTTAAGTAAAAATATGTGACCTCAGTAACTGTGTTTGCATTACCCACCAGACATACACTTCCCATGACATGTCGTAACATACCATTTCCCTAAGTAGCCTGCAAACAATTTCTGTCGAATGTTTGCAGCTTGCGTTTGGTTCTCCGTTGCTCTGTACACAACTTTTTTCATATTTCATTTGATGAAAACCGACAAGTCGTAGGTTGAACTTTTCACCGTAGAAGTTTATCAAGACTTCTAAACACAGGTAGGCCTAGTTGCTGCATTGCCGTAGGCTATAGACTGCTATAAGTTACTTGTTTTAGATGAGTTGGCAGTTAAAATTCGCCATTTAATACTTCAAGTATAGGATAAAAGTAAGCCGTTGTTTCTCAGTTATATAGCGTAAAGCAATGAAAGTTATTGTAGCTGGATATGCGAAAACCGGAACCAAAACTATGTTTGTAGCTCTATCTGAGTTGGGATATAATGTTTATGATTTTCTTGATCACTTCTGGTATCATGGCGATAAGTGGACCAAGATACTTTCATCCAGTGGTGGAAGTATTGAAGATTTCAAAGAGATGTATCAGTCAGTGGATGCTGTAACTGATGGTCCACCATACTTGTTTTGGGAAGAAATATTACAAGCATTTCCGGATGCTAAAGTAAGCTTTGTTTTATACAAGTACAAATAATAGGCACGCAAGCAGCTGAAACATAAATAATTGTTTAATTTCGTTATGTTCAACGGGATCTACATTCTTGGACGTTAAATTGACCAAAGTAGCGTTGGACCAAGGTTAAAATTAACATGATCTAGATTAGGATGGAATTATATGGTTAGGCTATGTTTTTGTCCATAATGAGTAAACTCTAACTAAGAAATAAGAATTTGTTACTGCTATTTGCTGCTGATTAAAAAGATGTACAAACTTATACAAAGGTCGTTTTGATGACAAGGATTGAAGACGATTGGTACAAGAGCTACTACCGCCAATATAAAGTCATAGGTGACAATTTCACTCATCAGCTGATGCAACTATTATCTCCAAATGGATGGAAATACTTTAGATACTACAATAAAATTGGTATAGAAAATAGACCAACGCTTGCCTATTTTAAACTTCGTTTTTAATTGTCATGTAGCCTATGCAACGCCCAAGTAATGATTTGTATCATAAAACAGCCAGTTAATTCAACCCACGGACGAACCTACAAGGACAACTCATCCAAAGTACGAATAGACCCAGGACAGTTCAACCCACAGATATTGGTTGGGTCCAATGTTCCCTCTAATTTTTCACGAGTCTGAGCAAACACACTAACTCCCTGAGCGGTCCCTTGGACCACTGTGAGCAACATCAGACGTGCCACGTGCGCACTGTGGCCATTATTATGCGTTTATTCTATTTTTAATTCAGGCTGGCTTATTTTCTTGTGCGCAACACAGATTTTCTGTGCGCGGAGACCGTGTCAGCAGTGCGCATTTGCGCACGCGCGCAGCTTAGAGGGAACATTGGTTGGGTCAACCTGGGTTTAGTCATCTTGGGTTGAATCGTCTGGGGGTTGAATCGACCTGGACCAATATCCTAAGATTCAAGATTGAAAGCTGTACATAACACTATCTTGCAGTTATGAGTCGCTACGGACTTGAAATGAAACATCCATTCGACTTTTCTTTTGTAAATAATGCAATGGTTTTGAAAAAAGCTTTCAGGCAGCACACCCAATACTGCTTACAAGTACATTTCTTTTTATCTTGTGACCTTCATAAAAATGAAGTGTTCTGCAGCTTCAAAGTGTTTATACTAACTTTAGAATTGCCCTCCTGATAAGCTTCTGGTCTACGATGTCCGACAAGGATGGGCGCCTTTGTGTGAGTTTCTTGGAAAAGAAATTCCTGACAAGCCCTTCCCTTATGAAAATGTTGCTGGAAATATTGTGGGCAAACTCATGACAACTCATCCTGCTGCAATCCGAATACAACGAGAGATGAAAGTTACAATTACTCTGCTCTCACTTGCCGTAATTCTTGGCTTCTACCAAATACATAAATCTAATCTCGGGGCGACGCTAAAGAAGCTGTGTTCGCGATTGTGGGATTCGGTTGGAGGTAGATTTTTTTCACGTTAATCTGATGCTAATCTCCTTAACAAGTAATTGTAACTGCAAGACTACGTGATATGAAGAAATTCTTTATAACTTTTAAAAAAGTAAACTTTGGACTCGAAAGTGTCACAATCATCTCACTGGTGTTAAATGTTCAACAAATGTGGTCATGCTGGTTATTGAAGGACGGCACTTCAATACACGTGCAGCTTTTTGTTTCATGTTAATTCATCCTATCAGCAGGCTGTATATTATGTTATGGAGAAGGACATAGAGCTATGTCACCCTTAATGAATCCAGCTTTTTATGGCCACAGATGTTGTTGCATCTTGTTTGCTATCAAAGTTGCGGCACACGTCGTTGAGTAAGGCTGCAATGCAAACAAAGTCGATTACCGAGCAGGCTACCAATGGGGTATTAGGTAGCTAGTTGTTACCAACTCGTTTCGCAATACTACGAGCATAGTAACAGTGTATGAGTGCAGCCCCTACGAAGCTCACAAAAAATGGAAGTTACCAGGACTAAGTCCATGGTCGTAGCTATAACTGAGTTGGTTTTTATCGTTATAATGTTTATGATTTTCTTGATCACTTCTGGTATCATGGCGACAAGTGGGCCAAGATACTTCATCCATTGGTGGAAGTATTGAAGACTTCAAAGAGATGTATCAGTTTGGGTGCTGTAATTGATAGCTCACCATGCTTGCTTTGGAAAGAGATATTAAAAGCTTTCCCGGATGCTAATGTAAGCTTTGTTCGGTGCAAGTGGTACAGGCAAGTAGCTGAAACATAAATGAATGTTTCTTTAAGACTTTGAGTCATGGTTGACTGAGTCTACATTCTTAGACGTTACATCGACCAGAGTTGCCTTGGACCAAGGTTAAGGTTAACATGATCAAGATTAGGTTGGAATCGTGTAATTTTATTGCCGTTTATAGGCTACAATCAGTAAAATTGAACTTAGAACGAAGAATTTTTTATGGTTATTTGCTGATTAAAAATAGGTACAAACTCGTACAAAGGTCATTTTCACCCCAAGGAATGAAGACGACTGGTTCAAGAGCTTCTGCGGCCAGAATAAAGCCTAGAGTTGAAATTTCACTTACTAGCTCAAGCAAATATACTGTCTCCAACTGGATGGCAATGTTTCAACAATCTTGGCAGGATATATAGTTGAGCAGTAGCCTAGACTTACGTTTACCTAATTATACTTCGGTCTTTATTGTTGTGTGGTCTATCTATAACGCCATAGTAATCCGCATACTAAATGAAGTTACGGTGTGATTCAATAATGAAGTTGTATATAAAATTATCCTGCAGTTATGCTCAGAGTCATATTAAGACCGTGATGGGTCTGGGGCTAAAAGGTATCATGGGGCCTATACGGAATTTTGTCTCGACCATTTAATACAAAATAAAATGCAGACAGAATATTAAACAAACTGTATTTCCCCTAACGTGTAATAGAAATTCCTTATTTTTGAAAATATTTAACCAACACATTCTCTGTAAATCATATTTAATAAAAGCCTCGACCAAGAGCGAAGTTTGATTTGACAAAAAATAATTGATCTTACAGGTTTAAGATCCAAATAAAGTTAGTTTTGCAAAAACGTGTTTAATAAATGCAAGCCAAACGAAGCTTAGTATAGGCTATACATGCCATGGTGTTTTTCCTGAGTTTATTAAGTCGCTCTTCATGAGTTTAAATGTGATGTAAGATTGGGTCTTACATTGGTTGTGTCTTCTGCATTCTTCAAGCACGACAGCAACCAGCAATGGGTTGAGCAATAACGATTCATAGGTATCTTCTTTGTACCATTTTCGATGACTGTTGCAGACCTAGGCCTGTAATAGAACAAGTGAGTTAAGTCAATTTAAGCAAGCTATAGTAGGCCTATATAAAAGATCAAAAAATTCAGCAAACAAATATATCCATTTTTGCTTGGGGATACGTTTTTCATAAGTCACTTTAGTTATATGAAGACACCGCCTAATTGAATTTTATTTGCAATATATTCATTTTAAAAAGTTGCAATAAAAATCAATTGAAAAACTATTTAATTTCCCGTAATGTCAATAATTGCGAACAAAACAATCACCTCGTTTAATACAAAACAGGATTAAGAGATGCGAAAGTTTCACTCAGCTACAGTAAACAGTTCGTATAATCACAAATGTAGAAGCATGCTTATTTTTTTCATAAAGACGTTGGTATTCAGGTGGGCCAATTTTTGCCGGTGGGCCTTAGGCTGTATCCGCATTAGCCCCCGCCTTAATCCGCTACTATGGTTATGCGTTGCTACATACTTGAAATGAAACATCCATTCGACTTTTCTTTTGTAAATAATGCAATGGTATTGAAAAAAGCTTCAGACAGTAGGCCTACACCCAATACTGCTTACAAATAAGCTTGCATTTAAATTTCTTTCTTATCTTGTTACTTTTATTAAAGAAAGTATTCTTCAGTTTCGAAGTGAATTTTCGGTGTACCGACACTTAATCACGCGACACTTAATCACGCAACGCTTAATCACCGACACATAATCACTAGGACATTTAATCACGCGACACATAATCACTTGGACATTTAATCACGCGACTTGAACACTTAATCACGCGACATTTAATCACGCGACACATAATCACTTGGACGCGACAGCACTTGGACAGCGCCTTTGTCTATAGCAGGGGTCGGCAACCTTTTGCTAGTCACGGGCCAAATGTCGAGTGTACAACTCTTTGGCGGGCCGGAATTATCATTAATACTATAATTCACACTCACTTCAGTATATTACGCTACATTGCTGCAATCTCAATCATACCAATCACAAAAAGAGCAAAATATATGTATTCACACTTGAATAAGGTCCATTTGAAATTTTTCGGGAATGGTATTGGCGTCCACATCAAAAGGAGTACTGAATAGCCTGAATTTATTTTGTAGAGAACGAATGTCGGAAAAGCGTGAGGAAAATTCAGTAATTCAAGCTCGTGTGCATCTCTCTTTGTATCTATAACGACTAGTCTAGTCTACAGACAATCTCGTACTTAGTACGAGATACTAGTCTACCGCCTTCGCACCATTTTTATGTCTCGGGCCGGACGATTTCGCAGGCCGGGCCGTAGATTGCCGACCCTTGGTCTATAGCCTGCCGCTGTTTTACCGTTGTAAATCGTGATTATTTTAATTTAACGGACATTACTATGACTAATAAAAACGGAACGATTCAGTGGCGTTGCAAACTCTACCAGAAAAGTCGGTGCCAACGGACATTACTATGACTAATAACTTTAATAAGACAGTGCAGTTTAGCTTAACAGCGAAAGGGAATCAATCGGTGCTGCACAAACAGTACGAGTTTGTCAAACACCGTGAGTACGCAAACGGAACGATTCAGTGGCGTTGCAAACTCTACCAGAAAAGTCGGTGCCGGGCTCGTATAACAACCGAAGGAAACCAAATCATAACTGACGCTGATCCTGAACATAACCACGGCGGCAACAAAGAGTCGGCTTTGGCAAGACAAGCTATCAGTCAAATGAAGGTGAATATGGGTGAACTGTCAGCCAGTACAAGCAACGTCATCGGGTCTGTAAGCAGAGACTTGGAACCAGGTGTACTAATGGCGCTGCCAAAAAAGCAATCTTTGAAGCGGACCTTGCAGAGAAAACGTCGCGAACAGCACACTGTACGGCCGCTCTACAGTCTCCGATGGATACTAATTTCACAATACCAGAAACATTCCAGCTCATGATTTTGCACGACTCTGCTAGACGGTTTGGCCAGAGCGAAATTGTGGCTAGCTGATGGAACGTTCAAGGTTGTACCGTCTTTGTTCTTTCAACTGTACACAGTACATTTTGAACTTGTTCCCGGTTTTATTCCTGCAGCAGTTTACTGCCTCGTTCAAAATAAAACGCGAGCAACGTACAATCGCATCCTTGATGCAATTAAAACAATGATCCCCACTGCTGCACCGGAATGCGTTTTGCTCGATTTTGAGAATGCCGCAGTAAGTGCTTTCCGCAAAGCATTTCCTACTGCAAATGTTAGGAGTTGTTATTTTCACCTTACGCAAAGCGTCCTGTGCAAACTTAATGAAATTGGCATGAAATGTGACTACGAGTCTGATGACGAATTAAGAACAGCTGTTCGGTGTTTACCAGCCTTAGCCATGGTCCCTTCCTCTGACGTAGTCGAGTCATTTCCGATCTTAGCTGATAGCATGCCCGATCACGAGAAGATGCCTGAGCTGCTTTCGTATTTCGAACACACATATATCAGAGGCAGACGACGTCCGGGACGTGGTGAAAATTACGGCTCAGCCATCTTTCCAATCGAAAGTTGGAATCATTACGAAGCCGGGGCAGGTTGCACTGCAAGAACCACAAATGCAGTCGAAGGTTGGCATTTTGGTCTCCAAGTGCTTTTTCAATGCCACCACCCGACATTGTGGACTTTCATACAGGGAATTGAAAAAGAAATTCAAATGCAACGTGCAACGTTTCTGCAAGGAATTGCTGGTACTCAACCTTCTATTCCAATGCGGTATAAGGCACTGAAACTGAGCGTGCAAAACACAGTTGACCGTTATCTGTCAAGCGAGATTTTAGTTTATCTTCGTGCAGTTGCTCACATTTCCCATGCATGACATTGTTACCTAGTGTGTACGGTAGCCTTATCTGCGCAAGCAATGTTTAATCATTTTAACAATTTCTTTTCAGGTTTATATTTGTTTTTTCGTGTGTAGACATGCAATTTTCGATACTGTAAATATGTGATTAAATGTCGCGTGATTAAATGTCCAAGTGATTATGTGTCGCGTGATTAAGTGTCGCGTGATTAAATGTCCTAGTGATTATGTGTCGGTGATTAAGCGTCGCGTGATTAAGTGTCGCGTGATTAAGTGTCACCAAACCGAATTTTCAGCACTTTCAGAATTGTCCTGGTAAACGTCTGGATTACGATGTCCGTCAAGAATGGGCACCTTTGTGTGAGTGTCTTGGAAAAAAAACCGGCAAACCCCTGTCTCATGAAAGGTTGCTGGAAATGTTGTTGACAAGGCGATGACAATTAACGCGTCCATCTTTGATTCGAATGCAACGAGAGATGATAGTTACAATTGCTTTGCTCTCACTGGGCATACTTCTTGCTTTCTACCAATTACATAAAGCTAATTTCGGAGGTATACACTTAAGACGATGTGCAGTGATGTCGTCAACAATGTTATTATTCCATTGCCTGGTAACGTATTTTTGTTAATTGTATGTTATCAGCTTACCGTGTTGTAAGAAAATTTATCATGATATTCCGACAAAGATAAAACAATTAGTCGAATGTGGTAATGACACAACGGTACCCATGACGAAGACATATACTGTATTTTTATCTCTGAAGAATTCCATGCCTCAATTTCATGTCTTCAACAATTTATAACTTTAAAAGGTACAAATACGAAAACGTCCAATGCTTTCACTAAAAAGTTCAATCTGATTGCATTGTTATAGGTTGTGCTTGCCGGCGTCTGATAACACTGTAGTGTCGTATGAAAAATTGTACCCTTTGATCATGTAAAAAACACATGTAGCCTATAAACAAAAAGTTTAATTTTGCTTTTAAAAACTTGTGCGAAGCTTGTATGTTTTAATATTAGCTTAATTATATACCGTAGTACAGGAAGAAAATTTTGGAAAACAGTCAAGCTATTGCATATAAAGTTTAAGTGGACTAACATCAGTAATCGGGTTAAAACCTTGGCTTGAATGATCCTCAAAAGCGTGCGAATGCTCATTAGCGAACTTCTTTTTTTATTCATGAAAAAATGTGCCAGCTGCTTGAGGTAAAACCTAGAAAAAAAAACGAGAAGGCTACTGCACACGCAGTAGTGAAGTAAAACGCGTCTTGCAATTAACAATCTACATTTTTTACTGATGAGCAGAGGGGCAAGGATTTTGAGAGTCACTGTAAGGGGGCCACGAACAATGAAAGGTTGAAAACCACTGGGCTAAGCACTGCTTCGTGCACTTTTGAAATACGAATACTTGCAATACCCGATTGTAGGATTCAGCCGAAATATTTAATTCGGTTACTTTTTCCATAAATTTGGTTTCGAATCGAATCCAAAAAACACGATTCGGTACACACTTAATTTTAAGTATTAGACCTAGTCGATAATCGTAACTCCAAATATTTTGCTCCTGAAGGTATTTCAGAAATATAGAAACGTGACGTTTCGGCCACATGCATTTAACCAAGACAGTTTGTAAAATTACAATAAAAAAGGTAGCCTACGTATGGTGTGCTATAAACAAAATTTTACCTGTCTCATTGGAAAACTTTTTGGTCACACATTTCCAGAAAAGGAAACGACAAACAAGAAACAAATGCAAGAAAACCTAACTAAAACACACTGGTGGCGCATTTACGACATCACCACTGACAAGCACTTGAAAAAATATCACCAAAATAACAAGTCTTTGATTCTGTGGCGTTTGATAATAGTAAGATAATAGTAATTTTTCATTGACAAAGTCATAAAATTATTTAAAGTTCAATATAATTAACATAAACTAATAAAACCTCCTTGTTCCAACCCATTTTTAGCTTCATAAATGGAAGATTGAAAAGTTATAAGCCTATATTATAAAACTATATGGACACACATTATTCACGTGGCTCATACACAGAAAGGGTAGAACAAAGCAAAGCTTAAACTTAGCAAAATTATATCAGCAAGCATTCTAAGTCTAATATAATGCTATTATTTTTAACCGAATCCAACACTTTATAAATTACTTTGTTAACAGTAATAATTAATTTACAGTAGGTTATTTTTATAATTTTAAATTAAATAAAAATAATTCATGGTTTAGAAATTTTAATTTTTATATAATTTTACAATTTATTTCAAGGGTTAAAAACTTTTGCATTACGCTCACCAACGATACAAAGAAAGCTTAGAATCGTTTTATAGTCTTTCCGTTTCCACCAATAAAAGTAGGTTAAATTGTAATAAATTTCTGCTAATTCTGGTTGTTTCATTTTCGTAATTAAACACATGCTGTGAATTTGTAAAATGTTATGTAACATAACTAACGGACAGACGCGCTTCCATTAAGAAAAACAGTTATCCTATCGGAATTTTTGATAATTTGTAATCCATTTGCTATCAAAAATTAACACATTTTTTCCAATGCTATACAAAAACTGTTGCCAAATAAAAAGGTGTGAGCAAATTAGCTAATTAATAAATTAATTAATAAACCTGTTTCTTCAAGTATATAAAATATGTGCTGAGCGCTGGCCCATTTCGTATCAACTTATCAATGCCAAAATTTTTTCGGCAAACAGCAATTAGCGTGCTGTGAATTGTGGTGATGGGCTCTTTTCGCAAATACGAGAGCGCAGGTTGCCATTAGCAATAATCTGCTTAATGGTGTGGCCTGAACGTTTACTTTTTCAGTTGCATTTGTCATTTGTGTTGTAATTCTGTTTAAACTTTAAGTTTTTCCTTCCCTCTAATTACTTATTTAAAATTGTTTGTGGAATGAAGCTTTTCATTTGTTTTGGGTATGTTTGTAAATCTGCATGTTGTGCAAATGTTTTTAATAACTTTTATCGTGGTGTTTTTGTTTTGTTGCAGGTTGTATTATTTATACCTGGAATGTTCTGCAAAAGGTAATATAAAAGTTCAATTAAAGTAGGCTACCAAATTTTTATACCAATAACTTACGGGTATCGCTCAAAAGACATTAATTTTGTGACATTGTTCCCATCTTACAGGCTATGGACAGATAGCGCTTTGCGAAAATGAGTGCGCTGCAAACCAAGTTTGCAATGTAGAGAAGTAGGTTTCGTTAATAGCTTTCAAAGCACGCCTTTTACAATAAATTGCTTTCCAGAAGATGGCTTTACTGTAACAGTATTTTACTATTTGTACAGCGACGTCGTTACCTGCACTAATGTCAGTGTTGAAACTTGTAAAGATACGCCTTGTCTCAATGGGGTGTGCCAAAATACTCCATTTGGTTTCACGTAAGCTAAAAATACTATAATTTTTCATGCAGCAAATAGGATAGTTAATATTTTTTCAAAACGTAGTAAGAGATCAACTGTACAATCTACATTTTTCGATTGCTGTATAGGTGCTACTGTGACGCCGGGTGGACAGGTGCATTATGCGAAACCAACATTAGCTTGCTGGAGGATGCTTGCTCAACCATGCCTTGTCGTGGGGACTGTCAGTGCGTACCCTCATGTCGTCATGAGCTTGGATATTTCTGCATAAGCCCATCTGGTTTCATTGGTAAAAATTGTACCATTGGTGAGTAAATTTTTCGAGACCAGTTTTATTAAGCGGTGAAGATGTAGCCTAACATCTTCACCACCTAGCTGTACCACGGATACGCTGCGATCCATCGGAAATAGTTGTGGATATCTCTACGGAGTTATACACGGAATTTGACGGAAAGAAACGCAACAGCTACATTTATATTTCGCCTACTCCTGACGGTAGTTCGAAGAGGTCAATCGACTGTCGAGGTAACAGCCTATATGCAACCATATCAATTTCCCATCTTGCTTTAGCCCACTATGTGCTATAACTAACAAAGTGTACTAGACAGTTTGTTTTTTTTCGCTTATCATCATTTTGGTTGCAGCAACGTTCTCGGGCGGCAACCAATATCAGATTAAAGTCGGCCTTCCGTTTAACGGATGTGGAACCTTCAGAAATCGGCGTCGACGCTTCGATGAGGTTTCTTTCACAAACAGGATCTGGATAAACAGAGGAAGCGACAATGGTCGTTACGATATGCCCGTGTCGATTCTGCAGTTTGAATGTATCTATGCTCAAGACTATGAAGTCATTGTCTCCTCAATGCAGCCAATGTAAGCAAGTTTGTAACAAAAACGCGATTTACTTATTTAAAACTACATAATATGGAACAGACGAAAGTGCACTACTAGTCTACTACAAGAGTTAATGAATTAGTATTTATGTGTTGACCATTATTAGATATACTGTGCACTACAATTTATGGTTGACTATTTTTCTGTATAGGGTTGATCCACACCGCACCATTGTAACAGCAGACGGAACTCTTAATATTGATTTTGATCTTTGTAAAGTTGATTCTTGTCCTGGCAGCTGTCCAAAACCGTACAATCTCAGCGAAGGAGCGGTCTATACCGTTGGTGAGAACATCCATCTTCTTGTCACGGTCAACACCCAGCAGGTAAACGCTGCAGCGTCACTTATTCAGATGAGCTTGCCTTGCGTTGCTATGCGTCACGTGATCTTTCTCGTAAATCATCTTCATTTTTGTGGTGCAGCAATTATTGTCTCAGCCACGTCTTGTTACAACACTGGAGGAGGTGTTCTTGTCGTGCCACCAGGAGTTTTATGCGCCGCGGATTGTAAATCTCTTAAATGACGGGTAATCAGTCGTCCAACCCTTTGGTTTAATATTTTGCTATAAGTGGAGATGAAAGGGTATTGTTTTTGCGCAGCTGTCCAGTCCAGGCAGGTTTATATATTTCGGTACACGCTGGAAAGATAACAGCATCCGAGTCTGCGTGCATAACATTCCAAGTTCCAAGGGTAACGACCTGTAGTAGGGTATACATCCATTTGAAGACCTGCTTGTGTCACACAGATTATTTACAGGTGCCTTGAGGTTTTACCACTTGCTTTAAAAACCAATAATTCCGTGTACATAGCTAATCTTTGCTTAATTGTCATTCTTTGTAGTACTGTATAGTCAATTTGGAACACATAGCCTTTTAAGTACAAAATTATTTCTTAAACCAGTCAAGCAAAGTATGTTTTTGTCCAGCAATGCCGTAATGCTGATATTCAACATTGCCGGAAAATAACAAAGCGTTCGGCTAGATTACTTGAGGAATATGATAACGATGTGCTTTCCATGGTCGGTCCTATCACCATCATCAGTGGAGAACGCGGATCAAAGTGGATGAAGATGTATCCTGATGAAGGAGAAAACAAAGGTTTCTATGACGAGGCTCAACATGAAAAGGCCGAAGATATCGAAGCGTTTGTCGATGATTCACAAAACTCAATATCCCAGGGCAAAGACAAGGGTATTTATGATTTCAATAATTCGTGGCCAGAACCAGCTTGTCCGAATCTTAAAGTCTGCACTTGGTCGCTTACTATTATAACAGTAGGCCTAATATTGTTGTCTGTTTATGCTGTTTTTTTTTTATTTCCCTTGCAGCGTTACCTGCTTATGTTGCTGGTACATCCCTTTTGGTGTTGAGCGTTCTTTCAGTAGCTGCTATTGCAATTAGAAGAAACGGCAATTGTTTTTCTCATGTTCCAAAACCACATGACGTTGTTCTCTAGTTCCCTTCACTATTTCTTTGAAGGTGTTTTGTTTTTTTGGTAATAAAACGAGCAGCAAGTTTCATGCTTAATTTTTCGTCAATACAAACTGTATTCACGGCAAAGATAGATATAAGAGCAATCAAAACACGTGAGTAAGTAAAGTAACCTTGTTTGTCATAAAAAACAGCAATTGTTCAGTTCAAATTATCTATCATTACTCGTATAACAAAGCATCAAACCGTTTAGACTTTAGAGTTAAGACTTAGTTTACAGACTCGCTGAGTTACACATTCTTTTAACTGGAAGCTCCAACTTGTAGCTTGGTATTTACTTTCATTGAGTTTCCCACAAAGTTTATGAAGTACGCATTCCCAGATTTTATCAAGACGTAAACTTTGCTAAAGCAACGCTGAATTGTCGTTTTCCGTTACAAAAAATAACGCCAAATTTTGAATATAATCATATAGCTATTGTTGTTGCACATGTCTCATTTAAAACCAGCACAACAAGCAAACGATAGCGCACGTCACAACCGCAACAAGTTGGCCTGGTACGAGTTGCCGAAAAAGGCCTGTACAAATTTTGGTAACGTCAATGAACGCCAGCCAGTTCCAGCAGTTAATTTCGGCGACACGTATTGCCTTTCATGAATTTCCCCCTCTCGTCATGAAGATTGTACGTGCCCTTGGCGAAGTCACGTCCACTCTCGCCGGCCAATTTGACCCGCCGATCGCCGCGCACGCATTTATTCATTATTTAACATAAGTCTGTGGCGTCTAGACGTCACGTGATTTCACCTGTTTAAATTAGACCCAGCCTGCGTTTTTCGTCATTTCTACCTTTTTCTTTCTTTCACCTCTCTCTCTGTGAATCCAGGGTTCGCTTAACCTTTACCTGAGTGGTAGAGCGGCTTTTGGTGGGATGATGAATGTTTCTTTATTATCGTTGACAGGTCTCTCGTATTTCACCAGGCATGCTGTTGTTTGAAGGCTTTGCTCCTATAGAAACATGTATGATTTGCATTCAAACCTCGTTTGGTATCTAGCATGCTGATTTTAGTCATGCTTTGCAATTAAGTGTACCCAAAAAAGGGCATTTTGGTTTGCTGAATTCCAGCATTTTACTGTAAGCGTTTGAAAACATAAATGAAAATTTCAATCCATAAATAGCCTGGTTCTTTGGGCCATGTATTTGAAATTTAACTACAAATTCAACACAACTAAGTCGTGATATATGTGGTAAAGAGCGCATCACTGATCTTTTATTGTCTGCTTCATTACCAAGTCCAATGTTTCGATTAAAACTGCTTGGTATAATTTCCATTATTTTCAACAACGTTTGCGACAAAAACCAAAATGCCGAGCCGAACTGAAAATACGTGACATATTTCAGCCCTAGCATAGAATACCACACCAACCAACATATGACAACCAGCGTTCGACAAGCAATGAGTGGTAAGCACCTATAGGCGAATGGAAAACCAGAGAAGCCCAACTGTGCTTTCAAAGAAGTAACCTGAAATAGAGCGCCGTCATTTTCTTTAATCAGCGTGCACAGAGCTTTAAGAAAAAGACAAAAAGAGGCGCGCACGCCGGCTGAAGGAGACGAGAAAGAGAATAGGCTTAGCTAACGCGTCTGCCAGCAGAATCACTCGACTTGAAGTGCGATTAGATATTCCGAACTTGTGGTAAAGCAAGCCGCAGCAGAGCTACCACGAATACGATTTTGTAATATGTTCCTGATTTGGGTGGATATTCTCACGAAGTGTAGCGTTGGCGTTCAGTAAATAGTAATTAGTTTGCAGCACTCTCAGATAAAAGCATAAAGGCTAATAATGCTCCTAACAGTAATCGCCTATAGGACGAGTAGTCTAGTTTGTGCTGTGTAGGTTCGGTGTCGGTGTTTATGTACATTCCGTCAGTTAAAATGATTGCAAGGACCCTAACTGTTTAAAGAAGTTACAATATTTGAGTTAATAATAAATCCAGTGAAACCGTCATCACTAATTCAGCACTTCTTATAATTTTACATTCTGTGTACGCTGGCAATGTGACGATGGAATACACGTTTTGGCAAGGTGTCTGGCTTCGTTTACATACGAATTAATGCTTTCGCAAAGTGTTAAATTAAAACTCTATCGATTTCGCGCTTGCTGGTAAAATATATAATGATCACGATCAGTATTCTATATACTAGTGGTTAAACAGAACGTACATAGTGATCATGGTCAGTATACTGTACTGACGTTTCCTTCTAAGAGCTGTAGCGTGTTTAGTGACTTCAGAAACGAAATCACTAGTCCCGCCGTGCGTTTTATTTGCATACTGCGCTTGTGTGCACTGCACCCTAAAATACCGCTAAAAATAGCATCAGCTGGAACAGAGGTAAAGGAAATAGATACCAAATCATCACGTCACTGATGTCCATTGAATGGTTCCATTTGCTCGTCTTGGAGGTCGCTGCGCGGTCACGTAATCTTGAAAGGTTGTTTGAGTCATCACTCTGAGGGCGCGATTTAGGTAACATTGGTACAATAACTTATTTCCTACTTTTTAGCTATACCAGATCAGAAGATGGAAGTCTGGCCGGGCTTTTCGGGTTGTACTGGGTTTCGATCTTAAGTTTGTGAAAATGTTTGGGTCAAATTTACGGATACATGCAAACATTTTTACAATCTTAAGAAAAAACGTTTCTCTTTGTTTCAGCTCAGAAACCGCCTGTTTTTTATTGCAAACAAAAACTTGACCTGCATCACAGCGGTAGTCAGTGTATAGGTTTTTTTATTGCGCCTAAAGGCTGTATAAAATACTCAAGCTTTTTGAGTCACTCGGTAAATTTAGCTTTCGGGCCTAAATCAGGCTACAAAATTAAATCTATGGTTTGTATTTTCGGGTTGGGGCCGTTTTCATCTCTGTAAATAGGTAGCCCAATTTTTTGTTGGATGTCCTGTGATTTAATTGCGTGCATTTCTATATTATTATTATTATTATTATCATCACAATAATGGGGTAGGTTATGTCATGCAGTGTTGCAAGGTTTATTTTTGGGCCAACGGACGCAACGAATGCCACTGTAATGCGATAACTCTATCACAGTATAGTGTTTGGAAGATAAATAGCTATTCGGTTGGTGGCGCCAACAGTTGGAATATTTTACGAGTATGTTGAAAACACTGGAAGTATGAATTGTACATGGGAGTAGAAAATACAGAAATGCTATAAATCCGCAGACCTCAGGGTTTTCCCGAAAACGCCAAGTAACCTACGTTGTGACTCGGTAATTGCACATAAAAAACGGCATGGAATTTTGACCACTTGATGTGTGAATGAGTTTGCATTAGTCTTCTGTGTTATTGCAAGAATGGTATTAAGTAGTTTGGTTTTGCACGTATTTCACTTCATGAAACTTGTTTGAAACACAAACTTTACCGTAGTCACACTACTACAGCACAGGCGTTATTATAGTACGTAGTAGCAAAACGTCATCAAGTGAACAAACAAAAAATGCAAATCTGCTCGTATTGCATAGCTATGATATTTCCTGCTTTGACGTTTTTTTTTATATCGGGTGGTAAAGCTGTTACCAAACATTACTTGCGACCAACTAGCTATGATTGAAACAGCAATTTTACAATATTTTGAAGAAGGTATTAGGTGCAATAGCTAGCTCACTTCAGCAATTTCTTGAAAGTTGGGCTATTGCCGCCATTTTCCGTTATTGGAACTGAATGTGACATGTTAGGTCGGCATTGGTTTAAGTCAGTCCTTTAAAAATGCGGAAATGCGTTTTTAGGTAGCCTTGTTATTTCATTTGGTCTTCGACGTAGGAATTTTAGCTGTTGGCCTATCGATATATGTCATAAAATATGTAAATGCAACGAACCCTTCAGCTGTTTCTTTAATATTTAATGAACTGAACGACATGAAGCTGTTCGATACATCCAGATATGAAGTTTAGCTAATTGTTGCAGGGATGCAGATATGAAATTTGCTGATTTCGCCCCCTTCATAATGTAAGAGCTGGACTCGGGCCCCTATGCTGTTCGGGCGTTACGGGAAGTTTACTTGTAATGATGATTTAATGTCTTGCATATCAATTAACCAAGGAATAATTTCTTCAATTTTAATCAAGTTGTTGATCAGGAAACCTAGCCTGCTACGTTACGTATAATCTCCATTGCGTCGTTCGTGTATAAAATAGGGAACTGATCATAGGATGTACAGCTAAAAATTGGTAAATTCAACCAATGAAGGTGAGCACATGGTACAGTGTAAAAATTTTATATAGAAACAGTGTGCGCCTACAAAGTTATATTAGCGATTCTGCCTGCTGACCACTTTTAACACCATATTGTGAAACGTAAGTATTTTATCACCCTTTTGCCATTTATACTGTTTAACCAACGTGCGTGCATGTCTCCTATTGTTGGTGCAAGATGAGCTTCATTCACAGTCACACCAGGAAAACTAGGCTTGTTTTTATTTTGCAGAAGGCGTTATGATAACCTTTTGCGGTATATAAGGTATCGACCCATCATTCCATTTCTTATCTATATGACGCTGTTCACTCTGCTGCTTGCGCCATTGCGATAAAT
This sequence comes from Clavelina lepadiformis, assembly GCF_947623445.1. Taxonomy (NCBI): domain Eukaryota; kingdom Metazoa; phylum Chordata; class Ascidiacea; order Aplousobranchia; family Clavelinidae; genus Clavelina; species Clavelina lepadiformis. Next base: position 5,656,685 of record NC_135241.1, on the reverse strand, counting down.
TCTAATTAGTTTTACATTTTTAAAACTTTGGCTGGCAAGTTTTTTTAAGTCTGCTAGTCACTTGTATTTAAACATATAAATTATCTTTTTAAAAACTTGACGTAAGCGTTTTCGTGAGATGAAAAGCCACAAGGGAGTTATTTCAAACTGTTAGTGCTACTTACTCTGAACCGATTTCTTGCGACATTAGCCAGTTGGTGCGATACCTACTTAAGCAAGTGCGTTTACAGTTTCGTTTCGATGCTTTAGTTAACTAAAGTCAAAGTACCTTTGATAGTCCATTTGGAAATCTGATAATTCATTTTGGTTTTTAAAACCGGAATTGATTTCTTAACTTTTACAGGACATTTTTTAGAAGTTCTGAACCTATTATTTTGTTTCGTCTATCGCAGAAAAAGTTTTTCCTTTAATCGTGTAACATGACGTCAAAAAATAACACGAGTCATTTCAGAGTTTTTGTATTGTCACTAAAAGCCGTTTTCGGCTTTGCTACAGGTTGTCTGTGCCAAAGAAAATGTTCCTTAAATTTACCTCTGCTGCTGGACTTGGATAAAATTCACACATTTTGCTTCCACTGGTACTGCTGTTCATTTCAAACTAGTTTAAACCAGCTTTGGTTTAGCTGCCAAAACGACACCTACTTGCTTCTTTGGCTAGCTTTGACATCAAACAAACCGTCTTAACATTTGAATAATTACTGGGTTAATTTTAAGCATTTTGTTTTTCTAAAAATTACTGTGTGTAAGTCCCAGTATACAATGCTTCCGTAATGGTAACTAAGAAGTAAGTAACGAAAAAATTCGCAACAGGTCTCGCCAGAACGGCAGGTGTATTTGTACCGCGCGCACAGGGTAAAAACCTGAAAAGTTAGAGCGCGGCAATGCAGTGATTTTTTTATTGGTTTACTTAAACCTCTGAGCCACGTACTTACTGATGATGATGACTGATTGATTTCTTCGTGCGAGGCTTCTCTCTCAGGCGTTTTGCCTTTTTGAACTTTTGTTGATGACATGTTGGCTACGTGGCAATGACCTTAGCCATTTTTCTCTGATCTTTTTGTTTTATTTGAAGTGCACTGTAACAAAAAATGCATTAATGACAATGCATATGTACTATTTTTTTGCCAGAAATCTGAACGTAGTTTGTTTGTATTGTGGTATGTTATACCAATTAGTTCATTTTGGTCTTTGTGTAGTAATTATCATTTCTCAGAATCGACCCAAGCAGTCCAAAAAAACGTATGGTTTGTTTGCTAATAGCAATTCTGGCAATTCTCTACTTGCGTATACTGTTAAGCCTTAACGTTGCTCGTTCTTTCCCTCTCCGTTGATCGTCTGTGAACGTACCTGTCGCTCGACAATCCCTGTTTATTTGAGTACGTACACGGCTTGCGAGTTTGGATGAATTGGTTATGACAAACGATTTGCGCTCGCTTTTCTAAGGCGATGGTGTACATGAGTGCCGTCAAGCGTAAAACATTCTAAACTCAATTAATGGCGGTGATCTCGGGAACATAAGTCTTTATCGCCCTTGCTAAAAACCTGGCCGTCCGTTGTTCTGTTCGTTTTCTTGCTGCTTTGGCGGCGTATTGTAGCAACATGTCCGGCTTTGCGGTCGGCCTGACAAACTCCTTATAAGGTTAGTTGGGCCCGCCTCTTACGGACCTTGACCACAATGTGTGATTTATAATAAAGAAACCAGTAGGAGGTAGCATCGACCAACTGGCGTTTCTCCCGGCTACACCACCACATCGGCCACTTGAATCTCGTCCCATTGAACCTCTTCGCATTGTCATTTAGCATCATTAGACTTCCGTATGAGCTGAAAGGTTCGCAGGACAGACAAGAGATACATAAATAATGTCTATTGCGAGGCCTGTCTGAAAAACGTGGCCGAATCGCGTTCAAGTACTGTTACTCATGAATTCAGTTGTCGTTCGTCTTCCATACGAGCTTAAATTAAATATTAAAGAAGGCTTACAACGAATACAGAGGCTTTGTGCTAGACATTGTTTCGAATATATTAAGGCGTCACCGTTACACAACCGTGCGGACCACAGACCAAGTTAAAACGTGTGTGCAGTGAAGCGGAATTAGCCGTGAACTTGGGATAGGTTTTGTTTAGTTTAGTCAGTGACCTACATCTGCTGGTTACTTCATTCATACAAGGAACGATGCACGAAGGTTATAGACGAGACGGTCGTCATTGAATACGATTGGTTGCTTGTACCGGATTGGTCACTCTTAAGTGTTCGGTTTTACGTCATAGCGCACGAGACATTCCTTATTGTAGGCGTCGGTGTGAAACGCTAGCCTATCTGGGCTTGTACGTTTAATTTTTACAAAATCGAAACCTTATATGAGAAAAGTAGTAAATGAGCCTATTTTCGATTTGGATGATCGTAGAGTTGAACTTGACTTTGAGTTATGTCACGTTTCTAAGCATGACGTTTGAATTGTTGGTGCGTTGTCAAGTGTTAAGCATAACACCGAATTTTCAGGCAACGAAAGTTTGAGCAGTAGCAAGACCAGATCATCATTCTAATACTCAACAATGGTTATGTAATAAACTGGCATTTTGTTTGTCATATTGTCGTGAGCTTTTACATGGATTTAACTGGGAGTTATTTTTTGGTAGTTTTTGGTCTAAATGGTTGCTGAAAGGGGAAAAGGGGTTTTCCACCTTCACCATTGTGTCTGGAATGTTTTAGGTATTGTAGAATAAGAATGACGTGTCCTGTATGGTGAATACGTTTCACATTGGTCAAGCGAGTTTTTCATGTTATTACAACGTTCTTTTCAGGTAGAAGACTGTAGAATGTTATATACAAATTAGGCTGAAAAGGAACAGCACGAAAGTCGTGACTTCAAAAATCTTTTTTATGTTTGACTTGAAGCGAATATCCGGTACAAAATGGCGAAAAGAAGTTTTATTTCAAGGTAGTTAGAATGGTAAGTTGCAAGTAAATTGGTAATTGTGCAGGCCTATTGGTCTTACAGACGGTCTTAGTTCAGTAATAATTTTTGATTTCATGGCATTAATGGGAGATTCGGCTGAGATTTAAATTTTTATTAAATTAATTTAAAATATATCGTTGTTTGCATTTTGCCGCTTTTACTTATAAGTTTTAATAGTACTGTAATTTTATAATTTTTTCATAATACTGTAATTTCGAGCAGATGCCATTCTTAACTAATTCTATCATAAGTACCCCACCTGCTTTTATTAATATTTTATCCAACAGCCTGGTAAAGTAATAAAAATAAAATATGGTGGTAATGTATACTTTTATGCGGTGGAATACAGAAATTTATTTTTTCTGCATTAATTTTTTTAGGAATTCTAAACTTTTAATGAGAAATGAGTTGTGAATTCTGATGATTAATTTTCATCAGTCACTCAGAAGAAAAGTTTTATATTGGTGCATGCATGCAGCACAACATTTCTAAAGTTTTTACAAACTATCTCAAGCTATATGCTACGGTATCTGTTAGCAAATTAGACCTAACAGTAATATAATAATTCTGTCATATCTGCTGTAGGCGGCTTATTTTATTCTTAGTGTCTTTCCGATTTTGGCAAACGTAGTAAATGCCACATGAACTCAACAATAATAAAAAAAAATAACGTAAAAATTCACTAAACGCCAATAAACGGTAAAATAATTAAAATTGTTTACTTGTACAATAAACTAACTTTCCTGTTCTAAGATTATCGCAGTGCTACGTATACTTCCATGTAAAAAGTAATACCTAATCACTGCTGTGCAAAAATAGCTTGCATATTATATATCCTCTCGACGAAAAACTCTTAAAATTGAATCAAATCCGTTAGTTTTCTCAAAGTTTCGATGAAGGTATAAGTTTAGTTAGGCTTATATTGCAGTAGCCTGCAGTTAATGCACCCATAGGTATCATATTGCATCTTTAGCCATTTTAAGTTGTTGCGAAGTAAACGGTTTATATCGTGTTTTTTGGGCATTTTAAATTGTAAGCCCAGATCAATGATTAACTTTTTCCTTCTTACCAGAGTCCTTTGTTCGTCACTGTCAAATGTCGTCACCGTCAAATGTCGTGTGCCCTGGTAGTAAAAACTGTTTAATGAATTTTATTAGTTTTACCGGTAAGTTACGAAGTATGATTGTTGTTAAACTTGTTTTATTGTTTGTAATAACGCACACACTTTGGACCCCTAATTAAATAATTGTTATAATGGTAATAAACATTTTTATACGAACCATAAATCAATCGGTAGATATTTACTAACTTTTTGCAAATTTTGAATCGCTACCTTTTTAAATAGTTAACCTTTTTTGTTGATCAGCAAAAATCTTATATCCCTGCTGTTTTGTCGCTGGTTATTGGCTGGCTATTTAACTGTTTTCACTTTAAAACTATATGGTTTACACTACACTGTGTACTACACTGTATTACACAAAGGTTTGTCCCGTGAAAGTAGAAATTTGCCTATTAATCATACATAAACGCTACGGGGTGTTCTATATACATGTAAGCCTGTTGTAAACCTTTTAGCCTTTCGCAAGCGCGGCGAAATTTTGAATTTGCTTATTCATCCGCATATTGGTTGGTCTGTGCCACGTGGTCATATAAGTATGTTGTATACCAAATTTCGAGCGTCACAACTCACACGCTAAACTTTTTTATTGCTTTAGCTTGGATGAAGGCGAAGTCAAAGAATATCTTGTCATCGGCCTTATAGCTGAACTCCCATTTAAAGCCGACATACCGGAAAATGTGCAATTTTTTTCATACTCCTTCGATTGGTGAATGAGCAAGATTTTGTGAGTATTTTGGAAGGCAAAAGCTGAGGAAAGACCGAAATGGTGTTTGAACCACATTTACTTAGTAAATCAGAGAGATTTTCGTGGGTCACCCTTAGTTGACTACAGTTAAGTGGGAAAATCCCACCTTTACATTCGTGATTTCACTCTCACCCGTACCTGAAATGCTTAGGTCAAAACCTCAGCCAGTCATGCCATCATGTTTACTTGCGCAAGTGCATCACGTCCTGTTTAAAGAAAATGAGCTCAACTGACACACAACTAGCAGGACAAACGTTAACGGATGTGCAATGCGTTAGCGTTGAGCCCGCAGCATTTTGAACATACTGATTTGTTCAAAGTTTTTCAGCAGACGAACCGGTTTTTTGTAGCCGCAAAACCAACTCATTGCGACTACATGTTACTTGTAAGACTGCCGTACGCTGAGTAATTGTTTAATACTCTTTAATACATAACCCAGCTCGTTAGGTAGATTTTCGTGGTGGATTCATACAACGCTTGATTGATGCACATAGGGACCACCTTGCAGAGACTACACGTTTTTTTAAAAACATCTTCATTTAGTTTGAACTCGGTTTATTTTTTAATTCGATTTACTTAATTGTGTATTCCATTCTTCCTAACTCGCATTGTGGCAACGTCAGCCAAATGGCAATTATTGGATGGATATTTACCCCGCCTGAGTGTTTCTTGTGACGATGACGTTGTTTAGTCTGTGTTGGGTTGGGACGCTAAATTCTATTTGACTTGGCAACATCGCTTGTCTGTTACCTTTTCCGTTTCCTGGTTCGCGCGTGTCTGCTGCAGAGTGGATTGATATCTCCGGTTTCATATGGCAAAAGCGCGGAAAATTTAGTGCCGTAGAATTTTTGGTCATGCTTTCTCGGCGGTTTTTTGTACGTTAAATTTTAACACATTTTTGGCGTCTGTAAGGTTGTATGGTTAATTTATTTAAATTGCTTGAAATGTTTGGTAAAAATGCAATTTTTAGCCACGTCAAGTACAGCTAAATTGGGCCAGTAACGTATCCACATTGTCACGTATTCCTCATCACCTTCTTAATTTGGACATTCGAGGCGGCGTAGAACTGTTTTTATATTTATACGAAAGACCTGCGACAAAATAAATCTATAGAATAATTAGGTATACCTCGCGTCAGAGTACCATTGAACACCAAATCTAAAATGTTGTTTTTACACGACATGCAAAGTCCCCTTGCTTTTGCAACGCATATTTGCTGTTTCTTATCAACGAAATAACTTGAAATTCGTCTGCTTGCAGCGGTTTAAATACGTTACGTTTATATAACTTACATGGTGTTTTGCGTCGCAACTTAAGAACTGCTTCGTTGCTTTAATAGCTTCACTAATTTCAGCGGAAAATTACAAGGATGCAAAATCTTTAAGAATAGCCCAGCGGTGAAATAAATCCCTATTTATATATACTGTATAGTATTGATCGTTTTAATAAGCTCGTATGTTATTGGAGGCATTTCAAACATATCGCCATTTTTACAGCCATGCTTACTTCAAGAATTTCAGTATATTTTACTGATGTTAAAAGCAAAAAGGGTTTGTTTGGAAGAAAGATGCCAGAATTTTGGCTCATAAACAGGAGATAGTGAGACAAGTTTTCCATAAGCCGCTATCGCCTGAGGACAAGCATTTCGCGATATTGGTCATAATACCTTTCACGTGTTTCGGCTTGTGTAGATTATTATAATGCTTGGTACAAGAAACCGGCGTTAGGTGTGTGGTATAGTTTTGCATGATGAAATGCTTGTGCTGCGCCGTAACGGCTGCAAAACATCCTTAATAGTGACAACCTTTAAATAAACTTTTTTCAAGATTCAGTTTCTATACCTTTACTGCATAACATAAACTGCCACGACGTTTTGCTTCGTGGCATGTAGGGCATCTGCATATAAAGAACTTGCCTTTTACCCTTTACATATTCCTGAAACCAGAGTCGATTTATTGGGCCCATTTCTCTTGAACAAAAGTTAGGTTTTTTAAGTCATGGAAAAGTTTGAAAGTTCCACTGGAATACCGGATGTGAGTATTTTTGTTTGTTTTTTTTTCAAAATGTTACTCATGCCTATGCAGCTCCATTGTAAGGGGGTATGTCCGGCTCTTCTGCGCTTTTCGTAATAAAATCAGTCTATGGATGAGCTCATAACATTGCACGGAGTTGTACGGATGTTTGATGTAAAAATTCCGACCCGATCGATTTAATTCCTGTCGCAGTAGGCGCCAGAATTCTCAAGGAAAATATACCGCAGCTTAAAGCCTGTAATATTGCCAGTGAAAATAGCCTTTCGCAGTGCTGTTGGTTCGTTCAGATTGTTAGCTATCTACCGGTTCCGGGAAAGCGATCGATTAAGGTTTATTGTTCTTGGTAAGGAAGTTTTCCGTTTTCCAAGCACTTCAAGCCAGAATGTCTTTATAAAGTAACTTTATAACATTGTTCTTCAACGTTTTGGTGTCGTTACCCCCTGCAGTGGTGTGACAGATCACCATTACCCCTACCGTTAAATAACTTCCAACACTTGTGCGTTGGCAAAAGAGTTTATTCAATTCAAAAAAATTAATGTTGCGATGGAACTTGCATAAAAATTAGTCTATTTCTGTGTTATTTATTTCTGTATTATTATTTATCAGTCAATTGAATTTTTTTGAAAACAACTATTTCTTTATAAATAAGTTCCTCGTTACCCCTAGAATTGATTTCATTACCACCCTGCCCCCCCCCCTGCAAACGGCTTTATTATCCCTTAGTTTTAGGAACCTCAAGGCTTATAAAAATTTAAAGCTACGAAGCCATGTTTTATGTCCATGTTAAATTCAGCCGAACCATACACGATGATATTGAGCATTGAATAGAACTGTTTCGTGCTTGATCTGCTTGTGGCCATACGACAAAATCGTTAATTAATCTTATTGCACGGCTTTATTGCGAAATGTTTTGTACGGCTGGAAATTGGAAATGTATATTTTAATAATACGTGCCATCAGCAATCTAGCATTTCGTCTTTTGCTGCGTTTTTTCTAATTGCCTGCTCCGTTTTCCATAATGACTAAGAGTTTTTTTTACTTGACAGAGGATTGCGTTTTCGTTTGCTTTAGTTATGACAAAGAACGATTGTCTATTGTCGGAAACCACTAATATGACGTCAATGACTATTCAGTCACAAAGTCCAAGATTTTTATCGTTTCGCCGGCATTATTATGCCTTTGTATATTTGCTTATCGTCTCATTTGTTTGGCCGGGGATCCGTGACATTTTTATTTGTAGGTCGATCACGTCCTTCGCCTTTGTAACATTTTGCTCTCTTGCACCCTAAAGCGACGTCAAAAAAGGTTTTGACGTTGTCAGTTTCTTTGCGGGCTTCACTTCAACCTTTTCACCCTAGAGAATCGTACATTTTTTGGTAACCTTTTCAAATCTTTGGCTGTGGCGTACGTGCTTGGCATAAAACATCTTTCTTACGCAATGCTTAGATTTGAGACACCGACGAATTCTGCTTTCTTCCAAAAGGAAGTTCCTTTTTCGTGGATCTGCCACCCACCTATTCTAGCTTGTGTCTTGTCTTAGTTAATCTCAAGCTCGAGTTTATGGGTGTCAGAACTCACGAATTTTCTTCTTTTCATTTTTCGTTAGCTTTATTGTACGCAATGGTCAAAGGTTGATTTTGAGCGAGTTTGCGCTGTTTTAAATTTGCATAGTTCTAAATGTAATGGAGATTTCACAGTTTTTTTGGTTGGATTTGGGTTATTTTTACATGTCATCAAAGCAATTTACATTCCAATTTTGTCTTTGAATTAGTTTGCAGAACCCCGTAAATTCCATTTGAAAATCGAAGTCTGAAAAGCTGAGTTCTGAACTAAGAGAGGTTGTAGCTTCCTGTTTAAAGAAATGTAGCTTTAACATTAATATATCGGAATGGAAAGTTTTCTGCATACCGTAACCGTGCCCTATATGAGGTAGTTGGTTAAATAGTTATATCACACCCTCGTGGAGATGACTATTTAACCTTCTAGCTTATCCAAGGCCGGTAGATGTCGCCGCAGATACAATTACATGAGAATGTAGATACCCATTTCTGCTGTCCGTTTTCTTGAATTGCTGATTTGAGGTCATGACTTTAGAAAAAGGTTGAATCAGGTAGAGTGCTTGTTGCATTTGGTGGTAGGTGTCCCTGAGACCCTAAAACGTGATTTTTGCGTCACGATGACCTCACGCGCTAGGTTCTCAGTACATTTACTATCCTAGTGTTCGTCCTAAAGTCGATGTTCGATTTAAGTTTTCAGACAATTTCAAAAAAATTGTTCAATTTTCTACAATGCTATGAAGTAAGGGAAGTCGAGGTTTCTTTTCAAAAGGTACAAACATGTAAACAAAGCAACAGTCGGGAATTTGCATTTTCATTTAGTAATTAAGTTGTTATCAAAGCGTTTCTCGCCATCGTTTTTTTGGCTCCCACTATATGTGAAAAGCTCCTGTAGAGCTATCTTAATGAGCTGCATACTTTTAGTGTATTTATGCATGTTTTTCCGATGCAGAATTACTTCTTTATTCCCGCACACCAACTTTTATGTAATTAAATACAAGCCACCAAGCGTATATACTAGGCTACAATCTCGTGCAACATTTTCAGCTCTATAGCAGGGGTTCCCAAACTGAAATACATATATTCCCAGATAGGTACGTTCGGACTTTTCGAGATGCATATTCCACCTGCCTCTTTTTTGTGACTGATTAACTAGACTTGGTTGTGGTATATTTTTCACATGTCATCGCTAGCTTTTTTCAGGAAATGTTGAAATTGCGTTGTTCTACCTTTGCATGGGCGCTAGCATATAAACATATGAATACGATATGTGTAACATACATAGGAATACATGTTATAGGTAGATATACGGTGTTTCAAAATTGTTTTATTCGGTCTTACAAAATCGTTCTACATGACGTTTCTATAGTGTACACTGTACACCATAAAATGGCAGCTAGTGTACGTAACTATTAATATAAGGCTACCTTTTGTTTCAAGGCATTTTGAAGCAAGAAAACCCAAAATTTTGCGCTTCGCCCATTTTAGGCGGTGCGGAACGACATCGTGATTAGAAATATTTTGGCCTCCCTCAACGCGATCCTAAATACACCATTGTCTTTGGGTAAAACACTTTTCACAATATATTTCCGCCTGGGAGATAGATTTTTAGAAGGCAACGCATTGATGTTGTAGCCATTACTACAAGAGTGCAATTAGTCGAAAACAATGAAGCTAATTGCAGCTCTTATACCCCTATTGGGCTATTTTAGCGTTAGAAGAAATCAGTTCCAAATGGTATATAAATCATTAACGATATAAAGAACGTTCTTTTAAGAAAGTTCTTTATATCGTTGGTATAATCAAGTAATAGCTTTTAGCTTCAACGTAAAATGTTTGTTATATATGGATAATAATTAAGCTATACATGAGGAGAGTGAGTAAAACTTACAGCAGAGCAAATTCGGCTTAGTAGTTAAAAACATGACAGAAGTGCAGGGCTATGTATAAAAGCCCAAAATGCACCGAAAAACAAATTTTGAGAACCACTGCTCTAGTTTTAACTGGAATTGGATCACACGGAATTTGAACGCAAAGCACCGAAATCTTTATAGAGCTCAAACATATGCAATTACATAATGTCTAGACCTAGAGCATACGTGTCAAACTCCCGGCCCGCTTTACAATAAAACTTGGCCCGCGAGATCATTGTACAGTATAGCTTACTATTTTCAAGCAAGAAACAAAATTATAACAAATCGCACAATACAGCAGCACAGCAGTTGTCCCATCATACGATAGAATAAATCAATTTATTCTAACGCTTGTAATTTAGGCCGCTTTTTTCTTTATTGTTTGTTAATTCTTTAATGCTTTTGCAAGGAGATGAAAGAAACATAATGATGTAAGAGAAGAACAATCAAAAATAGCCCAGTCAAAAATCGTCAAAAATATCAAAAATTTGGTTTTGTTTCGCCGCCTGTTCCAATTCATGTACTCGTGTCACGAAATGTTCAATCAAGTTTTATCCTTACGGCCCGCGGCGTTAAATAAGTTTTAAGTTTTGGCCCCTGTAGCGATTGAGTTTGACACCCCTGGTCTAGAGCTACATGAAGTTTTGTTGGCCTTAATTGGTTTCAACGCGTTAATACGCCTAAGTTCATAATGTATGGTTCGTATCGAAACACACATTCCATATTTTCAATATTTGTGCATATTTTTGCCGTTTAATCTTACAGTAACAAGGAATCCATCAGTTTCTGGTTTCCATATTTGCGATGACAAAATAGCTTTGTTTGAAGTCAGCAAATACTAGGCAGTTCCTGGTAACCACCAAAATTAATTAGGTATACTGATAGGAAACTCCATTTAATATAATTTTATCAAATAAAATGAAAATAATATGTATGTTTTGTCAATATCACCGACAAAGAAGCACCCTAACGTGTGTCAGGTGACCAGAAGTAAAGATGCTGTTTATTAGCTCAAAACGAAAGTGTATTTTAGGTATGCTTTCACTCATCAACATAACCTTTATACATGTCAAGTTAAATTGTTCGTTCCACATGTACAAGATTATGTTTCGATAGTATGCTTAACGGGCCTAAAACTTCACCTAATTTAGAATATCATTTAATTGCACATTTTTAATCTACAGTATGCAAGGATAAAACAGCTAGATCGTAAGAAAATATAGATTTCAAAGTGTTAAACAGTTGCTTTTAAAAAAGCTATACATATTTGCTATAGCGATATCATAGTAAGGACGACATAAACATAATTATCGCTTTAAGATAAACTACACAAATAACTGCACATTCTTTGCTGCATCGCAGTCCACAGTGTCTGCATGAAACAAGCGATTTTGGGACAAGTAGTTAGTTATTATACAATTTATATCTTTTAATATTGGGGGTATGGATCTGAGGACACATCATCATAGATATCTGCAAGATCCAAATCTTCACGATTCATGGGAGGTGGCGATCGCATTGGGGCTACGTAATCTGTATCATTAGTTGCATTGATAACAGCTGTTATTGACCACAGCGTTTCACTTATACATTATAATTACCCTACTTTAACAACCTTAATTTCTAATCGAATTTAAGTTTACGTCCCACCTGTTGCGTCGTTAAGTTGAAGTTTTGCTTTTAGAGTCATGGTTTCGGTTTGTACCATTCCTTGATTTGTATTACCTCCAGTCTTGTTATTTGTTGGCATGTTGCTGCAGGCGTCGTTGTAGGCAAGGTTTGAGGTGGATGTCGTCATTATTTTTTGTAAGACGGCCGAATTTTTGTCTGAAGCTTATCAATCAACACAAAATAAATTCACAAAGTTTACAACAATATTTATAACTAACTTATTTAAAGCAGAATTCCGACAAAACGTTTTGAAGCTCGTTATAACCAACCTGAATTTTTGAGTTTGTTTGTCAACTTTGAATACTGACAGGCTATAATTACCAAAACCACGAGTGCAATAACTACAGTAACTCCAGTGACCAGCACAATAAGTAAACTTTGATTTAGAGTAAGAAACCCGTCTCCGACCGCAGGAGTTCCAGTTACACTTGAAGACATGTGTAGTTAACACCACAGCAAATTGGTTTGTAAACTGATTTATTGTTGAGATCCTCTGTTATTAGGAGCTGCGAAACAATAATGCGTAGGCTTACGCAGAAAAAAATACAAAAAGTTGAAACACTTCAAAACACACAAACTATTTTCTTGAGATCTTCAGCACTAAAGTCTTCAAAAGAATTTTGTGTTCATTTTCTTAATAGAAGGAAATAAATTTTATTCCATAATAATAGCAGCAGGCTAAACAACTTCGCTTTCGAATAATTCAAAGCAACGAGACAATGTTGTGCTTTCCCGATTAACTTATACTTTTCTTTCCAAACAATCTCACCTTTAGCTAGCTTGACGAAGTTTCACTAACGCTGGAAATCTCGTTGCTCTAGCTCTTCTCATTTAAACATGATGGAAACAGACATTTTTAGGATGTAATTTATTGTTTGTTGGTCTTCATAGTGAAAGTTTGATTTGCTTGTTTGTCTGCACTAACCCGTAGTGTTGAGCAACAACGTTATTACTCCCGATACACCAGTTAAAAGTGGCCATGGAATAAATTATTACTGAAAATCTATTTTTTCAAATTTACTTTTCCGTAGAAACGCTTGTAGTTCAATGCTGCAGGAAGAGTTGTTCTAAAACATGAACAGATTAGTGTAGTTATCTAAAGGAGTTGCTTGTTACATATGTTTTCCTCCACTTTCGCTTACTCCCATAAAGGCAATACTTAAGACTGGGGTTTTCCAGTCGCCTAACCCTAAGATTTCCAGCAAACAACAAATTTATTTCCTTGTATTATATCTGTTTAGAAAACTCTGACTTACACTTAATCCTTAACACTCCTTTGTCGGTTTATGAAAATTTCTCTTATAACAAAAATGCTTAGGCAACGTCATTTATTAATTCTGACTAATGGAATTATAGACTCACAAAGGAAACATTAAGCTGTGTCTGAATGCCAATGTCAATACATTTCCCGACCAAATATTAACAAAGATAGTAAAGAACATCTTGGAGTTGCTTTGGTGAGCAATGGTATGTATATTGTGACGTCATTCTAGGGCCTAGGCGAAGTATATTTCCAGGTGACGATAAACTAGTATCGTTTTTTTAGTGGTCTTCCCTTGAAAACGCCAAATGAGACTGGTTTATGACTACTGTGAAAAGCAAACGATTATAAAAATTCATTCATTAAATGACATAACTTTTTAGAAGAAATACACTTGTGTTTGATTTCTATTGGTTAGTAATAAAAAGTCTATTTGCTGTTATCCTACTGTAATATCATGAAACTAGTAACCAACGTAGCTGTGGGGGAATTAATTTATTGCACAAATATGAGAAAACAGATAGTAGAACACAGTATGAGCAAATTTACACTGGAAGATTAACATAAGTTATCATGTCTGAGTTCTTGTTTCGTCCTTCGTATTTAGAACTTTTTTGCATTGTGAGTATACTTTAAATGATCGGAAAATAATATCGGCTTGCTACTTAGCCCTACATACTTCTTAGCATGTTTATTCTAAAATTTGTATATGAACTCTTTAGCCTGTAAAAAATCTGGAGAATCTGCTGAATGAACTAAACAAATTTAAATTATGTTTCACATGCAAATTTACTCTTATTCGTTTGAGCTGATGGTTCTTGGGCAACCGAGAATAATTGTCGGGACAGTCGTGACACTCTAAGTTGTGCTGATGTCATCCTAAACGCGCAGAAGAAGGTCATGGTAGATGCTAAAGCAATCAAATATGATATGGCACACAGATTGTTTCTTCACACCACACTCACAGGCCGCAAAGTTTACCATACTGGAAACTTTAATCGAAGCCAGTACGGCGTACGCAGGAAGTCGTATCGAGGCCATCATATGGACAGCAACAGCCATTGGGGCGGGAATTGGAGTCGGAAATGAACCTACGAAATCTAGCAGAAATTAAATTCAAAATAGGTTTTGTAATCATAGTTACGCGACAGGAGGACATAAGTTGTGATATTATTTGTCTCAAACACTTCGGTCGAAAATCCAAGGTTGTATCCTACTAGTAATCTTGTATGAACTAATTTTAGTAATTGTAAGTAATTAGCACTACCCTTTCAAAGCTGAAGTATTCCAACTTATGCACAACTGAAAATACAACATTGTCATTATCCTGAATTGCATCTCACCATAATAAACGTGTTTTTACGGCTATATCAGAGATGTGTGTTTTCTACAGAACTTTTGTATGAAGTGATATTCTTTCGTTAACTGAAGGCGTGCTTCGTTTTTGTAATACAGGGAATTTTTGTAAATGCTCCGCCAATTTTTGACATCCAATTTATACAGCGAATTCGGGTTATTTCAATTCTTACCAAAAATCATCAATTTTGATACTGTATAAGTTTTGTCCGCCTATGCCCTATAACCTTGTGCGTCTCAGCGAGATATATTAATGTATCACTAAAACGACCACAATTGATTTAATGCAAGTTTGGGGTAAAAGCATACATACACTTTTCCCTGTAGACATGAAGATAGATCGTCCAAAAAGTATAGGTTATTCGACTTGCTCAATGTCATCATAAATGAACGCAATGTTTAGAGCCTTGAATGATATTGGGTCTTGCAACCGTTCAAGACAATCGTCAAAGCGGACGCTATATACTAGGCTATGCCTTGGGTGAAGTCATTTTGTTTTTACTCTTCACCAAATTTGTCAAAGAGAAAGTAATTATTACGCAATCTTTTCGCTGATGTCATCCAAAACCAGGCCTTTAGCGTCCTTGCGTGGATAGAAAGGATTCCTTTTCACTCCGTTCGGGAGCATGCTATATTTCAGGTTTTTGCGATAATTATTTGGCTGCTACTATTTCACTGGAAACAATCGCGCGTTCAAAGCTATTTTTCACAGTTTCTTGCGAACGTAACTTAAACGTTATAATATAGTAACCTAAACTTAACCTATATCTACTTCCTAATTTAACTTTATCTCAAATAAAACCTAAAATGGCTAAAATCAACATTTTGCATTAGCTTTCTTTACCTAGCCGCCTATCTAGAAACAGGCTACCTGACCTACTTTCGATGAAAAAGTCATATAATAGCTTATACGTTTTTGAAGCCTTGCGCATGAAGGGACGAATTTTTATATTAAGGATGAATAATGTCATATAGTACTTTCTACTTACGCTGTTGGTCTGATTCCAACATTTTTGATTATGTTCCCGTTTTGATCTTATTTCATTATTGAAGGTATGGACACTCTTCACCATATAAGTTAATAGCTGTAGCCCTGGCTATTTTGCTCGTCGCGAATCGTTTGCTTTGTTAGTGACTGTTTGTAAGCAATTTCATACTATTAGCCTAACACCTAACATATATTTATATAAATTATCCTACTCCTGTGATAATCTGCCAGTCTGTTCTCTTACTTCTAGATTGCTAAATTCGTCTCCAGTGTAGAAAACCTCTAAACTATTAGTTAATAATTATTAGCAACAAAGGGTACGCAACACTGTTTAAGTTAGGTAAACCAGAAGAGGATAGTTAATTAAAATCTGATACGAGATTATGAAATCGTGAAAGGGTATAGCCTATAGGTTAATAGACAGAATTATAAGAACGTTAAGGTCACAAGATATTGCACAATTCTTAATTCATGCACCATCATACACAAACTCAGAATTTATTTAACGTCGCGGGCCGTAAGGATAAAACTTGAAATAGTTCAATGTATAAAGTAGCATTGCGGGCCAAGTTTTATTGTTAAGCGGGCCGAATGTGGCCCGCGGGCCCGGAGTTTGACACCTATGGCTTACAGTTTGCTTACATCAAAGGTGTTCAAAGACATAAATATAGCTTACACTATCCTCGCCCACACAACCAATCTTTAAATATATTTTTTTCACACTACTAATGTATAGTTTTTATGGAAGAATTCCACATCGGTTTCTCTCCTTGTTGAATAGTTAAACTGCTATTGATCACGTCACCAACAGCAGCCTGTCAATCACTGGGCAGGAAGTATTGCTATTGGAAAACAGCAGGCTGCAGCACCCGCTCTTCTCGTTACGACTCCGCCTTTTAGCGGTGGAGGGGCAGGTTGGATTCCGAGAAATTACTGGTTCAATGCTTGCTGAGGGTACCCCGCTGAGCCTTGGCAAGGCACTTAACTACTGACATGCCTGAAGATTGAGTTAATAGGTATGCCCAATTTGGCCACATAAGAAGAGTCGAATGCATAAAGAAAAAGGTTAGGTTACATCTTATAACCAAGTTTGCCAAACCAGTTTTGATAGTCCACTATTTGGAATTGTGACTGTGTTGAGATCATGTGTGTAAGTATAACAGTGTATGCATGTGTTGTTACTTCTTTCTTTGCATGACACTTTGTCAATGTAATGAACTATCGAGCATATTACCAGTTCGAAACAATGGGTGACATGCGAAAAAGTAAAAATAAAAATTGATGTAATACATTGATTTTAGGTTTGGATTCATGTTTATGCGATCTGAACAATAACTATTTTAGTTTTTAATGAGAATACCTACTTGTAATTTCTACCGCGCAATAAACATTAACTGTTCCCGTTGACTTGTTCGAAACTATGACTTGGAGTTGCTACCAGCCTAGCAAAATCAATTTCAAGTTTTATCATCCAATCACAGTGGAAGAAAATTTTTGTTGCATAAATTTTATCATCTGTCTTTGCAGGACACAAGGTTGCTGAACTCAAATATGACGTTTGTTTTTTTCTCAAAGCTACAGTTTTTTTTGCAGTTTTAAAAATTCATTTTTTGCAAAATTTCTCTTTTTTAATGCTGAATTCTATAACTTTTGTAGAATATAATGTTAGCTGTAGGCCAGGTTGCTTAACGTAGGCAATATATTTACAATATGTGTAGGTGATATCAAAAAAGAAGAGATATATATGACAAAAAAACAAAAGGAACGGTGTAAAAAGTAACAGAATGAATTAACCTGTCTCAAATAGCCCATAGTGAAAAAGGTTACAGATAATGAAAGCACAAACGCTTTTATATGAAATTCAATTTAGGGTGTTAAATAAATGATAGTCCACGACTGCGAGCATAAAGGGCCACATTATGGTTTGAGGAGAACATTGTGGGCCGTAAATGGGGAAACTCCAGTGTTAGCAAAGTTCACTGTTATAATCGACTTAATGCTTTGCTGCACGACTAATAACGTACTCTGTGATACTTTCTCCTTGTTTGCAACAAAATGTTAAAATTGTCGCATGTAGGCCTATGTATCGCCACACAATATTGTGTTAGCCGTGAAAGGGATTTATAACTCCATAATAATCACATATTGACTTGCATCTCAATGATGTACGACGTATCTCAGGCTGTGGCTAATGCAACCTATTTAAATAAAAACGTAGGTGTATTTTAACAACTGTGGGCTTCGCACTGAAAAATACAGCGAACCAAAAGTACGGAATTATTTGCGGGCCGCACAAAATACGTTCGACCACCTGCGGCCCCTGTGCCAGGGTTTGCACCACCCTGGCCTATATACAGTACTTGCAATACTTTTCTTAAATCTATTGTATATATTTGTTTGTCAGAACTTTGCTTTATTATGTCATTTTGCGTTTCTTACGTCATAATACCAAATATCATAATCGTTTCTTAGTTATTGCTGGTATTTAGGTAAATTTATATGTTTGTAGTTTTCAAAAATATTTGTTATTCTCTTATTGTAATCTGGTTTAATGAAGCTCACCTACATAGGTTTGCGAAACTTTGGTTCATAAAAGAATTAATTCACCAGCTAAGCACCTTTTGTTAATGATACGTTTATATTGTATGTCTATGGGTTACGCTTACTTGGTAACTCTTTAGCGCCACACTAATTATACACGGTTGTTATAGTCGTTATGGTAACTTGATCTCATGTCAACATTCTTCTTTGTATCGTTTTAATGCACGCCGTGTAAATTAAGGTTTGAGGTTATCGGTGTTAATGTTCATCCATTATTACCTTGTTTAAGTGAAATACATTTTACTATAGATAGTCATTTATTTCAGACAAACGTGTTATTAAGAAAGTTAAACAAATTAATTATTTTTATGCAAATTCATGAAGTGCAGACATAGGCCTAGGTTTAATAAACTGCAAGCAATAAATGATTTCTCTCATAGTACAGTAGTGGGTTCAGGTAGGCTTATGAGTGATAAGAAAAACACTTAAACAGGGTTTACAAAACGTTTTAGGGTGTAAAAACCTTTTTCAAATAGTTGAAAATGTCATCCCACTTTTCTGCTAATCAGGTGCAAAACTATTAATTTAAGCAATAGATAAGCCTCATACTGTATAAATAATTTTTTTTATAAGTGCTGTTAAATAATAGAATAATGGTAACCTGATAGGTATAGAATTTATGCACAAGGTCGTCTGTAATGATATTCTACATTAAACTGTTTGCAATAAAAACACCTCATTAACCAATTTTGTTTGAATTATAGTATGAAGATGCATATAATCCAACAAAGTTGAAAAATTGGACAGTTCCTCGGAAATTTAAGGATCATCCTAGCACTTTAGAAGGTTTCAGTCAAATTATAGCTACTGACAGGGGACATTTGAAACCAGATGTTCCACGATCTAAGGAATCACCCTGGGGAACATTTATGGGTAACTGTTTGTTGCAGAATTGTAGCATTATTTACAAATAAAACAAACATTTGTGATATTATCGCAATCATTTTTGACTGTTTACAGTAAAAAATGTTTAATCTTTCACAATTTGATTCTGTTGTAAATTTAGGAACATGGGATATGCCAAGGCAGATACCACCAGCCAGACCATCATACACAGCTCGATCTAACACTGCAGCGCATAATTTGAAAATTTTTAAGGAAGTATCTCCATTAAACGATGCAGTTAATGGATACAGAAAATTTTTGCTAAGAAAGGTTTGCTCTTGTTTCAAATTGCTAAGTTAGAATCATTTAGATTAGATTCAGCAAATTTTTTTGTTTTTTTATTGTATAATGTTATAAGTTAAGATATCAAATCATCCCACACGTAACAACTGAAATGTGTGATAGCTTTATTAATTACTACTAAAACAGTTATGTAATACTGTTTTGTTATTGGTTTACTGATATTTAAAATATGAAATTACAGCAGCATAATTAATACAAGTCAAATTAAGCGTTTTCATTATTTTATAAAAATGTTGTCACGTGCAGTCAAAAAAGACGTCTCCTATTCAGAGACCGAAAACCCCATCCCCTCCTGCATCAACTCGAACCGTTGAGAAGGTTTTGAAACCAACAGCGGGGGCTGCGAGGACACCATCACCCAGGTAATTTTAACCAGTGGTTGAAGACTTGTGATTTTTATAACATCTTGAGGAATACAAAATTTGAACAAATCTATGATTGATAATCCGTTTCAATTAATAATTAATGTAATATTTAAGAAAATCGGCTTCTCCAACGGTATGCTCTCAAAATGGGTCACCTCGACCAGCCTCGAAACCCCTTTCTCCTACCCAGGAACTGGCCATCTCACCTGTCCCATCCGTTAAATCTGAACTACTACCGCAAACACCAGATTCAGGCAAGTGCTTTGTTATTTTTGGTTGCTCGGTTGAACAGTCATTGCAACAGCTGAAAGACCTGTATGTAGAACTCACTGATTTTATCTTTTGGTAATAACAACATTTAATATGTAGGACGTCCGAGGACTCCAGAGAGCATTGCAAGATCGATTGAAGTCATGTAAATTTTTACTAAATAATCAATTTTTGCCTCACAAATTTCACTTTTTTGCTACAATACAACATTCTTACGCACCATGCAATGCTTAATTTTCAACGCCGCTTGTCTTATAGCATGTAACATTTTTTATGTGTATAAATTAGCATTTGTAAATGCATTTATTGAATCGGATTTTAGTGCCAAAGTTTACTGTAGTACAGTACTGGTAACTGGTTACTTCACAACTGTGTGAGCGTTTCAAAACTTTTTTATTCATTATGTACAGTTTTTTTTATCTTTGATGTAAAATGGACATGATAATTTGCACGAAGTATAGGTTTTTTATTTAGATTAATCAAATTAAATAATGTAGTTTAGTTTGAAATATCATGGTTGATGACAATCAGAGATATCAAAACATCAATTATATGGACTACAGAAATTGCTTTTGGTAGAAATTAGCTTGCATGTAGGCCTACTGCAAATAATATTTGTGATAATCAGTTTAATAACATTCATGTATAACATATTTAGTAGTTACAAACATTTACTGTAAATATCTTCTGATCTAACTGTAAATATTATGTTGGTGTTTTGCAACCATTGCCTTTGCATTTATGGTAGTTGTCATTTAGATGTTTCTTCATCCCAAACGTCATCACTGTACACAGTAGGTTTTGCTTTAAGTAGGAAGCATCTGCTCAAATGTTTAGGCATAATGAGCTGTAAAATTAAGTTTCCATTATGGGGCATCTGTATATTTTAATATTTCGCCGAATATAATGTTTATTATATTGCATTTTGCCCCTATTTTCATATTTCTGTGTTATATTAGGCTTGTCTGTTGTAAACTACATGCTCAAACATTGTTGCTGTGGTATCGGAATTCCTATCTTTCGATTAGAAAGCATCGACTTGACTTACATTACTCAGTGATGGTTCCTTAACAGCTGTGTCTTGTCAACTTCAGGCATACTAATGTAACAATGTCCAAATTATATCATACCTTTGTTTGCTCATGTGAGTTTATTTCATGTGTCAACATGTTTAAACAGAATAGACCGCAAAGTTGGAATATACTGTGCAGCAGAATATACATTTATAAGGAAACCACATAAAAGCCTACATAAACATGTGCAAAACTGACAAAACCAATGCAACATGTTTTCATATAGCACGCAAGTACAGTAAAACTGTCAATGGTTTTGCACGATTGCAGATTGACATTATAGAATATCATTTACTCACAATGATGTAAACAAACAGAAATACTGACGGAAATGTAAAGGATATCAAAATTCAGCTGAACTTTGACAAATAACGCTCAGAAACAGTTGCGCCCTCGATTCTTAAGGTACACCATGATACCCTCCAGCAAAGCCATTACCCATGCATGTATTAATGAACTAACCATAATTAAAAACCAATCATTGGAATTAGTTGTGCACAATTTGCCAAGCCATTGCACACAACATTTCTTAATGTTTTTTTTTGCAAGTAACTGACATGACACCAAACTGGCAATAAACAAACTGCCACACTTGCCATATTTTAGCTTGTAAGCCATCAGAAACACCAAGAGCGGAAGATATTTTTTACCAGAAGAAGTTCAGTGTTACCACAATTGATTTTCATTTTAATGAAGAAAAAAAGTTTTAATTTGTCATTTGGCAGTTAAAAAGGTGTGGTGTAACCGTATTCGTGAAAAAGGATGTTTAAAAATAGAACAGGTGACTACTGAGGCAGAAAAATGATCATTAAAGAAAACAACATTTAAACGTTTGCTCATGCTTAGTCACATTTCAAGGAAATGCAGAAGTTGGTGACATCTGTGTATAAAAAAAAAAACGGAAAGAGATAAAATTGAGGTACACTACAACGGTATTAACCTATTTTTTGTTTCTTTCATGAGTTTGTGATCGTGAGAAAACATGAGGTTGCTATGCACTCTGGAATTTGCTGATAATGGAACACCATTCAGTTTAAGGTCTAATAAACCAAGCTGACACAAGAAATAGCTAGAATTGCGCAGTGTGTAGCATCGTACACAAAATTGGTGCGAGTTATGCATACAACGTTCGCAACAACAAATTTTACACATTACTGACATGAGAGCAAGAAATACATACAGGGTCTGAACTACTGTTACAGCAGATTAGGATCAGCTGGTTTGCCTAAAACATTTAGAATTTAACTCCGTATAACTTATAACTCTGCGACTAATAGAATTTAAAAAAAGTCAGGTATGGCCAGATATATAGTTGCAAATGCAAAACGCAATAATAAAGTGATAATGATAAAATTGTAATTTTTTGCCAAACTGCTGCAGAGCGATGCACCACTAAAAATACAAAATATTTTGCACAAAGTTGCAGGCTTATAAATAGGGGCTGGTAAAAGCGGCACAGCAAGTGGCAAAGCTGTAAAAAGAAAGACAAAACACAGCAAGCGCTTTATGTTTTAACAAACTGCATCTGTTGCTTTGGACTGCAGAGCAGGCGAAAAACAGTGAAAAAAACAATTTGCAATTCAAACAAGAATATTTAAAACAAATGAATATTAACAGCAGCTGAAAAAACGAAAATCTTTCCAGTCAGATTTGCAATGGCAATGCATTACAGATTGAGTTGATACAAAGTTTATTTTGTCATAACTTCAAACCTGCGTAATAGACGTTGAAGTAAGTAAGGAAATATAACTATGATATTGTCCAAGTGAAATAAAAAAATAACCGTAAAATACCTCTTAACAACTCTTTGCACAGTTTATTGCATTCAAAATGGTCACCAGAAACCTTGCTTATTTTTAAGCTGTTTTGTGCGTCACCTTCAAAAACCTACAAAATCATATTAGCAGCATGGAGTATTATTTTGTTATGAACAATATATAACATCGGAAGTAATCTCAATGAAAACTGGTGATTTACTTACCTCCATTTCCAAGAAGACATTACTTTTCTGAAGTGCAAATTTCAATTCGGATTCTTGTTTGTAATATATGGAGCGTGAATGTGACTGAAGTGTTTTACGTATTTCACACATTATGTCATTTGTTGGCATAGATACAGGTAAATGGACGATGGAATGTGACAACTGTTTTGGTAAAAGTAACACACCTACAATCGAAAAACATAACTGCTAAGTTCTCTTCGTGTTAATCAAAAATAAATAAAGCACTCAAAATCTTATTCAATGGATGTATGTTACCAAACATTTACCGTTCTCAGGAGAATTTTCCACCTGAGAGCTGGAAAGCATACTCGGCAAATTTCCAACTGGAGAAGACGACACCATTGTAACCGTGGAGACAGTATCTGCTTCATCCATTGCAATGGATGACATAATATTACACGAAAACGAGGTGGGACTAACCCCATCCTTTGTCGGGTTCGACAGGGTGGGTGAAGGGGAATGAGAATACAATTGGGGACTCCCACCTGATGGGCTCTGCTGTAAGCAATGCCCAACTACCTCACCCGGGGAGACCGAACCTTCCCGTTCAGCATACGGCGATGAACGCAAGTGGCTCTTTTCTGTATCTTCCTCTCCAACAGATGGGAGGTAAGTATGATTTGGTTTGTACCAAGAGTTGTAACGAACAGCATATGACCCACTAGAGCCGTGATATGCAAACCCGGTTTGGTTTAAAAGTCTCCTAGGTGGAGCATGGTGGTTCAGGTAACCAGTTCGTTGAAACGAATTGGACCCGATTTCACGACCTCCATTGTGAGCTAAAGCTAAATAGTCAGCGTTAGGATAACTGCCAACAGTGGACAAATTATTAGAAAGAAAGTTTTTTGATTTCTCATGGGTTGAAATCGGATTAAAATGACTGTTTGTAAACATTTCGGATGAAATGTCCGTTTGTGTGTTTGACAGTTGTTCCAACATGTCAGACTCCATAGCAGCTTCATCCACTTCTGCTTTGGAAGTTTTGTCGCTACCCTCTTGGCGCAGATCAGCTTGAAGATGACAGTTATTGTTGTTGGAGTTAGTAGCATTCGTTTCAACGTTTACTAGCTGGTGATGTGATGTTTGGAAACCCATGGGTCTGTACAATATAGTAGAAGGAACTGTGTCTTCTGGTTGAAGCGGAACTAAAAACATTAACACACAGGTGAGAAATTTTCAAATAATACACCACTGTATTCAATGCAAAAATTCTGGCATCGTAGTCCTAATGCAGACGATCTACCTCCTAATGAAGAAATTAACCCAATTGGGTCATATGTGGGCACTGAATGGGGTAACATCATCTGTGACTGGGGCAACATGGCCGTATCCTGAGCATTATGGATTTCCTGAAAATTAAAGTTGATGTTGTCTGAATCGTGTTAAACAAATTTTACAGTAAAATAAAAAACTGGATATAGTTAACTTTCAGAGTGCCAAACTATTTCTCGTTTTTTTGTTTTATTGAAAATTAAAATATTACTTAAGACAAAAAGAATGACTCGTGTTTCTACTACTTGATGTAGTCAATGTGACAACTGTATTGTCTGGTACCTTCTCTATTTTTAGCTAAAGTCAGCTTATATTTGCAAGCGGTAACCAATTGATTTTATTTGTAATACCTTGATAGGAGTGAACTGTTTTATCAAACATATTTAAATTATATATAGCACTGATTCTGACTGTATTCAAGGTATAATTCTAGTCCTAATGCATTTAAGGTGTGAAATAGCAAAGACTTGCCTAAACCTTTAAACCTTAGGTGTAGGTACGACAAAAAAGCTAACCAGTTTCAAACAGATTATTGTGAAACAGTATTAACAAAGCCAGCTAAATCACTTACTGATAGTTTTTTTTATTTCATTTTCCTTAAGCCCCGCCTTACAGTAATGAGCCGGTATTACAACGATCTAGCGATTTCTCATCACCTGCAACTTACAATACTCTGGCATCTGAACTTCAATCTCGTTGTAGCACTGGCTGCCAAAAAATTCTCAGAAAGCTTTCAAAAACAGTCTTTCATCTTCATCGAGAAAGTTTATCTCTATGTAATTCTCAGGTGTTAGACTTATGCATTCTTCTCTCTAGACCTTGATCTTCTGGCAACGATAACTGATTCAAAATTGAGTTTAGCATAAACTTGACCACAGAATTCACGATAAAATTAATTATGTACTTAAGAAAATGTGCAAAATTACAATTTATAAGTTAACACTCATTCAGTACAATACAAAATCGATTGAATCAAGTTTTGTGACTTACAGGAGAAAGCTGATGGGAGCCATTAGCTAGTAGATTCGGTGACATGGTACTCATACCATTTCCTATTGTCAAAACTTGGTCCCTCAATGAACTTGGTGAGCTCTGCAGCAAGAATGACTTTGTTAACTAACATTAATATACTAACAACTTAAAACTAGTGGCAGAAAGTTATGATTAATAAGTATTTTGAAACACAAAAAACTGTTTTATGAAAGCTAAAACCGATAATTCTTCTTTTGCAAATACCTCGGGAGAAGTATTATGGATTTGCCTGGCTAGCTGCGCTTGTTGCAAGCGCCGTTGTTGAGGTGTGTTATCGCTTGACTGTCTGATCACTGGGCGATGCTAAAGAGTTAAAAGCTTTTTGATAACAACCCGCACATACTAGTGAAATACCACAAGGGAGAAAAAGGAAGTAATACAACAATTTAACAGATGAAAAATTCATTAAGCAGCAAGTACTTATAACTGCTTATTGCATAAAGACATGGATACTTACACTGTTAGTTGGTAGTGCACTTGACGGAGTGTACGCAGATCGAGTCAGTGATGAACACACCATGTTATACTTTTGTTGGGCTGCTAGCAATTGTTGCTGGTGGGCAAGCGGGGGACTTGCTCGCTGCAGGTTTAAGCTGTTAATTAAGAGATAAAGTATATACAATAGCTGCTCACCCTTTGTCGTGTAACCACACCCTTAAACATTCACTAATGACCAGAAAATTAAACGCAACATGCAGTGAAAGTCGTTGACAGTTTTTCCACGATCTTATTAAAATTTAGTTTCAACTTTAACAATTTCTGCGGCTCAGATTGTTACCAAATGAAATATTCTTCATTTTTCTCTCGGTATATGCTGCACTTAAACACATACTGTCTGGGATATGTAGTGTTGTATGTACAATTGCGCTTACCAAGCATAGCTTCACTTGTCTACAAATAATTACACTCGGATTACAATGCAAAACAAAATGTCAAAAAGACCATACGACTTTCAATTGAAAACCACAGCCTATACTCATATTTTCTGTCACGAACCTTACATTTGATGACAAGCGGTAATTATTGTCAAAGCACATCAAACAACAGTACCAGTGTAGTTACTTCCTTATATTTAACAAAACCTTTTAATTTAAGTGTATTTTTTGATGATGCTTATCAACAAAGGGAGCCTACAATTATTTTCAAAGCATGTCAACTACAGCACTTTCTGGAAAAACTTAAAGTTTTTGTGAAATGTCTGCCCTAGTGTACTGACTACCTTACAATCAAAAATTCCTTTGTAAGGTTTGTCAACAAGACAGGCTTGTTAATGGGGAAATGATATTTGAGATTATTCATCATTGACACCATCGAAGTTATTTCCATAAGGATAAACAGCAAAGCTTGTGAAAAATCATGCAAAGCAAAGAGAACATGCATCGCCTGGAGAAGAAATCCTACCTCTGCAAGTGATGCAGCAGTGCTTGATGAGGAGCATCAGATGATGATCCCGACTGTTGGGAGGTTATTGGACTGGAAGGAATCGGGGGAGATGATTGAGGTGATCGGCCGGCTTGCTGGAGGAACTGAAAGGGACAGATTATGTGACGTGAAAGGAACAAAATGTTTCAGTTTGTGGCTTAAAATTATATCTCTTAGGTTGAAACAAGTCATGCTGCATCTGCACACAGCAAACATCAGCAACTTTTTGGAGGTTAAAAGTTTGAGATAATACCATTCAGCAAAGTTTGTGCAATAGGCAAGCCTTGTTCGACGTGCTTTTTTTCATAAACAATTTAATTTTGACCCTAAATATAATGTACATGTAGTTGCTGTCTAATTCCATGAATGTCCCGCGTATGTTGTTGTTGATAGACTTGTGCTGACTCGTCCATAGTGGGCTTCATATACTGCTGAGTAAGTTGCTGGTGTTCCTGTAAAAAATGGAGCACAAGCTTTAAAGGAAGGTCGCAAGTTGAATGGAGCATGCACTAAGCTTGTTTTCTTACTTGCTTTACGGTGTCAAACTGCACTGATTTGCCGTTCTCTAACTGAGCCCGATAAGCCTGTAGGCTAGCAGAACCATCAGAAAACCTTCGCCGAAACCGATCGGTTGATTGGTAAGGTTGCTTAGAGGGATCCCTTCAAAGAGTTATAAATATAACTAAACCTATCATTTATGTAGTTCTGGTAACCGCCGCGCTACATAACGACATACAACGATTAACATAATAGCGATATGCAAATCAGGCTTACATTTCGGGAGGAAATAGAAGAGCAGGTCGCTTGATAGGCCGCATGGCTTGACCCCTGTGGTGAGCTATCACTGGGTGATTAGTCATGCTGTTCTGAGCTGGATTCTGCGATGAATCATCTATGTCTACAATATCCATGACGGGAATTGTATGCCTCTTTCTGCCGCCACGTGTAGCCATGTATCTGTAACAAAATAATAATCAATGGTGATTGTCTAATGCTGTCACTCTGACGCAAAGGCAGCTGTCAAAAGGTTACTCGAAATGTTATCCACATAACACGTAACTGCACACTTGTTTATATAAAAGCAATTTTACTGCATTTATGCTTTGAGATTGTTCAGAATTACCAAGTATACAACTGATATAAAACGTAATCGTTCTAATTTTACGTTTTATATCAGTTCAATACATCCATTATTTATTCAACAAAAAAGAATCGCTATGAAATTTATCATACAATTGCGTTTGTTTTCAAATTCATATATTATTTAAAACGTAAAACCACATAACAATCGCTTGTTCACGTCAAGTTATTCATGACCTTTATAGCAATTCGAGTTAAAAAAACAACAAGGTAAAACTTACCGCCTAACTGCTTCTTGGTCAGGTTCACCTTCTGAATCGTCATCATGTGTGTCGTGGGGTACTGACAGTGTTGGACCCATCTAAAATTTAAACACGAAATTAAGAAATAACTGAACTAGTGACTGCAATATTAGTATAGTTTTATTGACATCAAATCTTCGTTTGTTGAAAACCTTTGTTAGTTTGATGAATACGTCTGTTGGCACAGACTGTGCGTGTTGGAGCTAGGCATAATATTACAAACATTAGAGAAAAACATTTTCCCCAAAATGACAGCGATTTCCGCACCTCATCTACTTCGTTGACGACTGGCGGTGAGATTGTGACGGCATTATTTGGACGAGCGAGCTGGGACTGCCCCCTCGCTGCAGCTAACTTCTTTCGATTCTGCTCTTGCAGAAAGAGTTGGATGTTGGCTCCTCCATCCGAAGCTCTTCTTCCCATCGGATCTCGTGATGCCAATTGAAAGACTGGCGGCTTCAACAAGCCTTGTTCCTAAGAAGACCATCTAGTTATAGTCTGCGTAATAAAGTATTGAAACACAAATACCACAACATTTACAACACAAACCAACTAACAAGTTTTACATTTTAGGTATAGGTGCGCACTGCTATAAATGCTGCCCAATTGCTACTGTTAATTGTACAATCCTTCTGACTCTTGGCAATTGCACCAATTGACTCCTAATTTTATGTTCTCAGTATTTTTGTTATTCAGAATAACTCGACATCACCGTACAACTGATCAAGCATAGCGAGATTATGTCCAATACACAATCACTAATCAAAAAACTACCTTGTATTGCAATGTCTGCATATGCATGAACGGCATATTGGGTGGATTGTTAGGAAGCGGGTATCCTGGCAGAATTGGAAAGTTTGCTCCATGACGGAGACCAATGGGATAAGCTCTGTCGTCACAAGTTAGATTCTCCACTTCAGTGCTGTTAGGCAGTGGTAGATCAGTCCTACAACGAAATCAGTAACAGAGTTAGGGTGAAATATTCCGACATCTGAAGTTTATTTCGATCTGACGCCAAGCAGGAAGAATGCATTGGTGCAAAACGCTAAAAGACATAATTAGCTGTTTAAAATTGTAATATGCAAACGTTACACCACTGGATTAAAGTTTTTCCAAGTTCTAAAGGCAAAATCACAAACTAAAGTACAAGTTTTCATCACACTCACACAATAAATCTCACCTGGCATCAGAAACACCAACGGTGTGTCTTCTCATGGAAAGATATCTTGCCAGAGCTTCCGGTGATGGTTCCTCCCCCTCAGAGTCATCCGATACACCTTCACCTTCCTGGAATTTAAAATGAAACATAATACCCTACAAAAACCTAGCCGCTGATAGACACTTCATCTATTCAACGTATGTAGAATTTTTTACATTCAACACTGCTAGCCAGCTACAACTAAGTCAAAACTAAAATCTAAGACATTTCAAAGTCTAGACAAAAATTTTGCATGTAACTAATCTTCCAGACAATGTTTTATGATGAAAAATCTTCAAAAATGCTTTTCACCTGCACAATCTGATTATTTTCATCAGTAAGCTGAAGATGTGGAACTTTGAGACGAGTTCTAGCTTGGCTTGTTGTTGCTATGGAAACAGGCAAACGAGTCGGATCTCTACGAGGCATGACAGCTGCCAAATTCGCACTGAGAGGAATATTGGGGTTATGGAGATTTGGATGGAATTGCAGAAGAGAATTTTGGGTAACTGTTTTCGGAAAAGTGCTGGAAGTGCTCCCAGTCTAAAAAAAAATTACAATCGCTTTACATAACTATAAAAAGTAGTGCATGCAGCACACACCTAAATCTGCAAGCACTAGTCACCATTTTAGAAATGACTACACTCTGAAAGACCTACCAGTTTAAGAGTTTGTAATCGAAACAGGCTGCCAACCGATAATGGTAAAGCACTGAGGTTGTGTTTAGTAAACAATTTTGAACACTTGGCAACAGAATGTATGAAGAAGGAAGAGAATGGGCTTTGATGACATCATAAAATGGTCATGAAACGATTTAAATATGAGGAACAAGGATGCAAAACGAAGAGAATCGGATTTAATATATGTTTGCCGAAACATCATATAACAGCCTGAATAAAAGACTGCGCAAAGAATATACAGTGGGCAAACAACAGTGACGTGAGAACCTTCTCTAAATGCACTGCACTCAGTTCTATTACCACATTTGTAAGCAGTATTATGTTTTACTTGGTGAATGACAAAAATGATTTCACCACACAGAATACATTTGACCAGACTACTATTATTTAAATAATTTTACTTTAAAAATATTACTGAATAAACTTTTCTTCGACTATTTGCTTCAAAAAAGCTAAATATAAATGTAGGAAGTAAGTTTAACAACATTTATATTTATTTGCTAACATCAAACGCAGTGACAATACGGCACTGTGCGAGAGGTTACTGTTAACTAGCACAGGAAATAACCAAGCTTAAAACGAAAGGAAAACAAAAGAGCTCTTCATAAACAAAAAAGGTTCTAAAGTTCACATTCTACACACAGAAAGGCTGGGAAGAAGGATTCCAGTAAAACATAAGTCTGCTATATTTCAATCACTGAGAAACATATGGCAACTTTCTTTATTGCATTATTGGACCACACAGAAAAAAATTTATGGTCAATGGCAAGCAAGGATTAATAAATTGCTTAATAATGCTGAATTTAAATTGGCTAACTTGCTATAGAATTTTCATAAAACATTAATAGAATTACCTCAACAGCGCTTGTTTGTGATTGGGCCAATAATGAAGCACGAGCAGCAACATGTCTCCTCCACTTATCCAACATGAGGTAGTATATGGCGCTGTAGTTGTCGTATTCTTTGTTTGTGATGGACTGAAACCATGTTATACATTTAATACGTATTTTTTGAATAAACATATGAAGAATTGTAGTTTGTACCCACACAAAGAAAGCTAAAAATGGTTTTATAGACTGATATAGGGATAGAAATGCATTATCTATGTCTTAAAAGAAATTTTTGCTGAAAAAATAAAATAACAAAAATGAAAAAGACAATTTATACATTCCAAAAAACAGCAAGTTTTGTGCTTTAGCACAATATAGTCTGATGCTTCACATGGAAATTGACATAATGACGTATTAACTGGATATAAAGAAAAGAGCAATGTTACCAGTACCAAGCAAATAATAATTTATTAATGATTGCGATGATGCAATCTCCAAACAAAATGCACAATTCAATAAACTGCATGGACTTAACAGCAATTAAGGAAATGTGAAACGAAATACTTACATTAACTATTTTTTCCCTGTCGATACCAGCAGACACCATTTCGTTAAGAATTAATTCGTTAAGAGGTTCTTTTTCATTGAGTTCCTTAAATGTGCAAAAGCAATTACAAATAGGGTAATTATTAGATGCAGACAGACAAACGCGCTCAAGTCATGCACTGCGTGCGTCATTTGTAAAAAATTTGCACCGTCATATTCAAAACAGCAAAGAAGAAAATATTTAAAAGTATATATAATGTACATATATACTATATATAACCTTTTAAGCTTTATTTAGGTTTAATTATTGCTATTTACATTATTATAACAGGTCGGAAATTCATGGCAACTAGTACCAAGTATTCTGAAAATAATAATGTTAAAAAGAAATTGTTCTGAGAGCTTAGCAAATTTTACCAGACCAAACCAAATAATAGGTTTAATTATGACGGACTCAATATTAGTTTCGTGTAAATGGTAGGCCACGTAAAATATGTAGGAAGTCCTACAAGCTCATAATTACTAATAGTAACAGTTTGAAGTAGTACTACAGTAATTAAACTGTCATGGTACATACAATATTAAATAATACTGAAATCTTTCGGACAGCTTGCTGAAAAATATTTACACAGTATATTATACATCTTAAAGCCTGAAAGCTTATCAATAGGAATAGGATATTTATCAACAACACTGTACTATCAGATATAAACATGGTAAAATGGGACTAGGACTTTTACTTTTTACTACGGTTTTAGTACAGTGTGGTAACTATGACAGAAACAGTTGTCATATAATATACTTTTATTCTTGTTTATTTGTTACCTGTGTGTTAGAACAATCCTGCACAAGTTTTTCAAAAACTGCATCTTTTCCTCCCATTGCAATCCACTTGTGGCTACAGACTTGCTTCACTGAGTATCGTTTGTTTGGACAAACACGCAACATATTTTGTACCAAATCTTCACATTCTGCAACGTTTTCATGCATTAAAAGTATAAAAATTGTTTCGGCAAGCTCAGCTCTATGTCAAATGTTACATTGCTATAACATGCAAACTTGGCTAAAATCACAGTTCACAAAAAGTTTTAATCTAAAACACCAACTTGCAATTAATTAAGTATGATATATGATATTGACCTCTGGACATGTAAAAAGGGATTCGAAACTTTCCACATAAAACACGTTGCCTTAATGCTTGTAGCGTTGAATCATCAAATGGTAGTGATCCACACACAAGCACATAAAGTACCACACCAAGACTCTGCAAAATTTGCATTGATTATACGTTATTGTAAACAACTTAATAATAAGGAAATGCCGCCCTTGTTCAAAGAAGGGTAATTTATTAAGTATTACATCATAGCAATAGTATACCAAATGGCTACATAAACTTTGAGACGATCTACCACTATTTACGCTCGGTAAACAGTAAAGATGTAAAGCTTTTTGCAGCCGATAAATTGTTACTCAAAAAAGGAGGACTGAAAGTACAGCAATTTGGGCTGAGGAAGAAAGAGCCACAATGCATGAAAATTTCTAGAAAGTTTGATATGTGTTTCTTTGACTTCCACCTCAACTGTGCCAACAGTTAAAGGATGATTGTCTACTATGAATGAAGTCACATCAAACAAAAAGGTATTTGCGAAACTAGCAATGAACACACACGAAAATTAAGAGATATCTCTGCCATAAAGAAAGAGGTTCCAAAATTAACTAACCTAAACGTTGAAAGTGCAAATTTTCCCAGAATTTAGACAAAAACTAGCAAGTGCATTAGAAAGTTTGTAACATGTCATTATAGCTACTTCATGACATGTGTTGAACCATGTTAAAAAAAACAAGTTTAGTACCTCTAGCTATACTTATGCTCAAAACTGAAAACCACACATATGCCATGCTCAGGAAAAAACGACTTGTTTAGTAATGTCTAATGGACAAGTGACATTAAAGGAAGATTTTTAATGAAACATTCTGTCACAAATTATCGTTTTCGACGTATACAAGCAGTGATGAGAACCTAAAACAAATGTTTCAAGGTGGCTTGCTAGATTTTAATATATTCTATAGCCTGAGGCAATGTGTGAGGCAATCTGTGAACTACAAGTCGTTATAAAACCGTTAATTCAGCATATCACACTTCTGATAAAACGCCTTTCACTACCAAATTTTTCATAAAAACCAAAAATTGGTTATTAAAGAATAAAACTCAAGATTAAATAACAGGAGTCTCAAAATAAATTTTTTTGGATATAATAATTGGAAATTTAGTTACTTACATAACAATATAAAAGGAAAATTCAGCAAAACTTTTGCCGTAGAGCAAATGCATAACATGTGCAAAACTTAATGCAACCATAAAAACAATAATAACAACAAAGACAAAAATAAAATACAGCAGCAAAATCCGGACAATCACGGCACAACACAACTTTATAAATAACTTGGAGTTAACACCAACCAATTCACAAGCATCTTTATGATATTAATATCAACCTAAAAATGAGGAAGTTTAAGTTTAGTATGTGTATTTACTAATAAACAATTCTAAAACCTTTGTAGAATGTACAAGAAACCATACCTTTCCATATTTGATGTTACTGTGACTAAATACAAGGGCAAGTGAGGACTCAGTCAATAAGCACAAAATGTAAAAACACAAAACAACAAACAGAAACCACAACAGAGGATTCGAGATTAAACAATGCTAAAAGCTAAAGCTTGTGTGCAGCGGTGCATCAAAAATACAGGTACCCAGTACCCATTCAAATAGTTTAGTAAGGTCAACAGCACAGCGAAAGTGGTTTAAAATGGTTTTGAAGATATCTGTATTACCAGCCCAGATAAAACTGTTCTCTCAAGGGAAAAATAGCCACAGGGGAGAGCCAGATCAGACGTCATAATGACGCACGAATGCATTTTTCCTCAGTTAAAAGAGAATAAGTGAACAATAAAGGTGTCTGCTTACAATTCAAATGGCTGTAGTGTTTAAGAATTTAGGTATACCCTACTACACACACTTCCAGTGGCTTTAATAACAATCATACGCCAGACCTTAACACTAAAACCTGCTGTTTACTTTCTCCTTGATGGTTACAAATATTTTAATAACCAATTGGCATATTGTATTTGCATTAAATACTTCCCGGGATAATAAAAACTTTTCCAAAAAGAAACAATGTAGATGTAAATAAGCCGCCTTTGATGTTAGTTGGAATTTATTAGTTCTCATATCACAAATCTTGGAAAATTTGAACTAGGCTATTTCACAAAAAAACATGCATGACATAGTTCCTAAAACATGGTCACAAAGCAATACACAATTATTTCTTAAAGAAAATAACCCATCAAGAATTTTAATAAAGTGATGGATTTAAAACTAGGGCTTTTATATCTGTTAAACACTAAATGGAAAATGTTTGCAATCAGAATTTTTGTAATAAATTTTTGTGTCCTTATAAATGTTAAAAACTGCATATAAATTATATTTTATTGGAAATTATACCAAAATGCATTATTTACATGGAATAGCAAAGTTGTTACGAGCCTATGAAGCAGAACTCACAATTCTATTAAAAAAAATAAACTCATCTATTTCCATATCCATAACAACAGCACAGTATAAATTGGCTAGGAAAGAAGCCTGTACAAATAAAACTTGACCTTAGGTAAGTAGAGCAACAGTAGGTTGTAAGAATTAGAAGTGGTAACCATTAATATGATAAAAATATCCTGCTAAAATTAAATCAAAAATCTGGACTTACCCAGACGTCTACTTTAGGTCCCACATACTCCTTTCCTTCAAACAATTCAGGGGCAGCGTATGGTGGACTACCACACCACGTTTTCAAAAGTTCACTTTCTTCGTAGTAGTTTGCAAAACCAAAATCTGAAAGTCATAGCAATAGCTTCATAAAAAGACCTTCAAAATTCCATAAAATAGAACTGAACACAGGCTGCTATGTTTAGTTAGTAGCTCTACAGAAAAGCCAACATGCTCAAAATCTTACCAGCAATCTTGATATTCTTTCCGGCATCTAACAAAAGATTTTCTGCTTTCAGATCACGATGAACAACATGTCTTGAATGACAATAGTAAACAGCAGCCACAATCTGCTTAAATTTGACCCTCGCTTCACGTTCTGCCATCCTGCCGTGTGCCACCAGATGATCTGAAACAAAAGGGGACCATAGAAAAACCTACCATGTCTACTGCATATTTGCATACATTCATAAGGTTTGTATGATGACATAATTTACATTGTGGATAGCCTATTCAAATAAAAGCATTTTCTGAACTGTCATGATAGTGGTTGGACACTTTGAATAACATTTGTGAGAAATACTGTTTTCGAAATTCAAATTTATATATGTATGATATATATATGATATATAATGTATTAAGTTGCCTCAGGTAAAATATAATTACTGAACAATGATCAGTTGCAACTGTTTAACCCAAAATTAGCATGATATGTTGAAAGATAGGCCACATATATATACGAAGAAATACTAGTTGCGGTTGTATGTTCATCTGATTTGGTAAAGCATAAATGCA
This sequence comes from Clavelina lepadiformis, assembly GCF_947623445.1. Lineage (NCBI taxonomy): Eukaryota > Metazoa > Chordata > Ascidiacea > Aplousobranchia > Clavelinidae > Clavelina > Clavelina lepadiformis. Next base: position 5,620,666 of record NC_135241.1, on the reverse strand, counting down.
AAAGAAAAAAAATTGAGGACAATCACTTCCACATATTTGGCGTAACGCTTCCAACTGCAAATATTTTCAACTTGCAATGAGTAGCAATTGCATTTGTGAAAAGGTCAAATACTGCACATGAAAAAAGCAATTAAGCAATGCCAACTGTGGCAAATGACATTTTCCCGCTCAATTATAAATGACAAAATTTGTCACAAGTTTTACAGGAATTGTTAGCAACTGCAATTGTGTGCTAGTTCAGAAAGCTATGGGCACAAGCTCACAGTTGAAAAAAACTTACCAAAAATTTCTCCACTACTGGCGTATTCGGTAACAAGGTAAAGCATTCGTTCAGACTGCATGACCTATCAAATAAAGAAAATACAAAAATAATTTTATGAAATGAATTTTATGCTAACTACTAATTTTACACTAGAATTAAATTTTCTATATTATTATACATGTATGTAAGTCTAAAACTACAACTTGATATGCTTTAAACATCTGTTACTAATTGGGAGGATTAAACACAGACACCATAAATTAAATGCTAATTTTGTGACGTTGCACACTTATGTGTAAAAGTAATAGACAGGAAAACCTGTTCCATATACCATACCTAGTCATTACTATTTTCACATGGCAGCAATTACAACCCAGTTGATGTAGCAATTAATGTAGCATTGGCTGTCATTCGTTTGAATCGGTATAATATACAGTAAGTATTCAAATTAATTTCGTGATTAAAAAAACTATTAGAATTAAAACAATGACACATACAGTTCAGTGATTCAAACCATAGACTTATAGATAGCAAAATTCCACCAGTATGATATATAATATACACAGGTATACTTAATCTGCACATTATAACACATAGACAAGAAACAGAATGCCTATAGAGATATTTCAGTTTATTTAATCATAACAGCAATATTCATGTAGTCTGAGGAATGTAATAAGCTACATGAGCGTTAAGTCAATCTTGTGTACTGTGATAATAAGGTGGTTTGAAATGATGAAGAGGGATATGTTCTCAATTATTATCAATATCATCAGATTAATTCCTACCTGGGCCTAACATGGAATGCAGTTAGGTAAAGACAAGTATTCAATTCCACATTGTACAAAACTTTTACAAGAAAAGCCGCTTACAAGATAAAGATAAGTTTCCAAGAAGTCAAGTTAGAAAATGCTGCGGTCTGTTGACAGTTATCATCAAGCCCTCTTTTAAGTCTTTGATATGCAAACAAACACTGACGAGAAAAGTTGTCCCGCCAAAACATATCATTGGATTCAACATGTTGAAATGCCAACTACAAACATTTTATACAAGCCTGTCGAGTCAGGAAAACGAGATCAAGGTGGTAAAAATGAATCCACTTGATTTACAGAAAAACAAATATGCTGTATTATTAATAGCTTAATCGAGATTTTCTTGATGCTGCCTTGGTGAACTTGTTGGTAAAAGGACATAACATGTGATTAAATTAAAAAAGTCGAACAAAACAATGATGCACTTGAAGAATGCCAAAACACCTTCCAAGAAAAATCTAATTTTTAAAGATTGTCTAAGCAATTCTCCCATCAATCAACACATTCACAAGTGTCAATAAATGTTTACTTTCTTAGAATCTTAACCCTGCTAATATAATATATACAACACTGCCACAGAAGCTGCCAGTAAATAAATACTGTATACCAAACAATGCTTTACAAAATTTTATAAAAACAAGTATATACTAGTAATATCAAACAGTAAATAATATCAACTAATATGTGTAGGTTTATAGAGCTTAATATTTTAAAAATATAAGTTGTTCATACATAGTGAGCTGGTTAACAAAAAATAATTGAAAAATTGAGCCTCGCATCCATAACAAAATAACAATGACTATATACATACATCTAAACATCACATAATTATATAATAATTGGTTAAATAAATAACACCATGCAGTCCTTAGTTCCTAGTTCGAGGAATTCTGTTATGTCACTGAGCACGAATGATCTGATGGTTGACTTCGATCAATGGAGTCCCAGTTAAAAAATATAAATTGATACGTCGAGACAATGCTGGGGCAGTCACATAGTGTCACTCTATTTCAACTCAAACATTGATTCTTACTTGCATACTTACTAGCACGAAGGTAAGACACTTCCAAGTAAAAGATGACGAGGGCCAATAAAAAAAATTATATGAAAAACAGTTCAGTGGAGAATTCTAAGTCAGTTGCCCCCGTCCCATCCTTATTGGGCAGTTTACTTAAAATGTTATTCCACATTATATAATTAATGTAATACCACTATAAATTCTACAAACTCCCAAAGAACTTTTATTTACATGTGTTACATAATTTACACAGTAAGCACTGAATATTGAGGGCTTTGTTATTGGGGTGGACAAGTATTTTTGTACAAATAACTGAACTGAAATCATATATTTTTATGAGATCTATAAGGGATAAGAGTGAATCTTATGGATTACAGGTTTGAATAAATGTCAAAGTGATTAAAAAAGACATATTGGTCAGCAAAGCTTGTATGATAGAAATAAAGATATAAGCTTATAAGTATATTTTGGTGATGAATTTATGGTCAACTTCATTTAAAGCCGTTTTAAAATTGTTTTATTTATATATATTCTATTTCTGCATCGCATTATCAGAGATGAAGAACTTGTGTTTACATCGTGGCTTAATACTTGTATTTTTTTTATTCGCACAGTTGTTCAGCATTGAACTGTTTACCAGTGTGCACGCTCTGTTTCACCATTCTTCTTGTTTAGCTTTTTCAAAAGCCTTCTAAAGCTGCTAAATATTTTACGTTTCTGTCGGAGTTTACGCCTCACCTTTCACCTGTTAATTAATCAGCCACAAAAGCCTTTTATCACATGACATACCATCTTAAGTTTTATTTCGATCTACCATAAAGAACAACACATTTCATTTATTTCAAAAGGGTTTATTTTTAGGTGCTCATTTAATTGTTGTAATAACATGTTTAAGAGTGAGTTTTATCCATGAATATATAAATGTATAGTAACTACAGTCGTTTGATGCAGTTCAAGTTAACTGTTAAAGAAGGCCTGTTTTTTTTCCAATTGGTGAAGTGATAACTTTTGCTAATTCTTTACCAATTCATGATTTTTTTGTTACTTTGATATATATTGTATGAGTCTTCACTATAGGTTGTCAAAAACCGTTGACAACAAAAGAAATCTAATAGAAACTAATTTCGACTCTACCCAAGTTAAAAACTAATAATGATAAATCTTAGTTGTTGAAAAATTAAAAAAGTCTACCCAGTGATATAGCATCAATATTCAGTTTCACATGTTTCCGATTCAATTACTCGAAGAAGTTTCATTCTAGTACTTTGCAAAGTAAGCAGAGACTGATTTTGAGGAAAAATAGGGGGAAACCACATCAATATGCCCCACTGGTGACACAGCTGACTGAGTGGATATTTTTTATTTGGGATGCCATTAATCAAAATAGTCCATCAAACCTTTGGTGCTTGATGATGTAATAAAATCCTTTCTGAGCTCTTGGACTATAATCAATCTGATATATTAGCTGTTCCCTAGAAAGTGGAACAAAATAATAAAACTTAAATGGCAGGCTAGTAAGCACATACATCGTGATACAAAATCAAAAACATATTAAATCCTATTTCAAGATGTTATAGCGTTAATTCCAAGAAAGTTTAACAAACATTGACAGAGATTATGCGAGCAGGCCTTAATTTTGAGGCCTCTAATGACAATTACATGTACCAATGTATAATTGCCAAACAATCCTGATTACAATACAATCAATACTGAGAGAGAAAGTAAAATAAAATCAATATTTTCTCACAATATGTATTTGTATATATATATATATATACATCATACTTTTGAAATATATCAAGTCATTTTTATAACAACCTAGCCACGTGCCTATTGAACTTGAGTGCACTTAAAGTGAACGTTGACAGTATGGCAAATAGCACTACTTAAAAGCAGCGTTATATATAAATAAATGTAATATGACCATATACCTAGACAATACTTCAAACACATAACATCAAGGTGAAAAAGGTTTGGTATGTCAAGCACATCTTAGAGACTTAGACCATCTCCTTCAAGACCCCTTTTATTTAGATACATTTAAGTTAATAGTAGTAAGTGGAGTTGAAAATATAGCACCGACAAACCTATTTTAAGAGTTCAAAAGTCTTTCAGCTAATTAAAGCTTTTTGAAATATTCTGCCCTATCACACCACCGAGTTAATAAAACTACGAATTGGACCATGTAATTGATTGCAATTGTAATTATTCTTGCAACACACAAGTAATGACATTAGTAATGACAAAAGTGTATTTTATAGTATCATATTCGTAATACATGGATTAGCCTCATGCACAAAAGGAAAACAGTAATGGTAAATAATTTCTGAATTATGAAATGTATATAAAGTATATATTACAAAACAACCTGGTACAGTTTTATAATGTGAGGATGGTGCAAGCACTTCATAATTTCTATTTCGCGATATATTTTTTTTAGATTTTCTTTGTCCAGCTGAGTTTTATCAACAATCTTTATGGCAACCTGGAAAAAATATATTGTTTCATATTAAAAAAGGTTTCAAAAACAAATAAAATAAACAGAACTAGATACACTTGATGTACTATTATACCATCTAGGGCAGCGTTTCTCGAACAATGGGTAAGACCCAGTATTGAATTGACCTCGATTCTACTGATGGATATATTTTTGTTCTTAAGCAACCATGGTTATTATTGTAACTAAGTAATTTACTTATTAACTCTTGAGTCAGAAACATTGTGCCAAACAAATTTGGATCTCAAAAATTTTTGGTTGAGAAATGTCGATCTAGGGAATACATCTGCATGAACTTTTTTAAACCACCTCTACTTCCAATTTATACTTTGGTTTGGTTTATACACAAATTTATACTCTACATCAATTTATTTCCAACTTATATTTATCATTTACAAATAAAGAGGCGTAAAATCTCACCTTGGCTCTCGTGTAAATATGTGTTGCCAGTTTGACAACGGCAAAGTTGCCTTTACCAATAGTTCGCTCAATCTCATAACAGCCAACACGGTTTAATCCATGACTTTTTGAGCTACTCTTTCCAGTAATCCGAGATACATCTGCTGTGGTTCCAGCAGTAGACATGGCGTGTTATGATGAAAAAGCGATCAACGCAACATTTCACTAAAGAAAACTTTAAAAAATTTGAAATAATCCTGCTGGTCTTTTTTACTACATTATTATACAGTAATGACAGAGCTTTCTGAAATTTAAAAAGAACAGTGCGAAACTACAGAAAATGTTTTATAAAATTGCCTGTCAGCCTGTTGTTGGCCTTATCAGCTAATACAGGAGAGTGACTCCTTCAATGTTTCAAAATTTCAATGAAATAAATTCAAGCATAATATAAACCGATCTTAAAATTGTTAAACTTGCTTTGTATGTTTATTATAAATCAGAATGAACATGGATAATTTTGCTTACTACTTTAGAAGTCTGATATGTTGTGTCCCTCGTCTACCACAGCTTGCCACACACAAAAAATGTATTTAATGACTGGCAAACATTTCGCCTACATTATATACAGCTGTCATATTTGTGTTTTAAATGTAATTTTTAAGCAAATATTTAAAGCCAATAGCAAGCTGCTATACAGTCTACGACATCAGTTACAAAGTAATGTTTGTATTTTGACATCAGACAATTGAAAATTTTGAAATGATTGCAGAAAAACACCACTTAGTAAAAACAGAAGCTTGTTAGTTTATCTATCATTTGTATATGTTTTGTTAATTGATTAAGAAACTTTGAAGTAATTAGGAAAATCTTCTTTAAGCTGCCAGTGAGCTAAGCTAGTTTAACAATCAATTTATACAGGTTTCAACTAGTACTTAACAAGAAAAAAATGGTACTTATCAAGTAAGCTAATCTGATGATCAATTTTTGGGAGGATTTCACCATCGGAACTTTGTGGGCTACCTGCTAGCCACATATCACAATCATGCAAGATATTATCATAATCAGGAAGAAGTTTTTCAGAACTGTAAACCAGCACTCAGTCCGGCTGTTAACTACAGTACTGCTGTGCGCAGTAATCATATTGGATATCTTGTCAGCTCTTTCTGACTTTGATTAGTATCATAGAAAATTTATAAAAAATGCTGACATTTTTCTTTAACGAGAGGCTTGTAATAAACATACAGTTGGGCTATTTTTGGGATTACCTTTTTGGGACCTGTGACATTGCTCTGTTATAACTGATGCTGTCATCAGGCCATAAGCGATTTAATATCATATCAATTTTCATTTAAAAATTGAGTAAGTCAATCTGTGTACATCACTATGTAACTGCACACCTATTTGCGCATTTCCATTGTGTCTGAGCATTTGTACGCACCATGCTTGATTTTTTTTGGTTGTTTGGCGCACGTAAGATCTTGCTGAAAACTGCAATGTTTTGCAGACGCACACAGAGCCACAGCTCAATGGCCTATTTTGACATGGTCTTGGATGTAAAAGGAATCTAGGCTGTCATTATTTCACGAGAAAAACATCGTGCGTCTGAAGCTATTATTCAGAGTTTCTTATTAACCTAACTTAACTGTTACAAGATCCTATCGTTTACTTCACTTTCGATAAGAGAGAGAGAGAGAGAGAGAGAGAGAGAGATAAAGAGAGATAAAGAGAGAGAATTTATTTCACCATTTAAAACAAACTAAAAAGGATCATAACATAATTGATTGGTGTGGGGCAGCGAAAAAACCTCACGGTCATCTGCCCCAGATTCTATTGCAAAGAAAAACAATTAAAACGGATAGAAAAAAACTGAAAATCAACTATGCATAATTAAAACAACACTGCAAAACAAAAACAGAGACACACCACAGAACCAACAGCAGAACATTTTTTTTAACCAAATCAAAAATCATTAACAATATGATGCAAAAGAAATCAACAACCATACATCCATCACCCTATTCACAATTATCTGAACGGCACTTTTCTTGCACAAGTCCACTTTTCAATTGATATATGAGAAATATTTATGAGACTTAATTTTTTTTATATTGTTTAGTAGTTAATTCCAAAAATTAGGTTCTCGAAATGTTAATTTTTTTACCTTTTACTGTTTTGGTTCGAGGCAAGACTAAGTTGTCCTGTGATGATCTAGTATTGTATTTGTGTACTGTTAGGACTTCGTTGAAATAGCCATTAAATATTTGGGGAAGAAAATTTGTCTAATAGTTATGCTTGAACTTAACTGTCTGTAATTGATAGACTTGAGATATATTTAGAATATCGTTTGCTCTATAAAGTGTAGTTAGTTTGGTATATTTGTTACTATTGGTAATTAGTCTTGCTATTTTATTGTGAATAATATTTAATGGTTTTAAAACACTATCTGATGCAGAAAATTATGTAAAGATGATTATGGCATGAAGGCGTGCACTGAAGGTTTAATTTTTTTGTTCTTTATTAAATTTTTTGTTTATTTATTATAAATCGGCATTCAAACAACCAGCGTTTCTTTGTTTGTTTATCACAATTGGCGTGAAGATAAAAAAGTTTAGCTTGCACATTGATGAACCTCATGTGTGCTGGTGTCGCACTTTCCACTAGGCTATATGGTATGTATATAGGCAGATAATCTATAGATTTAACCAAGAGGATTTCCAATTTTATTTATTAAAATATTAGGCCTATCCAAATTACAATGTTTTATAGGCCTATTTTGGTTTAAGTTATCATTTTGCCACTCAGCCACTATACAACTATTGACCTAACACTCACCTTCGGTTGCAGGCCTAGCCTACAGACTAGGCTGGTCTATACATAACAGCTGTTTCTACAAAATTACCAGACTGAAAACAAATAATTCTGACCTTTTTGGTAAGCAAACTAAATTGAACCGCGCTTTCTAACCTCTATCTAAAACCAGCACAAACACAACACCCAGACATCACGCATCAAACTCACTACGATGGGCTGGCCTTCGTCGGTATCGCCAATGCAATTTTAGCTTGGTCCTTGCTTCTTAAAAGACTTAAAGTGTAGATCTCTATTCCTCGCCCTCGGTAGGTCGGGTAAAGATTTCTGTGGGGGCACGGAGATTTGAAAAGGAATTCTACTATCACCATCGGACAACCACTGAACCACAGTAAAATAATTAAGAAATGATATAGGTGAGAAATACAAGGATTACCGGTATGTAATTTCATACCAAATTACAGAAAGTGGGGATTCAAGGAGTATCTGTATTTTAATTCAACCACAGTTGAATGAGTATATGATGATTCCTATACTGATTTTACAGTTACACCTAACCAGCGACAGAAGATATTTACAACAGCGGTTGTAGTCAAGGTTTTACGCAACATGGCTCACAAAAATGTTGGCGGCATTCGAATAACGATCACAATCCCAAGCGATAGGCTACTAAAGTTAAAATTGTTTTTCGCGCTAGTGTAGCGTTTTTTTATGAAACAGAGGCTAATGTGTTTTTGAGAGCAACTGGCGCTGGTATTATGAGCAAATGGTGTGTAAGTTCCTTAACCACTGGCACGTATGTTTTAAACCACTGGCGCATAAGTTTACTTTTCAATTTTGGGGGAAAGGTAAACGCAAAAAATCTCAGCTATTAGCTGTACAAACTTAGTACTTTAGCAGTATGGTCCCTGTACACCAGATTAGAAAGTGTGCTGTTTTTGGGTCACAAATCCCTCGCGTATTCAAGACCAAACAATAGCCATTATATGCACAATTAATTTTTATCTTCCGCACACTTACCAAACTTTCCAATCTGGCCTGCATACGGCTGTATCAGCTTATAGCTTTAGCCTACATTATTTTTTAATGATTTAGGCCTATGTATTACATGGACCATAAATACATAGATCATACATTCATGTAATTGTCGTGATGCAAATGTTGTTTCACATATTTCATTTTTCTACGCAAGAAAGGAGATAGGGTCCTGCGCACGTAAATGAAAATGCTGCGTGACGTCACGTGTCAGTAGCTCAACTCAAATACCTACCCGCCAGTGGCTCAAACACTCGAACCTCAATCTCGCAAAAACAGTGGCTCGAAGACTACATTTTCATATTGCTTTATTTAGCATAAGTTGATAACTTATCGGTAGCCTATATGATATGCAAACATTTTGTATGAATGTTGGAACACTGCTAAAGTGACGAGTGATCGTGTAAACTGCACTTGTAAATAAAAAAACGTTGAACTCCGGTTTAGAAAGATTTTTTCGTGTCATTTGTGCCAAAAGTAAGGACAATTGCCGTTTACATTATGAAAAAAGCTAAATATGACGATCAAGTAGGCCTACTGTTTTATTTTGAAGTAGTATATAAATATAAGTATAAGTAAAATAAATAAGCTTACAATCGAAATTTTTATTCCAATCAGCCACCTTATTTATTAGTAGGCTAATCAAAAAATTAACCACAACTCAAAACATTTTCACTATTTTACGCTCAGTGTATAGCAGATCATTAAGCTACTGTTTAATACGCTACTCTACAAGTTAGTTTAAACTTACAAGGCGAGTCTTTAAAGCTGACTTGTTATCACTGACTTAATGCATGTTTTCAGCATCATATGAGCAATAATTCCACCGTAATTGGCTATAAATACATTTGCAAGTTCAAAACTAAAAGGGTATTTCTATTTCTTCTCAATGATCCAGACGCGTAGCTCGTTTATTGGGCCGGACGTGAAATCTCCACGGTTTATTAAACAGAGTCAGAAATTCTTCGCCCTTGGCTACCAATATGGTAATGTTAGCACTGTGTCTAGAAAGAATGGTGCGCTCTTGGAATTAATCAGTGATGTTTCTTGAAGCAACGTTAACAGTGAGGCAGTCTCTGAGTCCGATTTTGAAATGGCAGTCTCTGAGTCCGATTTTGAAATGGCAGTCTCTGTCACGTCTTGTGCGTGTAAAGTCCGTTTATAAGCCACTGTATGTTCTATGGCTTGACTTTCCTCTGTTCTCCCTTTCCTCTAGCTGTACGATTCCTTTCTCCTCGCCCCATTTGAAGACACTGGTCTTATGATTCGCGCAGTTTTACCTGCCGATCGTTATTATTTTCGTATTAACCTACCGGGCGGTTGTTTCTAATTTTTATTGTCTTTCTAACACGCCACACCCTGGTGATTATAATCGAATGAAGATAATTAGAAAAATGGACAACACGTATTCTTTCTTTGTTCATTGTCATATAGCCGATAGCCTATTCGTGTTTTCTGCGTTAAAATATCACTTCATGTGTGCCAAACTTACAGTACCTGCTGGATTGCTATGTGGTGGAATACACCTCAGCCCCATTAAGCGTAAAATGTTACCAATTAGGGGAGGGTGCGGTAAAGCGGGCCACCTAAGGCTTAATCGTTACAATTCACTGATTTCACCAAAACATTTGACTTGTTTGTTTTGAGAGTTAACTCTAAGGTATTTCGCTAATTTTTGAAGTGCCCTTTTATTGATTGCTTGCTTTCTTACATAATTTTTTTTTTGATTTAAAAGCACCTCCAATAGTCCACTTTACACCACACATGTGGGGTAAAGTGGACCACCGTAAGTTTTGAGTAAACAAGGCAATTTGTTCCACATCACAATCAATTTATTTACAAATTGTCATCATAAGCGAAGTAGTTATGAAAGTAATCGCAGTTCACCATCAATTTTTAAAAACATAATTCACAAATAAAGTTGTCATCCTCTTCATTACACCCAGAGCAGGCTTCATGCGCCCATCGCATGCATTTGGAGCACTGGATCCACCCATCATTCTCGGATGATTTGGAATACAATTCGTTGCAGTAAAAGCATTCTGCATCTACATTGTTATCACTTTCATCGACTGTGTCCTTCTGCTGCATTGATGACCTGGAAACCTTAGCTTTCTTCATAGAACGCTTTTTCGATGAACTTGTTTTACTGCTGTTGCCAGATACCGCGGATTGGCTACGATTCGTTGCAGCCAACTGCTTCTTGTATGGTGAACTGGTTAAAATAGCAGTTGCACCTCTCTTAGACTTCCTCTTTTGGCGAGTGTGAGCTGCTTTCGGCATAGGAAGCACTTCAACAGGACTTATAATTGTGAAACTGGAATTTGCATCTTCAGGAGAAGACGGTTAGGCTACATCTATTGGCTGTGCAGGTAACGATTCAGGCATCTCGGGAAGACCAGCCGCATCTAAGCCAATATTTCTGCCATCACACAAGTCAATGCTAGTTGAACTAACATTAACGGAGTAAGATTCGGTGTTGGTTGGAACAGGATCAATAGGAATATCAGTAACATCCGATGGAGCAACCACTGGTCCACTTTACCCCCACCCCTTGGTTACTATTATTTTGACAGTTGGCCGAATTTTGGCTAGTCAGTAAGCGGAATGAACCTATGTAATGCGTACGTGATACAGTAAAACTCCTTTATACCATTCAACCAAACTTCTACCTTATGCATGTAAAATAAAATCTAAGTTACAAGACATACCTTTCAATAGATCAGAGAGTACAAAAAACGAATTCCGTGCCTTTTCTTGATTTTTTTTCCACGTAACCTCGAATAATGGCGTCTGCAACCACGTTATGTCATGCTTCACTAAACTTAGTGGTATCCGCGCCGTTAAAAAACTTTATTAAGAAAATAAGAGGGGTGTGCCACTTTACCCCGTTGGTCCGCTTTACACCACCTTCCCCTACCATGATATAGTTAAAATTTAATGCAATTGTTTGAAATCAAAAGTACTGTAAGTTTATTAATAGAGTCGATTTAAAACTATATATTATATTACAAATAAATTAACCCGTTTGATGATCTTATTCAAAACATCCAAAGATCTAGCGTAGCCCACTGTTTCCCAAAAGGCAAGGTTACAAAGAATTGAAATAAAACTCGATTGCTGAGCTAATTGTAAATTGAAAACGTTTGCAATATTCGCTAAATCTTGATTCGTATTTTATAAGTGTTTTAATAAGTTGGTTTTCTTTTTGTATGAGTAACTTTACTATAGCTTATAGGCTTATACATACAAGTTACAAAACCGAATTTAGGCTTATAATGAATAAAAAAAATAACCCAAGTAAAATGTTGTTTGTACCCAAGTAAAATACTATTTGTAAAATAAGCTGTCACTTGGGTTATTCTACGTTATTGGCGTATGAGTTATTGGCCTATTTTTTATATATATACATATTCCTATGCGTTATTTGCCTATATATTATATAACAGGGGTGGCCAGACCTGCTTCATGCTCGAGCCGCATATTACCAATTCGAGCTTTAAAAGAGCCGCAACACAAACATAATAAAAAATACGAATTTATTCACTCACAACGAAGTGTAGCTATTGATAAACATTCGTGCTGCGTGGTGATACTATGAGTCTCCACCTGGGCTTCACCAACTCTTTTTGCAATTACTGTATTAGTGTAACCGTAACCGAGACTTAAAACTAGGTCAGCCCTGAGGTACAGCTTCAATCTGACAGTTTACTTAACTACAGTGTACAAGTTAGCACACTTCTGTACAATAATGTCCTTTTTGGAGTGTAATTTGATTATTGCTAACAATCAGTCCATTGTTACTACGTGTGATAGAAAGCATTGTTTCATAATCTGATCAAACAACTCGTCTAGACAGGGAAAATGCATGTCTAATTCAACAATGCAAATTCATTAAAGAGCCGCATGCGGCTCGAGAGCCGCAGTTTGGCCACCCCTGTTATATAACCTGTTTATTTTAGGGGTTTTACAAGTAAAGTTGAAAATTTGTTAGAAATATCTAAAACAATTTCCTAAAAAGTTATAAACTATTTAAAACATGAAGTTAGTTCCCGGTATATAAATTACAAATTCAGTTACTTATTCGCAGTTGAAGAGAGCTACCGGTTTCTTGGTTACTTTTTCAGTTTCAGGGGTGAGGCCAATACTAATTTGCAGTTCAATTTGGTTACCTAGTGTTGCTGTTAGAATGGTTAGATCATAAGCTACCTGTTGTAAAAGTCATGATACACTTAGCCTAAATTAATAGAAATGCGTGTAAACTTTTACAAATTTATGCATATTAAAAAACATTCAAATAATTTTTATAAAATAATTAAAACTCAAACAAATTACTCTAAAGTCAAATTTTAATAAGTTTGTACAAATTTAAATAAAATTACACAAATTGAACTAACTTCATACAAAGTTATGGAAATTCCTTTAAAACTATGCTAAATCTAATCACTTAAACTCATAATAAATGAAATGTGTTCAAAAAAAATAATTAATATACCTATAAACTCAAATAAATTCCAATTAATTTACGTAAAATCAAATAAGGTTTATATAAAATTGAAATAAGGTACATTTATAAAAACTGTATATAGTTTTGTAAAACTTCAAAAATATCATAAAAATTTAAGTAAATTTGAAAAAAATTTATACAAATTAAAATCAATTTATATAAATTCAAAAATGTTATACAAACCAATTGAAAGGAGTTCGTTTGTATTTGATTAGATTAATATAAGTAAGGTTGTAGAAATGAACATATTGATAAATAATTGATAGGCTTCTACTATTCTACTTATCAGCCAATTTGTCGATTACCTATATTGTGATATCAGTCATTTGGCTTTATTAATCCCATAAGTGGATCTCTGCCAATTCTGTATTACATGGACGATTAATCTGTAATTGGTAAATTTCTCTACGGTGTATCGTATCCCGAAACAAAAAAATGAAACATATTCAGATAAACTCGTGTATTTTTTAATGAGTTCAGTTAAAAATCAGTCACGGTACATTAATATACTGCACTTCAGATTTTATTCTTATCGTTTAAAGATGAAATTAATACTTTGTACATAATTGTCATGGAACTTTGGCTAAAACTTTCAATCCTAAAACTTACACTTAAATTATTTTAAAAAATTTTCAAAATTATAAGTTATATTTATTCTGTAATAAGCCACATAAATTTATAGGAGTTTTACCATCTAATTTACTGTACATCGTTATAACTGTTTGTATATTATCATTTAATTTTATGCACGCATTGCAAATTTTTAAAATTTACCTTAATTATTTTAATCTTTTTAAGGTTTCATTGTGTTATTTAAATTTAACTTAAACTATAGAGATGAAAAAGAAGCTTGTGCTTCTGTATACAGTAGAAAAAGTCTGTGCTTAGTTTTTTCGTACCAATCTATACCCTAAAGTTTTTGTGACGCTCGTCATGCAATATACAATGCTTTAATGCTATCCAGTTGTTTTCACCTAGGCAGCTATGCTACGCTGTTTGTACAAAGAGCCAGGCGCATCATTGACGTGTTAAAGTTATGCGAAACATTCGCAAAGTTAGATGAAAAATGCAACATCATGTCAAAATGAAAACATTTCCCGGGTGACCTTTCTTCCAGTGCTTGCGTAAAATTCGTGTCATTAAGATGTCGGCAAAAGTTCCAAGCAATAAATGATTCATGCGTGAGTTACGACTCGACATTAAGAAAATATTGTTTGAATAAATATTTCTGGACATGCGTTCTCATTTCATGCGCTAACTATACACAGACGCATGACGCTAAAGTGCATGATTTGAAAACAGCAGTTGCATGTTTCCTGTCGAAAACCGCCTGAGGTTCACTGTAACATCAAATATCCTAAGTGTAGTTTTCAAAATTGGATTTTGGAAGCTCAGTGTGTAATAGGACTAAAATCTTGGCAATTACATAAAAATGGAAATATATTCTTTAATGTATACCAACAAAGTTAACAATAAACCAGAGGTTAGTTGTAAACTTTTGAATTTCTACGCATATATCCTATATTCATGCAGTGGCTAAAGCAGGACTATTTCAGGTGTTAATTGGTATAAAAAAATTTTAATAATAAGCTATAGCCTACAGTCTATTCAACTGTTCTTACGTCTTTATGTTTATATAGGTGAGTAAGAGTAAGTCGATTATACTTGAAAACATGTTGTTTCAAAATGTATCGATTGTATTGCTCCTTGCATGTTTGATTGCAAATGCACAAAATCAAGCGCTTAATGATTCGATAGTTAGCCTTTCGTCAAGCAATAAAACTGAGGCTAATTTTACAAGAGAAGACAGACTGTGCGTTTTTGTTCACGGATTTCACCTAAGTAGCAAAGAAAGAGAAGTTGAATGTTGTCAACAAATAGTCGAAAAATATGAAACCCGTTGGCGGGCACAGAATAGGCCTTTGACAAGGTATCTGGAAAATTTAAGAGGTTGGAACTGTCCACAATTCAGAGAGGAATGTGAAAGAAAGCTTTTCGCGTTCACTCCATTTACTAAAATGGTCTACGAGTACTTTTGTAGTTACGACAATTATGTGGACCAATGCATGCGAGACGTGAAGAAAATAGTGGAAGCAGCAGAACAACGCAGTGCAAATATGAAAATTTCAACAGGACCATCAACAACGCCTTTTCAAGGAATTTTGAACAATGCTGGAAATGATGCTAAAAATTCAAGTGGAAATCAACAACAGTGGAACGGCTTCATAAACAAAATACCAACAACCCATTTCAGTTTGGACGAACTACTTGACCCTTGCCTGCAGGTGGCACAGTACGAGGCTGAAGGAGACCATCGGGGTAATTTCCACGAAGTTTTGAGTATTGCAATTCCTTTCTGCGATCTAAGATGGCAAGGCTTCACAGGGGAGTACTTGTTGGAGTATCGCGTTTCTCGATGGACAACGTTTTCAACAAAGTAAGCAAAAATGAACAACAAAAATTTATTTCAAATAGACAATTAGCGTTAAACACACATTCACGCAGTCTATAGGGTTAGCTATTCATAAACCCTGAAGTTAATACGAGTGCGAAACTGATACAATGTTTTTTTATAAAGGTGTCGTGTCAACATTGGAGTCATTCTGGCCGTCAGTGCCTTACTGGCTGTGATGATAACCTTCGTCAATATCATTGTGATAATAGTTATACTGCGTTTATCAGGCGATGATCAAAACAGCCAGACAATCTACAGACTTTCACTTGCAATCGCAGACCTTCTTGTGGGCGTCATTGTAATTCCAACGTGTGCAAACACTTTGGCCACATTTAGTTTGTCAATATTTGAGCCTGGCGATTTACAGTTACTGCAAGGATTTAACTACCACCGAAACGCATCCATGTATGTAAACCTAACCAGAAGGGCCGGACAAAGCAGCAACTTATTTCCAGCGGGGTATGTTGATTTTGTGGGTTTTTTCACCACAGTTTCACTTTTTGTTTCCGTCTACACGTTGGCAGGTGCCGGATTTGACAGACTCATAGCTGTATATCGTCCGTTGCGATATCAAAAACACAAAGCAAAGAAAGTGGCTTTATTAGGATCCATTTTTGCATGGTTCTTGGCAGCAATGTTTGCAATTTTGCCCATATTTGTTCCATCGTTTGTATACACTTTGACACTTAATTACATTATCACTATTGGAGGATCCCTGTCACTTGTTTTACTATCAGTGGCGTTTGCTATTCCATTGGTTATTGTTTGGGTAGTTAGTATAGCGACTTTCGCTGTTACGACAAAACATTCAAAGTTTCGACAAAAAGTTTCGATGAATTCTGACAATAATTCACACCGATTCGAGACACAACTTGCCCGTACATTAATACTGATGGTTGGCTTCTTTTCACTTAGCGTGGTGCCTATTTTCGTTTTGATATTGGTGTCGAATTTTATACCGGCTCTGCGGTTCCACCTGCCACATCAACTTAACCTAAATGCAGCCACGACCTTTCTTGATTTCCAGCTGGTCGCTGCCATACTCTTCCTTTGCAATAGCCTATGGAACTTTTTCATATACAACTATCGAAACTTGAACTTCCGAAATGATGTTAAACACATATTCAAGGTTACCTTGGAAAAACTGGCATTACTTCCTGTAGCGATTCAACAATTTTGTGCTTCCAAAGGATGTCCGATTACAGGAGAAGAGCATCTCTAGCATCACTGTCAAACGATACAGCTAGCAAGAAATGTTCAATTACCGAAATTACCAAGAACTCCACTGGAACTGAGTTAACAGCATCTCGAACACCAAACGACTTCAGTTCAACTTCTCAACTAGCATCCACAAGCAAAGTTAAACCGTCAGCAACAACAAATGCATGCACAACGTTTGCAACTAACAATCAGACATTAGATGAAACTTGCGTGCAAACCGTCACAAGTTCGTCCAAAGATGAAAGTAAAAATACAAAAAAACAAAAGGCTGAAAAGCAAGACAAAAGGTCGGACACCTCGATGGCATCTGAAAATTCCATTTCCAAATCAATGGTGATTGATGTAAACGCCGACAGATTACATTTGTCAGTGATTGAAAATATTGATGAAGAAATTGTTCCGAATGCAAGTGACGCTGAAAACGAAGAAAATAAGAAAACCTGATCCCGGGGAGTATGTTTTCTGGATATAACGTTGAAAAACTCAATTTGTTGAAAAATGGCTATCTTATGTTAGCTACGTTTATTATTTTAAGATCTACTATCTCATGGGAATTAATAATACTGTAAGAATGATCTGCTTTTATACTGTACTGCCTATAACTACATAATTTAACGAATTTAGGTTGGAAAACACCTGCTGTATAAACATGGCAGTTGTTGTAAATAAATGTTTAATAAACTTGTACCTAATCAGTTTTCTTGGTGTTAAATCAATACTTACTCTGTGCAAACAAATGTAGGTTTGTTTAGTTCATTTATATTTTTATTGATCTATAATTTTGGAACACTCTTTCATTCCATGTATAGAAGAAACGTTTCCCCGAATTCCGTATTACATATGCTGTATGCTTCAATGTAATATAGAAAAATGTACACATTGTGCTTGTCTTTTCTGTGAATACCTGATCTATATTTACGTGGAAAGTTTTATGTAGAAATTATTTCCCGCACGACACTTTAAACCCAAAACAAAATATTGCTATTTTAGGCAATCTTCATGTACAATAAATGAGTCTTTTTAACCATAATAATTTGCTCATGGAATGAACATATCTAGTGATGTAACGCTTTCCGGATGCGGATGATATCTCATATACGTCATCGATGACAAACCGAGGTTTATACATAGATTGTTAATGTAATCCATGTTGCGCATTGCGCAACGAATAGAAGATGGGATCATGATGCAACGTGACAGGTTATTCGTTACCCTATAGACAAGTCATTCTAGTGCCAAAATTTCTATTCGCAGGCATTTATTTTCGTAAGGGCCATATATTTAATTTAGCAAATATTTTGCGAAGAATTTCACTTGTTTCCTGTTTTGTACGTGACTGACTCCACTTCCGTCCAGATTATTGTATTTCTGCGCAATCTGCAGTATATTGTTCCAATAATATCTAACATAGCTATTTTGCTGACTTTTCCTCACTGTCTATACTTTCTATATTGATCTCTTCCAGACACGTCATGATATCTTTTCTTTATTTTGCATTCTATGCTTGTTGGTGGTATTTTTGAATTACATGCCAACGTAAATCGACGGATATAAGCTATTTATTATTGCCAAAGTGGTTGAAAATAATCTGAATTTAAAAAAAAAGAGTTCAATGAACATATGCACTGGCAGCTGAAAGTTTTATTAAGACGCAACAAAGACGTGTAGACATGTTAAACAGAATTGAGCGTTCCGTCTTCCAAAGAGTTGTAGGCTACTTTAAGGCCTGCGATTCATCAAGTTTCTTTCATTATTATGTAATTTGTGTTCGATTTACCCGTAGTAAAGCAATATATATATATATATATATATATATATATATATACATACAAATTACATTTGAAATCGGGACACAACATTGCCCATTTGTACACATGCATTCATGAGTGTAAATTTCTATAAGTTATGGGTGACCCTTAAAAGCTTATACTTTCGTCAAATCACACCAAGATTTTCATTATGTCCTATACTAAACCCTGTTGGTCATCGTTTCTTTGATAAACTGTAGAGTGTAAAGCTTAGTGGTTTCAAAAATACAACCGGGAAATACATGGGCTATCTGGACGATTTAAGAACAGCATAGGTTACAGGAATAGAGCAACAAGTGACAACGTGAAGGGTAAGCTTAAATATCATAAACGGCTTGATGAAGGTGATTGGTTGCCTGCTAGAAGAGAAAGGCCGTCTTGAATGACCAAATCAAAGTTCTTTATCATAATCATGGGGCAAGATAAAAAGCTGTTTTCGGATATTTTCAAAACCAGAATTCTGAAAGAGGCAAAGTCCAGATTTCCAAGCTATTGCTTTTTGCTTTACTAAGAGAAATCTCGTGTTCATCTAATTCTTACAGAATGAAAAGCAAAACGAAAAAATCTCAATTACAAAAAATGCTTTCTGTTCAAACTGTACACATATAATAAAACCCTCAGTTAGCGATAGTTTATCGGTTTTGTACAAACATAAATCTCTGCACTTAGCAGAAACCTAAACTTCCTGTTGTTAGGGTAGCTTGCGACTTGCTTTCTTCTCGCCATGTAATCCATAGCCGAAACAGTTTTTGTGATGATCATCATGCAAGATAAATTGCTTTAATGCTGTCCATTTGTCTTCACTTCGGCAACTATGCTATAGCCTACCCTCTACGTACAAATATTCACATCAATGATCTGTTGAAGTTATGCCAAACAGCATGCAAAGATAAGACGATAAGTTCAACAACATGTTACAATGAAAACATTACCCGAGGTGACTTTCCTTCCCGTGCATGCAAAACGCTTGTGTTGTAGGCTACCTGGATGTCGGCTAAATGTCAAGCAGCATGAGCCGCACGTAGGTACCGCGCTACCGAAAGAAAATATTGTTTCAATGGACATTTCAATTATTAGTTGTCACGTTTTTTTTTTAAATTCATGCGCTAATTATAGCACTTAATGCCAAAGTGTATGACTTAAAGACTGCAGTTGCATTATTGTTGGCAGAAACAGCCGGATGGTCGCTGTAATATCAAATTAATCCAGTTAGCGAAGTTGAGTGTGCGTGTTGACAATTTTACCGTAGAAAAGATTCTTTTAGTGTTCCAACAAAATTAACATTAGACCAGAGCTTAGTTGCCATTTTTTTGCATTTCCACGCATATATCCTTCATATGAAGTGAATGTAAGGACAGATATTGGCATGCGTCAATTGTCAGGAATGTCACTCAACGGTGTATGCCTTCATTTTTATAGATGAACAAGTCGACTAATTTTAAAAACATGTTAATTCAAGGTGTATTGGTTCTGCTTTCGTTTGCATTTGTGATTGCAAATGCTCAAACCCAAGCGCTCAATGGTTCCGTAGCTTATCAATCATTAAGCAATGAGACTAGAACCAACTCTACAAGAGAAGACAGACTGTGCGTTTTTGTTCACGGATTTCACCTAAGTAGCAAAGAAAGAGAAGTTGAATGCTGTCAACAAATAGTTCAAAAATATGAAGTCGGTTGGCGGGAACATGGCAAGCCATTAGCAAACTATCTGGAAACTTTAAGGGGTTGGAACTGTCCACAATTCAGAGAGGAATGTGAAAGAAAGCTTTTCGCGTTCACTCCATTTACTAAAATGGTCTACGAGTACTTTTGTAGTTACGACAATTATGTGGACCAATGCATGCCAGACGTGAAGAAAATAGTGGAAGCAGCAGAACAACGCAGCGCAAATATGAAAATTTCAACAGGACCATCAACAACGACTTTTCAAGGAATTTTGAACAATGCTGGAAATGATGCTACCAATTCAAGTGGAAATCAACAACAGTGGAACGGCTTCATAAACAAAATACCAACAATCCATTTCAGTTTGGACGAACTACTTGACCCTTGCCTGCAGGTGGCACAGTACGAGGCTGAAGGAGACCATCGGGGTAATTTCCACGAAGTTATGAGTATTGCAATTCCTTTCTGCGATCTAAGATGGCAAGGCTTTACGGGGGAGTACCTGTTGGAGTATCGCGTATCTCGATGGACAACGTTTTCAACAAAGTAAGCAAAATGACTAGGATGACACAAAAGTTTTGCTTAATTTGGCAAATTATTATCTTTAAATACCCATAAGTGAACAGACCCAAGCTAACAATAATCCCTGAAGTTAATGGGAGTAATCTACCAAGCTAATACAATGTTTTTTTTTTATAAAGGTGTCGTGTCAACATTGGAGTCATTCTGGCCGTCAGTGCCTTACTGGCTGTGACGATAACCTTCGTCAATATCATTGTGATAATAGTTATACTGCGTTTATCAGGCGATGATCAAAACAGCCAGACAATCTACAGACTTTCACTTGCAATCGCAGACCTTCTTGTGGGCGTCATTGTAATTCCAACGTGTGCAAACAATTTGGCCACATTCAGTTTGTCAATATTGGAGCCTGGTGGTGTACAGTTACTGCAAGGATTTAACTACCACAGAAACGCATCTACGTATGTAAACCTAACAGGAAGGGCTGGACAACACAGCAACTTATTTCCAGCGGGGTATGTTGATTCTGTGGGATTTTTCACCACAGTTTCACTTTTTGTTTCCGTCTACACGTTGGCAGGTGCCGGATTTGACAGACTCATAGCTGTATATCGTCCGTTGCAATACCGTAAAGATAAAGCAAAAAAGCTGGCATTACCAGGGTGTATTTTTGCATGGCTCCTGGCATCAGTGTTTGCAATTTTGCCCATATTTGTTCCATCGTTTGTAAACGCCTTGATACTTTATTACTTTATAACGACTGGAGGACGTCTTGCACTTGTTTTGCTGCCAGTGGCGTTTGCAATTCCACTGATTGTTGTGTGGGTAGTTAGCCTAGCTACATACAAGGCCACAACAAAACATTCAAGATTTCGACGAAAGCTTTCTTTGAGCGCTGAAAATGGCTCCCGTCGAATCGAAGCCCGACTTGCCCGTACATTAGTACTGATGGTTGGCTTTTTTTCATTTAGCGTGGTGCCTATTTTCGTTTTGATAATGGTGTCGAACTTTTTACCAACCCTGCTTTTCCATCTGCCACGTCAACTTAACCTAAATGCAGCAACGACCTTTCTTGATTTCCAGCTTGTCGCTGCCATACTCTTCCTTTGCAATAGCTTATGGAACTTTTTCATATACAATTATCGAAACTTGAACTTCCGAAATGATGTTAAACACATATTCAAGGTTGCCTTGGAAAAAACTGGTATTACTTCCTGTTGCGATTCAACGATTTTGTGCTTCCAAAGAATGGCATATCACGGTAGACGACGCTTATCTTCTCTACCAACCTTGTCTTACTATACAACACGCAAGAAGAGTTCAACTACCGAAACCACCAAGGATAGTGCTGGAATTGATTTAACAGCATCCCAGCTCCCAAGCGTTTTCAGTTCAACTTCTCAACCGGAAAACACTGTCGAAGTATCAGCAACAACAAATCGACGCAGAACGTCTGCAACTAGCAATCATACAACGGACGACACCTGTTTGCAAGCCGATGCAAGTAAGGCCAAAAATAAAAGTAAAAATACAAAAAACCAAAAGCATGAAAAGCAAAACAAAACGATGGACGCCTCAATGGCGTCTGAAGATTCCATTTTCAAATCGATGGTGATTGATGTAAACGCCGACAGACTATTTTTGTCTGTGATGGAAAATATCGATGAAGAAATTGTTCCGAATGAAAGTGACGCAGAAAACCAAGAAAAGAAGTAAACTTGAGCCTATAGGAATATGCTTTTTGAATGTAACGTTGAAATAGCTCAAGCCAGCTTCTTTCGCTTGAATTTTTATTGCTTGATAAATGAACGACAAACCTATGATGAAATTTGACTTCATTCACGCATAGAGTCCATTAGTCTATATAAGGTATGTGCCAGGGCCTATACTTTATACTGTGTTACATGGTAACTGGTAACACAAATGCATGCATGATCTATGTCCATACTGTGTATTACGATTGTACAGTAAACTTTAACGAATTTAGCCTTAAGAACGACTAAAACGAAGACGTTTTTGTAATAAATAGCCTACTTGACATTTTATCAGTTTTGCTTATTAGTGATTCAGCAGGCCTACAGTTTATTTTAACAAGTGTGAGTTGTTAAGTTTATGTGGCCTCCAGGTTATATTTAAACTCTTTTAATGTAAGGTCATTAAGCAAACTTTCTATTTTAAAATCTTTAATTCGTAATGGTGTATTGTAGGCATTGTTGCTTTGCTTTTTGCCAAGCTTTGTTTTGTTGATAGAGTATTATATAAGTAGGCCTATTGTTTTGGTTTCGTGCATATGGCATATAAGTGCACAACTTTGCTGCATGTTTTAATATTATATAAAGAAAAACGTAATGCATCATGTGTTTTCTGTGATTATCAATTTTATAAGTTATTCGTGCAAAGTTTTCTTTAGAGTTCGTTTTCTGCATGCATGACACTTTTAACCCAAAATAAAACTTCGTATTTTAAGGCGACTTGCATGCAAATGAATCGTTGGAATTTTAATTTTAAGTTGCTCATCACACGAACGCATCTTATGACGTATATATGATTTTCTGTATAATGGTGACATGTCACACATGCAACGTCGAGGACAACTAAGCCGTATGTATATTGATGGTTTGCGTAATCCATGCTACGTATTCCGTTATATAGAAGGTGATATCATGATGCTATATGTGACGGGTTAATCGTTGCCCAATAGAAGAATCATTCTAATGCCATATATTTCTATTACTTGCAGATATTTTTGTTAGTGCTTTATTGTTAATTTAACAAAACGTTTGTGGAATATTTGACTTGTTTGCTGTTTTATACATGACTGCTCACTCCAGTTCAGTCCAGATTTTTGAATTTCTGGAAAATCCATATTGTTCCGAAACTATTTTGCTGTGTTTGTCACTGTCCGTACTTTCTACCTTAGTTTTTTAACATACGTCATGATTTTAACATACTTGATGTTTTGCATTCAGATACGTTTGTTGTTGTATAATAAATTTACGTACCATTGTAAATCGATGTAACTATTCTTACCAAAGTGGTTTGAAACAGTCGTTGTTTCAAAAAAGAGGTCAATAGAAGCATTCACTGTTGGTGATTAAAGAAAAGCACAAATAATAATAAGGCTATAGAAACGTATTTAAAACGCTAACAATGTTCTAAGCGTATACCATCTTTCAATGAGCTATACCGCGTGAAATTCGTGAAATTTAAAGTTTTTGCATTCATTTTAGAACACGAGTTCGAGAAATTTCTCATAATAATGTCTAAATTACACCTAAAATCGTGACAACCCGTCGTTAAAAAATGGTCATCGTATAATTATAATAAAAAGGAAATTATTAAGTCGATTAAAATTTTTTTTTATCCTGTTAGAAATGCAGTAATGAAATTTAAACATGTACAGTAATAAAAATACGGTTATCAAGCACGTTTATAAGTTGTGAAAAGCTGGCGCAAAGTTTTAAACATTCACAACACGCAAAAATGGTAGTTTTATTGTATCGGCAACAGATTTTTATATGTGTGTAATATAGTTATTGATAGAGCAACTATCGTATAACTTCAAAGTAAACTCAGAATAAAAATAAAAACTTAAATAAAACAAGACAATATTCTAAACTTCTAGAATTAGCCATAAATGATATCTTTGCTGTATCTCTGCAATTAGGTGCCCACTTGCATCTTTGACATATAAAATAAGCGACATGATATAATTTCACCGACATTTTTTAATCAACATGTTGCGTTATTCTTGTTTCTTCGGAGTGCTGGCTGCTATCGAAATGATTGTACGGAGACACTTCGTTGTCACCTTGTCGTGACGTCACACAACTCTCTCCTCGTATACGATTATACAAGGCGGTCAACTTAGCGATCTTCGCTGCTCTGGCGTACATCTTGCCTGTCGACATGCGGAATTCTCGATCGCGGACGCTGTATATGAAATAATTCCAAAGGCTGTTGCACAAAAGTAACACCATAATAACCAATTCGGCTGAAACGAGATTAATTGCCGACTGTTGGTTCAGGTTCTTTGGGTCGTTGTGATGGACATTTGACAAATCCTTGAAAAAAAATATTGTTGTTGGAAGAATACTGAGCGTAAAGACACCCACCATGATAGCCAGAGTCAATGCAAGCCTTAGTTCAACTTGGCCTTGAACTTTTCGCCATTCTTCGCTTATATCTGCCCAAGCTCTTGTCAAGTGTCTTGAAGCAATTAATACATGTCGCTATAGCAACCCGCTACCTCAAGATACCCTAAGGGGCAAAACAAAAGCAACAGCGTAAATCGCTGGAACCCCCGGTTCAAATGAAGAGATAGGAATTGTTATAATGTGACAGTGTAACGTAGGGTGCGCATACAAAATACGTCCATAGAAATTTTTCTTTCAACATAGTTTTAGTATAGAGCTAGTTATTCAGGGAAATTAGTGACACCTAGACACCAGGAGATTTCGAAGAAAATTTTCTGGCCATTTATTTATTACATTACGTAATATTACGATAAGTTCATATTAAAAGTAGTCGCCTGCTACTTTGTTAAGCTTACTACTGGAAGTAATAGAAGGCTAGAATAAAAAAAATGTAGTTTTCAGAAAAAAGTTACATTCTGTCCTTAAACTGCGAAAGGTGTTGCTTCTAAAATGATTGCAATATTACTGTAGATTACTAGTTATAAGTTAGTGACAAAGAGGTACAATATGTAAATGAAGTTTATATTTTTGTTATGATTTTAGTTTAGAGCTTAGCGAAATCCTTGAAAACTCAAGATTTCTGTAAACAGTAGAGCCTTCTACTCAGTATATACAATGCGGAAGAGAGGGTCTCTTCTTCATAATGGTGAAAAAAGCTTCACCAAGCTTGTCCGCGTATAGGTTCAAAATCACTCGAGCGTAACAATTCTCTCATTGGCATTCTAAAAACTGGGTGAAACGCACTAACCCAGTAAACGTTGATGGGATCATGTCGTACACTAGAGTGTGTGATTTCGGACTAAATATAACTTGCACTGATCAATGAACTTTTCTGATATACTGTATTTCAATTTACTGTAGACGACTATGTTCTTCCGTTTTTTAGTCTGTTATGCTGTTTTGGTATTTAACTAACAACAGCTTCTTATAATCACTATAAATTCATTACATGGGCTACATGGTTTGTTTGCGATATAAATTTAAAAGCGATAAGTTTCGTATATAGCAAAGCCTTTTCAGTTATAGCTGTTATGGCACTTGATCAGTATAATGCTTGGTTTCTAATAAAAAATATCAGTAACGTATGTTACACAATATTTAATGAGTTTCTTCTGCCACCTAGTTGTTATAAATGTTAGTTATAAGCCTATTATTATGCATGACGTACAAAGTATCGCTTAACTTCGTCCTGAGTCGCACTACTTTCGGTGAGAGTTTTGATCAACCACCACTCCTAATGATGCTGCACTGCGCAGACGTTTTTACTTGTATTTCTGATATCTGACATTGCAAACTTTTTTGTGGGAAAGAATTTTCAAGATTGTGGCAAAACATTTTATAGTTTTCGAGTTATAACCAAAATTCAAAATATTGTCCGCAACGTCACTACCTTGCTCCTATCTGTTCTGATTTGTGGAACGCTATTGTTTATTGATATAAAACAATGCTTTACCAAATGATTTGACATCAAAGCTGTAAAATAATGCTAACCTTGGACCACATTCCATCGTGATTTTGACAATAATATCGTCAGTTTGACGTGAACTCTGACGAAACTTACAAGTTGGATATTAGATCCCTATAATGAAAGTTAACAGCACATACCAAATAAAACATGCACAATAATTACTTTTCTTACCGTTATTGGCAATGTCATATAACAGGGTCGACTTATGCTAAATGACCGTTGTGCGAATGACTCGATAGTTTCCAAGTAGCCGAAGGTCGTAAATGCCCGCTAGTTCATCAACAGCGCGTAGCTGAAAAATGTGAACTTGTCTATGAATTAGGAATCATAACATATTCGTTTAATGCATACAATTGATGAACGGGAAAATTTCTGTTTATTTGTTTTCGTTCATATTTCCTTCACAGTTGTTTTAAAAGCAAAACGTGTCTTAATGATCTTAAATTCAAACCAAATTAATTTAAATCGAAATGAAAATCTATTTATAAAAAAAGTAGGATTGGAATCGTGCACATGAAAAGGTAAAAACTTAGAGAACCTAGTCGTGATATGTATTGACATTAACTAAAGTTGCATATATAATGGAGGCAAACTTTGCTTTTCGAAGTGAGTATATGCAAGAGCTTTATGGAGGCGACGACAGTTCGTTAGCAATTAGGTTACGCTGGAAACTTTTTAATTCGCCATCGCATTACTTGAGTTTTCAGGTAACTAAAACTAAATTTAAAAGTCTTCGAAAAATATTTATTTAAATCCGTGTAAACAACGAAAGGTAACTCTAAGCTTTTTAAATTGAATTTTTTAAACGCAAAAGCGTTTTGTTAATCCCACGATGACTAGGTAAGCCCTATGAGCAACAAACGTCAAGTCGAAAATAATCGTACAATGTTGTATACAAAGTATCGACTGCCGGTCCTAGCAGTCATCCCAAGGTTATTTGATGACGTTTGCAACTTTTTCCTGTCATTGTGACATAATTTTATCAAGGCTTTGTCCTGTCTTGTTGATGAACCTATACAGGCCATGCTGGATGGCAACTGACACATGTTGAAATGATGAAAGTGTAACTTTTTGTGGTTTAAGAGTGGGTGAAGTTTCATGTCTTACACAAACTATACCAAAAATCCATCATTCGGTGCGTGTGTTATTACATACTTAAAACCTTATTACAGTTTATCACTTTTTACGAAAAAAATAATTTTATATCGACATAGAGATTTCTGCGGGATTGCACGGAAAAACGCAATCAAGTAAAAGCTTTTAGCGTTTAATTGCTGGTGCAATGTTATTATAATAACTTATCAAGCGAAAATGTTGATTGCTACACGTGCCTTATCGTTTAGCCTTGCTTTTAATATTGGTCGCCAATTTCGAAATACTCCAAGTGATTTTATCAACGTCTTTAAATTCGACTTAATGAGTTTCCATCTCACTCTTTAACGTCATCAAAGATATTAATGAATCAGTGGTTAGTTGCCATTTCTTGCATTTCAACGCACATCCTACATATGAAGTGACTAAGGACAGATTTGGCAGACGTCAATTGGCAGGAATGTTATAATGATAAACTACTCAATCGTGTATGCCTTCATTTTTATAGATGAATAAGTCGACTAATTTTTAAAACATGTTATTTTGGGATGTTTTGGTTGTGCTGTTGTTTGTATTTGTGATTGCAAGTGCACAAACCCAAGCCCTCAATGATTCTGTAATTTATCAATCGTCAAGCGATGAGACTAGAACCAACTCTACAAGGGAAGACAGACTGTGTGTTTTTCTTCACGGATTCCGCTTAAATAGCAAAGAAAGAGAAATTGAATGTTGTCAACAAACGGTCAAAAATTATGAAATTGGTGGGATCCAGCACGGCATGCCACTAACAAATTATTTGGAAACTTTAAGGGGTTGGAACTGTCCACAATTCAGCGAGGAATGTGAAAGAAAGCTTTTCGCGTTCACTCCATTTACTGAAATGGTCTACGAGTACTTTTGTAGTTACGACAATTATGTGAACCAATGCATGCCAGACGTGAAGAAAATAGTGGAAGCAGCAGAACAACGCAGTGCAAATATGAAAATTTCAACAGGACCATCAACAACGCCTTTTCAAGGAATTTTGGACAATGCTGGAAATGATGCTAACAATTCAAGTGGAAATCAACAACAGTGGAACGGCTTCATAAACAAAATACCAACAATCCATTTCAGTTTGGACGAACTACTTGACCCTTGCCTGCAGGTGGCACAGTACGAGGCTGAAGGAGACCATCGGGGTAATTTCCACGAAGTTATGAGTATTGCAATTCCTTTCTGCGATCTAAGATGGCAAGGCTTTACAGGGGAGTACCTGTTGGAGTATCGAGTATCTCGATGGACAACGTTTTCAACAAAGTAAGCAAATGTGTTTATGAAAAAAGTTTACTTTAGATAGTAACTTACTTATCATTAATAACATTTGTAAACAAACGTATTAAGTATCGATAAACCTTGCTGTTAATATGAGTACCAAGCTAATACAATGTTTTTTTTATATAGGTGTCGTGTCAACATTGGAATTATAGTTACTGTCAGTGCTATACTGGCTGTGACGATAACCTTCGTCAATATCATTGTGATAATAGTTATACTGCGTTTATCAAGCGATGAACAAAACAGCCAGACAATCTACAGACTTTCACTTGCAATCGCAGACCTTCTTGTGGGCGTCATTGTAATTCCAACCTGTGCAAACACTTTGGCTACATTTAGTTTGTCGATGTTTGACCCTGGTGGTGTACAGTTACTGCAAGGATTAAACTACCACAGAAACGCATCCACGTATGTAAACCTAACAGGAAGGGCCGGGAAGCTCATAAACTTATTTCCGACTGGATATAATCATTTTGTGGGTTTTTTCACCACAGTTTCACTTTTTGTTTCCGTCTACACGTTGGCAGGTGCCGGATTTGACAGACTCATAGCTGTATATCGTCCGTTGCGTTATCAAAAACACAAAGCAAAGAAAGTGGCTTTATTAGGATCCATTTTTGCATGGTTCTTGGCAGCAATGTTTGCAATTTTGCCCATATTTGTTCCATCTTTAAGTAATTCTTTGGTACTTTATTACTTTATCACAACTGGGGGACCCCTGGCATTTGTCTTGCTGCCAGTGGCATTCGCAATTCCACTGATTGTTGTGTGGGTAGTTAGCATAGCTACATACAAGGCCACAACAAAACATTCAAAGTTTCGACGAAAGCTTTCACAAAGTGCAAGAAACGGTACTCGCCGAATCGAAGCCCGACTTGCCCGTACATTAGTACTGATGGTTGGCTTCTTTTCATTTAGCGTGGTGCCCATGTTCGTTTTGTTATTAGTGCCCAGCTTTTTTCCAGCTCTCCTGTTCTATCTGCCACGTCAACTTAACCTAAATGCAGCAACAATCTTTCTTAATTTCCAGCTTGTCGCTGCCATACTCTTCCTTTGCAATAGCCTATGGAACTTTTTCATATACAATTATCGAAACTTAAACTTCCGAAATGATGTTAAACACATATTCAAGGTTGCCCTGAAAAAGACTGGTATTACTTCCTGTAGCGATTCAACGATTTTGTGCTTTCAAAGAATGGCATATCACGGTAGACGACGCTTATCTTCTCTACCAACCTTGTCTTACTATACAACACGCAAGAAGAGTTCAACTACCGAAACAACCAAGGATTTCACTGGAATCGATCTTACAGCATCCCAGCTCCCAAGCGTTTTCAGTTCAACTTCTCAACCGGAAAACACTGTTGAAGTATCAGCAACAACAAATACAAGCCGAACGTCTGCAACCATCAATCACACAACAGACGTTACCTGTTTGCAAACCGATACAAAAACGTCCAAAAATAAAAGTAAAAATACAAAAAACCAAAAGCATGAAAAGCAAAACAAAAACGTGGACGGCTCGATGGTGTCCGAAGATTCCATTTTCAAATCGATGGTGATTGATGTAAACGCCGACAGACTATTTTTGTCTGTGATGGAAAATATCGATGAAGAAATTGTTCCGAATGAAAGTTACGCTAAAAATCAAGAAAAGAAATAAACTTGATCCGAGGGTATAAGTAAGTTTTTTTATTTTGAAGTTGGGCACAAGAAATTACGTTGAAGCCAGCCTTGTTATTGTAAATATCGTTGAATGATAAATGAATGAATGATGATGAATAGAAGAACCAATATGATTGCATTTAAGATCAGTCACGCAATGAGCCAACAATTAATACTGTATTTTGTTGAAACACAAATACATGTATGACCAGTGTTCACATTACAAACCGACATTACCTGCCGCTTAAACGAGTTTAACCAGAACATGTAAAATATGGATGTTGTTGTAAATAGAAGGACCTTTTATCAGTTTCGTTGGTAATAAATCAATGCACGTCTTTTACGAAAAGTAGCGTAGTTTAATGCATTTAACATTGCCACGCACTCATTTTCTCAGAAGAAATTTCGATCTAAAATTGCAATAAATCTTTGACGTTAATTCGTGTTAAATCATTTCAATTTATAAAGGTGTTCTTTTACAGTTATGTCCAAAAGAAACTTTGGTATTTTCAGTCGGTTTGTAAATAAATCCTCTGAATCATAATGCTGGGCTGTTTTTGGCACAAACCCATTTTTATGATGTAAAGTTTACAACATGCTGTTTATATCTCAAAACGTGTCGATGACAATTGAGCCTATGTGATGATTTACATGATTCATGTTGCGTATGTTCGGTCATTAGCGATAAGGTAGACACCTAGGTCAAGATGTTACGTAACAAACAATTTGTTGTTTTACAGACCAGTCATCCCAGTGCTACACTTCTTATTTGCAAAATTTTTTCGCATACTGCTTTATAAGGTATTTAACAAAACGTATGTAGAAAATTTTTAGCGATGATTTTTGAGAGTTTGTTTTATGTTGTTTACATAACTACATCTAGTTCAGTTCATATTTCCGGATTTCTGGGAAATCTGTTTCTGGCAATTTTTAACTAATCTAATTTTGGCGTTTCTCGCTGTCCATATTCTATAATTGTCCTTCCACATGCGACAGGACATTCTTATAATTTGTTTCGCATTCTATGCGTTTATTTTAGCCTGCAAATGTTTTTAAGATAACTATATGTAGAGATTAAATGTATTAAATTATTGTTGAGTATAAAATGTGTTTATTATTGGAATAGTAGTTTAAAATCAGCTTTTTTCAGGGAAAAGTTTGAAGGGTTTACTGGCAAAGGAATGTGTAATTAGAAACGCTTTTGCACGTAAAAGTTTTAAAAACAAAATGCGCATTCTATCTTTCAATGATCTATAAGCCCATACTTATGCCTGCAATTTGTCACAAGAAAAGGTCTCATTTGTAATAGCAAATGGGTTCGATCAATATATTAAAAAGCAATATTTATTATAATAAAACTTAGAATTGTTAAATTTTGTTAACGAAAATGAATTATAAGGCTATATTAAGAAAAGGTTAAGAGGCATAAACGATATTTATACAAGTCTATGCTAATGGAGAAAACAAATTATTATCGTGTTAGAGTTGCAATAATGATATTTAGTTCCATTGCAAAAAACGAAAAATACGTCTAAATACACATGTAACACAAGGAAAACGCCTCTGTTACAAACTGTTAAAGAGAAACTTCTGTTTCTTACATGCAGTTTTGCCAAAAGACACACGTGAGACGTAAAAAGTAAGAAGGAGTTTGCACAAAATCATAAAAATCCATTTCTAAATATGACAATTTCTCATGACGAAACTAAATTATCAATGGCTATTGATAAAAGAACTATCGTGTGATTTCTTACCCATAATTTTGAAACACCAAATGTAACACCAGACTTTGCGTATAGCGTCTGTAACAAAGAAAATGCAACAATCCTCGTCATTATGTTGGCAGCAGACGAAAAACAAAATTCCTATTTACAGGGCTGTGTCATCCACCTTAGTCTCCTCTCGCGCTATTCTTGTTTCTTCGGAGTGCTGGCTGCTATCGAAATGATTGTACGGAGACACTTCGTTGTCCCCGTGTCGTGACGTTATACCACTCCCTCCTCTTATACGATTATACAAGGCGGTCAACTTAGCGATCTTCGCTGCACTGGCGTACATCTTGCCTGCCGATTTGCGGAATTCTCGGTCGCGGACGCTGTATATGAAACAATTCCAAAGGCTGTTGCACATAAGTAACATCATAATAACCAATTCGGCTGAAACGAGATTAATTGCCGACTGTTGGTTCAGGTTCTTTGGGTCGTTGTAATAGACATCTGGCAATTCTTCGACAAGAAGAAGCACGATTATAGATGGAAGAATACTGAGCGTAAAGACACCCACCATGATAGCCAGAGTCAATGCAAGCCTTAGCTCAACTTGGCCTTGAACTTTTCGCCATTCTTCGCTTATATCTGCCCAAGCTCTTGTCAAGTGTCTTGAAGCAATAAATGTCGCTATAGTAACCAGCCACATCAAAATAAGCGGCAAAATAAAAGCAACAGCATAAAGTGCTGGTACCCCCGGTCCTGATGAAGAAATAAGGATTGAGTTAACGACTGTGTAACGAAGAGTGCGTATGTAGAACGGTAACGAAGCAAAAATGATCCCAAGAATCCAAAGAACCAATGACACAAAACAGGCAGTAACGAAAGCGGATTTTTGTTTGTATCTCTGTGGACACACAATGGCCACAAATCGGTCAAATGCTGCACTCACGAGTGTGTAGATAGATACGGAGAGCGAGAGTACGGTAAAAAAGCCGACAAAATCCAAGTAGGATCTAGGAAAAGCATCGCTAAAAGTATTCGACGGATCTCGAATCAACATCAACGAGATTTCATCGGTTCTGTTACCGGTTTCTGCCACCACGTAACCAGTGACGTTTCGTAAATCACCTAGATTATGATCTACCGCCAGATATCTAAGCAAAGTGCTGACAAATGTTGGAAACACGATGATCCCAGCTAGGAGGTCTGCAAAGGCAAGAGAAAAACGATACACGCCTTGACCAAACCACATATTTCGGTTACCACCTAAAACAAGCATAACGGTAGCATTGCAGATGAAGATAATGATTGCAAGAATAACGCAAAAGACTGAAATAACAATGATGTTGGTGCGGCACCTGAAAGAAAATAAGAGTTTTTGGTTGTTAAGCATGGTTTCTGAAAACAAAACTTAATTTGTATCAATGCTAAGTGTAATAAACTCCTAAATTAGTTGTGTATACACTACTTACAGTAGTTGTAGAATTCTTAAAACGCATTTAAAATCTGTTTATTTGTAAATCTTACCTTTGCGGCATACACGTCCATGTAGTAACTCTTCCAGCGGCAACTAGTTGTTCGTCATATCCGCACCAAATAAAAGAACAAAATGGAATAAGCGGTTGAATAACTTCGTGGTAATGCCCATGGCCACCGTTTTCTCGTTCATACATCGCTACCTGAACGCACGGACTAGCAAGTTGATCGTTATTTAAGTCGAGAACATTTAAACTTCTTACAGCGTCCGACCAGGTTAAAATGGCTATGTTTGTTGCTGATTGGTATTCAACTGTTTGCCGAACTTCGGCTGTGCATTTCTCTTCAAGTTTTTCGTGATCGCAAAAACGCGAATACATTAGTCTTGTAAATGTGTTATACGCGAACGTCTGGTCATGGCATTCCTGTTGGTATTGAGGACAGTTCCAACCACGAAGCGATTCCAACAGGGTTGAAAGATACGCAGACCCAGTGGCCCATTTACGTGAGAAGAGATCGTAGGTAACATTGCAGCACCTCAACTCTTGTTCCCGGTCACCAACAGTAAGCCCACTTGCAAAACGACAGCTGGTTCGGTTCTGGGCGAGTGCACAGGGGCATGACGTCAACAACCCACTTAACAAAACAAACGCGACAAAAACGGAATGGGCCAAGTATAATCTCATTTTTCAAAAAGGCTTCACTTGGCCAGCTCTTGATTTACATTTTACAGCTTAACATATTTTACCAGTATTAATCAAAACTCCTTTCATGGTACAGAAAAGCTTGAACTTTAAACTGTCTATGAAACTTACACATAAATTTAGTGCTAAAAAATAAAATCGAAAAATTATATCGGATAAGTTATAGCTTACTGCTAGTAAATGTTTTGCATCATGAAACAACTGCATATGTATTACACCTTTACACGGTACAATAAAACAACACGCAGATAGGCCTGGACCCTGTTCTTCGACTAGCTATCAACCGGCAGCCTAAGGTCCGTTTCTTTTTTAACATATAGGTTTACCAATCATAACAGCGCCAAGTAAAGTCATGCAACGATAGCTAGCAACGATGCTGTGTAAAGGTACAGTATTTCCGGGCCGAATGACTCAAACAGCTTAGATTTATACAAGGATCTCTAAATAACGAAACGTAAACTATGAAATTACAGGTTACTGCCATAAGATTTTCATTCAATGCAATTAATGTATATATACAGTGCATATATACCGTACCTAATAACAGAAGAACTTAAACTATAGTGCTGTAGGCTACTGAAATCCATAGTTTGATTCCATACAATCATTTTAAATTTTTATTTATCGTATCTGATCTCAAAAGTATGAAAATCGTTATTCGGTGACGTAAAACAACGTTCTACCTAAACGGCATGACATAACGGCTTTAAAATGTTGCTAATTTTGGACCTTACTCTAGCATGATTTTGGCATAACTACTGTCAGTTGACTGTGTATTCTGACTAAATTCGTCAGGCTATCAGTTTGATATTAGATACAAGCCAAACGAACGCGAATATAATTCATTAACCTTTGGAAATCACCCTTTGCTGCTTTTTCTCTTGATTTTCTTCACCGAGCGTGCAAAGGCTTTCTATCTAATGACTGTTGTCTAACTATAGGTTGTAAATGCCTGGGGCTTAAACAAGGCTTTGCTGTCAAATGTAAACCTGGTCTTAAAAACAGGAGTTATAAGATGTCTGTTTAAGTTTTATCGATACAGCAGTAGAATGGGGAAAATGTTTGTTTTCAGTCAAAGGGCACCCGCAGTTGCTTATATGCCTAAAAAGTCAAATGCCAGCATTGCTTAATGATCCTACAAATTTAATTTTAATGGATAAGCAAATCTAATTTTGATAAAAAAGTTTTAAAATCGTGTACACGCAAACGCTTAAAGTTACAAAACTTAGTCGGGACCATATTGACATTTATTGATGAATGATGATGCATTTATAATGAAGGCATACATTCTCTGAAAAAGGCTATTTTTAATTTCAGTTTATTATTGCTTGCACTGAGTAATATGTCGATGCCGTTTCTTTTTGTTTATTCAAACTGCATTCAATAAATATGGGCCAAGTTAAGTTCGCTGATAAGACGGTTTAAAGTGGCTTGAACTCAAGCTGGAACGTATGAACTGGTCGAAATTATACTGATCTAATAATTGTTTTTTCGTGGAAACATTTGAATCAAGTTAGTGTGCAGTTGCACATGTCTCGTACGTATGTATATGACCCACGTGTATAAAGAACCATTGTTATTTTGATTGGGTTTTAGTGAAAAGATGAAAAATAAATTCGATTAATTTATATTCGGTATTGATGTTTCCTGTATGACATTTATATACACTATGTAGAGAGTGCTATATTAGCTGTCTAGCTGACTTATATTCTATGACTTTCTTCAACACTTGATACGAATTACGTAAATATTTCGAATTTAATATTCAGCGCTTTTTATCAAACGTAAGATCTGAAAAATGGAACACCACATGATAAACCGAAGTAACTTAATGGTGATCTTAGGCTTGTCCATGGGACATTTTTTTCTGTCCCATCCCATCCCAATGTCCCATCCCATTTAAAATTGGCAGGTTAGAATGAAGCTATGACATTTCCAGGCAGATATTATTTTTTAGATTTACATTTTCGGATAGATATATTAAATTAAAATCGATTTCACCCACAAAATGGCTTCAAACAATAACCTCTGTACTGGTTCCCATGTCCCATGGGAATTGCAATTCGTGCTGTTCCATCCCATCCCATCCCATGGGACATTTCCCATGGACAACCCTGGACTGATCTTAACTTGTATTTCCAACTAGGCAATAGGTCACAGAGAGATTAACCACTGCCAATCATTGGTTGTTAGTTTGTTCGTGATTTGCTACAAATTTGCATTTTTCAATTTTGGACATTGTTGCTTTTGCATTCACTGATAAAACAACTAAGATTAATTCGGTAACTACCATATTTCATTTACAGTGCATATTAGTTTGCGAGCCGGAAACGCGAACCGATGAGGGAAGGCAGCTCGTGAAGTGGCTCCAAACAAAATGACAAGAAAACCTTTTGGAGGTTTTATAAGCTGACGAATAACACATACGGGAATCGTATTAGGCTAGTGCTTGTTTAATCTTACCCGGGAAGATATATGCGGTAGAATTTGCCTATATCGACACTTTTTCGTTGGTCCCGGGGAAATTCCTATTTTTTACGTACATTCGAGTTTGCCTACATCGACACCTTTTTTGATCCCACAAAGCTTTTTGTTTGTTTATATTGACAGTTGCAGCTCTTTTTTTCACTCCGGGACGTAATCCCACTTACGACTTAATGACGCTATCGTATTTTACGTATCGTTTTTGCAAGGAAGTAAATACTGCACTGTACCTTACTGTAGTAACGCCATATTGCTCCGCATCAGCACCGTCTGCGTGGGTATTACGTGTAAATACAACTACCATTATTATTTTTCACGATCTTGTTTGTGTTGTTCTTTGCCGTAGTGTACGCGAAAACATAAAATTAAGCGGCAGTGCTGATTAGAGTACACATTTACCCTTACATTAAACTAAAACCGGAATTTAGGAACAATTTATATTGATTCGTCTGTATCGACACTTTTTCTTCATCTCCTTGAGGTGTCTATATAGGCGAATTTTGCTGTATATATTCCTCCGTGAAAGCAAGCTTCTATCCTCGATAACGTTTTTTTTTGGAAACTTGTATAATTTTAAATATTGAAGCTTTTTGTTCAAAGTTGTTCAAAAATACATAACTTTACTCAATACTTTTAGCTTGTCTCCGATACTACACCGTTTTTATCACGGGGACAAAATACTGACCAAGGTTATTACAGTACAAAGGAGTTGATTTAATAAATCGACGACGCAAAACAAGCGGGTTTGCAAGGAAAGAAGCGGAATTTGGGAAGTATAAAAAATCGCACGATTTCGAACCACGCAATACAAAAATAATGCAAAGTGCTTGCTTGCTGTTGGAAATCACCGAAGCGAACAGATATTAGAAAGGCATTTGCGAATTAAAGCGGAAATTAAAAGAGACAGTTTTTAAAACGACATGACAGCTTAAGAAAACGCAATTTAAATTTACACAAAGCACAAGCCTGATGCGGGTTAAACGGTTTTATGTAAGTCATGGACCTGCTACGTGCGTTATGTGTCTGCAAAGTTTCAAAATACAAGTAACCGGCTTGTATTAGACAAGACACAACGCACAAATCCCGAGGAAGTCTGACGTGGAAGTTGGAAACCGTCGGACTTGAAGTTTTACCACTGTCCAATACTTTTGTAGCCTTATGATAGATAAGCTTTTCAGGAAATTTTAAAAATTAACTCATTGGCATTGAGTGGAAAGCAATCGTTAATTAGCGTCAGCACTAACACAGGCGCTATCCACAAATTGAATGCCCTTATTAGCTGGCGGGAAAGAACGCGTAAAAATGGACTTCTTCACGTCCTTTGCTCCTTGCTTTTCAAGACTGCGTTCATATTCATCCGGGAGCCAGCGGCGCTGTTCTGGGATGTGATCGATCGCATCCGCCGCATGTATCGGGATCGGAATGACATCCGGATCGGCTCCGTGATCTGTGGGTACAAACTGGAGCTTACCCCTTTCAAGCTGAGTGAGCTTGGAACTTGGGGAGCTGACTCCGCTGGAGGAAACAGACAGGGAGGAAGAAGAATCGCTGCTGCCCCTCCGGTCAAAATCCGTAAAAGAAACCGGCCGTTGTGTGTATGTTGCTCCCTGCAGTGATACATCAGGTCATTCAGTATTTTGAACTTTTTTTAGACAAAAGTAAATAAAGTAAACGATTTTTTTCATATAATTAAGGCAATAACTGCAAAGCTTTGCCAATCGACATTTCTTACTTTATTTCACTAGTACAAGAAAATTATAAACGCATCTATACGTTTACGCACGCTTTTGTTTTCCCTGACCTCCATATAATCATGAGAATATTTAGATCTCTTTCGTCCTCTAGCGTTCAGTATTATACACACGATGAGCACAAATAGGATGACCGCGCCGAGGATTATTACGGCGATGATTGACAATGGAAGAACGTAATCTAAATTTTCTATTTAAGAGCAAACATGGAAAATTAAAAATAGAGTACCTAAAAATACAGCAATTCTGAGCAAGGTTGAACCTCAGTGCGATTTCAAAGGAATTTTTATTATTCAAATACCCAAAAGTGCACTAAATATCAACAAAACACTTTCATAACAAAAAAATTAAGCCGTATCTCTCACTTTTCACGACTTGTGTGTCATCTGTGTTGTTGTGCAATAAGTCAGCAGGTGGCACACTGTCGCTATACGAGAGGTTGCTATACTCTGACGTTTGCTCCATGGTCGTGGTTGGTGGTGTTGTTGTCTAACAACAAATATCTCATGATCAAAACTGCCTGCATTATAACAAATTTCTGCTCCGA
This sequence comes from Clavelina lepadiformis, assembly GCF_947623445.1. Taxonomy (NCBI): domain Eukaryota; kingdom Metazoa; phylum Chordata; class Ascidiacea; order Aplousobranchia; family Clavelinidae; genus Clavelina; species Clavelina lepadiformis. Next base: position 5,581,249 of record NC_135241.1, on the reverse strand, counting down.
AAAAAAACATGACCGCGTTTAAGGGTTGAGGATAACGTCAAAAACGTGTTTTAAAGGTCTTCAACTTTTATATTCAACCACAAAGTACAATGCGTCTATGACCAAACGACATGTTTAGGTCGGTGGCTTTAAATCGATGCCTATTAAGGATACAGACAGAAGACAGTTTGACGCATCGTTACGTCAAGGTCGTTATCGGAATGACTGATTACCAGTGAATCTAAGCCTGAGGCGACCAGTGACTATTTCATCATGGTTAACACGAGGAGATGGCAATATAAGTTATTTTACAGTATTCTGTTAAAATTACAAAACGAGCAAGTACAGTGTACAAGTACAACCTCTTGGTTTTTAACCTACCACACACTTTTGCGGTAGAATTTGGAGACGGCTACCATATTACCGACTCTCATGTTTGTAAAATGAAGTTCACGTTTATAAAATGAAACAAAAATCCAGTACTGAAGAAACTTTATATGAGTAAGAGTATTCATATGAAAAAAAATAGAATTGGTATCTTAACAGTTTTACCTCTGGGCAATCACAGCACCAGACTCGTAGCTCATAATCGTGGCAGTAAAGGTTACGCCGTGAGTTTTCCGGTCGCTTTTGAAGATTTTCGGTATCACATAACAGACCTTCCGAGGGATCACATAAAACTCTGTCTTGTTGAATCAAGGCAAATGGTATATCAGGATTCCACGCGTCTCTGCATTAATGTACAAGTAATAGTGGTGATGGCATTAATGGAGCGGTGCCAAGCGAAAGCTTCACAAATGACTCTTTTACTTCAAGTCACTCAACATGGGTAAAATTGTCAGATTTATTTATTCGACGTTGGTTTTCAAAGATGAGGTGTAGGATTTAACTTAACTTACAGCAACCTTAACTGTACCGTAAACATCAAGGTTATTTTGTTTCAAAACCGATCTCCATGTCGCATGAAGCATGCGGACAAATGTAAACTGAAACGCTTGACAACATCACTGTCTGGATTACAGCTAAGCGTATGTAAACGTAAGTCTATGTATGTCTATGGGGGCAACATTCTGTTCCACATCATTAAATTTTCGCCCTGATTTTTATCAACTGTTGGGTAATGCATTGAGTCACAGTCTAGCTCCCAGTAGCATGCCGTTTACATATAGGCTTGCGGTTGCCAGGTTAAAGTTATACTTACGTCTCAATAAATCAATCACTACCCACTTCAATGCACTTAGAGTCTCAACGCAAAAATGAAAGTACAACAAATCTTATTTTGTACAAGTCAGTGAATTTACATGAGCAAACAAGTTTTGCATTAAGACCACCACGGGGATAGTTTTCTGATCTACAGTAGCGTAAGCACTTTCGTTTAAACATTTCAGCAGTCTTCATAAGTAATAACGCCATGTTATTGCAAAACTTTTGACAAAAAGCAAGAACAGCCGATTAGGGTATAAACTGATTTTGAAAATCGTATGAGTATTTATCTACCTCAAATAACCGATAAGCTTGTTATTGTTTATACCGTTCCTGAGGAATTGTTTCTCACGCGCTGTACACAACAATGACTTCTGACCTGCATTCAATGGCTGTGGGGAATGAACAGAAGCTGTAGATTCGCCTCAGGTTTGTGAAAGTGTTGTTATCCCCGGTAAAGGGACTATAGTCGTCGTTGTTCATCCACTGACTCCAATCGCCTGAAGAACAACATAGCACATGTAATTGTGTACGACAAGTCATGTAATCAAATGATAATGGCGTAATTACAACCGTCATGGGAAAGAATATATGTATTGATAATGAGGTCTCGGTGACAATAAGAACTACAACACAGTACAAAACTCGATTTTTGTTTGACACCGGGAGGTTCATACCACGTAACAAAAACTTGTTCAACATCCTCATATTAGAAAATCTGACGCATTATGCCTATCAGTCAAAACTGACTTGTATTTTATGTATGTGTAAAAGCCTAATACAATCTTTTCTATTAAAAACGTTTACAGTTTATGGAAAACTGTATAGGACTATTTCGGACAGCAAACTCTTGTATCAAAAAGATAATCTTGCATTGGGTCCATTCAAAGTAACGATACCTTTCTTTTACAGTACTGTAGTTAAATGAATCGTCGATTATTTGCTGGGCTGGTATTACAAGCAACACGTATGAAATTGTATGACTAGATTTAAAACTTAGCAGTATAGTTGAATTCTGTGGTTTTCCTTAATGCAAACAGTTAATTCGACCGTCGCTCAGTAAAATTTGGTTTGAAAAAAGTTCATGTTTTGAGAAATTAAGAAACTCTGTAGGAAACATATACCGCTATACAAAATCTGTGTCAAAATTAATCAAACTAAACACTAAGTAGTTAAAAGCTTTAACCCAAATTTTCTTCTATAAAGTGAGTGTATATTGAGTTATTTGTCGTATTTACATAAACGTATTCTTGCGTGGCCGAAGTTCAAATATTATGAGCTTTATCAGTAAAATTCTAAATTAAGATCATTTTTAAGTTCTCAACTCTCCAAGTAGTTTTTAATGGTGCCTTTTCAGACAAACACATTAAACAAATAGTTCGGTAAAAATCCATTTTACCAACTATACAAAAAAATAGTTGTTAGCCTAAATGAGCAAAACGTACTTTGCCAACGCCAATGAAACGCAGAGTTAAAAGGTTGCTTTCGTTTTATGAGGTACGAAAACGAAATAAACGCCTATGGCTGAGACACAAATTGGCGGACGTAAATTTAACGGACCACTTTTAGTCTCCATTAATTTTTACGTAATGTGGGCTAGTTTACTTCCCACGCAAACGTAAAGCCGCACAAATTTGTTAAAACTGCGTGGGGCATGCAGTGATTTGACCTTAAGTGCACCCGATATTAACGTCACAGATAGTTATTATGGGATATATGGAGTGTGTATGGTTAATTTATGCGTGGGTTCAACTTTAGTGGAGGATAAAACACCCATACAAGTACAATGGGATTATGAATGAAACTACAATCCAAATTTTATTAAGATATACAAATGAAAAACGGATTGCAATAAGTACAGCTTAATCCCGGGCATGGTTTAGTTATATAGTACATTCGAAATAGATGTTGGTATAGGGAGATTTGAAAACCGGTAATGAAACAGAAGACTCGTAGCCAAGTCGATACGTAACAAGATTCATTCATGTACTTTTAACAAAAACCCTGAAATACAATTCGTAGAAATATAAAGGTCGGTGCAAAACATATCTTAGTTGTGCTGTGCCCGTTTCGAGAAATAAAGAAAACGCAGCTTATTCCACTTCTTATCAAGGCCATACAGCAAGGTGACCTCGTGTTAGACATGAATCAAGTTTATCTTCTGGGCACAGGTGCGCTTCAGGGAATAAATCAAGTCAAGCGTGTTAAACTGCTGTACTTGGCTGAACATCAATTTTGAAAACATTTAAACCGATACTACACACTTGTACATGATGGGTAGAAAAACATTGTCCATTCCGAGTTTGTTGTTTTTTTTTCATTAAGTGTTGCGGATTTCAGAAATTAAAAGTCTTTTTCCGTTCTCTATTAGGTGACCGCAAACAGAAAAAAAGTTGAAAACATTTCTAAAAAGCATGCGCTGGCCACTGAGACCCTGTTATTGAAATGGCAAACACTATTTATCCTGAAACTTTTACCTTTCCACCAAAAGCGAGTCGTCTACCACCCAGAGTTACCTAACATTCCAAAGTACTTATATCGTGTTAGCTTTTGCAGGTCAACTGCTTTTCCAAACAAAAAACATACACGGTAGACCAGTTCTAATTGTGATGGATTTAAACTTTGATTTGCTAAAGCTCCTTAAGATAATAAAAGCCGTTTAAAAGGCGATCTGTTTAACCGTCTACGTATAATTACATCATCGATAGGTAGCTTCGGCCTATAAAGAGATGTAAATAACAAACGAAGTTAAAGTTAACCGGCAAAGGTAAAACATGAAAGTCGTGACGTAAAAACACACCTAGTTCACTGTTTAGGCAACGCAAAGGCAAAGTAAGTAGATAGAAAATAAGCAATAGAAGGCGTATCAATAAAACCAGTAATCTTTCATGAATTTCTAATGATTCATAAGTAGGCTAACGCAATAATAAAAGTAACACGGTGAAAACGAGTTACAGCACGTCATTTGTCACATTCGTGTCAATGTAGACGACGATGTTTATTACTGGAAGTATTTGTAAGCTTGTAAAACTGAAACAAAAGTTTGTGCTTACATGTGCACTCAGAAAACTCCGCCTCAAGGTCATCCATGCTTTTCTGTTTAAAAAGCTTGTCTTCAGTGTAAGTTTCTGTAAAATATTTGCAAAATGTTTAATCACAAACAAATAAAGTTGCTTTTGGTTTGTTTGGGTCTAACGCTTAATAAAGAAAATAGAGTGCGGATTATAACTGTCAACGTGTTTACAAATACATGGAACAACTACAAAAACCTTTCGGAAATCAGACCTTCACAAGTTTTTATACATTAACCCTGCTGTTTTTATCTTGTCAATCCAGCACGTGTTAAATTTACAACGTGGTGAAAAATTTGCGTCTCTAAAAAGTAAATTTAACGGAAAACCTAACTTGGGAAAACCAACGGTCAGATTCATAAATCATGTTTTAGATGCAAATGTGAAATTTTGACAGAGCATATCATTGTTAACATTTCGAAAATTGACGTGGCTTGTTAGTTGTTATGCCAGTTTTGCATCAACGTGTAGTGTTCGTTTTGTACCATTACGAAATCGTCATACGCAGCACACAATTGTGACTAATTCAAAAATGCACAAACGTCGCAAGCTAAAGCAAAAAAAATCACGTTCTGTTAGTTCTAAACAGTTAATGTGTTGCTCGGAATAGATTTTGTATGAATAACACTTACCGTGTGTTGCTGATAGCAGTAAACTGAAAAAAATAATTCCAATTTCAAAAGACCTGCCAAACACCATGATAACTATGCCCACAAAGTGATTCTAAAAAAAAACAGAACACAACGATAGAAAGTAATTCCTGATAACAATGTATTTTACAAAATACAACTTGGGTTTCACGCACAGCAGCCTGTAGATCGGTAGATACTAAACCAGCGCTTATACAAAGCTGCCAGTACATTTATATCAAAACGACTCCCAGTGGCTATACTTTCCTAAAGGCACACGACACAATAACGTATGTCAAAACAATTAGCATTGTCAGCGAAGACAATAACGGAAAAGCGTAATCCTCAAATCGTTACCGAAACGCGATATAATGACGTGTATCCATGTCGCCCACCCGCCCGTGCGTTCTTTTATTATAGCGAAATCATGATAAAATTGCGGGATACGTGCCTGTGGTGTACTGAAATACTATTTCATTACTTCGTATCAATATTTCAACTCCCAATCTGCTTTTAGGATGGATGCGATATCCCTGCTGAAGCTGTCTACTCATTGCCTTTGAAACATAATAACAATTCTTATCTGGCTTTTTTGTGCAACTACACGTAGCCGTAAAACGTCTAAAACACCAACCAACCAATCGCAGCTAGGAGAACGGGCAGAGCAAGAGGCTTAATATCCCTAAACAGTGCCGAGCTCAATATTACCACTACAAAAAACCACAACTAACGACGTGTCCATGAAAAAGTTTGTTTAAAGAATTCAATGTTAGTAAACTTCTTTTCTTCGCTCTTACAAGAAAGTCATTAATAGACGCGTAGCGATACTGAGGCCATGTAGAGATCAAAACTGCACAAATCAAACAAATCGAAAACGTAAACCAAGCTACGATTTATTAATCTAAGGACAGGTAATTCTTTGTGTAAAAACTGTTGACGTTAGCGCGGGTTGTCCCGAAAGGGCTGACCGCCTGGGGTTGAAAGACAACGTTCAGTGAATTCTTTTAATGGGCCCAACATATAAAGCTCGGACTTATGAATACAATTGATCCAACTTAACTGCCAACAGCAACAAACGGCAATCCATGACTTAAATTCTCAGTAAGCTGTTTGTTGTTTTTCGGCGAGTGTAGGCTTATTGTGGCTCCAGCAACCAAACCCATAAAACAACTTTTCAGTTACGGTCAGCTCTTAAATATTTCTAGTTTTGCTCAATTCGCTATAATATCCTATTTTCCTGAAAGACGACAACCCGCTAAATTTGCCAAAAGAGGCCTTAAATCATTCACCTAACTCATCATTATGCACAGATTGTTATTGTTAACCTATTTAACGAGTAACATTACATGAACTGCTGAGACATGAATGTCAAAGTTGACGTCTTCCAACAGCGGGCCTAATGGGACAGCGTGTTGTCTGCGGATTTTTCTACAGATCTGCTAAAACACTTTTCACTTTACCTTTGTCTTACGCCGTATGATAACGAAAACAAATAAACAATACAAAGGAAACATTTTTGCAATGCGACTTAACCGAAATGCTGCCTAACAACACGTTGCTTGACAATCATAGCGTGCTCATCCTGGGCAATAGCGGTTAGGTTACTGCCATCACGCACAGCAGGTACGACAAAAATGAAAACAGACCAGCAGGCTGTTGTCGACACGGAAACCAGTCAACCATGACCCGGCTTTTTCAGAACCTTTAATTATTTCATGAATAAGGAAATAGCCTAGCGAAACTTTTCTCTGTGGTCGACCGTGGAATAAAAACAGTACTTCCAAATCCAGAAACTCGCCGCAAGATTCCTTTGCTTATTTCGCTGTCACTTTTGACTTCCTTTTTTGTTTGCACTCTTTTTCTTGGATTCTTACCTAATAGGCTGATATAGGAAGTATTGAATTATTTGCTTTTTAGGTCAAAAAAGCTTACAAGATTGCCACGCCCCACCTTTGTAATTAAGGGAAAGTTTATTTCAATATTACGTAACTTTTGTTAACCAACATATAGCAAAAAACTTAGACTAACTTGTTTGTATTAGACTTCGTTTCCTTTGTTTTGTTCAACAGTGTCTGAAAATCGTTGCCTTTTTCAGCTTTCGAACTTTCATATTAAATTAATACCATATTCTTTTTGCTTTCTGTTAAAGGCTGCTGAATGAATATAGCTACACAAGCAGCTTCAATGAGCAGCTTCATCACAAAACCTACTATTAGCGTGTTTACTCAATTACCATTAGCTATTTTTAAGCATTGGAAAAATGTAACAAATAACCTGTAATTAAAAATTGAGAATTTGCCTGATCTCCAAAAATGTTTGTATAAAAAGAACTGAAAATCTTTTAGCGCGTAAATATTTTACTTCGGGCGTGGTGCCTTTGCAAACAAATTCAAACAGCAATAATATTCAACATCAAACTAATAAACAAAACAATACAATAAGCTGGGAGTTAAAAGTTGCAATGGCTTTCTTTATGACGTTGTAAATCTTTTTCGTAAGCCGATTTAAGTTCATGATCTAGTATTCTAGTTCAATAAACAGCAAATAATGTACCTTCGAAGTACTTTAGCAGTCATGACTTGGAAAATTTACGTACAAGACTTGTTTAAGTGTTTATACTACGTAACTACATTTTGACTAAAGTACTGTAAATACCATAGTGAATTGTCAGCATAAATAATTTTCGTGTATTATTCTTGACTTCATTATATTTAGTTGCCCTTTAAAAACAATTCTTAGTATTTTTCGCATCTAATGAAGGTACAAAAAGATAAAATTGTGCATTCCATTGAAGTAAAACTTTATTTACCATAAAGGCTTAATTATTAAGGTGGTGTTCTTGCTTCATCTCGGTGAATGAATATTACTTTATAAAGGATAACGACATTTTAACGTCGCAAAGCGTCAGTTTTCTACCTTAAAATATAACCGGAAGGGTGCGCAAGAGCGCAATTGTTGCATGTTGTTATACCGCCAACGCAATATGATCTCAGTGTTTACAGTTTGGCTGCTATTTCACAATATAACAAAATAAATCTATCAGATTTTTAACCTTTATCAAAAAAAAATGTTCTGTTGTTTTTAGCTTAATTTTTTGTTTTTTGAGTACCATACGATATTTTGTTGTGACAAAATTTATATTCTTATACAGATCATTTAGACGTGATACCACGTGCGATGTACTACATTACCAAAATTCATGCAAATTTAGTCACTAAATCAAAATAAATAAATATTATTTATTTCCAAATTAATTTTCCGTCAATTTAAAATTTCCTATTACTATTTCAAAAACAAACGCCATTGCTGGGCATAATGCGAAAAAAGTTTAATAATCCGACGTTTGACACGCAATCCTGTTGTCTTATACTCTTATAGGATTAAATCTGTGAAAAGTTTTTCTTTCGCGTAACAACACGAATAGAACTTTTCCTTCTGAAGACGCCACCTTTTGTTACTTGGAAGCTACTGTTTGTATTTCTGACGTCACGGCTCAAGCATACTCCACTGATTGTTACACAAACTTTCGAAGGCGCTCAAGAGGACAAATTTCACAATGTGCCAAGTACTGATGTGACCGTAAAGTTAACAGGTTAAAGCTTCGAGCATTTCACTAAAAAGTAAATCAAGACAAGTGGTTTAACGGATAGGCAGGAAACAGTCTTTTACCGAGGAGTTTTCGTTAACTGGTTAATAAGTTGTCCGCTGATTAAATAAAGGTGGGTCATGGTACTGCTAATCAATTATTGCATGAGCGAGGTAAAGGTGTAAATAAAATAAATCAAAACCCATTAAAGTTTCTGAAACGTGAGCCGTACCCTATGATTTATGACACGTTATTTGGACGACATTGTCTTTACTTAAATGGCGGATTCGACGTTAATAGATGAAAACATTTAATATTGGCTGTTTGCCGAGGGAGACCTTGTATTGTTGTTCGCCGACAATACCCTACTTTTGTTGGCAATGTAAATGAAACAAAGTAGCGTTACTGTCAGAACCCTGGTTATCAACTCTCCAACGTCATTGTTTACCTATTCACCTGTCTGACTTCAGGCAACAAAAAGCCTAACAGAAAGTTTTATCGGTTAAATAAGACCTTCTGGTAGCCCGGTGTAGATTACACGCGTCTTGCTAGCAGTGATGAACAGGAGCAATTAATTTTCTTGGCAATGTTATCAAACTTCTCAAACTTTGGTGAGATAGGCTAATTGCAATACTGCTATTCTGCAGTCAGCGGTTAATCACATATGACTAGTAGGCAAACAACTGAAGTACGAAGACATATTCAGAAGCTAATCTTCCACTTGCTATCATTGAAGATTCGGTGGAAACATACAAGAAGTCTTGTTAACACAGCAAATATCTACTGTATACCAGCCTTATTTTAAGTGCAATATATTAATCCGTGTTTAGGTTAAACAAAAGAGAGAATAGGTTTGTTTTATACATGTGATTTGAGAAAACCTTTATGTGATCTTAAACACCTGAAAATAGAAAAGAAAGCATCGCAATATCGCAAGTAGCAAGAAATGACATTTGTTACAGTCAATTACGGAGGTATTAAAATTTTTAGTTTGTTAAACGCACTTTGTAACTACTAACTTATTCAGTACTGTACTTAAATTAGAAATATCGATTAAAATAAATAGGTATTCAGAATCGTCAGCAATAGAGTAAGTGTTTAAAATGGTTAAGCTTGCTGACTGCTTTGTCTATTGTCATTTGTCATGTCATGTCTCTTACCTACTGTCATGTCAACAATTTTACACGGAGCGCCTCCATTATAACAATGGTATTCGCGCACACGGTATTTGAAACTTGATATCCAAAAGTATCCTTCTTAATGACTGATACAAAATAGCAGCCGTAATGTTACAGCAATTAAAAGCCCTACAGTGTGACGATTATGTGCTTTTTATGTGCTATTGTGATTACAGATAACAAGCAACTTCTAGTCAATCCAAATTGTCAGACCAGATTGCTGTTGGAAAATATAAAAACAAGATGTCAATTCCCGCAGGAAAGTAAGTCAACAGAATAAAACCTGAATACAAAGCAATAATAACACATCGCTATTTTATTTAAAATACTTCGATCTCAACGCTGTTAGATCAATAGGTGTATATTACGGACAATAGTAGCCATTTGATTAATGGTGCTAGAAGATACACCGGTATCGATCGATCGACGGGCAAACCTATATAAGATCATTCATTATATTTATCAAAAGTGTGTGCTGAAAGCGTAAAACTCACAGACAAAAGTGTTACATAACCTTGCAATAACGATAAAGATAAGAATAAGAAAACATAGATATTATAACTTATGTCACAAATACAAATCTAAATTTGCATTTTAAAGTGGAAGTTGAACTTTCGGACGAGTTTGGAAATTTGAAGAACATAACCCAGGGCGACATAAAATACGCCAATCAAATTTTAAACGTTGATCGGGAAAGCTTGGTTCTTATACAAGTCAAACGAAACAACGGCAACAGCGATATTTTGTCAAACAGCTTGGCCTCGAGTTTTAGCAACTTGGACGAAATTTCGTACGTGCCTTTGCTGAAAAATGATGATATAGTAACTGCCAAGTTTACAGGTAAAATATTCCTTTTGTATTTTCATTTGTAATTTGGTTTCAACGTATCACTGTAAGATTAGCTTAAACAACGTTGTTAACATATATAGAAATAACTACCGTAGACAGGAAATCACAAATAACTTATTATTAACGGTATCTTTTTCCCGTTACATGACTCAAAATGTTTCACAATTTCTTTGAAAGTATTCTTCTTCGTAGCGCGATTAACCAGTCGTGATGCACCCCCATCGCGTTCGGAGAGTCGAACAAGGAAATCTTATCGTGACAGGAAGGAGAAATCCAGCCGGAGGGCCACGGAGACAAAGTCATCAATTGATAAGACGGATGGCTCCTCCTCCTCACCAACTGCATCAAGCAAGCGGAACGGGAGCAGCAAAAAGAGACTTTCTACTCCGACTAGATCAAAGTCGCGAGGAAAGCAAAGATCGTAATTTTTGTTCTCTCTCTATTTTTGTTCATGATTCAAAGTGTTCATGGCGGCGGCTCATGGCAACACTGTTTTAAATCTTTTTGGGAAGGTATTTTGGAAGAGAATAGTGCAACACTGAATCTGTCCAAAAATATCTACTTTGGTAATTTAAACTTTTGCCCTTTTTTGGACTTCCTTCTTTTAAACATTTTTCTTTTTTCTATTGATTAACATTTAGCAGTCAATTAACCTATAGGCTATAGTACCGTTACATTGCCTCGATGTTATGAGATCGTTCGTTCTGACTTATACACTTTTTTAGTGTGCCTTGTGATGAAGTTTGTAACCATATATTATGAAACTTTCACTATTTTTTATTTTTGCATTTTTTGAAACCTCAAAATTTTGGTTCTTGTATTAACCACCATTCGACTTGTTTTAAGGAGAACCATTTGCAGTATCATACTGTACTAATAGTTATATCATTAAAAGTTAAAGATTAGATCATTTTCTGAAAGAAATAAAACGCACAACGCTTTGTTGTGATGTAGTTCTTCTGTGAGAAACTGTCTAATCTAAAGGCATTCGCTTTCTCTTGTGCAGCAAAGATTTTTCGAAGATTTTCACTAATATTTGTTTGCAACAGTTTAGATAAAAACTGTTTAAGGTTCCTAATTTCATGAAAATAATCTATGTGCCAACATTAGTTTAACTTGTTATGGGCAATTTGGTGTCGTTGGCCCTAAGGCGTTTGTTCAAGAAAGGCATAGCGTAGTTACTACAGTGCACCTAGTAGAAGCAATAACTTTACTTTGTCAAAACCTTACCACAGTGGCTTTCATGGCATAACAAAGGAAAAACGTGACTGAGCGGGACCACTTCACCAAACAATGTAACTTTTTTCTTTAATATCCAGTAATCACGCACAAAGATTTAACAGACAGGCCATGTTGGCCTAATGCAAATATTTATTCCGTCAATAAAAAAAATACAGAAAACATACACCAAATAACCGCTAAGGACACAGCAGAACATTTCGTTTCGTAATTAAATGGAAGCTAGTTATGCTGCATGGCTCACAGTTTAGCTTTACAGCGGTATAAAAATAGAAAAAAGTAAGATAATAATCGAAGCAAACATTGAAAAGAGCAATATGAAAAACATTTAAAGCACAATGTCAAGATTATTGGGTTTAATTCCCGTGCACTAAATCTTTCACTATTGAACACCTTGCGGTGTAGCGTGAAACATAAGATAACAGCAGTGAAGTATAATCTCCAACGAATGAGTAGGACGGCGACAAAGTTAATTGAACTTCCAACAAATGCAAGTTTAACCATTACATACTTTGAGGGCAAACCACTTTCAGTTGCCTAGGCTATGCACCTCGCGGTGGTTCGTCACAAGCGCCTTTGGTTACAGAGTCAATGAAGTCTCTGTAGTAAGCAACTTTAGCATAAATGCCTGGTTTGATGTCATTCTTGTCCGTTGAGCAGCTCCGGGTTCCGGCGATTGCCACACCAATTAACTCCCATCTTCCCTCGCTATTTTGCATGACAAGTGGACCACCGGAATCGCCCTGCAGAGATACAGCAAACGTTTACAACCGACTTTTCAATAATTCATTAATAACTATAAGCAATACATACTTACGAAAAGTAAAGCTAAGCCATATAGGACGTAAAGCAATCACTAACAAGCGTGTTATGCTCATTTTGATCCATTTCAGCAGATTGCTTATTAAGCAACAGGTTTACTTATACCCTTTACTTCTAGTGTTTCATGAGCTAACTTCACTTACGGCGCACGCATCTTCCAAGTACGCGGCAGCAGTGCAGATCCAGGAGTCGTGGAAATGTTCCGGCCAAGTCTTTTTGCAACTCTCTGTGGATATGAGAGGAAGACTCAGCTCCTTTAGTTTAGACTGGTCCTGACCACCAACGTCTAAACAAAATCCAGTTAAGTATTGAAGAGAAAAAAATGAAGGAAATAAAGACATTGTGATGAAACAATCAGCTTACGTAATGTATCACCCCAGCCAGTTATCCAACAGGCTTCGCCAGTGTAAAGGAAATCTCGTTTTCCAGGCAAACATGCCGGTTGGATGTAATTGGAATACCGAGCCACCGGTTCCTTTGGAAGAAGTGGAGACAAGAAAAATAAGGAACGTTTGGAGCACAAACGTAAATAAAACAACGTACAAAATAAATATAAAAACCACCTTTAATTTTGCTACGGCAAAGTCATTAGAAAGAGTCTTAAAATCATAATCAGGATGAGGATAGAAAGAGTCCAGTTCAAAAACTCTCATCGATGCCTGACCAACGTCACGATAATACTTTCCAAGATGAAGTGAATAAACCGATTTAAATTCCCTGGGTACAAGGACTCCACTCAACATTTTCTAGGTTAACTTTTTGCCAATAATGGTTAAAGGAGAAAGGTATGATTTTATGACTATATGCTGTATCGTATCTTTTAAGGTCTATACTCTATAGGCTATACTCACTCTTTCTCTCCAAGCAGTTTTTTCCCCCGGCTCTTGTAAGCCATAAAACAGTGGCCGGCTGTGATGAACCACTGTCTGGCAATGAGAGTGGCTCCGCAAATATGGATAAACCGGTCGTCATCGCTGAAAGCTCGTCTCAATGAGGCGGTCCAAGGCCAATATTCTATAGCGCCTGCCCATTGTCCGCCTGCATAAGAGCGAGAGGAAATGAGTTAAATTTAAGGACGACCAATCAACCTATAGCATGTTTTTCTTGTATCGGGTATATCAAGACGTTTTAATATACACCGGTGCGTGTTTGTTTATGAGGAAAATGTTCGTTTCATACGTCTACCGCTTACCAACAATTCTGTGTGTGAGGTTACCATCAGTAGCTCTTTGACCGCATTCGTTTTCTAAATTTCAGAAAAAGAAAAACGATCGACATCATCATCACTGAAATCAAACTGACGTGTTAGCTCTGTTACACTTACAATAAAAAAATTTCTTACTGGGGTAGCACGTGGTTCGTGGCAATGGGTACTGGGCGGTTTCAAATGTAAGAGAGATACCGCTAGGTTGCTTGGGAACTTCAGCATTGGAGATATTTTTTACCGTCGAAGGCTGGTTAGTCGAAGCGCCTACTTTACTACCCAATATTAGATTGGTAAACAAGGAATTTAGGCCAGAATTGGACCCGGACGTACCAAATTTATTTTGTAGAAAATTGTTCGAAAGTTGGTTTTTGAAAGTTGTGTTGTGGGTTGTAACATTGGGCTTGTTTCTATTGTTCAAGTAATTCAAAATACTGGAAACACTGGAAGTCGATCCACTGGTCGAAGATTGGCCGTATGAGGACAAAAGATTTGACAGAGTAGAACCACTTCCTGAACTAGTTTGTCCACTAGATGGCTTGTTTATAAGAGAGAGCAAGGCGGAAGTTCCTAGGCTGTTTCCACCAAATGAAGTTTGCTTGTTATTTCCCAAAAGCAAATTCATCAGCGCAGAATTCGTTGTGCTTTGTCCTGATAGTAAATTGGACAAAAACGAACCGGTACTGCTGGTAGGAAGAGTGGTACTGGGCAACAAGCTAGCCGACGAAGAGCCGCCTGCAAGACCGGTGGAGGGCTTTAACAAAGACGAGAAGCTTAACAAATTTGAAATAGAAGTTGAGTTTTTAAGTTTGTTCCACAAAGCCAAGACAGCATTTGAAGTCGACGAGGTTTTTTGAGTTTCTCCGGCCTTTGGTTTTTGTAAAAGGGACAGAATGCTCAGAGGATTTGTTTGTGTGCCACTACTAACTTGAGAAATGATATCTGATGATGCCAATGAAGACGACCCTCCTGAAGTAGGTCTTCTAAGGGACGATAAACTACTGAAGATGTTGGTATTTCCTCCAGTTCCCAGGAGAGATCCACTGGGAAGGGATGTTCCGAAAATGCTTCCACTGGAAACCTGTTGCTGAGTGCCAGGTCGGTTGGAAAGAAAGTTCTTCAAAAGAGTTGATAAACCCGTGGAAATGTTAAGACTGAGACCGGGTTTTTGTCCTGGTTGAAATGCTGGATTGATGCCCGACCAGATTTTATCTGGGGGGGTAGTAGTCGTGACTTCTGCAATTAATACATAAAAATACAAGTATAGAAATTGGTGAAGTTTCTGAAAACAACGCAAGGCAAACTAATAGGCTATTGTTAACCAACACAAAGTATACAACTGTAAATAGGTGAGCAGCAACCCATACATACCTATTGTAGTAGATGTAGTTGTTTTAACCAGTTTTCTTTCTTTGTAACAGTGTGGGGCAATATTTCCACCGTTTTTCTTTATCATGGGGTCATAACAGCAACTGAGCTATAATGTGAGTTCCTGGTTAAAACTTTAAAAAAGTGAATAATTGCGCACAATAATGTCACATGTAATAAAGCAGCTCTTTAAGAAAATAAAAAAACTACACAATGCTATAATTGCTGTACCTTAACACACGCAGAGCATTCACTTTGACCTTTCTCTTTTTTTAGTTTTCCTTTCACGCAAGGGACTCTTTCATCTAAGTCAGTAGAGCAAGTGCTTTCTCCTCTGGCGTCTAAAATAATAACAAGAACAATAGATTTTAATCACACAAGATTTAAAAAAGAAATTGTTTCAAAAATGTTTGTGAAATGCTACAACTCTACGCCTATATATGTTACTGCAAAATCAAAAAAGCATACCTCTTAACGTATCGTATAGCCGGTTTGTTTTCTGACACATAAGTTCGTCTTCAATCAGAATAGTAAGACTGTAAAATAAAAACTGAAAGTGGAGTACGATTCCACACGCAGGCATCTTCCAAATGATAAATATACGGTACAAGAACTTGAGCTAAAACTTAACTTATTCAAAACACGAAACTCTTTTACGCCTTTTTTTCTTTAAAGTTTATTTTTAAATGCATTTTAGTCTAACTCACATGCTTAGATCTGTAGATTCGGTTGTTGTTGGAATCGTAGTTGGGTACATATCTTGATTTCTAAGCTCCTTTGTAATACCTATTAACTTTTTCAACCAATCTGGTGTTTGATTTTTCATTGAAGCCATCGTAGTAACTGGTGATGGTTGGGTGGTGGTGCGATGGATGATTGCAGTTTCATTACGATAAAAACACCAGGGAATACCACTGGAATCGGTTGGCAAAAAACAGCATCCCGCTTTGGTGCACTCGTTCGGAGTAATTCCGCCGTATCCGCAATCTAGTCTGTCAGGATAGATAGAAAAATTACTGCATGCATGTTTTGTTTGCAAAAGAAATCATCAAGGGTTTAAGGATTTGCCTGATAGTTTCTAGTATGGTTCCGCATTCAGGTAGTTCTTGTCTTCGTTCAACCAAACCTTTGACATAAAAAACAAGAACATAATAAGTGAAAAAGTACACAAGCCACCGCAATCTGTGGTTTGCTGACAGCATCATCAGTGTTTCTACAGATCTACTCTACACAAACACAATTTTTCATAGCCAGGAGACATACCTTGGAAACCTTTACATGTCGGCAAATTTCTACTTATTATTGCGAGGGCGAAAATAAGCGCCGAATATGAATGCATTATATACGGAGAAATGTTCATTATTTAGAATGCTTTTGAGATGGTTAAGCAAAATTATACCCGCAAAAGCAAAAACGTGTTCTGGAATAATAAAAATGCTTGATTGAGTTGGTCAAATTAACTGAGAGTTTTGTTCGAAAAGAAACTTGAAACTTTTCAATTAAATCTCCACTAAGTCTATGCAACATTTTATTTGCTTACTAATCAATAAATTATAAATCTGTTGTCGGCAACTATACGTTTTTATCTTATCAGGTTATCGGTGACAAGCATGTCAGACCTTTCTGGCAGCCAAGCTTTCTGAACTAGAACTATGGCTACTTATGGTATCCTTTGCGATCTCTGATTGCTGTTCCGTCTCCGACGAAGTCCTAACATAATTTTAGTGAACGTTTCTGCACCCCGCCCTGTCATTTGCTGTTAATATTACACGTATGTTCCTACTCTACTTAATCGTATTAGAGGTATAGCTAGCGAAGCTGGACACGCAGAAAGTCGGATTCGCCTAATAGTAACCCCAAAATGAATTTTAGTATCTAATTTCGTCTGTCATAAATACTTGCATGACGAGGCGACACTGCTGGGGATTAAAGGGATTAGAGTGCTACCGTTTTCCGCGAGCGATAATAAATACGCCGCCCATCACGTAAACCTTACATATCCCCATCGAGACTCTTATTAACGATTTGTGATGGTTTATATCTGAAAAGAACGAAACTTGCAAACGGATGAAAATCTTATCACAAGTAGCAATTAAATGACAATCCGATATTAATTTAAACAACAAAAAAAAAACGTTTCGCGCGCTTTTGTAAACCCAGACTTTGTTGGTCAATTATTGTATGTACTCTATCGATTTTTTTTTAACAAAAAAAAGAAACAAAAAAAACTGCTGCATGCCTCCGTAAACAAAAAAGTATCGATGAGATAAAGTGTTTCCCTGAAAGCAGAAGAAATAAAATTTCAGGAAACAATTACTAAGTTTAAAAACTGGTGCATAGACATAGACACAAGTGTACAAACTCTTGACTTCAGCCGTAACCGGCAGAATTTGCACAAAGGCATTCTGTACTTTTCATTTAAACATTGTTTATCTACTGCTGAACTGAATCGTCATGAAATAGGCATTTCTACGACCAGGAATGAAGCAAATAATGTAAAAAAAAACTAAACGCGCGTAGAAGTAATGGCATATACCTACAAGTTATAATTGAAGAGCACAAAGCTAATAAGTTGCTTTTACTATAACGGTGACATTTTATACGCGCGACTTCAATGAAATAGACAGTTTTTCTTTCATACGCGCAGCATACCATTTAGACATATTACAACATATTCCGTTTAGTATGCAGCCGTTTTTCGGTGTGAACAGCTATAGTACTATCTAAACGACAGTCTACTTCTAATACAACTTGGTTGAACCCGCATATCTGGTTTATTAGGTTTAGAAAGAGTAACGGAGCAAAATTTACTTTGTTAAAGCCACGAAATGAGTTTAGGTTAAAACTGTGGGTAGGTTGAAGAGTGAGTGTTGTATGGTCTCTGGCAGAAATAACAAATTTTTTTATGATAAACGAAAAAGCTCTTTGGCCAAAATATTTGAAAACGAATCTGCTCAAGACAAAAACAGCTCAAAAGTCTTAGTTTTGTTACAGGAAACCTAATTCACCAAAGAGGACCAAATTTCACAGCCTGTGCAAAATATACGCAATATTCCACTGCAGAATTTCGATTTTAAGGTTTAACTCCCTATCACAAATGGGCTAATGCAACTTAGGCAGAGTGTGATTTGAAGAAGTCGTCTTCTACAGGTGGGCACATTTTATTTAGCAAACTGGCCATAACATCACGACAAAATTAATAAACATTACAAAACATAAACTTTCGCATTGGTACCAATCAAATCTTTCGACAGTTTAGACCAATTTTTAAATTAGCAATTGCGTTCCATTAGAAACCTTGCAGTAAACTCACCAACAACATAGCACCATAATCTTACAATTGACTTTCAGCAAAAAAGTAACATTTCGTTAGCAACCCAAGAGATGCTTTGTGGGCCCGAAAGAGCCTTGGTGAAAAGTAAAATTTAACCACTACTTTACATCGGTGTATACATATACGGAGTATTGCTCAGTGATTGTTTAAGCCAAGCAACATAGTCGGGCATACGACAGTGCACAAGTTACATAATGACGTAAAGCGTGAAAAGTGATTGAATGAGATGTGACGAAAGCTCGAAGATTTCAGCGTGATTCGTAAAAACGATATAAAAAAAGCTTCCACACATTAAGAAGAGTAAAAAGTTATTTTACGAAAGAGAAAATGTCAAAGCTGATACATGCAACAAAGGTTTGATATGAGATGAGAGCTTCGTAAAAAGTCGAATACTGATTGGCTGATGACTATCACGACACCGCTAACTTGCAAGATTGTTAAGGAGATTACGACAACAACGACAACAACTAAGCAAATACACTGAAAATCTATTAAAGATACTACAGAGTAGGATTTTTCCGCGTTTTAAAACAGCTTTCGGGCAAGAACTGCACCAGGGTAGAGTTCACGTTCTTAAGATATTTTGCAGAATTATTGAAGACAATTCAATTCAATTACATGCTTCAAAAAACTAAAAAGAAGAATCTATAAACGCAGTTGAGTATCTATTGATTAAACCCTACGTAAGCGTCGGCTATGTACAGATGGGCGAGAGAAACTTCTCAAAAACTTTTTATGCGATCAATTGCTGCTTCTCGAAGAACTTGTAAGTCGGATTCTCGTATCCGTTCTGCTGCATTTGAAGAAGCTGTCGTTCTTCGGGCGTCAAATGATCGTCGACCTAAATATAGAAACAGCATTCTAACGCGCAGCCCGTTGTAAGATGATCGTTATTAGTTTAAATCGATTAGTCTATTACTATTATTAGAATAGAGACTAATCGATTTAGATTTAGGAAAACCCATGCGTAAATATGACTTACAAGTGACTCATAAACTGAAAAAATATCCCAATTAAGCAACCATTAACAAAAAATGTGTATTAAACTATACGTTCAGACACAACGGGATGATCTAACTCACCTGCACGCGAGCGAATTTCTGAGAGCGATGTTTCTTGACCTGGTAGTAGCGCAGCACGCCAAGCACAATGACTGTAAGCAGGAGACAGCCGCCGAAAATACCCATCCAACGAAGCCAAGTGTACTCGCTGTAGCTTTTATGGACATCAGCAATGTACAGTGGCTGAGGATCCTGATAAAGAGCAAAAAATTACTGGTTTTGGTTATGGTGGAGCTTACCACTACACCGCAATGAGGTATCGTATTGAAACATAACTGAAATTTCTAAACTGAAATTATGGTCGTTTCCTGTTCTCTGACGGTAGCCACTAAATAATAGCAAAGTTGCCAAGATAAATGACCATGTGTAGGTGAGCCACAACAAAATAAGAACTTGTCAGGATTATAGGAGTTCTGCATTCACAATGCACTGAATCAAATCAGTGCGCTTTCATTTGGTTGTGCGCCCTTACTTGATTGACATTGGTATTGCTTTTCTAAAATTAGAAGGGCTAGATTTCATTGTACGTACGTTCGATTGCAGCAATTGCTTTTCCGGTATTATGAACAGAACTGTATTGCAAGTGGTGTACTAGCTTTTAAATTACGCCAGAACACGATAGGAAAATCGATGATTGTCAAGTCACAGAGGACCCAAATCGAAATCAAAAGGGCGTATGAGTTTTAATTTCATTATCGTTTGAAACCAGAATCAAGATGTTTACTATACACACTAAGTTAAATATGGCACCAAGTTGGACGGGAAAGGCAGTTCATTTGAAGACAATGGTCGATAATATCGTTAAGAAATGATTAAAAATACTTTTGTGATGATATCACAGTTAAGTCTGGATAGGGACCGACTTACTACTGGGTAGTATTTGTCAATGTCAAGGTTAAGATAGTTATCTTCTTTGTCGTCGTCATCTTCCACATAGTCGTCCTCATCGTCATCATCAACATCAAGCTCCTCCACGTCATCAGAATTATCATCAGAGTCCAGGTTCAACTCATCATCCTGATGTAAAATAAATTAGCAATTAGATGGTCAGTGCAATGTGTTCAACAATAAACACACGGAGTTGTTTTCGTATTTGGACGAGGTCATTTTTGTTCAAAAAACATCTTATTTTTGTTAAATTTTTGCAAAGCTTCACAAAGAGTTACCATTTATTCCAGCATAATATTAACCGGGTTTTTCAGTTTTCCACTTTTTAAGTGAAAGTGAGATGGATTAAAAATTTGTTTCAACCATATACTCTGCATAACCAATCAAATAATTATATATAAATAACTATACATATTTAACTATATGCTGTATACTAATTCTACACAATGACAAAATTAAATTTAATACCTCATCATCGTCATCATAATATTCATCATCTTCCACTCTCTCTTCCACTTCAATGTTTGGAGTGAGAGCTTCAACCTCTTGATCAGAGATGTATTCATCATCATCTTCAATATAAAAACGTTATTCAAAACTTTATACAATCCGTTATAACAATAAATAAATAAAGACTAACGTGCTTTGTATATATACTATAGTTGTGGTAGAAAAGTCGAAGTTTGAAATATTCTCCCACTCAAGCTTTAAAAAAAATTCTGGATTTATGACATCAACAATACACTATATTCTCTCACCATCGTAGTCATACTCTTCATCATCATCATCATCGTAATACTCTTCATCAACTTCTTCAGTTACATCCACTTCTTCGTCTATAAGTAAAATTGTTAGTCAAATCATTACGACAGATTCATCTCCAATTTCGTGCTGACACACGTAACAAACTGGAAATATTTGGGCCCTCAAAGTCCAAAAACTATGAAATGTCTGATATGATATAAGCAAAATATCTTATCGTGGCTTAATCAATCTGTTGATACTCATAATACCAGTTCACAAACAACAAAGAATAATGAATTCACAAGCATTTAGAAACCGCATATCCATTTATTTATATTACAACAGCAGAGCGAACTGACCGACTTCAGCAGGCAGACCTCCCTGATCGATCATGACTGCTTCACTTTCATCCACTTCCAGGCTGATTTCCTTAGTTTTGCCATCACTCAAATTGTCAAGATCAAGAGAAACTGATGGCAGGAAACCCTCCATGAGAGAATCTGGGAATTCAAAAAAATGCAATTAATATATAGATCTACCCTTTTAAATCAACATTCAGTACCTGGACTTTAACTGTGGACTGTGGTTATTCCTAATTACACAAAGTTTTTGACCAAAATTAAAAACCTTTTACAGAAAACGTTATATTTTATGCCATTGCATTTATTTCTGAATTAAAATCCCAAGCATGCTATAATATTAGCGATCACTGACCGATATCATCTTGAATATCGTCGGCAATATCTGGATGCTGCTGTATAAGGTTCAATGCACCATGGACTCTATTCTGTAATTGTAGTAAAGTGTGTTTAAAAAAATTTCTCATACGATAATATACTTGGACGAAAGGAATCAAGGATCGCAATTTACTTGAATTGCCGACAATCTCGCTTGAAGTTTTGGCAGCACAGCAGTAGGTGCAGAAGGCTCTTCTTGATCTCTGTTCAAATGGTGCATTACGTGCTGCTGGTCACGTTGTTCATCATTCAGGTAATGGCGAAACGCGCGAAGTACATGACTTGCCTGAAAGGAGAATTTGTAACTTGAAATAAAATTTCCATCCTCACAATTAATGGCAGAGTTATTTTCACCATGATGGCCCTTGAAAAAAACGACCTGAAACTATGCAAGACATACAGAACATGCTATGCAAAGTATGACACTGTTCGACAATGGTTCCTCTGCACAGGATATGATTGTTATTTACCACAGGATCTTCTGCATTCAGTTCTTGGAGGAAGTTGTGATAGTTTGACTGACGCGTGTTGACCAGTATGGCATCGAGACGAGCCTGATGAACGTCAGTTAACTGTTGCAGCTGCTTTGTGAGTTCGGTGTCAAGGGCGTCAATCATTTGCTGGTAATCCTGAAAAGCGTTTTGTGTTATAAGTATTATACATTGCGTTGATGCTTTGTATGGTGTTGTGCTTTCTGCGTCATCAGGTATGTGTCTAAGCGTGACATTATAATGCATCGGCGCATTTCTTTGTAGGGCACCAAAGCGCGGGTTTAGAGCATCATAGTTTGATCAAGCAGCAATTATATCATAAGTTTACGCAAGATGATGATAACACGATATTTCAGTTTGATATTTACCAAAAACTTATGATGCTTTAAACGTTTGAGGACAGTTGTATTATTAACAGTAGACAATTATGTTTGCATTAAGTCAACTTACAGAATTAATTTTGTCTTTTTCTGCTGGGCTACCCCGCGACGTAAGCCAGTGATCCTTGGCAGCATCCCAATCAGACATGGCCTACACGTGAAACATAATTGCGTTAAAATAATAATTATGTAGTAATTGGAGCTGTTGAATTCAAGGAACTACGTTATAAACAATCTATGACTGTGTCATGCGTAACTTGCAAAAAAGCATATGGAATAAAGCGAAAGACAATTACACTGAGCGCAAGTACATGGGAAAGCTTTTTGTCAATTGACAGACAAATCAACTACCAGAATAAAACTGGAAGCGTTGGATGTAAGAGCAGATACTCAAATTACAGTTACCATAGCGCAAAATGAAGTGGAAATTTGGTTGTACTGGGTAGTACACAGAAAAATCTTTTCATGAAATCTGGAAACAGGATTGGTAGTAAAGGCAGAAACATGGTAGAGGAACAAAAACATGGACTATATGAGGTATCAATGTGTCTTGAAGGGCTCCTGGAACTGAAACTGAGTTGGGTGTGACAAAACATAATTCATATTTCAAAACTTAAATGCCAATGAGGTTCATGATAGTCAACAGGAGGTTGAAAACGTTTAATACTCGAATCCATAGTAGGTATTTGCGCATGCTGATTATAGCCTTAAGGCTGATGACTATTATTGTAATCTGCTCCACGTAATTCATAGCTAAGAGTAAGAGTGAAAAATTCACCATCGCATCAGACATATTCATTGCATCTGATGTAAAAAATACATGAAGAAAGTATTGAATCAGATTTTCTTACTTGAGCCAATTTTGCCTGATGTTGTTTCACTTGGTCCATTTTACCGTTCATGAAAAGTTCAAGTTCATTTTCGGGGTCCAAACCTGTGTCAAAGTAAGAAACCGGTGACTGATTTTTTGATGATGTGGTAGTGGTCGTAGTAGTTTCAGTAGTTGTTGATTCTGAAAATGAAAAAACAATCATGGGTTTAAGAGAAATTGTGTAAAATACTGGAACCCTACTAACTTTGCAGGTCTATTACATTAATGATAAAAATATCTAACAATTGGCCAGTTACGGCATGTACAACACCTGTATGTGTGACAAGTTAACAAAAGGAATAAAACAACTTAATTGTAAATCATCAATTAAAGCTACAAAATAAATTTGTTTAACGCTGCGATATTCAGAATCTTTACAGTTTCTAACCTTGTGTTTCTGGTTTCTGGGGATTACCCAACATAACTGGGCCAAGGCCTTGAAATATCGACAAATCTAAGAGTGGATCTGTTGCAAGTGGAGAAAAATTAAAACGATCATAATAGTAAACAAAAAAGTACCAGAGAAGAACAAAAGGACCATTATAATTTGAGAAGTTAACAGTTTTAATTCGCAACTGCCAACTAGTTAGTTAGTGAGGAAACTGTATAGCTGAAATACACTTCGATAAAATGTTGAAGTCGCCACACCTCGATAAAAAGTTGAAATATTGGTTGATTTAAATCAAATATTTATAATATAGCTTTTTATTTTTAGCAAAAAAGTTTACAGTTTAGCTCAGGATTTCCTGAACCAAAATGCTGTGCTACACTCACCATCAACATGACATTTTTTCATGCAATCTCCCATGGTGGGGAAATTATTTTCATTTCCACCACACCCACCATAGATGAAATGTTCACACTGGCCACTCTCAGTGTTGTAATAGAATGCCTGGAATGCTGCTCTGCACATACCAATAACTTTTGGGAGAGAACAAATTGGGTCCAAAGCTGAAATAAAGTTATTTACAAGTGTAAACTTGCCAAAGGCATAACATGCGGTTCCTAAAAATGATGATATGATATGATTTTCAACACAAATACACCATTCACTAACGTTAATAAGAAAGCAATCTATTAAATGTATGTAGGTATTAAAGTATACATAAGTACTGAATAATTTATCAAAGTATTACCAACTTATTTTATAAAACATATCAAAAAATCAAAATCGTAACGTATCAAAATAAAATAAGGTGATAGGTGACGAGATTATCTTAAGTTCCAGCGATCTTAGTGTGAGAAGTTTTCTACTTAGTTGGCAAAGTTTGAAGAGAACTAAAACTGGCAACATTTTAATGCTACACAAATTGGCAAAATCATTTGAAGAAAACCTACGTGCTTTTGGAACTGGCTTTGATTCAGCTTTTTTCTTAGATGGAACTACCATGTCTGGACAACAGACAAGTTCAATTCCATGCCATGCAGACGTAGCACATTCTTCTATTGGAGTATAGCCATCTTGAAGTTCCATTTCCTGAAAAAAAGATTACAACAAGGTTTACCATACGTGGCAAAATCGATGCAGGTTTGGCCTGCCTGGTAATGGTTTAGAATTAGATGGAACAATAGATAAAGATCAGAAATATAATTTAGTCCAATTAACAACAGATCAGTGGAGTTCCATTATGCTTCTAGGGCAAAAAGGCAGTTGTCAATGAGCAATCAATAAGAAGCCATCACTGTACAAACACTTGCTCTTCATTTAGCTGTGGTAAAATGGATAGAGACAATAAAATACTTGATAAAATGGCAATGATCGATTTTCCAAAAGGCAATATGTCTTGGTGATACGATATGGGGATCAACATTATACAATAGGTCGGGTATCTGTTCTAAAACACCGATAGTTTTTTTTTCAATTAACCAACCATTTCAAATCCTAGAATTTTTAAGATAAAAATTAAGGTCTTGAGTGAGATATAAAAACAGAGCATTAAGCTAATAATGTACTTTACCCAGTTATATCTACGATAAAAATGTCAAAATATGAATAGTTTGTTTAAAGTTCTGATAATTGGTGTACATGTCTAGTGTAGTAGCGTAGCTTAAAAATTAGTCTGGTGGTTATTTACCATCATTGTGTCAGTCACAAACTTTCATTGTTGACACCACCCCGTTAAATGAGAGAATGATCCATGATATTGCAATGCAAGCAAAGTAAAGTAATTGGACAGCTGTTACCAAATATATCATTTCCTTACACTTTTCATAATTCAAAGAAAATGAAAAATAGAAATAAAATCTTCTAATGTTCCTTTCTATGGGCTTTGTTATTCTACACTGTGTTTCGCTTTAGGCTTCAGGGTGGCCTGCCTATTGTTGCCATATAAAAATGCCATTTTTAAAATAACAGAAACCTTCTTTAATTCCTTTTTCTTTCACTTTCTTATGTATACAAAGATATGTGCTTAATTTGAAGTTTCCGTATTCATGCAATTCAAGGGTTAAACTGATGAAAACTCTCCGATAAAGAGGAAATTGTTTAAATAATGTGTTTAAGGGAGCAAGGTGATATCAAATTTCATGCTAGACAAACAACCTCCTATGTTGTTAAGAAAATGAATACCATATACCTATAAATAACATAGGATGTTTTTTCTATGAGGTATTTGCCAACTCACCATATCCTGGCATCGCTCATGCGCAGCGTTTACCCAGTAATTGCGGTCTTGACACAATGAGCTGTTTTTAACATGTTGAAACGAACAGCCTGAAGGTACGGTTAGCGCAGGTGCCTCATTTGGGCCAACTGTAATACAAGGTAATGCAATTAAGGATTTGGTATAGTAATTCAGGTGAATGTCTTAATGGCTCCTGTGAGGTGTCTCTCAAAGACCTCTCAACACTATAATGACTAGCTTTGATCACAATACAATAACATGTGTGACAGTGTTAAAGACCACTTTGTTAAAGACGTTTAGTAAATAAATAATTGTCCTGAAAAAGTGTATGACTGCACAGAATACAATGTTTTCAGATATTGAATTTGTGGCAGTATGTATCCATACACAAACAAGAGTCTGAATACAAAAACATTTCACTCTCTGAAGGCGCAATGTTCAATATGAAAGCAACACATACCCGACACAACATTAACATGCATTATTCAAAAGTCTTACCAACACAAGTGAATGGAGTAACAGAATGGGCATGGCCTTTGCATTTTGGTCCACGGTTTCCTAGAGCACACCAAGCATTTACTTTTACTTTGGTACCTTTTTCAGTGGAGGTTATACGAAGGTCTGGGTAAACCTAAAGGTACCATCAGACCAAATAAAATTTTCAATTTTCAAAAATATAAAACACAAAGCAATAAATAGAAGCTTATACTGATGGGCGACATCTGGTATGCATTCTTCCTTATTCTTTAAACAACAAACTTCTATAAAAGGGCTAATTTGCATAAGTAAAGAGATATAGTCAGTTGGGGCAAAAAAAAACATAGGGGTACTTGGGGTAAAAAAGGACAGCCCCCCCAACTCCCCCTAAGAATGATTTTTTTGAAAAAGCTTTGCATGGTTAGAAACATCATTTATTTGCATAGTTTTTTAACATACAATACAGGTCTAGAGGTAAGTACTCTTCAGGAACTATGCAAATCACTAAATTGACCCAAAAACGGTCCAAAAAAACTTTTTTTGCTCTTTACTAAACTTTTTGTGGATCGAAAACGATGGTTAAAAATCACAATTTTTTTATGTGTATCTACATGATATTTTAGTGTGATTGTACTCCAGTACTTCAATTTTGATTGCTGTTAACCTTTCATTCTATTTTATGTTGTCTTTTTTTACCCCAAAACTACACAATGTGTTGGGGCAAAAAAAGACAGTTGTTTTTATTTTCCCTGTGCTTGTTTTTTTTTACCCCATCTTTAATAACTTTCATTTTAGAACGATTTTGGTTGCTATAAGGAATTAAACTACCACTTTAATGCTTTACTTGCATTGCCTCAGTTTCCTGATCTCTAGTAAATACATTAATCCTAATGTACTGATGATTCATTTGAAATTAAGTTAAGCGAGTGAAGTTAAGCGTTAAGTTTTACTCTCCAATCATTTTGTGTTGTTCTTTGTAGTTAATTGATTTATGTACCATTCCACTTTGTTGAACTCCTGCCAAATAGCTATTCAAAAGCTTCACCTTCTTGTAAGCATTTACCAGTTTCAAAAGTCTCTGTTCAGTAGTAGTTTAACCAGTCCTGGTAGCATTGTGTTTCTCCAAAAGATGAAGAAGGCAATCCAATTTTGGAAAAGACCAGTCCTCAGGAAACTGAATGGTCAAGTAATGTGGAAGAAATGCCATCCACCTCATCAATCCGCAACATTTAAGCTGTTTTCACACCGTCTACGAGCACCACAGTACAATCACGGATCAGAACAACAAAGGAAATCATCAATAAGTTGCAACTTCACGCTCCCGAAGGGATGAAGTATGAAATACGGCTTGTGTCAAAAGATGAATCGGTTTCGATAGAAAGTGTGTTAAAATCAAGGGGACGACAAACAAATGACAAGAAGAAAAAAAGAAAAAAGAGTGAAGATGAATGGAAGCATTTTAACAAATGAAGAATTTAACAAGCAAGTTGAAAACTTTGAAGCAAATGGAACAATTGCAAAAAAGAGAAAAGCTGGGAGAAGGAAAAGGAACGCAGACGATGATGAAGAAATAAATTCACTGGACTTGGAGGAGGAGGAAGAAATAGAAAGAAGGATGGAGCGGGAAATTCAAAGACAAATGGATGAAGACATGAGGAGAGTAGATACAGAGGATGAGATGGTAGAAGAGTCTGACGATGAATCTGAAGAAATGAATGACAAAACAAGAGAAGACACAGCTGTTAGAATGGAAGATGTAGAGGAAGAGAGAAGAGATGTAACTGAAGAAAGTGTAAACGAACAGAAGAAAGAAAAGAGAAAATTTAAATTGGAAATAAACAAAAAGCAAGTTGGAAAGTACTTTGCAGTGTTTTGGGAGAAGCCAAAAACATATTATTGGGGAAAACTTCTGAAGGTCTTCAGAGACGAGGTTGATGGAAAAATTGAGTAAGCTGAATTTAAGTTTTGGGACAAGAAATCAACTTCAGAAGATGCAGTGTATTGGGACTGGCAAACAAAGGAAGACATAGATATAGTCACCGTTGAAAATTGTTTTTGGGGTCCTTCAACCGCAGTGTTAACTTCTGTCGGACGTGCAAAATCATATTTTGGTTTTGCCGAAGAAGAGGAAGTGAAAGAAAAATTTGTGTTCCTAAGCAAATATGGACTTCATAATGCATAAACTTTTTTGTTTGTTTGAACAAGATGTTACAGTTTCATCCTCATCTGTATATATTGCTATTTCTTCTGCTTTGTGTTGCTTTTAATAAACAAAATTTGCTGTCGAAATTGATTGTTTTTTTTTACCCCGAGCATGGTTTTTATTGCCCCAAACACTGGGGAAAAAAGAGCAACACAAAATATTCGATAAAAATAAAAAGAATAAACATAATGCTCCAATTTTTTGGATACATCAATGGAATATTAATATTGATCAATAGAGGGTAAAACTTGACTTTTTGGCCGATTTTTTAGCGAGAAAATCAAAAGTTTGTCAATTTTGCATTTTTTTGCCCCACTTGACTATATTCGTTTTAATTTATCTATAATGTCATTTGAATGCACTTCAATAGCAAAAGAATAGAATACAGCTATGAATACCTCTTGACAATAGGCCAATATTTTTTCAGGTGTATCCATGCAGTCCTTTTCGCCAGTCGGGTCTGTAACCCATTCTCCTGTAGAAAGGCCACGATACTGAGTGTTTTTGCCACAGACCATAGCTATTGCTGGCACAAAGCTGTCTTGACTGGTGGCTTTAATCTATATGACAAAGAAAATACTTAGAGCGTTAAATGTATAACAACGTGTAAATCTAACTAAATCTGATGCATTTTAAGGACCGATTGCACATTAATGGTCATGTTGGTGTTAAGATTATCATAGTTAGCTAATGTAATAGAACAAAATAATGACAGTGAATAGCAATAAACCGACACAGTTCTACACATTAACTAGTTCACTTGATTTCGCATATAAGTGTTAAATAATTAATTGATGGAACTCAAGTACCCTCTCAAGGCTAAAAGAAATAGTTAATAAAACAATTTCATGGACATAGATGGCACTAAAAACATTGTTTGGTCACCTGAATCACCCAACAAGGTCAAATTACGACATATGTTTCACATTTTATATTTCCATCTACTGGTATGTATTAGTATGAATGTGCTGTGTTATGTGAAAAATGATGCTACTCATTCAAGTGAAGAAAAATATATGGAATTTAAATAACTTCATGAAACATACCAGTAATAATCTCCTATTTCAGATAAGTCTGGATTCTAGACAGACCATTCTGTCAAACTAAATCTCATCTACCCTGGGTGACCAATACTTCAAATATATTAAATGAGTAATTTAACCATAAACAAAAATGAAGTAATATGACAAACAATGGGTTTCTTAGGTACACATGAAGGATCTATCAAATAGCTAGTTTTGCATGGCACCAGTGATGACCAATCATTTGATCGACACATCAGGCAACATATTATTGTGATTAAGCACTCTCTCAGGAGTAATTGTTATTTGATTACAGTAACTACTAAAAGCTTAGTCATGTGCCTGAATGAGTTTCTCAGAGAAAGTTACAATCCCTTGATTACCACATAAACACCACATGGCATGCCATATTTTATGAGCAGTACAGCTTATATTACCCCAAATAAATGGCCTTATAAATATTAAGGATCAGTCAACAAATCTCAATGGGAGGTATATAAAATGATAACATGTATAAATATGATGATAACCAAGAGTAAGAAAGAAGACATAACAGCAGGATATTTCAGGGTTAAAGAGAATTGACAAACCCTCAAGAGCAATTCAATTGTTTTAACGTATTAAACTTTAATTTGAATAAGTTTTTTCTTTGCAGCACTAGCCTACATTGCATGATTTCCACAAACAAAATTACAAGACATTGAATAGACCAAGTACCATGTGGAAAGGAAACTAAAGCTACATATATTTCCAACTGGTTGGAAGCAAAATTGCTTTCAAGCCTAACAAAGCCCAAGCGTCACCTGACATGGACAGGAGAAAGGCACCTTCAAAAATGTAAAAATTGATATCCCGTAACCAGATTACTAAGATTAGTTTGAATCAGGTTACTAGAACTTTCCTCTTTTACAACATCGTTACAAACTCCACCAAATAAAATTCAACAGGAAGAGAAAGTTGCTGCATTAATTGAAAAAGATTTTATGATGCATGATATATATCAAATATATACCTTATTTGATTAATTGTCTCACAGGAAGGCAAGCTGTTTAAACAATGTTATATGATACTGAGTAATGGTCGTTGGACCTTAACCTCTGCAACCTCAGCAGGTCTTAGACTAATTTAGCATTGACCATATATGAACCACAAAGATATTTTACCACTTACCTAAGTCTGTGCACTACTTATATATACCTTAGATTTCAACCAATGTGACATAAAAACATAATAGCATATCACTTGCAATTTAATAAATATGAGCATGCGCAGCCTGTGAAAAACAAACTAAAAATGGAATTTAAAACAAGATTTGCCATTATTGGAAATAAAAATTCTACTTCTGTTGACACTGCTAGCTAGCTAGCTGCTTAACAGAAGCTTAACAGAACATCAGTGATTCCTGATTACCAAACATACATATGTACCAAGTTTAAAAATAGGAATTGTCTTTCCTTCAGAAAAGTAAAACACTCATTTAACTCAGAATACTAGCACTTGTAATTACAGATAGAGTATCAACATCTTTGAAGTGGAAATAGAATAAAAACAAAATATATATTGCTTAAAGACGAAATATAGACGTTGAAAACCTAAACAACCAACCAGGTTGGGCTGGAAATTTTCAATTCTTCTGAAAACCAAAGCTTATAACAAAAACAATTGTAACTAAATTCAATGATGATGTTTCATTTTGGACAATCTGGAGGATATCCAAGAAGTAGAAGAAAATTATAGCAAAATTGTGGTACTATATATATATTATATACATACAAAACTATGCACACATATCTGGCTATGATTCATGAATTGTGCTGGTCTGGGCCATGCGTCTTGCCCAATGCAGAGAAAACAGGAAACTACTTCTGCCCAAATATAGCAACAAGCTCCAGCAATATGTAGAGGATATTTAAACATAATATAACATTTAGTATTAAACATTTATATCATTACACCCAAATGCTATTAACATAACTAGCACAAAAGTCGGTAATTATATAGAATATGATGAGTTGTATATAAAGCCTTAACATGGCTCTTTTGTCTTGGCTGTGACATAGACTATGGTAAAGGCGTGATAAAACAACATTCACAAAACTGAGCTTATTGGTACCAGTATATATGTGACAATAAAACCATAAACACATATAAACTCACCTCAGCAAAAGAGACACCAATCAAAAATAACAAAGTCCAAAATTGAAAAACCATCTTGTTTTTCTGCTCCTCCTCTTTGAAATTTTAATATATTATAATTTTTATATATAACAAATAGGTAGAAGTATTTGCTGTAATCAAACTAACAAAAATATTTCTTTCTAAACAGAAGAAACAAATACATACAATGGCTAACTACGACTTTTACAGGCACAAATCTAAATGCACAAGAGCATTAAATATACCTAAATATCATACTAGTCAGGGGAGATAAATGTTGTCATCGAATTGAAAACTTGACAAATATTAAAAACATTACATTATGCTCTAAATTGACCAACTAGTCTAAGTGCCATATATAATACAGCAGCTACTAACACATGCACATTATTAGATCTATTTAACTTGATTGCATAGATGTAATAATTTCTCAGATGGATGTAAATATTGGAAACGATTGCAGTAATAATAATCGGACAACATTAAAAGATTAAATATGGTCACTATATATCTGTACAAAAATGTAAAATCATACATTGGGAGATGCTTTTAGTCAGTGTTTGACTTTGTTATAACCTAACTTACATTTAAGAGCAACACTGCTAATTGAGTTTTGACCATTTGTATAAACTTCTATTAATTTATCAATTTGCTCTCAGTATATGTATATACATCTAAACAGCCCAATATGAATCCTACACATTTTTTAGTAACTAGCAACAAATAAACTTAACACACAATCTTTGTAATGATAATCAAGAAACAAATATATATATATATATATATATATATATATATATATATATAAAACAGTATATAACAGTAGAAAGCACTTGATCGTACATACAAGGTGACTATTTTACTAGTGTCCGTTTACTGAAGTTGCAAAAGCACAATACTGTGACCAGCAGGTTTCCGCTGATAGGTTTATTACTCTTGTTTTGCAGAAGTGAAAAAAAAATCCGGTAGCGCAGTGGTTAGCGATTAAGCCTAAATGCTAGAGATTTTGAGTTTGAATCTTGCCGATATGATAGACTATCTTTTTATTTATATGTATTTTTGAGGTAATCTAGTTATGAGAGGTGAGAGTTTAAGTTGAAGAGGATAATTTTTAGGTTAATTCATACTTTAGTATGTCATTTTAAGTTGATAATTAGCACATATATCATAGATTTCAATTAACAGACTTGCGTAATTGCTATTTACCGTATTCATATTTTCCTACTTCGATAACTGGTGACCAGTAAAATAAATGTTTAGTTCACTGGCCGTCGGCCAGAGTGAAGACTGTTGCACTTGCATGCACAAGATTCATCCGATCAGCTTTTTTATCCTCATGCCCATTTATAAAAAATAAATAAAAAACACTGGCCATTTGAACACCAAAATTTGCGTCTTTGCAAGCACGATTTCTTGACGCTGTGCTTTCCACATTGGCTGCCGGAATTATTAAGGTAGAAAAATACCAATTGCATAGTCGACTAGCCATGAACTACTGAAGTAGCTTTTTCCAAAATCAATAACTGGCAGTCAATAAATTGATTCCGCAACAAAAAGATGTAAACTTCATCTTGCATCCTCAGCTCAGTTAACAAGCTTTTTAATCTGGCATCTGAAAATGAACAATACTAATCTACGGAAGTAACTACAATAATCTATGAACGCGCAGAAGTCATAATACTAAAATAATCGAAAACTAATCCCCACCAACCATAGTGGTAAGTGTCGCACCTCGACGCACAAATGCGCACACCAAACTTTTTGATTTTCACACCAATTCATAATAAAGAAACTAAGGCTTCAGTGCACACCATCAGGCCAAAATTTGCGTATTTGCATGCACAAGTTCTCGTCAAAAAACTACCGTACTTTCTAGTCGGGGCCGCCGACCACAACTCTCACTTTTTATGTCAAGCCTAAATTACCACCTATTTAGTCCATAGGCAGATAGATCACACCAAACTCAAGCTTCTAAATATTTTCCGAAGAAAGCCTTACCGAACTGAAGTATGCGGCTATTGCATATCTAGGCATATTTCATATTAAAATATGTGGTCTATTATATAGCCTATATAGACCTAGGGCTAACCTATAACTAGGTTTAGGAAATATTTTCTTCGTTACTGGGAATATTCTTCCCTTGTTCTATTGTTTGTGGTTCCTCTTTCTCCCAAAAAAAACTTTTTCTTACATAACGAAAGGGAAAGACAACAGACAGGCCTCCTATATCCAAAACATCAACATGAAACGAAAATTACAAGAGTGGCAAGACGCAAATCGCAGTAAAGGTTCTTTTTGTTTCCTGCAAGACGTCATGGTAGTGTCCAAATAAGTATGGCATAGAAATCTTAATACAAGCTGTGTTTTTTGTAACACTTGTCTTGAAAACAGAATGTCAAACCTGGACGCTTATACCAGTTTGAGCCAATTTTTTGGAAAACCTAACTGACTAGAGCTCAATACATTAAAATTTTCTGAACGCACATTGAACCTGGGGGAGGATGGAGTCGAACTGCTGTTGGCAATTAGCATACACCACCAAAATTTTCTGAAGATTCTGAAAAACTTTATTGTAACGCAATAAACAGCAGATCTGCATTAATGGAGTAAAGAACTTGACTCGAATACTCGAGTACCATTTTTGTGATACTGTACTCTAAAGTACTCGAGTACTAATTTCCCAGTACTCGGGTGTAGCCTACTTGATTGTTTTTTTTTAAATACTTGAATTGGTAGGCTACTTGTTTGTCAATTTTTATAGCTGATTTGTTATTGTAGGCTATATTAAGTGAATCGTTTTAAAAAAGCTCATAAAACTGTAACTTTAAGCTACATTACACTTTATGATCGGTCGACGGTCGTTCATCCATTCTTCGCTCTATTACCTTTCTGATCATTAGGCCTACTAGTAATAGGCTACTATATGTATAAAAATGAAAGGTGTTATGAGATAGAACGCGATAGTCTCGATCGAAAGCGGAAATTGATTACAGAGAAATTAAAAAAATTATAGCCTACCTTCATTTCTATATTGTAATTGAAGTACTCAAGTAACTCTGCTAAGTACTTGGTAGTTACCACCTGGTCTGGTACTTGTAGCCTACTCTGAACCGGGGCTCGAGCGATGAAAAATCATTGCCGGGTTTAAGTGGAGCAAAGACCTTCCTCAGTCCGATGATAAAGATTAAATTATCATACCATATTATAGCCTACCACCATACTTGTACTCAAATGTCTTTTAATTTAAGTAGCCTACTTGTACTCCAGTAGCAAAATTAGTAGGCTACTTGAAAACAGCTCTGATAAACAGTCAGATATGGTGCTGAATACTGCTGTAGCCTACTTCCTCAGAGTAACTATAGCCTAGTACGAAACAACTTCTTTTTTAAAAAAAGGTGAAATATAATTCAAACAAGATCATCATTTCTTGCTCGTATGTGTATCATAATAAGGTAGGTTCTTACGCTGGCGTTTTTCAGATCATTGTGGTGGCGTTTACGGAACCTCTAAACCAGAAATGTCTAACCTGCGGCCCGCGGGCCACAAGTAGCCCGCCGAGTCCTTCTCAGTGACCAAAGAGATAATATTTTCAAAAGTAGGCTAATCCATAGTTAACATGTACACCCATACTGAAAAATAGAGACAAATCGATTTTTATTCAGAATGTTCTCAGTCAGTCATAGTCAACATAGGAATAACTGCGAAATGTAGCCTACTTCGGGACGTCACCAGCCGTTTCAATTTATCAGCCTTGATTCAACATTTGCGGTATTACAGAAGATCTAGCTTTGTGTTGTTTTAAACATTTTTTGTACTTTGTTAAAGTACTGTTTTTGTACTGTTAAAACACACAGCTTGTGCGTACAAAACCAACTTTACGCGATACGACAGTGGTTGTATGTTTTCGCTTTTTGCAAACCCATGAACAAAAATAATTTGGTTAACGTGCGACTCCAGGTTATAGCCTTCAATTTTATTGTTTTATTGGCCACACCTTGCTGCGTGTTTTTTTAATAAGCCATAAACGTATCAAATTTTGGGTACACGCGTAGGCAGGGCCGTGTAAGGTACAATATGAGTCCGGGCCTGAAAGTGAATTTGGATCCCTGCAAAACTTAATGTAGCCTACGCTTGTATTACCTACATAGTAAATATTGATTCATAAACGGCCAGTTGCTAAATTTTACACAACATACAGATATTAATCACAATCACAGAAGGGCCACATCATGCCCACATGGGCATAAACAGGTGCTTAGCAGTGGCGCTGTTGAAATATAACCGATAAACGCACAAAATGTCGTATTTTTTGTACAATATACTTTTTAAGTTTTAGGTTATTACTACATGCTTCCTTCATCGAAGCGTGAAGATAAATGTGATTTGTAAATAACAGGCCCCATAAAAAGTCGTAGGCCTGGGCTATTCGGCAGCCTGACGCCCTTCTACCATGGCCTGCACGTAGGCCTATAGCCTACATAATACAACAATTTGCATCAAAGCAACGTTTACTTTTAAAAACATACTTTATTTATTGTGCTACACGAACGAAATATCTTAACACTACTGTAATTGACTTTGCCCTATTTTTGCTCGGCAAGCAAATCAGGATTCTGGATGGCATGTGTTGTATTTGCATTGTGAAACCATGGGTAGGCTATAGCTTACAAACTTGGCCGAAGCCATACATAGAGGCAAATGCATCCGTATAGTTTTTCGAAATTCTGCTTGACTAAGCCATAAATGAAATATTGTCATAATTCTTTGTTTCGTGTTACACACTAAAATGTTAATTGTAGCATGTAGGCCTAATCACACAAAATTGAAAATAACCTAACATATAACCAAGCTATATAGGCTAGGTCTAATATTCTTTTCATGTGTTTTAAATGTCACCAAACATAGTGGTGGTGGTGAAGTGATATCAGTCCGAAATCTTAAAACGAACAGAAAATCCCTTGCGACCAATGTTGTTATCGGATGTGAAAATAATTCTGAACTTCAGACTTGGATGTGCCGATCTTGTCTTGGACAGGGTAACTGAAGGAGGAATTCTGTCTCCGCAATAAACGCCTTTAACGTAAACAATATCGTTTAAAACTTTACTCAAATTTTGTCATAAATTTTATGTTTAGTTTAATTTTGTCCTGTCTCACTCACCTTCTAATCGATCAAAATCGTCTCCAGAATATATTTTCACCTTGTCATACTTGCAATCTCTATCTTTTTCCACGTCAAAATTTTCAAATTGAATTTTGGCGGTGGCAGAGGGAGATGTTATGTCTGACAGCTAAAAATATTTGGCCAGAACTGATTCACAGTATTCGTCTTTGAAATTGAGTAATGTTTACCAATTATTTATTTTTGCATTATATGAAAGAAGAAAGAAGGTATAGCCTATACAATTGGCGGAAGAAAACAGAAGAAACTTAGCTTACGTCATTTCATCTGTAACTTAGCTTACGTCATCACTTGTAACGGAAGAAACTTACGTCAACTTCCCATACGCACTGCAGGTTGTTGGAGTAATGACTTCCAAACCCAGGACTATTGATTTCACCTTCTGCTTTATGTTGGATTTTTATGCCAGAAAATCGACAAGGATCATCATTGTAGATCGGAGGAATGGCTGAAATATGTGATAATGTTTAGTTTCCAACGTTATTCTTTCACAACATAAACATTTAGTAATAAACAAAAAATCTACATAGGCGGCAGGCCTATGTAAGCTCTGCGTAACAAACTATATATGCACCACTGTACAACTTTCCAAACCAGTCCAAAATTGGTTAATTTATAAATTAAATATTATCATTTCGCTTAACTTATTTACCTATTGTTTTATTGATCCATTCTGCAAACGTGTTGACGTTCGTGTACACTCCAGCTTTACCCACTTTACCACACCCCACTCCCCAAGAAACTATCCCGTATAACACTTGTTCACCTAAGCCATTGCTGCCGTATCTCGGACATACAAGAGGCCCACCACTGTCCCCCTACACAAAAGAGGAAAAAATCAAACAATGGCGAATGTAATACTGTGTCGTCCAGTGAAAACTTGAAAAATGTCAAAACAAATTAGTTAAACTGATAATCAAGTTAAAGAAACGTTAACGGCAAATTACTATAGTCTACAGGTATCTCGTGTAGGATACCACCTGACAGGTATCTTTCTTCCCCTTCAAGTGTCCTGCACATAAAACTTTATCAGTAATTTGAGAAGGAACACGAGGACCTGGGTGGTGGATAACTTCGCATGACTTATGAACAAGTATCGGCAGGTTTACTTCTTGTAATATGTCTGGTGTTAGAAATGGATTGACAAATCCCCAACCTTGTCAATTGTAGTGAAATTAGAACATTGTTTTTGGCATCACTTATACAAAAATGACCTCTTTGTTGGACTAAATAACACTTATACCTGAAGCTTTACAGCTTGTGTAAGGAAACGGAGTCTCATCAAAACGAGGCATACATGCGGGGAGGACGTAATTGTTGTAAGAATACTCGTGATCAGCCTCTGCAACATGAACACGCATTTGTATAAATCGCTTGCTTCATGTAGTTTAAAAACGGTAAAAGTCATACAATCTCATTTGGTGCAATCGTCATATAAACGAACCTAACAAGACAATGTCATTCTGATACGTTGCCTTGTTGTAGTCAGGATGAACCATCGCCCTTATCACCCAGCGACTCTGTTCATAAACCTCCTGTTTGCTGATATCGTTATCACCGGCAATCATTGTGTAAACTTTCATGCTGTTGGTATTTATAAAGCTATAAACAAATCAAAAATATTACCGTAAGCTGCAATAAACTTTTGCAAAAATTTAGAGGAGCAAAGTGTTAGGAACTGCGGATTATTCGAAGAACAAATACAAAAGCTAAGAAATCATTTTATTTTGCACCATTTTCGAGTTTACGCCCAACTCATTTTCAGTCCAGCAAATAATATTCAGCAACTGTATACAATGCTATAAGATTTACTTGCCTTACGATGACGCAGTGTGCTGCCGACACTACCCACTTTGGATGAATTAACGTGCCACCACATTTTGGTTCCCTACAAATATATATAGAATTTTCAAGCAAGTTTAACATTGCTAAGTTGTAGCAATGTAGCCTATAGTAAAAAATTCCATTCTTTTCTGCGTCATATACTTTGAAAATGTGAAAAAAAGACGGTTTTCTGCTTACACAGTGTATATCGAGCCCAGCACCGACCTGAAGGTGATTACCGTTTTCCGATAATTTCTTCAATTAATTACTATTTATTTGCAGATGAAATGGAGTTCACGTAAGCTTATTACTGCTTGGTTAGGCCTACTTATTCATGCGTATATTCAGATAGAATAATTGGAGTCGCTGATCAATAATAAATACGTAACCAAGGAACCGGAAACAAATCTCACGCTTGTCAGCACAACAGAGTTCCTTTGTGTAGTGTTTATGCATGAATGATATTAACTATTTGATGTCTATGTAAAACCATATGCCTAAGTGTTACGCCTTGATCGTCAGACGTTATTATTAGATTATATCATCATCAGTGAAGTACATTGAAAGCGCTGCAATAAAACAATACCAGATCAATTAATGAACTGAGTGTTTGGCGTTATTTAATGAAAGAGTTTAAATAGCGTGTCCAACACTATACTTTGCACGATATTGAATTAAATTCAAAAGAAGTTGCTGAACTTGCCCATTTTCGAGAAGGTTTATTTGCCACGGTATAGAACCGTATCGTGCACCCCAACCACCAAAGATTCTGGACCAACGTCCGGACGTAATGGCTGGTTTCGTGCCGCAGGGTGGGAAAGAGGCTTCTGAAAACAAAGGCGAAATCTTTGTGATAATTCAGACTTCTTATATACAGTTTGGCGAGAGTAGGCCTAAAACAGAGAATTGTTTACTTAAAATGATTTGTGTATGATTTCTTTGCTTTGTTGATATACCTACACGAAGAAGGTTATTATCGTAGCCAAAAATCATTATACAGATTTCTAATTGGAAACAATAATTAAATACAACCTTACCTCCAAGAAAAGCGAACATTAATGTTGCAAGGACAATCACAAAAATATACGGCGAATACATTTCACCAGATAAACTTCTGTTGTATGCTAATGATTATCTATAACTTTTATTTCAAACAAAACTTTTCCTCCAGTACTGTGTATCTCAAAAATGCCGTCCTATAATACTAAACTTTTAAACTTTTTTGTAATATTTCAACTGACTTTTTTCTTGGCTCCAGATAAAAGTTATTGGATTATGGTTTCTTCAGTAAATCCGTGATTGTATAAACAACAAGCTCCCTACTGGCAAGTGGCCACATTAAAAACCCGAAAACTCATTTGTACAAGATGTCTTTGTTTCCTCTCTTCATCTGTCAGCATTTATTGTTGTAATGAAATAAGCGTAATCAATTGATAGACAATGAATGGAACTTTGACAACTTGTCATGAAACGTTTTCCGTCTTCTCTTTATACGCCTTTGATGAATAAGTTTGGACAAAGGTGAATAACAGCACGCTCTAATATCATTACAAAACAACGTTTATTGCACAAAATAACTTTTAAGGGCTGGAGACCAATAGCTAAGTTTTAAAAAACGAATCTTGTATGAAACAAAAAACAAACGAACATTGATATTTAAAAATGTATATTTAGATAGAAACAAAAACATGAAATGCATATACAAGAATCTGCAAAACATCACACCTTAAACATAACTGAACATACAAGAGTGGAAAATTATAAAAAGCGAAGAAATTTGCAGTTTAAATAAGTGTAACCTACACAACATAAACCACATATGGCATCAAGGTATTCTGAAGTTGATTCGAAAGCCACGCCGTCCAATGCTGGAGTCCGAATGAAACACAACTTTAAAGCGCAAAGTGGATGGCGTTGATCTTGTTTTTGAAAGCTCCAAGTCAGCAGGGCGCCGTCTGCCACAGTATGTTCCTAAATTTCAACAGGTTTTTACAAGCCCTATCCATAACATCGTCTTGAAACTTTATCATTAAAAATACCTTGAAGAATATCCAAATTATCTCCCCCATATATGTCGACGTAGTCATAGCGACATTCTTGATCGGAACTTTCTTCTACGTCCAATCTTTGGAATGATATGAGGACGGTGTCAGACGCACTTGTCAAGTCAGATAACTAAACATTTGTGTAAAAACGCAAAACTTGATACAATATTCAATATAGATACGCATCGTCACAGTATACTATAGAAATGGTAACCCGTCAAAGCCTGTACGCTTACCTCAACAATCCAGTTACAACGAAGATTGCTGGCATATTGAGTTGAATTACCAAATCCAGGGCTATGAATGGAGCCTTCACGCTGATTTCGAATTTCAACACCAGAATACTGACAAGGGTTGTCATTGACAACAGGTTTTAGTGCTACAAAAAGTGCTAGCTATAGGTGACGTGCAAATAATAAATGACGTAATTTTAAGCTTTAATATTAAATTATATACAATCAAACGTTTACGCATATAGGTCGACATTTTATGAATACATGATATTGATACATTGATACACCACATAACAAATGTCTGAAGTAAGCTAGAATGAAAACAAATGGTAATCCATATTAACAAATTTTGGCAAAGTCATAGCCGACATGTAGACGAAATTACCAAGCGTTTCATCAATCCAAGCTCTGTGGGAAGCAACGTTGGTGTAGACGCCAGCTTGACCTTGTTCCGCACAACCATTTCCCCAGGATACAATTCCGTTCACAAACTTTTCCCCATTGCTACTGCCATAAGTGGGACAGACTAGTGGACCCCCACTATCTCCCTAAATGAAAAACATAATTTTGAAACAAAGGCAACTTTTTTTCAGTGTACCGTATAATTTGCACAGATCTTTCCCTGATTCCTATAAATTATACTGTTGTATATATAACAAGAAGTGTATTCCCCTTACCTGGCAAGCGTCTCTACCCCCTTCTAGGTGCCCAGCGCATAACATTTTCTTGGTGAATATAGTAGGCCTGCCTTCGGTAGGCGTATGGATCACTTCGCAGGCCTTATGAGGCAAAACCGGCAAATCTAACTTTTGCAATATCTCGGCCTTGGTAGTTGCACTCGTAAAACCCCAACCTGAATTTTATAATGCTTTTACAATATTCTAAATTCTATTTTGGTACACAAGGACGAGACGAAACTGATGACTTATAGGCCTACTAAAATGCTGTTATGATTACTGTTTCATAGACTTCCACGGTTATCATAACGAATCTAAAAATTTAAAGCTTTTACTGTTGTGCTAATAGCAAATAAAAATACCTTAGAGAAAAATCCAACAAAAATACAAGGGACTAACGCCACTATATATACCGTATATATATAGTGGCGTATACGCACCTGATACTTCACAATTTGTGAAAGGATATGGTAATTCCCCTCTATTAGGAAGACAAGCAGGAACAACATAATTATTGAAAGCAAACTCTTTATCAACTTCTGCAAAATTAATCAAAAATTTTTCTTAAAAATATTTTCACTAAAATCGTCATTGCCGTTATTAATTTAGATCCCTGTATATAGTTAACCAGGTTTGTTTAGCTCAAATTTTAGTTCACAAATTTGTGCTCTATATATAGGCTACAATATCCTGTAGGTCGATTCAAGCCTATATTTTTAAATTAATAGCTATACGGGATCTAACCTAGAAGAGCTATATCGTTTTCTAAAGTTTTTCCGTCGAACGCTTGATGAACCGTGACCCTCACGACGAAGCGTAATTGCTCAAATAAATCGTCTTTCTCGGTGTCATGATCGCCAGCAATTGCGGTGTATTCAAGATTGGCATTTTGGTTGAGTAAGCTGAAAACAACGTAAACAAAACGTCAAGGAGCTAAATTAAAATTCCTGTCCAGCTTTTACATCCCAACGAAGTTCTCTGTCCTTGCAAGCTTGAGCAAATTTATTACCTGAGATAAACGCAATGCGCAGCTGTCAAAATCCACTTTTGATGTATAAGAGTAGCTCCGCATCTGGGCGAGCTGTATAAGAAAGTAACTATTACAGTGTATAACGATACGTAAAAACAAAGAAATAAAGTTTTAATGCGTAGATGTGATTATATTCCTAAAACACTGTATGAAAATATTCTTACCCGTTTTCCAACAGATTGACTTGCCATGGAATAGATCCATATACGGCTCTTGTGCCACCAAATATGCGAGCAAACGCATTCCCATGCGTGGAGGCCGGGGTGGTGCCACAACTTATCTGCTGCGCGTCTATAGGGTAGATAAAACGAGATTTAAATTTAAGCGCATGTATCAGTTGTCTCGTATAAAAGGTACAGTAAAGCATAATGGGGATAAACGTATATAGCCTACATAAGACATATATCATAATTTTTATCACAGTTATATAATCATCTATTTTACACGAACGAGTCGATGTGATAAAAGCCTTTAAATCTACACTACACTACCTACACTGACCTGTTTCTGAAAATAAAAACCACAAAATAAACCCAAGATTCCACATATAGCACAAACGCATGTTGTTCTTTTAATGCAATGCAACTTACTAAAAGGTATATAAAATTTATTATAAAAATTAAGTAGAACTATTTTTTTCTGGCCCCCACTTGCCAGTTTAATGCATAAAACACGTTGTCATGACAAAAACGGCAAAATATAGAAATTGACATTTTATCATAAGGACATTTAACGAAAGCACCCAAATAAGGATGTTAGGGCATATGCCAGTACTGAAAGTTTCGTTATTACAATGTATACGTGAATGATTGTCATGATTCATTTAATGACGATATTTTGAGGTCACTAAAAAAGAAACAGCCATTATAGAGACGTAATGAAAATCAATTTACGTGTTGCATCCGGTTGACCACTATAACCAGAAGCGTATCACCATAAATTTCATTAAACATTCTTTAGCTTTATAACTTTAAAATCTTTAAGAATTGCTAATAATCAGAATTGCGGTTAGCTATTTTGCCATGTCTCGAATACTGTCACGCTGTTACATCAATGGAGCTGTCCAGATATAGGCCTACCTGATGGCTATACCGTACGACCGTATGTCGAAATCTGGTTAGCCAGAAACAAAACAGTTTTAATAAATCAGTGTTGAAAATTGTAGGCCTATTAAATAATCAAGCATTTTTTTACTATTCTATATTTTTTCAAATTATACATTAACAACTGATTTTGGGATTTAAATGTTGTTTTTATTGTTCGTTGCTTATTTTCCACTTTAGCAAAAAAGTTCAAAAAAAATGATACGTTCCTCTGTGCAATAGGCCTACTATCACCTAATCTCATCATTATCTTGCTCGTAAATCATCTTTGCTTTCTAACCTATATTGCATTGCTAGTTTTATACATATTTTATCGTGTACTTGAGTAAATCTTATCAATACAAGAAATATACAACTGTTTCACTGAAACTAGTGTGTCCTATACAACAATAAAATACTATTTCCGCTTCATGCTATGCGCGACGTTCGACTGAGTTTGAAACAAGGAAGCTTATTATTAATTTCTAGTCAGTAACCACTTTCACGTGACGTCGCCGCAATTCTGTAAAGACCAAACAGCATAAGTCATGTGAATTAACAACAGTGCACTTATATTGCTGTTTCGGTAAGCAATCAGAAACGAAAGTAATGGAAGGCGATTGCCCACCAGAGGTATGAGGAAGTTAGATAAGACTTTGTACTTTCT
The DNA here is from genome assembly GCF_947623445.1 of Clavelina lepadiformis. Classification (NCBI taxonomy): domain Eukaryota; kingdom Metazoa; phylum Chordata; class Ascidiacea; order Aplousobranchia; family Clavelinidae; genus Clavelina; species Clavelina lepadiformis. Next base: position 5,536,393 of record NC_135241.1, on the reverse strand, counting down.
AACATTTCAGTAACATAATTTTATTGCAATTATTGCAACAGAAAAGAATAATTTTTCTGCTTGTTTCCGTGATGTTGCCTCTCACGAGCAGATTTTACGGTGTCATGTCCCATTGGAAAGCAATTTATGCTATAAGTCCTAATTATAACTTAATTTTATCTATCTTACAGTATACACGAATCTCTAGCATTTTTAAACAATCTGTTGACATATAAAATCCCAGAAATTGTTTTATTGGTTATATCTAAATTATACCCAAACTTCCGTAGCACCTGCATCTATGGTAGGCCTGCAGTGGCTTTGGCAAAATAAAATTAATCTTTGTTGTCATAGGCTATTCTACTGTGGGCCTATGCCTTTGCAACCAAAACGATAAAATTTTATGAAGACTTGCCCATGAAACAAATTGATGAAAAAGAGCCTAATTGTAGGTTATGCAGCGGACATGATTTGAAATATCGCTATTTCATAAGCGTAGGCCTAATTCACGTCGAATTCTCTTTCATAATTGTTTGGCAAGGTTGAACAGGTTCGGCAAAAGAATGGCCAGGGCGTATATGGGCTACAGTATATATTGTCTCAAAATATAAATAGACTACCTGCCAACAACCTAATGTGGTTGCGGTCACATCGCACGAGTCAAGGCCTTCGCACAGCGGAGCTTGCGGAAAAATTGCACCCGTCCAGACTTCATATAGCGTAGCAAACCTTTCTCATAATCCGCAAGATAAGGAAAGGAAATTATATGGCACCTTTGTAAACATCACTCAGCTTCGCTAAATAATATTGTTATTGAAAGTGCGTTGCTAATCTATTATCACAGGACATTATCACAGCACGCAATCCAATTTGGGATACATGGGAAAGCCTTATATAGTCTATCTGCTTAACAGCATTTAAATGCTAACTAACTGCATGATAACTTTTGTTTTATTCACATCATGCATGTCACAAGTGTATGCATTTCATAAAACGGTATAGTCCAATATTGCACAGTTTGTAATAATAAACTGATGTTAACGATATAATAGCTTTGAAAATACAATAATAAAACTTGACACACTACTATACGACAAGCAATATGACGTGCCTTGGTATTTTGGCAATCTAGTTTTTGTGCCGCCAACCAAAAAAGGAAGAAAACCCAGCAATAATTTAATAGTACCCCAAATTAGCATGAGACTTTTACTATTCAGGTGTCATTGGCTAAAAAATTTTTAAAAAGCCAAAGAGGTACGGTAATGAAAAATTTTACCCGAGTTGCCATGGGACAACCACCCTTTTTCGATAAAGTTTGTGAACCGTACAATGTAAATGAGCAGAATATACGAACGAACGTTCAAGCTAAACAAAATCAAGTTTATTTGTCACCATAAAAACCGTCCGTATGCAATTGGATAAAAATGTGAATTTTAAATTGTATTAGTCAATGGGTAATAACAATCAGTACTGTTATTTTATTAGAAAACTCTTTTTCGGTATTTTTTAAAACTTTTAAGTCTGCATTTATCTGTAGAAGTCCGTTTTTAGTAATTTTAGATTTCCGTAAAAGTCATAGATATCCTATAAAACACGAGTTTACGTGCTTTATAGCATATCTATGGTAAAAGTCCGGATGAATTTCGTCTATTGCCCCATTCCCAGTTTGAGTTGGTGTCCCAGATAAGTTTTAGAATTCAGATTAATTTAGGGTTTGGAAAAGATGGGCTATGACACTTAAAGTTGAAAGTTGGCATGCATTTTAATTTGCAGATAATTATAATTGTCTTAAGCCATTAAAATTAGCCTAGTACTGTAGCTTCCTTACAGATTAGTGATTGTTAACTGTAAACTTTTTACCGCCTTTCCTGTACTTCCGCAGATTATAGGCTAGGCTTTCGTGTTGTACACCGTCAATTTACGTCAATGCTACAACATTATCATACTTAAGACTATAGGCCTACCTGAATAGTGACTACCATTTTTTATTTTCACGTTCGAACGCTGTTGAAGTAGTCGATAATTAATAAGCCTAGTCACTTAGCCTAGCCGGACTGGGGATTATGGTCGTTTTCAACAAGATTTTGGCCGTTTTTGGATACGCCAAACAACGTAGAATGACCAGTTTGTTGGACAGCTATAAAATATCGTAGGCCTACACAGTTTCACTTAGGCCTATTTAATCTTTAAATCTGTTGAAAATTGAATGCGCAGAAGTCCTGTCCAAGTCATTAAGTGTGCACCACACCTCAAGTGCGGCACTAAAGCTCATTAAAAGCAATCTTGAGTGCGCTTGTGCTAAACTCTGCTGTCTGTTCACTTAGTACCGGTAGCATACATTGAAATAGGCTAGGCGGCTAGGCCTAGGTCAGTAGGGCGGTAGGTGCACTAACCTGACCCTTACATAAGCTATTTTTAACAACAGAACATTAAGAAGAACAAAGTAGGCTAATGTACATAGTTTGTCTTATTCAATCCTGTCAATTAGTCAGTCTTTAAATCAATTAAAAAATGCATGAGTGCATGGAAGTTCTGTCCAAGTCATTAATTGCAAAATAATGCACCTTAAGTGCGGCACTGAAACTCAAGAAAAGCAGTATTGAGTGCACCAGCCATCAAAGAGCACCAGACTATGTAGTTTGGCGTGAGCCATGAGCAAACTCAATATTGTTTTTTTTTACGAGCTGGGATGAGTATCAATGGCGCACTTGATGGCTGACATAAAACTTTTGTTCACTGAATTTTTATTTCATAAGGAGGTTAAATATGACCGCTAAATTTTTGACCGAAACAGTATTGCACATACGGAGAATAGCGATCTTTCAAAAAAGAGACAATTAGCAAACTTTCTAATCTGGACTATCTAGGCTTATGTAGCTTGTATGTCTCACAATTTTTCCGATATCGCCTATTGGTTAATCGACAGTAGAAGTACCAGCATTGTTCTATATTGCTGAACCAAAAATTGGTTCCATAGTGAGGTAGAGGTTATACAACAGCACATAACTTTGTTTTTATTTTCTGGACGAAAGCTTTTAAAAACAAAAGCTTGCTTCATCATGTGTACTAAGGGATACTAAGACTAGAAGAGTGATCTGCTGGCCTTTGTTGAATATGTTGTTAGATGATTAAGGTTGGTGTGACAAAAGTTTGATGAAATTAGCATGAGGTGAGGTCAGCGGCAAACATATATTTTACTTTTGTAAATATATACAGTACCAGTTTATGCTAATCTTTGTGATTTACTGGCATTATTATTTGCTGTACAAGAGAAACATTCAAATAAGATATTCTGTATTCAGCTCCGTTTGCAAAATTTCTAATCGAGAACAGGAATGGTGGACTGCTGTTTCTAGTACTCACAAATCTTTTCTAAGACAATTGTAAAGGGCTGTGCACAGTGCACATATTCCATTTGAAATTCACAAACTTTAAAACTAGATCTAATGCAGTGAATGTGTTTATAATGCAGTGAATGTACAGCATGCTAACTAACAGAGTTGGAAGGATTAATGGAACTTAAAAAATACTGGCTCTATATGAAGTTGAACAACATTTTTTAAACTTCTTGCATCAGGTTGTCAATAATTCTAAGTGAATGGTATTTTCGGATTACAATACATTACAGCATTTCATGCTTCTTCTACGTCAGGTAAACTTATGTTTTTTTGCGCTTTTCAAGTGATTTTTTGGTGTAAGATCTTATGGCTTACTCTGTGCTGATCATTGTCCACAAATCGATTTATAGGATATGCTGCAAAATGATGTTTTATGCTATATTTGGTTGTCAGTTAACATATTTGGCTGTTGTATGATTCACTTTAATGGAATCCTATTTTGCTTAGCTACAATATTGGATTATGAGTCTACTACTGCTTAAGCTTGATTGAGTACCGTATATACTCAAGTATAGGTCAACATTTTTGCAACTGATTTTCACCTCAAAAAGCAGTGGTCGACCCATACACGGGACAAGCCAGAGTAAAACCTCAAGTGCAGCTGACAGCACGGTGACTGACACATACAAAGTACGGAAAGTTTTCCGATAAAAGCAAAAAGTTTAATCACAAAAACACCAAATAGTAAGCGCAACCAACAATACGAAATAAAGCCAGAAGATGCATTGTATACGTCAGTTTTAAAACCCATCAAACTCTTCTTCATTATTATTGCTGTCATGACATTGCTATCGCTGTTTTTTTCTGACTTGTTAAACTCCCGGGAAGCGGCAGAATTGATAGTTTTTCGGTAAATTCAACAATGGTTAGCTTAAACTTTGAGTTTATTGCACTTTCTAGCCATTTTGTATAAATAACTTAACAGCAACTCGCACTCCTGCCGCTTGCACAAGACAAATATCACGTAACGCTTTCACGCACGAGATGAATATAACTTGTGTCACGTGAGTTCTTTATAGGCTTGTCTTGTGCTGCTGAAGTTTACAGTTATGCAATTGCTACGCAAGTACTGGCAAGCTAGGGAATAAGCTAGTTGACTTATACACGAGAGAATAAAAATATGTCCGATTTTCAGTGAAAAAGTAGGGGTTGACCTATACTCGAGTATATACAGTATCCAAATTCAAACAATAATTTGCATAGAAATGTATATATATGACATATATTTATTTAATTAAAAGGTAACCCCAAAACAAAAGTTTTTAGTTGCTCTTGGTCCTCTATTGCTTGTGTATTCATAAACAGCCTGCTTAAAAGCACCACACTCTGCTTCACTTTATTTGCTGATGACACGGTATTTGTATTACTCAGCAAATTCATATGTAAAGAATAGAGAAAAACCATACATGTGCCTTGCTGAAAAGCAAAAAAAATTTGTTAAATTATTTAAAATATAGCTATGTGATCTTTTACTCTAAAAGGAATTGTGTAAAATATAAAATCATGCTGTATAAGCTGGGAAGTATTTCCTCTCCAGAATGAATAAATATAAATAAAGTACAGCTGCTTAAGTATATACATTTTAAATAAATATATATACATTTTGCGTATAATACCCTTCCAGTTGTTAACTTGAGTATGTGAAGGTACTTCTTGTAAATAAAACATAACACGTGTAATTAAATTTTTGAAATGAAAAAGTTTGTGATTTAACACTATTGTAAATTTTGTTGTAAGATTTTGATGTGCTACCGTTTCAACTCAAAGCTTTAAAATATCAGGCTTGCATAGTCCGACATAAGTAAACTTTGTTAAGTGGAGCTAGATCAGCAACAGTTATGAGCATTTTGGCTCCTTGACCATAGCCTTCTTAAAAGCTTGTATTATGGCAGAAGTGCACATCTGTGACTAAATATAGTATGTAACATACTATACTGCCAAGTACTTACCGGTAGGCAGTATAGATCTGAAATGCAAGCAATATAATTTGTTTATGTTTAGATCTGGGTAATATACTGGCTTTATGTTGACATAAAGGAGAAGCCAAAATGTGGCAGTCTTCTGAACATAGTAAGATCGCAGAATCATATGAACTGAAAAATACACTTGGACGAGGCCATTTTGCTGTGGTCAAATTGGCCGAGCATGTCTTTTCTGGTGAAAAAGTTGCCGTTAAGGTAATAGACAAAACTAAAATGGACAAAGTGTCAGCAGATCATCTGTATCATGAAGTAACTTGTATGAAACTGGTTCAACATCCCAATGTTGTAAGTAGACTTTTGTTTCTTTACTGTAACTTTATGTTGACATTTTTTTCTTTAACTGTTCGAAATTACTTTGCTGTTACAGTTAAATGAGTTATTAAAATTTTGACTTGAATGCTATGCAGACCTTTTAGCTCTTTCCGAATTGTAAGATTTGACAGTCTACCATTAATGACCACTTAATTAGACCTAGAAGTATATACAGTTGGTGTGAACTTAGCTTTGTTAATACATACTTTCTTGGTTTGAACTAGATGCTATCTTCTTTACTAATGTAGAAGATTCTAATGGGTTTTATATGTATGTTGAAGATTTTAATGTGATAAATACATATATTTTAATATTTTTTTGTAAAGGTACGCCTCTATCAAGTTATTGAGACATCAAGCAAATTGTATTTGATATTGGAACTTGGTGATGGTGGTGACATGTTTGACTACATAATGCGACACGACAGAGGGCTGCATGAAGACTTGGCAAAAGAATATTTTGCACAGGTAATATGTCAAAAATTCTTTCACGACTTCCAGTATTCACTTTGTAACCAGTTATGAAATGTGAAAAGATAATCCAAGTGCATACATAACATGAAGTTAGTATCATACAGTATGGTTGTTTCAAAATCTTAAAATTTTTGATATTTCAGTTTTAAGGTTAGGAGAAATGCCATTTTTTGACAGACAGCCGTTTATTTTAACCTCAAGGCCATCTTTTTCACTTCGCATGTACTAATCTTTGTGATGTATGTATATTTATAGTTTAAATAGCAACATTATCTTCTAAGTTTCTTACTTGGCCTCAGTAGCGCTTTTTGATTAGCTTTTGTTTGTAGTAGGGCCTATGTAAAATGATAGGTGTGGTTAGGTAATAAAAATGTCAAAAATCTGTACAGAACAATATCAAAAGGTCGCCTAAACACAGCTCTCTCTTTGTATTTTTGTTGGCATCTAGGTTTAATATATAGCATTGAAGAACATTTGATGTGTGGAAGTTTTTTGAAACATCTTTATTAAAACAGCTTTATTAATATACCTATTACATACTACTGTGTATGTATATAAATTTTTTTTGAAAGTGCTTATAGTGGGTCTTCAAATACCAATGTTTTTTGACTGTATTTATATACTATATGTATAACTATTTTTCTAAACTTTATAAAGTCTTACAATTGCATCAGCGCTTGTCGACATTTTTAAGTTTCATATGTTCATACATATATAAATAATATCATATATTTTATTGTGTTATGCAATAAGTTTCAATAAAATTCCCATAAACAAATATTTTCGTCTTTCAGATTGTTAGTGCAATTGCATATTGCCATAAACTTCATGTTGTACATCGCGACCTCAAGCCAGAAAATGTTGTGTTTTTTGAAAGCCAAGGCCTCGTTAAATTGACGGATTTTGGCTTCAGTAACCAATACAGACCAGGTGAAAAGCTATCCACTTCCTGTGGTTCATTGGCCTACTCCGCTCCAGAAATATTGCTTGGAGAGGAATATGATGCTCCAGCTGTTGATGTTTGGAGTTTAGGTATGTCATTTTCAAGTTCTTGCTTTATCCTAACTACAATAAATCACTAACACCGTTACTGAAGTAACTGACCAACTTTATTGGAAAGTCATGCTTACCTTGTACACTCTTGTAAATGTGTTAGGTGAATATGATTAAAATGCTTCGATTTATCACTGTTATAACATCAGGTGTTATCCTGTACATGCTTGTGTCTGGCGTTGCCCCATTTAATGAAGCAAATGACAGTGAAACCTTAATAAACATCATGGACTGTCGATACACGATGATGGATCACGTCAGTAAAGATTGCCAAGACCTAATACAAAGAATGATAATACGGTTTGTCATTGACAGTTTGAGCAATAAGCAGTTTTAAGTTCTTCAGTGGTATGTGTATATATATATAATGTATTTATATTGTTAAATTTGCTAAAATAAAATGCTACCAACTGGTAATTGTTTTATGTTAAGTTTGCAATGAGTACTGGAGATTTGCTATGTGATCCTTAATGGCCATTCTTGACCGTAAGATTTGGACACTGTCGACTTGATTAAGCTTTAAATTTTAATTTAACATTTTCTTTTTGTTTGTTTATATTATGTATATATATATATATATATATATATATATATATATATATGAGTGATACAACACTAACTGTCACTCGAATTAAGGAAGTAATTAAGACAATATTAACAACATTACGCATAATGACCTTTAAACAGACTTATTGCATATTGACTTATTGTCTCTTAGTCATGAGCAGTTATGTACATAATAACATAAACATATATAAATGTGTGTCCAACTGTCTAATTATAGATAGCAAGCCATGTTAAAAACGTTTCTTGGGGTACCCTAAACTGCAAGTCATGTAATAATGCAGATGCAGCTGTTCTTATAATTGTAGATAAAAGTATATTGGCTCGGTATCCCTTTAAAATCCTATTAATGTACTGGTATATACAATGTACTGCACATAATGCAATTCTAAAGTTTGAAGGACTTGGCGTACTTATAGGACTATCGTGTAAAGTAGTAGTCATTTCTAGATGGTATAACTGGATTACCCCAGGAGCAGAAGGGATATTAAGAAGTGTGTAATTGTAAAATTTTTGAAACAATGTAATACCAGTATAAGTTTGTGAAAAATGTTTTCAAAAGTCTTAAAATAGATTAATGAAGTTGCAAGTTGTTTATTGCAGTAGGTAAACTGGGCCCATGTTTATCGGCGTCAATTTAAAAAAAAATGAAAAAAATAAGAGAGCATATTGAAAGTTGGGGATTCCCCCGTTATGAGATCATAAGATCGGCACAACATTATCGTTATTGTGTAGTTATGTAATGCATTATCATAATGCGTTTTATTAAATAAGCTGGTTGACTTTTCCAACTTGTCCGAAGAAAAATGTTATGCCTACTTTTAGTTAAACTTTAATCGTAAAACGAAATTCTTAGCATAGTTAAAGCAAGTGCTCTTCACCAAAGACGATTTCCCGTACGTATCTGTGACGTAACTGAGAAATTTTACTGCGCAAAAAGCTTAAAAGCAATTTATTCTTTCGTTTCATTTTCATTGAATTAATTAGGCTTATACATACTTTTATGTAATTACGTACGGGAAACAAACGTTTGACTTTATCTTTGGAGCAATTTTTAAGAGCAGCCTCTTTACTTTGATCTACTGCTAAACTGATTGCCTATTGTTAACAACCGACCGAGTTACAGTACGCCGGTAAAATACGACGCGTCCTAAGCTTTTCAATTGATACGTAGAACGAGTATCAAGGGCCAAAGCAGTAGAAAACATTTTATTAATCAGAAGTTTAGTCGTCGTTTAGTTGATTTTTATTAATCAGAAGTGGATACTACAACCATACAACATTTTTTAGTGATGTTGTTTAAAAGCTGTTAACAAATTTTCAAACATCGCCAAAACTATTTTCATAATTTTTTTAACATCACCCGTTATTGCGACGCTTCAGTTCGTGAAGGCCAAAGGGTGAAAGATTTACTCATTGTTGTTCATCACAAATCTGACTTGGGTGAAAAAGCCATTAACAAGTGTATTTACAGAAGCAGAAGTTGCTTTTAGCACGCGAGAGTTGATTCCATTCTATGGGCTTACTTATAAAGTTTTGCAGTTTTAGTACAAGTAACTGGCTAGACACATCACCAGTGACGACATTAAAAAGGAAAAATGCATTATTATGTCATCGTTGAGGCGTTTTCAGAAATTCGCCCCATGTTATGCTTACTGGTTTCTTTTATTATGTCGTTTCACACTTTGGGATTTCTAATCTCACTTCTGCTTATTTGTCCCATGTTGCGCTCTTTGCTCTCATAGCTGTCATCTATTTATTATTTTGCATTATCCCTTGTTCCCTCTTAAGTCTTCTCAAGGTAAGCAAATGTTCCTCTCTCTCCTTTTCTCCCTCATTTCGTTTTGCGCTTTCCTCCCTCTCTTATCATCACGTTGACTTAGCATTAGACTTAGCACTTGTGGTAATTATCTTCAATCGTATTTATGCCCAGCACCCTCAATGACAGCGCAGGTGATTTCGAAAACAATTATTTATTGCAATTAGGGCGAAATGTTGACGTTTGATAGCAAAAATAAGAAAATTATAATTTATAGGAAATTGCATGAGTTACTTAAAGGTGAAAGCAGTGGAGCGAACCTGTATTTGCCCCCCCCCCCAAAAAAATTAAAAGAAACGTTGGAGTAAGGCCAACACTGTAATTAAGCAGTATAGAAGAAATGAAAACTTCTTACTTTGATGGAAATATTTTTGAACTTATTCAAAAACTTATTTTGCCATTTTGAACTTGTTCAGATTGTTATAACCGTTTTTTTGATTGAAATGAAAACGTGTCCCAGTTCTATGTGTCTTGGTATTAATCAACATTTCCTTATTTTGGGTCTCGTCTGTGACAATACCATACTACCTGTTTATTTAATTTGATTTAAATGCATATTTCTATGCTAACGTTGACTTGGCCTGGTTTCTATCTTAGAGAGCCTTCGGAACGAATTGCACTCAGTGATATTGTCATTCACCCATGGCTCAATGGAGCAAAGTCATTGAGAAGAGCCAGAAGGAACTCAACTCCCATTCTTGTTCGAAACAGCATACCTGATGATCTGCATGAAGAAATACTGAGCACAATGTGTAAAGGTATTTTGGATGTAGTCACTAATTGCTGTGGTTATTTGTTGCAGTTGATTGTGATTGATAACTAGGCTGGATCTTTACTTTGGAGTATTTAGATTTAAGAGTTTTGTTTTAACACTTTACCTAAAAATATATACAAAAGCTAAACCTTTATGATTTTGTCAATCAAACGATTTGCAGTGCTGCAGGAATTACTGAACTTTGTCGTTTTTTTTTTTAGCAAACCTTGCTGATAGGGAGGAAATATTGAAGGCATTGGATGAAGACAGATATGATCATATTACATCGACCTATTTCTTACTTGCGGAACGTGACTTGTTGCAACAAGAAGTAAACGAAAAGCCAAGCAAAGCACAGAATTTTAGCTCAGATGAGGAGCTTTCTGATAGTGCTCCTGCATCCAGAAGAGAGAGTTTTGATCGCAACTTAGGCAAACCGATTCCACATAAACTCAGGCCAATGCATACCGGGGTGCAGAATGTTGCTTCCTGCTCCACACATCTCTATTCTGTTTCACCTCCGAATAAATCTTTCTTCCCGCCCAGTCTTGCTTCAGGTGATCTGGGAAGAAAAAGGACAACCAGCTCAAGCTCTGAAGAATCAAACTCTTCATTTATTCATGCAAAGACTGCATCATTTATCAGAGAACATTTGACAATTACTCCACGGCACGGATTCAGTGTTGCTCATGGAGGTATCGATACCTTGATTGAAGAGGAAGAGAGAAGTCGCTCACAGACAACAACTGATGATGAAGGTGATCCTGGAGATGATTTTGGCAACATCCTAAATGCAGATCTTTTGGCTTCGCAGTAAGTAACATTATCAGCTAACAGTGCAGCGAAGCATCTAATTTATATATAATTGTTCTTCGGCAGAGAGTGTTTAAATTTATCAAGTAAACTGATGTACTGATGTGTGTGATTGTTTTGTTAAAGTATATGAAAGTTATTGAATTGTATGTTTTTGTCATCCATAGGCCAGTTCTTTTCTTCTAGTACCAGTATTTTGCATTCATACAATGTTTGACTCTACAACTTTCAGCTTAACAAGAGCATCATTGCAAATCAAGAGAATTAAAAAGCGGAAAAGTGCCCCAGTTCTAAATGAAATCTGCGAGGAAAACGAACCAGAGAGTGATTTTTCTGACATGGTTAAAGATGACCATCACCCATATCATCAAACCAACCATGTTCACCAATTTGGAAGGCATTCAATTTCAACATCATCCCCCTATTCCCACAGACAACACCATACTGCATTTAGTGGCAAAGACTCACTCAAAGAGGATTCTGGTTCTGCAAAGTCAGCAACTTTGTACGGAGTTAGGACAGGTCAGTTTGTTCCTTTCCGCAGTGGTCACCATTATACAGCTGTTCTGCTACTGCATTCCTGTGTGGGTTGTTCGTGCGTGCTAGCAAACGTAACACGTAATGTTTATAATATGTGGGCAATGACACCACAAAATAATAATAATAATGAATTGTACGGTAGCATTGTTTAAGTCAAAGTATGACGACTAGTCGACTACCTGTAGGCTGCACTCAAAACTGAGAATTTCCTTATGACCAAATTTGTTTTATATATATATACTGTAATTTTTTTAAACGTCATGAGATCATTTCATGATGTTTGAAATCTATTAAGCTGAAAGTGTCAAAATAAATTGGCCTCAAAATACAATCACAAGTCAAAATAATAAACAACACGATTGTATGATTTTATCATATACTGTATAACATGTTTGCCTAGTATCAGTTCATTTTCTGTTCCAATATGAGCCTCTTAGTTGAATTGTTTATTTAGGTATGAATTATTGGGTATTTATTTAGGGTGCCTTTTATCCACCACTTAAAGTATAAAAACTTCCCCAGTTCTAATCCAATAGGATTTGAGTAATGTCATTAAAAGGGATTTGAACACTGAAGCATGTGCCTCAATCCATTACACAGTCTGAGAGTTCCTCTTACTCGGTAGTATATTTTTTATGCAACCTACTTCAGGCAATCAGGATTTATGTACTTGTGCGTTATAGTCATAACGTTATAGTCAAACGATACACTTAACTAGACATATATTCTTATATTCTAAGATTTCTACGATTGCCTTTAAATCATATGTGTTACTAACTATTTATCTGGAGCGTATGTAATATTGACTTTATTTTAGAACTTTGTTAACTCGCGAGTGAATTAGCGTTAAATGCATTTGTGCGCACAAGTGCTACTGAATTTGTTTGCTCATGGTGTGTCTTTTACCAAGGCATTTGCTACTTGGCCAAGTTGGCTTACTATAAAGGTCACAGGCTTTATGGCATTATAGCACTAAAAGTTGTTGTTTTAGCAAGTAGCGTGTTTAGTTAGTATATAATTTATTTGTTCTCTTCCATAACAGGACGACCCCTCAGAAGACAAAGGTCACAAAGGTCGAGTAGTTCGGAAACAAGTGACGATGACAGCGAGAGTCAGCGCACTAGCAAGACCAACTTGAGCACTGTGGCTTCTTCGCTCTTAAGGCGCCGTGACTCAACTTCTGATGATGATGATGATAAGGGATTTAATGGCGGTGGGAAGGAAGGAACTGCTGGAAAAAATATAACTGACATTTCTTCTGATGCCTTCACTGTTTCTGACTGCACAGCTACTGCACAGGCTGTAAATGATACTACAAAGGATAAAGAGACATCAAGAAGTGACAAAAATAATAACTCTTTAAAAGAAGAAGCCTCTGACAAGGTTCTCTTAAACAATGCCAATGACTTGCCTATTTTCAATAGAAAGTTACTGAATTTAGATGGCACAGACCATAAAATTAAAAACGTCTTTGGTGTGCGAAGCCGAAGTGCCGAATCCCACACATCTTCTCATTCTTATGTTACCTCAAGTCGAAGCTGCAGTAGTGCCAGAAGCAGCTGCAGTAGCCTTAGCACGAGTCATCGTTATCGACCTGGTGTAAAACGCAGTGGCTTCTGGGTGCTGAAAAACAGCAGTTCTACTAGATCCGACACTGGTCTTGTGTTGCGCTGCCACATCAACAATGCCAAACTGGGTAAATGTACTCGAAACAACAACTCCACCAAGTTTGTCAAAAGATCGTCTTCATCATCATCATTTTCTTCTCTTGGGGAAGATGCTTTGAGGGTGTGCAGCAGTTTGGGATGTGTGAATCCGAAGCATCGAAATCTGGATGCTGCGTGCGAGTCAGATAGTGTCTTCTGCCAGATGGAACATCGTCGTTCTTGCTCGTTGCCACATCGGCATCGAAAATCGAGACTGGTAAGTAACAAGAAAAACATGAAAAATGAACGCACACAAACACCTGTTCCATATCCTGTGAGTGAGCTGAACATTGATGGCTGTAACTCAAGAGCCATGTCTCAAGAGTCAGTGACAATCAAGCGAAGCAACATAAGTCTTGCATCGTCCACCTGTAGTGGGAGCAAGTTTGTTGTAGACCCACTAAATGAGATACCTCCATCACCGTGCCTGACACCTTTGCCGGAATCAACCATGAAAGAAATAAATCTTCCTACAGAGAAAGAAAGTGAGCTGGATCAAGACATATTTATGTTTCCTTCTCTGCACAATAGTATTGAGGAGCAATCAAAATCCTCCGTGTCAGGATCTCAGGATAGTGTTAACCTGAAGTCTCGATCTCCAACCAACATTCATCGTGCTTCGAAGCGCCTGAGTATTATAACGAAGTTAAACAACCTTAAATCTGCAGCCCAAGGTAGCAGAAACTCTCTCTCCACAAGGCTAAACAAGTCTGAAAGCGCAATAGTCCATAAGGTGAAGGTACAAGACTGCTGTTCAGTTATGTAGCAGAAATGTCAAACTTTTTGTTCGAATGCACTTAACTCTCAGGTTCTTATGACAATTTAGGCCATGTTCAGCCTAATTTGTTACTTGATTTTCAGTGATACACACATTTCAAAAATTTGTGGCTATTCTTACTGTACATTAATTATATTCATGCCACGATTCATTATGAGCATACTAATACACATAAAATATGTTTTTGTGTTTTCTAACAAAATGACAGGCTTATTTGTTGAAACCATTGGGATGATTAAATACTGTGCATGCATTTTGCCAAGTTGTCACAGGAAGTTAAAACAATAATAGCATTGCCATAAAACTATGTTAAGAACATACATTGCATCGTTCAATATCTGCAAATATGCAGACTTTTAAATAGTACTAATTCTGATATTTTATCAGATCAGTGTTGTCGTTTATTTTCTATGAGACTGTTGTTATTGTTTTGTAACATTTCCTCTATATCTAGTAAATTAGTTATTTGCTTAGTAAAGATGGAAAAAGGTGTTTATAAACCTCTTCGTTAGTTCTATTTCTATAGCTGTTTGCGCTTACATTGATTTCCAGATGTGTTTGCTGTTTACCCAACGTTTAATTTAATACCTCGGTGTAGATTAAGTTCATCTCATACCCTGCATATTATGTACTTATTTTGGTAAACGTCATGATATTTAACTGTAGGTATAATGTACAAAGTATTTCCAAGAACACATGGTATTATTAATATTGGTTTCCTCATGTTATTCCGGCTTATTTTCTACTTTCATTTTACACAAAAGCTAAGTGTAATAGATTTCAGTGCAAAATTTACTCACCCTAGCGGTTCAGAGACAAGATATCAGTGATTTGTGTCACTCATTTCACAAATAAACTCTAACCAGTTTGTAAAGTAACAGCCTTTGTTTTATTGCCTTCCGTTAACTACTGTACTTCTGTATCTACGTTCGAATTACTATCTTGCCCATTGAATTGGTTTCCATTATCGTATTTAGTTAAGCATCATGTAAATTGCTAAAATACAGTTTGAGGGCCTGTCAAACCTAAAATGCTGTGATTTTTATGAAAAACAAAGAAGGAAAATAGCATATTTTTTCACAGGTTTAGTCGGGTCTTGTAATGCAAAAATTCAATGGTGGCATTGTGATTTTCTTTTCTTTCTTCTAGGGTGGATATCCCTTCCATCAAATCGTGGCTCTTACGCTTTATAAGTTAGAAAGTTAAGTTTGTTAATAAACGTGGCAAAAGTGATCAGAAAGTAGATATACAGTACATAAGTATACTTTATCACTATGTATCCCTCCTGAAACCTGCATTTGCAAGTTTAATGCAATGACAAAGCACTGGCATTTGATAAGCAATATGCTATGAGTGCGCACTGTTAACCTCCATAAAATAGTTACACATTTCATGTTATTTGAGTACAGTATTACTAATGTTGTTAAAAGAACTCGTTGTTTTAGTAAACTTCACTTGTTTGTATTTTTGTCATCATTTCTGTCGCCACTAGTTGCAGATTTGTAAAGTTTTAACTGTATATAAACAAATCTACAAAACTCTCAACTAATTTGGAAAACTTGTGTGTTTTGTAAATTAGCGACATCATGACATCAGAAACGTGGTAAACCTAGCAGAACAAAATTTTGAGTTGTGAACAATTATACTCATAAACTGCAGTAATTTGTAAGGTTGCATGATATACTTTATCATTAGCACGATGCGTGAAGATGTTGTAGGTTAATAGGTCCAAAAATAAATCCATGCTGTATAACTAAATAATTATTCTCCGAAAAAAATTCAAATATGTGGCAGAGATGTTATTCGAGAGAAAAAATAGCAAAATGTAATCAAAGAGGAAATAGAAATAAATTTATTTTTTCCTAACGCGATAATGCAGAAAGTGGCCATTATAATTAAAAAATTGGCATCAAACTCACTCAGATGATGTTTAGAGAAAAAAACAAAGCAATAACGTAAAGAGAATTTAAGCAATTAGGTCTTGAAAACGTAACAAAAACATAATTATGCTGGACCAAACTACATTTCTATGTTGTTTGCATACAATTATTGGCACAGGTGTTGTTGGGGAGGCTGGGACCCTTACTCGATAATTGGGCTAAATTGGCTTTGAACTGGTGTTGGATGATTTGGGACCCTAATGTACACAGATAAGATGTAGCTACAGCTGTGGTGTGTGATCAGATCATACTCTGTGATGATGTTGATGCATGAACAGCATCATCGGAATTAATTGACTCAAGTAGAAAACTAAGCATAATTTCAGTATTTTATCGTTTAATTGCAATTTTACAACGTTGAGAAAGGCCATTAGAATTCAATATGGCTTTCTCCGTTTTTGATGACTTGTCTAACTCGTTAACACAGGGATATCCCAGTTTTTCACACTTTTGGTAATTTTCATCCTCATACTATAAATAAATAAATAATAGCCTCAGTCAGCTTGCTTTTGGCGGTTGAGTCAAGTCTCACACCCACATGACGGAAAATTTCTTCCTGCGTACATCCACATATGTCACCATTCACCGAGTAAAATTTTGATCTTGTTGGATATTCAAATTCAATATTGCTTTCAATAGCAAATGCACCTTATCAGAAAATATGCCGACAATGCCTATGCTACACAAACATTTTGACGAATTGACATCCGAGTCAAAAAGTTATTTTAAAAGGCAAGAAAAGTAGAAAAGACTTTGTTGTAGTAACAATACGATACAAATACACAGAGCATCATATACATTCAAAATATCAAATAAAATCGTTCAAATAACAAGGGCAAGTGCAATTTAAGAGCATCACTGCAAATGTAGTGTGAACACATGAAAACAAATACTGCACTAGGTAAAATAGACTGCACCATGTACTATAAAACCCTAAATAAGAAAAGCTATCAGAAACCAAAAAATGCAAAGTAGCAAAACCACAAGTTCGAAGATTCGAAACCAATGCAAAACCATCAAAGCTCAAATAAACAATTCAGTAGTTGATTATAAGCAGGACTTTTGCCAACCATATGATTTGCTTGCGTACTTCATTTTAACTTGCATTTTTGTTTGCTTTCATAGTTCATTAATTACAATAGGTCCTTTTCGGATTCCTATATAATAGATTCCTACAAAACACAAAGCACGATAATTTCAAGTACACTTTTGGAAGACTAAGTTTACACAAAATACTCAAAAACAAGCACTTTACATTTATTTTCTCTGCTTAAAAGATTTTCTACTCCAATCAACAGTGGAATATTTTGAATTCCTGTCCTTTGATCCACTGGAAGTTAGGCTTATTTTACTGCCACATAGGTTTGGTCTAGGAGTCGATTTCGTTTTTTTTCTAGAAGATTCGGATTGGAAGGAAAATTTTTCCTGAGGAACTTCAGAATGAATATTTACAGATCTTCGGGAATCAGCAGCATGAACGGTATTTGCATTGTTTATGTTGTCTGGGAAAGTAATCCCCTTAACAACATTTTCTATTAATTCTGTCAACAAGGTTTTACATTCCAATTCTATGTCTCCATTCGTTGCCATGATTTTGTTTGAAGAATTCGATTTTAGTATATTACCCTCCAAAGTATAAAGCAATTTATCAAGGTCATACAAACCCCTTGACATTACACTGGACTTATCCAACTCGCCAACTTTGTCATTACCAGGTTGTTGGATGTTGCCTTGCTGTTCTACTGTGTTGGAGGAATTACCATTCTTATCACAAAAACCCAATTCATCCAAAAATGAAGTAAAAGATTTGGATGGAAAAAAGTTTTTAGGAAGAGGTGGTTTCCTAGGGGGCTTTTGTGGGGTGTTCGACAAAAGTTCATTACTGCTTGATGGAAAACTTCTTGATACAACAGATGGATTTCTTGGTGGCAGTTGCTTTTCTTGTTCTTTTGCTTGGTCCCTATGATTTCATAATTTTCATTTTTCATTTCACAACTAAGTATGAACTTCATTTAGTTAAATTTATTGCAACCAAAATATCATACTAAAGAAATGAGTTGTTGCAGTTATCTCAGATTAACTATAGTACTTGATAGCATGTCAGACAGTGGTCCTTCACATGAAGAAAATTTTGGTAAAACTGTTCAATATATTCAAGCAGGCACGGTTTAAAGTAATCATCCAAGCTGAACAAAAGAATCCCTTTTAAAACCCAGTCCAATGACTAAGTGACTATTTCACAACACTTATAGCCTTCACCAGCTAGCTTCACGGCTACCATTAACCTCAGGAAAGTACTCAACTGCAAATTTAAGATGCAAGGGTGGGCCATTTCTTTACAAAACTGTACGTATGCCATCAAATAAATACTTAGCATTTCTTGCTATTCCGCTTACCTGTTGGTAGTATTGATATTTTGGCAGTTAGTCTGTGTAGATGCTGGTCTTTCCACAGCATGTACCTGTTGTTGAATAACAAATGCTGTACTCATTTGCTGGTAATTTTTGAATGAAGTGATTACCTCCATACAAACAGTTTCATCGTACGATCATGTAACATAAAGCCTTAGATACATTTTAGGCTAAAACGTGGGTAACGTCATTTGAAACGTTTATCACTAAATATATAAAAAATTTCTGTTCTGTAAAATAGCACTACCGATACACACCATCTTAGCAACAGGTGTTATTCCAGTGTAATGATCCATCAGATCAAATAATCTATTTCCGTCACCATGAGCTGTTTTAAACTCATAAATTCCTTCTCCAAGAGGAGCGCGACGACCTGACGTTATAGAAAAATGGCTGGGCTTCTTCGTGTTGTATGATCTTATACTAGACAGTGGCAAGACGCAAGCGATTGAATAATTAGTCTGCATAAAAAACATAAAAAATGAACCGTGAATACAAACAAATATACCACTGGTTAAAGCAGAAACTTAATTCTAGTATAAAATATATGAAATAAACAGTTTTTCGCTCTCCGACAATTCTAAAAAATCATTTTAATATTGTCATTCACGCAAGAAATGTCTTTGTAGCATATACAGTTAAGTCAAAATGACTTTTTAGCATGATAGGAGAGTGAAAAACTCTTCAGTAACAAATTTCTCAACCAACTCTGTTGAGTTCTAAGGGTCAGCATAATGATTTTAAAAACTAGATATCACATATCATTGCTTTAATTTGTTTGTACTGAGATATAATTTTTTTATTTTGGTTTGCTAGCAAATTACCCGTAAAAGCCTCAAGTATTGTGGTAGCACGAAGAGCGCACTTTGCTCCACCATGTTTTGTGTTGCACTATGATTTGTCTCCAACCTTTATTACTATAGGTCGGCATTTTGTTATGCTTTTGTCATTACACTATATTAACTGGTAAATAATTATGTAATACCTGTTATAAGTTGGCAGATAAAGTATGATACACTTCACCCACATTGGTGTTCTTACCTTTACTGCCAATGAGACTGCTTCTGCAGTGACATGCAGCACACATTGGTGATTAGATACTCCAATTTTTTGTGAACACAATCCATCACATGGAATGACATTAAAAGTGTGGCCTTGTATTTCCGACGTTAACTTGGTAAGGTTCTGACAAATTACAGCAAGATTTAATTAAGTAAATAAAATATTGGCATAATAATAAGATTCTAAACAGAATAATTTTTTAAACCTGTATACAGTGCATCCATGCCAGAGCTTCATCACCATATTGCAAGGATATTTTCACAATCAATGATGCCGGAGTCACAAATCCATGGTCGTATACTTGGATCCGAATGATATGTGCTCTACCCTTATCTTTACTTTCATAATCAAAGTCCACAGCATATCTCCATTGCAAAAGGGTTATTTTATCTTTAAAATATTAGTACTTTGTCAAATATTAGTCAAATTTAAACTAGGGTGTAATAAAAAATATTATTATCTCCTTTACCTTACCAGCTACAATGTCAGTTTCTTGCTTTGGTTGTTTTTGAAAAAACTGTACTTCTATGAATTTATCGTGTTGTAAAACCAAGCGAGCATATCTAAAAGAAAAATGGTAAAGTAAAAACAAAAACAATGTGTGATGCCTCTATTGTGTGCATTATATATATCTCAGTCATTATATAATTCTCAGTAGAATTTATATTTCTTCTGATTTATAGAAAAATATCATTCATTGGAGTAAAGCAACAACCAAACCAACCAAGGTACTAACTTATTTTGAGCACTGATGAAGGGTCATGAATAACACTGAGGTTTTATTAAAAAGATATGCTTACATAAATAATAAAATAGTTGATAAATATTAAGAAAAATGCAAAAATAAATTCAGTGAAACCTTCATTAGTAGCAGTAAAAGTCACTTTGTAGGCATTTGGAATTACCTTGTCTTCCATTTTAAATCATTTTGTGCAGTGGCTTGTTGAATCTTTCTTTCCAACCATCCCTCACAAAGTATGTAGCACTGAAAAAAACTTATTTTAGAATTTAGATACATAGAATGTACCACATTTTTTTAAAATCTGGTGAAACTTCTATGTAAAAACAAACATGCAATATTATTAAGCAACCGTGCTAAAAATGTACTATGTCATTGCCAGGAACAATGTGACGGTTCATTCAACATAAACTTTACTGAAAAATTAAATAGTCTTGTAGTTAAAAATATGTACCGTATATCGTACAGCATTTTTATAAGATGAGAAACCTTTTAAATAGGATACTTGTTCATAAGTCTACATATGTGTTGACATTTTTATCTGAGCATTTCAAAGCAAAAAATTTGGCCAAACTGAGGTAGTGTGAAGAGAGACATGAGAGTAACATGATACCGCTCCAGGTCTCCGCGAGTCTTACAATGAATAAATGATACTGTAAATGTGATAATAAATTAACAAATAAAAATTTGCAGAGCAGCCAGACAGCTGGGGGTCCTGCAAATTTCTCATTTTTAACACTTATGGAAGCTTCTTTTCTGGAAACCTTTAGAGCACACAAATGTTTTCTGTGTGTCCCTTGTATATACAATATGCTGTTCTGATTTTAAATGTACCAAGCTAAATTTGTATATATGAATGTTTCAAAATTGATCGCAGTTGCATGCTTTTTTTCAATACCGACTCATGCATAGGATCAGATTCTGTGACGTCTGCCAACTAATTAGCGCTCTTTTAAATACAGTACAAAAGACACTTCTATCGATCCAAAATAGTGCCTACTCTTAATTCTCGACCTGGAAGTTTTGCATGACGGGCCTTATGTTTCAATTGCAGTATAGCCAATAAATTAATACCAGAACCTGCTACTTTGTTACATAGGGTTTAAAAAAAAAACTTATTACATCATAAAGGTAGAAATAAATACTGCATTTATCACCTGCTGAGAATTCATAATGCTGCAATACTATCATAGCCATCGACCTTTATGAAAGAAATGAAATTGTTTCTTGGCCTTCTGAATGGTGGGTGAAAGGATTAGAGGTAAGACAATCTCTGCACTTGAAAAAAAACATACATTCCCTCAATTTCTTGATCACTGTTATTCTGGCAGAATCCTAGCAAGACCATAGAATCCAAAACAACAAAAGGGCAACGCGACGCGACATGACCGCGCACAAACACCTAGCAAAGCAACATGTGTGTTGTTGTGAATCACAGCATGACAGAAAACGCAGTTTCAATCGATTCTGCGGAGAACTCGGTGTTCCAACTTTTTTATTAGGTAATACTAACAGAAATTTACACACCTTTACCCTGGTATCTAATTTCCTGGCACCAATTGTCCGCAATAGGAAGTAATTTTGAGCTATGCATTTCTATTGCATCGTGCCTGGATTGTCATTTTGGAGTACAAGTGAATTCGCTTTGCTTAGATCAGAATGTTTTGACTTCCCACTTTGTCATTTCCGTAGGCTATATGGATTGTAGTGTTGACTTTTCGAGCTCAAAAATGCATTGAAGAGCTCAAATACACAGACTTACAAAAGCTATGTGATATGTCAACAACGAAAAGACAACAGGGTCATCCTAAAGACATACACCTGTCGAAATAGGCTGACGGAGACAGCTTGGAATATTCATGTTTCAACAGCCGAACAACTTGCCCATGACAAACAAATGCTTTTGGAATTCTGACGTGGGTAAAAGGCAAATGCCAGTTTCATTTTTAAACTATCAGTGAACACTGAGTTCACATAGGCTAATTATGTGAGTAAACAATAACCCTCCATAACGCTTATATAGCAAAAGTTCTTCGATAAAGCCATATTTTATTATTCATTATTTGTAGGGCCTATTCTTGATTTTAGAGCTGGAAGTTATTAAAAGGAACCACGTTCTGGCCAAACTACCTGTAAAGATACAAACGACTTAGCCATAATATAACGTGAATGGTGTCGCTGAATACTCTGGACATACTTGGTTGTGAAACACTAAACAAATACTGTATACTAAATATTACAAGTTCATATTTAATCGTAAACGCACCAGTGTTGCTAATGGATTGAGGAGTTTTTCTTTGCTTCCGAATTTCGCGATTTTATTATAAAGAGCTCTGAATAAGGCATAATTTGCTAAACCAGTGTAAAACGTCACTTTTTTGTCTGAAGTGTGAAACTTTTAGTCACGCAATGAAATTTTACAACAAATCTATTTATAAGTACCACGTACATTTAAATTTCCCAGCTTTCAACAGACGATATTTCTATGTTCAAAAAGTGATTATTACAAGAAATGTTGCGCCAAAACCATGAATTAAATATTTACAAATTCCACTTTGTAAGTTACAATTTGCTGATAAGACACAAGGAGTAAATTTCTCATCGTTATTTTAAAAGTTTTCTTTGAAATACACACAGAACGCATTTTTGCTTTTGCGAATTTGTTATTAAACACCGTCAGTTAATGATTAATCACTCTTTCAAAGATTTGTTAAATAAAAATAAATTTTAATTGGTCGAAATAAATAAACGTCGAAGATAAAAATTTTTTTATACTTTTAAGTTACCAATCTAAATCTAAAAACTTTTGAAATAGTAACCAATACACATTTGAAAAATTAAATAAATTTTTGAAAATCTACAAAATCAAGGGATTTTCCTAGGTGGGAAATGTCCAAATGTTGAAACAAGAAAAACACAGAGCACGAATGGTTTGTTATACTAGTTTAAAGAAATCTGTTTCAAAAAAGTTATAAAGCTATTTTGAAATCTGATGCCAAGATAAACATAAACGCACTGCTAAAAGAATACTTCATTTTACTTATTTTGATAATAGTTTCTTTTGAATATTAATTTTATTGCTGCCTTTGATAAAATAAATTTATCCATTGTATGATGTTTGCATGCATCTAGTAGTTTTTAGCAGTTAATTAATTTTCTGGAACAAAATTCAAAGTTTTATTTGAATTTTTATTGCATCTTGATTAAATAAATGAATACAATACAATGCAACGTAATAGCACGACAAAGGATTAAATAAACAAAAAATGGCATATAATTGTAATAAGAGATAGTTTTTATAATTTAAAAAATCATTGATTGCAAAGATCTGCATTCTTCAAATTTGAAATTGCCTTAAGTACATTTACAATTTGAAACAAGTAAAAAAGTCAAAATAGATAAAATAAAGAATAGTCAGTTAAACAAACGATTTTGTTATTATGCTGTAACCAAAATTCAGTTATAATATAATTTACATCATAGTCTAAAACGCTCATCTGTTACTTTTTTATTAAAAATAAATCCAAGTAGAACTTAATTCAGGTACTGGGCGAAAGCGGAAATTGTTTTCTCTTATATTAAAGCTCACGTAGCTTTTTGTCGTCGAATGATAAAGATGAAATCTGTAGAAACCGTGATGTCTCTCGCTTTGAAAGGAACATTTATCCAGCGAGAATTTATCCTGCACCACTAATCTTAGTAAAGATAATTCATGTCCCTCCACGCAAACATGTAAATCTCTGTCAATGTTACTTATCGTAAATCCGATAAACATCTCTTCCTCAATGCTTACGGCCCATTGATCGAATGTTTCTGTTCCTTCCCGATTCCATTTCTCATTTGGCATCACCAGCTGCAACACCCAGTTTTGCGCGAATTGTTGTGCGGCCCAAATTCTATGGTTTATTAAATTACTAACGCGGACATTGCTCCCTCGTTTAGCGGAAGTAATAGGAGATCCAACGATGTAATGTAACAAAACGATTTCATTATCCAGTTAAAAAATTAACCATTAGAAAACAAATTTTATTTCTAAATTTACTACGCTCGCCCCCATGTGCATACGATATCTGTTCAATACATGTTCGGTGATTCACAGCATACTGCAAGTAATTGAGCGCAGACAAAACTCAACGACTTGCAAACCTTCATGGTTAACTCACCTTTAACCATTTTTCTCTGTGTGGATCAATGTTTTCCAATCTTAATGGGAAATCACCTTATCCAGGTATATGAATCAAGAGTGTCATATTTCACGCCACTCAACACATACCGCTGAACTACTTTGAGATGTCCTAGACATGTGTAAGCATGCATAACCTTCGATCAACGTTCAAAAGCTGTGCAAATTTGAGAAACGTATTGAGGTCCTCGAAGTTGTCGTACATTCATCACTTAACCTTTGGGACTTACCGTAAGTAAAGGGCACATCGTTTCTTATTATTATTGTAAAATAAATTTATGAAAGAAATGAAATATTTCAATATTATGACATCCGGCTTTCGAAACAGACATTACTGTCAAAGGTATGAGCATGACCACCTTCACATATTTTACATTGTTTTTAATAATACAGTAAATGCAATTTCATTCTGGTAATTACAATTTTGTTCAACGCCCACGTGTCATCGATTGCTTTATAAAATCGAGCTTTCCTATCTGTTTTGTTACAGTGGAAGATTAGCAAGAAATACAGTATGATGAGAAGATATCGTACAAACACCTGCAAAAGTGACGGTGTAGGTAGTTATATACGTTAACTTTCAAAATAGTTCGAAATACATGACAAAATTCATTGCTAGTACTTCTACAACGCAGCTGAAATGTGCCAGATGAGAGACGGTGTTTATTTTATTTTGTGACGATTACGTCACGACTCACGAGTTGTTTTGAGATGTTTGGAATTTAATTTGGGATATTGGAATTCAGTGTTTACCAAACTTGAGTTTTCCTTAATGACGTCAGATAATTTCCTCGCTTGAACTGGTGTGTCACATATAAATACTGATGTAATGTTTTCAATCTTTCCTTTTTACGTGATCGATTTCACTGGTTACTACAGCGCTATGTAACATTCAGCAAGCTTTGCCCGAAGGTGAAAGCCTTCGTGTCTGATAATAAATAAAATGGGAACTTTATAAGTTAGTAATTTTTATAGACAGAATCAAGCAACTAACAGCATAGTCACGCAAATTTGAGAAATGAGAACTCATCAATCGAAGCAGAAGCAAAACAAGTCGCCAACCATCAATCGTCCTCGCTCATATTCAAACAATTACCGCCAGCATATGCGGACTTTATGACAGATATGTTCCTTGTGTAATACTTCACACGAGTAGTGCACAAGCGAATTATTAAATGTCATAAATTGGTGCCCCGAAAAGTTCGAAATTGCTGATTTAGTTGCATATTGAGCGAGAAAGCATGTTACCAGCTAGTTATGAAGTTTTGATGACCAAGTTTCAACAGCAAGATCCGCCAACTACGAACGCTAGTCAACGAGGAAGTTTTCACGACATTCCATCTACAATCTTAGCAACCAGACTAATTCGGAAACAACAGAACTAATGACATTGATACCTGGTTGATGTGATGAAGTTTTGATCGCCTAACCAACGTGTTATACATCTCCAAGAGCATGAGCGAACTATTGTATATATTTTTTACGCATCAAGAAACAAAGTCCACTGGACATCGCCACACAGCGCATCTCTCTACCGCAAACAAGGCTTGCTACAGCCGCGGAACGACACAAGCAGACGTGATCGCTCATTTTTTTTACCTTCGACACGCAAGGGAAAGCGACACTTCTGTAAGCTTATGTCTCATGTTTTGTATTTCAAGTGAAACGGTGTATCGATATTTGTTGTATTTGCCGAACTCTGTCATTGTACTGTACCAAATTCTTGTTTTAATAACTGTGATGAATATTATAACCACAGACATAATTTTGTCGAGTAAAGGTTGCCTTCAATTTCATTTCAGGCAAGCTTTACTCTGGGTAGGAAGGCTATGTGACGATTACGTCACGACTCACGAGTTGTTTTGAGATGTTTGGAATTTAATTTGGGATATTGGAATTCAGTGTTTACCAAACTTGAGTTTTCCTTAATGACGTCAGATAATTTCCTCGCTTGAACTGGTGTGTCACATATAAATACTGATGTAATGTTTTCAATCTTTCCTTTTTACGTGATCGATTTCACTGGTTACTACAGCGCTATGTAACATTCAGCAAGCTTTGCCCGAAGGTGAAAGCCTTCGTGTCTGATAATAAATAAAATGGGAACTTTATAAGTTAGTAATTTTTATAGACAGAATCAAGCAACTAACAGCATAGTCACGCAAATTTGAGAAATGAGAACTCATCAATCGAAGCAGAAGCAAAACAAGTCGCCAACCATCAATCGTCCTCGCTCATATTCAAACAATTACCGCCAGCAAATGCGGTCTTTATGACAGATATGTTCCCTGTGTAATACCTCACACGAGTAGTGCACAAGCGAATTATTAAATGTCATAATTTCACCGTTGAAAAATTGAATAACTTAATATTTGTTGTTTTAAAATTTGTTTTGTAGCTCTTATATAAAGTATATAATCAAAAGCTTAAAATTGAATATCTAGGCTGCCTACAAGGTACAAAACAAACAGAAATGGCGTTTATGTTGAAGATTTCCTTTGTCTGTTTCTTTCTGTTTCAGTTTATATATGAGGTATGTGTTGATTGAGGTTTGTAACAGCACCTAGTACTTAATAAAAATAGAAAAGGAACTTATGAGAAATTTCACTGATGATGTTAGAGTAAATGTTACAGCTTTACAGTAAGAGATAATGTGTTCTTTAAAGTATACAGGTGTCTTATAAACGACTTAGTCTTACTCATTTGATTTTACTGCCGCTTTTTGAGTAGTAAATTTTGAAATAAAATTTGTTCTTTACAGGTTAATTTTTTAACTGGACAATGAAATTGTTTTCGTACATTAGATCGTTGGATCTCCTATTTCTTCCGTTAGACGCGGGAACAATGTACGCATTAGTAATCCAATAAACCATAGAATTTGGGTCGCACAACAATTCGGGCAAAACTGGGTGTTGCAGCTGGTGATGCCAAATGATGAATGGAATCGGGAAGGAACAGAAACATTTGATCAATGGGCCGTAAGCATTGAGGAAGAGATGTTTATCGGATTCACGATAAGTAACATTGACAGGGATTTACATGTTTGCGTTGAGGGACATGAATTATCTTTATTAAGATTAGTGGTGCAGGATAAATTCTCGCTGGATAAATGTTCCTTTCAAAGCGAGAGACATCACGGTTTCTACGGATTTCATCTTTATCATTCGACGACAGAAAGCTACGTGAGCTTTAATATAAGAGAAAACAATTTCCGCTTTCGCCCAGTACCAGAATTAAGTTCTACTTGGATTTATTTTTAATAAAATAGTAACAGATGAGCGTTTTAGACTATGATGTAAAATATATTATAATTGAAATTAGGTTCCAGCATAATAACATAATCGTTTGTTTAACTAACTATCCTTTATTTTATCTATTTTCACTTCTCGCTTGTAATAAAATTGTAAGTGTACTTAATACCGTTTTAAACTTGAAGAAAGCAGATCTTTGCAATCAATGAGTCTTTAAATTATAAAAATTATCGCTTATTACAATTATATGTCATTTTTTATGTTTATGTAAACTTTCGTCGTGCTATTACGTTGAATTGTATTGCATTCATTTACTTAATCAAGATGCAATAAAAATTTAAATAAAACTTTAAATTATGTTCTTAAAATTGATTAATTGTCAAAAACTGCCAGATTTATGCAAACATCATACTGTGGATAAAATTATTTTATCAAAGGCAGCAATAAAATTAATATTAAAAAAGTCTATTATATCGCAATAAGTAAAATAAGAGAATGTTTTGCAGTGCGTTATGCAGTGCGTAAAAAAGGTTTGTTTGAGCTATAATGACAAACTATTCGTGCTCTGTGTCTTCCTTGTTTCAACAATTGGACATTTCCTACCAAGGAAACTTCCTCATTTCGAAAAGTTATGTGAAAAAAAGCGATTTTATAGATTTTCAAAAATCTATTTCTTTTTTGAATTGTGTATTTTTTTTAACTATTTGTTACGAACTTTCCTAACTGAATTGGTAACTTAAATGTATAAATCAATTTATATTTTCGACGATTATTTATTTCGACGAATTAAAATTTATTTTTATTTTACTAATCTCTGAAAGAGTAGTTAACCATTAACTAATGGGGTTTACCGACAAATTCACAAAAGTTAAAATGCGTTCCGTATGTATCTCAAAGAAAACTGTTAAAATACCGATGTGAAATTTACTTGAATTTTAGCAGTAAATTGTACAAAATAGAATCTGTAAATATTATATTCACGGTTTTGGCGCAACCTTTTCTGTAATAATTATTTTTTAAACATAGAAATATTGTCCGCTTAAAGCGAGAAAATTTACATCTAGAAATTCACATATTTATGAAGTGGTTTTTGTAAAATTTCATTGCTTGACTAAATATTTCACTTTTATCTTATTTATTGTGCGTATAATTCGAATTATACAAACAGTATATTTTTAACAAGAAACACATGCCCGTTAAATGATGAAAACAAAAAATCATGAAAACACATCATACCGTGAAACAGGTAACGCTGTATATATAGCAACTCCGTTATGTTAACTAAATGTTATTAATACATCATCAGAATGTTGCAATTTATGCTGATTTCAAACTTAAAACATTGATTGTCGAACTAACAGCAACATTTGTTGGAATTGCCCTCATAATTATGTAGCTAATAAGTAATAACATACCACAGCTATAATGTTAGAACTGCATTGCGTAACAGAACAAGGCTGACCATTTGATGTTGATAAAACGCAATTGACATTGCGTTTTACCATTAATGAATCGGCGATCGCCACAACGACAACCAAATAGATTGGTTAGTCGTGTAACGTTGAAATTCTACCCAGGTCTTCTAAAGCTAACGGCCAGTCACATCAGCCAAGACTTACCAAAATAAATTTATTTGCCTGCAAAGAACAGCATGACAACAACCTTCTCGGTCGGGTACCAAAACCCAGACTGACCTTCGAATTAAGAAGCGTCACAAACCATTAACAAAAATTACCGTTTCACTAAAATCGTACGATGTTCGTCACCTCTTGCTGGAAGAAAGGCGTATGAATGGCCAAGTGTATATGACACACAAAACGCAACTTGAGTTGTGAATTAAAAAGCATATTAAAAACATTAAGATAAATAATGAAATCAAAACTTGGTGATTCACAATCTAGAGGGCAATAATTAATGTGCACTTTATTATGGATATATCATTTTAAGTTAATCTATACTCGTGCAAGTGTATGGAGCCATAAGATAATAATACGATGAAAGCGTCAAAAAGTGATATAATCGTAACATGTAGTTAGCCTACATATATTAATTAAACATACCCAAAAACAATGGTAAACTAGAAAAAATATTTCATGGCAATACTAAGTCAAAGACAAGACACTTATCGCTAAAATGAAACTTGCCTGACTCATCAAAATATTAGTGAGTTATTTTTTGCATGAACAATAGCAAAAAATAAAATCAAAATCCGTTTTATTTTCATTCTACTTATAGCTCGTGATTTGTTGAAAATGAACTATATGATCCGTTATATTTTGCATAAACTTAAAACGTATGAATATATACACGCTGTCAAGCCTAATACAGTACTTTGATGAGACAATCGAAAAAAGAGGCCTTACCCTAAAGATTGGGGAATTTTTTACATGCGTTGCGATAAAACGCAGACAAGAGTTAATGAACCTTGTCATCGGGCCAAATTTAGCGATAGTTTTTGACAAATATGGGCGCTTTCCGAATGAGTAAAAAAAAAACTACTGAAAGTGCAAAAACTTTGTCGTTATTCAGAGCCTATATGTATATATAGGTGTGTGGAGTGAGATGTATCAACTTCCGCAAGAATGGAAATAATCGAAAATCTGAAATGATTCGCAAAGAGATTGACAACTAAATTTTAGAAAACAATAGTGTAACTAAGGATATATAATACAGAATAACTGACTATACCAGAACAATCTAGAATAGTTTTTTCTGGATCCAGAATTTCGAATCCTATTCTAGAATAGCATGAAAGTTAAAAAATCTAAGCACCCTCAGTGCTTTTGTTTTGCCTTTGCAATAGACTCACAAAATTATTTTGGTTCAAGCAAGTTGAAAATTATCAAGTAGACATGACGGACGGTTTAATTCATGACGACTGACGCGCCCAGCGAATAGTATTGGAATGTAAAATAAAAATGACAACAACATCTCTTGCACGTGCCGATGAAAACATTCAAATATAAAATAAACCGGTTTCTAAGACTCGGAAAAATACAAAAATTAGATTCGAATCTTTTGAGATTCAGTTCTTTAGAATTCGTTATTCTAGAACTTACATCCCTAAATGAAACCTCAGCTGATGTAGCCAGAAGTGAAGCCAGACAAAAATGACTAGGCGTATGTAATTATGATATAACAATTAAATCATTCGTTGCTTCTACCACTCTCAAGACTCTTTATTATAAATTTGTAGTAGAAGTATTCCAAAACTAAACTTTTAATATTTCAAATAACTGAATCATAAAACCCATTAATAAGTCAATGCTTTAGCATAAGCGTAACATCCGGTGTGGCACTTTTCGAAAATCATAGTTGTACAAGTATTTTGTACAATGAGAGCTTGTGTATAGTAAAATATTTTAGAAGGAAAATTATTCGTTTATTATAAAATAAGACTAGGGTAGAGTCAACATTTGTATAGCGAACTCGAAAGAAAGTGTAAATAGGCCAAGTGCTGGTTTTAATCGATGGTGTCATTAAAATCGTAAAAGAGACATTTAAAAACCCCGAATCCGAATTTAGCCGCCTAACCACGCAACTTATTGAGGTTTGTAAATGTTTGATTTCATTGCATGAATATACCATGTTCTGTTTGTAAATAACACTAATGCGAAAATATGTAAATATCAAAAATTCCAAGAGCATGTAAATACAAAACAGCTTGTTATACATGTTGGTTATAAATTAAATTAAAACTTTCTGAAAAAAATCTTAAGAACTTTAAGTAAGAAAAAATTTTCCCCATCAGAAAACATCAAAAGAGTTTTAGAGAATCTTTTCAAAAACGCTCAAGTCAATGGTTTAATGATTTTTTAAATGAAGGGGTTTCCCTGTGGAGAAAGATTAAAAAAACGACACAAAAACGGCTCGTTTTACTGAATCACTATTTTTTTAAATGGGCTACACAGAGACTTCTAGATCAAAAAAGATGCTAAAATAATAATATTAACAATGCAGCCTTTAACGTGCCTTTCAATTTACGTATTGCGAGCAGATTTTTGTTTGATTTTATTATATATTTCTTTACCACAATTGACAAAGTAACTTTACCCGTAGCATGTATTTTGCATATCTTATAGCATTCAGCCATTTTACAGTTTTGTAGAAGCATTCAAGATATTGTTTAAAAAAAATTTGGTTTTCTGTCTAAAAATGCATTACTTACACAAATCTACTTTTTCGAAACTTACGGTAACTACATGAGTTTAGAAGTGGATCCTAGTGAAATAATAAAACAAATTCTACTAAATCAAAATCAGACCGTATATAGGTTATGTTTGTCGGATGCAGTATTCAGTTTGTACCGATAGACAAAATGCTAATACACACCTAATGCTTAAAAAGCGTTTTTTTTTTTGCAAAAAAAATAAAACTAAAACTTGAAAAAACACTTATCGATAACGTGCTGTTATGTAACATAGCAATGGTAACTGAGTTTTGTTTTTACGATTCCCCAATATCGTGGACTTTGTATTGGCACCTATAGGGGCTTTCGAGAAATTTTTGACAATCAATATATAAATCCAGAAAAACTTTGTAACTTAATAGTATAAACGGCAACGCAAGCATGAAAATAAATTATATATAAGAGCAGCTTCATGATTATCTAATACGCAAATTTATATATTATATATAATATATCTTTAATTTATCTTTAATTATCTTTAATAATAACAGTAAATAAAGATGTTGACCAGAATTCTTTCATATATTAACTTTGCACTTTTAAGGTTACAGCATAGCTGATGTCGTACTTGCTTTTATGTACACTAGTGTCACAGGGCTATCGTTCATATCAAATCTCTTGCATTATAGTGAGGTTTTATTTTGTTGGGCTAAAAGTATATGACAAAATATGACAACTAATCTGTAGATCAAAGATCGATTCAGTAAAAGCCTCAACATATGGATATATACGAGTAATAATTTAAAAATAATACTAAATAACATTAGAAATAATACAATATACTTGCTCAATAAGATAGTTTAGACATAGCCGATACACCATACAGGAATATAAATAGCTCAAAGTATTATACGACATGGTTTCGAAAGAAAACCTGACTTTGAATCGAAACTTAACCTTGTTATCAAGAACCAAAAATACCTGTTTAATCGCAGGTGTTGTACACATTTAGCAAAATAAATTCCAAAGACATTTAAGTAAAGTTTGCTTAAAAGATTTTCACACTTAATTGTAGTAATTCATTGATGATTTTGTGCTAACAATAACCTCGGCGCTACAAAAAAATTCCAAAGGAAGATGAGATGATCAAGATTTTTCAAATTCAGTTTTCCATTCGGCTTTCTTTTTTCGTTTTTTTTTTGCCAAATTTGTATCGATCAAATGCAGTTACGGGCAATACAGTACAGTAGTTCCGTGAGCGATGAACCTCGACTTTAAAAACACCTTTAAACCATTTTTAGCTTACATTTTTAGCTTTAAATCGTTATAAATGTCACGGTTAAAGTTATTTCTGCTGCCATATTTTTAATCTACAGTAAAGAGTCAAGTGGATAAACCTAGTTGATAAGTGCTTCCTGGGGAAATGTCCTTGTTTTAGAGATATATCCTGATATGATAATTCCTTTCTGTGATAAAAATGTCGGTTTCAAATTAACAACTCAAAATTTCAATTTGCTGTGTTAAGGTGTTAGAATGTTGTGCTTTTCAGTCTTGAGCCGCATGTAACGTTTCAATCTAATTTTAAATAATTAAAAATAAACAAAATACGACCATAAAAATCTTAAGCTAAAAAACGAAATACAATCATAACAAGTTTCTTCTTGTTGTAAATTTCTTTTTCTGAAAACAAAATCAACCGGGGCGAATATTTTATTATTTTTTTACCGCAAGTGCCTGCAGGAGTGTTCCCATATGTCAATGAAGTTTGCTGTTCAATATATTTTAGCCAATGAAGTCTCTGAAACTCAAAATATCTAGAGCTGTGGTTAGGTAACGTTAACAAGGTCAACTTATAACAAGCCTTAATTTCGGAATTATCCAAAGTGCTTTCAAAAATTAATTGTTTGAAGTATATGCATATATACCGTTTGATGTTTTGCTTGTGCTTGACAGTAATATTTATCCTCTTTCGTTTTTATTGTGACAAAATTTTCTGTCTGTATCAGTGACGCTGCGTTATCCTTTTGCATTTTACGTTATAATCACATTGAAGGAGATATCCCACAGTGTCTTATGAAGTTAAAGTAAGCGCTTTCAGCGGCAATAGTTTGTTTTCACAAGAACATCGCGCTATGTCACGGTCAATAGAAAAAAAAAAGTCACCGTTAAAAGTGCCGGTTATATAGTATTTACTGCAACAACTTTTTGCGTGTTGGACTATCTTACGTTTTACTTTGTATACAGAGATTTTACGTCTAGTCTGTAGACTACTGTATAAATGAGAAATATGGTTTTATGCTTGAAATTATTCAACGATTACAAAAAACTAAATTCACTAAAATTATAATAACATGCATTTCATCTAAAATCTTGGTTGTGTTTACGGAAAGCTAAAAATGTCTTAAGTCAATGTCATGTAAACCTGAAAATAACCCCTTTTATATATGTGTCCAGCTATTTAAGCAATTATCATAACACTGGTCCGAATGTGGCATTTTGCGCATGCCACGCACAAAGTATAATCTCATTACCAATAAACTTTATGATTTTTGTGGATAATATGTTTGAACGTTCTATTTTGATGTATATGCTTGATTGGGAAATCGCGGTTGGATTAAACTGTTGAGAATTATAGAAATATAGCCTCGATTGAACGAATATTTCTCACAATTATTCGTCTGAGTTCACTGCGTTATAGTTGTGGTTACAGTGAACGCCTTTTCGAGTTTGGTATACTTTTCGTCTTATCGGCTTCAAACCTTTTCATACATTCAGTCGGTTCCGCTTCGTCGCAAAGTGAAACATTGCACTATGCGAAGACTTAGTCTTTGAAACAAAATTACTTTTTTACCATTCAGTAAACCCAAACTTAGCCGAGAACTGCTATATTTATCGAAAGATCAGGCGATTATTCGGCCTGTTTAAAGTAACTTGGAAAATTTTTTAAGTTTTGCCAGATGTCACATTGTAAAGCATTTAAAATTTCCGAAATCTACTGGACAAAGTATATCTTTTTTATACCAACTGAATCATCCGAGATTCAAGTTTAGCGGCCCATATAGAGTAATATGACATACGTAAGATAATGTATTAGTATAGTAATATACCCATATATAGTAATAGTAGCATGTGAAATACAAACGATTATTGTGGAATAATCAGTCTCACTCATTTTGAAAGGAGAAAAAGATGAGTTTAAACTGATTACTCTTTATCATTTAAACTTCATAGTCATAAATTCTGTCGCATCATTCAAGCAATGGTTTTATAGTTAAGCACCTTATAGAATAGATTAATTAAATTACTTATGCGTATGATTTTTTAAATGAAAAGAACACTTTATAATGCAAGATATTCTATAGGTTTCTTCAATAAATTTTCGCTATATTAGTTCAACAGAAAATAAAGTTTTCCTGATGGATGCGTTGATATCAAATATAAATATTACACCTCTAGTCTTACAACATGTAATTTTACATAAAACGATATAAATATTTAATTCTATATATCTATGAAACTATGTGAAATTTTTTTCTTGTGCATTGCATTTGTACGGTGTAGAATCAACAAATTATCGTGCAATAACTGATTATATTGGTGTTTGGTACTTTCATATCAGTTATTTTATTTTTTATACAATTTTTAACTTAAAATTAAAAGAGTAAATACGTTGCAAGTTTCATCATTAACACAGTTACAAATATATTTGTAAAAACATTTAACTACAGATTTTTCTTGTAAGAAGTCAATTTACCGCCATCTAAGTAAACTATTATGTAATAAAAAAAATATTTCAAATTAGAATTTTTACGTGACATTCCAATCATTACCATAACCATGTTTTATTTTGCAATAAAAAAACCTAAATTTAGAGACATTGATATTTACAGCAGTGGACAACATCCTGCTTACACAAAATATATGCAGCTTGTCGCAATGGACCAGGTCAAAGCTCTTACCGGATTTCAAAAATTCCCCGCTTCACGGCTTGTTTTGACGCAAGCAAATATACTGCGTTTTTTGAGTGTTTCGTTATGCTTGCTAGCTCAGAGATAACAAAACGTCACATCCGCGTTTATAGTTTAAAATATATTCCAGTGCTGTTTTTAAACTTCAATTTTTTTAATCTTCAATCTTAAAACTTTAAATATCTTTATGCATATGAGACAACACGTGGCTCTCAACGGGTTATATAAACCTGTCGTTGGGCAAAGTATTCAAATGATGAGCAGCTTCGAACTCATACAGTCACATCTGTTGATACAGCGTTTGCTATACAAAAGCAGTTTTCGTGATCAGATTGATCAATATATAAGGTCAAAAAAAGAATGGACGTAATGAGAACAATTTTAGTAGTTTTCTTTTTACTTAAGAAGGTAAAACATTTTTTAAACATTTGATTTGGTCAAAATTTACAATTTTTAGCAGTAATTTATATACATGTTTATGTTAAGGTGTTTATTTAAAAACTTAATGTAGTATATAATTAATTTTTAGAGCTGATTTATAAATGATAATCACGTTTAGATATAAAACTGTGTTCTTAATTAATTTTTTTAATGGATAATAAATTCATTTTCCTATGCTATATAGGTCTCCGGATTTCCTATTCCATCTATTTGGAGGAAACCTGATGTCCATATTTATAATCCAATAAACGACATGATTTGGGCTGCACAGAGATCCGAGCAACACTGGATGTTGCAACTGGTGATGCCATATGGTGAATGGAGTCGGGAGAGAATAGAAACATTTGATCAATGGGCTGTGATTATTGAAAACGAGAAAATTATCGGGTTCACAATCAAATGGTCTGACAGGGATTTACATGTTTGCGTAAAAGGACATAAAATATCTGAACTAAGACTTGTGCTGCAGGATAAATTCTCGCTGGATAAATGTTCCTTTCAAAGCGTGAGACATCCCGGTTTCCACGGGTTTCATCTTTATCATTCGAAAACAAATAGTTACGTGAGTTTTAATTACGACGAAAACAGTTTCCGTTTTATCCGATTGAGAAGAGGAAAATGGGGAGTTCCCCCGATGGAAAGTTCTTCTTGGGTTTTTAGATAAATGGGAAATAAGCAAATGCCTCGCATGAGTCTCTGTACAAGGTGTACTTCTATAAATTAGAATTTACAAAATATCCGCATTTTAATTAACTTGTTTATTTTACGTTTTCATTTTCTAAAGCACTTACCGTGTATTTTCAAACTTACAAAAATACATCTGATACAGTTCCGATAATGCTCTATGAAAATAACGAAATGTTTTGGCGCGGGTAAGCACCCACTGGGTGTTTCCCTAAAGCAGTCGTTTTCTGTTATTTTAAATGTTTGTTTTTTGGTATTGTTTCAATGTTTATTTTCACATATTTGAAACCCAATATTCATGTCTTATTTATTTTATATATAACCTTTTGTATAGAATGCTTTTTTCCGTTTAAAATAATAAAACATAAAAATCGCAAATATCCAAAACTGGTGCGTCAATCACCGGAATTGTTTCAGATTCCATCGTGTAGCGGTCCGGAAACTGTAGGAAAACGTAAAACGTTAAACAACTGCAGAAAAAGTAACAGCTAAAAGCAGATAGTGCAAAAATCGTTATCTTGAATTAGGCCAATAACGTTCAAGCCACTACATTCAGCTCGTTTGATGTCACCATCTGAGCAGTTGAGGAAGCAAATTCATTTCGCACCGTTGCATATTGCTGTATACCTGATATATATTAAATGCCTTTGAAATATTTCCCAAAATAAAGACAAATAACTTAATCAAGATGTATAAATATGTAAGTGCAATACCTGTCAATAACAATCCTAAGGAAGAATTCTAAAACTATCTAACCTGTTCAATAAATTATGAATCATAAAATCACGATTTACTTGAAATTAAAAATGTTATAAAACACTGCAAAACATGAAAAAGCTGTTCGAACCTAATAAAATACATACAAAAAAATTTGTGCATGATTTGGTGCCAGGGATAAGCAAACGCATGCGCGGCCGTCTATGAAGCAAAGCGAAATGGAAAGCTTCTAAAATGACGTAAAGTTTTCGAACGTTTCTATGTTAAGTTCTTACATTGTCTCATCTTAAATTGTGTTTATGCTAACTATACTGGTATAATTGTGTTTTTCTGAGAAATATAGTATACTACATATCATATCAAGTTCATGAATTTACGCTACGATAGAGTATATGTAAGATAAATTAAGGTATTACATGTGAAGCAAATAAGAAACTGCAGGACACTACTCAATCCAATTTGTTTCATCAACTATCAAATTAAAGCGATTGGTGAAGTCAGTTTGGTTTCTGTCAAATATAAATTTCTAATCAGAAAAATGTTTCTGCATTTGATAGGTCAAAATCTATAGATTTTCAGGGACATGGGATGGATATTCACTTGAAATAATTTTACTTTAAAACATGTATTTAATTTCTAAAGCATTCAAAATCTTTTCGGCCATATACGAAAAGTTTGCTGTAATAAAGTTTCCTAATGTTTTGATTGTGTTGTTTATATTCAGAATTTCAAGTCACTGATACTATATTTGTTTTGGGCAGATGTACTTCAAACACAGCTTTCGCATCTCTGTTATTTTTTGTTTATTTAAAAAATGCAGATGTACAACTTTTACGCTATAAATCTTCTGTGTATAGAATTGTAGACATATTGAAAAAAATTAAAAAAATCTGCGAAAAGATTTGTTTAACATGAGCGATCAGCTCCTCTTGGTGAGTTTTCTTCATTGTAAATCCAGACCTCGTTTCTACGACCAACCAAATCCCACGGAGAATTGTATTGTGCAGTTTCAAAAGTATAAAGAACGACATTCTGCACCTGGTTTCGTTCCAGAGCTCGAAGTAGCTCAAGTCGCTGCTCGTAGAACATTGGTCTAAAGGCAAATCCTTCAAACTGCCTATAGAAATGCATAAGTACAGGTTAAACAAATTTACAAGCAAGCTGATGCGTGGTGCAGATTTCATAAACAAAATGCACAAAATTCTAATCCTGGTATTATAGCTATGCTATATTATAGTATACAGTATACACTATAGTATAATTAAAGGGCCAGCTTGAAACAATCACCTTGCATAAACCACGAAGTCTGGTCGTTCTTCGATGTAAACCGTTGGATCAGAAGGTTTAGGAGGATCTTGCTGAAACTCGGCCGGAATGTAAAACGATACGGTATACTCAATCAAATTACAATTCCAATGAATCTCCGACCTGACTGGAGTCGTCATCGCGATCTCTGCACCTGTAAAAGTGTTATTACATGTA
Organism: Clavelina lepadiformis; assembly: GCF_947623445.1. Lineage (NCBI taxonomy): Eukaryota > Metazoa > Chordata > Ascidiacea > Aplousobranchia > Clavelinidae > Clavelina > Clavelina lepadiformis. The sequence continues at coordinate 5,497,215 of NC_135241.1, read as the reverse complement.
GCACAAAATGCGTCAAACTTTTTTGAAAGTAACGTAATTAATATTTTGAAAATTGCAAGTTATTGACTGTTTTGGTTACCTCGACTGTTAGATTTAGAAATGTAAGCGAAAAGTCTTTGAAATCCCAAACTTTGTGCCCTTCGTTGTGACGAGCCAATTATTTTTGTGCTCACCCACTTGGCTGCCTTGTACAGTCTTACTTCGTACGAGCGATCCTTTAAGAATAAAATATTTTGTTTGTTTTATAAAAATGCGATAAAATTACTACATGCTTAGAAATATTTTTGTTATGTATATTACTTTACAGATGCCTTAATATTTCGTATTAGAGATTTTGGTAATAAGAGCTAACAGATATAATATGCTTAATTATAATAAAAAAAGGTATATAACTGTGATTTTCGCTATAATTTTTAGACTTTTCGAGAACATTCTAAAATAATCAAAAAACCATTAACACAAATTTACCTTCGGTTGCGATCCAGCCACGAGAGACCATTCCGGCTCCTGTGTCCCTGGAGCAAAAAAACCTCCCTGAGCATTGACGGCGACGAGAAGACCAATGAGAGAAACGAATATCTTCATGTTTGCTGCTAATTGTTCTTGCGTTGATCAAAACTTGAGTTTTTAACTGCTGTGTCAAAATCATACTGCGTCGTTCTTAAATAGCAGAAAGGCTGGTGATATTATGTAAGAAGTTACATAACTTCTAACCTGTTGTTTTCCGACTATTACAATAACGTGTATACTTTGCCCGCAAGACTGCCCACAGGCAATAGCTGCACGTTCTCTTACATAACCGTTATGTAACAGTGCAATGTTTTGCTAAATTACTTATTTGGCATGATAAGCTCCAGAAAAATATGCTTTTAAGGAAAATCGTTATTGTTTTGTTCAATTACAACAGCAGTTATTACAGTTATTGGCAATGATTGCATAATGATAATTTAACGACAAAATTCGGCAAATTGAAGAGTTTGGCTTGAAACGTAATGCAGGAAACTACGCAACAAAACCTTTCTAGCTACTTGTGCTGATAACAATAATGAGCGTTGCATGATCGTGCTATATATAAAGTTACATTTGCATCCTACATGTGACAAAAATACTTCGGAATACATTTTGATCATGGAACAAACTTGCGTAATAAGCTTTGTAATTATTAAGTTAGATGCGATCTACAAGCTTGACTTTAAAATATTTTCAAGTTATTTTTCAGTTGTTACAAGTTTTACAACCGCTGTTGTAATTGAACAAAACAATAACGATTATTCTCAAAAGCACATTTTCCTGGAGCATATCATGTCAAATAAATAATTTAGCAAAACATTGCACTGTTACATAATGGTTATGTAAGAGAACGTGCAGCTATTGCCTGTGGGCAGTCTTGCGGGCAAAGTATACACGTTATTGTAATTGCTGGAAAACAACAGGTTAGAAGTTATGTAACTTCTTACATAATATCACCAGCCTTTCTGCTATTTAAGAACGACGCAGTATGATTTTGACACAGCAGTTAAAAACTCAAGTTTTGATCAACGCAAGAACAATTAGCAGCAAACATGAAGATATTCGTTTCTCTCATTGGTCTTCTCGTCGCCGTCAATGCTCAGGGAGGTTTTTTTGCTCCAGGGACACAGGAGCCGGAATGGTCTCTCGTGGCTGGATCGCAACCGAAGGTAAATTTGTGTTAATGGTTTTTTGATTATTTTAGAATGTTCTCGAAAAGTCTAAAAATTATAGCGAAAATCACAGTTATATACCTTTTTTTATTATAATTAAGCATATTATATCTGTTAGCTCTTATTACCAAAATCTCTAATACGAAATATTAAGGCATCTGTAAAGTAATATACATAACAAAAATATTTCTAAGCATGTAGTAATTTTATCGCATTTTTATAAAACAAACAAAATATTTTATTCTTAAAGGATCGCTCGTACGAAGTAAGACTGTACAAGGCAGCCAAGTGGGTGAGCACAAAAATAATTGGCTCGTCACAACGAAGGGCACAAAGTTTGGGATTTCAAAGACTTTTCGCTTACATTTCTAAATCTAACAGTCGAGGTAACCAAAACAGTCAATAACTTGCAATTTTCAAAATATTAATTACGTTACTTTCAAAAAAGTTTGACGCATTTTGTGCTACATGTAATAACACTTTTACAGGTGCAAAGATCGCGATGACGACTCCAGTCAGGTCGGAGATTCATTGGAATTGTAATTTGATTGAGTATACCGTATCGTTTTACATTCCGGCCGAGTTTCAGCAAGATCCTCCTAAACCTTCTGATCCAACGGTTTACATCGAAGAACGACCAGACTTCGTGGTTTATGCAAGGTGATTGTTTCAAGCTGGCCCTTTAATTATACTATAGTGCATACTATAATATAGCATAGCTATAATACCAGGATTAGAATTTTGCGCATTTTGTTTATGAAATCTGCACCACGCATCAGCTTGCTTGTAAATTTGTTTAACCTGTGCTTATGCATTTCTATAGGCAGTTTGAAGGATTTGCCTTTAGATCAATGTTCTACGAGCAACGACTTGAGCTACTTCGAGCTCTGGAACGAAACCAGGTGCAGAATATCGTTCTTTATACTTTTGAAACTGCACAATACAACTCTCCATGGGATTTGGTTGGTCGTAGAAACGAGGTCTGGATTTACAATGAAGAAAACTCACCAAGAGGAGCTGATCGCTCATGTTAAACAAATGTTTTCGCAGATTTTTTTTACTTTTTTTCAATATGTCTACAATTCTATACACAGAAGATTTATAGTGTAAAAGTTGTATATTTGTATTTTTTAAATAAAGAAAAAAATAACAGAAATGCGAAAGCTGTGTTTGATGTACATCTGCCCAAAACATATAGTTTCAGTGTCTTGAAATTCTGAATATAAGCAAAACAACCAAAGCATTAGGAAACTTTATTACAGCGAACTTTTCATATATGGCCGAAAGAATTTTGAATGCTTCAGAATTTAAATACATGTTTTAAATCAAAATATTTAAAATGAACATGCATCTCATATCACTGACAATCTATAGATTTTAATCTATCAAATGCACAAAACATTTTTCTGATTAGAAATTTATATTTGACAGAAACAAAACTGGCTTCGCCAATCGCTTTTACTTGATAGTTGATGAAACAAATTGGATTGAGTAATGTTCAGCAGTTTCTTATTTGCTTCACATGTAATACCTTAATTTATCTTGCATATGTCACGGGATTATTTTTATGCACCCGTTTTATATCCATCATATTGTACATCGTTTGCACCACTCTTAATTATAGGTTAATTGTGTCAAATGTGTGGGTCAAGTTCTGCTTTTATTCACATTGTGTCATTTGTATGCATGCTCGTCAGGTTTTCTTATGTTTGCTCACGTGCTGCCGTATTTTACCTATTCATATGTACACATGTTTTTAGTCTACGCCGTGTGACGGCTTACATTGCTACCCCTAGGGCCCTATTGGTATTTAGCGTCCCGCGTTTATTTTCTGATTGTGTGACAACGGTGGAATCTGTGTTTGTGTGGTGTTGCGCTTTCCTGGGAAGGGTTGGGCGAGTGTCAATTCAGTCTACGTTTGGACTTTTTAGAAGAAAGATGGTTTTTTGTCTAAGAAATGCTATTAAATGTTAGTAAAGCAAAAGGAGCTAATTGATTAGCTGTATAGCGGGAAGTTTCCTGGCTTAGGAAAAATCTTAGTTACACGTATACTCTATCATAGCGTAAATTCATGAACTTGATATTATATGTAGTCTACTATATTTCTCTGAAAAACACAATTATACCAGTATAGTTAGCATAAACACAATTTAAGATAAGACAATGTAAGAACTTAACATAGAAACGTTCGAAAATTTTACGTCATTTTAGAAGCTTCTAGTTTCGCTTTGCTTCACATACGGCCGCGCATACATTTTCTTATCCCTGGCACCAAATCACAAATATTTTTGTAGGTATTTTATTAGGTTCCAACAACTTTTTCATGTTTTGCAGTGTTTTATAACATTTTTAATTTCAAGTAAATCGTGATTTTATTCTTATTCATATTTTATCAAACAGGTTAGATAGTTTTAGAATTCTTCCTTAGGATTGTTATTGTGAGGTATTGCACTTACATATTTATACATGATGATAAAGTTATTTGTTTTTATTTTGGGATATATTTCAAAGGCATTTAATATATAACGAACATACGGCAATATGCAACGGTGCAAAATGAATTTGCTTCCTCGAATGCTCAGATGGTGACATCAAACGAGCTGAATGTAGTGGCTTGAACGTTATTGGCCTAATTCAAGATAACGATTTTTGCACTATCTGCTTTTAACTGTTACTTTTCTGCAGTTGCTTAACGTTTTACGTTTTCCTACAGTTTGCGGACCGCTACATGATGGAGTCTGAAAAATTCTGGTGGTCGACGCACCAGTTTTGTAAGTTATATTTGCAATTAAAATATTTTATTATTTTAAAAGAAAAAAAACATTCTATACTAAATGGTTATATATAAAATAAATAAATATTGAATATTGGGTTCCAACTCCAACAATGTAAAACAAAAACAACGAAACAACACCAAAAAAACAAACATTTAAAATAACAGAAAACGACAACTTTTGAGAAACACCCATTGGGCGCTTACCCGCACCAAAACATTTTGTTACTTTCATAGAGCATTATCAGAACTATTGCTTCATCTCACACTCTCCAGTATTTTCCATCTATTATGCTAACTTTTCTGTTGCTTTGGTAAGCGTTTAACCAAATATAAAGCAATAATCAGCTTACCTCTATAAACCAATAATCAGAAAACATATTGTGCAAGTTCAAATAATCCGAATTTAGCCTACCGAAGCGTTTCTTTTCTAAGACACTCGCGCATCCTTGACAACAAGCTCAATAAAAACATTGTGATGCTTATATACAAGATCGGCTTATTATTGTCTGTTTTAAGTTTTGCAATTGGTCTTTTAACAAGGATGGTTTGTAATTGAAATATGATATAAATGTTTGGTTACTATTTCAATAAGAGAAACACTAAAATTTTTCATTTGTGTCAGTATATAGTTAACACAATATCGAATAAACAAATATAAAGTTTAGTTTTAGATGTTAAAACTGTTTTGATCGTGCCTTGATCTAATGTACAATAAACATTACTTGAAATTTTTGTTTCTCTCACATTTTTGGACGTGAATTGTCAGGCTTGTCCATGGGACATTTTTTTCTGTCCCATCCCATCCCATCCCATAGCAATTCATGCCTGTCCCATCCCATCCCATCCCATGCCATCCCATCAAAATACAATTCAATAAATGTTATTAAATTTATGGAAATTTAAGTCTAATGTGTATTAGAATTGACTACATGTACAAAGAGAGAAACAAAACGACAAAATTTATTGACTTTGTTAACTTTAAAGTTCAGAAAAGTTGTCTATCTATGACAATTTATTATCATTGGTACTCATATTCCGAGTCACTGTGCTCATTTAGCAAATTTTCAATGCCATGGAATTGCAATTCGTGCTGTCCCATCCCATCCCATCCCATGGGACATTTCCCATGGGATTCCCGTGGGAATCCCATTCCCATGGACAAGCCAGAATTGTGCTCTTTCAAGTTAAAATGTTCCCCTGTGTTTTTCTCGCAAAAAATTATAATATAAAAAATTTCTTAAAACTGTTAAATGGCAACAATTAAAAAATGAAAATAAAATAAAAAAGTGTTCATAGATCCCATTCCACCAAAGCATCAGCAGATCTATTTTTGTAAGTTTGGAAATACACGGTAAGTGCTTTAGAAAATGAAAACGTAAAATAAACAAGTTATTTAAAATGCGGATATTTTGTAAATTCTAATTTGTAGAAGTACACTTTGTACAGAGACTCATGCGAGGCATTTGCTTATTTCCCATTTATCTAAAAACCCAAGAAGAACTTTCCATCGGGGGAACTCCCCATTTTCCTCTTCTCAATCGGATAAAACGGAAACTGTTTTCGTCGTAATTAAAACTCACGTAACTATTTGTTTTCGAATGATAAAGATGAAACCCGTGGAAACCGGGATGTCTCACGCTTTGAAAGGAACATTTATCCAGCGAGAATTTATCCTGCAGCACAAGTCTTAGTTCGAATATTTTATGTCCTTTAACGCAAACATGTAAATCCCTGTCAGACCATTTGGTTGTGAACCCAATGATTTTCTCGTTTTCAATAATCACAGCCCATTGATCAAATGTTTCTATTCTCTCCCGACTCCATTCATCATATGGCATCACCAGTTGCAACATCCAGTGTTGCTCGGATCTCTGTGCAGCCCAAATCATGTCGTTTATTGGATTATAAATATGGACATCAGGTTTCCTCCAAATAGATGGAATAGGAACTCCGGAGACCTATATAGGGTACAACCATAAATTTTCTATGCAGTTAAAACATTAATCAATAAGAATCTAAATTTTTATTTCTATTTTTATCACTTATAAATCGGCTATATGAAAAGCAAACTTAAACTATACTTTAAGTCTTCTTCTTAATACCTATACATGTACTGTATATATCAATATCGCTAAGAATAGTAATGCTATCCAAACAAGACTTTACCTTTTTAAGTAAAACGAAAATTACTAAAATTGTTCTCATTATGTTCATTCCTTTTTTGAGCTTATATATTAATTTGATCACGTCAATTTTTTTTTTCAAGAGATGTAACTGGTACCAGTTACAATCGGCTCATCATTTGATTATTTTGCCCAACGAGAGCTTTATATAACCCGTTGAAAGCCACGTGTTGTCCAATAATGCATAAAGAGATTTCAAGTTTTAAGATTAAAGAGATTAAACTACAAAAAGTGTCCATTGGAAGTTTTGTTAAGATACAAATATTTACATGTAACGTGTTATGAATGATCTTTAACGTCGCTTACATATACCGAACGAACCACTCGAACAAAACGCTGTATATTTGCTCGTGTCTTAACAAACCTTGGGTTGTTGCAAATTTTAAAATTCCTTACCCAGGTAAGAGACAAGGTCTATTCAACGTAAAGCCACGTCGTCAAAATGTTTCCAAAACACGTGTTGTTCAGACGTTACGTTTTAAAGGTCAAAGGAATTGTTTTTAAAACATCTTAAAATCACAGTTGGGGGTTGGTTAGGTGAGAGTTGACGTTTTATAACGTTTTAAAAACGCTATAATACTCAAGCGTTTAGCGTTTACGTTTACGCAACGTGCCATGCCAACGTCCGTACCACGTTTACAATTGTTGTCAAAACGTTTATAACCGGCTTGAACGTTTAAATAAAGAGTTTGTTTAGTAGCTTTAGAATAACTAAAAATTCCAATAAATCATGCACAAAAATTAACATTTGTGCATCTACGGTATACATTAAACAGGAAATGCATCAGTCACTGCGGCATAAGTGCCAACGCAAATTCGGCGAATTTGCAACGTTCATCGATACACTGTAGAGATATGTGGCCGTACATTACGATTTAAGTGTTAAACAAATACTTTAAACATCATTTCTGTAACTAGGGCGAGTAGCTTTTCGAAAAACTTAACAGGAACTTGTTTTCACACACTGGCCAACTAAGCACAAGCTCGAACAGATTTTTCATCATGGGGGAGCTTTGAAGAGGGCTGTTGGTCTTTACGATTCGTTGATTTCTATACATCAGTTGTGTGACCAGAAAGTACAAAGAAATTAGAGGCTTTATTAAAATTTTATGAATGAAGGGCAGCAGAGAATAATATTTTGAAAAGAATCCCTGGGTGCGAACGTGAAAGACTGGTAGTGTAACAAATATGACAACATCCAGCTCACAGTATGTTCAGTTTGTCATTGTGTTTGACCGCTTATGGTAAAAGTTTTAATTACGTCTCTTGATTTATCGTTTATGTTATGTAATTGATTCATTGGTTTATTTGATTGGTTTTATATTTAGACTTAGTTTACAGTAAATGAGTTCAATTGGTTAGCAGTTTGTTATACTGCTAAGTTTTGCTTCTGTTAGATTTGTCACGCGCATCAGTGGCTACCGCTACATGATTATTATGTACCTGGTAAAAAGGACCTCGGTCTTACGCAATATTGTGGCACACATTAGTCACCAAGAAGCAATTGTGGCTTACTGCACCTGTCACCACTTTAATTCGTCGGCACTTGCAAAGGTTTCGGTTGGTTGGCACCAGTGGGTTAGGTGTTAATTTTTGTATTTAATCATTTACGTATTGATAAAAAAAGTTTACATAATTGTCGTTTAAATTGCTGTTGTGTCATCTGCTAGAAAATAAATTATTTAACCTGCCATAAATTCAAAACGTGGCTAAATTGGTCTTAACTCTATTCCAGTTATAAACTTCCACCTAATTTCAAGTTTAAACTACAAAACATTATCTTGCTCCCCAGTTGTTTGGTTTGCCGTGTTTGATTTCGACGCAATCTGTATATAGTGCTGTTATTATAGATTTATTATAAATTCTTATGTGTTATAGTATATATATTGCATATATATATAATATGTAATTATATATTGCATGCTGTTTCACATTAGAAATCGAGCAATTTGGTCGCGGCAAATTGATAATTATAAATCTGAGTGAAAACATCATTAGAAAGGACTGGAGCCGACCGGTCGATGGATGATGTTACATCGTGAATCGTCATTTTAATTTGTAACATTTGACATGTGCTTTATCGTGCCTTTTGTCGCTTGGTCGCACTTGTGGTTTAAGTGATATTGCGAATTAACCTGACGTCTTAAGAAAGTCTTTGTGTTGAGTGTACATTTGAGCAAGATTTTATAGCAATGAGCAGGTATTTTTCAAGTAATATTGTGACGAAATGTATGTTTTGTTCATCTACACCTTAATGTATTTTAAGATATTTGTTTTTTTACGCATTGCACTGTGCATCGGGTATAGCTTGTTTGTTGTGTACTCACGCGTCCGTACGCTGGCTACGTATCTGCTTGTTGCTCTAAGCCAAATTATGTATATTATTCACTTAAGCTATAGTGTAAATTTGTGGTTGGATTTTTTACGTTTGTGCCTTTTTTGTACCGATATAACATTTAGAACACGCTCAGTTAAAATCAATTATTTGTTTTTATTCACTTGTTTAAGTTTTGATGGGACGTTATGTGTCACAAATCTTAACCTTTTTGTCTCCGACCCCGCTTGCTGGCAATACATTTTACAGAACACAATTATAGCGTATAATAACGACGTTTCACTATACTATAAACTTCTTCACGGACACTTCTTTCCAGTCGTCGCACCATGCAGTGTTGATGTTGAAGCCGGCGGCCACAAGTGCAGCAGCATGTCTGCTAAAGGGGCGGCGAGAAACCAGCCGCTGACGGCCACCGTGGAGTTGGCCGCCCAGGGTTGCGTGTAAGGGATGGTTGATGCTATCCATGGCTTGGCATGCAATCTTGTGAGTTGCTTGTTCTCTCCGATGTTTGGAAGGAGCGATGCCTGCCAGCACCGGCATAAACGCAACAGGAGTGGGGCGGAGGCAGCCAGTAATGATCCTGAGGGTCTCATTTAGGGTGGTGTCCAACTTCTTTGCATGTACACTTCTACACCAGACTGGAGCAGCGTACTCTGCAGCACTGTGGACAATCGCAAGCGCTGCTGTACGAAGGGTGGAGGTGCATGCACCCCATGAGGATCCAACCAGACATCTTAAAAGGTTGTTTCTTGCCGATATCTTGCTTCGGAGGGCTGCAATATGTGGTTTATACGTTAGCTGGCGGTCCAGTGTCACTCCAAGGTACCGTGGTTGCTGGATGTTAGGCAGTACAGTCCCGTTCAGTTGGATAGCTAACTGGCGGTTCGCCTCCCGGTCGTTGAGGTGGAACGCTGTAGTTGTTGTTTTTGCCAGGCTCAACTTTAGTCTCCATTTTTCAAGAAAGTCCGCGATGTTGTGCATGTCCTTTGTCAGGGTCTCCTCCACGTTCTTCCAGTTTGTGTTGGCGTAGAGAAGGGCCAGGTCGTCGGCGTAGCCATACTGGTGTGCTGTTGTTTGTGGTAAGTCGCTGATGTAGATGTTGAAAAGCATTGGCGACAAGGTAGAGCCCTGGGGTACACCATTTTTCAGGCGTCGCAGGCGACTGTTTTGTCCATCACTGGTCTTGAGAGTGAAACTGCGGTTGGACAAGATGTTAGTAATGAAACGCACTAGGTGTCGGTCAGGGATCATCCGAAGAAGTTTGAGGGTTAGGCCTTGCTGCCACACGGTGTCATAGGCAGCAGTGAGGTCCACCAAAACAACACCCGCTTTCTGTCTTCGCTCGAAACAGTCCTCGATGTTGTCGGTGAGCTTCAGTACCTGCTGGACTGTCGATCTTCCCCGTCGGAATCCAGCCTGTTGTTGTGGGAGCTGCGGGTCAACGACAGGGTCAAGGCGGGCCAGCAGGAGCCTCTCCATGACTTTGTAGGGGACACAAAGTAGGGAGATAGAACGGTAACTTTTGGGGTTGTCTTTGGGTTTGTTAGGCTTTAGCAAGGCAATAACATTGGCCCTGCGCCAAATCTTCGAGGTCGCGGAGGATCATGCGGCGGAGGCAGGATGAGAATAGATTGTTGAGCCATGTTTGACATTTGGGGCCACACTGTTTGAGGAACTCTGGGGGGATGTTATCCGGTCCTTGGGCTTTCCCATTCTTCAGCTGCTTGATAGCACTGGAGAGCTCCTGGGTGGTGAATGGCGTGGAAAGATGTCCGTCCGGTCCAGGTGCCTTCCACAGTGTACTGCATTCCTGCTTTACTTTACGTGTATGGTTCTTGTCTGCATTACTGAAACGGCCATTGGCTTGTAATAAAGATATCTTAAAGAACATTGAAAGTCATGTTGCTATCTTTTCCTTGCCGTTCCAGAGACCGAAGATGTCGCTATCAGGAAATACTTATATAATATATACATATATACATTTAATTATTATATTATTTCATATTAAAGTAATTCAGTTTTTTAATATTTTTCATTGTGTAAAAAATAAGTTGCGTGAATGTACCGTGCATGTCGTATAAATGTTTGTAGCCTTTTGTTTCATTTTCAACCATTTTGGTACTTTGCTTTGAGTCTGTATTGTGTTTGTTTGAAATCATTTGTTTTTGTGTAGCTTATTTTACATCTGGTCTCTTTTATAACAGGCGTGAAACTCTACTTGTCCTAAACTTGTATAGGCAATACTGTACCTGTGCTTTGTACTTACTTAGTTCATACTTGTGCTTTTAAAAAGTATCCAACAGTGTTACAATACTGAATCACCTTTACTACAATTCAGTATCAATGATTCAAAGGTATACCTTGTAGATAGAATGAAATTCTGTGGTACAAAGCGTAAATATAGAAACTAAATATATTTCCAAAATAATTAGCCTAAATTTGAAGTGTGCACGGCTATCGCATGAACAAAGTTAAGCTACTAGGCCAGTACGTGCTCGTTGGCTTCATTTTAACTTATCATCGGTGACTTTGGGCATCATTCGTTTGTCGAGAAAGTTACAGTACAAATGATTAATTAGCAACCAACAAAATTCTTTTCGCAAATGTTGTGTTTGAAGAAATAGCTTTGTATATACAACCTCCATACTTAACTTTCCTCGGAGCAGAACTCACCAAAGTTTGTTTTTGCTGTTGTAGTGTTCCGTTTGCTTTGCTTTTTTCGTTACGCAAATGAAACATGTACTCAAAATACGATGTTGCGTCATACCTCTATTTTGCAAAGACTGACAATCCCGTTTAAATACTAGGAGCTGTAGGCAAGAGCTTATGTGATAAATGTAAAAATTTTGAGGTTATTAAGAAGAAAATCATTGAGCTTTTCAATTGGCAATGTACAGTGTGATATGTATAGAAACTGGTTGTAAATCATTCTATAAATTGGCTGTATAATATAAACTCTCAGCTCTGCAAAGTGAAGCTGATTCGCTGAAAGAAAACAATGGCAAAAAATAAATGAAATTATCTACTTTGCTTTTAGATTTAACGGTAAATATGAAACTTTTACTTTTATGGTTGTTTTTTGTTGCTGCAGCTTGGTATAGTGTCCTGGCATCGGAATGTAACGGGAAGGTAGGACAATTAAACTTTTTTGTTGATCTAACTTTCGTAGATATATAACCAACGTTTTAGATACCGCAAAATAAAGCGAACTGCTATATATAAAAAACCTTTCATTACAAACAACATAAATAGGGAAACTTCAATTGCATAACAGACTTCCCGATTCTAGCAACAGTTTTAAGAACGCATGCAGTGTTCAGCAAACTTAGTCGTATGGTCATATGATTGTGTGACTGATTAATAATTGATTGAAATACGCAAACATATTAATATTAACAACGATGCAGCAACAAGGTTTATGGTATATTTTGATTTGCACTGAGTAAACAAAACCCTAGCATTTCAGGTAAAACAGTTTGTTTATGCTTTGTATTGCTGCATTCTAAAAATAATTCTGTGAAGTCTATCAATTAAGTTTACTTTAGCTGTATCGCGCATTTGTTGCTAAACCCGAAGCGATATTACTGAATTTAGCACCAAAGAGTCGATCATATACAATGCATATACAACCAAAAATACAAAACGATGATGACAATAAATAGGTCGATCTTTTGATATGCAGCCGGATGCAGATGCACAACCGAACGTGAACCCGATAAACAAAGCAGCTCCGAAGCTCGTTGCGTCGGTTAAGAATGGAAAGCTTTATAAAGTCCCAGGAAACTCTGTGCTTAACGTATTGCATGTCTGGGGTAAATTCTTACAGCTTGTCCATAAATCTATTCAATATTGATAACTCGAAACTGGGCGAACACGTTGTTTTACATTTCACGTATAAACGCTTGACTTTTAATTGATAGGCACACCGTATGAAATGGGATACGCACACGGTATCTTGTTAAAGAAAGAAGCAAGCATGTTTATGAATCAAGTATGGGACTACCTTGAGGAACAAGTGGTAAATAATATACAACATATCGATGTAACTGCTAACAATGTTTTAAACTGTTGTTTAACATAATTGTTTTAACTAAAGAATTAGGTTTGGTTTATTCAAGTTTAAGCTTTGCAATTAAATAGCACAATGGTTCAAGATCTATATGAATGCTAGATCATGCCTAAATATTAGCTGTTATTAGATTGAAGCTATCAATGGATCGGTGAAATGGAACTTCCGTGACTGGTTTTTAAGAGATGTAGCAAACTTGGGGTATGTTGAATATCGCTGCCACAACTGAGAATTTTTTTGTGACCACGATGGACTATTGAGTATATAGTTTCAATTCTTTGCACTGATGTTAGCACTATCGTTACATCCTACTTTGGTAGACCACCTAAATATACCTGAGCGGTTCCTATTCGCGATATATCTGTGGAAACTACTATGTATAGTACATTGCAGAGTTGAAGCGGCTTGTGATTTGGAGGTGCTTGCAACAGCAAAATACAGCGGCCCTTACTTTTTGGAGGAAATAAAAGGTTTGGCCGACGCTACTGGATTGGATTACAAGGTCATAAAGACAGAAAACATAATTTGATGTACTTTATAGTTCAAGTTTTGTACCAAATTCAGTATGTTATAGTAATCTCTTCACCGTTCAAAATGACTTATTTTAAATTCATTTTGCACTCAGAAAATTTTACGAATTCACATGTTGGGGGAACTTACAAAAGGAAGCTGCTCCATGTTCGGGGCATGGGGATCAATGCTACCGTATGACGGTGTCTTGCAGCTGCGTTCGCTTGACTGGAACATGGACGGTAATACACTCAAAAACAAATCCAATATTTTTGTTACAATTATTCACGTATTCATGATTGGTCCATATTGAACTGATTGATTGTTTTATCAGGTCCATTCAAAAACTATCCACAAATAACAGTCTACCACCCTACGTCTGACCAGACAGACGCAAATGGCATGAAGGCTCAAGCTTTTGTGAATGTGGGATGGACAGGTAAAAACCACGTTTAAAGTAACTTTTCTGCCGCATGAAAGTGTCGAGCAGGCGATATGGGATTTTATTCAGTGTTTCTTCTTCATAGCTTGGATAGGTTCGATTACTGGGGTGTCATCCGCTAAACTGGCAATATCTGAAATCGGCGTCTCTTTCCCCGATGCTACATTCGGCAAAGAGTCTCGGTTCGGTGTTCCTTTTACAGTAAGTACCACAACATAGCTACATTTTAAAAAACCTTGATAGTTTGTGTGAGTTAATTCAAAGTTAATTCTTCATTCCGCAGTATATCCTGCGAGATATTCTTCAGTTCGACTATACGCTAGATGATGCTGTTAATCGGATTGCCAATGCCCACAGGACGTGTGATCTCATACTTGGAGTTGGTGACGGAAAAGTGAGTGTAGGGAAAGAAGCAAATCTACGCAACAAACAAATAAGATTTTGTAGCATAAAAATTATAACGTTTTAGGAAAACAGAGGTTTTCGAGGTGTTCAATATTCTGCTGGAGTCTCAAATTTTTTTGATGACCAAAATATGAAACCGAGCAATGAGAGCTGGCATCCTAAAATTAAAGATGCGGTATACTTTGGTAAGAGTAGAGAATCTTACACGGCGAAAACTAAACTTATATTTATTTTAAAAAACAAGTTAGTTTTTAAAAGAAAATCAAGAAAGAGTAACCAAAATAAAAAATCATCAGCATGTGACGAATCATTCAAAACTTTGAGCGGTGACTCTTAACTTCTCAAATCTCTGGGTCTCTTATTCTTAAGAATATTGACCGAGAGATTCTTCATCAGAGTAACGCATGAAGGAGATGCATGACGAACAAGCAAATATACTTTTTCGGCGTAGTGTGATTAAGTATAACAGAAACATTTATGAAAACATGACGCAAGTGGTTATCGGTAAAATACGACAGAAATGAGAAGGCGCTGTAGATATTACTGAAGCAAAAAGGTTAAAAGACAACTTTGGCACTTCTAGGAACATCCACATTTTCATTGAGAGCCCCTAAGTGTCCTTTGGTACATCGCTGAAAACCACTGACCTAAAGAAACACATTTTATCCACATGCAGGCATGGATTGGTTGTGTCCCGGCTACAACGTGGTTTTGGCACAACAGCTGCAAAAGTATCACGGTAAATTGACAGCGGAAATAGCTATTAGAGATGTGGTATCGATCATACAAAGCGGTTCCACTCATATAGCCATCTACGACCTGACACACGACCTGATGTACGTGTCGTTCTCGAAGTCAGATTCGGAAAGTGGTCCTAAGGCGGCTTACGACAGGTATCGCCTAAGTTTAATTAATTTCGAATGCAATAATTCGTGTAAGAAACGGAATCCTATTTTATGTTTTATGTAAGTTAACACAAGTTTTTTTCCTAAAAGTACCATGTAAATAAATACATTATATGATTCAATAACTGTTTCGACGTTTTAGTTTGTCTAATTTACGTTCTTTTATTATATAGAATTTAATATAAAGATTTTAAATTAATAAAAACAACATATTCTCTTTTTCAGGCAATTCATCCAATTGGACACAGACGCTTTATTTGCTGTATCCTCTCCATAATTCTGTTTCAACTATAATCATGAGCCACAAACTTAGTTAATCCTTTTTTAATTGTGCAATTTAAATGTACTATGTTTATTGCATTTGATGTCAGATCAATTGTGCATATATCTATCTGAAGCATTAACTTTAGTTTTTGTTAATAAATTGCAATACCTTAGATCGGTCCGAGCTGTGCTTTCTACCAGTAAATTTAACACGCATAGTTCAGCTATGAAGTAGCGTGTTTGGATTTACAGTAATGTAAGACATTTTTTTGGTTTGAACGGAATCGGATTTCAGAAGATGAAAGTATTTGACAGCGAACCATTCAACAAAAAGGTGATTTACAGTATCTTGACGCGACAAACGCTTTCTGTTCAAATGTTGTTCTTGACAATCTTTATGTTCTTAAACAGATAAGACCAGAAGTGTTGAGAAAAGTTGTGAGTTACAAACAACACGTGGAGGTGAAGGGAACAACACAAAATAAGAGAAATGGTCTTCAACAAGCAAACATTTGAAAGATTCACATTATTTGTTACAAAAGCCTACGCAAAAGTATTTTTTACGTTAACCCCAATCGGTAGCGGTGGGGTTAACATATACTTACTCCCCATTCGGTGTGGAAGCTCCAATCAGTTGGAATAGAAATGCAAGACTGATATGTCAGTCAAGCGCTTAGAAAATTGGTATGGTTGAGCACGTGACTGGCATAAAATTATTATCGCACGATTATGTTGTATTGCTTAGCGCATCGAATAAAGTGGTAAGCACTAGACAATTATCGCGTCAAACTTCAGTGGCCTACGTGATAGTGAGCGGCTAAACTATGTAGTTCCGGAATAAAGAGACCCACTACAGAGAGTGCTTAGGCCCATTGACTCGTACATCAATTGTTTTCGCAGTTAGTAACGTATCTCGATACTCGAGCTTAGCTGAAGACATTAACAAATCATTGCTGGTAATCAGCAAGCGTATTAATGGTCTGTAATTGCCCGCTTGTGAATTTAATCAGCTGCCGTAGAGATTAAATTTACTTCTAAACAGAGCAATAGTAACGCGTTTTCATGTCGCTTAATACCGGTTACAAATGTTGAGAAAGTATTGGCCTTTATGAATGGTGTGATATATGTAAGTTACTTATTAATCAAGTTTGTTATGCGGTGTTTTTAGCATTTCCTTTTGGTTCGGTTAGTCATACATCAAACTGAAAGCAAGTAAATCATGATTTGATAGATTTTTATTTGCCTGTCCGTGTTTTATATGTCACAAAAACAGAGGTTGAACTAAAACAGAAGAAACCCAAAAGGTCCAACAAGGCTGTCCGTCTGCCGTTGTAGAATATACGTGCTCGTAAGTTTTGTAAAACAAGTTATTTCTCGTCAACAGACAGAAGCATATTCGCTACGGGCTAAGTTTGGTTCTTAGTGACGTAGGAACAAGCGAGCTTATTAAACAAAGCAGTCTCTAGGGAGTAAAGTTGTTGAGCTAACTATCGACGGTATAGCACTATAGCCTGACCGCTTAAAGATTTAAAGAGAAAACATCAACGTGAAACCGCGAGATGCCAAAAGCAAATGTTCATCGGCATGATGGCATAATATCGGTACCTATTTGTATTAGGTTTTAGACGAAGAAGTGATAGGCTTAAAAGAAAGTGGGAAACATAGAAATAATCGATACAACGGATAATGTGTGTCGCTACATATAAAAACGTAATTTGTGACTAAGTTGAACATATGTTGGTTTAGGTTGCGTTCGTTGCGTGATCGTAGCTCACTTTCTATTTTACAGAACATCATATAAATTGCGATTAATCTATCGTCTTATCATTTTCAAGAAATACAATAATTTATTAAAAGAATTATTAATATATAACAAGGATCTTGGGTCTTATAAGATATGGCTAGCTTCGACTCTTTGATATGTGGATGCTTCAAGAAACAAAAAGAAAAAGGAACAAAATACAAAGCGGAAGATGAAAACAAAAACGACAAGGATGACAACAAGGGTAACGAAACAGCCCCTCCGGTAGAAACGACTTCTCCTGGGGTGCCGTCATTTGGTGATGAGCCATTATTCTTCGGGGACAGCATCGTTAGATCTGCGGTAAACAGTTCCGGCGTCCGTAAAAAGCAATACCTGATTTCTAACTCACTCACTAACGAAAAATGGCACGTGGAATCTCCGAAGGATTCTGCCAGTATTGAAGTGAAATCAGTTAACACTCAATGGCACGTTTGGTGTGGTTCTGAATTTACGTATATGTTCGGTCTAAAAGATGAAAAGTCTTCAAAAAAATATTTGTACGTCTGTGCTAGTAAAAAAAAATTGAAGTTAAGGAGTGGAGATGAACCAACACATGACTTTCCAGCGAACGATGACCGTGTGTTCAGACACTCTGGACAAACAAGCACCAGCAAGACTTTGCGCCATTTAGCCACAGGAAAATGCGTCGGTTTGCGCAAAGGTAAAAAAAAGTCGAGGCTGGTTCTCTTAGAAAAAGCAGTTGAAAACACAGCTGTGGTCTGGAAGCTTCATTAAAGTTTAACTACGTAACCCAACACACTATAATTCAGTCACGCCATACGCTTTAAAGCCTACATAAAAACGGCATGGTGATCTTGTGCAAGTTTACGGAGCAGTGAACATTTTACTTTTCCGATATTCTTAAAAGGGAACTGCAGTGACAACAAAAAAGCCATTTTTTATAAATTATTTAAGTAATAGTGGAGATATCCAACTATCAAGTTTTTGGTTTCTTGCGGCAGCCTGTATTTTGTGCGTGTTGAAAAGTATTGATACGTAAACAGCATTACGTCACAAACTTTCATTGGCGATCGCGTTTAGCATATATGGTGAATTAGGCAAAGATATGGAATTTTGAGGTTACGATCTGATTATTTGCGCACGTCGATCGCCATTGAAACTAGTTAACATTAGTAACACTTTCATCTTCTAAGTTTTATAAGTTAAAATAATAATATGACTGTCACTGTACTTGCTTTTGTTTAATACTTTTTATCGTATATTTTCGGCGTTACCGAAATACTTTATATGTAGGCTAATTTAACCAATCATCATTTAATGTTTGAAATACTTGTGTAACAAACCTTTATTGCACATGTTAACGCTGTATATTGTACGTATGATCACTTCGTTTTTTTTTAGTTCGTCTGTTCTGCGAGTAGAGATGTATTATACTGCACAATTAAAAGTCTGCTTTTAAAAGGATTTAATTAGCCCAAAGCCTTATTTGCTCTTGTCGCACTACTTTAGGCTACTCAACTCATTTTGCTTCAAAAATGACCAGTGCTTGTGGTAGGTTATAATTGTTTCCAAGTGATATTGTAATTCCTTGTTATATACATGACTTCACG
Source organism: Clavelina lepadiformis (assembly GCF_947623445.1). Lineage (NCBI taxonomy): Eukaryota > Metazoa > Chordata > Ascidiacea > Aplousobranchia > Clavelinidae > Clavelina > Clavelina lepadiformis. The sequence goes on along the minus strand of NC_135241.1, from coordinate 5,478,266 downwards.
ATGCTGAACCATCAAACGCTTCGAAATTGAAATACACATTTTCAAGTGAGTTCCATTTATATTCCATTTTAATGAGGCATTTAATACAAACAAAACAGCAATAACAAAATCATAACCTTTTCATAGATCAGATAGATTTCGCAGGTTCAATGCACAGACAGCGATATCAACTCGATGAAAATAACAATAGGAGAAATAATATATAGTATAATCTGCACCAACCCACTTCATCACTCTGTTAGATATAAACGAAGCAAACGGCATACAAGCTCAGTGAAAGAGGAAATATGCTTCGAAACAAATTGTTTAGAATATATTTCATTTAAAATGACAATCTGCATATAACGTAACGCGATATTAATTACCGTTTAATCTCTAACGCAATACTGCTCCATCCCTGGGTCGTTACGCGTGACCCAATTTTGGGTGGCCGAGCGATTTGGCTGGGTCGCCATGCAGGATTCGTAAGTCGTGTTTCACGAGTAAAAATTATGCAATTGCAATGCAATTATTATCCTGTAGCTCGTAACAAACACGGAAGATAAAAATGAAAAGTGGCGGTGTTTGTGGCACCTTGTTTTAGTGATGATTACGTAACAGTAACAAGATCTGCGGATTTGTTGATTGAGATGGGAACACGATGTACCATGGCCACGGAAGCACTAGCAGCCGATTTCAACATGTCAGTCATGCTCTGCACTCATCTGTAAAGCCACATGGTCCAGAAAACCTGTAAACAGCGTAGTCTGTCTGTAAAAGCTGAGCTGCATGAGTTAGTGTAAAATTACAATCTTGTTTAATGTGTTGCTATTAAGGTTGGAAAACGATCACTTAAAATCGGAGTTCGCACGTATTAAATTTAATTTGCTCAAACTTATAGAACAGTTCGATACTAATATCATTGCTGCTTGATACTTCCAACTAAAGAGTGTAGATTCAGCATAGGGGCAATGGGCAATTAAATTAAATTAAATGGGCAATTTAGTTCCTAATAAATCATTTATCAAAAACGTTTCCGAGGGATATTTTCAAATAGCGACACGGACATCTGCAAGCCGACTGTAACATTAAACTAAGCAGATTTAAATGATCTGGGCAGAGTTTTTTTTAAGGTTTGACTTTGGCGATCGCTATGAAATTTAAAAAAATCCCAACTTTTAAAAACTAACTGCTAATTTTCCGTTGTAGCTACAAGAGTGTAAATTTTAAGAGACCGTTGGAGAAATTTAAGAAATCGCTTCTGTTTCCAAAACACCGGATATGAGTAATCGCTTTTGATTTTTTTCGATAAACAAGTTCACACAATAACCTCTACCCGGTTAAATTACCTGATATAGAGACGCTCTGGTAAGGAGAAGGAAGCATGTTGTTCACCAAAGTTGTCTTTGACTCAAGTTGTTCTACGTAATTAGTCAACACTTGGTGGGGGGCAAAACGTTCCGGAAAACTCTCATCTCGAAGCACAGGACTTTGCGGCCCTTGAAACAAATGATATGGAAGATTAACCACAATGCATCAAATTTTGCTGAAATTGTTCATGTTTTCTATAATTTGTAGTTCTAAATTTGAATACGTCAGGTTTGAGACCGTCAGATTGTAAAAAAAGTATCCCTTAATTTTTTCTTGTTAAGCAAGCTATCGAAACAACCAAAAAATGGTTTTAAAGCAATTAGTAGAATAATTTTCTGTTTTCGCCAAGGTAATGCCATGATTTTAGGTGGCGTCCAAGAGCAAATGATTCTACTGCAGTGTTTCCCAACCGACTAAACAGTGCATTTCAGACTAAACAAAACGCTTTTTGCACACTACCGATTACCAGCTTGTTCACAAACAATGCAAAAACAAAATTCTGCAAAAAAATTTCGGTTGCCGACGGATGCAGAATTTTTTTTTTATTTTTTACTATTAAAGGGCGGCGCGATGGAAGAAGTTTAGTAACCACTGTTTGCATAAAAGCATTTATCGAGCGTATCCGCCAAAGTCATTAGCGAAAAGAAAACCACATGTTACTTTGTTTTATCGCTTTAAGTTTTGCGGTGAGGCGAATCACGTTTAAACGCAACTTCAAAGAGTACTACTTCATACTTGATATTGTTTTGGAACGTTCGCGGCGTTCGGAAGATGATGCGATTTCCTTCAAGTAAGAAGAGACGGTTTGCTCCTGTAAATCATGAAATTAGTTTTGCTACAAGATCTAAACGCTACAGTTTATTACACAATTCTTTAAAACGAAACTGTGTGTCATCAAGCGAGAAAATTCCAGCAGACTTAAACTCACCATTGGCGTGGAAGTTGTTCGTTTTCTTGACAGAGATTCTCCCGTAAGAGAAATGTCAGGTGAAAGGGGACAAAAGTTGACGTTTATGTTTATCTCCTGAAGAATGCAAATGTTTTTACTACAAACTGATGACACAAGTGGTAAGAAAATAACATTATAGCAAACGGGTTCCCGATTGTTGTCGATCTGTGCGCGAAAACGCGCCAAACAAATGAAGTAGAACACTAAAAATAAGCTCACAACTTGTAAAAGTAACTCCTGCTGAGAAGAAGCGGATGTGCTTCAATACCTTTAGACATGCTTTTGCAACATTCAGTTTCGCTTCGGGATGATTCCACAACAACAAGTCACCGAATGAACCAGCACCATAATCCACATTTAAACGTTTTGTCCGCTTCAGAATTGCCCGAACGATAGGACTAAACCAGAAATAATATTGCGATGAAGTATTATTTCTATCAGTAGTATACAGAAATCTACAAGTTTTACTTAATAAACATAAAAAAATTTAACTCAAGTAAAATCAACTTGCAACAAAGAGATATACGGACCTTTTAATTCAGGTTTTTTTACAAATACAGGAAATTTAACTCAGTCTGAAACAACGTCTGTAAATCGTAAAGCCAACAAAATCAATTATCAACAAGGTTGCTATGATCATAGCAAACATTATTATCATCGCATTGTATCCGGCAAGCAATTAATTCATTTAAAATAAAGCAAACCAATCTGTTTTGATTCATACCAGCACTTTCTACAAAAGCTTGTAGACGGCCTCATAAATCAACAAACCTGAAAACTTTTTTATTCCCCAATTCCTTTAAAGTTCTATCCACAAATCGGTCAGTAAGAAAGACCAATTCCTTGTCAACGTAATCGAAAAAACTCGTTTGCAATGACTGAACGTCGACTACATGCGCTTTACCATCAATGGACGTGTGTCTGGACAGCAGGCAGCAAAACGTGAGGCAAGTCACAAAGGTGTGAAAACCGTTTGGAAGGGGAAAACAAATCATGGTACAAACCAACTGAAACTGGTTCAGACCGAATAAAAGGTTCTGTTCGCGTGCACTCGCCGGTGAACATCTGTAAAGCATAAAGTTGCATTTACACCCAACAAAATTTAGCCAAGAACAGAATATGAAATCAGAAATCAAAGCAAAATTGTTTAAAACTGATGATCCAATTCGCGTAGGCCGGATACGTTGCACACAATTTTACTTTCTTTTGTCATTTCAACTTTGCGCCCTGCTGAGTTGAATTCGGTGCAAGCGCAGCTCAAGAAAGTTATAAACAAGTTTTTTTGTTTTGCTTTTGCTCTTCAATTATTGCATTGACCATGACAAGCTAAACGTGCATGCTCTTACAAGGATCTATCAAATCCAGGGACTCCGGATTTCATCATCATCAAGGTTAGAGTGTGGTAAACTGCTCGCAATTCTGATAGGACGTAATCGCGAGCCAACCTTGCCGGGTCAAGGGATGACGTAGAGAACTCATAACTGAACACATTGCGAAAGTGAGCGCTCAAGTGGTCACAGAGCTTCTCATTTGTCTGAAAGTGAATTTTCGGTTCAAATAAAATGTAACATGAAATAATGACGTTTTATGGAGGAAAGTAATCTTAGACCGTTATTAAGTTATAAGACCCATCAATAAGGAGGCGGGGAAGTGATTCATTTATGACCTGCAAGACAGGCTTCAAATTCAGAAGTCAGGTTCAAAATATGTGAAGTCATGACTTGTATAAAGTGAAGCCTGGGTCGAGATTGGAAAGGTCACGGTTCGTGTATAGTGAAGCCTGGGTCGATATTATAGAGGCCGTGGGTTCGATAAATTGAAGCCATGGTCGAGATTACAGAGGCCATGGGTTCTGTAGATTGAAGCCTGGGTCGAGATTGGAAAGGTCACGGCTCATATAAAATGAAGCCGGGCTCGAGATTGGAAAGGTCACGTCTCGGCTTATTATTAGTAGAAAGAAATTTTTCAGATACTTTAAGATTGCAGAAAACGCAATGTTTTCCAGGTAAGCTTTCAATTTTTCCTAAAACTTCTTCTTTTAAGCTCCAAAATACCGAAAAGAAATTCTATGTCAACTCCATCTATTTAAAATCGGATGAAAAAAAAAGTTTAATTTAATAATTTTGAATTTTCTGATAAATATTTGTTTATACACTATTAAAAGTTTTAATCAGTATATCAAAAGCATTCATCATTCTGACAAGAAAGGCTGATTCAGTCTACTGGTCATATCAACTCATGATAAATCACTCAATCATTCTTGCAGGCTCTCTCATTTTAATCTAACTACAAATAAATTTGCCAATACCCTGCTTTAAATTTCATGCATTCCATGCCATCCTTTCAGTATGGCCTATAACTACTGGTAAAGTAGCTACTACCCTAACAGCACCCGACTACCAGGTTACGGTAATCAATAAAAACACTTGGAATCATTATGTCAGTATATTACCTTGGGACCACACACCGGTATGTACCGAAAGACTACTATAGGCTACAACCTACTGTCATACGTTTAAGATAACTTAATAATAAAACAATATTAGCCTAGGCTTAGCCAACTTTCAATGCAATCAAAACCCATTGCTTAAAATACTTCAATAGGCCTACACACTGACACAGTAATTTCTTTAACATTAACCAGCGTCCACAGTCTCCCAGTCCTTAAAAAATTCAGAAAAAGAGCTCGACTTACCCTCCTGCCTTTTCATTCAGCCTATCTAACTTCAAACTCCAGGTCTCAATTCTATTCCAACTCACCTTTTTCTTATATCGACCCAGGCTTAATTTGACAGTACCCATGACTTCTGTAATCTCAACCCAGGCTTAATTTTATAAGAGCCTTGACCTTTTCAAACTCGACCCAGGCTTCAGCCTACAGAACCCATGACCTCTGTAATATCGACCATGACTTCAATTTATAGGACCGACGACCTGTATAATGTCGACCCAGGCTTCAGTTTGCACAAGTCATGACCTTTCCAATCTCGACCCAGACTTCAATTTATAGGACCCATGACCTCTTTCATCTCAACCCAGACTTCTCTGGTGACGCCTGTCTTTGCATCGTGGGTTGCAATAGTGGCCTGTAAGTTGTGGGTCGTATAGGGATTGGGTTGACTGCTATGAGACGTGACCTCAGAAAAGTGGCGCCTTTTCAAATTTTCATGACCTGGGTACGAAGTCATTAAATGATCACTTCCCCTATTTTCAATAAGGGGCCTCATTGGCAAAATGCATAAATAAAACCGACTTACAATGTAGAAAATATCTCTTTCTACTGTCACGCTTAATGAACTAAGTTAAAACTTTACTCACCAGAACCATTATGTTTTCAGATTTTCCATCCCTTTCAGCCTCATCCAAAAATGACAACATAGATCCCCATGTTAAGTTTCTGTCCACTTCAAGCAGATTGCTGTTTGATGACATCATGTCTCCACTTCTTAGGAAATCACTTTAAATTTTCGACAATTAATTTTTGGAGAAGAGTTATTAGTTATCAATTGAACAGCCTTTATTTCAGTAAGAAAAGTGTGTAAAACAAGTTACCTTTTGAATAACTTAGATAAACGATCTTGCAACATAGTTTGCTGGGAACTGTTCTTATCATAAAACTGACCTAAAGATAAAATCTGTTGAATTAATATTATCATGTAAATAAATTTTTGAAAATTGTCGTTTAACGCCACGGCATGACAATCATAACATATCTATTGTTTAACATTTAGAACAGTAAAATTTCTAAACTTTTATATGTGAGCTACAATACTAACCCTCCAAAGATCCATGAAGAATAGTAAGTTCTTCTCTGATACATTCAAGATCATACTCTGTGTAAGGTCCACATTTAGTGGCACTTAGTGTTCGATACCAAAGAGCCTCTCTGAACTCTTGTGTCAACAGAATGTTGGGTTGGCTCAATTTTATATTTTGGTCACCATGATCCACCACAGCAGGTCTTCTCTTAGCAGCCAACACTGGAGATCGCGGAGAGGAACTAATAGTGGCAATGTACTAAAAATAACAACAATCAATAAAGAGTGAGCATATTTAGACGGAAATTGTGTTTTATTGATTATGATTTATCGAATAGTAACATAGATATACAAATTAATTACATTGCATAGGCTTATAAGTTATACGTACCTAAGTTACTGCAAATTAAGCATTTAACTTGATTTAAACCCACAAATACCTGTTCAACTTGTGATTCAATTTCACGTTTTACATCCATGTATGCATAAACGGCTGGCTGAGCCTCAAAATCTCTGCAAAAAACAACACAATAACCAATAGCTATGTTACATAATCAGCAGTATAACTTGCAGGCAGGCAACATTGCATACTCATCCAAAATCATTCGGTGCAAAGAAGAGTTGGGAAGGGTGACAGGAAATAATGGAATCATACTAGGAGGTACTTCGCTGTGCTTAAGATCACCTATCTCCAAGCTCGTGGTCGCTAAGAACAATGCAAGTTTGTGAATGACTGTTTAAAACGAATAAGAGCTGGGATTGAAAAACAGCATAATTTTTTTAATATGAAAAATTTCACCTGTCACATTAAAAATGAGTTGTTTGCATCACTAAAAATAATAATTGCTGATGATTAGGTATTATATTGAAGAATTACAAAAAAAATTAAAACAAGATTAACATTCACGATTACTAGTTAATGAAGCTTGTTAGTGCTGATGTAAACCAATTTAATAATAAACTAAGTAGTCTCAAAGAAGTTTATTAAGTTTTCAAGTTCAACCATGACACAAGTATTAAACGTGATTTGTCATTCATTTACCAACAATTATTTGAAAAGATTAAACAGGATGTTAAAATAGATTTTAATGATTGACCTACAGATCAAGAGCTGTGCAAGAACTCCAGTTGCACCCGGATCCGTAGGATCTTGCATGATTGAATCACAGACTGATATAGGGGGGTCAGGTGAAAAATTGCTGCCTCTTGTTGAGAGCACCGCTTGTCGAGTAAGAAAAATCCTGTGTAAAATAAAAGTATGTTGTCGAAGTATTTTATCAACCCCAACTCCCAAGACATGATTCATTAAATTAGAAAGCATCTGTGACGTCATTAGAAAATCATCTAAGATGTTAAATAGAAGATCACCAACAAGTCGGCTGCGCTTTAATTTAAAAAATTATTTATTTAAAATTATTATTTAAAAATTAATTAATATGCTATCATAACGTATGATAAACGTTTATTTAGTTTAGCAGTATACAGAAAATTAACATGGAACAAGAACCATAAACAAATAATGTTAACCTATTTTTTGCTGTGAATCTGTGGTCAGATATTGCCTTTCCAATTCCGCTGTAATCAAACTGAATCAATATAAATGATGTGCTGGAGTGGTCATAGCAAACGGATGCATTGATTGAGTTAGGTATTGATGAAATTGAACAAACAGAATCAACAGAGTCACTCATAACACTGTGCTCTCTCGACTCGGGAAGGTCATCAGATTCATCAGGCCAGCTGTAAGGCATCAGGTATTCTAGGGATCGACCACTAAGCGCTGGAATAAAACTTTCTGCAAAAATTTTTGAAATGAAATGATGCTACTCGTACTAAATAACAATTTAAGATGACGTCACATTCTTACACACTTTGCTTAAAAACACAAACACAAAAAATATCTATCTACCTTGCAGGTGCATATGACAGAGCCCATTTTCCATTTTTTCAGTATCACACGACATACTCTCAATATCATAAAGGTGAACAAAGTGCCCTCTACAGTGAACCACAAGATTAGGTCCAAGAGGTATAAAACTTACTGGAACATTGCAACATGCCACCTATGAAGATAAACAAAATCTAAACAAACACTTGCAATGCCACATAGCATACTATAAATTTTATTTATATAAACTCATTACCAGTGTCGAATACATATTTCAGAACAATACACCCAATAAAACTAAATCAGAAGAAACTCTTCTTTCTTACATTATATGGGCAATGCATAACAATATCTTTGTTAAGGACAGCGATGCTATAATTCCATTTTGGTTTTGTGTCATCTAAAGGAATTTCTTGCCAGCAAAGGCACATGGAACCTAAAAATACATTGTTCACTGTGGCTACATTATGGTTTAGCTTGAACAGTGTTTCTCAACCAAATTTTATCTGACCGAAACTTGATTGTATACAAATTTCACAACATGACTGTGACTTTTAATAGACTACAAAAGTATTTTGACTCAAGTACATAGAACCAAAGAGCAGACTATAAACTTATAGTTAATAAAAATTCATGCTACTTTTTACCTGATTCATTAAATAAACAAAGTCTCATGTTGAGTTCAGGGCCTGATATGGAAGGATCCATTTCTTTAAAAGAGCACAAAAAACTTTTGCGGCGTATCATACGCTTTGAAAATCCAATATCAAGCTGCAGAAAGAAACATCACCCAATCTTTTAACATTGTTCACAATAGAAACATGCAGCAAATCAATATTTACACCGTTTCCTTACTTTGAAAAAATTTTAAACAACAGATTTTAAATGAAGTAAATAGTGAGTTCAGATAGAATCAACTTGTGAATTCACCAACTGGTAATTAATCAATCCCAGGTAATGATGGTTTCACCAAAGTGTGACAATAATTTAGCTTAAGATTAAAAATAAATTCATTTTTATTTTTGCTCACATCAACATCCAACACTTTTTGTCTGGGCATTGACGCAAAAAACTGCACACAATTAAACTGGAGTCGATTACCAAGTCCTGAGGTATGAACCTGTTAATATACAAAATTGGGTGCACATTACCAGTTCACAATACAAATAATATTCCATTTCCATCCATCCAAAATAGTGAAAGTTAACAAAAAACTGGTAAATGTAACTATGCAGTTTCTGTATATCACCTTAGTCTTTTTTAAATTTCGAACAGGTACAACATAATACAATCGTTGAGTAGGTGCATGCCATTGACTCCACACAACATTATTAGCAATCAACTGCCAATACAGGAAAAAATTATTAAAACAATTTTATATTGTAAACTGTAGTTCAGTTTACATGTATAGTGTTGCCATTTTATCTGATTAAGTTATTCATGGGCCATGGCTAATAAACATGCTAGTAGACATCAGGGTTGTAACCAAGTCATTTTTTTTCTGACTCAACCAAGTCAAGTCAAGTCATGTTGAGTTGTGACTAGAGTTAAGTCAAGTCAATTTTAGTTGTAACTCGAGTCAAGTCAACTCAATACCTTTCAATGCAAAAACTATTTTGACGTCACATTATGCGTTGCTTTAAATTGGTTGCAATAAAGTCATAACTGTCTACAAAATAGTATGGTTGATGCTTTTTACAAAAAGTTGTGATTTGTTTGAAAATTCCCCATTTTTGTTCTGGAATTTCACTTGAATCAAGTCGAGTCATTTAGGACTTTTGAATCGAGTCAAGTCGAGTCATCAAAAAACGTAACTCAAGTTATTACAACACTGGTAGACATGATGCTATATTTTAACACTTAAGCATTCCAGGTGATAGCATTAAAGCATCTGAAATGGGTGAAATCAGACCTCTGAATTTGGCTTGCCATATACCCTTGAGTGGACCATTTGCGTTTGATGTGTACAGGCAAATGCTGACGGTAGGTTTGTTTTATTTGTATTTTTGTTTTCAATAACAATGTTGTAAAGACCTGTAGGAAAAACAAAAATGGTAATTTTTATACTAATAACCTGATTAAAATATGGTTTAGCGAGTACAGAAACAGATTGGGCTGGACATTTAATTGAGACTAGACTTCTGTTTGATTATTTAGTTAAAAAATATTTCAAACAAATAATTAATTAGTGATTACTTTTCCTGTGCACAAGAAACGTTTGTATCAAAGTTTAGCAGCTACAGAAATACTTATCCCAGCTAGGCAACTGTATACAATATACATACCTATTGATTCTTTATACATGGTGAGAATAACTTCATAATGCATTAGCTTCAGATCCCCACTGTATCGCTCTTTATGAAAGTCGGTAAAAATTACTTGCTGCTTTAGTTTTCCATCGATGTTAAACTTCATGAACCAACCTACATAATGAAAATATTAAAATATGTTTAATTGCACATTTTTCTGGGATTGTGGAAGACAGCATGTTGTATTATTTGAATGTTAAAGCTCTAATCCTTTGGAATGAACATTGAATTCATGAAAAAAGCCATAATAGAAAATAAATACAATATTTAACCTGTGGGATAAACTTGAGCAAGATAGGATTTGTGAATTATTATCTGTGGGTTGATACTGCAACCAGCTTGGCTTTCTCTAAAAACAAGAATTTATGAATCATTAACCACACAAAAGATAACACTATGTTATATTTATACAACATACATATAAGTGAATTGAGCTGGCAGCTTGATATCCTAAAAACTTTACATTAAAAAAACAAATTAGCCTGTCTACTAAACATCTATCAAACCACTAATTACCCCGAATAAATGCGATCCTTCAAAACACCATCATCTTGGATTTCATTACTATCCAGCCAAACTGATCTAAACGGATGGGTATCTACAAATACAATAAAGATCATACATTGATTAATACAGAAACGTTATTATCATCACTCATCATATCTTATTTTTTTATTTTGAGCCAGGCTCTATTCCCCTTCATTTCACACGTACCGGTAAGCTGTGATAAAAAAAATAAAAATGTGAACCGAGTTCAGTACCGGTAACAGTTTATGGAATTATTAATCAAATAAGGTATAAAGAAAATTTGTTTATGGTACCTTCAATTTCTTTTGACAAAAATCCAGCATTAATGGCATCATTTCCTATTACAATATCAAAATGTTTCCTCTTACTGGAAGTTTGTTGGAACTGCACTGTGAAAGCTATTGAAAACAGAAAAATTCTATTATAATTACTGAACATCCAAATTAATTCATGACAATATTAAAGAACAATAATTGTTTCTAACATAGCTTAACCAACTTACCAATAAGTTGATGATCCGTGGAAAGAGATGCGCTGGCAAAGTCTACATAATGCTTGGATATCAACATGACTTGATCAACGTCATTGCTTGGGTTATAATGTCGAATGTATGTTGGAGCATGTGGAATCTAGAAAATAATGTACCATTGCAGTGCAGCATGCAGTTTTAACGAGTGCTACACTAATTTCTGCCATGACTGAGCACAAGGATTTCCGCTGAATCAGTGCTTGCTGGGCACATGGTTCTGGCATTTCATCCATTTGCTTTTACAATCTATCGGCAACTTATCATTTGCTTCTTATTATTTATCCATCGGCAACTTATAATTCCCAGATTCGTACCGAGAGAAGATAACATTTGGCTAAAAGATAGCAGTGGAGTGTAATTAAGTGGTAACTACAGTTAACTGTAACATGCTTCACTACACGTTAGGTTAGATTCAGGGCTCTAATAGTAGTTACTTAATATATATCCCATAGTCATACCCAAAGATGTAATATCACGATAATAGGCTCTTGAACAAAGTATAGAAATTCATACTAACCGAAATAATGTGTGGCGTCCATGAATACAAAAATGATCCATCTTCACTTTGTGAAAGTACCCTTAATAAATGTCATAATTAACAAGGTAACTCTAAACATCTTAAACACAAATCACACTATATCGAAGGCATACTCAGTCATACGATTCAAGGGGATGTGCTGGGTTCAAAAAAACTTTGTTAATAGTCAATAACTCTGTCAATAGTTTGGCTTCCCCATCTGTTACAATATACCATCTATTCAACTAATGTTAATTGTTATGGAAACATTTTACAGGTTTGAAAAATCCATTCCTAAACCCCAACGCTTGTTGCTAATTAGTTCAAATTTTACAAAAAGCAATGTTAAAACAAGTTTGTCTTAAAATAAGATATGCAATATGCAGTTAAAATGTCCAAGTATGTTTCACGTGAAACACATTACTCATGCAACTAACAACAAAAATTTCAGTAACAGCACCACCTGTTTCATGTCATTGCAAACCAAAAATTATTCTATTTGCATGAGGAAACATCTGGAAGAGTGTCAAATCATTTAAGTAAACGTAAGCTAGTGAGAACTGTCATGTTTTTCTGCCAACTCTGTGAATTTTGATGTAAAATATCTGCATGAATACATTAGCTATACACATAAATATTTTTCTTGTTTTAGTACCATCTTGTTGTAGCACTTATGCTACAGATTCAAAACTGCCCACTTGAGAATAACTTTGCATTGGGATACTGTAGGCTGACAAAGTAGTAGTTTAACGCCTTAAAAATGGTGTTTTGCATGATTGCATTTATGTGATATTTTCTAAAATAGAGGAAATTATTTTCTTGATCATGTACCAAAATCAAATTGCTAAAATCTGGGCAACACTAATTTGTGGTATGAGTGATGTCACAATGATGAACTGTAAATATGGAAAATGAAAAATTATGGCATAAAAAATACAGAAGCATACAACCAAATGTCACAATTTTGGTAGCTAGAGTCTAGCATACAAATGCTTTATGAATATAATAGAAGGGAAAACCATTTTCGCACTAGCTTGTTAGATTTTTAGACACATGCTTTTTCATACAATCATCTGCACAAAAGTACAGTACAAAACATGTGTATCACGACACTTAAATATGGTCCAGAATATATTCTCTTCTATTGCAAAATACCTATAGCTTTTGTTTCACTAAAGCGACGACTCCAACAACACAATCATTTGGCAATAGTCTCGTGGATAGATGGCTTACTGGGGTACTCATATAGTCCCAAAAATCAGGAAACATCAGATGGAAAAATATTTGCATGAAAGCTTTGCGAGTTTTAACGAAATGTATTTGTATGATGTGTGGCATATAAATGCCAGGATGTCCTTCTTATCACAGGAATTTATAAAAAATCATTATTAATCAGCCTCCTGCCAATAATGATCCCAACAGTGAAAAACACTTCACAAGATAGACCAAGAAAAAATCAGCGTACTCATTGTCAACAATCAGCATGGGAGGCGCGGGACTTTCAATTCTGACATAAACAATAATGCATTTAACTTTGTGACAAACTACAAATAATACGTTCTGACAAGTTGCACAATATTTACATAGAAATAGGACCTACTGGAAAGTATGGCAGTTTTTCGTCGAGAGCTCGTGTGTGCAAAGACACAAATTTTGGCATAACGGAATGCATCAAAGTCTTAAGTCTTTGTTTATTTACAAGAAACTGGTGTTAAAACAACCAGCTTTTCTTTGTTTGACCATTAGAAATCGGTGTGCAGACAAAAAACATTCAGTGTGCACGTCGATGAATCTCATGCGTGCAGCTGCCACACTTTCCACCAAGTTTCGGCGGAAAACAATTAGCCTAGGCCTAAAGCTTTAATACTGCAAAGAAGTAAAATATGGAACCAATTTTTTTTGGTGTAAATCTCCCTGTGCTTAAACGCAAGCTTTCCATACATGCTTTGAAATCACACACACTGCCATGTGATGGGAGCACTCCCAGCAATTGAGAACACCTACCGTCAACCGGGGTTACTATGATAAGATTCAGGACATTTCTTTGCCTCCTCTCTCACATGTTGCTCAAAAAGGGTCTGTTTCTTGAATGAGTAACACTTTGGTCCTAAGCTTCTCAAAAAAATAGAAAAAATTCATTTTTATGTTTTCACACTTTTTTTATTCAACTTTAAAAAATTATCGTAGTAGCCCCTGGGTTGGGGCTACTACGATAATACATTGTAAATACCTAAAATGTTCATTGTAGCCCTCCCTTGGGGCTTTTCTAATAGTTTTTTGCATTAAACAAAACATCACAGCAATAAAAAACATAAGTGTCAAAAAAACATTGTTAAGCACAGCTGCAATAATCGGAGGCACTCAATCCACCATTGTCTCTGAGGCAGATTTTGTGATACCACAAATCACAATTGTCACATCCCTCCCAATCCACATCTCTGCTTCTACCTCGTGGAGGGTCCAAGAGGTTGCAGATGACGCAAACTTCATGATGAAATTGCTGCTCCTGGAGTTATCTTGGGACCACGTTTTCTTGATGCTGTTTGTCTTGGTGAAATATATTCCTCAAGCATTGTGGCGACTGCATTACCAAGCACTTTTTGAACTGGCTGAGAATTGGCAGGTGGCAGTCGCTTCAGCACTTGCTCTCGGTCTTTTGGGAAAATTCCACAGGCTTTAAACCCTGCGACCAAATTTTGCTGCTTTTCGTTCAACCCATCACAGAGTCTTTTGAGCAACATAGGAAAAATATTTTTCGGAATGGAGTTTTTGGAACGACTCTCTTTCCTCCATTCTGCTAAAATTCGACGCCACATTCGTTTACCTGGCCCAAAGACACTGACGTCCAATGGTTGAAGGAGATGCGTCGCATTCGGAAGCAGGCTAACAAACTTAATGTCATTTTCCTCACAAGCCTTCAAGACTGTTTCACTAAAATGAGAGGCCAAGTTGTCACCCAGCATAATCTTGGTACCTGGAGTGTCCTTGACAGCTTCCAGAAACAAACCAAAAAACCATTTTTCAAACAAAGAAGCGTCAAACCAACCACTCACGGAATGGTCGTATAAAGCATTTTGGGGTCCATTTCGAGTCCACTCTGCATAAAGATTCTTTGACTTATAAACAGTCATTGGTGGCAAAAACTGCCCTGCACCATTTCCGCAAAACATTACGCTTATAGCCTGTTTGGACGAGGCTATTTTCCTTTCTACACGTCTCAGTCCGCCATAGTAGTATTACCATAGTTATTACCATAGTAGCCCCCAAAATCAAAGTAGCCCCGGTTGACGGTAGTTTATAGTTTTATATTCATGGACGTGCAAATTATATAGCATGTAGGTCTAGCCTAGGCTTTTATGCGTATACAGATATACATATAAGCCCAACTGGAAAGTAAAGCAATTTTCGAAGAGAAATTTTGCGTGGAATGACGTAAATTTTGGGGTGATTGGTAGCACTGAAGAGTCGATACTTTGCTTATTTAATATAAATTGGCGTTTCAATTGCCATTTTTTGTTTATTTATTATAAATCAGAGTAAATATGATAACTCTTGTGCAGGTACCATATTTTCCACTACATGGCATATCGGGTAGGCCTAGCCTACTTAAGTAATTAGCATATGATAGCGCCTATAGCCAGCTAGCAGTACCTTAAGATATTTCCATTGTTTGAAGGAGTCCAAAGAGTAGTGTTAGTAAGCATGTTGCTTGTACGTACATAAAGTAATCGACGGCAATTTTTCAAATATCACAATGTCCAGTTTAAATAGCAGTCCCAGTAGTAAGTCAAGCGCGAGCAACCTTGGCCTAAACAGGTAGAGAAGTGTGGAACAGATCAACAAAAACCACTGTTTAGCAGTTTATTTACTTTCTTCATTAGTCAAGCATGAAACAAAATTTCTCTGACACAAAACGTGACACTTAGAACAAATTAAAAAAATTATTTTCGAGTGAAAAGGGGCGCGTGTTGAAAATGGCGTCTAAAAATCGCTCCTAACAAAACTTTCGATAAAACGGAATACTATTAAAACATTTTTACGAAGAAATGACTCTTAACCGAGATTAACACTAAAATTACGCTAAAAACATTCCATACAATGTTTACAAATTTTGTCTTCACAAGCTGGCACAGCATTTTCACAAAAATCAGTCAAATTTAATATGACCATCATATCGGGTCTTCTTCATTGCTGGTTGTGGCCATTTTAAATCAATGATTTTCTTTGGACACATGTCTCTATATAGACTAAAGACATTGCTTTTTTCTGATATAGGCAGGGTTGCCATACCGTCCTTATTTCTAAGATTTGTCCTTATTTTAAAGGTCCGTGTCTTAGAAAATATGTTTGTCCTTTTTTCTAAGAAATGTCCTTATTTTCACTTTCGTCCTTATTTTTAGGGCGAAGGTGGGCACTTTTGTCCTTATTTTGAGCATTTTGTCACCTTTACGATACCATTTTGTACCAAAGAGATACCAAAATTATGAACATGCAGATAGTGTCTTGTTTTTTTTTTTTTTTTTTTTTAGGAACATTGGTTGCTTTCTCTTGTTGTACACTGTTTAAGGTGGTATTCCTCGTTCATTTTCTAGTCGTCCTTATTTTTGAGTTGAGACTGATGGCAACCCTGGATATAGGCCTAGTGTATCGTAATATGTTATTGTAGCATAGTTATCGTAATCGTGATAGTGTGTATACGCCATTTTGGGCGTATCTAGTATTCATCACAGATAGCATAGTTAAAGGGAATGTAGGGACATGATTCCCTAATTTCAATATTTAACTTTTAATATTGATGTTTACAATATTTGATTCCTACGGTCTATCTTTTGGTGAACTTGTGGGCCTTAATACTGTGCCCTCTCTTGGCCACAGAAACGAGATTCCGATCCCTAGGATGTTTTTGTGCGGATTTCTTTAACCGTCCATTTTTTTTACACTTAAGATATTTATTTTCATTTCAATCAAACCATAGCCTATTACTTTATATATTTATTTTGGTTTGTAATATCCTTGATTTTAATGTTAGGGAACATATTATGACATTTTTATATTTCGCTTGTGCACTACTCGTGTAAGGTATTACACAATGAACTTATCTGTCATAAAGTCCGCATATGCTGGCGGTAATTGTTTGAATATGAGCGAGGACGATAGTTGGTTGGTAACTTGTTTTGCTTCTGCTTCGATAGATGAGTTCTCATTTCTCAAATTTGCGTGACTATGCTGTTAGTTGCTTGATTCTGTCTATACAAATTACTAACTTATAAAGTTCCCATTTTATTTATTATAACACAAAGGTTTTCACCTTCGGGCAAAGCTTACTGACTGTTACATAGCGCTGTAGTAACCAGTGAAACCAATCACGTAAAAAGGAAAGATTGAAAACATTACATCAGTATTTATATGTGACACACCAGTTCAAGCGAGGAAATTATCTGACGTCATTAAGGAAAACTCAAGTCTGGTAAACACTGAATTCCAAGTTCCCCAAATTAAATTCCAAACGTCTCGAAAACAACTCGTGACTCGTGACGTAATCGTCACAATATCCTCTGCATCTTCCAACAGTGTCGCCTAGTTGTTTCGTTGTTTGTGTTAGTTTGGCCTTAAATTCGTTAAATTTAGGAATTATTTTATGGGTTTGGTGGCCATGTTAACCTACCATCTTATAGCACAATTCTATTATTGTTATCTTGCATGTTTTATGCCCTTAGACTTTGCTACTTTTCCCTGCTCGTTAATTGTTCGTGAACATGTGTTTTATTGTCCTATTTTTTTAACTTTCGCTCCGCACAGTTAATGGCGAAAAAAAAGCAATACAATACGATACAATCAACATCCCATGATATTTGTTTTACGATATTCGTAGAGTGCTAAAAGTAAAACATATCTTGTATGTTTTAAATCCTTATAGGCTTTGCTACTTTTTCAAGGGTTAGCATCTTAAATTTCGTTCCCCACAGATATTGGCGAAAAAATAAATAATACAAAAAATACAAAACAACTGTTGTATAAAAATTTTGACAAAACCGTTTCCTAAATTTTTACATACCTTTTGCGTAATCATTCTACTTCATACAAAAAAATTGTTGTTTGATTTCTATCGCTTAACTTTGGTGTCACGTGACCGTAGAGGCGGTAATGGAGTGGACAACTGTAACCAGCTATGGTTTGAGCAAGCGACATTAAATACTTAGTACAGTACAACAATTTAAATACTAAATATAACAATATTCAACAATTTGTGAAATTGCTGGACCGTAAATTTTGCGTAAAACAGCCTCTGTTGTTGCATGTTTATGATGTCTCAGTAAAGCTCATTGGTTTATGCTCGGCCAACGCAAGGGACCCTTAAGCCTTCTGTAAAGTCTGCTTTCAGTGCGCTGGACGAGTGAGCCAATATTTGCGCAACGCCAACGCAGTACCTATAATATAGAACATAAGGCAATTCCAGCACAGAAAACTAATACAGAAGCCAACTTTTTCCGCAAGTGTAGTTAGGCGCATCAAACAAACTTTTCAGTAAGGAAATAGTCTTGACTCTTGACAGTCATAATTAGGCTACACTTACTCCAACTTGAAAGGTAAACAAGCGAAGAAAAAGGATCGTAGTTGGGAGCATGATATTGAAGTGTTTTGCCTCCTGTTCCACTGAGCAAACTTCAATTCGTGTTTGCCAATTTCCTTTTTATTAATGGCAGGTTTGCAAATACTCTAGTCTACTTTAAAAATGACGATGGACATCATCGACTTAATGGCAGGCAGCAGGCAAGGCTATAAGAGTGATATAACATTATATTTTGTACTGACTGTCGGTCAGATGCATATGAAATATCGCCCTTTGTAATGCAAAGCCTAGATCTAAAGATAAATTGAAGAGGAATATAAAAAATGAACCCCATTACGAGTGCTTAAATACATAACTTTGGTAAAACCAATGATTGGTATAGCCCAGGGGTGGGCAACCTTTTTGAACCCGAGAGCCGCTTTGGTTGTTATATTTTTACTGACAAGCCAAGTCATAAGAACTTATGACATCATAAATAGTTTATGTCGTTTAATTGTTCCATATCTGCATTCCTCAATCGAAAAATATCATTAAATTTGGATAATTAACAACTTGTCATCAATGCTGGCCTAAATAAGGAAAAGAAAAAGAGAAACGTTCATAAACAGTACTCTTGGTAGCCTTTACAATTTTTTTGAAATTTTACGATACGACTAGAAGAGCCACAAAAAACATGCCGGAGAGCCGCATGCGGCTCGTGAGCCGCAGTTTGACCACCCCTGGTCTAGCCTAGGCCTATAGACAGTTTGAATTCATGGTAGTTAGTGTAAGTTTGCTAAAACCTGGTATCCCAACCAGCATAGAAAAAACTTTTGTGGCTGCCTTGGTCAATTGCTGATTACCCAGGTAACTCTACTGGAAAGTTTGTCTTTGTCCAATAGTTACCATCTTTCAAAATAAGACATGATATCATAATACAAACAAAATTACAAGTGAAATGTGTGAATTCACTTCAGCAACTACAAACTCATGTTGGCCTATAAGTTCTGTGTTTACTGCATTTTTAATCCCAACTTTATTGAAAAATATTGATATTGTATAGTCTTATATATTATGCAACTTTAGTTAATAAAACAACTCCAGTTACATATGCTTTGAGGTTGTTGCTTTGGTTCGTAACTGTAGAGAATGAGCTTACCATACACATGAAGATGTACTCAGGTTACAGCTTGATGTTGAAAAGTATTAATATCATCAATCACTATAGTAACAGTCAAACGAAACCAAGGTAATAAAATTAAAAAAAAATTATTTATAAATTTATAACCAAATTGCTTCACCTATAGTACTTTTTTACTTCTGTGTGGTTGTTTCCTCATTATTTGAAAACAATTAAAGAGTGAGTATTCCACGGAAAGTAGGTCACACAGCACGTTGTTAAAAATGGGTGGATAGGTTAAGAGAATCGGTATGCAAAAAAGTTGATTTTCATTATTTAAAGTTTTGTTGAAGTTAGAATTAAATTTGAAGGAAGATTTAGGTTAGGTTAAGGTTGCTAAATTATGTGTGACATTTACGTTAAGTTAACAAGAAACTAAAATATAGCTTCAATTGCACAAATTTTTCCGGTAAAATTGTAGCAGCCAAAAATTTTAATGTGCTATTCACAAGCTTATATGGTATATTACTGTACAGTCGAAATCGGTTAATCGCATAGTCCATTTGCCAAGCTTTTTTATGCGATTAACCGATGTATGCGTTTCCTACATTTTCTCCGCTATTCTCTTTTAAACACCGGCGCACGCATTCTTGCTCCTCCGCCGATTTTTGGAATGACACAATGCATTATGACGCAACAAGTGAGCTTCCTTCTTTTCGATTTCGACACAAAAAAAAACGAAACAAAAAGGGAAATCAATTTTTATTAAAATAACTCTCAGTTGTAGTTTTCTCAATTTAGTTTGTTTAATATTTTCCGATATGTTGTTAAGCAGTTGCTGTTCCAGAGAAAAAAATTTGTCCATGTCCATTCCCTGAACATTTAGTCACCGATGGATTGTGTGCAGTGCGTCAAGCACTTCTTTGTTTTTTGGCGGAATGATAGCAACTGCATCACAGCTTTCATCTGCTTCTTCATTGTCTTCTCGACCCTGGGTCACTTCATCGCATAGTTCACTGTTGGTTTGAATGCCGGCTACTTCAAGGTCATCGTCTATGCGTACGTATTCATCATAATCTTTCTCAGTGAAAGCCCGTGGAATTTCAGCAGGTGGGAAGCCAAGAAAGGGCTCATCAGAAACAGCTGGTGTTAAGCCCCTAAAAAAGCAATTTTGAATTGTTTCCTTGGAAACGTCCGTCCAGGCATTGGTGTTGGATCGGTAAATTACCGGAAGCGTTTTCACTCCCCTGAAACTACGTGGTTTAGCAGATTTGCAGACAACGAAAAGTTTTTCTTTTATCTGAACCATCCATATTCGATGTTAGCAAAACCCGTTCTTTTGACTTCTTCCCACCGGAAAGCTTTTCATTTTTAAAACACATTGTTCCTTCCGGTAGGGCACAATAGTAAAGACCTGTCTCATCACAATTGTAAATCTCTGAAGCAGCGTAACGGTCTTGTATGCGGGGCCACACAGATGTTATCCAGTGTTCAGCTGCTTCAGAGTCGTGATCCTGTTTTTCTTCATGTTGTCTATTAAAAACAATTAAATTTCGTTCTCTCCAGCGCTGTATCCAGGCAGGTGATGGATCGAAATCATCATTCATCAGCTTTCCCAAGTCTTTAGCCTTTTCAAGCAACATGGGGCCACTGATAACAAGTCGTCTACTTTTAGCTTGCTTGAACCAAAGCAGTAAAGCCTCTTCTACATCCGCATGTGTGCTCACTCTTGCTCTTTTCCGCGATGGGTTTATGTTGCCTTGATGTGCGGATAAAAGCTTCTGCTTCGTCTTCCAAGTGCGTGACACTTGGGACTGTGAAATTCCAAACTCCTTGGCAACTTCGCACTGAGATGCTTTCTTTTCCAATTTTTCAATAACAAGGATTCTATCGGACAGACATAAATCTTTTCGCTTTGCTGGCTTACTATTTCCTGGCATTTTATATCGTATACGTAGGCTACAGTACAGTACTGTACAGGTATTCTATGTTTCTGCAGTGGTTTGCGCTTAGCGACGTAACAATCCTTAAATAAAAATTAGTCTTGTTGTTCTATTGTGATGTAATGATCCGTAACAATCCTTAAATGAAACGTAGTTTTGTGGTTCATAATTACTGTAGAGAAGGCCTTTTTTCGTGAAGTTTTACTTTATTGTTCAAATCATTTACGTGCTACTGTCTCTATAGCCTTCAGCCTTGCAGTGAATTTAATCACAGCTGTCTTTAATTCACAACTGCTGTCTTCAGTGTCTTGTCGTGTATTTAATCGCTGCGGGTTATGGGAGATCTTGCGATGATTTTTGTTTATTGGTGAGGATAATCTTCAGCAACTTAACACTTCATCAAAGGAAATATGCGGTTAAGTGATACAAGTCTACAAATCAATCAAGAATTCCTATACGATTAACCGATTTATACGATTAACCCTTATGCGATTAACCGTTGAATTTTCTTCACAAGTGAATGGGAATGGTTTGGGATTATGCAATGCTATGCTATAAAGCGATTTATGCCTTTAACCGATATGCGATTAACCGATTTCGACTGTATATGTTAAATTATTGATGCGATATCCATCGACAAGGCCTAAACAATATAGGCCTATATATACTTGTCTTTGTTTAGTGGTCCTGGTGTAGGAATAGCTATTCTGATACCATGCTATACCAATACCACCATTCAGTATACAGTACATTCACGTTACATGTGCAAGTACAATATATGCTACGGAAGAAAATATAAAATTGTAGGTAGCCAGGAAAAGTTGTTTAATTCATGAATTACTCCTGAATATTGAACCTGTGAAATAAAAAATCTCTATAGATGAATTTTCTATGAATCTGCTTCGTGTGCCGCAAGTTTAAATTTTAGTGTAAGTTACTGTACACCTTTGAATGCAATGAAATTTGAAAGTTTGATACCTTGTTGTTATACAGAGTTGCATTTATATTTTACTCAAAACTGCAAGAAGGGCTATGTCACTTCAGGCCTACTTCAGATAAATCTTTGTAGTAATATCCAAACAGAATGGCAGAATATCATTCTGAACCGAAACGCTGGCCGATCCAAAATTACTCACGGTTTAAACCAAATGCAAACATTAGAGGTATGATGCATTTTGTGTCAGTTGTTGAAGTGAACTTATGAAACTACAGTAAACCCCACTTAATAGTTTAACATGTGTTTGGCACAAAAGTGGTCAGAGAGTGGCCCTTGTTGTTGAAGCTTGATGGCACATTTAGCAGCTAGATACGTGGGGACATCTGTTTAGCTTAAAGAGACGTCAAGGAGTGGTCCCTACTATCAAACCAAGATCGTGCTGGGCACGCAACCAAAAGTAGAGTCAAACTGTCAAAAAATGACCAGTTATTTTTTCCAGACGTTGAATAGGGCAGGAATGTACAGTACATGCAGTAAACAAATGAGAATAAAACGCCCTGATATCAAAACTTGTCTGATGTTTCTTTTACTTACCCACTCTTATCGTTTAATAGAGATCTCGCGTATTAGAGAAGGTTATGCTATTCTCAACTGTGCTCTATTAAGTGGTGTTTACTGTAACAGGTTTTAGGACTATTGTAAAGCACTGTATTTGAATAAGGTAGGCTGTATGTGTATTTATAAGTGTAACAAATTCAATAGTTAGTTGATCATATTAATGCTGATGTCCGTTTCTGTTTCTTATGTTTTTAGCACCTGGCTGTAATGTATTGGAAGGATCAAATGGAAAGTGGATCACTGAAAAGGGTAAGTCTGTGTCTTTTGAAATATGAAAGTGATTTATTCTGTGAAGTTGTACATTTATGTTCACCACTGTACTTGCAGAGTATGTGTAAAATTTTCAGAAATTTGGTATAACCTTTTGCAGTACTGGCATATTTAATGTTGCTTTCTTTGTTGATATGGGAAGGTATATAAATTTCATTTTCATTTCTTGCACATATCTACTGAGAGCACGAACTTATCCAATGGAGTGTATCTTTTAGTCTTAATCGAACTTTTATTTTAGCGTCATCTGTGTCATCCATTTCGTTAAGCTTAACCAGGGATGGCCATTTATTCATAAACCATGGAGATGTTTTGCTAGAAAGTATTTTCCTTCCAAATAGCGGTGAAAATAGCAGATCATCAAAAGTTTATCAAAAGGATAATGGACTCTTATTTTTAAATGAAATATGTGAAGAATCAAGAATGTTTAGAGTACAGGTAAGGTGACACATCTGTGATATGCCCAACCATTGCCTGTGACTACTAAGTGTCTATTTCTTTACATTGGAATATATATAATGTTGTGAAGTTTTGCACTGACTGTAATACAGTACAATTATCACAAAAAAGATTAAGTTTTACTAACTCTGTAAATGCGTTTTTATGTATTAGATGGAGGGTAGTAGTTACCATTGTATAATTTCAATTTTGTTAACAGTTTCAAAAATATGGTTGCAAAACTGCTGAATCTCAGTGCAAGGATTGTGCTAAAGCATTGTCGTCATATTTTTGTTGTAAATCTGCTGGAAATGAGATTTGTTCAACACCTGTAAGTGATGCAACTATTTTAAGCCTACAGATTTTATAGAGAAATAAAAATATGTGCTGATAAATTTTTCGTAGAAATCATACCATAAGTGATATATCACAGGTAAGGTACCCTAGTTTTTTTATATGATTAAACATGAGATCCAAATGGCTTCTTTTTATACAACATATAAGATGCATTTTGATTCCGGCAATTACATTTACAATCCCATTTTTTGATAAAGGGAAAAGTGTTCTTCAGCATTGAAAGCAAACCTAATTCTGAAAATTGCAGCTAAGAACAATTTTGGGTACTATGCAATTAAGTGACTTGCAAAAGACATTTTGTAATCTAATCTATATTATATAATTTTTTAACTCAATTTTTTGTAATCACTCTGTCAAAGTCTATTGCTAGTTACAAAATCAATCACACACTCATAGAATATATTGAGATTAACAGTATCGTACAGGACAGTGCTGTTGGACAGTAGTGGACACAACAAACAGTGCTGCTTATATTCTATTACCTGTATTTATTGATGATTGCTTGTCCTAACATTGTTTAAAAAATTTTTTAGAAAGAGAAAAATGTTGAGACTATTGCAAAACCCTCGTCCCAAACTTCATCTCTCTCTACAGTTGCTATGATGGAGTCATGTTTGATGAAAAGTGATTTATGTGACTTACCCTTGATTTATAAACAGTGTACATTTGATGCAAGGTCCAAGTTGTTTTTTATGTTACTCATATAAACTGACTGACTTAACTTGATCAACTTTATTGAATGTTTTTGTGAAAATTTATGAAAAACAACAAAAACTATCATACTTCTTGTTTTTACCAAACAATTTTAAATGTAGTATACCTTCAGAAACTGTTGGCAAAGTGGTATCCATGTGTTTATGAAACAACAAAGTAATATTTTTTATGTAGACTAGATAAGGAGAGTAGCATTGAGCCATTTCTGTCATTGTGTTTGGCTGATCCAAATTTTCCATCATTTGTTGGTCTCGTAGAATCAGCATTGAAAAATATCATTGGAGAAGCAAATAATAATGAAGTGGAGTGAATAGGACTGTGAGCATTGGTTTATTGTATATTGCATACTCTTTTGTGGTATTGAGCTTAACAATCTCTCAGTTACTTTTCCTACGGTATTGGTGGGCATTTAAATAAGGAATAATTCCAATATTTGCTTCTTTTGTTATTGTTTGTTTGCAGACCTGCATTATTCACATGATAATATAATCAATTGGTTGTATACAAGTACAGTCGAATCCGCTTAATTCGGACACCGGATAACCCGGACAACCGCTTTATTCGGCCAAAATGCTCGGGAACGGAACAAAAGTAAAAATTGAACGTAAAAAACTCCCGTTAATTCGGACAATTCTCCGCTTAATTCGGACACAGGTTCGCAATTCCTATCGTTAGGTTATGACACAATAAACAGTACTTCGTTCGTTTTAACACAAGATGCAATTGCATTATGAGTGATTATGGTGAAACAATGACGATCGATGCAGTAACAATCGAAAATAAACTCATATAAGGCCGTGCCAGCTTCATATTCGCTTTTACTTCGGTACAATTGCGTCCATCTTGTAGAATAGAATGGTACAGAAAAGTTTAGCAGAGAAAGTGAAATTGCTCACTAAAGTAAACAAAGACGTTTTATGCGATCAGTGCCTATTACTGCAGTATAGCGCAGCTGCAATTCATTTATTACGCAACAATACAGTATTTTAAATGCGTTGTCTGCCTTTACGCATGACCATGAAACGAACAACTGATTTTCCGCTTAATTCGGACAAAGCCGTTTCTCCGCTTAATTCGGCCAAAAGTGAGCGGAACCAAAGTGTCCGAATTAAGCGGAGTCGACTGTACTAACAAATATTTATTACTTTACAAATTACAACGTTACTGCCATCCAAAGTCACACCCAATTTTTTTGAAAAATGCTTTGTTAAATGGTCTGTAAAAATTTCTAAGCTGCAGTGAAATTGCTTCAGGCATTGGTTTTGCTCCATTGCGAGTTCGTCCCTTATTTTCACCTGGGCAACGAAAATCATCAAAAATTGTTTCAACATTGTTGTTCAATTGTGACTCAGATAATGGTCGATAACAAAAGAAATTTGTCTCAGGGTTTTTCATAAATTCTTCGTGGAGCACTAACTTTGGAACTCCGATAAACTCTTGTATTTTTTCCAAAACTGGTCCAGGGCTGTTTAAAAATTCTTCACCATCAATTATCATTAAGTTTGATGCATTATAAATTCTAAGCCATCTCTGAATGTGGAAGAAGTATAGTCCTGTGCTAAGCAGTAGGGCTGCTCTATCCGTTATCATAAACGATGACAGCTTTTTTTCTAGCTCTTGATCGTTATCCATTGTTGAGGATGTCAACCAACTCTTGGTTAGGTTTTTCATTTTGGGAAGATAATGGTCGATGTATTCTTCAAATGTTTCATATTTGGCTAAACTTTTGTCATTGTAAAGTTGATAACGAATCCTCTGTTTAAACGTTTTTGATTGCATTAACTCATTTTACATTATTAACGTTTTAAATCTACTTGTACATAATGTACCTGATGAATGTAGTCTGAAAATACTCGTGGAGTGGGATCGCACACCATCAATAAAAGTTTCGCTTCAGGCAAAATGTTGTAGATACGCTCTGGTAGTTCAGATGGTGGGTGCATGAAGTAACTTGGCGTCTTTTCTATTACTTTTTCTCGGTCATTAACATAAGGAAATAAATTTCTGTATATAAAGGTCATGTATGTTAAAACTTTTACCAGAGGTTTGTTGGATAGAAAACAAATAGTATTTTTATTTTTACAAGTGACATGTCACGTTTCTTATTTGGTCAGTCTTACTTGTAATAACCGATTCCCAAATCAAATTTTTTGTTAAAGAAAAACGTTTCTCCCACTATAGTTTCTCTTTTTCCTTGGTTTGGAGGCCTGACCGCAGGATTAAGCAACAGGAATTCAAGGAGAGATCCGGTACCGCACTTTTTGACACCTATTCCTATGATATCTGGAAGTCGTTTAACTTCTTTCTGCAACATATTTTGTAATGCATTTTGTCATTGTCCTAGGAAATACTATCATCTGTCTGTACGTCGATGTATGCCACAGCCCACCTTCATACTTGATCAGATCTTAACTTTCAAGGCACTGAAGGCAATACTAACAGATGATCACTATAAATTGCCGCTATATAATTTAACTTTTATAACATTACTGTAGTTTAACTTATAAAAATGCATGGAAAGTAGTAATGCACCTCCTTATTACTTTGTTTATAGTCAAAGAAGTTCTTTTTTATTCTTTCCCTTTCTTCCAACTTTTTTCGAAGATCTGAGAAATATAAAGCATAAAGATGTGATTTAACTATACGTAAAATCCTGACCGAAACATCTTTAAAAATCAAACTCTGCTTACCCATACTCTTTTTCGCTTCTGCATGTGTATCCGGTTTAGCTGACCACACGACCATAACAGCGACTATATTAACTGCAATAAACGCTACGATGAAGGTCCTTGGTTTTCTAAAAACCTTCACTATTTTAATTAGCTTTTGTAACATAATTGTCGACTATACATGTACCGCTTTGCAGACGTATACAGTGTTGCTACTAGCTGAAGCTGATTTGTCAAAGCTTGCTTCAGGCGTTTTGATTACAATGCTATGCTAAAATTCAATTATTAGTCAAAGCTTGCCGCTGGCTGTGACGTTCCCCTTTGTATACCGCACACTAACTTACAAATGGCAAGTATGTTTTTAAGTTGGTGCTGCTTACTACATCAACAGAAATTCTGTTGATGTAGTAAGAAGATGGAAATTAACGCGTTTGTTACGCGCACCTTTCTTCAGACTGGTTCTGGATAATGAAATTCCTTCTCATTACCATTAACCTTGATTCAGCATTGTAAATTTGTAGTGAGTAATTAAAAAGCGGTGCTGATCAGTGAGATTGGTCTATTCCTATTGACAACTAAAAATTTACGATCGCGAATTTAATCGCCTTCAACCGATCAATGAATTATAATTCTGTAAACACATAGGCCATAGGGACTTGCGTACGCAATTAATGCATCTCCAAATACTTAAAACATGAATAAGGTATAATAGCATACTGCACAGTTAACGGTATTATATATAAACACATCAATTATACCAATATCTAGACAGATTAATATATCGGATAGGCCTATACAGTTTAGATTATTAGGATTTTGTTGTCAAGCTAAAATCGTTATTGCACATAAAGTTACATAGGCTCAAGTCGCGTGTATATCACATTTGCTGAAAACAACCGCCACTGAAAATGATAGAGGATCAATGGTAGGGATTTACTATATGTAATGCTTGACTGTTCTACAATAGTTTATTTCGAATTCTATTCTAGAATGGTTTGAAACTTAAACGTTTAGTTTCGTGTGTGAACTAAAAATCGACGGCAAACCGGCAATAAAATAAAACCAATTCCTGAGATTCGGAACAAACATAAAAATTGGATTTGGACCTTTTGAGATTCAGTTCTCAAATATTCGTTATTCTGAAGCAAAGTTTTTCAACCTTTTTTGTCATCAGGCACTCTTTGCGTTCAAAAAAATTGTACGCCCCACCATAAGTGTCGTATTTAGGATTGCGTTGAAGCCAAGGGTCGACCAAACGTTTTAAAAGCTGGATATGAAATTCCAGCAAGTGCAAAACGTTTGGGTTTTATGCCGCAAAAACGGCTTTTGAACGCCTGCAAATGAAATGTAAATTCCACATATATACATACAATAGCCAGCTATTTATGATGTACGATTTTGAAGTGCCGTATACCTGCTTGTACGTTTTTCTCAGTTATGTTATGGCTAATAATAATTGGTCGAAAACAAGGGAATACGATGAACGAAAAGGAATGAAGATATGAAAAAGCCTATGTCCCCCAAACATTTGGTTTATGAGGGCATTTAAAACAATTGGGTTAATCATGAGAGGTGGCAGTATGGACCTTCCGTAGTACGCTATTGAACAGGTGCACAGTTGCTTTGTCGCTCAATTTCAAAGTGAAGGTTTCAAAAAGTGATTACATATTTCTTCGTTACAATTCACACACTTCACTTTCGCACACCTCACCAAAATTTCGCCAGACCCCACCTTATGAAACACTGTTCCAAAGTGTATACATCCATAGTCAATGGTGAATAGAACCGCGTACAAACTTTTGTTAAACTACCTAGCAACATGTTGTTAAGATTTGCATAGTTGAACTGGCATCTCTGACATAATAGGCCCACCGTCAAGTAAAATTCTTTACATAAAGCAATCATTGACGTGACTAACTACTAGCTAGAACAGTAAGCAGCAGGTGGGATAAGCAAACTTAAGTCAAGTGCATGACCATGTCTTGCATTAGTTGCTTCCTTACTAGACGTTTTCTACTCAATTTTTGAAAAACAGAAGCTAAATAGGCCTAATAAAACTGTATATAGTTTCTGAGGCTAGGCTTAGACTACTTCTAGCTAAGGCCACACAATGCACATAAAATTTGCTTAATTGAAAATTCCCCTTACAATTAGTATTCCGTTACCGAATAAATATAAAAAATATTGGATAAAACCACCACTAAATTCGCTGAAACGAGTCTGGCAACAACAACTTTCCATTGATCTGATATGCGCTTGAACCATGATAGAACACCAGCAACCTTAGTGACGTCACATCGTCCGATACCCACACAGTTTTTTTGAAAATGGGTTCGCCAATAACTCATTAACGAAAAAAGATTAGAGAAATTTCGTTTACATTTTCGGAATCAGCGTATTTTTATCCCATTTTCAGAAAATGGGTTGAAAACGACTTCAGTTTCCCTTTAAATTGCTTGCACTAAACTCTTACCGCTTATCGAAGGTTACCACAATTTTATTAAGGTGATTTGGAAGCGGCTTCGAACGATTAATGTTTATGACAGTTTCGTTTTGTAACTTATCCGCCGCCCTCGGATTTTTCCTTCATTATGACAACTAATGTTTGATCTTTCTATGTGATAAAAGTTAGTGGCCGTACCGATATTAGTATGGGCCTTGGTCAGACGGAGAATCTAGATCCCAGAAAAAACTGCAAGAAATATCGTCATTGCGAAATACACACACAGTCTATAAATGCTGGAAAATCTTTAGTGTAGCACGATGCAGTACCAAAACAGAAAAAGAGCAGAGCTTAATATTTAGAGGTGCCAATGTTTAGAATAAATTATTAATTATCAATTCAGTTGAAAAAGGTAAATCACACAAATGCTTCTCAATACATTTGAGATCTGAAGTGCTGTTGAGGTGAATGTGTACAATTGTGAGTGTTCTTCTAACATTTGTTTTATGTTTATATTTTGTTTGATTTATTGTTGTAACATTTATTTTTTGCTCATGAGGACAGCCTTATTATTCATTTGATTTGTCATAGAATCTGGAGCGGGAGACTTCGATAACCGTAAGGTCTTTGGTCGCATCACACCAAGCAACTGTTAAGTTGTGTAATTTACTTTTTATTTGAATGGCGAAAATAAATTCTCTCCCTCACTATTTGTACCTACTCTATTTTGCGTTAATAACACGTGTCCATTTTTAATCGCGTGCTACCAGTCAGTTTGGTTTGCATTCTGCGGGCTGTTCATAATCCAATGCCAAGAGTGGCACAATATAGGAATATATATTAGGAAAGCGATCTTTAGATTTTCATATCAAATCAGGCTATTTTAATTGCTACCACCAGCGTAGTAGGCCTAACTCTGAAATATAAAATTATAGTAAGCTACATCCTACATGGGAAATTTCTGTTCCCAATTCGGATCAATTGCATTTAAACTTTCCCACATGGATCCGTCTCTGACTCTGTTGAAATCGTCGTATCGATTCGAGTCAGTTGACCCAGCCTGCTATAACTAGGCTATGGATCCCAAGCACACATTTTAAGCGAACGGGCTTTATTACCCTTTTTGTCACGTATTTTTATTTGCGAACAGTGTGCTAACCTTGCTGCTTTGACCATGTCGATTAACATCGGTGGTTGTGGACACCTTGTCAAGAAAGGAAAAAGGCCAGCGTAGGTTTACTTTTTATGATCGGTTTTCAAACTTTACTTTCTTTTTGAGTCCATTGAAAACCTACGAACACACGCGATGCCCGAGCTAGGGTTAGTTCGGATATCAATAATTTTTACTATCCGGATAACGGATATATCCGTATATTTGGAATTTATCTAACCGGTTAACCGGATAATAACTGCTAAGTGAAACAATCGATTTCACGAGGTTTGCATGAAAAATGGATTGTAAAATCATTACACAGTTTTATTGTAGATCTACGTACACGCGCAGTACGAGCGAATACGAGAAAAATCACGCAAATTTAATGTTCACTGCTTCTGCAACGAAAGTAACGGCGTAGATCTGCAACGGCTAGATTAGAAAGTAGCCCCAAACTGGAATATCACTTTTGAAACGTTTAAATTCCATCTCTTAAATTTAGTCACTTCAAACTAGGTTGTAGTCAAGGCTTTTCAACTGACACTTCACAGACTTTACCTTGCCATGAGAATGCAGTCTTCTATTAAAAGAATCATTCATTATGCTTTCTTTGTGACGTGATAATAAATTTCACTCGTGCATTTTACGAGTACCGTAGTTGAAAGTATAAGACAATAGAAGTGTGAACAAAGGTTTAATTGCGCTCAGCGGGAGTCAGCCTCTACGTAACAAAGAATGTTCAAACTTACTAAAAAGTGTAAAACGCATTAGCAACGATACTCTTTTAGCCGGTTAACCGGCAGAATTATATCCGGATATCAGATAGAAAAAAAAACAGCGGTTAACTATGGAACGCCAACGCCGCAAAAATAGCAAAGTGTTAAATTGAATCGCAAGTATGCAATTTATGTATTGTTTTCATAATTTGATTGGAAGGTTTTCAAACGTAACTTTATAGATTCAAATCACGAAACAACAAGCCAAACGTCAAAATCGGCATTCAAACGGGCTTTTCTGTGATTGCTGTTGCACGATCCATATGCCAATTTTCAAAATGGTTTCGCAACATTTACAATTACACCACAGTTTTATAAACTTGATTTTTTAAATCAAAGCACGACATTTTAAGTCAGATATAACAACTGCAAAGCAAACTGGCTGTTGGCAAGTTACAATGCCTAATGGCAAATGGTATTTTCTTTAATCGGATTGCAGTTTTGTTAATCACATGTCGGTTTTTTGAATCATGTAACTTATACCATGAATTATAAAATGGCCAAATGATTGGAAATTAGTCTTCGTGAATTAAAAATGGGCGAACCAATTTGCAAAATACATACGTGATTAAACAAACATGCATTCCTAAAAGCACTAAATGATTCTATAAAAGTACGTATGAATCGCATAACGTCTTCATGAATTGCCAAGTATAGATGGATCGGCAAATGTATAGATGATTTGCCAAAAGTGCATGAATCGCTAAATGTACATGATTCGGTAAATGCATGCATGAATCGCCAAATGTACATGATTCGGTAAATGCATGCATGAATCGCCAAATGTACATGATTCGGTAAATGCATGCATGAATCGCCAAATGTACATGATTCGACAAATGTATGCGTGAATCGCCAAATGTACGTGATTCGACAAATGTATGCGTGAATCGCCAAATGTACGTGAATCGACAAATGTATGGATGGTTCGTTGTTAAAGTGCGCCGCGCCAAGTGTGCAAAAATGTCTCTATTGGGGAAAAAATGTCTCTCTTGGGGATACCAAGAAGAAAAAGGGATTTTGAGAGAAGACAAAGTTTTCTGAATAGCCTATGTTTCGGGCAGGCCGAAAGTTTACCGTGTACCGTCAGTGCAAAATACTTTGCGATCAGCAATAAGCGTAAGCTTAGTTTTGTTCGCAATGAAGAATGGGATGTTTCTTTAGAAGTTATTTCAACACTACACGCGTTAGGTTATGTTCTACAGTCGACTCCGCTTAATTCGGACACTTTGGTTCCGCTCACTTTTGGCCGAATTAAGCGGAGAAACGGCTTTGTCCGAATTAAGCGGAAAATCGATTGTTCGTTTCATGGTCATGCGTAAAGGCAAACAACGCATTTAAAATACTGTAGTGTTGCGTAATAAATGAATTGCACCTGTGCTATACTGCAGTAATTGGCACTGATCGCATAAAACGCACAAGAGTACGAGTAAATGAGTACGCATAAAACGCACATTCTGAGCCGCTTCCTCTCTGTCTTTAAACCTCGTCCACGAAGCATAGTCTCTTCACGTTGTTCACGCAGATTTGCATCATTTTTCTGCCAATATTGCAAAGTACGTTTTGATATCCCCACCAACGCAACTAACTGCCAAACTGTCAAGGAAGCGTCGTCATTTTTTTCTTCGTTTACTTTAGTGAGCAATTTCACTTTTTCTTCTAAATTTTTCTGTACCATTCTGTTCTACAAGATGGTCGCAATGGTACCGAAGTAAAAGCGACTATGAAGCTGGCACGGCGTTATATGAATTCATTGTCGATTGTTATCGCATCAATCGTCATTGTTTCACCATAATCACTCATAATGCAACTGCATCTTGTGTTAGAACCAACAAAGTACTGTTTATTGTTTCATAACCTAACGATGTAACGATAGGAATTGCGAACCTGTGTCCGAATTAAGCGGAGAATTGTCCGAATTAACGGGAGTTTTTTACGTTCAATTTTTACTTTTGTTCCGTTCCCGAGCATTTTGGCCGAATAAAGCGCTTGTCCGGGTTATCCGGTGTCCGAATTAAGCGGATTCGACTGTATTTGAAATGTGATTATTAGGGCAACCAAAAGTCAATATGGTCAATTTTTTTTTACCTGCTCAGAATGCTATGAAACAAGCACAAAACAAATTTCAGCTTTGTACGACGTGTGGTATAGAAGTTATTAGGTGAGATAAAGTCAAAATGTTACGTTAGGTCAAAATACGGTCAAATTGTTTCGTTAGGTCTTTTTTTTAGGTCAAAATCTATTAAACTTGTAATTTTGTAACCATTTTGTAATATTATTCTTCCGTTTTTCTCTTTTCTTGTACCGCAAACAATTCCAGTCCCGCAAATTTTACTTAGAACCAAAGCCACAAAGAGAGGGAAGGCTTTTCAGCGCGTTTGGTGACGTCACGATGTGACGTCATTGCATTTGAAACTGCAAGTTGTCAATCTTAATACGCAGAAACGAAAAAAAAGTCAACACTAGAAAAGCATTTTGTCATTTTTAAATGCAGCTTTAGATTAGAAAGTTGCTGTAGACAGTGTAGAGACTATCAGTATAGCGTTTTTCAAAATGAGGTCAAAATTTAAACTTTTTAGGTCAAAATGAGGTCAAAATTTGCAAATTTTAAGGTCAAAATTTAAAATTTTTAGGTGATCGCAAAGTATTTTGCACTGACGGTACACGGTAACTTTCGGCCTGCCCGAAACATAGGCTATTCAGAAAACTTTGTCTTCTCTCAAAATCCCTTTTTCTTCTTGGTATCCCCAAGAGAGACATTTTTTCCCCAATAGAGACATTTTTGCACACTTGGCGCGGCGCACTTTAACAACGAACCATCCATACATTTGTCGATTCACGTACATTTGGCGATTCACGCATACATTTGTCGAATCACGTACATTTGGCGATTCACGCATACATTTGTCGAATCATGTACATTTGGCGATTCACGCATACATTTATCGAATCATGTACATTTGGCGATTCACGCATACATTTATCGAATCACGTACATTTGGCGATTCACGCATACATTTGTCGAATCACGTACATTTGGCGATTCACGCATACATTTATCGAATCACGTACATTTGGCGAATCATGCATACATTTGTCGAATCATGTACATTTGGCGATTCATGCATACATTTATCGAATCATGTACATTTGGCGATTCATTCATGCATTTGTCGAATCACGTACACTTGGCGATTCATGCATACATTTACCGAATCATGTACATTTGGCGATTCATGCATGCATTTACCGAATCATGTACATTTGGCGATTCATACATGCATTTACCGAATCATGTACATTTAGCGATTTATGCACTTTTGGCAAATCATGTATACATTTGCCGATCCATCTATACTTGGCAATTCATGAACACATTATGCGATTCATACGTAATTTTATAGAATCATTTAGTGCTTTTAGGAATGCATGTTTGTTTAATCACGTATGTATTTTGCAAATTGGTTCGCCCATTTTTAATTCACGAAGACTAATTTCCAATCATATGGCCATTTTATAATTCATGGTATAAGTTACATGATTCAAAAAACCGACATGTGATTAACAAAACTGCAATCCGATTAAAGAAAATACCATTTGCCATTAGGCATTGTAACTTGCCAACAGCCAGTTTGCTTTGCAGTTCTTATATCTGACTTAAAATGTCGTGGTTTGATTTAAAAAAATCAAGTTTATAAAACTGTGGTGTAATTGTAAATGTTGCGAAACCATTTTGAAAATTGGCATATGAATCGTGCAACAGCAATCACAGAAAAGCCCGTTTGAATGCCGGTTTTGACATTTGGTTTGTTGTTTCGTGATTTGAATCTATAAAGTTACGTTTGAAAACCTTCCAATCAAATTATGAAAACACTACATAAATTGCATACTTGCGATTCAATTTAACACTTTGCTATTTTTGCGGCGTTGGCGTTCCATACACAATAGCCCTACAACAATTGCTAGTGTTTACCTTCTACTTCTGCTGTTGCAAAATGCCGGTAACAAACCTTTCTATTGCTGATATACTAGCAGATTTTTATAGTTTCTTGTTAACCCAACTAAAGTGTTATAAAATAGTAGCCTAACCCAAATCTACCTTCTAATCTCACAAAACCTTAAATAGTCAAAGTCAAATTTTGCATGTCCTTTCTCCTAAGCGCCTATCTTTAACAACAGGCTGCGTGACCAACTTGCGGTGAAAATGTCACTCTCTAATTAGATTTACGTTTTTTATATGCAAGCAAAACTAAATACCATTTTCGCGGAGTACAGGTTGGTAACCGCTGCCTAATATTCTTCACAACATGGCGCAACTTGCACTTCTGAAGACTAATACATGCAAATAAGAACAGAGCAAAATGACTAAAAAGAATGGTGAGCATTAAACTTACCAATTTACACAGCAACTTACAATTAATTACGTAATTGTGTATTGGCTTTTCTCTAAAATGGTCCTATGGTGATGTCAAGCCTTGTTAGATGATATACATGTTGTCATAATCAAAGCATCTTGCGCAGCAGATGTAGCATTGATGACACTTCAATCACATTTAGAACCTCGTTGCCCATTATAACATAATTGACCACTTGGTGTTGACAAAGGGTAATAGAGATTGCTTTCTGCATTCAAAGACTCTGCGCTGTCGCTACCGGGAACAGTCGCATGCAACAAAATACAACACCTGAAAAAGATTGTAACAGGTACTTGATGATACCTGAAATAATACTGTAGCAGTATTGATAATTCTTGGGTAACTTGGTGAAAGTATGCCAGTTTATCGCTTTGTACTACAGTACAAAAAAAATAAAAATATATTTGTTTCGTGATTTTGCATAACGAACTCTATAGAGGAAAGGAGTCGTTACCTTCGTTATTGCGTAAAAGAATAAAAACTTGATATTGAAAATGCCTGTCCAGTATAGGCCTAACTACAACCAATTATAAGTCCGGTTCACCTCATGATAAAATGCTTCGTTAAACGGTTTATAGAACTTTTTTAACTTCTGTAAAGTTTTGGGCGATATTACCTTTCTGCCGTTTCGTGCACGTCCCTTAGTTTCGCCTAAACAATACAAAGAAGTGTTAGGTGCAGCTTCCGTTTCTATTAACGTTGGATTTAAATGTTGCTCGGTCAGTATTCTGTAGCAATAAAATCCGGTAACTGGATGTTTAACAAAGTCTTCCTTCTACACGAATATAAGAATTCCAAGGAAATCTTGTCTTCTTTCCAATACAGAACCAGTATTGGCTATCATGTCTTTCCCGTCAATAATTAAGAGATTTGATTCATTGTACAGTTTTTCCAAATTTGAACGTGACAAGCATAAAGACCGGTGCTTAATAAGGTTGCCTTTGCGTCATCAAGAGAAAGATTTGTTAACACACTTAGTGTTTTTAAGTCTTCACCGTAGCTTGTGACACAGTCTTTAGTATTTCTGAATAATTCTTGCACTTTCGGTACATACTTCTTGACGTACTCATCAAAAGTCTCGTATTCGGCCATCATCTGACCTTCACCAAGTTCATAACGTGTTCTCTGAAAATGAACAAGCAATGGCATTATGCATAACATCTAAGCTAAAGCTTAATTGCTTATCGAGATAGAAATTACCAACATCGTTACCAACAGCGAACAACACTTCGAACATGAAACGGCAATCAAATTAAAATATACAGTTCGTATGGTGTAAGCTGAGTTTAAACAAGTTGCAGTATTTCCAGCTTAAATACAGTACACCCACGTCATGGACATAATCAGAGAATTCTCTTTTTATTGGTTCACATAAAATTAGCAGTAGCTTTGCATTGGGGAACCATTTTCTTAATCCGTGAAGGCAATTGAAATAGTGGAGAGTCAAAGTATGCAGGTATTTTTTCCATACCCCACTCCATGTGATAGCCTATGTTTCAGGAAAATAAGCTCTGGACATATAAATTATATATACAGTAAATCAGCAAAGTTAACATGCTTGACTGTTGTATGCGATAGGATAAGAAACAAGTTAACTGTTTTGTTTAGTTGTAATACTTACAGTAGTAAAGGACAAATAAAAATCTTGCCTGTAAAGTGTTAACGTTTTGGCAACGAGAAATAGACATGACATTACAGCTATATATTAATTATTATTTGATTATATTGCTGTTTTATACAGTGTTTATATCATTTATACTACATTGATGAGCTGCATTGTGATATTTGCATAGTTCTATTTTTGTTGGTTCATATTTTGTTTGCAAAATACTACAAACACATGGAAACAATTACGACTAAAGATTATGCAAGCGCAGCACTCACATATATCACAGTTCAATACACAAGCTAGTTTGTTAGTCAAGCTAAATAGTTGTTAGTTGCCAGCCAAATTAATGTTGTGTATTTGTTAACAAGCTAAAGTTACGTGGATTAGGAGTTTTAAGAACTAAATCTCAGAACATGCGCATCCAGTTTTTGCATAATTTCTTAATACTAAAAACCAATTTTCGTTCACCTTTTAATGCCTTCTTTGGCACATGCAGATCAATTTGATTTCTCATTGCAAAACCAAGCATTGCTTGTGTTGGTTGTTTTGAGTTTAACTGCGACTTGCAAATGTGATAACTGTAACGTCACTTGAACCACCAATATTGTAGAATAACTAAATATTCTGTATTAAGCATCCAACTTAATGTATAAGCTATGTGAGTCTGAATGTCAGCAGTGGCAGACATGGGTTTCATGATATGTGATGCTGAGAGACAAAGTGGGCCAAGAAAAAACTGGCCAGATATTTAGTTTTGCCGATAAGTTTGCAAAATTATAAAGAAAGTTAAAACAGACAACAAATGAGTTGGCGGTGCAAAAAATTTTTTTCATGAAACGATTATTTTCCTTACTAGTCCAGTGTTTAACATTACCACTTGTCTGGGTCCGGCGGAAATGAGGTCTGCTATTGAGTGTTAGCAACATTAGGCCTTGATTAATTGCCATGAAATGTGTATGCTGCTGGAGGTCAATTTTTAAGATGCAACACATCTTACATGCCAACAAATTTTCTAAAAAGACTCTTGTAAAATGCCTCGTTTTTCCTGTTTTGCTGGCTTTCTAGCCTACTCATAGAAATTGAATGAATTATGTAAACTGTTGATCAAATAAAAAACAAAAAACAATTTGATGTGAAAAAAAATTGGAAAAAAAGCAATATTATTCTTACATTTTTTTATTACACTAAGTACTTTCAAAGCATAGCAGAAAAACAATAATGAAATTTGCTCGATATACCTAATATAATGCACTGCATAGCCCTTTTGGATCAATGCCTGACACATGATTTAGACAATGATTTAGACTTCGATTTTAATGATTAAATTATTCACCTGCAAAATTTTGGTCCCTTCAGATAGTCTGGAGTGTTAAAGAAAAGCGTTTCTGAATATACCTCAACTGGTAGCTTGAGTAGAGGGTGGTGATATAAAAAACTAACTATTGAATCAGTTCCACATTTCTTCACGCCCATTCCAATAGCACGAGGTAGTTGTTTGAACTGCAAAAAATCAAGATATAAAAAACTTAACTACTTCGACTGATTTAAGACTGAAATATAAAACACAACACTGAGTGTTACAAGATCATAAACTACTTAAATTTATATAAATAGAAAAATAAATTACCAGTATACTTATTCACTACATTTACCAACCCCAGGGTATTTTTCTTATAATTTGTGATTTCCTGCATTTTTACTTCTCTTGCTTTTAGTCTTGATTTATATTCTTCAATCTGTGTGGTTCTATGCTGGCGTATGTTAGTTGCTGTTTTTAAGACAAAATGTGTTTTATATAAAAATGTAAAATCATTTGATGGGCAGTTTTCTTGCTTTAAAAAACACCAGTCAACGACATGAGAGCAATATTAACTCATGAAAACTGAAGAACCTAACAATTAAAATTTACAGATTGTATACCGTTATATATTTTATATAACGATTTATATATAAAGAATTTATATTGAGAATATTCATTGATTCAATGCAGTCTAAACAGCTTTGTTTACTCATTGCATACACCGATTATGGTCAATTTTAGAAAACAGTCAAACTTCAACATTTAGAATAAAAAACATTTTACAAATTCGCTAAAAAAGTTGCTGATTTAAAATGATAACTATTCATTTTAACTTTTACCAGTTAAAAATGCCCAAACACTTTATATTAAAAATAATGCAAACCACAATGGAAAACTTTTATTTATAAGTGATGTCATGAATGGTTTTGAAAGCTCATAATTAATTAAATTATTTTCTAAACCACCCCATTGTTTAAATTGAAACAAAGATAAGAAAAATGATTAGACCTCATGCTTTCGCCGAAAAATATTTTGACTTGACTTAGGCATCATGCCGAAAAGTCACATAAAAATATAATTCTGTTAAAAATATATGCAAAAAAATGCAAATTGCAAAAAAGGAGGATATTTGGGCATTTTTTAGTGTCTTCAGAGGACAATTCATTTTTCTTTAGAAAAGAGGACATATAGTAGCTGCAATTTTGCGCCCGTCAGTAGTTCAGTAAGTAATCCTGTCAACCAAAAACAGTTTAAGGTGGCGTCAAACACCAAAAAATGTCATAAAATCCTTGTTTGTTTTATTATAACTTACAGTGTATTTACTAAAAGACTGATTACTCAAAAAATCCTCCATGGGGTTGTCTGAAATTTTGCATGTCAATTTAGTATGCTTTGGACTACCATTCCATAAAATGCCATCACAAAACCACGATTCAAACTTTTTTTACAGAGGCGCAAAATAAACATTAGAATTTTTGGTCTAAAAACACCAATTTTAGTTACTTTCATGCTAACTTTTAGTTTAATTCTGCATGCGACCTGGGACATTGAAGCACGTCAACTGCTAAGGTAACTCCCAGGCTACAAAACAACTCCAACCATGCTGCATTCTGATTGGTCTAAACATCTTAAAGATCTTAGTTTTAATTGTTTGAAGCCTCCTTAAAAAAGATTTAATTAATTTTATAAGCTCGTTAAGGTGGTTAGGTAGGGCAACAAAACAAGTTGCAGAATATATTTAACCAACTCAAAATTTCATTTCAAATTCATTCTTTTATTTATGATAAAAAGACTTTCATAATGTTTATGAAGTTTTCCTAACCACCTGACTTAATTTGTGTGGTACAGTACGTCAATGATAAAATATTTGCATCAAATGCATCCTTTTTGTGCATTCATAGATACACAGATACAACGCTGTCATAAAAACTTTGTTTTAGCCCACAAAATGAGTGTAGGCCTAAGGCGTTCGATATTTATAAACATCTATGTAGGATATTTTGCTTGGCTGAAAGGTTCATAATATCGCATTCATTTATTTGCATCCATACGCTGAACTATCGTGTAGAAAGCAAGGCTGTGTTGGCCGAACGGCTCATTATTATACACAATTGTGAACGCGTTTAAAATTTCTGAACGCGTTCGTAATAACTGAACGAGTTGGTAATTTGAGGCGGAAACCAAGAGAGTTGAGCAACCGTAAATGGATTAATTCGATAAGCTGTACAATCCATGACGCTGTACATCCACTTAGTAATTCCAAAATATTTATTTCCATGAACTATGTTTTAATTATCTTAGGCTACAGTATTTGATTCACATAAACGAATGGATGGAATGGGACATGTTTGCCAGAAATAAAACATACATGAACCAAAGTTTGTAAAACGTATTTTGAGAACTACAGTAATAAATAACTTCAAACCTTTATATCCATTTCTTTTAGTTATCACGTCAACAGCATGGCGTCCAATGAGTATAAATTGGCAGTGTGTTGACGACTTGCAACAGCGTATAATAATTACCCGTTCGGTCAAGACAGCGATGTTTTTTACATGATAACTCAGCGAATGCATGCAATTTATGAACGCGTTATTATGAGCCTTTCAGTCATGCAAAGTATCATACATACGTGTTCGTAAATTGCGTACGCACTTTGTGAACGACTTTGCAATTTACAAGCGAGCTGAATAAATCCAATTCTGACGCAAATGGCTAATCATATCGGCCAACATCAGAATCAAACAACAGTTTTAGACAGAGTTGTTAAAGGCACCAGGCTTTTCGAGTCCGACTCAGATTCGGGCTTAAGTTTGTGAAAAGTGTTGAGGATGCTGCAAAGTTTTTTACAAAGTAATTATTTAAGAGTAGCCTAATGATTTATGTCGTTTTCAACTTAGCAACCAGTTGTTTTTCATCGCAAATATAATAGCCCTAGCAAAGCGCGTATGTAGCCACTTCTATTACAGCGGTTATAAAGTATTTTATTGCATTTATACTCTTTGAAGTCTATATTTCTTTGGCTCAGTTGGTAGGCTATATATTACTGTTTTGATCCTAAATCAGTCTTCAGCCATCCTGTTGGTAATATATCGGTTATCTTTAGCCTGTATTTTCGGGTCCGGGGCTTGTTGAGACTTGAGCATTGGGTTCTTTTCAATTTGTGATTTGAGGTGCTTAAATTTGAGTGTGATGAAAACCGTGAAACAACGTGAGTGTGAAAGAAAGTAAGAGCAACATAAAGAAGTTCAAAAGTAGTTTTATTCTGAAAATAGGAAACATTTATTAAAACTGAAAAACAACAGTTTCAAATAGATTTAATAAGTTATCTTTTTTGAAAAATGTTTCTGTAAGGGCACAAAAACCATTATATAATGAAATATACCGGCAGGTTAACGTATACCATCGGGTAAGTTTGAAAGTCGAAGTCAGTGCATACGTTATCGCTCAGCTGTTTGTAAAATCAGAGCACTTTTACTATTAGCCTCCAGCAATTTATGAGAACCGATAGCTGCGTTTCAGTCGTAATTTTTTTTGGTGTCGTAGATTTTCTATTATAACCAGCAGTTGTTTAGGCGGGGCGTCCCGTGTGTTGATGTAAAACGATGCGATGTCGTGTAGTTAAAACAAAGACCGTTTTATTTGTAACTATTTTTTTAATGTTCGCCTCCATGGCTATCAGTTTTTCAAATATTTTTTCAAAGACGGCTTTCGGTACTGTAACGGGTCAGTATGAAGACGCTCTCAACGTAAGACAAATTGGAAATCTTGTCTATGAGAATATCAAACATTCATCGAACGACAGCGATTTTTTGGTAAAGACAGGAGTAAACACAGTGACTCCTGAACACCGAACCTCAGCTGGCTCATTATTAGGCTACAAGCACACCTACTCAGGTAGCCTAACCCGAGACCAAACAACTTTTAAAAATATAGGCTACAAGAAACAAAGTGAAAAGCAAATATTGGTATAGACGTATTTGAAAATTGGTTCTTTCTGGTAGTAGGCCCTCTTGAACAGGAGGCAATATCGAAATAACTTTTGTCTACTTGGCAAGTTATTTATTATAGACTATAGAGGAAGTGCGAAACAACACCGTAAAAAGAATTTAAATGCTGTTGCGGTGCCAGCTTTTTGGTGTGAGTTACGCCATAATGCTTTAAGGTAACTCACAGGTTTTTGTATTCTGCAGAAACCCTTCAAACAAGACTTAAGGAAAGAGAATTGAAGATACAGGAAATAATAGGCTTTAAACAAACGCATCCCGGGGTAAGTACAAGAAAGGTCTTAGGCTATACGACAAGTATAACACTAAAGAAATAAATATCGATCACGAATTTTGACCTGTCTGATTGTCGAACAAAGAACAATGGATAATTCAATTTCAGAAAAAGCTAACGAACTTAACTTCAACGCTTGGTGTCGCTTATAAGAAAGGAACAGAACCATTTGTATCAATAATAGTTAGTCGCTATGTTAAACCATTTTATTATCGTAGATAAAACAGCTTCCCAAGGTGATAGGAATTGGTGTAAAGAAATGCGGAACAGACGGCGTCATTCGCTTTTTAGGACATCATCCTTTAATCCAAATTCCATGGCAGGTTCAATCGGAAGTCAATTTTTTTGGAAGCAGGAACGTTATAAGGGGACGAAATGCTTACAGGTTTGACATTGGACAGTATATACTATATATCTTTTAAATTTAATTCTATAGTGTAACAAACTATTCATAGACGTGTATGCTGTGTAAGCTACAGGTTGGTGTACAAACTGTGTGTACGATTTATACCTTTTTGCTATTAATAGGTTATATACTGTATTTGTACATTTTTGTAACATATCTGGCGTATAACGGCAATCACGTTTTTCGAACGCTTTGTAAACAAGACCTTATTTGTTTTTGTAAAAAAAAATTTGCGCGTCAAAATTGGAAATACTTTTCAACATTAGCCTGTAGTATACCTGCGCTTGAAGAGTGTACGTAGCTGCTGGCGTACGCTAGCTCACTAAAGTTTAGTATTTGCAATAGTCGTCACAAAAAACTCACTAACTTGCAAACAGGAAAAGCGGAAATATTTGGCTTTGGGGTTTTATAACGCAGATGGCCATTGAAATCAGGCAAACCTTGTAGACTTAATGTACTGTATTAACGTGAATTGTTTGCCCAGCATAAACCAATTTACCTATATACATGAAAACATTCATTCTGCTAAACTTATGGCCTACAGCTAACTACGTCGAGCGCAGAAAGCAAAAGTACCGGTAATCAAATACCATCCCAGTCGGGCACAAAGACTAATGTTAAACTGTTTACAGAGACGACTTAGTTAGATCACTGGTGCACGACCTTAAGAGCAGAATAGTGACCTAACGTGTCTGTATAGTCTAGAAACACGGTATAGGGCCTAAAAGCAATGGGAGCATATAAATCACTTAAAATACACATAAGTTCTTTTCTCGATACGTCCTCACAAAGCAGGGCTTATATGCAATCTAACTGAAATGAAAACTGAAACTGAAGTGAAAATGAAAATAAGTTGTAGCATGCGGAAAATCTTGCGACGATTAGGTATATAGCTACTACAGTATATGGCGCAATTGACTCTTTGTACCTGATACCGCGACGGGTTATTTTATGTTTATGTTTCCAGAGCCTATTTTCCACCAACAAACAGGATGGAATTGGGAATGGAAAAGACTCCGACTTATTTCAATCACCCAGATCTTTCCATACCTTTATCTATCAAGAATATGGTACCCATGGCAAAGTTGTTATTAATCGTTTGCG
Source organism: Clavelina lepadiformis (assembly GCF_947623445.1). Classification (NCBI taxonomy): domain Eukaryota; kingdom Metazoa; phylum Chordata; class Ascidiacea; order Aplousobranchia; family Clavelinidae; genus Clavelina; species Clavelina lepadiformis. Next base: position 5,433,335 of record NC_135241.1, on the reverse strand, counting down.
ACCCTACAATGAGAAGCTTCTCGGATTACGTACACGAGGTGAAGGTCACAATAATCCATAATATGCATCTTTAACTAGGTTACAGTATTTTGTTTTGACCGGCACCAACTTGTGTCGAAGCGCCCAGCACATGCTTATGAGGTGATTGTTGGTGTTTCGTATTTATAGAAAACGCGAGATGACCTTTTCAATCGTCGATTGATGGCGAAGTATGACACATTTGAAGATTACGTCAAGGATCAATTGCCAAAAGCGCGTCGGTTGTTGAAACACATAAAAAACAACCGCACAAGTTTCAAAAATGATTTAATAACACAAAGCGTTCTTGGACAGCTATTATTTAAAGATCCCGCTGCAGCTTTAATCGGCACTGGTCTTTATATTTATCACATTCAAAGATGGAAAAAGGTCTATAACGAGTCAAATCTCTTAATAATTGACGGCGAAAACTTTAGAGAAAACACTGGACACGTGATAGAGCAAATACAAGACTTCATCGGGATTCCTAAACTTCTATGGAAGGAAGATTTCGTGAAAAATCCAGACACAGGATTTTATTGTTATAGGAAACTAACTGAAAAATATTTAAATCAATCATATGTGGAAAATGAAGATGAATTCAGAGCTTCGTTAAAATGCTTGCCAAAAGGTAAAGGTCGGACAAGAAACGGAGCAAAACACGCATCGCCTGAGACGTTAGAAATGTTAAGACAATTTTATAAACCATACAATGAAGCTTTTTATGACGAAATTGGTCGAAAATACAATTGGATTTGATCGCACTGTGCTAATTGCTCAATGTATGGCGAGATTGTCAACTCATCTTAATTGTGTGGTATGCACAGAAACACGGAAATCTGTAAACCAACCCAGAGCGGTGCAGCTTAATTTGTTTACTTTTACGGTAAAAGAAGTAGCCAAAGGTTGTGGTGTTATAAACGAATATCAGTTTCCTATAAACAACATTCGTTCACAATGCAAAAACCTGCTGGGCTAAAATCTTATGAAGAAATACAGAACGATTTAACAGTGTTCAAACAATAACATTTATCGTGACAAGCAAAAACGTTATGACATGTAATACACAACAATATAAAATTCTTTGACAGTTAAATTATAAGGTAAGCAATATAGGCCTAGGCTAGCCTAGCCTAAAAGTTCCGAACAATATTGTCCTCGTTAAGCCTAAAAGCAGCCAGCTCTGCTTTTAAAATGCCAAATTATGCCCTAAGGTATCACCAAGATATTTTTGTCCTCGTACTGAATACTACCACTGATAGCCTACGGCAATACAAAGCAAAACACAGCGCCACATTTTCACGCGATATGGTTATAAACTACAAAAAGGTTTTACTGAAAGCGAAATGTTTCTGCTGGGTGGTAAAACTAAACGGAGGACAATTTTCCTTGTAATAATTCTGATTATGTCAATCTTAGTTATACTGCTGAAGAATGAAGAAACGTACGTCGTAGAATCAATGTCAAAGTTTGCAAACTCTTTTGTTGAAAACAACGCTAGGTATCAGCATAATGAAAAGCAGGACATAAAGAATTCTTCAACTTATTGGAAGAGTCAGAAAATTTTAATGAAATTAGCTGAAAAATTATACTCCACGGCAACCTCAACAGCAATACAAGATAAATTCGAAGATAACCAATCAACAACTGAGACAAAAAACGACGCATATGCAGGTGCCATATAAATGCCAAGACAAAAAAGCTCTAAGTGCAATAATCATAGTGCATAATGATTTAATAATTATGGAAATGAAAGGTAACTGTCGTGTAGCAGACGGCCATTGCCGGTGTGTTACACCATAGATTCAGCAAACGGTGATAACCAAACTTCACTTGCGTAAATGTTTTCTCATGATTTATAATAATTATTAGTCACAGAAAGATGTGATCACGTTAGATGTTGACTTATAGGCCTAACCAATTTTTTATATATTTGTCAAACCGGGAAACTATTCTGTTGTTTTTAACATTTTAAGTCAAAATCATTCAATCTTTTATGTGCAAAAGAAATTTTTTACGTCTAAAAGTATACCTAATTATCACTTTGTGTATGAGCTTCTTTATTGCTGGTCTTTGACTTGCCTTTGCTAAAGTAGGCTACATAGCTCGCAAGCCCAATAAGTTTGGCTTCCTGTAGAATCTACAGTGTAGATTAAGTAGATGGTCACTGACGGTTTACAAGAACTGGCTGAGACATCTTTAAAGCTCTGAATCCCAGCCTCTTTTGTTTGTTCCGCCTCACACAAGTGGGTCGTGTGCCGCTGAAAGCTGACCAATTTCACCTGATTGACGTACCAACTGTGTGATTTTTTCTAAACTAAAATATGTGCGGCAGCTAAAAAAAACTTTTGGGGAAACATTGACTTAGGTGATACATGCTATATGCTTATACATTTACTTATATGCAAACGGTCCTACAACATAGCCTATAGGTGTGTGATATACAGCTTGCGGGCCAAGATGCGGCCCATATAATCTTCAATGTGCAAGTAATGCTCTTTCTAAAATCTCCAACAAAATTCTTTATTGTCTTTGTTACATTTCTATGAACTATAACAGACTTTTTGTGGGTTATGCTCTACAATTGTTTACCTCTTTAAGACTTTAGTTACAATGTCACTATTAGTGGCCTATCATTAACCATTGTTACAAGTTAATTTCAGGACACAAGATGTCAAATACAGTAAATTACGCCTATAGGGGTGACAGATACAGGAAATGTTTCAGCTATATAAATTATAACAATAAGGTTCTTCTTAGAATTTCTAGATAGTGTATATTTGTAGCCTACATATAAGCTACAATTAATTGACTGTCCGGACCTCAGACTTTACATAGCTTTTCAGCTTGGCCTTCAACTTTGCCTAAAACTGTGGCACGCCCCTGACCTACAAATTGTCTTGGCCATGTAACCATAGGTTTTCATTCAATTTGGTACAATTTTATTTTTTTGTGGCACAAAATTTTAGCTATCTTGCAGATAACTTCAATTCTCAAAGTTTAATTGAAAACACAGAAGCTCTCATTAAAACACGACTCAGAGAAAGAGAAGCAAAGATTGAAGAAATATATCACTTCAGAAAAACGCACCTCTCGGTAAGTGCAATGGTGTAACCAACGTAGGACAAATGCTATATAAAGAAAATTAGAAAAAGTAAGATAAATGTGTATTACTTATTTTCGACTTTAAACATCAACAGCCAAAACTAGCTTTGGTTTAATTTTAACGAAAGCAAGGTAAGTCTGCATAGCCTACACTCAGAATAGTCTAAACCGTTTTTTTTTTGCATAACCAACTTGACAATATATTATATATAAGAAAGAAACAGATAGAATATTGCATATGTAATCAAAGAATATTACTTTCAATGTTTTGTCTGTCGCAGTTAAAACACCTTCCCAAAGTCATTGGCATTGGCGTAAAGAAATGTGGTACCGGCGGCCTTATAACTTTTTTAGCAAAACATCCTTTAATCAGAATTCCGAAGATTCACTCGGGGGAGACGTTCTTCTTTACAGGAAATGAAAGCAAAAAAGGGCCATATGTTTACAGGTTATGATTGCCTACTTTTAGTGAAAAATTGTGTTAACTAAAGATTATTTTAAAAGAACAAAAAATAAATGCTAAATACGTACTTTTAACCGAATGCAAATACCTTCATTAAGGTTAGTAAAACAGTAAGCTATATAAGTGAAAGAATTTGAACAAAAACTACGCTTTTTGAAAGACATGTGATAGTATCTGGCTTTAAAACCATTTTCCTTAGTATAGTGTAACTTTGGTATATGGTCGAAGCTGATTTAGTATACATACAGAAGTGTTGTAATAAGCAGGCCTACAACGACAGCTTTATATAAATAAACAAAATAATACTATGAACATTTTTGCAACAGTTTGAACAACAGTTTGAACAACAGTTTGACATTTTCCTTGATTAACAGGAGCTATTTTCCACCAACCAACAAAATGGAGTTGGGAATGGAAAAGACACCGCTTTATTTCAACAGTCCAAACATCGATTTAGCTTCAACCATGAAGAAAATGGTACCTAAAGCAAAGATACTGTTAATGGTGTGTGACCCAACAATGAGAAGTTTCTCTGATTACATCCACGAGGTGAAAATGACACATGAAACGATCATTAGCAAGCGCTTAAATTGCAATGTTTCAGGCAATAAGGTTGACGTTTTTTGTAGGGCGACCAACATCCTGATTCTCCAATCGGAATTGTGACCAAACAAAATACTTTTGAAGAATTCATCGACACATACGTGCCAAAAATGCAACTGTTGCTGCAACAAAGCCATGATAATCACACAAGCTATGGAGATGATTACAAAACACAAATAATGCTACGTGGCCTCCGCAAAACAATTCCGGAAGCAACCTTAATAACCATTGGTCTTTTTATTTATCATATCCAAACCTGGAAAACGTTCTACGACAAGTCAAATTTCTTAATTGTCGATGGAGAAGAGTTTATAAAAAACACCGGAGCCGTAATAGAACAAATACAGGAGTTTCTTGGGATTCCTAAACTCGTTTGGAAGGAGGACTTCGTTAAACATCCTGATACCGGATTCTATTGCTATAGAAAACTGACCGAAAAACATTTAAATGGATCACACGTGGAAACTGAAGACGAATTGAGGACTTCGTTAAAATGTTTGCAAAAAAACAAAGGTCGAACTCGAAATGGAGCAAAACATGCATCACCTGAAGCTTTAGAAAAATTAAGCCAGTTTTATGAACCTTACAATAAAGCTTTTTATCAAGAAACGGGTAAAACCTATAACTGGCTGTAATCACAAAGCTTAAATATATTTTATTAATACATGAAATGGTTAGTTTGGAGTTGGTACATTTTAGTAGGAAAAACGTTATTTATTAATTTACTGCTGCCAAATTACTGATTTAGTTGTAGTTGTACTTTTTTTCTGTAAATTGTAGTTAAAGTTTTGTTTTGTTATTTCTTTTGAATGTTGAATACAGTATTTGAATTTTACCTATTTATTCTAAGTAAAACAAAAAAGTCACAGAACGCCATAAATTGAAACATATTATTAGGATGGTAGTTGATCAACTGAGTGACACTTCATTTGAGTGACAGCTCATTTGAGTGACACATTCTTTTAACGTTCATTTGAGTGACAAATAAATCATGCTCAACTGAGTACCTTTGAGTGACACATTGGCGAGTACTGTTCAAACTACAGTAATGGTTGAGAAATGAGTGGCACATACGATATAAATGCAACAGATAACATGGTTTCCGTTGCTCTTCACACAAATACAACGGAAACCATGTTATCTGTTGCATTTTGCACAACATCACACCAACGCAATAGAAAACATGGATTTTTGGAGTATCAGCCAACTTCAACAATCGGGTCTTGCTCGTACCAATAATATCCAGGAGGCCTGGCATCGCCGGTTCAATGTAATTGTCAACAGATACCACCAAAGCATTTTCAAAGTAATTGAAGAGTTTCAAAGCGAGCATCGTAGAGTTTCCCAAGAACTCTTTCGCCTTGAATATGGTGCATCGACACCATTGCGCCGATCGCGTATGACAAGGCAAAAAGAAACCCGCATTGGAAATTTGTTTTCCCAGCAAGAAGACCTTCTACAGGAAGTATTCTACCGCCGAATTGCGCGTAATTTGAAGATCGAACCAACTGCGGAACTAACAGAAGAATTGGACGAGATGGTTGAGGATTCTTAGTTGTTTTTTCTCTAAACTTTGTCTTGTGTGTGTTGTCATCTGTGCACCTACTAATTAACAGCAACTGCAACTTAAACAACAAATGTCAATCTGTCACTCAAATGAATTACACACTCCTTACCAATGTATTACTCAAATGAATTAAAGAGTACTTATCAATGTGTCACTCAAATGAACTATAATTATGTCACTCAAATGAACTGTCACTCAAATAAACTGTCACTTAGATGATATACACCCATTAGGATAAAAACCATAAATGCGTTTTCGTTATTAGCACGAACTATTTTTTATTTGCAGTATATCTAAGTTAACAACTGAACTGCAATGGAAAAAGCGCATTCACTCTCTTCTACCGTTTTTACAAATAATATAGATAGGCGACGTATAAGACTCATTGTATGTGAAAACGTTATAGGTCAACTATTTACTGGCTCGTGAGCAATCGTATACCGTAAATATACTTTACGTAGAACGTGGCCAAATCCAAAGGTGGGTAGATTAATTCACCGATATCAATAACACAGGAATGATTTTTATTTGAAGTGTAAACATTTTGAAAGATTTGGATTGTATAAATGCATTTGCAGACTGTAGGTACATTTGTAGATGAAGACCGTTGCTAAATTTTAATATCTTAATTAAATTGCAGTTTTGGCTACCGAAGACAAAAACCTTTTCTCAAAATTAAGTTAATGTTTTTTAATTGTAATGCAATGCTAGATTTGTGAGTAGGCCTAAGTGCTGTAATTACATTGATTTTAATCAAAGTATATAGACCTATTAACACATAAAATCCAGCGGGCAACTTTGGGAACCGTTACAGCCCATTCCCCCCAAACAAACATGTCTGGATATGCCAATTATGTTCACTTTGGCGGCGCTGCGCACTCTAGCGACAATAATATAATGAAAGAATAATGAGAATTTCCAATCTGCATTTGATGTGACCGTTCATGATAGTGGTCCATTTAAAGCAATAATAAAGCCAGACCTTGCCTATATAAAGACCATTGTTGTTCAAAGCGACAAAGTGAAGTAAAGTGAGGCGACACTTTTAGGTAAAACTTAGTCGGTAACATGTTTAAATTCTATTATGCAAGATTAACCCCGGTTTATTTCACGAAATGAGGCATTTACTTTCATAAATTTTCTGGGATTCTGGCACAAAACATTTATGATGATAAAGTATTCATTTAACAACATACTTAATGGGGGACGTACTTAGCATATATGCCTCGGTAAAATTTTTCCCCGGCTACAAACTTAAAAGGCTTAATCAAAAGTCGGCAAAAAATAAAGTTCTGTTTTTAACCATTTAAGCCTTATATTTGATGATTACTATGCCTGGTAGCAACCATAGTATATTTATTAAAGTAAGTGAGCTGTATGGCTCTCAAGTGCTAAGAGATTTACGGAAGTACTTGTCATTGGGTGCAGCCATCATCCGACATCGAAGCCATCTATTCTTTAACCACGAATGCTTAAGACGAAAAGTTCTTTCAAAAAGTCTGAAAATCAAATGTCCGGTAAAGTCCCACGAAGGTAGGCTTTTAGCTCAACGTTTTGGGTTTATTGTTTAAAACTTCGGATCCGATTCTCACATAAACGTATTGCGGAATGTGCTGTCTTGCAAAATTCGTTCATAGTCAACTTGGAGAATACGGTTTCGGAAGGTATGATGATGAAAATAAATAGTTATTCTAATATGAAAGATGACAATATGACATGTAAATTGATAAGCCTGCTTAAAGATTAGCTTGATAAACTTATGACGGCGCAAGTTCGAACGCATCGATCAAATCCTACTACGTCCAAGAACAGATGGGTCGTTAATCAATTTGATGAAAAGTTAACTGGAAACCAACTTCAGTTGTTAAAGTCTGGCATGAATTTTGCTATTGCTCTAAATGAAACTCCTACTCATCAAATTTTAGCTTATGTTGAAAAAGGTTTGTGGAGGTATATTTATCTAAAAAGTTGCCCATTTACTGTATATTCTTTGAAAAGACGACAGAAGAAAGTGAACAATAGATCTTTTTTCCATTACAGTTTGCTAACTTTAGATTCATCGCAAATCCATCCGTATATATTTCAAGAACGTAAACAAAATTTTATTTTTGTTATGCTGCACTTTACGGCGTTCGGTGTGTCGGTTATATATGGTTTTAATTGAATGCATTGAAACCGATCAGCATAACGCAAATTTAACCAGCACACAACAGAAGAGGTGGCTTAATGAGTTTATCTGCAGCAAATTTAAAAAAAATTTCATTGTACTGAAAATAAATAACTTCGCATGTTCTATTTACAATGTAATTGGACATATAATTATAATTGAGTTTTGTGATTATAGCCAGTTATAGGTTTTACCCGTTTCTTGATAAAAAGCTCTATTGTAAAGTTCATAAAACTGGCTTAATTTTCCTAAAGCTTCAGGCGATGCATGTTTTGCTCCATTTCGAGTATGACCTTTGGTTTTGCCCAGACATTTTAACGAAGTCCTTAATTCGTCGTCAGTTTCTACGTATGAACTATTTAAATGTTTTTCAGTCAGTTTTCTATAGCAATAGAATCCGGTATCAGGATGTTTAACGAAGTCCTCCTTCCAAACGAGTTTAGGAATCCCAAGAAACTCCTGTATTTGTTCTATTACGGCTCCGGTGTTTCTTATAAACTCTTCCCCATCGACAATTAAGAAATTTGACTTGTCGTAGAACGTTTTCCAGGTTTGGATATGATAAATATAAAGACCAGTGGTTATTAAGTTTGCTGCCGGAATTGTTTTGCGGAGGCCACGTAGCATTATTTTTGTTTTGTAATCATCTGCATAGCTTGTGCGATTATCATGGCTTTGTTGCAGCAACAGTTGCATTTTTGGCACGTATGTGTCGATGAATTCTTCAAAAGTGTTTTGTCTGGCCACAATTCCGGCAGGAGAATCAGGATGTTGGTCCTTCTATAAAAACATGAACTTTAGCAGGCGTGACGCTGGTTACCAGTTGTCTGCAGGTTACTTGTTCGGTTAACCTACTTGTTCGCAGTTAAATGTTGTACACATAAAAATACTTTCTTATACTTGTTGTAAAAGCTACGATTTAAAATAAAATATAAAAAGTTGTGGTGAATTCAACTAAATTGATATATTAATTTATTATTGTTCATTTGCATTTATGTTAATTCAATAAACTATAAAATATCACAATAAATTTAAAAAAATTAAGATAAACTCCAGTAATTTTGAATCAATTTGTATGAAACAAAATAATGTTTATAAAAATTAAAATAAATTACGATAAAGATTTGCTGCCACTAGTATTTTATATTAGGTATAATTTCTTGTGGTTTATATATACTGTTAATCGTAAGCAGTAAATAATCGGTATTTGGCCTCGGTGGCGTTTCCCGCATAGTTGGTGTTGGTTGGTTTTGGACGATTAAAGGGTTTATGGAAATCGGCCCCTGCTAACATCATTATTTCATATGCATTTTGATTAATTGAGTACCATTTAATTAAACCAGTGTGTAGGTACATACGTTTTGAATAAGTAGGCTAACTGAACATAAGTAACCACGGAACTGGTAACCGTAGCTTCAACTGCCAATGAGTAACCGGGAAATCAATAATGAGCTTTACGTTTCGGCTAAACAACTGAATATATAAGTAGCTATATAACCAATGAAACCGGTAACTATCTTCACTCTGGTTCAACATTATTGCCTGAAATATTACATCTTAAGCATACGCTAATGCAATTTAATCGCTGTATAGGTCACTTTCACCTCGTAATTGTAATCGGAGAAACTTCTCATTGTTGGGTCACACACCATTAACAGTATCTTAGCTTTAGGTACCATTTTCTTCATGGTTGAAGCTAAATTGATGTTTGAACTGTCGAAATAAATCGGTGTCTTTTCCATTCCAAACTCCATTTCATTGGTTGGTGGAAAATAGCTCCTGTTAACCAAGGAAAGCGGTTTTAAAGCGAAATACCTGGTGTCAGTAAGAAACGTCAAATAGCGATGTTTTTCCCTTGTATTTTAAACCAAAACTTAACGAAGATATTTGCATTCGATCGAAAGTGCGTATTTAGCGTTTATTTAAATAATGTTTTATTATTCTTTCGAAATGAGCGTTGACAAATAACATTTTTCAATAAAAGTAAGCAATCATAACCTGTAAGCACGAGGTCCTTTTTTGTATTGCTCGCTTACAAAGAAAGACGTCTCTCCTGAATAAATCTTGGGAATTCTGATTAAAGGATGTTTTGCTAGAAACGTTATAAGGCCACCGGTACCACATTTCTTTACGCCAATGCCAATGACTTTGGGAAGATGTGTTAACTGCGACAAACAAATAATTGAGAGCATAACATTTTTTGATTATATACTGTATGTATTTATGTAATATTCTATCTGTCCTTTTCTTATATATAGTCAAGTAAGTTATACAAAGTAAATTTTAATCTATATACTGTGTACAGAACCTGCAAATGCATAAACATTTTGATTAACTCAGGAATGGAGTGCTTGATTTCAAAAAAATAATTCGAATACCCTGTGTAAGACGATTCACTATACTGTATCAGCCACAATAATTCACTGCCCTGGAAATCTCAAACCACCAGGAAGTAGCCTTATGATAGTTAATAACTTGCGATTGGGAACAAGTTTTACAGTACAACATGCAAATGCAATCGATTTTCGAAAATGCATAGAAAAGAGGTGAAAGAAAAGAGAAGCTTTCATTTACTGTCATGAACGCGATTACGCTCATTTTTTTGTCAAGAGCGTGAGTGCAAGCGGCGCTCGATTTTTCATAGAAGAGGGCTAACGTGGGCTGTGCTATTTTTGAACGACTGCTGCCCAGCTCTGGCTGAGTGTAGGCTGAGCAAACTGACTTTATATTCGTCAAAATTCAACCAAATTTAGTTTTGGTTGTTGATTTTAAAAGTCGGAAATAGGTAAGATATATTTATTTTATCACTTCTAATTTACTTTATAGCCTTTCTCGGATATTGTTTGTGCTTACCGAAAGGTGTGTCTTTCTGAAGTCATATATTTCTTCTATTTTTGCTTCTCTTTCTTCAAGTCTTTTTTTAGTAAGGGTTTTTATGTTGTCCGAATTAAAGTCGTCTGCAAGATCAGTAAATGCACCTGCCGCAGCAAAAGAAAGTTGGACTAAGTCGAAGCAAAACCCGGTGTCATGGCCAAAACAACTTGTAGAGCATAATCCACACAAAAATCTGGTACAGTTCACAGAAAACAAATAAAGGTAGCCTGTATGATAAAGGCGTTTTTCCTGACGAGTTTAAAAAAAATTTGCATGCATATTGAAGATTATATTAGTGAATCCCATCTTGTTAACTTTGTCGCAAACCGTCTTATTAACTTGTGCGTAGTGAACAATGTGATGCAACCAACAATTGGATTTGTTATAAGTTATTTATTCATGATGTTATCTGTGAACGATAAATAAGTTACAGGAAAAAACTTGCGAAAGTAAAGTTTGACTTATCAACGTTTACTGAATCTATCATATAATCCGCTGCCGGCATCGCCTGCTATATGTGAAATAATTTTTGCCTCCATAATTATTAAATCATTAACTGCACTTTAAGACTTAGTGGTTTTGGGTAACGCTTATATGGTACCTGAGTTTGCGTTGTTTAATGTCTCAGTCGTTGATTGGTTGTCTTCAAAAATACCTTGTAATGCTGTTGAGGTTGCCGTGGAATGGATTTTGCCAGCTAATTTCCTTAAAATGTCTGGACTCTTCCAATAAGTCGAAAAATTCTTCATGTCTTGCTTTTCACTATACTGATACCTTGCGTGGTTTTCAACAAAAGAGTTTGCAAACTTTGACATTGATTCTACGTCGTACATTTCTTCATTCTTCAGCAGCATTACTAAGATTGATGCAACCAGAATAATTACGAAAAATATTGTCCTCCGTTTTGTTTTACCACCCTTCAACATTACGCTTTTAGTAACATCGTTTTGTTGTTGATAATAAGCTTGACGCGTGAAAATGTCTCGCTGTAGTTTGTTTTGTATTGCCGTAGGCTATCAGCGGTAGAATTCAGTAGGTGATGGCGTCAGCAAGATCTTGGTGTGCCTTGGGGTGGTAAAAACCGATGGGGCAACATTACATGCTTTAACACAGGTAAGTCGTATTGGCTATTTTTATGTTCGATTAGATTTGGTTTTTAAATTAAGTCAGAGTCATCGTTCCGTGGGTTCTCCGCTAATATACATGGCCCGGCTTTTTTCTAGACAAATTCGCGAGCACTTTTTTGAAGTGGCAAGTAGCGTGTGTTTATAGGCTGGTTCAGAACTATTTGACACATATATGTTTATACAAGAGATCTGCCGAACACGAACCTAAGCCCGAAAGCTCGACACAAGCATCACCGCTTTCAAGTGTTTTTAAGAGGCCGACTTGTACTCTTTGATTTATGTTATGCGAACGTTGGACTTTTGTGCAATTAACCCAAAAGTATTAATGTTCTCAGAAAATGTTTTTGAAAGTAACCTAAAGGTCGAGATTAAGTTTCTTACATGCTACAACTATAAGTTCACAAATGTTTTGGCTGCATTATTCCCGCTTTGAATCACAAGTCTGAAGTTGTTCCAAATATCATTTATATCATACATCACTTAACTTTCTCATCATTCTTAGATCATGTACTAGATAACTAGAAGGGAAGTCTTTAAAAAGCAACAATTAAATTATATTAATGTATCGAAGGGTTTGTTTAAGCAAAAGTAACATGAAATTTCTAAGACAGTACTAGAATTGCTCGCTCACTGGTTCAATAAAAAATGCTGTTTTGATCCCACGCTATAGGCTACATAAACAAAAACCTGCACTGCCAAACACACAGTATATGACATTGCAGCACTTTAAATTATTACAAAGTGCATTATGATATAAACGTTTTAAATAGGCACCAAACTGGTATTGTATTTTATGTCAACAACCTCAAAGTTTAAAACTGTAATGCAAGGATTTTGTATATAGGCTACATACACTTTGTGGCCTTTGTTTCCAGAAACCTGGTTTTACTAAACTTTTACATCACGCTTATATCGAAAGACTGAAGCTCTGCGCCATTAGGCTCTTATAGGCTTGTTCAAATCCGGGGCGTAGAAAAAAAATAAATACAAGGAAAATTAAATCTCTTTATTCACTTTCACGTTCACTTGTATCGCCCTCTTAATACCGCGATTGCTACAATATTACAACTTTCGTTTGTATGTTTGTTTGCACTTCGTTTTTCCATAACATTTGTTGATATACTTGCTCTCATCTGTATAATTATTCAGACTGTTTCCGAAAAGAGTAGATTTGTTAACAATCATAACAACCGCACTAAGCTGAATGTTTGCTGAAGCAAGTGTGTAACCAACAACTTACTCAAGACAATGGACGATACAGGATGTATACAAAATTAAAATTTATTTTCTGATATGTAAGAACTTGATTAATATTTATCTCCTTACTAAAGTAATAAAATATGTAGAAAATGCATCTAACTGCGGAAAGCGAAATTAAATAATAAAACAAATACATTTTTAAACTAAGCTATTAAAATACATATGTGCATCAAATGCATCGCTCGTAAAACAAGCAAAATTTAAAGTTGCGTAAAGGTTTCTCAAGAGAATATGTAAAGTTTTTATCTCTATTTGAAAAGTTTTAAAGATATATAAGGGTAACCTTTTTCGTCTCTATACAAGGAAGAAAAGTGTAATAAAACACATTTGTCTTGAGTTAAAAAATAGTATAAGGGAAATTCTTATGGTAAATATTAACTTAGTTGGAATTAAATTATTCAAAGCACTTTAAACCATCAGCAAAATGGCCACTCCCCCAAGAGTCCACTTAGCCGGTTTTTCTTTTGTTTTCAAATTGAAAGTCCACACGAAGGTAGGCCCACGCATTTTTGTTTTGTACACCGGGCAAGCGTATATGTTTCTTGTTTCTTGCTTGTCAACCGGTATCGCCTGTAGCATTAAATACATAACCATCAAACAAAAGGCGCTACTGGTGAATACAGAATTTGGCAATAGCGTCAGCCCTTTGCCCTGATGAAGTTAACCTAAATGAGTTAATGAAACGTCGGCATACAATAAAGTTCTATATTCATCAGTAGTACCTTGTATTTTATGATTAGTATGCCTGGTGGCATCCATAGTATATTAAATACATAAGTTTTTTTGGTACATATGTGAGTGAAAGCGGCAGAAACATAAAATCTACCACAATGTTTGAAAACTGATAACGGTACCTTGATAAAGATAACTGGCATCGTGGGAGTTAAATCTTTCAGAATTCCTTCTGAAATCAACGAAGTTTGTGTGTCCCAGCGTGCACCTATTAGAAATATTACATGAATCAAGAGAAACTTTGCAAAACAATAAGCGTTTTGCTGTAGTTGTCATTTGCCATTGAATAGAAAATGTCATTCAGCAAGTTTTTCACATGCACGTACCTTCCATGTACAGACTATGAACGTAGGCACCTTCACGTGGGGAGCTGCTAAAATCTTCCTTATTTTTCTTTGTAACATCACATTGTAGGCACATTTTGTCGAGAGGCCACTCGTTTTTACGTGCCATTGCCTGCAGAACAAACACACAATGGTCAAAGAAACTACACTTTCACTCCTGTTAACGATGTAAGTGACTTCAAAAAATTATTGAAATGTTTAGCAAATTTTGTTTAAAAAGTGAATAGGCTAATAGTTAATTTTGTAAGCCTATATTTATGCTACGCTAACAACTCTGCTCATGTTTCAGAATCGAACAATTTTCTGACCTGCATAATAGCAGTAAGAAAACTCTGTGGGTTAAAGAAGCCTCCAAGCCAGATCGCTGCTGGCAACTGGAAGTCTGAAGTCCAGTTTTCAAGTTCTTTAATACGCAGCAAAAGATCGACATACCTGCAATGATTTCGATTGTTTGTAAGTTGAATAAAGTAACTGATGTAACACCAAGTATAACAGTTCCGCGTTGATGCGTACCAGATTGTCAAACCGGCCATGGATGGATAGGCTTTTAGGGCCCAAGATTCCGGTACCGAGTCCAAAAACAGAGAATTGCCCAAAGCTTCCATAGCAGCGGTAATTGTAAGTTCACCTTTCAGGCCGAGATCCAATGTTTTCAATGATGATCTATTAAGGTTAAGTCATGCTATTACAACAAAACTTTGCCGCAGCATACGTATACGTACGTTCAGCCAACCATTCAGTCAACCAACCGTCCAGTCAACCAAAAGTCAACCAGTTTTTACAGTAATATGTTACGTACGTTACGTAATATGTACGTACGTTCAGTAAATTGATCAGAACCAGTTTTTACAATTAACGCTTATTTTTCATTTTAAGGTCAAAAATTTGCGCAAGTTGGTGGGTGACAAAAATGGTTTGTAAGACTTACCTGAGTTCGTTTGTGAGAGTGTTCATTCGTTCGCATTCCTGGAAAGCAACAACTACGTATGGAGTGCGGTCGGCCGGTTCCACTTTAGACATAAGTTCAGTCATGTTAAATGCCTCGGGAAGCTTTTCAAGAATCTCATCTAACGTTTGTTTGATCTAAATAATGCGCAAAAGTTGCAATTAGTTTTATACACTGACTCATAAAGAGCTGAAGGTGTTTGTTTTTTCTAGCAAAAACCCTTTAACATCGCACTTAAGCGTCTTAAGCAAAACTGAATCTGTGTGATTATGACCTTTTCCTCTCGTGTCGGGCCAGATCCGGCGCCAGAGCTCGAATCACGAGGCATAAGTTCCAAGATGGTTTTGAAAAGAACATCCGAGGTTGTGGTCAAGAAGTCGATTTCTGCATTTGGATGCAATCCGTATAGGTATGGACTTTCCGGTGGCAAAGCATCGTCAATGTACGAATGATACCCTGCAGGAAAAACGTATATCAGTCTGACTTGACTGCTAAAAGCAGCATTGATTTTAAGCTTTATCATACGTATACAGGAATATCGTATCAAGGACAAAATTTGCAAAAAAAAATGTGAACGGAATTTTACCATCATAATCTAAAGCAGGTGGCAATGGGAATCCGGGTGCCAGGTAGATAACATTATCAAACATATCTTGGTTCATGTACTCTTTCAGGTAAGTACGGCACAAGTGACGATCCCAGTCATCAGTGATGTGACCGCCGTACATGATCTCTCCGAACAAGTATCGCAAGTCGTCCCATGGCACCTAACCAATGAAGAAAACATACTGCTAGAATGCGAGCAACGTGTAATAGGTTTAGCGCAATGGGCTTGCTGTCACATTGATGCCCAAAGAGATTGATTTACCTTCTGATTCGCCTCCAAATAATTGTAAAGGACGTTCATTGAAATAGTAAGGTCTCCCGTATTAAAGGGGTAAACTCTATTCCATCCTTGGGGGCCAAACTTTCGCCTCTCCGACACCACCGCGTGGAAGTAACACAAAGCAAAGAGAATGCTCTTAAACTCTACTTCTCTGGCACACATTTCCAAAGTGTCCTACCGAAATAAGAAAAAAATTTTGAAGTTTTTTTTAACTCTCCTTTGTTTTCTTCTCATTTACTACATATAGTGCATGAGATTTCCATGCCACAGTGCTCAGTGTAACAATTTGAAAAAAAATTGTCTATTGTTATACTGACTTGGTTAAAATTGTCTAGAGCCTTATGCAAATTAGAATGCATTCCTGTCGGCGGTTCATTAGTAATCTTGATCGAATTTTCTAAAATTCCTTGCGGTATTATATGGCTGTCTGCTGTGGACGCTGGCTCAGCGCTCACGAAAACGCGGAAATCGTTATGGCTTCCCACGCTATGTTTCTCCAGTTTATTTTGCAACGTCATCAACCATTTTGCCACCAAGTGAATGTTCTGTATAGAGTATCACATAATATTTAAAATTTCACTATTGTTACCTTACAAACCTTAGAAACCTGAACAATATTAATTGTAATGGAGGCATTTCCCATACCATTATCCGTTTGTTATTTATTAATTTTATTGATCATATGTCTTCCATCCCATTCATTTACCTGCAGTACAACCCAATGGCCCTGTTTAGCTGCTACATCTAATGCCGCTTCGGCAACCACCTCCTGACCTTGCCCTAATGAAACATTGTGGAATTTTTTGTTGTCCAGCGTGAATCCAAGCTTCTTGCCCAGCTTTTCGACGTCCTTGAGAGGATCCACACCTGCAACGAAAAACTCGGTCAATCCATTTAATGCACGGGGTGAAAAGAAATCTCGAATTTGCTGTGCTTCGTTGAATTTGCTTTAACCTGGCGATAGAATAAAGAATGTTGGTGTTTGTGGGCCAGTTTCTTCATAGGATTTCTCAAAAGGAATTCCTCTTGTTTCGGCGTATTCTGAACCCAGTTTTTCTTCAACAAAATCCCTGCACGCGATATATTTTTAAAAGAGAAAACAAACGAAAGTGCTGTGTCATGATGATGTAAAAATCTAGGATAACAATCCTACCTAACTGCGTAGGTCATTCTGTCTGCACGAAGCGCTCTCATAATGCAAAGCTTCTGAAGAGCGTTTTTGTTCTTCCATTCCTGCGGAAGTTTCTCCTTCTCGGGAGCTTCACTCTCCGCCAGCTTCTTCCAGCGTTTTGCGGAGCCTTCGATGTCACGATCCAAATTTCTAAATTCCTCCATTTCCGAGAGGAGCTGTATGTTCACACAAATCATACGGTACATTATTAATTTGTATCTGATAGAAACGAAGTAAACTTAATGCCGTAAGCAACCAATATATCGCTATTTATGTGATAATCAGTTGAATGTTATTCAAAATTTAATTGTTGAGGGATCAACCTTAATTGATCCCCAAGAAGCATTGCTGAGAAAATCAACTGGACTGGTGACATTGACTTGCGATGGGAAACGCAGCAGGAAATCCAATTCTATAGGATTGATGAGGCGTTGGACAAGAAGTACCTATAGACAAAAAGACATATTACACGTGAATCCCAACAATATATATTACAATATACGCGCTCAACACCATAGGATTTTACGAATCCCTTTACTTTTTGAAAGTATAAGCTGACAGCAAAATTTAATCCTTTAGCAACACCATAGAGGCATTACCTGGAATGCTACTTGAGCAGTGAAGATAATCTTATGCTTTTCAAACAAGCCTCTCGACGTGTAAAGGAAGGCGGAATGTGTGATGGAATTTATCAAATTCTTTACCCTGTTCTTCAAGTTGTCGTCAGCCTCAGCTTTCTGAACAGCTTTCTCGAATACAATGCTAAACGACTGAAAATCAAACCATTTCGTTTAGTTCATTGATAAATAGATAAATCTAAATAAATACTAACTCAGCTTTATTATTCAAAATGAAGACCATAGTCCGCTGAAGAGCCGCGATAGCACAGCACTCACGCAGAATCATGTTCTGACCATAGAAGTAGGAAGTGTTTTACCTTCAGCGAGAATTGATACATGGGATGGATTTTGTTCAAATCGTTCAAGATAAAGTACAAGAGAGATGCACGGGCCGCAGCAGGTCTATAGTGCTCTCTCGCTTCATTAATTTGAATTTCTGTCGTCTTTGCTTCCTTCACTTTCTCCTCAACCTCATGAGCTACAAATCAGTTAACAAGCGGCAATATCATAATAATCGGTTTTACGGTTCGTATGTAAGACAACGTCAGGCATTAACTAGTTCTAACTTTTTTTAAAAGATTTTACGTATAGCTTTCCGTACCAGTACCAGTTTTCTTAGTATCAACGTACCAGTTTTCTTTGTATTTTCCAAATTCTCAACAAGAGAGGTGTCACTCAGGAAGTCACCGGACGCAGCTGACAACCGTGCAAGGAGGTCATCCTCCAGCCTCTTTAAGGTGATCTTGAAGTCATTTTGTTGTTTTGTGAGATCCAACTAAAAACACAAAAAAATGTTGATACTATATAGAGTATGAACCCTGCCTATTTGAAAGATCAGCTGCAAAACAATTTATTTACTAAACTAGACTAAAATTTAATAAACTGTTAATAAGTTTAGTTAAATTTGTGCTGCGCGAGTTTACCTTGAGAGCTTCCAAATCCGGACGTTCCATTCCCACGACATTTGCCAAAAGTTGGTCTTCCAAACCTTCTCGGGTGACAGTAAAGTTGATAAGTGTACATTGAGCCTGCATTTCAGGCTGGTAATGTGGATTGGCAAGTTTAGTATGCAGGATCAACCGGAAAGCTTGATTATACTCGCATTCTTTGTCTCCAATCTTTATATATCTAATTAAAAAACACGTATGCTAGAATTTATTGGTTACAGTCGTGGTTTGTAACGTGGTTTACCATTTCATTTTTTTAATGCATTTAAGAAATCCAAAATAATGATCTTCGGCAATATGAGACTGTTGTACCTTCCTTTTTTAATGGTTTCTCGTCCCAGAAGCGGGCCTAAGACAGGATCAACAGATTCTTCAATATTCTCAATAAGCACGGCGTCTCCCACAGCCAAGGCATTTTCAATGGTGTCCAAGTACCTAAAAAACGGGAGAAGATTTTTAGTAAGTAGTAACAGGCCAATAACGAGGTCATAAAAGAGATTTCCAAGAATTTGATAAAATGTTGTTTCAGATGTCTCTTTTTTACCCTCTCTGACCAATCCTGATCACTTTCAAGTCGCTTCCGTATTTTTTCTTGATCCATTTAATACCCTGCAGTTGCGGATCAACCATGAGCGGCCAACGTTGACAGTTAGTCTAAAAAATAAAAGTTCAGCGTCATAAACAAAATACGAATCTACTCACTGCACGTTTTGTGTCTTTTCAGTTATAAAAAATATTTGAAAACTTGCCAGAATCGTCGCATTTTCCGTCGACATTCTGTCAGATGGCAAGCCCTCGTTATTCCATCCCGCTATATCAGCCTCGTCGGTAAGCATCGTTACAAAGTCCATATCATCAGTTGTTGGAATAGGGGTCTAGTGTGTTTAATATATAGTTACTGCTTCGGAATAAGGTTGTCTATATTATATTTTTGGACGCCAAAAATTTGTAACACCAATAGATACAAAACGATTGTATCTATTTTTAAACAAAGCTTCGGAAAACATAAAAATAGCTTTCCTCAATACTGTACTTAATACTTAATACTAATCCTTAATACTTACTTTAAGAGACTTGAGAAAAGGAAGCCATAACTCGTCCATCAGTCGCAGCCGGTAGGGTTTAGTAAAATATCCCACGTATGATACAAAAGCTGAAATTGTAAAGAACATTTATGTTGAAATGAAAGCATTATCAGCAGGTAATACTCCAACGCATATCTAGCAGGTTATTAATGAAAAAAATCCGTGCAGATTCCACTCCGTCCTATAGTTACCTGTAACGACCAACGTATTTCCAGTGAGCTTTTTCTCCTGTTCTCTAAAGTCCTGAACAGCTTGGGCCCAACGCACATTCTCGCTGGTTAGTCCACCAACCAGTCTAAACACGTCGAGGTGACATTTTGTTAAATATTGTTTTAGGTTTGAAAGCAAGCTTGCAACCTCTCGAAAGTAGATTTTTGCAACAAACAAATTTGAATTAGACAACAGATTTACCTATTGGCAAGAGAAATTGTCAGCTGAGTGGCTTCTGCTTCTTGTTGACATTTGAGTTTTGCAGCAGTTGCTTCTTCAAACTGAGCAGTTAATTCTGCCAAGTTGGCATTCAGAACCTACAGAAAAAAAAACAAACTGTGTGAAGTGAACGACGCAAATGTAAACATAAAGTAAACTGCTCGAATATACGAGTTACTTACGGCAATCTTGTTCTTAATAATGGCCAATTTATCCTGGGCTGCTTGCAAGTCCGCGGTAGCCTTAGCCAAAGCTTGACGTTTTGGTTCGACATCGCAGAAAATTTCATAGAAACGAACGATGTTTACAGTCCAAGCGCACAAGCCAGCTGCAGCAAACGACTGGAACAAAAAAACACAAAAGTCAATCCGCCGACAGTTGTAAATACTTACATTTATGCTTGGTGTTGCGATTTGTTGTAAATTTTCACCTTTCCCTGAATAAATTCGGCATCGAACTCAGGATTTTCTAAGTACGGCCGAATAGCCTTCAGGCAGTTTTCGTGGATATTTTCTTTGTCATAAGTAATCAGAGCATCCAAAAACTGATCAACCTACCAAAGATCAAAAGTTTTATCATGTGAACAAAATACTTGCATTCGAATTTATAGGATCTTATACCTTTGCCATCATAATTTTGCATGCTTTCCAGCTTTTATCTTTAGGTATTTTTCCTTGTGGAGCCATGAGCACCATCACCGCTGATACGACATTTACAACGGGACCTGGCGGTGCACCAAATGATTTCAATTCAGTCAAGTTGTTCTGTAAGAGAAAGACTTCTGTAAAAACTACCAAGCAAACTATGTTGCCAAAGTTAGTCAAATATCGAAGAAAATAACGCTGAAAAAAGCAATGGTTTGTGAAAGTTCTTTAGGCGTAGCCTACTTTATTCAGAGTATTCAGCGCATCTTGTGCCGCGAGTAAAGCAGGTTCAGCTTTGGCGAGATCGGCGGTACAATCCTCTTTCTTCTTGGTAACCTCTATCTCAATCGCAGTGACCTTTTCTTCCTCGATATCAGCGATTGCCTTCTCTTTGCTTACTTTTTCCGTCTCAACGCCAACAACCTGAAGCCATGTATACCAATATTGGTAAACTGTATAGTTTGCGACGTTATGTTCACAGTAATTCAAACTGCCTTTCATGCAAGGAATAAAAGCAGACCTGAATAAGCTTGTCTGCATCTTCGTTCTTTTGCTTCAGTTCTATCTCCTGAGCCGCAAGTTTTGCCTTTAAGTCGTCGACCTTTGATAGAAATAAAGAGACATTTTAAAGAAACAGAATATTTCTTAAGTAGAATTATGTTTCATTCGCAGATATTGTCTATACCTGCGCAGCTGTGCTTCGTAGCTTTTGCAAACCGTTTTCAAGACGTTCAACCGAAGCTTGCAGCTCTGCGTTCTTTTTAGCCAAAAGTGTTTCGTACAGCTTAATTTGTTCCAAAAAGCTCTTTGGTGTTGTATAATTATACCGCCTAAAATTAAAAAATTTCTTGTACTACCCATGTAGCCAGGTATTGACATTGATTCGATGTAGATTTTGGTATTGCCTAAACCGGATAAATTTCTGTCTTACCTTTCATTAACCAGATAATCTTTTCCTTGTTCGTTGACACTCATGTGAACGTATGACATGAACTGGCTGATTGATTCCCTTTCTTCTTCCTGTGATAAAGATGACAGAGTTAATGACCAGCATCAATGCATTTGTTTATTAATTAGAGAGAATGTTGTTTGATTCCAGTGTAAGAATACAAATTTACTTCAATATTCTCGATTTCCGATAAGAATCTCATGCTGACGGACTCTAAAGCATCTTTAGGCCACTCGTGGAACCAGTCAATTGCCGTACAATTGACGACACCAGGAAATTTGCGTGCCCTTACTCTGAGCGTGTTGCCGACAGGTGAAAAGCATAATGCAACCTGCAGAAAGGCCATAATAAAGTTTAGGCCAAAACCACATATTGGTTGTTCATGTACGTTGGTTTAATAACCATTCTCTAGTTTTACCTTAAGATTTCTACGAACTCTTTCGATAAAGAACTTCCAGCAGGTTTCTCTAGTATCGACTAGCCCTGCTCCTTTTACTTCATTTCTTACGCCGTTAATAATATTTTCAATTTCGTCATCTGGAAACAAGTCGGCGATTTCTCCGGTTGACAGCATGTCATTCACCAAGACCAAAAAACGTTCGTCTGCCACCTACCAAAAAAATGGTGCTTAGACGCCGTGCTTATAGTATGTATATACGTTTGACTTTGACTAACACGATACCACATGCAATAGTTAGAGCTAATTTCAGCTTATTCTTCACCTGGGCATCTGTAAGAAGAAACAAGACTCCCAGATTTTTCACGCCAGCTTTGACAAATAGCGCTCCCAAGTCGACCTTTTAAATATACCAATTTCTGGCTCAACCGATTCGTAAAAGGAAAAACTAAGTAATAAGCAAAACACCAAGCACCCACAGAAAGACTTGGTTAAGGCAGAAAGAAGTTTTTATGTTTACCTTTAAATCAGGAATTCCGTATCCTTTCCTTAGCGTAATCTGGAAGACATCAAGGTTGCTTATAAAGGCAGCTAATCGGGACAAACTCTGTTTTCCTGAACCGCCGACACCAACCAACAGTGCGTTTCCGCGTGGACTTTCGAAGATGCGATTGATTCGACAGCTACATCAACAATGTTCCAAAACATTTTAAATGCACAACTATAAATAAGCGCAGCTACAAAATAAAAGCGTTGCAGAACGTACATGTGAGCCATAGCATCGCCGAATAGCACAAGGCTCATGACAGCGTTCATTTCATTATAATTGTCCAGTGCCTCAACCAATAACTTGTTCAATGCATCCCAAGATGGGATTGGAAAGTATTTCGGTTCACCGATTCCAGTTGCAAAATGGCAGTAAATGTGTGGATCCGGTTTTATTTGGTCTTCAGCAATATCCTTCGAATAGTTCAAACAGTTGATTAAAACTATCACAAACAAAAGGACAAAGGCATTAACGGAACTCGACTTAATACCATTAAGTTTTGCAAGGCGTGTTAAAAATATAGCGCTCGTCATATTGCCAAACAATAAATCCTACATCAAAAAACTTCTTGGCGATATCCGTTGACATTTCATCATATGTTGACATGTCTTTGTCATCGACGAATTTGTCTTTGTAAACTCGGGCAGCCTCGTGCAGCCATAACTTGACCGAATCTGTCACAGATTTTATGCAGTCTGAAGTGGCATAGAGAACACCCTGTAAAACAACATCAACCAACTCTTTATCTGTGACATTTAAATTAATACCGAAAACTTAAAAATAGCAACTAATAACTTGCATTTAAGCTACCTTGCAGATAATTGCAGACGTATGTCGATGAAATATATACAGGATACCATATAGAATAGATAGATTGAGAGAAAACAGATAGGTAAAAGTAGCCTAGAGTCTAGACAACATATAAAAGAATTGTGCGTACTGCGTATAGCACCAACCTGGAAAATATTCGACAAATCGCGAAGATTAAAAACGTAGTGAAACTTGATAGCGGTTGGAAGGAAGACTTGAGAAATTCGCTGATGAAGAGCAAGAGCTGCATCGATCAAGACACCTGCACTTTTCTGTACTGCCATGCCGAACTTGTTGATCTTCAGGTGCTGTGTGTAGATACTGTTGTAGATCGTTTTCAGAGCTTCTTTTCCAGGGAAACTCAGAGCGAAAACGCAGAAGTGACGCTGTTAAATAAATAAAATATAAAAAAACCAAACATGCTAATAGTCAATAGGACAATTTAAACGAGGAAAATGACCTCGTTTCAGATCACCTGCAAACGCGAGCTGATAGTAAACGAACCAGCTGTTGGATTCATGCAAGCCACGTACTGAACGTTGTGAATTTCTTTTAAGCTCAATTTTTGACGATCGTACCTGTATACAAGTGTACATTTTTTATTGAGTTTAACAAAAATCAGCAGTGATATACTTACTACTGGGCTACAAAACTGAGAACTGAGAGTTGATATGAGGTTGAATTGAGTTTGCATACCAATGCTTGTAATCCATGTGTTGTCGAATGAGCGTGTGGGGTTGTACGGTGCCATACTTGTCGACTTCTGGCATGTTGATATCGTCAATAAAGTAGACCAATTTTTTGGTACCCGGTGGACCGTAGTTGCGTCCAGCTTTCTTCTCAAGTGGTTTCTCGAGGACAGCTAGAAAGTACGGCAGGTCAAAAAATATATCATACACAGCACATAAATCTTCTTATAGCCAACATATCTTGCTTTGTGCAGATGCATTTGTAATATCATTACTGCACCAAGCCCCGAAAAAGATACTGGTACTGCCCTGTATCTTCTTACTTTGCAACATCTGTGAGGTGGTGTAATAGTTAAACGGCACATTTGCCACGACAAAATCCTCCTCGTCCAGATTGGACAGCTTGTTGTTGACCAACACCGACTTGCCAGTACCAGCGTTACCCACAAGCATGACAGGGCGAAGTTGGGCCATGAGGAGATCCATGAAATACTTAACACTGACTGTTTCAGAATTGTGAACCAACACAGCCTGCATGTAACAAATATGTTAAGGAAGTGGACTTTTCACGCTTTGAAGCAAAATGTGAATTTCTAATCGCACTCCGAATATTTTGAATATGAAATTTTTTTGTGAAAGTAACTAGATTACCTTATTCCTAACTTATCAGACGTATCAACTACCAAGTAATATACGCATAAGAACTAATGGAAGTGGAAGAGTGAACGTAACCAAGAGGGAAGCATATTGCAGTACCTGCAACGGAATCTCAGCATCAAGTTCAAATTTGGGCACTAATTCACTCCACGATTGGAACTTCTTCGTACTTGGATCGATGCAGTATTCAAAAACAGTACCATGGCTTGGGAACTTGATTGTCTTAAATTCAGTTGTCCACCATTTGCTAAACTCAACTCGATGATCCACAAGCTGAAATATACGTTGATAGTAAAGGAACAAAAACTGAAACCAGAACAACTACCTGCTTACAATGCTTAAGATTTTCTTGTATTTTAGAACGGAAAAATTATGAATCTTGTCATCATATAAAGATGAAATCGATTCAAACCTGATCCTGAAACAGGGATCCTCCAAACGCCCATATGCAAGCAAATACAAAATAAAGCTCATAGAGATCCTTTGGACAGTCAGGAGGAGTATTCTCGGGAGTAAGAAGTACCTCAAGCAAATAACACAGCATCTGTATCATGCTCTGTTCAGGAATGGGGATAATAGTCTTGAACCTAAAATTTAAAAATTCCTGAATATTTCTACCTTTTATAACATTGCACCACACAATATCCCTCGTTTCTTTGCCTGGGGTCTAACTGGAAGGTCATTGCCGTTGCAAAACCGTATCTCGAAAAATGTTTTAATTGCTTTATTACCTGGTCTTGAGGGCGTCCAGTATTGGAGGAACGTATTTATCAAACAGGATGGTGAGATTGGCACGTTCGGACTGCACTTCCCTTTGATCTATCCAGCTTGAAACCGGAGGATTCCATCCCAAGTCCGCGGGGTTTACAAAAAGAATGCCCGCTCTGTTTTTAACAATGCATTTTAGTCTCTCGCAAATGATTACTGGTAGCAATGACTGCAAAGGCCTATTTACCAACTGACTTGAAACTGCAGTTTTGTTACCTGGATACAGTTGCAGGGGTGGCCGCTTTAAGATGACTGATTTCAAAAAGCATCCGCATAGATGGTGTCAGTGGAATGCGTTCATTACTTGCTAATGTTAACACCTTAAAACAAAAATCTACTTTAAATATCATACGCCCGAGTTTGTCGATAAAGTCATATGCAATACCTGACAAGCTAAACATCAACCTGTTATCAATAACATGAAATTACCTTGTTGTCATCCATAACGGTATTAAGTGATTCAATCCACATGGGATCGATGTCACCATCTAGAACAATCCACTTTGGGCCATCGTGCTGGACGTTGGAAAGATCTCTCATTATTGTGGAAAACAAACCGTCTTTCCACTCTCGAGTTGCCGGATTAATGACGCCTTTTGAGATAAAAAAAATAACCGAAATGAAATTCTTTCGTCGTAAGCAAATCTGCGTTAGTGCGTAGCGCATGAAGCCTCTATAGTATACTGAGCCTCTATAGACTGAGTCTATACTTTAATTACCGTAAAGTTCGTTGTTGGTTACGGCTTTCGGATTGAGATCTACCCAAATTGGCTTTCGTTTCTGATTTTGATAAGTCTTGTTTAAGGATTTCAGGATCTGTAAAGCAGGATATAATTATTTAACGAAAAAGAACTTCAAAGTATCGAAATAGCTGACAGAAGTTACTATAAAAAACAATTAACGCTTACCTGAGATTTACCCGTTCCCGCATTCCCAATAACAAAGACAGAGTGCCTTACACTGAGCAGTTCTTCCAGCTGCACAATCTTCAGGAGAAAGTTGTCTTCTGGCTGCAACTTCAAGTTCAGAATAGACTCCTGTACAAGAAGTTCATTGAAAATTCGTTGCTGGAGTTGTTTTAAAATTGTTATGGTTTGTTCAAAGCAACATTTCGGTGATATGCTTTCCTTACCTTGACGATTTTTTCAAATTCAGGATCACGTTTCCTAGGTACATCTAATGCAGGGAACAAGTCTCCAATCAATCCCATGAAAACAGGTAAATCATCCGTTACAATTTTAGGAATGTTGAAATCTCTCAAAGCTCTCATAAGGACCTGTAAGCGTCATTAAAGAAAGCAAGTGGTTACCTTTAAACTTGAAGCAATAAAGTTAGTAGGCTACAAGGTTCATAGATGTAAATAACGTCGTAAGCAACGAAAAGATCATACTAAATATAACTTCTTATTACCTGATCTTCAGCTCTTCCTGGATCGCTTCTCTTGAGAGCACCAGCAACTACCAGGACAGACTTAATGGCACGCAGACCCCAGTCGTAGTGATCTTGTTTAGACAAAAGCTCTCGACACAGTGTGTACAGTGTGATGAATTTTCGCGCAAGCAAACGATTGTCAATGAAACCTTCAGCTACCAACATGATTTCGCAGATCATCGCAAAGTCCGGTACCACCATGGCGCAGGGTCTAAGCAAAGAAAAAATAATTATTTTAAAACCAAAAACCTTCTTTTGATAACAATTCAGAAAGCAAGCTAGTATATAAGATTCTACACAAGGGTTTAGTTTCACCTAAACAATGCTTTTAGATTTTCTGGAAGTTCTGTACGACCGGCATAACCAGGGTTCATCGTGATGAAGAGTCCAACTGTCTTCACAAGACGAATATTTTCTCCAAGGAAGTCAAACATCTTTCGATCTTCCCGTATAGAATCCTGGATCGTTTTAACCTGCAAATGTGTTCCATATGAGTAAGCTAAGTTCCATTCATAACAATTAATCAATGTTTTGTAACATGAAGATTTGGAGTCACATTAGTTTAACTTGGCGATGGTAGCAGTAACAATTGCAACGCACTTGTACGGCGACCACAGACAGCACTTCCACTGAGATCCTGTTAAACTCATCAAAGCAACCCCATGCTCCAGTTTGAGCCAGACCCTATTACAAAACGAGAATAGTTTAAGGTAAAAGGAACAATGGTTTACACGTAAATTCAAGATCAAAGTTATAGACCCGTAGCGATAGAGTATGGCTTCAACTGCTTCACCTTGTAAATGTTTCCAATCGACTTGTAATCCATCTGTTCTGAACAATTAAACACATAGACCATGATACCAAGGGCTCGACCCAAATCTTTTGTAGTTTCGGTCTTTCCGGTTCCCGCCGGACCTGCTGGTGCCCCGCTCATTGTTAGATGGAGCGATTGAGTCAATGTAATATAGCACCTGCATAACACACAAAAGGGCACTTTTCTATCAACTGGTTAATTAAACCACAAAAATGTTACGTCGTAATTTAAAATTTAGTGGTCTCTGAATCAATAAAAATTTTTACCTATCTGTGAGTGGTGTAATCACAAGACGAGGAGTGCAGCCAAGATACTCATATGAGTACTTAAACTGGGCATCACAAATGTTAGCAAACACGTGGCTCAGTTTTTCATCCCATCTCAAACGTAACTGCGAGAGCCATAGAAAAGCTTGCGAACTGTCAATCTGCCAATAAAATTTACCACAGGTTTGTGTTAATTGTGATGTATATTTAGAAACAAATCATTTTCGTATTTTACCTTTTGCTCTATCAACTTTCCAACTACATCCTTGGCGTGGACATCAATGGTACAAATGGTCATGATGTTCTGTCTGTCGTTTTTGGTCAGATCTCCGATCAGAAGCCCGATCAGTGTGTTGAGTTGGTTAATCTGAAAAGTAAAATTTGAGTTGCAGTTAAATCTAAAGGGCTATCGTTTTACTTTTCTTATTTTGGAGACTGAATCCGGCACCTGTTTTTTGTAATAATCCTTCATGGCGTTTTCATAGCCTTCTTCCAGCCGTGCAAATGAAATGTTGACTTCAGTGGTCCACCAGATCTGAGTGCCCAATAATGAGACCTAAAAACACATCAGATTTCACAGTAAAATTACATGTATTTTGATCACTTAACGACATGCTTCTGACAAAGGTTGATTAAACATAGCTATCTTATTGTGTTCTTCAAAGACACATCAAAACGCGTTTTAGCACATCATGCAGTACAGCACAACATGCATGTGTATGAACCATATGCTCTCTTTACCTGAGCGGGGTAGTCGAAAATCCACTGCTCGCGAGGCTTTTCTTCATACGTTACAATGCCCTCAGTCATCTGCTGGCGAACGGTTGATCTCATAACTTCCATGAGTTTATTCAACCAGAGTTCTACTGGTCCGACGCATTCACATACTGAGTCAAACTCCACGTATCTGCAATCGCAATGAACGAGCATCAGAAAGGGGATAATGTAATAGACAATAGATATTGTTGCTTTGATACTACGAAACTAGTAATATTCAAGGTAGGAAATCTTACTCTTTTTCTTTACTGAACATGCCGAGTGCAGTTTTTGTTGGGTTACCAGCATCGTCCTGTTTGAATTTCAGCTGCGCCATGTTATCAAAGAGTTTTGCGAGATGGCGAGATACAGCCACAGGGTTTGTGCCTACGTAAATTGACAGTTAAAAGTCAAATAGCTAGGCAATTTTTTTCTGCAAGCATTTCCGACCCAGAAAAAGGAACTACTTTTGATTCAGCCTTTGTAATAGTCTCTAACATGCGTTGAAGTTGCAGCTTATTGGAAACTAATAACTGGGATTATAACAGAAATTACCGTTTGACAGAATATCAAGCAAATCGGCAGACGAAACGAAATAGAAACGTGGAAAAGCAAGACGTTTTGTGTCAAGGTATTCTGCTAGAGCTTTTTCGCACAAAGCGAGCCTTCCTTGCAATTCTTCCAGTTGTTCGAAGAGACCAGGTTTGTTAGTGGCTTTTACCACGTTAGGCGTGGCTTCCATCCCGGCCACAAGTTCCTTTAAATACAAGATGGGTAGCCTGTTAAATGCAATAGGACGTTTTGAAGGCTGTAGATTAACACCTACCTTAAAATCCGCATCGATTCCTTCAAAGCGTTTTGAGTCCTCGGGCAGCTGTGATCTGATGTCTTCTGAGCCAATAAAGATTGCTTCTAAGTACGACCAAGTCCTTTGCACTTCAAACCAAATCGTGATCACGGAGTCTGCTGTAGACAAACTCTTCTGCCAGCCTGAAACTTGATCCAAGAAATAGGCAATGTATTTTGAAGTCATCAAGTTTTGCAGTTGGACCTAAATAGCATAAATTTGTAATTTTCTGCTGCAATATCCTATATCAGTTTACAGTATCTAGCAGAATTTAGAATAATAAGTATTCAGGTTTAGAATTTATGATGTTGTTTTTAACTTGATAAAATATTACTTGATTTTCTTCCAGAGTTTCAATGAGTTCCTCATCTGACTGAAGAAGAGGAAGTTTCGTCCTTCCATGAACATCGTATTTGAACTCCATTGCACTCCATGTAACGTCAAGTTCCTTAAGGATCTACAACAAGATTGAAATCATTAAACTAACAAGAATTTTTGACATACCTCAAATACAAAACTTAGGATTATTGCAGTGACTGTTGTTGAATATAGACTTAAACATGCCTTTTCCATTCCCATTTCTTTGACAGCTTTGTCCACAATGCCTCTCACTTCATCCTCGAAATTGTGAAGGTTAAGCTTCAGGAGGTCAGCTAATGTAGTTTCGTCATCCATGACAAACTTCACCTATACCGACATAACTGTACGGTCAATATAGAAGTTCTCGCCATACTATGCAGTGCTTGTCTTCCACTTGTACGAATTTACCTGGGTGGCCTGCATGAGCTGCTGCCAGTGGCGGTCGCGAATAGCTGGGTTTTGTAGTTCGCTAACAGCTCGTAACGATGTCAAAATGTTTTTCACAAGAGAATCAAGACCAGAGAAAGAATCCCAGGCGCGCATCTATTCAATAGTTGCGTAGACATGTTATAGAAAGGATTTTGCTAAAGCTTGAACTCATAACTTTTGCAAGTAACGTTAGTTTTGCAACTGCAATGATGCTAATCCGTTGCGTGTTACCTCTTTGTCGAGCGCCCTGATGTCTTTGGCAAACTTCTTTGCATCCAGTTCCATCTGCTCAACGTTAATGTTTGCCCACTTTGTCTTCTTCCAGTCTTCAATGCTAGTTTTAACCAAAGTTATCATATCCCACAACGATTTGAGAAGGATAACCTTTAAAAGTATGGTTCGTCACTGTCACAATGGCTAGGCTTTCATTATGCATGACTAGACTAAGCTGTATATGGGCAACTAAAAAGAAAACCCGTTTGGGAAATATACTCTTTCTAGGATTAGCGTTATTACAGTACATACAACCTTACACAGCAAAGTGTATGCGTCTCACCTCACGTCGACATTGCTTCATTTGCTTGAAATCGGGAACATTAATTTCAAAGATAGCCGCAGCCTCAAACAGTTCGTGCATTTCATCCTCCATCTGAGTGATTTGGCCATGACACCTGTCAAGCATGGTGTATGGCCGTTCGGAGATGAAACGGAAAGGCGCGTCTTTGCGGAATCTCTCTCTGAACTGATGTTGCTGCACCTACACACCGAAACACGAAAAAAGTCAATATACTTGACGATACTGTTGCAGTCAATGAACACATGACTTTTCCGATTACATCTGATAGGCTAACACCTTTGTAAGGTATATTCCGCCAAAAACCTACGTCAAATGTGCTGCACTTTCTGCGTAATATTGCAACTTCGTTTGACTGGAGGGGAGCAACCGCTTGTTTAACCGTTGCCGCCGTTTTCTTGGTGTTGTTCCATTTTTCTGGAAGTTGCTACACAAGAAACAATTTCACATCAAAAATCAAAACCAAAGATGGTTATAACATATGATAACTAGTAAACTACTCAAGATAAATTAGTTTTACAAATTGTTTTTTGTTGTACCACTCATACCTCAAGTTGCTTGTGGGTATCTTCAGGCATTTCCTGGTCATACGTTTTCAGCAGCTCAATGGTTTGCTTGAGAGGTTCAAACATTTCATCTGTCGTGGTTTGACGCGATTTGACATCCTATTTTTAAAAGCACGATCATGAATCTGTGTTGTCAGCTTGTGAGCATGATCGTAAATTTTAGACTCTTAAGTGTAGTTTACCCTCAGATAGCCAATAACAGTAACTAGTTCATCATAACCAAGGTTGTCGGTGATTTCAGTGCTCATTCCCCTATCCACCACTTTGATGAATTTATCCAAGTCTGACAAGCTAAAATGACAGTTGTATAGAGCCATTAAACTACGTCATCATTGTGAAATAAAGCACCCAAAAAGTGTATACATGTCCCTAGATACAACTTTTGCTAACCTGTTTGTCACATGATCGATAAGATGCTGCTTAAACATAAAACTCCATCGCTTGATGATGTTGAGGAGTGCTTGCTTGAATGGCTTGGCGTCGACTCTAAACCAGTTGTCGAAAACAGCCACAGGATTAATCTCCTCCACTTCACAGTATATCTTCTCATACTGGTCCACCTGCAGAGAAACAACTAATTTAGAGAGGAGGGCTATACATGACCTGTCACGTTCACATCTTCGTCTTATTTTCAAATTAGTCGACTCTTGCTGTTATCAAGAGCATAAAAAACACGGAAAGAAAAGTAAGCATATATCGCTTAGTTAATTTTCATAAAATACCTGCTCTTTGAACATATCCAACGTTGGAGGATTTTCAGGGACGCCTTCTTCAGCGTGAGCTTCAATTTCTTCGGTGGTGAGCACGTGACCGTAAGTAAGGAATTGTTTCATAAACTCGTTTCGATCGTCAACCCACAAGTAAGCGTAGTTATCGAAGCTAGGAGTATACCAATCGTATCAAGCACAAAAAGTACACAAAGCGGCAATAACAACACAAGGAAGCTTTCTGAAATGTTTGCTTTAACGTTGGCGCATCGCACGCTTACCTGTTTCTGTATTCGCATGCCTTGTCCATTACTGTTTGCACACGTTCCAAGAGTTCATTCTTCATGTCACTCAAATCGGCCATGTCTTCCATGTCAGCCTATTAAGGAACGGCAAGGCCAGGTAACGCCTGTTGCAGCTTCATGCACTAATAATATAATTATACCGTTTCCCACCTGGTAATGCTCGGCGCCACCTTCTTTGGTAAGGCGGGGTATCAAGGACGACATGTTGTACATGTCGTTAAGCAAGTCCTCTATGAGCTCAAAGAAGCCACTTTCTCCCATTCCATAATCAAGTGAAGGCCTGAAGTGAAGAAATATAAGTTAAAGACTTTAACCCTTGTCATAAAAATAAGGCGTGTAATTTACAGTGTGTAAAGCTGATTTTATAAAACGTACTTGAACACCATATCTGGAGCATGCAGTTCAAGTTGAGCTTGGAACAGTGGAGTCACCGCATGGCGGGAGTCTGTCTGCTCCAAAAGAAACTTCATGGAGCACTCGATGGCATTAAAGCATCCATCTATGACCATGTCATCGATATACAGCATGTACGCTTTCCAGGTTTCGGAATCTTCAGATGCTTTGAACAACGTCTTATTATCCTGTAAATTATCGACAACACAACCTATAAGGGCACGTTGTTGGTTGTGTTTTCCTTTGTCGTGTATCAAATGCGTTAATTTTGTAAAATTATTCCATCTAATGGAAGAATTATAATCGCCTCGGTGACTTTCAATTCAGTTGAATGCCATTTTCAATTTACTTCGAGCAGTTGGTGAATTTTGACAGCGCTTTCTTTGATCATGGCGTACCTCTTCGTCAACTTGTCTTCTCTGTCATCCAAGTTAAGCAATGTTTCCTGCCACAAGGTAAAAAAGATTAAATGCCGTGAACTTGACAACATTGGGTCAATGTTTATTATTTGTTGCCCAGAAACACAACTTTTGCTTATTATTTTAGCCGTTTTTGTTTCGGTCTTTGGTCGTTGTACAGTAAACATTTTACCTTCTTGTTATCTTTTCTTTCAAAAAGTGGTAAGATCCACGTAGTCATTGTTTTGTTTATAAGGTCGACATTGTCCTTTGCTTTTTGTACGCGCTGCTCGAGATCAAATACCTGATCCCTTGTCTCCTGAATATATTCCCAGACACCTGTGTAATTAACAACATTCGTGAGGGTTTAAAACTGTACCCAAGTACCCACTGCAAAAGACACCAGCAGTCTTACTTTTGAGGAAAAAAAAACTTCTGTGTAATTATTTAAAAAAGTTAAAATTTTGTAAATCGTACTATACAGTAGATCCCACCTTCACTTTTCCAGCTTAAATCCTTTTCAGCTTTCTGAAGCTGGTTGTCGATTGCTACCAGCTGGCCCTCAATTAACGGATATTCGACTTCAAGGATTGTATTGCGAACCTTGAAAGTGTGTTAAACATGAAATGAAAATAAGTTCGTGAGAACATGAAATACCTCAAGAAAATCAGCAAATCGCGGTCATGGTTTGATTGCACAAATAAAAAGATTTTGTAAATTCCTCATCTCTGTAACATTTAGGATACTGAAAACGCAATGATCAGCGCGCGCATATTGCCGCCTTCTCAACGACAGACTCATACCAAACTAAGGAAGTAATTCTCAGTAACATAAGCTTAAGGTAAACATAAGGTAAACTATATAGTAGTAGATGGCAAACATGAATCTCTGTGATATATATCAAAATGCAACGTGTTTGTTAAGGGGATGTGTTTGGCGTCATTTGTCGCGCAAGTATTCGGCGTAAGGAGTAATTCCAAAATAAATTTCCAATTGGAAAGGTTTTCGCAAGATCAACTGATCTCTATAACGATGGGGGGTAAAATATCCATTTGCAATATCTTTGTGCACTATAAAAGGGCTATTTTCTTCGTTTGTTATTTTTAGATTTAGGTACTTATGTAAGAGTTGGACGACGCTTTGGTAATCTCCAAACAAACGGTTAGCCAAAGAAAAGATTTTAAATTTCAATGATTAAGTTACGAGACAAGCCCGAATCTCTTTCATAATTGATGACAAAACATCGAAATCTAAACGACAATGAAAGATCACTTTAAAAAAGCGTTGATCTCACACTTTTGACATTTGCCCTTTAGATGTTTATGAAAAGCTAGTACAACAATCTTCCTTTGATTCAATAAAAGGAATCAATCGATCACGCGAAAACTGCGTGCTGGTATGCTATCTAGTTCCAGTGATGAAACAATTAGATGACATTCAATACCATACCTTATTGTACCATTGCTGAGTAAGGTCCACGTTGGCAACAAACTGCCTGAAGGATTCCTTTGCTGAGAATATCTTTGCTGCTTCGTCGGGGATGCCTGTTGTCTCTTCGCTTTCCAGATATTTCACTTCTCGCAGAACAGAGACAAGCTGTTACACCATACCATACAATTAAACCCGATACAGGACATATGGATACACATTCATGAAAGAGTTGTGCAGTTAACGTTTTACCTGTGGATTAAAGTTGACAGAAATTAGATTGGTGTCAGGATGTCTAGTGATCAGAGGCTGGTTGAGATTGTATTGGGATCTCTCATCAACCGATGTGGTCCATTGCGCGTAAATACTCTCCTCAAAGCTGTATAAAATAACAATTTTAATTTGTATTCTTTTGTCAGAACATATGCGCAATCCCAGTCCGGGTTAGCTTTTATAGTAATTCAAAACAAAACCATACAGGAATTAACATTTTGCGGTTTTTTAAAGCTAACCTCTTCAAAAGTTGCATCATTTCGGCGTATTTCTTTTCCATTCGATTGCCTTCGTCCGATTCCATTATCCTGAATACATAAAAAAGTTGGTCGGAATTTAAAGGCATTCAGTACATGAGGGGCATCTTCAAGTACTGCGAAAAATTGATAATCCTGAAAACGATTTTATTAAGCAAATCTGAACACTTACGGATGCTGAATATGTCTGAAGTTGCCATAAGGGTTTTGTATTCTTTGACAAAGTTCTTTCGACCATCTGATTGCTCCGGCTACCATGGGCATGTTTTTGTTAACTGGATAGTATCCTGAAAAAAAAATATATGAAACATATGAAACTATTTCGACAATCTTGAACTTTCCGAGAAATTTCAGAAGTTCTCAATTAGAAGTATAGAACTACTATAATAAATATACTACTATAACTTAGTATATAGTAATCTACCTTCGTTTTCTTTTCCTGCTTGCATTTGTTTGTCATAGATGGCTTTTGC
Organism: Clavelina lepadiformis; assembly: GCF_947623445.1. Classification (NCBI taxonomy): domain Eukaryota; kingdom Metazoa; phylum Chordata; class Ascidiacea; order Aplousobranchia; family Clavelinidae; genus Clavelina; species Clavelina lepadiformis. Next base: position 5,397,253 of record NC_135241.1, on the reverse strand, counting down.
TTCGTCAAGTTCCTTGTGAAACATTGCCAGCAAAATGGGGTATCGCGGCCACATGTCTTCAAGAATCAAAGGTCTATGATATAGAAACGCCGTAAAGTTAACAAGCAGAGCTACTACAAGTTCATCAAGATATCAGCACAGAAGAAAATAGTTAAAGTAGCAGCATCACCTTTCTAACAAAGAACCAAACATTGCCACCAGCTTAAACGCGGATTCAGTGGAAGGGCAGTCATCAAACGATTGAGCTACAATGGCGCCTAACCGACGATCAATGTCAGTTATGTGTTCACGGAAGTTCTCCAAGTCATTGTTGAAACTCTAAAACAACGTTTATTAGATTTTAAGTTTGCAGGGCTTATACATCACATCATAAAAGGCAACTTGTAGAAACAAAATTAGTTTAAATTGACCAACTTTATTCTACCTCATCCACAGGATCCAAGGGATCGTATTTGAGTTCACCAAATATTTTAAATAGATTATTGAACTCTTCAAATAGCACCACGACTTGTCCACTGAGAGCCGATCCTTTTACCCCACCAAACTCTATCTTTTCCAACTTCAACATGTCCCTTGCGTCAACAAACAAACTCTGCGCGATAAAAGAACGTTAGTTATAGTAAATCCCAAACATTGACGAAATATGACATTGTAGATTGCAATGTAAATCCTATATTATACTTTGATATTCTCAAGGCGTTGCAGAAATCTATCTGTTCTCGCGAACACTAGGCTGTTGTCAAAATCCCACAGTACAGGTTCTCTACTCATACCCTCAAAGAACGTTTCCAGCTTATCCTTGTGCTCTTGGTAAGAATCTCTGTGATATTGATAAAGTAATTTTGAAATGTACAACCTGTGTTGACAAACTAAACAAATGTTTGTGAAGTAGTTCAAATATTTCTGTTTTGAAGGTATTAGGCCTACCTGTATTCTTTTAGTACTTTGATTGCCGTAGAAACTTGTTCAATAACTTCATCTACCTCTCCTTTAAACAAGTCTTCTGGTTTCAAATAGTTCCGACACTGCGAAAACATTTAAAATAAAAAAGGTTATAAAAAATATTTCGCATGTGATTGACTTCGACCAGCATCGATGTTATGCTGTGTTTTTTAACTGTTTTCCAAAAGTTTCTATAAGTTTTCAAACATACTACATTTACCTGGTTAATCACAAGATTACTGATTTCCTGCAGAAGAACAATTAGTCTCGTGGGAGCGCTATAATATTTGCTATGTGCCCATATCTTGCAGATAGTTGTAAAAAGAGGTCTGATGTACATGGAGTACTCGTGAAATTCTTTCTCTTCCAGATCTTCAATGATCCATTTTATTGCTTTCAGGTGGGTGTGGATGTCTTGAGATTCTGTCAGTCCTTAAGAAAGGATAAATTTGAACAATTAAACATCCATCGTAACAGTTACGAATCCATCGTACATAGCCATATATAACAGATCCTTACCCGCAACAACATCTTTAAACATCTGTTGGAAAGCTGGATAATAACTGCTCTGAACTTTCTTCAGTACTTCCGACATTGTTTTTACTTTGGGCATTTTCAACTATTTAAAAGGAGATTAATACATAACTAAATAGAACTTGCATGGACCAAAGCATGTAAAAAAACTAATAATTGGTAGGCTTACGCAAACATATTTAGTGTACCTGATCGTAAATGCACTTCAGATTTTGATAGCGATCGGCCCAGAATGTAAGTTCTGCATTGGGTAGAGGATTATGCCCCTGTAACAAAGACTCTGACGAATCTCTTTTCAAAACGTCTCGGACTTGATGACTCCATTCAATGACCACAGATTCGAGAGTGTGCAAAATCTGACGGTCAATAAGTTCATCTCTGAGCATTAAAAAATGAAAACAAATGTAAAGTTGCAGACTTTTGAAAGAGTCTGAACCATAAATGATTGTTGCTAAACAAGTTTTTTTGAAGCAAAACTGACAGCTTACTTCAGTTCTACATCTTCTTGGGCTTCCTCAGGAATCCTGTCTGTTCCTGGTGGAAGTGGAAGTAATGTTTTGCCTTTAACCTACGAGTTTCAAAAGCAATTTAAAGCTGGATTCACGTAAGAAGGTCATCATTACCTGTTATGTGCTATGTGAAATTCATAAAGTGTGTTACAAAAGAGAAATAAAACATTTAAGAGAAAATCTTACTTTACCTGTTATTTAGTCATTTTATGTGATTTTATCTATTAAAAAAATAAATAGTTATTAACCTGTCCCGATACAACGAAGACGTTACTCTTTAATTTATGCACGTGACGAAGTACGTCACCAGATACAACGTAAGGCCAAGTGTCATGATTTCTACCGTTTGAAAGCAAAGGCACTACAATCTGAAACAAAATACGAAATACTGTTAATCATTAACGAGCATTCATTAGTCTCGTAATTGCAGCAATTTTTTGTTTTAATTTGGCGAAACACAACTGTGAAGCAAAAGCACCGGCAACTAAGGAACTTTCTAGATCAGCATAATGCTGAATTTTGTGACTTACTCACGCATAATAACGTGAGATGGCTAAGTAAGGGCAATGCTTTGAAAAGGCTGTGGGACCTTCGTAAAGATTTGGTCATGTTTTTGAATGAAAAGGGTCAAACTAGTACTCTGCTTGAAGGTACCAATCTATGTAACTTGGCTTTTCTTGCTGACTGTTTTACCCATCTAAATACTCTGAACTTGAAGCTCCAGGGCAAGGGGCACACTATCATTCAGCTGTGGTCAGCAGTGAAATCTTTCAAGCAACAGCTGTTGCTATTCGTTTCAGATATCACCAAAGACATGCTCCACTTTCCATGCTTAAAAGTGACTCTACAAGAAGTTAGCTGTGATAATGATTGGTCATGCTTTGTCGAATTTCTGCAAAATTTGGACACTGAGTTCTGTAACAGGTTCAAGGAATTTTATGAAATCAGTTCAGTTATAGAACTAATTTCACATCCACTGTCTGCTGATGTTAATGGCACTTGGAAAACACAACTTTCCACTGAATATGCATTGCTGGTGTCTAAAATGCAGGTAGAACTTTGTAATCTTAAAGGAGATGAGATTTGTATCGCAGATCCAAATGTGTTTTGGTTATCACTTGTAACCTTGGAAAGGTACCCAGTTATAACCAGGCTGGCTAGAAGGATCCTTACTTGCTTCGCTTCTACGTACCTTTGTGAGTCGTTGTTTTCATCAATGAATTTTGTAAAAAACAAGCATAGAACGAGACTCACAAATGCTCATCTTCATGAGCTTATGAGGATATCAGTAAGTGACAGAAAGCCCCGATTCGACGCTATTGTGAGATCTAAACCAACTCATCATTTTTCTCACTGAAATAATCTTGGAGCTGTAGCACACTTCACTTTTGACTATTACAAAGTTATTAATATGTTGTAGGGTACTTTTTCATGAATAAAGCACCATAAAAATTAAAGCATGTCCAATATATTTACTATTCATATTTAGTGGATCATCATGTTGTCAGGTTTGGTTGTGGTGGATCATGGCAGAAATCATTTGAACACCCCTGTTCTAGAGCTACTGCGCTGGGTGCGTTTAAACATGTCAGTTTATACTGTATTGAGGTAGCAGTACCAAGGCATAACTCAAAAAGTTCGTATGTCAACTCTGCGTAAGTAATTTGAATGCTTCAATAATAGTGTGTATTCCGGCGTTAACTTTATGAGACCAAACAAACTTGTACTTAGAACACGATAAAAATTATTTAATCAACTCTTCAGCCGATGAAGTTGCTATAGTTGCGCAAAGAATTAAGAAGCATTTCGATTACTGACCAAACATGGGGGGTATGAAAGTAAACGAAGGAGGTACTTGCCTAACAAAAGTAAATAAACCTGCCGTGTTAAACGACGCGCCTTGAACTGATTTACCGGTCAGTCACAGTCCAAATGACGTCAGGGAATGAGCTTCAGTAAACTTTAGGCATAGATCAAATACAAAGTGGGGAATTGATTAAATTATTAGGTGCACGGTAGCCGATTTTATTGACTGAACATGACATTTATTTTCGTCGGAGTGCTCACGTTATAAAAGAGGTGTTTCGAGCTTTTATTCGCAGTTCATGCCCTAAAAACTTACGCCCTGCCCGAAAAACTGACGCATGCACGGTTTACCAAACAGCACTTAAACCAACATACCGATAGCGACTGCAAAGACTACAGCAACATTCAAAATAATTATGCCCCAAAACTTCATGAAAACCATTCCAGACGTCACCATGTATGTATAGTGATTACGAAAACCGGAAATATTTTATTAAGCTTCAGTTCCGTTGGCAGATAAACACCAGTATAGCTATACAGTATAATGCCGTTTGTACTGTTCGAAAGAGGAATAGTCGCATAAAGCTTTTACCTACTAAGTCTAAAGTCTAGACTCATTATTGAGAAAATTTATTGTTCGATAACAATAGCAAAGAAAGCCGCTTTCCTTGGAAAACCTCAGGCGTTCAATCATTATTTTCTTGCGTTTTATTTTCTATTCTATTAGTTTGAGCTAACGCAAACAAAGACGAGCTTTAAACTTAGCTAGTTGATACAGTTTTTGCGTGAAAGAAATTTTTCCAAATATAAATCACACTAAATTTAACATGAGAGTTGGATAACGGTTGCTGATAAACTTACGAAACTGATACATAAACCCTGAATTGCAAATGTATAACAAAAAATAACTTACATCATCTACAAGGGATGACATTTGATCCAATGGAGCGTAAGATAAATCTCCAAAAATAACTTGATTCTGGATGGTATCCGGGAGCAAAGATTCCCTGCTTCTCTTGATGAAATAAACGGCCTTGGTTTTTCCGGAAAGAGGAAACTCGTAGGTCGGAGTTAGAATTCCGGCAGCATTTGCCCCAACAACGAGGGCGATGTTGTCACCCTTGTCGAAAAACTCCTGGATTAAAATTTTGTTATCTTCGACTCCAATACATTTTTGCCATTTATCATTTTTTAGCTTCAGTGTCCGGAGCACGTACTCGGACACGAATTCGTATCGTTTATCACCAGCTGTTTCAGCCATTATTATTGTCAGATAATAAATGGCCTATATTGCCGAGGATTCTGAAATGATATTGTAATCCATTACAGTATATAACTCAATGATCGATTTTGTACAGAAACTACTCTCAAGTGTTGTAAAGTCAGACGCCGTATTGCCTCCACAAATTTTAATACCGACTGCTTAGAAGTCTTAGATCCTAGCAAATTAACAATTGCCTGACCCACTACGCTCCACGCATCTTTTCAATTAATCTATACAATGACCTTAGCTAGGGGTAAACATCGTTAGTTCCGCTTGCGACAGCTTGTAATTAGATCTTCAATAAAAAACTACATGACACTTTAAACTTATGAAATCTGTTTGCGCAAACGACGGCACTGTAATATGAAACCGAAAGAGCATTCCGTCGTTCTAAAAATATACCTTGCGAACTATTACTTTGTACTGTTGGTGTACCCAACACGCAGTCACAGAGAAAATTCATAATAACCATGGCCATATGTTTTGACTCATTACCTGTATTGTACCTGCAATTGTAAATGTAGTGTAGGCTACTACCTGTATTGCGCATTTGCGCTGATACCTATATCTGTATGCGAGAAACGTCAAATTAAGACAAACACTATATCCAACATTATTACTGTACATGAAGTCAAACTTTGATCGAGTCAGCCAACTAGCCTATAAGCTTATAAAACGACATTTAAAGAATTGATGAAATAACTGATAAAACTAATTAAAGAACCATTGAGTAAACAACTCACAGTTAAATTGACAGTGATGAATCTGTTACTTCAACCTAAGCGTTTGAAACCACAATATACCCAGCTTGATCAATTAAATTATAATCGGAAAGAACAACTTTCAAATTGTACACACGCATATTTCACGCAGAGACCTTGTCATTATTATGCGTTTAAAGAAACACTAAAAGTCTAGCGCAGTGTGTTACAACACGATAGATTTGGCTAGCTACCGTGTAGCGCGTGATTCATAAAATTGAACAGAGTAAAGCCTATCTAGCGTTGCGGTTTTTTCGCTATGGTAACCGACACAGGAACACAGCGATTTACCAGTGCGGCCAAGTTTATGGAATAAAAGGTAGGCCTACAACGTAGTATCCGAACGTACACAAATTTCAAAGAAAGAATCTCAGTAGACCAATAAGCTTAAATAAAAGCGTCCTGTTTTGCACTACCTTCATTACTACTTTTTTTGGACTGTTCTCTTTTTCAATTGTGGGAGAATTTCAACACGCGTTGGTCTGATTTCTCTTACAAATGTGGTATACATCATAATCAAAAATAAAATGAATCTTTTCATGCCAAATTAATCATGCAGTATTAACCACGTTTTGCAAAATGCTAGTGCCCTATTTTTATCACACTGTTCAGCATGTGAATAGGTTATCAAATATGCATGCAGTTTCACTGAAACTTTGCTTTAAGACCAAATCTAGAAAGCGGTCTTCTCAAAGACTTCCTGAATCTTGCGGGCAATATGAAATGAAGCATCACAAGTTTGAGGAAAACTCTACCCATTCTAGCCATTGATTGCCATTCGTTAGTATTTGAAGTATCCTTAGCAACACTAGACAGGCCAAAACAGGTTATCGCTTTTATCTTGGTTTTTAAATAACCCCTTATCGCGGACGAGTGAATATGTTTATGTGCGTTGCTACTTGACGCAAGTTAATTTTTTATAGACGTTGTTTTGCTGGTTTCTGTTGTTAATTTTTGAGAAGAAATCTGGCATATCACATCTCACCTTCCACATAAAACCTTATCGTAGTTAGGCGTTGCAAATGCTGCTATCACAGAACTTAAGTTTTCATTTTCTTAAAGAAATAAACATTATATGGCCTAAATTCTCGCAAATAAACATTGGTGTTGAAAGTTTTACAACTTAAACCTTCCAGATTGCAGCGGAAAGTGTATTATATAGAAAGAAAAAGTTTATGCCAAGACATTAATAACATCAGGTGCCTATAACCAATAACATTACTCAACCCAGATCGACATAATCTAAAAACATTTAATGATAATAATAATCCTAACAACATGATTTGTGGTTGTTTCTTGAGCTTTATTTGCTTTTATTCCCAAAACAAAATCAAACTTTTAAATTATTATTGTATAATTTCGGATCTACCGACAAAATTTGTAATTTTTCAATGCTATCTTCTGCGTACTGTACTCTGCGTAGGTATTTATTTGGTGAAGATAATAAGGTATAGCCTAAAGTTTTGTCCAAAGTCCCATATCGTTACAACCCACGAGCGACCACAACCGTATTTTGTGAACCAAACACAGGCGGATATTGATGGATATAATTTATTTGTACCTTGTTTGCGTGCCTGAAAGTAATGATAAGGATGCAAAACTGCAGATGATATTTATGCAACAATTACTTTCTATATATTTTATAATCACAGGAAAATTGGCATTGATATCATGGTTTATGATCCGAAATTAAGATAGCACCATCTGCAATTTTGCGTACTTGTGCAAAGTTGCACTACATTACAATACAGTTTTCGGGTACTAAGAAAAGCGCATGCAACAACCCTCGGTGGCGGTGCGATTAAAACACTGGTCTCGCAATAATACAATCCGGGTTCCATACCTATTAGGAGTACGGTTTTTATGCCCTTGTTCTGTGATACAGTTAAAATTCATACGTACAGTTTAAAGTGCATAAATAAAACAGTATGTTGCTATCGGAACTTGGACAAAGTTAAATTCAGTAACCGGCATTCAAGCGGCGCCGAGTTTAAGTCGTGCAAACTGCAAAGACATTCCTCGGTTCGGAAATAATAAGATTTTAATACCACTCATCACAATTGCAAGTTTTGCAGTTATTTATGAAGATTTCACAAACTATCACAATTTCACAAGCAAGGTAATGTCTTGCTCATTTTACATGCAGTGGTCGTTAATCCAGACACCGATGTACGCAAAACAAGTTGATGTTGTTTGCACAATATGACATATACCAAGTTACCAACCCAGAGAGGTGAAAAAAGCAGTGGACCTTAACGAACCCGTCTTGCTTGAGTAAACATCGATTACTCGCAAAACGCAAGTTTGCCGGCTGCTACTTATTGTGTTACGCCGCGATTAAAACAAGTGAACGTAATAAAAAGCTTTAATAAAGTGCAATGGAATGTCAAGCAGTTTTCTGGATACCTTACGTTGTAACAGCTTTTGTTGCAGTCCACTTGGTGGATGTGTTTATGAGAAATGGGTTTAGTGGAGTGCTGAAAGCTTTAGCTAAGTTCATAATATGCCTGCCCGGAGTTGACCGACTTGTTAGGGCTTTTACTAAAAGAGAAGTAGATGGTTTTATGTCAAACACCTTTGAAAAGAATACGCAGAAAGCAGCAGACGTAGTCACCATCCCTCAAAAAGGTAAATTATCAAGTCAAATATGTATTAATGGTCAATATGCTGTAAGCTTGCATGCATGATTGTTGTATACTTTGCCTTACGGTGGTCTCTAGTGTAAAGGCTAAATGTTTTGTCTTTTCCGTTTGCAACTGCAAGTGCAGGGCTGCAGGCTATCACAGCAGCATAGAGGGCACTAATCATTAAATCTCAGCTTACGTGTTGCACTTGTACCAAAGAAATCTGTAAAAACGGTTTTGTATTGGTTTTGGAAGACACTGTTTCCATTGTCTTCCAAGTTGTATCATTATAATTAAATTTCTGATATTTACCGCGCTATTACGTAACGTCATGCTTGCCATAAGTTCAATCTAAGTTCACGGTATAATTACAAACTTATCGAAGAATAGTTGATTGACAATCAGTTCCGTAAACATGCTATCTGCATTGCACCTTTGAACTTTTTGCAAAATATGATAACTCCATATTTGTCATTATGTTTTGCAAACATGTTACATTATTCACATTGCATTATGAGTTTGCAAAATGCGAAATTACCCTATGAGATTGACAACTTAATCGGTAAAAATGTTTAACTGCACGATTGACCTTGTATTAACAACACTGTTAATATAAAAATAGACCATATTGATTGAAATTTGTTTCCCTTAATTGAAAATTGCCAGATTGTAATTATCACCTGAGCGTAAACTTCGAGTTTAAAAAGTCCAAATCATTTCCTGTCATTGAAAAACGCATTGCTCTTCAAGTTGAATTTCTTTCTTTATTATCTTTTTCAGGGTATAAATCTACCGTTGCATGCTATGTAATGAGGCATTCAGAATCAGTATTAGATTGGTTCTAGTTGTCTAAATATTAGTTCTTCAGTATACAATTAGAGTTTTAAAGTTCAATTAATGAGAAGATATAGATTATAGATCGTAATAACTCTGTGAATAATTCTTTAAGTCGATATGAAATGTAGTGTGATGCGCCTTTATTGTTAAATAATTCTTAAAACCTTTTCTGTATAATAATAATATTGTTGTAATTTTAGTGTTTGTTTGAAGTAATAATGAATAATATTAAAATCTATATTAATCAGAATTTCAGCGTTTAAAATTATATAAGCTATTCAACTGAAGTTTAGGAGTTTCTAGACAGAATTTGCAACCTTCTAATCATTCTTAAGAGTCAGATAGCGATTTATATTAATTTCCATTATTTGGCAGTTATTGTAAAACCCAAAGCAGTAACCGCCAGTTTCGAGGTTTTTGTAGCGTCATTTTTTGTTGTTTGAATGAAAAAGGAAGCAAGCATTAAAGTTTTAATTGAGCATGTGCATTGTGTATGACTGTGTGCTTACTGCTGTGAAGCTTTGGAACTGAAATAACCCAATGAGTCTACGAGACTATGATGTAATGCTTGACTAGTTGGTTATCCCGTGTGTGAAATTGTACAGGGATAGCAATCGATGAACTCAGACAAGAGTTGGTGGCTCTGAAAGCAGGTGACGGTACACAAGTCGAGGATGGGAGACTCTTTGCTTACGTCTATACCACCGAGGGTCCGCGCATGGAGTTGCAGGTTAGTGTATTTGTAGTATAGCACTAAACGCAAAAAACCAACATTTTCTTTCTTCCAATGAAAGCTAGTAAGTCTTCGCCGCATTTTTCAACTTATTATTTACCGCCTTTGTGTATATAGGTGTTGCTCTACAAAAATACCCGCTTAAGGGTTGCAGCGTTCTCATTTTTGCCATAGTACTTCTGATGATCTGAAAAATGTGTGCACGGTCAACTTACCGGTTATTTACAGCAGTCTGCGAAATATTAACATAAAATTACATCTATTGACACTGATAGGTGCAAATCGCTTGCGGTTAGGTTGTGTTAATGGCAGTTTGCAATACTAAATATGTATAAAGTATGCCAGGGATTTGTGAAACTCGAAATCAAAACCTAACCCTGTAATGATTGGCGATAAGGCGCTTTGTTTTCTTGTTAAACGTCTGCATGTGTTTCAGCGATGTTGTCAGTAATGATGTTGCTAAATGCTATCATACTAATTCAACCTTATCGATTTACAGAAAGAAGCTTTTAGCATGTTTACTAACATGACGCTGAGTGATGCGAACAGTGAACACGCTGGCATTGTTAATGCTTATGTGGAGGCGTTTATGCACGACAATGCTCTCAATCCTATGGTTTTCCCTTCGCTGAGGTAATACTTGAAGCAGTGGTTTTTATCTTGTTTCTCACTGATGCAATTTTTAGTTTTTGCTAAGAAAAAGGTGTGTATCTCTAGTAACCTCTAACTAATGCTTATTGTGGCAGGAACCATTATATTATCGCGCATAAAGTACTCATAAGTAAGCAGCCTTGTCAATTTTAACATTGATTGCGGGGTTAATAAAAGTGAAGTTGTGCAAATATCAATGGTCTGCCATATAACTAAAAGTTTTGGTAGCAAATGAGCACGAGAAACAGCGAGCTCTCCGAGCACTGCAAACAGATTCGGCGGAGGCGCCCAAGCAATAAGCACGATTGCTGTACTTGTTACATTTAATATAACTTAATTAGTTAATCACAGTATATAATTTGCTGCCTGTACAGCATGTGCTAACGTCTCTTTTCCGGTCTAAAACGCTCTGGTTGAATTTGCATAATCTTTTACAGGAAGTTTGAGAACGAAGTTGTGTCGATGACAGCAAACATGTTAAACGGAGATAGCAAGGTTGTTGGAAGCATAACATCGGGCGGTACAGAAAGCATACTGATGGCGATGAAGACACATCGGGATAGAGCCAGATCCTTGAAGCCGAAAATAACACAGCCTAACGTGGTGAAGTGCTTTAATCAGATCCTGTCCGTTTCGATTAGCTTATATCTTTTAGTTGATCGTTATTTTTTAATGGCTATATGAAAGATTTCATTTTTAATCAGATTGCTCCAGCTTCAATACACCCTGCATTTGAAAAAGCTGCTCACTACTTCAACATGACAATGAAACATGTCCCAGTTAATAAACAAACTTTGATCTGTGACGTCGCAGAGTATGAAAAGAAAATTGACTCAAATACAATCCTTCTCTTGGCATCTGCGCCATCATACCCACAGGCGAGTTTGAAAACTTTTTCATGCTTCCACCATGTAAGGGCTATTTGAGCCCTTGGTCTCGCGCGTAGGCGCTAGAGAGTTACAAGTTTTGTAGTTTGACTTTCTTATTTCTGTAGGCTCCTCACATTGACACTTACTTACCAATTTTTAATACTCCATGGCAAACTTGTGTAATTTGAAGTGATCTTGACGTTTTAGGCTATCCTCGATCCCGTAGAAGAAATATCACGCGTTGCCGAGCGCCACAACTTGCCGTTACACGTCGATGCATGCTTCGGAGGCTTTATGTTACCATGGTATGATTCGTTAAGTCTGTTTCTAAAGTTCTGCTGAGATTAGGACGCACACACTATGTGTACAATGTATATTTTCGAGTTTGGAAGAAAGCTTTCATAAATGCATGATACCTTGCAGAGTTGCAGGGCTCCATGTCTTTACCGAGCCCAAAAAAGACTGATGTAGCAACCATAGCAATTAATTTCAACAAACATCGTTGTGTTTTCTTAGGGTTGAGAAATTGGGCGTAAAAATCCCGAAGTGGGATTTTAGACTTCCCGGTGTTACTTCAATATCTGCTGATCTTCATAAATACGGTTTTGCTACCAAAGGTGCCAGTGCAGTGTGTTACAGAAATAGCAGCATTCGAAAGCACCAGTTTTTTGCCTTCTCCGGTTGGTCAGGTGGTCTGTTTGTTTCTCCGACCATGGCTGGAACTAGACCAGGTACATCAAGCCAAGAAAATAATAAACATATAAATAGGTAAATAGATAAAAATGCAGTAAATATAAGCACTATCGACGCAGTAAAATGTATCAGTGTTCAATTCTATTAAATTTTAGTTTATGATCATTCTGATTAAGTAAGCAGGTTCTGGATAAATTGTACTAGCTAAGCGCTGTCTAAATTCACATAAACTTACCTCCTTTCTAGGTGGCCATCTAGCGGGCGCTTGGGCGGCGTTACGTGCTATGGGACAGGACGGTTTTATAGATATGGCTCGACAACTTATGGACACTGCGAATAAAATGAAAGACGGCATAAATCGTATCCAGGTACTTTGTTTAGCTGTACAGATTGTCCAGCAATATGAACGTGTTTCTTTCAACGAGTTGTCTAGCTGTAAACTTAAATTTTTCCATCACAATATGTTGCACTTACATTAGCAATACTGTAGTCGACAATGTAATTGTAAATCATTTAAAATAAATGCATTCAATTAATACCTTGGTTATGTAATTTGTCAAACAGTACCATAAGAATACGTATCACACTAACTGTATATTTTGCAGGGTTTGCAAGTGTTAGGCAAACCACTTATGTCAGCTTTCGCGTTTGCCTCAAATGACAAAGACGTTAGCATATTTGGTGTGGCTGACGTCATGGAAAAGAAAGGTATTTTCTCTACCTTATTTACATGTGTTACGCAAATTGCGATAAACATACAAAATTGCATATCATAATAAGATGTTTTGATGCTGCTACCGTGTTATTCGCAGCGGCAAAGCGGATGCTATAAAATAATCAGCGTGTCGGGTTAATTTCGTTATTTTGCACTACCACACTCGTTTGGTATCATATAGTTTAAATATTTTCTGAACAAAATTAGAATATTGCTGAAAATATTGATGTAATTAGGTTGCTATATGAAGGAAGTTTTACTATTTTTCTTCCTATTGCCGTTTAGGTTTATTATAGCAGGTTTGTACAACATCTGTAACATTGTTAGATATTATATATCCCTTAAAGTTTAAACCATTCTTAAGCACTTAAGTATATTTGCACACTTTCAGAAGCCCACACCGGAAGTGGTTTAATAAGCTTCTGAAATGTTCAACAAGCAATATACGGTTGTTTTCGCTTTGCCACTGCTGCAGCGGGCAGAAAAGTCTGGTAATACGGCGTCTAACATCATAAGAACCGGGAAAGTAGCGGTTTGATTGTTTAGTGGACCTGTTAGCGGGTTTGTGTTGTGCAAGGTGATCTCCGTATGCAGGCAACCATTGTATAGTTACAAGCCACCCGGAAAGAATTGACGCGTGTTTGAAGTATTATTACCTCACAAATTCGAATTTAGTTTGGGCTAGAACGCCCCATCCGTCACAGGCGTTTTGCTATAGTTCCTATTGTTGATGATAAATTTCGTTTTTCCGAAATTGTCTTTGCATGACGCTTGAAGGGGATCGCGTTACCCAGTTCAGGAAACGTCATAGTAATTACAGTCGTTTTAGAAAAAGCAGTCAGTCGCGCCTTCGCAGAAATCAACAGAAAATAGTCTTAAAATATATCTTTAGCATTAGCCTTCATTGCAAGCGGTTTTCGTCAGCTTTTTGAAGAAGCATACCGACAGCTATCATTGCTGTATTTGTTCTTGAGCTGTTCCCAGAAGTCAGAAACTGAAGAATATTTACAATCTTTCCGCTAAATTTGTGAGTCTGACTGATATGAAAACTTTTCAGATTTCTATAGCGACTGCAAAAGTTTTACAGATAACGGCAGATACAGATACAATTATGTTGAGTCTAGGTTCAGTGGAAACGAAATTAGTGGCTTTGTGAATATGATATAGGCTACTGTCCATTTAGCATTCTTTGCTCTAGGGCCTAGGCTACAGATAAAATATGTTCCCTAATATTCACCTCTGACGATACCGCTTAATTGTCTCAGGAATTTACCTATTCGTTGTATTTTGATCTAATGTAAAATGTCGTCCAGAAAGCTGTTTTGCTTCTCATGTTTTTCGACTTGTTTCTGTTTGGTTGTCTCTGCTTTTCTGGACAACACAACTGAACTGCTCCACGAGCAAGGTAGGCAATTGTTTATCGAAATAGGAAATATCTTTGCAATTCATTTAGTCTGATGTTGGCTGGTGTACATAAAAAAGCTTTTTGTTCTAGATGTCCCGCCCCCACAGAATCTTCACTTGGTTGAATCCTACAACATGAACACAATTTTTGCGTGGAATGCGCCAAACGGCAGCCGCGTAAGGGGCGGGGTTGACGTATACAACGGAAAAGTGATTCGTTATCGTTTCCTTTACTGGGCAATGGATGACGATGACGAAGTTTGGAAGTAAGCTTTAACACATTATAAATAGTATTACATAAATATATAACCATTAATTGTTTTTGACATATTATGCGGTTGAATAACTTATGAAATGTGTTTTAGTTGTTCCCAAATAAACGTTTTAGTAGCTAAAGGTAACGCCTATAGCTAAGTTCTGGAAAGAGCCAGCCCGTATGTCTGTCATGTAATACAATGTGTTTGAAATGGTTTGTTTTGAATTTAAAATGTCAGAGTTCATTTAAAACTATAGGTTGAAGGGCATCGTTTTAGATAACACATAGCAATGTATTAGATAGGCAGATGCCAGTGGATTTATATTATTAGTTTGATAGTTGGCCTAGATCATTAGCATTTTTTTATCATTACCCTCAGCCCTCGTGCTACTCTCAGACACTAAATTTATGATGAATGCATACGGATAAATTCGATAAAACAACATAAACATTTAAGTAAATCAAAATTAACGTCATTATTGTGATGTTTAAGGCAAGAGAAAAAAAAATCAAATGAAGACACTTATTTTCATAATTGGAAATGCCGTTTTTAACTTCTAAATCGGAATTTTTACCCCTTAATTTTAGCCCCAGTTGATAAATTTACCCCTGGTTAAAAGCATTTGGTCTAAGCGCGTTCAACTTTTGATAATAATTTATAGGCTGTCAATGTCATCATAGCTTACATTGCCCGAGGAAACGTGTTACCAAAGGATGGTGTAACTTCGGCTACTTGACCAACCGTTTTAGTAGGTCGTTTCATATACAGTAATTTGCCATACTTCTAATTAATTATCGTTCACATCGGTTATTTCCTATATTGTATTAAGCTTACATGTGAGTTACTCCTCTCAAGGAAACACATTTGACACTCCCTATTGCCTTATATGATCAAATAATAATTAATCACTATCTCACGTGTACTGGTATGAGTATACACACTACATTTTGAGATTACATGCTTTAGTTTAAATGATCTTCTTCTGACTTGTAAATTAGTATGCAGCTCGTTTAGAAGTTTAACAAGGCAGTATTGCGTATTTGTGTTATGGTTGTCTATTGAACCAAAGGTGTTTAATATATACATTATACTGCAGGAAAAGTTTCTTTGTTTCACGTTTGGATACTTTCCACGAGTTATTTTGTAGGATATCACATTTTATCAAAAATGCACATTAGTGTTTGACTCATTTGCTTTTCTACCACTTTAGTTGGAAACATATGCCGCACTGCACCAACATCACCCACCGTTACTGTCGCATTTTAAAGACTTCAAATTCCGCATTTGAGTCGAACTTTTTTACCGTTTTGTCACAAATTGATGACCATATCAGCGCTTACGATGAGAATGCTGTGTACGACTTTGTACCTTATATCCACGGTAAGGCAAGAAATGTTTATGATATTTTGCGTTATGTTATTCAATTGATCATAACTCATAACTATAATAGTTTGAGCTATTATAGTTCTATATATTTTCGTATATTTTTAGGTTTGTTTAGAGCGCCTAACTTTACAGTTAGTTACAATGGAAGTTATGTCAGGCTATCCATTGACCCTCCGCATGCGTATTGGTCGTCAGAGTTACTCATTGATGCTTTGGAAGGCGACTTAGGCTATCAGGCCAAATATTGGATCCAAGTAAGCAATCGAAGGAATGTTATATCGACATGCATATATTGGTTTGAGGGATACTTTCTTGTGATGCTGCTGCTTTTATTTCTATATTCATATTTCTTATTAGAACAAAACTCACCCCACATCGGAAAAGCTTGTGAAGAATTATGAATCGATTGCAGATGGAATTAGTTTTCCAGTCGTCGCCGAACCTACGGATTCAATTTGTGTGCAAACGCGTCTCCTTTCAAATTCACTGGACCCATGTGAATGGTCTACACCCACTTGTGTTCAAGGTATTTGTGTTTTCGGCTTCTCCTACTATCAACCTACTCTTTAGTCATACTACGCGACAAACGTTTTTGTTGCCGTTAAAAGTGTCGCTTGTTAGTCGTGTTGGAAGATCGTGTTAAGATCTAACTTCTTGGTTGCAAACCAGATGGTTTACTTTAATTACTTTGATATTCCAGGAAAGAATGAAATCGACGTAAATTATGACGTGTTGTTTGCGCAGATTCCGCCGTCACGGATTCATCAACAATACCAGTTTTGCTTTATGCCACTTTGGCAACCATTGGAGTTTTATCATTCCTGGCGTTTTTAGCAATAACCTTGAAATTGGTCAAACGTTTGGTGAATTACTTCAAAGGAAAGAATGACAGCATCGTTCCCATTTCTTTGGTAAACCTGACATTGTTTTGCTACAGTAGACTTATAACCTAAAATAACCAGTATTACTCATGTCATGTTTATAAAATTTCGAATGTTTTCAGTTGACAATTGACAAACCGTTAGGCAAGGACAACGTCCTTAGACAGTCCAGTAACGTGTACTCTTGCAATTATGAAATAAGGAGTTTAAATGATCTGGCAAAACATGCGGAATTGATTGATCTCGGAGTGGAAGACAAAGATGTGGATGTGATGAAACTCTCTGCTAATGCAAGAACGAAAGAAGATCATAGGCTTGCCTTAGGAGATAGGGTAGTAAATGATGGGCGCGAAACTGAGGATAAAATACTCAAGCCTGATCCGAGCACATCGTACGTGCAAATGAGGTCCGCTCCCTGCAAGCCGCAGATGATGGTTAAAATTCCTCTTCAGTACGAATTTACAGCAGACTATGTTCGTGCGCCCAACTCTCCAGACTCCGGTTTAGATATGTACGATTACTTTTAGCTGCTTATAATGCTATAAAAACAACTGCAGGGAACGTATCGCACGTAAAATGAGAAGACGTTTTCCTGCTGCTAATTCCGATTCGTTAAGACGGATAATGTCATTATTCTTGTCACGCGTACAGTTTAAGCGTTAATTCATTTGTGACGGTAAAAGACGACGTTCTGCCATTTCATCGCTATACAGTAGCATGAACTTTGCTAACTACTATGCACCTCACCGCGTAACTTTAGACAAAAACATGGCCTCTAGTTTCCTGTCAAGTGGTTTTTCATCGCATATGTAACGATGTCAAAAATCTTGCGCAACGTCAAAGATGTTGTGTTTGTAGTGGAAGCGTTTCCGTGATGTCACCGTGTTATGTAAACTTTATCAATGTTAACAATAAACCGATTTCACTGCTCCGAGTAAAATCCAGTTCAAATATCCAAAGCGTACTTTGAGTGCGAGGCATGAATGCATAGGAATAGCAACTAATAAACGTTCACCTTGAATTTTTGCGAGAGTATGTGTGTAGGCTATAATCTGAGTCGGAGGTATCAATTAGCTCAGAACCAGATATTCTGTTGAAAATCGTCATAGCCTGCTAGCAAATTGTCGTTTTATTGTGACACAGAGCTCGCGTTTGACATATTTCCTGTTTTCAACGTTATGGCGTTATGTTATGCTTCAACAGGTAAATTGGCTCTTGTTTGCTTGCGTTTGATCTTCAATGCAAATACCATCTCATATCATTCCGTGTGTTTCCGGTTTTGTTTTTTTTTTTTAATTTTCGATACTGTGATACTTACTAACAAGTTTTTCGATATTTGTGTAAACCTTGTAAATATGCTGCTTTGTCGTCTGCAATATACTACCCAAAATGAAGTTCAATTTCACCGTGTTAGCTTCAGAAAGATTATAAGAACGGTGGACTTATATTCCCTAGTAGCTTATAGCACATGCAACGTTCACTCTTAAATACGTAGAAAACTATTCTTGCAACAAAAGTCATTTTGCAGAAACGTTGGTGTTTTTACAGTTGGGACGGTATTCCTTGCCTTGATTGGCTCGTTTTGTAGCTTAAAGGTTTTGGCGTTGCGTTAGTATCGCGTTGTTTGTTGTTCATATGCTTGCGATGTTGTTATACCTACTCATTATTATGACAGAGCTATTGCAATACAAAAACCACACGATGAAATTCACTGAATGTGATTTTATTTTTAGAAGTTTCGTTGAAGTAGATGTTGTGTTCTCTCGTTCAAATTTCGAAGTGAACAGGAGAGAATTGAGTTTTGCTTATCAAAAACAATGACACGAACACGTTTCGAGTCAGATATTTTTGATCTGCTGTTCAACAGCACAATCGCAATTCCGATTAAAAATATCTCTATACTGCAAGTGAAGCCATTGACACTGAGCATTAATTACATTGCTGCAGACACGTAAAAATTGTCAAATCGACCTCAACTCAACCCACAGTCTAATAAATGACCCATATCTTGTTACTTGTCTTGCAGTTTCCTGTTTGTTTTCCGATTTTGTCTTTGAGCGATTATAATTTTTCTCGTTTGCGGCTTACTAACCATCGCGTTCGTGCTTCGGATAGTTGTTTCAACATGCTAAACTCACTGCAACCGTTACTCAAGTGTCTTGGGCTTATGTTTCCGCTCGGTTTCCACGAATTTCTGATTCACTAAATTAGGACCCTTTACGTTTGAAGTTTTTCAAGTTTTTTGTTGTTCGGCGGGTTGTTCTGGCTTATTTTATTTTCTGTTTTCGACAACCATGAAAACCATTAGCCGATGAGATATTTGCGCAAGCGCAGTATTTTACCTGGAGGAAATGGTTAATTATGTCGATCTGGCTGCTGCAAAGTCACGTATACATTATAGCTGAACTGAAAATGACAGTTGCTGTAGTGTAGACAAAACATCAACCAGGCGCAAAATAATCTAATTCTCTTGGTATAGGTTTGCTTATTTTCTATGTAATTGCCCATCCCGTACACTTTATGTCAGTTTGAATGTTGTAACTTCACCGCAATTTTCTCGACGAAATGTCAACTTGTATTGAACATGCTATATATTTTCAGTATATATGTACAGTAGTACAATGCAATGTACAGCAAAGCACAACTTATAATCGAAAGGCGGTAAAGAAATGTATGATGTTTTTTAAAAAGAGCTTGTAAAATTAGTGTTTGAAAAAAGCCAACATATATTAAGTTATTGAAATTTGCGCCTCGGTATGTCGGAAAGCACGTAAAAGTTTGCTGAGTTGAGAAACTGCACCCCTCTACGATTTGGGTCACTCGTTATCACAGACGTTGATAAAATGTCGGTTTGGTGTAACAGTTTCTCCCCAGCCTGAACGTAATTTGGCAAGTCGCTTTCCGTGACATACACGTCGTCGGGAAGTGGAGGAAAATCTTGTTCTTCTGCGCTTGGAAATGAAGGAGCACTACTCCAAGCACCCTGATCTTCATCATCATCTGAGACGTGGAAGGATAATTCTTGTACGTATCTGACTTCTGTGGCCATTGGTTTCTCTCGACTAATCTCTGAGGTGACGCTGGTTTCAGCTTGTTGAGATGAGATGAAAAGATGATTTTCGAAGTCGGTTTCGCTCGAAAAACTGCTCAGTGTGCTCTCGGAAGATGCGCTGTGATATCCTCGGCTTCTACTTCTTTGTCGTCGTAATTTATTAATAAAATCATGTTTTTTGGTGTCAACTGAATTTTCTAAGACCCTTGCGTCTGAGGAATTACAATGAAGATTCAACGATGTTTGCAGGTGTATTGCAATTTACATTTAAATACCCTGGCCATTGTCCTAAAGAAGTAACGTATATCTTACCAGTGTCTTGCGCTTTGCACGCAGTTTCGCATTTGCAAAAACATGATGCCCGCACAAACTCTTTCTCTTCCAATGTCAGGTTTTCAACGTCGCTGTGCAATATTTCATCTACTCTCTCCGAAATTGGACTTGTATTTTTCAAAGAATCTTCACCTTCGTTGCTGCACTCCATTTCATGCAGAGCTCGCTCCTGTTCAGTTTGTTAAACGCTATTAATCGCTTTGTGAAAAAACAGCTAAACACTTAGTTTTATAAAGATTGATGCATTATTGTTTACTCACCAGTTCTTCTGGTATGTCATCCACCATGTGAATAAATTTATACATTTTCCAGCTTTTATAAGCTAGGAAAAGTACAACAAGGGCTACGCAAATAGCAGCTAAAGATACAATCGTTAGCAGCACAACTTGTTTGTTGTTAGATGTTGACGTTAAAAATTCTATCGGTTTTAGGCACAAAACTTTTGTCCAGTTGCTCTTCCCGGTTGTTTGGTTTAACCTCATGAACGACAACTCGACCAGCCGCGATTTTATGCAGTATTCCGACCATTTAGAGAGATTCTGTCGCGTTTGTAATGCGATTCATTAACAATGATCCCTTGCAGTTTGTGTTAAAACTATGATTGCTAATAGGCCGTTCTTATGCAGCCATTTTACTTAATGTCTAATACCGTCAAAACAAACTCCGCCCTTTCCTCTAATTGTTTAACTTGCAAGTATTGAGTTCTTGTCTTGCTTGTATCATTACCGGGCCAGTAATCCACCTGACGAAAACAATTATTTTAATCAGCAGACAGAAAAGGTATTCTGGATCGTTTTTATGCTTCAGTTTACCTGGAAATTCAGCGTCGCTAGATCTTTTGCTATGCTTCCATTCTTTCCATGGTTTCGTGGAGAATCCATTCGAAGAAGTATTTTGCTCTCCCGACGAATAGCACTAAACGTCGGTGGTATCAAGATTGCTGAAACGAATATTGTACTCCGTAATCTGTTACCGAAAAGTCACTGCATCAGATGCAATGGTCCACTACCTTTTGCCATTACTTACTGTCACGTTCTGTCCAAAACGAAATGTTTCCAACGTATTGTTCTTTAAACGGTTCAGTGGTAACCCCGATGATATACTCCAATGGAGTCTGCAGATAACTGCTGAGATCGCAGGTAGTTTGTTTGATCTTAGAACAGGTCGGTGCCTCTTCCCAATTTTTCGTCTGACCAAATCTAACAAGAAGCAAGCTTATATACCAAGTTGCAACCGACGAAAAATGCGTTTGTGTGCAAGTGCAGAGCCGTTTTAAATGATAGGCGGCCTTGTCGCTTCGCGTTTTATGTGCGAATAATAATTTTCTTTTGTTAAATACCCTACAATAATACTCAGCCATGACACTTGCTGTTAGGAAGGCGCTATGCATGTACCCAACCAAGTATTTACTTCTTTCGATAAAGTACAGTGTAACGACTTGAAGGTGAAACAGGATCCCAATGTAGTATATGTCTTAGCATAACTGACTCAATCCAGATTTTCTCTGCAAAAAGGTGGTTTGGAATTATTCCCTAATTTCCAATTGTTTTGAGCAAAACAACTTTTTTTATGAATGGTAACACGCCTACGTGGTATAACAAACATTCATCGCCCCACCGCAGACACGTACTTATTTTCCTGTTGTTTTTCGTCTTGTTTCCTTCAGTGAGAAGTTTCGGATTTTCCATCACGACTTCTTTGGTTTGTGTCGCTGAACTCTTAGGTTTACTCGAAGTCGCATTGAAAGAAAAACAACTCGCTGTAGCGACATGAATTATTACTAATGGCAATATGAGCATGTCCCTACCATATATCTTTGCCTACTGCTGATAGAATAACTTATGAAGAACAAGATTATTATAGTTATAGTATTTGAAAAAAGTGCAAAATATTTGAATTCAATGTTAACATTTAAAATTAACTTTAGTCACTTCGAAACTGTTTCTGCTCCGCCTGTAGGCTGCAATACCTTTTAAGTCTCTTGGCACCTGTCGTTACCTTTCTTCGCTATCGTGTCTTGTTGAAGACTCCAACCTAGCTGTTTACTCTTCCGACTGCGTGCTCAGTTGTTTCTGAAACATTATCGTTTGCTTTGTTATAATCTTCACAGTGGTTTAACGGGCGACCATTATTTTCTTTGAAATATTAAAAATTCAATGGTAACTTTTTAAGGCCTTGCTGTGTTATATATAATATTTGCCTTTTGGCGATATTTCTGCTACCTCTAATGTTGATGCCGAAAATGCACCTTTGCGAGGTTTTTCTTCGTTAGCGCTGTCTACACGTTTAAATTGAGTAACAAAAACGTTAGCATTTCTGCGTTGCGAATTCAGTATCTCTGTATTATTGTGATACCAGTCTTATATTTGCATCATATACGTTTCTACTACTATATGTCCACTTTTGCTTGTTGATTAGGGCAAAGCCCTTATAGCTTGCTTAGCACCTATAGCATCTACAGTAGTAGCAAACAGTCAGCAGGATGTAACGAACACACACAATTTCCTAATTTATTTCTTGTAGGGTGGATCAAATTTCCTTGCCTAGTTCCCCGAGACCATTCTACGAAACGATAGTTTGATGTTGCTTTGTTTACTCTTTTCACGCAACTATACCGCATTAATTAACTAGCTGCTTTTCTTGAAACTGTATGGTTATCGCGGAAGAATTATATGTATAATTGTCATTCGTCAGCACTTGGGATTATCTAAAGTTTCTAAACTTCACCCAAACTTTTTTGTTTGTTTGCTATTGGCCCTAGATAATTTGTCGAACCTAAGGTAACCTGCGCGTTTGGCGATATTTGAGTAATATTACTGAATACTATATTACTACTATACTACTATACTACTGAGCTCTCTGCCAAACATATTATCTATATTCTCATCAAAGCTAGTGTCGTTAAACTCTGATAAATGTACGGTCTTTCCAATCCACATAGTTTACGGAGCCATTTTTAACCGCGTTATTATTTATCTCCTGTCTATGGAAGTTTACTGGATAGAACGCGCTAAACAGATTTTGTATCCTATTTGTATGTTTGTTGAACGAATAGTGGCCTGCCGTACATAGATCCACGCTTATGACTTTTACAAAATGTTAGTTTGATGGCTGCAAAAATTACACTAACAACAGAGATTTCGGAGACAGTTTTTGACGTCTACAACTTGGCAATTTTTGCTAAAACTTGCAATAAGAAAACGGTAAACAACCGCAAGGTAGAAACATTTTCGATTATTTATCGGATTTTACGTAGATCCGGAATTTAGTTGCACGTTTTGCAGCTCATTGACGTGCTGTTGCGTCTTGCACAGCAATGATATGTTGTTTTCATGCTAACAAACTGTATAATTGATATGTTGTTTTGATGCAAACGACAATTTTTGAAACAACAGTGTTTTGTCATAACTCATAAGTAAAGCATAAATTTTACGATATTTTCTTGTAATTGGTCTGAATCGATGATTCTCCATTGACACAAAAATGCACCACTGCTCGTATACATGGTAATTGTACTCTGCCCCGACCCATCTGCTGTCTCTCAGTTTGTTAATTGCGTTTATTTCGCAAATCTCGGGCATTTTTGTATCACATGCCATTAGCAAGCTACTATCCTGTTGTCGTGTATTTATTAGACTACGTTACAAATAGACACCTGTATACCAAAATATTAACTAACAAAATTTGAAAAATTGCTTTTATATTTGTATGTCACCAATAATGAAAGTATGTCACCAGCAAAAGATGGCCCCAATTCAAACATTCGCTTTATTTTGGCCATCAGGGCAACTGTCTCTTTTGCCTTGTTTTCTATACACCAATGAGCTATTTAAACTTAAAGGAAATTATTGAAATAGAAAAATAGAATATTCTGTATAAAATGTGACACAACATCCCACTGAAGCTCATTTGTAACGCCTGACTGTTGTTAGGCTGGAAACTGGAGGTGCAACGTAATCCTGACTCAGTCCATTGCACTATTCTTCCTGGACATATCAAGAGCGCCAGTCAGTGGTTAACAGATTTGAAAGAAGCGGTCGACTACATCCGGGTATGTCTATTTCACTCACCATTTGTCTCTTCACTTAACATTTTGAGAAAAAGAGATTTATATTAGGCGTTAGTTGGCGCAAAAATGTATACGATAGAAGTCGAAACCGAGATGAAAACCGTATTTTATATGGTGATGGTTTTGGTGCTTTGTATACAGCATTTGTGTGACAGTTTTGACTGTGAATTTGGGGTATTATGACATTTTTGTACAAATCGATTGTTTTTGGAAGTGTGCTTGGGGCATGTGCCTTTTTTCTGACGTTAGTCGTATCGAATACATTTTCCTTTCTCTCCAATCGAACTTAAAACACGATTTCTTTGACTTGTAGGCTCATGGCACTGATACAAAGCAAGGCAATTCGGCAATTTACGGAATGCTGTCTGTCGTGCCTAGCGATGGAATAATCGACAATTTCTTGGTGGATTTATTCGACGAAATTTATAAAACCTAAACGAGCAGACCACGTTGTAGCACTAGCATTACTAATTGTTCTGTTAATTGTATTTATCTCTGTTGATTGATTACTGCAAATCAAATCTAAACTAGAATTCGTTTAATTGCTTTGATTTGTCATAGCTGACATCAATCAATCTATAAATCAATCCACATATCATGCATAATTCTGATTGTTATGATTGTGTTTTCTCTCTTGATTGAACAAAACACGAATTTTCCTTGTATTTTGTTTTATTGATAAATGCAGACGCCAGGTTGACCGAATGAAGGCTGTTTGTTTTATTTTACGAAACTAATTTATCCCATAGGACATTGGTATCAGCAAATTGCAACTATACAACATGGAGAAATCTCCTTTAACATTAATTTGAAAACTGACCAAATATTTTGAATTGCTGGTGACGCTTTTAGCGATCTCAACTTACAGCAAGCAATATGTCAGCTTATAAAATACAGGCACTCTCTAAGAAAAACAGGCAAACGTTTACTGAATAAACAGAAAAAGGCAAAAGTAATATAATAGTATGCTGATGGTATGGACAAACAATGCACAGCAACAACGAAATCAAACAGAGTTTGTACGATAGGGTGATGGGAAACTGGTGGATTCGGTCCAGCCATTTAAGCTATATTCTTCGTACGAAAGTATATGAAAGGGATGCAAAATGTATAAAGTATAGAGAAACAATACACTGCGATAAAGATATAATGTTTAAAGCGTAACTTGTTTCTTATATCGGTTGTAACGATATTATACTAACAAAAAAACAAAAAATGACGAAAAAGCTCAGCAACACTCAATAACATCAGAAGTACGATATCGCCAGTCGTGGTTGTCACTGTTGTAGCGGTATCCAAACTTTCCTTTAAAAACCGAAGTAGGGCTTGACACACGTTCACATATCGCCTACACCTTATTGGAAAAACACCAATGCAAACGAATTTCGGGATGATTCAAGACTTTTTTTATCACTCGTGTCGACAACAATGTCGCGCAACAATGTTATTGCTTTGTGCTAATGCTACAAGTTTAAGGCAGACTAGAATGATAGAGGTAGAAATTGATAAGATATGTGCTTCCCGCCTGTGGGTTTCATTAGCTTGTATGCCGTTAAAAGTATAAATTTTTCCAAAATTATAAATTCCAAAAAAGGTATAAAGCAATTATAACTGTACTTGATTTTCATCTGAATTCGCAAAGTTTTTATCATGAAAAATTTCGTCTAACACTTAAGCAAAGGACCTCCGGATGAGAACAACACATTTTTCGTACAGAAAATAGGAACAAACTGCAAAAAAATCCTTTTCTCAAACAAAAATAAAATCTTTTCCTTGCGTTTCTCCGCACGTGCAATTTTCTTCCACCTCTCCAATACTCTCCCAAGATCCGTAGCAAGATCGACCCAACATCGCCCTCCAACGGCTTACCATGCCCACCGTCGCGCCTGTAATTAAAACACAATATAAGAATGCTGTAAGCGGGAGCTTTACCTCCGTTGCTGCTGTAAGGTTTAATTTGGAGATTTTTGGGTTCTTACAGTAACGTGAGTAATGTTATGGTTATCATAACTTTCTTACGTGCCAACGGGGTTCACATGTATTTTTAATCTTGAGGATTATAACGACCTATATCTATTCCAGACTCTATAGGCCTAACTATTGTCTGACAAGCTTATTTAAATGAAATTTGTGTCTCCATTCTTTTTGAAAATAGTTTTCAGATAATGCCAAAAAAGAAATTTCTCCAACCGTTCTGAACAATTACACTTACCTTGGCAATGTCCTTCTTTGTTCATCGCTGTATCGTGACATTCAGCGCAGACTTCCGAACCAGGCTTGAGTACGTGATAGGGCGACGCATAGCGGCAGTACCACGCCACGTATGTTATCCGGTAGTGTATGCAATAGCTACAAAATGATCAGAAAGTGAGACGAACATAGCTGGTGATTACAACAATGTACACTGTAACAACATTTTCTTTGATTTTAGCAGCGTGACATTGCATAAACCACGTAAACTGATAAGATAATTTTCAAGTGTTTGAAAAGAATCAAAAAAATGCATCACTCAAATCATGCCAAAACCGGCTAGGCGAATTATAATGGAAATACAGAAGGTTTATATAGTTAAGTATAAGTGTCGCCATGTGCCAAATGTCATTCACAATGTAATTTTCAAAACGCTTGAAAGTCAAAGTTGAGTTAACTCACCGAGTAAGCGTACAGTTCAAAGAGTGTATAAATACATTGGACGTTTAATAAAGGGCTGTGACTCAGTTTTTTATTGGATAATTAAATTACCTTTTCTTTCTAGCAGCTATCTTTTTCATTACGCTTGGCCTCTCCCACTTGTCCGGTTCGTTTCGCTTTCTGTTCAAGTTTGCAGGCAGTAACTGCGCAATCTCTGCAAGAGTAAACATCAAATGAACTTGCTATAATTGTTGGCAACTTATCTTATCTTTTATAAATATTGAGCGCTGTCTTTATAAATTTTTAAAGGGCGAATTTTCTGAAGCACATCCAGATGATTCATAATATACTGAAGCAAATATTATACGTCTTTAACGTAATGTTAGATCAACTTACTTTACATAATACGCTGGTCACTTATAATTCAAATACACATTATTTGCTACACTTTCCTAGGAATTTGGAAACTCTTTGCATTGTCACCACTTTCTGTTAAACTTACCACTGTTTCTACATCTTCTGTCAGTGTGATAACACGCTTTTCTCTGTCTCCTTGACCCGCATGGTTTTCCTCCTCCGGATGGCTGGATGTGGATCTGTCTTCTTCTTTCGCGAGTTCCTCGTCCACATCGGGCTGTGCAATGGCTCCAGTGACTCCAGTACGTCATAATGCAGTCTTGTGCTTCAAAATAATGAGATTTGTAAGTGCAACTTTGTCACGTGTCTATGTGATTGTCTTTTCTGACGTACTTTTCCAGCGTAAGAGTTTTTCATAATATGACATATGAAGAATAAAGTCTTTTTGAGGTTATTTAAACACAGACTTTAAATTGTAGACAATTGCTATACAGATGACAGGATAGTCACTGTGGTGTAGAAACACACGCTATACTACAATTAAAATCCTGTAAAACGAGCGTTTGGAACACCGCAAATTTATGCCGAATCATTCGTATACGTTTCGGAAGCATTTGACAACCATTTTTACTGTAAGACCGTTTTTCAAATCAAACTTGATGTATTGCACTAGACTGATCACGCATCAAGGTGGGTTTTATCAGCCTACAGGCGACCGTGTAAAGATTTTACCGCCAAGTAAACGACAACGAAACAAGACAGATGAGGCCAGGGAACTTACCATTGAAATGATTCGCCGCATAATAGAAAGACATTTTCACAACGCTGTTTTATACTTGACAATCGTTTAAGCCTACGCAATTCCCCGTAGTTTATAACAGCAGGACATCTATTCAAACAACTAACCTTCAAACGAATAGGATTCTAATCTGTAGCGACATTGCGTTGATCGGATGCTCCGTAACCTATTCTTATATTTAAATTAGATTTACCTTTTCATTTCTATGACGGGCTTCGTGAAATTGAAGACATTCTATGTCAGGGTATCACATTACACCTAGGTCAATGCCGACATTACAAACGCGGACATTTTGTTCATATTTCGTCAACAACACGCACCATACGGTAACGATTATACAGTAAACAACCTTCAGTAAAATCTAAAACATCATAGAGAAATCACGTGACCATAACGTAGGTATAACTACAAGAAAAGCAGTGAGTGACGTATCGCTGAACATAGCATTGAATTGGTCTAATTTTCTTCCTGTTTTCCGGCCGCGCCCCGTTTCAACATCGAAGTTTGCTTTTCCTTCTATGACTAATATTGTCACAAACAATAAATGACCATGTGAAAATGACCTTATGTTAAAATGAGAAAGTGCACGTTAATGGTTTACTTTTTTCTATTCTTGTGTTGGTGAAAACGATGAAGGTTAAACGTGAGGTGATGCGGTATGGGATTTCCTTTCATTTTGCTTCAAAGGTTCTATAGTTTTACCAGGGGTTTTACAACTAAAGCGTTCACAAAGCTAAATGTTTGCGTAATACTTTAGTGGGTACGAAAACGTTCGAACTTCACCATTTTCCTGCAGTATCTTACGATTATACTTTTACTTGGTACACAGCTTCTTTGCAAATCTTACACCGAGACCTTTCAGTTAGTTTTGTATCGAAACTTTCTCAGCATGTTTTCTTTAACGTATGCGGGATCGTCCGTTCATGTTATTTCTAGCTCAACATTGTGACGAATTGGTTTATGTAGGCTGAAAACACAGGAATTTCTGCCTTTGTGTTTCTTTATTAATTAATTGGCCACCCACGGCGCTAGTATATATACACAGCCGGTGCGAACGAACGTTTTGACACTTGCGGCAAATCGTCGAACTACAGTATATGCTATCTTTTGAAGTGGTAAATTTTACACCACACAAATGAACCGAATGTTTTTTGTGAATCAACAAAAATTGTGAAATTCGGGCTATGATTAGATAATAGCGTTTGCTTGAGACAAGTACTCGCGTCGATTATTATGCGTGTAGGTGAAAAACAATTTTCCTGCCCGAATATAATTGTGTTCAAATTATAGCAATCGCTGTTTTATTTGTATATAGCGGGATAGATAGCGGATCGGATATATAACGACGCTTTGCTATCACAAAAAGATTAATTAGAGAACACAAACTCGGTTTTAAGAACCTAGAAAAGTAGAAATCACGCTGTTTTTTGCACTAACCACTTCTGATTAATCTTCTTAGGAGACGGCAGTCAACGACTATAACTAACTCTTTTTTCCATCTCAGCGCTTTTACAAAAATATTGAAACGGCTGTGTTATTACTCCCAAAATTAACTTGTTGATTGAATTAACATGTTTTAACGGCAAAGTTAGGCGGTTTTACTCAATTGGGCAAACAACAACAATTGGGCAAAAAGTAGATCGGTTCTCACCACAGTTGGCTACGTCATCGTAACAAAAGATGTAGTTTTCGCTATTACGTTTGGCTCTCCCAAATCTTTCTCAAAAAGGTCATTGTATTCAGCATTACGCATAAAACTGCTTTAAACGCTATACAAGACGTTGTCATTGTGGCTCTCTCAAAGTTATCTTTATTAAACTTAAGCACGATGCTATTTACACCGGTGACGTTTTAAAGGTCGTCAAAATAAGCCTTTCATCTTTCTATACGGTATAAGTTCGTTAAGAAAAGACTTGCTTGTTTTCTGTGGCATTAGTCATACTACATCACGTAAAGCAATCGTTTTATTTACAGAAGCAAGTGAATAGGTTTTACAACGGCTACTTCACACATTTATTAGTAATGGCGAGCCGCTGTCACTGTTTTTAAGCAAGACCGAAAATTTCTTATTTTTTTGGATAGGTAAGGAAATTAAAATCTTGAAGTTCCATCAACTCAAGTGTTTTACAATTCATAATACACTGCATGTGGATGCATAGCTCAACCTTGCTGGGTTTAACCAAATGAGGTATAGGCAGTATATTGGTTCCAGCAACTAACTAACGTTGAAACTTTGTGTCATCCCAAAGTGATATAATCGTAAATGTTTTCTTTATATCTCGTGCCGTAGGTTGTCATATTTGCCTTTGAAGTGTCAATAATTGCGGATAACGACGCGTGTTTGCTTCGTCGTGTAGTGTCGTTTCATTTGCCATCGGATGAACACATCAGGTTTGACCGGGAATCGTTTCATGTTTTTGCCCGGAAACCGATAGCCGTTGTTAGTGCGTTTACTACGCGACTGTCCCGGGAGTGGATTGATGCTGATATAAATTTGTAACGCCTGCCTTGACACGCTATCCTGCTTGCTATGCCGTTATGCGATACGCATGTATATAAAAGAGCACGCCCAACGTTTGATCATTACGTCCTATGCTATGGAATGCTTGCTATTCCTATGCCAAAGGACCCACGCGAATTCCAATTATAGCATTACGTGGTTGACCAAATATTGCCGTATGTTGTCGGTCACCAATTCCCAAGATCCAACCTTAAGACAACCTTATCTACGAGATGCTAATCGTTTGGATTAGAAACTTCAAGATCTTTTATCACTTGGTTTTCGAAGACTTTGAGAAAAGCCAAGCCCAGACAAGGACTAAAAATATTTGCTCAGCATATGGCATAAAACCGCAACAACGAAGCAACTCTCCGTATGGACTTTGTTGGGGCCAAGTTTTCACGCTCGTTTGCATTAAGACCCCATTGGTTTGCTGAACCCCACTTAGCTACGATATGCCAGCACCGGTATAACTCTATCTTCGTATTAAATTCTTTGAACTTGGCATACGCTTAAATGTTTGTCTATATTAGGTCAAAATACTACTTTCACGGCTGTCACGAAATTGGACAAGTCACTGACCCGATGTCGCTGTAAACGATTTCTGTCCTATTTGATTCCATTTTAGGTCGAGTACCAACGAAGCCGAAGTAAGAGCAGCTAAAATTTGTCGCGGTGGTTAAATGTACAAAGACGTGAACAACTGAACATGACTGAGTTGAACGTTTTTCCACCGCTGACGTCCTACCAACTTTTACTTAAAACGTACCGCATGTTATACTTCAAATGTAAACGAAAATTCTTAGGATATAAGTCACAACCATTTTAGGTTGGGACCAATAATAGTGTCGTATATGGATTCTAAAAACAGCTTGTTTTCAATTTGAAATGTGAAAAAGCTTTCGTTTGCGTTGTTTTTTTGCAGTTTGAGAAAAAGTGCGTGGGTGTCCGGTTTTGCGGCTCCTCTTTCATGCACCCTTAATCGTATTCGCCCCTCGCTTAAGATACCGTTTTGGGCGCGATCCTTATACTCAATATTTATTAAGAATATCATGACCCACGACCGAGCTGAGTTGTGCGTTGTATTGGATTTATCTTAAAATCCTTCCTGTCTTATACAGGATTAAAGTTCAATCAATTATAACGTAAGTTTACACGAAACTGTTTGGTGCAAGATAAATTTTTGTGCGTAATTTATTGCTCTTAGATAAAACCATTTTTCTTACGAGGTATTAAGAAATGTGGCTTCTCAGTGTAGAAGGGAGTTTACTCGATTTTGACTGACACCAATAGAGTATTGCTAAACACATGAACAGCATGTTATCATGTACACATTAAGGGTGCCGAAAGCTCAATCACCATATAGTTGATAAGGTTAAATGCACCCAACATGCTCCAAAAAGAATAGCGTCCACTTTACAAAATTATCTTGTCGACTTATAGAACGGTCATGCTAAGTGTATTGGTTTGCAACGAATAGGTTACTACTTACTTTAGTTAGATTTTTTTTGTGCAATTCAGGGGCTTCACCATACGAGTTACGGTAATGTCCATTGAACAAATGCGCAGGTTTAATCCGTGTTATAAGAAAATGCTTCTCCTATTTAATGCTATCCGTACCAATAACATATGAATACGATGTAACCGTATTCAATAATGGACTTTACTGTGCAATAATTAACGTGTATACGGTTTACGGCATATCACAAAGGCCATATTCATGTCTAGGTAATTATATATCCACAACTTGCAGGATATTGAGATGAAGTGACTGTTAATTATTTAAAGCAGCTATCGCATCATCATGTATTGAGGCTTTGCTACGTTAGATTAAGATTTATTCGTTTCAGCACAGCTAAAGCATAACGCTTGCCAACAAATCCTCTTAATGTGACTATCCCATTTTACAAACCAACGCCTATGTTACCGTATTATTTCAAGAACAAGTATGCATTTTTTTAGACATCGATAGCAGTGTAAGACATCGACCCCTTGTAAGACGTTTTGAAATTTCCCAACACATGTCGGGTGAAATTTGCTACTCTCCATTCCTTTACGAAAGAGTTTTTTGAGAAATAATGAAGATTATAGGTAGAAAATACTCTGATAATTCGCTTCATTATTAATTTCGAACAGGACCGTCTAAAACCATCGATTAAGTGATGTTGACGGACCCACAACAGCGCAGTGTGTCCCTGCTCTCATGAGAGATGCGACCAAAGGATTGGAAATGGTATTAATGTTACTCAGTGTTCCTTCTTTGATCATGTGTTAGGTTTAAAAGCGTGTATATATCGTGGTTAGTCAGCAAAAAGCTACAAGGGCATAGCGTACAGTTG
This sequence comes from Clavelina lepadiformis, assembly GCF_947623445.1. Lineage (NCBI taxonomy): Eukaryota > Metazoa > Chordata > Ascidiacea > Aplousobranchia > Clavelinidae > Clavelina > Clavelina lepadiformis. The sequence continues at coordinate 5,364,307 of NC_135241.1, read as the reverse complement.
TTTAAAAACCGATAACGATATTGTATATTTTTAACTCCCACAATAACGGATTAACCGTTTTAAGAGGAAAACATAATTAGCTAAGTCATCCTTGTTGAAATGAGGATGTCCACTTAAGTATAAATGTTGTTTTTAATGACGCATATTAAGAGTGGACAACACTATAAATGAATCACGGATTTCGTCACATTTGCAGGTGTATCTAACCGACCGCATCTCAAAAAGGTTACATATTGGTTTCAGCGGTCGTTATTTAAACATCAATACTTTATAGCATGTATACGCATCTACCTTAATCGACAACTATGTCAAACCAAACCTCGCTTTTAAGCGATTAGATATCGCAAAAACACTACGATCGTATTTATTCATGACGCATTTGATCACGGGTCAATGTAGTTCTTTAAATTTTATTGCAGCACCTGGTAATCCATACTATGTTTTTCTCCTGGTGGTATGGTTATTTACCGGTGTTAAAGCTTACGAATCTAAATAAATGGCGAATAGAAATTTTCTTCAAATGATCAATAATAGAATATTGACGAATGTTTCTCACATATGATTATTTACTGACCGACATTCTTTTATGTCATTTTTCTCATTTGTCAATTTCCTAAACAGGACTTGAAGCTCGATACGTATATTACTGTGCATATTATTGAGTTTACAACTTTTGTTGCTCCAAACCCTTTGTAAAAACTCTGGCATAATTGGTTCTGACTTAAACGCAATAACTAAAACAAGATGCTGTATATCTCATCAAGTTTGATATTTTAAAAAAGTGATCAATTTTCGGACACAACTGGCGATGAAGGTCGTTCTAGTTGTAAAACGTCGTTTAAAATGTCTTTCAGGCTGAATTAGTGTAACGGCAGTTGGTATGCTCATACGTCGTTTGTTTACTTCTGACCTTCCAACATTGTTGTAAACTTTATTATGGTTATTCACGTCCGAATAAGGCATTGTTTCAAGCTCCGTTCGGAAAATTTAATGTTTCCTCAGCTAAAAGGGTCAAACTTTCCGTTATGCTACAGTCAACCTGCACGAAAAGGCCGCGGAGCAAGAACGTCCGTGAAAGGGAATCATATTTCGAGCAAATATCACTGCGGTTAATGCGTCGGGCTTGGCATTTAAACAACGCCGATAAAACAAACCGATATTAAAACGATTTATAACTTGGCAAATGGCGCGTTAATGGTCGACCAGCTAGTGAACGCCAGACACATACGGCTTGAGCACGTCTTAAAGGAGCTAAGTCCTGTTTACCCATAAGCATGCACTCGTTCCGTGACAACCAATTGCTTCCATGTTTGCGCACCGGGAAGCCCACGATAACCTCAACTAAACCTACTTTGACCTGACTGATGCCGTAGATAGTTGTTAATACGCATTCGTGTTAGGTATAGCTAATGCTTGGTGACTAACATGCGTTAGCTGCAACGCCGAAATAAAATAAATTTTTAAAGTTACTTTCATCCTGTTGCGGTTAAGCGAAAGTTGCTTAGGATTGAAGCTACCGTGGGCAACTTTCGACTGTAGACGACGATCCGTATTCCGTGTGTTTGCAAAGGATGACTTGTAATTTGCTTAAACAATTCAGCTAAGACGCAATGAGTACCTATCAATTGCGTTATATACCCGACACAAGTCCATGGTATTAATAATAAACCTAGTACAAACCCACTATTTGATTATTATTGACCAAACTCGTGTGCGTCGCACTCCGCGCAGCAAAACGTGCTGCTGTACCAACCGCTTTGACTGTACGAATAAAGGTGCCTGCGTTTCATACACAACACACTCCTCCTTCCAATCAGTGTGTGTTGAATACCATACGGAAAAACTGTATTCTATATTTTGGGGATCGGGTGATAGCGCAAGTGTGTACCTTGTACGTTTGCCTTAATCTCGCTAAAACAGCAACCCTTACAAAATTTACTGTAAGTAGTGTAAAACTACATACATTTGCTCAATATTTTTAACAGTTTCTCGAGTTGTTCAATATTGTACAACCTCGCAACTTGAAAGCTCGAAGTTGCAATTAAACTTAGAGTTATACTACGTCTACATGAGTCGCCGCAGTAAACTAAAGGATATCCTGATGGACATAGTTGCAATTGCCCAATCCCAAACCTTGTTAAAAATTTATGACTTGAAAGACAACTTTTAACCTGCCCAACCTTTTGAAAAGCGGTTTTCGAATGTTTTCTTTATATTTCGTTTGATATAGTTTTGCGACCTGCAGAGATTGTTTTAATCTTTAACACTCTAAAGCTGACAGGTGCGTCGCCCTTCCAATTTTTCTATCGAGCTTTGTTTATCTAGGCACGACTTTGCCCCTTGTATATTTGACAGTAATCCGGTTCACTGCACGGCACACTTGCCGATTAATTATCGCGCAAATGAAAACAGACAAAACTTTTATCACCGATCACTTCACCAGCTTTTGTAAAACGTAAATAATGAACATAAAGAATATTCGAAATTGTTAGCTCAGCGGAAATCTATTGTTCAAGACGTCGCTGTTTCGAGACTCTTTTGGTTATTGAGATCTTTTGCCGAAAGTTTGTTTGTATTTAAACTCTATTTGTAAACAACAAAATGTTGGCGGTTGGAGCTTACAAAAATATTTTACAATTTCATACAGTTGTTTGATGTTTTAACACCAATAAAATGGTATTTGCAGCATTTTGTTTTCAATTTTATCAACCGTATGCAGCTTATGCGATAATAGCGGAAATATAATCATAAATACAAATATGGCATCATCCTTTAAGGATCAAAGATCACACATCCTTTTCCGATCAGACGCTCATCGGCTTTCACCGCAAACGTTTCTCTTAAATTGCAACTTTTAATCTCAGATCTTGTAAAGTTTGCACACTACCGGCAGTTTTAGTTATGACTGTCAGACCATGTAATCTTGAAATTGATTCACGGTTGCACAAAAAACGATTTCCATAAAACGCTGTTATATTTTTTATGTTGGCAAAGACACATAATAATCATCACTGATTCCTATGTAGGTACCTACAGCTCGGGTTTACACTTTCGAATTTCGAACTACAATTTCTATGAAAAATCTTACCTCGATTTAGACAAAATTCCTCGTAATCTGAGCAGCAATCTCCGGATTTCTGACAGAACTCGTCACAGTAACATGTTCTTGTGTAACGACTTCCGTGTCCTCCGTACTCGTAGTTACAGGAAGAACTTTTGCCTCCGCAGCAGCGGTTAATGTCTGCGCATCCTGCCTCCGAAAACTGCTCCGAGTCAATCACAAAAAACATTAAGGCACAAATTGTGAAGAAGCAGAAGTGACGGAGCATCTTTTCGGATCGAATTTAAGTTTCCGGACTTGATTCCTCCTTGTGTGCTGCGCTGCAGTTTGTACCTTTTTTGCGGTAATCAGTATATACAAGTGTTCAATTTGCACTATTTTACTCCTGCCGAATTATCAGGAATCTGTATATAAATATTTCAGAAATTTGAAAAAAATTCTAAATTAGACCTCGACTTCAATAGTATCTGTTACACTAAATAACATCTCATGCGCCTTATAGATTAGGAACATTGACTTCCGAAACGCACAAACAGTTTTGTTTTGATTGAACATTACCGCTTGAATGGTTAAAATGCCCAAAGGTCAGTGGACAAAATAAAAAGATGAGTGGGAGATTTCGACCTCGTTATCGTCTGACAGTGGCTACTACAATGGGCCAGTGTTTACTTAATCGGGTTTGTCATGTTAACCGCATCCTTTCAACTTCTGTTTGCTTCAGTAAATTGCTCTGTATAAAAGTAGCACCTGAATCAAAACCCAGCAATATGTGCTAGACGTGTAAACGTTTTTCACAGCAGCCGAACAGTGAAAGGCGTTATCTTGTTCTTATCCATTCATCAGTGTATAGCACAAACCAGCATGTTCTGCTAAAAGCTTCCTTACAATCGGGAAGTGAAAACAATCTGTAACCTGGACGCCTTTTATGTTGCCAAAAGCTCCTTTTTTCAGTTTATAACTTTTTGCTCTTTTTGAATACGTCGAAATTCCCTGTACTTTGCAACTTCATTTAGACAATCAGTTACCACAATGTGCACTTTTGCGCGACTCGGTCTTGCGGTATCACTAAGAACTAAGCCATGTTAACAACGTGTTGGCAGCGGACGGATGACTTTGCTTTGGCGCTCGTCAGTTGCAAGTTTGTTTTTACGTTCTTTACATTTTTTGCGCAATTATACAAACTGTTCAAGCAGACAAGTTTGTGTTAATAAAAGTTAAAATTTAACTTCCTTGTGCTAATCGCTAACGCAAGATATATCTATAATACTCTTCACGCAATATCGAAAGTTGCATGTGGTGTTTTACCCAACTTCCTACTTATGCGCATTCTATTGACAGAAGCCGGATTATGTAAAAGTAGTTCACGAGGATATGGTTTAATTAACCATTCTATATAATTGCGGATTTGATTTTGTATAAACTTGCTTACGCGATTAACTTACGGTCTTACGCAAATCCTTGTTTCCTCAGTATCACGAGGTTATTTTATTACAAAGGTTTTGACAAACAGATACTTTCTTCTGAAAAATCCTTTCATTTGCTTATGCTGTAAATTTAGGCATCATTACTGTGCATCTACTTTGCAACGCTTTCATCCTGTACTTCTATGTCGTTTGACTAGTTCTGGGAAACTGATACTGCGGTCTTAGCTATATCGTCTGGTGAAAGCAAGAAAAAAGAAAACCGGTAACTCAGCTACACTCGATGTCGTAAATGGTTAACTGCAGCGATCGGGCGAAAGTTGTCCTATCTGACAGGCAGCGGACATGACCAATTCCCGACGATCTGCACTTAGTAATCAGCGGTTCGACTTAGGTTTTCTTATAAACACAAATATTTGATGAACTCTGAATCGTGTCGGGACGCAGCACGACATGTCAATATAGAATTTGTTCGCCATGTAAGGAAAAGAAATGATAAATCGCTATTTATATTTACACAAACGCTGCTCGAGGCAGCAATGGGACACTGCAAACGTATTCTCTCTCATATGAAACATTTCTGCACGATCTTCCGGATTTGTGTCGTTGGATTACAACTCTCTCAATTTTACTATGTTTCGTATTTGTGTTTGGGATTAGCTGATCATAGAAGCCTTTTAAGCCGGAGTACAATCCACTCCAGGTGTCATAAGCCTGCTTTATTTAGTGCGTGTAATCTGCTAGTTTATTTGTGTGACTATTATCTAATTATCCGTGAAAAATCTTATCCTAAAACAAACGATCTTGTATATCAATTTTCAATGGCAAATAATAATAATAATAATAATAATAATGATATCGCAGTCATATCATAAACCTTTCCATGCTGCTGACAAAAGTGCTCCAGTTTGTTGAAAGTCTGAAATTTAGATTTCACCAAGCTAAAATCCTCACACTTGATCATATACTATTATGATATTGAAAGCTATTTTAAAAATATTCAACTAAATTTAGCTGGGTTTCTGTGAACTGACATGTAGACGTAGGCCAATACATTTTTACCTACTATCGCGTTACGCTTGGAAATGCAAGTTTGGTTTTATTGCTGCTGGGCGTCACTTAACGAAAAAATATATCTTCATAAAATAATCGCATGGATTGGTTATAGGCATGGTGTCTTTGCGACAGAAGTACTTGTGGTTTAATTTTAATTACTCAAGTATTTATAGAGTGCGGGTAAATCTTTATGTCGAATCCACTTAAGGTGAATCAATGCTATGTAAGCGCCAGTTCTGTCATAAGTTTACTCTGGTTATGTATTGGGCCTACCAGCTAAAATCTACCTTAAACGTTGATGCCAAGCTTGTAATGTATAATTTATGTTTTAACTACTCAATGTATTTTGCTATTTGTATCTAAATTCAGATTACAAACTTATTGAAGTGATAATAATGTTGTAGCTTCAGTTTTAAACGTTTGTAAACGGTAAGAAAAATAAAGCGAGCACGCCAGGATTCGAACCTGGAATCTTCTGATCCGTAGTCAGACGCGTTATCCATTGCGCCACGCGCCCGCGCTCTGCCACGTGGAACGATATTTGGTGTTTTTCTTGTCAAGCATGTCTCACAGTACTATAAGTTAACTCTCAGCACTCATGAGGGTTTTGAAATTAATTGAGATTTGGAGAGAATAGAGAAGCCTGCGTTTCGAAATTAACTTTTAATGCCGCTTTCCTAGGCTATTTTGTCACTGGTAATCATTGTTGTACAAAGCAGTAAAATAACCAGAAACCGTCACTGGCATGAAAGATAATTATTTATTTATCGAGATTATTCAATATCAGAATAATTAACACTCTGCTTCGTGAAAACGAAAAAATAACACTTTAAACGTCGTTTTTATGCAAGGTACTTGTTCAATTCTTTCATCATTACAGGTCTGCATTAACTGAAGGTGTGCATGGATGTTGTATAGTAAAAAAATATTTGCTCTTCTTCCTTTACATTTCGACATTTTTTGAAATTGTTGCGTCGCGGTTAACTTGTGACGACATGAGTGCAGGTGATGAACTGAATCTCGATTGGGTTGTTGTATAGTTTCCTGTAAACGATTAAAGTTGTTTTACTTCCAGACAATTCTGATTTGCAATAATAACACTTGAAAGTTCGCCGTTGGATAACTCGTTCATGTGGCGTTAACGGTGCTTTTTAAGCACTTATAAAATTTTAATTTAAATCCAATCGCAGCGGTCTTCAGTTTTGCGCATCAAAAGTAACCTAAAAACCTATTGTTTGTAAATGTTTTTCTTAGCTTACCGTTGAAAGTTCCACTGCTTCTGGTATCTTGGCTTGCATATTGCAGTGAAACTGAAACAGGCAATAGTTCTGTAGTTAAGGCAATAAAGGAAGAAGGTTGTATCGAATTCAAATTGTCCTAGACTGAAGTTTACTTTTTGTGTTATAAAAATCCTCCGTTTCATCCGCTGGACGGTTGCTGTGTTCAGTAAGTGGTTTATAAACTCCTTCGCTTTCTTCCACAAAGTAATTTACTACATCTTCCAACGAATAGAGATGTGGATGCACGTCTCCTCCTAGATGGATCATATATTCTTCCTGTACTCCTTCGCTGACTTTTTTCACAAGAAAGTGCTTGAACCTGAAAGTACAAGACCCGTCACGAGTCCATCCTTCATTTATAGTTTATTCTTAAGTAACGGTCGAAACCGTGACAAAGAAGCCTAAAATTATTTTAAGCACCTTTACCATCAATGTGTGCTTTAACGTTACTATTGAAACGAAAATTATATTGATTATAAAAGATTTAATTGTATGTCATACGAACGAACGCTATTCTGCGTATCATGTTTAACTATTGACTATGTACTCGGACAGTTTTATAGGACTTGCTTTCCATTTTCCAGTTTCATTGACACTGCGTAAGGCCAGTTGTTGTTTAGGTCAGATATAGTTCTTCTTCGCACTAATAAATTCCCTAGACGTAGATTTTGGTCTAAGAGTCTTTCTGACTCACTTCGGGACATGACCTGGTTGTACATCCACCTGAAAGAAGAAAATGAACATGTTCAACGATCATACTCCATTTTTCGTGTATGCGATCGACAACGAAATTGCATAGAGTCAATATCGTAAACCTATTAAATATAGTTAATACAACGCGACCTTGGTGCTGACGATTCAATCTTCTTTGGTACCTGTATGTTCTGAATAAAAAAACAGTAGACATAGCAGGTCAAAGTAAATACAGCCAAAGTTTAATTAGTTTTCAAACTATTTCTAACAACTGGCTAGGCACGTAGGTAGGTGATATTTACTTTTTAAACGAAAATGAAACTAGAATGACAATTTCAGTTATACTGTTTGTTCATGCCATTAAACAACCTAAAAGTTCTAGAAAACATACAATCACGCTAGCGTTGAAGGTACGTTTGATTTAATATGCTTTGTGTTTGTTAAAGGTATGACTTACTGTGGAGTTAACCGGTAGCGATGGAAGTGGCTTATCCGCATCTCGGAAACTAGGCGGCCTTCTTGGTGATGCTTGGCCTTTCCTAATAACGCTCCTATGTGGAGAATGTGACTGACGAGTCATGTCCATGTAAATGTCCGACGACTGATCGTCGCGCAATGGCCTTTGTGGAGGTTGTCCATCAATCATACTTATTCGCCTGGACGCTGACGCTTTCGTAGTGCTGGCTACATTCATTGCGACATACATCTGCGTACGATAACAGCATTTCAAATCACATCATTTCTATATTAGACTAAATGGTTATGAGTTCTGACACTTTACTCTTTGTCAATTCAATGAAGCAACCTATAGTTAGCATGAACAAGTGTGCTTTCACTTACGTCTTCTGCTAGATCTGGATGTAAAAGGTTTGGTAAAGATTGTGGCCTTGATATTTCTTGAATGATGTCTTCTAATTCTTGAATTTGCCCGGGCAAGATGTTATCAATGTTTTTAGGAATTTGAAGCTGTTTGACAAGTACATTTTTATATTTAATAGGTCAAGTTTTTAAAGTCTTGATGTAGTATTATAATATAAGTTATACTGGGACGTATTGGATTGGATTACTCACCAGCGCTGTGGTATGAATATATCTATACCATTCTTCCTGTTCATAACTGCTGTCTGCCCATAATTTGACCTCAGTCCAAGGATTTCCCGGCCTATCAAAAAACGAAAAAAGCGCTGGATACCAAGTGTGATGTTGGCACGCACCTTAGATTACACAACTCTACGACAAGCTATCAAAATCACTTCATTGTTCTTACCCATATGCTAGAACTATTTGTGCTCTTGGTGATGTCGTAGAAGGAATGGGAAGGGTTCTCGTTTTCAGCGTATTCGTCACTGACGTTACATGTTTCAGGGGAATTTTGTCCTCAACCTTTTAAAACACGAGTGATGTATAAAGTAAGTCGTATTAGGCTGAATATTATTACAACATGAGCTATCACTATCATTGTTCAAAGGTATGAAAAACATGTTACAATGGTTACGTTTATAGTACATTATACATACATGACTTGAGACTCCAACTGCATCACTTTCTTTAGTAAATAAAACAAGATTATTCCCACGCAATTGTGTGTAGTATCGGTGTTCAAACTGATTCTACGTTACACAAACGTACGTTTACTTCTGCCCATATTTGATTCATTTGCGGTGTAAGATTACTTTTACAGCTGCCAACCTTAAACTGTCAAAGGTTATAATTTATTGGCTAAGGATCTCCTTTGCCTTTCAAAGGTTGAATTTACCTTGTTGTAGAGACTTGTTTTTGAACTTTTCGACGACTTAATGTGTAGCCATCCGAAGAAGTAAAGTTTACCTTTTGAAGACGATTTTCTTGATATGGCGTAGGTGTTCATGACGGAGTTTTTTAGAGAATTAAATAATGGTGCAGCAGTTGCCTGGGTAGTACAAGCATGCCTGAGCTTCCTAGGTGTTTGACAACTTTTCTAAGCTACGTTTGACCTTTTTAAAAAAATAACTAGGAATGTAAGAAAAAGACTAGATTGTATAACTTATAACTGTGCTATTCCTTAGAATCTTAAAGTATTTCTCTCAGTAACTAATATCTATAAATGCAATCAGTGCAAACGGATCCTTATAGGTTACACTGCTTCTCTATTCTGCTTACCGATACATGACAAACAAATGACGAGAGTCACGCTTCATGCAATCAAAACACCTTTGTTATTAAATCATAGGTGAGGTCATTACACCTTTGTAACTTATATCACTGTATTAGTGTATTTTGTCTGGTTACCACCTGTTCAATTGCACGTAACTGTGTTCAATTGAAAGTTGAAAGTGGAATATGAAGTGACTGCGCAGTGCGCATCATCCGGCCGCTTACACAATCCTTAATCTTGTGTAAATTGTATAAACTTAAATATTGTTGAAATCGTTGGAATAGTGTTTCTATTTTAATATGCTGGAGTTAATGATTAATCCATTCATGAAGGTTTTCAATGAACTTTATCTTATGCTATTTCAATTAAATTATCCTTTCAAACAAGCAAATAACAATAGGCTTGTGCATGCTGTTTATAACTACAAAGACGCATGTAATTTAATATTTTATGGAAGCCATGCAAACTGGATTCCATTTGCAGCTAATGTATGTTAATCCTCAAAATTATACGTTGCTGTTGCAAAATCACAATGTAATAGCATGTTATATGCGTGGACCTAAGTTAACGTCATAATATATGGATAAACAATAGACGTTTACCTTATAATAATGTGATAACGCTTCGTTGTTGAAGGGCAAACGCTGTACTTCTGAGAAGTGCGAGAACTTTTAGCGGACAGTGGGACATTTATAGAAAAGAAAGAGATTTTCTTTGGTCGAACTATTGAGGTGAGTGTGAACAACGAATGGGGAAGCACTGTATATTATGAGAATATTGATTGTGAACTTGGGACTTCGTTTTTAAATAATTAACTTACGTCGGGTTCTGTGAGTCTTATAAGTTCGTCGTTCCATGTTATAGAGGTTATAGCTATGTTGGTTTCGCTGTGTATTTTCAAGCTTTGTGTTGGCCTGGCGTTAGTTAGGGACAGTTTTGTGTTCTAACCAGCATCGATCTATGGATGATTCGGCACCGTTTCAGTTCAGATGAAAACTTCGGATTTACGAGATTATAGGTTTGAAATCTAAACGTACCGACGCAATTAACTTCCTTCTTTTATATTTCCTACTCTGTTGAACGCCATGAGCGAAACGCAGACGACGACCGAAAGCTTAAAAGAGCATGTCGAAAAAGGTGGACTAAACGTCAAATAAACTCAATCTGAAAACAGTAAATTAAACATCCAATGAAAATGACAAAAGAGTAAGTGAAACCGAACTTGGCATAGCTTTGCACACACCACCATAACCCCGCTCCAGATTTACATGGTGGAGAGCCCTGGGGCCTAGAATTAGTGAAGGTCCTTTCATTAATAAAATTATAATTCAAGCGCTTATGTGCCAGGTTTAACTTTATGAACTCCAACATCATTTTGTAGGTCGAATTTGTCTGGCCAGCTGCTGATATTGTTCAATCGTTTAAAGAATTGCGCAACTAGCCTATACTTAAAAAACAGTGTCAGGGTGGAAATATTAAAACACCGATATAACCATCACTGTAATATTGCGCTAGCAAGTAAAACTATGTATAGTTGGCATGTAACTGCGTATTTAGGGTTGCGTTGAGGTCAGCGAAGCCAAAAAGTTTTAAAAATTGGCTTTAAAATTCCCGAGCTTGTCAACCCCGTCCAAAATGCGTGATGCGCAAAACCTTTGTGTTTTTGGGCCTCAAATACCGCTTCAAAACACCTTAAACGAAATGTGTTTTCATATATAAGAAATGTCGACGAATAGCAGCCAAACTATTGTTTTCACTTTTGATACGCCGTGTACAACTTGTAAGGTTGTAAAAATCGATTTTAAAACGCTGTAAACCCGCTTATTAATCTTATATGCTTTTCTGTTAAGGTTGTAGCTGACAAGTATAGTCGCAAACAAGGAAATGTAATAAACGAAAAAGACTGAAAACGTGAAAAGGCCTATGGTGCCCCATGTCCCCTCCCTAACAATGCCCACTCCCTAAATACGTTAGTGCTAGCTGCATGAAATAGTATTTAGGAGGGTAAATGATATACTCTCTACAAATGTTTTTAAGATTTTGAAGTTTTTCTGAACGGTTTCCACATCTACTGTGGACAACGTGGATAACCTTATTACTGTTTTTACAACTCGATCAAACAGTGAACAACCCCGTATCAGGAACTACGATGCTCAATTTGCATTGTTGGAAGTAGGCTCTTTAGAAACTTTTCTCTCGATACTTGATAACTAAGCAAAACAAGAAGCAGTCCTTCGTGTTTCACGATCAGCCAATTGTGTTCTTGACTTTGATCATTATTTTATTACAATGCTCTCGGAAGCTTTTATGTCATAGCATCGTACTTAATATACATACAGCATTGCAGTGGTTATTATAGCAGAAAAATTAAAGTTAAATTTAGGCAAAACTTTAAATTTGGTGAATATTTTTGCATTATACATCAGTATATATTTGCTCATTTTTGACACAATGTAGCTGGCCAAAAAATTGGTGGGAGCCCGGAGCCCTTGTACCTCGCCCTAAATCCGGTCCTGCCACAATGTGTTTAACACTTTGCAGCAACGAGTTACAATGTATTGCAGTAGGCCTATGTATGTTGTACAATCATCAGAATAAACGATTTTATATCTCCAGCCAACAAATTACTTTGGCATAATGTGATATAAATTTTACGTCTGCAATTCCATTGATGCTAATTTTTTTCTTAGAAATAACGCAAAAGCATATATTGCAATCCTTCGTCTTTTGTATATAAACCTTTAGGCATGGAAGGTAACCACAGCTGCATGGAAGGTAATTCCTGCTCAGTTACATTTTCTCCAAAAAGAAGCAAGAATTCCTATACCACTTGGTCCTCGTTGATACTTTGCACATAAGTAAATATTTGCTAGTTCTCTGGTACATTATAGTAACTTGCGTCCATCCCGATATTTTCATACACGTGATCTAAAACACCAAATATCGGCTGTAATTTTCCTGTTTTGATGTGTGGTATGAGACGCCACAAATGTTTTTGGGTATTTAACGAGAAGAAATCTTTTGTCGAAATGTTGAGAGATACTTGTCAATACTTATTACGCATGTACGTTCAAACCAACAGTATAGTTTTCTGCTAAACCTTCTTACCTCCGTTGTTAGTGGTTTGTGCATTTGTAGTAGCTGCATGTAAAAAAAATAGTATTTGTATTGCAAACTACGTCATAGTAACAAGGTTACGTTACTGTTTTGAAAAACTTTAATATTCTAGGAAAAAGTATCTACAATCGTTAATTATTTTACGTACGTGAGATAGTGTCCTCGTACAAACTTTCTTTTGGTTGGTGCCTGTTGCTTAAAGGGCGGTAAAAATGTTGACTTTCAGCCACAAAATGATCTACTACTTCATCGAGACTTGAAACAATGGGTTGGTTGCCGCTCTGCAGCGCGATTTGATACCTGGTGCTACTTCTGTCTGTAATCTTTTTAGCTTTGTAGTGTTTAAACCTGTCAGAGTTAGGTTGTATGTTTTGTCAGAATTATTTATTTATATTCCAAAAAAAATAAAAAACTGAAAAATATTTAAAATTTGATCTGCATTGTTATGTGTAACGTACAAAGGTGGGATGAAAAGTTTGCATTCCTACTAAGAAGGTTTTGTAATGCAAAGAGTTTTATAAAAAATTAGTAAGTTTTACTAAGTTAAACAGAAAATGGAACATGGTTCTTCAGTGAGATCGGGCTTATTTTATGAAGAGGAGACTTGGTCGGCAATACCGAAATGGGAGTTCAGTTTTACTTTTTCAATGGGGCGTTTCCTGCTGAAAATATACTCGTATGCAGTTATCCACGCAGAAAAATTGATTGTTGAAAAAAAACTAAACAAAATAATTATAAAATTATTGTCGTACCACTTTTAGACACAAAGCGCATCCATTAAGCTATCTACGCATTTAATATCACTTGATTTTAAATATTGCTTATCATCGCCTTTCGGTATGTTTATTTTCTGTCAAAAACAAAAAAACTGCAGACAATTATAAGATGCTATACAGACGGCGATTTTAATCCAAGGTTTCGGACAGAGGGGCGTTTCAGCAAAAACATTACAGACCGCTGTTTTAAATTATAAACATAATTTCAAAACAATTACAGTGGTATATAGCATAAAAATTTGAACTTACTGCCCCGATGCCTCTTTAACAGATATGGCATAACCCCAGTTGTCATGAAGATTGGACAATTGTCGTCTCCGTATCAGCAAGTTGCCATGTTCTTGGTTTGTTTCTAAAATTTGTTCTGCCTCGGTCCTTCCGATTTCTTTGTCAATTAACCAGCTATAGATCATAAATATAGATACCACGTTTGAAGAATCGTCACATTGACAAAAACATAACCACAGATGGTTTCATAGTCAATCGAGTCAACACGAAGTAATTTATTCTTTATGGAAATATTTCAACGTCTTTAGGTTCGCTATTGGTCGTCTTTGATTTGCCGTTGGATACTACATGTATCCTTTATTATTTGGGTAAATAAGAAAATACTGAATGATTGAAAATTTGATAAAGTCCACACACATACTGGTGTGACGTTTATACAGTTACATATACCTTCTATGAAAATCTGGATTTCCTTCAGTAGGCTTTGTTTCCTGCGAAATACGGAAAACATGTATTTGGTTTTTAATTGTTAGGTTTTGACAATGTCTACAACAGAATTTTTTGCGTCAGTTATGAAATATAAAAAAGCAATTAGTTATCAACAATTTAAAAAATTTAATCTGCTAAATACAAAAAAATTAAATTTTTATACTCAACTCTTTACGTTTATATTATGCAACACAAGTCATTTTATTTACAGTTTGCTACCCATGCAAGGCGTTGATTGTTATTACCTGTGTAAATTTTCAGCTAATGTTTACGAAATTAGTTTGAAATAACCGTGTTACAAAGTACGTTTTAAGCACTAGCAGGCTAATTAATATCTTCAAGAAAACAACAATATCGCAGAAATTTATATCTCAGTAATCTACAAAGTTACCGGCTGCAAAAATCTGTGCAAATTATTATTCGAGGGGACAGACACGAAAATGTTTAAATAAAAATGTGGATAAGTAAAAAACTTTGCTTAAATTATATTACGTCCCCTACAACAAAAATATTGCGAGGACATATCCCCAACGTATAGCCCCCGAAAATTGATTGGCGTATTTGACGTTCTATTCACCCGCGCAAGTCAAACCTTGCGTGATATTGGGTTTGTTATTCCTAGCGTAACAAAACCTAATGATGACATTTCTATCATCAGCCAATTTTACATTGAAAATTTGAAGCTGGATAGGTAAGCAAACGTTAAACATGACGATAAACATTCATTAGTCGATTAATGAAGCATGGGTATATGCGCAATGTTTTCCATGTTGTTTTTCGCAATTTAATCTTTTTTGTGAAAAAAGATTGTTTTATACCTGTCGTGGTGTTTGTCGCGACAGATTTGAAGGTCCTGATCTGTGATCCGCTTGTGTTTGACTTCCCTGAAAACCAACTCTTATAATAGGCATTGTGTGCATTTTGTTAAAGGGCGCGGGTTTCGACAGCGGTTGCGTTGCGATTCCAGTCAACGAACTTTTCCTTTGTCGTGTTTGTGGCAGAGAAGTTGTTCTCTCTGGCGGTACGGCAGTTTCCGGATTCATGTCCAGGTAATTGTGCTTTTCAAGTTCATCTATGATGTCCCGTAGCTCTTTGATTTGCCCCGGAAGCATGTTGTCCCGATTGCCAGGTAATTCGCCCTTAATGTTGTTGATAAACAGAATTATTTGCCCAATAAATTATAAAATGACGTAACACCTTTTTTATGAGGCTTAGGCTTACAACCCTTTTATGAGTTCGACTAACATTGATTTCATGGCTCAACTTATCGATTTTAAAGCAAGGTAGTATTGTAAAGAGTAAATTCAAAGAAAAACGTGATTTTGTTTTTACCATTGCCACGACGTAGATATACCGGAACCATTGTTCTTGTTCTTGCGCCCCGCTCGCTCTTATTCTGACTTCATTGTTTTGTCTTTTTTGCCTGTTCCAACAGAAACATGAACTGTCAGTGTCACTATATGTTAACTGCAGTCTGCGATGCTAACCGCACTCAAAAGACACAGGAATGATGATTAACAACGTTATAACGTACTTAAAGCTGCACTATACCTGTTGTACATTGTAAATACTGGATGTCGCGCTAAAGTATTTTTGCGCATTGAGATATGCTTATCTTGTCTCGCAAAAGTCGACTGAAATAAATAAAGCTCTTACGGATTGTAAATGATAGCTATGGTTGGGTAGGATGGTGTTCTGTTTAACGCTTTCTTTGTCATATCTTTTTTCACTGCGTACACATCGTCCAGGGAAATGGCATGTTTCTGAAATGTTTTGAAAAATCTTCTACTTTGAAACATTCAACTTTGATCCATACAACTTCATTATACTCACTCGATGCAACACTCCTTGTCTTGCTTTCACCTCACTTTCGAACAAATGAAGTATTTCGCCTTTAATCTGGGCAAAATATTTCGAGTATATGTCCTGTAAACATATAATAAGTGATTAAGCTCTGCTGTGTATAACGTAGGTACAAATGCAAAAAGGTGGTGTTATTGTATGTACATTTAGCCAAGTAGTTTGACGTGTTTACCTTTAACCAGATTTAGTTAATCTTATTTTAATATAAACTCAACTACCTACGTTACTGTAAATTTATTATTTTACTAAAAATTGCTTTGCTGTTACCTCAGCAGTTAATTTGACATGTATCCAACCGCTATGGTAGGTTTTTGTTTTTTGTGTTGATTTTCCGCAGTCCTGGTCATATCTATTGGCCATGGTGACTGACACTCTCAAATACACTTACTTTATAGTTAAAACAGTAGTACACCCTGAAACTGAAGCTTATCTGTGTTATGACAGGAACTTAGCCCACTTCTGCATTTTTGTTAAAATAGCTTGCGCAGTGCATGACTAACCAACCAGTAATAGAGTTTAAAGATAGTCTGACAGTTGATGTTTTCTACCCTTTGTAACATGAACAGTTGGTGTTTCAATCTTCTGTTTCTAACCGCTTGTATACTCATGCCCGTTGATGTCTCTTAAAATGTGGATTTGGTGTCGGTCAAATATACGAGCCAGTCCGATTAGTGTTCACCAAAGGCTGACGATTAATATCTCCACAACAATGGGAACCTGAATAGAAGGGGATGCCTTGCCTTAAATAATCCTGACCTTGTGC
The DNA here is from genome assembly GCF_947623445.1 of Clavelina lepadiformis. NCBI lineage: Eukaryota > Metazoa > Chordata > Ascidiacea > Aplousobranchia > Clavelinidae > Clavelina > Clavelina lepadiformis. Next base: position 5,347,426 of record NC_135241.1, on the reverse strand, counting down.
CTTTTTTGTTGAATTCCTTTTCAATACTTCACGTATGCCGGTCTGTAAATATTGTAATACCGACTCCTCATCACTGTTTGTTTGAGCAAGCGTTCTAAAGTAATCAAATTCGTATGCCACGAGCGTAAATATATCGTTGCTTGACACAACCCAATTGCTGTTTGTGATGCAACCTCAGAGAAAGGAATAGGGAGCGCTAGTTGTTTGGGCCTGATGCTTGGTAGGTGGTATGTTGGGAGAAACGCGTGTACAAGTGAAGTATATTATACATTATGAGTTAAAGAAAAGTTGTTTTAAAAAGACAGTTTGTATTTGTTATGCCTTTGTTGGCTGTTTTATCACTCAACGTTATTTGTGCTATTAGGTTCGCATTGTACTAATTTCTCTACAGTACAGCGGTTGTATAAGTTTTAAGCTCAGACACCACTCTAGTAAATTAATGTCTTCCTGATCCATTCTGTAACAAATTTTAAACTTCGAAAAAATCCAAGGGCTGGTGGGTTTGTATTATTTAAATTCCGGGACGCTGATTCCGAATATGGGCTTGTTTTTTACGTTCACGTCAGAATTTTTTGGAAAGGAAAACATTTTTAATTTTTCCGATATTATGCTTGAAATTCCAACACTATGAACATTACACACATGGCTGATCAACAAAATTCAAAGCCAAACTTATGAAATCACTTGGTTATCTTTCCAAACGCTCATGTGCTGCTATAAAGGGAAGAATTGAAACTGCAGATGTGATACATGTAAAACTACCTGTCGCCGCTGCCCATTACGGGTGCAGAGGACAGCCGCTTTCTGAGGCGCTCCGCCTGGCCTCCGCCTGGCAACCATATTGAGTTTATCCATTTCACAACTATAATATTACCATTTTATCCTTTTTCTCCCCGACTATTTACATGGATAGCGATATGCAAAACACCGCTATCCATTTACCCCCGAAATTTTAGTAACACTGCCCTGGTATGGATTGCAAATGCACTAAGTGATATGAAGTAGATACTGAATATAGAGTACTGTATAATAAACCTCTACTATGAGCAACCATGATTGTCAAAACACTGTCTTATGCACATGAACTTGCTATTACTGCTTGCTCTCAGCGTCTTCGTCGCTTATGCTCCAGCTCAGAATTATCTTGCTGTATTGACCAACAGTAGTTAGCTAGCATTCCCACTGACCACCTCTTTTTCTCAATGACAGCAATGTCTTGAATCTTTCACCGTACTCATCGGAAACATCTCCTAAAATGTCTTGGAAGAAAATGTAAAGTAGAGGCTAAAACGTGCACTTTCAGGGACATTTTACAACCTAGCACTTTATAACTCTTCAACAAGTTGCTCACAACTTCATCATAATTTTCAGCTCGATGTAAATCTAAGAACTTTTGGCTTATTTCTTTGAAACAGTCCCATGCAACCTGTTCAGCTCCCTTCAACATTTTTGGAAGCTCATCGTTGAGAAGAAGCCTTCGTATTTTCGGCCCTACGAATACACTTTCTTTGATTTTAGCATTTGACAAACTTAGAAAAGTAGCTTGTAAGAAGTTGAAAACTGGAGTATTTTTATTTATAGCTTTTACAAATTGTTTGAAAAGCCCCAGTTTGGTGTGCAAAGGGTGAAGGATCATTATTGTTTCCCGTGGAACTAATGGTAACATTATTCTGATCAAGCTCGATATCTTTTCGCAAGGGCCAGTGTTTCTTTTTGTAATGTTCGCTACAAGCTCTCTAATCCCACAAGCACAAGAAACAGCAGTATTTTGTATACTCCAATTAAACCCTGTCACTATAGCAACTACTTTCAAATCAGCGCAAACCAACCATTTATTGGTGCTGTAATTTATTCTGTCCAAAATAAGCTGCAAAGGGATATAATGTGTTTGAGTATGCTACTGGCACGGATGGAAAAATGTTTCCGTTATACAGAAGCACAGCTTTCATACCTTCATTCAAACTGTGTGCAAAGAGTCCTTTGGGTCATAGTTTATTCCAATACTTTCAAAGCAATCCAAGAATGCTGTTGCAGTAACACAATTTATCATCCGCAGAAAATAGATTTGATAAATCCTTAGATCTTTATCGGTACAATGTAACCTTTGTTCCAAGGGTAAGTAAGTTCCATTGCTGTAAGCGTGATGCCAAGAGCTCACTTTTGTCTTTGGACATATTTAAGTCATGCACAAGATCATTCAAATCTTCTTCAGTAATAAAATGTGGTCTTCTTTCATTCACACAAGGGTCACAGTCAGTGCTTGAGTCCTCAGAATATTCAGCAGATTCATCGCTTATTACTGGGAGACTAGATGGAGGCTTTGGTATCGGCAGTTTCACAGAATGGCAAACAGAACGAATAGCAGATGGTAGATTAGGGTATGCAATGCTCTTTATAATTTTGTGGTTATACCCTTCTATTTTGGTGAGGCAGAAATGATATGGTCTTTCTGTTCTCTCCATACCATTGGTACAGCAAATCCAAGAGGAACGATTTTTCCAGCTAACCATTTACTAAGTTTTGTTACTGCATTCTAAGCAACAAAAGTGTGGAGCCTAATCTTTGTCTTGTTCACCATCTACAAATCCAAAGTAGGCATAATACAAACGTTTGATATTATCGCTTAGATTTCTTCTGTATTTATTTAAACTTAATTCACCGCAGATATAGCACAAAGCATCAGCTTTGCTCTTGCATGAACGCCGTTGTTTAGACGTTATAATCAAGCAGAATTTATACAGTTAATCCTGCAAAAATGAGGTTATTACTTTATAAAGCAATGTCATATACGTTCGACCTTTACTGCAGCAATCACTTGGGCACAAAAGCACAAGATGCAAGTTACAAAAACAGTTATTCTGGTAAACAGTTTTCAGCTGAACACATTATTGTAAATTGTAAAGTATTTCCGCAAATATTAGGTTTGTTCGTATGTTTTTCATAGAAACTTTTACTATTTCATTATTCTTTTTAAGCCGCAACCCAGAATAGGCTTACCACGACTAGGTGGAACATCTATAAAAAATAATCTTTGTTAGGTCACATTTTATGTCATGTTTTTAAAAACATTACAATATATACCTAAGTATAGGCAACTGATTCTACGTTCACGTGTTTCATATCAGTTATGTATGTCATATTAGGGTATGTACAGTATACGCGTATAAACATCATGTAAATATGTGCAGCAGGTATGGCAATGAAGGCAATTTTGGCAATCACTGTATATTATCGCTAATTCATTTTATTCACTGACATCACTAATATGATCGTTTCTAAGTGAAAACACACTTGTCTATTAAGCCACAACAATGTTTCGCTATGCTTGCTATTAGGTGGTCCTTAGTAACTTTTATCAATGTTGTTAAGGTGACTTTTGCACCTTGTACCGAAACTGTATTTGTTTGTTCACAAATACGCTATGACACGTTGCACAATTCCGTGCTCTTTTACTAATCCAAACAGGTAATTGCTTTTTTCCGTGAATTGCTTATGAAGCCGTACTCTCAAGAGGGTTGTGGAAACAGCAGCTTTAGTTCGCAAACTAGTTTGCAGATTCTTCGCCCACTTGCATTTTGTATCCAACTGCTATGATAGGTTTTTGTTTTTTGTGCTGATGTTCCACAGTGCTGCCCTATCTATTGGCCATAGCGACTGACACACTGATATACACTTACATTACAATCAAAACAGTAGTATGCCCTGAAACTGAAGCATATCTGTGGTATGAGAGAAACTTGCGTAGCACACTCCCGACCTATACTAGTTCTAGTGTGTAAACATAACTTGACAAATGATGCTTTCTATTGTAGCTTGTAAAAGCAGTTGGTTCTTCAATCCTATGATTTCGCCGGCATTTATTACAACTGTCTGATGTTGCGTCATGAAATTTTGTTTTTGTATCGGACATTGGACAGTACTTACACGAGCCAGCGAGACCTGAGTATCTGGGTTGGCGCAATGTGAAATTCAGTTGGTTTTACCTTAAGCATACTTGGTCTTGTGACCTTATTGCTTTATTCATTCCTTAAACATTACCTCAGACTAGCTGTTATAAGCAAGATAACAAGATGACCATTTTTATGTTCGTGTAAGTTTTGATTCCTTTCGATGTGCCACTTTCACCCTACACATTTACGCATGCTAATAACAACTAAGTTAAAAATCATGACGATGATAAATTGTCAAAATAGTTTTTGCGTGATAGCCATGAAAAGTTTTTTTGATTTAGTATTGATCTCTACCGACGCGAGCTACTTTATTATTATGACCAGTTTTTAAAACTTTGAGATTGCTGTATCATTGGGTTACATTTGCTCATCATACGTTTGGTCATTAGTAGGGCAACCAGTTTTTTAACCTAAAAATTTTAAATTTTGACCTTAAAATTTACAAATGTTGACCTTATTTTGACCCAAAAAGTTTAAATTTTGACCTTATTTTGACCTAACAAGTTAAAATTTTGACCTTATTTTGAAAAACGCTAAACTGATAGTCTCTACACTGTCTACAGCAACTTTCTAATCTAAAGCTGCATTTAAAATTGACAAAACGCGTTTCTAGTGTTGACTTTTTTTCGTTTCTGCGTATTAAGATTGACAACTTGCAGTTTCTAATGCAATGCCTTCACATCGTGACGTCACCAGACGCACTGAAAGGCCTTCCCTCTCTTTGTGGCTTTGGTTCTAAGTATAATTTGGGGCACTGGAAGTGTTTGCGGTACAAGAAAAGAGAAAAACGGAAGAATAATATTACAAAATGGTTACAAAATTACAAGTTTAATAGATTTTGACCTAAAAAAAAGACCTAAAGAAACAATTTGACCGTATTTTGACCTAACGTAACATTTTGACTTTATTTGACCTAATAACTTCTATACCACACGTCGTACAAAGCTGAAATTTGTTTTGTGCTTGTTTGATAGTATTCTGAGCAGGTTAAAAAAATTGACCATATTGACTTTTGGTTGCCCTAGTCATTAGATAGGCTTTCTGATTTTTTTGGCCACCATTTGGCAGAGATGCGGTTTTCAGCAAATTTTTTATCTATAAAATGTTTGCTCTCATCTTATTACCGGTAGCTCGTATTTTATCTCAATTTTCATTTCCATTTAACTCCTCACTTATAGGTCTACTTTGTTAATAATATTTGCTAATTGCGTACTTTGCTCTGAATATGTTGAACTAGTTTCGTTTTTAGTGATAGATGGCAACGCACATTGTTATAATTTCTGCGCACAATCTTCAAATAAATGTAATCACAATGCACACAACAAAATCATATTCCATGCAATTAACTTTGGCAAGGTTGTACATTCATCATTACTGCACAAACATTCAGCAATTTTAGTACGAAGATTGTAACACAAAAGTATTGTAATAGTCCGTATAAACGCGGCTATTGCGAATGAGAAATAAAGCGGTTAACAAGTTCTTTTGTATGTTGAAATGTTTTGATAGTTACATGAATGTTGTTTGTGGATCAGAAGGAATTTGGAAAGTGTTTACAAGGATAGCTTCCTCTGTGTCACTGTACCTTATTTCGTAACGGAAATCGTCCTCTGGATTGTTGTCATCTGTGGTTTCAACTTGGAAGTTTGCTAAATATAGGAAACCTTGCTCAAACACATCCTCGATATTCACATTTTTGGGACTGACAGAACATTCTTGGCTTCGAATTCTCAAAGAAAGATCTCTGTCCCACCTGGAGACAACAAAATACGTTTATTTGCTTTGTATCAAATCCCTAATTGCATCTTTCACCAGGAGTAACTGCATTTTTCAATATAATCTTTTTATATTAACCTACTAATAATATGCAACAAGTACTGCGAACATTTCTTTTGATAAAGCCATGCTCATCTATAAACTTTGAAACGGCTTTTAAGTATCAGAGGAAAACAAGTTTTAAATCTACAACTTGCATTTTTCTACAAAAAGAGTCCAAACTACAATAAATCTATCTGTCAGTTTAATCAGATTAGCCTGGAACAACGTTTTCCCAACTAAAGTATATTAAAAAATCCCTGGTTAATAAGCCCTGACTCTATTTCATAAATTATAACATTGAATTTTGTTTGAACTGTTTATTTGTAAACGAACAAAGGCTTTATCCCCACGTAACTGACAGTTTTCGAACGTATTAAAGACATGGGTATAGTTTACCGATGTTAATTGTGATAACAGAAAATGATTTTTATCTTAGAAAACCATTTTCACTTTAACAAAACCAAGTTTTCTATGTTGAAAAACTTATTGATATCAGTTTTACTATTAACGTTCGTTGTTTTGGTGCGCCGATGAATAAAACTACCGCTTATTAACACCGAAATCGGCTAGGACCAAAATGTTTATTTAATAACGTTGTCTACTTTCTGTTGTCATACCTATGTTTTCTGCTTAGATTCGGACAGTACAGTTTACAGCAGTAAATTTTTAAGTCTTACTTCAGAAATAATTTCCCGAAAAAAGCCCTTTCAGCCTGCTCCTGTTCAGGACGCATGACGTTATCCTGGATCTTCCACGCTAGACAAGGACCATTGTTCGAATCTGGATTCCGATAGCATTCATAGTAAAGTTGCTTTTTTAATATTTCTCTATTGGAAATATCAGTGGTAACTCTGAATCTGTAACAGAAAACCTAATAATTATGTCTGGTGTGCGCTATTGCCTAGAAAGCTACAATCGTAAAACACACTACTTTTTTATAAGAAATTATCAGACAAATTATTTTACCAGCCAAAAGAGTCAGTTTGGAATGTGATGACTTGTTCCTTGTTATGTTTGATTTCGGTCAAGTTTTTCCATGTTGTTCCATCAAGGCTGCTTATGGCCTTCATAAACAGTAAATAACTCATGGATAAACATGTGTTTGATAATTTATTGTCTGGTTCATGTTAAAGCTAATACCATCGCCTTAATATTTTGCTGTGTTCATAAAACATTTGCAGTTACCGTAACAGTGGCCGTAACACCAGGTCTTGTTTGTGTGTAGCAAGTTGGAAGCTTAATTGTAATTGGTTTGTTAAACTCCAGCGAAGGCGAGCATTGCAAAGTAGGTGTAACGGCGAGCGTATTCTGGTCCTGTTTACCATAGTAATGTCTTGAAAATTTGGGTATTGAAAAAGGTCAAACACAAGAACGGAATTAATTCATTCGATAGACATATGTCCAATTGTTCATTTTGGTGAAATGTGACAATTTTGACAGCAATGTTTTTGTTATTTTTATAAAAATATACTCTCCATACAAACCAAATTAAGTGCTTTCCCAAAATATAGGGAAAACATGCAAATCTTCGAAAAAGTACGGCTCACTGCTCCTTGTGGAATGATAATTTCGCATCCGCAAACTTCCATTTTATTGCCTTTGTTAGTTATTATCTGGATGCAGCGTTATCGGAGTTAGAAGCTTTACAAACCTTAGTTAGCATAAAACGTTTTGAACTCACTGCAGAAACTTGCCAAGAGAAGTCGATTTCCACAGGAGGCTTGCCATGTTTTTCTTTCGTGGTCAACAAATAAACTAGGAAAGCATTAGTAGACATCGATCACTTTTACATTTAGCGTAGGAAGTTTGACGGTATGCTATAGTCATACAGTCATACTGTACTTGGTTTTTGCTGTTATTAACGTATTAACTGAAGCTGAAATACCTCGTATAAGAAGGAATTATGATTGAAGAAGCACTATTGCTGTGTTAAATGATTTAAAACCATATTGCACTATCAAAAAAATTGTTTTCTACAATTACAAAAGTTTCACTTTGTGTGCTGTATATATCTTCGTCATTTGAACCAGTTGCATGTGTGTTTTCGTCATCATTTGATTGGTAAGTTCCTTGGCTCTCACTGACGAAATATTTCATTAAATCCTCCAACGACTTAAAACATGGCTCTGCATTTTTTAGCTTCACCACATACACTTCGCTTCCATTTTTACTGACTTCTTCCACCCGGTAGTGTTTAAAACTATATTCAACAACTTTACTTGGTTTTGCCGTAATTTGTGCAAAGTGCTTAATCTATACCGTCATGTATTATGGAATTTTGCAATGTGATACTGCACTGATAACAATATCCCGGTAAATTCATTGTCCATAAAGTTCTTTTGGCTAAATTTTTGCGTAAAATTTTTACTCACGTTCTGCTTGCGTCTAACGTAGAAACCACATACGTGCCAATATTTTTGACACTTTGTCGGATCAACATATTTCCGAGATGTCGAGAATTTTCCAAAATTCCTTCCGACTGTTTTCTAGACATCGGTTCGTCGAACAACCATTTAAATTCGCTTTTTGAATACAAAACGTTTTCAGTATTCTAAAAATCTCATGAGAATTGTTTAACTTAAAACAGCCTATAGAAATATTTAATTGACAGCTGAAGCTACTTAAAGGTTTGTATATTATAGATATGTTCTAGAAATTTAAATTATTTTTGTTATTACTATGTGATTGAATGAGTTAGAGCCTATGACTACCGTATTGAATATTAACATAGCGTAAGGCCACAAATAGGTTAATTGCTATATCTAAAAAATGACTAAAAGCAACGTTATTTAACGTAATTTTTTAGATACCTTTCTGATTGTTTTCGACTTTTTGGTTGCTATAAAAATTTAAAAGAGAGGTGTTTGTCATTTTCTTGAAACTGCTCAGCATTATTGTTACATTTGAAACTGACGCAAGACTTAAGACAGATAATTATCAAATACCGGTATGTAACGTTTTTTCGTAGAACAATGTCTTCAGCAGCAACAACGTTACTGACAAGTGTACTGCGATACTTTGATGCAAAACAAGCACATAACTGCTTGTGCTGAATATATTGAACACAATGTATTCCTAATTAAACTTACTGAGACTGGAAGCGGTGGAAGTGGTTTGTTAGTGCCGCGTTGGATTTCAAAAGGCTCCTGGTCAGGTGATAACCGATGGTGTACCGACACTTAATCACGCGACACTTAATCACGCGACATTTAATCACCGACACATAATCACTAGGACATTTAATCACGCGACACATAATCACTAGGACATTTAATCACGCGACACATAATCACTAGGACATTTAATCACGCGATTTGGATACTTAATCACGCGACATTTAATCACGCGACACATAATCACTTGGATGCGACTGCCAAAGGCTTCCTTGGTCTTTCTTTTAGAACTCCCCGACAATTGTTTTGACTCCGTTGCGCCGGCTTTCTCTATAATGTTTCTTTAAATCAACACCAGCTTCATAAAGTCTAATTGTTATATTGTCCGAAAGTATAACCTATGTAATATCTAACATTATTCTACTGTATTGTCACCGAAGCTCTTGACCAAAGTACCATCAAAACGTTACACCGTAAAATACAATGCTACTTGAAACTGTGTCAGAGCGTCGGTTTTGGAACTCTGGAAGAATGCCCTTATCTGTCAAGCGAGATTTTAGTCTATCTTCGTGCAGTTGCTTACATTTCCCATGCATAACATTGCTGTAAATTGTAAATGTAAAAAAATATTGTAAATGTGTGATTAAATGTCGCGTGATTAAATGTCCTAGTGATTATGTGTCGCGTGATTAAATGTCCTAGTGATTATGTGTCGCGTGATTAAATGTCGCGTGATTAAATGTCCTAGTGATTATGTGTCGGTGATTAAGCGTCGCGTGATTAATTGTCGCGTGATTAAGTGTCACCAAACCATAACCGATTTGTTGGAGACAAGTTGGGCAATGAAAATTGCTTTTGTAGTTTGATTCCGGACGTTCGTGCTGAGTTGTCTGTATCTTGCGTAATTGGCTTCATATGAGTATAATGGTCATCCTGCAAAACGATGGATCAAAACAACTTTTGTGGTTTTGTAACAATCCAGCAATTTGCTAGCCCGAACTGATTTCAACTCGTTGGTGTTACAAAAGCGTACCACTGTTGGAAATGCGTTAGTGTTATATATCAAATATTGTGTAAACTCTTTTGTAGATGCTACGTGTTTTATACCGAGTCTGTATTAAGAGTAGCGTTTGGTGGTTCAGCTGGTGTCGTTGTAACTGCATCTTTTACTTGTATCGATCTAATATCCAAGGATATCTGTACAACATAAGAATTTTCTGATGTTAAAAATTTTCACATTTAAAACGTTTTACATTATGCCACACGGAATGTTTGTCAACAGTAGAAACTTCGTGATAAATTCAGTACGCTTACTTCATTTATAGTACTAATTTCTGTCCTCATGTCATCTAGCAGCTTTACTTGCCCATACATAAAATTCTTCGATTGAAAATCCTCTGGTAATTTGAGCTAAATGCAATGTATAGTGTTAAACGGGCCATAGTAAAATAACTGACCCACCACTTATATTGGAAATTGCATTGTAGCAATTATACGTGTTAAAAGTGTTATATGCCTGCATATATTTGAGATACGTCTTAAAATTAACTCAAAGACTTACTAGCGCCGCGGTGTGGATATAAGCATACCAGGTTTCATGACGATCAGTTTCTGTCCAAAAGCTTGTTTCGTTGTTAGGGCTGCCTGGCCTGTCACATACTATTGTTATGTCGTATATACTTAATAAGAGGAAGGCTATTAACTGTTCATCTATTGCCAAGCAGAATATTGTATTTAAAATAAAAAAGCTCCTACTTATACTATTGTTGTTCTTACTTATACTTGATTGTTATTCGTGGCTGTGAAGACGTGAATGTTGGAATTGCTCTTGTTCTTGTGGTGTTGGTCACCGATTGAACATTTTCCAGTGAAATTTTCTCGGCAACCTTCATAAAGCAATTTTTGCATTTATGAGAATACCAATACATGTAGTGCATATTTATACGTATTTTTCATCATCTTGAATCGTCTCCTTTTCCTAAAGAAACTTACGCTGGGTTCCTCATAGTTTGCATGAGTTTCGTCTTCGAAAAGCCAAAGTTGTTGACCTTTCAGTTGCACGTAATACTTTGCTGGTTTTGTCTAAGTAAAATTAATTCCTAATTATACACTGTAATAAACTTTAAGAAATACTGTATGCAGTATAATGCTACATCAACAAAATACTAATTACTCTTCATCTACTTAAAGTTAGTTCAAGAAAATAGATCTTTTTGTATACTCACGCCTCTGATTTTGACGTTTAAATTTCCCGAAAAGTAGTTCCGTAAGCCTAAAGATGTATTTTGTCTTTTTATCGCGTTTTTTTTGCATTGCAAAGTTTGTGCGTCGTTCCTGCAATGCTTTTGACTGGTTATACTGATGTTTCTTATTTCTCCTAAGTTTTAAGTAAACTAATTCTCATAAATTTGGAAAAAATTTTTATTTTTATTATGAAAGTTTCAACCAAATCCGCAGTTATGTGGTAACAAAATCAAAATTATAACCTAACATGCAAAATTAATGCTTCCAGTTATCGATCAAATCATTGTGCTAAGTGCAGTTAAAGTCATCGCTGCGCTAAAGATAGGTTAATTCTAGTCGAAAAAGGTTAAACTCTTTGCGTTGACTGTATTAATGAGTAATCCTTCCGTAAACATTCCAAAAGTTACTGTCTTTAGCTTTATTCTGTTTAGAAATGTTCATTCTGTTAACCGCATTTCGTCTTTGTCGGCGTTATAATATTGAACTAATTAATCATTACCTTTAGTTAACTGGTTATTTTTGCAAGTATTCCTTTTCTTGTCTTTTTTCACAGTGGCAACCCACTTTCAAATTTTAATCTTGCTATTTTCAAATCTTTTATGTCAAGATCTTAAAAAGCAACTAACAAGTAACTTTATTAGAACATAATTAATACTTGAAATAAAAAAATACGATTTTTGCTAACGCATATAGCTTAGATCCTGATCTGATCAAAGGCCATTAGTCAACTGGGTGCTTATCAACTTTTAATGCTGTTATGAAACAGCAACAGAACGTTGTACAAATCTCACGTTCTGGTGGCAGTATTGACCAACCCTGCTCGTTTCAAGGTCATGGTTTCACATCTTGAAGTGATTTGTGTAGATCAGAGCAGACGTTTTTTCAATTAATTAATTCTCGTCATGTTCTTTGATATATTTACAATTTGTTATTGAATAATATACTTACAATTGCCATAACTTTTGGTGATTGGGTTGCGTTATCTTTAGTGTCAACTCAGTTGTATAATGTTTTCAATTTTTAAACATATAGTGGTTTTGATGTGTTCATCTTTACTTCATCATGTTTATCAGGCCTAATTCTATCCAAGTAAATATAAGCCTTATATTTTTCGTTGGTAATTTCAACGTACAGCATTACCCTAAGCACGTTTTGCTCTTGTTGCGTCTGAAAACCCCATGATAAACAATTGTAATAGATGATCGGTTGATTTCGTAACGATGGACTTCCACATACGATGTAGATTGGAAAAATGCATTTATCCGGTGCTTGCGACGTTTCATGTCCCAACTTGTTCTCTCAAGTTTGTCGAATATTGATCCAGGGAACACAAAAATTTGTCTATCGTGAATTTGTTAATAATACAATAAGCAGGTAAACAAACACTGGATCTCTGGATATTCAGCAGCGGCCTGTAACATCGCGTTTTAAAATTATATTATTTATTTTGACAGACTAGTGATGCCTAACTGTATAGGCGAAATGTATATGCGAAACATTATACAAATCGAGTCTGGTGTTATTTTACTTTGTTATGTACATTACTGTTGTTTTTGGAAAATAAATGTGATAATATTTTAGGTTGGTTTGAAATGAAGCTGTCTTAAAAATGACAGTTGTTTTTATCTATGTTAAAAAAAAAGATCAAAAATGCTGAGGATACAGCCTACCGTTTTTAATTGCAGTTAAGATTGAAATAAGTTGTTTTGCTAGAATTGTTAACTATATCGCAAAGTTTGACAGCCAAACAACAGAACTTTTTTATGTATATGCCACTGTCATAAACAAAAGTTATTAATGCGGCATCAAAATTTGCAAGCAACAAAATGAAAAAGTACAATTCGTGATACAGTACAAAGTTTACAGTGATTAGAAAAAGAAAGAACAGTAATCATGCATTGGGTAAAACCATTCAAATTTTACCGATAATTTACTAGATTGCATTATTGGCTTTGTAATACACAGTTAAGGTATAGTTTTCATGTATAGCAAGTCCAACGTAATATAGTCGAAAGTAATCAGAACTATTCAGTTATAGTTTGTACATGAATCGAATTCATGACATATCTATTCCTGTTGGGGCTTCTAAAATTTGAAATGATAACCACTACGAGAAATCTTGGTATCCCGGCTCTTCTGGAAGTCTGGGAACAGAGTTTGCTTGCGAACTGCTATGATTTCCCAGCATGTGCAAATCTGAAACACGGTGTATGAATTGCAGAGTTAATCATTAACATCGTCTAGACTCTGGGTGGACAGCCGGGATGTTTACTAATGGGCTCTTTGTTTGAGGGAGTAATACACTGATAAGTACAAATTTAATTTTGGCCCAAAGGGCAAAGATTACAAACCTTACTTAAGTTCCACCTACCCACCCCACATTTCGAATAGTGACAGAAATTTGGATAACAGCTACTGTAATTCAAATTCGGTTTTTTTTCCGAATGGCCCATAATGTGGGCCTATTTTTAAAGCGGACTTAACGTAATAGTTTTGTAGCCTTTTTGATTAAAAGCCAAAAAAGAAGACATTGGATGACCAATTTTTGTTTAAACAAGTCGTTCTTCCATATGTTGGTCATCAAAATAATTTATGTTTGGTTTTATTTAACTAAAATTTTAAATTTTATAAGTTAAACGATGTTTTACTTGGAGGCTTCCGCTAAAATATGCCCAGAAAAGGCCAGTTATATGCAACTATGATTGCAATACATTCACCCTAATTTTATATGCTAAAAAAGTGCAGTCATAATAGAGTAGACCAGTAGTGCTCAACATTTCATGGTTCGTGGCCCCCTTCCAGTGACCCTCAGAATCCGTGACCCTCTGCTCATCAATAAAAAATGTAGATTATTATTGATTGCAAAACACTTTTTACTTCACTACTGCATGTGCAGTAGCCTTCGTGCCGCTAATTTTGCACAGCGAGCACAATCACCAAAATGTGAGAAACTTGTATCCCGCTTTTCCTCCTACGCTATAGCTCACTAGTGAGTCATCTGCTCATGCCCCCCGTTTGGGAAACCCTGGAGTAGACAATCACAATATCAGTATTGTGGAACAAATATATTCGAGACAGCCTTGGGTCTTGGACTTGGAGAAAGGACAGCTTTCAACAAATAGTTTCGTAAAATCCTTTACAGTAGTTATAGTTGTAGTTACAATATGCTCCCTTGTATTTCACTTCTGTAAATTTCAGTAACTATTTCATTATGAATGAGATTTATAGCTGATATTAGGTATATGTATGACGTACAAAAGAAACTGTTCGGTGGCAAAGAATTATAGTGTCAGCCTTTGCTGTAGTTTTCCTATTACGTGGTCAGCTGGTACAAGCGCATAGCAGAAGACCGAGCACAAAGCGAAAAATTTAAATTGAAGTACAATAATCACTGCAGAAAGTTTTTACATGGCTATTACGTATTTAACAACAAATAAAAATCAATTTTTATCTTACTCTTGAATTAAACCTGAGAAAGCGTTTAGTTAAAATGACGTCAAATTTGTAAAAGTATACTCTCAGGAAAAGCGATCGCTTCCCCGGCTTATCCCAGCCACGATACTAGTCTAACTGTTCCAAATTACACACTAATTTATGTGCTTCAAAACATCGTCAGTGAATTATTTAAACTACTTGTAAACCTTTATGTTTAATATTGCTGCTTTTCCCTTCAATTATGTGCAATACACAATGTTACATTATGTTTATCAATTCGTTTTGTTTCTGTTGGCTATTACGCGTATTCTGTGTACGTGCGAGGTTGTTGTTTTCGTACCAACCCAAGCGTGACCTATTCCATTGTGTTATTGCTCGCCAAATACGTGTGCAATTCGAAAACAGTTCAATTTTTGTTCCACCCTCAAGCATAGCTGCCGATGAGGATGCAGAGGAGTTGCGCTCGAGGCTTAATTTTATCTCCACCAACAGCCCACTCTTTTTTACAAACTAGGAAAAGTAACAAACGCTGCTAGTATGCTACACAACACTGTATTTTTACCATAGTTTTGCCTCCTGCCGCTGGCTTTTGAAGCTCCATGGGCAGGCGTTTCTTGTTGAATGTCCTGGGAGACGTTGTAATATTCTTTGCCGTGACCATGATTTTGATAATTCGGTTGATTCAGCGCTTTATATAACATAGCCGTTATGAGCATTTAATTGAGCACATTGCTGCAAATTGTTAAGCATTTCCATTCCACGTATCGTATTTTTCATCACGTTTTGTGTTAAAACGTTTTTGTCTTGCATACTTACTTTTTCTTTTTAAGCTGCGGTCCACAACAGGATTACCGCCAGTAGGTGGTGCACCTGAGAAAATAATCTCCTTTAGTTTAACGCATATCTCGCTGAACGTATCGTGTTATTTTAGATTTAATATATAAAAAATGTTTTTGTGTATATACTTGAGTAGTAATAGACTTTTTTATACCCAAAAGCAATCAAACAGTTAATTGTATTATGCGAGGTTTACGTTGTTTGTGACATAGCTGTGAGAGTGTAACATACCGTATACTTAATGATACTATAGACATTGTATGCAGAAGTGACTTAATGGCAACAAGCCTTTCCGTGAAACCATTTCGAACTATAGCTAAGTAAGTAAATTTATTTATAGATTATATGCACACATGCTGGCTATACGTCAAATCTATACTTGCAGTAAATTTAGCAATGTAGAACTTATATATTGAACTCTGTTGTTTACTAAAAAAGCTCAAGTGTCTAGGTATGAACAGTTGGGCAAAAGTAACACAATCAGAACAACGGGGTACTTTAGAAAAGGTTTTGTTTTCTTGCAAAACAAAGAATTGAATGAATTCCTTGTGGCACTCGGGCGTAACTATAGCTAACCATTTTATAACAATGGGGATAATCTTACAAATACTCACTTGCTATGGTATCGTCGTACATGTTACACGTCCCAGTCAGGGGCACATACCCGCTTTGACTTTGATCAACGAAATGACCAACTACGTCTTCTAACGAGTACAGCGGAGGATGCCCTTTCCCACCAAGGTTAATGATAAATTCCGAACTATTGGCGCCGTCTTTGGTTACCTCTTTCACAAGGAAATGCTTGTATCTAAAATGAAACATCTCAATGTGCAGTCAGTCCAAACCACGAGTTATTTTCTTTTTCAAAAAAATAGCATTTTTCTGAATAATGACATATCCCAAACGTGTTCATTACTAATTTAGAAGCTAAACGTAGCCAAAACCAACGTCACTCGCTTGAATTCCGATTAAAGCGACAAAATGTTATTACTGTCCATAATTCGTTCAATTAAAAACAGAAAAGAAATATTGCCGTTAAAACACACAGCATCGTTTTACTAGTTACACTACGCTTACTTTAACACATTCACCAGCTCTATCAAATTAAGATAAAGACGTTTTACTCATTTTCTTTGTCCGGATCAGAGATTTTTATCGACACGGCGAATTCCCAGAGTTCATTCTTCGTCTTCGGTCTCCTGCGAACCAACAAGTTTCCAAACTGTACATTTTCTTTCAAAATACTTTCAGCCTCCAAACGGCTCACATCGGTTGAGTCAAACAACCAACTGCAGTACACAATGTAAAATTACAAACGCGGTAAAAATACTGATACAGTAATGTTTTTAGTTTTAGCTTGAAGTGCTAACTATGCTTGTAATTTAACATTTGCCTTAAAAACATTAGTAAAGCAATGTTTGTATAACATTTTAGCGCATTAAACTATAGTCTGGAAGACGACGTGCTTAAGACAAACTTCAAAATCTAATTTTGCAATTCAATGTTTTAAAATGCTATAGAATGCTAATGCTAATGCTATAGAAAATGCTATTTCAACACACCTTGGTTGATCTGTTCTTACTCCAAGGGGAACAGGCGGTGGTGGCTGTGGATAGAAAATAAGATAACAGTTAGAAATTTACTCAGAATAAACTTAATTAAAAGTCAGAAGTAGATGACGTTTTTGTTTTATAATATTTTCTTGTGTTTTTACAATATTATAATTATTATGTATAATAATAATATCAATGTTTTAAACCGATTTGTTATTAAATCTTGTATCTGAAAACTTTCTTTTCTACCTTTGTTGGTATCTGAACTTGAGATGGTTCTCGGAAGTTTTTCTTTAGCTGATCCATTAGTTGTTTATTAAAGCTTGAATTATTGTTAGAAAATGCATTGGATGGTGCTGACGGCATTATTGGACTTATTGGGCTTATAGGGCTTATTGGGCTTGCGGGATCGTGATTATCTAACTCCAAGTACATACCTTCAACTTCCTTCTAAAGTTCAACACGGTTTTGTTAGATCTTTTTACAATTAGCCGGGATAACGCAGTTATTAGGAAAACATATCGCAAACATTGCTCCTCTGGTTGAGAAGTTTATTAAACATAATTCTCTTAATGATTGCGCTATACCTGTTGATGTTCGTTAATAATGTCTCGCAGTTCCTGGATCTGCCCGGGTAAATAATTGCTTGTGTCTTCTGGAATTTTCAACTGAAATATGTAAATGTTTTGATGTGTAACGTACTAAATAACGTTTTTAAGTTCTACAAGTTTTGTTCATTGCTAGCTGCCACTAGCTAACAAAGTGAAATCTCCGTAGCACGCCTTAGCTTAGGTTATTTTTACCATCAGTGTTCCTTCGGTTTTGTCATAATGAGGGCACAATACTTAGCCACTTACCAAACCAACTGCTTGCAGATACAGGAACCACTTGTCTTGGTCGCCTGCAGTCAGACTTCGTATTCTAACGTCGCTTTTTCCTACAGCACGACTGAAAAAAGGTTAAATAAATAGTAATCATTTTTATTGACTTATGGTCAAATTTGGGGTATACTCGGCAATATATCCAAAAGCTTGTTACATTATACTACGCTTGTTAACCATTCAAGGGCTTACAGTAGCTTCACTTTCAAACGAAATCTGTCATGAAGTACATTTTGATAAATAACCGGAATAAGGGAGCTTTGTACACTAATGTAGGTGTGCAACAAGCACACCTGCGAGCATTTGCTCGTCCTAATAATTTTTTATGATTTACGGTTCTGGTTACATTGCGACCAATTATAGCGTAAAGGCAAGACATTCGCATCTTAGAACGAGGACGCTTTGTTTAAGTTTGTCGTTCGATACGATCTGTACTGTTCCATTATGTCAAGATACAAAGCTTTTGTCTTGTATAAAAGGAGTCGATCTTACTTAATTGCTGTAGCGACTATACATCACTAAATTGCTTAGAATATCCAAAACTTGTGAAGAAATGCTTACTTGTATGTGATGACAATAGAAGGAAAAGCAGCTTGCTTGTTTATTGCACGTTGAGTTAAGACCTTTTCAATACTCGCAACATCACTTAACGATACAATAGTATCAGGCTATAAAACAACTTAAACGGTTTTATACCGGTTTGACACTGGTTAATAACTTTATTTACTCCAAAGAATACGATGGTTTTAAATAATCAAGAATTAGAGTTTTGGTCAATATAATCTCGTCGAAATCTAAGTTATTTGGCCAAGTCTGAATTTCATGAGTTAGCTTACCTGGCCATTTCCTGCTGTTTTTGCTCTGTTTTCGTTCGTGAAAAGACGAATTTCTTTGCCTTTCAACTGACCGAATAACTTTTTGTAGTCCTGTAACATACAGTTGTTATCAAATAGTAATGAAAACGTCATTAAAAGTTCGATATACAATTTTTGCCTCATTACGTTTTACAGCAAGGTGTGAAGTTTTTCGTTGCCTCATTGTATTTTGTGATTACAACTTTTTGGTGAAAAGTAATCATAAACAATAAGTTCTACTGTTATAGCTTTTAACAGTTATTGCTTTATAACTATGCTGAAGGTTTTTGAAAAAAAAACACTCGTTGCATTTGACTACAGTTAATTACACTTACCGCATTGGACGTTTTGACATGAATCCATCCAGCAAAAATGTTACTTATTTGCGAATTCCGATTTGTTCTTGATGCCATGATCAGTCTCAATGTGGTTGCTGCATACAGATTGACTGATATATCGCGATCTTCACAATCTTCACGCTTTGAAGAAAGAAAGCTACATTTCAAAACAGTACCTCTAAACTTGACTTAGTTCTGCAATACGAAAGTATAAACAAACTAGAAATGCTATGCTCGCTTATAATCAGTATCAATGAAAGCAAAAGCAGAATAAGTTGGCACCTCAAAGATTAACTTTAATTTGTTAACAAGGTTCTTTCGAGCTGGAATAGGCTTCTTCGGGTGTAGCTATGTACGGTATATATTACCACATTCAACGTTATACCTGAAGAAGCAAGCTCAATCTTTTAAAACTTGTGTAAATAAATTAATATCAACTTTTGATACCTGTGCTACTCTATATTCTGTTTTTGCTTTTATTTTGCTATTGAGGTTATTATCGCATTGCAGCTATCAACTTTGAATAGTTAATACGTGTATACACAATTATGTTTTGTCTTTAATACCCTTGACATAAATCGACAAATCTTAACTGGTTTATATCATGAGTAATTGGAGATTATTTTACTGACCAGTAGGAATGTATGGCTTTAGAATATCCTCCATTATTATCAATTTTATCTCCTCTGACAGATATGAGACTGCTCGCGTATATTTGCGGAGGGGAAGGTTTGAATATTTGTTTGTTTAACTAATTCATAGTGCTTTACATGAGACTTGCCTGCAAAATGCGAATTTTCCAATTTTTTTCTGTGCTGTAAGCTCTAACTACCGCTTTAACTTAAATCTATATTGCAGTAATTGTCTTAAATATCTTATTATGCAAGCTACTACAGCGTTTGCAGTTACTAATCTTTTATTACTCCTTTCTCATTTCACAATTTTGCAAAGCTACCAATCTGCAACCCTATACCTAGTGTGACATTTTCCGTGAGTTTTTTCAGCGCTTTAGCCAACTGATTCCGCATTTGAGTGGTTTAGCTAAATATTAACAGAATTCTCATTATCCGACACCAGCGTTCTGCAAATTCTCTGTAGTCACGAACCTATCTGTTGACATTACTCGAATGTAGCATAATAGTTACGCGTTCAGCAATGGCTCTAGGAACGTTTGGGTAAACATAATCTTTGGTCCTGCAGAGCAAGTTTTATTGAAATCAAATCAGCAGAAAAAATGTGCTTTCACGTTCGTTCTTCATGTTGCTTATCATATACCGATTCAAGTCTTTGCTTGTTTGGGCGTCGTCGATAACTCTTTTAGTATCATCGCTTAAACCTCTTACTGGGTTTCTACTTTAATCCCAACTCCAGAATAATCCAAGCTTCAAATCAAAACTTTTGGGTACATTTTTCTATGTTGTTTAACACTAATGTCTAAGCTAACCCAAACTATCAAAGCCATACAAAAATTTTGGATTCATCGACAATTTGCTGTCTTTACTAGCTATCTTTTGTGTGGTGGGATTATCTCGCTGTAAGTATACATTTTAAGGTTTTCTCTTCCTCGACATACCATTTTTATGTATCAGCGCTTTCACATCCTACTTGACGTTTTTGAGTTCACCTCCAAAAGCAATTTACGTATCGATTAGATCCAACCTATTTCTTGTACCAGATGGTGTTTTTTTAGATGCGAGGTATGTGTGCATTGGCAGGTCGTAGATCGTTCACTTTTTCTCTCGTGTGAGTTGTAAAATCTTAACTTTGTGTACGACGCTTCTATTAATTGTAACACAATTAAGTGAAATCGGTAAAGATGTTAAGAGAGTCAGGTCAATTCTACAGGAAAACTGCAAACTGCTGGAATGCTAACGTGGTTAACATTGTAACAATGCTAAACTTCAAGTTCATCCTCAAGCATGACGTCATCTGCGTTGTTATTGACGATATTACCGTACCAATTGAATTCTTCTTTGGGTCGAAGTACCAACAAACTTGCCCACATTACAAATGTTACACTGACTGGTAGCCTACTCTTACCTGTTTTGTAAAAACTTTTTCAATCGCTTTTCTTCACGCGCTACATAGACCACGACTTTATTGTTTGTTCCAGTAGGAAATATGATATCGGGTGGTAAACGTTTGGAGAAATTTAACAGATCACTTTCTGATAAAACGTAAGTACACTCCGTAATACTGTCTTTTGAGTGAGCAGTTCCAAGCTTTAAATTAATTATCTGTTGCTTCTCCAACTACATTCATTCAGAAGCAAACTGCTTTTGCGATGTTTTACACGCGCGTCTGGTTTCAATCTTCATAGACAAAATATGAATTTTGTACTGAAATTAACTTTGAACTTTAGTCGGGGAATGATCATTTTTGTTGACAATTTATCGCCCGTATTGAGTTGGTTTTCTGTTTCAAATGCCCCAGGACAGGTATGGCTTGAACTAAGATCGCAAAAGTTATCACAATCGGCTTGTAAAGGTATTCGCAATTGATGTTCCTCTCACTTTCATATTTTTATCGATAAAGTTATCTTTTGTGAGCCTTTTTTGTCGTGTAAGGTTCACAAAATACATCACACGTAGACTATAGTGTGACCTCGCAAATGTCTAAAACTTTCGCTGGCATATCGATGACGTGATATCCAATAATTTGTTATTTTTACTGACTGTGCGCCAATATTTATATTAAATACTGTATGTGGTTTAAAAATACTATCTTGGTTTTAGACATTGCTAAAATTCCGGATTTTTATAACTCATTTCACTTAATTCTTTAGACAATAACTTCATGTATGACAAAGGATTGCGGTCAATCTATGTCCATTGCAAGTTAAAGTGCAATTTGTTGATGGAGGGCAGCGGAGCGGCTCTGCTCAGGCTTGTCCACGACTTTGTTCTGCCTGTGCAAGCTTTGTACCGTACGACTGGATCTTTAGCGGCAACTTGTGTATAAAGGTCAAAACGTACCAGAACACCAGGAACGCTGTTCATTTAACCCTATTACTATTGGGCTTTTTCTAGTAAAATATTAACGTTACATAACACGCTCTGTCCTGTTTAAAAGCGCAAGGTTGTAAGATTTCAAAAATGTTTTTAGAAACATGTTCATATTTCCAGTTAATCAGGTATCTCCTATTAAACAAAACTTATCTATTTCTTGCAAAATCGCTCCAAATTCTGTAACTATCTCTAATGTTGCCGCAAATTTACGTAATAGTGAGTTTTGTCACATTACGGTTCGCTATATCGGTCCTGCTAATCAGATAGAAAATGTTACTACATGCATAACTCAATTCGGTCAGCTACTTCTCAAAATGATTCTTTGGACTTATATCGTAATTTCAACGTTTCACATTGATATGCTGCCTACAGGTTGTTAGACATAATATTCAATCTAAAATTTCTATTCAGCTTTTTATTTCACATTCTTGTATTATATGCTAACATTATGACAGCAGTTTTACTAGATAATCTATTAATTGACTTTTCTTAATCAGATGAGGTGAAATGCAGTTTGATGAAAAGCGGATTTCCTGGCAAAGTATTTTAATTTAAGTAAAAGCATACGCACAGCTTGCTTTAGTAGATTTAATATAGCTTAAATGTAAATTACATGTAGTTTAAAATAAAAACGCCAGTTTTATTTTTGTTGGTCACTTTCAAGCACAAACGGAACGTAATAATAAAAATCATAGCAAAAATTGCTTTACTGTGTGTATACAACGTTTGTTTTGAATTTTACATGACCGTATTGTTATCATAGCCGTAGTTGTACCGTTATATCTTCTAGACATTGGCAAAAGAGCTGCAACAGAACTTTGCTGTTTTACATAGTTCATAAACCATAGCACTTGTATACGATTCTCGATGCGAAAGCATCTCTGTTATGAGTTCTATCAATCAGTATGTCAACTGATTGATCAACTATGTCAACTATGTATCAACTATGTCACCTCACAGCCGAGTTGGCACACTGGTGATTTCAAGTAAAACAGTTCGTTAGATCTTCATGTCGAACCGACCGGAGGTACTTTCAGCAAAGAAACTCTTGCGCTTAGGCTTTTGCAACCCTATGTAAGCTGCAGTAGAAAAATTACTACTTAAGTGTCAGCACTGTTTAATTCAGTGACAGCAATAGGTGCAGCTCAGAGTAGTTGAAATTCTGAAGGGGGTGATATGACGACCCAAGATTTGTAAATGAATTGGTTAAGGGATCAATGAAATTGGTCTCAATAGACAGGCTGGAACCATATTTCCTTTAACCAACCAGGAGTTTAACGTGGGAACGGAAAGACAGGAAATGTCACATACGCTGCAAACGCGTCGACCTGATTTCCAACAAGCTGTGTACAACTCCTGTCAAGATGGATTTTTCCAAATTCTCCTTAAAACACTCGTTTTCACGTTCATTGAAGAACATTTCTACCACTACGTCGAGCTGTCAGGCAAGGACTTTATGTTCCAGTTTTTTAAATGATGCAGGACAGATCTACCGTCTAGTAGAACTTCATTAACCCTCCATCACACCTTACACGTGGACGAATTGCTCAAGCTTTTTGTCGGAATGCGTTGACAAATTGTCACAGTGTGATGCAACTCGTAATCAATTTGCAGCGCTGCAACAACCTGTTCAACAACTCTGATAAGCACAATCACCGAGAAACAGGCCATTCTTCTGTTGACGGACATCGCAAGCAACATGTAGAAACCACATTTACAAGACTCTGTACTTTTCTTTATATGGCACGCCACGCGAGCGAGTGGACAACAAAGCCTTCGCAGACCAGCGTCGGCCGACAATGAAGCCACCTACAACTTTTTTCAGGATGCTCGAATGAAATCTATGTGCAAAGTCTTAGAAAAGTTTTGTAAATACGTTTAATATTTGCTCTTGAGTCTTGATTTTATACAGAAGTAAGTTTTGTGGGGCCCGCTTATAAATTTCCTGCATACAAACGCTTTCTCTTCAATCCCAAGAGGATAAAAACGAATTTATTGAATGGTCGCTGCTTATTTTGACGTAAAAGCACTGCTATTGTTCACCATATATTTATAATTCCTTCCGACGAAGCACCTGTCAAACTCAACTAGCACCACGAACAATTTCATTTACCTGTAAGAAATTTACTCTGTAACTTTGTAGTTTTTTTGTTATGAACAGTTAAAATTGATCTGGCTATCTCCAAGACTGGATCAATAGAAGTAGGGTTGAGGATTTTAATTTCAATAAAGGCCTTCGGTAGTTAAAAATAAGAAAAATGAAGATAAATGAATAATGAAACACTTTTTAAACACTTAAATGCAGGATTGCACTGCAACACACAATAGACATTTGCTACTTATAAGTCACACGTTAATAGCGCTTTTCGAAAGCTTTTAAAATCGCTTTAAACGATTTTTAAAGGACGTTATGAGGTTGTTAGGGCAATGATGATACAATTGCAGCATGATATAATCTCATCAAGTAATCGTTTCGTAACGATATTGTCGAGTCTAAAATTGTTGCTCTTCAGAATTATGCCTCCGCAATACAGTATGATGCAAAAGTAAAAAACACGATGTAGTTAACAGACATCAACGTACTAAAAGATAAAATAACAATATACACTACATCAAAGTGGCCATATAAAGCTGTATTTCGTGCGAGATTCAGAATTTACTTCAAAATGAAGCCGTTTTTCTAAAACACACATGGCCAGTTCTTCAGAGCCCTGCTATAGCCATATGCAGTGCTTACCTGCGACGTTTTCTTGGCAAATCACGAACGTATGGCAGCTGTTTTTAAAGTTATCTATGTATCTTTGCTCCTGGAACCCATTTTGGGAAGCTGAGGTGAACATTGGTTATACGCTATTTTACGTATATCTCCCGTATGATGAATAATTACATATGTCAAAAATCGATTTGCCATTTGAAGTGTTAGCCCTTTCTGGTTCAGGCGAAGGCATTTCATTGTCGTCGTGATATATGCTAATGTTTTTGCTCTCGCCAAATCGAGTGCTATTGTTCGTCGCTCGTTTCTTGCGCCATTGAGATCGAAATCTTGCCGCTGATTCGCCCAGTTCTGCAGTTAATGTAATCGTGGTTTCATCAAAATGGACCTGAAAAAAAAAACAATTGTTATAAGCTAAGGCTTACACTTTTATGTAACGAACAAAAAGTTGAAAACTTTCTTTAAATTTAACATTTGAAACCTTTGATGCCAAGTTTAGTTATAAATATATTTATTATCAGAAAATACGTTCGATTTCTCACCGTTCTTCGTCCTTTCTGTCCTGAGCGTTCGGGAACTGACATTGAGATAGGAGTGGCTCTAAATGAACTGATGCAGGACTCTCCATCACTGCTGTCGTCAACAGTCTCACAACTCCTCACCCGGTCAATATCGCCTCGTCGACGTAACTTTATCATCACGTGGTTGAAGTCGTTTGACGGACGGGGAAGAGTCGGAGAGTCGTATACGGTGTCTCCTAGAGAACTTGGCGGGCTCGGGGTGAATCGGTTTGGGAACCGGATTGGTTTTCTTTCGTCCGTATGTGCATCCACGTTTGTTATCTGCTGTGCGTGAAAAAGTGTATAAGGCTTAAAATTGATTTGAAATCGTGATATCTATAAATATTCGTAACTAGCTCGCTAATGCCTGCTATAAAAGTTTTGACGACGTTATTTTGTCATGTCATCCTAATTCTAAACATTGTTTCACCACAAGAACATACTGTTGTTAAACATAAAATCCACTTAGACAGAAACGAATGTCCTTCATACACCTTCCATGTTATGCGTAACTTAATTTTAACAGTTTAAAATAAAGAAATTGTCGGTGAAACAAAAATCTTCTAACTCTGCTTTTAAAATTTACCTTAACTCTCGGTATATTAATTGGCTTGCTGCTTTTCAATTTATCTTCCATCACGTCTTTGGTCATCTTGGCTTCGTTTTCTTGATCTGACGAAGCAGGTGCGCTATCGGTATTATCACAGATATCAAAGTTGTCCTCGAATTCAAATTGCGCCGTCCTGCTACTGAGGGATGTGTGCTTGTTACCGTATCGCCTTACACTGGATTCTTCAAACTCCTTGTCGCCCAGTTTTGTATTGGTGTCTCGCGCTTCTCGTTTTTCCATTGTTACCCTTCTCGTGTGACGTCAGTACTGTAACAGAGCCGGTTTCCAAACGGCGGTAAACAACTTTGAGTTATTATCCAGCTTTTCCAAGCGCCGGAAAGTGTCAATGTTTCGTTATCTACCAGAATGCTTTGATGTACTATGGACAGATACTTAGGAATTTACTCAGACTACATACCATTTTCTACTGTATCGTATTTCGGTATTTACTACAAGTTGTCCTAGTCGCTGTAGCTCTGGCGCAAGTCTGTGAAATCATAATTGTTGTGACCTTTTCATAGTGTTCACGACATCGACAATTACACATCTGATTTTGTATCCTTTATAGGCATAATACGTCAGCATATTTGGATGTATTTTAATCATACACTCGGGAATTATTGACCTGTCTTAAACGATATTTAATGGAAGAGCTGTTAGTTACAGATAACGGAATTGTTAATGCTCACTTGACAGAAAGCATAAGTACCATTTTTTCCAATCTCCGTGTGTAAGTTTGTTTCTACAGAACAAACTGTTTTTGCTCCCGTTTCCAGCTAAATCAATAATAATACATCTTAATCCTTGAGTCAACGCTTGGTAGCTCTATGCTTTCTTTCAGGTACCAACGTCCAACGTGTATTGTCGTAGCAATAAATCTTCCAGTGTGTAAAATGTCACGAAGACGTTAGGTAAATAATTCGGTTATTTGTCTAGAAATTTTGTAATTCCGCTACGGCGCGAATAATCACAGTCTTTACATCTGTTCGACAAAAAAGTAAGCTACCCGCCTTAGTGTAGGACTTATACCTTGTTTGCTGGTAGCTCAAGGTCGAAAAAATATTTACCAAAGACTTAACCCCTTCAATTCGTGAATGATTCAAGAAAAAGTTGTTTTCTTCAAATGGTAAGACATGTTGATTGCGAAAATCGTTAGGAACGTTTTTTGTTCTGCTGTTATTGGAATTTCGCGACGGATCAAGTGGTATGTTGAATGACGCTCATTATGTTAAGTAGCTCGTAATTCAGCAGGTTATAGCTGTAAGTATTTTCAACCATCATCATCACGTTACGTAAGATGACGCATGGGTGAAGTTTCCTTGATGATGTTTGTAGATTTAAGTCAACCCCTTCTAACACTTGACCCAATTACTTTGCGTATAAAGGTCAACGCTTAAAGAATGGAATTAAAAATTAAACCTTCCGTAGTTGTCGGCCAAAATTGTAATGTTGTTGTTCTGCATTGACCTTTGCACATAAAAGATTTGGGAATTCCACGATAACTTTGGAAAAATTGAAATTTTCCATTCGTGACTTTGTTCGAACGATTATGATATGGTAAGTCCCTTTTTTACAAGTTTTCCAGCTAAATGGTTCAATATACTGTAGCAATTGCAAACGTTTGCTGACTTTCTTCTTTTGTGTTCTGCGGTTTGATCTAATAAATCCATTGTCATGTAATATTTCCGTCCGGTACAATAGTTGTACTGTGTCTATTTAGTAGGATTGGCAGTACGTGGAGAAAGGCCATTCCCAAGCTGGCAATTATTAAGCAGCCCCGCCTGTTTTAGGCGGAATTGGTTTACTTTTACGGAAACGGAAACCCCAAAACCACAACAGACATCAGTCAGCAAAATCCAGAAGTTGCATAACATGTTGACGGCCGTCACCTATATCAACTTCCAACATGAGAAATGTTCTCGTAATACTTTAAAGAAAACAATGATTCATTTGCCAACACTACACTCCAACTTCGAAGCTTGCTCGTTCTTCGAACTCTAACCCTATCTGCGAGATACATCGATAGAGAGCAAACGATAGAGCAACCGTTTCAAATAGTCGCAAATCAACAGTTCGTTGTTTTTACAGACGTGAGGGATTGCGCCTTTTACTGTACTAATGAAAATAAACACCGGGAATATTTTGGAAAGATCGTATCTTGTTTTTCTGTATTATATACTTCATGTCTCAAGCATTACTATCTATATCTTCTAAGCATTTTTTTCCGTTTTCTTTTTCTGCAAGACTTATAAATGTTTAATGTGAAGCATTTTATTTAATAATATTCGATAGCCATTTGGACATAATGGAACAAAATGTTTCATTCTAACTTTACCTTTCGATTGTATTCAGTCTTTCAGTTAAGTTTTTTTCAGTTTCGTTTTTTTTTTTTACCAAAATGTCCTTTAACAACACTTGCCACACTATTTTGTATTTTGATGAAAACTCCTCCATCGTTCAGATGTCGTCAACTATTTACAAGTTTCTGATTCAGTTTATTGCGAACGAGTGATGAATCAGAGCATAAACCGTTTATGGTGATTGCAAAACACGTGTTTTCCTGGGTTTCCTGCTGTATTGAAGCTCCGAGCCAGCGTAAATTTATTGCAGATCGATCTTGTTATTTGCGTTTATCTTCTCCTCATTTCAAGCTTGAAGTATGTGAGGAAATAGTTGCGTATTTTGACGTTATACTCGACGCGAATCACCTTTATAATTTTGTTTAAGTTTTGGTTACGCTTGCTGGTGTGATCCGTTTCGACACTTTCCACGTAAAAATGACGCATACGTTTGTCACAAATTCTTGACTAAAATTTGTTAAACTCGGGTTGCGTCATCACTGAAACGCTTTGTCGCTATAAGCCCGCGAAGTTGCTACTCGAATCACAATCAAGAGCCTTGATGCAATTAATGATGATCGAAAAGTGATTGAAAGCATTTTTAGTTGATCGACAAACAAACAAAATTTACTGAAACAACAATACACACCCAAAAAACCTTTTTTATACGGTGACAGCATTTCACGCTTACACGCGATTTCGGTATCGGTCTCTGTTCTGGACACAAAAGGCACACCAACAACATCGCCAAAGCAAACACATGCGCCTATGGACAATGGTTTTCGAATGGTCAGCTTTTTTTGCTTCACTATTACCTTACCAATAGATTCTAGGAAAGACAGCTTGCACTGTTTACCAGCTAAAACCAACAAATACGCTTTTTTATCGGTCTTAACCTTTTGTGCTCGGGCTTTCTCTTCAGAATGTCGACGTTTCACACATTGTCCCAACAGGCGTAAATATCTCCGCCTACTAATTTTATGACTATCTTGTCACATTAATCGTGAAAATTTGTGACCTGCCCACAATCTGTAACCTTTGCATATTTCGACAATGACAATTATCTAGGTGTGGGTTACATTCGATTATATTCTACAAAGTCGATACACTAGCAAATTCCTAAAGCTCAAAGTTTACCAAACGATCGAGCCAGCATTCTTATCGTTCCAAACACTATATAGCAGAAGAAGAAAAACTTGTCGAAGATCGTGCTACGAACAACCGCATTTTTAAAGCCAGTATGACACTGTTGTCGCCATATTTTATGTCACAAGTTTTTACAAAATCCAGAGACGAAAGCATACACCATTTGTTATTGTTTTGAAACCCGAATACCTTTATCTTCTCTGTCCTTGTCTTGATCGCTTGCTATTGGCTGCTTTGAGGGGCCATGCCCACCGAGTGCCGCTCAGTAAGATTATTACAACAATTTGTCTCGATACAAGTGTTCCAAACTAGTGTATAGACACATTGCTGGCCAATGCTGATGCCTTCGTGTTGCTAAATGAATTATCGAGCAAAGGTGGCTATCGTGTTTCGTATATAGGTCGTTGCTCATGAAAAGCGGTCGTAAAACGAAGCTGCGTTGTCATCGCTATAGTAAAAACACGAGTAATGCTATTACCACCATGTCCAGCGTAACCTGGACACGTATTTTACGTTGGGTACTGAAAGAAAAGCGTGTTTTGCTGACGATATCTCTTGCTCCAAAGCACATATCGTCTTTTGCTGACGTACAAATCGCCAATAGTAACCGCAGCTTCATTCAGCTCAGTGGCGTAAATCTGATTAGAATGTTGTAGTTACAAACCTACAACAACTATCACCGTGTAGGAAGAAAATCATTAAAATCCAAACAAACATATTCACTGACAGCACACAACTGCTTGTTCTAGAAGTGATCTTAAGCGGGTTGCTTTAAGAAAATACATCTCTTAGTATACACCTGATGAAGCAAGTTTATGCTCGCGAAAACTCGTGTAGAAGAATTCCAAATAAAAGTTAACGCTATATTGGTGCCACCTTATATTTGGTTTTATATTTTATTAAAAAATCACTAACTTATTATAGTTGACTTTGGTGCTTGGATTGAAATGCTCTTGTTGTTCTTATACACTCACGTCTCGTGTTGACGTTGAAATTTAATTCTTCAATGCATTTGTTTTAGAAATTGATTTTTGAGCACTAAACTTGGAACATTTTGAATGCTGAATTTAAGACATGATATGTGTATTTTGCAAACCTGAAGTGCTTACTTGTTTGAAGTATCTATATGTAAACATACTTAAAACTTATCTGTCATTTACAGTTTCCTGACAGACAGCTTAATCCCATTACAAATTTAAAAATAAATGCCCTTACCTACTAAGTTGACAGATGTCGCGATAAGTTAGTTTTATTCAATAGAAGCAAGCTTTTTGAAGATTAGATTGAAGAGATAGTTAAGTAAACCATTAGACAAAGCGGGGTTATAAAGGTAGTTGGAATTGAAATAGGAACGCGGTTCTCCTATGGAAGAATCAATTGTTAATCCCGTCTGCGTCCTTTGATTGAACTTTAAGTGTCGTTGACTTTCGAACAAATCCTTTTCCTTGTTAAGCACATAGGTTGGACAATAACCTGTCCGTACTCTTTGAAAGTCCTATAACTTTCTCGGCTTTGGAATATAAGCATCGTGTCACCATCTCACAAGTCGATTGTTTTATCTAGTATACCAATATCCTATTATGGACTTAGGTACGGAAATTACAACTTTATCAGATTTGGATTGTGTTGCTTGAAGTGCTATGTTTAGCAATATACCCCGGAATGACCTACCATTTGTTGCAATTGAAACCAATACAGGAAAATAATTTCTCGTTGTTGCAATACCGATTTCAAATAGATTTCATCACTGACTTGCGCAATGTTTACTTTGAGTTTTGTTTTGAGGCGCTTGCATATTTGGTACAAAATAAATTTTTGTACAGGTTTTAAATCTGTGGAAATGATGAACAATATATTTCCACAACATTCTGGTAACTAATGCTCAAAAGAACAGTGCTGTCCTGTTTCAGGTTGAGAACTTTAAATTCGAAAGAAAGATTTTGAAAACTGTATTTCCCGTTTTAAATTTTTAATTAATAGTCGACAACCAGCAAATATTTGTTCGCTATCCTGTCAAAAAACAATTTTCATAACAGAAAATTTTACTCGCTTACATTTCTTTGTTTTGACTTTCCAGTCTTTTCTTATTGAAATGATGGATTGCATCAAAGAAAACTGGCATTGACAAAAAACCACATCACTGGCCAAATTGAAATATTCAAGACTCAGTCAAGACAAACTTAACTTTGCGAAAGAAACGTATACGCCCACCATTGTCCAACACACAATACGTTTGTAATGAATTTTTTTCATTTACTGGCGCATGTCAATTGAAATTAACCTTGACCTGTGTGATAAATCTCACGAGAGTAAATATGGTTATATAACATTTCTATCGGTCGATGGCATTTGCTGTTCAAATAGCATGATTAATTGTCCCGAAACAACAGAGTGTAATAGCTACTGGATGCGCAATTCAAACGGTCTTTTTATGATTAATAGGGCATTTCTTTATTGACGTATAAAACTTAAGAAAATGATTATATTTAACGAATCATAAAATAGACCTATGCGGAAAACAAAAAAGAGCTCAATGCCCTCTTAATTTGTAATTAAATATTGAAATGTAGGCATTTCCATTTTTACATGGGAAGTTTCTGTCTTTGGTCAATGTTTTGCTCCTGAGAGGTAGTACGACGTAACAAATACATTACTGCGTCACAAATATATGCTGATCAAGTGCAAAAGACTGTGGGTGAGGTTGGTGGACTCTGCCCTCTGCAGTCGATGGCAATATAAAATTTTGATCTCTCCTTCAAAAAGATGGTGAAATGATTATAGAGGCATTTCAATGTAAGCAATTTGTTTATAATCAGTGGCATAAAACCACACGTTTTGGAGAGAAAAAAACTTTGTTGTAACAAATGTGCATTTATTTATAAGATTTACCAAATTGCATGCCGCAAGCTTAAGTCATCATGCAAGCTACATCGTTACGTTTTAAGATGAAAATGAAGCGATATAGTAAACGTACAGTTTCAGCTGAAAGTTCTATGTGTCATATACGCGTTAAATTGTTACATGGGCGTTCAAGAGGACAACAGCCATTAGATATCAGTTTTCTCGTGGGCAACATTTTTCATTCACTTTGATTGACTTTGTTTGTCCCAAGATACCCTGGATTGACATAAAGCCAGAGTTCAGCATTGCCTGTATAACAAGACCACGTGCGTTCTGCATTTGGGTTTATGAATGTTCTAATTTGCATCAGTACAAATGCATTTTGGCGGATTACAACAAGGAATCAAGTCTAAGTTTGGCGGAAGAAATTGCTCTGGCACGTTTTCAATGGACATTTTGTGCTGCTTCGCCAACTTGTCTATAATGTCAACCACTTTTCGGTAGGATGAAATGTTTAAAGGCATGGATTCTCGCGGATCTTCCACCACGTTATACAACAGAGGAGGTTCGTGGGTTGTCACTCCCTCGACGCAAGAGTATACTCTTATAAGTTCTTCAGTGGTGGGTTTAAGGCAGTGTCTGTCGTCCACTACTCTGTCCATGGGAGATTGTTTGGTTTTGTAATGCAGTTTGTAATCCCCGTGTCGTACGGCAAACAGATCACCAGTACAGTAAAAGAACAAGTTGCGTTCTGGATCAGACCTGGTACATTTGTCATCTTTTTTGTATTCAGGAAAGTTGCACAGGATTTCCTTGATTGGTTCACCGTCTACTTCCGAGAGGACTTGATTTTTAAACCCTAATTAATAAAAAATGTATTTTTGAGCAAAACAAAACTTTGTCGAAAGAGTTTGAATTTGAAGTTATAATAGATTATTATCAATTAAGCTTCCGTCAAGCGAATAACTTCGTAAACTAAATGCTATTAATAAATATCATACATACTGCAGGCTATACCTGTCGCTAATTTGACGAAGGTTGGATACAAATCCATAGTACTAATCACTGATGTGCTTACAGTTCCGGGATCAATAACTCCTGGCCAGCGAATAACCCCAGGTACCCGTAATCCGCCTTCCCATGTTGCCCCTTTTCCTCCTAAAATTGAAAATTAATGAAGAATAATAGCATAGTTAACTTTGTCCGAATTTTAAACAGTTTGAATTGTTTTATGCGCAGCTATGTATACATCAGTACAGATAGATCAGAGATTCAATTATTGAATTCAAGCATCAATGCGAAGTTTTTCAATCATTACATGAATTATACAAAAAACGACAAGATGTGCTAAGTGCTTGAATTTTCTTGATGACATCGCCTTGCATTCAATCAGATGCAAGTAAACCAATGTAATTATGGGTTTAGTGGCCGTGCTAGTTGTTACCAGCAATTATTAACTTAATTATTTTTGAGCACGTTTTTAGTCTTTTTGGCTTTGACACTTTTTCCCGTTCATTGGCGCGTGTTACTAACAACTGGCTTGTTTTTTGTTCCCGCCGCTCTTATGACGAAAAATCAATGATTGATTGATTGATTGATTAAATCCAATGTAATAATGTGTGTATGTAATGAAAAGTTATATCATGTATGTAAATGTAATTAAGTCAATGTAATGTAATTAAATGTAAATGTTGCATTTCGTGTGTCGTTTCTCCGCTGGTAATTCACGCCCATGCTTATCATCCAGCGACGTAGGTGGTCAAGATTATTTCTAATTTTTCTTTTTTGTTCTCTGCTCGCAAATGTTTGGTGTCATGAGTCCTTCTAGGTTTCGATTTCGGTCAATTTTTACATTTTATTTTCTGTTTTAGCAAGTCTTTGTGCCGGAGGTTTTAGTACCTTTTTAGTGTTCTTATACCACCTATACGCTTGCTCCTGCTCGTTGATACAAGTTCAGCGAATGCTAAAGTTGTTTGTCAGCGCCATTAAATATCTATCAGCTGCTTTCCGGTCTTACGCGGTGGGCCGTAAATTCGGATAAACGAACCTGGCAGAATTTCACTTACCAACGACAGAGAGGGCGAAAATAAGTGCTACACATACTAAATTATGCTACCCGTTGGTAAAGTATTTCTTTAAAATTCAACGATCTGCGTGCATTAAAATACAAAGATCCATTGCTATATATTACGGATTGTGAAAACTTAATGCACAACAGTTCAAAAATTAAATGTCGTGTTTTACCTCTAAAGGGCCCACCATCGCCACCGTGTGGACAACTATCCATCTTGGGACCATTATCCGATGTAAATACGACCAAGGTTTTCTTAGTGAGGCCAAGAGACTCCAAATGGTCAAGTAGGTTTGAGATTCCGTCTGACATTTCATTAAGATTATCTCCGTAAAGACCTAAACGAGATATTTTATCAAGAAAAATTAAATTTTATTGTTTAGCTTGTTTTTACTTCAATTAATTTGCATTGATAAATATTATTACGTTTTATCAGATTCTAGTGCTGATACAAACCATTTAAACAGATATTAGTTTAAACCTAAATGTTAAAAGTTAATTGTGCTTCGTTGGTGTTGATATGGAAAAAAATTTCATACCTCTACGTGATTTTCCACAATGCCGTTCGCCACAAAACAAGGCGACATGTGTTTGAATGAAGGATACAAAAAGAAAAAATTTTCCATTTCTATTTTTGGTCATGAAATCCTTTGCTTCAGTCAACATTTTGTCAGTAACTGTTGTGAGATCCACTGGTTGCTGGGCAATTGTCGTGTCGTTGTAAGCGAAGCAATCTGGCCCCATTTCTTCTGCGGTATACTTGCGAAAGAAGTGACAAATGCTTGTAAACGACAATAACTTCCTTCCTCGGGTCACATAGATTAATAGGGATTATTGCCATTTCAAATTATTTAAAGCACAATCAAGCAACAAACAAGTTCTGTACAGAGAATAATATGGACCTTTTCTAGATTGTCTTTAGGTTAACTTTAATGACAGCAATGTTTAAAAACTGATTTTTGTAATCTGACGTCTCAATTTCATATCCACTGAAAACACTTACTAACAACTTACTACGTTTGGATTGCATGTCTCCATGTTTGTAAATGGCATGTTTGTGCCCACATAGTCAAACCCGTAATGTCGTGGTAGGAAAAATCCGTCAGTGTTGTTAACTTTGTTTGTTCCTATAAGAAATAATTGCATGTATATACAAACATATTATAGGGTGAGTGTACATAAAACAGTATACATACATATATACAAACAAATTCATTTTTAATTTTCTTTAGAAACCGTACAGCTATGGCTTAGTTAGTATATACTGTAGGTGTAAGCAAGTAAACAGACCTAAGTGCCATTTTCCGACCATTCCTGTTTTATATCCCGACTTCCGTAAAGTTTCAGCAATCGTCGAGTCATTTCTTGGAATGCCTCCGGGAGATGAAGGAATAAAAACTGGGGGACCGTCTCCCAAAAATCCGCTTCGCACCGAATAGCGACCTGACGTTTGCAAAGTCAATTTGTGTTAAAATGCCGATTGAGTAATATTTATACGCAAATATTCCGCGGCTGGGATTTTCTACATTTTTTTATATAATAAACGATATTGCTCATTAAGTTATACAGCACTCCATACGGTGAAGATTGTTCATAATAATTTAGCATGCAATTAAATCACTGCATTCCAAAACCTCTTAATACTGCCAAAAGCATAATCGTCCAGTATGGGTCCTACCAGTCCGTTTTTGTAACTTGTAAGGAAATATAAAAACCTTAAATAAGGTCAGTTCTGCGTTCTTGAAAAATTATTTGTGAACTATTGAGTAACAAGCTTGATTGGTCGAATGTACTTATGCTACTCCATGAAAACTGTATTGTTAACATGTGCGAAATAAAGGAATCTCGATATTTCGAAATCTTGGTTTTAAAGTTTTGCACAACTCAGGAACTTTAAACCTTGACCCCTATAGCTGAAGATATTGTCATTTAACTTGATATTTAATCGTACTATCATACAGCTACCACATGGAATACAAAATGTGTAGCATTACCTGTTAAAGTAGACACTCTACTTGGAGTGCAAATCATGGCCGGCGCATACCATTGCGTGAATCTCATTCCTTCATCAACTAGACGTTCGACACCGCCAGCTTCTTGTAAGGGATGTCCGTAGGATTGAAGGTCTCCGTAGCCCAAATCATCAGCCAGCAAAAATAGTATATTAGGTGGCTCATATGATGAATGATTCTAGAAAAAATCAATTTTTGATAAAATAATGACAGAAGCGACGTTTGAGAGCTTGCAATCAGCAAGCTGCTATAAGTTAAAATACTACCTTAATAAATGTAAATAATCATAAATAAAAAATAGTAATTATAGTATACTATATTTTGTTAAGACAAGCGCAAAAAATACTTACCCAGTACTTATGATGAGTAAAAACGAGGACAAATGCCACAACAAATGCCAGGATTGTCACTGGAATAAAAACTGCAAAACTTTTTTTTGTGAACTGCATTACGCTGATCTCATGTATACTAAAATTTGCCCTTAGCACCGAACAAAATAAGCTCTTCGTTTAATCCGAGTTCTTTTTTCCTGTATCTTGATGACGCGTTCTACTATTTATTTCTTTTCGTCCCTTGGGTACGTCAGGATGTCATTCGGCTAGCCAAGTATGAATCAAATCGTGTTTTTGCCTTCGATTTTCCCGTTCCTGGTGTTGAGTAGCACGTGCTGTAATAGTTTTGAAAATTTGCCGCTGTTGATGCAATTTCAGTTAATTTCATTGATTTCATACGATTTATAAATCGATAAAAAGTTGATTTATTTTTGGGAGCACGTTTTGAGATATGTTTTTCGAAATATTATATCTAAAACACTTTATCCAAGTACATCCTTGTCGTTATAAAGGTACAAATAACAAAGTACTCCATAGTTTACAATTTTCGTATTTTTGCTTCGCGGTTTCCAGGGAATCTTTTGTACATGCAGCTTTTATCTCGTTTGTAGATTTCTTCGGTCAAATATTTTTACTTTCATTCAGTACGTCGTTGATGCGACGATCTACATATATTTACTGTTTTCGGACTTTTACTGCTTAAGATTGTCGATTGCTATCATGCTGTCTGCCTTGCTCGGTGACGTGTTTATTACTCTGTTACCATATGTAGCTGCCACTCTGTTCTTGCTGCGGCAACACCTTCCTATTGTTTGTTGCAAGTTTTATTTTGGTTATAACTGCTTTTGTTTCATTAGGTATTTAGGATCGCTGTTGTATCTGTTTGATCAACAATATCTTGGTTCTGACGTACCAGCTTCTGCAAACCGTGTATGCCAACGCCTTGAAGTTGTGGTTTAATAACATAACATTAGATTTTGTTAGTAAAATTTTCAAAAAGCAATTTTCAAATGTTTTCCCTTCAGATGTCACTTTGCAAGTTAAGAATTCAAATACTTGTTCCAATATTTGATTTTGTAAAGAAAGTGAAATATTTGTTTATTCAATTCATGCCATCTGTGGTTTAATAACCGTCAGTCAGAAAGGTAAATAACACAGGAAATGAGCAGCGTTAAAAGCGTTTTAAAGATTACTGTGGTTATGCACTTTGAAGCAGATTTATCACTGACGGTAACACAGGAAAATTCAAAGAACGTTTGCATACATCAGTTGTAATATCTGCAAAGGGTTTCTCCAACGAAAAGAAATTGTATGTTCTGTATAATTTGCGGCTAACTTTTCAAAAAGAACGCTCTTTGATTGCGTTGCGATTTCGTTGTTAGCATGCAAAAGTTTGCTGAAAACTTTATCGCTTGGTGTCACTATTGAACTTTGTTGTTCAATCTCCTGAGCAGTAGCCTACATCGGTTATTAATATGCCTGTCTAAACACTTCTTTTTATTTCTTGCCACCAGTTTTTTATTGACGAACGAACAATTCGGTAGAATGATCAACTTGAGCAAAGCTACCGATAAACATGGCTTGAAATCTAGTCGCATCGAAGTTTCATGGTTGTCGCTTTTAAAGCCTCTTTGTTGCCTTTCCAATGGTACCATATGATATTACTCCACGTTCCGGTTGAGCGAACCCATCCGGAATTAAGCAACGAATATCCACATTCTCGGAACCACCACCCGCCAAATGGACCGTTGGTATAAACTGCGCAGTTTCCGCCACTTTGAAAATATATTCCATAAAACATTGTTTTTCTTCGCTCAGTTAGTTATTTCAGAGCAAAGTTATCAAGTCTCAAACCCACCTCCATACATCTTGGTCCCTATCTTTCGTCGAGAACTGCATGCCGTCATTTGAAGCACCATTTTCGCCCATACTATCTCCTGCTGTTCCGTTATATCCAGAAACGTGAAGCCTGAATCCGTTTAGTTCATCAGCCACGGAAAAGGAACTACAGGATCAAATAAAAAACAGAAGATGTTTCAACAAAAAGATACAGACCGTAGGTGTATTAGTCTTGTAAACCACTACAGCAGAGCATGATACTTTAGACGTGTGACCGAAAAGACAACAACGTAATTTCAAACGTTGTAAAAATAAACGTATTGCTCCCACTCTAAAAGGTATTCAGCATGAATAACTTTTTCTATGCAGTTTTGTTAAGAAGTTAAGTCTGCAGCGAGCGAATATTGCCGGAAGCTATAAAGGACTGAGATTGTAATTTGCAGTGTTTTGGTCTCATTGGTCCAAAAGTGAAGAAGCAAAGAGACAAAATACTAAATTTTAATTTTGAAATGATTTTTTCAAATTTTCTAGAAGAAAAACTGAGCCCAGTAAATATTACTCAAACCAAGTATAAGGCCGACACATTTTAACAAAATAAAAACCTTTTAAAATTGAATTTCTTAAAAAATCTTTTGTCTTATCAGTCTTACGTATCCCGCTTACTACCTGTACTCGGCGTATGCGTAGTTATCTTCGAAGTCCCAAAGATCTATTTTGAGACGGCATCCTTTGTATTTAGTAAGTCCATAGATGCGATCCAAACCTGCATTTAAATGTGATGCCATTTTTAGAGCCGTCACATTTAAAAAGTTTAAATACGACGAAGAAGATAAATAAATCCATTACCAAGCCAAAATTCTCCATTCATGTTTCCAAAACCACGACGGTACATATTCCAATTTTGATTGAAATCAACGCTTCCGTCCAATCTTCTCTGAAATACCTGCCACATAAGTAACGAGTGACTATACTAGGCCAAACACTGAAAAATGTACTGTGAAAAATCATAACCTTTCCGAAAGAAACTGCAACTAAAAATACTTACCGTCCAGCCTTCATCACAGACAGCTTCTTCTCCAGAGCTCAGAACCACTCTTCCTGATCTTGCTGATGTTGAACAGGATGAAGGAGCTATGCGGCTTTCCAGTTCTATAAATTTGTTAAAAAAATTGTTAGGCTGTTTATTGTCTTCTGCGGATTTTGTTTAGTTTTATTGTCATAACAGATACTTTCAAGACTCTCTCACATACCGGCAAGTTTATCCAAGAGCTCAGATCCAAAGGATCCCAAAGAACAAGATGCTCCTTGCGAACCTGTTGGACCAACATCTCCTTTGGATCCCTTGTTTCCAGATTTTCCTGGGGCTCCAACATCACCTTTGTCACCTTTTCTTGTTCCGGTTCCGGTTGCACTTTCATCACAGACAGTTATTATCTGACGACATTCTTGTGAAAATGTTAAATGCAAGCACGCCGTCAAGAAAATGCAAAGTATTGCATGCATAATGACTCGCTCGAAACGCCGCTGACACAAACGTTCCTCTTAACTTAAGCTTCACCCTAGGTGTTGGTATCGTTTATATGTCCTGTTGGAAGACGTTTTTCTCCTAATTCTTGTATTTTGCTCAGAACAACATCCATAGGAAGAAAATAGCTTTAATTACATGTTTCCTTCTTTAGCCGTGTACAATAATTATATACCGCACGAAACCGCAAGCTAGTGCTTTTCTCAATCATACTAGATTACATAGAATAAGACTAAACCAGTCACACAAAGAGAAACTCTGTAATGTTATGACCTAATCATTACCTGATTGCAAGTCGATAAAGAATTGTTGGAGAAAAGGACACCAGATGGCCTACTACAACGACCGGATAACATAGCAGTTCGTGGTGGCTTACTACTCGTCATGGCAGTGCTACTCCATCACAAACTAAAACGTACTCAACCTGAGGCAGTATAGAACTACGTCATAATCATTTGTAACCATACAATTACGAGTTAAATAATGTACCTGCAGCTTGCATTTAACAAAAGCAGCTAGGTTAAGAAAAACAGACACACAAGTAAATTTTCTGAATACTTTTTACATTAGGGTTTGCATCAGCTATAGGTAATAAGTTAGTATACGATTTTTCCCAGGTTATATTATGTTAACACAGGAGAGAGGAACTTCAGGCCCGCACAGTAGTTTTAACTTGCCCGCGGGCCGCCACGATACGATTTCTTTGGTCAACTCACGACATGACATAGCAATATAGCTCTTTCATTTGTAAAAATGTAACTAACTCGTTATCACACGTTTTACCACTAAGGAAAATTTTCAACGAGCTCACTGAATATAAATTCATGTAGTTATAGTGACTACTGCAATAAATGAAATTATTGTAAAAACTGTTGTTTGTTTTGACTCGTGTACGTTCGACAGCCTGCCCAAGATACATTGTAAGCCCACTACAATTAAAACAGCACTCCTTAGCAACGCAATTACTCTTCATTGGGTTAACTTAAAGCAGGAAAACACTCTAAATGTGCACTCTTTATCGGTGAAATAGACGCCGCTATAACATTATGCTCAAATTTTATAACAAATCCGAAAAGTATAGAGTGAAAGAAAGATGTGCAGTTTTCATCACTATGTTAAAGTCATTTAAACTAGGAATACAAACGAAGGAAATTTAGAATAATAATGGCAAATTCGTCTACCTAGCCAAAATATGCTACTGCACATACATTTTTGATATTTTTTGATTCATTTCGTAGAAAAAAGAAATTCTAACAAATCATGGGAAATTTTATAGGTTTTTTAACCAAAACCATACATGGGGTTATAGTTGGTGTGGTCGATATTTTTATTGCCTTATTTACTGACCAATATACATGTACATGAAAATCTATTCAAAACAAAATAAAAGGTGGCTCATACATTAATGATCAGCCTATAGATTATAGAATATGAGCACGACAAGTGGAGAAAAATAGAGTAAAATGAAGCACCCGTTTATTCTG
This sequence comes from Clavelina lepadiformis, assembly GCF_947623445.1. Taxonomy (NCBI): domain Eukaryota; kingdom Metazoa; phylum Chordata; class Ascidiacea; order Aplousobranchia; family Clavelinidae; genus Clavelina; species Clavelina lepadiformis. Next base: position 5,305,923 of record NC_135241.1, on the reverse strand, counting down.
GAACCGTTTCCGTTCTGACTCGTTTTTGAATTGCATTCTTTTGCCTCGCTATAATTTCTCATATCAAATTGTTGAGGACAACAAAAACATAATGGTGAATCTTCGTCTAAACATAGGGCAGACTTTGCATTTATTTTAGGAACACAGCAGAGAATATCTTTTATAGGTTTTTCGTCTAAAACTGGAAAGGATGAGGTTGGCAAGCCGTAATCTAAAAACACAAATATTGTTTTACTTACACTGTATCCAAGAGCTCGGATCCTAATGATCCTAATAACAAGATGCTCCTTGCAGAGCAAGGTTTAAGGTTCAAGATGTTTATGTACTATGCTTTGGTAACAGTGCAGTTTAGCCGCTGATATACTGTAATTTACAGATTGCGTGCAGTTTATTGCTTATATCCTGTTAAAGACACCGTTTGTTAAGCGTATTCCGTATGTAGTCTTTTAGGGTCATCAGCATTGTGATTTTACTCTGTTTGTTGTCTTTTACAATATAAAAGCTTACGACTTACCTTGTATATAGACGATTTTAATAAAACCAACACTCAGTGTGACCTTGGTGTGGCGCTATACCGTTCATGAAGCTAAACCAGCAGGACTTGGCATAAAATAGACTATCTGAGCTTGACGCAGTACCACCATGAATTTATTTACGAGTTGTTACCGATCAATCTTAATAATAATTATCATACTGCGTCCTTTATCCTGACGGCAATAAGTACAATGGCATTTTAACTTTCGTCCTTTTTAAGAAAATGTTTTGTTTAAAAGCCAAGGTTTAATATATTGTAAAAGAATTCTTGTAATAAACATTTATTGTGCTTTTTATTTAATGATTGACTTTTTCGTTTTTTTGCTGAACCACCTTAAACTAATTCTTGTATATTTATAGTCAATATTTTTGCTCCTAAAAATTTCCGCAGTGGGTCCTCTCACCCCACCTACTGGATTAAAAATCGTTCAACGTTTAAGTAATCAGTTAAAAGTGATTAATACATTAATACAAGAGTGTAACCGTAACTGGTGGAGAAAAGCAGTTTTAATTGTTCACAACAAGCTGTAATAGGAAACTCATTTATTGCTGTTTGGCGCTCAGCCACATAAACCGAGTTATATTTAAGCTTGTGTGTTTCTCGCACATACCATGCACATATTGCAGCTTAATTTATACTTCGTGGTATGGCATTTGATGCTATTTCAGTGCTTTTCTCACAAAAAGCAATTTTGAAGTATTCGGATATAATTCTGTCAACGATTGCAAAAGAAAAAATAACATTTTCTGTTGGAAAATGGGAAATCAATTAATTTATTTGCCTCAATAAGCCAGTAAACAGCTTTATGGGCAAGAAGAACACTTTTATAATGGGGACGGTATAGTAGAGTCCCGCGCGGAGACTTCTGTTTCTGTCCACGTTTTTAATTTCTTTTCTTAACTTGTTAAACTGCATAGCTTAACCATTTAGGTTTGAAAAACGGAAGCCCGTTAGTTCAAAAATACAGTTAAATTAAAGTATAACCCACTTCAAGTTATTCAACGTGAGCAATAGGCTACTCGTTATCTCTTACACTAGGTATAGTGTAATGGTTTGTAAGTAGAAGTACGACGTTTGCTCTTGTTCAGTAGTTCTATGGTGAACAGTTCTCAGTTGCGGCAAGACTATAAAAAGTTTAAAACCTGCATCTGATCGATTCGACACACACAAGCCCTTAAACTGGGGCTCAAGCAATCAGGAATGATCGCTGAGTTTAATTCGTGCAAAAAATTTCCTCAGACCAAGGCTAAAAATTCCGATTCCATATCAGTCTTCATATACTATAATAAAGTGTCAAATGGCCGTCATATTAACAGGTTGACTTTAACTCAAACAATTGCTGTCCTTAAGTCAAACGGAAGAAAGTTAACAATATGTTGTAGTTAAGCAATTACTGCCAAAGCAGATTTATTGCTTGTTACTTCGAAACGATGGTAAACGTTTTTTGTCCAATATAGGCTTTTGATCTGTTTGGTTTTATTACATTATTTGCAATATGACGTAAAAAACTACATCACGGCGTTTCGCAGGTCATGTCCCTTTCTAATATTTGTTTAGAGAACAACAATATATTTAGCTTGAATCACGTGAGAAAAAGATGGTGCAATCATATGAAGATGAGGTGAAAGTATAATTGCAGACGCATACTGGAAAAAAGCAGTATTTTTATGTTTATCAGTAAAGACTATGGGGCTATACAATATTAAACAAGTTATTGCTATCAGATCAAACTATCGTCACAGATAAACGTTTATTGAAACATAAACCACAATAAAACTTTCTTGCGCTTGTAGTTGATCGTAAAAAAGCAAGCAAACAATGTAAAAGGTTTGATGCTTTACAGTATAGGCCACATATGAAACTGCTGCTTATCATAAACCATACTGCACACCATCAATATGAAAGCATCGTAAGACACGTTCACTATTTGAAACCTATACAAAGTGCAATAAAAGCGAATATCGAGGCGCAAACATATAGTCCTCATATACATTTAGTTACAAGTTTTTCCCATTAACTCCAAAAATGACAAAGTTTGAAGTTATTATCGTCACCTCTTCATCACTTGGTTACTGTAAGATCATGTACCCATCAGTGCTTTATCACTAAATTTGCAAAGTAGAAAGTCCACGAACGAAGCGGATAATTTGCCGAGAGTGTTCCCAAAGCTTTGATGCTCCTTTGATTTCAAGATGGTCCCCGTCGCAAGTGGTTGTAATTTCTTTCTGCGACTGAACAGTAACTTTTACCAAAACGTCAGATAACTTTCCGTTGAACTCCAGGACTCTGGCCAAATACAACATTAGCGGTCGAACGGCGTAGCATTTCTTTTTACGAACAAAAATGTCAAGTGTGAGATTTAGGTTTGCACCATTTTTGAGCAAATCAACGCATTTTTGCAAGTTTCTATTCAAGTCTGCTGATATTTGCACTGCATCACAGTAAAAGCGAATGTCGCTCGGTTTTGCTGAAGTTAGCTCTTTGTCTATTCCATCTTCATCCTTTATTTTTGTCTGAGTCCTGTAAAAACGAGATGAAATTCAGTTAATCAAATCGGTATTGTTAATGTAATCGTGATCGTTGAAGCATTCAATGTCAAAATGAGCGTTATCTTTCCTAGAGGTGTTAGTTTTGAGTTTCAATGCATTAAACCCATTATAAGATAATTATGCATAATTATAAGTTATATATAATTACTACAACGGCTCAATTTTATTGATGTAGTCAGCTGCTGCAATATAGTTTTATTCTCGTATACCTTGTCGTCTCCATGTGGGTATGATTTCGAGTTTGGTCACCGCGAACTCGAACAGATTCTCCTTTATTTTTAGTCGTAAACTGTTTAAAATTGACTCTGGTACTGGTATTGACCCATATTTCATTTAAATAGCCCAAACAATGTAAAACTCGAAATATATACAGTCGTCTATTGTTCTGGCTATAATAACGCTCATTGAGCTTAACGACTGTGATGTGTGGGATATCTGCGACCTGCACTTTGCCATCTATTACACTGTCGATTGTTTCATTTACCGACACTCCGTTACGAAATACACAGCGAATGCTGTCCTGGGAAAAATATACATCAAGCGGCTTCAATTTCATCAACATTTAAAAAAATAGTTACGTAGTACCAGCTCTGCGGAAATCTTATACAAAATGAAAATGTTACCATTTGCTTTCTTATAGTTATGGAATAACCAAATATTACACTTTGGTAAACATGGGTATTTCCCCAAAGGTGCGACACAAAGAATGTTCTAGAAAGCATCCCTGCTTTAACGCTTCGGCTACATCACGAATAGTCGTATGTGAACATTGTCGAACCAGGACCTCAGTGAATTGGCTTAAATAGCTTGCTGTTGTGGTATCCAATATCAATCAGCTCGAATTTACAATGCTTGGGTTACGTCTGCGCGAGTTATATTTTATTTCATCAGCGCTAAAAATATTCCAGTACACTATTACAGGCCTAGTGTTGCAATCCTACATTCCACATTTTTTTAATCTTTTAAATATACTGTATGGAGTCTTGTGCAACTGTTGTCAACTGCCGTCGACATATTGCGCAATAAACGTAATTAATCCGATCAAGGCCTAAAATAGAATGAAGTGCTGGACAATTGTTTGGAGAATTCGAGGAGACCACAAGCATATTTATTTTCAGTTTTATGGATGCCTTGAAATCATGATTACCAGGGTGATAGAGATTTGATCTGAATATGCTTTCTTGTTTTGCAATTTATAACGGAATCAACTCTCTTTTGAGGTGGCATTAATTTGTATCTCATCGTAAAAATAACATCATTGTAATACAGTATAATTCTAAACAGAGTGCATATAATTGTAAACACTTACGATCGGTGTGCGAAGAAAACAACATAGGCTACTGTATAAAAGGTTTCTGCTATACAAAATACATAAAAAATTATCTCTGTTATAGTAAAATCTTCATTAAATAAAAATGCTTGCATTCAATCCTAAATGCGTAAACTATCAAATTCACTCAAGCATTGACTGCTTTGTCGTGAATGGTCCCATAATTTTGATGTTCCTTTGATATCTATGTGATCACCATCGTTAGTCGTGGTTATATTGATTGCGGGCTTCTTAATTACATTAATTTTTACTTCAGCGAGTTTTCCTTGACATTCTAAAATCCTCGCAATATACAACTTGAGTGTTTTAACGGCATATAACTTTTTGTAGCGTTCAATCACGTCAATTGTGATTAGATCATCATATTTCGTATTATCTTCCATGCTGACTAGCAACTGTATTTGCTCTTGAACTACTTGGTCGTCCTCTTCACTTATGCATGCTTTGTCGAGGAAAAACCGAATATCACTTGCTTTTACTTTCTGCTTGGCGTTGTCGTTGTCATACTGATCAAGTGACCTATACAAATAACAACAAGAAATAATATTTTAAATCTATTATAACGTTCAGTCAGCTGGACTTGGCCATAATTAAGCTAATATGTAAATTTAAATTTACCTGGTTTCTATACAAGTATGATTTCGGGTATCGTCATTGCGAACTAATACGGATGTCCCTTCGTTGTTTGTCGTAAATTTGTTCATTGGAAAGCTGTTGCCAATGTTTACTTTCACTTCATTTAAGTGGTTTATGCATTGCAAGACTCTAAACACGTACAACCTTCGATTGTCCTGGCTATAATAAAGCCCGTTTCTTTCTATTACGGTCATGGGTGGAATATTCTCCACCAATATCTTGCCTTCTGTAATAAGGTCTATTGTACGATTGACAGACTGTCCATTTCCTCGAAATGTGTTACTAATTGTGTCCTGTGCAAAACGTATGTTTAACGGCTGAAGTGTCTCTGACATCTTGTTTTTTCCAAAACTCTTTCAAATTAGCTTCAAAATGAGTGCTATACTGAATATTCATGTACCGCCAGAAAACGCTACGTTTCCCATTTGCTGGTTGATGGGGAAATGTGTGACGGTAGATTCGCGGTGAATTCCCCAACGGTAACAAAGAATGTTCTGGATTAAAGAGCATAGCAATGCTTAACAAATAACAATACGCAAAGACGACTTTATGTATGAACATTTATCTGTTCGTCCATCAACAAGTGTTAAACCTTTCTGTCAATTAGATTTAGGCTCGTTTATTTATATTAGTTTATTGTTTGTTTGCAAATAAACAATAACTTCAGTGAAGTTCGCAGGTAAGGTTTTCCTTTGATGTTCAAATGATATTTATTTGCCTTGAGTTACATGTGCTGGTGGTGCAATCCATGACAAGATCGTCAGAATGCCTTTAAACAATAGGAGTAGTGTGTATGTTTTGTGGTCTGTCTTGGCAGTTTTAAGTTTTATAAAGTGATAATGATGTTCGTTAAATCTAAGGCTGCCACTATATTTCACCGCAAATAAAAATGTGCGTTCAGAGCTATCATTTATGGTTTCTTGTTACCCTAAATTAAATGTTATATTATAACAGAGTAACCTAAACCTAACCTATGTCTACCTTCTAATCCAAATCTACCTGCACTTAAATCCTAAATGATTCAATCGACTTTTTGCATACCTATTTCCCTAACCCAGGGATGGCAAACATTTTTAATCGAATGGGTAATATATGAGACCTTAATCTGAAACAAAAGTGGGTCTATATCAATGAAAAAATTGCTGCTGCATCTTCTCTGCAAGTTTTATGATCCTGGCCTGATAATGTGTAGTTTTCAGCTTAACAGCAGCTCTGGGTCTTATTGCAAATACTTAGTAGCCTAACCTATTTGCCACTGAAATATTTGTTCATACTTTGTCATAATTGTTGAAACATTAAATGGGCCACTTCATGAACCGCGGGTCAGTGGTTCGTCATCCCTGCCCTAACCCTAACTATGGTTTGCGTGACCTACTTACAGTGAAAAAGTTACTCTGAAAGTCCAACGATGTTTTGTTCAGTTGTCGTCAACATTGCACAACACATGTAATCAAGCTGGTAAAAGTGAAAGTGAATAAAAATACGTACTAGACAATTGCTTGGAAAGTTTAAGAAGATCAAAATTGGCTTTCAGTTTTATTTATGCAATGAAATTGTGATTATTGCGTAAAGAAAAGATTTAATGCGATATTAGAAACTACAAATTAATGCAGTTTATCTTGCAATAAAAACTCATCTGTCAGTTGTTGTTTCACTATTGTTTAAATCGCATAAATATAAACCATTCAGTAGATTAAAAACACGCTAACATTTGCATATAAATTTTATGTTTTGCGTAAAAATACCTCGTGGAAGTAGTTATAAACTGGCTTTCGTTTATCCCGGCTCTATTTCGTTTGCGTTACATCATCAGTGGTTTATAATCGAGAATAACTTCAAGGCAAATAAATATTTTTGGAGTAATATGATTTGATTATATAGTTCAGAATTTTCTTTGCGTTGTATAATAAATGTCTTTTGCTAACCAGGAATCCTCAGCGATATATTTCTGTCAGGATTTAGACAGCTTGCAATTGCAGTTTGCATTGACAGGGTCATTGTCGCATTGTCGCTTAACTTTGCACAACAGTGTTGTGAAAGTAGATAAAATTTTGCGAAACAACTATTCTAGAGTAAAACATTAATCTCGGGATAGATTTACGTGCATGATCGAAAAAATACTTTCAAGTGAATGAGAGTTCAATTCGGTGCACTGTTGATGGACAAGAACATCGGAGCAGATAAGACTTAGCATCCCGTTGACAGACCTTAGGATTGTGATATCAGATATAAGGTCAGGTCTTGTACAGCAATTTAAAAGGTTAAATTACCAATTGCACGATTTAAGGATTTTCTAGCTTGTGTAAGAATATCTAGTTTGTTTTATTCACTGCCTAAGGTATTTTACATGTGCGTGTTTTATCTTTTATTGCTTTGCCTTGCGTGTTTTATGGAAACTTTTCTGCACCTCGACTGTATTAGAGTGGTGTCGTTTGCGCCGGGAGTTCCGTTTGTAATTTGGTTGTGCTCGCGTACTGCGGTGGTGAAGAATAAAAGCATAATAATGGATCTTTCATGAAAGTGTAGTTGGTGTCGCGGTTCACCGTTATTGCGGCACAGAACTTGGCTGAAATTAGGTTATTCCCGTTACACTTATACTGTGTATTTACGACGTGCCAAATATAATGCTCTACTGTCTTTTTACATGTCCATATACATCCTAGCAGCTGCAATGCCAATCGCCATATCGTATTGTTTTCACGTATGAATGCTCGGCGTGCTTGTTATTCAATATTTTATACAACTATTATTCTAACTATTGTTTCAACAAGAATTATCTTCACAGTAGATATTCGATTCGGCACGACAAGTACATGTAGGTGGATTACAACATGGCACTAATTCCCATCTCGGTTTATGAACTTGCTCAGGCGCTACTTTAATAGACTTTTTATGCTCTTCCAAAAGCTTCACAATTCACAATTTTCTCTAGAACGTCCTTGTATTGCGCTCCATTCAAAGGAAGATGCTCCTAGGCATCTTTCAATGAGTTAAAAATAAGAGGAGGATCGTGAGCCGCAACTCCAACCATGCAAGAATAACGGGCCCCTACATTTCTAACTATCGGACGTAAGCAATCTTTCAGAACTGGTACGGACTTGGTCTTGAAACGAATTTTTAAATCTCCGTAACGCACTGCAAAATTTCATCCGTACAGTAAAAAAAAACTGTATTCTTGGTGGAGAACCATCTTCTAAACACATGGGAGATTTGGTGCAAAGTGCATGCTGGTACATTACAGAGGATACCTTTTATAGATTTTCCGTCTAAAGGTGGAATGGATGTTGTCGATAAATGGTTATCTGAAAGTTAGCAAAACATGTTAAAACAGGACGTTAAAACTGTTTAGCTTACGCTTAGCGAGTTCGAGCATGCTGGTTGTAAAAACATCTATTCTGTTTGCAACTGCATGGTTTACACTTCCAGATGGAATAACACCAGAACGCTGTCCCCTTCGAACCTGGATTGTGGTTTCAAAAAATTGGCCATTAATGTGTTATGCAATCACGATAACAACATTTCCGCATTACTATTTCTAAAACGTGTAATTGTTTGGTATACATTGTGAAAATAATTTTAAACACAAGATCGTAACGTCGAAATGGGCCTGGATCGCCACCACCTGGACTGTTATCAACTTTTGGCCCGTAGTCAGATAAAAGGAAAGCTATTGTTTTCTTCCACTAGTTTAGTTGGCCCAAGAGATCTAGTAATATATTAATTGCTGCCGACATTTTCCCCCCATAGATTTGGCTATCAGGAAAACATTTTGCGCACTTCCCAAAAAATCTTTCTGCACAAAACATGACAACGTGAGTTTGTATAAACAAGAAAAACAAAAAAATTATTGACGCGATTGGCGGTCAGGAAATACTTGGCATCATCCACCATCTTACCTGTTAGTGTTGTCAGATCAACAGGCGGCTGGACAATTTTCTTTTCGTTATAGAGAAAACAAATTGATGCCATTTCTTTGTCAGTAAACTGTGAACCCAAACATGTCGTCTTTAGCTATACTCTAGGTATTTAAATACCCTGGGTTTATGGTTTTACATGATATCTCTCATAGCAACCGTAATTGTTATGTCTACAGTCTCACGCTTTTAGATTTAAGCGAGATTACACCTCTTTGGAGCTGCGCTGCTCCCAATTGGAAGAAGGAAGCGTCCTGCCGACAAAATCAAAACCGTAGTTACGTGGAAGATGAAAACCACCATCACTGCTGTTGCAAATGATGCTTATATTTCGATGATTTTTGTGAACGTTTAAAATGAAATCTGAACCAGCTTTTCATTGGAAGTAGTTTTATCACATAAATGCCACTTTGCAATGCTTCAGACATCGTTAGATCAGAACGTGGAAGTCCGCCAGAAGAGCCCGAAGTAAAGACTCTGGGACCAGGTCCAAACAATCCACTTCTTATAGCATATCTTCCCGACAAGTGTATGATAATTACAACCACATTACAAAACTACTTCAAACGATTTACTAATCAACCCGTCTTCTATTCGGTAAAGACCACTTTCATTCTTTTGGAAGAAGAACTTAGAATTCGATAAATTAGTGTAGCCTATACGCCAACCAGTTTAACAAATAAAGCTTATGATCTTTAAACTTCTGTTTTGATTACCGCAAGCAAAGGCGCTGATCTGATATGAAATTTGAATACGATTGTCACTGAGTTTATTTAGTCAAAAAACAGTTTATGGAGATGAGGGTATGCACCAGCCTTCATCTGAAAGTAAATGTGGTTACAGTGCTCACGTCCTAACAAATCACTCTGTTTCTATACGTAACGGTCAACCTGGCCAAAGCAAGTGGAATTCATGTTAGAGGATCCAAATATGGGCCCCAAGGTTTTGCGTAATTTTACCAAAAATTTTATCTTCAAGACACAAACAAAAACAGATTAGGCCAATTAATCCATTTTTTAAACTATAACAAAAACGTTAAGCTGTAACTGTATGACCAACAAGGCAAAGCGAGTGAAATTCGTTATCAAGTGCTTACATGGTAGGTTTCTAAAGCTATAGCCTATAGCCAGATTTCGAGAGCAAGTTACTATTCAACAAGGCAAAACGAGTGAAATTCGGCATCAACTGTTTATGTGGCAGTTATATAGAAATAACGGTCTACCAGGCAAAATGAGAGAAATTCGGAATCGACTGCTTTCACCGCAGTTTCAGTTGCAACTAATGTCAACCAGGCGAAACGAGTACAATTCAGAATCAACTGCATACAGAGCATTTTTAACCAGCAAAGTAATGGCCAACCAACGCAAAACGGGTAGGTTTCGGGGCCGATCGATCAGGCAAACCAAGTGGAATGCGAAATTAATTGCCTACATGGAAGATTTTTTGAAATTTAACTAATGGTCAAAGAAACAAAACGAGTGAAATTCGGAATCAATTACTAATGACCAGCCAGGAAAAACAAGTGGAATTCGGAATCAACGGCAAGTTGCAGGATCTACCAGGCAAAACAAGTGGAACGTGCAATCAATAAACCAGACAAAACGAGTGAAAGTAGGATTCAATTGCCTATACATGGCAGGTTTCGTGATCTTGCTTATGATAGCCAAGCGGACAGACAAAACGACTGGAACTCAGAATCAACTGCCTACATGACAGATTTGTGAACCTAACTAACTGCCCACCGGGAAAAGGTTGTTGTTAGTGTGGTAATTTTATTATGCAAAATTTCGTGCTTGCACATTCCAAAAAGGTAGAAGTTTAGTCAAGTAGACAGTGCTGGTCATTACAACCTAACTATAATGGCCAACCACTACTGAACCTACTACTGCCTACATGCTGTAGCTACTTACAGGAGTAGAAATTTTCAACCATTTTTTCAGGACTGTTTCCCAGTACAAACTTTTCTCGCTGACCATAGCCTATATTGAAGAATTCAATACCAAACTTATGAATGGTCAAACAGTGGAACTCGGAATCAACTGTCGACGTTGCCTGTTTCCAAAGCTAACTAATGTAGCCTACAACCAGGCAAAACGAGTGAAATTCGGCACCAGCTATTTACATGGCAGTTTTTCCAGTTTAGAAAGAATTTTTGAATCACCTAGATACATTGAAGGTTTTGAGAGCAAAATAATTGCTAACCAGGCAAAACGAGTGCAACTAGGGACAACCTGCCTTTTGAGAAATAATGGCCAAAAGCTGTGAAATTCGAAAGCAATTGCCTGTATCGCGATTTTCGATGTCTAGCTAGTAAGGGCCAACTAAAACGAGTGGAATTTACAATCGATTGCTTATATGGAAAGTTTCCAGATTTAGCTGACTTAACTAATGGCCCACCAGGGAAATTTTCTTTTTAATGAAGTAGGTTTGTTATGCAGGATTTTGTGCTCGAGCATTCTAGAAGTACAGGTTTGTTCTCGAACACATCTGGAGTAGACAATAAATAAATGTTATCGGTTTTTTTGTAGGCCAAATGTTTTCACATAGCTGGTTTCCAGAGCTGACTAATGGTTGTGAGTGGTATTCAGTGGCTGATTAGTATGAAATACCGTAACTTTGGCGAATGCATTTGTACTGGCAAACAAAATACCGTGCACAGGTCACACGTGTTGGCCTACTTAAATGACAGAACAAACGAATAAATTATACTGTCACAATAGGAAGGTCGATATTTGGCATGGCACCGTGTTTAATGACAAGTGGCGCTATACCGTTTTAATGCACTTGGGCAAGGCATTAACAACATTTCATCTCATGTTCACTGTACCTGGTGGACACTTCCAAATTCGGGTGATATTATATAAAAAAAAGAATTAAGAATGTGAGACAATTAAAACTTGCGCAACGGCTAAGTCGGTAACCGGGGCTCGATTGATGATGAATCATCGCTGGGTAGCCGATAAGTCGTGAAAAGACTTCTCTCAATCCGAGATTAAAAATTATCATACAAAAGCAAATATTTCTAGTAAACGCCACATTTGATAGACGCCACATAGCCATAACGCAATGAAAAGTGTTGGGTTTGGGTTGCTGCTTCTAGCCTAGTATGCGTGCTGTGCTACACCTTTCACTTTGACAGTTTGACTAGCCTAGCCGACTAGCTTATATCGTCTACTGTAAACCTAGTGATACATTTATTTCTGCCCTCCCGGGCGCTGGGTTCTTCAATAACTTTTGAAATGACATAGCCTTTAGGTTGAACTTCAACGGTAAAAATTGTATTTAGCCTAGGCTACAACCAGATTTCTTATGCAGTTGTAGGTATTATTTCTCTTAATTTTCGTTTATTTTTAGACATTGGCCTTAGACTGTCAGACCAGGCCAGATTATTGTGGATGCTGGAGCGAAAAGTAACGAAAATGAGAAATTAGCTGCGGTCTGCCTTATACTGTATTATTATATCACAATGAAACAGAAATATCCTCACAGACAGTAAAAGAACGGGGGAAAGCGGAAAATCCCCAAGGTACCATGGTGCAAGAAGAACAATGACCTTTAGTCTGACCTTGCATCAGTGATAGGTCTACTGATGGTCACTCGGTCGGTTGCTCAGTTTTACCATATTAACGACCCAAAAGATGTGTGAAAATGTTGTTGTTAAGTAGGCCTATACTGGTATACGATTCGCTAGGCTACAGCCAGACAGTGATGCTATAATGATAAGCCATAGTGGAAACTGTGACTGAGTTATGAGTGTGGCAACTGCACACATGAGCCTCATTAATCTGCCATAGTGCAATGTGTGGTACCTGCATGCATGCCGGAGTGCAGAGTATGGCAGTCTTCGTCAAGATCTTGGAGAAGCAAAACTCTAATGTGCAAGAAAGCAGTTGGTGTGCACCCAGAGTCGTGAGTCATGAACATCCAGCATTTATGGTAGGCAAGGTGCGGCCTTTTACACAAAACAAAAACATAGTAGAAGTAGTGTCTCCTTTGTTTATAGAGAGTGATCGATCATCTCCCGGTTTGCAATAGCCTACCATTTCGCGCAAAAGATCTTGGGTGTGCTGCTATACTCTGACATGCATTAGGTTCATCAACGTGTACACCCAACTTTTTAGGAAGTGATTTCACTGGCGTCCTTTTGCCAAAATTTCAGAATCGCAGTACGGTGTCTGGCAGATTATGCGAATTCTTCAAACCAATTTGCAACTCAAACATAAATTAAGGATTACACATATCTATCGATTGGTGGTGTTGTATTGTTTCAGATTTTACGAATGGCATTGCCAGCTGTTTAAAATTTATAAACTAATTATATAAACTGAATACATTTTAGTTTACGTTATAAGTCCATGTATTTAATGATTTTATACAATTGAATATTTAGTACTGGTGGTGAATGATTGTACTGAATAATCAAATTGCAAATTTTGCAGATAATAACAGCTGATGTCATGTTGGTATATTCTGTTATTCCATGTGGTGATTGCGGATAGTTGAAACTTTTTACTGACTTACAATGATACGAAACAAGTAGTGCTTATCTAGCGGCCGCCATTCACTCATTTCAGAAGGCGCCGTATATATCACTTCACTATGTTTAAAATCCATCGACAACCACCTGGAGAAGGAGCAGTGAAGAAGTCTATACAGAAACTGGTTGATCCTAAGAAAGATGTTGTCACCCGGTTGAAACACTTGAAAAACGTCATCGGTATGTGTTCAATACCAGTTTTTTGCTTGTAAATTGTATCAATTTCATGATAGCATTTAAGCATATATGTGTAACTCGAAGCCTTCACTAATCATTATATTAAATCATGTCGTCACGTATGCATTACATTACCGGTATGGGAATCGGTTTGGTTTTTATAAAATTATACATAATTTTGATAATTGATTGATGGCAACCTTTATTTAGCCACTATCAGTTTATTTTAAGTTAACATAGGATTTCAAAAGTATAGTACCTTCAGTCCTTTAGCCTAAAATTAGAGTGAAACAGGTTTTTCTCTCTTTATGAAGCTGGAATTTGCTAGTTTGTCAACTATATGCCATGCATTTAATATGGAGCTGGTGGCCCATTTAATTTTAATTGATCCAAACAGATTTTTTTCATAAAAGATACGTATCCACGGAATATATGAAATTTGTGCATACTGTATATACCACAGCTTTTTAAAATGATCTGAAAATCAAGCCTTAAGTCTTTTATATATATATATTAATATTATATATATCTGTATATATAGGTATATATACTTTATACATATAATGAAATATGTACCCATTTAGTTGCATGTAAATGTTTGCCTTAACCATGTATCATAGTCAACTGGCAATTAGCAACAACCAGTGTCTCTCCATTAAGTAATAATATCGCTTCTTATGCAGCAAAGTTGGTTAAGCAGCAAGAAATTTCCGTTTTGCAAATAATAAATTAGTCAGCTATTCAAAAGTCAAGAGTGGTTAAATATTTTTCCTTTATAGTTAAATTTTTGACGACAGCCTGTCCCATATATCCTACTGCATGAGTGTTATTTGCTTGAAATGTTTTCAAGAGTTAGTCCTGTTTTGTTGATTTACCAGTAGTTCTGAAATGGTTTTCAACTTGTTTATATTTTATTATCTATATAATTTAAAGCTTACAGTATTGTAAATTTTTCGGTTGGAATGTCAATAACTGTTTTTAGACAACAGCACAGACAATGAAGTCCAGGCTCTGTTTGAAACAAATTATTCACACATCTATTACATATTTTATGAAAACTTTCTATTGGCTGAGACTAACTTGCGACAGAAAGGCTGTAAGTGTTACATATTCTGGGTAAAAAAAAATTGTACCTTAATTATATTATTGTATACTGTGTTCTTAACACCAAATGTCCATTCCTTTATATAAAATCAGTGTCTGTATTGACTATTGAATCTACATAAATATGAATGTTACAGCAAACTCAGTTGTACATATATGTAATACACCTTCTCACAATTTCTTTGATCCAATTTGCATTGCTTTGTTTACTGTGCGTGTTTGGTTATAAGATTGTAATTATAAGTTCTTACCTATTTCTGTGCTTTTGATAGCACATCGAGCACAGCGTGAGGAATTGGATGCCATTCTTGTTATATTTGAGGTGAAATTTTAATTTAGTAATAGTTTTTCACTTGATATTGCACTGCTAATGCAAACACTTACTGTGATTTACTTAAATTGTTTTTGTAGCAAATATTGATTAATCTTCCTGAACTGATACATCAGAGATGGCAATACCACAGTATAGGTAGCTATTTTCTTATTTTGTGTTTTTGCTTCACTTAAGTACGCAGAGATCACTTAATGTGACTACTGTACTTGTTGTTTATAGATAACATCATAAAAAGACTTCTTCATTCACAAAACTCTCTGAAGGTAACTTGCTGCTTCATTTTACGGTTTTTATACTATCAGCAACTTCATACTTTCACTTTGTTGTTATTGTTGTTGTAATGGCTTTATTTCTTGATAAATCCAATCTTTACTGGGTGTAAGTCTGCTAGTGAAAGGCATCACTTGATTTGTTATATGTACGTTATGTTATATATATATATTTATATCAGAATTGCATTGCACTTAACATCAAGTCATCTTTCTGAGGGCATGCAGAGTTGAAAAGTTTATGAAATTCTAGATTGATTTTTTATGCATTTGAAGTTATTTAAGTACAATTTGCATAAAGACAACTTCACATTAATAATCATGTTTTTGTAATGCTCAGGTCCGAAGAGAAGGTTTACATTTTTTCTTGCTTTGGTTACGAGCACTTCAAGAAAATGCGTTGCCGCGAACACTGCTTCTATATGCATGTCTTATTCCTGGCTTCCCACCACCTACATTCAGCGATGGAAAGCCGTACAGCTTGGAATGGCTTGTAAACATGCCTATAAATGAAGAGTGTAAGTGTAACTAAAATTCTCTCATTCATTAAGCCAGGCTAAAATTTCACATTTACAGTGAACCGCAATACCCGTAACTGTGAGTGTAGCGTCATCACACTAATAAAACCAACCAATCATCTTTACAAAGCCACGTTTAATTCGTCACTCAGACACCGACTAACCTCCCTAAAGAAAAGAGTATACAACCTTTATATTTAATAAGAGTGCCCTACCATTTGTTCAAAATGGATAAGAACAAAAACGCAAAAGGTGCGAATCGATAAAAGCGCTACGAATGAAAACACGATGTTGAGCAATCACGTAATATGTGAGAAAAGAAGTTCGTCACATAAGTTGGCAAATAAGTCAGATCTAAGAGTCACAGAAGTCTTTATCGACACGCATTGACCCAGAGTATTTGCTAACACCTCATTGAGTTGTTAATATAGAATTCCTTTTTTCCTTGCTCACTGTAGATGGTGTTCATCCTGTTGAAATTACATGTCTGGTACCACCTTCTTCTGGTGAAAAAAGTCCCAATGATCATACCAAGTATTTTCTAGATGCACTTCTTGAATTCATGGTACTGAAGGTGAGATATGTATGTTTGTAAAAACACATCGTGGTATATTATGTTTTAAATGTTACGTTTTGAATCTTTTGCAGTATAATATCCAGGATAATTTCATGTGCTATAACCATGTTTACTGTTTCTGTAGCAAAGTTTTTGTTTTGTTTTATACAGTCAAGAGTATTGCGTTGGAAAGACAAATCCAAAATGACAACAAAATCTTTCAGTTTTTTATGGGATTTGTTTAAAGAAAATTATCTCCCCCACGCCTTTCCTGAGTTCAATTTAGACACCAACATATATTCCTCTAACTTAAGTATGTGACCAACTAGCCAATAACTTTAAATTTAATTTTTTGGGAATTAGTTAATGTAAATTTAAACGCATCGTTTATTCCTAGGTAATTTTTTCTATTTACACATTTTGCTTGAAATAATTATGACTTTTTTAAATCATTTCTATTTTCTTCACAGTCTTACCTGAACCAAGGGAGTCCGTGAACTACATTCTGAATGTATCTGACTCAGGTTCCATTGATCCACGCATAGAAGTTGCCTCTGGCTGCGCAATGTTACCTGCCCGAGTTAGCATTATTAAGTGGATTGTTGCCTTTACGGGGACATTTGAAAGACAAAGCACTCTTGTTATGAGGTAAGGTATTAGTTAATTTCAAGCTGGCTTTCGTTGTGGTTTCAGTGTTGCTTTTAAAAGCTTGTGATATAATCTGAAAGTGTGGCATGTTTAAATATTAAAGCAACATTTAGAATGTTGGCATTAAAGATGAAATTATAATATCTTTTATAATTGTTATCAAAATAGTTAATCTGCTTTGCATGCATCCTTATATTTATGAATGTAGTTTACATCTTTAATACATTGTTATCGTTTCAATAGCTTTCTTTTTATGTAATCGTTTAATGTATGGTTTCTCCTTGTAATCACAGAATTGAAAAAAGGTTCTGTATATGTAATGTACAAGAAACCTGTTTAAATGTAGTAATTTTTTGATTTTATTTGCAATGGCATTTGTCCATAAGTTGGTTAGGCCAAATGCTTTTTTAATTATTTGCATGCAAATACACTACGTAGTCGTATATACTTTTCCAATTTTGTTTCTGTAATTTTACCAAAATCTTGATTTATTTTGCTTGTTTGTGACTAATTTGCAAAGACCTGATTCGAAAATTGAAGCTTTGCAACGGCAAGTTTTAAAACAACTTCAAGAGCTTTATCTCAGGTAGCACAAAAATTCAGTTGTTAATAACCTTGCATGTGCTTAATCCAATGCACGTGAATGTACAGTCTTGTGCATTTACTGAACAGTTATTTTTGCGAAGCTGTGATGTGTTCAGAATAGTGATAGTAGTAGTTTAGTGGTCTTGTGTTTTCCACACAAATGCTTATTTGACAATGTTAACATATTTTTGTACAAGGTAGTTTGTGAAACAAATGCTAATTAATGTGTTTATACTTATAAGAAATGTACGTAAATGTAATATATATATGAAAAATGCCACTTTATGTATACATAGTTTTATACAATATATATAGAGTTTAATTTGAAAAAAACTATAAGATCGTTTCAATTTACTTAAACATTTACATTTGTGATACATGATTAAATGCATAAACATAGTTTTATCCATAATGAAACATTTGACACAAGATTGCATAATATTCAACAACAGAATATTGATCGAAGATGGAAGTTTAAAAGTCACAGTATGGTTACATTTTAATTAGCAACAGTGAGAAATCTGCTGATGTGGAGGTAAAGCCGTCACTCGTTTCAAGTGCAAACACCCTTCCACAGCATGTTCAAAGTTTAGACACCAACGCGTCAAACTCCAATACCAGTACTCTCACTGAAAAGGTAGATAGAAATATGAAGATATGTTTTTTGAGCTAGACCTTATAGCTGTCGTTGGCATATAATTAGGGATGTGCCGCGAGGAAGACTATTCGGGTTCGCGAACCCGAATATCATGAAGGTCGACACAAACGAATCCCGAATCTATTCGTATTAGAACCAAACAATAAAATGTCATCCAAAAGTTGTCAAGTCTTGCTTGTAACATGATGTAATCGATAAACAAATCGCTTTCTTTCAAAAATTAGTGTTTAAAAAACAATAGAAAAAGCAAAATCGTTCGGAAAACGAACTTCATTGTAAGTACTGCTGACTCTAGTTTAGCATTGTCGGGAAACTAGATCATCATTTTTAACAAAAGTCGGTAAATTTATAAGTAATATTGTATTCGGGTTCGCCATTGTTGGTATTCGTGTTCGCCCGAATCTTCCATAAAGGCGATATTCGGCGAATCTATTCGGGTTTGGGTTCGTATCGGCCCATCCCTACATATAATACTGTACGACACGTTTGATTGCAAAAAAATTTTCAAGTTTTTCAAATCAACCAGATAGTTGTTTATTGAGGAATATATATTTCGCCTAATAGTGGCGTTTTTAGTTTCTGAAATGGCAAGCAATTAAATACAACAGAACAAAACGATTAAACCATAATAGTTTATAATAATCTAAAATTTAGCTTATAGCCAAATATTTGCTATTTATTTAAGTATAGTCAGTTGGGGCAAAAAAAAACATAGGGGTACTTGGGGTAAAAAAGGACAGCCCCCCCAACTCCCCCTAAGAATGATTTTTTTGAAAAAGCTTTGCATGGTTAGAAACATCATTTATTTGCATAGTTTTTTAACATACAATACAGGTCTAGAGGTAAGTACTCTTCAGAAACTATGCAAATCACTAAATTGACCCAAAAACGGTCCAAAAAAACTTTTTTTGCTCTTTACTAAACTTTTTGTGGATCGAAAACGATGGTTAAAAATCACAATCTTTTTATGTGTATCTACATGATATTTTAGTATGATTGTACTCCAGTACTTCAATTTTGATTGCTGTTAACCTTTCATTCTATTCTCTGTTGTCTTTTTTTACCCAAAAACTACACAATGTGTTGGGGCAAAAAAAGACAGTTGTTTTTATTTTCCCAGTGTTTGTTTTTTTTTACTCCATCTTTAATAACTTTCATTTTAGAACGATTTTGGTTGCTATAAGGAATTAAACTAGCACTTTAATGCTTTACTTGCATTGTCTCAGTTTCCTGATCTCTAGTAAATACATTAATCCTAATGTACTGATGATTCATTTGAAATTAAGTTAAGCGAGTGAAGTTAAGCGTTAAGTTTTACTCTCCAATCATTTTGTGTTGTTCTTTGTAGTTAATTGATTTATGTACCATTCCACTTTGTTGAACTCCTGCCAAAAAGTACCAGTCCTGGTAGCATTGTGTTTCTCCAAAAGATGAAGAAGGCAATCCAATTTTGGAAAAGACCAGTCCACAGGAAACTGAATGGTCAAGTAATGTGGAAGAAATGCCATCCACCTCATCAATCTGCAACATTTAAGCTGTTTCCACACCGTCGACGAGCACCACAGTACAATCACGGATCAGAACAACAAAGGACATCATCAATGAGTTGCAACTTCACGCTCCCGAAGGAATGAAGTATAAAATACGGCTTGTGTCAAAAGATGAATCGGTTTCGATAGAAAGTGTGTTAAAATCAAGGGGACGACAAACAAATGACAAGAAGAAAAAAAGAAAAAAGAGTGAAGATGAATGGAAGCATTTTAACAAATGAAGAATTTAACGAGCAAGTTGAAAACTTTGAAGCAAATGGAACAATTGCAAAAAAGAGAAAAGCTGGGAGAAGGAGAAGGAACGCATACGAAGATGAAGAAATAAATTCACTGGACTTGGAGGAGGAGGAAGAAATAGAAAGAAGGATGGAGCGGGAAATTCAAAGACAAATGGATGAAGACATGAGGAGAGTAGATACAGAGGATGAGATGGTAGAAGAGTCTGACGATGAATCTGAAGAAATGAATGACAAAACAAGAGAAGACACAGTTGTTAGAATGGAAGATGTAGAGGAAGAGAGAAGAGATGTAACTGAAGAAAGTGTAAATGAACAGAAGAGAGAAAAGAGAACATTTAAATTGGAAATAAACAAAAAGCAAGTTGTAAAGTACTTTGCAGTGTTTTGGGAGAAGCCAAAAACATATTATTGGGGAAAACTTCTGAAGGTCTTCAGAGACGAGGTTGATGGAAAAATTGAGCAAGTTGAATTTAAGTTTTGGGACAAGAAATCAACTTCAGAAGATGCAGTGTATTGGGACTGGCAAACTAAGGAAGACATAGATATAGTCACCGTTGAAAATTGTTTTTGGGGTCCTTCAACCGCAGTGTTAACTTCTGTCGGACGTGCAAAATCATATTTTGGTTTTGCCGAAGAAGAGGAAGTGAAAGAAAAATTTGTGTTCCTAAGCAAATATAGACTTCATAATGCATAAACTTTTTTGTTTGTTTGAACAAGATGTTACAGTTTCATCCTCATCTGTATATATTGTTATTTCTTCTGCATTATGTTGTATTTAATAAACAAAATTTGCTGTCGAAATTGATTGTTTTTTTTTACCCCGAGCATGGTTTTTATTGCCCCAAACACTGGGAAAAAAAAAACAACACAAAATATTCGATAAAAATAAAAAGAATAAACATAATGCTCCAATTTTTTGGATACATCAATGGAATATTAATATTGATCAATAGAGGGTAAAACTTGACTTTTTGGCCCATTTTTTAGCGAGAAAATCAAAAGTTTGTCAATTTTGCATTTTTTTGCCCCACTTGACTATATTTGCTATGAAGACAGCTGATAAAATCATGTGCTATTTCATAAGTCTACAATCACACAAGTTAAAACTATAAAAAGTCTTGCCCTGTCTATGATGGTGTAAACAGTAAACAAAGATGAAAGATAGAACATTAAGTAACAATATCAGCATTGTTTGATTGTAATATTCACACTTTCAAATACTCACCAGTAACTCAAACTGACCTGGGTTAAATATTTACCCAGCCTACTATTTGGTTGATTGCTCGGTTTTATGGTTCTCACTTCTCACCTACCGAGACTCACCTTTAATACGTTTGCCCTAAGTATAGTTCTCATCTAAGTCTCTATGCGTGAGGTGTTCCTGTATGCAGGAACCAAGTATCTCAAGTCTGTCAAGTTTAGATGATAAACTTCGATCAAGTGCTGCCACTGAGGAAGAACTGGTGCGAAATGTCCTTTATTCCACTCGACAAAACATCAATATTGTCCATGAGCTCTTTCGACAGGTAATACCATGTCACTCCGAAATCATTTTGATGTTTTGAAAGTTCCTTTTGTTTACAAAATATGAAGCATGAGCATCTCTTTGAATTTTGAACCGCCATTTTTGGATGTTTGTATTTTAGGCATTCATGTTGCCGTTGACAGAAGTTCCAACCATGCGAAGAGTTGTCAAGGTATATCAGGAATGGATTCAAGATAATGATCTTCCAATTTTTATGGAGGATGAGTCTGAAGAAGAAGATGAGGTTAATATGTCATCATATATTTCATATTGTTCAATTCAAAAGTCTTTCTCTGGATTAACTTTTGTTCGCACTTGCAATCATTTTCCATTATCTTTGACTTAACGCTTCATCTTGATCATCTCTTCCTTAGCTGCTGCTTGTGATTCACTTATTGATTCACTTATTCTGCTATTATTGCACATATAGGATGCAATGTTAAACAGAGACGAATCTGATAGTAAACAACCACTGCAATCTTCTGCATCCCTACGAAATGTTTCATACATGAGAGGCCAACTTCACCCTGTCATAAATGATGCCCTGTCAACCAGAGTTTGTCTATTTGATACTTAGTTTTATGTGTTTCTTTTTTGCAGTTTTGTATGCAGTAGATTTCTTGTTAATTTAACTTATGAGCTGTGTTATATGTCAGGTACGTGCAGGCAGCCAAGGTACATTGCAGCTTTTCATAACCAACTCCGCCCATGTTTTCCTTGTTGAACCACCAAGCAATGCTGCTAAACTTACACAAGCACAGGTATAAGGTTTTTCAATGATTACTTAGTTACATATATACTGTACTGGCTAGTTTATCACTTCTTTTAAGAAGTTTTAAAAGCATTGTTGTTACAGAAAGCACTGATTCCCGCTATGAAGTTTTTAGTTTATGAATCAGGAATTTTACCATATTACAGGTTGACGTGTGCAAACGCGTCCTTAATATTTACCGATATCTGGTCATGAACGTTTTCCTCTCCGATGTAACCTGGCGACAACTCCTAAGGGTGCTGCTCCACATCACTCGTGTGATGCTCCAAGAACAAGATGAAGACGATGAGCCTGATATTTTCAAGCCTCCATCGTCGGCTAGAAAGCTGGCCAGCCCAGTGTTTCAGGTTCATCATGTCTGTTGAAGCATTTAAAAGATTATCAAATTGCCGCCACTGTGTTTTCATAACAAGCATACATTGAAAATTATTAGTTATTACTTATAATTAATTAAATATCAATGTATTAAATTTATCTGCTTTATTATGAACATGTAATACTGCTATACTGTGCTTTCACAGCTTGATAACTTAAACTAGAACCATTTGATTGAAATTCTTCACATACAGTGACCAAACCTAGCTCTGTTTCTTACAGTATCTAATTGTGTACAGACACTAATCGTTTCTTGGATAAAAGCAAACTTGTTTGTCCACGTTTCCCGAGAGTTGTGGGATGAGCTTGTAGATGTCTTGTCTTCTCTTACTCATTGGCTGGAACTTATCATCGAATGGAATGTAAGTAACAGTCCCTTGATTATGCTTTGTAGAATTGTTGAAGAAGTTTTGTGAAAACTTCTGTTAAATTTTTATTAAAATTCTAGAATAAAGAATACGGTACTATTTAAAAACATTTGCTGACATTCTTTTTATGTACCTTTGGTGTATAACTGAGCTGTTTTTGTGAGGTGTAGCCTAACCGCTGATAATTTGTGTTTTCATATTTTGTATTCCTCTTGAAATTGTGCGTAGCTACTATTACGAAATGGACTGAAATCCATACAAACCACGAATCAAAAATTTTTAACATAACTTTGCAGAAAAATATGGAGACCATGACACGTGTGCTATCCCGTCACGTCTATAAGTTAGAGCTTCTAGATCTACCTCTTGATCGACTTACAGAGCAAAAGCATAAAAAGCAAAAGAAGTCTGATAATAGGTATGTTTACTCAAGCGAATTGTATTACTTGTTACGTTATTGAGTTAAACCATGAAATTAATCATTGTTGGTTTCTCCTACTCTTTGAAAATAGGTTAATAACAATGAAGTAACATAAAAACACTGTACAATCTGTGTTTGTAGTGCAAAGTCTTACAGTTCCAACCTGCAATCATCAATTGAGCGTTCTTTCAGCCGTGGATGGAGTCGCGATTCTATTCCATCAACTTCTGCAAACCTGGAAGCAGCAGAAAGTAGACGAAGGAGTCATTCAGCTTATCTACCTCGCATGACGTCAACAGAAGAATCTCCTCTCTCAAGCATCAATGGAAATACGGTGCATGACAAACCACCTTATGCAGAAAACATTACCGCGGAGACTTCACGTCACAGATCAAGCACAAGTAATAACCTGAATCACAAATTGCACATTTATGCAACGTTTTGTATTAAGTCGTGACGTAAGGTTTTCAGTTTTGTTTCAATCTGTATTTGTAACATCACTTGTATATTCTAAAACAAGTATACGGAAACGACATACAGCAAAAAACATTTGTGTGCAAGTGTTGCAAATGTTTATGCAGACAAATTTTTATGTGTAGTTCCTATAAGTGTAACTGAAGTTTCTTCATACGGAAATGCACTTTCATCTGGTAAAGGTGTATCTAAGTCAAATTTTCTGACAAGTCCAAACGATTTCACTGAAAACAACACAGTTCTCAAGCGTCACAGCAGTGCCTCAGACATTAACCTTATGGGTGAGTGTCAAGTATTCTTCTCACACTTCAGTTATGACCCATGCATTGCATTTAAGCTTTTGGTCATGTAATGTGAAGTTGACTCTTCAGGTAAAGAATGTCCTCCTTCTACCTCCCCCACACGTCATCGATGTGACTCTGAAGGTCAACCAACAGACCGTTGTCATCCTCCTCACCATGACAGCAATGGTCCCCATGTTGGTGAGTTGTGATTTTTTTCAGCGCTTGTTTGTTGAAAACGTTTTTTTTTATTCATAAACTTTATTTTCTCATTCCTGTTTCATAAAATGTACATACAGTCCAACTAATCCAAAATCATACATATTATGCCTAAGCATGTCACTTTAGCCTGGCAGGAGCCCACACATGAAATTCTCAGCTATCAAAGTGGGAGTATAGGAGCAAGCGAAAGTATTAGCGTGAACAGTCTTGAAGCAGAAGAGGATATGTTTGATCAGCTTATTCACGAACGTCTGCACAGCAACTACAAAGATCAAAAGCCGAAAGAGGTTTGTTTTATATCCCAAGCATATCGTTTTAGGATTATACCATGAATGTTTTAGATAAAATCACAATTATGTTTACATTTGCTGCAAATTTCAAAAACCTTTTCGTAATTTTGTTGAATTAACGGTTAAATGTGAGTTTTACGTTTTATCTTTCAGTTATGGCCAAATGAAGCCACTAGTCTTCACAGCACTGATTCAGCTTCTATAGACCCAGACTGGAATCCGTGGGCCGATCCACTGGTACAAAGTCTTCCAGATGGTAAAATTTTAAATTGAATGTTCTGGTTTCCAACTTTATTTTACACGGTCGTTATTGTTACTACCAACTTGTCCAAATACATCACCATGTTTGTGTAAAATTACTACTAGCTTATTGTAATACATGCTTTACTCTTCTATAAAATAAAGATTGAACCTCTCTTCGAACTAGTGATGTTTAGCTACCATATTTGTTTCATATTCCATTCAATGTTTAAATACCAAATCATATTCCATTAACTAGCTGTCCCTCATTTCTCAGGTATTAAGTCTTGTTTGTAATGACAGGTGATACACAAAGCGCAGATAGTCGCTCTGCGGAATTTGCATCCTTTGACAATGCCTTCGATGTGATCAAGCATGACACGGTATCAACTAGTGGAGCACTTAACTTTAGCCAGAGTAGGTATTTTTAGGAATAGAGTTTTCATGTTATGTTGGGGAGAGTCAAAATTCACAAATTTTTTTTTCAAAATGTTTCGTACGCCATTATCACAACAATGATTGACTTTTTGTTTATTTTCATTTCCAGCTTTACCATTTCTAATACCAATGCTTTATGTAAAAGCTCAACATATAGCAGCTACAATGCTACATGTATAATTGTATATACATGCGATTGATCATTTCATCTTAACTTAAATGTGGAACTGCATTGATATTAACACATAAGGAATTTTATTTGATAAAAAATTAGAAAATGTAGTTGTAGCCTGTAGTGTAATGGTTGGCTAACGGCTGGTACCGTTACACTGAAGCTTAAAACCTTTAAAGTCAGTTTGTCCTTTCTGTAAACAGTTGCTTCATTCCAACTGAAAAGCGAGTAGCAAAGCATCACAAATGGCTGTTTATATCATTGAGAATGTCCAAATAAGTTTTAAAATAAATTTTATTTTACATTCTCAAAAATGAACTGATATGATGCTTACTAATATGCAGTATTTCATTAGACCTGGACATAATGAGATGACAGCAGAGTAGAAATAACATATTCTCTTGCTAGGCGTCGGAATTCCGGTGCCCTCAGCAAACTCAGCTGCAGAAGATGCTACAGTTGACTACAGTGATACTGCTGAGGTTTCACCCCCAAATTTTCCCATTCTTCCCCCACTATCACAAACCCCGCCTGCTATCCCTGCCAGAAGGGCATTGCCCCCGCCCTCGAGTTTAAGTGGTTTAGATTTTCTCACACCCACACCGGATGTGGTGATGGATTTTGCCATCCCATCATATAATAATAGCGATGCCGCCACCCCTTCTCCTGACCCCCCACAGACACAGTCCCCCATTGCTGTTAATGTAATATCATCGACACCTCAGCCTGTCACACCAACACAGGCACCTTCATTCACTTACGTAACTAATCATGCTCAGAATAACTCCGATTCACGTGGTGAGTTTCGTTACACTTGGGTGAGTTAGGTTAATGCACGGTTAGGATTGCTGTTTAATTAATGCATGGCTGTAGCTCTTCCAGTAACTGCGCTGCTTAATCCATCTAATGTTGCTTCTTCTGATACATGCAATGATGAGGCAGTATGTCGGCTTTTTCTATGGTCTTGCTTATGGTGTTCTTGTTCAGATGCATGTTCTAGGCACAAGCACAACAAGTGCTTGCATGGATAACTAATGGTGGTGCTGTAGTTGAATCTGCTTTGTATTAAACTAGTAAAGCAATTGGCTTGCAAAATTTACTGTCAAAAGAATGGTATAATTTGGTAATTGCATAGATCAAGCTTTCGCTATTTGTTGTGCTACTGACCATGATTGGTTCTTATTAGTTTTGATTGGTCCTTGTTTTTAGCCGTAGTGGAAACAAACATAGGCAAACAATTTTTGTAGTGCAAGAAGCATTGATGGTTGACTGTAATAAACTAAATTTTCATTTATATACTTTTGTAATCTATGGTTCTGCACAAGTAAGATAGCGAGGTTGCTTTAATAATTGTGTGCTTTTCCAACATATACGTTATATACTTATCATTTAGTATTTTATGTTTTTAAATTATGCCATATAATAGTTATCATTTTGTGTTGCTGTTTTTGCATATGCTTGTGCTAATAGAAATTGCTTCATCACAAATAAAGGTACTTTTTCGATAGCTTATGCTGGTTAATATACTTGAATTTTGTATATACAAGGTTAAATGTTATTTTAATAAAATTTATTTTTATAAAATTTTTATTATTTTTACATAACTAATTTTTTCGCTTAAGTTTATGTTTCATTATGTAATGCAACAACAACAGATATACGAAATCATTAAGGACAAAATTCCATTCAAACATGGTTTCATTGAAAAGACAGGCTAGTTGTATTTCTGGAGAAAGGTTTAAAAAAATTTTTCACCTGTGAGGTTTAAAAGTGTGAAATCCTAATTTTATTTTGAACATTCAAACATCGAAGAAGATTAGTCTTTACAATAACCTAAGATGAGGCAGTGTAGATGAATGCCCTGTAGCTTTAATAACTCTATAATTACATTGCATGTTTCCAAAATGCGGACAAGCATATATGCTCACTGGCAATTGTGAAGAAGCTAATAAATCCAACATTCTCAATTTGTAACCTACAAGCAATGGCCGTCCTTTAAATACATTTTTTTTCAAATTTATGGATTGGTGGAGTCTAATTTTTAGATTGTTTTTATTCAATAGATAAAGATGAAGACTTGCTGTCAGATAGCATGGGAAGCCTTCTTAAAAGTCCTCCATATCAGCTTCATCAAAATGTCTCGAATGAAAAGTAATTGATCACTTACTAATGGTTGTTGTATAATAGTTTTACGTTGTTGTTGTTGTATAATAGTTTTTTGGTTGTAGGATTAATATGTACAAAGATACTTTTTCAACACAAACTCCAAAGTATTCATGCAAATGAGAAAGGTTTTGAGATTGTGGATCATGTTGTAAACATTAACCATTGCTGTCGATCATTAAATTTCTTCCTTGTCCCTACAGAGACGACTCGTCCACACTTCTTCTTCATGAAGACCAGCCCGCAGAGAGCTCTTTCCTTGAGAGTGCCAGCTCCAGTGAATTTTCCAAAGCAATAAAAGCTGATGATGTCATTTCTTTAAATGTTTGTGATGCAGATATTAATGATCCAAACACCCAAGAGCAAGAGAAACAGGAAGAAGACATGCTCTCGGCATCCACCGAGGATATCCTGCTTCAAGCCTGCAGTACACCACACATAGGTATAAATTGATTGCAGCATTGTAAATTAGTTGTCGTATGTATTAGGCCTGGTAATGCTATTTAATATTTTTAAAATGACTTCGAAATTCATATATTGCTATGCAGCGAAACCTCCCACCGAACAAGAAGATGAAGAAAAATTAAATGATAGCTTTACAACTGTTGAATTGAGAAAAGGTATTTTTGTAAGATGTTCTGAAATTTGTTAATTTATGGTTTTGTCCTCGCGACAAGGTAAAAAAAATCCTGTGATAGTTGTTTATTTTTTGACTTCTTTTATCAAAACCTACTGTTTTTTCAACATGAAACCCTTGGTAGATTGATCATGACATTGCATATTGCAACTCAATTTTTTATCTTTAATCAAATAAGACATTATTATATACAGTACCTACCATATATGTGCAAGATACCTATCACGCAAAACTTGCTAATGCAAAGCACATGACTAACTTTCCTGAAGGTATCAAGACTGACTTGAATGCTCAAAGC
Source organism: Clavelina lepadiformis (assembly GCF_947623445.1). Classification (NCBI taxonomy): domain Eukaryota; kingdom Metazoa; phylum Chordata; class Ascidiacea; order Aplousobranchia; family Clavelinidae; genus Clavelina; species Clavelina lepadiformis. Next base: position 5,277,108 of record NC_135241.1, on the reverse strand, counting down.
ATAATGGCTGGTGGAAAACTCACTGGATGGTACCCGGATGTAGCAGTGGCTTTATGGCGACGTCTACTTGGAATTCTTGGTGACGTTAATGAGATAAGTGATGGAGAGATTCATCAGCGGGTCTTCTACCATTTGAATCAGCTGTGGGATATTTTGTTTAAGGTGAAACTTCATGGTTCTATAAATTGGATTTTTAAAACTAATGTATTTTGTTGGTGAATGACTGCATAAAGATTGAAGTTGGGAATGTGATGATAATAAACAAGCACTAACAATTTAACTTCATCTGGTTATTATTCGTCCCATTCAAATTTTTGTACCATATATAATAATTCTTTACTTTCCCTCAACGATGTGTTGGTAAGCAGCAATCTTTGTCCAGGTCTTCTATAATATATGCAAAATTTGTAAACATAAATTTTACCTTTATAGTTGTGATGTTATAATGCTAAACGATCCTTATACATACTGTATTACTAAGTTATTAAACAAACTGTTTAATATTATTAGATTATTAAGTTGTTAATGAAACTAATAAAACTTAACAATTTATGAGAATCTACCGATATACTATGTATTGGCTGATAATCTTGCAACTTGTAACCCTAATTTGATAATAGCTGTGGTTGATAATACCAAATTGTTTTATGAGATAGTTTTTAACTGGTTTGTTGTATTTGAACAGCAGCACTAACGCTGTGTAAATATTGAAATTAAGGCCATCAGCAAATGGAATAAAACCAAAACAATGTTTCGTAAAGTATGAATAACTTTTAGCAGCTTTTTGTTTCTATGGAATTATTTAGATCATATTAAACTTAATCTGGATATAATATTAATATGTTCTTGCAATAAAAAGTGCCCGTCCCGTTCTTTGAGTTAAATGCACAGGTTGAGAAGAATTAACAAAGTAAGATATGCATTGGATTACATGTGACAATAGTATAGCGTGTTGTCTTGGCATGGGGAAATATTTATTTTTGTTCACTGACTAATTGCTGCAATGATTACAGAAGAAACGAAAAAAGTATGGGAAGTTTTGGGGGAATTTTTGTAAGGCTGTTAATTGTCTCGTGAATAGCCTTACAAATCTCATTTGCATGCCAATAATGGAACTGGATAATCTCAAAACGTTTATTGTAAAATATACAGCACTAAGGTAGTAGTAGCATCCTGTACCAGTACAGCATTCCTAATATTTCTTTTTGTTAGTTCCCATTGCAGGATTTATTGTTTATTTGCTGATTTTATACAACAATAAATCTAGTTTTCAAAGGAAGTATTTTATATTTAGCTTATTTTATACTGCACGTTAATGGATTTACAGTCTACAATGCGTTTGATGTGAAGAGGCATCACGTGTATATTTTGCTAATCATTAACTAGTGCTTAGCACCTTGTGTTTATTTTTTGGTTATCGTGCTAATGATTGAGTTCTTGTTATGTTTTAGTTGGGTTTAACCCGGCAATTATTGAGTAAAGGGTAAAATTGCCATTTGCTACGTCGATAGAAATTCTTCTGTAAACTTGTGGTTCCGTAGCAATTTTATTTTACTTGTGCCATGCAAAGCAATGTTGGTAAAATAGTAATCAATGTGCTACAGAGGTAATAATTGAGAAAGGATTTCATTTTTTCATTCACCACCGACTGTGCGAAAATAGAATTCTTTACGGCTTGTAATTAGTCATGCTGCTTTATTCGCAATTATTTTGCGTTAGCAATTGTAGTAGAAACCTTACTTCTTTGTTACTGAAAATTTAAATTAGTAAGTTATATATTTACTTCCCTCGGTGCATAGAAGTAAGCAGTTAGCGTAGTGGATTCAATCATATCTACAGTCATTCAACGTAGGCCATTGTTTAAGCTGTTCGTGACGCAAAGTTGAATTTACCGTTACTGACAGGCATTCTATTTATCTTGAGCATGGTACTAATTAAAGTGGTGTATACGTAGGCTCAGTCATCCACTGCAGAATAGTTTGTTGTATAGTAGCTTTGTGATTCCGAAAAACTGTTTCTCATCAGTTTGCTAGAAAACTATTGTAACTGGCTATTCATCTACTATAATGATCCATGATATGTTTTGTGTGAAGTAGTAAATGGATAACATATCGATAATAATATCGATCATAATATATACTTGGTGGTTTATGTTAGTAAGGTTTGTAATGAAGCAGAATTAATCAGATGCTCATAATATATAAAAAGAAAAAACATGATCAGTATAAAAGCATTTCCAGGTTATAAAAGTACTTAAGAAACTCAGCTGCATATTATTTTTGTTTTTTATATGTTGGCTATTATTATTATTTTAACGTAAATTCTTATTGCAAAAAGATCTGGGTAAAGACTTAAGACATTGATTGAGATTAATACGTCTCTTTAAAGTATGAAACGTCGGCTGAAGTCTCTTTTTGGTGGCTCACAAACCACACTTGACTTTGGTTTTGCCACCGAAGTTCAACAAACTCGTGCCAGTAGCTCACCAGCTGACATTGATATAAACATAAATACCAGGTTGAAGCAAGTTCAATCTTGCAAAGAATTTAACACCACACTTTCACCCCTAAGTCGGCATGGTGATATTAGAAGAAAACATGCTTCCGAAAGCATAACTATCACCGAGTTAGATCAGGATGTTGACACAGAGTTCAGTGATGCTGTTTTTGACGAAGAAACAACTGCCCCCAACACCCCTGCCAGCATACTTGACCACAATGTACCACCTGCCAGTGAACCTCGTTCTCCTATTTCTGTCTCCATGCCATCAATTCCTGCCTTTCCTCGGCTTTCAAGAGCTAACAGAACATCTGTAGCTCGAAGAGAAGCTAACAGTTACATTGACGCAGTGATTAAGTTTTTATATTTTTATTATTATTTCGTTTGTAACAAACAAAGGACCCTATTATTATCTGAGAGTGTTTTCCTAATTCCCTAGTTTTTACAACACCGAAAATTTTTTAAGGCATCATAGACTTCTTTAATTTGTGTATAAACTGCACGTTTATCATGCTCAACTAGCACGCCAAAGGAAGTCCTTTTTCTTCAGTGTAATTGCATGTCATACATTAACTTTAACTAGGTATGTTTCTTTCTAGATGCGCCAAAATATTGGTGTGGCAAATGATAGCCAGCCAGCACAAGATAATGAAGTGTTAGTGTCTCCTCTTCGAATGCTTGCTCCTTGGGGTTTCAAAGTAGGTTTGTTACGCTGCTTTGTGTTGAATTTTTATTTTACCTAGAATTCTACTTTAGTAGTGTAAAGGTAAGGGATGTCATTTTTATTAAATGTCATTTGAATAATCTATGATGGACATAGCAGTAGGCTTGTCAATTCTCACAGTAACCGATTGTGAATTACAACGCACAGCACCTCAGTGTGGAACCTGCAGGAAACGATACCTACTTATAGCTAAAAATATTGCTGTTAAATTGCTTTGTCAAGCATTGGAGCTGCACATAATGTCTCGTATTGATTTTCATTGCCAGATTGGTTTATGAGTTCAGCTGTGCAGTTATTTTATAGCTTGTAATCACAGTTGATTTACTTAATGTGTTGATGTATGTTTTTGAAACCAAGATTGAGAAAGCGTAAGGGAATTTATTATTCTAAGGCTTGTTCTGAACTTGTGTAAACCCAAAATGATGGAACTAGCTCATTTTGTGAAAAGTTTAATACCAAAGGTAATTTAATACCAAAGGTTGCCTTATTTATTGTCATTTTTTCTTTGGTTGTAAACTGAGTTGGAGGGCAGGATAATAGCATTTGTATGTATAGCTGCAGTTGCTTTCAATGCATTTAGAATTGCTTGTTTTGAATAGTAGCTTAATATATTATACGAAATGTACAGAAAAGTGGATGTTAACTATTATATCAAGTATATACAGTTTAATTTGTTGCAAGTAATAAATTAATTTTTTGGCTCAGTTTTTGCTGGTTAAACTTTCTTTTTAAATAATTCATTGCCTTTAAGATTTTATAGAGCATGTAATGTGTATATATATATTATTTGCATTTTGTTTTTGAAATTTTGAGTTATGAGAAATATCAGAGGACAGTGATGATACTTGTGGCAAATTCATCAACATTTTTCAACATATCATTTTAATACAATTTAATAGTTGATTATATGCCATTGCAAACAGGTTTACTGTTTTACAAAATTTGTCCATTAGTTTTGAAATGTTTTCCAGTTTGCAGATGGTCATTGACCCCTGTCATACTAGTATTCACTATTCACTAACTGGCCTTTTTTCAAGTATGCAATTGATGGCAGCATGTTTTCGATATTCCTATTGGTTATTTTTTCGTTTTCTTAATTGTTAACTTTTTTAGCTGTTACCTGTAAACTCTTTTAGCTTCATACTTGTAATATGTTTCTTATTATGTTGTTTTCATTATGACAGTTATGTTACCAACTTTTTTAAAGTTTTTGATGGAATTACTGCCCACACTAAAATTGCTTTTCAAAGTATACACTGTTGCACGCCCACACATAAATTGTGTTACAGCAACTGTTTTTGCTCCAGTTTCTTTTTACGCTTAGCAGTAACATACAAGGCATACATGCCCCCGTTTTTCGGTAGTTCAATAAAAATGTTTGAAATTGAATAAGTGCGTATATGTAAATATTCAAATTTCTATCTGCCTACCAGTCATGTTTAGCAGTCAGCCTAGTCTTGTTCACTTTACTGTGTTCAATCCTTCATGCAATGACAAACAAACCCGAAAAATTGATTTGTTTCTATTCCATTCTCTCATAAGATTCTCAATTTTAGGCAGCCATGTCCCTACCTGAAAGCCACAAAGGAGGTAAACTGTGCGCCTATCAACTGCTATGCAAAATGACGGTACAACGAGAACATGACATTCCGTTGGAACCAGAGCATCTTGCTCAGTTCTATGCTGTGTTACATGATAGTTTACATTGTGCTGATCAGGTGCTACTATCATACTATGTGTAGACTACATGCTAGTATTGTATTTATTATTATTTATCGATAAACATTTTCTAAAATTTGTATGTTCTGGAAAGTATTTACATCTGAAAACTTTCATGAACAGGACATTGTGAATGAGATTATTGGAAGCTGCAGTCAGTATTTCGCTTATTGTCTTCCTGCATCCACGATACTCCTTCTTGATTTCTTATATGCATGCCACACTGTCGCTGCTTCACCCGACCTTAAGGTAAGCTTCTTGTATCTTTGATTGTAATATATAGTGAAATTGAATTGATGGTAGTAATGATGGTAGTAATGATGGTATTTGAAGAAGTGATGTGTGTGCTAGACTTGTGTGTTGAGTGAAACTAGTATATCGCAACTTTCTGATTTCTCTGTTAATTTTTTATCCTTGTCGTCGATTTAAAAATGGGTTGGGATAAGGATCTGGCAATATTCACCACAGCAACCACCCTGGCCCCTGGGTTTATATTGAAATCTAATTTTTTTTTTTTTCAAAGCTTCAGTTTTCTGCAATTTATTTATTGTTCTGTAAACCATTGCAGGCTCCACGTGTAGAGGCACAAACGATATTGGGATCAACATTGTGCTTTCCAAATCTCTATAACGACATACCTGTTTTAAAACCAGACTCAGTCGAACCAACGGCCACCATATGCAATAACGTTAAAGTAAGCCTGTTTAAGTCTCCGTGTTTAACACTTACACGTTCAAGTATTCAAGTGTTTATTTACAATAGGATGGATTACAATAGATTACAATAGGACAATACTTTTATTGTCTGTTTCGTTTGAAACTATTTTATGGCGTGCGTTCGAGTTAAACCAGCACAATCTATTCCAACAGGATTACGTTGTTGAGGCGTTACTGACATCTGGCAAAAAAGAGCCATCCGCTGCCGCTCGTTGTATTGCGCTCTCTAGCACTGGTTTGTGGCTTTACGAAGAGCTGACGTGCAGACACCAACGGCATTCAAGGGTTAAGGAGGCGATCAACGTATTGTTAGTCTCTTTAAAGGTGATTTACTATTTTGATCTACGAACTGATAGTAGCTTGTTTGTCTTGATAACGTTTTAAATATTTACCTGTAAAAGTGTAAAGCATGAGTTGGTAAATTTAGTTTTCTGCAATTTGCGATTTCTCATTAAACTACAGTTCAGTAACCGAACGGTCGCAAGTGTCGCCTGCACACAGCTTCATCTGTTAACATACTGTAGCTCTGAAATCATGAGCACGATGCCAGATATGCCGTCCAGGATTATAGAGGTTCGATAGTTTAGCGCAGACTGTTTCTTAATATAAAATTCCTATGAAGTCGCTGCTTATTTAACCAACAGTTTTTGACTTAACGAACCGAAGTCCTCTTCTGTCTTCAGGTCATGTCCTTGACAGTATCAGCACTTCTCAACTCTACTGAAGCAAAAAACACCGAATCTGGTCGCCAGGTGGGAATTAAGACTTTATGTCACAGCTGCAAGAGCAAGCAAGATCTTTTATCTTTTTTTACCTCTATTTTTCGTCAAGCGATTTTACACATATTCTAACACACCAACGTTCTTGTTTCAGCTTATTGTTGCGCTGCTACTCTGTATTATGGACTGGTGCATGGCTCTACCGCTTGATTTACTGGTTGAAACAACCGGACCACAAAGTGACAAACGCCTCATAAGAACGGTTTTTAAAGTAAGGTTTGAACAACGTTGAGATGATTTTTATGTAACTTTTATTATCAAGCAGACTTCGTAATTGTGTGGTTGTGTTTTTCGTTATTCTATCGGGTTCTGTGTTTAAGTTAATGCACATTTTCTATCAACACATCCACAAACTTTTTATGGATGCTGAATCTATGAGGTTCGTTGCGTGGATCTGTGACAAGTGACGGTGATATTTTTAGGCGCTCCAAACGGCTGCTTTGGGCAAGCCAGGCCACAGCGCAAAGCACAGTTATAGTTTATCGGACCTCGCTTCCCAGGACTTCGACCCTAATCTACCTCTCGACAAAGTTCAAGAAACGTCGAACAACGTTATAACCAGTCTAACCAAACCCAGTTTAAGTCGAACTACTGTTAAACTAGGTGAGTTTTGTGGGTCCCAGCCCACAGGCCTACCTGCCATATAACTATTAACTTCGCTCCTCTATTTTACCTATTTGTACTGGTAATATGCGTTGGTTAACTGAATGTTCACTAATTATAAGAAGTAAATTAGTGAATTTGGCAATATTTTAAAGCTAATTAAGTGTAACAATTAGATAAAAACGTAAATGTTGGGTCCTTAGAATGACTATATTTTTGTCGAACGTTTTAAGGTAAAGACGGTGCTGTAAGTCTGGCGGCCCACACGGTGTTAAACCATTTGACCAATCACCTGGGACATTTCCCTCTCGCTCGTGGCACTTCGGTCCTCACATGTCGGGTCAGTGAACATCATGACGTTATCGATGCCCCGGATGAACTCTCAGCAAGTTTATTTCATTCTCCTGACGTACAGGTTGGTACTTTATGACGTAACAAAACATACTTTTCTAATATTACCACAGCCAATGTCGTATATTGAAAATGTTGCTTCGTTCAATTACAACCTTATATGACATAATTTGTTCGGCTACTGCTTGAATTCATGTTAATATTCTGTAACAAACAGCTACAAATACCTCATGCATTTAATTAGCCTTTTGTTTTTGTATTGCAGTTTCTCATCTACAATGATACGTGTTTACTTTCTGTAGTTGAGATACCAGCCGAGGTATATAACATTGCTATTATGGTCGTCAAAACGTGTGTAATAATGCACATTTTTGTCAGTAAAAGTTGTTACAGGTCTGCAGATCGCCCATTTATAATACGGGACAAAGGGCAAAGATACAGTTTTTCCTAGTCCTGTTACGGACAATGATGATAAATTCATGCTTTCTAGGATGACAAACCCGGTGGCGGACCCACGGCTGGCATGAGCACTTCAAACCGCTGTGTGCGCTTTATAGTTAGAGATGCTGGTGGCAAATACTGTTGGGATTCTTCCGTGCTTTACGGACCACCTGATATAAAGGATGCTACTTTGCCTGGTGAGCGCTGCCATCTTCTTTTTAGCCGTCGGTTAAGAATTGTTACGGTTCAAAGATTATACAGCGTTAGAAACTGTTTAGCGGATTTTCCTCTACATTACTTCATAGGATCGTTTGCAGTGTTATTTTGCATGTATTTTTGTAAATGAATACCAATTACGTCTAACGAGTTGAGCACTACTTTATGATGCAAGTGATTTATTTATCTTACACAACTGATTTTATTTTACTTTCGTACTCCTAGTGCAATGCCAGCCATTGTCAACCTTGGACGCTGAGATCAGCAGAGCCGCCAAAGAAAGTTGTCAATCTTACATCGCTTATGCTGATGAGGAGAAAGGCAGGAAGCGGAAGGTGGCATCCGCTCCACTTCCTCATCACGAGCATCCACCGCTTGATGACTCTCCTGACAAACTTGATCAGGTAAGTTTATCAATCGATTAAGTGACTATTTCCCAGTGTGTAAGTCATGCAACCCGTTGTTAAAAATTAGTCGTTTGGTTAGTAGAAAGGCTATGCAAAAATTATTCTAAGCTAAATAAGGTTTAATTGAAGGATTAGATTTAGAAGGAAGATTCACCTTAGGTTTAGGTTACGATGTTATAACATGTGAGTTAGGTTATCAAGAAATCGTGAAACGTGTAATTATTTTCGGCTGAAATATTGGCAGCCATAAATTAAGTATTAAGTTAACTTTGTGGTTAACTCGAATTATTATGCTTTAGTGTTAGTAGTTATGCATGTCAACTTTTTAACCGTGTACTTGATTCAACTAAACCTTTGCTTGCCATTGCAACTATGTTTCAGTCGACAAGCGCTGTTTATGAGGAATTTCCAGAATAAATTTATTTGCACAAAAATAATTGCTATAAAGTTAGAGGCTGCCGTCAAGTTAATCCTACGTCTGTAACACAGTTGCTACAATACATGGCATTTTCAAGTCCGGAATGTCAGACCAGAATCGGTCATCCCCTCAACGCCCCTGCTCTTGTGCCGGTTGCCATTGGCGACGACTTACAGTTGGAAGTGATTTCATGTATGTTACGTCATCATTCGAATCTCGGTGCCAGTTACGAAGCAAATGCTCGTGTGTCTAGGTGAGGTGTCATATTGTTTTGTTTTGATTATGGTTGTTAAAATGTGGTATTTTGTTCATACTTTAGTTTCTTTGTCGGAAGTGTTTTGTGCTTTCTTTAAAGTAACTAACTCATGGTTGTGAAAAATGTTTTGTAAGCAAATTTAAGGTTCAAGAGTAAACTTAACTGCCTACTTTCAGCACTCGCAGTTTTTTTTGTTCAGCTGTAGTATTTCGCTGATTTTGTCAGAGAGTAACGTCACGTGCGAACTCATTTTGACCTAGTCCTAAAGTAACCTGTAGCAGTTTAGCTACAGTATGCGGGTATGCAACTGATGTGTGTTTGAATTGTGCAAATGCTTAACGGAGAGGCTTTTAGCATCCATACCAGAACTTCAACTTAGCATTTTTTTGACTTCAAGTTATGAGTATGTTACCCCGCACATCGACTTCACGTCACTGCAGGTCGTGCTTGTACATGTCACATCGTTGACTGTTTTTTCACGTTGTTGCGGAATCACAAATAAGAGCATGCGGTTTGTAACTTTACAGACGTTTTTAAAAATATATTTCTTAGTGAAGCAAACTAATTTGAGGCAGTCACTACAATGCTTTTTGTGTCCTTCCTTTCCAATATGCATTTTATTGTACATATTAAACTTTTGTCACAGTTGAACTGTAGTTAGAATACCGCATACAATCATATAATGGACTTCAAGGTGTAAAGATTTTTTTTTTAAATTGAGAAATTAGGCCACAAACATAATAAATATTATTGTTGTGTTCATGAAGCTGGCAGTGTAATGCGATGAGACCACGTCAGACGGTTGATTCCCACAGTTCCTTCTACCATGCCCGGTTGCTTTGCGCAGAGATGGGCTTTCTATCACGTGAAAACCGTCACCGGGTCAATCTTCTCACCAAGGACGAACGACTTCTGCGTGAACTTAAGAATCTTGATGCCCGGCGCTGGTGAGTTATTTGCTAGACATTTCCACAAACTTAAGTGCTTCAGACTTCCGCTGATATTGCAAGCTGGTTGATTTCAAGTAGTTTTTTTTTAAACCTTCGTTGCCGTTATGTGTAGTTGGTTCTGCGTTGTACCTTGTAGAAATTTAAGTCCCGCATTTTCGACGTCTAACGAGCGAATGAAGTGCATTGCACATTACTTGCATTTCCATTCTATTACCAAAACCAATCGGTGATACGTTAAAATCTTTGCCGTTGTTTTTATGTGCGCGATGCAGCCGCGAAACCCACAAGGTGGCTGTGCTTTACATCGCTGAAGGACAGGAAGAAAAACTTCCTGTACTTTCCAACACTGGTGGCAGCAAAGAGTACGAGGACTTCGTCGCTGGTCTTGGATGGGAGGTCAGTGTCATCGTTTGAACTTTGTTATCCAAGAAATTACTTACTTTCTTGCCATTACGTCACCTTATGTAACGCGAAGTTTTACTGTTTTATTTTTAACACATTATTTTTGGTGCCTAATGGCACTTTCATGTTTGATGTTGGCCAATATAAAAACTACACAACAAGGTTGGAAATGTTGTTCGGGCAGCTTTTGATTTTGGGCTTGTATAATTAGCATGAGAACAGCCTCCTTACAAGTACAACCTTTTGATACAATTATTCAAAATCTTGTAAATATTTGCCAAAAGTGGAGTAAAAATTAAGGAAACATGCCGTATTGTATTTTAAGAAGTTGTACACGAAAAAGAGCGAAGTGTTGGGCTCCGCAGATTATTATTCGAAGAATAAATATCAAAACCAAGAAGGATTGCCAGTTTCTTGGCTCTTGTATTAACTTTTTCCATTCTTTCACACACGAAAAATATCGGAGCGTGCTTACCTTGGTAAAATTTTATTAGTGCGGTCAGATACTTAAGGAAATGCGATTAAACGAGAATTTATTTACTCGCCAACGAACAATTTACCGGGCAACAGCACATGCAAAATGCAAGATTGATCTATAACTACTTGTGTGTTCCACGCGTCTTGACCTTGTTTATATGACAAATGACACGCTGCTAAGTGAATAATTTGGTGGTTTGTGAAGATTGATGAGCAAGTAACGAGTGAATTATTAATGCGCAATTTGCTTTGTTTTTTTTACTTTATACAATTTTATCTTTACACCTTGAACAATTCTTCCCAGAATCCTATTTTTCGCAGTTTTTACAGTCTGTGATAGTTATTTAACGTAAGTGTTACATGTTCACCGTGGAATTTTGTTATCCACTGTCGATAAAATTGTTTTCTAATATTATGTTATAGCGCGGTTTAGATGATAACGAAGATTTTGTTGTTTTTCCTTATTTATCGTAATGTAGTATTTATAAAAACGTAAAGTTTTCGCCCACGATTTACACAGAAATTGACGTAATATCTATTCAAGGTACTTTGTATAACTTGTCTAAATCTTCAGTATATTTTTGGAATTTCCTATACAAATTAGCGGTTGCGTCACGCAGTTGTGTGGGCACAAACTGTGTTTGCAATACTAATGCTGATGTATGATATATCTAGTGTATTTATCTGAGTTAGAATCATGTTTTATTTACATCTTTTGTACCATCCTTGTCACTAACGGTTGTGGCGTAAACTGCTTTTCAAGGTTCAGTAAACGTCGCTCGTCACACTGGACTTAGCTGCCACTGTAAATACTGACTGACCATCAGATGCATTTCTTCTGTCGTCCTATTTGTCACCATAACACGCCGTTTTCACTGGACATCTAGTGTTAATTAAGTCCACCCAACGTCGTAAACAATACATTAACGAAATAAATCATTCATTATGGAGCATTTCGAAGTGGATATAACAGTCGTTATGTACGCAATAAACTGCACGTACACAATTTTCTTGTCTTTAAAAGTAGAAATAATCTCCTACATACTTGGCATTTACCAAAGTCGCGGTGCACTCAGTGTAAAATGTGATATCTTGTATCTTTTCTTGTCTGTAATACAACGATATAAACTGTAGCTAATGCAGATAATTCTGATTTTTCCACAAATTTTTGTTCAACAAAAAGCCCATCATATACAGCACACTTGCAATTGTCAAGGGTATCTAAACGTATTGTGTATACTGTAGAGTACTGCACATTGGCGGCACTAGACGTTTAAAGTAGACCTAACTGTACAATGGAAATTGAATTCGAGAAGTGCTTCACCTGATAATAGTAAACCTATCTCCACAAAAGTTTTGTTATTCTATTGTACTGTAATCACGACGAATGCTGTTGTGTTTATCATTGCATATCTTCGTGCATGTCCGTCTCGGTGGCCTAATGGATAAGGCATTGGCCTCCTAAGCCAGGGATTGTTGGTTCGAGTCCCATCCGGGGTACAATCGTTTTGACGTCCGTTTTTTGTTTAGAGCTGGAGTATGCGTGTTTTTGCGTGCTCAGTAAAATTGATAATTTTAGTATAGCAGTTTCTCCCAAGCACTAAATTAATCAAACGTGTTTCTCAGAAGCAATTACCCTGTCTGTTACTTAAACTGGCTGTTTTTTCAAAGTACTTCAATTCAAATTAAATCTCGTATTATACCTACTCTAAGTTGCTCGAAATTAAGTGTGTTGTCACACCTGCTCTATACTTAGTTCGTATAAGATTACTCACCACTAATGACTTAATGAGCAATTGCAAGTAAATTGCGATAGGTCACAATGCAAATTTGTATCTTTCAAGCCGTTACTTGTAACTAAACAAACAGAGCTGTATTTTAAGTAAACCATTGCTCTAGGTTGACCTGAGCACGCATTCTGGTTTCCGGGGGAAATTGCAGAGTGATGGCAGCACTGGTAGAACGGCGCCCTACTACGCCACGTCTACCCTGGAGGTTGTCTTTCACGTCGCTACCAGATTCCCGTCTACCGATGATGATGCTCGGAACGTAAAGGCATGCAAAGATCAAATCATACATTTCTAACCTTTGTCTTTTTAAGGCCGCTTAAATGATTTAATTAAATGTTTTTTGTTAGCTCAAACATCTCGGTAACGACGAAGTTCACATCGTATGGAGCGAGCACTACCGAGATTACCGACGTGGAATCATTCCTACAGAGTTTGGAGACGTTGTTATTGTCATATATCCGTTACGCCACGGGCTATATCGAATTCAGATACTGAAAAAACCTGACGTGAGCTTTCATTTTAATCCGTTCCAAACATATCCGCTGTGTGAAGTACCACATCCTCATGGAAATAATTACTTGGTTGTGTATGTCAGGTTCCCTATTTTGGTCCCTTGTTTGACGGCGCCGTGGTGAACGCGCGTGTCCTGCCTGTCCTAGTCCGAGAGACCGCCATTAACGCTGGCCGCGCGAAGAGGTCGCAAATCTCTCTCTATCAGCCGTTGTATCCTTTTTTATAAACTGTTTTCGTAATAATCCGTCGAGATGGTTTCGCCCAGTATAATGTTAACCCTCCAAAAAGATACTAGTTTGCTACCGACTGTATAATTATTAATTATATTGGTCATCAAGGCATTAGTGGTGCACGCAAAGGCCGTTTGCTAACTGCTTATCTATCCTTGACCAACTTGTCCATCAGCTACGAAGAAAGGACGCGTTACTTAAGGCAGATCATTGAACGCTTTAAGGACGAAAGAACGTTTGAGGATTACTGCGCCCACCTCTTTTGTCCGGTGCCCCAGGGCAGGAGGGGCAGGCGAGAAGCTAGCCCAAAAGACCCGGGCTTGCCCAGTACACCTATTCCATCGGGCAGTGCAAGTTCGAACAGCTTAAATACGAACAACAATCATAACTTGGCTTCTGTAGATTCATCTCATCAAAGTTTGTTCAGGGATACCACTAAACGCGTACAGAATTTAAGCGTTTTTACATCACCGAGTACTGGTAATTTTTTTCTTGTAAAAGCTTTCCTACTTAAAGCTACGCTATATAGTTTGACATAATTCAGCTTAAAATATTAGCAGTGATTAGTAAAATAGGGCACATAGTAATTATGCTATTATTACGCATGACATGTCTGTCCAGGCATTCAAGAACAGTATGCGTCAACTGCTCCAACCCCGACCTACCTCAGTCCCCACGTCCCAACCAAACCAAGACTGACCTCGTCGCTCTCTAATCCTCTCCGGTTGTCCCCGGTCGATGGACCCCCTTCCTCCTTTTCGTTCCCGGTCCCTCATAATCCTACCCTGTCGTCATCGGCTCCAGGGACTAGCAGAACTCCTCAACAATTCTTTGGGCATCGTCCCCACCGCAGTGGAAGAACTGACGTTTCGGGCAGAAATCTTGCCGGCGGCTCCCAGCCCCAGTTAAACACGTTGCGGGACTTTCCCGATATTAGCGAATTTCCAACGCCCCCGGAAAGTCCCCCTTCGCGACTGGATTTACCCCATGAAATATAGTCCGTTCTGGTTGAACTTGTTCCGAAGCTCTAAGTCATCGTATATGCAATTTTTCAAACAAGTCCTCGACCAATGGCGTTTATGCTTTCCTTGTTACGACATGTAATGGCACGCAGTGCATTCCGTATGTGCATTTTTGAATCTAAGTATCTCATGGTATTAATAATGTGTTATAAAACTTTGCGGTACTGTAAAAGGCATACTAATACTTGCAGAGGGCAATCAGTTAAGACATTCACGTTAAACAGGGTTGAAAAGCCCTGAGCTATAAAACTTCCTTTTGGTAGCAATGATGAAGTATACAAGCTTCGCTTTTGTTACGCTATCATTTACGTACGGTGCATTTTCCAGGGTGCTGTGTTTATGCCAGCGTATTTGTATTCAAGAAAACATTCGATTGGGTTAATCTGCTGGCCGGAAACCCCGTATATTTTGACATTTGTCTTGCGTTGTGTACACAATCACAGCTAGCTTTAGTTTCTCAAATCTAATTACAAAACCTGCTTACAATTGCACACCGTGTTTGTTGAGTAAAGCTTTTTCTTTCGAAAGTAAATCTCTGTCCTTCAAGGGCAACTAGAAAGTATTTGTACTAACCGTAAAAACTTTTATGGATTGCAAGAGTAGCGTTAATCCATTAGAAACGATGTCTCCTGATATAAGTGATGTTTTACGCAGACAGGCTTTTTGTTTTAAGATTTCGTAAATCTTGTTTAGTTTAAATTCTTTTACGTTTAATTAAAGTACGCAAGTCGTTTTTTTGTATATATTTGCTCTTTGAGTGCTGATAGGAATTAGTGAAGTTACATAAAATTATATTTTTAACATTACACCAACTTATTGTGACGACGTTATGTTGAATTTGTTATTATCACCTTGTCGCGCTGCCCCCTTTGTGACGTGTGTCTTTCAAACCTTTTTTCTTCAGTGATGCAATAAATACTAAAATAAATTAAAGGCAAAGGCATGAGAATTCCAACCAAATTCTTTACCCAACACTCAGTAGAAATTAAACACCTTGGGCGATGCTGTGGGTGCCTCCTGAAGCCGTACCCGTGTGGTTACACCAGGGCCCAGTTATCGGCAGTTTCATCACGACTTTGCAAGCTGAAGGTTATTTTTCAAAACGATTGTCACGGCAACTAAATTTCCCTCGGTTATTCCAAACCTATTTTTGCAAATCAAGTTAATACGAATGCAGGATCAACAAACACAATAACACGAAGTTAGATATTACGGCAAGTTTAGCCTGGTACTGTCGGCTGCTCTTTAAAGTTAAATAAAGCGCTAATCGTGGGCTCAGTTTTTCATTGCTAACGATTGAAAGTCGTTAACAACCGTGTCGTGAAAGAAATAATATCTAAATTCGATCTTGTAACGAAACTGAAGCATATTCCCTTGAAAAGCACCAACTGTGCGGCTCAATAGATCTCATCTTAGCTGACAGATTTCCCAGGCCAGTTTTGTTCTGGTGGTGTTGCAAACGTCACCAACGCTTTTTTCAGCGCAAACATTCCTTTACCCAGTTGCCATATGTCTTGTACGAATCACTGGAACTCAATCTTATCGCATAAACGCTTTTAGTGACGCTTGACCGAGCAAAAATTTTCTTTTACAAAGCAAAGGTTAATAATATTTGTTGTTATTTGCAGCTATGTGTCTTGCATGCTGTTGGTTATACTCTGCAAAGAATGCAAAAGTCCCTGTTTGGTTAAAGTATTTTCAAACATAACTTGTAATTTTGCAACTATAGCCCGAAGCGGTTGTTCGAATGTTTTGAAAAGTTAACGCGCAGCAAAATGTCTGTTGGTATGAAATTTCCCGAGATTTACAGGTGGATGTACTCAGCAGATGAATACATTGAAATTAGATTTGAGATTTACACCGAGATTTGTGTATTAAAACGTAAACCAATATTTTTTCTGACGTGTATAGCCAGCCCTGTTGTGATTTTCCAAAAGTGCGTTTGAGTCTCTCATAACTAATTGACGCCACGGTTGACAAAATGAAGTCAAGGTAATACTTTCACTGAATAGCTGGTTGCAATGAAAGCAATTAATGACGCACTCAACAACTGTAATTCATAAATGACGTATTTAATAAGACTAGTATTTACTTTTAGGACCGTTTGTTTAGATCGCAGTAGACGAGTTTTCGATGCAGTAAGCAGACGAAAATATAATCGGTTGATTTTGTTTAGTGGGTTTTTATCTGTGTTGTCGTCTCTTAAGCGGTGGTTTTTCACGCGTGAGTTGTAACCTGTATTTTCAAACTCTGCAGTCGGAAAGTTTTCAGAACATTGCGCGTCGCCATCCGGAGCCGTCGCCGAATTCTCTGCGGAAAGTTTGGTATCTGAATCGTGCGCGATTTTGAGTAGCTGGTAGAACGCTGGAAATTTTTGTTATGTATTTTATCCCTGATCGGGATTAGATTTGCGTTCTGACAATCATTGGTTGTAACAAGCACTAATTTAACGAAGCGGTATTTTACGGAGTCATTTCCAACACGCTGAGATGTTTAATCTTTTTATCGTCTAAACGATACGAAATTGATTTACACAGATTTGGTGATTTATTTCACGATTTTTTTGTGGAAGCCATTTTGTTTGCTAAGACCATGTCCTAATTAGTGTAGCTTTATTAGTTTAAGTCAGTTCATTCAACTGCGTTCGAAACACCGTAGAAAGAAAAACGGTAGGTTTCGTATACCAGCCCTGAAATATTCAAAAGAAATATTTGTAAGAATTTTTGACGGCACTAATTGATAATTCTGATGCAGTGAGTGACATGTATGGCACTGTACAAGCACTACAGATGAAATAAAATTTTAAATTGAAAAGCTAACTTTGATTAGGTTGGACAGCGGTTCAATCTTCGATGGTAATAGCGATAACTTGTCGCAAAATCAAGCAATTTTAACCGATTTGACAGGCGATCGGTCACGTGACGGGGGGCCATCTGCTAGGCAAGATCTATTCAGAAGTTTGTGAGCATCTGTTCCTTGGAGTTGGTATACGGTTGGTGAAAAGCCAAAACTCGCGCTTTTGTTGAATTGTTGCTTTCACGGAACCCGAATCACCGTTAAACACGTTTCACTTGATGATGCAATTTGTCTCCTGTCGTTTGCATTTTCCTTATTCTTGTCGAAGGAAAGCAGTTTTGACTTAGCGAAAGATCTGTCTCCGTTCTTTGTTGGATAATAACCACAAAAACTTTTGTGTCCATGGTTTCTTTCGTTACGTCACAAAACAAACAATAAACAGGTCGTTGTGTACACAATCGTGACAAGGGCTGTATGCAATTGTTATGCCAATAGTATCACAAAGGGGAGAATTTTACACGTGTTGTCCAAAACATAATTCGATCTATTTACTAAAATGATTGTTCATTTCAGATTTAACGTTTGATTTTCAGTACAAAAACGCAATTTGCTATGCCCCGTAATTTTTAGGAACCTTTCTGGCAGTAGCAGATGGTAAGCGTGGGCAAAATTGTCGTACAAACTCAATAAAGCCACTGCACTGGCGCGCTTATACGCTTATTGAAAGCATTATCTTTTATCGGGAAGAGTATCTTTGCACTGTCTCTGGCATATGAAGTATGTTTGTTTTAGATTTAAACCGTCGTCGTTTTTGAAATTCCTTTGCTCTGTTTACCGTCCCCTGTGATTTTTGCCACATGCGCTCTCGCTACCCGCTGGCGTCATCTTTCACTGATAGTAGAAATTTCTTTCCTTTTTTCGTCTGCTCGTTGACGCAAGGCGCGCAACAACTTATATCTGACCGCAGGTAACAAATTGGATTCAGTTTGCGAATATCGCCCGCGAGATCTAGACTATACTTATATTTTGCTAGCTTGCGCTGTGCACTGTCAAAATGATGAAGAATTTTGATTCTGCTGAGTCGCCAGAATCTGGTTATCGATCGTCAAGTCCACAAATTCCCCCGCCAAAGACATTTCAAGAGCCGTCTGTGGATGAAAGAGCTTTCCGTAGCGTCCATCGGAACGAAACTTTCAATCTCACGAGCTCCGACTTTGAAATCAGAAAATCAACTCAAAATACGGACAATGATTCCGCTGTGAACAAAAATCGTGCAACCGGCAAGAGAAATTTTGCAGTAAGTGACTGTCCTGTTCATCGTTTGACTTCTATCCCCGCCAAGTTGATGGAATTCAAAAGTAGAAACAACGGAAAACATTTGCCGTGTAAAGATTATGAAGCGTCACCTGTCTCAGGTAAGAAATTTTATTTTAAATTTTATACTTGATTGTCTACTTTGTTGTTAGTTTAACGTTGAGCGCTCAGATGTTTACAACTAAAAGAAAAATATTTTATAAAAATAAAAACAAAAAAGCTCTAAGCAGGGATTATTGCTAATATGCCTTAATAAACTGTATTTTAGTAAGTTTTAACTTTTTGTCTTCAAGCTAATTTTGTTTCCTAAAAAAGCAACCGAAACCAACTTAAAGGTTTATCATAACTTATCAAAATCGATCTTTATCAAAAACCGTTTTTAATGTTGTCTTTGTGTGTAAATAGTTATAGATAAGACCTATGCTGTTTGTTTGTAAATAATTATCCTTTTTGTAGGATTACGAATCCTTTCCGACGCCGAGTTTCAACAAGGAAAGGTCATGAATGATGAAAATAAAACCGCATCCACTTCAAACGTCGAATTGAAATGTAAGTGTATAGTATTTAACCTTATTTAACCTTGTTTGAATGCAAATTATAGAACGACAGCGAAGAGCAAATATCGCTGCAAATATTTTTCTAGCAAATTTGGTGACAATTATTATGGTGATATTTTGTAGGCTTATATCTATTCTATTAATGGGTTTAATCTGTCTACGTGTTTAAAAGCTTTATTTTAAATAAACAGCATTAAAGGCTTTAAATTTAAATATTTTATAATAAGCAATAACTTATTTTTCACGCAATAATTTTATGCAAACGGTATATCATGATACAAAAGTCTAAAGGTGTAACAGTTGGTTGCATTTTTCAAAAAATACTAACTTATAAAAATCTTTTGGACTAGTAATCCTAAAATCTCGTAATTTGTCAATGTTTGCAACCAAAAGTTGTCCGGAAATTTTGCGTCCATTGCGCATTATAAAACCATACAATCTTGCGTTGCTCTTGGACAGATGGAGTAAATAGCAATGAATGGAATTTTAATTTCTTTTTAGTTTTTAAAGCTTATTGTGATGTGTTCCGTATTTTTTTCAGAATTTTGTAGGTTATTGATCCCAGTAACGTCAAGTTACTTTTTAACTGATTGTTAAAAATGGCGCATGATTCTTTTTTTCCGATCATGCCGATAAATTTTTGATCTAATTTTGCCATCATGTCTTCATACTCTTCATATAACTGAACGTTTAACAATGATTCTGTGCTGTTAAAGTAAACCGCAATGTCCGGTATGAGTAGTTGCTACGTTTTATTTCGATTTTGCTAAATGAGGATACTGTATTTATTAAAACAGCTGTGTTTTACAAAAAAATATAAAATATTTTATTATTTCTGCAGCGACGTCTAGCGGCCGCTTTCTCTGTCATCTTTGTTTGAAATCTTACGACGATGCTCTCTCTCTTGCTCAACACAAATGTCCAAGGATAGAAAACTTGCGCTACCCGTGTGAGGAGTGCGGAAAAATATTCGGTTGTCCAGCTAACCGCGCATCTCACGAAAGATGGCACAAGCCGAAGGGTAATTTTTATACCTTAAATCTCTTAAATATTTCTTCAAAGATATGACAAACAGTAGTTGATGCTAAATTTATTAACTATCATCACGTTGTAAACTTTATATGCTTAGGCGACCAACGATAAATCTCCTCGACACAAACATTCGAAACTAAAATTGGAAATGCGAAATGCTAAACCCATTTTCCGAAGAAAAATACAATAAAATAAAGACAAAAACAAAGCCGACAAAACCAGTCCCCAAAGTTAACTAAAAAAATTTAATTTAATATTGAATAGTTAGTTTTATTTCAAAAATTAGTTTCATTTTAAAACAAAGATATTAATAAATTAAAATACTATAAGTTTGTTTAAAAATCGAATTTAACTCCAAATAACTTTGTCAATGTTTATACGCACAACTCTCCCGTTCACTTACAGAGTTTGCTTACATAAGAATTCAATCATGTTAACTATCATTAAATAAAATGTTATTTTATCTTTTTACTGATGACTTAATAATAATTTTTAAACGGAAATGTTTTCTGTAGACTTTATATTTTTAAATATATCGTCATTGTTCAAGTACTACTTTCGATGTCGTCAACCTATTTTTCATATTATTAGCTTATGTTGCAAAAAATCTAGTAAGCGAACAGGGTAAAAATCTACTCAATTACTTCTACGACACGAAATAAATGCAATGCGCAAATGTTATCGAAAGGCTGAGCTAACATTGTGTTTTCAATGACACTTCTTTGGTAACACTTAGCTTAAAACCGCAACCTCGTGGCTTCTTTTCCGTTATAACTTACGATTTTTACTTACACAACTTAGACGCCATTTTGTATTATTTTACTCCTGTTTTATTAGTTGCAAAAATAATGAGTCATTTCTGAGCCACTGCGGAAGCAAAAGTTTAGCCAAAATGCTGTCAAGAAAAACTTGGCACGGTTTGTTTTGAAATCGTAATAGTTTTTGCCCGATAATCTCAATAATCGTAATAGTTTTGTTTTTTTGCCTTTCCCATTTATTTTTTCAAAAGTGCTTGCCATGATCGTAACAACTTAACTGCAGCAGCGCTTTACTGACTAACAAAATCGACCTCAAAAACAAGGCCATGACGTTCGTACGAAAAACTGCTGTTGCGGGCGGACTTGCGGTTTTCCTTGTCGACGAAGAGGCTATATCAGGACACATTTGTCTTGAGGTCGGAAAAAGTGATTAGTTGTAAGAATTGTGATGAATAAGTGGTAAAAGGTCAATGAAAAGAAGGCGTGTTAGGTTAGACGTGTGTACGGTAATTTGAATACTATTTTAATCTACTTAACTTAAACGCACACCAACTAGCAGATTAGGTTAATGACTGTTTGTCCCATGAGCATCAACGCAGGAAAATGACGTGGCTCAAAACAAACCACGAAAGACGTAGGATGTAAATAACATTTTCTTCCTGTTATTGCTCTATATGTATCACGCTGCTTTCTATACATCAACCTGAATTTCTTCAATAGCAATTCTGGCCACGTTACATGATTGATCGAGGTTGTGGAAACGTGTTCTTTGTGTTGTGGTTTCATTTAATACGTCAAACTTATGTTCTGCTGATTCGCACGATTAGTTTGTTGACAGTCTAGGTTAGCGGTTAGACGCATATTGACCTAAGCTGCTTCTTCTTAAAAACATGGTTATTAAGATTTTTTAGATAAAGGCTTCGTAAAGATTTTCTAGATTTCGACGTTAACCTATCAGCGACTAATGTTTTTTATTTGTCGAAAGTTACATAAGTTAAATGGCGGGGATTTGGTTGAACTTATGTAATT
Source organism: Clavelina lepadiformis (assembly GCF_947623445.1). Classification (NCBI taxonomy): domain Eukaryota; kingdom Metazoa; phylum Chordata; class Ascidiacea; order Aplousobranchia; family Clavelinidae; genus Clavelina; species Clavelina lepadiformis. The sequence goes on along the minus strand of NC_135241.1, from coordinate 5,255,109 downwards.
ATATAGCAGCGGGCCGAAAAGCGTTAAAAAAGGTTATATAACAGTCAAGTTTTACGATACTTTTAAACGACAGCATTTACATTAGCTCCAATTTAAAACACATCTATACCGATATTTTACAACCTAAGTTTGCCACCACCAGCTAAACCACTTTAGAGGGTTACATAAAAAAGCCACTGGAAAATGTGCACTGTTAACAGTAGATGAATAACGACTAACTTGCTTTTGTAGTTTTATCATACAGTGGTCTATTTTCCTGCTCAGTTATTACAGCATGTTTTAATTGTTGGAAGTTGTATAATAACGAATTCCTTTTCAAAAGCGCTAGTACTGTCAAATAACGTGTATCTTCGATTAATATATACTCAACAGTGGGTTTTAAACGACGTCATTATTTAAGCTTCACAGGCTGGTCTAAGTTTATTTACGTTTTTTGCAAGCTCTTGAAATGTGCGTATGAAGAATACAAATTATTTCCCTGTTTACATTTAAGTAATTTGATCACGAATGATGGCGCTAGTAGCCTATATAGTGTGTAACAAATATCGTTTTTCGTGTTTTGTTTGCCATTTGTTAGTATGTTTGTAGTACAGTTATGTTTTTATGTACATTGCAGTTATGTTTGTAGTACAGTGTCTCTACATAAGAGACGAAGGTCTATAAGCGCTGTATAGACATATGACGTACATCCCGTTAGGTAGGTCATTTAGAGCGATTGACCACCTAACTGCTTTATACAGTAGCTATATGTATACGTTACGGAAATCACCAAAGCAACACAGAATGTTCTTTAGCGGGCCTGAATCGGGCGGTAGCAGTTCTTTTCCTGTCCAACTGAAACGTTGCAGGAATAATGACAATACAAAAAAATTCGGCACAGTAAGTAAGACAAGTATCAGCAGGTGGCCTGCTAGTTAGGAGCAAAGTCCACTCCATTGTCCATCAGACGTTTCCAATTGAAAGGGTGCGTAAGCATTTTGACGTAGATACTAGTGCAAGTTGCTCAAGCACATAGTGCAATCTTATATGTGTGTCTCTTTTTTACAGAATTAAGCTGTATGCCCTTTTTAACAAGTTTTATTTTAAGTCACAGAAATGAAGCGTCACTTTATTGCCAACAGATTCAGTGATCCACTTAAGAAGAATAATTTTATTTTGAACTCCACCTTTTAAAACAAGCTGGTCAGTTAAATGTACGCTATTGAATGCCATGTCTCTCAATGAAAGTACGAAATAACAATCATTTGATAAGTATGTTCGAGAGTATCTAGTCTAGTACTTACAAAACAGTCACAAGATCGCAAAGTAGGCGAGTATATTTTCAAGTTTTGTATTTATACAAACCGTAGACGTCGTTTCACCTTTTGTGGTCGATAATTCTGTGGTAGCTTTTTTCTCTTCTTTAAACATTATCATATTTCCTTAAACAGCTTTAATATAGATATTAGCAAAGCATAGTCTGAAGTTTAAGCGTTTAGAATTTAGTGCACAAGTGCTGTTTTCGCTTTTCATTTAGACATATATCAGCTTGTGCAAGTTGATCAGTTTGTTCAGTGCATAGTGAGTTCACACTGTGAAATACCAAAGTCAGGTTGCCGCCTAAATTGCGCCAAAGAGTTAGAGTTACAGAAATTTGCTTGTTTAGTAACCATTGCCATGGTGACAGTCTAAAAAAGTTGGAGAGCCATTTATTCATGACTGCACGATTTAAAAAGTTTAATGGAGTGTTTTGACTGTAGGTTGTGAAAGCCGAATTGTATGCAGTTGACATTTCGCGTTCTGCACAATGTTGCAATAAAACTTGCAATTAAGTTCGACAGCGTAAATCATATCCAGCGTTGCGCTTAAAAGCAGTTTTTGCAAAGTTAGATTTCGCATTAGGTCTCATGTCTCATGTATGTGTAGATTTTACCACCCTTTACTTACAATATACATAGAAAATTAGCTTTTGAAATTACATTACGTAAGCATATGATATAGTTGCAGTATTTTTATATTTTTGCTTTATTGATGTAATTTTGTTTGCTTTATAGCGGTCATGATAGCTTACGACGTACTGCGGTACTGCGTTATAATATTTTCCGAATACTAGGCTATAGTTGCACAAAGTTTTTGTCTTGACAAAGTGCATGGAATTTGTCATTTCCAGACGTATTTTTGTTTGCAGTCAGGTCACAAGATATTCTGCAAGATTGCAACTTCCTTACCTGTTAACTATGACATCTAAATCTAATTACCTAAAAGTGATACGTGTTTGTATCGTTTTAGCCAAGGTCTTTTATGACAAAATACTAATGTTATCCTTATTGTTTTCCCAGAAATGGATGCCAAAAGTTCAGCTGAAAATAAAGGTAAACGTGATAACAACTCTGAATCAACTGAAGTTCCACATGCACCGTTTGTCAAGACACAGTACCCAAAAGTCGTCAATGACGTTACCCGGGTCCCAACGCCGGTTAAAACAATAAAGCTGAACAAGGAAGAAAAGGACAAAATTTCCACGAGTGACCCCTACGTTAAGGCCATTTACCCGTGCCCAAGCTGTAAGCGCCGCTTCCGACGGGAGTCGAACCGGCGAAAGCATGCTCACGTGAAGCACGGAATTGTACATTTGCCTAAAATGGCTGAAAAGAAAATGGATACATGGAGAGACTCAATAGATGACAGCTCCTCCACGGGATCTTCAAGTCCCGACATTAGGATCTTATCACCTTTCCAGCTATCTCACAAATCGAACGAAAGCAAACCAGCGTCGTCCATTGCAACCCCTGTGCAGGCTGCGGAGGTACTAAACAAACAAAGACTAAACAAAGAAGAAGAGCTGGCCATGGATCTCTCTCCATCAGATAGGTGGAGGAGTGAACGTTATGATGAAGGTCCCAGCTTCCTACCTCTACCCAAAGTGGTCAATGCTAAAGAAACAATATACTCCGATGAACCTCTGGATTTGAGCAAGAAATCGACCCTTTTGCCGCACAACGTTGCCAGACTCGTCAATAATGATAACGAAGACCATACACAACATCCTGCCCAGCCCAAGCTACCCCCAAGTTCTTTGGAAGTAAATTGCAGAACAATAAATTACGAAAAATTTCCGGCATACTCCCCTGAATTATTTCTTCCTCTTCCTTCTCATTTTTACGCCAACCAAAGCGGGCTTGTCACTTTCTCACCAATGCCATCATTAGTGAGCCCTTTTGTGCCCTATCGTCAACAATTTGGATCTTCTGTCGCCCAGTCGTCGCCATTTGTTTATCGTATGTGAATTGAATTTTCAATGGTTTTTTTGTGATGTGTTGCTTTGTAAATCAATGAACCGGTTGTAAAATTGACAATGTGAAGTCATGTGAGTTTTTCCTTATTTTGATGTCCAATACAAGAAGTGAGAAACTGTTTGTTGAATGGTTTAAAACCTTGTATGAGATCTCTTATGTTACGCAACTTCTACCTTAGCAACTTCTATCTTGCACGTTCCGCTCAGTAGACCAAAGGACCCCAAAGCGGAATACAGTTAAACAATTAAAGGTTACTAAATTTTTTTTAGAGATTCCGCCTGGTTTTCAACGAACTAATGCTATCCTATCCCACTTTTTATCCATCACATAACAACATCACATAAAAGGCTTAAACGGAAGCGTCATATAGACTATTTTGGCCAGTACCGTTCGTATGCCTTTGTTGTAGGCCTATAAGCAAACTTCCTACAACACTGAAACTTGAGAGGTCTCGATAAGTGAGTGTAGGATAATTGGAGTTTTGTTTTCTTGAACTAATTGTCATGCCTTGGAAGTTATAGTAGTGCTGCTGTCGCATTTCATAACAAGAGTCATATAAAGCCTACTATTTTGTAACGAAATAGATTCTCCCAAAGAAGAGAAGACATGTGGGAGAATCTATATATATACTTAACATAATTTATTGTTGTGATACTTACACACTAAATTATATAACCAGTAACAACTTGCCAAGTTTTCGCTCTCTTAAAAATGTAAGCGCTATAGCCCAAGGCTTTCCGATTACTGTGGAAAATTGTGATAATGTTCAAGATGTCAACAACAGCATTATCTATCTGATTTTGTATGTAAATTAGCCGTTAGAATTGAGCGAAATAGTGTAGGCAGAATCGCATTTCGAAAGTGCGAGGAAAACAAGTTATTTTTAGCAAAGTGCAAACGGAGTGGAACATTTTTTACATTTCTTCCCAAAAGGTGGTAAACAACGATATTTTGCAAATTCGGACTCGCTCCACCATCATGTAGCCTCAAGGGGGTGCTCTTGTCTACAAAACAGTATTTGCCATTATGCAATAGAAGTGGCTTGTCCTGTTAAATTTTTACTTAAAATTGCGAACTTAAACTCTGAATTTAAATATTCTTTTTTTGTTACATTACAAAATTACAATTATAATTAATGGCATGTATGAGTAAGTTTTGTTTACGTTTACTTTTTAGAATAATTTACATTTACGTAATTAGAATTTTTTTAGCATGCTTCTGTATTCGATTTAAACCTGCATACACTTGAAATAAACATGAACTAAGCTCATGACGTAACGTTGAAATCAAACATTAAATAGGTTTTAAGTAATGACACTTCAATCTTTTAAATTATTTTACAAAGTATGCAAACATATGGCATTGGAGTTAATTACAAAACGAAGGTAGATAAAGCTCAAACCATATACGACAAGTTCAAAAATAGGTTTCCTACTTCTAATGCAGCAAAAATACCGCCCTCGCTTAAACCGTAAATTGTGGTAAACAGAAACCCAGGGTTACGCATAGACGTAATTTTCCGCAACACCTGAACCGACAAAACCACAAAATTCCACACTTTATTTGCGCGAAATTTTTGTTTAAACGGGGATTTTGGAACATTTCACAAGTAAACAAAAACTGCTATAGGTAAGGCATTTTTGTAAAACTAAATTTTCGCGTATATATTGACATATTTTGCGCATATCATAAGATCCTACTTTTATACCTTGCAACAAGTTACTATATTAATACGTTTTCATGTTTTAAGTAAGGTACGGTAATTGATAAAACCAGGAATTTTATGATCCAAATTCTTATTCTACTAATGAATTTATGTTTGTTTCATCTACCGGGTCATCTATTCATTCTTATGGCTACAATGAAATTCAAACTGGCATTAATATGATTGCCAGGGTGGGATAATAGCCATCAAAGCAGACAAAAGATGCTTCGCCACAAGATAAACTTTGAGATCACAAACCTGAAACGCCTTCATCCCACTACTACACTTGCGGTCGCTGCGGTAATCTATCGTGGTTGCCAAAACCTAAGTACTACTTAAAAAAATAAAGTTTAGGGTTTAGTGGGCTAAACCACGAAAATGTGTGCTACAGACCAGAGTGTATGTACCACCTGTTTGTCTTGGTTTGGCACACCGCAAGAGTGTGTTTCGGCTTTGCGGAAAGGGGCCACTACAGGTCTCATAAAAATGAGTGTAACAAGTAATTAAGACATTTTTACTTTTGGAAACAAGCGTCTAAAAAGACGTATACTTATAAATATAAATTGGAAAGATTAGAATAGATGCAAAACTAAGAAATACGTGACTGGATGTTAATTGCTTCGTTGGATTCGAATCAAAATAGATTTATTTTCATCATGAGTGTTATGCACCGAGCTCAATCGACAGCATTAACACGCTTATTTTATCGTCTGCAAATTAGTTGATTTCCGGTGATACACTTAATGTCCGCAAAAGCTGCTTGTCAATCATTTGTTTGCATTCGTGTTTGTTGCTGATGTAAGTTTAGCCGCATTGCTTGCAGTACTTTCACTCTGATAGCATTTATTTTTGTCGATCCCTTATTACAGTGGTTTTCCGCAAGTGAAAATTTTCGCAGTTAGCTAAATGAGATCCCGGAGAATTTATAGAATTAGACGTAATATTTCTATTGTCGTTCTAAAAACAGTTATCAGCTTGAAGTAATTATCCTAAACTTTTAAATTGAAAATAGAACTCAGGTATGTGCCGATACTGCCTGAGACCAAGTGTGAGAAATCGAGATCGGTTTAAAAAAAACATTGCCGTTAGATACATATCGAGCATGTTGACTATACCTAATCTTAGTAAATGTTTATTCTGCTTGTAATTCGTTTTATTGAGCTTTATACATGAAATAGCACCAGGCAAAATAACTAGGTGAAACTGTTTGTTACAGAAGGCAATATTGTAAAAAGGTATGTTTGTCCTTTAGAAATATACAATTTTTATACAAAGCAACTGGACTATAGTTTAATCAGCTTTTCGAGCATTTGCATTGAAGACAGTGCGTATTTTTGTAATTGACACATTGCCTACGTCAAGAGCCATTAGCTGAGGGGATTATCTTTATTGCGTATTTTTAGATAATATCACAAAGATTGCTTGCCACTGCCTTACTCATACGGAAATGATTGATAGAACAAGCTTTCGTTTGCCATTTTGTTCACCCTTTCACGGCGACCATGGATTTATGAAAACAACAAAGACTTTGTATCCTTACAACACATCAGCGGTTAGGAACGTGTCTGAGGTTTTGGAAACAACCTCGATTTCTTCGAGTCCTATTACCGTTTGGGAGGCGCTGCCCACAGCTTGTCGTACCGTGACTGCGATCCTTGGAATTGTTTTTGGCCTACTTCTCCTAATCAGTATTGTCTCGAATTTTATGACGGCAGCTTCGGCGTGCGCCTCCAAGGCCAAAAAATCCGCAACAAGGGATGACGCACAAGCACAACGTAAGCTTCTGAAATTCATGGATTCTATCTGGGTGAGTCAATAACGATGACATGCAGAAAGTTTGTGTTATTTTAAGATAAAATTGAACTAAACTGAACTTCGATGTAATTAAAAGCCATGCTATATTCATGATATATTATACATTATGTATTTAAAGTAATGTCTCGTGATTTCAGATATCGTTATTTTAGCCACAAAAATGTCACGGTGAAGTAATTTCTGAAGAGTTTACAATTTTAATTTTTTAGATTCAAAGTATGTTTCGAACTTCCATGGCATTTTCGGGGATTTTTGCTGGTGGCTTGCTGTTGCCATTTTCTGGAATAACAATTTACAATCTTTTGTCATCCTCCGCCTTCTCTGAAAACGTACGTCACCAACGTCAGCAGCTAGCAGAATTTGAAAAGATCTCGTGTGCTTTTTTCCACCTTACTTTGTCAGCTTGTATTTTCTCAATGCTTGGAGCAGTCGGTGACAGATTCTACATAATGTATGATTTAAATCCTTTTGTTTATCTTGAAAAGAATAGTAAACCAGTTGCAATCTCTTCAACTCCCACCAAACCAGGCTGTAAAAGATCATTGTCAGCGATTACGTCTTTACATGGCAGAAAAACATCACTTTACCAAAAACTAGCCGTCATTTATCTCGTAATAGTTTGGTGTGCTAGTGTAGCCCTGGCGATCTTGAGTGTCACCTACGGCGACATAAAATTTCTTCTCTTTGGGGAGGAACTGAAGAATAATGAAACGCCTATTGCTTCCCGAGCTGCCTTCGTAACAGTTTCAGGGAATTACTTCATGGAAGTTATGTTGATATATCTTGCGTTTGTTTTCATTCCTCTTCTGTGTCTTATACTTCTGACTGCTATTGTAGTGGCGATCTCCTTTAAGCTACAGTCAACCACCGAGGGTTTGGATTACTACGAGGAGGCAAGAATGCGAAGTTTCTCGTTACGAACGCAAAGAAAATTGTTACAGCCGTGTTTGATGGGCATTTCCCCACAGAGTACTGCTAAGAAAGAGAGCAGAATCAAACCAAAAAATGGCCCGGACGCTACTTTCTCTCACAAGGCCGAGCACTCCCAGCAGGTAACTTCAAACTGCCAAGAATCTGATGTAAACGGAGTTGCCACCGACTGTATCCAAGACGAAGGTGACGGGAACAATATTCCTCTTACAGATCTTAAAGTTCCTCTGCCGCCGGACTGGATAAGATTTTCTTCACTAAAACGAACATACACTTGTAACTCAACGGTCCAAGTTGACGATCTGGCTGCTACTCCACTAACTGTACCAATCGACAGTTCCCGCGCATTCTTTGGCGAATTAGCCGAAACCAGAGCAACCTTAATTACCTGCGCATTTGTAACGCTGATGTTACTACCACTCTGCTCACTTTTGGCCATCGATGTATTTGATGTGGAAACGGAGACATTTGGGCAGGAGATTGACGATTTAAATTCGACGTCGGAATATCTTCTTTCATCTCACACTGCAGTAAACCTTGCCTATGTATTCGCGGCACTTTTCATCCTCGGTGGAACCGCGCCGTTCTTTGTTCTCTATTACACGTCGCCAACATTTCGACGAGGAACGAAACAGATTCTGGGTATCAGAATCAGATTCGTGGAGAATTCAACTTCAAAATTCGATCGCAGAAGTCTGCATACAAGCGAAAATATTGACGATACATCTGTTGTGATGAAGAGGGCTTCAAGTGTACCCGATGTTCAACAACGGAGCCAAAAGCGTTCGTCGATGCAAAGAGAAAGGAGCCGTCGTGTAGTCCGGCGTTCCAGATCATTCACAATTGGCCGTTGGCAGCCTCAGCCTCCACCACCAAGTAGCACTCTTGATCAAAATAAGGACATCGATGCTCGCTATGCGATGGACACAGACGAATAGTTGTGAAATGTTTAGGTATTCAGTTTGTAGCCGACAGTGATGTACTTGAACCGTCTAAATAGTGTAGATAAACAAAACCTTTGGTGTAGATTTCCTGAAAGTTAGTCAGAAATATATTGGCCCCTGAATGTTTATATTATCAAGTTGTTTATTTTGAGAATGTGTGTAAACAATTATCGCTAGCTTAATATGATTTCCTATACCACTGGTTCTTAACCTGGAGATACGAAGCATCAAGCCATGTTTACGAAATATGGTGTCAAACTCAATGCTGTATATTGTGTTTTCGCATATATTTAAACTTGTTATTATCATGAAAATCGTCGAATAAGTTTGTTTTATTCCCAAGTTTTTTGTAAAAACCAAAAGTAAAATCTCAACTGTTATGGTCCAGCTAGTTAGGTAACGAAAGTTATGTAAGTAGCAAGGGAAAATATAGTTAAAGCAGAAAGTTGGTTTGTTTAGAGAATTTTCGAATTTTAAGTTGGAAAATGATTTTTCTGGTGTTTTCTAAGATTCGATGGTGGATTGTTTCTTAGCTATTTAATAAAAATTTGAAATATAAACTTTAGCTTATACTTGCTTCTGTTTCTTGTTTAATAGACGCCATTAACACCAGAATGATTTACATGTACACTCCACAGGTTAAAGTATATAACGCTCACGTTCTAAAGTAAAAAGATGTTTAGCGCCTCTGCACATTCCTTTAATTTTTTCCAACGTTTGCTTGAAAATAATAGAAATATAGGTTTTTGTAAAATAAAGTTTTATAAACTATAACGACGTCTGTTATAAGAAGGGAACACGATGAAAAAGAAGCCATTTTGAAATACTTTCTAACTTCAGAACAGAAATAACTTTAGATTATTGGAAAAATTTCTGCGGTCCAGCACGAAGGCCTTGTGTTTGAATCCTACCCAGATGTTATCCAAACATCAAAGGGCATTGTAGTAAAAGAAGCTTGGATGAGCTTAGTGTTGGCGTACAAGTGTGACATCTAGCGGATACGCAGAGTTCTATCAACCCAAGAATGGAATTGCAAAACACACTGTGAGTTGATATACCGCACATCTCGGCGAGGAATCGAACCCGAAATTTTTGTTGTGCTTCCGAGTACTATTACAGTAATTAGATGTCACCTAAAGCATGAGAACTCCAGAAATCTACGTTGGGCATCTGGATGTTGTACTAAGAGTTTATAAAATACAAAATACCAAAACACACAAGTTTTTAACAACTTCTAAAACACGTTTTTGCGCTCTCGTTAAGGTGAAGACAATAGTACATGGTTTGAAACGTTTCTGACCTTTTTTCTGACTAAATTTATATCCAACCAAACCGGTTACTTTCAGTTGTTAAGATGTAACTGAACTTCAAACATTTTCGTAATTTTTTTCCTTTCTTTGCAGCCCAGCAAACTGCTGACGCTTACTACATTAAACTTAATAAAACGCTCTTTAAACATTCCGCATAAAAGTAGACAGAAAACAATTACTCAAATGCATGTACAAATGCTGGTATTTTACTGTAATTCTTCTCTTTGTTCCGCAGTTGTCTTAAGTAATTTCGTATAAAACGTTAAAAACACCACAAAATCATCGAAGGCGTTACAGTAGAATTGTTCTTAAAACAGAGCTTGCAATTAAATGCGCCGACTTTGCGTAAATTTATCTAAAACGCCGATTACAAAAATTATTTTTGCAAAAAATGTTTAGTCACTGTCACTGTCAAGAGGATGAAAGATTGCTTAAAGAAGCATATAGCTACAGACAGCATCAAACCAACTCAGCGCGTGTATTGACTCTAAAGATTTTCCAATGGGAGAGTTTTTAACAAAACTGTTGCGTAAGGAAACAATCAAACTAAACTTTTATTCTTTAAAAACAAATGTCATATTAATGATAACTAATTGATTACATCATTTGATATAGAATATGTCGATTAGTTTTTCAAAAGCAGTGGAATATCTTCATTCCAAAGTTTGTACTTTTTGGAGTCGAAAAGCTTATTTTTGCTTTCTAATATTTGTGCTCCAGGTTGGAGACGACGATGCGTGTCTTCCGTGAAATCCCGCCATTGGCAAGGAACTTGCTTGCCTTTGTTTGGATCTCTGCAACAACAGACATTTTAGAGATTGCAACGTTTACTTTAATTGTAACTATAAATTAACTCTATGTGTATAAATTCAATTGTATCGCTGAGAACTCGGAGAAAATTAATTGGAGTATAAACCCTAACCACAGAAAATATTTGATTTCGTTGAAAGAAAATATCTCACCCTGTAGAGGCAAAGTTGCAGAGATAAGTCATCCAGATCCTGCTAAATTCTTCTTCATCCTCGGCAAACTTTACATCTTGCTCAAATTTGCCGTTCATCATTGGAAAGCCGAAGGTGAAAACGATGTCGTCACCATGATCGCACTCGCATTGATCGGATTTTTGCAGGAGTCCACCAGAGTAGTCTTGATCGTGGTAGAGCCTCAGTTTGTAGTTCATTTCATAAAAATAGACGGGGCGATTGTTTTCTGTTGAGAAAACAGCCAGACTTAGTTCCTGAGCCGCACTAATGACGTAAACTGGATAACTTGTAGAAAACGTCAAAGCGTTTTAACTCCCTCTACCATAAAGCCAATACTTTTTAGTAATAAAGCCAGCTTCGTTATGGAGAAGACGAAGTAGCAATCGGCCAGCATATCTGCTGCTACTTTCTGCCATTTTGACGGTTCATCATTTGAATAATCTGCCGCATAAACTTCCTTTAGCTTTTTGTATAATTCGTCCTTCTTGTCGTCCTACAAGATGTTTCATATGGATCTTAGACACATTTTCGTTTTTTAAAGAGCAAAATCACATATTGTAATTCGCAACTAATGAATACAAATATTGCAAAAGTTTGCTACAAATTTTTGATACAGAAATAAAGAACAGCAATAAAATTAACTTAATTAATGGTACATCAAAACTTTGAGAGTGCTCTCAAAAAAAAGAAGAAAAAAGCTATACCCAAAACCAACAAGTACAGCGTTATCTCATACAATACCTTGTCACCAGCGAAAATTGCGATCCTTGGTTTGGCAAATTGGTCGAACTCTTCTTCCGAGAAATTTGGCTGCAATCCTATCATAAAAAGACCAGCGTATTCTGTGCTGTTGATTCCAATGATGGACGGTACTTGGGCAACGTTTCCTTGTTCGAAAAGATCATCCGTCATTTCGGTAAGAAATTTACCATCTATTGTTGTGTAGTAAGCTTCAGCATACTCCTTTTAAAAGCAGTTAAAGCTTTAAACGTCACTATTTTATGACATAAACATAGTTTTTGTCATGATAAAAGTTTTGAATTCGACAGAAAACGAAGTACCATTCCAACAGTTTTAATTGCTTCCACAATTTCGTTAACCGGAAGTGCTTTAAGCTTCGGCATATAAATTTTTGGGTCTCTTTCCTCAATCTTGAGCTCATTAAGAAACTTTTCAGTAATTCTTTCATAACTCTTTTTCACTGCCGCTGTATTTGAAAATATTTGCTTTTCTTTAGATGTGAATTTAATCATTATATAAATCGTGGGACAATCTATATTGGATAACAATGACATTAAGATCTTAAAATCTTCTCAATTTTTACAAAGTGATTGTAGCCTGTATACCAACCTCCAAGGCATGCGCCACTGTGCTGTATGGTCTTATGAAATAAACCTCTTGAAAGTGGTGATGCCAAGTGTAGGCCTACGTTACCCGCTCCCCCACTCTGCCCGAACAGAGTAACGTTGTCAGGGTTTCCACCAAAATTTCTGATATTATCGCGCGTCCACCTGTAAAATGTTTAGGCTTAAAAATATAAAGTAGTTCAAATGAAATAAATTTTACCTGGTAAAAACACGAAAAGAAGTATTCTTACTCCAAGGCGGCTACTTGATCTAGTAGGCCCACATTTCCAGGATAATCTGATTCAATGCCCGCGGTAAAAAAACCGAATACGTTAAGACGATATCCTACCGTAACCAGAACCACATCGTTTAAACCACATAAGACCTGACCATCGTATCCAGCGATAGAATGCATTTGATTGGCACCGCCGTGAAACCATACCAAAACCTGGTAAATTTTTTTTAAACTGATTCTCGTGGAGATAAGGTTAGTGATGCTATATAGGTCCGCGAGTTTTAAATGAAGGCATACAAGGCGATATAGACAAAGGGTATAGAGAAGGCAAAGTTGATTGACGCAATGACGCAAACATGAAAAACGAAGTAATACAGATTTAAATGTTTGAGAATTTTATGAATATGAAATGAACGACATTACCAAATAACGTTGCGTGTGGCTAGAACTGACGCTTGACTTACCGGCATGTTTGCCGCTTTGCTTGGGCTCGAAGTAAAGATATTAAGGTACAAGCAGTCTTCATCTATTTTTGTCAAATCATCATCAAACGGGTTTGCTATGGGAAAGTATTGCCATACAGATCGAAACGCTTCTGTATCCTGCATCGCAGCAGGAGGAAGCTTGGAGCAGGAGAGCACGCCGTCCCAAGACTCACATCTGTAAAACAATAGACGAGATCAGTTAAGTTGCTTGTCTGTAAGTTCTTGTTTGCTGACATAAACTTACTTTTGTGGTGGTTCGAATCTCAACTGGCCAACTGGTGGTTTCGCGAATGGAACACCAGCGTAGTTGTATACCTGCTTCGCTTCACTGGCTTTTGCCTTCAAGCAAACTCGACCTATTAACTTTCCGCAGTTGGTGTTAACTACAGGACATTCATCGGACATTTCTAAACTTGTAAGTTGCCTTATTTTGATAACTGCAGGTTTAACTGAATAAATAAACCAAAAGTATAAGGTGTTAAATGTTCCAGAAATTTGTTAGCTTTTCTGGATTTTAACTAATTGCAGATTCAAAGATGAAATTAAAATATAGCTATGTAATACTCTGGACATTTAAGTCAAAGCAACCTGCTAAGAGTTGTATTTTAAATGAACTTCCACCACTTTAGCTGCTAAGCAATCACTATTGTTCGTATAGTCAGCTCAACTGCTATTTATACACAAAAATTACCATTGCTCTCTGGCTGACAAAGCAAATATTTGCTTCCCGGCATCACAAAGTACACTATCGATCATTTATTAGGTATAGGGGCTGATGTTAGATGACAGACCATATTTGGTTGTAATTTGGGCCGTATAAACTAGATCCAATCCCTTCCTGAAAATAATCCGCTTGCATAAAGCACCCTACAAAGTGTAAGCAGAAAATTGAGCATTATAGCTACCTACCTTAATAAGTCAATCTTTACACGATCTATAACATACCAAACTACAGCAATAGCCCCGCACACCCATGTGTACAGGTGTAAAGGTTATGATTTTAGAAACTATAACAAAGCTTGCCAAAATAAAAAAAGAACTGGTAGAGTTCTTAAGTAACCTTGCAGTTGGAAACACACTAAGCAATTGGTCTCCAGTGGTCGTGAATTAGGAAAATTTGTTGACATACTGGCACCATGAAATAGAGACTTTTTGCGTTTTTCAGTTTTAGTTGAGGCTAAAAATTTTGTTTTATGATAACCTGTTTGATTTGGACAAAACTAATCGTTAAATATTAGGAGAAAAAAAATGATATAAAAGTTATGCATTAAATCTCAAAAGTGTTATTAGTAAATTTGGGGTGTATCAAGGATAAGACTTTTCCATCGCTAAGTGACACCAAAAGTGGGAGGGTGTTATAAGATTCCAAAACGTTTTATCCTTTTTCGATTTTAAATGCCTGCAGTTGCAAAAGTTTAAACGTACAGTAGCTGTATAAATTTCTCTTAATCTAAAACATGTTCAAAGAAATCGGCTAAGGAGTATTTCAAATTGGAATACAACTCTTGGCGATAGTTATTAAACACTTGCTATTGTTCATAGTCAGTCCAGTCGCTATGCAAAGGTTACCTTTTTTGTTTAGCAGGCGTGGCAAATATTTATTACCTTCACCGCAAGTCACCCTATTCAGGATTTATTATCGGCAGAGGTGGTGTAAAAACGCACACCATATTCGGTCGACGCAGGATTGTGGACCATATTCGGTTGTAATACGCCAATATGGGGCAGCGTTATCTGAAGCAATTCTCCGAAAATAATTTATTTGCATAAAGCGTTCCCGTGTAAGCAACAAGTCGAACAAAGTCACTTGAGTTAAATCCCAACACGATCTACCGTACAATGACCAAATACAGCAATAACCACGCGCATATATAACACGAGCTGCAAACAATGTAATCACGTTCAAACGATAGACCTTTCAAATACACTTATATTATGCACCTAATAAAACATTTACAATGATACGAAACCTTAATGATTACTTTAACCCACTTCTTAAAAGTCATGGTTTTATAACTAACTATGTCCAAGTTTAGCAAAGTTATAAAAAAAACTTTACATGGTTCTTCAGTAAACATGCATCAAACAAGAAATGCACCAAGCGATTGGCTCCTAGTGGCCGAAACATGGGGAAACTACAAACACTTTAAATAGCACGCGGTACAATGACATCATGAGAAACATGTCAGCGAATTACGTCATGGAGCAACAATAACGAATCACAGTGAAACACTGATGGACCGATAACAAATGAAAGAATACTGGAATGGAAATGGCAAGACATATGGATTCATATATTTTACATTAGCGGTAGGTGTCCTACCTACTGTAGTGAAAACAACTATTATCTTTTTGTGCGTGCG
This sequence comes from Clavelina lepadiformis, assembly GCF_947623445.1. Lineage (NCBI taxonomy): Eukaryota > Metazoa > Chordata > Ascidiacea > Aplousobranchia > Clavelinidae > Clavelina > Clavelina lepadiformis. The sequence continues at coordinate 5,239,718 of NC_135241.1, read as the reverse complement.
CGTGTGTAGCGTCCAAAGTTGTACCGTATGAGCGATAATAAACCCAGACAAAAATACAACACTTAAAAAGGTCTTGTGAAACATAGCATAAAAGTTAATATAAGAAACATTTTCGTAAATCAAATAATTGACACGAAACCAGAAATAGAAATGTGTGGACATAGCACAATAACTCGGTCGATAAATAAACACACAAAACACAGTTTTTTACAAAATTAAAGGTAAGTCTGAAAATCAACTGCTTACAATGTATCCATGATAATAGACGTATTAAGCACCAGCGCAATAAACTCGATTAATCGCGGGAAAAACCTTACACAGTATGTAAACAAATGATGTTACGATAATGAGTTAAAAAAATCATAAAACTTGAGATGAAGCTAATAGGTTAAAATTGACAACTTATAAAGTTAAGAGAATAAACAATTAACTTATTTAGTAATTTTACTATGATGAAAATAAACTGATTAAACACAAATATAACGTCTGGACTGCCATTTCTATTAGTTATTACTTTTGACTGCAGCAAAGCTAAATTGCATATAGTATGAAAACGGTCTTTCGATGTAAAACCCTCATTTAAACAGTGGTATTTTTCGCAAATATGAACCATTTTATACCATTTGTTTATATTTGAAGTAATTTTATCAAAATGGTCAAACCTGCGTAAAAACGATGTTAATCGCACAGTAAGTAAACGTTATTAACGCCACATGTACAGATAATATTATGCCAAAAAGCTGCTTTCTAATATGACGCATGACAAGACTAAAAAGAAACCGATTTGCACAAATCTCGTATTATCTTTTATTCTTCGGTTCATTGCTTCCCAGTTTCTTGAACAATTTCTTGCCCTTCGAAAAAATTCCTTTCTTTTTGCTCTGTAAGACATGACAAAAACATCTATCAACAAAAAATGATACAAGATATGGGACTGCCACTATCAATCCTATGTTATCTACTCCAAAATAAAAATAACAATTAACCCTATTTAATTATGATAATTACAGTACTATTTTACTAATAGTAATAACAATAAAAAACACCGTTAGTTAATGATAATTTCCAACGTCGATTCAATAACCTGATTTGCAATTCTTACAGCAGTAGTGTTAATTTCATACAGTTAAAACCATATTTTACATTGTTTAGGTTATTTTAAAGGCATTGAAATATATCTCACCGAATCAGTCTTTGAACTCGTACTACTACTGGTGGAAGCGACGCTGGAAGGTTCAGCAGCAGATCTACGAAGTGGAGATTCGTCCGTCTTCGGACTCGCAGTTATCGAAGTGTCTGTCATCGTGGTGGCCGAAACCTTGTGCGTGACAACTCCAGTCGATTTCATCAAGCGCTTCAAGTCGTCCGCCTGCTCGTTCGTGACTTCTTCGAGAAAGTTCGATGGTACAAGGCCGAAGTGCTCGTCGAGCTCACCCTGTTATGCGAGCAATGTATTACAACAGAGCAGTTAACATGCTAAAACAAATTACGCAAGTAATCGGTCATAATACAGCAAGCAGAAAAATCGATTAACTGCCAAGAGTAGACCAAACAATTGATTTGCAGAAAGAATGGTCTTTATTCGTAAAGCGGAGTAAACCATGTCCAGAAAATGTATAAAACGTGATAAAGCCTTAAGACAAACCGTGGTTGATTAGTGGAAAGTGGTTGATTAGCAACGATGGAAAAATAATAATTAGTTATAACCGCTTCCTATGTGTACGTACACATCGTTTGTTGCAATATACATAATACACCAAATCGCTACGGACGCTTACCCTGAAGAATCCATCCTCATCCATGGAACCGTAAACTTTGATGAAGTCTCCCCGTGAAAATGACAATTCAATCTCCGCATCAATGTTTGGGGAGGACTCTTTAGGATCGTAGTCATAGAGCGCAACATAGAGCAAGGGTTGCTGGTCGTACTTGTCAGGCGGGGAAGGATTTTCTACTTGGGAACAAATTAAGTATGAAGGAGGAATCGATAAATGGATATGATCGATACACTGACTCAGATACTTTGAAGACGTAACTAACAGTGTGCATATCTTATTTTCAGTTCCAAGGTTTAAAACTGTATGTACTTGAATACCCCACAAACACGTGAATTCGTTAACCACGTCTGTAAAATTTATCAATTAAAAACATGTCCCTGTCTTTTAATAAAAACTTTAAGTAAACATTTCATTAACTCACGCGGTTCGTCGTGGTCGGAAAGCTGCTCAGATATATTTGTGCTGACCACGTTATCGCTGAATGGATCTGACTCGATACGGCCTCTTCGAAAGAGATCCTCCAACATACTGTAATCGTCAACCTTGGGGAAAAAGGCAAACTTTGGTAAAAGAAAGAATAAAGCAATACTTTAACAAAATCATCATTAAATAACAGTGCAGCGTGAAAAAGGAGCAAAATATAACCATACAATATAGTTAGTTGCAACAATTGGATAACGTTAAAGTCATTAATAATTGCCAAGACAAATTAAATGAAACCGAACACCTATGAAATACCAGAATCGAATTCGATCGATTTTTTACAAGTTGGACTGAGATGCATTTACCTCAACAAGCGATATCATATTGCAAGGAACGTAGCCCCTATTTCCATGATGGGTTTCACCGAGGTAAAAACCATCGCTATCTTTGTCGCCGTAGATCTAAAACACGATAGTCATGGCTTGAAGAAACCGGATTATTCACATTATTGACATGACATTCTTTGACGGCCATGAATTTTAGACCGTAGAAAATAGAACATTTGGACAACGGTAACGATAACTAATGTTTTTATTGAAAGAAGATGTTTATATTTTTTACATTACAGAGCAATACTAGATTAACTAAAACACTAAAATATGGATATTATTTTCGGTTGAATACGTGCGAGTGGTACCTTAAGAAACTGTCCTTCCTGGAACGTTAATTCTTCTTCGAAAGATTCGATATTAGGGGACATGGAGGAAGGTTCGTAGTTAAACAAAGCAACGTACAAACTGACACGAGAATCATCAACATTTTCCAACTAGAAAATCAAAAGCTCTTTCAAACCAATTCTGAAAATGGTAACCTTTTACCGTTTATCATAATTTTAACAAAATTACAAAATACGTTTGATAACACTGTGCTGCGTTTGAAAATTTTTTTTCATAGGTCAAAGATGTTTTAACTGTTTCTGAATCGATTTTTTGTGCTGAGCTCAAAAATGCAACTAGTTTTTTTCAATCAGGTCAAGTTTTTTTTCTATCACATATTTAATTATGCTAGCTTTGGTCATTATTGTGCACAAAGAAACTAATTTCTGGGGTAGCTTAATTGGTCATGCATGTTGTCAATTTTCGCAAGATGGTATTTTTAATTGAATGTAAGGTTTTTGCAATGACAGCCATTTTAAATACTAAAAAATATAATGACACAGTTGAAATAAAAGCACTTACAACTAACCAAGAAAGCTTCCTAACACATAATTTTGTTCAACGGCGCTCAACCTAAAAGTAGAAGTTAATATGTTACACTATAGACACGTAAACACTTCACATCAAAAATGTGTTTTAAATGTGAAATACTTGCCAACATCAATGTGTGAAATAAAAACGAAGTGTTCAAAATAGCTTAAAACAGAAAGCGTTGTGCGGCACATGATGATATTACGACGTTAAATGCAATAACAATATAAATACAAATGATTTATGCTGACAAAAAGTGTCGCTTCAAAGGGATTGAAAACTTTCAAGCAGCTCTTTAACCTGTGCTTCATAATCAGGGCTTCTATGCTTTCCAAGGAAGTTTGAAATTACTGCTCGAAATCCTGTCCATGCTCTTTTTTCTACTGCACTCATGTGTGCAGTAAAACCTTCGTCTTTCATCAGCTCACGGACCTGTGGTCCATCAAAGACTCCTGCTCGTAGCTTTGCTTCAGAGATACGGGGAAATTTCATTTCTAAGAACTTGAAGGTTGGGCCATCTTTATCAAGTGCTTTGGTATAGTTTTTCATGAGACCAAGTTTAATGTGGAGAGGTGGCAAAAGAATATTTTGTGGATCAACTAAGTAAGCAAATTTGACATTTTTAAAACCAGGTGTAAAACTTGTTCTGAGTGGCCAGTTAATTTGTGTGTAGTGGCGATCATCATCCCTCGAGTCCCACAGACACAAAAAACATGGATGTTTAGTGTAACCGGTCTGTAACCCAAGAAGTATTGAAATCATTTTTAAGTCACCACATATTTTCCATTTGTGTTGGCTATACTGAAGAGATTTCAAAAGGAATTTCATGTCTTCATAGCATTCAGTGAGCTTCACTGAATGTCCAACAGGAACAGAACCAATCTTATTGCCATTGTGTAGTAATACTACCTTCAAACTCTTTACAGATGAGTCCAAAAACAATCGCCATTCTGCCGAACTGTAGACTATGCCCAAAGCTGATATTAATCCTGAAACATCTTGACAGTATACTAGGGAATGGTCTTGGTCATAATTGAAATATTTTCTAAACTCTTTATCTCTATACCGATACCAGAAATATGTGGTGCATGGAGCTAGCAAGTTGTTCTCACGTAGTCGTGATCCTAGGAGCTGAGCGGATTCTTTGGTGAGATTTAAATCTCGTTTTAGGTCATTCAGCTCAAGCTGTGTAAGAGGCTTCGGTTGGCTTGTACTTTGCTCTGCATCCCATGTGTCTTGTTCACTTGCTTTGCTCTCTGCAGATGAAGAACAGTCCATTTCACTTATTTCTCCAGGTGGTTCTGGAACAGGAATACCAGGGCCATGTGGTACTGGTTTCATGGCTGAAGGAACATCAGGGTACTTCACATGTTGTTTGTTCTTCCGGTTTATTCCTAAAATGAAAAAGAACACTGTTACTCTTAAATCAAGCAATTAATGAAAATGCCTCCATACAGTGCAAGTATCAACATACCTTGTAAGTTGGTCATGCAAAAAGTAACAATCAGTGACATGGTCTTTTCCTTCTCTCCATACCATAGGAATACCAAAAGGAAGGCTCTTTATTTTCTTTAGGCTCCATAATCTCAAGTTTTCAACGCATGCTCTACAACATATGTGCGGAGCAAATGCCTTGTCCTGATCGCCTAGTTTTACTCCAAAATACGCATAATATGCTTTCTTAACAAACTGCGTGATTTTTTCTTGGCGACTGCGCAGGGTGACCTTGCCACATATGTAACAGAACCTGTCTGGATCATTTTTGCATCTTCTCATTGTACTTTAAAAACAAATCATCTAAACTGCACACTAAACTAGCCTGTAAAAACAAGTTCAGATGTTTAACTTTTTAAGCACCAGGTGCATTCGTTATGTTCTTCTCATTGTGATGTCACTTAAGTTTCATCAAAACTTAATTCAAAAGCTAAATCATTTTCATGACACCACAAATCTCAATCGCAAACGCTGAAAGCTGAAGTTGTCAAAAATTTCAAATGCAATTTGCCAAAAAACTAGACCTGATTGAAGAAAACGGATAACAGTTTTGGATTCAGCATCAAAAAGTACATTAAGAACCGTCAATACTTTAGTAACCTAAAAATTAACGCAGCACAGTGTAATTGTTGAAAAGCCTCCCATGAAGTTGCTCGCATCCAAATTTACATACATCGTTGCCTACCTCCAACATAGATTCCCTTCTACTTCGGTTGCCAGCAGTATGATGCCTAGTGTCGTTTTGTTCATACGTCTTGCCGGCGCTGTCTTTATCTAAAAAAAGCTGTGTTACAAAATGAAACCCACTAAATTCAAAAGCTATCTAGTATACACCAAATAGAGTCTGGAATATACTAAGCTGGTAACCTACGTAGTTGTCATCACTGGATATTCAGATTATGATACAGAAAATTAAAAATTTCCTTAGCAAACTAATTTTAAACCTTAAAAATATTTGGTGTTACAATAAAAACACCTCAAAAATTTTCATCCGCTTATTATCCACTGTCAATAATACACGTAACTTCACTCAACGAAGTCAGGACTCACCCGTAGCATCACTGTACACTGAATGTGAGGAGTTTGATCTTTTATCTTGAGCAATGATCCTATTCCTCAGAGAGCCACGCTTCCTAGAACCACGTGGCTGTGCATTTTGAGCTCTTGCTTGGGTCCAGGAGGATCTTCCTGATACATACTGTTTTCGGCTCAATGATCCGGTGGTGGAGGAGCTGGTTTGTCCTCCGGAAGAAGCGGATTCATCATCTGAATGCGATTTCAATGGAAGATGTTGAGCAGGAGCAGAATTATTGAGAAGGTTAACATCAGATCCTGAAAACTTGGCATTGTTAAGGATGCAGTCAGATTTTGACCTAAGTTTCGCCGGGGGAGCATTTTGGCTGTAAGAATCTCCACTGCCACTTTTGTCAGAAAATGTTGTTTCCCTGCTCTGTCTTAAAGAGCTAACATCAGATTTCTTATTTGTGTTTCGAGTCTGGTGTACAGTTGACGGAGTGTTGGGTGCCGAACTTTTTCTCGAACGAAGAAACTTGCTCAGTTCATCGTCACTGCTGCTATGTTGGGTTATTTCAATTGCAGGCACCAGGCTTTTCAGCTTGGATTTAAAACCGCCACTCATAGCAGCGTTTGATTCCTCTTCCTTTTTTCTTTTGACAGAGCTCCCAGGACTAGCAGGTCTTTTCTCCTTGCTGTTGGACATCTTCAATAGATGAGCAACCATATTCTTATGCAGGTGATGAGGAGCAGAATCGTCCGACATTTGTCCATTTTCACCAATAGTTTTGACCGTGATCTTTATCGACGGTAAGGTGTTCGAGAAAAACGAATTCGACGATAGACTGCTACTGCTGTTGTTTTTCTGATGCTTATAACTGGCATCATTATCAACAACTTTACGAACGTGTTCCGACAGCGATTGCATTGAGATTCGACACTGATCCGATGTCGAGGGTTCAACTGATGCAAAGTTAACAGAATTGACCAAGACGGAGTAACCGGAAACAATGACATCATTTGATGACCCTGAAAATGTAATTACATTTATGTTATTACATTTTAGAGCTTTAGATGGTATATTTAAAACAACTAAGCCTCAAACACTTTGCTATCAGCAGCACAGTCACCCAGGAGTTTCAGGTATTTTTTATCAGCCCAAACTTGTAGTTTTACAATACAAACCTCTTTCATGGATGGTAACAGGCAACCAGGTAACGGTAAGAAATTCCGATGAAATGGCATCTTCTTCCACCGAGACGCTGAGTGGCGGATCAGGGGGGCCAATTACAAGAGTTGAAAATCTTTAACAAAATTTAGTTCGAAATTAACAGTCAGCTCAGGTATAATTATACAATATTTCACACCATTACAATGCAGTTTCACAAGATAACTGGGAAACTTGACTAGGAGTATGATGCTGGTTTCTAAGTTTCGAAGCCTTGCTGAAGATCTTTATTCTACCAGCTTGCTATGTCACGAACCTCAGAGGCGCAGATGTGGTTTCAATATCGTGCTTGGTGCTTCGTGTTTTCAAAACCATCTCGTACAGGGTGTTTGCTTTCAAACCAGTGATTGTGTGCTGATACATGGGGGATGGTACAATTATCTGTCGCTGGAAGTAAGTCAGCCTGAGAAAAACCACAATGTTGTCAAATGGGTTAAAAAAGTGAAGAGCAGTCATTCAACCAGACAACCTTCCCCGCTTAAGCTTTGTCTAAGCAATTCCAAAACGGAATGTATTTTTCTGTTTTAAGGGGGAAAACTTGCCCAAAAAAAGATCCCACCTTCGTTTTCCTTCGTCCTCCAGCTCGCCTATTGATATGCTGTGAACGAAGTTGCTATTGACCGGCTTCCACGCCACTCTAGCGCTTGTAGTTGTAACATGCTCCATACAGAGGCCGCTGATTTGTAGATCTGAACCTTTTGCGCCGTGGTTGATCACGCAATGGCATGGGTCGGAGCGTCCGTACTCAGTGACCGCACAGACATTGATCTGGTAAAGTTTCTGAAATGAAATAAAACTCACTTTTACAAACTGAATGTGTTTTAAATCACAAAAACACATAAAAATAAATCTAAAAACATATCATCAATATGTTTTAAGATCTAATTATTTATATGTTGTAGTTTGTACTACATGTAAAGTACTTTATCGTGGTAGATATTTTCAACAACTGCTTTGCTTTTGCTTCCACTGACGATAGTTGAAAGTTGCCCATCAACTATAACATGATATTCCTCAACTAAATCGTCTTCACCAAGTTGAGGTGCCACCCAGCCTGTTACAGTAAAGTAGTTGGACTTCATAAATACATGGAACTGTCTGGGGTGGGTCAACATAAGTATGCGGTATTCGTCACAAGCATTGATTTGAAAACATTCGTTTTACCGTTTTTGATATTGATTTTTTATCACCTTACGTGTTACAGCAATATGTAACAGATGCAGAGAAGCCAATTAAGTGACCGACCGAATAATTTACTTCATTAATTTTATAGTTAATAGATATATGTTCATTTACCATTTGCAGCATAACATCAATTATTTACTCACCAATAATAAGACTGTGTGAGAGTTTTTTGTCAATTCTCAGCTTCCTTGGGTACGGTAAAATACCCGGGCTTCTGATATCACTACTGGATGTCAACTGATGATCACCAGATCGATTGTGAAGGTTGCTTGCCAGTGACGTGTTGCTGCACATGCTGTGGTTAAGCTCAGAATCAACTGACCTGGATGCAAATATTCTTAGCAAATGATAGGATTCGATCGATGCGAACCCAAGCCCGAATGGGTTGGCCAAATACGGCCAGATTATGAGGCTTGGGCGAACACAAACGCAACCTTCGCGAAAAATGATCATTTAGTTTGGTAGCTCTGCTTACGCAGAGATAACATTACTAGTGTTGTCCACCTACATAATATTCTTGGAAGGCTAAAGTTCTGAAATACGTATTACACATTACAACGAATACGAATATGCAATAATGCAAAAACATTGTGCCAGTACATGAACATAAAAATATGACAATTTTGCAACGTTCTTCAAAGCTTATGGATTTAAGTTTAAATACTTTCAATATTCATTCACAGTTTATTCTCTGCTTTGGCAATTAAAAAACCCGCATAATATACTAAAAAGCATACGATGCATCAAATACCTGTGTTTCGGTCCTGAATGTACTGAACCATCCCGACTGCTCGAACGTCTTCTCTTGCTGTTACCGTAATCGTCGACCATCATTCCACCGTCAACAATGGCATCATATGAGGGAGGAAGGTCGTTTGGAGAATCATCGATGACCTCAAGAAAATTTGAAGGAACAAGACCACGTCGACCGTTCATAAGCTCACCTGAAAACCAGAGCAAATATGTCCAAGAAATATCGACAAAGATTATATTGATGGTTTGACAACACAAACAAAGATGCCAGGGAAAAAGCTAAATTACATTTTGTTATCATAGCTCCTATGAATAATTGAGACCTTGATAGAAGCCATCACCGTCCATGTTCCCGTGGACGTAAACATAATCACCAGCTGTCAGTGGTAGTTCCAACTCTGGGCGCATGTTTGGTCCTTCGAACGGGTTGTATGTATATTTTGCAATGTACACTTTGAGCGCAGAAGTAGTTGTTTTTGTATCGTTTAAAACAATTAGGTTTGCGGCGCTGTGCGGTGAAATCTCTTCCTCAAAATCTTCCGCTTCTGTATCATCCGTTTCTGCAAATAATATTTGTGCGGGGTTAAAAGTAGTGTAAATAAACGGAATGCAATGGTGAAATGTTTCTTGAAGTCAATGCAGTGGTTCTCAAAGTTTTTTTCCGATTCCTCGCTTACCAACCAAAACACTGTCAATTCCTCCCCCCCCAAAAAAATCACAAAAAAAATTTCCAAAATTTTACACTACCTGAATAATGTCCCTGGATGATGTCTTTTGAAGATTTATCTCAGGAATAAAATTCAAAATTGCAAAAGCACACTCTCACAAAATAACCAAACAAATTTACAAACAAATCGTTGCTCATTGTTAGTGAGAACCGTGAGCCTCATGTTGAGAAGTTAATAAAGAAAATCGAGGAGAAAAGCGTGTGAGTTTTGCTCGAAGGTCTCCGCAAATATCGTGTGTTTCTCTTTTTTTCATCACTAGCTTACTAGCTAGTTCTATAAGTACCTTACTAATAATAAAGAGAAAACAATAGCCATTATGAACCAAACAGACACGTTTATAACGTCAGTCACTGCAGTTAAGGAGCTTGTCCTCGCGCACTATTGTAGACATCTAAACAACCTCTTTGAGAGGATTTTTCTGTTACAAATAAAATTTAAAATTTAAAGTTTTTTTCACATACAGTTTTTCCTCCCCAATTCCTCCCTAGAGAAAATTTCCTCCCTGGAATTAAAAATTCCCCCTTTAGTGAGCCAAGTGGCCCGGTTTGAGAAGCACTGAGTCAATGTAAAATACAAACCACTTCATGGCAACTTAAAGCTGTACGACTCAAGGCACTGAAAAGCGGCGGAAATAATAAGCTGTATTTATTTTTACGTATTTGCATTAGGTGAGGCGTACTTAAACTCAACAATTTTAAATGCATTACCTGTCATTAAACACTTCATTTGTATGGTTAAAAACACAATAAATTAATGAAGTAATTTATGCGTCAGACACTGCAATTCATCCTTACCGCTTAAACACCTAGACATGTTAATTTGTACCTGATAAAAACAAACAATGCTATATGAAAAGTGGCATTTAAATAAACTGAAATGACCCTGATACACGCAAGTGCAAGCAACGAAATATCATTAATTATTCTATATCTCTTAATTCAACTGCCAACTATTTGTCAAGCAGCTGTGCAGCATTTAGCTTTTCCTTTTACTGAGATATGCCTCGTGAAGGTATATGCCTATGGTATTCTACCTGACCGCAACAGATGTTTGATACGCAACCACTCTTTTAAGCGAAGCTCTAAAGCAGCGGCGACCAGAACTTCGCAGCGCCACAAGCCACGTGAAGCTCTACAGTCTACACGCTGTATTCTTTATCGGTCCATAAGTTAATTACCTTGCCTATTTAAATGAGTGATTCGCTATGTATTACTGTACTGCAGTTTGAATTCGCAGTTCGCATTTATTCTATGAACTTTAAACCTTAATGATAAAACACAAGGATTAATATCCCAAGAGATCTCAACGACACCACTAATTTGTGAATTACTGAGTGGACAGGCAGATGGCCTACAAAAAAGTCATGAAAAATTTAGAGGAAAGCGGAGCGCATCCAAAAGTACATAACCATCTTTGACAACAACGCGATATTAATGTGCAGTGAACCATTTCTAATCGCCATCTACACAATCTTCACTCATGCCACCACGCCAGAAACCCTAGGGATGATAAATAATAATATTGAGATTATTAACAAATCGTTTTAATAAGCCTAAACACCTATACGAAGGTATAAATATCCGAGTATGAAAGTTGTGGTTATGGTCAACACTATATCTTTTTATTCAGGGTTGAGGTTTTTGAGAGCAGTTGGACAAATGTAAATAAAAAATTATGGAAGCTCCCTACTATTGATAAAGCTCACATAAGTAAGTTTGAAGTTGGCCTCTATTAAATATTATCAAACTTATTTGAACTTCTGCTACACAATACAGTGTCGCGCACCCCCAAACCCTCTAAGGAAATGTGACCAATCCATAATCTCACCAGTGAATACTCATTCTTTTTCAATGATCGATTAAAGGGAAATTAAAATCAATATACATCCCTCAATTCTAGCTCAGAGGCCTGGCAAAAACCTCTGTTAAAATTTAAGCGATAAAGAAAAAACTACAGTAATAGAACAGCAGGCTTATCCAATGACCTAAACTTCAGCGCAAACGCCAGTAACTTCACGTCCTACCTAGACAGTGCATATCGGTTTTGCCAAATACAATTTTACGGAACATCACATGTACTTCTAAATAATGCGATATGAACTGTCAAAAATCAGGACCCGTCAGATTTGCTTGTTAAAAATTGATTTTTCGATTCCATTCGATTGATTTGAGATTGCGCAAATGGAAAAAGGCGAGTTTCAAAATTTTTTACTGCTCTGAGCTCCGTTAAAAATCGATGAACTGACTGATTCGCTGCAAGGTCAGAAGTGTCTACTCTAACTAAAGCGTAATTTATGGTGTATCTGTAAATAACAATCATGGACGCAAAAAATACAAGTGCTTCATCCGTGTTATTGGTTTGAACTTGACCGCGATCAGTATGTCTTTTCTATAATTAACTCTGGGATCATGTGAAAATAAAGATCTCACAACCATACTCACAAACAAATGTATCTATTGAAACAGATTACTAAGGAATATTTAACAATAAAAAAGATTGCAACGAAAAGTAAAAACGTTTTGCAAAAGTAAAAAATCGTGGATTTCCTATTTAAATTTTGAAATTTCTAGTTTGAGTTTGAAAACGGCGATAAAGCAATCTTTCTTTTTTCTCTCAATCCTTTTTTATGTCTATGTCCTCTCGAGAGATTTGTGGGGACAGCAGCTTAACAGTTGTTCTTATTCACGGTTTTATGGCTCATTTACGAATTCAGTTGGGGGAACACCCAACCGCGAACAGGTGATGTAATTCCCGCCACATGCTCCTTGGTCAACTCTTCACCGTTTTCCATAGGCAAGTCAAGTATCAGACTTGTATTACTACAAGTCACTTTAAAGCATTCGGTGAAATGCTCATAACAAAATAGTTGAGAGCTTTCAAAGCGAGAAGTACAAGAGCTCAACGAAGACACATTTACGAATTACAAATATCTTATCTTAAGGCCCAGTATCACTACAGCAGACGGCGAATTACTTCAGCCATTAAAACACATCTGCTGCATATGCATTGCCATCGTGAAAAACCGGCTAAAAGTCGATTGTTGAGGACCCGGGGTCAGCTAAGGTCATTCATAAGGGGTCGGAGTGATAAGAAAATTTGAAACTCATAAATTTCCGTCAATGTAACCGCAAAACAATCAGGTATTATTAACAAAAAATCGATCTCAGGAAGAAAATTCGACAGGATAAAAATCGTACGACACATTAATGAATGCGGCAAACTCTGCTTTATGAGGGAATATTAGGCAGGTTGCAGCTCAGGAGATAACGATAACATAAAAACCTCACTTAAATAATTGTTTTCAAACTCCACAAAACCTTGACTACGATAAGCTTGATTTATTAACTTTCAAGCTAGCACTAACTAAACAATAAACTTGAAACCTCGATAATCACCAAAAAGACAATTTCTATGCATAGACGATGGTATCCGCAGTGAAACGGTCAGTTCTCATTATTCTCTCATGGGAACGTCGCGCAAACATCTCCTCTCTCACGCAGATTGAGGTTTTATGTCGCACTTTACGCCCACCAACCAATAGCCCGTTTAAGAGCGTCAAACGTTGCTTATGATAGTGTTGAATATCTATGGGCGTTACGCGGCTTGTTCTTAGATAATAATATTATAATATATGTGTTAATTTATTTTCTGCTTACATACTATATGTTCCTTATGCATTGCTGCCTATTGCCTTGCTATAATCATGTTTTATATGACATATGGCTTAGCAATAGTGATATTATTTCCTCTTGTCATTTATTTCTATGCGAATATATTTCCAGAGTACGCCACTTAAACTTCTCCACATGCCTTCGTTATCATAGAATATCACAGTAAACCACTGTTTTGCGAATGGAAAATTAATGACGAACCACCTCCGTACAGTTTTCCACAACCCACACAATATTCAAACATATTTGCACTCAGTGTTCTCTATACTCTATACCGAGCCAAAGCACTTCAAGGAATCCGCTTATATGAGTAACAAAGGGTGTAACCCGCTATAGCTTAATATGAAATTCATACAGTTTTGCAGGTGTTCTTATCTGTCTGAAGCTCTTTGCGCAGATGTGAATGACGGTAAGTGCAAGTTTTATTCTGCTTACTACTCATGTCGGTTATCTGAGTGATCTTATTGAAACTCCTTTTCTTTCTATATCTACAGAATGTACGTTTAAAATGTGCGATTTATTGATTACTGACAGGCTATCACCCACCTGGCAAAACTTACTGTAAGGTTTACCATGCCCTAGAGTCTAGACTTTTGTAAAGGTCTATACGCTAAAGTCGTGGTCCCAAGAGAGTTCAATCAAAAATCAATCAAAGGTATCAACATGCTACCTATTCTTAAAATTAAGATCAAAGCAAATAGAAATACCCAGATAATACAAACTCGATTTTTTTTAAATCACAGCGATGTCTAAAACTATGTCATCTTGTCAAATAAATTTATAATTAAGAAAGATCAAACTAGTTTTGCCATTTGCAATTATGTTTCGATTTAAATTCTGTCGTGCATATTATTTGGTTAGCGAATAAATATCTTGACTGGCGAAATTTCTAGCACTCAAGTAAGAGAAAAAAACTTTTAGAACATTTTGCTAATTTCCGTAACTATGGTGGTCATTGAGCTTACTAAAATGATATAAAACTCTGTCATATTTTTAAAAACAAGTCTGGACAAGAATAAAACTGTATTAAGTACCGTACTGTATTTCTGTAACATTAAAACTTCAATATTTTATCAGCCAGCACTATCAAGCCAAAAAATGGCATATCAACACCAATTTACTCCATAACATTACTATTCCACAATTTATAACAGTTCTGGCAAAATTTGGGCTTAATAGAAACACTACACTCAACAGCATTGTTGAAAGACACACCACTAACACACCAGCAGTGTATATGGATTACCCAGATCTTAGGTTAAATCTGATGAAGACTTACCTCTTGAATGTTCAACTCTCTGCCGCCCGCTTAGGACTTCATTGCTGCCAAGATGCTTTGTAGCAATAGGTGGGACATAAGGTCTTCGAGAAGATAGATTTTGCTGATGTAATTTAGAATGAGCGTTTGCATTTTTTGTAGAATCATTATTTGTTGCAAAAGCACTAGGATTGCCAACACTCTTCAAACTTTTTTGCACAACTCCGTTTACGGTGTTAGTGTTTTTGTTATCACCTGAAGACATTTATAGTTGACCATAACATTTTCACAATTAATAACAAATCTGTAATTTTTTTTCTTTGGTTTTTTTAATGGAAACAACAAGAACAACTAAAAACTTTTTTCTCATATTATAAAAATTAATCATAGATTTTCGAGAAATTAAGTTGCCTTGTTGAATAAATTTGTGCATATTGCTCTACAGTATTTATTACTTTGTTTGTCCAAGTTTGTTTCAGCTTCAGAATTTGCTTTAGACATTTCCATCAATGCTGACAGCTGTTTTTTTAAGGTTTTGTTGGTTTCATCCTGGCTATAACATTGCTGTTCTAATTGTGTCACTTTTGCCTGTTGCACCGTTACAAGGTGTAAATTACAGATCCATTAAAGTCAATGACTGTATAATCATTCTCAGTGATTATTTTCGTTATTATTATCATTCACATAAGGATAATTAATAATAATTGATACACACAGCCAAGGAAAAAATGATTCATCCATTAAAAAAACAAGAGAGGAATTAGAAATACCGGTAGTATATGGAAGAGTAATTCAATTACCTGCAAAATCATGAGAGCTTCTTGATAATCGGACACAATGCGTTGGTGAGAATTGGTAAGATTGCTCATCCCTGAGTGATGTGTCTCTACCACCTCTTTGTGGGCAACTTGAAGATTTTGGTATGCTTCATTATTAGTGTACAATTCTCTGACATGAAAAAATTGCTATTAGTTTGTAGTTACAAGTCATTAGTGTACTAATCGTGTTCACTATTAATTCCTACATAAATAAAAACAATTTTGTAGTTATTCATGTGAGGTATATGCAAGCACTTCCAAATGTAACAAATAGAACGCTTCCTAGATTGCATTTAATCATAACAAAAGGAAATATGACATAAATATTTATTATAGGCAGATATCTGTTCATTACTTTATAGTAGTTTCCATTTCAGAAATATTTCCAGCATTTTCTACACACTGTTGCACAGCTTTATCCCTTTCCTGTATTGCCACAGCTAACTGTTCATGAACGGTGCTATATTCTTCTTGTAACTGAAAGCATAAAACAAATGGACTGGTTTAAAATGCGGAAGTAAAGAATTTATACAATGACAAGACAAGGCCTGATGTTAAAACATACTTGTGCATGTGTGTGCTTTAAATCAGTTAACTGGAGACTGATGTCGCTTGTTTCAACTTTTGATTCTTGCAACTCTGATTTCTAAAAAAGTAGAATTGATTTTAGAAATGCAAAAAAAATTTGTAAAAGCACACAGTATATGGTGCTCATCACGTTTTTCAAGCTGCGTACTGAAACATCAAATCTTATAAATAATTCATATTTACAAACATATGTTCCAGAAAAAGAAAATGGACAAAATCAGGGTAGTATGATAATTGTTGACCCTTGAGCTTCAAACCAACCACATATTAAATTTCCTTTAAGGAAAGTTTATAAGCCTTCTTTGGGTCAGATTTGTTTTCTGATTTCTATCATTTCTAAGCCTTATCAGTGTTATCACTCTAATGACTTTACATAGATTTAAGTTTGGTTACCTAAATGAAAAAAAGTAAAAACCTCTAAACCACACACTAAATTATAAATCAGAAAACAATACCATAAATGGTTTTAAAGCATTATACGAATCTAATAGTTTATGTATTAACAGTAATACGTTTATTATTTTTTCAAACGATAACTTACAAGAGTTGCTGTAGAAGCCTTAAGCTGTTCAATAGAATTTTGCAGGTTCAATTTCTCTTCTTTTTCTGACAGCAACTGCTCTTCTAAAACTTCAATTCGTGTCAATTTTCCTTCCACTTCTTGAAGATTATTCTCAAGTGAGGTTACTTGCCGTCTCAATGTCCTATTGGATTCTTCTAAAATCTTCTGCCGAGCAGTTACAGGAGTGGAAAGTGACCTAACAACCACCTGCAAAGAGTTACAATATATAGACATGACAAAAGAATCTGCTTTACTTTAAACAGCACCACATTGTCCATTTCAAAGAAGCTGGCCAATAACATACAGCATTGAAAGCATGTTACTTGTAAGAAATCTGCCTTTACTGAGCCGCAAATATACAACGCGATTGTTTTGAGGTGTATTGTTTCTTTTGTAACATTAAATAACAGTTGCTTAATGCTTTTAAAGTGGTGTTACAGCCTACATTACAGTCCATAGCTGCATCCTAGGTAAAGACGGAGACTGACTGTTATCACTACGATGCTTTCTTGTGAACTGAGCACAAGAAATACTGAAACTTAAAATCTCCGAATAATCAACAGGACTCATCGTTTTTCTATTCATGCACAGATTCATTTATTATTTATTACTTTTTGTCCAAATTAAAGCTACTGATGGCACACGAAAACATGTCTTCAATATATTCCATTCGGCAAGGATTGCTTTCATAATCAAGCATTGCTATGAGGCAAGAAAAGAGAGTTTTTTTTCAACAATCATCACAAAATACACAAAAGATGAAAACATGAAAGGTTTATATTGATTTTCTTGCCAAAAATGTAATATCCCCACAAATATTTGCATGGAAAACACCTTCTTCAAAAATCAATAAAAATCTCTTTTCAGATAAACGAGTATTTAGCACTGTGTGCTTATATTACAGACTTGCTTTAAATACACATATAACATACACGCTATGTTTAAAACTACTACCAGCATATACATTGTCTTTTAAAAAAGTACTGTACTAGAACTAAAAGTCGTTCTCACTGCCCTACACTTCTCACCAGACAATACAGAGACACATAATTGCTCAATTTTAAAAAGGTACTTTATCAACTCGTAAAAATTTATTAATGGCGGTAATTGCTAATCAGTCTCACTGGGAAACTTAAATAAGTTTCAACCCCATTTTGTTTATACCCAGGTTGATGGAATCGGGTGCCAAGCAATCAAATGACTAATTGCATTTCTGAGTGGACACCATCTACTGCATTATTAAAAAGTTTTTCTCTGGTACACACCAAATCAAATTAAACCAGAATTGAGAAATGACTACATAATGACATACTGTACTTACACATCTAGACCTTTGAAACAACAGAATTCCTTTTCTATTTTATTCAATTTTGACTATATTCCTGTTGCAACTCTCATAATGTCTGCCATAAAGACTGAATTACAAATCACTCTCTTCTATCTTTGTTCCAAAATCAACCCACTAACTGCAATAAACTGCGCTAATAACTGTTATTTACAAGTAGAAATACAATGTACTGCTATGGTACTAAAAGCTATGGCTTCAGTATTTGCTTCATCTCTTTCCAACTAAGCTTTTAAAGAGATGAATAAACCAACATACTTGCATAATCAAGTTAACTTAATTAGAGTCTGTGGTAACTTATCAAAGTAAATCATATATACCGTACCATAACAAAAAATAGCAAGAATAATGCTGTTTTAGTGTTGGTATAAGCGACACAAAGCTACAACTTGGTGTTTCTCATTTACCTTAGCACTGGCAGCAGCTGCAAGCTTCTGTAGTTGAAGAAGCTCTTTTTGATTTTGTCGTATTATATCAGGTTCATCCTCACTGCATTTATCATTGTGCTGTGATAACACGAAAAAATTATATTACAATCTATGAAATAAAGTTACTAAAGACAACTTATGGAAGAAAGAAACATATTTTGATGATTTTTTTGTACTAATTACTGAAAAGCAGAATTCTGTTCAGCTGATATTAAAGCAAGGAGCATAGATACCAGCTCTTTGCTGCCATATAGCAGAAAATAGCAATATATTTCGTAACAGTTTTCAACACAACATATGCTGGTTTAATAGCAGTTTGTGATCAAAAGAATGTTTTCATATGGATGGGTTTAAGCATTTTGTATATACTTGTCCTATTTTCTCTCTTCGTGCTTGCTTAAGTGCTTTTTTCAAGTCGTCCAACTGTTTCCGTGATGATATCAAATGATCATTGTACTCAGCTAACGAACGAGCTTGCTCAGCTTCCCATCTTGCTCGATGACGATGATGAGTTCGTTTTTGCTGCTGCAAGTCTCTTGTTACAGAAGCAAAGTCCTGGGTTTTCTTAATTGAAAAACAATTTAGCCTTATAAAAGAATTAAATAAGACTTCATGCATTTGTAAGAATTTCTGCGGATAAATGCAAATTGATGGAGCAAATCTAAGTGTTGTGTAAATGATTTTATCTATAAATGATACACATAATGTTAATACACTTACTTTAACATTCTGTTCTTGGAGTGATCGTGCTTTTTCCTCGAGTCTTCGAGCGAGGTTGGCAAGTTCTCCATTTTTCTTCTTGAGCAAATTTATCTTTTCTTCTGCTTTTGCTCGCTGTTCTTTTCTCTAGAAAATCAGTAAGTAGGAAAACAATTAATAAGTTTGCAATTGAAATCAACAATTTCATGTGATAAACTGAAATATAGTAATTAAACACAGGAAAGGCTGTTTCCAAAGAAAAATCTGCATGCAACAAACAGCATACGATAAATGAATATATATGATACAATATTTCAAATGAAAACACACTGATGTATAAGCACATGTAGATATTAGACAGAGACATGCTTACTGCAAGGAATTGTTTTGCTGTGATCCATGAAGCAGAAGAGAAACATTTCAGTTTAGTAATTAAAGCATTATTTAAAGTCTAGTAAATGCTAACACAAAATTTATATGCAATATAACTTGTTAAATGTTAATTGAATGAAAAAAAGTATAATAAATAATGATTTTACATCGTACTTACAGCTCGTATGTTTTCCTCCGCAAGAAACTCACACTGAGCTTGCAGATCTGACAAATGTGCTTCTAATGTGCTATATTTTGATAAGCGCTTCAGATCAACAGTTACACTGTGGTTATCTAAATTATTAAAGCAATAACTGTTAAAAGTAATCATTATCAGTAACTTAGTAAAGACACACGGAAAACATTATTACTTTAATAAAATAACCACAAATGCAATATAAGTTATAATAATGGAGTTTACGTATAGTATAATTCAGCTTTATAGTTGTTTTTTACAAAACGAAAACTTAAAGTGTAGAAAAAAATTCATGGTAATTTGGAAAAGAAATTATACTCAGCCAAGCTAATATAGCAAAAATGTAATCACGGAGCTCATGATTTACACTAAGAGCAGTAATTCTTTTTGGCAAACCTGCTTGACGAGATGTGGACGGAGTGCTGGAGCTACGATGATTCCTGAAACGATGTGATGTTCTAGGCTTCTTAAAAATCTTTGAGGAATTACTGGACATTTGCAGATATCTTACTGGGACAGAGTCTTCGTTTGGTTCTATCGAAGACCTTGGGGAACTGAAAAGTAAAAACAAGAGCTTTAGGATAAATGTTATTAATTCCTTTTATCTGTATGGAATGTACATAAAAAAAATAAATCTTATTTAAGGATAAGATATATAATTAAATTTTCAATTTGTATTTTTATATTGAAACACAATATTGCTTAATCACTACCTAGAAGGTGAGTCATTGGGTGCGGAGGAATCATTATGAGCAGACTTTGATTTTGTTGGTCTGCTTGTTGAAGATGGAATCTTGGATTTACTGCGCTCACTGCGAGACCTACTGCTTTCACTTGATGTTGATTGCTCTTTCTGAGTCTCAGCAACATCAGAAGCGGGAAGGTTTGTTTCATTGGACAAATCAGGTTGTGTTAAATCTAAATTTTGAATTTGTTCGCGATTAATTCTCTGGTTACCAGGGTCATCCATAGAAAAGTGAATTTCATTGTCTGCTCTATCTGGTTGTTGCATCGCTACAGGCTCTGTAGAGTTTTGTTCAGAAGTTTGTTCAAGGTTTGGACTGATTGATGGTATTTTATTTGTGGGAAAAATTTGACTTTCAGCACTTGTTTCCACATCTGTAATTCCATCTGTTTTGTGGAAACTTTCCTTTACATTTTCAGCTATTTCATTGTTGACTTTACGTGGTGGGTTGTCCAAACTTAAATGGGCATTGCTGTCCTTTAACACTTTATGTAGGGGTTCGACAACAACTTTTTGCTTTGCTAAGCCTTTCCCAGGGTTAGATTGAGTAGATGCCTGGAGAAAGAAAAATTATGAAGAAGTTTGCAACTAAAGGTATAAGCCAAACACAAATATTGAAAATTACATGGAATAAATATATCAGAAAATTTATATTTCTTCCTAACAACACACCACCTAATACATGATAAAACTATAGGTCTTTCTTAAGCCAAAATGAGTTTCACAGATGCACATGCCAAAATGAGATGAGATCCTAACCAAGCAAAAAAAGTCCAAACGTATGAAAAAACAATCCCTATAAAGCTAACAAACACAATAAAATGTACGATCAAATTATCTACTACCAGATCTTTCAATCAGTGAGTACGAACAATATAAGAATCTCATAAACAAAAACAACAATAGCTTTCGTTGCTTCAAAGATACCTACACAGTGTAACCTTATTCAAACAAGCTGAACAACATGACTGAAAGTTCCCACTGATAAAGTGCCTGGCCATAATAAAAACAGAAATTGGAAACCATGTAAATCCATATACTGACAGTACCAGTAATAAATTCAAGACAGAAACAATCAAATTAAAAATGCGAATAAGACAACTGCCATCATACAGCTACACTAATACCGTAAAATTTAAATAAGAAATATAATGGTACAATATATATAATATATCCAATAAGTCAGTCTTACTTCAGAGTGGTTAATATTATTCACCATCATGGTATATACTTTACTTCTCTCTACATAATGTTTATGATATTACAGTTTCAACTTTGTACAGCCAATGAAATATCAACTTTAAACCCATTCCACGTCTTGACTAAATCAGCTACATGATCTTACAAGAACCAAGAGCAGTTTGACTCTGACAAAATTTAGGTGAGTGTGATAAAAACACCATGCTCTGTGACTTTAAAGCATTCGAAAAGACATAATTGAATAATCTCTTTCGAAAAAAGCACCTTTACATACACTTAGCAAAAAAGAAGTAAATAAAAACCGCACCTTGTTTTGTGAAAAAAATTAAAATCAAAGAGAAGAGATCTCTAAAACCAACAACTTTAAGTGGAACGTTGGCTGCCAAGTCAGCTATAGTCACACAACAAAAGAAAAGCCTATTTTCAAAAAAGTTGAAATGCTCTTTTTAATCCGAAAAGCAAGTATTTGCTTAGCATACTCAAACATGTCAAACACTTCAAAAGAAAAACATTTCTAAGTGGTGGTACTTATGGACCAAGCTATTGATATTTACAAATATGGAATAGTAAGTAGATACTATCATTGTTAAAAATACAAATGCAAAGACCCTTACAGTAAAGCATTTTAGTTTGGTCAGTACAATTATAGACCAATGTACTATAAAAACATCAGGAAAAGTAAAAGAGTTCATGCAAAGATACAAGTCTAGACAAACTTAACAGATATGCTTCTGGAAGAATAGTTGCTTATCTGATAAAAAATGATTGTGTTTTGACATTAGATTAGATCCACATAGGGAGTGACTATTTTGCCATCGTAGGTCATGTGTTCTGTTGTTGATTAGGTAAAGAGAAAGAATATATATGAGTTATACCGTACACATGTAAAACAATTGATTTTAGTTATTTAGTGTTAAATAGAAGTCAAGATTTCAAATGGAATTTAAAAGACAGATTTAGGTGAGGTTTAGATGGTTGACTATATCACAACTTACAACTTTCAAAATAGCTTTGAAGGTCAAATTTTTTCTGATGAAATACTGACAGCTTTAAATATATGTGCATCATATAAAATTTATTCATAGCAGGTAGGATTGAAGACACCATTTATGCAAGGTTTACTTTCAATTTCCATTGCCGACCCAGATTACAATAAAACAAATTATAATACTGTAATTAGATTAAGCCCTTAAATTATCACAATCCACATTTCATCTGTGTAATCTGCATTTCTGACTTTTCAGTTTGCTACAACGTAGTACGGTATTCAAATGTGAAGAAGTGAGGTGTGTGAGGCGTTATGTTGATCACAATTATGAGGAAAAGCCTCAGCTTCCAATCACACTCTCCCAAGATTCTATATTTAAATCTCAAGCTTAAATTTCTGAAACTGTATAATATCTAAGTGCAGTATCATTTTATATGGAAACAAATGTTTTGTTTGTAAGCATTTTGTATCAGTTTTATAGTTACAAGAGTACGACACATTCTGTTTCAACCACTTTTATGTAGTTATAAATTAATCTAGACACATACCTCTGTTGACACAGCTGAGCCAAAGTTTAGCCGAGGTGATTGTCTTTCCGATTCAAGTTTCTTAATTAATGCACTTGCAACTGCTTTGTTCCGAAATTCTTTTTCTAGATCTTGCTGCAAAATAAATAATATATTTAGACATACCGGTATATCACACAAACAAAAATCAAAAGCAGGAAATCCAGCAGCAAGCAACAAAAATTAAATAATTCTTTTAAAAAAAGTTTGCATATATTTTGCTGGGGGGTGAAACAGACACACTTCTACACATCCGTAAACTGTCATTAAACTGAAATATAACAATACCTCTGGCAAGAATAAAAAATTATTGAAATACTTGGCAAAGCATATTAAAAATGCTACAATTAAGCCACAAAAATCCTTTGCTTTAGAAGTATTGATAAATTTTCAATAATAGTCCAATGCTTGTGTAAGGACAGGTGTATTTCAATCACATAAACTATGAAATTGATAGTTGTACAGAAACTAACCATTTTATAACATATAACTCCTCTCCAATGGCTAACTATGACCAAAGTATATTTTGGAATAAATGAAAAATACAATATATGATTACAATGCAGTAAACAGCAAAGTTAGTTTTCTAAGAGCATTTTTAAACAATAACAACCAACTCTTGCTAGATACATGGAAGCTATATACATAATATTTGAACAAACTGGACCTTGTCCAACTAATTACCTGCATATTAGAAAATTGGTTAACACAAACATTAATAAATTCTAGGCATTCTATATTATTTAAAAAGGCAGTAAATAAGATTAATTCAAAACACTGCCCACCACTGAACTCATTTAATTATATAAACTTGTTACACACCATTCCATGCTGCCCGATTCCTGCACTACCCAGTTCCGCTTTGAGCTGAGCTATATGTAGCTTCATTTCTTCACTCATCTGTTGCAATCTCCCCACCTTTTCCTCATTGGAAACATTTCCATTTGAGTCATCCATCCCTAAATTTACCAAGGCGCAAAATTAAACTAATTCTCAAGATTACATTATTGCATACCAGTAATACTAGTAGTAGTGCTAATGCAAACTGTTTGAAAGTTGAATTTAGTTCAAATTAATTGGCCATCCAACAGATCTTCTTAAAAGATTATTTTCATAGTACACTCGTGACTACTTTAATCTATCTACAATGTGGTATGGGCCTATTAAATTAAATGGATGTTAGGCCTATTATATATTAAGCCTAAAATGAATTTAAGATAAACTTTAATGCATATCCGTGTCCAACTATACTTACTCAGCAGATTAAAATCACTGCACAAAGTCAAAAACTGCAGCAAACAATTGTTAAAGCAATGCGTGTAATATAGTGTACATGCTTTTATCGCTCACACATGACAAGAAAAAGAACCTCTTGGAAGCGGTAAGCCTATAGCCTATATAGGCCAAACCATAAATCACTTACCTCATGTAAGCACGAGTATTCTTGCCATTACAATCCTATTAAGCCTGACTACTGGATTACGTTTTAACATTGGCGTCTAAATCAAATACCGCGCCTCCACCAGACATTCGGTTAGAAATCATAACTCTCAGTTTGCTTTTCAATCGCTGGTGGAGTTGTAATTTGATATCATGCCAAGACCAAGAATCTTGCCTCCCCCTAGCGTGCCTGTTCGCCAAGCAACCGTGGCGAATTTTGCCCCATAAAAAAGAAACCTTTTTCTTATTTGTTTCAAAAGGTGGAGCAACACTGTAAAAGAAGGAATAATTTTATCAACCGCAAATGATCTTTACAAACATATTTAGATATTAGACTCTTTTTAAAAGTATTTGAAATTATATAACGTCTCGCTTAGGTCATTGTTTTCTTTTCGAAAAGTCAAAGCCGGTTATTGGTTAAAGGTTAAAGTTATTGGTTAAAGTTATTGGTTATTGGTTAAAGCAACCTTACAGGTTATTGCTGATAAGTAATCGCAGACAAGAGAATACGATGAATGAAGAAAAATAAACATGTGAAAACGGCAATGGTCCTTAAAATTGTTTTTGTGAAGGGACATGACCCAATGCCCCTTCTATATGCTAGTGTACGTAGCATTACGCAGCCTGACAGTGTTACTGATCAACTGCGACCGATGTGAACCGAAATACCAAAAACAAAATATAATGACGTCAGAATCAACAGCAATCTTAAATTTTACTTTTATAATGTTGTACTGCTAGAATACTACAAAATTACAGTTAATTGTCACCAGCATATTTGCCATTTTGTAAGTTTTATGAAAAATTCTGACCTCACTCATCGTTATCTCGCTAGTTATCAGGTACCGAAAAACAGAAGACGCTTCGAATCCTCTGTTTTTTGTGTTAGTCAGTGATAGATAAATTATACCATTTTCTTTGCTTTTTTATTTCTGTTAAAAAAAACGTTTACGAGCTGAATTTTTGTCGTACGTGCTGGTAAACACAAAACCTCTCGACCACTATAGGCTGTGAAGATATATAACTTACATGCAGTTTATAAAATCACAAAACCTTGGAAATCGTTTTTTATTCCGCTAAGCTTTAAGTCGGGTAAGTAACTTATAATTTTCTCCATCCAAGAGAAAACAGTCAAGCAACATTACATGCCACATGTTACTATATTAAGACAACTAACCGTTTCGAATGCTAATATATACATCTTATTTTTAATAACGCAGATGCACAAAATAGGGTGTGTGCCGTAACGTGGTCTATTAATAAAACTGATTTAATAACACAATAGAAACTAACTAATTCTCTGTAGACCTATAGGTATAGGTAACGCAGTCCGCCGTTAAAGCATAGAAAAAGAAATACAGTAGGCGGTTGACTTAGCAGAAAGCGCAAGCATGCAAAAGTTTGAGTTGATTTATCCTATCTAAGACTCTAAGGTACAATTCAGGTTGCAGTTAGATTAGAGAACAAATTTAGGTTAGATTTGGATTTTTGTCTTACTGCGTTCAAGTGATGTTAGAAAGGAACCGGTAATACAACGTATGAAGAGCAATATTTTCCAATAAAACAGTGAGAGCCAAAACTGTATCAACTATCAGCTTTATTGAGGCCGTAAATATATCGATTATAGCCCATCACCTACTACGACACTTGCATTAAATAACTTTCACTTTTTGTGAGTTGTTTTGACTACTCATTGTTTACAGCAACTTGTTGCTGCTGGTTTATCTGGTTGCTTTGTTTATTTTGGTTGTTGTTTCTTTCCGTCGATCTGCATCACACTTGCACCATCTTTAGTCTTTTCATCACCATCATACTCGTCAACGCGTAAACAAATTGGGACACCATACTTTTGAGATAACTCTCTGAGTTGATCTTCGTAAAGCACATTTAACTTGACAGATTCTGAGTAGTTATATCGCAAGTCGTCAACTTCGTTAAAACAGTAGCCATCATAATGAGATAAGTCAGTGCGTAGCCTGTTCATTTCTTCACGTAGCTCTTTGTTCTCTTTTTCGATTTCTGCGCATAGCGCACAGTCCTACAGGGAAAAAAGTTACTGTAATTTAAATCACCATAAAATAACACAAGACTAATTGAATATATTTTACAGCTATAAAGAGGACAAGTATAATCTGACGACAATGTCTTTGATAGCCTAATTAATTTCATATAGTTGTATATGTTAGTGTTAAAAGAATCAAGTATTTCTGCTTACAAAAGTTACATCTTTAACTGCTTCTAAATTTTCAAGAATCCGATGTTTCTCTTGTTTCTTCAAATGCTGCATTTCGAAATATTGCTGGAAGTCAATTGACCTTTGAAGAATATCTTTTACTTTTGTAACGATATTATAATGATTATTATTATAATGAGATATTTTTACCAGTCTTAGAATCTGGAAGAAGTTTGCACAAACATGAAAGGTCATCACCTGGACGATGATCTATATTCCGAAAGATGTTGTTGAAAATCCTTCAACTTTGTTTCCGTGTATAATAATTTTTCCTCTTTCTCCTAAGAGTGGGTAAACTTGCAAAGTTATAAACTTTTTGTACATTTAGGATTGTAAGTCAAATGTATATATACCACAATTCCATACTTTTAAGCTTAAAAATAACATTCATTGTTAAACGAAGTTAAACTTGGGAAATTTATAGCTCTGCACCTACTAATGATTACCTTTAAAAGCTCCTTCAGGGAATGTTGTAACCGGTTTAGGTTGCTGAGTTCGACATTTCTCTTTATTTTTTCTGTTTTAAGTTGAACGTTCAACTCGTGAATCTTTTCCTGAATAGTAATTAAGATAGCTGTAGCTATTATCAAAACATTTTTATAATAAGATGCTAAGAAGCGCAAAAATAATTTTGTAAATCAAACTTTTGTTTTCTCAATGATTATTTTTGAGCTTTTGCAGACCTTTAATAAAGCATTTTCGGCGGCTAGATTGTTGTATGGAGTATCGTCTTCACCATGTTGCGAGGAAGGTTGTCGCCGAAACTCTGGCAGCGACATTTCTTCAATCACAGCTTGTAAGGTGGTTATCTTTTTGTTTAACTTAGCTTCTGCTTCCTGTCCAAAATATAATCAACAGGTATCAGAGAGAGAAAGTGAGAGAGAGAGAGAGAGAGAGAGAGAGAATTTAGGCCAAACTGGTTATATAGCAATTTCCAAAGCAACGCTGAACATTTCCTTAAAACACAATTAGTAGAATTTAGACTAATTTACCTTCCATTCTCTCTTTTCTTGCAACAAATCCTGACAATCTTGCTCTAATTGCTTTTCCCCAACGGACAAACTTTTCAGAGTTGTATAGTGTGTTGATTCTTTATTCTTTTTATCACCATCATACTCATCAACACGTATGCAAATTGGGACACCATACTTTTGAGATAACTCTCTGAGTTGATCTTCGTAAAGCACATTTAACTTGACAGATTCTGAGTAGTTATATCGCAAGTCGTCAACTTCGTTAAAACAGTAGCCATCATAATGAGATAAGTCACTACGTAGCCTGTCCATTTCTTCACGTAGCTCTTTGTTCTCTTTTTCGATTTCTGTGCATAGCGCACAGTCCTACAGGGCATTAATTTACTGTAATTTAAGTCACTGTAAAATCACACTGGACTAATTGAATATATTTTAGAACTATAAAGAGGACAAATAATCAGGCTACAACGCCTTTGATAGCCTAGTTAATTTCATACAGTTTTATGTTAGTGTTAAAAGAATCAAGTATTTCTGCTTACAAAAGTCACATCTTTAACTGCTTCTAAATTTTCAAGAACCCGATTTTTCTCTTCAAGAATTCGCCCTTGTTTCTTTAAATGCTGCTTTTCGTAATCTTGCTGGAAGTCAATTGACCTTTGAAGACAATCGTTTACATTTGTAACGATATTATAATGAAATATATTTTTACATCAGTTTTAGACTCTGGAAGAAGTTTGTACAAACACAAAAGGTGTTCCTGGACCTGGACGATGATCTAGATTCTGATCGTTGTTGTTGAAAATCCTTCAACTTTGTTTCCGTGTATAATAATTTTTCCTCTTTCTCCTAAGAGTGGGTAAACTTGCAAAGTTATAAATTCTTTGTACATTTAGGAATGTAAGTCAAATGTATCTACCAAAATTCCATACTTTTAAGCTTAAAAAACTTTCATTGTTAAAGGAAGTTAAACTTTGGAAATTTTTAGGCCTACACCTACTAGTGATTACCTTTATAAGCTCTTCCTGTACAGGTTGCGACTGGTTTAAGTTGCTGAGTTCCACATTTCTCTTTATTATTTTTGTTTCAAGTTGAACGTTCAAGTCGCGAATCTTTTCCTGATATGTTATTAAGATAACTGTAGCTGTTATCAAAACATTTTTATAATAAGATGCTAAAAAGCGCAAATTTAATTCTGTAAATCAAACTTTTGTTTAACAATGAATATTTTTGAGCTTTTGCAGACCTTTAATAAAGCATTTTCGGCGGCTAGATTGTTGTAAGGAGTATCGTCTTCACCATGTTGCGAGGAAGGTTGTCGCCGAAACTCTGGCAACGACATTTCTTCAACCACAGCTTGTAATGTGATTATCTTCTTGTTTAACTTAGCTTCTGTTTCCTGTCCAAAATATAAGCAACAGGTATCAGAGAGAGAAAAATTGTTAATATGCGATTTCCTAAGCCACGCTAAACATTTTTTTTAAGCACAATTAGTAGAATATAGACTAATTTACCTTCCATTTTCTCTTCTGCTGCAACAAATCCTGACAATCTTGCTCTAATTGTTTTTCCCCAACGGACAAACTTTTCAGAGTTGTATAGTGTGTTGATTCTTTATTCTTTTTATCACCATTATACTCGTCAACACGTAAACAAATTGGGACACCATACTTTTGAGATAACTCTCTGAGTTGATCTTCGTAAAGCACATTTAACTTGACAGATTCTGAGTAGTTATATCGCAAGTCGTCAACTTCGTTAAAACAGTAGCCGTCATAATGAGATAAGTCAGTGCGTAGCCTGTTCATTTCTTCACGTAGCTCTTTGTTCTCTTTTTCGATTTCTGCGCATAGCGCACAGTCCTACAGGACATTAATTTACTCTAATTTAAATAACTGTAAAATCACACTGGACTAATTGAATATATTTTACAGCTATAAAGAGGACAAATAATCAGGCTACAACGCCTTTGATAGCCTAGTTAATTTCATACAGTTTTATGTTAGTGTTAAAAGAATCAAGTATTTCTGCTTACAAAAGTCACATCTTTAACTGCTTCTAAATTTTCAAGAACCCGATTTTTCTCTTCAAGAATTCGCCCTTGTTTCTTTAAATGCTGCTTTTCGTAATCTTGCTGGAAGTCAATTGACCTTTGAAGACAATCGTTTACATTTGTAACGATATTATAATGAAATATATTTTTACATCAGTTTTAGACTCTGGAAGAAGTTTGTACAAACACAAAAGGTTATCACCTGGACGATGATCTAGATTCTGATCGTTGTTGTTGAAAATCCTTCAACTTTGTTTCCGTGTATACTGATTTTTTCTCTTTCGCCTAAGAGTGCGGGGTAAACTTGCAAAGTTATAAATACTTTGTACATTTAGGAATGTAAGTCAAATGTATCTACCAAAATTCCATACTTTTAAGCTTAAAAAAACTTTCATTGTTAAAGGAAGTTAAACTTTGGAAATTTATAGGCCTACACCTACTAATGATTACCTTTAAAAGCTCTTTCTGTACAAGTTGCGACTGGTTTAGGTTGCTGAGTTCCACATTTCTCTTTATTATTTTTGTTTCAAGTTGAACGTTCAAGTCGCGAATCTTTTCCTGAATAGTAATTAAGATAGCTGTAGCTATTATCAAAACATTTTTATAATAAGATGCTAAGAAGCGCAAAAATAATTTTTTGAATCAAACTTTTGTTTAACAATGATAATTTTTGAGCTTTTGCAGACCTTTAATAAAGCATTTTCGGCGGCTAGATTGTTGTATGGAGTATCGTCTTCACCATGTTGCGAGGAAGGTTGTCGCCGAAAATCTGGCAACGACATTTCTTCAACCACAGCTTGCAAGGTGGTTATCTTTTTGTTTAACTTAGCTTCTGTTTCCTGTCCAAAATATAATCAACAGGTATCAGAGAGAGAATTTGTTAATATGCGATTTCCTAAGCCCCGCTAAACATTTCTTTTAAACACAGTTAGTAGAAAATAGACTAATTTACCTCCCATTTTCCCTTCTGTTGTAACAAATTGTGAAGATCTTGCTCTAATTGTCTTTTCTCACCAAACAAAGTTGTAAGGGCTTTCTACATTAAAACAATAAACAATACCAGCGTTTAAGTAATGCTTGAAAATTTGTAGACTTACAGCAACCCACATCAACAAATCTCATGAACATATACTGCAGGTTATGGTTATTTCTTTATTCAATTTCATAATTACCTGCATACTTTCGACTTCGTCTTGGCCGTATCCATCTTCACAGAAAAGGATTAGTTTAACAAATTGCATTTAGGCTTACACAAAAGTTATATACAGTAGTAGACCATAAGCAATAGTTGAGCAACTCTAAAATGAGAGGAAGAATTGAAGTTTACGTGAAGTCTGAAGTGTCTCCAATGTCTTTAGTCTTTCTTCAAGTTTTTTATTACACTCAGATGAGGATGTTGTTTCGTCTTCTTCTCCATCATCTCCAGAAGGTAAAATGGTTACGGAATGCTTTTTCTGCATATTCTTAACTTTATTTCGAAGACTGCTTGATGTCCTATATTCCTTGAATTTTGTTATTTGCTCTTTCAAGGTATTGATCTATAAAAGTAATATAACTTTGTCTTTTAAGCTATAAGCAAGTATCATCACGCCGACCAGTATTTTACACTGCATTGTTTATTGTGGTACAATATATCTAGGTTTGCATGAATAAATAGCTTTGCAGTTGGTGAGTTTTACATATAGGTATTTATTTTAAAGTGGATATTTACCGTGACTTGCAATGCTTTGATTTGTTTCTCTTTTTCGATCAGTGTTGATTGAAGTTTTTCATTCGCTGACATCACTTCATCGAACTTTATGCGGTCGGTGACGCATATTTTTAGTTGTTCAATTTCATTTTCTAATTCAATTATCCTTGACCTGTAATAGGATTATCAACCTAATATATTAACTTTTCTAGATCAAGATTTTCACAAACTCAGCATATAGAAAATATATTAAGGAAATATATAGTACTACATCAAAAGTATTAAGCGATCATACTTTGCATCTTGTAGGCTTGCATTGTTTTGTTTCTTCAGTCGTTCAACCTTGCAAGAAATTTAATTATACAATTTAAGATAATCTTCGAAAACATTATTCCCTCCTCGTGTAAGCTAATACCTGTTGTTTCAGCATCAAATTTTGTTTTTCTGTTACATATGTTTTCTTTTTCATTTCCTCTAACGCATATTTACTTTGTTCCATCTGCACGAAACCTGTAGCTGCTTTTGAATTTTCATCCTTGGCTTGCTGGACGTCGGAGTGGCTGAAAATTCAATAGATTGACAATCATTACAATCAAAATTATTAGCAATTTCTATAAACAAAAATTTGGCGTTCATTTAGAAGTCAACATTTCACAAATACGTACCTATTGATGCTGGTAGTCTCCACGTTATAGAAGTTTCCGCTAGATGATGAAATGTTTTCAGTAACATAGGTTGCTGGTAAAGCAATTTCTGATGACCTTGGTTGCTTGTTTCTCATATGAAGCCTAAAGGTTTTGAAATTTTGTTAAGAAAACAAACTTTTAATCCAGAGACATTTACTTTTTATCATCACTACCTCTCACCTTTCAATAATTAAATCTTTTTTCTTTGAAATTTCTTTTGATTGCGCCAGTTCAGTGTCAAGATGAATAATTGAAGCTCGCATTGCTTTAATAGTATCTTTGAGACTCTCAATATTTTCAAGATTTATGGTATTTTCGTTCTTCATATCGGAAAATGAATCTCTAAAAGTATAGACGTGCATTGGGTATATGTAAATTTGTCAAACTTGGACGTTGCGTTATTGCTTGTACAGTAACATCGATAAGAATAGTATTTACCGTACAAAAGAAGGTTATGAAGACACTTCGGTAATGTTCAAAACATTTTGATCAAATGAAATATATGGCACATAAATGTTTTTACCTAATCGATATGGTAGAAGTTTTGTCAGCCTGTTTCGTGGTGGGTGTCATCTCGATCTTTTCAGATCTAACAACTTTTTGTTTTTGTTTGCCTGAAGCGTCTTGCAATTTCTGATTTTTTCGCGTAAAAGTGCGAAAATAATCGTGTAAAACAATGGCTTTTTTCATTACTGATTAATTTTGAGCTTTTGCAGAATAATTCTGTAATTAAATATTCTTCTTTCGTGTAAGCTAATACCTGTCGTTTCAGGGATAAATGTTGTTTTTCTATTTCATCCTTTTTCTTTTTCATTTCCTCTAATGCATGTTCGTTTTGTTCCACCAGCACCAAACCTGTAGCTACTTCTGTATTTTCCTCCTTGGCTTGCTGGACGTTTGTGCAGCTGAAAAGTGAATGAATTTACTGTCATTGCAATCAAAATCATTAGCAATTTTTATAAACAAAATATAACGTTCATTTAGAAGTCAACATTTCACCAAGACGTACTTTCTGATGCTGGTAGTCTCGACGTTATAGAAGTTTCCGCTAGATGATGAAATGTTTTCCATGACGTAGGTTGCCTGTAAGGCAATTTTCGGTGAGGTTGGTTGCTTGTTTTTCATAGTTGACCTAAAGGTTTTGAAATTTTGTTAAGAAAAGAAACTTTTAATCCAGACATATTTCCTTTTTATCAACAACTCTCACCTTTCAGTGATTAAATCTTTTTTCCTAGAAATTTCTTTTGATTGCGCTAGTTCAGTGTCAAGAAGAATGTTTGAAGCTTGCAACGTTTTAATTGTATGTTTAAGACTCTCAATATCTTCACGATTTTTGTAACTTTCGTTAGTTATGTCGGAAGATGAATCTCTGGAAGTATAGACGTAAATCGGTTATATCTACATTTGTCAAACTTGGACTTACGTTATTGCTTGTACAGTACAGTTACATCGATAACAGCAGAATTTACCGTACAAAAGAAGGTTATGAGGACAATTCGGTAATGTTGAAAACATTTTTATCCAATGAAATATATGGCACATAAATGTTTTTACCTAATAAAAATGGTGGAAGTTTTGTCAGCGTGTTTTGTAGCAGATGCCATCTGGATCTCTTCAGATCTAAGAACTTTTTGTTTTTGTTTGCCTGAAGCGTCTTGCAATTTCTGATTTTTTGTGTAAAAGTGCAAAAATATTTCCGTAAAACTAACTTTTCCTTCTTTACTGATTACTTTTTAACCTTTGCAGAATAATTCTTGAATTAATTAATCTTCTTTCGTGTAAGCTAATACCTGTTGTTTCAGAATCAAACTTTGTTTTTCTAGTTCATGCTCTTTCTTTTTCATTTCCTTTAATGTATGTTCGCTTTGTTGCAGCTGCACGAAACCTGTAGCTACTTCTGTATTTTCTTCTTTGGATTGCTGGACGTTGGTGCGCCTGAAAAGTGAATAGATTGACAATCATTACAAACAAAATTATTAGCAACTTATATAAAGAAAATATAGCGTTCATTTAGAAGTCAACATTTCATCAAGACGGACATTTTGTTGCTTGTAGCCTCCACGTTATAGAAGTTTCCACTAGATGATGAAATGTTTTGAGTAACATAGGTTGCCGGTAAGGCAATTTCTGGTGAGCTTGGTTGCTTGTTTTTCAAAGTTAGCCTAAAGGTTTTGAAATTTTGTTAAGAAAAGAAACTTTTAATCCAGACATATTTCCTTTTTATCAACAACTCTCACCTTTCAATGATTAAATCTTTTTTCTTCGAAATTTCCTTTGATTGCGCTAGTTCAGTGTCAAGATGAATGTTTGAAGCTTGCAATGCTTTAATTGTATGTTTAAGACTCTCATTTTCTTCACAGTTTTTTGTATTTTTGTTATTCGTGTCGGAAGATGAATCTCTGGAAGTATAGACGTGCACTGGTTATATGTAAATTTGTCAAACTTGGACTTACGTTATTGCTTGTACAGTACAGTTACATTGCTAAGAATAGAATTTACCGTACAAAAGAAGGTTATGAGGACACTTCGGTAACGATGAAAACATTTTTATCAAATGAAAAATATGGAACATAAAAGTTTTTACCTAATAGAAATGGTGGAAGTTTTGTCAGCGTGTTTTGTAGCAGATGTCATCTGGATCTTTTCAGATCTAAGAACTTTTTGCTTTTGTTTGCCTGAAGCGTCTTGCAATTTCTGATTTTTTCGCGTAAAAGAGCAAAAATATTTCTGTAAAACTAACTTTTCTTTCCTTACTGATTATTTTTGAACTTTGGCAGAATAATTCTTCAAATAATTATTCTTCTTTCGTGCAAGCTAATACCTGTTGTTTCAGGGATAAATGTTGTTTTTCTATTTCATCCTTTTTCTTTTTCATTTCCTCTAATGCACATGCGCTTTGTTGCACCTGCACCAAACCTGTAGCTACTTCTGTATTTTCCTCCTTGGCTTGCTGGACGTTTGTGCGGCTGGAAATTGAATAGATTGACATTCATTGCAATCAGAATTATTAGCAATTTTTATAAACAAAATATAACGTTCATTTAGAAGTCAACATTTCATCAAGACGGACATTTTGTTGCTTGTAGCCTCGACGTTATAAAAGTTTCCGCTAGGTAATGAAATGTTTTGAGTAACATAGGTTGCTGGTAAAGCAATTTTCGGTGACGTTGGTTGCTTGTTTTTCATAGTTAGCCTAA
Source organism: Clavelina lepadiformis (assembly GCF_947623445.1). Classification (NCBI taxonomy): domain Eukaryota; kingdom Metazoa; phylum Chordata; class Ascidiacea; order Aplousobranchia; family Clavelinidae; genus Clavelina; species Clavelina lepadiformis. The sequence goes on along the minus strand of NC_135241.1, from coordinate 5,204,162 downwards.
AGATTTTGAAATTTTGTTAAGAAAAGAAACTTTTAATCCAGACATATTTACTTTTTATCAACAACTCTCACCTTTCAATGGTTAAATCTTTTTTCCTTGAAATATCCTTTAATTGCGCTAGTTCAGTGTCAAGATGAATGATTGAAGCTTGCAATGCTTTAATAGTATGTTTGAGACTCTCAATATTTTCAAGATTTATGGCATTTTCGTTCTTCATATCGGAAGATGTAGTATCTCTAAAAGTGTAGATGTGCATTGGGCATATATGTACATTTGTAAAACTTGGAAGTTGCGTTATTGCTTGTACAGTTACATCGATAAGAATAGAATTTAACGTACAAAAGAAGGTTATGAGGACACTTTGGTAACGTTGAAAACATTTTTATCAAATGAAATATATGGCACATAAATGTTTTTACCTAATAAAAATGGTAGAAGTTTTGTCAGCCTGTTTCGTAGCAGATGCCATCTGGATCTTTTCAGATTTAACAACTTTTTGTTTTTGTTTGCCTGAAGCGTCTTGCAATTTCTGATTTTTTTTGTGTAAAAGTGCAAAAATATTTCTGTAAACCTAACTTTTCTTTCATTACTCATTAATTTTTAAGATTTTTCAGAATAATGCTTGAAATAATTATTCTTCTTTCGTGTAAGCTAATACCTGTCGTTTCAGGGATAAATGTTGTTTTTCTTTTTCATCCTTTTTCTTTTTCATTTCCTCTAATGCATGTTCGCTTTGTTGCACCAGCACCAAACCTGTAGCTACTTCTGTATTTTCCTCCTTGGATTGCTGGACGTTGGTGCGTCTGAAAATTGAATAGATTGACAGTAATTGTAATCCGAACTATTAGCAATTTTTATAAACAAAATATAACGTTCATTTAGAAGTCAACATTTCATCAAGACGGACATTTTGATGCTGGTAGTCTCCTCGTTATAGAAGTTTCCGCTAGATGATGAAATGTTTTCAGTAACGTAGGTTGCCTGTAAGGCAATTTTCGGTGACGTTGGTTGCTTGTTTTTCATAGTTAGCCTAAAAGTGTTGTAATTTTGTTAAGAAAAGAAACTTTTAATCCAGACATATTTCCTTTTTATCAACAACTCTCACCTTTCAATAATTAAATCTTTTTTCTTCGAAATTTCTTTTGATTGCGCTAGTTCAGTGTCAAGAAGAATGTTTGAAGCTTGCAATGCTTTAATTGTATGTTTAAGACTCTCAATATCTTCACGATTTTTGTAATTTTCATAATTTATGTCGGAAGAGGAATCTCTAAAAGTATAGACGTGCACTGGTTATAGGTAAATTTGTCAAACTTGGACTTACGTTATTGCTTGTACAGTTACATCGACAAGAATAGTATTTACCGTACAAAAGAAGGTTATGAGAACACCTCGGTAACGATGAAAACACTTTTATCCAATGAAATATATGGCACATAAATGTTTTTACCTAATAAAAATGGTAGAAGTTTTGTCAGCCTGTTTCGTAGCAGATGCCATCTGGATCTTTTCAGATTTAACAACTTTTTGTTTTTGTTTGCCTGAAGCGTCTTGCAATTTCTGATTTTTTTTGTGTAAAAGTGCAAAAATATTTCTGTAAACCTAACTTTTCTTTCATTACTGATTATTTTTGAGCTTTTGCAGAATAATTCTTTAAATAAATATTGTTCCTTCGTGCAAGCTAATACCTGCAGTTTCAGAGATAAATGTTGTTTTTCTATTTCATCGTTTTTCTTTTTCATTTCCTCTAATGCACATGCGCTTTGTTGCACCTGCACCAAACCTGTAACTGCTTCTGTATTTTCCTCCTTGGATTGCTGGACGTTGGTGCGCCTGAAAAGTGAATAGATTGACAGTAATTGTAATCCGAACTATTAGCAATTTTTATAAACAAAATATAGCGTTCATTTAGAAGTCAACATTTCACCAAGACGGACAATTTGTTGCTTGTAGCCTCGACGTTATAGAAGTTTCCGCTAGTTGATGAAATGTTTTGAGTAACATAGGTTGCCGGTAATAAAGAGATTTTTGGTGACCTTGGTTGCTTGTTTTTTATATGAAGCCTAAAGGTTTTGAAATTTTGTTAAGAAAAGAATTGTTAAATCCAGAGGTATTGATTTTTTCATCACTACCTCTCACCTTTCAATAATTAAATCTTTTTTCTTCGAAATTTCTTTTGATTGCTTAAGTTCAGTGTCAAAAAGAATATCTGAAGCTCGGAAGGCTTTAATCGATTGCTTAAGACTCTCAATGTCTTCAAGATTTATGGTAGTTTCGTTCTTCATATCGGAAGATGTATCTCTAAAAGTATAGACGTGCATTTGGCATATATGTACATTTGTAAAACTTGGACTTAAGTAATTGCTCATACAGTTACATCGATAAGAATAGTATTTACCGTACAAAAGAAGGTTATGAGGACACTTCGGTAATGTTCAAAACATTTTGTTCAAATGAAATATATGGCACATAATTGTTTTTACGTAATAGAAATGGTAGAAGTTTTGTCAGCCTGTTTCGTAGCAGATGTCATCTGGATCTTTTCAGATCTAACAACTTTTTGTTTTCGTTGGTCTGAAGCGTCTTGCAATTTCTGATTTTTTGCATAAAAGGGAAAAAATATTTCTGTAAAACTAACTTTTCTTTCACTACTGATTATTTTTTAACTTTGGCAGAATAATTCTTGAATTAATTATTCTTCTTTCGTGCAAGCTAATACCTGTTGTTTCAGAGATAAATGTTGTTTTTCTATTTCATCTTTTTTCTTTTTCATTTCCTCTAATGCCAGTTCGCTTTGTTCTACCTGCACGAAACCTGTAGCTACTTCTGTATTTTCCTCCTTGGCTTGCTGGACGTTTGTGCGGCTGGAAATTGAATAGATTGACAGTCATTGCAATCAGAATTATTAGCAATTTTTATAAACAAAATATGGCGTTCATTTAGAAGTCAACATTTCACCAAGACTAAGAAAAGGATTGTTAAATCTAGAGGTACTGACTTTTCATCACCACCTCTCACCTTTCAATGATTAAATCTTTTTTCCTTGAAATTTCCTTTGATTGCTTAAGTTCAGTGTCAAAAAGAATATCTGAAGCTCGGAACGCTTTGATTGTATGCTTAAGACTCTCAATATCTTCAAGACTTATTGCATTTTCATTCTTCAGTTCGGAAGATGTTCCTCTAAAAGTATAGACGTGCATTGGGTATATGTATATTTGTTATATTCTGACGTTGCGTTATTGCATGTACAGTTACATCTGTTACATAATTTTTCACTTAAATTATTTCAATTTATGTGCTTAAGTGACTTACAATAAAATAATTTTTGAATTGTGTTTATTGCGTCGGTTTCTGGCGCTTCTCACCTTCAGTTTCGTTAAGAACGTTTTCACTGAACTTGAATAGGTATTTTCATTTGGCATGATTTATTTGCGTCGTATGGTTTTACATATTGTTTTATCAAAGAATTTACTTATCAGTCGAAGTTCTATTTGTGCTGTATTATTTTGTCTCGTCTCTTTCCATTTGTTTGAGGCTAAGGCTTTCCCTATTTTTACTTGTTATTCACCTCTTGTCCATATTGATTTCGTGTTTTGTGGAGTGCAATGGTAATTGCCGAGCGCATGGAGAGTTTTGGTTTGAGACGGTTCATGCTACACTTGACCGGCTGGGGGACAGTTGTTGTTTTGCCTTTAGACTGAAAAATGAGTACTTTTAGCAAACCCCAACTAGTTTTGATTGGATTATGTGTTGCTGCTTTTCTATATGAAATGCCTGGACGGTTTGTGTGAGTTCCTTAATTGCAGCTCTAATTAAATCAGTCAGTTTGGTGCGGCAACCGTTATCTCTAGGACCTGCTTGGCATTAGCTGACTAATTTATTTGTCGCACATAGATAAGAATAGTATTTACCGTACAAAAGAAGGTTATGAGGACACTTCGGTAACGTTGAAAACATTTTTATCAATGAAAAATATGGCACATAAAAGTTTTTTACCTAATAGAAATGGAGGAAGTTTTGTCAGCCTGTTTCGTAGCAGATGTCATCTGGATCTTTTCAGATCTAACAACTTTTTGTTTTTGTTTGCCTGAAGCGTCTTGCAATTTCTGAAAATAATCCTTTAAATAAGTTTAAAACAATCGCTTTTTTCATTACTGATTATTTTTGAGCTTTTGCAGAATAATTCTTGAATTAAATATTCTTCTTCGTGCAAGTTAATACCTGTTGTTTCAGGGATAAATGTTGTTTTTCTATTTTATCGTTTTTCTTTTTCATTTCCTCTAATGCATGTTCGCTTTGTTCTACCTGCACGAAACCTGTAGCTACTTCTATATTTTCCTCCTTGGCTTGCTGGACGTTGGTGCGGCTGAAAAGTGAATGAATTTACAATCATTACAATGAAAATTATTAGCAATTTTTATAAACAAAATATAGCGTTCATTTATAATTCAACATTTTACGAAGACGTACCTTCTGATGCCTGTTGCCTCCTCGTTATAGAAGTTTCCGCAAGCTGATGAAATGTTTTCCTTAACGTAGGTTGCCGGTAAAGCAATTTTCGGTGACGTTGGTTGCTTGTTTGTCATAGTTGACCTATAGATTTTGAAATTTTTTTAAGAAAAGAAACTTTTAATCCAGAGATATTTCCTTTTTATCAACAACTCTCACCTTTCAATGGTTAAATATTTTTCCCTTGAAATTCCTTTTGATTGCTCTAGTTCAGTGTCAAGATGAATGTTTGAAGCTTGCAACGCTTTAATAGTATGTTTGAGACTATCAGTTTTTTCACGATTTTTGGTATTGTCGTTTTTAATATCGGAGGATGAATCTCTAGAAGTATAGATATGCATTGGGTATATGTAAATTGGTCAAACTTGAACTTACGTTATTGCTTGTAAAGTTACATCGATAAGAAAAAAATTTAACGTATGAAAGAAAGTTATGAGATCAATTCGGTAACGTTGAAAACATTTTTATCAAATGAAATATATGGCACATAAAAGTTTTTACCTAATAGAAATGGTAGAAGTTTTGTCAGCCCGTTTTGTAACAGGTGTCAGCTGGATCTTTTCAAATCTAACAACTTTTTTTTTTTTTTTGTCTAAATCGTCTTGCAATTCCTGATTTATACGCGTTAGCCTAAAAACATAAAACAGAACATTATTGCACAATCAAGTTTTGGAGTTGGGTAATAATATAATTTGTGTAATCCGAGTATTTTCACTTAAGCTATTTATGAGATAAGTTACAAGGGATTAACCTTTCAATTTCAATTTGAAGCTGTTTCTGTGTGGAAAAACTTTCCAAAAGATCACTGAAATACTTTTCCTTCGTTATGTTTGCTACTCGTAGATCGTCTTTTAATTTGTTGATGCCATGCTAAATTTTCCAAGTGAACAATATTAATCATTTCATCCGCTGAGTTCAAAACCATAACTCTTGATATACAGTACGTGAGTGGTAAACTTAGCCTATATTTACATCACTGTTAAACAGAAAACCGCCCAATTGTGTGTCAAATATGTACACATAAATTTGAAAGAAATTGTTTTGCAGAAAGGCTCTCGCTGCATCTGCGCCTTATAGTTTGTTTTTGCAGAAAGACACGAACATCTTCCAAACCCGTTCAACCAGCTGGCTCTTAAGCTATACCTCTTGCTACTAAGTTTAGTTTCGTTTTTGCAATTCACCGCGTTCTGCTGCTAGATGAAAACAAGATACACAAACCATCATATGCAGAAGTTTTGCTTCGTTTTCTTTTGTCTTGTTGTCGGCTTCCGTTGTCAAGACTTCAGTGTGCTGTTTCAGGTTCGCGTTGTTTTCTTCAAGTTGGACAATCATCTTTCTGCCAATCGACACAACGTGCTAGTTAGTATTGCAAAAAAATTCAAATGATACCAACTTAATTAAAACATTATTGTACTCTGGTATTAAACTAATTAATTAATGTATTCGAGTAAATAAATCGAGAGAAAAAAAACTAATAATGTTACTTGTTATGTGTCAGCTCCGTATTTGTTTCTGAAAGTTTTTTTTTTAAATCTAAACTCTTCTTTATCAGCTTTTTTATCTAAAGAAAAAACAATTCGGGCGTAATTGTAGAAGTTAAAGTATCGGCTTATAGTTGCAAACACAGCCCAATCCAAGGAAAATTACCTCGGCTTGCAACAATACATCTCCGTTACTGATTTGATTGTTGTTGTGGCTTTGCGACGCTTCCTTCACCTTTATCTCAAATTTCCTTGTAGCTGATGTTTTATTACACACGTCACATTTAACTTCCTTAATCGACGTTTCCAGTTTTCTTTATCCAGAAAGCAAAGAGGTTAACACGGTTCTGCTATCTCCCACTTTTATTTTTATGAAATTGTAGCAGCAAAAACGTAATGAAATTAACAGAAACGATAATGAACAAATGATTTTGAAGAATTGGTGAAAAAAGTTGAATTTACCTGCACTTAGCCTCTAAATTGGACAGATTTTCCCGGTTCATATTTCTATCTTTTTCTGACAAAGTCAGTTTTTCTTGATAATTCTTCGTTTCTGCAAAAGCTTTTGAGTTTTCTGACTTCAACCTTAAAAAAGCAAAAACAAAATTTTGACACTTGAAATATTAAAAACCAACTGTAGCCTATTTTGATGTCTGTGAGCACATTTGTGCTTGGCATCTCCATTTTCTTGTTTTGATTCTTAACTAACTTTTTAATAACGAGGTCTTTTGCTGATAACTTTTCGTTAGTGGTCAGTATAAGCTCTTGCATTTTATCTTCAGTCGATTTAGCCCGAAGCAATTGCTTTTGCAAACTGGAAACTGTCTCAGAAAATTTCTTTAACTTTACCTGAAACGAATAACGTTATAATAGCAAGGTCAATCAACAAGTAGAACTTGAATTAATTCAGTAATTTAATGTCGTTTTGTCATAACCAGCAGTTTATGTAAAAAATACTGGTACATCTGTTTTACTTCTTGGTCTTTGGTCGTAAGATTACTTCTAACGATCCGGAGAATCCTTCCACTACCCTCTTGCCATCTAGTAGAACAAATTTAAGCCTAAGGGGCTAACATCAAGTTTGTTAACATCTTATATATATTGTTTGGTTTTTGATTTTTGCTTACTCTACAGCCCTACTGCCTTCTGGGGGCGCAACTTCGACGACAATGTTCAGCTGTTGAGTCAAAAAGTCGATCTATATAGTATATAGAGAGATTAAACGTTTGTATATTCGTATGTATAGATTCTATACGCTTAACAATAACTCTTTGTTTACTTCATCGTTTACATCTCTGCTTCAACTACTGTATACAGGTGCAAGACAAGTTGTCGTTTTTTGACAATTATCCTTTGCACACAAATCGAAGTACATATACTAAGTTATAAACCCTAGGTTCAAAGACATGAAAATACTTACTTGATCTTTGTAAAAGTCGTTTAGCTTCTGCGTTTCCAGATACTTTCGTTTAATTTCGTCAGAGTCACTGCTTCTAATCACTGAAGTATGTGTGCAGAGATCGCCATTTTGCCTTTGCCTCACATCACTGCTATCACTTTCAGTGTGATGATAGCTGTTCATCTAGGAAAATATTTTGTGGATTTCTCCCCTATCATATGAAACAAGTCGTCCTTAAAGTTGAAGTAAGTTATATAAGCTAATAGCCTACCTGAAGTGAATAACGACTGAATTCGCTGTTAGTTGCTCTTCCTGTCCTAAATGTTTCTTCCATATTTCTCACAGAAGTATCAGATTTAAGTTTTAATAAAACTTAGTTACCTACGTTTTCAATTTATGAAGCAAAAAAAACTAATGCAACTGAATAACATGTATTTGGAAAAAATCTATTATCACAGGTATAGGCTATAAATTACCTCTCTCGAAAGGCAGACCTAATATCATCAATGACTTGAACACCTTATCTTTTCCATTTTGAAACAGCGAAAAGTTATGATATGAGATAACAATAGAAATCTTTAAATGTTCTTTTGTTACCAATAATCCAACAATACTCTTCACTACAAACAATGGTTGACCTAACAGTAAGTCATACACTATTTCAAGGTCGGCATTATTCGGTATTTCCCTTAAATGAAATTATGGTGGCCTATGTGGCTGTAGACTAAATTTTTATCTTCCCCGGTTATTACAGAATCCTGAAACCAATCGAGTGCAAAAAAATAAATGCAGTATTTCGCAGTAGCTTTTGCACGCTAATCTTAGTGACACATACCTTGTTGCTGCTAACAACTGTAAAACTTTGCGAAAAAGACCAACAATTTTGTAAAAGACCAACGAGGCGACTAAAAACCAGGTGGTACACTTACATCACTGACTTGACCTTGTCACGAATAGAAACACTCATCACGAATAGAAACACTCATCTAACCGAACTGGCTGACATACGTGGTGAAAAATCGCGAAATGTTTAAGAAGCTCCAAGAGCTGCTGCCTTCAATATCCTCCTGACAGAAGAAAGTGAGTTTAGAAAAGAGTGTGTGTGTGTCGTTAAATGGTAGCTTTGTAACAGAATACATCACTTCCAAATTCAATTCATCTCTTACAATTGGAGATATTATTTGTACTACCTCTCAGATAGACGAAATTTATCTCGGACACATAGTGTTTCACATGTTTCTATAGAAACAATCAAATCAATTGGAAATTTAGTGCACAGAACTTAATATTCAAGTTTTTAAATGCAAAATAGCACGCCTTACGTGCGCCACTAAAGCTCATAAAAAACAACGTTGGGTGCGCCTATTCTAAGCTCTGCGGTCTTGCATGTTGCAACCCAACCAGTTGCATTGATTTTAATAAGTAATTCAGTAATACACGTAAAGTTAAGTCTTAATCAAGGTATAGGTTATTGCCAAGACTGTACTTGTTTTCAAATTTAGTGAATTTAATATTGATATTCCTTGCGCAGAGCATTTGGATTCCAAATAACTAACATAATTGAGCCAAAACTTTATGATTTTTATGATAGTCCAAAATGTTCGTTGTCTTACATTTTTTTTGGTTCATTTTGTTTTCAACACAGTTGTTAATTTTCTTAAACTACAGATGTGTCTTTAACGAAATACGGTATCGCCTGTCTGTTGTCAACTTAGAAACTCTTATTAAACATGATTTTGCTTTTGAATGAACTTTGTTTACTGTTGCGTTTTGTATTTGTAACGAAAATATGCCACTTGTTATTTATAGTATCTTATGTTTCACCGTTTTGTAATGCGTTAATTCTGTACTTGATGGGCGATGATAACTCCACGGTGTTTTGGTTGCAGTTGATTATAATTATCTGCGATTATCGTTGTTTATCTCACGTTTTGTGCACCCTTATCTTGTCAATAGCTCGACACCTCACCTTGCAGTCTATAAAGTCCGTTGTTAAGTGATTAAGGAGGTCGGTTTGGTTTTGGTCGTGGGGGCTGTTTAATAAACGGTTCACCGTGAATGTGGGAAAACAACCCGCCATCAGAACACGAGAAATTTCATTACATATTTTCATTGTGTTGCTTGGCCACTGTTAACTTTAAAGTGTGGTTTCAGTATGATGCCATTGAAAAATAAAACGCTACAAGTACCAGCACACAACGAAAAAAAAACAAACACGTCCAATGAGTGATGAGAATGCCACAAAAAGAAAACAAGTGAATTTCCAACATCTTAAATTATAACATGTTGCAATTTAAACGTGTAAAGAAAAACACTTTCAACGTGTTTAGATTTGATGTAAACAAGAATGACAGTGTATATCCAACTTGATAAATGTTACCGTATTATTACGTTTTGTTGTCTTCACTCTTAGAAGTACAGGCACATCTTTTATATAAAAGCAGTTAAGTCAAGTTCCATTGACCCAGCTCATTTCAGGAGCTCCAATACCAAATTGTCAGTGCGACTACCTGTCGGACACAAGTCGATAAAAGTCACATGTGCTTAATTAAACACGAAAACGCACAATCTGCCACAACGGAGAAACGCAACAGATACAAGGCAAAAACAAGTGTAACAGTATCAAAGCTAACAAACCGTTTCTAATTCTAATATCTACTTCTCCTAATTAATAAAGTGGATATATAAAATACAAAGTATATTGTAACGTAGTTGTTTTGTAAAACTAATTGATAACACAATAAAAATGGAACATTTTTCTGTAGGCCTAGTTAGGTAACGTCATCCAACGTTAAGGTATTGTTAATAATATTAACAATGCATATTATAATAAGCCAGCCGACTTAAGCAAAGGGGTAGCGAATGTAAATGTTCAAGTTACAGTTGGATAAGAGGGTAAATTTAGGTTAGAAATGATTTTTTTCTTATTACGTTCAAGTTATGTTAGCAAAGGAATAACAATGTAGAAATAGGTTTTCAGATGCATATTTTTTCGGTAATACATGGATTAAAGCCCATACATCCTAACATGACATTTGCGATAAATAGGTTTAGCTTTATTTCAAGTGTTCGAACTATTCATTGTTTTCAGCAACTTGTTGTTGCTGATTTGTCTGGCTGCTTTCGGTTGGTTTGTTCATTTTGGTTGTTGTTTCTTTCCGTCGATCTGCATCACACTTGCACCATCTTTAGTCTTTTCATCACCATCATACTCGTCAACGCGTAAACAAATTGGGACACCATACTTTTGAGATAACTCTCTGAGTTGATCTTCGTAAAGCACATTTAACTTGACAGATTCTGAGTAGTTATATCGCAAGTCGTCAACTTCGTTAAAAGTGTAGCCGTCATAATGAGATAAGTCACTCCGTAGCCTGTCCATTTCTTCACGTAGCTCTTTGTTCTCTTTTTCGATTTCTGCGCATAGCGCACAGTCCTACAGGGCATTAAGTTACTGTAATTTAAGTCACTGTAAAATCACACTAGGCTAATTGAATATATTTTACAGCTATAAAGAAGACAAATAATCAAGCTACAACGCCTTCCATAGCCTATTTAATTTCATATAGTTTTATTTTAGTGTTCAAAAATCAAATATTTCTGTTTACAAAAGTTACATCTTTAACTACTTGTAAATTTTCAAGAATCCGATGTTTCCCTTGTTTCTTCAAATGTTGCATTTCGAAATCTTGCTGGAAGTCAATTGACCTTTGAAGACAATCGTTTACATTTGTAACGATATTATAATGCGAGATATTTTTACATCAGTCCTAGAGTCTGGAAGAAGTTTGTACAAACATGACAGGTCATCACCTGGACGATGATCTACATTCTGATCGTTGTTGTTGAAAATCCTTCAATTTTGTTTCCATGTATAATAATTTTTCCTCTTTCGCCTAAGAGTGGGTAAATATGCGGAGTTATAAATTCTTTGTACATTTAGGAATGTAAGTCAAATGTATCTAGCAAAATTTCGTACTTTTAAGCTAAAAAAACTTTCATTGTTAAAGGAAGTTAAACTTGGGAAATTTCTAGGCCTACACCTACTAACAATTACCTTTATAAGCTCTTCCTGTACAAGTTGCGACTGGTTTAGGTTGCTGAGTTCCACATTTCTCTTTATTTTTTCTGTTTCAAGTTGAACGTTCAAGTCGCGAATCTTTTCCTGAAATTTTATTATGATGGCTGTAGCTATTATCAAAACATTTTTATAATAAGATGCTAAGAAGTGCAAAAATAATTCTGTAAATCAAACTTTTGTTTTCTCAATGATAATTTTTGAACTTTTGCAGACCTTTAATAAAGCATTTTCGGCGGCTAGATTGTTGTATGGAGTATCGTCTTCACCATGTTGCGAGGAAGGTTGCCGCCGAAACTCTGGTAGCGACATTTCTTCAACCACAGTTTGCAAGGTGGTTATCTTTTTGTTTAACTTAGCTTCTGCTTCCTGTCCAAAATATAAGCAACAGGTATCAGAGAGAGAGAGATATAATTTAATTATTTAATATGCGATTTCCTAAGCCCCGCTTAACATTTCTTTTAAACACAATTAGTAGAATATAGACTAATTTACCTTCCATTTTCCTTTCTGCCGCAACAAATTGTGACGGTCTTGTTCTAATTGTCTTTTCTAAACAAACAAAGTTGTAAGGGCTTTCTACATTAAAACAATAAACACTAACAGCGTTTGAGTGAGGTTTGAAATATTTTCCACTTAAAGTACAGCAACCCACATCAGTAAGTATCATGAACATATACTGTAGGACTGTAGGTTACGTTCATTCCTTTATTCAATTTCATAATTACCTTTATACTTTCGACCGTGCTTTCATCTTGGCCGTATACATCTCCATAGAAAAAGATTAGTTTAACAAATTGTATTTTGACTTAATTAATTAATCGATTATATACAGCAGTATAAGCGATAGTTGAGCAACTCTAAAATGAGAGGAAGAATTTAAGTTTACGTGAAGTTTGAAGTGTCTCCAATGTCTTTAGTCTTTCTTCAAATTCTTTATAACGCTCGGATGAGGATGTTGTTTCGTCTTCTTCTCCGTCATCTCCAATAGGTAAGACGATTACGGAATGAGTTTTCTGCGCATTTTTACCTTCACTAGAAGATTGGCTGGATGCCCTATATGCCTTAAGTTTCGCTATTTCGTCTTTCGATGTATTAACCTATAAAAGTAATACAAATTTAACATTTAACATTTAACTTAAGCTAGTATGATTACGCCGACTGATACCTTCCCCTACATTCTTTATTGTGGTATACCGTATATAGGTTTGCAGGATTATGTAGCTTCCCAGTTGAAGACTGTTACATATAAGTAATTATTTTAATGTGGGTATTTACCGTGACTTGAAATGCTTTGATTTGATTCTCCTTTTTGATCTGCGTTGATTGAAGTTTTTCATTCGCTGACATCACTTCATCGATGTTTACTTGAACAGTGACGCCTATTTTTAGTTGTTCAATTTCATTCTGCAATTCAATTACTTTTGACCTGGAAAACGTTTCTGCAATTAATTTTATTAACTTTTCTAGATCAACATTTCACCATCTCAGCAGACATAGTAGTAAACCATTATACTTCGTATCTTGTAGACTTGCATTGTCTTCTATCTTCAGCCGTTCAACCTTGCAAGAAATTTAATTGTATAAATTAAGATAATTCTCGAATAAGTTATTCCTTCCTCGTGTAAGCTAATACCTGTTGTTTCAACAATAAACTTTGTTTTTCTGTTTCATGTCTTTTCTTTTTCATTTCCTCTATTGCATGTTCGCTTTGTTCTGTGTGAGCGGAACCTGTAGCTACTTCTGTATTTTCTTTCTTTGCTTGCTGGTCGTTGGTGCAGCTGAAATATGAATGAATTGACAATCATTACAATCAGAATTATTAGCAATTTTTATAAACAAAATATGGCGTTCATTTACAATTCAACATTTTACGAAGACGTACCTTCTGATGCCTGTTGCCTCCTCGTTATAGAAGTTTCCGCTAGATGACGAAATGCTTTCAGTAACATAGGTTGCCGGTAAAGCAATTTCTGGTGAACTTGATTGCTTGCTGTTTTTCATATGAAGCCTAAAGGTTTTGAAATTTTGTCAAGAAAAAAATATTTAATCCTGAGGTACAGACTTTTCATCACCACCACTAACCTTTCAATGGTTAAATCTTTTTTCCTTGAAATTTCTTTTGATTGCGCAACTTCAGTGTCAAGAAAAGTGTCTGAAGCCTGCAACGCTTTAACTGTTTGCTTAAGACTCTCAATATCTTCACGATTTATGGCATTTTCGTTTTTCATATCGGAAGATGTTTTTCTGAAATTATAAGTGTGCATTGGCTAAATGAAAATTGGTCAAACTTGGACTTACGTTATTGCTTGTACAGTTACATCGATAACAGTAGAATTTAACGTATGAAAGAAGGGTATGAGATCACTTCGGTAACGTTGAAAACATTTTTATCAAATGAAATATATGTCACATAAAAGTCTTTACCGCGTAAAAACGGTAGAAGTTTTGTCAACCCGTTTTCCAGCAGGTGTCAGCTGGATCTTTTCAAATCTAACAACTTTTTGGTTTTGTTTGTCTGAAGCGTCTTGCAATTCCTGATTTATTCGTGTCAGCCTAAAGAATAAAACAGAAATATATTGCACAAATAGGTTTGAGAGTTAGGCAATAACAATTTGCTCATTCCGCGTATTTTCATTTAAGTTATATGTGAAATATGTTACAAGGTATTAACCTTTCAATTTCGTTTTGGTGTTGCTTCTGTACGGATAAACTTTCCAAAAGATCACTGTAACACTTTTCTTTCGTTATGTTTGCTACTCGTAGATCGTCTTTTAATTTGTCGATGTCATGCTAAATTTTCCAAGTGAATAATGATAATTATGTCGCACGTTGAGTTCAAAACCATACCTTTTGAAGTATACAGTAGCACGATACATCTAGAAAGTGACCAACGTAGCCTGTAATTACATCACTGCTAAGTACCATAGCTTCTTTTAATTCTTCATGCTGGTTCTGTAATTGTGACAGCTTTGACCTATATATTGAATGAAAAAGCAATAGCTGCTTTCAGTTTTTTATTAAATATCTCACTTCACTCAAACTCCGTTTTATGTCTTTTACACGTATAGGAAGTTGCGAGAAAAGCTTACCTGAGTGTCTTGATCTCTTTCTCTTTCAAACTTTGTTGGTTGAAATGGGACATTTTTGCATTAACAACATCAATCTGAAAATTGTAAATTAACTTTTAACCAAAAGCATGTACCATCATACCGCCTTCTCGCAGTTTTCGCGGCATGAGATGGGGCCACAATTTGAGCACTACACAGACCACAGTACACATATACAGTCAAATGACCTCTGCTTTGAGATTTGCATTTTCGTCTTGCAATGTCTTGCTTAGCGCTTTTTGTTTTTTATTTTCTTTTGAAAGCAACTCCGATTTTCTTTTTATGTCTTCAACATCTTTCAGTAATTCAGCTGATTTACGACGGAGATCATGAGTTTCTTCTCCTTTTCTTTGTTTTTCCAGCTCTAATCTACATCCAAAAACGTTGTCCTGGCTTTTCGTTTATCGCGTAACATTTGTGATATGATTATGCACTTTTTACTCATAAATTGAAACAACAATTGAAAGTCAATTTACGTGTTGATTTTTTCGGATTTTTGCTTTAGTACATTTTGGTCATTTTCCAACTCTTTCATCAAATTTTCCTTCTCATTGTTAATACGTTGCAGGTAGTTAGTTAACTTTTCAATCTCTTTGTCATTAGTCTTGAGGAAGTTATAAGTAATTGTAAATAAATTTAAAAAAAAATTTAATAATATTTTTTGTGAGTGATGAGTGATAAGCTTATAAATAGAAAATTAGTTCAGCAAACTCTGTAACCTTTTGCGCTTCCAGCACTTTCTTCTTCAGACTTTCATTTTCTTGCCTCAGATCAGACACGGTCTTTCTGCAAATATATAGTTACATATAATTTATCGTTATTTTTGTATTAACATGGCCCGACTGGACGGCAAGGAACGATTTTATAACATTTACACAGAATCTTCTTCGAATGTATGCTGGAGTATTTAGCTATACCTCGAGTTCGTTAAATCTCTCTTTAACCTTAATGTGTCCAAAGTGTCCACCAATTCTGTTTTCTGCTGCAACGTTTTGATCTGAAACAAAACATTTCGAGAAGTTTGCAAATAATTACTTCACGAACGTTTGATAACCATATACTTATATGAAAAATGGTAAACGCTGCTAATAATAACTTTTCTTTTGTATCAATGCCAAACTGCTCCAGTTTATCAAACATTTTTTTTCTAGATATACAAAATTAGGCTTGGAAGGAATAACTATAAACGTTTCTCTATTTTCTAGGCAAGGACAATTACAAGAATTTACAAACCGATACTAAACCGCGAACTTGTGTGTTAAATATTTAAACACACAAATTTTGAAAGAGACTATTTTTCAATATGAAACGAACATCTTCTGTCCAACCTGACTCTTATACCTCTTCCTGCAAAGTTTTGTGTCTTTTCTTCCATTCACTGCATTCCGCCTGTTGTCCAGACAAAGCCCTTTCGAGTGATTCCACTTTTGTTCTGAGGTCCTCTAAAGCTTCTTCATTCTCCGTGTTCTTTGCTTTATGATGTTCAAGTTCTTCTTTAGACTTCTCCTTCTCCCATTCATGTCTAAGATGAACTTTATTTTAATCTGTAGCTTCTTGCATTTTCTAAATTTGAGAAGTCGTTTTTCTCCGTTTGTTTGATAATATCATAGGAGTATTTTATGTCCTTCATGACAGCTGTAGGGAATGGCTTTCCATTTACCTTAATGTTTAAAAGACAATTTTTATTCATTTTTACTTCTGTAGTTTCTCCTCAAGAACGTATGTTTTCTTCGCCATTTCATCCTGCTTAATTTTGAGGGTATCCTGATATTTCTTTGAATGTTGTAAAGCTTCATGTAGATTGTCAATTGTTGCGTCAAGAGACCTTGATGAATCCTGTGAAAGGTCAAGCTCGCTAAAATAACATGATCATAAAGTTTATCATGACAATTTAGTATGTTTATTCTTAATATTTGATATGGTTTTTATTGTTCATAACTTTAGTTGTCAGAAATTGTAATCTACATAAAATTGTTGAATACTTTACCAAATAATCGTTTATTTTTGCTTCACTGTTTCGTTCACTCAACTTTTGGAGGCTTGTAAGCGTGTTCAGTTCATTTTCTAATTTTTTATTTTCGCTTTCCAGTTCGAATATGCTATCCCTATACCGTAAAATAATCATTAAACGTTACCAACCACACCGGGCCACAAACAAGCAATCACGGCCATAGATGTTTATTGAAATGTACCTCGACTGCATCAACTCGTCTTGCATATCACGCTTCGTAACTTTTAGTTGGTCTTGTAACTGTTCGATGTTTTGTTCAAGTTTTGCGTTTTCTTTTTCCATGTGCATATTTTCGATAATTAAACTGCAAATTAAGTAAAGTAACGTTTGGCACTACGATTTTATATTTTAGACTAAAATCAACAAATTCACTAATTAACTTCAAAATGTTTTGTTTACCTTTCCTGAGTTGATCTTGAACCATCCTTTGCTTTTTTCAGTTCTTCCCGAACAGTTTGTTCACTTCTTTGTAAACTCTCGTACGTTCTACGCAATTCGTCCAACGCAGTCTGGATTCAAGCATATTTCGATATCATACCAAATGCAAGTAATGCCGTGAAAAAAATATTTTGCTATTTTTTGAAAAATATTACCATATTTGCTTCCTTTGCTTCCGTTTCCTTTTGTAAAGCTTGTTGAAGCTCATTCAATTCACTATGTGTTTTAGATAATGCCAAACTTGAAAAAAATAGAACAAAACTTGACCATGATAATGAGATACAAAGCAAAAAATAAGGCAATAAGGCAGTCCGAGCAAAACAAATACGAAAGGTATTTTCAGTATGCTTACCGACAACCCTGTAGCTTTTCCGTTGTTGCTGAATGATCATTAATTTCCTTTGCAACTCGATTTTCCAAGGACTTCATCTGTGCAAAAATGTAAAGCAAATTGAAGTTATAATAAGGGTTGTAATTGCTGAAACGTTGAAAAAACATCCGTTTAATAACAGGTATATATGTATCTAATATCAGAACTATGGACACTGAAATAAAAGTTAACAGGTTTTACTTTGTCTTGAAGGGCCTTTGTTTCTCCGGTTAATTTTTCTTCGTTATGTGCATGCAAGCCTCGTAATCTATTCGTGTCTGTAGATTGTCTCTCCAGCTCAACCATTGTCCACTTCAAACGATTTTCCATTGCTCTGAATGAAAACGTCGTGTTAGGTATAAGTAAAAAAAATGCAAAAAAATCAGTTAAATAGTTTAAAGCAAGCTATGTCGGCTAATTGTGCTATATTAATAATTATTACCGTTTTACACTTACTTTGACAAAGAATCATCTTCCTTCTTTATAGATCTTGATACTTTGAGTTCAGTTTTGTACATTTCTTCGACCTTTTTATAATCCTTTCCAAGTTCTTCAATTGTCTTGTTCAATGCGACCCTTTCGTCTTCAAGTCTATGTATTTAATTTGGGAAATCATACTGTAGCTAACAATATAAAGGTTTTGCCATTAGGGTAGTGAATATTGCATTTCAACACTTGTTTTACCTTTTTATTATGCCCTCCGATGCCTTATTTATCTCATTAGCTTTTTGCAACTTCATTGTAAGCGCTTTTTGGGTTTCTGAAGTTAGCTGTAAAATTTAAGAAGACAGATAAATTTGAAAGTCTGCAACGGTTGGTAAACAACCAAAATATTGATTTGTACTTTGCGCTCAGCAGTGATAGTTCTTGTGGTGCGCAGGTTCCCTTCAGTTTTCATTCGATTAATTTCTTCTTTAAGATTGCTATTTTCTTTTCGAAGCTTCCCCTTTTCAAGGCTGTGTTTATGAAACATTAGCCAATGCCCATCTACATACTAATAACTTGCTCGCCTATTACACTAACAATAAACGCATTAGCGCAGATTTTGCGTCACAACTAAAATGTTAATCTTGAGACATAAGGCGTACGATGTCTAAGTATAAGTTAGTTGAAAGGACCTGCTTGGTTGCACTTGAGTTGTTGTCCTGCTTGCCTGCAGTGATTTCAGTCTCTGTTGTAATGATGTTAGTTTTGCATTAAGCATGTCGTTGTCCTTCTTTAATCTACTCAAACAAGAAGCAATTTGAAAAGAAATCCATCGTGTTGATGAGCGATACAAGCTTTAACTAATCTGGATTTCTAATTTCTATTGTTTGTTATGGGATCTTTTTAAGTACATGCTAACTTCCAAATGTATCTGACAAAATCTTTCAAACTTACCGTGAAATAAATCTCTCTTTTTCTTCAGCAACGTGATCATTCAGTTTATCATGCAAAGAATCCTTCGATCTTTCCATGCTGATTATGCTTTGCTTCTGCAAATCTCGGAGTTTTTCGATTTCTTTCTGCTTGTCCTCGAGATCTGTTTGCAAGGATTGAGACGTTTCCTTTTCTATCGTAATGCTTTCTTGAAGATTTGCGTTTGCTCTTAACTGCAAATTAAGTTGCTCCTGCAAATGTCCAGTGGACTCCAGTTGTTGGTGAAGATCGTTCTGCTGCGTTTCGTATCTTTGAGCAAGTGTTTGAAGCTTCTGCTGGTAGGATACGTTCTCTTGTGATTTTTCTTTGATTGCCGTTGTTGTAGCCTTTTTCAAAACTTCAATGTCTTTCTGAAAAATAAAATATAAAGCGCAGATGCAGCGAGAGCCTTGCGACGCACGGAAGTCTGTAGGCGAATATGTAGGTTTAACTGATATCGGAAAGACATCGAGTTAAAAGAAACCGGCGTCAGATGAAAACGAGATACACATACCATCATATGCAGAAGTTTTGCTTCATTTCCTTTCGTCTTGTTGTCAGCTTCCATCGTCAAGACTTCAACGTGCTGTTTCAGGTTCGCGTTGTTTTCTTCAAGTTCGGCAACTATATTTCTGCCAATGGACACAACGTGCTAGTTAGTATTGCAAAAAATTTCAAATGAAACCAACTTAAAACATTACTGCACTCTGGTATTAAACTAATTAATTAATGTATTTGAGTAAATAAATCGAGAGAAAAAAACTAATAATGTTACTTGTTATGTGTCAGCTCCGTATTTGTTTCTGAATTTGTTTTTTCAAAATCCAAACTTTTCTTTATTAGCTTATTTATCTATAGAAAAGACAATTCGGGCGTAATTGTAGAAGTTAAAATACCGGCTTACAAATTATTACTAACATAGCCCACACCAATGAAAATTACCTCGGTTTGTAAAAATTCATTTTCTTTGCTGAGATGATTGTTGCGTTGCGACGCTTCCTTCAGTCTTACCTCATACTCCCTTGTAGCTGATGTTTTATTATCCATGTCAGCTTTAGTTTGCTGAATCATCGTATTCAGTTTTCTTAATGCAGGAAGCAAAGAGGTTAACACGGTTCTGCTATCTCCCAGGGTTTTATGAAATTATGGCAGCAAAAACATAAGGTATTTAACAAAAAATGAGCAAATGATTTTGAAGACTAGGTGAAAAAATAGCGGAATTTACCTGCACTTAGCCTCTAAATTGGACAGATTTTCCCGGTTCATATCTCTATCTTTTTCTGACAAAGTCAGTTTTTCATGATAATTCTTCTTTTCTGCGAAAGCTTTTGAGTTTTCTGACTTCAGCCTTAAAAAAGCAAAAACAAAATTTTGACACTCGAATTATGGAAAACAACTGTAACCTACTGTGTTGTCTGTGAGCACATTTGTGCTTGGCAACATCCATTTTCTTGTTTTGATTCTTAACTAACTTTTCAATAACCAGGTCTTTTGCTGATAACTTTTCATTAGTAGTCAGTATAAGCTCTTGCATTTTATCTTCAGTCGATTTAACCCGAAGCAATTGCTTTTGCAAACTGGAAACGGTCTCAGAAAATTTCTTCAACTTTACCTGAAACGAATAACGTTATGATAGCTAGGTCAATCAAGAAGTAGAACTTGAATTAATTCATTAATTTAAGGTCGTTTTGTCATAACCAGCAGTTTATGTAAAAAATACTGGTACATCTGTTTTACTTCTTGGTCTATGGTCGTGACATTACTTCTAACGATCCGGAGAATCCTTCCACTACCCTCTTGCCATCTAGTAGAACAAATTTAAGCCTAAGGGGCTAACATCTAGTTTGGTAACATCTTATATATATTGTTTGGTTTTTCATTTTTGCTTACTCTACATCCCTACTGATGCCTTCTGGGGGCGCAACTTCGACGACAATGTTCAGCTGTTGAGTCAAAAATTCAATCTATAGTATACAGAGAGATTATACGTTTATATATTCGTATGTATAGATTCTATACGTTTAACAATAACTCTTTGTTTACGTTTCATCTCTGCTTCAACTACTGTATACAGGTACAAGACAAGTTGTCGTTTTTTGACAATTATCTTTTGCACACAAATCGAAGTGCATATACTAAGTTATAAACCCTAGGTTCAGACACATGAAAATATTTACTTGATCTTTATAGAGGTCGTTCAGCTTCTGCGTTTCCAGATACTTTCGTTCAATTTCGTCAGAGTCACTGCTTCTAATCACTGAAGTATGTGTGCAGAGATCGCCATTTTGCCTTTGCCTCACATCACTGCTATCACTTTCAGTGTGATGATAGCTGTGCATCTAGGAAAATATTTTGTGGGTTTCTCTCCCATCACATGAAGCAACTCGTGCTTAAAGCTGAAGTATGTTATATAAGCTAATAGCCTACCTGAAAGGAATAACGACTGTTTTCGCTGTTAGTTGCTCTTCCTGTCCTAAATGTCTCTTCCATATTTCTCACAGAAGTATCAGATTTAAGGTTTAACAGAAAATTACTATCGTATACATTTTCAACCTATGAAGCAAAAAAAACTAATGCAACTGAATAACATGTATTTGTAAGGTACATTTTCTGGCAGGTATAGGCTATAACTTATTTCTATCGATCGGACGATATCACACGGTGGACGACTTGAACAGTTTATCTTTTCAACTTTGAGACAACGAAACGCGTCGTTGTTGTTTTGGTATCCGACAACAACGGAAATTCCTAAATGTTCTTTTGTTACGAATAATCCGACAACACTCTTCCCTTAAAACAATGCTGGTTGACGTAACACTAAGTCATATACTATTTCAAGGTTGGCATCATTCGGTATTTCCCTTAAATGAAATTATGGTGGGTTATGTGGCTATAACTTAGACTAAATTTTTATCTTCCCCAGTTATTACAAGGAGTCTTAAAACCAATCGAATGCAATAAAATAAATGCAGCATTTCGCAGTAGCTTTTGCACGCTAATTTTTGTGACACATACCATGTTGCTGCTGATAGCTACAAAACTTTACATAGCACTATAACTCAATAGTTGAATTTTTGTTTGTCTATAGTTTTGTTTATCTTCCAAAGCTTGCACTGCAAGTCTCTCATGCACGGCTAGGGGATTGATTATTGACTTCGGCTTTAAGGTCCAAACAATGGATCAACCGGTTCCACGACAATTAACCGTGGGAAATTGACAGCGAACAAACTAACCGTGACGTAAATTGACCTAGACCTAGAACCAACTGACAGGAATGAATATTGACCGGGAGGTAAATTGACCGTGCAAGTGCTGAATTATTGTGTTTAAGTTGATGGTAGTATATGATATGTAAAGTAAATATTTGTTTGTAATTATTTCCTTTTTTTAACAAAATTTATTTTTATTTCAATACAAATTGAAACATTTATTTAAATAAACAAAAAGACTTCCGGAAGTACGAGTAATACATTAAAAGAACTTCGCTGCAAAACACATATGACACTACACTACTACACATTTGATCGCCGGCCAATTTGTTGCCGATCAGTTGATGAAGACCAATTGTCGCCGGTTAATTTGTTCACGGTCAATTGACGTGATCCCGGATCAACCAAAGCTTGTAGGAGAGGTTTTCTTAAACTGTTTACCATGTTTAACACAAACAAAATTTTGACAATAGATTTACCTTCTACTAAATAGTCATACACTGTGTAGGTATTTATGCAAGCTTATAGTTTTTTGTTTATACAAGCGGCATAGAGGAGGAGAAATTGGATAAACCCATATAAAAATCGCTTTCTTAATACAGACAAAATTCATTATTGTGTTATTAACCGACATACCTCAGGAAAAACTTGCAAATGAAGTTATGCTTGTCACACCAATCGATAAAAGACCAACGTGTCGGCCAAGACCCATGTGGTAAAGTTACCTGATCTAGCCATGGAGCACTACTGTAGGTATAGGTCTACCTTTAGCTGGACCAACTGGCATACGTGGTGAAAGATTGCGAACTGTTTAGGAAGCTCCTAGGGCTGCTGCCCCCCACAAACCTCCTTAGAGAAGGAAGTGGCAATCGAGAAAAGAGAGAGAGAGAGAGAGAGAGAGAGTGAGTCGTTACGGCAGACTTGTAACAATATAGGCTAAGACACTTCCAATTCATTTCTTAAAGCATAACTGGAAATATTTTTTGTCACTATTGACTTTACCGGATAGATGAAATTTATCTCAGATAGAAGGAAATTTATGATAGTTAATTAAATGATCTACTGGGTCAGAGCTACATCATCCACCACCATTATTGTCTCGTTTCAAAAATTACCCATACCATCATTTTAATGGTAAGTTTGCATTAAACTTCAATTGTACTTTTTATTGTAACCAAAACAATGGAAACGAAAACACGAAAATAAAAAGTTATACAATAAGTTACACATTTAAATTGAAAGCAATAACTTATAACTTATTGAAAACCTAACGTTGGGCATCCAAAATTCTAATATAATCCAGGTCTGCGTTAAAATCGCTCGAGTTCTTGTTGCAAGATTGTTGGAAGGCTGTATAGTTTTCGAATTTGTTTAAACCTAAAGAATATACCTTCAATAATAAAATAATTTGTTTATCTTTTGACGTTTTACCTAAACATATGTCTGCTTACGTGAAAAGATTAATAAATTTCGAAATGAGTGCAATAATATTATTTTCAAGTTTTGTTAGAGCTTACAGTAGATTTCGTTCGGCCATGTATAAACAAGCTATCTCGTAATCATCTGAAGTTGCTTTGGTTTACAACTGCATCTTTTGTCCTTGAGCTACTTTTCCAAAGCGCCAGAGGTCCTTCACCTTGGTATTTCTTCCTTTTCCAATCTTTGTCCGTGTCACCTCCAGTATCTCGTTGGTGATCGACTCCTGTGAGGTTCTGATTACATCGATGTAGTAGCATTTGCTGTTGGCATAGTGGCATGAAATCGCTTATACGACACATAGGCCTATTATTAAGGCATTGGCAACAGAGGTGTTGCATGTTAAACTTTAATGCTGAGCTGGCAAAACCCTTTCAAAGTAGGCTAAATTATTTATGTCTTTTTTTTTCTACTTTTACGTGATCTGCACCTGTTTGAAGAAGTACACAAATGTGTTAATCGCTTTTCAGTGATTTTGAGGCTGCACCTTTCCAAATCTATTGGTTGTGTTTCTTGCGGAACCATGAATAAGAAGAGGATATAAGAAAACCGTATCTCCTGGCTCCATCATCAGGTGAACTCCGGGCGCAGTAAGATCATAATATTTTACGCCGTTATACCACTAGTTAACGCCGCCCTGTAAAATCACGATATGTAAATCAGACTAAACTTTATAGCTGGATGAGACGTGATTTTTCATGCAAAATTTTAATACCGAGATTAGGCTTTACTTATATAACTTTTACCTCCCAATCTGGATAACCGTGTTCAAGAAGTTTCCCAGTTCTGTGACTTCCAGTAAACACAACCAAACAGCCATTGCCTCGATCTACTTTCTGCATAGCTGTCCATGAACACACGATGCGATTGGCTGTACGGAAAGGGAAGTAATGTAGAAAAGTGACCTGCTTTTACTACTACTACTACAGCATACAGTCTTTACACTCAGGCAATAAATTTAACAGTTACCTGTTTCGTTTAAAAACATGAAATATTGGCTATTAAAATCTTTCCTCTAACCTCAAGCTGAAAAGCATGATTGGTTTCGACCAGAACTCGATCATCCCGGGGGTGCAGGATGGCTAAAACTGGGATGCACTCGGTAAGCAAAAAAGGAGTTTTTAAGCAAAAGTCTGAAAATCTTTTTTAGATTACACATTCGGGTGCACTATTCACAAATTGGCATGCATCAAGCACGGTCTTGAAACACATCTCTAGCGTGCATTTACCATGCTTTCCACAAACCTATGGCTCTAATCAAAATCTAACATCAATTAAACCTCATACAACCCTAGCTAAAACCATACAAGCCTAGTTAAAATCAACCTTTTGCGCAGTCATTCTCCAAGTTCTAACTAAACCGAATATCTTTAACAACAAGCTGCGTGACCTACTTACTGGTGAAGGGGTCAAGTTCTTTTTTCTTTATCTTTATACCTCAAGCTTACCAGCTTCGCTTTTGCATGTATCTTTTTCCATCCACAAATAAAATAATTTTATTGAACTGTTCATGTTTACCTAGTACGGTATTCCCCAATTCCAAAACTCTTTCAAAGCCGCCCCTGTTGTAGATTGTTATGTTGGGAAAAACAAAGAGCGTATTTCAAACGCAAAGAAAACAGTTATTAAATCAAAATTACACAAGTTTTGAACTACAAATTACCGTCGGCAAACGGCTCAAATTTTTGTTTTTTATGATAACCTACTGACGTATTCGGCTCCTATTTTCTATAAAAAAATAGTACTTTTGAAATTTGAACGAAAACCTGTGACGTGCCATATAATGACCCCCTGCCAAGTGTTGACTCCTTTTTGTTACGTAATAAATTGATTCATGCAATACGCAATAAGCTCTATACACAAGTAGTCTACACTCTACAGAACTTGCAGACAGCAGTAGGCCAACACCTGCGACCTGCATACGGTATTTTCTTTGCCAATATACATGCATTCGCAAAAGCTGCGGTATCATACTATTCAGCCACTGAATAGGCGTTAGTTTTCTGGCGAATCAAATCCTTTTTCAAACAATAAATTTATTACGTCACATAGGGGGGGTTAATATTTGGCACTAGCCTACACCGGAATGTCATGAAATAACTTGTTTGTTATCAAAGAAAGGTAACTCACAACCGAGTCAGGCTCTTAAACCGGGACTGTCCTTACCGAACCGGGAAGTACCGTAAGCCTGAAGGTATAAAAATAAGGCTGAAGAGTTTGTCTATTTACTTTTTGCAAAAGCATTTCATTGTGTGAGAGATTAGCTATTTGCTGCTAGAACCCACGAGTGGGAACTTGGCCATCAATTCGGTTTACTTTACCATTAGCTATAGGCTACCTTTAAAAACTATTTACTGCTCAATGTTCCCTGCAAAACTATATTTACAGGAGAACGCCGAACTTCGTATACTCAGAGGCGTAGCTTGGGTTTTTAACGCTCCGGGCAGAGGCCGGTTTTGCGACCCCACTTTTCAAAATAAGTGAAAACACTTAAGATGCAAGCTCTAGTGGAGTTCGATGCATGTTATATGAGTTTGCTGACTCGGTAACTACAATATACTAGAAAACCACAAATCATCATTATCAATGCATTTAAAATTTTGTAAGCTTTATAAAAACTCTGACCTTATTTGGCGCCTCCATATGGCTGTGGCCGGGGGCAGATGTCCTCCCCCCTAGCTACGCCTCTGGATATATTTGCAATGTAATGCACGAATCAAAACTTTTTACTGAAAGCCAGAAAACCGTTGTTGCATTTTAAAAGGAATTCGAGAAACATTTAGGCTTACGGTTTGGTTTGTTGAGTAACCTACAATTAAAGATACTTTGTATGAATAATGCTAATTATAGTCTTAGTTTGCTGGATGATTAAGTTGGCTAAGTGACAAACAATCGAAAGCATCCAGATTGTAACAAATAAAAATCGAAATAACTTTACATACATTGACGCGCTAATGGAATTGGTTAAAAATTAAACCTTAAATAGTAAACAAATCATCAAAGTTAAGGAATATACAGCCGCAAATAGATACAGTTCAGCAGACTAGTAGCATTATAGCGCAATAGGCCTAAGTGCTAATTTACTGTAAAAATAGTTCCCTATAAATACAGTACTGCACCTATGAAGAACTCGAACTACAAATTTACGCTGATAACAAGCTTACGAAATAACATTTAACTTAGTTACTAAATCAGCTAATAAAAGATGACACAAAAGTCGGGGCTGTGGATGTAGTACTGTGGTCAAAGGGAACTAATGCTTGTTCGCTACATCAATTTGATCCAGATATCGAACATGTCTTGATCTTTTGGCAATGTTCCTTCCTTGGTATGTAAAGTGGTGTCTCACTGTTTACGACTCCGACTTAAAATTGAAGTTTTAATTTAATGCTGTTAAAATCCAGGAATTAAGGCTACAACGTTGACCACAACCTCGCATTAAAGCAACAAAAAAAACAAACACGATTCAAGGCAAATATCAAGAAAGTCACAGAAAATGTTGCAAGTAAAAATAACAAAAACAATTGCTAACTCAAAGCGAACCAACAAATTACGATGTACAGAATTCCATTGCAAAAAAAACGCTACAGTGCAGTAGACAGAACAAAGTGGTGCATAGAAAATTGAAAAAATTATACTTCAGGTTAAAAGGCTTTTCAAACATATCTTATCTTCGATATTCTGGCACAAATATGAATTAAAATGTTCGCCAAAATTGTTCGTAAAGTCGTATACACACAACTCTACTTCCAAAAATGGTAGGCCTAAAGACTTTTACGTTCACCCTGTGCCAATTTTGCCTTAATGTACCAGATGTCCTTGAAGTCAAATTGGACGTCGGGTCCAACTCGACGTTTGGCGACCTCTGCCACCTCTTTGCTGATATTCTCTTGGGCAGTTCCATCGACATCAATGTAGTGACAATCGCTACTTGCATAATGGCAAGAGATAGCCTGCATGGTTTGCACATATTACTTTAAACAAAACAGTCAAATAAGGCAAAATAAAACGGTCACTTCAGAGCGATCAAAAATAATTAATTAATAACTATAATTTGGCACATTTTGTCGACAAAACAAGACCTGCCTTTCTAAATCCTGTGGTGATATTGGTGCCAGATCCATGAATAAGAAGTGGATGAAAAAAGACCGTGTCTCCCGGCTCCATGACCAAATGCACCCTTGGCGAGTTGGGGTCATAGTCTTGAATACCATGATACATTTTGTTGACACCACCCTGATAATGTAAAAACTCAATTTACATACATCGGAAAAAGCTGAATATCTCACTCTTTATGGGCCAAATTAACTTATTCGTATCTACGATTGCATAAGACGACTAACCTCCCATTTTGGATAAACATGTGGAAGAAGCTTGGCTATTTTGTGACTACCAGGAACCACAACCAAACAGCCATTGCTTCGATCTACTTTTTGCATTGCTGTCCATGAACACACGATGCGATTGGCTGGACGGAAAGGGAAGTAATGTAGATCCTGGTGCATTGGATGACGAGATGTTTTTGCTCCTGACAAAATAAACTGGGTTTTGTTGGATTCCTATTCTTCATAAATAAAACTATAAAAAAACTACATCAGTGTACCTGGGTCTGGTGGCTTGTTGATCAACATGGTGTGCATTGCCATCACGTCTTTCCCAATGAAAGCTTCTACGTACTGAAGTATCTACAGACAAATTTCTATTAAACACAGGTGTAGGTATATTATACATTGTATAATATACCTACACCTATTATATTATATTATACATAGCTCAGGGTCCCTTAAAGATAAAAAAACATTCAACGAGCTTACAGCCAACATTGATTGAATCAATTGACATTACATTCTCAGTTCAATCGTTTTTATGAAAAACCCTTTTTAATTTTTGTGATCAAATTGTTATTAGCACCTTCCTTCCTCATTCATTGACTTTGCAAAAATAGAATTGAAAAAATGGGTGTTTTTTAACATGTTTTTACTTTTTCTTAGAAGGACCACTTTCAATCAAATAAATAGTGGTACAAAATAAGTTGTCCCATTCCCAAAGGATGCTAAGTGACAAACGAATTGAGAAGCGCTGATATTAACCGCAAAATCAGGGCTTTTGTAAACACGCAAACAGACATTATCAAGAAAATGACTCAAAATAGTATTTCAATTAGAATTATTGACAAACTTCAATTTTTGGGCTGCGTACATACATTTTGGTTCGTGCAGTATTCGAACATTACTGGATCATTCTGATAATCTTGGATCTTGGTAACCGCTTGTTCCCCAGGGACAAATTCCGATTTAGCAATTGCGACATCTCGCATGATAATCATGCCAGGAACTTTGATCTAGACACAAAACTGCATTACCAATGAAAAATCTAGGTTTAAGAGCATAACTAGAAATTACACATAAGTTAATGATTAACTTTGCCGCATGTTGAGCTTACTTCTTTTTTGCAAATCTTCTGAAATCTGTCATTGTAACGATGGAGTTCATGATCAGGCACAAGACCTCTAACAACGAAAAATCCATTTTTGTCGTAAAACTCACGGTCCTCTTTGCTCAGAATATCAAAGCCATCCAAAGTGTAATGATGATTGTCTTGCACTATTTCGGCGCTAAGTGATGACACTTCATTTCGTTTCTACACAAAACACTAATCAATATCAAGAAATTCAATAACTTTAGCATTAGAATTTTAAAATATATATAGCTGATACAATTAATACAGCTAATAACAGAACTTGTATCATTTTTATCATTTAATAACATTAGTTGCATCGATTGCTTTAACTAGAAGCTAAATTAATTATATTTAGCAACATTTTGGTATTAAATTGCTAATGCTATATACATACTTTTAGTAGTGACATTTTGGTAAAGTATTTATAAAAATTCACCATAGTTACAGTATTTACCAAGTGGCCTTTAATGACCTCACATCGTCTGACAGATTGCATTTTTGAGCAAAAAGTGTCAGCGACAAAACTGACAAAAATTTCTACCGCTAGGCTATAACAGCAACTGTATGAATGAACTACCGAATTGGCTGTTTTCATAACACATGAAAAAAATCTATAATATTAATTATTTTTTTGTTATTGTTTGTGGGGGAATGCTAAAAAATTGCTAAAAGTTATAATGCGATAAAATAACAACTCCACCTGCAAACAATGTGCAGGAAACAGCAGCAAAACCCAAGGGCTTAAAAGGTGCAGGAATAATACAATGCAACCAAATGATAAAAAAAATAATAGCCTAAGCATGGCCACTTAACCCAACATATATATACATACAGTAAACAATTTAAAAGATTAATAAGAACGACAAAACAAATCTAAAAAAATATGTAATAACTCATACGAAATCATTTCATCATGCTATAATGGTTAGCATTTTATTTTTTGTTCCTTCACAGACAATGACGAAAAATAAACAATACAAATATATAAAAAATAAACAACCCAAATTGGATACTAATTCAGTGCGGCAATTATTAATAATCGGAAAAAAGGACATGTACATGATCAATGCATCTGGGTGGTAAAAACCCAAAACTTCACATAAAACTGTTTCAGACTGTCAATGTACAATACGTACATGTGTAAACAAGATTTTCCTTAGCCAGGAAACTTCCCGCTTTTACGGCTAGTCAATTAACTCCTTTTGCTTTTCTAACTTTTATTAGCATTTCTTTGATAAAAACAACCATCTTTCTTCTCCCAAATCCAAACGTAGACTGACCCAACACCCCTAGCACCTCCCAGCCGAGCGCAACACCACACAAACACAGATTCCACCGTTGTCACGCACTGAGAAAATAAACGCGGGACCCTAAATACCAATCAAGGCCCTACGGGTAGCGATGAAGTAAATTAACCTACAAGAGTGGTGCGAACAAACCGTGTACAATGTGAACAATTGACTCCTTAATTGGGTAATTAAAATGCAGTTTACCTAAAACAGGCAACAACTCACAACGTAAAAAAGTGACTTACAAATTTGGTGACGCAATAATAAAATGTGTTGGTTCTAAAACAGGTACGTAAAAATAATCCCGTGACATCTCCTCCCTTCCCGTTATCATTCCGGCCATCGGGAAAACTAATTTCTCTAAATAAAATATTCCGAAGGATTACGTTTTCTTTTTAATCATCAGGCGTGCCGTTATTGACTCTCACCGCTACATAAAGGTGGCACCGCTCAGTCAGTATTGTATAGATTTTGTAGTTGAATAATGCTATCAATAAGCAACCTAAGACTGGCAACAGCCCGATGAAATGTTCCAGTTTGACATCGTTTCTTTCCTCGATCAGTGAGCCAGTATTTTTCCCTGACACGCTTTTGACCAGCCACCATCTGTCTGCCGGCGCCGTATACTGAATGGTGCAAATCACATTTTGCGCCAAAGAATCCTTCCTTCTTTTCGCCGTGAACTGGTTAGGTCACTTGACACCGGGCACTTTTATTGAAATTTCTGGATCTCCTTTGTGCCCCGGCAATTTCGTTTTCAACCAGAGTGATCACTTCTTTCTGACTGCTTTGTTCCAGTCGTGGATGTGCGTTGACCTTCAATACAACTCGCGAAGATTCCTTTATCTCATCATAAAATGCAATGGCCTGTCGGCTGGCAGCGAAGAAATCCCTGCCTATTCCCAAATTTGCGGATAAAGCTTCTGACGATTTGTGGCTCTTCAGGCCACGTTCTTTATGGTGTCTTGGTTCTCTCCCCTGTATGCCACGTTGCCCAGCTTCTTTAAGGCATTGACAAATGAGCGTGTTGACTCGTTCGGTCCTTGTACCCTGTCTAACAAGTTGTTCTTCAACTTGTTGATTACAACATTGGATTGTCGAACTTCTAAAGCTCTTTTTATCAGTTCACCGTATGGCAGATCAAACAGCGAAGCATCTCTCCCTCGTACGTCCCAGCTTAAATCTCCCTCGAAGCTGTTAATTAGTAGATGCTTCTTCAAAGCAGAATTTGCTTCAATAGCCATACCATAACAATGCAAGAGTCGAAACGTTTGAGAAAACTTTGGGAATCATCCTTGGACTTATACTTTGGTGGAGGAATAACGAAATAGATAGCTATCCTGAAATTCCCACAAGTTAGGCGATTAATTTCAGTGACTGCGGGATCCTGGCGTGCTCGCCAATTTAACCAAGATTTTTCTTAGCCAGGAAACTTCCCGCTTTTACGGCTAGTCAATTAGCTCCTTTTGCTTTTCTAAATTTTATTAGCATTTCTTTGATAAAAACAACCATCTTTCTTCTATCAAATCCAAACGTAGACTGACCCAACAACCCTAGCACTTCCCAGCCGAGCGCAACACCACAAAAACACAGATTCCACCGTTGTCACGGACTGAGAAAATAAACGCGGGACGCTAAATACCAATTAGGCCCTACGGCTAGCGATGTAAGACGTCACAGACTAAAAACATGTGTACATATGAATAGGTAAAATACGTCAGCAAGTGAGCAAACATAAGAAAACCTGACGAGCATGCATACAAATGAGACAATGCACAGCGCGAATAAAAACAGAAGTTGACACACACATTGGACTAAATTAATTACATACAAGAGTGGTGCGAACAAACCGTGTACAATGTGAACAATTGACTCCCTAATTGGGTAATTAAAATGCAGTCTATCTAAAACAGTTAACAACTCACACCGTAAAAAAGTGACTTACAAATTTGGTGACGCAATATTAAAATGTGTTGGTTCTAAAACGGGTGCGTAAAAATAATTCCGTGACACATGTAGTCTCTCATTAAAAAGCTTATAAACTTTGATTCATACTGAAATATTGTACCACCATTGTCATACCTAGCTTATTATTCTGTAACATTTTTTTGGATCTCTTGCACTCCGATTTGAAAGCCTGAATGGAAAGGAGTTATGAGGTAATAAAAAAGAAATTAAATGATGTAGTAATTCCTTGATCCTTATATTGGAGTGTAAAATAAAGAGACTCGGTTTTCTTCAGTTACTTCAAAGGACAGTAGGCCTAACTTGCTTAAGTAAGCTAAGGAAATGTATCAGTGACTGCATTTTTACTGCACAGCTAGGCCTCTTTTTTAGCTTGCTTAGATAGACCAGATAAAACAATAGCCATTTATGTACAATTAATTTTAAAGCCCTGCGCATTTAGTAAACTTTCTAATCTGCTAGATAGGTAACCTACTCGCTTGTCACATAGTCTTAGACTAGCAATAAGTTTATCCCACAGTGGTGGTGTTGCTGAATTCAAAGTCCAATACAGCGATTCAGTAAACAAAACTCGTCTGACGAGCTGGTATTGACACAAAAGTCAAAAGGTAGCTTACCGGTAATAGCAAGCGTAGGCCAATAGCGGTATTGTTGGTAGGCTAGGCCTATAGACTACGCTACAAAACCACGTACCAACGAAGACAACAAGCCAATATGTAACTGGCACAATTACATACTTATTTCCAACCAAACGTAAAACGGGTCTGGTGCAGAAATGCGAAGCACAACCACAGAATGTATTTGTATGCTAATCCCCAGTTGCACAAATTGTGACGTCATTTGGATGTGCACTTCGGCACTAGACCCCGTGAAACTTTTCCAGGTCACGGTCTAATTAAGGCATTTTCCAAATTCAGTTCCTACCATTGCTTGGTTGTAATGCGCAAGCTTGAACATTGTGGACCCAAGTCCCAACACAACGCAAATAAGTTTTTATTTGATCAATAGCCATCAGCAAAAATAAACACCCGTAACATGCTTACATCATAACTCTCTCTCCTTCTCTTGCCCGCAACTCTACAGCAGTTTTAACTGCGGTGACTATTGCAAATAATCATAGAAAGTTTCGCTAAAGTACGTACCTGTTTAAGTTCGCATGTCGTTAAGTAGCATAAAACTTCTTAACAAATTCTGAATTCAAGTTCATCAGCATTCAGCAATTTATCAGATTAGTTGGCCTAATGACAATCAATTCAAAATGATCATCAAAGATTACAAAATTATCTTGCTCCTGCCTGACATCAAGCAGACAAGCTGTGAAAAGCTGTACAGTGGTCCGCTGCAAGGGCCAGCAAAAATCGGTCGCGAACATATATTCGAAAAGTTTTTAAAAATTATATAGCCTAATTGTTTTGGAAATCATTAAAATGCTGATCTTTTCTGGTGTAACAAAACCGCGTGCATCACAAATATCCCTTTAATTTGTTCAATTTTCAAGGCTCCCGTAATAGTAGTCCCTTCAGTACCATGTTGGAACTGATGACAATACATGGAAGGGTGTTATTGATAAACATGGTGATGTAGACACAAATGAGAATAAAAAGTGTCTCTTAGAGCTATGTTGTAACAAAGGTCTTAGCATTATTAACAACTTTTTCCAACACAGAGATGTGCACAAGTATACGTGGTGAAGGATAGTGCACAACAGTGGTCGTCGACAGCTTTTTTATCGTTTCAGCCGACCTTTTTTCTCCTGTGGTAGACGTTCGAGTTTAGCGGGCAGCTGAGCTATCTACCGATCACCACCTGGTTGTCTGCAAAATTGAATCTCTTGAAACCTCTGGCATCTTCAAGTTTTTTTAAAACTAGATTGTCTTATATAATCGAGTGGTAAGCCTTAGCATGCAAGGATGTACAAAAAGCTTTTGCTGGCAACTCGTCAACCAAGTTCAAGGAACTTTCAGAATGCACAGAGGGCATTGAGATGGAATGGACGCAGTTTAAATCCGCAGTCCTAGCATCTGCTACCAGTGCTTGCGGGCCGAAAGGGCTGTTGCGAGGGTTATGCTCTCCGGCTTGCACGTGTCTTATACAAATTATTATCTTACTGGTGTCATTTCGTTCCAAAATTAAGCTATTAAAATGTATAATTCCACATGGAAAGGAAAATTAGATAAAGATTTTGATAAGTGGTTGTCACTGGTATTAACACTATTTAGGCTAGTAGCCTACTTGGCACTGTGCTGTACTTTCTGCATTGTGATGTTTTGGCTCTCGACTCGTTCTTGTTTATCTTAAGCATAGATTAAAAACAGTTGATATTATACCTTTATTTCATTCGAAAAAATTTACAGTCAAGATATTTCTCGGCTACTTTGACCTAGACTCGAACAGGTCGGCTGCGATATGTTGTGGACACAAAGCTCAAAAAATTTTCAATTTCAAAAAAGTTCTTGGACAGAGAAATAATCGTAACTAATTTCGCATATCTAAGCTTTGTCGTCACTTGAAAACCGTAAACTTGTTGAATTGATTGATTGCAGGTTGAGAACTACCAAGACGTTGACCACTAAACGGCTTTGGAGGCTATGCGAAAGAAGTTCGAAGAAGAATACGTTAGATGGAAAAGAAGAAAAAGAGTTCACAAATTGGCCAACCTCATAAGAATGCTGTCAGGCGTGTTAGTTTAGCATTGCACTTTGAAATGTTTTTAGACATGTAT
This sequence comes from Clavelina lepadiformis, assembly GCF_947623445.1. Taxonomy (NCBI): domain Eukaryota; kingdom Metazoa; phylum Chordata; class Ascidiacea; order Aplousobranchia; family Clavelinidae; genus Clavelina; species Clavelina lepadiformis. The sequence goes on along the minus strand of NC_135241.1, from coordinate 5,169,250 downwards.
TTAGATGTATTCCACGATGGGTTTTGGTGTATATTAAGATGTATTCCACCCGTATTTTTGCAGCCATTCTTGTACGCAATGTGTGACCGCGTGTTTGGTATTAATAATTAAATTTATCGATATGCCACTTGTAACTACTTTTATTGTTTTTAATAAGTTTTCTACACACGTAAACGATTTACGCCATTACTAAGGTCATTTAAAGTCATTAAAGTCATATTTTTTTCTATGCATCAGTAAGTCGTGAAATCAATTTTAACGCAAAAACCGCATCCCTATGAGGTATATTAAGAAAGTTATGAAGTCATATAAAGTCATATTTTCCTGGTTAGGTCATAAATCAGCTTTTTAAGTTATATAGTCATATTTTTGAGTTATAAAGTCATATCGTTGTATGCTTTAAATAAAAAGTACCAATTTAAGCGGTGAAGCAATTAAGCACTAAGAAAGTAAGGCAATTTCTGATTGAACGAAGGCAAACTGTAGGATTAGCCTACATAACACTTACAGTCACAGACGGTTACAGTCAACGATCCAAAGTTGACTAGTCAGTTAACAGAAATATGCCTCCACTACAACAATATTTCAAACTTAATACTCAAAATGGAAAGTTGTACGTACACCATCAAAGAGGCCCATGCTGATCTAAATGCCCTTGATTTCGGAAAAGATCCGCTTGAGCTCAAAAATTACATTAAGAAGCGATTGGACAAAAACGATGTGAAACAAATTATGGAGCTACAAAGACAAGACATTTCACCAGCGCTTTATGCAAAACTGCAGAAGTGTCAACCCACATCAGCGTCTGTGGAGCGCTCATTTTCCTTACTAAAGTCATTTTTACGTCCAAATCGTAACTTCAAAGACTCTAACATTCCACACTACATGAAACTGTACTACAACAGTGGTTTAAAATAAAAATGGATGTGTATTACTGTAATGTTGCGTATGTTTTACTCTTTAGTTCCGTGAGTGACGTTGTTCGCATGTAAAAATACACGATTTTCACATAAAGTCATATTTTCCAAAAAATAAAGTCATATTATTGATTTTTTAAGGTCATATAAAAATGGCCCTAGGCCCATTACCTACAACTCCTTCCCGAGGCATGTTACGCTGCCCGCAATTTCTAATCTCACACCTTAATTACAATTGATTACGCTGTGGTTTGTTGGACAAGAGTTTTACTTTTCATTCTATGTTTTGTTCTCTGTAAGATGGACTGGTGTTTTTATTGGCGCATAATGAGAAACGTTGTTTTTAGTGCACACCAGTGAAGAAATTGAAGATTATTAAAGGTTCAAAGAGCAAACGCTGGTTATGTGACTAGCCGTATAAGCGGGAAGAGCCAGGAAAGAAGAATTTATCGAGACATTAGGGGTTTGAAATGCTGCTGGAGCTTACAAAAATTCATTAAGAACAGAACAGGAGAACTCAACACATTCAAAACATGTTATTCCTCTGAAACACGGCGTGGTAGATCGACTTATGTTTTCATACGAATTGTAGAATGTAAATCGCCATACCCATACCAGGTCAGGTCGAAAGTAAGAGATCAGACTAAAAGTGTACAAAACAAAAATAAACATACTGCATCGTTCGTCTTAACAAGGAACGCATTCGAGTTTTAGGAAGAGGGGGTCGTTCGAAAAGTAAGCGACATTCTCCCCCACAAGCTGCCCAGAAATGGAAACCCACCAATGTGTCCGCTACGTATTTGGGAAAGTGACTGGGGAAAGCGCTGCGTACTTGTACTCTTGGAGATCCTACGCGTATTCGCTCACAAATCTGTCAAAGGCTAACAGTTGCAAACTGGAATGTCATTTCTCTGACAGAAGAGGAGCAGAAACTAGTTGAAGAAGCCAAACGATACCGCGTAGATATTGTAAGGATTTCTTGAAGAAAGCGCCGTGTCTCCGAAACTTTTCTACTCTAGCGTCAATCCAACAGTCTCTGCCCAGGCGGGTGTGGGAATGCTCACCAGTCCCCGGGATGGCAGACTGTATAGATGAATAGATTTCTTTAGGAGGTGAAAGTGCAAAGTCTATTAAAACCAACAGGGTGGCCTCCTAACCAAAGAGAAAGATCTATCTATTTTAAAGATCTATTGAACCCTGTCGCAGAAACATCAACGAACACACAAACGACATGTTTTGGAGAAGAAAATAATCTCACTGAGGTCGAAGTTACCCAAGCTGGTAGTGATCAAATCCGGCTTGAAATGTTGAGGGCCATGAACCGAGGAGGAATCCTCTGGCTGACCCGTGCGTGTCAAGGGGCATGGAGTTCAGGTAAAGCACCAAGAGATTGGCAAATGGGTGTTATCATTCCAATACACAAGAAAGATGACAAGAAGGAGTGCTTCAATTATCAAGGTATATCTCTGCCTGTCTACCTGATAAGGTGTATGCCAAATGTCTTGAAAAACGATGCCGTGAAATATTTGACAGGCACAGTCTTTTCGAAGAGTGGGTCATGGTTGGAAGCAGCTGACCTAGTTCTTCTGGCTTCTTCCCAACCTTATGATCTTCAACATGCACTCGATCATTTTGCAACTGTTTGCAATGAATCCGGGATGAAAATAAGCATACAGAAAACTGAGGCACTAAGCCTCTCAAAAAATCCTGTTCAGTGCTCACTGCAAATATGCGGAGAAACACTGAAAATGTAGAGAAGTTCAAGCATCTAGGAGTACAATTACCAGTGATACTGAATTAGACACCCGAATTGTTAAAGCAAGTGCAGTCATGCCTAAGGTTCAACGTTCGGTTTTCATGAAGCGAGAGCTTTCTAAGACCGCAAAGCTCTCAATTTTTAAGCCAGTTTTCCTTTCAATCCTCACCTATGGTCATGAATCTTGGATAATAATGACTGAACGTGTGCGCTCACGGGTACAGGCTTCAGAAATAGGATCTTAAAGAAGGGTTTATGGTGTAACGCTACTACAATAGATCAGAACAAAAATCGGTTAATCTCTAAATGTTGAGCCCCTACTTCTTCGAATTAAGAGATCCCAACTATCATGGTTTGGTCACGTCATCAGAATGCCTCAGGAAAGACTTGCAAACCAAGTTGTAATGAAAATTCCTTTGTTAACTCGCCTCGTTTTATCTTAATTATTTCTTGTGTTTGTTTCTGCTTCGGGCATTCCTTAGTCGAAGACTAAGATTACTTCACGGTTCGTATTGTCACAAACGAGCATCTTTTGAGCCGTGAGGTTGTGTTGCTTTTCTACTATTATTGTGTTACTATTATTCTATTATTTCAGATGAATGATTTACGTTAAATAAAGCTAAGAATAACGGCATCATTTAGTACAATTTATTTAACGTAATTTGTAGGCTGACAATAACATGTCTAAAACAAGTGCGCTGAAACCTGCCAAGCTAGAAGTTGACATCAACTGCGAAACCGCCAGCAAATTGTGGAAACATTGGAAAAGAACGTTTGATAACTTCCTAGCTGAACTTGCGCAAGAACAAATTTCTACAGCTCCTCCTATCAACAAACTTCAACTATTGACGAATTTTGTGTCCGCGGAGATATTTGAATTCATAGAAGATTGCAATACATACGACTCTGCTGTTGAAATCTTGCAGGATTTACTTGTCAAGAAACCGAACGAAATCTTTGCTCGCCACTTATTGGCAACGAGAAAGCAGCAACCAAGCGAGTCCCCAACGCAGTTTATGCAAACGTTACAAATACTCAGCAAAAACTGCCAGTGCAAAGATGTTACTGCGGAACAATATCGCAAAGAACTCTGTAGAGATGCATTTATTAACGGTCTCTCATCTCCCTCGATCCGTCAAAGACTTCTAGAAAATACGACCCTTTCTCTCGAATCAGCAGTAGACCAAGCAAACGCTTTAGACATGGCGATCAAGAATGCCTCCGCATACAACATGCACAGCACAACATGCTCATCGGCCTCCATAAACCCGCAAAGTCATCATATCAAAAATGAAACAGAGAATCAAGGTGAGCAGCTTAAAGAAACAACGACGTATATCGCAGCTTCCTTCAAGAAGAAAAAGTGCTATTTTTGCGGTTATGACTTTCATGAGAGGAGATCTTGTCCAGCGCGACATCTCACGTGCAACAAATGTGGAAAAATTGGACATTTCCTGAAGGTATGTAAAAGTAAATACCCTTCGAAAACCGTCGCTACAGTAGCAAAAGCTACACCGACTTTGTGTGCCATTTATCCGCACAACCTACTTGAAGCGGCGCTAATGATATCAATACGTGATCAAAACCTATGCGCTCTGGTTGACTCTGGAAGTTCCGATAACTACATCAATGCCGTCACCGCAAAATCACTGAATCTTCCAATAACCCCAACACGTCAAGAAGTATCTATGGCACAAAGCAGCTTAAGATGTACAATGTTAGGTTCCTGCACAACCGACATCGTCGTTAACAACTGCAAATACGAAAACGTACAACTCGGTGTCATGGACAACTTATGCAGCGACGTGATCTTAGGCCAAGCATTCCAGAAACGGCATAATCGGCTTATAATCAAATACGGTGGTATTGAGGAAGACTTTACCTTATCCAAACCTATAGTCTGTGCCTTACCAGCGGCCACTATTGCAATGGAAACCTTATTTCCACAGTTACCAAAATCTTGCAAACCTATTGCAGTCAAATCACGGCGGTATAGCAAATCTGATGAACAATTTATTCGAGAAGAAATCAAAAAAATGCAAGATGATGATGTAATTGAACTCAGTCGGTCTCCGTGGCGAGCACAGATAGTAGTTGTTCGCACTGAAGGAAAAACCCGAATGTGTGTGGACTACTCGCAAACGATTAACCTTTACACTCACGTAGATGCATATCCATTTCCAAGAATAGATGACCTGATAAATAAACTTGCAAAGTATTCCGTCTTCTCAAAATTCGACTTGAAATCCGCCTATCATCAGATTCCGATATTGGAAACCGACCGTGTCTACACAGCGTTTGAAGCTAATGGCAAGTTATGGCAATACAAAAGAATCCCATATGGCGTCACAAACGGAGGGATCAACTTCCAGAGAGCAATTGACCGCATCATTGATGAAGAAAATCTGAACGACATTTTTGCATACCAAGATGACGTCACGGTCTGTGGTAGGACACAACAAGAACATGACGACAATGTCCAAAAACTGCTTACCGTATTCAAACGCCGAAACTTAACATTCAATGAAAGCAAGACTGTCAAATCGGTTTCTCAAATCAACGTTCTTGGTTACCAAGTTCAATACAGAACAATCAAACCAGATCCTGACCGACTACAGCCACTTCAAGAATATCCTCTCCCACAGAACAAAAAGGCTCTACAACGTCTTCTTGGCTTCTTGGCTTCTTGTCTTACTATTCGAAGTGGATTCCACGGTTTTCCGACAAAGTGAAACCACTAACGATAGTCCAGTCCTTTCCCCTCAGTGAAGATGCCGAGCAAGCGTTTCACCAGCTTCTAACGGAACTGGCCACCACCTCATTACAATCCATTGATGAGACTACGCCATTTGTTGTTGAGTGTGACGCTTCAGATGTTGCGATATCAGCATCTCTAAATCAAGGTGGACGACCGGTCGCTTTCATGTCACGTATGTTGCACGGAAGTGAATTGAAGTATCCAGCTATAGAAAAAGAAGCGACTGCAATCATCGAAGCTACTCGGAAATGGAAGGATCTTTTACAACGCCAAAGCTTCGAACTAGTAACTGACCAGCGATCTGTAGCTTACATGCTTGACAATCGTCGTCGCACGAAAATCAAAAACAATAAAATCCAAACTTGGCGTTTGGAACTTGCCTCTCTTAATTACTCAATTCGCTACCGTCCTGGCAAAATGAACCCGGTCGCAGACTGTCTCTCAAGATCAACCAGCGCCTCTATCTATCAACCAAGTCAACTAGAAGACATCCATAATAACCTGGGCCATCCTGGAGTCACCAGAATGTTGCACTTTATTCGCATGAAGAACTTACCTTTTTCAACCGACGAAATACGGAAGGTATGTTCGAACTGTAAGATATGCGCTGAAAATAAACCACGATTTTACAGACCTCCCGAGACGGCGTTAATAAAAGCTACAAAGCCAATGGAACGAATTAGCATCGACTTCAAAGACACTGTAGATTCCTGTGTCTCCTTTGACCGACGCTCTACCTCGGGACCTTCAATACCATCGTGGCTGATCGCTCCCAATAAAGTGTACCTCCGACGTTTTGTACGCAACAGTAAATACGATCCCTTGGTAGACGAAGTTGAATTGATAGATACAAATCCAACGTATGCACGCGTCCGACGGCCAGACGGACAGGAATCTACAGTGTCTTTGAACGATCTCTCACCATGCCCTCAAGAAGCGCCAAGCAGAGATGAAATACCCGTCACAGAAAAATTTATAAGCAACCCAGCTTCACCAGACATTGAAGTTCAAAACGATGCTCCTGTCATGGACGAACCAGAAATACAGAACATGCCGACAGAAAGAAATCTTCGCCGATCAAGCCGAACCAACAAAGGGGTACCTCCAGCTCGTTATGGCGAACAGTGAAATTTCGTATGTAGACTAACTTGTATTACCTATCAGCACGTAATACGATACGCGTTCAGTATATGTTATTTTGAGTACGTGCTTATTGCAAGCCCAAGCCAATGTATATACCAAGTCCATTATAACAACCACAGTCATTAGACCAAATTTATTATAGGCCAGGTGAAAATGTAATGAAAATTCTTTTGTTAACTCGCCTCGTTTTATCTTAATTATTTCTTGTGTTTGTTTCTGCTTCGGGCATTCCTTAGTCGAAGACTAAGATTACTTCACGGTTCGTATTGTCACAAACGAGCATCTTTTGAGCCGTGAGGTTGTGTTGCTTTTCTACTATTATTGTGTTACTATTATTCTATTATTTCAGATGAATGATTTACGTTAAATAAAGCTAAGAATAACGGCATCATTTAGTACACAAGTCATGCTTGCTACACCAACCGGTTAAAGACCAACGGTTCGACCAAGAACCAGATGGTGCATTTACATCAATAACCTGGCCGGGTGACGACTAGGTATCCCTTTAGCCGAACTGACAGACGTGGCGAAAGATCGCGAACTGTTCCAGGAACTCCTAGAGCTGCTTTCCCCATAAACCTCCTGAGAGGACGTGGGTTTCGAAAAGAGAGATTAATTATTTCATGCATAGATATTATATTAACACTAATTAATGGTAGTTTGATAATGTTTTTCATTGTTGGGCTGAAAAATTTGAAAGTCTTTGCACGACTTATATAAACTTTAGACGATAGTTCTTCATCGCTTGAGGTTCGGTTACCGAGCTAGCTAGCTAGCCTTTTTGTGAGTATACAGATTGACAACCATTTTTTATTTGTTTCCGTTTGATTTTTTATATCGTTTTGCCCAAAACTATAACTGATTTCCAGATCCACTGAGTAGGAGCAAGTGTTGTTAATGCCTTGCCTAGGTGTATTACGATACAACAATAAAACAATATGTACATTACAACGGTAGCGCCACTGGGTATCGAATACTATTCGGATTCATTGAGGCTCAGCTCTCTTTCCTCATTCATTCGTTTAGACAACTTACTACATTCACAGGTTAATGCAGTGGTTCATCGCTATACAGTAATAAGTTTAACGTGACGAATGAATGAGCTCACGAACTCAACAAATATAAGTTGATTTATATAGGCTGCTTATTTTCTGCAGGCTTGATAAAATCAGCAATCGGTAAAAAAAATAACAATTCATAGAAAGTGTTCACCTTTTTCGATCTCAATTTCAAGGAAAGCCACAAAATGGAAACGGAAATACCGAATCGATCGGAAAATACACGCTCAGTGCATGCAAAAGCCCGAAAACGTAAAACGTATGTAGCTCTGTAGAGATCAGTGAATTATTACCAAGTTTGAGTCGCGCAAAGAATTTCTTAGTCTCAAGATGACAAAAGTAGGCAGGCATAAATAAACCACAGACATTTCAACACCACAAACTTTACTTTCATAGAGGTAAAGGTTACAAGGCTTTGTTAAATAGCTTGTTGTACTGAAACTTTCATTTTGCTTATGAATTGTTTTAAAAATTATGGGTTTTCTGTACGTATATGCAAACATAATCGGTGCAGGTGCAGATCTATAGAATAGAATAAAAACAAATAGAGTCAGTGAGACGAGACACTAGCACAAGAGAACAAATATGATAATTAAGCCTACCGCGTGCTTAAAGTTTACATAGAACTAGGTCAAACCTATTTTACACAGCCAACTGATGTAGAAAAATCAACGATGAATTTGCCTAACTAAGTGCTAGTTCGGATTATCACACACACCTACTTGTTTGTTTGTTGTTATTTTACATAATTTTTGCCAAAATTGGAAAATTTACATTGAACAGGGAAAAGTGTCGTTCATGTCTTGCCCTTTGGCATCGCAAAGGTAGCGCAACAAAGTATCGAAACCAATCGCGTAGATTCGAGTCAGCAGGTGTTCTAAAATCTCCTCCACCAAACCGACGAAAAAGTATAGATAGCTACGATACTGCTGACAAACACTGACGTTACGATACTGCAATTTAAATGAGTAGGCCTAAAGTTTCATAAACAAACCATGCACCTACAGAGTTTTGTTGAAAACATGCTTATGGTGTACATGATAGCCTAGAATATATCCTTTCATTTCTGCATAGTCACTATCTTTCCCAGGGTCTATTTTCTTTAGACCTAGGCTGTAAGCATTCTGGTAAACCTAGTTTTGCCAGTGGGTTTGTAGCTAGCAGAACCCACAATCCACCACTTCAAAGAATTGGTTGCGATAAATGTTTCTAGAAGTTTTGTAATTTTCTGTTACACGTCCGTAAACTTTTCACCTGCTACCAATACACTGCAGTTGAGTCGCCTCAGTCTATCATCCTCAACAGTACTTCCTTACAAAATTCGAACGTACGATTTTTTTCCGAGAAATTAGTGACAATCTTTCGGTTAATATGTGTTGTATAATGTTGTAGGTAAAAGTTTTCCGTTTGCTAATCAACGAAAGTTAGTCATCGAAAAGAAGGTCTTAAGAAAAGTATATGGAAAAGATATCACCGCGGACAAAATTATTCAATAATACAAAGGAAGGTAGCGCTCGGTGAAAAGATTCAAATTTGAAGAAAGATGTCCCAGGAAAACCATAATGAAAGTAAGTTAAAGGTATTTTTTATCAATGGCTGTGGTGACATTTCTTGCTGTTATTTTCCTTTCTGCCTCGCGCATAATCACGCCGCTTTAATGAGTTCTTGCGTTTTGTGCTGAGTTTGGTCTGTACGACGTTATTCAGTTTTAGTAAGCCAAGTGTTGGCTGGTCGTTTGGGAGTCCTAATGCTAATGGTTAATTTATATAAGTGTTATATAGTTTACAGTAACGTCTTTCGTAATCGTAACTAATTATATGTCTTATTTTAGGACTAGCGCAATTCAATTTAATAAAGCGTTAGTTACTTTTTGACTCTAAGTTATACTTAAGCACCAAGGTTATGACAGAGGCGTTACAACATGCAATGCAACAAATGAGATCTTAGCCAGTAAACATGATGAAGATTTTTAGTAGACGATGTAGGCGAAAGCACTTTATTGCAGTTAACTATTTCCCAAGTGCAAATTATTTTTGCAATCCACAGCTTCTCCGTTGCTGAGTCAACCACCAGAAACAAGAATAGAAATAGAAAGGGAAAAAACGCATTTTGAAAGTCGAACTGAAGATGAACCTACTCCATCAACACTAGGTATTCAGAAAAAATGTTGGTTAAGCCATGCATGTGCAACCTTTTGAATAGTCACGCGTTTTGTATTAATATTTCTTAGTAAAAAATTTGAAATTATTTCCAACATAATTGGAGATCTTACACAGAATGCCAAAAACTTTTTAACTTGCCAAATGATTTTACATTTAGTCAACACAGTAAACCTACAAGTAGTAAAGCAACGGATTTGACGCAATACGTTTCGTTACAAATAAACTTAATGATTTAATTTTAAAGTTTTGAACGTAGGCCTACATGTGATAGTTCTGTCAAAATATTGTCAAAAAAATAAACGCAATTACAGAGAAAACTTGATCTTACATACGATATTTTCTAAAAAAATTACCAGTTCTTGCGTTTTGGACTTAATTTTATATACCCTGCGATGATTGCATTGAATTTGGTAAACTGCAAGCCACACCAGAAACTGAAACCAGGCATTTTGAACGCAAACTGTCATGAAGAATGGGCTACTTTTTACTAGCTAATTGCAAGGATCACACAAACACCTTTACATGAAGAGCATAACGTTGTTAAAGTCAGTAGAGTAAATTTACCGATTGAAATTTCGTTATAATTATTTCAAAGGGGGTATTTGTTCTCCCGGGTTGCACGTGTCTGGTACAAGTTATTATAAAATACACCTTACTGGTGCCATATATTTCCGATATTAAACAAGTAGAATCTGTTATTATTACCAAAAGGAAAGGCAAACGTAGAAGAAAAGGAATAGTTATTTTAAGAAGTGCTGGTTGTCACTGTAACTAACGGTGTCTTGTCTCAAAAGTCTCTCTGTGGTGTTTTAGTGTTTGATTCGTGTTTGTTTGTAAGGTAAACGTTCTCGTTTACCTTACATATCGGATATCGATAAAAAAGATATTGTAAAAAGTAAAACACCTATTTCCTCGACAAAATGTACATTCAAGATATTTCTCGCTTATATTAAGTTAGTCCAGTTCGAATGATAGCGTCCAGGTAGATAAGCTAAACAGAACATTATTTTAAATCATCATCAAGCCAAAATGTTATTGATGTAGGAACGCAGCCATCTGTTGCGGAGGCAAAGCCCAAAAAAGCTCCACCAAAGGAATTCCATATACCCAAGTTCTTGGACAGAGAAATAATCGTAAGCAATTGTCGCACACCTAAGCTTAGTCATCACTTGAAAACTGTAAACTCATTGGATTGACTGATTGCAGGTTGAAAACCATCATTACATTGACCACAAAACGGCTTTGGAGGCCATGCGAAAAAATTTTCAAAATGAACATGCTAGATGGAAAAGCCAAACACGAGTTTTCAAAGTGGCCAATCTCGTTGTCACTTTACTGGTTATATTGGTGCAACTTTCAGAGGTATCAGTATAGGAACAATATCAAGGAATGACACTTTATTTTGATGGCGAAGTTATATAAAATAATAAGGTTTATATAAATCTTAACGTTGCAAAACATGATTAGCTGGCACTGCGGCAGATATTAATTAAAAGTATATAACCTATACCTTACCATTCAAAATTACAATTTGATTTGACGTTATCGAAGGTAATTGTATTTCAAATTCCGACCGTACCGACAAATACTAAACAAGCTTTGGCAACTATATTACCAGCGATTACTGGAGCAGTTTTAGGCATTCAACTAAAACTGGGATGGCCAGAGAAAGGTCAAAAGTGCAAGAAAGGTAAATCCCAATTTAACTAAAAATTAAGGCCAACTAAAAACAGTCATGCTTTTTTGATAGCCTATACATGTTTTTTCGAAATGATTTCGTTATACTAAGCAAGATAAGACTCTCGTGTATAGGTTATAATATATTTAAAATAAAATATATTAACATGTTGCCTATGTCTTAACAAACTAATTTCTATCAATTCCAGCCGCTAAACTCTACAATATTTTGGGTCAACATGTCAACTATCGTATAGAATTGGCAGAGGCAGATGGGATCACTGATGACACCGTAAAACTCATCAACACTGCTCTACTAGCCACAAATGAAAACGTGCCAGCATTTTTAACTCTGTACTGAACCAATCGGCAAAGTGATGTATAGGGGGGAATTCTTTTATGCAGATGAACTGATTTTACTGTGTTCTATTAATCTTGATGCCGTTGTATTATGTATGTCACAGCGGCTGTGTAGGCCGAACGGGACACTATTATACGCTTATTGTAATTTGTGCACGCATTGACGAAAACACGCGTTCGTAAATTATCGACATGATTGCAAATTGTCAACGCCTTGACAGATTTTGTGTAAAATGTGATGAAATATGCTAACCTGCTATCTTGTACTTAGTGCTGTACTGTAAATAAAAAAATAATCGTGTTAACAATTTTAAAGTTGGTCGCTCAAATTCAAGCTGCATATTTAATCTACCAGGGTATTACTTCAGGCAGTTCATCACGTTCTTCGTGATAAAATACGGTGTCCGCCTGCCTATAGTAACTGGACCAGTTACACGCGGTAAATACACGATTTTAAGCTGTTACTATTGACGTAAAAACGTCGCATTTTGAATCCGTTTTGCTCGATTAAATATTAACCTCGTTAACCATAGTGTTAAAAAATTTAGTTTATCTGCCAAGTTAAAAACCTGTTTGTAATTTTCACATCATACGATTAAGTATATTCACAAAACGCAATAAAGTATTTAACTCTAATAATGAGATATGTGACCTATCCTATACCTTCGGTAATAAAGTCGTTCATTGATTTTATAACTCTTGTTGGCATAGAAAAGTATGGGAGTACAAAAATATAAATCTACCTCGATAAATAAGAAACACAATCTTACATAGGTAAACAGTGAAAATCTACACTACAAGTACAAATATGTGACAACAACATGGCGAAATGAATATGTACAAGTCACAAATCACCGAAATCATGGATTATAATAAATAAGAAGGTTTAACTTATTCTAGCATCTACTACACGTAACCTCAGTCAAACGTTGAGGTGGTTCCTTTGCATAAAAGTGCTAGCGATTAGTAGAGGCTTAACCGGTTGCAAAAAAGAAGTACCAGCCAAAGTAGCCGGATTTGGCACCTTTTCAAAAATTAAATTCATGTCTTACTGTTAGTCGTCGCTGTTTGAGATGTCTATGGAAACACCAAACTGCTGTGAAAACGAGCGCAACTGTTCCTCGTACAAAAGATTCCTTTTCACGCTCTCTGCGTAATTGAACTTTAAGTCTTCGATTTCGTCGAAAAAATCAGTGTCAAAATGAGAGAGCTCTTCTTTCATTTTCTTCATATCTTCATTCATCTTTTCTCGTTCTTGCCGCATCAGTCGAATTTCTGTCTCCAGCCGGAGGTTTTCGGCACGAGATTTGACGTCATTATTCTGATAGTAAAAGATTTTTTAGAAATAGTCATGCTGCACTTTTTAAGTAATCTCGTACTTTCGTTATTTGAGTACACTGTAGAACTAAAATTTGCTTAGTCATATTTTCGAGCGTCATCCATCCATGAACTAGTTCATAAAATAACTTGTGATCAAACACTTTTCCCTTCTACTGAATTTTGAAACACTCTGCCACTAAATTTTGGTCATCTTATGCTGATTTCGTGATTAAACGTTTCACTTTCGAAAGTTATAAACAATTTTCTAGAGCTTAGCTTTTAGCTATAGACATACCGATTTTTCACTTAATGTTGGTCCAGTATGATTGGCGTTTGCTCTCAATCTCTGCTTGAGTAAATCAGCCTCGTGAGCAAGCTCAGATTTTTCACTTTCCAATCTTGCCACAGTTAGTCTGCGTTCACAAACAATGTTAAACAGGACTTTCTGTAGTCCATAGGTGGGCAGTGTACCACAACAAAAACCAACCTGGCTATCTGCAGCTCCCTGATGGTATTCGGTTCAGAACCGCCAGCACCAGGCGGGAATCTCTCCAAGATTTCAATCTGCGCAAGAGGAAAGTAAATCTCTAACTGCTTTGTTTCTTATTGGGTTAAGATGCAGGGATCATTTTCAAAATCAACTCACCTGCTCTCGGAGTCTGTCGTTGTCGTCTTTCAATAACTCCTCGGATGCAGATTTCTCTTGAATCATGGACTTAAGTGCGGCGAGTTCAGCTGCTTTCCTTGCAAGTTCGTCTTCTGACTTCTTAAGCCGAGATTCCAACATTCTACAAAATGAAGCTCATATGAAACATAAATTTTTACTCAAAACATACAAATTCATACACTCAATATATTTTATTAATAATTTGGGTGGTTTAGTGATAAAGTTTTCCTGGCCATACAAATTATTTATTTTTTATATTTTATTTTTTCATGCAACATGTTTACCACAAGTAGCTTATAAATATTGTGTGTGGAGTAGTTCCTAACAAACAAAGCTTTACTTTAGAAAAGTGAGTTTTTACCTGCTGGTAACTGCAGAGTTGTAGCCTTTGCTTCCAGTACCGGCAAGTTTTGGAGCTTTCTTCTCTGCAATTTCAAGCCGTTTTTTCATGTCTTCTAGTTCTTTGGCCAATTTATCTTTTTCAGCCTGAAAATATTTCTAACATTAACATACCTATGCAGCTTACTTTGCCTTGACTTTTTTCTAGTCTTAAAGCTTTTGCATTGCATTTATTCGCTTACCACATTACCTTTCATAATTCCAGAACGTTAGAAGTACCTGCAAAGCGACTTTTGATTGCGTAAGTTTGTCTCTGGTTTTTCCATATCTATCCATGTCTTTACGCATCCGTTCATTTTCTTTAATAAGGCGATCGATTGACTGGGTTTTGCTTTCATAACGCATACTTAGTTGCCCGCCTATTTGTTGTGTCATTTCATGGACACGGTTCTAAAGTGGGCAAAGCGGTAGTCAAACGAAATAGCGAACAAGACATCTATCAAGGTACAGTCTACTGCGGACCCGGTTCTTACCTTTAGAAGTTGATTTTCGGCTCTAAGTTCGTCCATAATTTGATTGGAGACAACACCTGGAGCTTTCTTTAGCTGTTCGTTTTCCCTTTCAACGCGTTCGACGACTTTCTTCATGAGGACAACCGTCTTTTCAAGTTCAATGATGCTTTTCCCGCTTGTACCCTGCACTGGCTGCTACATAATGTAACAAAGGCTACAGTTGGTTTTAACACAACACTAGTAACAATGTTAACGTTGGGTTACCCCCAAACAAGTGGATGATGAAAAGTGATAAAAAGATTTTAACAGAAGTATGAGCTGCTTCATACATCAATCTCATACAAAAAAACGTATAAGATCGCTGTAACTAGAAGTCGTGCTAAACCTTTTTGTTCTGCTGATTTTTCATCCTGTCCAACCTTGCCAAGGCTTCTTTCTTCTCCGATTGCAACAAGTTGATATAATTTTGTTGAAATTCCACCCTTTCCTGAAACATAAGCATAAAAACGTTTTCCTTAAAATCTAGTTTCTATGTAAAGACACTGACCAAACCATCAAAGTCCACAACACGACCATACTAAGCTAATGATAGTTACTATCTAACAACGGTAAACGCTTCCGATAAAGACCGTTTACATACAATAGTGTACAATTATACATAATAGTGGTGCTGAAAGCCACAGAAATAACTTATATGACGATTATCTGTCTAAATAGACATGAAGTATAACTATTCCAAAAAAATAATGTTGTCAGAAGACAGACACATGCTGTAGTAGCGACAACAATTCAAGTAACTAAAGAGAACTACGACTTATCTCAAGCACCTGAAGTCTTGGAACGTCCAATTTAATTTGTTCCAGTTCAAACATAAGCTGGGTAGCGTCTGAGGAAAGCTTAAGGATTCGACCCTGCATGCTGTTCTCTCTTTCTTGAAACTGTTCGGCCAGGGTCTCGTCGCGTTGCTGACGTAGGCCTAAGTAAATAATTTAACAGCAAACAATAAGATTTGTTCGCCACACAAATGTATATCTAAGGAGCTTTAAAGTAAGATATTCTGATTAGTTGGACTGAGCATTCCATTTACCAGCTGTTAATATTTCTTTTTGCAAAGCTTCGAGTTTTTCGGACAACTGCTGATTCTTGACTTCCATCTTTGCTGCGAATTTCTCTCTTGGGAGGACTTTCTCCTTGCGAAGGTCGCTGTTTTCTTCACCAAGTTGATGCAAACGACTTTGAAGACATTACTAAATTAGCAATCAACGTTCTCTGAAAAGAATTAGCGCACAGAAAGCCTAGCGCACACTTACCGGCTGAGTTCTTCGATGTGGTGTAGGTGTTTCCTCACGGCGAGGTCATTGGGTCGAGCACTTTCTTCAGTCGTGGCTTGAGCATGAATGGGCGGACCGATCGGGGCAGCCGACCGTCTCAATTTCTCGCGTTCAAGCCGAGTGATTGTATCACGGAGCGTATTACCCTGCATTAAGCATTTGATAGTAATAATAAAGGGTGAAGTGAAGTACATAAAGGATCAAGTTACTCAAGTAAACTAAATAAAGGATCATCACGATGTGTCAAGGACATTTTAAAGTTGTAACAAAGATAAAAGGCTATGCCAGTATTTTTTGCGAATAAATTTCATTTCTAACAAAGAAATTGCGCGCTTGGGATCATTGCAGATGACAGACAGGGAACAGATGAGCAACAGGCAACTAAAGATTTCCAAAAGCATATACCTGTTTCTCAATCGCTTGTATTTGCTTTTCCTTCTTGTCTAGCTTGTCTCTGAGATCATCGACCTTTCCTTGCCAGTGCTTCTTCGCTTCCCATTTTGCAACTTCAATCGCATTCTAATCAAAAAGTTAATAAACTTAATGACGTTACAGATGACTAGAAATACTTTTACCGTAGCTATTGCCTAGCTGACTTTGTAAAGTTAACTCAGTAAAGCGCCGTCAACAAAACATTTCATTCTTGACAGCCACGGCGCCTACCTAATTAACTACCACGGCGTCCGGTAACAATGGAGAACAAAAACGAAATGTTACGTCACAATGACACTTAGGTAACCGCAGACAAAACACAGATATCAAAGAATGAAAAACAATTTGTAATGATAACAGAATATATACACACATTACATAATAACCGTGAAGGAAATCGCTTTATTCTATATGACCCTGGGGGTAGTTATCGCTTCCTAATTGCTTACGACAACCTCACTGAAAAACTTGCAAGGTGAGAGGCTGCTTTATTTTAGAAATGCACGGAAAATAGCTTTCAAACATGCGGATGGTAGACCACATGTCGAAGTTAGAACATTTATATACGACTTGGCAGCATGCAGGTACGGATAGCACGAGTTTTATACAAAACACGCAGATGTGGCGGCGGAAGGGTTTAAAATGGGCACATTCAGGCTGCTTGAGTCTTTTGTTTACGTGGTCAGCTGAGCGGTAGCTTTGTTTCCGAAACAAGATAGTTTCAATATGGCCAACAATTATCTGTCATAACTCCAAAGCCTTATGTTTTTGATGTGCATTTTTCAACCTTAATTACAAAGCTAAGCAATTTTGTTATATTTCATGAAATTTATATACATAATAAGTTAAGGTTGTTTTTAGTAACGAGACAAAAATAATTTCAAGTAATTTGCGGATGTTTTCGTCGTTTTGATTTATGTCAAAGCTACCATTTCGACTAAGTCACTAAAAGCAGTCATCCGTCATGCACCGAATAAAATATTCACGGAAGCGACGACCAAACTATGTAGTTTTACCGAAGCAAGTGCGCCTGCTATGCGCACAGTGTACAATCGTGTGTTCCATTTTCCATTTCCGAGATCCATTAATTTATATTCCATCTATGATTTCATACCATATTAAAGCGAAAAGTGTTTATGCTTTGACATAAAATGTATTCGTGCGTACCGCTTTGAAACACACTGCGTGGATGTCAATGCGGTAATAGCGTCAACTTTCTTTTCATGGTAACTGAAAAAGTTTACGCACGAATACAACAAATCAGTTGAACTTTCGCAGTATTTTTCGGCAACCAGGTGGCAATTTCACTTAATCATATATTGCGTGCAGCACGGAGGATAGCGGAAACGCATGCTTGCTACGCACGGATGCGAAAAGAGTACTCAACTGGAACTTTGTTAAAAAGTTGTTTTCCGTTCACATATGGTGTCGGTAGTAACAACATTTCGTCGCTTCTTAATCATCAACATAAGTTAGTATTCACAGAAAAGGTCCAAGAAAAGTATATTGAGAAAGTATTTACCGTGGACATAACAATTCAATAAGCTACAAGAAGGCAAACGCTGGGAAAAAAGGTTCAAATTTGAAGAAAAATGTCTCAGGAAAGCGATGATGAAAGTAAGTTACAGGTAGTTCTTTTTATCAATGGCGTTACAACGTGCAATACAACAAATGGGATCGTAGTCAGTAAAACATGATGAACAAAACATTTTTAGTAGACGACGTAGGTGAAAGCACTATGCTACATTAAACTGTTTCCCGATTGAAAATTATTTTTGCAATCCGCAGCCTCTCCGTTGTTGAAGCAACAACCTGAAACAACTACAACAAAAAAGAAAGAAACATCTTCTGCAAGTCAAGCTGAAGAACGTACGCCAACACACAGTAAGCAATCTTTTTCGCTGGCGGACCATTTACTTTTCTGAATGGCCACGCGTTCTGTATTTATTTTTTTAGTAAGGAAAATAAAATTACTTCCAATAAAATTGGAGATCTCGCTCGGAATGCCGAAACCTTTTTTACTTAGGGTTATTTTAGGGTTAGTCAACGCAGTAAAGCAACTGCTTTGATGCAATACACCAAAATGTCATGAAATACACCTGATGATTTAATTCGAAAGTTTTCAAAGTGCAGATTTGCACTTAATTATATTCGTTCCCCAGCAACTGCGTTGAATTATGAATTGCATTTAGTGAACTACATTTAGGCTGCATAAAAACTGGAACCATGCATTTAAACACAAACTGTCATGAAGAATGATTTACATTTTCCGTGTTAATCGCAGAGATTCCACAATTACATTAATTTAAATTAAGAACATAGCGCTATTGAAGTCAGTGGAGTAAGTTAATTGATTGAAATTTTATTAAAGTTTTGCAAAAGCGGCAGCGTGGCCTCCCGGGTTGAACGTGTCTGATATAATTCATCTTACTGGTGTCATATATTTCCTATACCTATACTAAGCAATTAAAATGTATAATTCCCAAATAGAAAAAATATTAGATATACATTTTTTGAAGTGGTCGTCAATGTTACTGACAATTCTTCAGTATTTAATACTTGCCTCCGCACTGCGCTTACTGCGTTGAAAATCTCTTTGTGATGTTTTAGCTCTCGGTTCGTTCTTGTTTATACCTTGCATATCAATTTAATTTTTTTTTTATTGAGCTCTATTTTATCGACAAAATGTACATTCATGACATTTCTTGGCAATATTGGCCTAGCTAGGACATTAGCGTCTAAGATATAGGCTAAACTAAGTCTAATTTCAAGTCATTGTCAAAAGTAAAAATTTATTGGTGAAAGGTCGGCAACCAATCGTCTCGGAGACAAAGCCCCCGAAAAATTCATCAAAGAAAGCCAGTAAGCCCAAGTTCTTGGACAGAGAAATAATTGTAAGTCATTTTCGCACAGCTAAACTTTGTCGTCTCTTGAAAACCGTAAAAACTGTTAGAGTGTATGACCGATTGCAGGTTGAGAACTACCAAGACGTTGACCACAAAACGGCTTTGGAATCTATGCGAAAGAAGTTCGAAGAAGAATACGCAAGATGGAAAAGAAGAACAGGAATTTTCAAATTGGCGAATCTCATTGTTACCTTACTAGTTATAGCGGTGCAGCTTGCACAGGTATTGATTTACACAAGAACAATCCCAAGGCCTTGGCAGTTAATTTAATTAGCATTGTTAATTTAATACAATAATTTTTAGATAAAATTTAATGCTACGAAATATGGTTAGCTGATATTGCGGCAGACATTAATCACAAGTATGGTTAAAACATTAACACTTAAAAGTGCAACTTGTTTTGATGTTATCGAAGGTAATTGTATTTCAAATTCCGAGTACATCAACGAATACCAAACAAGCATTGGCAACTATATTACCAGCGGTTACTGGAGCAATTTTAGCAATTCAATTAAAACTGGGATGGGCAGAAAAAAGTCAAAAATGCAAGAAAGGTAAATTCCATTTCAACTAAAAACAGTCTTGATAGCCAAAACAGTTTCTTGATAGCCTAATCCTATACAATACACCAGGGGTGGGAAAACTTGTTCAATGAAAGAGACATACGGAAAACTACAAACAGTAGCAACTACAAACAGTAGCGAGCCGCAAGATCAGTAGTGTCAATACAAATACAGTAAACAATGCATGGATAATGAACAATACTGGATACTGCTATTCAGCTAGTAGGGCCACAAAAAACATGTCAGCAAGCCACAGTTTGCCCACCTTTGCAATATACTGTACATGTTGTTTTCGAATTCTTGAAAATGATTACTAAACAATGTAACTACCTCGTGTACAAATCATTTAAAATGAAATAAGTTAACACGCCGTGTTAAGTTTTAACATCAATTTCTATCAATTCCAGCCGCCAAACTCTACAGTACTTTGGGTCGA
Source organism: Clavelina lepadiformis (assembly GCF_947623445.1). NCBI lineage: Eukaryota > Metazoa > Chordata > Ascidiacea > Aplousobranchia > Clavelinidae > Clavelina > Clavelina lepadiformis. The sequence continues at coordinate 5,148,913 of NC_135241.1, read as the reverse complement.
CATGTCAACTATCGTATAGAGGTGGCAGAGGCAGATGGAATCACTGAAGACACCGTGAAACTCCTCAACACTGCACTACTATCCATAAATAAAGAAGTGCCCGCATTTTTATCTGCATACTGAAGAGGCTACAGTGCTGAACCAATCGACAAATTTAGAACCAGTCAGATTCATTCTTTTATGCAAATGTGTAGATGGATTGACTTTGCAGTGTTCTATTAGCCTTAATGTTGTTGTTATATGTTTGTCAAAGCGAGTCGTTTTTGAAAGTCAGCCACAAATAACTCTTGGAATATACATTTCGTGAAAGTACAAATCTCGCTGCATTAAATACGCAACAATTAGGCTATATAACTATCAGGCAGCACAACATTATAGGAACGCCTGCATGGCTGATATTGATATATCAAGTCAACAATGTAGAGATGTTGGGGACATATCACCCCAAACTCACGGATGGCTAAAGATTCCTGCACACTGGATTTCATTGCGTCACAGCACACCAACGCAGTCGCACAACAAAATTGCAAGGAAACGCATGCGATGGTTGTCAGTCAGTAGTCGTCGCAAGCACATTGGATGCGTCAAGCATCGAATGCAATGGTTACACTACCTAGCTAGAGCTTAGGGCCTATACGCTAGCCTACCAAGCTGATGGTACAATCGAAATGTCGATCATTGTTAATTAACTTCCAAGTTTTACAGTTAGGCTACAGACTAAGATACCTGCATACTGGGTACAATTACGTTCTTTTCGTCGTCTTCAGAAATACCATCCAAGTGTGGTCAATGTACGCTGCCGGTATGTCAGGTGCATAACCAGTCACAAGGTTACGTTGATTCTCATTTGGCTATGCGAAAAAACAACGTGTTTGTTTTGGTGGGATTGCGTGGACGTGCGGCAATCGCAGTGTGCAGACAAAATCGCATGTCATCGCAACACAAGTTACCATAAGTCGTGGCAAATGACGTTTTTCGTGCGAATCGCATCCAGTATTCCAGTGTGCAGACTCCTAGCATAAACTCGGCAGCGCGTAGCAAAAGGGAATCGAGCTTTGTTGGATGTCCTGCTTTGTCACAACAGGATCGTTGGGCTCTCAAGAAACTGACCATTGAACGGCTACTCAAATTTGTGGGTGACAAAAGATTTGGAATGTGAAACAATTTAAAAAATAACGATAAGACTTGTGAAAAATAAAATTGAAATTATTGAATATTTTATTGGTGTGAAGAAGCGCAAGGCTCAATTCAGTTGCATCGGCCCTGCATGTAGAACGGAGGATAGAGGAAACGCAAGCATGCTATAGGCACGACTGGGAAACGGGTGCTCAACTGGAAATTTGTTAAACAGTTGTTTTCGGTTAACGTATGGTGAAATGTCGGTATCAAAAAGTTTCGTTGTTTGCGAACTAACGTAGGTTGGTTGGTCAACGAAAAGACGGTGTCAAGAAAAATACATGGAAAATATAGTACCGTGGACAATATAAATCAAAAATATAAAGAAAGGCAACGTTTGGAAGAAAAGTTTCAAGTTTGAAGAAGAATGTCTCAAGAAAGCGAAGATGAAAGTAAGTCGGTTGTTTTGATCACTGACGTTACAACATGCAATATAAAAAGTGGGATCTTAGTAAAACACAATGAAGCTTTCTAATAGGCAATAGGTGACAACATTATACTGTTGTTAACTGTTTGCCAAGTACAAATTATTTCTGCAATCCGCAGCCTTTCCATTGCTGAAGCAACAACCTGAAACTACAACAAAAAAGAAAGAAACGCCTTCTGAAAGCCAGGCTACAGAACCTACGTCAACACAAGGTAGGCAAATATAAAAAACTATAATTGAATGCATTATCCTGCAGTTTACTATTTCTTAACAGGGCTGCTTTACTCTAGTAAACTACTTGGCTCGTGTACCATGTTTGTGGTACTCGAAAATACTCAGTATTAATTTCTTAATACTCGGGCGTACTTGATAGCTTTTAAAATGCTTGAGTTGATATTTGCTTGTCAATTTTCAAAGTTGATTCGTTATTGCATGTTAATTTTTCTTAAAAAGGTACATCAAAATATAAGCTTAAATTACACTCCCAGTATATGTGACCGATTGCCTATCCCAAGCTTTTTTCATACCCATAATAGCATACTATGGATAAGAATGTAATCTTCATGAGGTATAATAGCGGATAAAATAGCAGATAGCGGATATTGTTTAGCAAACCAATAACGGAAATTGATTATAAACGAATTAAAAAATCTCCTCCATAGTCTGTACACTATCCTTCAATATAACAAAGTATACTCGAGTACCTATGTTCAGTTCTTCTCACTTGTAGTCGAAATGAAAAAAAAGTATTTGTAGCCTACACAGCTCTGTTTCCAAGTGAAAATTATTTTTGCAATCCGCAGCCTTTCCCTTGCTAAAGAAACAACCTGAAGCAACTACATCAAAAAAGGAAGCAAAGCCCTCTGACAGCCAGGCTAAAGAACTTACGCCAACACATAGTAGGCAAAGTAAACGTTGGTTAAATCAGGCATGTGCAGCCTTTTTCGCCGCCGAACGATATTCGAAAATTTTGCATGGCCGCGTTCCGCGTTACCTTTGCTTGGTAAAAATTGAAATCATTAAAATAGAAATCTAACTCGGAATGCCGAACGCTTTCCCCTTTTAAATCATGGTTGATCAACACAGTTGCTTACATACAGTAAATTAGCAGTTCTGATGCAATACACTGGAATTTCATCAAAAAAAAACTTGTTCATTTAACTTGAAAGTTTTCCAAGTAATGTCACACGTCTGTCAAAACATCATCGACAAATTGAAAGTGATTATATGGAAAACTTTACATTGCATGCGGTTCGCAGCAAAGGAAAACATGATATTTCGGCGGTTCGAACCTTTCTCTGAATGACAACACACAACATAGCTAGGCGCAAACTTTGGCCTTTATAAAGCCGCAAACCTTGGTAACGTTTCTATACAATTCTCCAGCATTGATTAAATTAAAAAGCTACATAGGCATTTGAGTGGATCTCTTCGGGATGTATAATGTTGGGTTTCAGAACTTTGAGCATCTACTAAGATGATTATGGTATTAATAGTTTCATACTTGTAACACGTGTTACGAACGACCACCTTATGAAGAACTTGACGTTAAGTCAGCAGAGTAAATCCGTCGACTGAAATTTTATTATACATTTTCATTACCTGTTGTTTTCATTATAAAGTTATCGCAAAGGCGGCACTATGGCCCCTGGGTTGCACGTGTCTTGTTTGAGTTAGTATAAACGGTTTAGCGACTACTTCACCAGCAAAATGTAAACATTCAAGATAACTCTTGGCTACATTAATGTAAAGCCCTAATGGAATTATTATTCGCAATAGCTTAGGCCTAATTGTAAATCATTATCAAAAGTAAAAATTTATTGATAAAAGGTGAGCAACCAGCTATTACGGAGACAAAACCCAAAGAAGTTTCATCAAAGAAAGTCAGTAAGCCCACGTTCTTGGACAGAGAAATAATCGTAAGTCATTTTCGCAAACTTAAACCTTGTCGTCTCTTGATAACCGTACAAACTGTTGAAGTGCATGATCGATTGCAGGTTGAAAATTATAAAGATGTAGAATCCAAAACAGCTTTGGAATCTATGCAAAAGACGTTCCAAAAAGAATACGCAAGATGGAAGAAAAGAACAGGAGTTTTCAAACTGGCCAATCTCATTGTCACCGTAGTAGTTATAGCGGTGCAGGTTACACAGGTGTGGATAATGTATTTATGTCAAGTATAACCAATACATTACCACTTAAAAATGCAATATGGTTTGACGTTATCAAAAGGTAATTATATTCCAAATTCCGAGCACACCGACTAACACCAAACAAGCTTTGGCGACCATTTTACCAGCGATTACTGGAGCAGTTTTAGCAATTCAATTGAAACTAGGATGGGCAGAAAAAAGTCAAAAATGCAAGAAAGGTAAATCTTCAAAATTTTAACTAAAAAACAACACTGACTAAAACACAGTCATTCTCGATACATGTTTTGATCATTTGAAACGATGCGAATAATTTTGAACTGCCTCGTGTACAATACATTTTAATTGAAATAAATGAACACGTTTCCCTAAGTTCTATCAATTTCTATCAATTCCAGCCGCCAAACTCTACAATACTTTGGGTCGACATGTCAACTATCGTATAGAAGTGGCAGAGGCAGGTGGAATCACTGAAGACACCGTGAAACTCCTCAACACTGCACTACTATCCATAAATAAAGAAGTGCCCGCATTTTTAACGGCATACTGAAGAGGCTAAAGTGCTGAACTCATCGCCCTAATTGGGACAGTCAAAGTGATGTTCACTGAAGTTCTATTCTTTATGCAAATGTGGATAGACTGATTTTTCCGTGTTCTATTGGCGTCGACGCCGTTGTTTTTGGGTCAGAATCAGGGAGTCGTTTTTTAAAACTAGTCACGAATATCTTTTAGAATACATTTTGTGAAAAATCTTGCATCACGTTCCATTGAACATATATACATGCTAAAAGCATACACTCGACAACATGTACAGCGAAAAAGAATCGAGCTTTGTTGGAGGCCGCAATACGCCGCAAAAAGTTTGTTGTGTTTTCAACCGCCTCGGACACTGAAGCAATTATCCTTTACCACGGAGTCAGATTGAGAGACTAAATTAGTTTATAGAAATGGGTTTACAACGCATATCAATATCCGATACGTTGCAAATATTTTCTATACTACCATCGTTTGTTAATCACGCTGCATTGATAATAAAGCAAACGAAATTGTTTTCTAAGATCGTGTATCACTGTAAAGAATTTCCAAGGAACAACGAAAATCGGTACTGCTACAGGTATAAACTTTTAAAGGGCGTTAAAGTTTTGATCACTTTTAATCATTGTTTGACGTCAAAAGTTACGAGAGAGGATTATAAAAATATATGCAATGCAACACGAAAAGTTTCGTTTGTTTTCTAAAACTGACATTCACTTGTGTTGGAGAAATTTCCAAACCAAGAAGTAATTTATTCATTGTCACTTTTTTTTGGGGAATCAGACTTTGACATTCTCATTGGCGGTGAATTGTTTTTTGCCATTATTATTATTTCCTATGAAGCAAACATTATCCACAACTATAACGCTGCACGGAACAACTATGCCTGTAAACCCCATATACATAATACATTACAACGACTGTATACAGGTAGTGGTCTACTTCAATTGGCAATTTATTCAGATCAATCCTCCACAGTGGGTGCCCGTGAAACACTATATCATTCCAGGAACTATAAAATCATAAATATTGGAATAAAGACAGTACGTTAATCAACAGCAAATTGAGTAAACCTTAACAAATAGATGCTAATACGAACTAATCCCTTTAAAAGAGTGATTATTATCAGTGCCAACTTTCTCGGTGGTCATCTTATTACATTATTAGCATAAATTACGCATTTTTGGTGACGAAAACATTTCGTTCTCTTTTTTATCATAATAAAAGTAGGGCTTGTTAAGGCTACATTCGTAAACCGCGTTTGATACTTGCAATGCATGGTTTGCTTAATTACGCTCTGCTCACATTTACACATTAATCGAAACTTAAATAGTAACACCAGTGCACAAGCATGGTTTTAGCAAAAGTTAACTATGTTACGAAAAATTATGTGACGACATTGAACCAACCAAAGGTTATAATAACGTGCGCAACGAAGTTACTCGTTTACAACTGAAGAAGTGCCGAACCTGTAACGCGTGAACATGTTGTATACGCAGTAATAATAAAATTGTTCACACCGATAAGTAAGTAACCTTCAACGTATTGCACACGTTACACATTAACACAAGTGACAAGTGTGTACAAATAACAGCGACAAATGTTATGCTGTACGAGTAAATAAGTTTTAAATAATTGAACGACAATGGGCGGCGTTGTATCGCCTTACCCACACCCTGTTGTGAAGCTCTGCAACAGCATGCCATGCAAAAATGAAAAATAACGCTTCATGGCAAATATTTGGATATCTCTTCTTGGTTATAGCAAGCAATGCTGGTGTGGGTTGCCATATGCATATGTTTGGTTGGAATTGCAGAAAATTTGGACTTACGACGGCGATCAAAAAAGTAGTTTCATCAAAGATATATGTACAGTAAGTGATAACACGAGCCCAGAAAGAAACCAGAATACAGAAAGTGGTTCAAAATAACTCAAAAGCTACACTCGAATGAAAAGTGGGAGAATTTGAAGAGAAATGTCTCAAGAAAGCGATGATGAAAGTAAGTTAATCGTTTTTATCCATGGTGCTTCATCACGCAAAACTATTTATAATACTACTATGCAAGTCAGTTAAACTTCAAAACGGAGTTTTATAACTGGTGATGTAGATCATTGTTTCTCAAACTTAAAGATGGAGCCGCTGGCCCCTTTTCAGAGCGCTAAGAATTTGGAACATGGATCTGCTGTTAAAGATTTTTAAAATTCCATATCTTTTCAGATTTTGTTTTGATCTCTAATTACACGAAGGTGTGCAGTCTGTTATGACTGTATATTGCTAAAAATATAGCTATAAATGTAAATGGATTTAACATTTAAATAGATAAAGAAAGGCTTGCGGAGCCTCTAGTCTAGACCTCATTCCTAAAGATGTAAATGACACGGCTCCACAATAAACCTGTTGCTATATGGACAATTAAATTCTTATTTTTACAATCTGCAGCACGTCCATTGCTAAAACAAAAAACAGAAACGACCAAAGCAAAACAAAAAGAAATACTGTCCAGCAGTGAAGCCAGCCACAATAAACCAACGCACAGTGTGCATGGTAACGGTTGCTTTCATTCTCATATATGATAAAAGTTGTACATTCAAAGCAATTTTGCTTGGCTTAATTTTAATATTATTACGCAACCATTGTAAATAAAGTACGCTAATTGCGATTGAAGTATATTAATTTCCTCCAAGTGGCCTCCAATCTCGAACAACGCAATCTGCAGGAAAAATGCTCGAATATTGTGTTCATAAATTTGTAATAAAACCCAAATCAAATAATTTCAACAGGTCGCCAACCATCTGCGGAAATAAAACCCATGACAAGTTCGCGGAAAGTCAAAAAATCTACCTTCCTACAAAGAGAAATAGATGTAAGACTACATGCCTCTGCTATGTCGTGACATGGAAATTGTACACTCGATAAAACTGGGTTTTAACCGATTGCAGGTTAAAAATTACCAAAACGTTGACCACAATATGGCTTTAGAAGCTATGTCGGAAATGTTTGAAGAGGAATACGTTAGGTGGAAAAGAAGAACAGGAGTTTTCAAACTGGCCAATCTCATTGTCACATTACTAGTCATAGCCGTGCAGCTTGTACAGGTAATTGGCTTATAACTTTATATAGCGAGCATTCGCTGTTATTTTAAACGAAACGTGAATTTAATGCCATGGCAACTTCATGTAGCCAATTCCAATGTCAAATATAACTATTAAAACTTACTATTTTTTTATTTTATGCGTCATGGTCAAAGGTAATTATCATTCAAATACCGATTGTAGACGACAATACCAAGAGTGCATTGGCGACCATTTTGCCAGCGATTACTGGAGCAATTTAAGCAATTCAATTGAAACTGGGATGGGCAGAAAAAAGTCAAAAGTGCAAGAAAGGTAGGTAGAAAAATTTTGCCAAGAAATACCAAGCAACGTAACCAAGGCTACTTCTTTCAATGGTTTTGCAAACTTCAAATTCCAGCCGCCAAACTCTACAATACTTTGGGTCGACATGTCAACTATATCGTATAGAGGTGGTAGAGGCAGGTGGAATCACTGAAGACACCGTGAAACTCCTCAACACTGCACTACTATCCATAAATAAAGAAGTGCCCGCATTTCTATCGGCTTATTGAAGGACACATTTGCCTGGAGATGAAATAATATATTGTAGGCTAAATATGCAAAGTGTTCAGAAAAATTTTCAACATTTACAGATATTTAAAACATTGTTTGATGTTGCGAAATTTTTTTTTCCTTTTTAATCTTACTTCTATTGACTTTGTGTATATTTTCTTATTCCTATTCGTTTATGGGTAATTTGTCAAAACATATGTTTGTTGGTCAAAACATACCTCGTTTTTCTTTAAACGCGGTACCCTTTTCATAACTCTGGTAGACGTTTACAGTCAAACGCAGGTATACGCGATATTACTTGTCAAAGGACAAAAAAATTTCTTATAGGTCAGTGTAAAAAGCCTTCACTCGAAACCTCTGCTGCAATGAAGATGATCAGATGGAACTTGACGTCTGCGATCTTGGGTCTTAGTTTATTTTGCGCACAACTTGCTCTTCCTAATATTTTCCTTTTAATCACTGATTGGAAACTAACATTTCTACAAATTGTATAAAGCTGAAGTAATAATTAAAGCAATACATGTGCATGATACATTATAAAATTTGACGCTATAGTTTTTGCAAAACTCCTAAAAACAGAAACACGGTCCATGCATTGCGTATAAAGTTTAAAGAATAGATTGTAGCTGTGTGTACAACTGGACAATTAAAGATGTGTCGTATAACACATATTAATAGTAAGAATCAAAATTAAACTTGCACGTTTATTCTCAGGCCCGTTCTGCGAAATCACTGCATGTTCGAGTTAAATTTAGCAACATTTTCCACTTAGTTTTCAGACTGTGCGAGGAGTTATTGGATCTTATAATAGCCATTTTGTCAAGCTCTGTGTAACTTTACATGGTCAGCTCAATTTATTTTCAAACAAAGGTTAAAAAGTAAGGCTACTTGACAGAATTATTCTGATGAAAATGGTACAGGAAACTGGTGAAGAAAGTAAGCTGATGTTTTGTCTATCTTTGAAATTTCAGCATGCATTACGTTTGATGATACCATAATCATTAAGCACATATCATGTTTGAAATGACGACATGTGGTTTACGAAATCATTCTTAACAGGGATTTGCTGTAACAGATAATGTTTTGCAGCCAATAGTTCACTACTGAGTCAACAAACTGAAGCGATTGAGTTAAAACAAAAGGCGTCTTCTAGTAGGCCAGTTAAGGAAAATATACCAATGCGAACAAACAGTAAGATACCACTGAAAATTTCTACCCATCTCTAATCTACATCAAAAGAATAATAGATTTACCATATAAGCGTTTTAAACAGATCGCCAGCCATCTGTAACAGAGACAAAATCCCTAAAAGATTCATCAAAGAAACGAAGCAAACCAACGTTTTTAGAAAGAGAAATTGTAGTAAGTGGCTTTTACAACTCTTTGCCATCACAAAAGAATCCAGCAAAAACCGGTTTTAATCGACTTTAGGTCAAAAACTCTGACGAAATTAACCACAAGAAAACTTTGGGGACTCTTTCCGAAAAATTCCGAAAGGAGTACGTCAGATGGAAAAAAAGAACGGAAATATTCAAACTGGCCAATCTCATTGTGACCTTACTGGTTATAATTTTGCAGGTTGCACAGGTATCAATTTTCCTGGCAATTTCATTTACGGGAAAACTAACAATATGAGACTTACCATTTATAGATCCTTAAACATTATGTTATTCTTCTAGCACGTTCTGTTTCCAGGTTATTGTTTTTCAAATTCAAATCGTAAACAACGAAACCAAACAAGCTCTCGCCACCATTCTGCCAGCGATTACTGCATCAATTTTAGCGATTCAATTGAAATTAAAATGGGCAGAAAAGGGTCAAAAGTGCAAGAAAGGTAAATTTAACTCCTAAAATGACAAATTTGCAAAACTAGCAAAAACTGTACACAAACATCGCAAAACCTTTTTGACGGTGAAAATGTTATCCTTAATACTTTCTGAAATTTTAGAGATATACAAATTGAAGTTTTCTGCTAGGTAAGCGATTTCTATAAGTGTTCGTCGGACTAAAAAATAGTTAAAAAAAATTTACGTTAAGTTAAAACATGACTGTAAATTTGCTATAATTTCAGCCGCCAAACTCTATGATACTTTGGGTCGACATGTCAACTATCGTATAGAGGTGGCAGAGGCAGGTGGAATCACTGAAGACACCGTGAAACTCCTCAACACTGCACTACTATCCATAAATAAAGAAACACCCGCCTTTTTATCGGCCTATTAAAAATAGAATGTCTATTAACGCAATTGTTAACAGCATTTTGAAAGATCATTCTAATGTCAGTACCTGCGGATGAATTTGCCGTCGCGAAAAAATAACAACTCTTGTCATCTGTCCTGTGCAACTCACATGAAAAAATTTGTTTCAGATGTGCTTTGGGCGTTATGCTTATATTGTTCTTTGTGCGGTGTTTCGATTGTCTGCTGCTCAAATAATTTTTTTCTTCGTTTTACTGTTTCATGAATTTCCTCTTAAGGACGTACCAGTTACTGCTATTTAAAGTTGCATCTCTTACATTAAAGTGTATAGCTGCAATCAATGACAATTAAGTGGGAATTTATATCATTTTGTTATTACAACGTACTCGACTTTGTAAAAAAATCTCACTTTCATTGAAAGCTATTTCTGCTCTGTACGCAAAGATTTACAAATTTGACGGTGAGTATTTCCAACTCTGTATACGCCAGAAATGTGTAACGTTCATGAGAAAGAATTTCCTAACCTATATATGGTTAGAGTAAAGGAGGAGCAATGAACTGTCGTAGTCTGGGAGGCGTTTGCCCTTGTTGGGTTTACAGTGACTGTGTGATGTCGATTGCGAAAACGTTCCTGGTCAAAAGTGTGTTCGTCAATCAAGCTTCAATAAAGATATACAGACGAAGCGATATCAACGTTGCCGAAATAATTCAGAGTAACTGAAAAGCACCGCTTAACAGCGCAATTTGCGATTGAAATACTTATTTCGTACATATACTAAATGGCAAATCATAGGTTTGTTTCAACAGGTCGCCAGCTATGTCTGTTACCGAGATAAACCTTTCAAAAGAACAGCAAACTCCTTTCTTGGAGAAAGAGATTAGCTGTAATCGATTCTCGGACATCTTTTCCTTGTTCACAAGAAAACTGTAAACTCTGTCTGTGGTACTTGTAAAACAAAATGGACAAAACTTGCATAACTTTTCAAGTTGCAACAACGCTTTATAACAAAAGTTTGTAAAACAAATATAAGGAAGTTTCATATCGAAAAATTTTCTAAATAATACGATTGTGTATACTGTATTACACCTGTAAAATAATCATGGAATGAAAAAAAATAGCAGTGAGTTCGCATTGAAAATTAATGATTGTATGTGTATTAACGGAAACATCTGCAATCGATAAAATCGGTAGTATTTCGGACCTGATGTTTATTCTTACATAACTCGCTTTCACCAGTACTTTGTTTAAAATTATATAAAACCAACATCCACAAAAATTGGATTTGTATAAACACAAGCAGCATCTTTCATAGCGTTTAAAGAATCGTATAAAGCATAAGTCTAACCACAACCTCTTTGAGTATCGCGCTGAGTCAAAAGAGGACGCATCAGCACTCGCAAGTGAGTAATTAAATGTTCCAACACATAGGTCGAAGGTAAAGAAAACTAAGCTTATGTTTACTACGCGTGGTAAATCCGTTAACTTGTACGTTTCTTCTCAAAGTTATACCAGCAATCGCTGGACGATCATTGCTAACCATGGCATACTTGGCAACATCCCTATTCACTACCGACTGGACAGTCCTTTCATTCAACCATTGTAAGGGCAATGCAATATGTCATCCATATGTAGCGGAAAAGACACGGGAACTACCGCACGCATAATAATTGAAGAGGTGTTTTTTCATGCTCTGCGTCACTTTAAAAAATCTTAGTTAGTTCAGCTTACGTTTCAACGTCGGATGTACGAAAATTCAGGGTTTTATTATTTTAGAAGTTGATGATATCGCTTCAGCGTAAATAACATATCAGTGTAAGGAAGGTGGCTACAAACGAGCAAACACTTTAAATAAAATGGGGCAAGGAAACGGGGAAGAAAGTAAGTTGCTGATTTTCAACGGACTGTCAGCATGCAATGTAAAAAGTGATAATTCAAAGTGTGTAAATTGATATAAAGTTTCTTCTTAAAGTTTTTGTTACTGCAATTCGCTTTAGCATAGTTTTCGCAGAAAGAATTTAACATTAATGTTCCGCAGCACACATTGTACGATTAACAGAAGACAATGATGCAACAAAAACAAACCAAGAGGCGTCTACCAGTAGTCAAGCTAAAGATTACATGCCTACGTCGATAAAAAGTAAGCCGGTAATGATTACTAAGACCATATATTGGTAACATAAAGCTTAAACAAAAAAATGTTCATCCTTAGCAGGTGAAAGCGCGCCAAAGAAACGAACCAAACCAACGTTCCTGGAGAGAGAAATAGTCGTGAGTAATTCTACGTTTCTTTGCTATCACAAAAATATCTTTCTTTTTTGCTAACGCCGGATTAACCGACTTTAGGTCAAAAACCATCAAGATGTTAACCACATAAAAGCTTTAAAGGCTTTGTCGGTAAAGTTTCAAAAGGGATATCTTAGATGGCAAAAGAGGACAGGAATTTTTAAACTGGCAAATCTCATTGTGACCTTATTGGTTATAGTCTTGCAAGTTGCACAGGTATCTATTTATCTAAAAACTCAGTTAGATTTGGTTATTTTACCAAATTTAAAATTTTGTTTGAACATAATCATAACCATATGGGTAAACATAGTTCTAATTTGTCAAGAATCGTTCTATAGTAAGCAGCCAAGTTCTTGGTAAATAAAAATTTACAGGACAATTATAACTATTTCATTCAACCGATTTTCTTTTCGTATACGCTTTCTTTCCAGGTCATTGTTTTTCAAATTCAAACCGTAGAGAACGAAACCAAACAAGCTCTTGCAACTATTTTGCCAGCAATTACTGGAGCAATTTTAGCAATTCAATTGAAATTGAAATGGGCAGAGAAAAGTCAAAAGTGCAAAAAAGGTAAAGTGGAAATTTTAAAATAATAATAGAAAATAACAGAAGAACTTATTAACATTGATGATGTCCTTTTGTCACGTTTCAAAATTTTTGGGTATTTCATTTTCTTGCAAGTAATTTCAATTCTCAGCAATATGTCTGTCTCATACAACAGTTTTCAAATAGAACAGAATTAACATGCGTTATTATATTAATTTTAGCCGCCAAACTCTATGATACTTTGGGTCGACATGTCAACTATCGTATAGAGGTGGCAGAGGCAGATGGAATCACTGATGACACCGTGAAACTCCTCAACACCGCACTACTATCCATAAATAAAGAAGTGCCCGCATTTTTAACGGCGTATTAAAAAATAGAAGTTATTTGCATATGTACGTATTTGCAACAACGTCCATGTTTCACACATGATATTATTTATATTTTATCATACAATTAAGAGAGCGTTGTTACATTTTCTGAAATACAATCTCAGGTATAATATAGCTTTGTTTTCGTTGTATTCTAGTGACTGAAACAACCGCGTCGTTGTAACACATTTGCTTAAATCTTATGGGCGGTTTCCATGGATTTACAGATTAGCATTTTCCAGTGATTTTAGTTGCTGTTTTAGCTATTCGGCGCTTAAAACCACGTCATTTCCTTTTCTGCGTGTTATCAAACCGCCATGTCACGTTTTCAATGTCAGCTTGTGTTAACTCTGTACAACAAATTTATTTAATCGTAAGTGTTTAATTGTTCATGTTAGTCCCAAACAAAAAATATGATTTGGTGGTCAGCAACTATACGTATATTGCATTCCCAACTGAGAACAGCGCTTTAAACCAGAATGTGCAAGCGATGAATAACAAGGTCAGCGTTTTAAATATACTTGGTCCGTAGAGATCCAGTTAATACAAATCGCTTATTTTTTTCTGGTAAAACCACAAAATTGTCTGATGAAAATTTGGCGTTATTAGTCCTTAATGAATCATGTACGGCGAGACGAGAAATCCTGGCGGCACAACAGCCAGCAGAATTGTTCTTCTGGCGAGACTTAATTTTGCAACAGACTAGATAAGCAGTTTATATTCGACAAGTGACATAGCTTATAACGTTTTAATGGCGCTAATTTGTCATGAATTAGTAAAACATGTCATTCTATTGCCAACGGTTAATCGCAAAAAATAGATCGATATCGTAAATATTAACATGATTAGTCACAACGTGTTTTAAGCCTGGACTATTGTTCAGATTCATCTCCAGCTATTTCAAAGCGATAGTGACAGTAAACTATTGGGAACTGATCACCAAATGTGCACGGACAAAACACTGCCAACAAATCCAATTTTTCCACCAGCAATGTGCAAGTTCTGCCAAGTGAGACGTCTTAGTTTTAACAAGTCCCTGGCACAATTATCCCAAGGCAGGAATAATTCAAAAAACGTATTAAAAATCCCAAGTTTTAGTTGACAGTATTTCTAAAATTAACCCAAACTCTGAAAGTATAGAAAAACATTGGCGTTTTTGACACGTTTTAATTTTTGTGATGCTGTTTCTGGCGCAGTGAGATTATCTTTTTTGTCAGTATATTTACCTGTTTCCGTTTTACTTCCTGGTAGTAATAATTTACTATTGCATTTGTAGGAAATTTCGTAAATTTACCACTAATAAAGCTTTCGTGCAGTGTGCAACTTTTCGTCCAATCATAGATTTGAAGAATTTTTCCCTTTATCTCGTTTTTGTTGATTTAATTCATTTTCAGCAAAGTTCTAGAGTAGCCAAGCATCTTAACTATCCTAGATTTTCTACAGGTCTGTTAGATTACGAAACTGTATAACTCGACACCAAAGGTTGTCATCAGTTAGGGTATCCTACACTGTACTAAGTCTAATCGAATACAAGTCGCCTTAAACACCACGATACGATTGTAAAGAACATAATTTCCTGTAAGAATTAAACCCAGACACAAATTGGTCAATGTGTCAACCTGATAACAAAAATACTTTTACAATATCAGCATTCTTGCTGCATATCTAACCTTGGTTGGTTCTTCTGTCTTTAGTTTCAGTTTCTGTTTTAAATTTTCGTTTTCCTCTTTCAACATGATTATCTCTGACTTTAACTTGTTAATCTTCTCGACATCCGCCAGTGAAGTCCGGGCTCTCGGTAATCTTGACTTCGCTGACGTCGGCCTGAAAAAAAAAAACAAACGGGTGAAAGTTCCATAAATATTCTGTTTTTGTTTTTATCGAAAACCATTATATTAAATGCTGCACAGAGTATGAAAGTGTAATTCACAAGAAATGCCAATTTTGCAGCTCACCCTAATTACAAACTAAGTACTGTTTGATAATTTACACAAAAATAGCACATAACGTATTACGATTACTCACAAAAAAAAAACAATAAAAACTGAAAAATTGAATGAAACCAAAAATTCTGACCTGGAAGCTTGTTCAGGAGCCGCATCGACAGGAACTACTTCTTCGACAACGGGTTCCTTATTCTCATGTTCCTCGGAGCTGGAACTCTCTTCCCGTGACAGTTTAACAGGTTTTTCTTCAACAAACTTCAAGCCAGTGTCAGGGCCCTTGCTATTGACCAACCGCTTAACTTTATCACGAAGCTGGAAGATGTCGGAATTCTTCGTCTTGATCTCGAGTTTAAGTCTGGATTAGAATAAAGATAATAACACTCGAAACCTAACAACGTACTCGTTATAATGGAAATACAAAATTTTCAAGCACACAAAACAACTTTAACAAATTAACACAAATTTGAGGTAGCTTATTCCCGGCGTGAGCAAAATTACTTTTTAATAGTTTGTTCTTTCTTCTCAATTTCTTCCAGAACTTTACGCAATTCAGCTTTCAGGGTATCCTCTGTCTTTTTCGATTGCTTCAATCCTCGCTGTAGTTCGGCAACCTTGTCTTTTAGGTCTTCGATTTCAACCTAAAAACGAAGAATGGAGTATTGGTTAACTGGTATAATTGCGATAACATCTTCAAGTTGCAAAAAATCATCAATTAATGATAAAAATAATGTTGCTGCCCTTATATACTTGTTCAGAATATGAAAAACATATATTTACGAAACTCCTGTCTACAGAGATGTAAAAAACGTATCGCAGCGCATGCAAGTGACGTCTTAAAAAAATACGGTATCAGAAGAAAGATGTCCTCATCAAAAATAAATTGCAAAGCGTTAACTGGTGTATATACCTTAAAGTGAGATGTTCTTCTGTCCACCAAAATCTTAACGTTCTTGCCATCTTTCTCATCAGCTGCGTGCGCTCTCACGTTCTCTTGCGCCTGGTTGACAAGGTCGGCTCGTAGCTCGGTCAAAGCGACACTTAATTTCTGCACAGAATGAAAAAGAAATAATTTTTTTCACGCCTTAAAATGGACGGATACTGTAGAACGTAGTAACTCAGAAATGTAACACGTTCGTTGCATAAACAGGGATAAGGGAAATATCACGACACCTGTTGCTGCTTTTCTTTTTCCTCCAGTTGTGCTTTCAATCGAGCGACTAGATTTTTCATGGCGTTAGATGGCGCTCGTGTGTTTGCTTCCTTCTGTCGCTGGAGCTCGTCGTTTACAACAGAAAGTTCCTGATAAAAGCAATATTTCTAAAATAAAATTCAACTATTACTGACATCTGCACACACCCGAAGTAAAACTACGCGCACTTTGAGCACATTGACAACAGAATGCATTGAAATTAAGGAAAGAATTTTTCAAGTAAGAGAAAGAGCGATAATGGTATCACCCTCTACAAGCCGACGTACTTTTTCCAGTTCTTCAACTCTACGATGTTTCTTGGCCAATTTTAATCGGATCGTTTTCAAAACAGATTCATGTTCTTCTAATATCCTGCAAATGTTATAAAATTTAATGTTAAGCTGATGAAACTTTTCTAGAGTCGACCATTATTATGCACTGGACAAAGAAGCATGAAAACATTTTCCTAAATTAGAGTAGAAAGTGACACGATTCTTTACGGATTGTTTATAGCAATACAATACAACAGACATAGGTTTTCTTAAAAGGCATGATCATCTTCGATCCCTGCACTAAACTTACTTCCTCTTTTCCTCTTCATAGTCTCTCCTGTTCTCCGCTATGGTTCGTTTCTGCTTCGTGACGTCAGCGTTCGCAGCGCGGACTCGATCCATGAGAGCAGCCATCGCTGCATCCTGCTCCTTCACCATCCCTTCTAGCTCATCAAGATGCTGCAGCTGCTGAGCCGTCGGAGCACTCGAACGACCTCCAGAAGTGGCTCCCTAAAAGAATAATGAAAAAAACTTTGGTTTGATGTTACGCAAGTTGGTACGGATAAGTACAAAACAAAAAATAAAACCGTTCCCTTAGATTTATATCCACGCGAAATTAACATCCACATTCAATTGACAAAAAACGTCTGTCTGGTTTCATGATAATTAATCATCAGCGTAATAAGATAGCAATTACAGTACAGCTATACCAGCTATGCAAGTAAAAAAGATCTACTACAAAACAAACAATGCCTCTGAGTGCAATTACGCGTGGGAGCAATACCATCGTCTACCAAGAAAAACTAACACCAATAATTTTAGCTCAACAACGTTATTTGTGTGGATATGATGTAATGACGATTGATGCTAAGATACTCTTCGGCAAATTAAGGTTTAAAAATAAGCACATAATCTATATTATTCGATCTTGTTTGATGTATAAAAAGACTTGCAGAATTCGATAACGCTCAGAGCGCAAAACTGTCACGTTTCTTTCACTGACCGAGGCGGCTTGTTTGAATCTCGTAAAAACATCATCTGTTCTTCCATGAATCTTTTGTTGCATCAGGAGGAGCTCCCTCTCATGCAAGGCAATCATCGATTCCTGCTCTTTCCTGGAGTCCTCAAGAAGCTTCTTGAATCTAAGAATCGGGAAAAGAGTTCAACACGAGGAGCAAAAATTCCAAACACATTTTTTCCAGACTTGAAGTGTGAAGCTATCACCTGTTCAAGCTTTCTTCCTTTGATGACAACCTCTTCTTTAACGTTTCTATTGTTTCCATGGCAACCTTAAGCTGTTGCGTTGAATCCGTGTCCTACGGAATAAGGTAAAAGAAAAGGAAGTCATGCTTTTATCTAACGTTTCTGAAACATATTTAAGCAAGTAAAAAAGCGTTCTGGATAAGATATATGAGAACCTGGTGTTACCTTCGTTGGCACAACTCTTGTCGTCGGAACATGCAACCTCAGTTCAGTAATTATCTTGTCACGAGTATGAACCTCGCCTTCAAGATTGTGACGTACATCTTTAAGTCGGTCATTTTCAAGTTCAAGAGCCTTTAGAATAAAACAGTACATACAGTTAACCTTGATATGTAAAACGGCTAAAAATTTGGGTCTGAAATGGTCAATGTCAATTGTACTTAAATACCCGAGTCCAATCATTCATATTGATGTAAATCCATAACGTGCGGAAGATAGTAACGTAAACTTTTTTACCTTATTTTGACCCTGCATGCTCTTGATGGTATTGATCTGTTCTCTAATGGTCCCGAGTGCTTTAGTAAGCTGAACGTCGGAAGGTAGCGATGGGTCCGGTAAAGTTTGCGCAACATCTTCAAGCCTCAAAATTCAAAAAAGTTTCAAACTATACGACTTCGTATTAGACCATAACCGCATGTAAAACGTCAGTTTTATCACGGTACCAATACTGTCTTGAGATTTAAGTGATACTCGACATGTAACTATACCAAGGTTGTGAAGGCAACGTCGGCTCATGAGCGACGGCACATTAGGCGACATGGCAAAGTATTAGACCGAATCAAGCTTATAAGTTGATTACCTTCTCGCCTTCTTCTTGACTTCGCTTTGCTGAGACTGGAATTGGTCAAGCAATCTCTCCAACTCCATTTCACGCACCTCCCACTCAACCTGATGTTGTTCCTGTGCCTTCAGGAGAATCATTGAAGTATATTGAAAACTATATTATTGCATGCCGGGTGCTCTACTCCAACTTAGAAAAACTAACTCGTTTTTGTTAGAAAGGGGATGGCATCATATTAGGTAAAAATACAGACTGCAGTAGTGTACAAACTTGTTGCGGTTGTAACTTACTTCGCAATATCCATGAATGACAATAATATTTATCACAGTAACAATACTAGTTTGTGACAATTATGAACATTGAAAGTAATGGGTGTACCTTTAGCATTAAAACAATATCTTCTTCCAAACTTGAGATAGTTCTTTCGTGTTGAGTATTCAAACTTTCCACATATTTTATCTGTTCTCCTTGCCTGACCACCTGCCGCTGAAGCTTCATGTCTTGCAACCTGATGACGTCCATGCGATGAGACCACTCTGTTAGCTTGTCAGCACCTCTCTGGTCCTGACATGATACATTTTTGAATCGCTTTGCTTTGTAATCAGTTGAATAGTACTTAAAACGCGACCGTACTACTACAGTAAGTAATAAGGCATGATTGGATCCAACCATAGAAGACATTAATCTTTGAAAGCGGAAAGGTTTTAATGTTATAAACTTACATAAATGTTTTTGGTAAATCTAAGAGTTTTTAGCTATTTTCACTTCATCATATCAAACGACTTTTTGAGCTTAGAAAATTCTTACTTCGATTGCCTTCCTCAGCTCTTCCAGTCCTTGCTTCTTTATGTCCGCTTCTGCTAATCTATCCTCCAGTTTTTCACGCTCCATCCGCACACGTTTTAACTCTTCTTGGATAAGAGCCTTATCCTCTTGCAATCTGGAATATGGGGAAGAAAAGAAATAAATTCTCCACTGAAGAATCTCTGAGGAGGAGTTTGATTCTGATCTCACCGAACCAAAGATTTTGAAAACTTCTCCTGCTGAAGAAGGGGCAGAGCTCCGCTGAACTGCTGCCTTAAGCTCTGTATCGTCTTCTTTAATTGCCGGTTTCTATTGTTAGCTTCTGCCCGAGTGAGATAAACCGCATCTTCTTTTTCATCTGATAAGATTCACAATTATCAGGAAATGATTAACACAGACTTTGCACAAATCACCACTGTGTGTTTGTATATCTTCAGTGTTATTTATATGTTAGAATGGTGTCTTAAATCGGTCAGCAGTACAAATGTTTTTCAGGAAATGACTTACCTATTTTCTTCTCAAGTTTAATGACATGCGCTTGAAGCTTTGTTACATCTTTCTTCGAGGTCTCAAGCTTTCTCTGTGCATCAATCTCACTTGCCTGCAGGTTTAATATCTGATGATGCAACTGACCTAAAAGAAATCAAGTCATTGTTAAAAGTAGCAGGTTTTTAAACGGTAACCATAGTTAGAGGATGACAGTGGCGGTACTTGTAGTGACAAGGAAACCAAGTTTTTTACCGTACATTTTATTACCAATAGCTAAGTGTGTAAGTTTTGTAGTAAAAAATGGAAGTTTAAATAAACTAATCTGCCTGCGTGGCTACCTATCAGAGCATTTTGGTCAGTTTGTATCTGGAACTCTCTAAGTTGCTGGCGAAGTGATCTCAACTCTCGTTCACGGGCCTGCTGCTGGGTCTGCACACTCTGCAGCTGGTGGTGGGATATGTCAGAGATGTCTTGCAGCTTTGACATTTTAACCTAAACATCATCAAAAAATAGCATGCAACAATGAAAGATTAGGCGGCAAATAACCACGTTCGTGTGTTAATGACCACAACATGTGACAACTGAAGTCCGGTATTTTACCAAAAATAAAACCACCTGTTATGTCAGATCAAATTTAAGGCCAGAATACCTTAGTCTTTGCGAGCTCTTCCTCCAGCTTAATAATCTTCTTTCGATCAGCGTCACTGACTGATCTTGGCACAACCTCCGCCAATTCATCTCGCAGGTCTCTCTCAACTTGTTGTGCGGCTAGGTTGAGCTTAGTCAACTGCAAAGAGATAAAATTTATGTGCATTGAAGCAAATGTCTGTGTATTTTTGTATGTATGTATTTTATTTCTACTTATTTTTTACATTTTTAGAATTGAACTATGTTTTCTGCTCTTGCCATTAAGAAAACTTGCAGCTAATTACGTAGCAATATTAAGTAGTGCGCAAAAACACGGACGGAGACCGAGGTTCACAATTTACCTCTGAAAACTTTCGCTCTAACTCCGAATTTCGAACTTGCACTTCATCAAGCGACGATCGAAGTTGGTTGTACATCCTTGTTGCGTGTTCCGCTTTCTGACGCTCATTTAATTCTTTCATTTCCAAAACGGTTACCTGTATTGTCATAATAGTTATTTAAACTACAGCAACGTAACAATGAGTGTGTTGTGAGACGCTGAAACCATTTCGAATAGGGTATATGAAAAATCTAGTTTTGGACATGTATTTCGTGAAAACCCGCATAAACGCTTTTCGATATTGCAACAAAATAAAACCATACTCCATCTGTTTTTCATTTATCAACGTTATAGTATGAAAACACGTGGTACAACGCTTTGCTTCTTTAAAGCCAGGCAGATATTTCGTTTTGCGTTAATATTTCATAAACAAGATGAGCGAGTTGCGTTTACTGAGAGGAATTGCATACGCATACCGAATCACATACGCATACACACATCATACATCCACATATCGACGAATTACATACGCATACCATACCACCATATGCATATACATATCGTCGTCACAATTTCTCTTAATTTCATACAAATCTACCGAATATTGCTAATTAACGAAGTCTAGGCCAATTTTTCGTATTTACTTAAAGCATTGCGGTGTATGCCTATTTTCATCTCAGCTACACAGAAATTTATTGCTATTGTTTTCGTTTTTATTAATTATTTATCAACCCAGCAACGATACTGCAGAGACTTAGCACAAAATGAAATGCCTCTGTGCAAATACCACAACGTCAAAGCATAGACCTAACACCTGACATGCGGTCATGAGGTTTATTGTATTCTTCTTATTTACATTGATGCATAAAAAGCAAACATCCAATGCTTTTGTACACAACGGAATATGTAAAGGTTGGGTGAACTGGAAGATGAGAACAGAATAAATGCAAACAAGTAGTGACGTAGAGTGTGTTGGTTAGTATCTGGGTGCTATAACTGCATAGAGTGTAACTTTCTGCACCATAAACTATTAAGGGCGATAGGTAATTAGTAACGTTTCGATTTGTAAACAAGCCTGAGAACAAAAAACTCCCTTCACGAGTGAAATATCAATTTTAATGTTAATAAAATAATATCAAAACCAAAAATGCAAAGGAAAAAAAGACAAAATCGGTAAAAACACAAGGCAGTACGAAAGACTAACACTTTATAAAGTTTAAGCTTTTTTAATCGAAACTTCTTTCCACAATAAACGTCCGGATAATGTGTGTACTGTGATCGATACGATTATATAATGCAAGGGCATGTTTCAGAAGAACCACTTTCTACCCAGCTTCTTCATTCGCTTCCTTAAGTACGACTTTACCACCAGCAAGTGACATCATCAGAGCGTACTCGAGGCGCACGTTGGCCTTGTGGTGTGCCTCGATCTCTGAAATGTGAACTTAAACGCGTATATTTCGCAGTGATGGTTCTTTATCTTTTATACAATTATAAACTATATCATAGCGTAATATAGCATCATATATCTACATAGCGAATAACGTTTAGGTGGTTACCAGACAATTGAAAAAAATAAATGTACAGAATCACACATTTTACTTACCGTCTTTACTCAACCTGTTCTTATTGATGTACGGCTCGATTGTTTCTGCTAATTTCAGCACAACTGTAATGGCCGAGAACGCAATAATAATGCCTGACAGAACGCTCCGGGAAAAAACAGTGGCATGTAGAAATATGATCTATTATAAAAAGGTAATGCTGATAAACCAACCAATTTTACCTGATAAACAGCACGTATTGAACAAAGCATTGTGCTTCTTATATACCTGCAATAATTGTAGCACTATAAGCAGAACTGTTGTCAAAACGATGCACAATTTGCGACGCGAAAAACTGCTCCTTTTCTGATCAAGCTGTTGTTTGACGTTGAGTAAGAGCGCGCTAATATCTGCGTTTGACACGAAAGGTTACCCAATGCTGATTTTACCGTAAACAAAGAAAATATGTTTTTTTAGTTATGAAAACTAAGCTGCTTTCTCGTTCTACATTGTAACTAAGTAAAAAACAGAACAGACTTGGCTAGAATTAACATAGAAATGAAATACAAAAACAACACTCACCCAACTTATCCATTTTGACCAGAACAATCTGATTTACGCCATTTTCAAGAATTAATACATTGCAAGTGCAGTTTAAGCATAAAATCCTATTAATAGCTTATGCAAACTACTGTAGAAAGCGTAAGTGTAACATTTTAAACATAGGCCTACAGCACTTCAGATTTGTCCAAGTCTAAAGAAAAAATTTGGTTCTAAATCCTAAAACTACGCTTCCTGAGGCAAAAGACGACAAAACAACGTCCGGTAGCCTAAAACTAATTTCGGTAATCTAGTGTATACAGTAAGCTTCTATCGCAAACATGCGAGCTGTGCCTGTGTTGCTCACGGATGACGTATCATGTCCTGTTCTGCACTTACTCTTGCATTTTGTTGAAACAACGTTACAATGCACAGCCGCGTCCGTTTTGGTCTGCAGTTGCGCTGATTAATGCGGTGTAAATGAGTTGAAATGAATTACTATTTTTGACTCTTCTCTCTAACCTAGGGCGGCCGATCGTCAGCAGATCATAGCACTGTGATCCAACTTTGGTGAAAAAATGCTTTGCTAACATTAAGATGTATTCATGAAGTTGCTATACCCTGCATATCTAGCTTGATTGTTGTCTTTACAATTTTCCTGAAGTTAAGCTGAAATCAGAAAAGTAGTCAGCGCCGTACAGAAATGAGAACTCCAGGATTACTTTAATTCGCCAGAAATTAGTGCGTAGACCTTACATGCTAACAGAGTCTGTACAGTTCCAGTCGCTCGGTACCAAGCAATACCGACAATAGGTCGTTTGAAATACCAGCTTTTCAGTGAAGCGTAGCGGCCAAACGCGTTACTACGACCCGAGGCCTACTTTTTTCCTACACGATGACGATTGATTAATCACAAAATGTCCCTCGAAATCTGAGAGCAAATTTACAAAAAGGTTGCATGTAACAAGAGTACGATGACGTATATTGCCATTTCTTCTATTTTCGAGTAAGATGTAACTTACACGATTTTGCTTATAGAAAGTCTGGCAATATGATAACATCGTTTATAAAACCTGATTGAAATGGTTTAGTACCAAGTTTTATTTAATTTTATATCCAATCTATTCAACGTCTCACAAAACAGTAATATGCACACTATGTAAGTGACTAATGCCAAAATCTAACAATTACCTAATTTTCAAGTATTAAAGACAAACACAGTGTTTACTATAAAATTATCTGACATCGAGTGAGCAATATAACGCAAGTTTCAACACAGGAAAAGCTTTATAAAAACAGACGTTGCAACCATTTATTCGGTACCAACGTATCTGCATAACTTACCTTTTGAAGTGCTGCATTAACTGCAGAACTGATTGCTTCTTTACTGCTGGACGTAAGTGATGAAGAATCTCGCTTGACAAAAGCCTCCAGAGTGTGTCTCTTCTCCTTCTCGATGGCAAGCTCTTGCCGAAGTGCATCTGCTTCTTCCAGAACTATTTTAAGCTCCGCCTGAGCAGGATAAAATAAACTTAGTTCAAATGATGCGTCAAACAACCGAGGAGACATTAGACAACTTTTTTCGTAAACTTGTTCGTAGCCGCGACTTCGTAAAACTTCAGCGAACTGATACTTTCCATTTTTATTGAAAACCTTCGTTAAAATTTTGTGATTAAGTGAGAAAAAGTCGAAAAAACGAACGCATCGTCCAAAGCTTTGGGAACGTTAGGAAACGCAATCATATTGATGGTTGAAGTGACAGTAAACACTGCTTGCGACCATTATTCAAGTAAAATATCACCGAAGTTGCTCTTTTAAGCATAAGGACGATCTGCGTGTCCTATAGTGATAAAATTGTAGCTTAACAAGACAGTTCAACGGCATGCTACTCAATTTTTCAGTTCCTTTTCCATCTTCATAATTTGGCAGATGAAATTGTATAGTTTATAGTCAAATCGATATTATGTAGCGACGTTTATTGGTAGCATAATTATACAACTATACTATGACTAGTACGTGCGCAGAATGGCAACTTTTGCAAAGTATACACAGCTGATCACTTTCTATAAATAACGTAAAAATGTGTAACCAGATTATGATCATGGTATTATGGTCAATAATGCAAACACGGGACATGGCATTTTGTAACGTAAAATAGAAATATCTGAATAATATATCAAGGTTATAATGTATTTTCTATTTAGCTACCTGCGTGGCGTCAATCTGCACATTTCTCGCAACAAATTGATTTTCCTTTTGTAACAAGTCTCGATATTTTGCGGTCAGTTCGTCAAATCTTCGATTGACAACTGAGAGTTCTGTCTCTGGAACACAGCCCTCTAAAGCCTTTTGCAGAGATTCTACATCAACAAGCAGATAAAATGTTAAAAAGCAAAGTAGGCTTACTTTGAAATACACGTAGAGATTAAACGCAGTAGAAGATCAAAATACGCAGTAAAAAAAATATGTTCCACTGCTCATAACTAGTAAAAATATTATACCTATTTTAAATGAAGCCATAGCCTTGTAACGTTCCAAATATCCTATTCTCTCTGACACTGCTTTCTCTATTTGAGAAATTTCATTCTTGAGGCGAGTATTTTCAGCTGTAAGTAAACCTTCTGATGCTTCCAAAGCTACAAAACAGTTGCCAATGATTATTATTATTTTCAAACAAACAACCTAAACCACTAAAATTTTCGTTTTTCACAGAAGATGAGAAACTCGAGATGTTACCTTTGTGTCTTCTGATAAGAGTCTTTTCGTTGACCCTCAGAAGTGATACTTTACGTGATGTTTCCGAAAGTTTTTGCTTCAGATCATCAGGATTACTCTGCAGGGTATTCAGCAAACGCTGCACAAGTAAACGTAAAACATACTTACTAACAACAAACACAATTAAATACTCTGATAACTTATAAATAATGGTTAGTTAACAATTAACATAAACGTTTCGCAACATGATAAAGTTAGCAAGTAAAACCGTGTTATCATGTAAAAGACCCACGTCATATTCATCGAGACGTATGGAAGTTTTTTCAGCTCCCTCTTGCATTTTTGACTTGTCATCCTCAAGCGTTTTCTTCAACTTGTCCCATCTGTTCCTCTCCTCTTGATGTTCTAAAATGAAGTCAAGTGATGTAACAAAGATTCGGATGAAGAATTGACATAAATGACTAATGTTTCTTTAAAGTCGAAGTCTGTGACTTGATCAAAAAACCTTTGTATATTAGATGGGTCTGCTGCCTCAGCACTTGTAGCTGCCGCCTTGAATTTTCAAGAGCTTCCTTCATTTCATTCGTATTTGTTTGCTTTTTGGTGTCTCTCTCCATTACCTCAAGAATTAAAACAAGTTTTTACAGAGAAATACTGAATTCAATTTTTATGCAGATGCTTAGTCCAAAATACACCATTACACTGTATGTACCAAAATTTAAGATAAAATTTATTTGAGACAATACATCTAAAGTTAACGGCGCAGGTTGTCTTTAACTTACTTGGATTAAGTGTTCATTTAGAGCAGTGATAACGTCATCTGTAGTTGGGTCTTTTGACTGTGGCATTTTCACAGTAGTCATGGCAACCCGCTTTCCATTCTCAGCAGCTTTACCCAAGACATCAAGTTCTGTATTAAGCTGAGCAACCTGCAGTTTAATAACGACATAAACAGGAAAACAAGATTCATAAGTAACAACATTTTACCACAATGTAAACACAAGTAACAAAGTAATAGTACCGTATTCAAGTACGACGGAACGACACAAACCTGTCTTTCCAGTGTTTTTTTATCAGCCATTACTGAAGAGTGTTCTTCTCGCAAGCCACGCAATTCGCTTCGAAGTTCATCGTTTCTACCGGTCAGCTGATCAACTTGTGCTTTAAAGTGAACAGATTCGCCTTGTCCGGCCGTATATCGCGATTCAATTGCCTGAACAAGTAACAACCCATACATCAGGATTGCATTGCAAATATGCGAGGACCAGGCAAAGAGGTCGACCACATAATGATAAATTTGTCAATAATTTTAACATTCCAGGATAAAAGAGTGTTGGGTTTAGCCTAGGAGCTGTATCAAAAAGCCAAGAACTCACTGAAATTAAGTATTTAGGATTCCTATTACAAAGTTTGGATTATTCCGACATTGGGATTAAAGCACGGGTCTGATAATGCTACAAAATGTCAATGCAAGCTTTTGAGCACCAACTTATTAGGACCAGATACATACATGCAAAAGCCTCTCTAACGATGGGATATGAACAGGTTCTGGTTTTGATGGAGTTTCTTGCGCTTTCTTAATTTCATGCAAAATGTCTTGCATAGCAACTCGCAGCTGATCATTCTCAGATGTTACAGTTTGATTCTCCTGTTTAGGGAATTCACTTTAGCAAATGTACGAAAACTAAATCAAGCAAAGTTGAAAGAAAACTTGTTGCAGTGAAGATTATCAAATGAATAATAATAAATTGAAGGTAGTTTAAAGAGACCTGTTTGAGTCTCATATTTTCACTCTTTGCTTGTTGCAATTTTTTTTCTGCTTCTTCCGCCTCTTTGCTTAAGTCTTCCACCCTCCAAGAGAGTTTGCTTGTACCAGATGTGGCTATTCTTGGGGATGCTCGAATGGATGGTCTAAACAAAAATTTGAACAAAATTATTCCACAATCAATTTAAAAGAAAACTTTTCTCGAACAATGGATCCACTTCACAGCAGCCAGTAAAGGACAAGCAACCGCTGGGTTAGCAGTCCTGCACTCACTAAAGTAAAATGTAACATGTGACCTGCCATGTGCTTCTGTAAGTTGTTCTATTTCCAGCACTTAAAAACAATGGATATAAATACGGTAAAAAATTATAAATGTTTGATCACCTGGCGTCAACAACACCTTGATTCCTCTTCCTCACAAGTTGTTCCATAAATTCATCAACAAGCTCCATGTCTTCTGGAAGCAATCCATCAGCTAAAGCTTTTTGTGTTTGAGACTGAGCTTGGCGACGAATCTGGAAAAGAAAATAGCACTAAACACGACCCGCCAATGTCTGCAGCATTGCCAGTATCTACAATATTTTGTTCCTTCTTCGTCGAAAATTGGCTATTGTTTATGAATGAATATAATTGCACAAAAACAACAAATTTGCCACTTAATTTGGTGCCACATCACAATATTATCGTAGCCAAAACAAGCTTTGCACATGCTTGCATTTTATCAGGAAAAATGTTGTTTGTAAAACCGGTTGCTTAAGTTAAAGTATTATTTGTCAAACCTGTTTTTTAAATTCCAGTCTTTCTTCTTCAAGGCGATCGATTTCCTTTAACAAAACTTGATTCTCAGCTCTGTATTGCTGTTGGCGAAGAGCACGGGACTTTCGAAGATTGATAATGTCCTCCAGATCACGAGGATCGATTCCCAACCTCTCTCGATACTCATCATTTTCCTCAAGCAACTGATGAAGAGAGCAATAAATGAAGATTTGAAGTAATTATCGAAGTAAATGAAGATTTCAGTGTAAGACAACAATAACGATATAATTTTGTCGATTGCCGATGACAAATTAATACAATTATTAACTGTGACAGCAATAAGGACCAAACTGTTTGTTCATCTTTTCTATCCTTGATTTCTTCACTGTAGTAGCCTAATGTTTGTATTTATTTTTCCCACAATTTCAATAAACTTGCTGACGTATTCATGTTTGTTTTAGATAACAGATTGTAAAATATAAAAATGAGGCTTAAAATGAAAAATAAAATTGTCACCAAACCTACATCATTTAACTTCTCCTCGAGTTGATTTGCTTGTCTTGTCAAGTCTCGAATTTCCTTTTCCCGCAATTCCACGCGGTGTTTATGCTCTAATTAAAACGAGTGGTAAGCATACACAGCCCTAGAGCAGTAAAATTCAAACTACAACTACTTCATCCGAAATGTAAAAAAACAAACATGGAAAACAGAAAATAGAATTTTAAATGCCATGATCCAAAAGGATTTGAAAATGCAACTTTTATGAAAGAATGTCTAAAACGTTTTGCATTACCTTTTATTTCATCGACTGCTTCGGTTAGCCCATACTGGCCAGACTCAAGAAGAGAGACCCGTTTAAGAGCTTCTGTAAGCTTTGTATCATTTTCTTGGGCTTCTTGCTCAGCAGCCGTTCTTTGAGCTTCAGCTTCCTTGGAATCTGTTTCAAGTCTTTGTATTTGAGCCTGCAAGTTTACAAAGTTGCCTGTCTATTACTAGTGCTGGATTTTTGAATTTCCTAAAATATAGGAAAAATTTTGTTTTGTTATTCCGATTTAACCATGATAGGTACTACCTGGAGATTTTTGATCTGTGATTTATAAGCCAGCGTCTCACGATTCGTTCCTTTGTCTTTACGGAGATCTTCGACAATTGCTGTCTGCTCTTCCAGGTCATTGATTGCTTGGTTTAAAGCAGTTTGCAATTCCTGAAGTTCTTTCTCTTTTACTTCTAATTTCTAAAATGGTGAAAAAAAAATTAGTTTACTATAATCACCATATGTAAAATAGAAACAGCAAAGGCAATGCCCACAGTACCTTTGTTAGCCTTTCAGCATTAATCCGATCCTGATCTAATGAAGTAGCTGTAATTTTTTCTCTGAGGACAGCAATTATACGAGCTTGTTCTGCATTTTCTTGATCACGTTCTCTTAACTTTGTCGTCCATTCCTTGACTCTGTCATTCACTGCCTGCGCTATGGTGTCCTCTTCTGTGCTCTTGGCTCGTAGTTCTTCCCGAAGATCAGATACCTACAAAGAAAACAGACATGAAGAACAAAGCCGACAGTGCACGACTATTGCTATATGGCCAGGCAATGATATTTTAAAAATCATGCCTGCATTTTAAGCTGAGCATTTTCACGGTGAAGGTTGTCACTGAAATGATCAGATGCTCCAATAACTTTCCTCATCTTTTCATATTCTTCCACCATCTTTTCCATGTCTTCCTGCCCAGTCTCCATCTCGTTACGCAGCTTATTGGCTGCTTCGTCCAACTGACGATTGACCACTTCCAATTGCTAAAAAAATGATATAATTAATGGCAAATATTTAACTTGATATTTTCATTAATTAAATGAGGCATAACATATGTATCATTGTGCATTTAGGAACATAATCCAATAACAACATGTAGACTTCATTATACTAATAACCCAGGTACAGTATATAAGCAATGAAAAGCATATATATATTATATAAGCAGTGGGAAGACAAATACAAATAAAAGTAAATGAGTAAATTAAAAGTTTTCTAAAATCGAATTACAGTTATTTGAGTAAGAAGGTCGGAAATTTGCTGATTTTTTTCATTAAATTTTTCTCTTGTTTCATCATCCATTTGACCCTGAACTGATAACTTCTGCTGTTGTTGATTCTCCATAATATCTCGATATTCACGTAGATTGTACCGAAGTTCCTCATTCTAAACATGGCAAATTATTTGAAATATCATACAAAAATATATTCATGCAGACCTAACGATTGGATACAGGAATTACGTGTTGTGAAACCAAGCAAACAAAAAACTTAAAAAAGAATATCAATAAACAATATGTTAAAAACGGAAAATCAGAATATTCGTTAGGTATTATTTTCTTCAAAAAGCCACATTAAATGCCATTTACATGATTTGCACTGTTGTTGAACGATGGAAAACATTTTGTTTATAATCTAGGAAAGCCTTTATTAAGTAGAAAGATCACACAAACATAATGTCCTTGCAATTAACTAGCAATTCATACTTCATTTTTTAATTGTTTTTGAAGTCGCTTTCCTTCTTCCAATTCACGTTCATACTTATTTCTATCTTCCGTTACAGTGGTTAGATCTTGCCTTAGCTCGTTTTTCTCGTCCCGGTAAGTTTCAATGGATTCCATCAGTCGACGATTTTCCAAGCGATAATACTCAGTGTCACGTGGGACACTTTGGCTGCTGAATTTCTGTGAAAGTTCGCACAAAAAATAAGGGTGAAAAACATCAATGCTCAAAAGTATTTCACCCTGTTTATATGAATATATTATGATACTAGTCACAACAAAAACACACTTTTTCCTCAGCTAGTTGATTCTTTAGGGCCTCAATATCTGATTCTTGCTCTTGCATGATGTCATCAAAAGCTTTTTCACGATACTAAAAGATATTTTAATATCAAAAATTGTTAGTAGGATAAACAAATTAGCTTGCAATATTACAGCACATATAAGACCAAGACTAATGCAATTGATAAGTTTTAAGCAGTTTGACTGAGAAGTGAGTCTTAACATGCAATGAGTTGAATTATAATTATATATAGACATTTGATTACACCTTTAATTTTTGTAACTTACATCCAAAAGTTTCATTGCAGACTTAAACAACATCAACATTTTTTCAGGCTCTGCTTGGATCTCATCTTCATCGAGGCCATGCAAGATCTCTGCAGCTCTCTCCAGGTTATCTTCATCTCTAGATTCCCCTTTTGCCACTGCATCGATCATCTTCCAATTGACATCAGGTGCCATGTTTGACAACAAGGACAACTGTTTCTAGATGTCTCGTTGATATCAGTTGTCAAACCATTAAATACTTTATAACGATATGATATATAATATCAGTGCACGCAATAGGCTGAGACAATTACAAAATATCGGTATGTTTAAACGAGTTTAAAATAAAACAAAGAAAACATTGCACTGGCATTTAAAACTAAAAAGACTGAAATTTTGGTTTATCTATCACGACGGAGGGTGTCATTTTGACACCCGTGTACTTTGGAGTCCAACAGTCTGTTTTGTTTACGTTTTTATTTAACATAACAACACAAACAAGTCAAACATCACTTAAAAAGTGACATATAATACCAAAATGTGCGAGTAGACTTCATTTGCAGCCTTTGCACACACGCTGTATACTGGCAGTGCATTTTCCACATGGAGAGTTTTCAAATTTGTGGCATCTGCGAACAGATCAGTTCTTTTTGCAGTGGTCTCCGACCTGGCAGTTTCGTGTTGTTGGTTGTTGATCTCCACTAGCTGCTGCTTCTTTTGTAGAGCGAGGCATTGAGGAACTTTTTACAGAGAGCATCCCAAGTTCTTCCGTCAAGTTTTGCAGAAATATCCGTCTTGGAAGTTTTATATGATTGATTTCCTTACACAGGACACAGAGAAAGAAAAGACCAATAGAAAAACTACACAAGTCGGCCAAACTAACTCGTCTGCAGATGCAGAGAACAAAAACTGTACTATTCACTACGAATTCCATCTATACCTCGTTTGCAGCCGAATGCATGAATGAGAATGAATGAATGAGAAACTCACTGCAATTGCGGATTTTGTGCCAGGAAGATGTACAGTAAACCTACGCTTCATTTACGCAACAAAAGCAGCCGTGGGAAGCAAGAATGTGGAGAAAATTGATCTTTGATGATGAAACAATGCATGTATCACAGACGAGAAATTTTAGATTGTTATATCACAAAAATATTTGAGATTCATAGCTTTGGTGGGACCTGTTTGTGCATCGTACAATAGGGAGTCAAAATGACACCTTCCATCGTTCTAGGTAAACAACACAGATTAGGTCACTTTTTGTACTCTAAACAAAAAATGGTTACAGCCCTGCATTGAGGTCATTAAAGCAGTAAAAGTCACAAAAAAGCGGTTCTACCGTAAACCACTTTGGGTTAGTACAACTTTCTTTTTCAAAAGCTGTTAAAATGACACCCTCCGTCATTCTAGTGTTAAAGATGTTGGGTGAACCCAGACTGCAGAATATGGCAACAGCACACATGAGAATTTTTGTCCAAAACAGTTGGACACCTCAATAAACCGATGTCTCTAAAACCAAAAAAATGGAAACACTGGACACTTTTCCCCAAATTTCTATAGTAAAGGGAGGAACACCGGGCAGCCTTGTACCACGAGCTACTATGGAATATAAGATTTTTATGCACCTGACAGCGTAAGTTTCAAAGACTGGCATACACCAGTAGGCAACAAAAAGTGTGCACCAGTATGTGTGAGGGTGAACCAAATACCGCTTTTTGGGAATTACTTAGCTTAAAAGTAGCTTTTTTGACCGATTTTATGCAGCAGATATCTACATTGTGCACCAGATGTAGGACATATCTGGTGCAGAACGATTTCTTTCCATACTAGGCTACGAGTCATAGAGCATAACACCAGGTTTCATGTACACCAAAACTTTGCTTCTGCACACCTGAGATCTCTGTGAAAACTGCCATACTCTGCAGTCCAGGAGCGAATCAGACCAATGAGTATTTTTTTCAGAAACTTTGCTTTCACATAACATATTTCAGTTTTTTTAACTTATGTTTTATGGATTTAACTAGGTTAATTATGAGTTTAGTGGCCAAGCTAATTGTTACCAGCAATTTTTACCTTGATTATTTTTGAGTACAATTTAAACCTATTCGGTTTTGTCACTTTTCCCCTTCATTAGCACATGCTAATAACAACTTGGTTTGATTTTTCGTCCCCTAGGCGATTCTGATGAAAATAAAATGATTGATTGATTGCATCTTGCATGGGCCTGATGCTGATGGTGTGTACAGAAGCCTCAATTCATTGTTTATTTATTATAAATCGGCGTTTTGAGTGATGAACCTCGTGCGTGCAGTTGTTCCACTTTCCACTATGAGCAGATGGGGAACTAAGCTAAGGGCCTTTAAGAAGATAAACTTGAGTTGAGTTTAAAATTACTGTAAAACTCGCTGAAGTCACTAAATCACCATTACCTAGATTACTTGCTAAGCCACCACATACCGTAGCACTTCAGCAGTTGGTCTCGGCTGAGAACTTATTGTTATCTGGTACTCTGAAGCATTTAGTCAACATTTATCGGGTTTAGTATAGAAGTGCACAACCAAAAGACGTCACAAATTGAGTAGCTGGGGTCTAGTATCAGAGTATATAGCCTAGGCTATACAAAGGCATCCTGTGGTTGTGCACTTGCTGTATACTAGACCCCATTTATCAATCCCTATAGGCTACATGCATAGAACATATAGCAATTCTTGTCTCTTAAAAAACTCATAAATACAGCATGACATTAACGGTAAGTATTGCAAGCGCCAGACCACTAAACAACCCAAAGCCTGCAATCTATAGACCAAACTAAGCATTTTGTAGTCTGAATTCTCAAAGTCAAACTGAAGATTTATTTCCCCAACAACCGCGTCCCTTTCGAAGATTAGGCATCTTTAGCGCCACCCACAAATATATTTTAATGTTTCTTAAAGACGGTATTAAAAGTACACTGATAGAAGGTAAAGTAAATATTAGTTGCAGTACAGAGGTCAAACAATTACTTTCTATTAAACATGCCAAATAAATAGGTATTTATAAAAGAAACAACCATTTATCAAAACATATCACGTAAACAGTTGACCATTGGCATATTTTTAAGACGAGCAGTAATAGCTTAGTACTTTTTTATAAAAAAAATTTACGTCGTAAAGATGAAAAGAAATCTTTGTGCAAAACTGTTTCATAAAACTGTGAGTCTGTGACAAGTACATTTTTGCAAGAGTATACTTCGGTTGAGCGAACCACATTATTCAGTAAATAGACAAGAAGGCTGGAACTTCTCTGCTTTCGGAAAGCAGCGCGGTATTCCAAATTTTCACTGAATCAATTAATTCTCCTCCAGCCTCCGCAATGTCAATGCGATACTCTATGTGACTTGCCAATGTTCTGTAAAGTCTTGCAGCTAGAATAAAACACTTTCGTTAGCCTATTTGGGAATATCTAAACATGCAAGAAGACTGTAGACAGTGTAGACTAATGCCAATTTGTTAACATAAATCACTGTAATACAATGAATGTAGCCTATTGCCACTTTGACTTGGTGTGTAGCTTATTATAGGTGTCCTATAACAAAATCGGGTTTTTAGACGT
The DNA here is from genome assembly GCF_947623445.1 of Clavelina lepadiformis. Lineage (NCBI taxonomy): Eukaryota > Metazoa > Chordata > Ascidiacea > Aplousobranchia > Clavelinidae > Clavelina > Clavelina lepadiformis. Next base: position 5,113,897 of record NC_135241.1, on the reverse strand, counting down.
CGGCCTACTACATAACGTTAATACAGTTTTCCAACCGGTTAGGCTACGTTTACGGCAAAGCAATGCAAAGAAGGTTGTACGGCGCTGGTAAGCTGTCAATCGTTAGACTGCAATAAAAGCTGTGGCTGCTGACTGGGTTTGGATTAGATCCGTAATTTACAATAGGTAGGCTACCTGCATTAACCATAGCAAGCAGGATTTCGCATAACAACGGTACAGTATAGGCTACTCTAGCCTTTATCCCACGATAAGGAAATCGCAGCTTTTGCCTTTTTTTATGAATAAACCCAATGCGTACAACTTTTCCTTGAGTTTCTATGCGGTAATCGTAGGCGAATCGGGTGAGTTTTCATGCAAGTTACCTTTTTTACTCTTGGTTCCTTTCTCAGCCCAAGCCAGTTTCAATTGAACAGAAAGAATCGCACCAGTTACAGCTGGTAAAATGGTGGCAATTGCTTTGCGGTCGCTTTCGCTGATTTCTGGAAGTTGAAATATGATGACCTGTACCAATTGAAGAACAAGCTAATCTGTATAACTCACGGTAAGTTTTTCAAAATAAAAATAAAAGCGAAACAGTAGGCCCACTCCGTTCTTTACGCATTTTTATAGAGTTTTTATGATATCGATACTGACACTGTACCTGAGCCACTTGTATGGAAATAACCAACAAAGTAACAAAGAGATTCGCTAACTTAAAAGATTTTGAACGATTCATCCATCGTTTGTAACCAGCTTGAAATCTTTTATGCATAGACTTGAGCAGAGCGTTATGATTTATTTCATCCTGCCTATCAACCTAACGTCGAATAAAACATCAACAAAACTTACTTCTGTGTAAGTGAAGTAAACTAAACTTACAAAAAGTTACCGGCATTGACCTTATTACAAAGTAGCCTACAAACAATTAGCCTGGTTTAATAACGGCTTTTTATTAAATGCTTACTTCCACATTTCTTTCTAAAAATGGTGGTTGTTTACGTTTCTTATCGGGGTCATCATATTTTCTTTTAGATCGCTTGATTGGGCCTGACGATGCTATAAAAATTACCATTTTGAATTACCATTATCAAACATAGCAGTTGTACATATAATGAACACTTTGCTTTGAAATGTTGATTATTTGTTAATGATAACTTAAGTTGCTTAAAATGATGTTACCTCCTTCTGCTGCGTTGTCTGCTTTTTCTTTGTTTTTTTCACTTTTATTGGCGACGATCTTTGCGCTGTCACCGAGCTTATCATTAACTTGGTCGACTGTAGAAACCACGTCTTCAAAAAAAATCAGCAGTGATTATTAGATACAAATCTAGTCCACTATAAAAGTGTAAGAGGATCTTGGCAACGCCTGTATGAATGAAAAACGATATTTGCGGCTTTTCGTCGCACCTTGCCGAGGGCAATTAATTCTTTCTTCTACACCAATCTTTTAGCTAACATTTAACATTGTAAGATATATGTCGCACTTTAAGTAATTCAAACTATAAAAACACATAATACAACGCTGTTGAATACGAAAAAGCGCTTTTGAGACTATAAATTTTATCATAAGATAACATTAAATTGTATAAGGCTACTTCACCTTCCAACGACATTGTAGTGCTTGCTGATGAAATTTACAAATGATCTTGAAAAGTCTATGAATTGCCAATAAAATACCAATTCAAAAAAACGGCTATAACGAAAAGTTTATGATAAATATTCGTGAGGAAAACGACTTGAATTTTTTATAGAGAAACTTTGTGTAGTTATGTATAAGCTTTACCACACCGAAAATTATGCAAAACCGCAAATTTGAACTTAACAATATTACACCGCCACCTGAACTATATCTTGCAACCTTAAACGACTTTTGCAAAATTCAACTGGCCGTGTTTCCCAGCAATCTGCAACAAAACTCCCCAAGCTTTCTGCTTCACGCTTGACTAACCAAATCAGGTTTCTCACATTTGGTGAAGCAAAAAACTATGCTTTGAAGTCGAAGAAAAATCTGAAAAATCTGAAAAAGCTGGAGAGCGAACGAGACAGCGCGTAGCCCAGCTAGATGTTGTTGATAACGATACGTCTATCACAATCTACTTAAATTCTGTTTGTTTTACGTGTAACTAGTAGGAATTACTACTTATTTTTAATGTAATGGCCAAATGCATATGGTATGCAGGAAAGAACTCGGCCACTTACGTTACAATGAACATTTACTTTGTGCTATCTAACTTTATGTATTGTCAATTTGACTGAAGTAGCAAAGGGTTTATCTGGATTAAGTTTATCGCCCATACTCTAGGACTAGGTTGTGAGTAGGAGATTCAAACCGATATTTACGCAATTTTCACGGTTGCATTAAAGGGAAACTGAAATCACTTTCAACCTATTTTCTAAAAAAGGATAAAAATACGCTGATTCTGAAAATAAAAACGAAATTTCTCTCTCTTCTTTTCGTTAACTAATTACTAGCAAACCGTTTTCAAAAAACTGTGCGGGAGCGGATGTGACGTCACTTTTTGTCGTTCAATCATGGTCCAAGCGCATATTAGATCAATGGAAAGTTCCTGTTGCAAGATTTGATTCAGCGAATTTAGTGAACAAGTGCTGAACAGTTTTTTATATTTTTTCAGCATAGGATGATTGATTAACTATAAGATGCGCTCGCAATTAAACGTGCATTGTGTGGCCTTAGCTCTATAGGCGGTCTAAGCCTAGTCCACAGAAATTAAACACAGTTTTATTATTATCACCTATACGATCCTTCGTACAAGTGTGACGTCATAGTTAAGCGCGAAATCCACTATCGCGACAACCCCGCTAACACGACCACTTCACTATGGTCCCGCGGATGGTTGACTTACCGAAGTTCTACTGTACGTATATTATTTTCATCATATAAGATTTTTCATATAGGTTGAAACTTATTCATGTTTATTGTCAACCAACATTATGTAACGAAACAATTCAAGATTGCGTTTTCCATTCTTTGAAAGTAGACTTGTAGAACAACATACGTATTGCAGTTATATTTATTCTTGTACTTTTGCACAACAGTGGCAATCATTCCAGGAATAACTAAGCATGAAATCATTTATGATTAAAAGGATTGTTCAACTAACACTAACGATATGTGGTTATAGCCTATAGCCCGATATAGTCGGCTTATTGTTCCAGTTGTCTGTATAGGTCTAGTTAAGATCATCTTCCTTTGGCTTGTTACAACCATTTGATTCACAGCACTTCAGGTTACAGTTTTTTATCTGAAAAAAATGTTTGTCATCACAGAAACTATTTTATGCATAATATCAATAGCACTAACTTATCTTTAAACACATCCTAACTTGGTATGAACAAGGAAACAAAAACAAGATATTCACGAATAGAATAGCTTATAAAAACGCAAACCCTGTGCCGTGAACGTACTAAAATATACAGTTTTGTGATTTCCGATTAGCAAACTTACTGGAACTTCTGGCATAACCTTTTGCAGTTCATCGCAGTAAGCTTTGGGATTGGCGCAGATTTTGTCATCAGCACAAAAGTAGAAGTCGACATGAGCTAACAGCAAAAAACTTAATAAGTGACTATTTTACCATAAGTAGGTCACGCAGTCCGTTGTTAAAGATAGGCGCTTAGGTTAGGAGAATGGGTATGCAAAAAGTTAATTTCAGCAATTAAGGTTTTATTGGGGTTAGATTAAAATTAGACCTTAGATTTAGGTTAGGCTTAGGTTACTATGTTATAACATTTAACTTATAGGTTAACAAGAAACTGTCAAAATTAGTTTCGAACGCACGATTTTTACGGTAAATTAGTGGCAGCCAAAAACTTGTGCAATTTCATGCTAACCAGCATACACACGTTATCAGAAAATAGAACTTCAGGTAAATTCTTGGCGATTTTTTAACTTCAAACGTTATACATTAACGCAGATATTGTAAACCAAATAAGCTTTACTTGCAGGCTGCGTTAAGGTAATGTCGTACGCTCCACTTCCGCATCTGTTATTGAACTCAGGGCATTTGACAAGCTGAGCAGTGAGTCCATCAGATTTATAGCAGGACAGATCCTGAACTTTTGTAAATTCTTTTGTAAGCTCTAACATATATAAATTTTATAAAGTCAAACAAAGAAAATGAAAATGAAAGTCGAGATTTGAAAATAAAGCTATGGAGTGAACATTTTGGAACCAAAGTTCACCTGAAAGCATTCGGGGTTCTTTTAACGCATGGATTTTTCCTGCATCTCCAAATATTGCAAAAACAGCAACAAAGGTCACCACTAACTCGATTGAATTCATCTTGCTTTATATTATTAAGTATCTTTGCTATGGAAAAAGATGCTACAGACATCAAAGCTTTAATCAGTGTAAATTTAAATTAATTAACAAATGCAAATTGCATGCTAGTTCTGACAATTACGTCCAAATATCTCTCCACCTAAGTATAATTTTATATATCGTATAGATCTTTATGCAGATATTATAGTGTCGACACTAACAAGAAATAATTACAATCTATACTGTAAATATATTCGAAAATTTTGCATTGACTTAAATTATAATAATCTTTGCAACTTGGCTATTTCCTTTTCTAACTATATGCATGTAAAAGTTAAATTAATTATTTAAATACAATTACAGAGCATAAAGTAAAGCACTACTGTGGTGTTGGGTATTATTCCATGCACATAAAGTCTACAATTAGCATATTTGTCCCCGTAACACAGTAGTACATAAAGCAAGCGAATCACTAGAAGTACCAGAATTTTGAAATTACCAGCAGCAATCTTCATAAATGATTACCTAATAAATCTGAAACTTTGCTCTGCTATTCTTTATAGCCTTTGCTCTAAACTGTTCATTAAGTGCATCTCTGACAAACATATCTTTGATAATAACTTCGTCGTTTTTTCAGTGTGCAAAGTCCACAGACGGGCTCTCTGCTTTACAGTAAGCAACCTCAGTGAGGCTTTACGATTAATAATTGTCACACCCACACACATCAGCAGGTTTAAGTAAATAAGTGAACAAAATAAATGCTCTTAGCGCTTTAAAACTTATTAAATATGCTGCTGTATATGCTGTAGCATCAAAAATTAGTTTAATCTATGTCAGCTAAATAAAAGTTCGAGGAAATTAGATGTAAATTTCGGTTGGAACTGGCCAGTACTCGTTAATCGCAAACGTCTGATCTGACAAACAAGAAATTTGCGCAAGACCGCTCTTAACCGAAAATTCCCCGCCAAACGAGTTTCTGTTCGTGACGTACGTGTTATGAACATCACTACGCGGTGAGCATGTAAGTAAATGTTCCGCACACTTGGGGCTAATAAACAAAAATAATAACTAAATTCAATTGGGTTTACACACTCCTAAATTTGCAGAAAAACATCAGAGTCATTTTCATGCATTGGCGAACATCTATGCAAATTACAATTAATATAACATATAATAATATATACAATATATAATTAATTATAATAATTATAATAATTATTGGATGGGACAAACACGAAAGTGCAAAAATAAACAACTCTGCTGTATATTTTTAACTGGAGCCCCTCATTTAATTCCAAGACCGTAATAATTTAAACCGCGTAATAAGAATTGCAAAGCTTTGTCAGTTGTTTAACTTTGTTACCCAGGCAAATTAAAGAAACACTCAAATTTTCCTCAAAACTCAAATGCTGCGTCAGATCAGTGACATTTTGTTTCTGGTCGAGTACCAATCGAATAACAACGGCTTACAATGACATTTTTACCCTTATAGCCATGTGTAAAAATATCACTACCTCGGTCAAACGCAGAAAAAAAGGATGAATGATTAATACTTTCGGTTCTATTGGAAACCGGTTTTATATAGCACTAACTTAAAAGCTTATCAATACGTTATGAAAGTGTTATTGTATGTGCAAAGTCTTTCTATCGATTCAAATCGAATGCCTACCAAAAATCTCACTCTATGCTATATCACTCACATACTGTAGGTATGATGAAATAAATACAATTGTTATGCCTCATTTTTGTCAATAGGCAAACGTTTCATCTGGTTTCACATTTTGGGACTTTATGATCTTCGACTGTATGTTAGGAGCAATGTGAGCTGCTACGGAGAAATTTCCCATGGGGTACTGGCTTTAGTCTTTCAAATACAATTAATTTGCCGACTTATTTTAGGTAACACTTTGTACCATAATAAAGTAAAAAGTATTTTGCAATATGTTTCGACTTCCAAATCTCTTCCAAGTGACAAATATTGGGGAGAATTATATTACGACCTCTCTAGCAATCGGGGGATCCGGCGAAAGTGGCCTTCAATCGCCAGCAATCAATTGTTGACCCGTTTGAAAGAAAGTGCCTTCAATTGCTTTGCTTTGTTATAAAGCAGCTGTGCACATTTAGTAAAATTGGCAAATCCCATAATAGTGAAAATGCCAAAACGGATGATTCGAATTACGAAAATAGCAGACTGAAAATTTCCAAACAAAAATATATTTAATCCAACGCATTTAAACTGATGGTTATCTTTTTTCAATAGTTTTTGTATTGTCTTCCTGTTTCCAATTTTGAAACTATAAAGTGTTTTCATATCCTTCTAGGATTGTTTGGTGTTTGATGAATACAATGTTATTGCCTGAGTATTTCATTCTTTTATAGTATATTCCATAGTATTCTAATAATCATGATGTGTTGATGTGTTTTATTTACAGTAACGAATGTGGTGAACTAATGATATAAGTTTTGTTTTCGTGGCCTCTCAAACCTTTCTAACTGCTAACCTTTCAAACTTTGGCACTCCAAAATTTAATATCGATGAAGTTTTGTTTACTGTACATTCCAAATGACATGACGAAAACCACAAACAGGGATTACATAAGCTAATGATCAAGGGTGTACGTGATAATGAGTTAAGCAGGGTCAAGTTGGCCTACCAAGGTATGGGTACAAAAGTTTTACGCCAACAAGATCAACGTTATATAATCGAGTTTATTTCGGTATGTTGCAGTTATTGGTCCCACAGCAGATGACTTGACAATTTTCAATCTACAACAAACAAAAAACAGTTAAAACAAGGCAATTGTTTAAAAAAATTATATTTTCGTCCAGCTTCCGACAGGACGCTAAGTTTAAAAAACTATCTTCAAAACAAACATTTCCTGTTAAATTGAAATATTTACCGGAACCGGCATGTTATCTGCCATTCCTTGGCAGAAGTCCGATCCTGCGTTGCTGCATTGGTCATCGGTGGCACAGAAATAAGCCGGCACGTGATGACCTGTAAATTAAGTTTGGACGTATTTAATATCTCTGAATTTGTTCAAGAGCGCAATATTTTATTCATAATTAAAACGACTTAAACGTAAACTTAACTGTAAGCAGCTTAACTTTCACTATTGATTATAATAAATATTCTATTATAATTATGAAACGTTTTTCTTTAAAAAATTAAAAACGTTAATATAATTCATAATTCATGTAGCATAGGTATTATACTCACTTTTGGAAAATGGTACGTTCATATCAAAGCCGGCAGTAGCACACTTGGTTGCAAAGCCTGGGCAATTTACAAGCGATGTTGTTTGTTGCGGGTCAGTGTTGTAGCATGATATAGTAGATGGACCACCAAAGTTGCCAAAATCTGATTAAACGACAAATGTAAGGCCTCCCGAAAGCAGAAGTTTTTTATGAAGCAAACAACTTCAGTTTTTCTTCTACAAACGTTTTTACAAACTAGGCTATAATAGTTTTACGTTTACAAGCAATAGGCCTATGTTTTATGTGTTGTCCAAAAGTTTATGTTAGTTGCCGTATCGATTTCAGAGTGCAAACACCTAATAAAATCAATAATAACACGATATACAACTATACAATATATGATGCAGTTATACTATGAAGCTACCTGGAAAGTCTCCATGAGAACTAGTTCTCGTCAAAATGTTGACGGGTCCGGCTGTAGAAACTGCCAGCATGGTCATGAAAACAACAGCTATAAAACTCATCATTCTTCTATATTTTGTTGACCTAAAGCTGAGCAAAACTTGTTAAGTTATGAATTATCTTCCCAGGCTATTTGTCAGACGTCTTTTACTTATTCCTGGTTTAGCTGTTGCTTAAATAGAGCTCACGAAAAGGCAACAAAAAAGCATTTTGCTGTGAAATCCCCTCTCGGCTTTGACGTCGATCGGTCAGCAAGTATTGGCAAACAGTTTGCTAACATGTTCAAAGTAAAATTAACTTTTTGTTGCAATGCTGATATATTTCGAACTGAAGAAAACACTTAAACATCAGCCTGGAAGGCGCCACTTTATCCAAGTACTGTTGTGCAATCTTGTTGACATTTCCGCCAGAAAGTACCTTCACCGCATTGACTTTTACAAAATACCAGTCAGAGTAATAATCGAATTGGGAAATCCCAATGACAAAAGTAGCAAACCGGAAAATTCAAAATACGAAATTAGCAAATAAAGTTTTTCAAACAAAATATATTAACTAAACATTAAAAAGCGATAAATTGGACCATATCAATCAGGAAATTAAATACATAATGCTATTATAAGCATATCCAATTTTTTATTCTTTATAGTTGTCTTGCCCGAACAAGGCCTCGACGCACTTAACTGCATGTAGTCCTTTAAATTGTTTCCGTTATTGATATGCAACTTGCGGAGAAGTTGCTGCACTGAAATGCAAATGCTCTTTAAAGTTGCCTATGAACGTGTTGTAACGCTCTACAGAGTTTACTTCGTGTTCGTTTCTCTGATATTATTCCAAAAACTACAATTTGTTCAAGCTTTACTTTCCACTTTTAATGTCCAAAAACTGTAATTGTTTTTTTTTCAAATCGGCAGAAGCAAGAAATGCCTTTTGTCCCGTTTTGACCAGCATTTCTTCAATTGTCTTTCCGTTCTCAGCAATCCTTTGCATTCTGCGAATAATCGACATTTGCAATACTTTGAGGTATAGTTGCACGTTTCTTTGTTAGGGTTCCAACATTCACATCCATGTTGCAAGAAGGAAATAAAATTAATACAATTATAACGGGTGTACCAGCTTCAGCCCATTTTGAACTAAATTAAACCCACCCCCAATCTTAAGTGCAAGGGTTGTGTGCATATACAAGAGGGTATACCCAAGTTCTAGTAAAAACTTTTCCATGCGTTCAACGCAAGCGAACTTGTTTGGTTTTCTTTTCAAAACTGTTTTTAAAACCATTTTCACTTCTGTCATTTTTTTGTTACATAACAAATTATAACGTCCAGGAATAACTTTGTTTATGATTAGTTTCGTTTTATTTTTATTGTCCATCACCGCCATCGTCCATCACTGTCATTGTCATTTCCGCCATTTTATAGCGCATTGGAAAAATTTATGTCGTACATATGTCTGCCAGGTACCTGTAGTAGTGTGGCACAATTATAGAGGCTATTGTGTTTGAGCTAAAACTGTTTGTACGTTCATATTTATTAAATGCTTGCACAAGGAACGCGCGATCTTCGTCGCTCGTCGTTATTTATCTGGAGTAGACTCTAGAGCGTTACAAATGTAAGACAAGTCCTCTGTCGTTTGTTCTTGTATTAATTATTGATGATGTAATGTTTTGATTTGGGAATACTTTGTTGCTGTTATTGTAGTTGTTTACTTTGAATTTAAATTATTTGTGAATCATTGCTTTGATATAACTTAGCAGCCAAAATAATCTTAATCACTGTACTTGACAGTGAAACGGTTAATATCGATGACGTTTTATTGACGATTCCGATGATAAACACATAAAATGAAACAAGCGGGTTAAGAGTACGTGAGCAGGAGATGGATGAAGTCGAAAATCAATGTCTATGGTTCATTCTGGTTTATTGCAACCATCGGTTGCACAGCAGTTGACTTTGCAATGTTCCACCTGCAATTGAAATATAGTTTAAAGTTGAGTTAAAAACTTTACTATGCTTAAGCTTAAGTGATAGTTAATATTTTAAGCATTTACTGGATATGGCGACTCTTTCTTCATTGTTTTGCAAAATTCAGTTCCTTCGTTGTTGCATTGCTCATCATTGCTACAAAAGTAAGCTTGCACGTGTTCTGCGAAAAAAATTGACAAAATTTTGATCTCAGACTTTATTCAAATCTTCAGGCTTTTAAGCCTTCAACTGAACCCCTGAATAGTTCAAGCTTTGTAGTGAAAGTTTCATCTGCACCGTTGTGGCAAATGTGTTAAATTTTATTTAATACTATCGGCCTATTCAGAATTAACCCGCCCACCATTGCCACCGTCTGCACCGTTAGTATTTATACCGTGGTATACTCACGTTAAATTAAGCTTATGCAACTTTATACGCCTAAGGCGTTAAACTATGTTAGGCATTTCTTACGTGGAGTGGAGAAGATAGTTATATCAAAGCTGGCGGTGGCACACTTAGTTGCAAAGCCTGGACATTTTACAAGTGATGTTTTTTGTTCGGCATCAGTGTTGTAGCAGGATATCGAAGACGTACCGTCCAAGTTTTCGAAATCTGTATCCAGAAATAACACAGCAATGGAAACACTACCACCAACCGTAATGTTCTACACTTAAAAATGCAACAGCACCGTTAACTATATTCTTTTCAAATTCTACCACTTAAAACCAACTCATTGTTCAATATGGTACACGCTATTATATACACTTACATTATTAAATACAGTTGCCTACTTATAGTGTTTAACCTTTACCTGTTAGATCACTATTTGAATCGCCTTTTGTCAAATTTAGAATTGGTCCAGCTGTGGATACGGCCAGCACAGACATCAATAAAACAGCAACGAATATCTTCATCTTACAATTCTTTTGACGAAAAACGGAACTCTAAACTTGTAATACTGTAAAGTATTCAGTTTACTCCAACAAAACTTGCAATTCAAGGTCTGTTTGCAAATTTGACTGTTTCGTCTGTATTTAAACAGATCTCATGTAAACGAAAGAAAAAGGCGTTTTATTGTGCAATTCTTAGCACGGGTTGACGTAAATGAGTCTAAAGAATTTTTTAGCCGCATGAAGTTTCGATGGGTTACATTGCAAGTTTCTGTTGTAATGGTGATAAACAACGTGCAATAGGCGCTATCTAAGTTCGCTGACTTCCGCGAGAAAGTACCGTCTATGAAAACGTGTTTTGTCTTGCACTTTTACTTGCATTCCTTCATAAACAACAGAGTAGAATTGAGCAATAGATGTGTAAGCTTTGTCTTCTGCTGTGGACCAGACGCTAAAACTATTGTCGCAATAACAGTAGAATCCGCTTAATAAATCCACGGTTAAATCCATCCGTGTATTAAATCCAATTTGCTTAGGGACGGAATTTGTACATTGAAAAATAGCCGGTTAATAGATCCAAAAATCGCTTTATAAGTCCATTTCATAATGATTTTTGTGAAAAAACTTTAACGTAATCTCAATCTAATATATGTTCATCGATAGAGTATGTCAATCTCAATGAATCCAATGTTTTCAAACTGGTATTACAGTTTGTTTTGTTATCAGTCTCGTGTAGTGTAACACTACAGTATTAGCGGGTTACACTGCTGTTGCAATGCAGTATTGTCCCATATAACTGTGTTGCAGCATGAACGTTTTTGAAACGCGTCATTTTCATTTAATACATTGCAGCGAAGTAGTGTAGTCACATTGCGCAATGAAAAGGTGGAGACAAGACAAAACTGATACACATTTTGCAATGCACTATATTAAAATATGTGTGCTTCTTTTTGTATAGCGCACTCATTTCTATTGTGACGGATAATAAATCCACCGCTTATTAAATCCACAATCGCTTAGGACGGAGCCGAATTTATTAAGCGGATTCTACTGTACTGTGTGATTTAAATTGTAATGTATAGTTGTATTTATAGTTTTATATAGTACTGTTATTGATTTGTTTACATATTGTGGCAATTTCATTTGTGCTTGTGATTAGTTATTGATGTTACTCTTTTGTTATGTTGTGGTTTGCTTTGTGGTTTGCTACTTTGGGAACTTTGCACTGATTGGCACATTTTTTCCAAACACTTCATGCACTTTTCCATGATTATGCGCGGAACAGTTTCGGTTCGGTCTCATTGCATTTTTGTATAACACTAGTCAAATTTCAAAGTGACACTTTGAGGTGACAAAGTGTCATTTGACAATGACAAAAAATTGACAGTGTCACTTAAAAACTGCTTCGTTCAGACAATCGCTGGTTATTCGTGTTTGTATTCTTTGCTTTGAAAACTGGCACAGATACCCAACATGTTTCTTAACACGTAGGCCTACGTACGTTTACCATCAAAATTGTATGTTTTATAGGTACTGGTTGGCCTACTGTATAGATCGTATCAAATATGCGATATTTATCGATATGCGCTGACCTAAAGCAGGAGAAAATCATTACTGTTTAAAGATTGCGCTTCCCACGCAAAGACACTGTTAAAGCTGTTGTGACTGATACAGCGGGCAATAACAAACAGGTTTTCGGAAAATTTGCTGTGTTTTGCAAAGAACACTTTTTGTGCGAAATGTTTATCGGCATAAGTTTGTCCACGTGAATCGAATAAAATTGTGTGTTTTCTTATGATGCATAGCCAAAGGAAATATAATTTTACTATTAAATGGTTTATTTTATTTACTTGAATTGTACAACAATACGAACAATTGAAAACCCGGAAGCAACGGTAATTTTCAACATCATCGCGCTGGCTTGGTAACCTTTCGAAGATGGAAGCATGGTGCCATCGAGAGAAAGACGAAATCGGCATAGGCCAGTACAGCGCCTTCCCTTCGCCTATCGAACAGTTGCATGTTTGGGGCCAGTGTTCCCTTTGAGAAAGTTTCAAGCTGAACAAATTTTTGTTTCATAGAGCAAAAATTTCTGAGGCCGAACAAAAAACTTGTCGCTGTAGAAAGGTTAAGTTATACACTGATTTTATATGCGAGTCAGTTTAGCGACTAATATTTGACAGATGGTGGATAAGCGTGCAAAAATTCGTTTACCTTCGTACTCTTAGTAGTAGCGTATTTAGTTTTTCGAAGCTATCTGGGTCTAAAATGCACGTACCTATCCACCCCGCTCGGAATGTGCGTAGCGCAAATATTTTGTTGTTTTTTTTTGCCTTAAAAACGCTTTAATTAAAGTCTTGAAAGAATCTATATTCCCGCAGGCTAAAAAAACAACACCAATCATGCTGCCCTCTGATTGGTCCAAATAAGTTTTTGAAGGCAAACGTAACAGTATAACGAAATCAGATAAATCTTATTTTTAACACTTAGGCTACACCTTCCGAAGGCTATATCGTGCTTCAGCCCAGGCTGTAGTCACGCAACAACGTAACACAGTCAATATTAATGAAAGTTTATATGATATTCACATAGTGGTTGCAAACTGGTTAAAAGTAGCCCACGCTGACATTGGTTGGATAAATTCATATACTAGCATTAACATAACCGACAACAAGCTTTACGCCGATAGATTGGAACTTAATCACCGATATTTATTCCGGTTTGTTGCAATCATTGGTTGCACAGCAAGTGACTCTATAGTATACAATTTGATAACTGTAACGAGAACATGATTGGTTTAAAATATCAATTTACCACTCTTTTCTTTTATGCAGTTATTAGGTGGGTAAGAGTAAGTAAGAGTAAGTAAGTGGGTGTAAGAGTAGTGGTGGTAAGTGTGGTAAGTACAGTGGTGGGTAAGAGTAAGTAAGAGTAAGCGCCGCTCACGCATCTTCAATTTGCTATTTCCTGTGTGGGTGGTAATTAGAAATGCGCATTCTAAAATAACGAATCCTAAAGAACCGAATCTCAAAAGATTCGAATCTAATTTTCGTATTTTTTCGAATTTTAGAAACTAGTTTTGTTTTATGATTAAAGGTTTTCATTGGCACGTGCAGGAGATGTTGTTGTCGATTGTTATTTCACATTCTAATACTATGTGGTGGGTGCGTTAGTCGTCATGAATTAAACCGTTCGTCACGTCAGTTTGACAATTGTCAACTTGTTTGAACCAAAATATTTTCGTGAGTCTATTGTAAAGGCAAAACAAAACCTTATTTGCGTCACTGCATTTACGTACCCTTTTTTCGCTTGTAGTAACCTTCTCCTTTTGTCCAAATACAAATTCGTCTTATTTCAGTCAAACCGATACATCCTCATGAATAATTTGTACAAGATACGAAAATCAATGGTCATAGAGCATGAAAAGCCGCGTTGCCAGTGCAGTTACGCATATGGATATGGATCCTTCCAGACGCCGTCGAACACGTGCATTGCATTACTGCTGCAGCTGTTGAACAAGACATTTGAAATGTCTTAACTATTTCATGATAACGTTTTTAAGGAGCTCAGCTATTAGGACGGCAACAAGCAAATGAATAATTACGACACAATGAATATTGGACAAATCAGTCAGCTTCTTCTAACATGTAACTTATGTGAGCAACTCTACACGAAACCGAAGGTAAGCACAGATACCGATTTGAATAGTTTTGGATTATTTCAGTTTGTTGTTAAGTTAGTAAGAGTTTGATCCTTTGATCTTCTTGCAATTTTTGATGTGAAAACGTTTTAGTCCGGAACAGTAAGACTAAACAGCTTTGTGAAATGATTTGGCTTCTTACCTACTTATAGACTACGGCGGATACTGTATACTGCGGAGTAAAATAACTTTAGCTTTTATTGAATACAATGGTTCCGTGGTGACTCGACACATAACACGTGACCAAAAAAAGATGTGAGATTACGCAATCTTGCGAAGGTGTTCATCTTTCTGTTTTTATGAAAATGATTTCAATTCAATGCAAAGCGAAATGTTTGTTGTGGATGGGTAGAGCCTTATTATATATGCCAAAATGTAAGACATGTTAAATTTAAATACTTAACATGTTTTCTGAGTAGAATGTAATAAAACAATCCTATTGCTACCAAAGAGTGCAAGATAAAGCCTGATGGTAGGTTATCATATAAGTGCTGTAAGTAATTTCAAATCGTCTAAATAAATCATTTACTATAAATCACACTTGCTGCAAGAACAGGCACTGTTACACATGTACCCTAGTGGTTGCAATTTAAGCAAGTCGTGGAATGCAAAGCTGTTTTCATTATCACATCAGCACTACACAAATGACGTCGTCAGCAGCTCTTGCAATGCACACAAGTGCATCTTTACTTAGCCGTCTTACGGCAGTTTGCGTTGGCATAATGGCGCGATGGCACAAGGGTTTCTGCAAATACAATATCCAATATTGTGTTTGAATAGTTACTTATGACGTATAAGAGAAGGTGTCGGTGTATAGTCCGCTACAGCCTATTGCTCAGCAATTATAACTAATAAATATAGTTAAGATTGTCACGTAGTCAGATGTTTCGTTGCTGACTTTACTTAAGGCTATCGGCTACAAACAGGCGTCATTACTATAAGTTGTCTTTAACTAGGTTGTTAGGAACACAAGCAAGTGCTGTAAAGTATTTTGCAATATAAAGCCAAACAAAAAACGGCAGATGAAAAAGGATAGGAAAACGGCCAAAGATTAGGCTGTAAATATTATTACATGAAAGGCTATTTTTGACTTTGTAGATACTGCCCTGCTTCCACACATTCTGTGAAAGTTGCTTAGGTTCGTCCGTTCCACCGCATAGTTTGGGGATAACTTGTTCTGAGTGTTACAGCCATTACATCCTCCCCGAAGAAGGAGTAGCAGAGTTAAAGTGCAGCTTCCTTATATACAGGTTAAAAAAAGGTTCAAGCCTTGCATGTGTAATAATTGAAGCTTCATTACATGATAAATTCATAACCAAAAACGGTTTCAGGTTAATGGAAACTTATCATAACATGGATCTAAACCAAAATGAGGAAAACGAAAGCTTAGGTTTCATGGAGTTCATGGACAACTCATCACAGTTACAAGTCGGCCATCCTGTAGACAACAACAATGATCAAACAAACGGCGGTGATGACGACAATGACGACGGAAACTCATCCGATCATCAAATGATGAGGTGCAATCAACACGAAGAAGAGCGTATTACGTGCTTTTGCGATATGTGTGAGACTCTGCTTTGTGAAAAGTGCTTGGAGCTGAGACACAAACATCATCCGTCGTCAGT
Organism: Clavelina lepadiformis; assembly: GCF_947623445.1. Taxonomy (NCBI): domain Eukaryota; kingdom Metazoa; phylum Chordata; class Ascidiacea; order Aplousobranchia; family Clavelinidae; genus Clavelina; species Clavelina lepadiformis. The sequence continues at coordinate 5,097,800 of NC_135241.1, read as the reverse complement.
CGTTTCCCTGGACGTTGTAGCCGGCAGGAGTAAGGAGTCTCTCCTCACCCAGGTATTTGTAAATTTAAAATATGTTTGTATAAGTTTAATGATAGTTGATAAAATGTTTTTACTTCAAGGCAAAATAACAATCCTCATCGATATTGATGTTCTAACACAGACTGATAAACTCAAAGATCGCCGTGGTGTCCTTGAAAAATGGCTTCACAATATCGAAGAAACTATAACTAAATTGGATTTAAACAGAGATTTTGCGGAGCAAAACTTAAGCAAAGCTTTTAAAGTTTTAGAAGAAGCTTTGTATTGGCGAAAAGAAGAATCCTTGAAAGAAATTACCGAGCGCTTCACTGAAAAAGCAAAACTGCTAACTCGACAGAAAAACGAACTCTCTTGCTACATAAGAAATATGGATTCGGCATGTCAGTTTGTTGCACAGAATTTGAGCTCAATTGCTAAAAACTCCGATAGCGGTGACGTGACTCTAACAGATGACAGCTTTTACCAGCTCAAATCAAATCATGCATACAATCATGTAAAGGATTACTTTTTACATAAACATATGACGTCACGTTTAGACAGTATTTACGCTTACGGACGGGCACAACCAAACAAAACTGCAAATTACGAGAAGAAACTCGAATGCAGCGGGATCCCAGACACAGACTCTATTACCGCAGGGTTATTTTTTACAGAAAAGTTTGGTTTGCCTAACGGAAATTGTTACTTTGAGTGGAAAAAGTCTGACGATTTTGAAAGGCTTTTGAACGTCATTCAAACATGCAAAGTCGGCACCACAAAAACTCACCACGCGTTGGCAGAAAAGAGCAAGGTCAACGGCGAGTGTCTCCAGAATAGCGCAAGTTGCATTGTTGGAGAAGAAACTCGCCTTTTTCTGACGACGAAAGACTTCAGTGACGTTGTAGAAAGCAGCGGTCTGGTGGACGTGACGGCGTCTGCAGAATACTGTGACGAAAGCGACCATAAACACAGGGATGCAACTTCTTTGAATACTGTAAGCAGGAATGCAGAGGAAAATGGGAACGGAATGTTTAGCAATCAGAAAAACTTAATTCAAGAATCTCAAAGGGAAAACATACGCACGAAGCCAACAACCATCTGCAAAGTTAGTTTCTTAATTCCTGTTGCTTTCATTAGTTTCTTGATTGTATAAAAGTTTATGTTGTGCTTGTTTCTAGATAAAAACCAACATTAATGGTTCCTATGAAATTATATTTGTACCTCATTTTCCTGGAAAATACAGTTTGTCTGTAAAAATACATGGACAGCCAGTTCTAAAAGCTCCTTGCATAGTTGAAGCTTTTTCCAAACCTCCAGCAAAAGAAAATCGGAATCAGAAGTTTAAAACAACAAAAACAGGCACGCGAAACGAGGCAAGACATAAAAAAATTATACGGAGACCAAAAAGGTTTGTCAAATTTCCAAAACGAGCAATGTTCTGAAAGGTCCATATAGGCAATGGTATTTAAAACCCTATAAAACTTAGCAAGATGACAATTAATATTTATTTTCCACATAATTTTAATTGTAAATTGTTTTAGCACTGGACGAATAATAAATCCGATAGAGACAGACATGCTGTCATCTATGGGAAAAACAGGAAAAACTAAAGGGGAATTCACAAATCCACAAGATGTCGCCACACATGAGAATGGAAAAGTGTACGTTACAGACACCAACAAGCAATGTGTGCAAGTGTTTCTGGTTAATGAAAATAAAGACATGACAATTAAATTTGTCAGTCGTTTTGGGCAAAAAGGTATTTCAAAATCTTCTTGACAATTGGCCATTTGATTAAGCTAGGGTTGTGACGACTTTACTAAACGACATTCGCCAATAGATAAAGTTTATACACAGCATGTCTGCTAATGTTATGCCATTGAAGCATAACAGGAAGATACAAAAACATAGCCTTTTGTTCTTATATATCTTTATAATTTAAGGGCGTGGTGTTGGAGACGTTTGTAGACCAACAGGAATTACAACTTTGCCCTCTGGAGATCTTGCGGTTTCAGATTACGACAATAAGGTAGTGAATTTGTTTTCACCAGACGGCAAGTTTCGTTCTAGGATTGGAAGTGGTAAATTACAAGGTCCAAGAGGTTAGCCATTTTACAAATGGCTTGCAGTTTATATTTTACTTACTTGGTTAATTTTTAATTCAATCCTGTAGGCTCTAGTTTTGAAGTCAATTTTACTAAATAATTAGAAAATAACCTAAAATATAACCTGTTAATTTACTAAGCACTTATATTTCTACAGGTGTCTGCGTCAATCGCAACAACCATCTTATAGTGATAGACAACAAACAGTGCAAAGTGTTTCTGTTTCAACTTAACGGAAGGCTTGTAACAAAGTTTGGAAGCCGAGGCACAGGTTCATCACAACTCGCTGGGCCTCATTATGCTGTCGTCGATCAGAACAACGACATTTACATCACTGACTTCTACAATCATTGCATAAAGGTTAGCGTATAAGTACAAGGTTTTCCACATTTTTATATTCGAATTTCCGTTTGTTTATATAGTTTTTCTATACCGCTGCCCTTGTTTCTTGCTTCTAAACCTTTGTTTGGAAAAAGTCGAAATTCTCTTTTTCCATTTCTCAGCGCAAATGTAAGGATTACCTTCAAAGGTAGTTGTTATTCTATAAGGTATTCTCGTCGTCGGGAACCTTTCTCAGGTCGTTTGGTTCTCAAGGCGAAGGCTGTGGTCAGTTCAACGGACCAACGGGCATTGCAATAGACAGCAGAGGTTTGGTGATAGTGGCCGACTGGGGAAACAGCAGGCTGCAGGTGAAAGCCTTTAAATCGCGTTATTGTAGCAACTTTGTTAACATTAGAACTAGCAAGCACTAAAGCACTTGCTAAAGAAGTCGAGCCGACTCAGATCTATGTCTTTCGCAAAATGCTTCATTAATAGCGAAAGCTGTATTTTTAAAATTTAGTTACTCTTTATTTAATCTATGCTAACATTTTTTCTATTCTTTCATTAAGATATTTGACAGCCGTCAGGGGTCATTTCTCTCTTACGTAAATACCGACGAAGAGCCGCTATACGGGCCGCAAGGGTTGTCGTTAACTCATCAGAAATCTTTGGTGGTGGTGGACACCGGTAATAAATGTATAAAATTTTTCAAAGTTCTGAACGAAATATAAACGCGACAAATTGTTTTAATAAAACCCGAAGTAAACCCTATATATATATATTTGCTCTATTGCTTGTAATTTGCTAAGACTTATATAGGGTATAATTGTCTGTTTGTTGTATTCGGATCGTTTACTGTCTGCACGTTTTCGCTTTTATATTGAGTGGGCGGAATGATTTATTTGATTCTATGATGGAAAGTAAAACTATTTCATATACATTATATGTATATATACTCCTTATCTGCTGTACAGTGTTTTGTAACGTAAATGCGTGGTGGCCCTTCAAAAGTTACACACCAAGATGCTGAGATGTTGTTTTCGTATCCCAAGTATATAGCCTATATTGTTTTTGTGATTGTGCAAAGCCTCAGTTATTCAAAGCATTTGCAGCCTATGGGGCCTACACAGCAGGCAATGTGTTTGATACAAGATGACTTGAAATGTATTTTTTGATAAAAAGCAGCCTCTGAAATTGCAATAATATTAAATAAAACATACGCAAGCAATAAAAGATGAGGTGATGTCATTTGTATTAGGAGGTCAGTTGGATTTAGGTGCTGGCAGATCAGCTTTTGATTTGAAATAAAATCAGTTTGTGAGCATTTACGTCGGTTCCAATTGGAAGTGGTTTACATGGAGAAATAAATTGCCTTTGCAGGGCACTTGGGCGGCCAGAACTCCGCAGAACTCCATGGGTTGATTACAATTCAATTTGTATTCGTAAAAATACTCAACAACGTGATATTGAATCAAATAAAATTCTCATAACGTTTAAAAGAAAAAGAATAAAATAACTTGTTGTTCTACAAACGCTTTTTTGAAATTCTCCATAGCTGCTTGTTGCTCACGTATACCGAACAATAACATGCTTTACCACACTAAACTATATTTCAGCAAAGTTTAAAATTTGAGAACAGCGAATTATGTCAAATATTAAGACTTTTCAAAGAATAAACAAATGTTTAGATAAAGTCATTGCCAGATAGGGAGCGTCGAATTGGCAATAAACACATGGACTGTGCTCATGACTCAAACCTTCAACTATTTGAGTGCTGTAAAAAAGAGTGTCATGCTGGTATAACATTCGTAATTTACTAAGCAGATACTTGTGCTATGATTATTATAGTGAAATATTTTTCAATGCATTTGTACGTTTAAAAAAAATCCAAGCTCTTGCTGATATTGAAGCTACATTTCTCAAGTTTCTCTCACACGTTACAATGTTAGTAACAGAACTAGAACAAAGAAATCGTAGCTTGCCAGTTGTCTGTTTTAACTGTTTGTATTTTATTTGTATACAACTTCTTTTATTGTATATCGAAATATGATAAATTGTCGGCTGTATAGCGTATAAAACACTTCATGTCTTTGTTGTACTGTTTGTTTGCCCAATCAGAGCATAAGTTATTGTCATATATTCACTAAATTCTGTGTAAGTCCAGCTGAAGTTTTGCGCTGTTCAATGTATTGACGTAACTGCATTTAACTAAAACACCTGTAAAGCTTACCTAAGATACGTTTATGTATTAATGTTTAAACGAGCAAATATGCTATCTGCATTTTATGAATAAAGTCAAATACACATTTGCTAATTCTGTTTACGCACATAACAGAAGAATTGGATGCGTGATATGAATAAAAACAATGGACTCATTGAGTTGGGATTCAGAGGTATTATGTCAAACTTTTGAAACAAGGAAGTTCCTCTAAAATTCTGCTGCGCTTTTGCAAAAATAAGCCTATGTAGATCTGATTATTCAAAACAAACTGTTTACCAAACCGTATAAAGAAGTAGATTAGCTCTTTTCTATACAATTTTATGCACGTTCTAAATTACAGCAAGCATTGTATTTAAATTTCAGACAATTTTAAACTTTGAATGGCGCTATTCAATCTTGATTAATAAGGTTCTTTTCCAAAGTAGCGAGTTGGCACAGAATTACTAAGGTATAAAAAGCTGCACAAACAGCAATTAAAGCGACTCTTGGTTGTAGCCTATGGTCTTCCATACCTTGTGTTAACTAATTCTACTGCAGTTAACATTTTAAGTTAAAGTTAAATTGATGACAACTGAAAAGTTATAGACACTTCGAACAAAATAAGTATAGTTGCAGGTAAGCCACAGCGACAATTGCGCATATGACAAGGATAATATGAATATCTTTTTTTCGGTCAGAGAACTGCAGAAGTACCTTACAAGGACAGCATGATAAGGTTACAGTTACTGGTTGTGCTGATTGCGCTGCAATGTTTCAAGAAAAATGCAAGTGCTGTGTCACCTAATATCTTTGAGAAAATACGATACATGTCATCGGCTGTAGTACATGGTAAATATTTCCAACGCCTTTTTTCTCACATTCAAATGATAATATTATAATATATCATAATATTATTAGAATAATATTTTCCTAATGTTAGAAACAGAAAATATTGAAAGTTCTGTGAATTATATATACATACAAGGTATGGCACAATCATAAAATATTTTAATTGTATAACATCGAAACTCCTATATATTGTCATATATGCAGAAAACAGTTTACAATGCTACAGACTCAACTCAAACAGAACAATTACACCGCATTCCTGCAGCCCTATGATGGACAGATGCATAACGGTTGACCTGGTCGTGCAATCACGTTAGCCAAAGATTTTCGTAGTTAATTGGTTAAACTATCTGTCGCGTCTACGATTCAATCCTAACTTTTTTCTGCAGATGACGTTCATCTTTACGGGTGTGCGACATCCCAACAATGTAATAGCCCTGCACAAATTTGTGAACAGATAAAGAAGCATGTACCACCACAAATCCATGTACGTGGGCATTTATGCAACTTTTGTTTTATGCGATAATCTAGTAGAGGTTGAATGTTACCAAGGATTTTAAAACTGCAGAATTGAACCTCGTATCAACTCACAGTAACCACACAATCAACTGCACTAATCGAAAACGTGTATCACTGTCACTGGCTTACAAGATTGTGGAGAGTTTGGTCCAAGTTTTTCAGTTTTTGTCGCAATTGTTTCAGATAACGCGATGTTCGATAAGATGTTGCGTTCAGGAAGACTGCAACAAACCTTCTCACACAGATGAGCTCTCTGCTAAGAATGAGTTGACGTCTTGGGACAGAAGCGTTTTGGACTCCATACAAGGTGTTGTTTAAGTGTAATTCTTTACAATTATACTTGTGTTTTCAAACTCTGAAATGCCCTGAAACTACGTAATTTCAATTATATTTTAACAAAGTTTATCGTACAACGTATAACTCTATTCTCAGATTTGCTTCACGTTAAAATGCTTAACTTGTACGCAGAATACCTAAATGGCGATCAACCACCATCTCGCACCATTACGTCAGCAAATAAAATAGAGACGTTTCCAGCGGACGATGATGCTTCTTTAACTTGTTACCTTGGGGAGGATAACGTTTTGTCGAGCAAAAAATGTCCGTCGAATTGGGAATGCGGCACCATCGCGCTGGGAATAGACCAGACAAACGGTAAGAACCACTTAAAAAATTACTATACTACAGACTGGGTCGCGTTCTTTTAATATTTGCAAAATTCTATATTGCTACAATTTCAATAACACATGGTAAAACAATCTCCTTTATGCAAATAAAAATATTTGCCATACTGCTACGAAAGATCCAATATTCTGCGTTCTGCTTCCTGAACTATATACTGTAGTTTAATAAAAAGTATTAAAATTGCCAAAGATATTGTTCGTTTAAATTTTATTTACTTTTAAGGACTCGATTTGACGCATGTGAAGATGTATAATTGTTTCTCTAGCACTGCTTGCGCCAATCCCAAAGCTCTTTGTCAGATTTTTAAAAAATCTGTGACCAGAGTGCACGTAAGACGAACCGATTTTCATTTATAGTAGAAGATTGGGCACACAATTGAATTATACTACAAATATGAATAAATGTATGTTAGCACCAAAAGTAAGGGGAAAGTCCATCTCCGTCAAAGTTTCCATCTGCTAACTGCTGCAATCTATATTCTCGTATTTGTTTGCGCCCTATCCAATGGCTCAAAAGATGGCTTTTCAACTGTTTAGTTTAAAAAGTTTAATTGTACTTATTATAACTCATTTGTAGATCGTTGATTGTTCTCTAACGTGCTGTAAAACCAATCTTTGTAACAAGCAAGTTTTCGAGACGAGTTCACCCACGCTTTCGTACTTTGCATATACATATGTGACACTCATGAAGTTGGACATAGCAGGTAAAATATTAAATCTTTACAACAACAAAATATTGAATTAAGCGTTAAAAAAGTACTTTTCACTTTAAAACCTCACCATTAAACAAATACCTATATGTTGTATCCAGAAGCAGTGCCCAATATCCTAGAGAACGGCCTAACCTGCTATGAGACTGGTACCAATTTGCAAACAAAGTTACGCCAATGCCCACCAAATAAAAATCGCTGTGGAGTCGTCTCACTAACAAGTGGACCATCCCAAGGTTACAGCAAAGTCAATCTCAATTAATTGGTGTAGAGTTAGATCTGTACAAATGTGCAGTAACTGTCTTGTTAACTATCAGAAAAGACAAACTTCTACACCTGCGAGGCCTCAACCAATTGCAACAACAAGGCTGAATACTGTGCAGAAATAAAGAGTCATCTACCGGAAAAACAAGTACTAGAATACTTAATACTTGAGCAGACACGATGATGACAATCATGTACTAAAAAATCTTTAATTGTGTCTATTTTGTCAGATATCGCATTGTTCTGTCAGTTGCTGTTCTGACAATAAATGCAACGAACCTAAAGCAGATGCGCTGGCAACTCAAGATAACGGTAAAACTGATTGGACGTTGGCTATCGACAGGAATATAGCCTATCAACTTTCAATATAGACAAGTGGTTTACTATTGCTGAGTAGGCCTACAAAATATGGTGTAAATATAAACTTCTGATCAATTTATCTTATAGACTTTTATTTCCCGCTTCTTCCCACCATCCTGCTTGAGCCGGTCATAAAACAGCTGAATTGTTATCAAGAGAACTGTAGAAGCGGAAATGTTACACTTCGCCATTGCCGTGGGGCTGAAGAATGTGCAACCTTGGAATTGGAAGATAACTCTAAATTACCTCGTGGTAAGTATATTAGTGAAAATTCTCAAGTCCTTTAACTTAATTACAAGTTAGTTTTTTTAATGTCAAGTTGTTTGAAAAACGCATTTGTGTATGTGTAGGCAAGAAAACATTCTACATTTGCATGCCACGCATGGAATGCGAACATCCCACCCGAACGTGTGACTATATCAAAAGGCACCCACCGAAAGGAATGACGGTAATTATTTAAACACTTTTTAAGGATTAATGCTTCACAAAACGGATGTAAATGCCGCCAATTAAACAAAAACAGATATACAAGTGCAATTTGAAATGTTGCTCAAAAGACGGCTGCAACAAACCAAAAAAGGAAACCGCTCTTCAGAAGGATGACACAAGCAACATGCTGTAGTAGTGTAGTGTATCAAAAATGATGATGTCTTCTCTACCTACCTACCCGGACCGACAACCTGAATTATGTTATGAATTATTTTTTTGTATGATTCGTTATTATACAGAGTATAATCAACTGAGAGGTGTGCAATAAAAATTGCCATCAAAGTTTCATATACAGTACCTATGGGCAAGGTTTTAGTAAATCGCATTATTATTCGATGCGGTTTCAAGCCATTCCGTTATATCGAAAATTGACAAAGCACACACTATGTCAGCTGATGGACGCAGACAACTTAGAAAAAAATGAAGCTATTATAGTAAACTTTGTAAAGAAGTAACGTTGCCGACTTATTTCAAATCGACATCTTCACGCACACTTTTACTTTGTTGCTATATTACATTAAAAGCATATAATTAAGTTTTCATAATCGTTCACACATCATTTAACTTCTGACTGATCTTGCTGTATGAAAAATAACTCGAGCAAGCCAGAGTGATTCTGGCTAAACAGTTAAACAGTCTTCTCTGCTATATCTTGTAACAACTTGGTGACGTAACTTAATGAATTTTGGACCAAAATAAAAAAAATGCTTTGATGTTGCAGGAGCCCTTCACGGTTCGAAAATTGCAAAAGGTTAAAAGGAAGTCTTTACCAGGTTTTATTTGGGTTTTCACTCGAAAACCGCCGCATGAGGCCCGATAAAGTCTTGCATGTAAACTAGGCTTGCATGAGACTACATCATATTGAAATATGGCAAAACTCACGTTTCTCTAGCTCCCACTACATAGACCTAAAATTAAAAGTGGATTTTCGGGCCTAAAAACAAAAATTTCACCACTTTTTATGGAAATTGTTATACACATTCTGCACGCAATCTGAATCTTTGATACGCGCCAACTGCTAGCTAGTAATTCCCAGGCCAAAAAAACACCAACCGTGTTGCTCTCTGATTGGTTTAAACAGATATTTAAAGCCCTACGTAAGAGTACAACGAAATCTGAAACTCTTATTTTTCCCGACATACGCCTCCTTAAAATGAAAATCAATGTACTTGTGGTCACACTTTTGAAAGAACAAAAAATTTTTGACGGGTAGATACAAAAAACAGCAAAGAAAGCATAAATTTGTTTTTATGGACAAGTCATGCGTTATATGTAAGTGAAGTGTGTTGTTACAAAGCCCTTTTCGTGCCGTAATATAATAACTTTCAAGTATTGCATACAATGGGCCTCCAAGTAAAACTCGAAGTTGTAATATTGGAACAGTGTGCTGTGAAAGTTCTCTCGCCGTGCAAAAACGTGTTGCTGTCACAGGCCGAAAAGACAAACCGGTTTGTGCTAAGCAGTCACTAAGCTAGACAATTACAGACTAACTTCGTAACATAATGCTTGGTAAACTTGTATTAAACTGAAGTATAGATATTTTAGCTCGCTGGTAGCTCTAATGTAAAACATCGAATTTCAGAGCAAACACAGATTGCACTGCAATGTTTGGTTTCTTTCTCATGTGCGTATTGACAGCAAACAAAAGGCTTTGTACGATCGTTGCATGACGCATTTCTTGACGATGATCAAAGGTTTAACGCTTGAATAGGTTATGCGAAATTACTGACTTTGAATTACATTGGCTCCGAAATTTTTTCCTGTGAAATCATCAAAAAACGAGATAAACATGCCTACTAACAATAGTAGAAAGGGTCACGACAAGATCAGCCCTTGGGCTTTACCCCGTAAAATCTAGTATGGGAGCATTTTATGATGCCCCATGAAAGAACAGGCAGCAATGTGCACTGAGTCACTGGCGCAAATGAACTAAACTGTGCAATTGGGCGTTGAATGTTTTAAAACCCGGTAATTTTGGATTAGAGAAACGGCTTCCTATTCTAAATACAGCAGAAAGCAACAATCTTATAGTAAAGAGTTGTTAGTTTGTGCAGTGAATAAGAAGGCAAGCACCCATATGATCAGTATAAATAATTTCGACGATTTGAAAACCTTCACCATAACTTCCGTTAAGGGGAGAAAAGTTGTTTTAAAGCCTATATTTGGTAAGCACGTGATATGATCAATTAAGAATTTTTAGAAGAAATTGACTTCAACGACCCAGACTTCGCATAAAATAATGCTTCAAATATACACCACAAACTTAACAGGCAAATATGCTTCAAGAAGCCGAGACATACTTTGTTGCGACAACATGATTTGTAGTAACCCAATAAAATACTGGCGTAACCGACTAACTGAAAAACCGCATTTCGGGGTTTATGTAAAACCTCAAATGTTTCCTTTACAGCCATTCTTTCAAGTGTCCATTAAACATTCACTTCAACAGTTTTAGTGATAACAAAAGAAGTTCATCAGTAGGAGTTACGACACAAATTGCAAAGACGCGACCGCCATTACAGTAACACCGCTTAGAAACCAGACGTAAACAGCAGCAACTGTGTACCCATCTCTCGATTTACGCACCTCAATTCATGCGTGACGATGATTTACTGCAACAATCATCAATTGTGACGATACTCATACTCAGAGCTTTAACAACTTTTATTATTATACAGAGATTGAAATATACTAGTGGTGGTTACAATCACACTCTACAACATTAAAATCATCTTCAAACCGTGTTATTTCAGAAGGAAGTCCAGTATTGGGCAAAAGTAAAAAACGCTTACTTGTTCCTACAAAGATCAAGGTACCATTTGTGTCATAAAATTGTGATTACACAAAAAATCAAGGAGCGTTTCTTTTATAAGAAGATATTTATACTACTGTGGTTGGTCTGATTCTGAAAGAAAGAAGTTTGTCAAGCCAGGAAGGAAGCTATTTACAAAAAGTCGTCTGCGACTAATGAAGACCGCAAGTACATTGCTGGAAACTTAGGATACAGAATGTAGATGTTATACAATTATCTGTAAAGGCGACAATAAAATAAATTAGATCGCAGTAAGCAAAAATTTATCTTATTAGTGGCAGTATAGTATCTATCTTATGTTTGGACGGCCATAGTTTATAAATAGAAACCACGTATCTTTGAGTTAATAGTAGGCTATATGACTAGGCCAGTATAGTGGCATTACCTCATTCGTGGAAATTACAATATTTTACCAACAACGACGGAAGGCAATTGGTATTTTATAGCTACGTCAAAGGGCTATTGTTATATATGCTGGTCATGAAGATTGTGTGAACAGTTATGGTAAATGTTGACTTACATGCTCAAAATTGCCTTTAATGGAAGTATTTCTGAACGGAAGACATCCAAAGGGAGTGATATTTATGTTATCTTTTTGAGTGTTATTTTTCGTGACAGCTAGCAAATATTTATCTGCCATGTAACTACATAGCCTATTTCTTTATAATACGCTTATATTTAAAGTATGCGTATGTAGACTTTTAACGAATTATTATCCTTATTAGTTGCGTACAACTCTTTCCTTTGTGAATATATGGTCTAGTCTCTTTCCTAGAGGAAATCGAAATGATGCTTTTGAAATTTTCCTGCATTCTCATACTCATAGCTATTTGCTCAGGTGATATTATCTGCTTCTGCAGCCGTGATAACCTTTTTCTTGGGGCAAAAAAATAGCGCCTTTATCCCCTAAACGTGGCCGGTATATATAGAACTGCACGACCTGTCTTCTTCAGTAGGAAAAGGTTATCGTGCAGAAATGATATCGCAGAGTAACCGAACACAGATATGTCGACAGAGTACGCGGTCACGAATTATAAACTTACTTTATTGAAATGCAGATTTTGTAACAAAATACGACAGGGCATACGGTTTGGAAGCCGTTTGAATATCTGATAACTTACGATAAAAAAACTTCGAAAAAAGAATCAACAAACATGAACCGGTAAGTAAATAATATTTTTATCAAAATAATTAAATATGCATATTATGGGCTACAAAAGCAGTAAATTACACTAACCGACTACCTTCGCGTTATTTTAAAGATTAAACAGTTTGCTTCTATCTCCAGGCTCCGTTAAGGCTTAACGCAATTAGTTAAAATATTTAAAAAAAGATATCAGTTACCGAACTTATTCTTTAAAACGCTCGAAATAAGCCAATTGCGCCAACCATAAAGCGTGTAACATGTCATGTAATGAACGCTCTTGTTGTTTTGTCTTTGCAGTCAAGGGTGATTTGTTACCAAGATAAGAAAGACTTCGTTTATAGGTCAATTTCGCTATTATGAATATTTTGTTAGGAAACTTTGTTTTTTGTGTCTTAGAAAACGCAAGTTTTGCTTGAAATCAATCGCGCACTGATATGAGCTGTATTTTAATACTCTCAAGATTTATCAATAACCCGGTTTAGTCCTCTTATAATCTATTTATGATCAAGATTTGCTATAAAGACATACTATTATAGAAATACGGGTATTTTGTATAAGTGTTGAACACAGGTTAACATGTCAGCTTCTCAGCAATATTATCTTCTCCAATTTCAGTCACATACCCTCAATATTATTTGCCTAACGATCTCTGTTCTTGTTCGCGACGGCGCTGACAAACGAGTGCTTTCCCTGCTTTAACTATAAACCTATTCATGTTTTGCTACAGATATGATATGTTGTTGGCGGCTGGTGTTTTGATTGTCACAGTGATATCGTCACCCACAGCAGGTATGTTAATGCATAGGTTATTTCTGTTTTATCTTTCAGTTTGTTTTCAAGCGATATCAGAGATAGGACGTTATTAATAATGCAATTATATCGGTTTTACAACGTGCGTTTTGCTATTTTACTGCATTGCAATTTTTACCAAAATAGTTAAGAAATGTCACCTATAATAGAAACTTCCTATTAAGCACATGGTATCAAAATTCTTAATTGAGATTACGTGGAGAACTTTCGTAAGAGGCCGTTTAAAATCGCTGTCATCATCATTGCAATGAAAACCAAATGTCATACAAAAGTATTGTAACAAAAAATGCCAAAGTATGGTGTAGGTTGCGTAATGCATGTGTTACAGTTACACGAAAGAGGATTTTTAAGTCAGGAACTATAGCTTCACCAACGGTAAAACGTGATACCAAAGTCACCCTTAAGCGTTGGTATGGTTATATTTAAAAACTGTTAAAAACTATATTTAAAAACAAAAAAGGCGTTAACTTACAATGAAAACTGACATAAAACAGGATCATACTAATAGTTACAACACCAACACACGACCCAACGCTCAAAGCCGAACTGCCTGATTTTTTCCAAAACACTCCAGAAGGGAATTCGATACGATTAGCGAGGGCGGCCGGCGACGTTATAAGTCCATGCAACAAATGCGACGAAACTAATCACAATAATACAAAGATGCAAGACACAAAACTTTGGAATGATAATTAAGTGAAATAAACCATTTGAGTACACAAGAAAAAACAAACTGAACAGATCAATTAACAAACAACACAAAACAAGTGCGCGTAAACACCAAAACAAAAAGTGCCGAATTCCAACAAGTGAACGCACACTAATTAAATAAAGTCTAAGAATAAATAAAGTGTAGTCACTTTGCTACACATGTATAACATTTGCTATCTTACCTTAAAAGGTTGCTGCTTTTTTGTACTCGAAATGCCAAGTTAATGTTTTTGATTAGATGCGTGTGGAGATTTGCTGGCGGCCTGTCCAAGGTATGCCGGTTTTTGCAAGACATCCACTGTGGAATCTTATTGCATGAAAACATGCGGCCTTTGTTCAGTTGGTAAGTAAAACTATACAGCCTGAAAAGGTCAAAGTGTGTGTACGCGAGTGATATTGCACTTATTACCGGCGGAAAACCTTTGCACAACACGAAAGACCACCCACCAGTATATACTGTACATAGTTTAAAATACACTACTTGTAGTTAGTTTAGCTGTTCATTCATACAAAACACAGAACTAATTAAGTATGTTTACGAAATTCAGTACTTAAGTGTAGTCATAAAAAATAACACAAATGATAACTTTGGGTTATCTCGTCAATCATAACTAGAGACAAAAAGAAAATCGTATGAAAATCGTAACCTTTGCAACTATAGACACAACTTTTCGCAACATCGCAAACCAGTGCCTCATCAACAACGGTGGTTGCAATCATTTGTGCACGTGGACCGGACAAGAAGCAGTTTGTTCCTGTCTGCCCGGCTTTAGGCTGGAGATAAATGGCAAGACATGCCTAGGTTCGTTTAAAGACAGTTTGTTGTTTTACATTTTATGAACAAACTGGTATGACGATTTGACATCAAAGTTCATATGCAGATATCGATGAATGCCAAGAAGCGCCTAACCCGTGCTCAGCTGAACTGCCCGCCTACTGCGTTAACACCATCGGCTCTTATTCCTGCGAAGCTTATAAATGCAGCGAACCAGGAACCATGAACTATTACAGAAGTGGAGAGTGTTGTCAAGTTAAAAACAGTAAGATTGCTGTTACAAGTTTGCAAATAATAGCTCATAAGTCGTGTTTACTAACATTATACATGCGCATATAGGTACTTGTGGGATAACAGCGACTATAAGAAAACAACTGGAAAGCATGAGCGCTTTGCCAGCGCATGGTGTAGCCCAAAGAATATTTGGAGGAAGTTTTTCATCGTTATCATCATGGCCATGGATGGTAAGTCAAAACTGAGTTGTTATTGATTTGCTGGAAACCAAAAACGAAAGAATTCCGCGTCCTTAGCTCTAACTTACATACAACAACACTCCAGATGGAAACACCAGGAAACCGTCGAAAAATGTGATCCGTTCTGATATAAACATCTTATTTTTCAGGCACAGATCCTCTTGCGTGGAAATTCCCACTGCGGAGCGACACTTATCGCAAATAGATGGTTGATTTCAGCTGCCCATTGCTTTAGGTAAAGAGTACATAACTTTGTGTAACCCTGAAACTTGATAGATGATAAATAATATTAAAGACTCTGTAAAAGTAATCTCAACTGACCTTCCCTCGACATTTACATTCCGTGAAGTTGATGTAATGGTTGAAAGCCGAGAAACAATGGTCGTGGTTGTGTTACAACAATTTACAACTAAGCGGGGAAAACCTTCAATTGCAATTTTCAAGCTAAAACTATATTTTTGTTTAATCTTCAGCGACCCTTTTTACGACACAACAATGATGACGGTATACCTTGGGCATGTACGAAGTGCTCATCTGAACGAGGTGGACACATCCGTGCGTGTACAAAGAAGAATAGCCAGAGTAAGTCGCTTTAAAACTGTAGGTCTTGATTTGAAGAACGTATACCTTATATAAGTGAATAAATAGTTCTAAATTTGCTTTAAATTTTACTCTGAGTCCTTTGAAAAACCATTTATCCTCTAATTTGAAACATTTTGTGAATTATAGTATCCTCCCAATACTTTTAGTTTAACGCTACGTTTAAGTTAAAAGCTTAAAATTTTTTTACTTTAGGTATTCGTGCACCATGAATATGACGTACATCAGAACGATATTGCACTCATTGAACTCAATCAGACCGTTGAGTTTAACGATGCCATCAGCCCCATCTGCCTTCCGTGTGGAGAGGTACCGCAAGAGGGTGACAAATGTTGGGCTACGGGTTTCGGTCGAACAGGTGAGATAAGAAACACATTCAACTAAAAATACAATTGTACCATAAAAACGATTTTGAAAATGACCGATTGTTTAGAACGAAGCGGCAGAAATGCAGCACCAGCTTTAAAAGAAGTAGATGTACCAATCGCTCCGTTTGATGAATGTCGTGAGAATTACAAGACGATTGAAGATCTTCACCCAAATCGCATGCTGTGCGCTGGATACAAAGCGGGTGGCAAAGACGCTTGTGTTGGTAAGATTAACATACTATAAGACAGTTCAAAAAAGTTTAAAAGTTAAAGAGTTTAGTTTAAGTTTAACAGTTCAAAAACATGTTACTACAATAATCCAATAAGAAAATACTATATGGGTATACGCAGTTAGCGAACACTGTTAACTAAAATCATCATACGTTTTGACAGGAGATTCCGGTGGACCATTAGCGTGCCAGAGGAAAGATTCGTGTGAGTGGTATTTGAGTGGTGTTACATCTTTCGGAAGAAATTGTGGAGAGGCAAAATTTTACGGAGTTTATACGAACGTTGTTAATTACGAAGCATGGATTAGACAAACTATGGGAGAAGACTCCGAAAATTTATGTAAGAAGTATTTCCGTTTTGTTATGTATAGGCTATATCTCATATTTTTAATGATTGTGAACGTTAAGATTTTGAAGAACACACATTTATGTCAAGATTTGAAGAAAATTTTAATACATTTAACAGGTCAAAAAATATACAATCCATGCAGTGCTTACACAAATAACGACGGAGATTGTTACTCTAAACTGGATCGCTGTAGCAAATACCCAGTTTATATGAAACAAAATTGCAAACTAGCATGTTGCCAGCTAGAAAATCATGGTGAGCCATTGCACTTATGACTTATATTGTGTAAGATACAATAAGTCTTTTAAAGCAAATTATCTAGGGTGATAATAATCCACCGGATATAAGAAAGATAATAATAAAGATAAGTTTGTAGATTATCGTGCTGTCTCCGTTTGTGAATAATGAACAATCACTTGTAATAATATTTAAAAGAAATAATATTCTATCCGTAGTTTTTGGCTATCGCACCGCTTTCCCAAGATTGTTCCAACAAATTGATAAACATTTTGCAGCATTTCTCAAACATAAATCCCAACCTGTAGTAATGCATATATATAGGCTATGAGCCTATGAGTATCGCTTTTCTTGTAATGACTAATGACTCAACATTCTTCTTTTTTTAGAAATTTCAGATTGTGTGGACAACCCAGATACAGTTGGCGTCTGTGATCTGAATAAAAGAGAATGCAATAACCCAGTTGTTAAGTCGTTTATGACCACAAACTGCAAGAAAACATGTGGTTTTTGCTAGCAACAGTTTAATAATGGGTGTTTGTATTTATTTTTATTACTGCAGATAGTTTGTGCTATTTCATATTTTTTATAACTTGTAGTATTTCTTGAATTCCGTTTTGTCATTACCATTACCAGGAATTTGTTCCTACGCCTTCTGTTAAATTGTTGTATATGATTGACCGCTTTATGCTTTTTATAATGTTCATTCTAATTGATAGAGGCTGGTTCTTTATCGTTTTTTAATCATCGCATATAAAGGCTGTATACGCCTACGTCATGAACTTTTTATTTCTTGTTAGTTTGCGCATATCTATAGACACGTTTTATAAGTATTATGGTTTGTATATATGTGTGGCTTTGCACCAATTTAATTTAATTTAATTTCATTAAAGAACTTTTGCAAGTGGGATAATGACGAAATGCTTTTAAAAGTCTAGCCTGGCAGTTATTTAGAAAACTTAACAAAATCCATGAATACCACAAACGCTTATATCTCCAAGTTTTTGCACGTTTACCTATATTATAGGTCCTATAGTATACACAAGAGACTATACATTGTTTGCAATCATCTACGTTTCGCCGCATACAAAGAATTATCAAAATATACAGTTTCCGCAGCAAAGTTGGTCTACATTGGCACGGGACAGTGTACATCAAAAACCTGTTTCCTAACTCCTATAGCTATTATGTTTTCAAAGCACCACGTTAACAAAACACCCTGGCCTATCCCCATACCAAGTGAGAAAAACTTCAGTAAAATGTCCAAATTCATGATGTATGTAATGCCTAATTATTTTCGTTTACAAGTTATTGGCAAAAGTATTTTTATAAAGTTGGTCAGGGAACGAACATGACGTCAACATGGTTTGGTGTTCAAGCGCATATCATGGCAGTGCAAAGTAGTTGTTGCTATTGGAAAACTTGTACCAGCAAACTTAGTAAGCGTGTTGGACGATTGCGGATGCAATTGGGTTTACAAATGCGTTTTGCACTGTATGAAAGCGAATGCCCAAATCAAACATTGACGAGTAAGATTTGTGCAGTGAAAAGGTACCTAGAAATTCAGATGTAAACCCACAACTTTAGATCTCGTGACCGTTTTATAGCACATGCGAGCTGCTGGTGAAAAGTGTTCATGTAATTAATCATTAATCTGCAATGGACCAGTTCATTCTTCTTAAATAAATATGCCTTACTAAAGCCTGATGGCAGAAACTATTGTACCCGTATACAAAACGTTGCTTTCAGATTTCAAGGATTACAAACCAGGTGTCCAATACCAGGTATGAGGAGTTTATACTTATAATGTTTTGTAATGGTAGACCGTTAAACCTAGTCAATTGCAGAATTATTGTAAGTAAGTCAGATATTGTATAAGCCAATTATTGCAGGCCCAAATTGTAAAGGCTATAGCCGCTAAAAAAGAGTTTTAGTTAAGTCTATTCGATAGCAATCAGAGTGGATCCAAAATTGACTAATTGAACCTCGCCGTTCTGAATCTAACTGTGGGTTGTGGAGTTAATGCAAATACAGAAACTTGCTAATTGGAAATTACCTTCATCTGTCAGTGTAACAAAGGCAGTACTGCTTAAATGAGGCTGTTTTCTGCTTATAAGAGAACTTAATGTGTGCAAATAATTACCATTTGAACAAACACATAACTTGTTGAATTTCGCGATTGCTTCTGCAGCTTAATTGCCTGTCGTGATATATTTGATGTAGGCCTAATACTCTTTCACTAATTGATTTAAATTCTATGATCAAAAGCCATATTTAAAACAATATCTATATTTTGTACTGCATCACATTTCATAAAACCGCCATCCATATAAACGTATATAATTCCTCATTTTCCGCAATGTTAACGGTTGTTGATTTTCTTATACTTATAGCTTAATCAAAGTCATCTCAATCGAGTAATCAGTTAAAATCTCACTAATATGGTTTTTTTATTGCGATGGTATGCAAAAATTGTTGAAATAATGTACTTTCCACGGGAAATATCATAACGCTGCTAATGCTGTAAATTGTTTGATTTATTAGTTGACCACGGACTACCACAGACCAACAGCCATTTTCCCCAAATAAAACTTTTCCCAATGACAAAGTTGCGATTGACAATATTTTGATTACATTAGCGGCATACTTCCAATCACCAGTAACGCGGTTCTTCCAACTTGGCTATATCTAGGGTTGTAGGCCGACAAAGCGATCGAAGTGGTCCA
This sequence comes from Clavelina lepadiformis, assembly GCF_947623445.1. Classification (NCBI taxonomy): domain Eukaryota; kingdom Metazoa; phylum Chordata; class Ascidiacea; order Aplousobranchia; family Clavelinidae; genus Clavelina; species Clavelina lepadiformis. Next base: position 5,078,044 of record NC_135241.1, on the reverse strand, counting down.
ACCGGTCCATAAATTTGTCAACGATAACGCTCTGTTTTTTGTCTGAAGACAAAGAGTTAGAAGTGTATGTAAGTTAGTTGGTCGCATTTTCTAACATTGCACGTTAGCGTGCTGCAGTCACTAAGTCTAACTGGGAGTTTGCCATTGACGAATAACAAATAGCTTGCCAGAATTAGCTAGAAACATGACATTTTTATCTTAGTTTGCAACTATGTCTGATAAATAGGGCGATTATTTTTTGACTTGTCAAAAAAAGTCAAAAATTGGTCAAATTTATAGCGTTAGGTCAAAAATTGTCAAAATTGTTTGCAAAGTCAAAATTTTTCACAAACTGCATTGTCGTGGTGTCGTAGAGGTTGCACTGTCAGTGAACTTTTCATTTTACACATTGTAGCCTACGTTATACTGTTGTAAATGGCCCATTGTCTACTTGTCGTGAATCATAAACCATTAAGTGAAATAATTAGGTTGATATGGTGTGATGCTCAACACACCTCAAAATGTGTAAAATTTTTGGTAGGTCCTAAGTCATTTTGCGGCAGCTGTAGGTTAGGTGCAGCTCTTGCTTCGGTTTTGCTTTAGGTACTTCATGTATCTTTAGTTTATTAGACAAACGTATTGCGTAATTTAACTACTTGAGTTCTAAATACGTCAAAATTTTTCAAAAAACAGTGTTTCAAAGTCAAAAGCTGTCAAAAGTTTTAATTTTTAGGTCAAAAATTTTCGTTTTTTAGGTCAAAAAACAATCGCCCTACTGATAAAGTCTTTCTATGTCAATGAACATTATTTCCTAGTACTTTCCGCATCTTACGTAACAAGATTTTACGTCATGAAAGAGATGCTTTGTCGTTTCTTTTTTATCTTTTTTGAATTCACTCAAACGGAACATCGCGTAAGGACTACCGTTGTGGCACCGTTTGAGCCATTTCTGTTGTTGTTATTGTTGTTAGTTGCGGGTAATGTGTCTGTGCTTAGTGTTGATGTGAATTTGGCTTTTAACAGACTTTCTTAGTATTGACTTAATAATATATTTTTACGCTGTAAGGTTAGCGAAATTTAGAAAACAAAGCAGACAATATGAAAATCTGCATAACGATTGTGGTGGCATTAACCGTAGCTTCAACTTTCTGCAATGCCGCTGCTAGCGGCCCTGTAGTGGTGATGTCAAAGAATGTGCTTATGGAAGGTAAGTTTTGTGGTACTTACTACTTCAATATATGTACTTATTGTCAAACTAATGCATTATAGACCTCTGAATAAAAACATTGTGCGATTAGCAATTGGTTCAAAATGAAAAACAGCAGAATTATAGATGGTTATCTCTGCGTTCTGTATCAAGCAAAGTTGTTGTTCCCATCATACGCCGCAGGGCCAAACTGTGCCAAGTATACGCCTGGTGCTAATTTAACAGCTGCAATAGATATATTACGGATATTATCTTTACTTTAAACAATTGAAACAAAATCCTGAATCATAGCCGCTTGAACCGTTTAGGAAGGAACTGCTTTATAAAACAGTTGAAAGTCGAACAATAAATAGCTCATCTGAGATCGCTATTAATGAGTAACGACAGATGCTACAGTACTGTATCGTATTATCCACATGGTTATCTGAACAGTAACATGCCATTAGCAATACCTTTGATATGAAAAACAGCAACGTTAGGGGGTTTGCAAATCGAGTGGTCTTACCATACAAACTTACTCCGCAGAACCAAACTATGCTAAATACTGACATGACGTTACAGCAGGGATAGATTTACTGGTAAGGTATTGTTTTTACATGTACTGTTCACTGTTGACATGAAATCGTATATCAAAATCATGATAGCTGCTTACAATGTAGCCGAGAAATTGCTTAATAAAAGCGTTTAAACCGTTATAAAACAATCGGGTAAAAAATCATTTGAGATCGTTATCTAACTAATAACATGTCATATCTAAATCTTGCTCCTGTGCTGTTGCAGTTATCAGGAAGGATTAGGCAGCCATTGGAAGCAAAACTCATTAACAAATAATAACTGATTATTTCCGCCCGGGTATGCGGCGTGTTTGCATATTGCGTTTTCAAAACTGTCACTCAGATCATACCGCAATGCATTTTCCTACAGCCTGGATCTATAAAAATTTGTCTGATCACGTCGACGGAAAAGTATTAAAATTTCACGAATCTTTAGTCTCGCGTTTGTTTAGGCTGATAAGTTATTTGACAGCATGAATGAAACAATTGATGTGGTCATGTGTTTTGTCAGAGGTTACCGCTTTCAAGTCATGGATGGTGCAACACAAGAAATCTTATGCGAACATCGAGGAAGAAGAGCAAAGATTAATGAATTTTGTGCAGAATTACCAAGCCGCAAAAGAGCACAACGGTCAATCTCATTCGTGGAAAAGTATGTCGAGCAATAGAATTCTTATTATAGAAAGCCTATACTCCTACCTACTGCTAGCAATCAACAAAACGAGCAATATTTGTTGTGGTTTCCAGAGGAACTGAATGCTTTTTCGGACATGAGTTTCAAAGAATTTTCGAGGCTTTATCTGATGCAATCACAAAACTGCAGCGCAACGGACCGAAACGGGCATCAGCTCTCCGGGGAAGCACCTCCAGAGCACAAGGACTGGAGAGAGGAGGGTAAATTTGTAACTCCGGTTAAAAATCAGGTAAAGGTTTAGTTTTCCATGGAGGAACTTTTACAAAGGCACACTTGTTTTGGCTTAGGCTAATAACTTACTTCATTGTGAAGGGGGAATGCGGAAGCTGTTGGACTTTTTCAACAACCGGTTGCATGGAATCAGCCACAGCTATTCATAGCTCGGATCACAAACTTTATACTTTTTCGGAGCAGCAATTGATTGACTGCGCCCAAGCTTTTGACGATCATGGATGCAACGGGTATGTACACAGTTACTTCCTCTTTGAATATTATCAAGTAGATCAATGCATATTTAAAAATAGATATAGAATATATATATATATAGAAGTATAGATTCATGGAGTTCATTTGAATGCAATATTTTAACAATGAACGAAAGAAACTTCCAAAGATAGAAACTGTATTTAACATAATACCGTGGCTTTCCGATAAATAGAATTGGGTCTTATTTTTTAGATCTTAAAGTTTATTGCCATATTAATACGAAAATCCAAAAAGAGTATACTGCATTCATAAAATAATATTTTTCTCTGACGAACATTCACTTTCAATTTGCTCGTATTAACGTCGCACAGGCAAATAATTGGGTTGTTTTTGACCTTTGACCTTTGACGATGTTTTATTTTCGTCCCCTGAGGTTAGGCGTATGTATAACATGACGTTAATCACAAAAGGCTGCGGTACTAAGTAATCGCGCACCTATGTCGCACCCCAATTATTCAATCCTCATAGTAACGCAGAGCAATAAGCTATATAGTTAGTTTTATTCAATTTCATATTGGTATTATATTTATATACGACGCAAACGGTCGATTCAACCCAGCAAGGTTAAATCCAGGATGACCCAACTAACATCTGTGAGTCAAATAGTATTTTGGTGGAATTGTTCTGGGTTTAAAATCGTACGTTGGTTGAGTTGTTCTGAGTTTACTCGTCCATGGATAGACCGACCACCGAGGCAAACTGGTCGTCAAATGGTGGCTTTTTATTGCAATGTGAAAATAGCCAACCCATATATCACGGATTGCACTATGAAAATATTAACATTGCTTGCAGTATAAGCTTCATTTAAATCTGTTTTGCTGACATCCTGTAAGTTCACAATTAATAGTCTCGTGACTCTTTTACAGGCATGCTGGTATGTGTTAGTGGTGAATGATACGAAAACAAACTCGCTATATATTTGTCGAATAAAGACTTGGTTATAATTTGTGAACACAAATATATACAAGACGAACCCGAATAGAACATTACATATAGATTATTAATTTTGACTGGAAAGTATTGTATTGTCAAAAGCATTAGTATATAATAGATGAATATATCTTTATATTCTGAACGTTTTTTACAGAACATATTAACCACGTTTTAAGAGCTGATGAACTTTACACTTTTGTTAACACAACTTGTTATGAAATGCTTAAGGTTTTTGCAACATATTAAAAATATATTTTCTCTTTCCATACAAGCAATTATAGGGTCGAGATTCATTCATTCCGTCAATCAGATGCTTAGTATTGGTCTTTGTATGAAAACGATCGATTTGCGACGTTACGCCATCCCTATACTATGCATGGCGTGTTCATAAATCTGTTACTGTAATTCTTTTGCAGTGGATTGCCTAGTCACGCTTTTGAGTATATTCACTACAACAAAGGTCTGATGACAGAAAAAGACTACCCATACAAAGCCGTGGTAAGGTTTGCTGACGATCAACTGCAAGCGCGTTGGACTAAAACTATCTTGTTACTCTTTGCATCAATTAAGGCTTACAGTATCAATACGATTTGTTTATTGCACTTCGATTAAGCTTACGATTGTATTTACAGGGTGGAGACTGTAAATTCAAGCCAGCTGACGCCACTGGTTTTGTTAAGTCGGTTGTGAATATCACAATGGTAATACTTCACTATTTTCTAGAGAAATTGTGGGTTGTACTTTTTTATTGCTGTATTGCTGGCGAAATATGCTGAAACCATTGCTATGCTTAAATGTCTTTTAAGGGTTCAGAGACAGAGATAAAGGATGCAGTTGCGTTTCAAAATCCGGTAAGCGTTGCTTTCGAAGTAATTGCCGGTTTCAAGGATTACAAAACCGGCGTCTATTCTAGGTAAAGTACTTCTAAGATATATTCAGAAGAGACCGTAAAAATAGTGAATTCATTACAGAACAAACCTACATGGTTCATGACGATATACATACTTTTTTGCAGTAAACTATGCGGAACTAGCCCCGACCAAGTTAACCACGCCGTACTGGCAGTGGGTTATGGCGTAGATGCAAATACAGGTATGAAATACTGGATCATCAAAAATTCGTGGGGCCCAGACTGGGGAATGAATGGGTAAGCACTTATAGCTATGAGTTAGATATGCGAAGCTGCATATTGCTCGGTAATTGCAGTGGTAGCTGAAGCTTTACGTTTATCATGCCACCATTAATCCGATTTGCGTTAAAATGTGATCTTGTCTCAGGTACTTTTTGATGGAACGAGACGTTAACATGTGTGGAGTTTCAACGTGCGCATCGTACCCTGTGGTGTGAAAATGACCGAACAATGTGCATTTGTGAGAAAAATCATTTACAACAGTGTACACTAATGATAAATTCTATATTCTCACTTATTGATCATCCATTAATGTATTCCCAGAAAGGTTGATTTGTTTGTAACTCCTACAAACACGCACCCGTTGTTGCATGAAATAGCGTAAAATGTTTTAGTAATTCTTGGTTAGAAGTCACAATAAACATTCCAAGTTATAAATTAAAACAATATCGATTTTAGATAACTTATAATATTTTACATCCACATTGTATGGCCTACACATCACAAGCGTTTCGTCTTATTGTTGTCCTATTGGTTTCGAAGGCATGTTATGTTATTTCAATCGTGTTGTCATCGCATTCTTATTTTTTATCAATTTTAAACCTATGTCATGCAAAGGTTAATAAAGTTATTCATGTTGTAGCTGTGCTTTGAGCATTGATAAACATGTAGGTACTCTTTGTACATTTAGGTACTTATTTATTCCAAGGGGGCTACATAGCTTGAGGTAGTCTACAAGTACATAGTCCTAGTCGGATTGCATTCCAGAAAATGCATGTAAAAGTAAACACTTCACTTTACATAGCAGAAGCACGTAAACATGCTGCAGTAGAGAACCGTAATAGTTTAGCTGTAAAATTGTGATGATGTTGACAGAATCGGCCCAGAATCCTATTATGCATCATAACAAGTACCAGGGTGTCGAAATGGAACTGAACCTTTAAACCGGTGTCGTGCCAAATTAGCCTAGTAAGCTTATTATACCTACTTTCAAATGCAAAACGTTCTTAACTAACAACTTCCAACATTTAATGAAATTCTTTGATATATCGAAATGTTACTTGGGCAGTTAGTTATAGTATAGAAGAAATTAAAACAGCAATTAGCTGGTTAATGTCATTTGATCCCGTAACGAACCGCATATTACCAGATTTGCTGAAGCTTAACCCGGAACAAAAAAAATTTAAATCAAATGCAAACCCGAATCGGAGTAGAACCGGTAAAATATACATAAGGCCCTGCTACATTGTAGCCTACCTTTATCTTCATTGAATTTATGCTGTAAGCTCAAAGCCATGTGATGTAAACTTGTGCAAGTGTGGATACCGGTATCCCACGTGTAATTTCATTCCATTATACTGTGGCCGTTCCTACCTGTGAGTAATGAGGCTCCTAGGACGGTATTTCGACGAACAGCCTACTATCACGGAAGCCGGCTTGGACGACGGATGACAGAGCTTTCGTTTACTGTCGTCAGAATATACAGCGAGAGCGAAATTCATCTTTTTTCGTATGAGGTTGCGTTTCTTTCACGGCAGCACGTTCGCAAGGATCGATCGGCCATCACAAATTAGAAAATAAAACTGTATTGAATTCGTGAATTAAGAAACAAATGAACAACTGAGAGACTTGATAAGCGGTGAACGGAACATAAAGCAAAGCAATCAACGCGAAATTAACTAAGGAATGTAAAAGATTCAGTAAAACAAAGAAATTAAGGGCAGTGTCCAATGTCGTGGTGTTGACCTGGCGCCAACCGCCACGATACCATTGATCTACTTGATACGTGTCAAACTCCCAGCCCGCGGGCCACATCCGGCCCGCTTTACAATAAAACTTGGCCCGGGTAGTTATTTCATACATTGAACTATTTCCGGCCCACGAGATCATTGTACAGTATAACTTACTTTTTTCAAGCAAGAAACAAGATTATAACAAATCGCACAATACAGTAGCAAAGCAGTTGCCCCACCATACGATAGAATAAATAGATTTATTCTATCGCTTGTAACCTGGGCTGCAACAGAAGAATAATTAAAAATAGCCCAGTCAAAACTGCTCTTATTCAGCAGCCTCAGTTTAATTTTGGCAAGTTTAATAGTACGGCACCTTTCAATATGGCCAAACTTTCTAATGCATTTTCTAATTTTTACTTTCAAATGCATGGTTTCATTTACGTTTTTTGATGCAGGCTACCTATAGTACAATCGTGTTTCACAGAATCTTATTACTGCATTTCTGCGTATGAGCTTATGGTTATATAGCATACCGTAAGCCGCGTACATTCATTTTTTACATACGGTATTCATTTTATCGGTCTACTTTGTGCTCATATTTGAGAGCGGCTTCTTTAAACACCGAACAATGCAGCACAGATTTAATAAAATATTTTTCAATTCATGTTGTTCCAACTGATTGCGCGGCCCAATTTCCGTGAAATACACTGGTTTTCCCAAAGCCTTCTTTTCAATAATGAGCCTACTTCGTGGTAGGTAAGCTTTTATTCTATTTCATGGGTATATTATCGAGTGCGACGTGTTTGGCGTGTATTCGACCAAGAACAATAAACCAAGCTTTAAACATCAAAAACTTAATGTTGTTTCGCTGCCTGCTGCAATTCATGTAACCGTGTTGCGAAACGTTCAATCGAGTCACGTCAAGTTACGAAACGTTCAATCAGTTATCATCCTTACGGCCGCGGGGTTAAATAAGTTATGAGATTTGGCCCCTGGTGCGATTGAGTTTGATACGCCTGATCTACTTGATCTGTCTACTTGGCTCCAACCAGACTCACTTGCAAATGCAGTGGTAGTATCATCATCTTTATCCCCGGACTGAGGAAAGTCTTTGCACGACTTAAATCCGGCGATGATTCCTCATTTCTCGAGATGGGGAGTCGACAGCGTCGGCACTACAAGCTGCGGGACTTAATGTCGTAACTTTTGCCTTATATGGCTATGTCGTATACTGTAGGAATATATTTTATACCTTGTTACTATGCCACGTTAGAATATACAAAGTTTGGCGTTCTATTTTATTTTTACTGTACAGTAGTGTAATACGCTAAACTTTAATTAGGATTACGTTGAGGAGAGTCCAAAGATTTTGTGACTTTGGGCCCCAAAAATTTATATAAACGTTTCGAAATGAATTTTCATGTTTAAACATACAGTAAATTACATGGCGCTACTTTTCCGTGCCAGGTAGCAATTTACGCAATGGATTACAGTACAGTGTGTTTTTGTGTTAGCACTTGGTATGTTAATTTTCCAAAGTATTTATTTTTTATGCCATTAAATAACCAAAACACGAGGAATAACATCTCTCTGTCAAGTGACGATCATGACTTCCTGACCTGTCTGTGATAAAAGATGATTTAATCAAATGTTCCTTAAAGTAACGTACTAAACTAAGTGACACGTCCTGATCCTACTTAACCAAGTTTCAAAAAATTGGATAAATGTATGGGAGAGCGTGGTTAGTTAAACCAGTGATGCTGTTCCGATACTATAAAACGTGACCAAGCGTAGGTTTGTCAATCGTCAGCTTGTCTAACCTTCTTGCTACATGAAAAGAGCTGGATCCTTTACGTTTAAGAACGCGTTTGAGAGAGGATGCCAAATTTTGAGCTGTAGCCTATAGCCTAAGTAACTTTTGGCAGTTGTTATCATTCATAGTCATAGTTGTACATAGTCATTCAAGACAGCCATGTAATAGAACTATTTTTGTAGACAGAATGTTTCCGATAATAAAGATAATTCAACCAACTCCATGACATGATTCAACCAATCCCGCTCTTGACAGAAACAACAGTTTTTGCAAAAGATACCGTAATGTTTACGCTTAATGTAACATTGCAAAAAAGTTGCTTTCTGCGGTAACCTAAGAGGCTTGGTTATCGACCATTTGGCGTTCATTTGACAATTTTTTTGGAAATGGTCAACAGTTCAGGCCGCAACAAGAGAAATAGCATCAGGTGATTCAACCAACCCCACTCTCACCTAATCAAACTAAAACCTACTCGCTTTATTTTAACAAGCCAGGTGAGAAGAAAGTTCTCAGTTCATTGCATACAATTTTGAAATGCTGTATACAAAAACTTTGTAACCACATATAACTTCTTTATCTTGTAATTTGCAAGAAGCAGTCAAGTTTTCTGATAAAAAAAAATACAAGTTAGGATCGTTTCATTTTGAGTAACTGAGTGCGCAGGGCCTAATTTAAAAAAATTGGTGAAATCGATCATGGTTACGGAACTAAAATTTGTGCAAGTTCCAATAGCGACGCATTTTTTATTTGGTTTTTGATTTTTTTTTTATATTTTATTGGCAGAATTTAGAAATGTCCTCAGGTCCACTGAACAAGAGCAAGTGTCATTAATGCCTTACCCAGGGAGATTACAACCAGGGAGGCGAACCGCTGTGGAAAATGGTTTAACTCAGGTTCTGATTCTACAAAATTTTATTTCACAGGCTTCTACTCCGGTTTTGGTTTTCATCGGGTGCACACATTCATTCCGCTCCGGGGTTAGGTTCAGCAAGTTTGCTAATATACAGTTCGCTTCTGGTCCGAATGACGTTATCCAGCAAATCATTTTTTAATTTCCTCAATTACACTGCCCAAGTAGCAATTCGTTTGCTCAAGGAATTTCATCATAAGTGAGTATTTCTTAGTTTAGTTTTTCTACATTTTGAAATAAGCAATGGAAATACGTTTTGTACAACTCCTGGATGAAATTATTGTACTGAAAAAGAGGTTACAATTGAGAAAGGTTCGATTCTTGTTTGTTTTTTCTCCTTATTCTTAAATGATTCAGGTTCGGTTTGGGTTCAGACAAATTTAATATATTTTGTGCTAGTTCCGGTTCGGTTTATAAAGAAACATCCGTTCAAACTGGTTTATAGGTTCAGTTCCAGTTCGACACCCTGATTACAACGGTAGCGTCCTTGCTGGGTATGAAACAAAAAACTCATGCTGCATTATTGCGTCCAACGTTCGAACCATTCGGTTACGGAAATGACAAAAACTAAACACGACAATACTAGACAAGATCCGTAAATTGGAGGTAAAATTGTTTGTAACCTTATGTTTAGCGTCTTTATATGAAACATACTATACAACAAACAAGGCTATACTTTTTTATTTTTATTGATCACCACCTTCAATTTTACGCTTTGCGGAAATATAGCCGATTTGTTCAGCGCCACCGACATATCCGCCAAGATCCATGCCCGTGATACGCTTCTGAAAATTTGGACCGGTAACTACAAAGATAGGCCTAGTTGTGTGTGTTTGTATACTAGGTTATATATAGGTAAGTTGTAACTGTAAGTCTATAGGTGGAGTCCATAGCTGCAGGTTTCATACGCCGACCAGGGATAAAGGTTGAAAAATGGCAACGACAACGTTATCAGAGTGTAATCGACAACGCAGTTATAACTCCGTTATCTTTTCTTCTGTTTTTATCCTACATCCAAACGGCCGGTCTAGTGCAGAAGTTTAAAAGCACAGGATACCTTTGCAAACTAGACCCCAGCTACTCAAATTGTGACGTCAACTGGTTGTGCATTTCTGCACCAGACCCACCCAGACACCAGTGCAGTGTACACTTTTGGCAGTTGGTACTTTAAACTTTTAAATTATTTTTAAAACCTTAATCCTGGAAGTAAATTTACAAAATTAGGGTCTAGGCCTAGTGCACAAAAGTGTTACGTTATACACCATTCTATTGGGTGGCAAGATTTTTTCGATCGCCTATATTTAACAATGGAAATTGTCGACCCACTTGGATTCTTTTTTAAATTACAAACGTTCTGGGCATTGGATTGTACAAATTTCGCTCAGTTGAGTTTTCAGTTCATTTTTTTTCAGTGAAATAGTGGCAGCCTTTGCCAGGAACATCACAGTTATGAAAATTTCTCATGTAATGGGAATTGGGTTAAATTTCTAGTCAATATATAGACTACTTATAAAATTAGTATCAATGTCATTGCAAGCTAAAACTAAATCTGTTGATAAAATACTTTATCTTGTTTTGAATTAGGCTATGTTTTTACTAACTTATGCCTTACCAAATAACTAACTCATGAATGAATCTACTAACTGGTTCTTGTTTTGAATTGGAATATTAGACTTGTTCTAGGGATCAGAACGTAAGGCCAAATCTATCACTTAGTAGGTTGATGTGGTTTTGATTACACTTTCTGTTTGGAAATTTTCGGTTTGTTCAAAAGTATTGATTTTTTATAGCTGCAAATGCTGTAATGAGTTCTTTCACATCTTATGTGTCACAGGCTGAAGAAGAAAACAGGGTAAGGGAATGATTTGTCAATCGCACTTAAAATTTACAATTTTTTTGAGTAGGTACAGTATTTCTTAAATTACTTGATTGCTTATAACATTAATGATAGATTTTGGTTATTATATGTATAATTGTATATATATATATAGAATTTGTGTCTTATGAATTGTAATTAAACTAAGACCTTGTTTTTTAATTTTAAAATTGATAGCGAGAGAAAAAACTTTCATTGGCTTATGACAAAATATATGGACGTCCAGATGAGGAAGTAAATGAAAAACTTCTGCCTGGAGAAATTGCTATCAGCGTTGCCAAACAAGTATTAATGACATTATTAAGAAAGAGTTAATCAGTTTGTTGTAAGATTAAACAGCTTAATTCATGGCATCAAAAATGTTATGAAAAATGATTGTACTCTTATATGCGCTGTTGTATAACTTGTATTTGTGATTACTATGCAACACATTTTGTAATAGGTTATAAAATACTGTGTACATGATGATCCTTCGAAAGGTGTATCTGGAACCCTAATTTGCACAAATTTTCGACTTATATTTATTAGTCCGGACAAGCCAGAATCTGATTTGGTAACAAGTGTTTAAAGTGTTTATATATATAATTTAATATTCTGTATATGGGTAATGCTATCAAATATTTTAAAGAAGATATACATTTGTGGTACATAAAATTTCAGTTATGATTAGTACATACAATCAGAAGATCAGCTCAACAATGGTTATTTAATTGTTTTTAGACTGAACTTCGTAGTCGCTTTTTAGGAAAGCAAGATATTTCACTTAGCGGCATTGATTCAATTAATGTTGGTAGGTAGCAATTGATGTTATGTGGATAGTACTGAATAGTATATTCTTGTGCTTGTATATATAATATATAAAAAATATGTTTTGTGAAGTCATTCACCTGCAGTGATTAATTTAACCTTTCCAAAAAAGAATTTTGTAAGAAAGTTTCTTATCAAAATTATGTTATATTATCCTATGACATCAATATTTCATTTGTTTTATCTCACAGAGTATTCTAATTCAAAACAAAAAAAGCTTGTGCCAAGTTCAAATATAAAAGATGGTATAAAACGGCTTGAAATCCACTGTAAAAATTTCCGGATTTCAGCATTTAATTTCAAATTTACAATGGCGCCAGAAGGAAAAGGGGTATGCATGTGAACTTGTAATTATGATAATGATGACTTTTCTTAAAAGGAACTCATGTACCATACACACTGTTAGCGTGACAGTTGACGATGTTGTTACAAGTCATGTTAAATGGTTTGAATTAATTGAGTTTTGATATGACCATCACATTGTCATATAAACCAGTGGTTCTCAACCGCCGGTCCGCGGACCGGTACTGACCTGCATCATCTTTCCTGCCGGTCCGCCAATTATATTGCAATTTTATATCTCAATTGCAAAATGCAAAATGTTGAAGGCTTGTCCATGGATTAAAGAAATAAAACATCAAATTTTAAACTGATTTATAGCTTCGCCCGTTCCGTAATTTGCAGCAGTGTGACGTAACATAGAATTCATGGTCTACTTTGGACTTTATCGTACGTCACAATGCTGCAAGTGTTGTGCCCAACTGTTCAAAAGTAGGCTGATTTTGAAGGTCTACCGGTCCGCAAAATTGGTTTTGAAATTTTACCGGTCCGCAAGCTAAAAAGGTTGAGAACCACTGATATAAACAGTTACCATTAAATACAATAATGTGGATCTATATATTTTATGCACAGTTGTATTACTCAAATGTCACCTTAGTTTTCATATTTCAGGTTGTAACAGCCATTTTACATCATGCATATCCAGCTAATGTTAATCTTTTGTTTGCTTTTGATTATGACCCGGGTAAAGATTTCAATGAAGGTGGTACAATTAAATCAGGCATGATGCTGTTATAATCATTTTTTGACTTTCATACCTATAGCATAGGCTTATAATGCTCATAGTATTAGAAAGCTCTGTTCACAAAATAAACATATTGCCATAGTAAAAAATTATTAAAACAATGTGTTTTGAAGTATTCAATCTTACTTACGGAGCTTGTTTAGATTGTACTATTCCTTTGTTTCGTAATTACCGAGATTGGCAAGTAAAGTTAGAAGAACATAATATGGAGTTAACTTGGAGAGTTTCATCTGTCAACCAAAATTTTACAACTTCGGAAACGTATGTATAATGAAAATTTATATACACTTCATGCAAAACTGCATCTACTTCCTTTTGACCGATATTCATAATAGCCAATAGGATATATAGTTGTTGTCATTATGGATGGATGTGCTTACATTTTGGATTAGTTTATTTCACAACATGGCTTAGACATTTTCATGTTGATTTATTATGTTTCTCTTTCAATATTATTCAAGAATAGCATTGTACAGCTCTTATCCATCTACATGTATATGATAATAATATTACTTAATTTACAACATGGAAACAGAACTTATGATTCATACTTGTGTGTGGACTGCACTATGTTCAAATTGGTACCTGATACAGATCATGTTTTGCTGCAGTTCTGTCTCTAGAGCAGTTAATGATTTACCTTGCTGTTAGTGACATGTCTCACTCTCTGCTTATTACTGTACTGTGTATGCCAAATAATGCTGATGATGTTATCTATTGTATAAATTGGAAATGTAATTACTACTGTTTGTTTTGCCCGATTGAGCAAACACAACATTTAATATCCGTGATTGTTGTAATATTTCTTGAAAAGTTATGGAAAATTATTAGCATATGTAGGTATTAGATTGCACCCTAACCCTTGCCACATATTTTATTTAGTATGGGAGAGTTTCTTGTGGTACCTATTACTCTTACAGACAACGAGCTCAGGGAAACAGCCAACCAGTATTACAATAACCGTCTTCCGGTAAGTTTTTAAGTGTATGCAGCATATACAAGTGTATGTGACATCAAACTTGTGTTTGGGAAAAGCCGGAATTAGCTTGCATTCTTTAACACTATTTTGAATAAATCAGTGGTATTTGACGTCAGTTACCTATGTATTCAGCTAATATAATTGCTTGAGTTGCTCATTTAATGCTGATACTGTCTCTGTCAAACTGTCCTTGATTTTTCCATTATCAAACTTAATAAGATTTAAAGACCATTCAAATATGAGGAGCCAATTTTGTGACATTTACAATTTTTAATTCATGTTATGTTTAACTGCTTGCTCTTGCTTATGAGGCAGTTTAAAATATTATTACGGAGGTATATACATGTGTGAATGTTTGTTTGATGGTTTGACCTATACATGATATTTTTAATAAGGCAAGCTATTTTGTATGGTGCAATTCAATTGTGTAGACTACAAATTAGTCTAAGTAAAGACCAGGACAGCTAATTTTTCCTGAAACGTTGAGGACTTTATTTATCCGTTGATACATCACAGGCCTGGTGTTGGTCATCCCCCACTGGTTGCACTTTGACTCGATCTGCTGAACTGAGATCAGAAACAGAGTTTGTTGCTGCTGAGAAGAAGTTTTATTCCGCGATACAGAAAGCAGGACCTAATGGCAGCCAATTGAAGTACGTTGTTACAGTCCGTAGCTTCATTGCTTTTTAAAGCAATTTCTTGATTTCGTAAATCATTCTTGTTTATGTTTTTACATTATAATTTTGTAGCAAGGGAATTAGTTGTTATGGTCATTGGTCACACTGTAGTGGAAAATGTAAATTCTTCTATGAAGTTCATTCGTTGTTTTCCAGGATGGCCCCAGCATTGCACTTTGCTTTCACTCATTTGTCTTAAATATTTTTTTCTTCATGGTGTTGCAATTATTTCATGTTATCAACATTCTACAGAATAATAGATCTCAGTGAGCTTTGCCCAACCCACTCGCAGTTGCAACAGAGTTTTACGAAGTTGAAAAACAACTGCACACCAGGTTCATGAGAGTTTTGAGTTGTCAATGCGTGATTGTGCTATGGTAGGTCGAGACTAAACCAATTCCTCTTATTCATGATTCAGCTACTGAAGAAGATTACTGGCACTCAGATTCAGCTTGGATCTTGTCGCTGCATCATTGCAAGTGGCTGCAACACATTAGCACTGTGCTTAATGTGGCTAGTGAGGCAGCGAAGTGCCTGGTCGAAAGAAACCAAAACGTCATGATTCGAGGTATGACCCGACAGTTGAGAATACCACAATCTATGGTTTTCTACAGAAATCTTACAATATAGCGGTAGCAAATGACTCATTAAAAATATGCTCTGGATCAAATGCTGTCTTTAGCATACTTTTTCTACCTGGTGTACGATTCCCTCACTGTTTTTTCTTCAAAACTCCACAACAGAACAGTCCGGAATAGACTTATCACCTGCCGTGACTTCCCTGGTTCAAGTGATGGTTGATCCTGTATGTCGGACACTTGATGGATTTCAAGCTTTAGTTCAGAGAGAATGGGTAGTTGGGGGATACCCTTTTCTTGTCAGGTTAGGCCACCTGAACCAACCCATCAAGCAGAAGACTGTTAACAGCGTCATCACTGCAACGGTGTCTGATACCACAGAATCCGCACAGAAGATGGTAAGTAACGTTTGAATAAAGATAGTCAGTAGAACATAATTTAAAAAGAAAAAGCATAAAAAATAAAACTAGTACAAATTGAAAATATGAAGAAGTTATGCAATAGAAATTGGGCTTGAACCCAACAACTTTATTAGAAAGAAATATGAGAATACAGAATTCTTGACGTGGGAAGTACAATGTACTTGTACTTTCTTTTAATTAATAAAGATTTGTTCTTATACAGTCACCTGTATTTCTGTTCTTCCTGGACTGTGTGTGGCAACTGATGAGGCAACACCCGAGTGCGTTCGAATTTTCTTCTACCTTTCTTACTGTGTTGTACGACGGTACCAGGGTACCAATATTTGATACATTTATCTTCAATAATGAGAGGCACAGACAAAGAAGCATTAAAGCATCTGAGGTTAGTATATCATGAATATGTCAATGGTCATTATAACAGGATTTTGTACTTTAAAGCTTTCATTATGATGTTTGTTGCGAATTTTTTTCATCGTAGGTTTCAAATCTTAATGCTTGCTTTGTGTTTGTTCATGCAGCGCTGTTTGAAAAATTCTTCGTGGGAAACATTACCTATTTGGAACTGGCATATGCAGTACGACAAAAATGATATGAAGTTGTTTAACAACCCACTTTATAGGTATATCATGCATGTGTGCAACTTTGTACACCTATCATATTACGTGCATTTACCGATATGCTGCACAGAATTACATAACTTTACTTCTGATTTTTCATCTGTATTTTAACCTTGATGTTGTTATGTTTAGAGTGCAGTTATCCGGGTTGCATACACTATGTGACTCCGTATTATCCCCTCCTGGTTGTAAAAAATCTCGAGTCAATCTTCCACTCCGTCTCGACATTTCTATGGATTCACTTGGCATAGAGAACAGCAATTCAAGCCTTCCATCCCCAAGCAGCTTCCCGGATCTAAGGAAGAAATCATTACCAATGAATTCCTTTAATCAATCCCTCTTGGATGTTCCACTTAGAAACTCCTCAGCATCTGAAGAGCTACAGCTTCACTACAACAGCCAGACAGGAGTGATGGCTATCCTTGGGACAGAAACTCCTGAAAACGACAAAAAGAAAAAGATAGGGTGGTCACTTCGAAGAAAACGAAGTGGGAAAGAAAAAGAATCAATTGACCCCGAGTCCTCCTCGTCGGATGCTATTCCGGCAGAGTTTTATCACTGCACGATGCAAGATCTTACACGACCACCTGCTGTAGTACAAGTTAAACAAGGTTAGGTTGTAAATTGTCACTAGCCAACATTTGATTTTTTGTTTACAACATTTCACCAGCTAGCATTGTCTTTTTCATGATAAAACTTTACAAAGTAGTTTGGCGAAATGCAAAAACTAACAGATCTTCTCAATTAGTTATTAAAATACGCAATCATTAGATTAGTCTCGTATTTTAGATCATGCTTTGGAAAATTAAAAAAAACCGAATTTATTGAGAATAATTGCATCACACTTCATATTTCCTGGAGTAATGCACTGACTGAGAAAATTCTGCATTTTGTTATCAGCCTTTACAAATTCTCTAACTCCCTTTATCTTCCTTTCCAGATCAAATAATTTATCCGCAGTGCGGAGTTGCAAACATGCGTTTGTGGAATGCTTGTTATTTGAGGTGGATTGCTTGGTCTCAGCTGTTTGGTGGCGGCCCCTCCTCAATTTACCAGCAGGAATCGTTATTATATGATGAAATTTATGCTTTGCACTATAAGGTATTCATTGCTTCCAACACACACAAAAATGTATTTTTATGCCTTTCATGACCTAAACTGTTTTCTGACCATACAATCACGGACAGGTTTTAGAACTGAAGAAACAACTTAACATCATCAAGACAAACCATCTCAACAGCAGTGTCTCTAGTGATGAAAGTGGAATGTATTTTTGCCATTCCCCGGCACCAGAAAAAAACCAAACTGCCGCATTGGATCCTCCAGACACACCGATCTTCCTTCCAAATTTCTATCCTTATTCCCCAATAAAAGATATTAACAGAAAGTCTGTCTTAGGTGGGTAAGATTTTTAAGAATGATTGGGAGTAATTATTTCATTAAGCAATTATCTATCAAGTGACAACAAAGTTGTCAGGACTTCAAAGTTTTGACAATAGTTGACTCAAGTATGAAGAGCTCTAATAAAAGAATTTGCATAACAGTGTGTCATTTCATGTTAATTTAGAAGACCTGTTATTACTGGTAGACGCCACCCTTACAGGAAGCTCATATACAGTTGGCTATTCAGAAAGTCGACTATGTGGACACATTGAAATTAGTAACATCCAGAGTAACCTATTTTTCGTCCATAGGGTCACCATTAACCAACTTCCTACGAAGCAGTTCCCTGTTTAGCTTCGGATCACGAAACCGCAATAAACACACCAGGTCCCAGTCAGATTTTTCCCATACATCAACTAACCAGGAAAAGAAATTATCCGTCGCTCCTACCAGTATGGTGACGTCTTCATCATCGGACAATCTGCAAGAAGCTGTTGGAGGGCACAGTTCAATAAGGGCGAAACCCCCAAAGAAGGCTCTTATGCCTCCTAACAAGCCACTGGTACCACCGAAGGAAGCAATAAGCTATGTTTCCTCGGTTTAATTTCTCGTGTTTAATGAACTTTTGTTAGCCATTTAACCAAATCTCTGATTTTGTTTTTAGTTGAACTAAAGTTACGAAATCAAAGCATACTTTTACTTAAGTTCCATAAATATTCCTGACTTATGCCTCGTATAGAAAAAATCATGATTTTCAGCTTGTCAGATTAGTTTCTTACAGGCTAGTGTTTGGCCAGAAATTCTCTAAATCACTAATCATAAAAAAGTGGTCCAGCTTACCTCCTATCTGAGTTCTGTTTAAAAGGTGGCAATTCAGGTTTATGGAAGAAGCCGTGCTAGACTATTTATTGGCTTCATTATTTTTTGTCTGCACAACATATTTTGATAAAACAAAGGGAACTTTTTATGCAAACAATTATAAGTGCACTTGTCTTTGCTTTTCCACCTTTTCATCATGCATGTTCATATACAGTTGACTTTTTCGTACTAGCTCAGAAATGTCAGTACTTACTAAAGTCATGAATTGCGTCAAACTAATATATTTCACCGTTGTGGACTGGTAACGCTTGCATCAGCATGATACTGCTGCTATTCAATTACCCAAGTGAGTGTTGAGTGCAAATTGTTTTGTCGTTTCGTGTGCGCAATTTTTTTGCCAAAGCGTTTAACCTGGTTTTCTTTATGGAGATGTCTTGTGTTTCCTACAATTTTGGGATCATCCCTTGCACTTAACTGCAGTCTGCAATCGATGTTTTCTTTTGATTCATTGGATTATTGTTCTTGAGATGTTCAGATCCTGACACTTATCGTATGAACTGTGTCCTAACTGCTTTTCTTGTTTCTCACTTTTTGTCAGTCCAGACATAAATTTAATTGTGGTACGGTTGAATTTGAATCGCGGAACGCCAATCAGGTGTGCTATTTGTTTGTTCCATCATGTGACGTAGATGTCAAATCAGTTCTCAGTTGAAATTCATTGATATTAATTTAATATGATTATGATTGTGGTCATTAAACATTGCTCGTTTTTTTCGTGATCATGTGACTTAGCTAGATATTTAATAAACGTTTTCTTTCATTCTAGCTATGATATCTAGTTGAAGATGCCTTTAATACTCCAAATTGTTTGATTTCAACGTCTCAACATTCTTTTTCCTAGTGATTACAATTTGTGATCCAAGTGTATCACAAATTATATTAGGTAACCAGCTTTGGGCAACACAGAAAGTTTGGAATTTTCTGTAATAAGCTGATCAGCAAATATATTACTTATAAGCTATGCCATGAGCAAAAGTAGTTGTGTCAAGTTGCCCCTGCGTTCCATTAAGTTTAGAATTTGTTTGCAGGCTCGGTTCATATACGCCATTAATCACTTGTAAATATTTATTAGCGCCAAACTCATTTTACTATAGAAAAAGCAGCAAGATTAAAAAAGCAAAGTTAGTGTAATATTTAGAAGTAGGTTAAAACATGCTGCAATATCTTTACAAAGACGCTACTCCCGCTGAGTACCTGCGCTAGAAGCAGCAGGTTTCTATTTCAAGCACATTGACATTGGTTCCTCTGTTCTCCTCCGGCGAATCGCATACCATCTTTGGCGTGTCCCCGATTAAATGTTTCACCTCGTCTCTAACGTTGATCAAATTGCAGTCGCAGAATATCGGGTTACCAGCGAAATGAAACGAATAATGATTCCTATACATGCAACCGAAAAATACGACCATGAGAGTAAGGTATACAAACCTCCACTATAGTGGATCTTAATCTTTTTTTAAAATCGGAAAATACAATCCAGATTGAAACAAAAGTCTAAAGAAACATGGTTTACAGAAAAATCTAATTTTATGCCAACAAATTTTCAGACGGTTCTTACTCCCGTGTAATAAAGATACCCAAAAGATCTCTGTCAAAGAACCGAAGTTTGTTGTTTTCCAAATGAATCTGATGATGAAATTCATTTTTGAACCCAAACAAGCGAAAGCTCATTGGGTGTATATCACTGATTCTGTTATTTTTCAAGTTTAGATACCAGGCTTTAGGCAGACCCGTGAAAGCATCTTTATGGAGTGTACGTAGTAAGTTACCTTCCATTTCTAAACTCTAAAGAAACAAAATCTGTATTGTTATTGTAATTGGCGACAGTTTTCATTGGTTAATTATTTAAAACTGCTTAAGCAATATACTTTGTAAACATTATTCACAGATGTCACTACCTCAAGGCCTATAAGATACTTGAAAGCACGGTTGTGTATGGTGTCTATCCTGTTATTGTTTAACTTCAGAACTCGAAGGAGTTTAGACTTTCGGAAAATGCCGGCTGGTAGCGCTCTCAACTGATTATGGTTGAGATTTAAAAGGTCCAGCTTTCGTGGAAAACGCACACCTACATATCTTCAATTAAGTCATTGTTTTTAACCAAAAAAATCTAATATATAAGTTATATGAATTTTACTGCTTTTATACCTCGAATGTCTTGAATTTGATTATTTTCAAGATCTAGTGTTAACAAATTCTTGATTTTGGTTAAGCCCTTGGGAGGTAGTGCTGTCAACTGGTTCCCTTTCAAAGTTAGTCGTTTCAAGCTTCTGCAAACAAGTTTTAGAAAATATATCATACATGTAACTTAAAATATACAGCTTTTCGTCACCGTATCGCTTTTCAATAAAACGTTTTTACAACTAATATATATTTTGCAAGCTCTAACAGTTAGAAATTTCGGTGTGGTAACTGACGAAAAGGATAAAAATATTTTAATTTTACCTTATGTCTCTGCCAATCCTAAGTTCAGTGGCGTTATTTTCGTTGACAATGAGGTCTGTCAGTCGTGTGAAATTCGAAAAATAATCCAAATCTATCACCCGAAAGTTGTTGTTGCTAAATGACAAACCGGTGACGTTTGCTGGGATTCCCGGTGGGATTTGATCCAAACCTTTCCCGTAACAACTTACGGCAACCCCAGAGCATTCTAATCTTCTCAATTTTCCTAAATATACAAGTCATACACAGAAGGAAGGTGTAAGTTTTAGTCTTTTTATTTTTAGGTACTTTTTAGTTTGCTCGGAACCCGTTGTCGGCTCGGTGGCAGAGCGAAAAGCACCTGGCTTCTATTATGTCACAAGGGTTTGATACCTTGCGTTGCGCTACCGTTGTAATGTCTTCGAGCAAGACATGAACGACGCTTGCTCTTTTTCAGTGTGACTGGGTAACAGTTCCAAACTCGGGCAATATAAAAATATCAAACAAACAAACAAAAAAATTTGTTTGTCGATCGGATCTTGCACTAAAACAAGCTTGGTAACCGGGCTTAAGCGATGAGGAATCATCTCTAAGTCGTGCAAAGACTTTCCTCAGTCGGAAAAGATTGTGACATCATACCAATCCAGATAAGCTAATCATGCCTTCAAACTAATCACAAACATTCTATGCTGCTGTTGGTATCAGTTATAGGCTTTGTCATTGATAATAATAAGTAAATAGGGTATAAATATTTCAAATTGAATATGGTATTCCACTGTATATGTACCTCTTCTTTTACAGATAGTATTTTCGCAAACACACATTTCCGGGCATTCTGTAATTGTTTGGTAACTGCATCTTGCAACGTCAAATAATAGAAAAATCGAGAACACAATCAGACAGTTGCTATGCATTATTCCTGTGCTATGAACCCAGACTTTTCTATAAGTACAGTAGACCACATTTTGCTTAGCTT
The DNA here is from genome assembly GCF_947623445.1 of Clavelina lepadiformis. Classification (NCBI taxonomy): domain Eukaryota; kingdom Metazoa; phylum Chordata; class Ascidiacea; order Aplousobranchia; family Clavelinidae; genus Clavelina; species Clavelina lepadiformis. The sequence goes on along the minus strand of NC_135241.1, from coordinate 5,055,907 downwards.
GCAATCATAACAGCAGTATTGCATATATTCTGTCGCAAAGGCTTACCTTCCCGCTATTATACGTCTCTTTATAAAAAACCTGCATCTAACAATTACAGGAATCTGCATTTTGTACATGCAACACATTTAACTTTTTGCCTTCAGTCTGTTGCTTTACCAAGCCTGCTCTGGGCCGCTGATGTACAAAGATTTACGCTCCATTGATTCATGTACATCTGCAATGTAACGTTGACTGACATGCAACAAACTCCAGTTGGAAAAGCAACTCTTTAAAGATTGACCGGGATAAGATTTTTGACCGGATTATAGTATACTCTTAAGCGGCGAAGTAAACTAAGAACAACAAACTACTCATGCGAAACAATTTAGTTAAGCCTATCACTGTAAGACAGCCTTTAGCGAATACGTATGATGGAGAGGAAAGTCGTAAAATTTATTCCAACGATAAGAAGCAATTAGTAAAATTTCGTTTACAATATACGGAATTCATAGAAATGCACAAAAATATCCCACAATTGTAAACATGACAGTGCACGGTATAGCCTATAACGCTATATATTGTCATTGATGATAAAACAGTTTTGATGATTTTTATCCGCGCATGTGTTTTCATTCGTTTTCATGATTTTCCTAAGACGCCCATATTTTCCAATGTTTAAGTACAATTATAACAACATTGTATGTTATTTTTGATTGGTCAATTGATGGTGATGACGGCGACTTGATATCAAGCGATTCAATTAAATAATTACTGCAGACGAAAATTAAAACGTCTACTTCACAACAAGGTGAGTAAAATTTGAGAAGAGAAAACAAAAGTCAGGTCTAAATAAACAAAATAAATAAGCCATCCAGGACACAGTGATCAATGGAATTTCAACGAGAAATGACAAGCAAGTCGGGAAGCTTTGAATTCGCTTTGGCAAATAAAAATTACAAACCAAAAAAATCATGTTTTAAAATTAGCTGTATGTACGAAGAAGTCGCAGCTCAAACAAGCGAATATAAGCAGATTAGGCTCATATCAGGCGCCAATACGCTATAAACGCCTTTGTTAAATAAATAAATAATAATTAATAGTCGCTTGTGGTTAGCACCTAATTTAAAGAAAAATGTTTTCCGTTGTTCAAAAGAATGTCACAAATGTCACTAAATATGCGTTGCTTTCTTGTACCATATTTAAACATTTAAAAATAATTTAACCTGTTTAACTTTACTTCTCACGTATCATTACATTATGTTTGCTACATACGTGGAAGATATTTATAGCTTTGAGGCGGATTAAAAGCTTTGCCCACTGCAGTGACATTTTCGCTGACAAAACGCTCAACAATACCGACAGGTTTTCCGGCAGTTTCTCCACATGAAACTTCGCAGAACTGGGTTGTTACATTCTTTGACGTAAGTTTTGCACACATTAGCAACTTCCGGTTTGTCTTCACAGTCAGGAATTTCTGCAAAGTAATCACTTCTTGTTAACATGTACGTTTTAATGAATTAATATTATTTTATTTCACGAAAATTAAGAAAATGAATCCGTCATTTCCTTCCAAGAAAATGATAACACGCTAATCTATCTTTAACGATTTACAGACGATATTCAAGATAAAACCGTAGGAGTAGGAATGGTTAATCGACACCAAACCACTCCTTTTTCTACCTCCATTCTTGAGCTGACAACATGCTAACGAACAATTTATCTCTGCGAAGTGTGAGTAGGTGGCGCACATGTGCAGCTTCTTGTAACAATTTCTGCCGGTATTGCTCAGCCCTCTGCATGGGTTGTATATTTTTCGGCCTGTTTGCATTATAAAATGAATAATTTACTCTAAGCCTTCAGCTTGTTGTTGACAATAAAACAGCCAACTTTTATATAAAATTTCATAAATTTATTTTAAGACAAAGCATTACTGAAAAACTTCCATTATTTTTACATTGTATACAGTACGGTCATGTATAGGCTTTATCTACAAACTATAACTTATATTCATGCAAGAGGATTATTACTTCATTACGATGCTAATCAGGTTATGTTTAATGTTTTGTCTCTTTAAGACCATTCTATTCAGTTTATGCTTGATAACCAAAATTTATCATTCTTCCATAGCAAAACCATTCCTAAAAGGTAATCAGGAACAGTATATGGTCCATGTAACAATTGACACTTACATAAACCACCAGCGTCATCGCCCATATTTTCTCGTATCCAAGGTTCGAAATTAACCACGTTGACGTAGACGCCGTAGAATCCGGCTTGGGCACATCCCTTGCCAAACGACGTAATACCGGCCAAGTACCACTCGCAAGAGTCTTTACGTTGACAGGCCAGTGGCCCACCAGAGTCTCCTATACAAGAAACAAACCGTGTCGAAAATAATTATGTTACAAAACTGACAATTCTATTTCAAAGACGTTTTAAAGGCCACTGCGTCTCGTCACCTTAATGCTTTAATTATAGCCAATGTTGTAGTAATTAGTGTCATAACGTCGTGCCTGTACAGTTAATTACCTGTGCAAGCGTCTTTCTGCCCTTCGGGATAGCCGGCACACATCATAGTTTCTGAGTCTATGTGCTGGTAATCTTTATACGACTGAGCGCACATATCGGTTGACACAATTGGCAAGTCCACCTCCAACAAGACATCGGATGGGTTGAAGCCAGTAGATTCTGGACATATGTAGCATAATTAATTATTATGCCTAATTATTATGTTAGTTTTCTTTTTGTGGTGAGTAAAGTTAGATATAGCCGATTGTGGTTTCCCGCCTTATGCAAACACAAAATCGTCTATTTTATTAGTACACAAGAACCATCAATAGCGTATAACCAAATAAACTTACCGGTTCTACCAAAACCCGTGGCCCAACACTTTGTTTTTTCTTCAGGGGTTTCCCCGCATGGAAGACAGATTGGTTGGATTATTTCTGTGTCAAGAGGAACTGGTTCGTCAAGCCTGATAAGGGCGATGTCACTTTCATAGACATCAAATTGCTCGTGTATAATTACCTGTGTTAAAAATACAACTTATGGTTTACAAAATACAACTACAATACAAAAACGCGATTGAAAGAAAGTAGTCATTTTCATTGCAGGTTATCGACTCACCTCACTGATACGCCTTTGTATTCTCCGGCTGGTGTCTACCGATGTTAGCCGAGAGCTTCGAATTGTTCCCAAGTATACAACCATGTATCGATACGAATTTTCACTAAAACAACGATGTCAACGTTATAAAAGTACAAGCTTGATAAAAAAATCCAGCCTATACATGCTAGCATTTCCGATAGCTTGTCTGCTAAGAGTTCAAATCCGTGGTTCGACGGACTGCGCTTACTCAAAAGGCCTATACTGGATTACGTCTTACTTGAGATCGAAATTGTTTGAGATAAAGCTATATACATAAGTTTTATGGCTAACCTGAAGCAATGGGCAGCTGACAGCATCCATCTGTTTGAAATCAGCGTGGCCCCGCAATGGGCAGCTCCGCGAAACAAGATTTCCGCCTGATGCAACAAAACGTTTGTGACTTTGTGTGAAGAGTATTGCTCAATATTGACAGATGCAGTTGTCAGGATGTTTTCAATACAGCAAACATTTTACAAATCTAAAAGCATACGTGTACAAAGCGATTATTCTTACCATCCAAGGCCAAGCTGACGCAGCCGCTCTCATCCCCCCATAGACGCGCTCCGAGGTTAATATCAAGCTGACTTCGTCGAGGCTTTGTTGTATGGTGGGCGTGATTCCACATGTACCTGTTATAAACATCAAGTTAAAAACTACTTGAAAAACCGAAGGCGCTGATTGACCTGTTAAGGCTTCATTATTAACATAATTTTCGAATATGTTTGAAAACGCCACCCACCCAAAACCTTAGGTAACAAATCGCATTTAACTCAAACGCTACAGTATATTAGTTTGACTTAATTACAACAATAATATGCTTACTGTTTGTGAGTTGGCAGCATTGTCCACTTCTGTAGTAATTCATAGTGCCTGGTTCATCGCAACTGTATGCCTGGCAAGTGGATGAACCCACAGTGTTAACGCAGTAAGCTGGCAAGCCAAGAAAGCAAGAGTTGGTGCTTTCCTCACATTCGTTGATGTCTGAAATAGCGTGTTTCTGGTTAAACGTGATCTATACTGAGGACACATTTCTTGGAACTTTGTATGACTTTCTTCGTAAATTACTTTGAACAAATACAAAACATGCAAATTGCGAGAAGTAACGGCGTCTTTCTTCAAAAAGAAAAGTGACAAACGTTTTCCAAAACGTCATACCTTCACAAGTACGGTTGTCGGTCCCCAGTCGGAATCCAGCCTCGCAACTACAAATAGCAACATCCCCGGTCCAAGTACATATTTGATCGCATCCACCGTTGGTTGCGACGCACGGATCTGCACGGAAAATTTCAAAAAATGTTTTCAAAATGCTCTATTACATTCCTGCAGTTTATGTTCAAACCTTTTCATAATGCAACAGTAAAAGAATACTCACTAGATGAACATAAACCACACGTTAGAGGGCAGTATTCTCTTACAATCAATAGAGTGTTGCAATTTGATTTTTGAGTAGGACACTGAACAAGTCGGTCTTGACATGCACCTAAAATATATATTTTCAGACTACAGTTGTACCCTTATAGCATACGTTCCATCCATACGCTAACATTTCACACAGGTTCGAAAATGTTGTCCATGATTATCTTCGTGTTATCATAAAAATTACGATATTTTTGTCTCAAGTTATAATCACGTTCAAGTATAGGCATTATGTCATAATAAGGATCTGTAGTAAAGAACTTACCGGATATAGATATCAGTAGGGCCAAGACGGCGACAACTATGAAATTTAACCTGAAATATCTGAAAATAAATACAATTTCTATTACTCATTGTCCTGTGATGAGAAAAGAGACAACTATTTCAATTTGATACCAGTACAAAAAACTCAGATAAATCAGATAGAAACGCATAAAGAAAGCGGACTACTCAAATTTCAACGACGTTTCTATTATTTTATCAATCACTTTTACTAATTTTACGTTGTACATTTGTGTTAATTTTCGAGTACAATGTCTTAGAAAATACCAATGTGCTTATTTCTAAGAAGCACGCTTATTTTCACTTGCGTGCTTATTTTTATCTTATTTGTAGGACAGAGGTTCCTACTTTGGGCATTTGGACCCCTTTGGTATATACCATTTGGTGCCAAAGAGATATCAAAAAGTAAGAACATGCAGATAGTGTCTCCTTTTTTTATTTGGAACATTGGTTCCCTTCTCTTGTGCACTGTTTAAGGTAATATTCTTCTTTCGTTTCCTAGTCGTGCTTACTTTTGAGTCGAGACCGATGGCAACCCTGTCTATAGGTTAACATGTAATCTGTATATACTGTAAGTTAAACAACGACAGCCGGTTGGTTTGGGCTGACAAACTGCTTTGCCGTCAACTAAACAAATGAAATAAACGCTTTTCCCTTTAGTTGCGAATTTTCTTCTGACCTGTCTCAGTTAATTTTTATGTTTGATCAATTCGCAGGTGAATGATTAATACGGTGAGCGATTACCATAGAACATTCCAACGGTTATAATCGTGACCGCGCCCACTTTTTTAGCCCTATAGCATGCTTTGGCAACAATCATTGGGAACATTTTCTCTGAGACGTTGGAACTTAGACTTAGTTTAGTTTAGTTCTTTTAATTTTCGGAATTGATTGTTGTCAATCATGCCTTTTGAAAGTGGAAATGTTATCACTTACCAGGCATTGTGCTTTTTGCGGTTGTCTGCTAAAAATGTGGTTTTGTAAAATATATTTAGCAGAAAAGTACCAAGTTGTAAAAAGATTGCAGCGTTTTCCTTACACCATATAAATAAATGGAAATTTAATTTTGCCATTTATGGTAGGGTCAGTTCTGTGGTTTTCTCCGAACCTACAAGTGACTAATACCATTGTCGACGCAGATTGCTTCGTTAAAAATAACTTTTCACAAAAAAAGCAAAAGCGCGACATCTTTTAAAATAGCATTTACGTCAGCACAATTTACCTGGAGTATTCAATTGCAATAATCATATTTGAATGCGATCAAATGATATTGTCTCTATATAGTGACAACACACATGTATAATTATATATGTATCGATAGACAGTGTGGCAGACAATGGAATAGCCTTTAACAAATGAGACAGTTTGAAACAGGTGTGACTAATAATAAAAACAAACTGACTAATCAACTTGTAATAATGGAAATTGTATAGTCTTGGTTATTGCGTTAACACGTTAGTCAGACGATATTTATACGTCTTGCTGGCAGGGGTTCAGCAACAGAGACGTTTTAAGGTCTATAACTTTGACACATGTTCGTCCAAAGTACCAATAAAAGTGACTGAGTTTTAAATACCCATAAATCTTGTCACACATCCAGCGACGCTATACCATTAACCATAATGCAACTGATCTAATGCACGAAACGTAACACGCTAATTGCTGCGTATGACGTACTTTAACGTCACGCGGTACGTCAGGGGTTAAGAAAGCAAAAACACAGAAACTCAAAGCGAGCTTTCGTTAAGCTTAAATGGGTTGGGTCATGTCTTGTAGACTATTTTGGTTTAATATTATATACTTTTTGCAACAGGCAACGCTATGACGGCACCAACCGCGGAACATCGCACATGGCAAGTAATTTGCCACCATTAACACAAACTACGAGATAATTAAGGTAGCCTTAAGCAACATTATGTCGTTCGGCGGTAGCAGGAACCGATCATCTGTTCCGCTATGAGGCCTAAAGTATTTCTTGACCCCGAAGAAAAGGTCTGAAGAACAACCTGGTAACGTAACACAGGAAATTGCTTATTACTTTCGCTTACTGTGCTGCTGGTAGGCCATGCCATTTCCTGTTTTGCAGCTACACATAGCAGCAGTGAATTATCACACTGCATATAGAATATGTTCAGTATGTACGTTCGCGCTAATTATTCCTCGGGATGGTCATCAAACCAGCGAACAAACCCAAGTTGGGGAAAATCCGCTTGTTTGATTGTGTGTTCGGGAAATTTTAACAATTTTAATTCGTCACGTTTTTATTTGTTGTAAATTTCAATTGCAATATATAGACAATATCATGCGACTCTCGGGCAGTTTAATAAACGATTCAATGCTACATAGAGTTCGAAATTTATTTACATTAATCACCTGTTCATCTTTGCTGAATCTGTGTTCCCGATGTCGGCGATAACTTGTTGTTTTAAAATGCAGCAATTCCTCGAATTAATTATAAATTCTTATATCTGAAGAGGTTCAATATACGCTCTAGTTAGATAAACTATAACTTTGAATCTGCAAACCTTACACCTCACCTTTATAGTCAGCCAAAGGCAAAAGTGACGCAAAAGAAATGCAAACTATAGCAACCTCACACCTATTACATATGGTACAAAATGACAGAGACTTCTTAAAATATGTTCACTGTTCTCGGCTTACTATGAAAAATTATCACAAAACTTGTCTCAATACCCGGAAAAACCCCGTCGACCTTTGAGATATCTTGCATAACGACGCTTACCATAGGCCTCGCTATAGCTAATGGTGCGTCATGCAAATGGCATAGCGTTGGTGAAACCGTCATTTAAGTAGCTTGTGACCAGTGGCTCCTTCTACCGGACAGTACAGTGCTATTGTTTGCAATGTTAAGTCTTACATGAATTTAATATAATGTTACACTTGACTCACAGTTAAATAATGTTTGTTCGTAGAAAGTGGGTTTTAAAGCAAATTTTGTTGGAATCCTGATACCGTTAAAATTTCAATTTTCTTTAAAATTATAAGTTCATGTCATGGTTAAAACATTTACAACAGTCTAAAAACGTTACAGCTTCGTTATTTTTGTCTTTTAAGGAAGGAGCTTACCCTTTAGTGGCCCATTCTTACGCGCTTCAGTAAACTAACTTCTACAGCCTTTCCGTCACGTCAAATCATGCGGTGATGCAAACGGTTTATAGTTTGCTGCGTGCTGGATATCTTTTAAAACTTAGAAATTTAAAATAGCAAACTTAGCGCAAAAGCTTTCACTAAATTGCAAATTGCCTGCTTGCAATATCTTGTTATTTCTTAGCGATTCTATATTGAACAGCTCCACCTGTGGTGACGTTTTCAGAGTTTCCTTAATAAAAAAGAAAGATCTTTATCTCAGAAACAATGGAGGACAGACCAGTGCACAGTGTCAGTCATTATCAAAAGAAACAACAGAACTTGACTACAGGCGTGTTAGTCATAACTGTAGATAACAAGAATAAATCGTTTCTGTTCGAAAATAGCTTTTAATCACATGACTGACAGCAATTTCGGTCCAAGACATTTTCTGAGCTTTCTAACGCACTAACATTTAGGAAACGGGTAAGAGAGTTATTTGTGACGTACAAACATTAAACATCGGACCATCAGTGTCGAAAACTTCAGAACCTAATCTTTATAGTCGAAATTTCATGGTCTCTCATTATAAGTCATCAAGTATAAGACGTCTCAATTTGATCTATTTTACCAATTTATCAACATAATTATTTATCACAAAGTCTTTCAGATTGCTTTATCACCTCAAAGAGTACATTGTCATTTGCGCAACTACTGCATAAATCTACAAAATCTGATCATCTTTAATGTCTCGCATCTGTCGAAAAATAAAATTGGCCTCCGTTAACTTTTATTTAATGTTTTCATTTTCTATTATGCTCAGTTCTACGCTGGGATAATAGGTTGAAATTACAGCAATTGACGTTGTAAGGAAGGATATGACATAACACAATTATTCCGGAATAGACCAATCATTTTCATTTTATGTAAAAGTTTAACGTTCCGTATTGGGTTTTCATTTTAAACAAAAACGACCCCGTTAACCTTTCTTAAACGGCTGGAAACAAACCATCAGGAAGCATTGATTTTCTGCTATTTGCTACAACAATTTTTTCGGATATCCAAAGCGGTAAAGTCCCATATTTATACTTTTTGTGGATTTCGTGCAAGGGCATTGTCAGTTGCAAAACAAGTATCGGTTGCTCAAGAAGCATATAATAATTTATTTCAGGATCTGTTTGATTGATTTATTTTTCAAAGAATATGATTTCAAACCGACGCTATATAGTACGTAATGTACATGACCATGATGCGGACCATGATCTAATCACGCCTCTGCAGTCTAAACATTTGAATAATTTGTCTAAAAACCTACACGACTTTCAAAATAAACTCGTCGTTATAACGAAATGTCCGTTGTGGTTTTGAATGGCTATATCACACATTAGTCAAGCCTACAAAAGTGTGATATATCAGTGTAGATCGGAATCATTGCTTATTAGACATTAGCGACATCACGCGGCTTACATGATCTTTGTGTAATTCTATTATATCAGGAAGGAATTTTAAACCATTGTTACTCCACCGCCGGTACGAGTTCGTGTTAATTTTTCGGCGGTCTGCCATAAAAGCTGCTTCTAAATGTTATTCTTCAGGTATAAGGAAGCTTTTCTCAAAACGATTTATAACTTAGGAAAAACATGTACTACACTAACAAAAAATATCACTATTATTTAAAGAAAACAATTCATTTATTTATTCCATAACAGTGAGAAAATGGAGTAGTCTATTAAATTACTTTTAAATAAAAATTAAGCACCAAGAAATCACAGTTTCATTAAGTTGAAAAACAAGTAAATGATAATTAATATTTAGATATACCAAAATGGCATCTTTGTCGATGGTTATTTTAGATAGTAAATTATAAAACTTTTATGCAAGGAAGCAATAAAAATTAAACAGAATATAAACATGTAAATTAATATAGTTCAGCAATTTGTTTAATAATAAATAAATAGATACTTAAATAAATAAATGAAAATTCAAATAAATTAGTAAAGGATTCGGCAATCTTCATAACTGAAGCTCGTAGTCTAATCACAGCATTGGCCGACTGTTGCTTACAGTAATGCATTTACAATGCAAAATGAAAAAACTACAAATAACAGCATAAAGTTTTAAATAAATTAAAACTACAAATTGTTTACAGATAAAAAGCATAACCGTACAAAAATTATAACACTGAAAAAGAACGCATGTTTAACTGCACGTGTAGCGGTAAGAAAATAAGCTAGCGATGGTATTAAGCTATAAATAACAATCTGTTAATTCGAATTTATATTTAATTTATTTTCGGCAGAAATGGCAGGTTCGCTGACAGTGTTTTTTCATAAATGAGCTGGCTGCTGGGTTATTACATTCTTTCGCGTATCTTTTACAGTCGTTGGCATAATCAGGGTTATCAAAGCATTTTGGAATCACTAAATAGAAAAATTGGAAAAAAATTACTTCAAAACATGTAAAAATCGTTCCAATCTTTGAATTGAGAAAATTGCCCACAATAATTTGTAATCATATTGTTAGACAGTAGTTTATTAATGGTAAAAAAATTGGAAACATGTATGAACAAAAAGGAAATTTACTCGTGCGTTTAGAAAGTACTTACCTCCATTTTTTAACTGGCAGCAGGCTAAGTCGCATTTGGATTTCATGTAAAACGGATACCTTCTGCACTTGTCTAATTTGATGTAACAGTCAGTACAGATGTTAACCTTTCCTGCACAAAGGTTAGATCTTCTTTCTTGACCTAAACCGAAGACAAAAAAACAAAATTGATTGACGTTCGTTATAGCAAGTGATCATTTCATAGCTATGACGTATTTAAAGTCTGTTTATGTTATATGTAACATCAAACATATTTTAAGTGAAGTGAAATACTGTTATCACTTTACCACATAATTCATTTTCATGTTGGCCCATATTCTCTCGTACCCATGCTTCGTAATTAGCAACGTTGACGTAAACGCCGTACAAACCGGCTTGAGCGCATCCCTTGCCAAATGACGTAATACCGGCCAAGTACCACTCGCAAGAATCTTTACGTTGACAGGCCAGTGGCCCACCAGAGTCCCCTGAATAAAAAAATGCAATGCACTTAAAAGGCGCTACATATTTATTTGCTTAGATCTATTGTAAGTGCTGTAGATTTGTTCCACAGAAAGGTACGTTTTAATTCGATTGATTTCAAAAGGTGTCTGTCATGGTAACGGTATGATTTATATTTTGCACTTACCTCGACAAGTGTCTTTTTGGCCTTGCGGATATCCAGCACACAACATTTTCCTTTTATCGATATGTGTGTCCCGGTAACCAGCGTAGGCACGGGTACATTCGGGATGAGACACAACTGGCAAGTCCACTTCGACAAGGTTTGTTGAACTCGTGGTTTCTGACATAAAAAGTTAACAGTTAAGATTGTTGTTAGTGAAACTATTTTATTAAAAACAATATTGCTATTGTTAAAACTATTTTTTTAGTGCAACGCCCACATAACGAAATTTGTTACAAATGCCTTTTTCACATTCATCTACCTGAAGCGCCAAAACCTGTAGCCCAGCATTTGTCTCCCACTTTCGGGACTTCCCCCCAAGGTAATCCAATAGGACTGATGACGTTATTAAACACAACGGGTCGATCGAGCTGAACCAGAGCGATGTCGTTTCTTAAGTTGAAATATTCCGGATGAATAAAAACCTGTGACATGAGTTATATGAATTTTATCGTGTTAGATCAGTCAGGAAAACGCATCAATCAGGAAAAGATACGATGTTTTTAAAGAAACGAAGGAAACATTGTGTGATCGCTCTTTCTTCTTAACAAGGACCGACAATGATTGTTTTGTCTTACCTGAGGAATATGCCTCTCTACTCTATTGAAGTGAGCCATGAAACGATACATAGCGTTGGTTGTGTGACCCAAATACACCACCATATCTCTGTGTGCATTTTCAGGAAGGCGAGGATTCCTGAAAGTTAAGCTCATCTGTTAATCACTTGACAGAGGAAATATTTTTGAAAAACTTTGACAAATCTGCTTAAGCAGGTGAAGTGGGCCGACGAAACAAGATCAAGAGCAGCATTTTATCATATTCTTTTGTTACTTTTTACGGTATATGCTTTATTGTACAGTACAGAGCAGTATGGGTTGTAGGTTATCTGACACAAAGGCATTGCTTACACAAAACAATGAGCAGCGGACAACAACCATCTATCTGATATGAGTGACGCTCCACAAAGGCTGCTCTCAAACGTTGCTGGTTTTCCTTGATAGACGATTTGGGCCTACATAAAAGAAAACTAATTGGATCACTTCAATACATATTTTTCATTACACAATTATTATTACGTAACACGACGGATCTTTTATCTTAATTCTATTTGTAACAAACACTTTGCTTACCATCCATGGCCAGGCAGTTTTAGCTGCGCTATATCCCCCATATACTCGCAGAAGATCGTGTGAGGAAAAGGCGCCTGCGGTGATACGTTGCCGAATAGTTGAAGTTATACCGCAAGAACCTAATGATCACAAACAGATTTTGAAAGTGCCAATTATAAGCATAACCAGTTGACCAGAACCGGTGGCCAAATTCCAAACTACCAGCAAGTACTTGAAAAATGATCTGCTATCATTGGGCTTATAGGGATGACAGCTATAATGCAATCACTTTTAGTCGCTAATTAATAAATTAGTAATAAATGTTGGAAATTAGTAGATCAGCTTTTCTTACTGTTTTTGAAGTTGCAACACTTTTCGCTTCTGTAGTAGTTCATGGTGCCCTCTTCGCTGCACTTGTATGCTTGACAGGAGTAGGAACCAATCGTGTTTATGCATTGTTGATTGTGTGAAGTTGGACAAGGATTTGGGCCTTCAGTACATTCGTTTATATCTGTAGAACAAATGTCCCTTAAATTTGCCTTATGGCAAATAATGAAGTTCATTCCTTATGAAGTTCATTCCATACACTTGATTTTTTTCATAAATTTCTTTGATGAAATCCGGATTATTTTATCTAGTTGTTTTTTTTTTTAATTGAATGACAGGCGCACCTATACAAGTTACGTTGTCTTCAGCAAGTTTAAATCCAGGTTTGCAGCTGCAAGAAACTTCGCCGTTAATTGCATTGCAGATATGGTCACAAACCTTGCTCATCAGTATACAAGGATCTGTAAAGATACAACAAAACACTTTTACTATCAAACATTATATTATTTATCAGCAAAAACAAACAAATAAATATGTTTTCGTTGGCTTCCATTATACCCGTGCTGTGCAAAAATACTTGCGATTTATGCAAAGTTTAATGTCAAAGAGAGAATTAAAGTGTTTAGTAAAAAAGTTATGAAGCTTTTACAAAAATACTCTTGACTATTATTTAAAAACTTTTTTGCTACGAGTGAAAAAATGCCCCGAAATCGATATCCGGTTATAAAAACCTAATATTTGAAACTTTTTTGGTGAGTCAGCTTGGAAAAGTAGAACTTGTGATCAAAACAGGGTATATTTAGCCTCTTTTAACTTTTGTTTTTAACTAACCGGGAAGAGCTTATGGGTTGCTTCCTGAGGAAGTAATTAAGATCCAAAACCGTTTTAGAAGTCGTACCTGCTCTGTACCTACAGGCCAACGTAAGGTTTTAGAAATTTAATTTTGGTTTGAAACAATGTAAGAAATACAATTTTACGTGGAATTTCTTTTCGTTGTCGAAGTTTTCACTCCAGTAGGACATATTTGACCAAAAGCAAACATGACAAAAATGACGAAAGAGTTCAAGGAAACTATTAATCACTTGCCCCCAACTCAAATCATGATATCGTTATATATGACAATAACAGAGTCATAAATTGTCTGAAAAAAATCACCAAAATTAAAACTATGATTTTGATGTCATTTCAATTTAAAATTTGCTAGTCCGAGTCGCCTAACGATTTTTAATATGGCGGCGTCAGCGCTATATATACATATTTATAAACATAGGTTCAATCAACCCAAACTATGTAAGTATTTATATCATCAGAAAACATGATTGTCCAGTTCTCCTTACCGTTCTTACAAGTCTTGCACGTGGCAGGGCAGATGTACCTGATTGCTGGATGTGAGCAACTATAAGAAGAACACGAAATAAGGTAGTCCTTGCAGGCTTGACTTTTGCCGAAAAAATCCACTGAAAAGAAAGAATGATTTCTATAGTTATGGCAATGCGCATATATTGCACGTCTTCGGTTATAAATCTTGTTTAAGTTAGAATTTTAATTATAATTTGCTATTAAAAAAATATTTTAATGTGTGTTGTAATAAACGAGGGTAAATTATTGCTGCATAATTACACTTACTCGTGAAGGTAATCAGGAGAATAACAGCGATAGGAATCTTGAACAATGGCAGCATCCTTCTACGATGAATAAACAAACCGTCTAATATTTTCATAACTAACTATAAATTGCACTATTATTTTTTAGTAATAATTTAAATAACTGATTATTGAAAAAAATTTTTCGTACTTAAAAGACTCTGTCAATATACTCGTCACAACTGTTTTTCAGCTTGACACTGTAACACTTACTTTATATGATTCCTCATGCAGATACCGAAAGCAATTAACAATGCAAATAAATCAAACACAAAATATTATTTTCTAAAAGATCAAAAAGTAACGCGTCTTTCGCAGATTTAAAAAAGATTTAACCTAGGGTAGGTTTCGCAGAGAACTTTTATATTCCAACAAGTCAAGACGACGAATCGGAAAGGAGAAAAGTACTTCCACGTGCTCGGTTCACGTTTTTAGTCAAAGCAAATCAGCCAATAAGTTACGAAAAAAAGACGACCCAACCCGAGATCCGTTTAACACCCGCCCGATTTGCTGATTGGAGAAACTAAGTAGTAACCCATGTCTATTTTAATCTCGGCTATAATTAAACATTGTCTAATTACTGCTCAACAGAAACTGCACCATTTTGCCGCCAGAAAGGTGTTGCCTCTCGTAATGCGTCATATCTATTCGATTACGGACACGTGTTTGGCGTAACAACATCCCTAGCTTTGCTTAAAAAAACCGGCGTATATATAGCGAAGGAACTGTGATTGCAAACAGGTATTGTACCATGTTAACTTTAAGGATACGTATTGTTTGTAAATATTGTATTAGTTGAACCAATACAGGTTTGCTGATGCAGTTTACAGCGGTCTTCTGATATTGAAAATAAACAAAATCCTTAAATAGGCCACTCTTGGCTATTCCTGATCTTATCACATAAACAAGAGTGGTGACAAACCGAACGAACGCATTTTACAAACGTTTTTGTTGTGTGTAAAAGCAGTTAAAGGCTACTCTAACCTACAGTATATGACCTACTTTTATGAAATGTCTCGATTCATCCGCGCGCTTCGAAAAAAATCTTGCTTTATTGAAGTGACACAGATCATGCTCTGCACATTTGTCTTCTAAGGCGTTACATTGCATATGCAGTAACACAAAAGTTGTAACTTACTTTATAAGCTTATAGCCTATTTTTTACAGCTTTTAAATTTTGATCGCTAAAACTGTTTAATTTATTTTCAAAGAAACAAATTTTCAGGAAAGTCTAGAATACATGAAAAATAGGATCACAAAAACACCTCCAAGACATAAACTTAGGAACCTGACGTTCGTCTTTTGAACAAAAACGTTTTTAGCAAAGCCATAGGTTTCCAAACTCTTCACTTACTATTCGTCAAATATGTCCAATTTCGGGCCTTATAGGGCAAAGACAGGCAAATTTTCTCCTTCATTTAACCTCGGGCGGGTTGGTCACTAAAAATTAATCAATTACTCGATACGGACCAACTTAAGTTGCTGTCCACTCAAACTAGATCAAATGGAACAAACACTGCGTAATCGAATGGTTTATTTCAAAGTTGTCACTCACCGGCAAGAATGGTAACTGGAAAATGCGACTACTTCAGCACCATAAAAACAAAGTGCAGTTCAAACAGCTTTAAACTTAGTTAGCAATTTGGTGCTCTGAAACTTATTTGGAAAAGTCTTGGAGCTTGATTAAGTTTAGTTTTCTTGTCCGATCCACATTACTCAAGTGTAATTCTCACACAATGATGCATATTTAAAAGTTTATTACGAGTAAAAGTTTCAGCCATATTTTTGAAATAATTGCGACAAAAATATATAAAAATAAAAAGGCCCCGGTAAAAAAGTTTAAATATGCAAAATCACGGTCAACCAGTGTCCTTGCTATAAACTGTAGTCTCCACACAAAAAAAGCATGCAGAAAATATCCTCCAATTCAAAATTAAGGTTTATGATGATGATCCATCTCGATCCACACTGGCTGGAAATTTAGCGGATTTTCGTTAGGAGTTAGCATGGCTGGGCAAACGCTCATATAAAAAAGCGTCGCTCAAGCTCCGAAAAAATGAGTGAGCTCGTGCCCATGTCTGGGCGTTAGCCATTAACTGTCAGAACCGCTAATTTATCAAGTTACATTGTTAGTTGCAGACAAAACTGCTATTTATTTTTATTGTGATGAAAAGGGTTGTATTAACAACTAATGTCATGCTAGACCACAAAGTTTATCAAGGAAGCAAAGTATTCAAACATTAAACTGATTAACAGAGCAGTACATTTCTGTCAGGCAAAGGATTATTAAAAATTTAGCTCCAAATTCTCTCCTACATGTACGTTTCCTGCTAATCGCTAATAAAACTTTTAGTCGCTAAGGGCTTTTAGCCGCTGACTGCTCTTAATCGACTAAATTTTCCCAGCCCTAATCCACACCAAACTAAAAATTACTTTAAAAGCAAATGTAGTACTAACAAAAGCAGCGTTTAATCTCTTTCACTTTTTCTCAAATTTTCAATCTCATCAACAGAAGAAGCTTCCATCTCCTGAAAATCTTGAGGAATATTCAGAACATCCATAGATAAAGAATCAGTTCCTCCTTTCCTCTTGTCCCAGATAAAATCATTTGGGACTTTTCGAAACGCGATAAAGTGCATGTGACGATCTTTGCAATATTTGATTCGTTGAAAACCAATATTTTCCAGCGCTGTTTTCCATTTAACCATCAGTGCTGCATGTCTGGAAACAGTACCAGTAAGGTTAGTGCAAATTAATGTTAGAAGCAGAACTATCTTAACAGAAACACAACTTCCGGACATTCGTAAGTCCATGAATGAGATTTCAGATATTGATGTGTAGACTGTAGACAATAGCAATGAAAATGGTAGTAGGTCAATTCAACCCGGGACGAGTTGACGCAGATGTTGGTTGGGTTGCCCTGAGTTGAATCGACCTATAACCAATAAAAATACCTGTTCTGGTGACTTGAATCCGGGGTGATTATCAACAACAACCCATTAGCGGCAAGAACTTGGTATGCTTTTTTACACATCAGCCAGCGCTTGTGAGGACAGGGAATGTATGAAAGCAATAATGAGAAAACCACTACTTGAAAATAGTTGCTTGGCAAAAAAGTAACGTTGCTGTTGTGTTCTGTGCCTGGAATTAAAACATGCTCAAGTTGAAAGGTCTAGGTTTCACATAATATTTCAAATAACAGTTTATTAGAAGTATAGCAACTGTCTACAAAAACTGAGGTACATGAAAGCAGGTGCAAGGATATTTGTGAATTACAAAGTACTATAGATATGCTGCAAGGACGATTATTAAGGTTTGTGTGAAACCGAATATCATGTAGGTCGACACAAACAAGTTCCAAATCTAATCGGACCAGAACCGATGGAAAAAATTTCATCCAAAACTTACTTATAACATGACATAAATGCTAAAAAATGCTTTGTTTCAAAACAATTGCTGTTTAAATGGCGATTTGAAAAGTAAAAGCATTGGGTAAATGACCTTTATTGCAAGGAATGTTGACCCCAGTTTAGCTCAACCAGAAAAGTATATCATCATATCTCACCAAAGTCAATCAATTTATACGTAATATTAGATTGAGGTTCACCATAGTTAGTATTCGTGTTCGGCCGTATCTTTTACACCAGCAATATTCGTCAAATCTATTCGGGTTTGGGTTCGCACCGGCCCATGCATACAAAATACTACTCAATTTATAATTTTATAAAATTAAGGTTGTTTGTGCTAGACAACTTACTCTTACAATTTGGCAGGAATGCATTTGCATTTGATGCTTCAACAATTTCAACATATAGAAAATCACATTTAAAAACATTCTGTAAAACAGGGAAAGATTTATCAGAAATAATAATTCAAAACTTTAAGGAATAAAACATAAGAGGGTCTAAAACAGACTGAACACAAAACAAATCCTGGATTATCTAATTAAATCATGTGTTATAAATATTGAATTAGATTATGACTTAATCAACCTGATTTGCAGGAGCTAAATCAAGAGCTACAGTTTCAAATTCCGGCATTTCTGAATATGGGTTGTAACAGGATCCAACATCTAGCAATTTGATTTTGTCCACAACAACATCTGCACTAAAACATAGACTTCTTGAGTCTTGATAAAAGTACAGCGGAAAATAAACAAGCACATATTAATTATCAATTACTTCAATTAATTCGCAATAATTTTAACCTAATTCTTGCTGCATCAAAAGAAGAATCAGTGTTTGGGGTAGGTCCACGTACAAAATGAGATTGTTGATCTTTTTGGTAATACGTCTGCCTTCGTTTGTCTTTTTTAAGTAATTCTTGCAACTTTCCATGACTGTAGTAATCAATGCTAAATTCCTTACACCACTACAAATAACGTAAATTAAACTGATATATAAATACTCTAACAATATAAAAGGAATAGAAGAACCCAACACATAATATAATAAAGATATGCATGTTAAATTTAACGTCTGCTAATCTACGGTGCAGAATGGAGTTCGACCTACCTCAGTTCTGTCCCTACCATCACAATCTGTGCTCCATGCATTGGTGGCGAGTTGTTTCATCGCAACAGAGTATTCGTTCAATGCTCGATCGTCGGAACAATGAGATTTCCAAACTTGATCAAAATCATCACCTGGAAGAGTATTCATGTAAACCTTGAGTTGTGCAAAACATTACACTTAGTGATAACGTAAGTGGTCCTATGGATACAGTTAATAAGAAAAAACACTATTTGCGCAACATTTGCACTACTTTTACCTGATAAATTAATTTTGATGAATTGCGAATGAACACACTAGAATCAAGGTAGTAAACTGTTCACTAACTTTACAAAAGTCTAGCATTGAATAAATGACATACATGTGAACTGCCATTGTACACAAATCACTGAAAATTAGGGATAAAAGAGCAATTTTGTTGAAAATTTCTCTGAAAGACAACTTATCTTATAAGTACATAAATCAATGAGCCATAATATTAAAAAAACATAAAAAGCAGAACAGACCTTGCAAGAAAATTAAAAACAGAAGTTTTTTGCATGCTTGCCGCTTTCATTGTGCAAGTTCAATTGGCACTTCACAGTACAATAACTGTATACATCATAATTCTGTGGAAATTAAAGAAATTGTGCATATATATACAAATGTAAATTTTCATTATTGGTGAGGTCCACTTTGTATTGTTTTGCAAGCACTTTTATTTATAATTATTCCTCATTGGCTGCTCTTTGTTTTAATGTTATATGCTCTTTTGTGTTTTTCTTTGATAAGGATGCCACAAAGGTTTCCAATTTTACCTGGAATATAGCATTAAAGTTTCATTTGGAAGCCACAGTATTAAGAAATAAAAGTTAATTTTAAACAAGCAATGATCACTGGCAAAACTTTTACGTAATTTTTTTTGTTTCATTTTTATAACTATTGGAGCCGTGTTTGATATTTGAAGTTTTTTTAAATTCTATAAAATCCAAGGTTGGATGCATCAAAACTGCATAAAGCGATAACAAACCAAAGAAAATTACATATAGAAGTTAAAATAATTGGGATTTGAACACATAGCATTCTGTAATAGGCGAAACTTTGTGAATGCTACATTACCCCTTAGCCCTTATTTGAAAACAAATGATTCCTTAAAAAATTAGACAAATGAGAAAGTGAATCATGCCAAATGTACTTTAACCATTTTCCGGTTTGATATGCTTTGATACATAAATTCACTCCGCTCTGATATAAAGGTTACGGATTGACCCAACTGGAAAGTATGGCAGTTTACAATGAGAGCTCATGTGTGCAAACAAGTTAAATTATGTCTTGGTAGGGTGCACTGAAGCATCAATTTTTGTTTGTTTATAAGAAATTGGCATTTAAACAACTATTTTCTCTTTGTTTATTTATTATTAACCAATGTCATGAGTAAAATATTCGGCATGTTCAAGAATCTCATGCGTGCAGGTGCCACACTTTCCGCTATAGTGGATTGACACAGTTTGAATCATCTCCAAATAGTAGTCGGTCAAAATGATCGACATGAAATAAATTGTATCTTAATCCTATAAGGTTATAGCCTAGATCTGTACTGGTAGATTTGCTACCGCCAAACATGTTTAGAAGTTGATATAAGACTGCTGTAACAAGAATTCTTAAATTGTCCATATTTTCGTATACAGAGGCCTAAACAGTAATTTAGGCAACTAAGAGTAAGACAAGGTTAACTGAAAGGATGAGCATAAGCTGGCCAAAAAATTATTTTTAGTCGTTTTTTACTTCAGAAATGTCTGCATATAGGCTATATAGAGAGAATGTATTTTGCCATTCAAATAAATAAATAGGCTAACACAGCTAACAAAAATTATCAGTTGCTTAGCGTGGGGCGGTGAAAAACCTGTACGGACTAGAAAGCTTCAAATAATAAAAACGCTTACCGTTGGCTAATTTGCGACGCAAATTCTTATGGGTTTTGCGAATAATATCCACATGAACGTCCTTCTGATCTTTCTTTGCCATGGTTTGTGCTTTGCCTTGCTGCATTTCAATTAGTTCCTGGCGTATGCATAATAAATACCAGGCTCATCTTCTGAAAGGGGAATATGCTCAGTCTGTACCCTATACGCAGTTAAATCATTTCTTCACTTGCTTCTGTATGATAAACTGCCATATGATGCTGATGCTGCATACGGCTATTCGTCATGCTTCGATCAGAAAAATATAATTCCTTGTGAAAATCCCCCATTGTGAAATAGTGACAGAGACACTTTTGAGTCATTGCATCATCGATATTCTGGCATAGTTCTTCCCAGTAAATAAGCTATACCAAAATCCAGACCAGTTTCTCTAGTATGGTAGACAACATTACGCAGTGTATTTTTGACTCAACGTATACTTGGTTCAGAAACGTTTATTTAGTTCCTTTTAAGGACATGTGTATCAATCATACCAACTCCATATACAGTATTGTATTTCTATTTGGTAACACAAAGAAAAACTGTGGGGAGGTAATATTCAATATCATCAGAGCCTTTATATCCCGATTTATTAATACGTCGGTATATAAAGACACTGGTATTACGTAGTCCATACCTTCAACGATTCAAATGTGACACACCATGCAAAAATAAACACCAGCAGAACATGATGTAAAATGTGCAATTACAGTATTGTAATATTCTCATAGCTACATGAAGAAGATCACTAAGCACCTCACCAAACAAAGCTTTACAATAAACAATAGTGTAATTCACAATTCACGAGCAAGTTCTATAGGTAAAGCCGTTTCATTATTCTTCAAACTACAACCTTGAGAACTACAAACAAAATTCCTAAATTTAAAGTTTGGAAAGAATATAACAATATCAATGGGCTCGAACATAAAAAGTCCAACTGAAAACAATCTTTGCCTTTCCGAGAAGTTTTGGTATGTTTATACATGAGAAAATCTTATAAAAAGAAAATCAAACAATTCAAACCCAAAACTATTATGATTGGGAACATTTCATTGACAAAACATTCAGAAGAAATGAATATTTATACAATATTAGTTTCAAAACTTTTGCACAACTAAAAATCAATCTCTCAAAAACAAAAGCAGTACGACAAACAATAATTTGCGCATGACACAATATTGTATAAAATATCATAGCAAGAATACATTACTTGCTGTGTAAAACATTGGAATTAAAGCTAATACATATAAAAGTAAATGCCACATATTTCCTGTAAATGCAAACTGTATATAAGAGTGGAAATATGGTAGGCTACACCTAGAAAAAAAATTATTTTACTACCTAGAACTATCGATGCTGTTTATATGGGAAGTTATGCTTGAAAACTTTGTTAATATTTTTTTAAATATCAAGACTTGAAGTAAAAAGATACTGATAAAGAAAGAAAAACAAAACAAAGATGAAACACGCAACACAAAACCACATAATCAATTGCTGCTGCCTAAAAGAAACTAAAATAATAACAAAAACTAAACTAACTACTTTAACATTTACAACGCTATGTATTCACTAACCACAGTTAAACACAGTCCCGACTATTATGACATATATACAGTTATGATGACTGGTATGTTATGAAATACATAAAAAACAACGGTTCTCCAACCAGTACAGCATCCACAACAGTAGCTACAGAGAAAATTATTTCCTTCAAACAAAAACAGATTTTCTTACAAGCAGAACTATGCTAATATAGAACACACAGATAAATTGACTAAAAACAATTTAAACACGGATACATTTACATAGCAGTGGACAGATTAAAATCATTTAAAAATTTACTACAGTGCAGACTGAAACATACTAAATACGACAGCATAGTATATATACAACAAAACTAGGCAAGGGTAGGTGATAGATAACACTGTTTCACCTGAAATTAAGCAAAAATACTAACGGATAAATATGTATGAATTAAACAAAACATTACACTCTAAAATGGCGTCTATGTCACCTTGCTAGATTTCAGCCTTAATTAATTAGCAGCAGAAATTTTCCTAGAATCCGTTTAAAAATGCAGGATTGAAGAAACTGTTTGTTCTTTTCGAACACAAGTCTAGACATTGAAAACAAATAGCCTGTAAAACCTCTATGAAAACAACAACGCCTTGTTAAGGAAGCTCAACCATTTCTGGGTTAGACGATTTGGGTTTTCTAACTTAATTTTCTTTGTCTTTCTTCGTCATTTCAAGTGCATACTGCATGCCCCAAATGCTAAGCGGTCGCATGTAGGCAAGTGAACGATAAGTTTTGTTCATTCGGAAAGCTTCGGGAGTTTGGTATGACATGCCATAGCGTTGCCAAGCCGAGCGGTAAATACCGCTCGCAGTTCTAAAGCCTTCTTTCAGTAAACCCTGCAGTTAAAACAGTACAAGTGCAAAGGTGAATTAATGTTAGGTAAATATCGCTTG
Source organism: Clavelina lepadiformis (assembly GCF_947623445.1). Taxonomy (NCBI): domain Eukaryota; kingdom Metazoa; phylum Chordata; class Ascidiacea; order Aplousobranchia; family Clavelinidae; genus Clavelina; species Clavelina lepadiformis. The sequence goes on along the minus strand of NC_135241.1, from coordinate 5,032,726 downwards.
AGAGTCTAAGTTAGCTTGAAACTGCCAACTTAACATACGTTCAACGTAAAAAGGAAAAAAAGCAATATTCTTTGATTAATTATTATTTACAGAACTTTGTCAAACCTTATTTATGGGTATTTAGTATTTACACTACAGTACTGGTGAAGCACATGGCTAAATACAATTACAAGAGTGTTACCCGATGTATCATAGTAGCAGCAAGTGCATAAGTTACTCCTGTCCAAACTTCTACAGACTGGACGCTGCTTGTGTCCACTACGCCATTAGGACGCATGCCGTTGACCGCACCATGCCGGCCATTGTCATACTTTTGAACATTCAAGCTAAATATGGTTTCCAGAGCGGAACGAACATTCTCCTTTGGTAAAACCTGAGAAAGAGTAGTTGTGGTATCTAAATCTTAATTGAATTCTTCTGAAATGTTTGGTAAAACTAATACAAAATTTGCAAAAATTTGCTGGTGATAATTACGCTACTACTTTTAAAAAAAACTTAGGTGATAATGAGCAATGTGTTCCTGATAAAAAAAAACATATACAAACAGGACACACGTCATTGGCTACTAAACCTACAAAACAATTATGGTAAAGATTGTGTAGAGTGCTCATTTTTATGATGTTTTTACTAAAATTCTCAGTAAAGGTAATGTAGTACTTCAGTTAGATTAATAACTCTTAGTCTGTGAACAAAACATCAAGAGCGACCTCTAAGCAGGTGAAAAGTGGTTAATGTCCGAGAAAACAAGGATATTAAGTTAAATGGAATTCATGAAACTAAAGTGTTTCTTGGAAGGCCAAATGTACATGTGACTTTTATATTACGAGAAACATTTAAATTTTTCCATTTTGTGACATGAGCACTAAAACAAGACTCAGTGATAAAGACGTGCGTTTACTTACATCATCAATTCCAGCTGCAGAGAGGAACCACTGACCGGCACATTGATCCGCCATGACACTGTTACTAAGATGAAGATGTGGGCTGCTGTCATAGTTATAATATTTACCTAAATAATAGCAGCTTGGAGATTAGTCATTAACCGATATGTAAATATCAGTACATAGCATAACACACAATGAGTCATTTCTGTTCATATCCCACTCCACTACGCAGTATGGAACTCAAAATAAACCAATGACTCTTTGTTATTGTACATTATCCTTAACGACACATGCATAATTGCATTTTTACATTTGCTTCATTACTACAACTTCTATTTGGTAAAAATGCAGATTATTTCACAATAGATTGAAAGTTATGTTAGTTTTGTACCATTCCACAGGTGTTTGTTGTAGGATTTTGTTGCCATTTGAAGTATCCTGTTGTATTCCGATTCTTCGTGGTCATGGCCAAGTATACTTGCAGCTTCTGCCATAAACTTCAGAGCGGCTAGCCAAAGTCCACCACAATATGCACTGTTTAAGTATTGAATAACGTTAAATTATAACCATAGCAACGGAAAGTAACACTTGGAATTGTATCAGAATCAGTTGAAGTAATTAAACAGCACGGCGAATAAAGTAAGGCACAAACCTGGGGCCTTGCACACACCAGCCATCAAATGTCTGATCGGCAGCTCCACTGTTCTCAATCAGACCATCCCCGTCTTGGTCGTGCCGCATACCATGATTCATGACAATCTATGCAAGTAAAATATTAACAGGGCTTTATAGTGTAGCAATAGAAGCATATTATAACATGCATACTTAATTGAAGTGAAACTGAGATGTAAATTGGTAATTTTAACTTTGGAACAAATTTGATACGTGTCATGATCAGTATTACCAACTCACAAATCACAATAGTGTGTATGTCATGTGTTATTCTTTAATTATTATCAGTTACATTCTTTATACAGTACCATGATTTGTTATTAGTGTTAAATATAATGGCGATGAAAAGTTACACAAATTAAATTACAGGTTTTACAATTGCAAGGTTCTTATCATACAACACATATAAACCTAATTAGCTAATTTTACCTTGCATATTGGCCATACAGTTTCTAAAAACTCTTTATTTTTTGTGATGTGATAATCACGAAATGCTTGCAAAACAAACTTTGGGTTAAGATCCCGCCATTCAGCAGTGTCGTGCACGAAATATGCGTTGACGTTAAGCCACGGCTCATCATCTGCATAAGAAAACACTGCCAATTTCCCTCCAAAACCGTAAGCTAAGCCAGTACCAACAAGATAAATTATGTCAAGGCATGAATAGTAAAAATGTTTATGACTTCATTTCCTTTCGTAGAATTTATGACGACTATTAATTAATTATAATGTAAATATCAAGGTTCACAAAACCAAGCCTTGAAGAATGAAATTTACGCGCTACGGAATGGACCAATAAAATTCCATAGATAAATATTCACATGAGATTTCTTTTGACTTACCTGGACAACCTACATCATGTGGAACACAATTTGGTGTTTTCACTGGTGCCGCCACGCCATCCATCAGGTATTGCATTGGTTCAGGATTGGAATGCAATATACTGGCAGCTTTCATAAAAATAAGATACATTTAACTTGTTACTTATTGCCTGATTGTGTTGTGTACACATGAATGCACTGCATTAACTATACAGAATACAGTACCTATGTCGTACTGAAGACTAATTTCCAAATTTGGCCACAGGTGTGCAAGTGCAATTGATGCGTAGAAATGCACATCGTAGGTGTTGTACATTCTATAAAAGCATTATAATATTTTAGCAACAATCACTTGTTCGATAATGTACATTATGTTTCACATTACAAGTAAATCATACTTGTATTCTTGTCCTTCAAGATAAGCAAATCTGCCATATTCCATAATATGCTTGCAATTTCTGATTTCGTCTTCCCTATTTGATGAATGCAAATGGTGAGAGATCTTGTTTTTTTTAATAACTTTATATCAATACATTGTTCTTTACAAATAATTAAAAATACATTTTTTTGTTTGTCAACACACAGAGTTGCCTAGTAACAAATTTTTCATTACAAAATGACAAGAAACCCAGCAATAGAACAACGCTTTAAAAGAATATTGTGAGCAATTCAGGCAAAAATTTGATTTATCAGGTGAATAGACTACTTTCAATCTATAAATATTTTGTGACAAACTAAAACTAAACGCACTTTGTCTTGTCTATTCCATTGTTTAAATGCATAGAGTTCCCATTTAGATTATGTTTGGATTCGGGAACACCATTATATGCGTTCCTGGAAAGCATTGTAACATCACTGCTTTCTCCCTCAAGCCACACAGTTCCACCATCAGTGATGTAATAAAGCTCGTTAAAAATGGCAGATTTATACCATCCAGGAAGGTCACTGGTTGAGAAAAGATAAAGAATTGGTGTGGATTAAAACTGAGATCTTACTTTAATAAAGAGCGAAAAATGTACGTTATTTAAGTACATTTGAACAACCACAATAAACTATAGGCTATGAAAGTGCTAAAACACTCCTTATACCTATTTTCTAATATTGGGGATTGCCAGTCATGTATCTTCTCTTCCCAGGTTGGGTAATGATAGAGGGAATATGCAGCTAGGGCTGGACCTGCTTTGCCCTGATCTCCGAACCATCTTGTGTAACGACGTTTATAAAATTTATTGCTGTTGCCAAAGTGGATCTGAAAACACCCAAATGATGAAAATAATGTTTATGCACTTTTAAGATAAAGCAGGATTGATTAATTTACAAAAGATTAAAACCAAAAGTTTTGATAACTATAGCATTTTGAACTAATTTATACGCAATAGCCAACAAATGGCTATGTACACCAAGGCATTTAAAATAGTGCATAATATCAGGGAAAAAAATTATTAAGAAATGCAATTAGCACAGGAAGAAAATTATGACACGAAAGCTTTCTGAAAGGAAATTCTTGCTAGAAAGCAATTTCCTGCTTCAGCAGTAAAACCGGTGACCCACAACATACTTTAAAAAACCACAACATTTCCAACAAAATAGAAGATATAATTTCTTAATAAAAATCTTGTTTTTCATGAGACACTGGATTTAAATTTAGGACCTGAAAGGAAGTGACCATTTTAATGATATAGACATGGCTTTCATAACAAAGTTAACAACTGGCTGAAAACAATCTGAGGTATTTTAATACCAACAAAAAATTGCGTAGGCTCTGAAAACATTATGAATAAAAGACATGTGTAAATGTGACTAGACAAATAAGAGTAGATAATGAATTTTTTTTAACATACTTCACAATACATTCTAGCATAACTTGCTCCAGCCTATATTACACAACCAAACAATAAATCAATAACGAACTCTTAACAATCAACAAATTCAGGTATATTTTTTGCATAAACAAAAAGCCATGCATTACCTGTGGCATATCCCATGCCAAACAGAAATCAATAGAGTTGGTAGACTTTGCTTTGACGTGGCAACTCACAGCTACGGCAGAAGCTATTCTCTCTCCTTTACCAGTTACATGGCTTCTTTCTGAAAAAATGATTCGCATTATTATAAGTAAATGCAGAACAGAGCACACTTAACGTGGGGGTGGTCTGGTTAGACCAAAGATTGTGTTTTTAAAACTTTTAATGTACTTGATAATGAGCTGAGTTGTCCACGCTCCATTAACGGGTGCCATATTTCGGTGCCGCTATGCAATGGGTTGAATTCAACGCAATGGCTCACTTTTGTTCCTTCCTATGTACAGAACGATTTACACTGCTGTCACAACAATTTTTCCATAATACACTCCTCAATGAAAAAATGCCATTTTCTTACAAATACACATAAGTGTTATACCAGTACGATCATAATGTATTTATGTGAGGGTTAGTATTACGTTTAACAAAATGAGGCATTGATTACTAAACTGTAGAATTAAAACATGGCAGTAAATTTACTTTCTGGGTAGCTCCAATTGTCATGGTGTAAAACATGTTGTCATATGTTGTGTTATGCATCACCACACCAGAAACATTTTCCCCATGATTATTCACTGAGAAAAACTCATTCCAAAGACTAGTTGTTACCTTCTGTTCACGCTGACAACCTGAAAAATATCAATACATAAATGCTCGTATTGTCTTCTATAGACATGTGCTACATTGAGGATGGAAACAAAATTATTTGTTTGATTAAACAAAACTGAGGACCTCTGAAATTTTTTTCTCGCCACAAACCAGAATAAACGCCCAGCACACATGAGTGCATGCACTCATCTTCTGATTATTTGATTACTTGTGCTGATCATTAATTATTTCCTGATATTTACCTATTCCATTCTCCATGGACATGGTGATGGTTACATCAATGTCATCCTTTCTTTTGTTTTCAACTGTCCAGACAAAAACTGCAGCTGGTATGCTGGTGTCCTACATTATATTAATTAAAAAAACAGAGTTGTCAATGTCAAACGTCATAAATTATATTTATTTCTACCCGATTCCAGTGCCAAAAGGAAATGCAGTCAACCCACTCAAATTTCTATTTCCTGAAGGAAATTTATCTAATGCAGTGTTTAGAGTAACCAACAAGAATGGAGTATAAATAGAAATGCAAACATAATTTGCCAAATGATAGAATGTATGGTTTGTGCATTCAAAAGCTGTGCATTAATTTATGCCTGTGAAAGGCATCACCCAGTTTAGGAAACATGAGTTCAACTCAGCCAAAATCAGATTATTAGTCAACTCAAACAATAAAGTCTCAAACAACATGATTAATGTCACATCTTACTAAGTCGTGGATTTACAAACACAGTAAGAAATGATTAAGATCATGTGTAGTAATGTCATGTAAATAGTTACACCGATACCATATCACATTTAAAAGAAGATTTTTGTTAAAGAAAATTTAAGCAATGTAGCTACAAATGAATATGTGTCACCACTGGGCCATAGAAATGTTTCTAATTGCTGTTTACATTGGTATATACATAGAAAGGTAGTTTGGGGTATAAAACTAGTTGATGACATATTGCAATTAAAAAACAACACTGTAATACACCAATATTTAACCCTTAATAGCACACAGTACACACCTGATAATCACACAGTAAATACCTGATAGTCATGTGGAAAGACAGGAGATATTTGCCTACATGTCAAAACAACATCCTGGCCTTGTAAGTCATAAACTGTCCAGGCCCGTGGATAAAGACCATGATAGTATGCATATGAGCCACAGTAACGCCAGTTCCATGCTTTTAGTGGCTCTCCAGATGGGAATCTGGTGCTTAATACTTGTTGAAATACTGTTCTGTCATTTGAGCGTATCGTAACAATGAACTGAAATGAAACGATGCAAATATTTTAAGCCAGGATGCAACAGCTTTTATCCCAACTAATTAAGTTTCGATTTAGTTTGTAAAAACCTGCAATAAGTATTGAAGCTATGCTGGCACAATAATATCAAGGTAAGTTTTGCTTTAACAGTTACTGATATCAAATTTTAAAAAGTGTTTCTGGAAAACACACATTTGGAAGGCTGAGCTTTGTAAAGCTTGAGGGACATAAGAATGATAACAAGTGCAATCAAAAATATTTCCCTAATATCTCCAGTTAGATAAGAAACCTTAAGTACTCACTTGATCTGCCAATGGGGAATCAAACGTGTACACTCCAGGTTTCAATTGCCACTTGCAGAAGTCTCCTTTCCAACCTCTGTTAATAGTTCCACCCCCTATACCTCCAAGTGGAACTCCTAAAATTATATATTTAGCGTTAAGCTGTCGTAACAACTTGTCGCTGTAAGTTATTCAAATATATTGTAAATTCTTCATACTGTTAGTACACACAGCAGTGAAGAATTTCTTAAAAGGTCACAGCAACAATATACCATAGATTTGATGAAGTGGGGTTTGATTGAAGAAATCCATACATGGGCGTTTACTCTTGCTTCTTAATTTCTTATAATAAAGAAGATATCTGCAAAGATATAAAGCAAACAACATTTTAGCTCATCCGTCTATTGTAAAACTTACTGGTACAACCACAAACATCAGTACTGGACTACTGGTAGTCTATATAGCAAAAGGGTTTGATTATGTCTATTGAAAGGCATACGACAGAGCTACTCAACTGGCGGACCGCGGTCCGAATACGGGCCTTTTCAGTGTTGAATCCGGACCTTATCTGTCTCAGTATTTACGCAAATAAAATCGTTCATCATTAGTTTTGTTATTCCTGCTTATTCAATTAATCAGTGAGTATGTAAGTGGTAAATTAATTCCCATCCAGAGAATTATTACATTATATACCGTATTTTAATACATTTATATGACTGTAAGTTATTTCATGAGAGTTATAACGGACCTAAACCAATTTTGAACTTTTGTAATTGGACCTTTGCTAAGAATAGTTGAGTAGCCCTGGCATACGGTATTGAAATAGAATACAGCCTACTCTGATTTAAAAATCAACAAATTTCATCAAAACAACATACCTCACACCAAGTCCAACTAGTGATGGTACCTGGGAAAGAGGTGGTAATGACCATGAATTTGGTCGATCTTTAAACTTGTGACTTAAAGCAATTTTCCACCCAAAAGCGGGGACACCAACACCGCTATGTTTACCTGATAAATAAAATGAAAAAATTATCTCCTCAATTCCTTTTACATTATGATGGGTTTTATTAAACAAACAAAAATCAGAAAAACAATAAACTGCATATTTATTAATTACGGAAACAAATTAAAACTTTTTTTGGCAAATTATAATAAAATTAAGTTATTATAACCTAAAAACAACATGTACATATTTCATGGAAAGGTTGCTTACCTCTCCATGTTCTCATGAGGTTGTTGTCATCATTATCATCAGGGTTGCTGAGAGAAATGTCTTTCAAAGCAGAGCACCACTCAGGCTGCTTCACTGCCATTTGTTTAAAGTTGTACTAAAATTTAAACTTAGTTGAATGCTATATGTTACTTAACGCTGGAATTTATTTTACCTACTGTAGTTTACATAAAATACACAAACCTACATATAAAACAATGAAACTGTTACATCAATACATAATTTATTAATTTATATATATATATATATACATAATTTATATATATATGTATATAAAAAACTGCATGAAAAATGCTATCAATTCAAACAGCTACCACAACATTTAAATGGTACTGTTGATAGCGATACTACCCAACTCTATCTGACAGGTATACAAATACTGAATAAATACCTTGTGCTTTTCTCTTCCTATATATTACAAACCAAATAACTATGAGTTAGTAAATAATATCACTGGTACTATTACAAGATGTATTACAATGATAGTAAACAGGGTGGTTAATTGATTAAAAAATGGTCATCTGCAAAGCTGCAAGTTAAAGAAGACCACTGTAATGTTGCCGCTGCTGCTTGTATTTAACACAATTTAGTTCCTGTCTCTATATCAACATTTTTTGCTCTTTACTAGAGCACTATAGATGCTAAACTTGCTAAGAAGGAAGAATGTGGCATGACACATGAATTATCAAAGTTGTTATTTTGCCAACAGATGGCATGCAAACAGTTTTATTTTGTTAATAATGGTTAAGTTAAATTAAACTTTAAATTAGGTAGTTTAGCATGACATAACTTTCAACTTAGGTTAACATTTATGTGATAAAAAAAAGCTTTTACATGAACATATAAATTTTGGCCATGAAATAGACACTGCTGAGTTTTTTTCTACCAAACTTGCATTATCATACCAATAAATCGCATTATCATAGACCAAATGCTGGCTAGTCTGGCTGACATATAAGCTACTTCAGTTCATTAATAGCTGAGTTGTATATGCCTCTTTCAATCTTTTGAATAGCTGAACTGCTTTTCATCAGCTCTGATGCAGTTGTGAAAAAATTGTTGTGTGAAAAACTGTGAAGTTGCCAAAAAACAACAAAAATTAAAAAAAATGTTGGCTGCAACAATAAACAAAAAATTAACAATACAAAATTTGGAACGGCCCTTTGCTGTTTTGTATAATAGTAAAATTAGCCTAATAGTTACAGCATTTACAATTTCTACAATTATACAAAACTATAAGCCTCCACTTTGCGTGAAAACAAGTATAAACGTTTTCACGCAAAGTGGAAACAATAACGTACGAAACAATAACAGCCTGAACGAGCTGAAATTGAAAACAGTGTTTCACAACTAGGCCTAGGCCTATTTTCTTCAGTTCAGCCTTTTCCGGCCTTTAGTGAGATCCTAAGGTGTTACAGATGGTATAGTTCGGTAGTTTACATATATTTCATAGCATAACTAATTACTATAACCTATATACATTCCAGAAACAAAATCCTGTTACAGCAACAAACACAATCTGACAATCGAGCAAGTAGATGGCTGACTGGCAGACTCATAGACTGCGTCTATATGATTAACAAAGACACTTACAAACTTTCACCACAAAATGACAGAAGTGTCGGCAAGAATCACACACAGCTATAGCAACAAAAACCAAGTGTATTCTATTTCAAATTTCAGCACGTGGCGCAAAACTTGTCCTACTATGCCTGTATTGCACGCGTGTCGCCGTGTCCCCCTGGAATAACTAGACTTTGTAAACAAAGAAACTGTCAACAATGAAGGGTCTGGTGGTTGCGTAGAAGAAATATTCTCGAATCACTCAAGCGCAGCGAAGTTTGTTATGACGTCATTGTCAGCTGATAAGATGTAAATACTGTAATAACTAATGAGTCATGATGAAGACGTGGAGATTTTCTCGTGGTTTACATAAGTAGAAATGAAATGGTGATTCAAACAGTAGTGACTGTTTATCAGAAATATTTTAAAGACAACAAACAAAGTCATCATACTCGAGTCACAAGTCTAATTTCCAAATCATTAAAAATCTAAGGTTAAAGACTCAAGTCAAGTGGAATCATTTGGAAGAAGTTAAAAGTGGCTCGAGTCAAATCGAGTCTTTTTATAAAAAAAAACATAAAGAGTCATTTACTATCTGAAACTAAGGCATGGTTATAAAAAAGGCTGCCACTATGGAGTTGTAAAAAATCGTGTGTTTGAAGCTATTTTTACCGTTTCGTAGTGACTGTACCCACGCGTGATAGCACCATAGATATCCTATAAAACACATGTTTTATAATATAACACATATATACATCACATGATAGATATAAACAGATTGTACACACACAGAATTGCACCCAACTAAATTGTACCCACACGGAATTGCACTACAATTTTCGGGCTTTCAGACTGCAGGAAATAAATACTGTAATACACCAAGAAATGCGTTTTGTACGTAGCGTGGATAACAGTTGAATGCTTTAGGAAAACATATTTAGCCTAGCAAGTGGGTTACACGCATAGATATTATGACAAATATTAGTTCTCTTGTGTATTATTTGTATGAAGTATTACACAGCAATCATATTCGCCATAAAGATCGCGTACACTGTCGGTAATTGTTACAATATGAGCGAGGACGATTGAAGATGATAATTTGTTTTACTTCTGCTTCGATGGTATGAGTTCTCATTTCTCAAACGGCGTGATTATGTTATTAGTTGCTTAATTCTGTCTATACAAATTACTAAGTTATAAAGTTTTCATTTCATTTATTATCAGACACAAAGGCTTCCACCTTCGGGCACAGCTTACTGCATGTTACATCGCGCAGTAGTAACCAGTGAAATAAATCACGTAAAAAGGAAAGATTGCAAACATTACATCGTTATATATATGTCACATCAGTTCAAGCGATGTAATTTATCTGAACGTCATTAAGGAGAATTTAAGTCTGGTCAACAATTGCATTGCAAAACCCCAAAATAAACATTTCAGCGTTTCGAAAACAACTCATGACTCGTGACGTAACCGTCACAATATAATATAAATACTAGGGATGTGCCGCGAGGAAGATTATTCGGGTTCGTGCGAACCCGAATATCATGAAAGTCGACACGAACGAATCCCGAATCTATTCCTATTAGAACCAAACAATAAAATTTCCTTCAAAAGTTGTCAAGTCTTGCTTCTAAAATGACGTAATCGATAAACAAATCGCTTTCTTTCGAAAAATAGTGTTTAAAAAACGATCGAAAAATCAAAATCGTTAGTAAAACGACCTTCATTGTAAGTACTGCTGACTATACTTTAGCATTGTCAGGAAACTATATCATCATTTTTTACGAAAGTCAGTAAATTTATAAGTAATATTGTGTTCGGGTTCGCCATTGTTGGTATTCGTGTTCGCCCGAATCTTCCATAAAGGCGATATTTGGCGAATCTATTCGGGTTTGGGTTCGTATCGGCCCATCCCTAATAAATACTATATCGTTTTTATATCGTGTTTACACTATACTTATGGTTACACGGCAACAAAATCGTTCTCTGCGACGTTTCAAAATTGTACACTATAAATTGCCAACTACTATTGTAGGAATAAATGTTAGAATTCATTTCATAATTTGCGCTTTGCACTTTTTCAACGGGCAACGGGGTGTTCAAAGTGGAAATTAAACAAATTCCATAATAGTTTGCTCATTCGGTGTTCGTTTTTCTCATTTATGGCGACAAGTGGGAGAGCAAATCTTTTCTCTGTTTCCGGGAAATAAAACTCTAGGTACGCCTCTGATCCTGTGTGGGTGGATGGGTGCAATCTCATTTGGCTGTAATTTCGTGTTGCTTTAATCCCTTGTGGGTGCAATTCCATGTAGCTGCAAATCCTGCAATTGAAATTCTGTGTGGGTGCAATTCCGTTTAAAATCGATATAGTGTTAATGTTATATTTATGCATATAACCCACCTGCTTGGCTAAACATGTTTTCCTAAGTAATTTTACTGTTATCTATAATAATAGGCCTACGTATACGTAACGTATTTTTTATACGCTATTTTATAAGTTAGTAGTTGTTTCTTGCAGTCCCAAAGCCCGAAAGTATTCAATTGCGTGTAGGTGCAATCCTGTGTGCTTTCAATTGTGTTTGGTTGTAATTTCTAGTGGTTGCAATCCCGTGTAGATGCAGTCACGTTGGGTGCAATTCCGTGGCCCCCGTTTTTTACATTTTCTTGGTAACCTATAACTTAAATGTTATAACATAGTAAGCCTAACTTAAATCTACCTTATAATCTAAATCTAATGAAACTTTAATGAAACCTTCAATACCTAAAACCAACTTTTTGCATACCCATTCTCCTAACCTAACTGGCTATCTTTAACAACAGGTTGCGTGACCTACGTACTGTGAAACAGTCGCTTCATATAAGAAAGCTACAGTAAAGCAGGCATATCTTTCTTGCCAACACAAAACGTTTCCAGTTTATATGAAACTTGCCTACTTTACATCGGGTCTGTTGTTGATGATTTTGTGATGAAGTAGCACGTACAATTGGGTACACGTTTATTCTAAAAGGATAGGCTATTTTCTTATTTTGGCATTAGGTTATAGTTGTTTCGCAGACATCTGTGAGAATTCCGTTGGTTAAAAATGCTACTTTTAGTTGGTTTAACGTAGTCTACTTAACAGCTTCTCATTTCAGGTGTATTGCTGCGTTACCGCGTAGCTTTGCTTAGGCTGTATGCATAATAATAATCAATCGATCGTGGCTTGTAAAAACTTGCTGCCAAGTTTTTGTGTAAGTTTTCTAACCGTATTTTGTTGCTTGTCATGGTTAACAAATAAAGTAGACCTAAGTCTATGGAGAAGCCTGGTGAAAAGATTTGTTTAATTTTTTTCCACCTGCTTTCGGAAGTTGGACCAGAGACTGGGATGATGATTAAATCGGTTTTTTTTTCGCTTGGTTCCTATTTGAGTTAAACATATGACTTTGATCAAGCTGTTGCTACGGCAAGTGCTTCTTGAAGAATTGGTTTTGAGTAGTTGTTTTGATATTTCAAGATTAAATTATAGATATTTTTCATGCTGTGTCTTAGTCGGGCTGGCACCAAATGTTCATCTCCGCTTCCATACACCTACGAAAAATTCTACAAACCCGTAGGTGGCCGTGTTTGTGATGCTGTGACGTGTTGTAGGCCTATGTTCCGTGTATAGTCTACAAATACAAATCTATCAGCATAATGCCCAGCATAATGCCCACCATACTGCAGTAAACAGCATTCGCATCCTTTGGTTGTACATAAACTAACTACAATAAAATACATTCGATAAATCGCCAAGAAAAAGCAAAAAAGAAAACTTGTTTACCAAATTAGGCTACGGTGTTACAAAGCCACAAGTAACGTATTTTGTTACACAGTTCGCAACAAAATTCAACATCACATTTTATAGTTTCCTAAAATATTAATTTTCCAAAAAGTTTGTTATGTCATTCCGTTTACACAACCACGTTGGAAGCTGATAACCGAACATTTGGAAATCTGGAAGGAACTTTTTGTACAGAGCGTCTTGTAAATTGGTGGCCAGTTGCTTAAAAGATGTTTCAACTTTATAATCAGCCACCGTCATAAAGTTGTTTTTAAAAAACATATCTTTGTATTTGTCCTGAAAGCCTAAAGTTTGTTGTAAGTAGTTGAAGTCTTCCTCAAGCGTTTCGTACTTCAATATAGCATCATAGCGAACATCGCAGAGATTGCAACTTTCGCTAAAAGTCTGCCACAATCTGCTTTCTTGTGCATTTTCATCATACAATACGAAATTTACAAAATCTTCAAAGGTCAGCACATCATTGGAACCATGGTAAGCTTGGTTTTTAGCGTTGCTTGAGTTTCGTTGATGTTTGTACTTTTCCACGATCGTTCTGGAAAGCTGCGCAAAGTAAGCAGAGCTTTCGACTCTGAGTTGGTATCTGTATGCCGCCGCTAGACGTTGAAAAGGATGACGAACCACAATTATCTACAGAATGGTATAAGTTTAAGCTCAAGCAGAAGGTGAATGCAACTTACCATCAGCATAATGTTCTGAATGTAGCTTTATTTTAATTGATTTCGTTGAATCATTTTACCTTGAAGCTGTCTTCGGGGGAAATAGTTCTGTTATTGCCAATAGAAATGTCATTTTTATCCATTTCATAAATTATATTTCTCCAACCGGAACCGCCACACTCAGGTATGTCGCAGACACCGACCTGTAAAAGATATGTCGTCGAACACGTATTTCATTTTTATTGAACGTGAAGTAAGATGACTAAAAACTGGGCTATAGATAGATGATAGCTATGTGCATAACTGAAAAAAAGTTTTTTGACGATGATACTTTGTTCAAAGTGCCATAGCATCTACCAAAAAGACTTACGTTGTAACTGCGAGAATGTATACCCGAAAACGACTCGGGATGTCGGACGCAAGTGTTTTTCCATTCGCCGCAAGCTCTGTTAACCGTAGCTTTCCGCTCTTCCTGGATAATGCGGAGGACTTCGAAGTGATATCGCTCTGCTTTTTGGTAAATGTCTTCAGCAGGTTCAAATACTTCTCTCAACTAAAAAGCAATTAGTCTGATATTTAAGCACACGGGCTGTGTATTTACAGACCAATGTGGGGTATATTGAAAGTAATTAGGCCTAGTTATTCTAACTACAGGAAAAAGGCATACAAGATCTTGTAACAGCAGTTAAGAAACTATTAGTTATTACTGTAATTGGAAGCGCACAACTTGTAAATGCAACTAATACACAGTTCTAGGATGTCCGTTTTGCTTATTAAATTCCAAACTTGGTTTGTGATCTGGTCAGAGCCTAATTAAGCTGGTGCTTGTGGCACAAAAATCTGCGGGGCTCTATAATATTACCAAAACAATTTGACTATATCAATAAATGTAGTGCTATAAAGACGTTGTTTGCAACTATGTTAATCGGTATATTGGAAAATAATGAAATAACACTACAGACGTCGTCAACAATCTAGAATTCATTCAATGCCGGTAGTTGAAACTTGAATGTATAGTAAGTAGTATAGGTACAATCAGGATTTTGTCATTTTCGACTTTGTTATCGGAAAAATTGTGCATTTAAAAAAATTGAGTGTGTCATAGTATCATCTCCATCTACCCGACTACGACTAACGTACGTAGCTTACACGCTAAATAAACAACCGAACCTATTGTGAATTGAACGGCCCGACTTAAGTTTGTGGGCCCCAAAATGAATGGTGACGTAGGAATGTATCCTAGAGGTACCAGGGGCATGCTCCCCCGGACAAGTTTAAACTTCCATGGTCAAAAATGCATAAATTATTTCTTTTCTTTCAAAAGCTAAACATCAGGATATTTGTTTTATGCATTTCTTTTCCTCTCTGGGCCCTCAAGATCTCACACCCTTCATTTCTTTGTTGCTTTGGAGCGCCTAATACGTCAGAGGTTTGTCAGTAGAAAAGACGTGGCGTGTTAAGACGTGACAAGATGATCAGGTCAGATGAGCGTTTAAGAACCAAGCTATATGAAAGTAATCTCAAAACAGAAGGTGACCGATTTACACCGAGTTTTGATTTACACAGCTTTCCAGTGTTCTAAACACAGTTCATATACAGCTAATTAGCTTGAACCAGTGAATAACTCCAGCTGTCCTGAAAAAGATTAGACTACTGTAGTTAACAATTTTCTTCGTACGCAATGTCTGTTTTTCTAGTGTGCGTATTCAGAAATGCGAAAGGGTCCCGGGGCGACCGCCTCGCTAGCCACATCCTGAAGCCATTATTGGACACAGGCTCGTGCTATATCTGCATGCTGATTGCCTACTGTAATACGGTGTATCGTTGCATTTGGCAACCTACTCTGTGCAGCGCAGAATAAAAACGATTGAATCCTCTTCTAAACAACAGGCTGCTTAAAATGATATATTTGAAGTTGATGGTGGCTGAGAAATGTTAACTTCAGAATCAAAGCAGAATAAGTTACATTGTATCATTTGAAGGCTAAACTTTGAATCAATCAACACGAGATTTTGCAAGCTTGAGCTTATTTCATGAGGTGCACCGTACCATAAGATAAGGCTTAAAAAAGTAAACACTCTGTGCTAGGCTACCATGAATTTTGATTTTATACCTAAAATAATGATGTATATTGTAGATTGTTGTGTCATTATAGTCTCATTGATCTCTAGGTTTAGCTCTTTACGTGAAATTTTAAATGATACCGTAAAACCAGAAAAATAAGGACAAGATAAAGGTTGGCACTCTGAAAGTTAACTTTATTTTTGATTTTTCTACACGAGCTTTCGCAAACATAAGCTTGCTTTTTCAGGTGTACTAAGAAGTGGCAAAAAATACAATATAAAACCAGTGTATTGTTTATGCAAACCAGAGATGGGCTTAAACATTTAAAAACAAAAGTGACTCAAACCTTTTGACAAATGTTTTGAACAAAAATCGTTACGGACCTCCCCCTACAACTTATCCACAAATGCTACTTTTGCTACATTGTAAGTCCGGCGCTGATTGTGGTATTTGTTGGGAGAACGTAATCTACAAAAATCCTAGGTCGCTGTGAAGGACATTTACAAGCGCTGCACACGACTCGCAGCAAACTGTAATTCTAATAAACCACAACTTCGCCAGGAAAAACTACAGAAAGACAGTAATAGCAAAGACATTTTAGCGCGTTTTGTTGCCAAATATTTTTACTTGAAGTAGTTACAAGTCAATCTGTAACCAAAAACTAACCTGCTTATTAAAATGAGATGCCCATTGATATTCCATGGACCACAGCAAGACGCCTACCAAAACGATGAAAGCAAATACCTTGATTCTCTGGAACATAAGCATCGTGTGCCACCTCGTCCTGAACACTGCATTTGTAATTGTTCTTACAGAAATTACGGTTCCTAGACGGTAAAAGTTCTGGTTAGTATACCGAAGGTCTCAGAAAGTAAACTAAGAAAGTAAGCGGCACGCATACCAACGCTTCCTCTTGTTTAGTTCATGAAACACAGCAACTAAAGCTTGTTTTGTTTTGCCTCGGGGTTTATAATAACGTAGTTCTACGTTATAACTGTCTCTTCGGCAGATAGTCAGCTGCAGTTGTTGGAAATATAATATTAGCGTTTGAAGTAAACAGTTGTATTCTGCAGTAAGTCAAAAGTTGTGTTTTAAATAAATTCGGTGTATCCATTTTGGAAGGAACCTACATATTGATGTGTGAAGCAGTTAATCATAAATCAAATTGTAGGCCCGTAACGTGGAATATTAAAATAATACTGTACCTAACTTTGTATTAAAAATTTAGACTTAAATTGAAATTCAGGTTTCGGTCCTCTGAATTGTTTGCTGAGAAAATGATATAAGCATAGTATTTATTTACATGGGTTTCAAAATCAAGGATATAGCTTCAGTGTTAAAGTATAGCCTACAATTTACTCCATATAAATAGATAACAGTAGTTTCACTGTTTAGTACTGGGTTTTCAACGATATACGCTAAAGTAAGCATTAGAGTAGGTTTATGTGTCTGCGTATATGTCTATAAATGACTTGATGTGTAAACGACAGATGTTGAATTAAACTTCTCTAAAATGAACAATACCGGATGCAAAATGTTGGGAGGAAAAATAAAGTTTGTCCTCGGTTTTCTTTTTGGAATCACATCAATGAATTTAATGAAGATACACCAAGAACTAAACGCATCAAGAAGAGTAAGCTAACGTTTGATGTTTTTAATGCTGCAAAAGTGTTCGCATCTTTGCATGCGTTTGTTTATTAGCTTATGCTTAAGGAATTTCTAATTGATAGTTAAATTTGAATGAATGATAGAACTTACAAAACGTGTATAACTTAAATGTTTGCAGCATAACTTAGGTTACATTAACATATAACCATAAGGTTTTATAAAAACAAAGGGGTTAACTTAAAATAAACTAAATTTAATTTCAAAGTATTTCTATCTATGTGGAATTTAAATATAACAGTATTTTTCGGAGAATTCCCGCGAAGAACCCACTAACAGTCCATTTCCACCCACCAATAAGTCTTTGGAAGTGGCAACAACTTGTTCTCCAGTTGACGCTGAAGAGTCAAACTTTATGCACATAATTGAAATTCAGCAAACGGAAAGACGAACTACCTTACGAAGAGGATGTGACAGGCTAAGAAGTTGTGAAAAATTTAAGCCCATCGGTAGGGCTAATAGCTTGTTTTCGAAAAACTACAAGGTATCTAGCTCAATACAGTCAATGCGTAATGGTTTGAACTGAAGACATATTATTCCTGGCTTTTAATGCAGTTTTCGGTCTGCGATATCAACAAGTGCGCCAGTTCAAGCTGGCTTCGAGCCATTATGATTATGGATGGATACTATAGCACCGATGACTACTTTAATCATAAAATAAGAGGAAGAGAGGTGATTGAAATGTCCAACGTAAAATCAAGGCTGATTGCTCTGAAAAACGAGACAAAACTTAAACAAACTTGGAAAGAGTACCTAAATGTAAGTGGGTCTTGATTAATTTCATGAAAGAGCTTTCCTGCGTTGTGTTTTACAAAATCTAGCGGTTGCACAGCATCAATTGTGAAACAAACCATGGCCTATTATTATATACACGCGAAAAATAAAATTCAAAAATGTTTGATGAATAAATTCCTAATCATGTTGTAACGTTGTATTATTTAGATCATAACGGTGAGGAATCCATTTGAACGCATCGTATCAGCTTATTACGACAAAATGCGTCCTCAGAGCGAAGGATTCACCAGCACCTACGGGCCACTATCACTTCGAATAAACCAGCAGTTCAAAAAATACCGATTCGTGGTGAACGACCGAAGTTTAAATGACAGAACAGCGACGTTTGAAGACTTTGTTAATTTTCTTCTTCACTCAAAAGAACCTCAGGCAAACGATCCTCACTGGAGGTCTTTTCAAGAAACTTGTGACCCTTGCACCCATGAATACGACTTCATCATGAAGTTTGAGACTATGTTTGAAGACGTGGCCTATTTAACACGCAAACTGAACGTTTCCAGCGAACACGCAAAGACTTTTTTTCATAGATGGAGAAGAAGATTTAACACAAACAATACTGAAGAATATTTTAAAAAACTTCCCACACATTTAGTACAGGCTCTATATGTTAAGTATGAAGCTGATTTTGATTTGTTTGGGTATCCACGCCCGACTTGGTTATGCAAAAAACCATTAGAATTAGCAAGGAGAACACATTATAGAAACGTCTGACCAGGGTCAATGAAGGAAACATCTTGATTTCAAAAAAGTTAAACAACAAAAGAGGCTCAAATTGATACCAAATATGGCATGATTTTTAGTGAGGAAGTACTTGTTTCTTGACATATTGTCAAAATAGTAAACATTTTTCTGTACATCTATCAATTTTTTATACAACTATTCACTAGAAGCTATAGCAACAACTATAATATAAAAGTATATTGACAATACCCAGCATGTTTCATGTGCATGTCAAAAATGGAAAAATGCTCGTTCCAAACTGAACTTGAGTTAGAATGACATGTTTTAAGATTTTTGAAATGAATTGTGTCGCAACAAAGAGGTGTTTTAGTCATTATCGCACGCGTGAAAACTCGTAACAGCGGCAATAGATGTAAAGGTTTACTATAAAGACATCTTGCGTATACTGTATTACACTTCAGCTGTTCTGTACTTTTAATGCAGGTTATCAAACATTCATGTCAACCTTTGCCAGTTTTGACCCTTTTTCATGAACCTTAAGTATATGCTCGAAGAATGTGTTAAATGTTTAAAAATGATGTTTTAAGTACATTACATTTAATTTTTTTGGTTAATTTGTTCTGATTGAAGATGTTGACCTTGTCATTGTTTTACATTAAAACACGTTTCCAAATGTCATACAATACAGCTTTGTAAGCATCGAAACCTTTTCTCGTGTGCCCAGTGTAGAATATATAGCAGAACGAAAAACGTTACACGACAAACAGTAAATATTTAACCTTAGACATTTTAGATGCTGTTGTCCGATGTGCTCCCATGCAATATGCACCGACTGGATAATGGAGATTCGGAGTTCCAGTTATGTTGAAAGCTAATACGTGACCAAACTGCAAGTCCAAAAGCAATATATACCACACATTGTGTGACGGACGATTTTTACCCTAACGCGTCTGCAGAAATGAAATTTTAAAGTTTTAGATTTTAGCAATTGTTGGCCATTTTAAAATCTGCATAGGCTTATAAATGAAAAATACACGCTGAGTTCAAATTGATATCCGTAGAAATAAAAAAATCCGTGTTAAGAAATTTTGGTTTGAGTCGATAGGTCAACAACTATTCGCCGTTTTACGTTCTATAAAAACTGACAGGTTTAATTATTTACATAAGTCTACCCTATGCTTGATGCACCACATGTGATAGTCCACTATTTTCCACTGAAAACATTTAAGTCTTGAATGATATTGTTGACTAAATTAAAATAAATGCGTCAGGAAAAGAACTTGTGGAAAATACCTTGCTTGCAAATTCAATTTCACCAAGAACAACCAAACGGTTTAAATTAGCCAGGTCAACCGATGAATAAGTAGTACGTTGGTTGTTTCGCAATTACACTTACAAGTATTAATTACAGTATTTAAACTTTCTGATTGATATTATCAGACGGGAAAGAATCAAAAGTACCTGTTACTCATAAGTATAAAGTATAGATGTACACGAATTCAACTCGCCTGACTATAACTACGTTTACGGTTCCAGGTCGATTCAACCCACGGACGATTCAACCCCGGACGATTCAACCCACGGACGATTCAACCCAGGACGATTCAACCCCGGACGATTCAACCCACGGACGATTCAACCCGCGGACGATTCAACCCCGGACGATTCAACCCAGGACGATTCAACCCACGGACCTTTCAACCCACGGACGATTCAACCCAGGACTTTTCAACCCAGGACGATTCAACCCGCGGACGATTCAACCCAGGACCATTCAACCCAGGACGATTCAACCCGCGGACGATTCAACCCGCGGACGATTCAACCCACGGACGATTCAACCCACGGACCTTTCACGTACTATTGGCTTAGGTTATCACCAAGTTACTTTGTAGCCAATATTATGTAAGCTAAATAAAGCTAATATATAGGCCTAAGCTAATATAAAGCTTTTTGTGTTGCCTTTTTTTTCTTTTACCACTTCTTGTTAGCGTTGGTTGTACATCAAAACACTTATTGTTTTCTGCTTTCCAGTAAAACCTTGAATATTGTTATTTTGCCCTATACAGTACTTTGCGTACATTTCTGTCTACGCCTGCTATTATTTTTTGTATTGACCATTGTAGATCGGTTATTATATAAAATGTTCTCCTTTTAGCATTAAGTTAACATTTTTGAAGTTTTTGAAAAGACAAAATGCATGATTTAGTTAGCTTTCGACTCACGTACGTAAATGTGTGTAAGTTATTTATTTTTTTGCATGTACACAAATTACAGATATTTTTATAGATACCTGTTTATACATCGATTAATTAGAAAGAAAGTTGTTTTACTTACAGGCAAGCTTAAGAACATGAACCTGAACACAAACACAGCACGTATAAAGAGCTAGGCCTTCCCTCTCTTGGTGGCTTTGGTTCTAAGTAGGCCTCTAATTTGGGGCACTGGAATTGTTTGCGGTACAAGAAAAGAGAAAAACGGAAGAATAATATTACAAAATTACAAGTTTAATAGATTTTGACCTAAAAGAAACAATTGACTTTATATTGGCCTAATAACTTCTGTACTACACGTCGCACAAGACTGAAATTTGTTTTGTGATAGCATTCTGAGCAGGTTAAAAAAAATTGACCATATAGACTTTTTTTGCGTGCAATCTTCATTCCAATCAACAAACAGTTGTTTCTAAGGTTTGGCTTTTAATCGACGTGTAGGCTTTTCGCTAAGCAGGCCTACTAGTTACAACACGGTACATAAACTTGTTTTTATTTCAACACAAGATGTGTATTGGTATAGTTGTAAAAGCGGCATCCGTGCCTGATAACGAACTGCGTAGACGTTTTTATAAACGGGTTGAATCGTCCGCGGGTTGAATCGTCCGTGGGTTGAATAGTCCGGGGTTGAATCGTCCTGGGTTGAATCGTCCGTGGGTTGAAAGGTCCGTGGGTTGAATCGTCCGGAGTTGAATCGTCCGAGGTTGAATCGTCCTGGGTTGAATCGTCCGTGGGTTGAAAGGTCCGTGGGTTGAATCGTCCGCGGGTTGAATCGTCCGAGGTTGAATCGTCCGTGGGTTGAATCGTCCGTGGGTTGAAAGGTCCGTGGGTTGAATTGTCCGGGGTTGAATTGTCCGGGGTTGAATCGTCCGACCACCCTACGTTTACATATACAGCACAGATGCCCGATCAATGCCATTTCTTTAAATGAGTTTCTATGCTTGAAGTGACGTAAAGACAAGTTACGTCACTTACAGGAATACATCGTTTAGGAGAATGACAGGAACGAGAACACGATGTCTAAAAAACAATAGCAAGTTCCCTTTTTTGTTGTTACCTCTGCTGCTATGACAACAAGAAGTGGATCCCTACAAAAATCTCAATAAGGAAGATGTCAAAGGTAATTTCACAAAACTAAACGTTTGTATCTGCAATGTTGTTTTCCAAACAGGAAAATAACTAAACGAATCAGATCAGATTAGAAAAGTGAAAATTGATAGTTTCTGCTTCGGAAAATTTGATTTTCCTGTAGCCTATTTTACTTAACATGGAGTTTTTATCACGTCTTTAAAATATTCATTAACATTGTTCAATAGCCTAACTCTAATTGGTGACCCAAATATTACAACATATCGGTTTTCTTAAAATGGCCCAGAACTGTTTATAATTATCCAAACCGATCTGCAAGAAATGTCTTCTGGCACGAACATAGTAAAAATCAGAACATTCCGCAAGTACGTTTCCTCGAACAAACATGTCTTATAGCCTGAGGGTTCACAAAAAGGTAGAAAACACAAACAACTGTTGCTTAGGACGGCGTCGATGCCAGTTGTATAGGTCGACTCAGAAACATGTTTGTAGCAAGTAGTCTATTACTCTTACTGTGTAGTTTCAACAATAAAACATTTATTCCTAAAATCATTGTTTGTAAACAAACACAATATCCTCTCCTCAGCGAACAGAATAGTATGCGACAACTGCTTTCTTGCCGTTTTCTTTAAGATTTTACAGCAAGACTAGCCGAAGGCTGCAGACCATTCAGGTAAGAAGGCTATCAATCAGATATTTAAATTGGAAAATGTCAAGGTTTAACTGCACTTGTTTAGAAATATTTATAAGTTGGAGATTGTAACTTCGGCCATAGTTAACAATAGGTTGTTGAGTTTTTGTAATTTGAAAATGTCAACACTTTTACATTTTTTATCGTAGCGTCGATAAAAGGTATCAAGGTGTAAAGATTGAATAGTCGTGAGCTATCATCAGAAACTTGCAACTGTATAAACCTAAAAAATGGTCAAATGCAGC
Organism: Clavelina lepadiformis; assembly: GCF_947623445.1. Taxonomy (NCBI): domain Eukaryota; kingdom Metazoa; phylum Chordata; class Ascidiacea; order Aplousobranchia; family Clavelinidae; genus Clavelina; species Clavelina lepadiformis. The sequence goes on along the minus strand of NC_135241.1, from coordinate 5,009,404 downwards.
AAAAACAATCTCTACCCGACAACCTTTCCATTTGTCACGCTGCACCGCTATAGTAGTTACTAGTTAGTCTTAATAGTCTATGTTAGATATCGTTGTGCTAAGCATAGCAAGTACTTCAAATCACCACATTAGATACGGTATATCGTGTTTATATGTAATGATTAAGGTTGCATACCTTGAATGCAACTCTTACAGCTCTCAGCCAAGCGAAGACTTGCAACAAGATAATGCGTCGAGAAAAATTGAGTTTGTGTTTCGGCTTAGCTGTTGGTGCGATCCTCACAAGTTTCTACCACGTCTATTCAGGATCGGAAATATCGCCAAAGGTGCGTTTCAGTTGAAATATTGAACAAATACTAGTCTATCGACTACTTCTGAGCTGCCATCTTCTAATTTGGACTTGTTATCTCCGACATAACTTGTTCAAGGTGGCTAGTTTAATTGCTGGCTGATTGCAGTGATACCGAATGACTGCAAGTAAAACAGTTAACTATCACCGCTTGTTGAAAACAACAGGTAATTTTTAAAGACGTCAGTGAGGAAAAGATTATTCTTACGCCAGCACCATCAGAAGGACATAGCTTTATGGAGTTCATGCACATTATGGAAGCTCAACAGACTGAGAGACGCACGACGTTGTCAGAAGCGTGCCGTAGAATAAAGCAAGACTTCCAGTTTATGCAACCAGTTGCGAAATACTTCAACTTGTTTTCTGATCACTACAAGGTGATGTACAATTTTTGGAACTCGTACGATTCACACTTCTTAACTTTATTCAATTGTTTATGCTTGTTCTCAGTTCACAGTTTGCGATATCAACAAATGCGGCAGTTCTAGTTGGCTGAGGGCGATTCTAATAATGGACGGATACTTCACTGTTGATGATCAAGTTAATCATCGCATACATGGTGACGAAGTGATTCAAATGGCAAACAAAAAAGCAAGACTGCAGGCAAAGAAAAATGGGACTGAAATTAAACGTGTTTGGAATGAGTATTTGAACGTAAGTAGGCTTATTGTAGGTTATAGCTGTAATAAGCAAAATTAAAGTTTTATAGGAAAACTTTAACTACGCTGTAACGAACGCTTGTAAGCTGCACATGCATTACCTTGGAGTTGTCAATGGTCAAAATAGGCTACGAGGAAAGATAAAGCTGTTGCTTACCTCACAAAGAATGATGTTTTTTGCTCTATTTAGATAATAACCGTAAGGAATCCATTTCAACGTATTGTGTCAGCATACAGCGACAAAATGCGGCCTCAGAGCAAAGGATTTACTTATGTTTACGGGCCGCTATCCAAGCAAATTAACCAACAGTTCAAAAAGCTTCGATACTTGGAGGAAGATCGAAACAAGGATGACGAAACTGCGAGTTTTGAAGACTTTGTTAATTTTCTTCTTTACTCTAAAGAACCTCAGGCAAACGATCCACACTGGAGGTCTTTCGATCAAACTTGTGCGCCATGCACCTACGAGTACGACTTTATTATGAAATTTGAGACTATGACAGAAGACACTGCTTATTTGAAACAGAGATTAAATATTTCGAAAGAACACGGACAAATATTTTTCCCCGTACATAGAAGGAGAGTTAACGACACTAAAACAGAAGAATACTTTAGGAAAATTCCTCTCGCATTATCAAAAGCTTTGTATGCAAAGTATAAAATTGACTTTGAGTTATTTGGTTATCCAATGCCATATTGGTTATGTTAAACGCAAAAAATCAAACTTTCAAGCTAATGCTGTACCCTATTCTAACTAGGCTTGGCTTCTCCCGCACACTGTCTCAGTAAAACGTGGCGTACAGTTGCATTGTTAGCTGTAGAAACTTGAAATTTGGTGACTTTTCCTAAAAAATGTTCGGCTATCTGTCCATGTTTGTTTGATAAAGTTGGATTTTGTAATTTTTAAGATATTACGATATTTTCATAATTTTCCTCTGCTTTGCTCTGCTCTCGGCATTGAAGCGTATTACTCATGTACGCACCAATAACTCGACTAACTATTCTCTTTCGTTCTCTTCTCGCGGTCAGCTGGTTTTCCGCACAGCGGGGACGCGGCATATCAAGAAGAATTTCTAGAAATGTGTCACTTTTAGAAATACCTAATTTACACTAAATTGACTTTGTTTAGTTTTACAATTATGATGTATACAGGAAGCCAGATGATTTTTCTACTAACCTGTCAAAATCCGATCAGTTTACGACGTATAGTTTTCTAGTAATTAACGATTGAAAATGTGTGTGCGGGGTCGGCCACACCTAGTTTTTTAGTAAACTCGCGAGCCTGGTTAGGATAGGGTTAACACGTTTCTCGATACAGTTATATCATGCGGTATAGAGCTACGAGAATGAATAACGTTTAACGGTCTATGTCTATTAAAAAGTCCATGGTTTTGGTCAGGTTACAAATAATTAAATAGAAGTTTTTGTTTATTATCCAGAAAACAAGAGGAAAAAAAGTTGTATAACTATTTGTTGTATGTTTTGTGGAACTGAAAACTGTGGTAGCCTAGTGGGGATAATACAGTAGTGTATAACTATAGCACGTTGTTAATCTAAATTTCACATTTACATAATATGAACTCTGTTGTTGATAGTGTGAGACTAAATGGCTGCCAATATCCTCACGTATAATAGGCTCAAATAGGTGTCGTACCAGGGATTGATATACGTTGTTTTAATGAAATTACAGTAAAAAAATTGTTCAAGTTCTGCTGAGTCGACGATGTTGCGAATCTGACTCTTTCGAAGGGTTGCCCCAGCTTAAAGCGACCTGGACATATAAAACTTTATTTATGAAAAAGACACAATCAAGACGCGACCAAGTCAAAATCAAGCAACATGATAAATAATGAAGGCTGGCAGAATGAGGTTAACATAAAAGCGTTAGCATACATCAGGTGAATTGAAGTCTCAACCATTGAGGTTACAAAAGTGGCAAATTACGCTGTAGTGACAATTAAACCCGGAAGTTTATAAATAAAAAACAATGTCAGTAGTCGGGTGATGCCGGATGCAAAAGTACAGCTGCCTTAGATGAAATAAAGTTTAACATATAAGCTACCTCAAGATATTCAATAAATTTAAAATGTTCAATGTAAGTCAAAATTCGATAAAGCATCCCTAAATTATGATTGGCAACAACATTTACAACTGGCGTACGTCAGTCGACATTCAGATGTATTAAATCTGCCAAAGATTTTAACAAATATTGGTGAAATAAATGCATGATTACATACCGGAATGAGACAGTTCGGTTTAATAAACTTAAATAAAACAAAAATCTGTAGTTCGTAGTATGAAATCGTTCTTTTACTTTTCTGATCGGATGGGATATATGAGCTCAGTATAACCAGTCTTTATATATAAGCTTAGAGACTATGGTATAACTCAACATAACCAAGACGGTTGTTGGTATCCAAACAATTCGAAATCTACCTTGTACTTATCGTACAAAGCTTGCAATAAACGAGACGGTAGTTTTTCAAAATATTTTTCTGTCGTGTCGTCATTGTTGAATCTTGTTGTCCATTTTGGAAAAAAAGCCTTTGCGTGTTCGTCGGAAACGTTCAGTTTGCGTTTTAAATAGGCCACATCTTCAAACATAGTCTCAAACTTCATGATAAAGTCGTATTCGAAGATGCACGGAGAACAACGTTTATGAAAAGGTTTCCAGTGTGGGTCGTATGCGGCCGGTTCTCTGGAGTAGATAAGGAAGTTGACGAAGTCTTCGAAGGAGGCAGTGTCGTCGTCCGCAATACTCCTTTCCTCTTTCCTGTGACGATACATCTTGAATTGCTTGTTGATTCTTTTAGATAACGCTCCATAGACATGAGTAAATCCTCCACTTTCAGGACGCATTTTATCGTTGTAAGCTGATACGATGCGGTGAAGGGGATTTCTCACTGTGATAATCTCAATATTATAAAATATTAAGTAAATTTGGCTGCTGAGTTTGAAATAGTTTCTGAACCGAAAACTTTCAAAATGGAGGATATTAACACTTACGTTTAAATAATCTTTCCACAACCGCTGAATTTCAGTTTGATTTGCAATTGCTGTTAGTCGAGCTTTCTGGTTTGACGCTTGAATCACTTCTCTGCCACGTATGACATGATTGCGATAATCGTCAACGGTGTAGAAACCGTCCATAACCATAATAGCTTGAAGCCAACTTGTACTACCGCATTTGTTGATTTCACAAACAGTAAACTGAGAGTAGATCAATGTAAAGGTTTGTGTAGAATTATTTTAATTTAGCCAGTTTGGAATAGCAACTTGTCGAGATGTGGTATTTCATCCCAAAACATACCTTGTACTCATTGCAGAAAAGGTTTAGATTTCTCGCCTGGAAGCCAAAGGGCTGGCAATCTTGTTTTATTCTCTGACACGCTTTACGTAATGTAACCTGTCTTTCGCTCTGTTGAATTTCCATCATATGCATGAAGTCTGGCAAGTCTTTAGCTTGTAAACGATTGTAGGCCGATGTCGTAAATGCGTTGGAATAAGTTGTCGTTAAAAGTGCAGATTCCTCACGAATGCTTTTGACAAAGTTTCGTTGCTGAAAATGGTTGTAATCTTACATTTGCTATAATCAAAGATGTTTTTCTTTCCTAACAGCACGTTTCGAGAAGCTAAAAGATTTACGCTACGTCGAAATTTCGTGACTGAGCGATATTGAAACTAGTAATTATGTTTGTGAAATGCCGGAAACAGTCGAGGCTAATTAGCACCGTACCTTGATTGGTTGATTTTTGCAATCTTAAATGGAAGGTAATAATAATGTGATCACATTGAGGTGCTTTTCGATAAATTACTACAAAGCCCTAAGGCCTAAGGGCAGTTATTTGCTCTCCAGTTAAAATTTCATTTCTTGTTTCTAACAACTTACCTTTCGTAATATTTCCCAGTTAGCGTAAGAATGATATGAATACATTGTTAAAAGGCCTAACACCATTCCAAATGAGAATTGTCTAATATTGTGTTTCATTTTTCAGCATTTGCAGGTTAATAAAGTAATTACATTTAGTATATAAAAATGCGGAAACCCTTATACAGATACCTTGAATCAAATTTCATAGGTAGAATCTTGTCACAGAAACCTACTTTTAACAGATTTATATTTGCTACAACATTGCAAAGGTAACACAATTTCGACAAAAATAGAAAGACGATATCTATCAAACGATTCCTTAACCTCACGGTGCCTGACCTTGTTACCTGGACTGTCGTACGTGCTCACATAAAATGGTGATTTTTCGCCTTTGTTCTGTTTGAGGTCTTTGATAAATATAGCCAGCGGCAAAATGCAAAATAATCCCATCTCCAAAGCTTTACTGTAATTTCGTGATTTAAAACCCGCACGAGGAGTGGATCACATCAGTAATTTGCCGTAATTGAGCGATAGAAATAATTGAGCAGAACTCTGTGATCTTAAACCCCTTTGACCAGATTAGGTTTTTTCTTTTTTTGGATGGATGACGCCGTATTCATCGTGATCGTGACGTCTCTTCTTGTTTTCAACTACTGAGTTCAATTCTGCAAATTAAAAGAATCCCTAAACATGAGCAAACAACAAACAAACGTTAAACAATAAAATAACTTCACACGCAAGCATAATTTTCACACCTGATATAGGTTCAGTCAGGGATATTTCCAAGGTTGTCATTTGATGCGCGTTATTTGAAGTCACCAGGTAGGGTTGGGAAACATCCGAGGGATTAGTGGAGAAACTGGTAAGCGTCAATACGTTGTCGGATGAAGATTTATTGATTTCGGATGACTCGCTTAAATGTTTTTCGCTGGTCTCAGTTGGACAAAGTAAGATTTCCCCGCTTTGTCCACCCAGTAACTAAACATAGCCCTTCATCAGTTTAGTAACATTAGATAAAATTTGCAATCACCGAGATGGTGTATATGTAAAAGAAAGAGATTTTACTTGTAAGATTTTTTCGGTATCTGTGGCAGCGCAATTCAAACCCTTTGGAGTTTTCACTAAAAGGTATTTTGGTCCTCCTTCAGAATCAACCATTTCTACTGTTACCCAATCCTTGTTTTCATCAACTGGTTCTTGTGGCTATAATAAAAACCAGTGATTAAAACCGTTCAAACTATTTGAAAGCAGAAATTTTATTGCAAAAAACTATGCTCAACGTAACTAAAACTTGCTTACAATTTCTGGATTATGTACAACTTGGCATTGTTGAAAACTGCCCTTTTGTATAGAAAACGGTTCAGTAAAATTTTGCGAGACCACAGTGCTGCCCGGCTGAACATCTGAGCCCACTGACAGAAGGATCTCAGCAGCAGTAGCATCCTATCGACAAAAAAGGACTTTAGATAAAAAAGTAATTTAACTCCTTGTTATTCGTAACTCGGTAAAAATGCCATTAATGTTAGTATAATACATACTACTGTACAATAGAAAAAGAACGCATAATTATAATAGCAAATATTTATATTAGACAAAATATTATAATTCAAAGCAGTAGCATAAGAACTGCCAATGCAAAATGTCACACATCACTAATAATACCTCTCTTTTTTGAAAAACTGATTGCTTATCTTTTGCTGGTTCATATGAGGTACAGGGAGTATACAAAGCAACATCTTCTAAAACTTGCTGCAACAAACCAGCAGTGAGTTATCTAAGAGCTGATGACAGTATCAAATTTTGCTCAAACAAACTTAAGACCTGTGTTTCTCAAACATTTTGCAAGTGAGGAACAACAAATTATGTTGTTTCAAGAAATTCCCACACAAACATTTTCCTTTATCAACACAACTTCTATAGACTTATACATCATTACACTGCACATCATAAGATATGGCAATATGTTAAAAATGTTCACATAGCATATGTATGAAAACTTAAAACAGTTTGACGAATATTTGTAAA